>NC_059331.1:106846226-109373726 GCF_018350155.1 Leopardus geoffroyi | reverse complement strand
ATTACACATCCTTTCAGCTCTCATATTTTTGGGGCTTTATTTAGTAAGAAAGCATATGTGCTAAGACAAAATAGTAGAACGTTGTATCATCTAGGCATTGGAGAATAGTAAATATCCTGACTAAAATGTACAATAAAGGAAAATAATGAGTAAAAATCCCAAAAGGTTAACAAGTTATGCTTTTTGTAAAGTCTTAGAAACGTTTAAGAACTAAATTTGCTTATTCTGTAGTTTCCTTACTTTAACAAGGATTATAAAGGAAGGGGAATTTTTCTTACCATGACATTTCATTTAAGTGCTAAATTTAAATGAAATTTTAGAATAATTCTGTAATTATCTGCTCAAGCATCCAAAGTTGGGCTTAGATATGGTGGCTAAATTACTGCTAACTTAAAGCCTTCTCAATCAGAATTTTAATTGGTGTTTGTATCATTCGGATATTTATTCAGGCTCACCTTTGACTCATTTCATATGTCATGAATTTTTCAGATGCTTAAGATGTTTTAGATGGGAAACAAGGGTTTTTAGTCAAAATATCAAGTTCCTTAAAATTTTTATTTGAAAACACAAGTGTAGACTGTTAGCAATTTGCAGAATTATCACTTTGGTAAACACTGATAATTTTTAATGAGCTATAAAATAAACGTACACTGGCCACAGTTTGTTATACAATAGAAATGTGAATTTAAATTTCATCTTTAAATGTTCCACCAGTTACCTTGAAATTTTGACAAATGATACATATTTTTTTATATCTGGAACATTATCTGTTAATAAATGGATGTGAAGCTGCTAGCTTTGTTAATGTACAGATTTCAGTATTATACGTCCTGAACAAAATGTTATGATTATTTCAAAACTTAAAGAAAATGTAGCATATATGTCAGTTTCAAGGAAATTGACTTGGGGAAAATCACAGCAGAAAGGAGTTTTAAGCCTGTTGAATTAATTGACGAGCTACTTGGTTTATCATTTGGAAAATTTTAATTGTGAATATCAGAAACAAAATATATATTGAATCAATGTAACTGGCCAATCCAAGATTCATAACTTTAGGGTTTATTAGACCCAGATACTCAAAGGGAGATGACCTCTTTTTCTCTGTTGTCTCTCTTCCACCCCTGCCTACACCCAATAACTTCATTCTTTATTCTCATGTAATTAAAAAAATAATTCTAGCATACTTAACATAGTGTTACATGAATTTCAGGTTTATAATAAGTGACTCAAGAATTATATCTATTATCTAGTGCTCATCATGGTAAGTGTACTCTTTAATCTCCATCACATATTTCACCTATCTCTGCTCCTCTGCTCCCCCAACCTCCCATCTGGTAATAACCTTCAATTTGTTCTTTATAGTTAAAAGTCTGTAGGGTGCATGGTTGCCTCAGTCAGTTAATCGACCAACTCTTGGTTTCCGCTCAGGTTGTGATCTAATGGTTTTGTGGGTTCAAGCCCTGCATCATGTTCTGCCCTAGCAGTGCAGAGCCTGTTTGGGATTCTTTCTCTCCCTCTGTCTCTGTCCCTCCCCTACTAGCACTGTCTCTGTCTCTCTCAAAATAGATAAACTTAAAAAAATTTTTTTAAAGTATCTTTCTTGGTTTCTTTCTCTTTTTCTTTTGGTCATTTGTTTTTTCCACATATTAGTGAAATCTTACAGTATTTGTCTTTATCTGACTGACTTATTTCACTTAACATTATGCTCTCTAGCTCTATCCATGTTGTTGCAGATGGCAAGATTTCATTCTTTTTATGGCTCATGTAATATTCCTGTGTGTGTGTGTGTGTGTGTGTGTGTGTGTGTGTGTGTGTGTGTGTCTACGCACGCGCCCATGCTCACTACATCTTCTTTATCCATTCATCTATCAATAGACATTGGGCTGCTTCCATAATTTGGCTATTGTAAATAATGCTGCAATAAACAGGGGTACATATATCCCTCTGAATTAGTGTTTTGTTTTGTTTTTTTTTGAGTGAATACTACTTGTGCAATTGCGGGGTTGTGGGATATTTCTATTTTTAACCTTTTGGTGAACCTCCATACTGCTTTCCACAGTTGGCTGCACCAGTTTGCATTCCCACCAGCAGTGCAAGAGTGTTCCTTTTTCTCTACATCCTTGACGACATGTCATTTCTTGTGTTTTTGATTTTAGCCTGACAAGTGTCTCATGTAATTTTTAAGTAGTATCAACCATAACCATCAACTGTTATAAGTTTATATATTTTTTTAGTGTAGTAAATTCCATGGAAAAGATCGTCTTTATTCCAATATATTTGCCACAACTTTTGGTTCTTGCTTTCAGTAAGCTTGTTTATTTTCTGATTGAATTACTGTGGCCCAAGTGGATGTTCATTCTCTTAACAGGCTTAGTTAATATGCCCATCTCTGAAGCCAGGTCAGCTTATCCAAACAACATGGATGACTGTAAGGACTGGATACATTCACAAAAGAAAATTCTGGAGCCATTGTCAGCAGCATGGGGAATAGTTGCTGGACAGACCCAAATTACATAGCTGTTAATGTTATGGACTGAGTGTGTTTCCCCCACATTCCTATGTTGAAATACAACCCCCCATGTGATGGTATTAGGCGTTGAGGTCTTTGGGAGACAATTACATTATCAGGATAGATCCCTCCTAAATTGGGTTAGTGCCCTTCTCCTCTGCCATATGAGGACACAAGAAGCCGGCAATGTGCAACATAGGACATGGTGCTCAACAGATACTGATCTGCATGCATCTCAGTCTTAGACTTGCTAGCCTCCAGAGCTGTGATAAATAGGTAGTTGTTTAACCCACCCAGCATATGATAATTTATTATAGCAGCCTGAACTAAGCTGTTTTATTATTTGGGGTATTTTGTATCTTAGTAATTCTGTAAAAAAAAGACATTGCTAAAAATAGTTTCACAGTTTGGAAAATAGTGACTCAAATTATTAAAAACAATTAGCCACTAGAATAGTAACACCCATTCATCTTATCTTCATTCCAGCTTGTTCCTGGAAGAAGGTGGGAGGAGGGAGAAGAGTCTCCCTCCTAGAAAAGGGAGAGGGCAAGCAGGTCACACTCTGAGCATGATTCTTTATTTTTGTTACAGTAGAAGGAAATGGGTTGGAAATTACTCTTCTATTTATCAATCTTGCCATACTTGCCTTTTTTTCCAGAAAAAAATAATTTTCATAGATTTGTACTGTTTATTATAATACTTAATTTTGACTGCCTTTCTCCTAGTGATTTCTTTCCACCTGGGATTTGTAGTAAAAATGTATTGACCTTGTCCTTCCACCACTCAAGTACTGTACATCACCCATCATACTTTTTCTTCAGAGCAATGTAACACAATCTGGTGCACAGTGTTCTTTACTTACATATATTTATTATCCTTCTCCCTTACCTGAAATGGGAACCCTTAGAAGGCAGGGTATGTGTGTGTATTTTTTTTCTGGCTTACTGATTTATTTCTACCATCCGGAATGGAGCCTCTTACAAAGTAGGCCCTCGATGCCCATATGCTGATTTACTAACATGTAGTGTGCAAAATTGTACATATACTTGTAAGTATTATCAGAACATAACAAATTTGAGTAGTATCCTTACCTTTCTTGTTTACTAGCTTTCTCTGGTTTTTGTTCATGTCACACTGTGTTCCTGAAAGTATACAAAATATTAACAGAAAGGTGGTTAAACCATGTATTTATGCTATCAGTTAAATTTATAGAAAGGTGAAAGTGAATAAATGCTGAAATGTAGGTCACTATCATTCATAAATGAGTGCCAGTTGGCTTATCCCAGAAACTTAGAAATAGTTTATTAATAAGCCCACTGCAACAATTTGCCATTTATTGACACTAAAGAAGAAAAATATCTCAAGGTGGAGCAAAAAGCTGATAAAATTCATCACCCAGTACAGTCATGATTAGCTGTTAACTAACTAGAAATAGAAATAGTTTCTTGGTAAAGTGATTTCCTAAAAAAACTAAACATCCAACTGGCGGTGTGTTAGGTCTGCTGCCTCTTAATAAAGAAAAGGAAACAATGACCATAATCACCATTCTGGTCAACTTTGCTCTGGATGTTCTACTGGAGCAGTAAGGCAAAAGAGAGAAAAAAGGTCGACGGATTGGAAAGTGAGAAAGAAATGTATTAATATTTGTAAATAACATGATTATATTGGTAGAAATGTCAAGAATCTGTACATTTTCAAATTTGAGAACTCAAGAATATATGCTGTATAATCAACATACCAGTACATTTTTACTTCAACACAAAAGCAACAAATTGTTACTAATTTTAAATGCTGTCTTTTATAAAATAGAATTATGCCAAGTGGAGGGTATGTGTGTTCTCTTGATCTTTCTTACAGGATCTGTAATTACTATTTTATTTACAGTGAGTGAATTTGATTTTTTAGTGTATTTATATTTCTGTTCAAATGACTGTCATTCTTAGCTCAAAAATAACAAGAGAAAGATAATTAGAAAAATATAAAAGCAGCAATTAAAAACAGAACATAACTTTTTGGTTGGGAAGTGTTCAGTATTACCCTTTTCCTGGTAAACTGTTAAGCAAGAACAATTTTTGATATCTAGGTAGTAGATGTTTCTGTTTCAGGTTTCTGCATGCTTTCTTAGCACATTACCATGTGAACATTCATTGTCAGGTAGCTGTTTTGTCCCTTAAGGGAATTGGTCATGTGCCAATTTATTAATCTTTGACAGTATTAGGAATTCGAATGTACACACTACTTACATTTTGGAAAAAGCCTTGTGATACCATTTTTTTCAAAAATTTTTGTAAGAAAACTTTTAATTGACTTATAAAACATCTTAGGATACCATAAGGTAAATCACTGGATTAATTATATGGTTTATAGAAATCAAGTTAGGTAGTAGTTTCACTTTTTTAGTTGAAACTTTATACCTTGAGTCATTCTAGCACTTCATAGGCTTTTTCAATTTGTAGGAATGTGAATGCCATACAGAAAATATTTAAGGTAGGTCTTGTTTATAGTATTTCCAGATGCTCATTGTAATGTTGCTAATACTGAGATTAAATATGACTCTTGGTGTAAAAAATGTTTTTAAATAATGCGTAGATTTGAGGTTTGTAGATGAACATTACCAATTTCTACTATGAGACAGTACTTTTCAACATCTATGAGATTGAACAATTTATAGTCACACTGAGGCATGAATTTAAATTACTGCAAATCACTGTAATGATGAAGAATGTGTTCTTAGTATTTAAGCATAACCATGATGCATTTTGCACAAGAACTCATGTGAAGTAATAGAAATTCATTTATTTATAGAAAAAATATTCATGTCCATCGAATAAAATCAATTTCTTTTGGACATTTACACATCTTAAGGTGATGGTTTTGGAATAAATTACAGTTATAATAGAATGTCTGATTGATTTGGGTCCATGAAAATAACAAAATCTGGGAACTAGAAACACCATTCATTAATGAATCTGTTGTAATGAATTCTCTAGTCAGTACAATAATACAAGTGAAAGAAAGATCTTTACTGAAACTTTTCAAGAGAAATTTATGCTTTGAACATACACTCAGAAAATATACAAGTTCTACACGGAATTATGATTAAGGAGAACTTTATTTTGATGGTAATATGAAAATAATTTTAGTTTGTGTTTAAAGAATTTTTCTTTTCCTTTGCTGGGCTCATTCTATAGAATTAGGATCCTACTAAATGCCCTGTGTGTGTTAATAGAATTGTTAGATTTATGGCCATCAATTAAATATGTTAGTTTTTTGATTAGTTCTAATCTATTTTATTAGGAAATTTTGTCTTGGGATGCTGAATTTTAAAAATTAGGGTCTTTGGACATAATCTTTACACATACCAAAGTCATTACTGTCAAAGATAAGCAAAGCCAGATGTTAGTGAAAGTCATGAAGCCAGATTTATTCAGTAACTCATGATAGCAGGGGAAACAGCTGAGCTCCATTCTGATTTGTGAAGAGGTGACAATGAAAGAGTAGGGAGGAGCAGAGTGAGTTTCAAGTAAAAAGTTACAAAGGGATGTCAACATAAACGTGATAAGGCCAGATGTGTCTGCTAGCTGGCTCTTGCTGAAGTTGGGATGCTGTCCTCTCACAGAGTCAGGGAGACCAAGGTTCTATCCTTCCTGATGATTACATAAAGGAAGGAACTTGAGAAATACACTCTTGACTTGTAGGAGATAAATGTATATCCCAAACGTACAGAGAAAGGATTTATTTTTGTAAGCCCTTTTTAGTAAATGTTCTTAAGGAAACTCAAGGGGCCTATCCTCTTGTATTGGTTAAAACAAACAGTAAATTGGACTGGCCATGTTGTTTCCTTAAGCATTTTAATAGGGGACTGGTGTCATTCTAGGGACCTGGTCTTATTGTTGCTAGAAGGCATGCCAGGGTTTTGTCATCTCAGTACAGAGTTGTGGGCAGAGTCTTTATGTGCAGTTCTTGTTACTTTATATTACATAAAATTGAAGTGAATTTTCCAATAGAAAATAGAGAATTTTCAAATTTTCCAATGAAAAATAGAATTAATTTAATTTATTTCTCAAGTTACTTTATAACCTAAAGGAATGAAGGAAATACGTTTTCCTGAGTTGAAACTTCATTTTTTTTCAAATGAGGCAATGCTAAGGGTTACAGATGTATCCCCCCCCTTTTTTTTTTTTTTAATTTTTTTTTCAACGTTTATTTATTTTTGGGACAGAGAGAGACAGAGCATGAACGGGGGAGGGGCAGAGAGAGAGGGAGACACAGAATCGGAAACAGGCTCCAGGCTCTGAGCCATCAGCCCAGAGCCTGACGCGGGGCTCGAACTCACGGACCGCGAGATCGTGACCTGGCTGAAGTCGGACGCTTAACCGACTGCGCCACCCAGGCGCCCCAACCCCCCCCTTTTTTTTTTTGAGAGAAAGTGAATTCACATGTTTTTAAACTTAAACCATGTACAATTTTACCATGCACACAGCGGAAAGTAGACCCCAGTCTCCTCCCCTAACAGGAGCATCTGTCCTTCACAGGTGTGTGATTAGATTTCATAACTAGGTTTTCCTTTCTGTGCCCTCAAGCCTGCTTCGTATTCACAATGGTATATTCATGATGTAGGTGTGTCACATTTATCATGTTTTCCTTACTCTGTTCCACCTGGGTTTGGGTAGGTGTTTGTCTTTTTATTAAAGGGTTTTCCCAGCTATGTTGTCAGACCGCTAGACTGGCTTTTGTATTGCAATGAAACATGATTGCCAGCATTTGAGTAATCAACAGGGTTGGCCTACTTTGCATACTAAAATAATTTATATCATTAGGTCATAGGGAGACATTATTATGGAAACAGCAAAATTGTGAGAGTAATTTAGTGTTTGCTCTCTTTGCTGTCCAAGGAGAATGTACCCTAGAGTGATAGCTAATTTTATGTGACCAGTTGGATGTAAAGGGAACAGACCTCACTCTGATCAGTGGAGGTGGCCCTTGACCTTGACTTCTGGAATTCTGGAGTCTCACACCTGAGTGTTTGCAAAGACACTCTACATCTTTGAAGTTTAATGAGCCACATTATTTGGAAAACACCACTGCATTTCTCTTGAATGAACTTGATCATGGGTTCTATAGTGTTAGTTCTCTTAACTTAAGATAACTCCATTAATTTCGATTGTTTATTTTATGTTCTACTTGTGCCCATGTCTAGTTGAGTGACCTGCTAAGTGAAGGGCGTTCATAGAAGGTGGGAAGAAGATAACACTTTGTTTTTAAGTGCAGTTTTATTAAAGCAGAGACAGGACCCGTGGGCTGAAAGAGCCACCAGAAGACTAACATTTTGGAGCACTGGGTGCACTAGGTACTTTGTATACACTTCATTGAAATTTCAGAATAGTCCTATGATGGGTTAATACCTCAACTATATATTGGTGAGGAATCTCTAATCCAGAAACTTTAGTAACTCTTCACACCATAAGCTCGTAAGTAGTTGAATTGGGTTTGGACCTAAAATGTACCACAATGTGTAGCTGCTCAGTGAGGCTTGAGTAGAAGAGCTTCTTTAAAAAATTACTCTAAAATGGAAGCCGTGTTATATTATTAACATCTGGCAGACTTCTGATTTATCCTAAAAATAAAACTTAATTTCTCTTTAGATTGTTATATGATCCATTCTTTTCTTCTTGGCTGTTGAGCATGGGATGCTGCTGGGTATGGAGTTTGGCAGGATCTTTCCTTGATGATTGAGTGTGGAACTTAGAGGAACAAAAGGAATCCTGGCCTTGATGGACTTTTAATCCCAGAACCAGTCTTTGTCATCAGTTTTTACAGAGGAGTGAACAGCAAGAAATGGATCTGAAGCAAATTGTCTGTTCCCATGGAGTGGCAAGACTGGGTGTGCAGCGTGGGAGGAGTCTTGGAGAACAGAGCCCAAAGATGGCCCCTGAGAACAAGTCCTTTCAAGGGGAGGAGCCTTTTATGTTGAAGTACCCATAACCAAGCCCCAATATTGAGGAGGAAGATAGTAGAGTTGCCTGACCATCTCAGGTATCCCTGAACTTTGTCAGCCTCTCACTCTTGGCCACAGTGAAACTGAGGGCTCCACAGGAATTGTTCTGGTTCATTCCAGAGGTGGGAGGCTGAGGCCCTTCTCTGCTCTTGTAGCAATGCCTATTTCAGTGCATTTGGATCTGACACTTGTTATGGCATCATCAAGACCCAGATAGATTGTTTCCTGGTCTATACTACCTTGATGTGTGCAGGTGAGGCTGTATTGGGGGATGACGGGGAAGTTTTGATTTTTCAAAGAACTAGAGTAAACGTTTAAATTGTAAAAAGCAACCCCGTTAAAGAGACAAAACCTCTGTGACATATTTGGTTCCAGGAAGAATAGTTCTTAGGTAGTTGATTAGTTTCACTGCCAGAATTGGCTTGGTGGGATACATTCCAGAGAGTACTAGGGAGCCATAACACTGTTTTTCTAATATTGCTCACCTTAATTATCTGCTTATCTTAATTATCTTTGCTTCCAGGGATCATTGTGTAGCTTACTTTGTTTTGGGTTGGGCTCCTAATTGTATATTACAAAGAACATTGTAAACAGTGTTTTTCATGCTTTTTTTTTTTTTTTTTTTTGCTTCTATGGTTCTTGGTGGGGTGGGGCAATAATTGGTGGTGGTGTAGGAACCTATCAGAATGACCTGGGGAAATTTCAAACTGCAAAAATCTCTACTCTTTAGGTCAGATGCTATATTATTTAGTTAAGACTGCCCCCCCACCCCTTTAAAAAAAAAAAAAAAAAGGAAAACAAAAGGAAAGGAAAACCAAGTGTTTAAACTCACATAATTTTCAAAACTGTACAAGTTTTACAGTGTTAAGATGGATCAGACTACTCTTCAATCTGGTCATGTTTGCCTTTGGTACTCTTTATCTTCACCATTAAGAGAATGTGTAAATATACCTTATATTCATAAAACTTGAGTAGAAAAACAAAAAAGAAAAAAATCTAATGAAAACAGTTTAGCAAAATAAAACAGGATATAAGAAGTGAATGCAAAATTAGGTTTTTTTTGTTACCTAGAATAGGGGAGAGGAATACTTTCAATAGATCTTTGCTTTTTCTGATAGATTTTTGTTGTGTTGACAGAAATTTCAGCTCCATGATGTACTGCCATGTTAAAAGTCTTGTAATCAAATTGAGAAAAAGGTTAAAAGGCAAAGGAATGTGGACAGACATGGTAAGGGACTTGAGACTGAAAAATAAGTACTACAAAAAATGCGTGTGGATATATAACATGTCCTTGAGGGGAAGAGTAGGAATGGTCTGTAAAGGGAAGCCCTCCAAGGAGCCCTCTGTAAGGTCTTCTACTTCAACAGAGTAGGCACCATATTGTAGAAGGAGCGAAGATAAAAGTGCCCTGTCTTACTCACTTGTAGAAGGCTTCGACAGTGTGTATCTCAGGATAGTGGTGGTGTATGTGGGAATAAAGGCCATGTTCATAGTCCTTTCTGCTTACAACATAGCTTTAAAGGCCTAACTTAGGTTTCCTCAAAGGCCAACAAAAGAATCCTCATGTGATTTCAAGTCCTCTTTGTTCCCTTCTGTCATTCTGGCTCTCTTCTTGCTTGTGAAAATTTTTGTCACAGGTCAACAGGTATTTAATTCTATCATTAAGGCTTAAACTTTCTGCTCCTGGTCAGTTTTTTTGTTTTTTTGTTTTCCATTGAGTATTTTAGTTTTAATGAAATCAACCAATTAGCCACAACATGTAAAAAGTCAAATACACTCCTATTTGGTTGGAAAAGACTGGTGTGGGTGGCGAAGAGGTCAAGAGAGTTCTAAATTCTTGAAGAGAGTTGGGGGAGAGAATCTTACACAAGTGAAGACAGTGCAAAGTGAATTGTCCCTGTTCATACATAAGAGGATAAGCACGGAGGACATGTGCCTTGAGATACTTTTGTCCTAGCTCTGCAAAAGCAGTGCTACTTTACTGATTTCCGAAGATTTTTTAGAACAAGATTTATATTTAACCCCTTTTACATTTATGGTATTAATGCTAGAGTGTTTATTCAATTCCTTCCTAAGCTTATATGAGCAGCAATTTAAATATAGTGGAATTATTATCTTAAAGTTTATATCTTTTAATTAACAGGCAGCTCTGTGGTTGAGAACATTAAGTATATCACAAATTACAAATACAGAGTTGTTTATTGAAGCAAATTTACATTAGAAGTTAAACAAATTATTCTATATTGTGCTGTATAAAATACTCCGCAAGTTTTTAGTAAGTATTTCATGAAAAAGTGCCATAGTTAACTAACTTTAGAGGAATATTAAATTTCCTTAACTATAAGATCAAAACAGAAAACTCTATTTTCATATTCTAGCAACAAACAATTAGAAACTAAAGTTAAAAAGGTAATTAAACAGTAGCATGATAAGATATGAAAAATTTAGAAATAGAAAAATGTTGGGGCGCTTGGGTTGCTTGGTTAAGTGTCCAACTCTTCATCTCAGCTCAGATGTTGATCTCAAGGTCATGAGTTCAAGCCCCTTGTTGGACTCCACACTGGGCATGGAGCCTACTTAATAAATAAATAAATAAATAGGAAAATGTTGAAGATATTTATACTTAAAATCAGAAAATATTGAGAGAAATTCATGCCTAAATAAGTGGAGATATATATTATGTTCATGGTTTGTCAAGATAATGATTTGATACCAAATTCAGTGCATTTCCACTCACAATACCAAGAGTATTGAAAATAACAACCTGATTCTCAAATTGATATAGAAATGCAAACAGCTTGGAATAGCTGTAATTATTTTTTTTATGAGAACAAAGTGGGATGACTCACTCTAACTGATGTAAAGACTTGTGAGTCTACAGAAGAAGCAAAACTGTGTGGAATTGGTGTAAGAAATAGGAACTGGGCAGAACAGTCTAGAAATAGATTGCCTCATATTTAATAAATTGTGTTTTTACAAAGGCGTCAAGGTGATTTGGTAGGGAAAGGAAAATCTTTTCAGCAACTATTTCTAAAATAGTTGTAAAGAGTTATCAGAGAACATTGAACTTCAACCTCTATCTTTAGCTTGGTACAAAAGGAAAATCAAGATGACCAGAAACCTAAATATAAAGTTTAAAACTGAATCTATAGATATACACACAAAATAATACATAGTTTAACCTCAAAAACAACATGTGGAGTTTATGAAAGAGTACATTTATGGGGATGGTGGATAGACAGTTGTATTTGTCAGAGCTCATTAAACTTTACACTTGACATCTGTGCATTTTCGATTGCCTGAATTATGTCTCAAAAGTAGACTCCTTAAGCAATAATTTATCAAATTGTGCACATTGTCTTTGCCTCTCTAAGCAGGCATGTTACTACCATTGTTCCTAAAATTTGAGTTGCATCAATTCTATTATATTAAGGTTTTCCAGAGAAACAGAAAATATATGGGGAGAGAGAGAGATTGTCACTTGATTGCGGGATCAGCAAGTCTGAAATCTGTAGGGGAGGCTGGCAACCTGGAAAATTAGGCAAGATTTCTTTGTGTCAGTTTTGAGGCAGAACTCTGATCCTCTGTGAAATCTCAGTCATGGCTCTTAAAGCTTTGGTTGAGTTGAAGAGTCCCACCCTCATTATGGAGGATAATCTGCTTTGCTTAATGTCAACTGATTGTAAATGTTTAGCCTATCTAACAAAATGTCTTCGCAGCTAATCTAGTGTTTGTCCAGACAACTGGGAAGATAAGAGAGTTTTAATTCCTTCTTCATAGATGAAGGGTTAGGATCTATAAGATGCCATCATTTGTCAAAGATTTGATCATTAAAAAAAATTGCACTATGCCAGGTTTTTGTAGAAGCTTGGAATGCACCAAGGAATAGATGACAGGAAAATCTCTGAACTTGTGCACCCTGTATTGTAGTGGATATGAAATAGTAAAAGTACTAGAAAATTTCATAGTAATTTAGGGAATAGTAGTAATAGTGCTTGGGGGAAAACTAGGTAGAATACGTTAGGGGGCACTGAGAATCTCATATGAGGTTTGCCTCATTAAGAAGGTGGCATGTTTCACCAGGGACTTGAAGGATCCCTGTGGATATCTTGGGAGAGCCTGTCCACTAGAGGAAGCCAGTAGTGTGAAACCTCAAAGCCTGGGAACTAAGGCTGGAACCTTGGTCTTAAGTTGTTCACTGTTTAAGTCTAGATATTGAGTACACTCTTGCTGTAAGCATAGTGCTAGGCTTTGGAGCTATGATAGTAAAAACACATAATGTGCCAAGGGAATTTCTAATTCTTTGTTTTCGTTATAGGAGAGGTTCCTCACCCATGAGCAAGAAAGTCATTACAGAGGTCTTCAAATATATTTTGCCCTGAAAATTTTCTGTAGATAATAATAATAATTATACATATTACATATATGTGTTTGTGTATGTGTGTATATATATGTATATGTATTCTTTTTTTTTTTTAAGTTTATTTTGAAAGAGAGTGAGAGCACACAAGCATGGGGAGGGGCAGAGAGCGAGGTGGGGGGGGGGGAAGAATCCCAAACAGGCTCCACGCCTTCAGCACAAAGCCCTTTGTGGGGTATGGACCCACGAATCATGAGATCATGACATGAGTTGAAATCAAGGGTCGTATGCTAAACCAACTGGGTCATCCAGGTGCTCCATATGTGTTCTTGATAAAAAGACAATTTAGACATTACTCAACTCATAATTATGCATTTTTTATTCAACTGATAAATACCAAAAGTTCCATTATGGTCATGCTGGGCGGTACATTATCTTTGAGCAATTGTGAAGTTGAAAAGAGTCCTCCTTCTTGAAAATGTTTGAAAACCTTTGCTCTATGCTATGAGTTTGCCAGATTGAATTGGCTCTGAAAGCCACACCAAAAATTTGCTATTTCTAAAGACAAATAAGGCCTTTGAAATTTTCAACTGGAGGAAGAACGTGATTAGACCTGTGTTTTTTGGAAAATATCTTTTCATTGTGAGTTATCCAGAGGAAGTCAAATGGAATAAATCTACTGAGGAATGCTTACCGTTTAATTATAGTTTCTTGATGCATAACATAGTGACGCAGACTTCATGTACTTAAATCTCTGTTCCTCATGCTTAAAAGGACTTCAAATCCTAATTTCTCTGCAGTATCCATTATTTGAGGTAGTATTTCCAAGGCACAGGTATCCTCTATTAAAAGTTAGCAATTAAAAATAGCTTTCTAGCTTAGCCCTGCCTGGGATACTTGAAGGGAAACATTAGCAACAGTTAAAACAGACCCTTTTGAGGGTGTATGTACATGCTAGCAGATACATGTCTAGTTTATGTGTCTGCAGGATAATTTGACATTTTGATGTTTGGGTGAACTTTCATTTCGGCCTCCTGTTTGAAAGTCTAGCTTTCAGAGTTTGAACTTTAATTTGATCTTAGTGGTGCGCCAAATAATTATTGTATGAGATATTTGGAAATATATATTGATAATCTGTAAAATTCCCTCCACTGAGACTTAACATTGAAGGTTTTAAAGTAGCAATAAATACTTCTTAAGAGAATTGAGAAAGCTGGAAATCAACATATTCAGATTTGACTAGCATCTCTGTAAAGGATTTCCAAAGATTGCAGTTTACCTTGCTTACTTTTTCTTGGGATTTTCCATGTGTTCTGTATTTTATTCCTCTCCAGTATGCCTTCCCACTCAGAAGGGCCATTCCTTTGTGATTACTACTCTGATTCATTTCTTCACACTGACTGCATATCCACTCTTGATGAATTACCCTATATTATTCTATATTTTGGTCTTTGATGTTGCTGTCAGGCAGAATATCAATATGAAATTGTAACACTTGTTTGCATTTGTGTTTAATTCAACCTGTGTGGTACTGGCAACACTATGGATATTCATTCTTTGGCAGGATGTATGCTTCTGGCTTAGCTGCTGATTCAGATTTTCCATGCATGTGGGTATGTGGTGGTTCTTGCTTATACATCTAGATGCTCGATTGCTAATGCTTCCCACTTGCCAGATGGTAAATATGCAGCCACAGTTTTCCAGACAGTTGTTGTCTGGGTACAAATCATTGTACATTCTGAGCTTTCTTGTGTACTTTTTTTTTTTTTTTAATCACTGTGAATATTCAATGATCCACAACAAAAATGGATCTCCTATGCCTGATGCAGTTCTGTGAGTCCTCAGGTTTCTACATTTACAGCGGTTTTATTCACCATTAGGAAATCTCTTGCATTGTTAATACACCAGTTATTAGTGAGACTAGTGAGATAGGCTCAGCAATGCACTGCTGGGATGGGCTGTAGTACTGATGCCTACGTTAGGCAAAGAGAAGAAATTGCCATAAGTGAAATCTACATGAGATTATTGATGTGTGGCTATCCATCAAGGGCCAGGAGATGGTGAATGATATTACAACTTGCTAAATGTATGCCTGGGAATCAGTCATTTAGTCTGCATTTCAGTTGTCTTTTTTTTTTTTTTCTTTTGTTTTTCTTTTTTCATTCTGATTAGAGAAGGTGAAATAATGGTCTTTTGTATATTTGACCTTGTTAAGGGACTTGTAAAGGAGCTAAAAGATGTGCTGTATATTGGTTGCTTATTTATAAATCATTAAGATTGGGAAAATGATAGAGTTACAATCTTCAGGTTGTCTTTTTAAAAAATTTTTTTTAAACATTTATTTATTTTTGAGAGACATAGCGTGAGCAGGGGAGGGTCAGAGAGAGAGAGGGAGACACAGAGTCCAAAGCAGGCTCTAGGCTCTGAGCTGTTAGCACAGTTACCGATACGGGGCTTGAGCTCATGACATAATGACCTGAGCCGAAATCGGGTGCCCCTACAATCTTCAGATTATCTTTGATTTTGGAAGAAATGTGTGTAAAAATAAATAGTAAAGATTATACTGTTGTTGAGAAACTGGGTAGATGTTGATAAAGAATTGTATTATTATTTACTGAGGGACTACTATGGTCTGACACTGAATTTAGCTTGTAAGTTCATTATCTAATGTTCTGCTTACAGTGACCCTACTAGGGGAATTATCCCATAGGTATGCAAACTCCCTGAAGCTCAGGAAGGTTCTGTATCTTGCCCAAGGTTATGCAACTAATAGTGGCAGATGGAATAGAATTACAAGTTAGTCTGATATCTAAGCCTGTAATATTAATAACTACAATACTGTATGTTCCATTTGGGCATATATGTGTATACATATGTGTGCATGTATATATGCAAAATAATGTTTCAGTCTGTGAATATGGCTTTGAAATCTTACTGGTATTTCTATCACTGAATATGCCCTTTAATAGATGAGCATTTATAGTACACCACTCCCTCTTATTGTCATCTCTTTACGTCACCACGTCATCGTTTGTTCTCGTTGTCCTGGTTGTGAAATAGTACAAAACAAAATTACTGAGGGATTGAAATAATGACTTCATCTAATTCCTTCCATCTTGTCCCATCTTTGAGGTAGATCCTCATTTATCTAAGACCATGAACTAGATAACAGTGCAGCCCGAAATGCTAAACCTGTGTGTTTGCATTTACCAACTTCTAAAAATGGTTTGTTAGTGTCCAATATAACTGTTTCACCTATATGATCCCCAGGCTGTCTCTATCCCTACCCATGCTTCTATGAAGATTCTTCTCTCCATCCCCTTACCCAGTTCATGTATCTTAATCATCACCTCCCCACTCTAAAAACAATTTTTTTTAAATATTTATTCATTTTTGGGGCGCCTGGGTGGCTCAGTCGGTTAAGTGTCCGACTTCGGCTCAGGTCATGATCTCACGGTCCGTGGGTTCGAGCCCCGCGTCGGGCTCTGTGCTGACAGCTCAGAGCCTGGAGCCCGTTTCAGATTCTGTGTCTCCCTTTCTCTCTGCCCCTCCCCTGTTCATGCTCTGTCTCTCTCTGTCTCAAAAATAAATAAACGTTAAAAAAAATTAAAAAAAAATAAATATTTATTCATTTTTGAGAGACAGGGAATGACAGAGCATGAGTCGGGGAGGAGCAGAGAGAGAGGGAGACCCAGAATCCAAAGCAGGCTCCAGGCTCTGAGCTGTCAGCACAGAGCCTGACACAGGGCTTGAACCCGTGGACCGCAAGTTCATGACCTGAGCTGAAGTCGACTAAGTCACCCAGGCACCCCTGCCACCTCCCCATTTCTAAAGAATTAATTCCTATTCATCCCATATGTCCCCTCCAGACTGCTGAATTGTGTCTATTAAGTTGTAGTCATATTTCTCTTTATATGGAGGCTTTAGTGTTTTTCTGATGTTTTATGTATCTATATTTTGTTGGTGGTATCTATAATTGTACTGAAAACTGAAGAATCTTGCTTATTGTTGAATGAGTTTCTCTGGATCTTATAAGGGTCACAGAAAAATGAAGCAGAATGTTTTTTAACAATGATAAGCAGAAGCTAGAATTGAAAAGAATTCAGGAAAATACCTCATTTTATATGTGTGGGACTTTTTTTGTTACATTCCTTGTGCAGGCATGGACTATTAAAATGCTAATAAAATTTGTCTTTCTGTCTTAATGAAACAAAAAGTTACATATGGGCTTATTGGGCCATAATCCAGAAATATTAACATGAGGTTCAAGTTTTAGGAATAGAAAATCCCCTAAAAATTTGTGTAGAGGCAGGGTGTGTGTTTTTACTCTATCGTGACTAATTAGACACATATGAATGGAACACAAAGGAAACTACATGGTACATACACTTGATGGGCCTAAAGTAATGAGCTCGGCACCAAGAAGGTAATACCTAGGGAAAGAAAATCTTATTTTCATGGTTTAGTCTGTAAATCTGAATATTATTCGATGATATATGCTATGATTATTTGATATTTTGTTTTTAACTTTGGCATTATAAAATTGAAAGGGGAAAGATTCTCTTTTTATTGATTGATTATAGCATCCCCTCTAAATTACACATCTCACAAACCTTTTCTGCAAAGTGGAAATTACAAAAAGAGGAGCTTTCTTGTGCTTAAATATTTGCAAGTTTTTGGACATGAAAAACAGTTATAAAATTTTAGACTATGATTAGAATATTAGAAATCTTTCGTCTGTCTTTTCTGATGAGTACTCTCAGCATACTTACCATCTAAGTTAACTAATATTGCTGAATACATTGCATCCCTTGGTAATGGCACCGTATCTTTGGTATTGCCCTTCTTTGAGTCTGTTACTTGAGTCACAGTTCCTCTGTGTCCAAAAATGTCCTCCAAGTGTATATAGGAACCTCAGGAGCACATTTTGTTCTTGTTTTTATTATTATTAGAAAACCAGGCCTCAAAATGTTTGAGGAAACATCGATTGTATTGAATGATATCCTAAGGCTAAGACTTTTTTGATAGTCATTACCACTTTTATTTGACTTAGTAAGCTATTATTTTTAACATATTTGCCGAAAAATAATAAACACATCATACATCAACCAATAAATTCATTTTAATCCCACCACTCCCATTCCAAAGAAAATGGCAGATAACATTTTAGGGGGTGTGTACTGGGATAAATTCCTATGCATTATCGAGTCTGTCTATATTTATGTAGGTGTACATGTGGAGTTTTACATCCTGCAGGACTTCCCATGCTAATGTATTTGAGTCTATCATTTGTGTTCACTGCTATAAGCTATTTCATGGCCTATTGATTCTGTAGAGAGGATTAAGGCACATGAGCATGTGCTATCATGCTCATGTGTGTTTATTTTTGTGAAAGAGAAATAGTGTATTCTTAGGAGTGGAATTCTTAAAGTAAATAACATGTGCATTCTTTCACAGGTGCCTTCTTACTGCTTCCACAGCTAGCTCGTTCTTGTGACTGCCCTTTCTTGTGCTTGTGCACTTTTCCAATGCCTTGGAGCTGTGCCAGTAGCCATTAATGGTATTTCATATATAACTTGTCACCTGAAGGATTTATTTTTGTCTGATTTTTCAACCCCCAGTGGAATATAAAATACATGTTTTGAATCATTCTCATATCACAATTAGTGTTACTCTCATTATCGTCAACTGACCTTGAGACCAAACTAAATAAATTATCATTTAGAGTGTAAGCTTTACATATTCCTATCAGGAGGGGCCACACACAAAAGCACTGAGCTTTATATTTCTACTGACACTTCCTTTGTTATGCCACAATTAGGCAACTCTAAGAGAGAATGTGTGAGGTAGTAAAATGAGCTTTGGAATTATGTATCAGTCTCAAACTGACTATGTAATCTATATGCAGTTACTTTCCTTTTGACAGTCTATCCTATTTTAGTTATCACAAATGTAGGAAATTATATGCACAAAAATGTCCCAAATGTTAGAAATCATTCCACAGAAATGGTTCAGTAAAATGATATATAACCTCACTGGTAGATGATGGATTTATTAAACATTGCTAGTTAGAAATATGAGACACATGGGAAGTATTTGTTATGTAAAGTAGTCAACAATCAGAGTTGTATGGAAAGATAAGATTCTAGCTATACAAACTCAGCCATCTCGAATAAAGGAATGGGTAATTTTTTTTAAGTTAAAAAAAAAAACACTTAACCCACCTAAGCATTGAGGAAAAGGTAAATAAAATTACTACTAGTTACTGTAGTATGATCTTTGTGTTTAGTTAATGTTACTTGAAACTATATTTGTTTTACTTAAAATCTATAATAACTAGCATGCATATTTTAATTTTATCTGCCAGAGTATCTCTGCTATTGAGAAACCATCAAAAAATTATTTTCTAGACAAAATCTTCTGACTTTCTACTAAAACCAATATGGTGGTTGTATTCATATTATGTTTTTCGTTCTTAGGAGACTCTTTAATTTTTTGTCAAATTTGATACTTATTAAGTAGGTGGGATATCAAGAAAATGTTGAGAGAAAAGAAAAATTGTTCTACAAATTAAATATGAGATGAATATGAGATGAAACTACAAGAGTGTAGATTTGATGTGTTACCTGCTAAGTTGCAATACTGTACATTGCTTTCATGAGCCATATATAATATTTCACTGGAAAAACAGGTAATGTTTGGTATTGGGTGGCAAACCACTATATGCATTTAGGAAAACTTGAGTTTATTTTTTTTCTGTTGCTTGAGTTGCTTTAATAATCAAGTGTTGATATTATGTAATGTGGATTTGTGCATTAGTCACTACTAATTTTTGCAAAACTGGGGAACTACATAATAGGGTTTTTATAATATTTTTTACTGACTAGATTGATAATTTTAGATTTTTTTTTTTGGCTTTCTACCATTTGGCTTACTATACTGATAGAAAAATTGTGCATATTTTTAGCTACATATATATATCTTTATATAATAGTACTTTTTTGATGCAGAAGTACACTTCAGTAAGACAGTAAGATGCTGTAAACAACAATATTAGTAATGAATTTCTAAATAATTCAGTAATGATTGGGACCTACCCTCCTAATAGAATAACCTAGTATCTTATTGAATAACTTAATCTATGTGGGTAATTATGCTGGGTGAAAGGGATTGATTTAAAATGAAGGAATTCATGAGAATAAGTCATGTTTAGGAAAGGAGAACAAGTAAAAGTACATTTCTTGTACATACAAGGTACTGTGCAGATGCTTTATGCACATTATTTTGCTTGAGACTCTAAATAGACCTGTGACATGAGTTAGTGTTAGTATCCTTATTTAACTGGTGAGGAAACTGAGCCTCAGGGAATTGCAGCAGCTTGTCCTAGGTCAAACAGTAAGTAACTGCAAGAATTGAAATTTAGGCTGAAGTCTATTTGTTGTCAAGTCCCATGTGTTCTTGGAGCCTCCCATGGCTTTGTACTACAAGAAGAGGAATATCCAGTTCTAAGTAACAGCAGTAAACCATCACTGTAATTGTTTATTATATTACTCCAATTCATACTTCTTAGGGATGCTTGGGAGATTCTATTGAAAAGACTACTGATCGAGGCAAATCATGTTTATTTTGCAGATAAGCCCTGCTATTTAAGGACTTTTGCTTCACAATTGTTCTCCTAATGTTCATTAGGTCTAAAATTGAATAGTGAGCAAAGTATTTGTTATGGTCATGGTGGTTTGCTCTCTACATCAAATATATTCTAAGTTGTTAGTCTAATCTAATCATGGCAATCCTGTTTTCCGTGCTGACAATTAGCCTACCAATGGACATTGAAACTAATTCTAGGCATTGAGACATAAAGAGAATTCTACTACAGACTTACGGGAAAGTTTTCCTTGATCACAAGAAAGAATGACATAGAATGAAGTTCTTCCTTCTTGCTCTATACACCATTGTGTCAAGATGTGGTTTCTAAAACCATTATAGTCATCTTGATAGCAGTCTGTCAATAGAGCCAACATTAAAGGTCTCAAAGCAGAGAGAGAGAACATTGGACCTTGATGACATAGTCACATGAAACAAATGAACCAGCAACCACCCATGGTTGCAATATGAACCAACTCTTCAGAATGTTTTACATTTAATTTCTTTTAGGTGACCTAATAGCTTTCTTTTATAATCTGATTTGGATAAAGAATATTTGTTCTTTGCAGCAAATAATTTTTGTGGCAGATGAGGGCGTGGTGGTACAGTATTTGGTTTATGGAGCTGGGCACTGCCAGTCAAAAATTCTAAAATGTACTTGAACAAATGGAGGATCGAGGGAGTAGAACGTTGACTGTGTGCCTAAAGATGCTGCAAAATTCGAGGAAATGGTAGGAAAAATTAAAAATACTAGATCACATTGGCTATTTTTGTAATCCAAAATAAAGAAGTAAATATAGGGTAAAGGTAGCCTATCTGAAAATAGAAAGAAAAAAACATGACTTGAGTCAGGCAATACCTTTCTGCATGTGACTTTAAAATTAATTTGAAGGAGAAGGGCGCATGGGTGCCTCAGCTGGTTGGGAGTCTGACTTTAGCTCAAGTCATGATCTCGCGGTTTGTGGGTTTGAGCCCCATGTCCGGCTCTGTGCTGACAGCGCAGAGCCTGGAGCCTGCTTCAGATTCTTTGTCTCTCTCTCTGCCTCTCCCCTGCTTGTGTTCTTTCTCTGTCTCTCTCAAAAATAATAAATAAACATTAAAAAATTAAGTTGAAAGAGAATTTTTAAATTTGAATCTTTGGGGATTAGAACATTTGAATTCTGTGCCTTAGGCTAAAGTGCTGGCAGTAGTTATGATGTTGGAGACTTAGCAGGAGAGAAGTTTGGAATAAAGGCAAACCTATTTCTCTTGCTTGTTACGAGAGATTTTTCTTGTTCCACCACATTATTTTCTGTTCCACCACAGACAGGATTATACATGACAAACAATATGAGGCCATTTTTTTTTTTTTAGTTAAGAATGTCATGGTAGAGACTCTTAAATAGGACTGTCAAATAGAGCCCGGTGCCAGTGGAAGAACAGAGTTTCCAGACTTCTGGTTTAGGGCTAAAGAAACTCATTGATTGTAGTTAGAAATCCACAGGTTTAATCAGATGGAGGTACACTAGGAGCTTCATTTTTAAATGAGAAATCTGTAACCAGAGAAATGCCAGGCCTGATAAGAGCTTGGTGCTGTTCAACCATAAAGCAAGTTCATACCTAGGCTCCCCAGTCCTCCGAGGAGATGTGCTAGTAAGTAAGTATACAGCCCCCTGAAAAGACATTCTCCGTAAGACTTTGCTCATTGTGGCCATGGAGGAAAATGGATGAGGGTAAGCTTTTCAGAAAGCAGAAACATAGGCTATTCCCTTCTCAGACCTGGAAATATGGACTTTTTTTGTTGGAGAATGTAGGCTATGAGGATGCTATAGAGCAATGATTACCCGGAGTTGTTTTTTATTGGCCCCCTTTCTGACATTTTAGGGTTGCCACTGTTTTTTCTTTCTTTTCTTTTTTTTTTTTTTTTAATTCCACTGTTGATTGGTGTGTAAAAGTGAGAGAGTAGATACTTCATCCTAAATGATGAGTTCACTAAGCAGTTTGGACCTACTGAAGATAATGGCTCTTACCTGGAAATCTTGGACTTGGAGCTTGATGCAGTGATCGGTTGAGACTTTGGTTCTAGTCCTTTAGGGAAGGTATAGAAATAGGTAGGGCTGGGCAGCTTTGAAAATAAGGTAGTGAGGGGTGTGTGGATATTTTATAGCTAAAAGAGTAGTTAACACTGATGGCTGAATACTCCACAACCATGATTCTCTTCTTTTTCCACAGAACCTAAATTTTGTTCAGTATCTATTCTGGTTGCATTATGTCATGTGTCTGAGAGAAAACCAACTCATTTTTTGTCTCAGAGATATCCTGGTTAGTCTAAAATAATCTCATATGCTTTGCTGATTATTGCTTCAGGACATAAGTGAACTCTGGCCATTGAGATGCAAACAGAAGTTTTCTGGAGGCTGCTGGGAAATTTTTTTTTCACACTCTTAAGAGAAGTCTTTGGGAAACCATTCTCTCCTCCATTAGGTATAAATAGAGAAATCTCCATTTTTTACATTAATAGCAAAAAAGTAAACTCAAGATGAAATGGGTACTGTTGACAACAGAACAAAATGGTGGAGATCATTCTTTAGACATACACCTGGTGCTCTGAATGTAAAGCTCTTGAAGCTTGATATAATAACGTCCTCATTCTGTGAAAGTTGAGCCAGCTCCTGTGATTTAGGATTTTCTGTTACTTGAAATACAAATGGTAAAGCCTGCCTTTGGACATTTCTGAAGACAGCTTAAATGAACCTAAAGGCAGTTCTTCATACCCGGTTGACCGAAATGTCATGAGGGCAGTCACTGAGCGTGCACTTAATGAAGGTAAAGGTGGATTTGTTGACTTGAGGTTGAGCAACATGTTGAAAATGGAGGGACGGAGTGTAGGTAGGAGAAACCCAACAGGGTAAGAGCAATAAAAGCTTGGCACAAGTCACAATTAAACTTTGGGTGAGTTCAAAGTGATTATAAATTTTGAGGCTCAGCATGGTCTTGAAGTGGAAATTGGGGAGCAAGGATTGATGCTTCCCTAATAATGACCTAGCTTTGAAAGCAATAATTTTTTGAGCGTCTGTTTTCTCTTCTTAAAATGGGAGGATTGGTGTTGATGCTCTCTAAAGTCCAATCCCCCCAAATTATTTTGGTCAAGTTAACACTGGCGTTTTCCCTGGGATAATTTATGACATACTAATTTATTTAGCAGTTTGTTACAGAGGGCTTTGTTCTCAATATTGATGTTCTCAATATCTTTATTATGATATAGTTGAAATGATGTTTACAAACCATAATGACAATCTGTACTTTTGTAGTTCTTAAACCATTTCTGTCTGAACAAGGAATTTTACTGTGGCTCGTTTACCAACAACCCCACTCTACCCTCCCCACCTCAAAAATTTTTAATGAACCTCTCTGTATTTCATAATATTTTTAAAGTTGTAAACTTAAAAAAATAATGCTAATTAAAATGTCAAGTATACAATAGTTGATAAAATTTTACCGAGAAAAAATATTTTTCCTGTTACCCCTTTTATGATTGCCTAACAGCAAGTAGTTGGCCAAATATAGAATTTGAAATAATGTATTTCAGCCAGATGCCAAGAGACATTTTATGAAACAAATTCAGAGTATAAATTATGTATGTTTTTACTCACTGTTAAGTGGCAAATGTTTACTAATCTTTATAGCAATTGAACATTAGGTTTATAGATTGAGAAATAAACATTGATGAGAATCAAAATTACACTAGTTCTGTTGTTCATTAGGTATTTATTGCATTGGGTATGTATATGAATTGTATATGGAAGAGTTAAAAAATCTGCATAAATTATTTACTGTAAATATAATTATTTGAGAAACAATTTATATTGTTAAAATATATAGTCAGTGCTTTTTTTTCTTTGCCAATATTTAACATTTGTATTTCTAAGTATTTTGAAGTATAAAAGTGTTTTAAAAGATGTTGTATATCTGGAGAAATATAATTAACACACAGGTTGTGGAATACCAAGTTGCACATCTTTGCATTCACTTAATAATTTATACTTTAATTCTGAAAAGGGTTCCTTTCTTTTCAAAGGGAATGTCATTTTGAAAAACAAAATATACTCTGACAGTAAAATTTGGGTTTTAGCAGTGAAAATTGTCATTAAGTTTGTGTTTTTTATTATTTTGGTGCTTTTGGTACCACATATGTGTTTTGTTTATATCTTAAAGCTAGAGATTTGGTACATAAGCCACATAGAGAGTAATAAAATTCAGTAATTCGAATTGTTTAGAATCATATGTATATTCTTCCACTCTAAAAGTGATTGTGATGGTAACTAATGAATGATAGGACAGATTCTAATATTTTACTAGAACATCTTAATGGATATTCATACATTTTAAATTCATTTGGAAAGTATATTGTTAAAGGTCTGTAATTAGGATTTGCTATTTTTTCTCTCCTAAGAAAAAGTTAGTATTAAGTTTAAATGTAGTGTTCTCTTAAAAATAGTTCCCATATGCCTCAACCAATAAAACTTGTTCAATAATCTCATTTGGTTTTTTCAACTTTCCATAGTATTAGAATTAATTAGAATTTCTGTATCTTGACTTTAGTGAAGATCAAAACACTGCAGAAAAATTATCAGAGGCTTTAAGTTAATATCATAAATTTTCTACACAATGGAAATAAGACAGTATGGCAGTTTGTAGACATAGGTACAGCCTTCTAAGTCACTTAGAGCTTTTTAAATTTTTAAATGTTCACTTATTTTGAGATAGAGCATGCATATACAGGAGGGGCAAATAGATAGAGGGAGAGAGAGAATCCCTAGCAGGCTCTAAGCTGTTAGAGCCCAATGCAGGGCTTGATCCCATGAACTGTGAGATCATGATCTGAGCCGAAGTCAACAGTTGGATGTTCAACCGACTGAAACACCCTGGCATTCCTAAGTCACATAGAGTTTTTATATTTTCCAGGAAATTATACTTTAGAAATAATCTGTTTTTTTATTTTTATGAGATATCATGTGTAGGCATAATTCCCATAAGCTACATCACCAGTTTAGGAAGGAGAGCTTTTCTTAAATACTTAGTATAGAGTTTGCAGCTATCAGTTTTTCTTGAGAAAAAAAAAAAAAAGTTGTAACAATTACAGAATTGCCATTGTGCAGTAAAACTTCAGTCAGTTTAAGAATAAGTAATAGAAAATATTGTTAGAAAAATATATACAAGTATATGGTTTTGAAATAGATGCATATCATAATGGTTGGCACATAAATACCCAATGGGGTTAGAGAAATTAGGCAACCTTGTATGGCTTGATCAATACACCTGCCATTATCATCATCTTTGAAGGAAGGATGGCACCGTCCTGTGTAGTGTATTTGTTGCCTTCTTATATTGTTAAATGCCTGTGAACATTCTACTTCCCTAATTTGTTACTAATTAAAGGTTATAGAATATAGTATTTTAGGAAGGAAAAAGATATCTGTATTGCTGGTTCCCAGCTCTGGTTGTGTATTAGAATCACCTGAAAGGCTTTTAACAAATATTAATATTTGGGTCCTACTCCAAACGAATGAAATCAGAATCAGGTTAGGGTCAGGCAGTGGAATCCCCCAGTTGATTCTAATGTGTAATGTGTAGTGTGGTTTGAAGACATGTCAATACAGTGTAAGATACTCCTCAAACTATTATCATAACATTTCATTTGACCTATTCAAACATTTCATAGGTTTGATTTGATGTGATTTAAACTATGAGTTATGTATTTCTTAAAAAAAAAAAACTTTTGACTCGTTATGGTTTCATTGCTGATGTTCAGCAAACATAGCCTTTGTCATATAAATATATGCTAAAATGAATATAATCTAACAAAATGTAAGGGGTATCGCTACTATTGCTGCTCAATCTTTGGACGTGTTTCTGTTGATATAAATTAATATCAAGAATGGTTTGTGGCTAAAAAAAAAAAGACATGGACAAATAGCCATAGATGCTATTTACTGCCCAAATGTAGGCTACACTGTATTAGTTTCCTATTGGTGCTATTAACAAATAACCACAAACCTAGTGTAGTGGCTTTAAAACAACAGACTTATTTTCTTACTGTTCTGAATGTCATAAGTCCTAAATCATTGTGTCATCAAGGTTTCATTCTTTTTCAAGGCTCTAGGAGAAGATCCCTTTCCTTTCCTTTCTAGCTTCTAGAGACTGTTTGCTTTCCTTGACTTGTGGCCCCTTTGTCCATCTTCAGAGAGCATTACTACAATTTTTGCTTCCATGGTCACATCTGTTTCAATTTCTCATCTTCCTACTTCCCTCTTAAAATTATGTTTATGATGTTTTTGGCTTCACCCATATAAGGATAATCCAGAATAATCTTCCCATTTTGAGATCCTTCATTTAATGACACTTGAAAAGCTCCTTTGGCCATATAAAGTAACACATTCATAGGTTCTGGAAATTGGACAAGGGTATTTTTAGGGAAACATTATTTTGTCTACCACAAACAACTTTGGCCTAGTATATTTTTTTCTAAAATGTGGAATTTTTTGTTTGTTTGTTGTTTTTTGCCTTGAATAAAGTGTCTGCAAAGAAATTAATGAAAAGCAAGTAGAGTTTCAAAAGCAAGCAGGACAGTGAAAAGAATACTTTAACAAATGAAAAGTTGTTTAAGGAACTCTTGAACATGAGTTTTAAGACTTTGAATCAAATAGAAATATTTTAATTAATTATTCCATATCACTTCTCTCATTGATTTATTATGTAACTAGAGTTTGAGTTTCCAAGAATGTATAAATTGAGATAAGATTTGTGTGTACATAAGACATTTTCAAGATACACACTGTGGTTATATTTCCTTATCTCTTTATGTCTTCATATTCACCGATAAATGGATACTAAACAAACTTTATGGAGGTTTTGATGCCTAAGAGGTGCAATTAATGTTCTTCACATAGCAAAAGCAACATAGTAAGTGAACAATAAATTAGTTATTAGTAGTAGTATTGCTTATCAGTAAAAAAAATGGCTATGTATACATTCTGCCAACATTTAATTATTGTTATCTTGGTAGATTTGTGTATCTATTTGGCAAGGAACGTATGTTCGTTGGATGCTTTTATGTGTCATGTGCTCTTATTAATGTCCTGAGGTAGATAGATGATACAAACATAAATCATTGACATTCTGCCCTCAACTGAATATATAATATCCTGTTTAGGAAAGAAATTTAAAAGCACTCTAAGAGAGGTACAGAAAAATGATTTTAGTGTGGAGGATAAAAGGTTTTTGATAAGAGGTATGTATGCTCCATTTGTTTCTTAAAGCTAACATAAAATTATTTACCCTGCTACTTCCCAGTAATTCACATAAGAATTTGTGTGTGTATGCATGAAGGTTTTTTTAGTCTTCATATTCCACCAATTACTTCTTTATTTAAAATTCTAAAGCATTACAGACATCAGTATGAATCTTTAGAAGTTCTGCTCGACAACTGTACTTCATATGGTTTGGGAATCATTAGTAAACCATTTTGGGTTCCTCCCTAAATATCCTTGGCTATTCCCAGATGCCAGCAGACAAAAATCATTTACAAGTGTCATACTAGTCTTTGTGTATGTCACTTCCGTCTTTTACTGTCCTGAAATACATCCCACTTTCTTTCCTAGGTGCCAAAATCTTCCAAATAAACATTCTCTCCCTAAAGTCAGCAGCCAGACATCTTTAAGAGCAGCCAAGGGAAAGGCCTTAAAGCTGTCTTCAAAAACATTCAGATGTCTTAAACAAGTTCCAGTCGGGCCTGCCATTTGTCCCTTTTCCCCCCTATCCAAGGCAACAGCCAGAAACCTCACTTAATCTCTTTACGTACTATTTACACTTTAGTGAAATTATCTTCTGGCTCTTGATTTGATGGAAAAAGTTAGTATAGTGGGTTTACAGAAAGATAAAAAAAAAAAAAATGTACTTAGTAGTTATAGTGCTTCGACAGACTGCAATTGCTATGGGTAAGCCTACAAAAATTCCAAAGGGAAAGTAGCCCTTCAGTTGATGGCCCATCTAAAATGATGCCCAGCTTTAAAAAACTGTCATGTACTACTGCTATTTAAGCTCCTGTATTTCTATTTGAACAGAAAAGATAGGTTATGTGAAGAATACATTTAAAGTGGGAGAATGTGTTTTCAAAATGAAGTGCTCTGGATTTGTTAATCACTTGCCTTGAAACTTGTTAGTGTTGAAGAGTAGTGGGTAGAAATATATACATTTATTATCTTCTCTGAATTAGCACTTTGATACCTTTCATTCACCTGATGACCTCCAACTGATTATTTCCAGATCTCACTAATCATCTGACCTCTGCAATTTTAGTTCTAACTGCCTCATAGAATTACGATTCTGTATGTTGCACAGGGGCTGTTGAACTTGAACAGAAAAATCTCCGTGACTGCTTTAAAAAAAAAAAAAGTGAATTATTACCACTTTCTTTAAAAAGTAAGTTAATGAATGAAGTTGACCCCAACAGAACATAATACATACTTCATCTTGTTTTGGATATTTAACTGTGTTTTAAAACTTAAGTTCAATAGCTTCATGTTTGTCTGTAGTATACAGTTCCATTCGTTTTAACAAATGTATCCAGTAACCAGCAGCACAATTAGGATAGCAAAACACTTCCCTTACTTAAAAGAAATTCCTCATCCTGTCCCTTTTTAGTCATGCACCTCTTCACCCCTTGGCAACAACAGATTTGTGTGCCTAAAGTTTCGGCTTTTTAACAATGTCATATAAATGGGATCTAACAATATGTAACCTTTTGAGTCTCTCTTCTTTCACTTCGCATAATGCATTTGAGAGTAATTTGTTTTGCTGATTATATTAAGTTTTCATTGCTGAGTAATACTGTTTTGGTGGATGTACGATGTTTGCATGAACCTGTAGGAGTATATTTGGTTTGTTTAAAGATTTTGCTGATAACAAGTAATGCTGTCACAAATGTTCCTAAACAGGTTCCTTTTTTTTTTTTTTAAAGAACTCTTTTTTTTTTTTTAAGTGTTTATTTATTTATTTATTTTTTTTTTTTAATTTTTTTTTTTCCAACGTTTATTTATTTTTGGGACAGAGAGAGACAGAGCATGAACGGGGGAGGGGCAGAGAGAGAGGGAGACACAGAATCGGAAACAGGGTCCAGGCTCAGAGCCATCAGCCCAGAGCCTGACGCGGGGCTCGAACTCACGGACTGCGAGATCGTGACCTGGCTGAAGTCGGACGCTTAACCGACTGCGCCACCCAGGCGCCCCAGTGTTTATTTATTTTTGAGAGAGAGAAGTAGAGAGCAAGCAGGGTGGGGGCAGAGAGAGGCAGTCTCCATGCCATCAGTGCAGAGCCCAATGCGGGACTTGATCCCATGAACCATGAGATCATGACCTGAACCAAAACCAAGAGTTGGATGCTTAACTGACTAAGCCACCCAGGCACCCCTCCTGTAAAGTGTTATGCCCAGAATTCGTGCTCCCCAAAGACCACCAGGGAGCCGAGTCCGATGCAAAAGCAAAAGAGCCTTTATTCGAGCTAGCTCGAGCTCAATCCCCTACCTACACCGACGCAGCGGTGAGATACCGGGGAGAGAGAGCGAGTTTCAAAAGCACAAAGGTTTAATAGGGGTCTAGGGGCAGTTGGTGAGGTAATGGCTGTGGCCTCAGCCGATTGGCTGGGGAAGGGTCGTGGCCTCAGCCGATTGGCTGGGGAAGGGTCAGAGTCCTGTTACGCAGGTCGCTGGGCGTGTTTTGATCAGGAAGTTTGAACGGGTGAGCGGGAGGTTACTCAAGGGGAGGAGGCTCGGTCTGAGGTTTCTGCGATTTTCCCGGAAAAGGGGTCATGTCGGGGACATAGTCACTCAAGGTGGAGAACACAGAACAAGATGGATTCAGCCGGCGTAGGCCCGCCCTTTCATAAAGGTTCTTATGTGGTGAGATATTTTAATGTTTTTAGAGTAAATATTTGGGAGTGTGATTGCTGGGTCATATGCAAAGACGACATTTAACTTTATAAGACTTTATAAGGGGAGGGGCAGAGAGAGGGAAAGAGACTCCCAAGCAGGGTCTGCACTGTCCCTGCAGAGCCTGATGCAGGGCTTGAACTCATGAACTGTGAGATCATGACCTGAGTTGAAATCGAGAGTGAGATGCTTAACCAGGCACCCCGACTTTTTTTAAAACTGTTTTTCAGAGTAGGTCTACCACTTTGCGTTACTACCAGAAGTGTGTGATTTCCAGTTGCTTCACTTACATACTAGCACTGGCTATTTGCTTTATTTTTATTCCAACCTTTGCAGTAGATGTGTAAAGGCATCTCATGTGGGTTTAGTTGATGTTTCCCCAGTGGCTAATGATACTGAACATCTTTTTGTGTCCTTATTTCCTATCCATATATCTTCTTTGCTGAATGGTGTGTTCAAATCTTTTGCTCACCTTTAGTGGTCTTGGTATTTGTGTCTTGAGTGTTCTTTATATGTTCTTCATGAAAGTCCTTTGTCTTATATGTGATTTACAGTTGTTTGTATCCCAGTCTGTATGTGTCTTTTTATTCTTACAGTGACATCTTTTACAGAATAAATATACTGATTTTTATGAAATCTGAATGTATTAATTTGTTTTTCTTTTATGGAGTGTTTTAGATAAGAAATCCTTGTTTAATCCAAGCTCACAAAGATTTTCTTTTATATTTTCTTCTAAAAATTACATGGTGTGGGGTTTTACATTTAGATATGTGAACCATTTTGAATAATTTTTATTTAAGACCTGAAGTATAGGTTTGTTTGTTTTTAACAGGTAAGAAATTCTACCATTATTTGTTGAAAAGATTATCCTTTTGCAGTGGTGCTGCTTCTGTGCTATTTTCACATATAAACTGACAATAGTCATGTAGGTATTTCTGAATTAATAATATGCTGTCTTGATTACTGTGGCTTTATAGTAAGTCTTAAAATCTTGTTCATACAAGATTCCCAACTTTATCCCTCATTTCCAAAGTTATTCTGAATGCTCTATTTCCTTTCATTTGTTGTATAAATTTAAAATGAGCTTGTCAGTATCTATAAAAATTCATGCTTGAGTTTTGCTTTCTGTAGATCAATTTGAGGAGATTTGATATCTTAACAACATTTATTCCAATCCATGAACATAGTTTATACATATACTTAGGACTTAAAAACCACTTTTTTTTTTTTTTTTATTAGTGGCTTGTAGTTTTCAGCATACAGATCATTTGAAGTTATTCCTAAGAATTTCTTTTCTCTTGGTGGGAGGGGAGAGGTTAGGAGAGCTATACTATAGCGAGTAGTACTTTTTTTGAAAATGTTTTCTCCAGTCATTCTCTGTTATTACATAGAAATATTATTGATATTTTATATATTCACTTTGTGTCTTGTGATATTACTAAACTCACTTATTAATTTTAGGATCTCTTTTATACATTCTTTGAGATTTTCTACAAAGACAATCAAAGCATGTTTTATGCAAATAAAATTTTTTTTCTGTCATCTTTCCATATTTTATTGCTTTTTCTTTCCTTGCTGCATTGACTAGGACTTTCAGTACACTGTTAGAAAAAAAGTTGTCAGCGGGGCACCTGGGTGGCTCAGTGAGTTAAGCTTCTGACTTGGGCTTAGGTCATGATCTCACAGTTTGTGCTTTGAGCCCCACATCTTAGAAAAAAAGTTGTCAGCAATGATATCCTTTGACTTACGGTCTTAGGTGAAGGGACTCATAAATTGATTATTAAGTATGATGTTAGCTGTAGGGTTTTCATAGAAGATTTTATCAAGTTGAGGAAGTTGAGAATTATCAATTTATTCTTTTCAAGGAACCAGTTTTGGGTTTCATTGATTATTTTTCTACTCATTTCTTCCTCTTAATTTTATTGTTTCAGTTTTTTACTATTTACTTTCTCTTTCCTTTTGGTTAGTTCACTTCTTTTTTTTGCAGTGGAAGCTTAGATGGTTAACTTAAGACCGTTCTTCTTTTCTAATAAAAGCATTACTGCTATAGATTTAACTCTTGTCAGCCTTAGCTGTGTTTCAAAAATTTTGATGTGTTATATTTTCATTTTTTTTAGTTCAAAATACTTTCTGATCCTTGTAAGACTTCTTTTTTGATTCATTCCATATTTGTAAATATGTTGTTTCATTCCATATTTATAAATATGGGGGATTTCCAGGGTATATGTCAGTAGTTCCTTTCTTACATAATTCTGTTAGGGTCATTGAATATGCTTTGTATGATTTCAACTTTTTTAAATAGTTAAGGTTTGTTTGGGGACACAGGATATGGTCCATTTATGTGCACTTAAAAGAATGCCTATTCTGCTCTTGTTAGGCGGAGTGTTCGGGTTGGTTGAGTTTGTCTTTTCAGGGCTTCTATGTATTTACAGATTCTGTGTTTACTTGTTCTGTCAATCTCTTAGTAATTTTAACATTCTCAGGTGTAATTGTGCATTTGTTTAAGTCTGAATTCAATTCTATCAATTTCTGCTTCATGGGTTGTGAAGTGCTCACATGTATAGTTTTGTCTTCTTGGTGAATTGAGTTTTACCACTAGGTAATGCTGTTTTTATCCCTGAAAATTTTCCTTAACCTGAAATCTTCGTTAACTTGAAATTAAAATATTCATTGCAGCTTTCTTTTGATTGGTCTTTTTTGTTTTTTTTCTCTATTACTAGGATATTACTTTTATCTTAGGAATATCATTGTGTTTAAAATTGGTTTCTTGTGTATATTTTAGTTCTTTAATCCAATTTGATTTTTTTCTTTTATTTTTTTGTTCAGATCATTTGCATTTAATGTTGTAACTGACATGGGCAAATTTAGGTCTCCCACTTATAATAGTTTTCTGTTTGTTCCCTGTCTTTTTGATCTTCTAGCTTCCCTTTCCTTATTTGGATTGTTTGAATATTTGTTAGTACCCCTATTTAATTTTTTATTGGTTTTTAGCTGTCTCTTTAAATATTTTTGACTGGTTGGTTTATCATAACACACATACTCCTAGTCTACTTAGAGTTAATATTTTATCACTTAAAGTGAAATTTAGAAACCTACAACCATGTTGTTTCCGTAAGCCTGTATGTTACAGTTGTCACATGCATTGCATCCACACAAGGAAACCCTTCCAACAATGTTATAATTCTTACTTTATATAGTCTTTCGTACTTGACAAGCTTAAGAAGAGAAAAAATAGTTTGTTATATATGCCCAGATATTTACTGATTCTTTTGATCTTCCTTTAGTCCGGAGTTCCAAATTTGCTTCTAGTTTCATTTTTGTTTTGCCTGAAGAACTTACATTAGCATTTCCTTTACAGCAGAAATGCTGGTAATGAATTCTCCTACTTTCACTTATTTGAGAATGTGTTTTCTCTTGCCTTGAATTTTGAATAGTAAAAATACTATTCTGTGTTGTTAGTTATTTTCTTGGAACACTTATAAAATAATGTTGCACTGTCATCTGGCTTCTATGTTTTCTATAGTAAATCTGAAAGCATTAAGTTCATTGTTCTCCTACATATAATGTGCCATTTTTTTCTCTGCATGCTTCCAAGACATGTTCTTTGCTTTTTTAATTGTATTTTTTTAATTTACATCCAAGTTAGTTAGCATATAGTGCAACAGTGATTTCAGGAGTAGATTCCTTAATGCCCCTTACCCATTTAGCCCGTCCCCCCTCCCACAACCCCTCCAGTAACCCTCTGTTTGTTCTCCATATTTAAGAGTCTCTTATGTTTTGTCCCCCTCCCTGTTTTTATATCATTTTTGCTTCCCTTCCCTTATGTTAACCTGTTCTGTGTCTTAAATCCCTCATATGAGTGAAGTCATATAGTATTTGTCTTTCTCTGACTGACTAATTTCGCTTAGCATACTACCTTCCAGTTCCATCCACATAGTTGCAAATGGCAAGATTTCATTCTTTTTGATTGCCGAGTAATACTCCATTGGGTGTATGTATGTATGTATGTATGTATGTATATATAGTATATATATAGTATATATATATACTATATATATATAGCAATTGCTGAGTTGTAGGGTAGTTCTATTTTGAATTTTTTTGAGGCACCTTCATACTGTTTTCCAGAGTGGCTACAACAGTTTGCGTTCCCACCAGCAGTGCAAAAGAGATCCTCTTTCTCCACATCCTTGCTAACATCTCTTGTTACCTGAATTGTTAATGTTAGCCATTCTGACGGGTGTAAGGTGTGGTTCTCATGGTGATTTTGATTTGTATTTCCCTGATGATGAGTGATATTGAGCATTTTGTCATATGTTGGTTGGCTATCTGGATGTCTTCTTTGCAGAAGTGTCTATTCATGTCTTTTGCCCATTTCTTCACTGGGTTATTTGTTTTTTGGATGTTGAGTTTGATAAATTCCTCATAGATTTTGGATACTAACCTTTATCTGATATGTCGTTTGCAAATATCTTCTCCCATTCAGTCGGTTGCCTTTTAGTTTTGCTGATTGTTTCCTTCACTGTGCAGAAGTTTTTATTTTGATGAGGCCCCAATAGTTCATTTTTGCTTTGGTTTCCCTTGCCTCTGGAGACATGTTGAGTAAGAAGTTGCCACGGCCAAAGTCAAAGAGGTTTTTGCCTGCTTTCTCCTTGAGGATTTTGATGGCGCTCTGTCTTCCATTTACGTCTTTTCATCCATTTTGAGTTTATTTTTGTGTATGGTATAAGAAAGTAGTCCAGGTTCATTCTTTTGCATGTCGCTGTCCAGTTTTCCCAGCACCACTTGCTGAAGAGACTGTCTTTATTCCATTGGATATTCTTTCCTGCTTTGTCAAAGATTAGTTGGCCATATGTTTGTGGGTCCATTTCTGGGTTCTCTGTTAAGTTCCATTGAGCTGAGTGTCTGTTTTTATGCCACCAAAACATTTTCTTAATCTTTAGTTTTCATCTGTGAGATTGATATGCATCTGCCTCTGGTCTTCTTTTTTTTTTTATCCTTTTTTGGGGTTGGCACTCTTTTTCAATCTGTAAATATATAAATATTTATATTTATATATGTGTATTTTGGGGATATTTATTTATTGAAGTATAGTTAACATATAATGTTATGTTAGTTTCAGGTATAGAATATGATTCATCAAATTTATATATTACTTGCTGCTCATCAAGATAATTGTACTGTTAATGCCTTCATCTGTATCACCCATCCTCTACCCACCTTCCCTCTGGCAACAAATAGTTTTCTATATTTAAGAGTCTATTTCTTGCTTGCTTGTTTGTCTATTCTTTTTTCCCTTAGTTCATTTGTTTCTTAAATTCCATGTATAAGTATGGTATTTGTTTTTCTTTGATTTATTTTCCTTTGCATTATACTCTCTAGCTCCATCCCTATCGATGCATGTGGCAAGATCTCATTCCTTTTAATGGCTAAGTAGTATTCTGTTACACACACATACATGCACACATACACACACACACACACACACACACACAAATGCCACTTGTTTATCCATTCATTTATGGATGGACACTTGAATTGCTTCCATCAGTTGGCTATTGTAGATAATGCTGTAGTAAATATCAGAGTGAACAGATCTTTTCAAATTAGTGTTTATGTTCTTATTTGATAAATACCCCATAGTGAAATTACTAGATCATATGGTAATTCTATTTTTAATATTTTGAGGAACCTCCCTAGTGTTTTTTACAGTGGCTGTGCCAATTTGCATTCCAACTGACAGTGCAGAAGTGTTCCTTTCTCCCCATGCCCTTGGCAACACTTCTTCTCTCTTGTGTTTTTGATTTTAGCTATTCTGACAGATGTGAGGTGATATTTCATTGTGGTTTTGATTTGCATTTCATGATTAGTCATGTTGAGCGTATTACCATGTATCTGTTGGCTATTTGTATGTCTTTGGTGGAATATGTCTATTTAGGTACTCTGCCCATTTTTAATTGGATCATTTGTGGGGTTTTTTTGGTGGTATTTAAATTTTTTATATATTTTGGATATTAACCCTTTATTTGATAAATTATTTGCAAATATTTTCTCTAATTTGGTAGATTGCCTTGTTGATAGTTTCCTTCACTGTGGAAAACTCTTTTTTTTTTTTTTTTTTTTGGTGCAGTCCAATAGTTTAATTTTGCTTTTGTTTCCCTTGGCTGAGGAGTTGTCATATCTAGAAAAGTGTTTATTTGGGTTATATCAAAGAAATGACTGCTTGTGTTTTCTTCTACGAGTTTTATGGTTTCAGGTCTCACATTTGGGTCTCACATTAGTCATTATTTCCTAATTTTTTTTTTCTGCCTTAATCTTTCCTCCTGCAACTTTAAGGATACTCATGTCAGATCTCATACTTATATTGTTTTACTGATTTCTGAGTTTCTGATGAACTGTTTTAAACAATTTACTCTTTTTCAGATTTGACAATTTTTAGTAGTCTGTTTGACAGTAACTCTTTCTTCTTTACAATCTGTTATTGAGCTCATCCAGCCCAAATTTCAGTATTTTGTTTTTAAATTACAAAATTTCATTTTATTTATTTTTTATAATTTTTAAAGTATGTTTTAAAATTGTGGTAAATATAATACAAAATTTACCATTTAAATCATTTTTTAAAATTTCTTTTAAGTTTATTTATTTTTGAGAGAGAGAGAGACAGAGAGACAGAGAGAGTGAGCGAGCATGGGCTAAGGAGGGGCACAGAGAGAGGGAGACACAGAATCTGATGCAGGTTCCAGGCTATGGGCTGTCAGTACAGCCCGACGTGGGGCTTGAACCCACAAACTGTGAGATCATGACCTAAGCCAAAGTCGGATACTTAACAGACTGAGCCACCCAGGTGCCCCCATTTAAATCCTTTTTAATGTGCAGTTTGGTGACGTAATTACATTCACATTGTTGTCCAACCATACCTGCCATTCATCCAGAGCACATTTTTCATCTTGCAAGACTGAATCTCTGCACCCATTAAACAATAACTTCATGCTCCTCTTGTCCCCAAACCTTGGAAACTACCATTCTGCTTTCCATTTCTATGAATTTGATTTTTCTAAATACCTCAGTTTAGTGGGATCATACAGTATCTTTTTTATGACTGATTTATTTCTGTTAGCATAATCTCTCAAGGTTCACCCATGTTGGTTTCTTTATTTTATTTTATTTTTTCAATATATGAAATTTATTGTCAAATTTGTTTCCATTCAACACCCAGTGCTCATCCCAAAAGGTGCCCTCCTCAATACCTATCACCCACCCTCCCCTCCCTCCGACCCCCCATCAGCCCTCAGTTTGTTCTCAGTTTTTAAGAGTCTCTTATGCTTTGGCTCTCTCCCACTCTAACCTCTTTTTTTTTTTTTCCTTCCCCTCCTCCATGGATTTCTGTTAAGTTTCTCAGGATCCACATAAGAGTGGACACATATGGTATATGTCTTTCTCTGTATGGCTTATTTCACTTACCATCACACTCTCCAGTTCCATCCACGTTGATACAAAGGGCCATATTTTGTTCTTTCTCATTGCCACGTAGTACTCCATTGTGTATATAAACCACAATTTCTTTATCCATTCATCAGTTGATGGACATTTAGGCTCTTTCCATAATTTGGCTACTTTTGAGAGTGCTGCTATAAACATTGGGGTACAAATGCCCCTATGCATCAGTACTCCTGTATCCCTTGGGTAAATTCCTAGCAGTGCTATTGCTGGGTCATAGGGTAGGTCTATTTTTAATTTTCTGAGGAACCTCCACTCTGTTTTCCAGAGTGACTGCACCAATTTGCATTCCCACCAACAGTGCAAGAGGGTTCCCGTTTTTCCATATCCTCTCCAGCATCTATAGTCTCCTGATTTGTTCATTTTGGTCATTCTGACTGGCGTGAGGTGATATCTGAATGTGGTTTTGATTTTTATTTCCCTGATAAGGAGCGACGTTGAGCATATTTTCATGTGCCTGTTGGCCATCCGGATGTCTTCTTTAGAGAAGTGTCTATTCATGTTTTCTGCCTATTTCTTCACTGGGTTGTTTGTTTTTTGGGTGTGGAGTATGGTGAGCTCTTTATAGATTTTGGATACTAGCCCTTTGTCCGATATGTCATTTGCAAATATCTTTTCCCATTCTGTTGGTTGCCTTTTCGTTTTGTTGGTTGTTTCCTTTGCTGTGCAGAAGCTTTTTATCTTCATAAGGTCCCAGTAATTCACTTTTGCTTTTAATTCCCTTGCCTTTGGGGATGTGTCGAGTAAGAGATTGCTACGGCTGAGGTCAGAGAGGTCTTTTCCTGCTTTCTCCTCTAGGGTTTTGATGGTTTCCTGTCTCACATTCAGGTCCTTTATCCGTTTTGAGTTTATTTTTTATTTATTTTTTTTTATTTAAAAAAAAATTTTTTTTTTAACGTTTATTTATTTTTGAGACAGAGAGAGACAGAGCATGAACGGGGGAGGGTCAGAGAGAGAGGGAGACACAGAATCTGAAACAGTCTCCAGGCTCTGAGCAGTCAGCACAGAGCCTGATGCGGGGCTTGAAGTCACAGACCGTGAGATCATGACCTGAGCTGAAGTCGGCCGCTTAACCTACTGAGCCACCCAGGCGCCCCCGTTTTGAGTTTATTTTTGTGAATGGTGTGAGAAAGTGGTCTAGTTTCAACCTTCTGCATGTTGCTGTCCAGTTCTCCCAGCACCATTTGTTAAAGAGACTGTCTTTTTTCCATTGGATGTTCTTTCCTGCTTTGTGGCTCTAGTTCTGGGGTTTCTATTCTATTCCATTGGTCTATGTGTCTGTTTTTGTGCCAATACCATACTGTCTTGATGATTAAAGCTTTGTAGTAGAGGCTAAAGTCTGGGATTGTGATGCCTCCTGCTTTGGTATTCTTCTTCAAAATTACTTTGGCTATTCAGGGCCTTTTGTGGTTCCACATGAATTTTAGGATTGCTTGTTGTAGCTTCGAGAAGAATGCTGGTGCAATTTTGATTGGGATTGCATTGAATGTGTAGATAGCTTTGGGTAGTATTGACATTTGGACAATATTTATTCTTCTAATCCATGAGCAGGGAATGTCTTTCCATTTCTTTATATCTTCTTCAATTACCTTCATAAGCTTTCTATAGTTTTCAGCATACAGATCTTTTACATCTTTGGTTAGACTTATTCCTAGGTATTTTATGCTTCTTGGTGCAATTGTGAATGGGATCAGTTTCTTTATTTGTCTTTCTGTTGCTTCATTGTTAGTGTATAAGAATGCAACTGATTTCTGTACATTGATTTTGTATCCTGCAACTTTGCTGAATTCATGTATCAGTTCTAGCAGAGCTTTGGTGGAGTCTATCGGATTTTCCATGTATAGTATCATGTCATCTGCAAAAAGTGAAAGCTTGACTTCATCTTTGCCAATTTTGATGCCTTTGATTTCCTTTTGTTGTCTGATTGCTGATGCTAGAACTTCCAACACTGTGTTAAACAACAGCGGTGAGAGTGGGCATCCCTGTCGTGTTCCTGATCTCAGGGAAAAAGCTCTCAGTTTTTCCCCATTGAGGGTGATGTTAGCTGTGGCTTTTCATAAATGGTTTTTATGATGTTTAAGTGTGTTCCTTCTATCCCGACTTTCTCAAGGGTTTTTATTAAGAAAGGGTGCTGAATTTTGTCAAAGGCCTTTTCTGCATCAATTGACAGGATCATATGGCCTTTTCTGCATCGATTGACGGGATCATATGGTTCTTATCTTTTCTTTTATTAATGTGATGTATCACGTGGATTGATTTGTGAATGTTGAACCAGCCCTGCATCCCAGGAGTGAATCCCACTTGATCATGGTGAATAATTCTTTTTATATGCTGTTGAATTCGATTTCCTAGTATCTTATTGAGAATTTTTGCATCCATATTCATCAGGGATATTGGCCTGTAGTTCTCTTTTTTTTACTGGGTCTCTGTCTGGTTTAGGAATCAAAGTAATGCTGGCTTCATAGGATGAGTCTGGAAGTTTTCCTTCCCTTTCTATTTCTTGGAATAGCTTGAGAAGGATAGGTATTATCTCTGCTTTAAACGTCTGGTAGAATTCCCCAGGGAAGCCATCTGGTCCTGGACTCTTATTTGTTGGGAGATTTTTGATAACCGATTCAATTTCTTTGCTGGTTATGGGTCTGTTGAAGCTTTCTATTTCCTCTTGATTGAGTTTTGGAAGAGTGTGAGTGTTTAGGAATTTGTCCATTTCTTCCAGGTTGTCCAGTTTGTTGGCATATAATTTTTCATAGTATTCCGTGCTAATTGTTTGTATCTCTGAGGGATTGGTTTTAATAATTCCATTTTCATTCATGATTTTATCTATTTGGGTCATCTCCCTTTTCTTTTTGAGAAGCCTGGCTAGAGGTTTGTCAATTTTGTTTATTTTTTCAAAAAAACAACTCTTGGTTTCGTTGATCTGCTCTACAGTTTTTTTAGATTCTATAATGTTTATTTCTGCTCCGATCTTTATTATTTCTCTTCTTCTGCTGGGTTAGGCTGCCTTTGCTGTTCTGCTTCTATTTCCTTTAGGTGTGCTGTTAGATTTTGTATTTGGGATTTTTCTTGTTTCTTGAGATAGGCCTGGATTGCAGTGTATTTTCTTCTCAGGACTGCCTTCGCTGCATGCCAAAGCGTTTGGATTGTTGTATTTTCATTTTCGTTTGTTTCCATATATTTTTTTTTAATATTTAAAAAAATTTTTTTTTTCAACGTTTATTTATTTTTGGGACAGAGAGAGACAGAGCATGAACGGCGGAGGGGCAGAGAGAGAGGGAGACACAGAATCGGAAACAGGCTCCAGGCTCTGAGCCATCAGCCCAGAGCCCGACGCGGGGCTCGAACTCACGGACCGCGAGATCGTGACCTGGCTGAAGTCGGACGCTTAACCGACTGCGCCACCCAGGCGCCCCTCCATATATTTTTTAATTTCTTCTCTAATTGCCTGGTTGACCCATTCATTCTTTAGTAGGGAGTTCTTTAACTTCCATGCTTTTGGAGGTTTTCCAGACTTTTTCCTGTGGTTGATTTCAAGCTTCATAGCATTGTGGTCTGAAAGTATGCATGGTATAATTTCAATTCTTGTATACTTATGAAGGGCTGTTTTGTGACCCAGTATATGATCTATCTTGGAGAATGTTCCGTGTGCACTCAAGAAGAAAGTATATTCTGTTGCTTTGGGATGCAGAGTTCTAAATAAATCTGTCAAGTCCATCTGATCCAATGTATCATTCAGGGCCCTTGTTTCTTTATTGACCGTGTGTCTAGATGATCTGTCCATTTCTGTAAGTGGAGTGTTAAAGTCCCCTGCAATGACCACATTCTTATCAATAAGGTTGCTTATGTTTATGAGTAATTGTTTTATATATTTGGGGGCTCCGGTATTCGGCGCATAGACATTTATAATTGTTAGCTCTTCCTGATGGATAGACCCTGTAATTATTATATAATGCCCTTCTTCATCTCTTGTTACAGCCTTTAATTTAAAGTCTAGTTTGTCTGATGTAAGTATGGCTACTCCAGCTTTCTTTTGACTTCCAGTGACATGATAAATAGTTCTCCATCCCCTCACTCTCAATCTAAAGGTGTCCTCAGGTCTAGAATGAGTCTCTTGTAGACAGCAAATAGATGGGTCTTGTTTTTTTTTATCCATTCTGATACCCTATGTCTTTTGGTTGGTGCATTTAATCCATTTACATTCAGTGTTATTATAGAAAGATACGGGTTTAGAGTCATTGTGATGTCTGTATGTTTTATGCTTGTAGTGATTTCTCTGGTACTTTGTCTCACAGGATCCCCCTTAGGATCTCTTGTAGGGTTGGTTTAGTGGTGACGAATTCCTTCAGTTTTTGTTTGTTTGGGAAGACCTTTATCTCTCCTTCTATTCTAAATGACAGACTTGCTGGATATAGGATTCTCGGCTGCATATTTTTCCTGTTTAGCACCCTGAAAATCTCGTGCCAATTCTTTCTGGCCTGCCAAGTTTCAAAAGAGAGATCAGTCATGAGTCTTATAGGTCTCCCTTTATATGTGAGGGCACGTTTATCCCTTGCTGCTCTCTTTATCCTTGTGTTTTGCCAGTTTCGCTATGATATGTTGTGCAGAAGATCGATTCAAGTTACGTCTGAAGGGAGTTCTCTGTGCCTCTTGGATTTCAATGCCTTTTTCCTTCCCCAGTTCAGGGAAGTTCTCAGCTATTATTTCTTCAAGTACCCCTTCAGCACCTTTCCCTCTCTCTTCCTCCTCTGGGATACCAATTATGCGTAGATTATTTCTTTTTAGTGTATCACTTAGTTCTCTAATTTTCCCCTCATACTCCTGGATTTTTTTTATCTTTTTCTCAGCTTCTTCTTTTTCCATAATTTTATCTTCTAGTTCACCTATTCTCTCCTCTGCCTCTTCAATCCGAGCCGTGTTCATTTCCATTTTATTTTGCATCTCGTTTAAAGCGTTTTTCAGCTCCTCGTGACTGTTCTTTAGTCCCTTGATCTCTGTAGCAATAGATTCTCTGCTGTCCTCTACACTGTTTTCAAGACCAGCAATTAATTTTATGACTATTATTCTAAATTCACTTTCTGTTATATTATTTAAATCCTTTTTGATCAGTTCATTAGCTGTTGTTATTTCCTGGAGATTCTTTTGAGGGGAATTCTTTGGTTTGGTCATTTTGGATAGTCCCTGGAGTGGTGCGGACCTGCAGGGCACTTCCCCTGTGCTGTGGTGTATAACTGGAGCTGGTGGGCGGAGTCGCAGTCAGACCTGATGTCTGCCCACGGCCCACCGCTGGGGCCACAGTCAGACTGGTGTGTGCCTTCTCTTCCCCTCTCCTAGGGGCGGGATTCACTGTGGGGTGGCGTGGCCCGTCTGGGCTACTTGCACACTGCCAGGCTTGTGGTGCTGGGGATCTGGCATGTTACCTGGGGTGGGTAGGCAAGGTGCACGGGGGCAGGAGGGGGAGGCTTAGCTAGCTTCTCCTTCGGTGATCCGCTTCAGGAAGGGCCCTGTGGCAGCGGGAGGGAGTCAGACCCGCTGCCGGAGGGGTGGCTCCGCAGAAGCACAGCGTTGGGTGTTTGCATGGAGCAAGCAAGTTCCCTGGCAGGGACTGGTTCCCTTTGGGATTTCGGCTGGGGGATGGGTGAGGTAGATGGCGCTGGCGAGCGCCTTTGTTCCCCAACAAACTGAGCCCTGTCATCCCCAACAAACTGAGCAACTCTCCCTCCCTTTGTCCTCCAGCCTTCCCGCTTTCCGAGCAGAGCTGTTAACTTATGACCTCCCAGATGCTAAGTCGCGCTTGCTGTCGGAACACACTCCATCCGGCCCCTCTGCTTTTGCAAGCCAGACTGGCGGGCTCTGCTTGGCCCGCAGGCTGCCCCTCCGCCCCGGCTCCCTCCCGCCAGTCCATGCAGAGGGCACCGCGTCTCCGCCCTTCCTACCCTCTTCCGTGGGCCTCTCGTCTGCGCTTGGCTCTGGAGACTCCGTTCTGCTAGTCTTCTGGCGGTTTTCTGGGTTATTTAGGCAGGTGTAGTGGAATCTAGGTGATCAGCAGGACGCGCGGTGAGCCCAGCGTCCTCCTACGCCGCCATCTTCTGAGAACTCTGGAATTCTTTATTTTTAAAGGCTGTTTAAAAATCCACTGTGTGAAAAAAAAATAAAAAAATAAAATAAATAAAAATCCACTGTGTGTATATGCGATGTTTTATCCATTCATTCATTGATGGACATTGGCTTTCTTCTACCTTTTGGCTGTTGTGAATAATGCTGCTGTGAACATTGTCACATAAGTACCTCTTTAAGACTTTGCTTTCATTTTTTGGGCATATACCCAGAATTAACATTGGTGGATCATATGTTTAATTATATGTTTAATTTTTTGGTAAACTGCCACACCATTTTTCCCTAATAGCTGCAGCACTTTATATTTCCACTAACAGTGCACAGGTGTTCCAGTTTCTCTACATTTTTGCCTACACTTGTTTTTTTGTTGTTGTTGTTGTTATTTATTTATGTTTTTCAATTAGATTGGTTGCAATTTATATATATTTTTGCCAAGACTACCCTAAGAGCTTTTGTTTTCATTTCATGGGGCATGGTTATTGCATCCATTTAAAAGTCTGATAATTTCCCCCCTGGGTGATTTTGAGGATGGTGTCTTTTGGTTATCTTTTTACCTTGAGAATTGAGATTTTTCCAGTTCTTTGTGCCCTGAGTAAAATTTTTATCCTGTACATTTTGAATATTGCATTATGAAATTAGATATTCTGTTGAAATCCCATCAATAATGTTGATTTATTTTGTTTTAATATTCAACTCACCTAATTATTTTCAGATTACACATTCTCTTCTGCCTCTTGAGTGCTGTGGTTTCAATTTTCAGTTTAATTTTTCAAACCTAATGTTATCAGGTCATCCCACATGTTCCCAACCATGGCCAAGTCTGGGAGTTGGGTAATGTTCTGTGTAGTGAATAGTTCAGTTTTTGAATACTTTGCAATATTGCTCTGATTCAGTCCAAACACATGCAGTTCAGAATTTACTAGGAATCCATGCATTGATTTAGGGGGTCTTGTTTTTGCACCCCATCATATCCTTTCTTCCTCTGTTCTCCTTTGGATAAAAGAAAGTCATTATGAAAAACATGAGATTTGTATATATTATGAAACAAATTCCTGATGATACATCTGTTAAATAAAGCCTACATAAGAATTTTGTCTCAGAATTTTAAGGTAAAAAATATTCTTCCCCACAAATTGGTGAGTTCATGTTTCCAGTAATTAAAGTAATGGAAAAATTTTAAACTGCTTGTATTAAAGAAGAATCTGGTTTTGTACTAAATTTTAGATTTGAGACAGAGTGTTGATTTGGACGGTGTTAGGTTCAGAGGCGTTGTGATTGATAAAAAAAACATCAACAACTTGAAGTCCAGAATGACTCATAGTTTCAGGAAAAACAATTTCTTCTAGTAGTTCAACTGGCATTCCATCTTTTCTATCTGATATTTTATTATTTTAATTGTTACTTTTGCATTTTCCCATTGTTTGAGGTTATTGTATAACTCAGTTGCATCAGGATGGTGTTTTCAGGCTACCACTTAAATTTACTAGAAGCATATTTTCAGTGTTCCATTCAGTGAACCTGCACTTAAGTATTTAAGCCATTGTCAAGGTTGTTGTTGCTCTTTCAGAGGTGTATGTTCAGTTCATCTGATTTTTCATTTTCACCATTAAAAAACTTTCTACCTCAGATGTATATGGATTAGAATACCTGTGTAACACATAGACTTCCTGAGTCACAGTATCTCCATTCAATGAAACCCCATTAATTTTGTCTTTCCTTATGTACAAAAAGCAAAAAAAAAAAAAAAAAAAAAAAAAAAAAAAATTGTTTTATATAACCTAAACCTCATGAAGCTAAGAATAGAGGTGGGTTAAATATGTAATTGAATAAATGAATATTCAAGCTGGCTGTTAGGACAAAGTCAATGGAGTCAACAAAGATAATAAGACAGTCCTCAGTCTACCCTTTGTTGGGTGTAACTGTTGGGTGTAACTGATGTTTTGCTTCACCTTTTTTTTTTTTTTTTTTTTTAAGTTTATTTATTTATTTTGAGAGAGAGAACTTGAGCAGAGGAGGGGCAGAGAGGGAGAGAGAGAGAGAATCTCAAGCAGGCTCTGCCCTGACAGAGCAGAGCCTGATGAGGCACTCGGACCCACGAGCTGTGAAATCATGGTCTGAGCTGAAACCAGGAGTGTGACACTTAACTGACTGAGTCCCTCAGGCACCCCTTTCTTCACTTTTTATATGTTTTTCCATGTTCCACTAATGAGCAACTGTTTTCGAATCCTTATTATCATTACAGAGTTCCATTTTATGATTGATCTGATTTTATCCTTGGTCATAATTTTATTGAGGTGTCTGTTGTCTTTATTTGCAGAGATTGCTTATATATTTGTTCTTTGTTGTTTTTCGGACATTGCAAGTCTCTTTTCTCCAAATGTTTCTATGCTACCCTTCCTTGAATATAAATCTTAATATTTATGTAGTAAGTTAATCAGTTTTCAACCTTGTAATTTATGGTTTAAAGGGAATTTTGTTAGGATTATTGAGGTGTAATTTGCATTCAATATTATACATTTTAAAATTTACAGTTTATTGAGTTTCAACAAATGTATATAATTGTGCAATTGCCATCCAAATTAGGATATCAAATGTTTCTATCACCCCAGAAACTTTTCTTGTATTTCTTTGCATTCCTTATGCCCCCTCACCTCTAATCCATGGCAACTACTGATCTATTACCTTCTGACCCAGTATTTTTGCCTTTTCTAGACTGTTTTGTAAATAGACACATAAAGTATATAGGTTTTTGCTTTTTGGGAGTTTTATTTTTTACTTTTTTAATGGTTTTTAATTTTATTTTTGAGAAAGAGACAGCACATAAGCAGGGGAGAGGCAGAGAGAGAGGGAGAGAGAGGGAGGGAGGCAGGTTCCGAAGCAGGCTCGAAGCTCTGAGCTGTCAACACGGAGACCAAAGTGGGGCGCGAACCCATGAACTTTGAGATCTCGGCCTGAGTCGAAGTCGGATGCTCAACTGACTGAGCCACTCAGGCACCCCTACTTTTTTGGAGTTTTAAAGAAGTCTTTCCTCACCCTTATGTAGTAAAGGTTATGTATTCTCCTACATTATTTTTTATTAACTTACTGATTTACTTTCCATCCTTAGAAATTTAATCTGTCAGGACTCTAACTTTCATGTTAAGACTTGAATTTTTTTTTTCAATATAATGATCAACTTGTTTCAGTGTCAGCTACTATTGAGTATTCCTAAAGAAATGCAGCTGGAATTTTTATTGAGACTGCACTGAATATATAGTTTAACTTGGAATGCATGGCTATATTAAATCATCTCCTCCAATAACAGGAAATAGCTCTTCATTCAGTCCTTTATGCCTTTTAAAAGGCCTTTAATGTTTGTTTGTTTGTTTCCCTATAGGGATCTTTATTTTATTTTATTTTTATTTGTTTTTCTATAGGAATCTTTAAATAGTTTGTTAACAAATTCCTTCATAATGAGTAGTTTTTCTTAGTATTGTGACTGGCTTCCTGTATTCAATACGTATTAGAGGCAAATTAGATGAGTGCTCTTGATTCTTATAAATCAGTCTTATATCTGGTCTTAGTGCTAAACTTTCTGATTACTTTTAAGAGTTTATATGTTTATTTTATTAGTTTTTGTAAGCAGATCATGTAGTCTTCAAATATTACCATTCTCATTCTTCCTTTAAGGCTATTACATATGTTATTTCTTCTTTCCTGAAAGCATTAATCACAACTTGCTCAATTACATTAACTGTAGTTATGAGAATAGAAATACCTTATTTTCTATCATTAAAAGAATGCTTCAGACATCCATTAAATATAATGATTATCCTTGGTTACTTCACAAATATTTGACAGTGGGAAAGTTTTTCTTAGAACACCAATTTATGTTTTCCACAGAAGATTTAGATGCAAGGGCAGAACAATGATTTTTCTCCCAGCCTGCCTTGAAATCATCTGAGGAAGCCTAGTTACTTATTTCTGTTCAGGTTATACTCCCTGAGCTTTTCACTGAATTGGTCTGGGATAGGAATTAGGCCTCTGTAAGCTTCCCAGGTGATTCCTTTTTTTTTTTTTTTTTTTTTTTTTTTTGAGAGAGAGAGAGAGAGCGAGCGAGCGAGCACAGGGCAGAGAAAGGAAACACAGAATCCCAAGCAGGCTCCTTACTACCACCTCAGAGCCCAAAGTGGGGCTTGAACCCAAGAATGGTAAGATCATGACCTCAGTGGAAGTCAAGTGTCACATACTTAACCAACTGAGCTACCCAGGAGACTTCCATGTGATACTGTCTTTGCAACTAGTTTGAGAATCATTGGAGTGGCCCATTGAACTAACAAATCTCTAAAAAATATTTATCTAAACTAGTTGAAAATTCTAAATATTGACTCCATAATTTAAAATGTATTGACAAAACTCTAGAATATTATGGATTTCTTTGGTTAAAAACAAAAATACATCAGTGTTTTATTCATGGATATCATGAATTTTAGTATGTTAGAAGGTAGTTTTAGTTGTGGAGAAAAGTGTTCCTATTCTGTGTTGTAACTGCTGACTTTCTGATACTTAAATTATTTTTGATCAAAAGGTCTTCTACCCGCCCCAGGATCCCTCATGTCTTACTTAAAAGTTTGCAAAATGAATATGGATTAAGATTAACATGGTAAGTATCTTTTATCCAATACCTGCACACCTATTCTAGACCTGTATGATGGTCATGTAGGATAGATAATATGCTCCACAGTTTTAAATATTTATAATCACATGTATAATTCATAAAAGAAAAGCTATTTAGTAGTCTTCATTTTTCTGCATTATCAGAATGTGAGTTGACTCACCATTTACATACTAGCAACCTCCTCTTTAAAAAACCCTTACCTGGAAATGATTCATATATCCACGTGTCATTTTAAAGCTCAAGTTTTTGGCCAGCAGGGCTATCTCTACAGGAAGAGATATCCTTCCATTTGCCTGTGTTATGGGACAAACCTGTCTTCAACTGTCTTCTCCTTTTTGTTCCTGACTACCCATTTCTCATGTTGTGTGCCACATTGCTTCTGACTGCTTCCACTCTGTGAGGAAGGAGCTCACCTCGGCAGCTGCCTGGTGACCATTCTTTACCTCTAGCTGCAGCTGCATTTCCAGAACAATGAGTGCCAAGCTCTTTAGGGTCTATTCTGCCTCCTTCTCTTCATATGGTTGCAGAGAAGAGGTTCTTCGATGTCTCTGCTGCCTTTCTTATGGTGGAAGAGGAATTGGGTAAGAATCCCTTCTAATTAACAAATTAAAAGTTTGTAACAGGTGGAATAGCGGCCATACTCTGCCAGTTTGGGAAGTTGAAGAAAGCGTATGAGACTAAAATGGCAATTTCAGTAGGTAAGGAAAAAATTATAGTAGTATTTGTAACATAGTTTATATTTATATTTATATTTATATTTATATTTATATTTATATTTATATTATTTATATTTATATTTATTTATTATCTACTTAAATATTATTATTTATTTTTATTTTTATTTATGTTTATTATCTATTTAAATAAACTCCTTGAAAAAATTATACTGTGATTATCAAGAGGGTTGATGCAAGGAAGAGGCCAATGAGCGAGTATACCTGCTAAGAATAGATAATATATCTTATTTGTTTTGGCAAGAGGGAGATACAGAGAACCAAAGCAATTATCTATAAGGGAAATTCATCCTTTGTTCAAAACAGCTTGACATCAAATGTTCTTTTTGATTACACTCAAATAGTTGAGGCTGAAGCTTTGAGTTTAAAAATCAGCCAGATGCATTTTAGGGGCGCCTGGGTGGCGCAGTCGGTTAAGCGTCCGACTTCAGCCAGGTCACGATCTCGCGGTCCGGGAGTTCGAGCCCCGCGTCAGGCTCTGGGCTGATGGCTCAGAGCCTGGACCCTGTTTCCGATTCTGTGTCTCCCTCTCTCTCTGCCCCTCCCCCGTTCATGCTCTGTCTCTCTCTGTCTCAAAAATAAATAAACGTTAAAAATCAGCCAGATGCATTTTAAACAAAAATTATATGAAAGAAACAGGTAACATAAAAATACACACAACATATTTCACTGTTTAAGTTTCAGTGTAAATTAGTGTTTTTAATTATAAAAGGCTGTGCAATCAGTTCTGAGTTACAGAAAAAGTAGAAGGAACATTTTAAATGTTTGCTGATACTGTCCAGGTGCCTTTTGATATTCAATAATGAGAGATTTTAAGATAATGTCTTTGAGCTAAAAATCTGTTCTGTAAAAATTTTCTAAAGATCTTGGGTTGCAAGATATGTTTTCTGGTTTTCTGTTTCTTAGCTGTTTGCTAATTAATTATATACACTTTTAATTGCTTTCTGTTACTGCAAAGGAAATAGGAGAATATGGGTGAATAGCTCTCTCAAAGAAATTATATAAAGAATCAGTTCTATAAATTCACAGAAATAATCATATTCTACTTTATGCTTGTGAATTGTACTTCCATATTTTATTTGGTTATGACAGTTTATATAAATTTATTTATGGCCTAAACATTCTCTTTAATATATGGACTAATTAGAAATGTTGGCCACTGGTCACGGAAATTTAGAACTTCCTAAAACTAGTATATTATCATGTCTACCAAGAAAACCTAAATTATTTTTTTATAATTTAATTATTAGCATTTGTCCTTATTTTATCTTAGTACAGGAGTTTCATTTTTCTGGATCTAAGGAGGGTTTTTTTTTCCTATTATCTAAGTAGTCAAAAGGACTGTTGGAAATTGCCTCATTTTGCCAATCATTCAGAAGAAGCCTTTGAATTTTATAACTTCCTTTCCTGATCTAATCCTTTAGACACACACTAGTGAAATGGTGATGCACCATGAGGCAGAAAGATCTCTGGTTCAGGAGTGGTTATTCCTAGGCAACTGTTTCACATTGTGAGTTAGCTGGACATTAAACATCATTGAGTTTGTTTTTCTTTCTTGAATTTTAAAGCCTTACTATTTCTTCCTTAAACTTCCCACATTCTTGTTGTCTAAGTAAGCATGCTCCTCTTTGAATGCTTAGTACACTGTAAAAGGCAGTCATTCTCTCCCTTTATGAGAAATAGTTTACTTAGGTAAATTCACTTTCCTGACCCTCAATTTTAGATTATGATTAGCAATGTTTAGTTACGTAAATATATTAGACAAAAGGTAGGATTAGAAGTGTACAGTTAAAGCTTGTTTTCTTTCAAAAAACTTTTATTTCTTGGAGAACAGATTGAAGTATTTCTGCTTTATGAGTTCCTGTCCTTCATTTCTTTATTGTTAATGTAATGCAGGTGCTTTTCAATGTGCCCCAGCAGTATTTTTATCCATTTGAATGATATCTTGCCTTTTATAAGTTAGGGAATATATAAACCAGGTATTAAAGTGGAAATAAGATTTCCATGGCCTTTTTTTATCTGTATAAGACAGGCATGATGGTACTGTTCTGCCAGCTAAGAAGTAGTACAAAATGTTTCTGGAGTTGGATTTCAATTTTTAAAATCTTAGGTGCCTTAAATTTCCCTAACAAAATTTGGCACATATATGAGCATTGATTACAAGTCTTCAGCTGTGTGTGGTTGTGATTTTTATTTGAGAAGCCCCCTCAGGGACCATTGGTTTGCCAAGTAATGTCAGCCTAGTCTTACTGTAACTGCTTGGGTAGTCATCATTACCTGTTTGTCAAGAAAGTTGATTTTCATTAACAGTTTTGTAAATAAAGTCACATAGGATATATTCCTTTTTTCCCCTTTAGAATGTACTGATTAAGCTTAACCTTCAACTTAACAGTTCAACTAAATTGAACTGGTGAATTTATTTGTATAGACTGAGATTTTTTTTTTTTTAGACTTTTAATAAACTATTTCTGAGTCATTGAAGTTCGAACTCTCTTGTGTTAATAATAAGTGTCATCTCTTTTCATTGATAATGTCAGTGTCACTTCTGATTTTGGTGCTGTCAGTCATGTGTGTTTGTGTGTGTTTCATGTCAGTCTTAATAACTTGTAACAGTCTGGATTCCTATTTATGCAGGTTGAATGAGAGTGAAAAAACTGACGTTATGTACGAAAATACTAATGCCTGTCAATTTACAGTTTTCATGTTGTTGGTCATGGGAATTTATTCCAGCATAGTACCTGTTAATAATGGTTTGTGTCCAAGGAAGCATCTCTGGTTTACATTTCATTCCCCATCATAGAATGCGTTTTCTCTGTTCACTTAATTCTAAATAGTTTCACAGTAAGTCATTAAAACTAAGGCATATTGTCTATCATGATTCAGGTTGTAAGAAGTATTTATGGCTATCAAAATGAGCAGCTAACTTAGCATTGACTGCAAATCCTCTGTTTTTCCAGTTCACTCAAAGAGGATGTGGACTCATGTTTGAACTGTTTGGCCTGATCTTATTTTACCTATATAAATAACATAATTTTATATTTTACCACTTCAAATTATTGCATGGTGCTTGGTGACTATCATCCAATGCCAAGAAACACATCAAGGAATAAGAAAAATAACTATGAGGGGCGCCTGGGTGGCGCAGTCGGTTAAGCGTCCGACTTCACCCAGGTCACGATCTCGCAGTCCGGGAGTTCGAGCCCCGCGTCAGGCTCTGGGCTGATGGCTCAGAGCCTGGAGCCTGTTTCCGATTCTGTGTCTCCCTCTCTCTCTGCCCCTCCCCCGTTCATGCTCTGTCTCTGTCCCAAAAATAAATAAACGTTGAAAAAAAAAAATAACTATGATATTTTAAGTACAAATTAAAACAAGATAAAAACAAGATCAAAGAAGAAAAAAGCAAATATTCAATAACGAATATTCACATATTTACACAGTGCACTGAATATACAGTGTGGAATAACACTATGCAATCCATGCTTTCTAGCAGGATACAGTTTACCAGGGAGGATGGTCATTGAATAAATAAAGTGATAGGAGGAAGGGGTAAGAAGGAAAGCTTCTGTAAGAATGTTATATTTAAGGATAGAGAGGAAGTAACTAGATAAACAGATGGAAAAGAAATATTGAGGCACAATGAAGAGCCCGAGGCAAGATATGCATAGTATATTCAAAGAAATCAAAGAAGTCAGTGAAACCTGAGTATTCTTATACTTATTTTAAACAAAAGTGTCAATGGCTCAGAGATGAACTTGCTTATCCCAGTAAGATAGCTAATAAGTAGAAATCTTTCTTCTTGGAAAATCTGGGGCAGAAAATATTTTAATCTCTTAATATATTTGGGATATTGATCACCCTCCATATAGGTAGTATCTGTTAATAGATGTCCAAAATAAATTACAAGATGTATTTCCTCTGCTTACAGAGTGTATCAATTAGATGATGAAATTGAACTGAGTCAATGCAATCACCTAGGAGCAACAAATAGATATCAATTTGTCTTATGACCTAATGAATTTTCCACGAATTCATAGAAATTGATGATGGCAGTGGTTGGAAAAGACGGAGAAAGCTTTCTTGAAGAGTTTATGAACGATATTAGGGTTGTATTGTTATGTTGAAAAGAAAAGCAAATAGAAAGGAATCGACAAAGATGAAGACATGGGAAGGAGCGGGACTTAACGGCGTAGAGTGTTGGGTTCATGCCAGTGGAGAGCAGAGACCGAATTAGGCCATGCTCTGAGTCTTGTGATATAGTCCAAAGAATTTAAAGTTAGCACTGTAGATAGTAAGGAGATAGTGGAGGCACTAGAGGCCAGTGCATTTCTAACTAACTGATAACTAACAAACATTGTGGAAATTCCCTACCTTATGGTCTATTAAAAATAATTTAGGCAATAACAACAGTATTGGAAACATTCATTAAAAAGAACCATTTAAACAGAGAAATATGTATCACTTACATCTCCTTTCTTTTAAGGGTCTGCAAATGAAAACAGGAAAAACTTATATAATTACCAAAGCCTATTGAACAGAAACATAGGTTTAATTTTGGATATTTGGATAAATAAGTATAACATTTAAAAAATAGTGAAAGAAGGGGGAGCCATAAAATGTTCTTGTTTAGATAGAATGTGATCAAGGGAGTTTAGCAGTTTCTTTTAACTGGGAAAAATTTAATGTGGGATTTTGGAGATTTTAAATGAAGAAGGAATGATGACAATGTAGATACAACCTCCTGGCCTTGTTCAATCTGAAGATTTTACAATATGAAGATAGACTGGCATCTATATCTCTCAGTCTCCAGAAGGCTCTGCCAGTATACCTGGCAGGACCACTACAGAAGTGTTTCTGACCAGGCTCACCCACATGAGCTATGCATTTTTGTGTTTGGGTTCTGTTGATCTTTATAGCAGTCAGACTGTAGTGGGTGGGGAGGAATGAGAGAGAGAGAGGTGGAAGAAAGCAATTTTGGCATTTTCAAAACCTCATCCTAAGTATTTTCTAGGGAAAGGGCTATTTTTGATTTTACATTTACATGTGGGTTCCATCTGACGAAACGAACATAGGAAATTAGTTAATTGTTGACTTCTCATGTGTGGTGCTTATATATGTGGATTGCTGCTATAGCACATGCAGTCTGATGTTGCTGTTCGATCACTGGAATATGTTTATGGCATTGATCTGGTTCCTGGAACTGATGATGACTGAACATATTTTAGAAATATGGCTCTTTTTCCCATATGTCATAAAGTATCTGGCTTTAATTTATACAACGAATTTAAACACACTGTGCTCCTCGTACTATTGCTAGTTCATTTGTATAACTCAGATCATTTAATCTCTGAGTGTTTCTCTTTTGTCATGTGTAATCATAAATAAAACTTGCAGGCTTTATTAATTAAAAATATACAGATGGTTGCATTTTTCTGGGAGAGAGGGTTGGGGAAGATGGCTAGAGAAGAAGGATGAATCTTAGTTTTAGGTAAGAAAAAAAATGGTGAGAAAATAGACTTATGAAATCGTTCTACAGAAATGTAGCTTTCAGAGTCTTCTCTATGTTTTTGTTCTATTCTATTTTCTATAAGTAAAACTCTGTCACTGTTACAGAAAATCGTTTTTAATATTGACACATTGGAAATGCATTATACATTTCTTAATCACTAAAATATAAGCTCTGTTTAACAGACTGTGCAAAAGTGAGAATGTTTTTTGACAAAAAGGGCTTAAAGTAAAAGTGTTTTTATAAAGCTTTTAGTGCCAAATTAAGGTGAATGTCCCATCAATAGGATATCCGGTCAGGTGAATGCTTGCCTACTGGGAAAATAGATTGGATTTAGATCTTAGATCCCTACTCAGTAATTCACTAAGAGCAGGAATAATTAAGTGGAGATTTTAAGGCTGACGTATTCAAATCCTCAAATGATGGGCTCAATCTCTCCATGTACTTATTTGAGAAAAAAGGACTGAAAGCACATAAATGTTTTAATGATTCAGTAAGATAGTGTACATGAATATATTAACTAAATGAACCACCAGAAAATAAGCATCATGACTATTCTGTGCCTTTGGGCAGAGCACTTAAACTCTGAACATAATAAATATCATCATTTATAAGATAAAGATAATATACCCTCACAGGACTGCTACAATCAGAATATAGAGATTATAGTACAAAAGCATTTTGGAAATTGTCAAGAGGGAGGAAGCAAAGATGATACCCATGTTTCTGGCTGGACTTCTAGTTTATGATGGGGTCTTTAACTACAAACCTGACATAAGGCAGGAAGCAGATTCGAGGGAACAGGTGATGAGTTCCATTCTGGCCATGATGATTTGGATGCTGAAACAACTTTAGTGCAGCAACCCTCAACTTAAAGTCACACATAAGGCACAAACTGTCACTGGTTTTGCTGTCAAATGTTCTACCCCAGAGCTATGCCCCCTTGTCACTGGTTTTGTTAAAAATAAAATAAGAATTTTGCCTTTATCACGTGCATACCTGTTATGGGTAAAATGTCATTTTGTCGGCTACTTTGACTAAATCACCTTTTCATATATATACATGTGGTACCTAAAATAGACATTTTTTTAAAAAAAGTTTATATATTTTGAGAAAGAGAGAGAGAGAGTGCAAGGGTGGGAGGGGCAGAGAGAGAGGGGAGAGAGAGAATTCTAAGCAGGCTCTGTACCATCAGTGTAGAGCCTGATGCTGGGCTCCATCTCATGAACCGTGAGATCAGGACTTGAGCCAAAACTACAAGTCAGACATCTATCTGAGCCACCCACATGCCCCAAGGACATTTTTATCACTATTCTTTCTTCCTGAGTTGGAGCAAATACATATATTCCTTCGTGGATTATCTTTGGGCATTTCTGTGCTGTGATTGGTTAATTGGTGTGTGGACTTAATGATACAAACAGCTCTGAGTGAATCACATTCTTAAAAGTGAATATATTTAATCTGCATTTTCATGAAATTTATTTCTTTTAAATAAGTGAGCTGATGTCTAGCATCATAAATTTATAAAATTTTCCAAAGCATTATTTTCACCTTGGAAGAGACAGAATTAAATTTATATTTACATTGTGTATTTAAACCATATTTATGTGGATGAAGTCGGAACATATTTCCTGGTAACTTAATCAGCTTTAATCTTCATTGTGTTTAGGCATGAGCTTGTTGAGTTGATTTCACTTGAGGCTGTCTGTTGACCAAAAGCTTTACATAGGCAGATCCAACCATAATGCAGGAAAGAAGAAACCTTGACAAGAGATGTCACTTTGTAATTAAGGGGAAGTCCAATGGAAATCAATTGAAGTCTGATTTTGGGAAATTTGAAGACAATAGTAATACCTATGAAGAGGCAGGGAGGAAAGTATGGGCTTGAGAGAGAGTGGTGGGTTTATGATATTTTCATTTTTCTAAGATGGGAAAACATGCTGGTGTTAAGGCCAACATAAGTAGGTGGCAATATGATGAGAGGAGATATTCCATAGCATAAGGATGTCGAAGTAGCAGGATAAAGAGCATGCTTAAGCAGCAGGGCTTCAAGGGGTAAGGATGACTTAATGGAATCCAGGGAGAAAGGATGTTTCCTCTGCAGCTACATTGCAACTTGATCTCAGGTTCATGAAACTCCTGTCTGATAGCTAGCAGTTTCTCTTTGAAAAAGAGAGGCAAATTTTAAGAAGAATGACATGAACAGTAATATCCACCTGGAAAACATCGTACCCCTCAGTACTTGGGTAAATTGTGAGAGTAATAGAGCCAGTACTACTCCATTTAATGGGGGCTACTTATTTAAGAAACTACTAGAAGTCATAGTTTAGCCCTCAAACAGAATTCTGTGGGTCCCAGGGCACAGCAGGCAAGCCTCAGAGAGGTGTTGATGAGCATCCACAGGAGGCAAGGTCGGCTTTACAATAGGTGGCCAAATTACTTAAAGCCATGAAAACACCACCAGAAATGAGGTCTTTTTTAAAAAAATGTTTACTTATTATGGAAACAGAGCACGAGTGGGGGAGGGCAAAGAGAGAGAGAGAGGAAGACAGAATCCGAAGCAGGCTCCAGACTCTGAGCTGTCAGCACAGAGCCTGATGCGGAGCTCGAACCCACAAACCGTGAGATCATGAGCTGAGCCAAAGTTGGACACTTAATCGACTAAGCCATGCAGGTGCACCTGTTATGTCTTTCTCATTGAATTTAAAATGCTAGGAAAAAAGCATTCAAAAATTGCTTATCTATCCACCTGTTTATTTGTAATACTAAAAATTCCCTTTTTGAGTACTTATCTACAGAAAATCAATTTATCTTGTAGCCCCCCCCCCCACCTTTTTTTAATGAGCAACCTTTGGCCATAAAAATAGAAGAGAAACTATAGCACAGAGTTCATTTCTAAAATGAATTATAAAATATGTATGATTGGTGAAAAACAGAAGTTTTTATTCTGAATGGAGTCGACTTGAAAACTAGCAGAAACTAGACTGTAAAGCTTCTTTGGAGTTGTGTCTACCAAGAAGCTGGGATCCCATTAATAATATTTCATGTATAACAAAAGAAACTGGCAGTCTTCTTAGTTTTGTTAATGATTGAGAAGTCATACTCAAACTACAAAAATTTGAAATGTGACCTAACCATTTTTGGAAAACATATGGTTCTTTTTTTGTATCTTTGCACTTCTCTTTTTATAGGGTTTGACACAGGAAACATTGTCACATCCATTCTACATAAAAGTTTGCCTACCTTTGTCAGCAAATTATTTTTATATGTAGATACAAAGATAACTTTTTTAATATCAAGTTTTATAAAATTTGCTATCCAAAGGCTTTACACTTCAGAAAATGAGTTTCTCATTATAAGTATTAATATTGCTAGTTTTAAAAGTTCTATTTTGAGGATTATTTAAATTGGATTAAAATATGTATAGGAATAAAGGAATACTGGTAGTTTTCTTTTTTTTTTTTTTAATGTTTATTTATTTTTGACAGAGAGAGAGAGACCGAGCATGAGCAGGGGAGGGGCAGAGAGAGAGAGGGAGACACAGAATCCAAAGCAGGCTCTAGGCTCTGAGCTGTCAGCACAGATCCCGACACGGGGCTTGAACTCACAGACTGAGAGATCCTGACTTGAGCCGAAGTCGGACGCTCAACCAAATGAGCCACCCAGGCGCCCAAAGATTGGTAGTGTTCTAATTTCTGATACAGTATGTATCAGAGTACAGGACTAAGCTGCTCTAACAAAGACATCCCAAAGCAGTGGCTCAAATAAGATAGATATTTATTTATGTTTTGGCTAACAATCCAGATATATCATCTAGGTTTTTCAGCAGCTCTGTCTCATGCACGTGGCGCCACTGCTACTTTTAATGCCTGACTTCCAAAGTCATTGTTTGCCATTGCTGTCAATAGAAATGGAAAGAAAAGAACATAAGCTTTGGGCCAAAGATTTCCTCTGAAGCAAGTCAAATAAAAGTTGCTCGCATCATTCTTGATTGCCCTCCATTAGCAATGAGGCATCAATCACATGGTCACATACGTAGCTAAACGAAGCTAGGAAATATACCTATCCAGCAGCCGTGTCTCAGCCACATTTGATTATTCTGGGCAAGGGAGGAGAAAGTCTTTAGTGGACAGCTAACAAGATCTAACACAGGTACAAGTCCAGTAAAGGAGAAATGCACAGTTTTAGGAGCATCATTGCACTCCTAGAAATTTTTGGAAAGTGAGGTTTGGGGTTGTCTCATTAATATCATTCCAGATGACTGTGCTATTGTAGATTCAGTTGTAATGCATGAAGTTCATGTAACCGATTTTCTGTAAAACCAACAAACCTTCTTAAAGGAGAGGATAACAATATAGAAGGAGATAAAAAGCCATGTTGTAGTTAGATTTTCACGTATACTTGTTTGACCTATACCTGTTTTCCAATTGCTTGAATTATTTTCCTGAATTAACTGTTCATTTCTAAATGTATTCATAAATATGCATTTCCACATACTATGTTTGGTATTGGGTTTCTTCCTGCCTAGAACTTTAGAGTTCAGAAGGGGAAAGTGTATCTGGTGACAATCGTGTGTAATACATGAAATAGAGAGGTGGCAAAGAGGAGGTGTTTCAGAGAAGGACTCAGGGAATAGATGATCCTAATGTGCGGTATGAAGAATGGAATAGAGTGTCAACATTTACAAAAAGGAAAATAACAAAGCAGTGACATTAAAGGAAGAAAAAAAATGTATGTTCAAATACATGGGGTCTGGAGAACGTCAAATTAGGCGATAAAAGTAGAGTGAAGGGCCCAGAAATGGGGCAGAGTATTCAAAAGGACCGTGGATGCCACGCTGATATGTCAGTGAGACCCACGTGGTGATTCTAAAACCCCTGGTGTGTGTGAATGCATTTCTGGGATTGATGTCACTGTGGAGAAGTTCTTTCAAATGGTATTCTAGAATATTTTCTCTTTTTTCTTAGCTTTTTATCATAAAACATATCACCATAAAAAATAAACCAGCTGATTTATTAAGCTCTAAATATGAAATTCAAATTTCAGGGTACAATAGTATTTTTTAAATCTGTTTTTTGTTATGTAACAGAATAAAAGTTCAGTCTACATTTCAATATGCAATAAGGTTTAAATCTTTTTTCTTAAATAGTAAGTATACAACAACACAATTGTATCCATTCTTTTTCAATGAGAAGAGCACTTTCTTTATTTACATATAAAATGAGTTTAAAGACTGAGATAACTTTTGTTATACAGTCTCTGCTAATATAATGATCTAAAATGAGCATTCTTTTTTGTCTTCAACCTCACTAAATGATGAAGCATTTCTCATATAACATGTTGAGAAGATTTCAAAACTTCATAAAACTTTCCAAGGAAGGTTATGGGTAACGGGTAGCTACTGAAGGTGTTCTAGCCAGAGAGTAATGTATTACATTACTTCATGGTAAGATTCCTTTCAAAGCAGCTTACAAGATGAACTGAAATAAAGACAGTTAGAAAGAGAAGTGACTACAGAGAATGTAAGGCCAGGTGAGAGATGAGCCCAGGAAGGGTGGGGAGGAGCTCAGAAGGTGCAGTCAAGAGACTCATTAGGGGCAGAATGGAGACATCTTAGAGAATGAGAGGGCAAGGTGGGTTGGGGACCCAGAATGGTGCATGGTTCAATGGTTCAGGCTTGCAGCCAGTGCAGGTGGAAGCCAAGCAGAGGAAGAGGGAACATCTTAAAGGGGAGCTCACACATGTGTTCAGTTTTAGAAATTTAATTAATATTATCTTATTAGTATAATGACAAAGATGTTCATATGACTCAGTTTTATGCTAATGCCGACTTGTAAGCAGAACATATTGTTTCCATGTGAGAACCTTCTCCCAACTCTTAGATGTCCTTCCAAGTACTTCTTTCAATTGTAGTTGCTTATCTTCCTCATGTCTGTGTCTACCAATCAGAATGACAAGAACACGCTTATGAATTTCACTTCTTGGCTCTCTAGGGAAAACACGCGCGCGCACACACACACACACACACACACCACATTTGTGCTCTGAAAGACTTCCCTGTGCCTCACAAAGCCCTAGAAGTATTTCTTCTCTTTCTCTTCCTGTGACTTGCTTCCTGTGACTTGCTTTGAAGTCTTTGTTGTCAGGAGAATTAATTTGAGTCTCTCAGAACATTGGAGCTAGAGTGAAAAAACTTGTCTTTGCTGTTAACTTGTGTTAGGCAGAAGATGTCACTCTTTTGGAGCTTTATTTCGCTATTTATAAAATTAAAGGGTTGGATTAGATAAGAGTTTCTTAACTCTTTTGGCTCTTGACCTCATTTAGGGGATCTATGAGCTCCCTAAAATTACATGGAAAATTGTATGTCTATTTATTGAAGCACTTGTCTACAACAAGATCCACAGCTCTCATCAGATTCTTAGGGTTCTGGGCCCCCTGAAATAAAAACAAAAAACACTAGTATGATCATTGACATAGCCACTGGATTTGTTGCCATAAAGCTGCTATTTTTTGATGGTAGCAAAAATATTCGGCATGGCATAATAGTTTTCTTAGATGTAGCCCTATTCTAGGAATTCGTTCTTAAGTTATTCTGTTCCTTTTAGTGCCTCTATGATTATCTAAGATGCCACCTTAATCACAGCATCAGGTCTCTGAGGGGGAGGATGGAGTGGGGAAAATCACAGAGGTCAGTGGGGGGAGGATTCTGTGTGGTCAAAACCTCTGCCACCTGATTCTTGAGACTAGGGGCATGTTTAGATTTTCTTCCCTTCACTTATGCAAGCCGCAAGAAAGGATGTGAAACCCTTGGCACTGTTAAAAGAGTTGCCGATGTCTGTCCTGGACAGAAATTGGCTGCAAAGTACAAGCATGAACAAAACTGGCCAAAAGCTTGTCTAACTCAGAGCAGTGACAGTTACAGAGATAAAGTGAGTGAGATAAAGCGAGAATGAGTGTTGACCTTAGAGCTATTTTTAAGTCTGAACGTTGGCCAGTGCTCTAATAAACTAACCCAAACAGACTTTGTAAGTTCCAGATAGCATAATTATATACTGATGACTTTTTGTTTCTCCATAACTCCATAAGAATACACAGAGTTTAGCTTCATTTCTGTTTGCTTAATTTATAAACAATGGTTTAGTCTTCTAAGAAATGTTCACAGGATCTATATTGACCTTAATCATATTTATCTCTGCTGCCCCTTGTCCTTGATTTCCCTTTTTGTCTCTCCCATATCCTAGAGACTGTGGATTCTCAAAGTAACTGAGGTTAAATGATCCAGTTTTGTTCATTTGTTTGTTTATTAAATTGTGATTTTACCCAATCTATGTGTTTTTACCACACATTTATTTTTTAAATTGTAATTTTCCTCAACCTGTCATTTTGTTTTTACTGTATATACCCACTGAGCAACTTGTCACAATGACTCACTGGATTAAATCCAACAATATTTGCACTGGTCTGTAGCCTGTTGAGTGAGTCCAGTGACAACTTGCTTGGAAATTGCAGGAATGCTATTTGCAGGAATTTCTGCAGCCCTAAAATGACAGGGTACTTGATAAATGTAGAATATGTATGATCGTGATAGCTGGCCTCTGGTTTGGTATGAGACATCCATAGACAAGTAGACACAGTGCAGCAATGCATTAGTATTCAAATGCAATAACAGTTTACACATTTTTAAAGAATCACTGATAAAATATTAATATAGAAAAGCAGTGATCAAAAACAACTACATTAAAAAACTTTTTTTTTTTGCTCTAAAGTCTTGAGAACAAGAAAATCTCAAATGTTGTCTCCAGTTGTAATCTGGTTGACAAGTCTAAGAAATTAATTTATCAGTGATTATGTAATTAATACTCAGGCACACTTTTTTACTCTTGTGTGGCAAAAGTTTAATCTTGTTACTGTATTTAGACATGATATATATAAGCATTCCTTCCCATTCAACACGTAATTTTGGAAACATATAATTCCTAATGGGGAATCAAGTCTCTAAAACTTAACCAGAGCTCGGCAAATGTATTTACATTCGATTCCTGGAAATGAAAACCTTGAGTTCTGTTTTTGTTTGATTCTGGCTCACTGTGTTAAAATTAGGAGGGGGCAGACCATGACCCCAGTTAGCATCAAGTCATAGTATTTAATGTGAGATGGAAAGAGCAATTTCAAAGCAACTTAAAATTTTAAAACTTTCAAGGTGTGACGGGTTCAGTCCTAACATTTAGTATCTTCAACATGGTGATTTGTCGGTAGAATCCCTTCTGTGTATTCCCATGAATAGCCATTCTATGAATCTTTATATAGCCTCCTTAAGAAGACAGGTGTTGGTCTTAATAGTTAAAATGAGTTGTAAAGATTGTAAAGTAAAAAGGAAGTTGCTGATTATTTCCAAATGAGGGGAAATTATTAAGTAGATTCCCGTTCCCTAAATATTCTGTGGAGATTGTACAGCACAAGGTTTTGATAAACCTGTCATTAAAAAGTCATTTGCTCATTTAAAGTCTTAATTTGAGTGTATGAGTAAAAGGGTTTAAGTAATTATGGCTCAAAAGCTCTGTGACTGTATGAAATAGCACCAGTTTTTATCGTATGTAGAATGTCCCAATAAGATGAAATGAGCTTCTATTAATACTTGATGTTTCTATTTAAAAAGCTAAATGATTATATGGATGTAGTTAGAACTTTAATTTTTATGAGTCCGTTTGGTGGTATCTTCAAGAACTATTTCAGTGAATAGGATACCACATACTACTTTTTAATAAAAATGTTAAGCTTGAATCCTAAATTTTGAAGAAACCGAGAATACTAGATAAAGGCCTTAATGTTCTCCACACTAAACGCACTGCCTTTACATGACCAGTCATGTCATATTTATTACCACGTAATTAGAAATCACTGGCACTGGCCTGTAAAAGATACCTGCATGTTTCCTGGACATCCCATATAGAATGCTCTGCTACATAGGGCATTCAATAACACCACCATAAACTTAGTCTGTCTTTCCATGCTGTGGCAAGATAGAATGCCGATGTTCTAACTTCACTACCCAATAGCTTCTCTGGAAAGCATTTAAAAGTAGAGATTTTTTAAAAATTTTTTTTAACGTTTATTTATTTTTGAGACAGAGACAGAGCATGAACAGGGGAGGGGCAGAGAGAGAGGGAGAAACAGAATCTGAAACAGGCTCCAGGCTCTGAGGGGTCAGCACAGAGCCCGACGTGGGGCTCGAACTCACGGACCGTGAGATCATGACCTGAGCCGAAGTCGGACGCTCACCCGACCAAGCCACCCAGGCGCCATTAAAAGTAGAGATTTTTAGCGGTAGATGACAGAAGCTCAAGTGAATGTTAAAAGGTCTAATTGGCTTCATTAATTGATGCATGAATCAACAGCATCCAGTCTAGGAAAGGGTAGCTCCTAAGAATTGTGGAAATGGAAGGATTTTATGGGCAGAATTGGATGGGACAGTTAGCAAAACAACGATTGTTTCAGGCAAGGTCACCTTCCCTGAGAGGAAGAGAAAAGGGTCTTACTAGGTGGATTGCCTCATCATCCTTTAGGGAACAGAGAGAGCCCCTGTGACAGATTACCTCATCGGTGCTGACCAGAAAAATCCTGACTGACCAGGACTAGTTTCTCAGGGAGGCTGAGATTACAAATAGGTTAGGTATTTAGCCCTGGTTTGGGGACTTGACCTAGCACAGGTGATGCCATTTGAGGCCTGTGTGTTTTTTTAACCCTGGAATTCATCCCAGGTGAATCTGAGTCAACTCAGTTACTTCCACATCACCAATGGCTTTGTTCGTGGCTACGTGGTGAAACAAACCATATGTAGACCTGACTTTTTTTAAAGCCCATGTTTGTTCTAAAATCCAGTTTTGTTGTGCATAGATGAAATTCTGGTTTGTGTTTGCTATGGATTTCTCTTTACTTAATATCACACTTATAATGATGCTTACAAAGTACTGTTTATGATAATAGGCTGCTTAGAGGTTACTTTTCTTTCTTTCTGAAGATAAAGTAAAAAACAAAACAGAAGATATTTTCAAACTTGGAAATAGTTAACTTTAAAATTAAACTTGAGGCTTTACTGATCCTTAACACGCAATATTCATTTTTCTGGATATAAATTGTTTCAAGCCCAAATGGTGCATTAAGATGTTTCAGAAACTTTACCGAGATGCCTTATTTTTGTTTACCACTTAAAATTGTTTTCTCCTGCATGAACTGAAACCTTGTGGTTATAGTCGTTGCTTATCCACTTGTTTCACTGTAGCATATCAGGTAGGTTTTTATTGTATTTGGCAGACTTGTTTATTTAAGAAAGCCTTAACAAACATTTTTGAAATACTAGTTGGCAAGAAAATTGAGAAAAACAAAACAAAACAAAACAACTTGTTCATACACACAGGTTTGCATGATTGCCCTCTCCTGAGGCAACAGTGTCATTACTTTTTACAAAGGGTTAGAAATGAGAGCTGACAGTCATTTGCAGATCAAATCCTACTTTGTTTGGCAAGTAGCCACATTCTCTGCGACACAGTCTGCTTAATCTGGACCACACGTCTATTGTCTTCTAATTTAAGTTTTTTTAGATTCAAACACTCTCAAAGAAAGGCCACCCCCTACTATCACGTACATACCAAATTTTTATGCTGTTTTTATATTAATACTATAGAATATTACAGAATACGCCTTCATAAGCTTTACAGAAAGACTTAGAGATTTGCATATGAGATGCATATCTTGCAGTTGATTTTGAATTCTATTTACAACTATTTTCTGCCTTTGCTCTCTTCCCTTATGATGGAAAGTGTGATGGGATTAAATTATTGTTAATACAGCTCACCCTTGAACAGCATGGATTTGAACTGTGTGGATCCACTTATATGCAGATTTTTTCGATAGATACAGTACCATACTGTAAATGTATTTCTTTCTAAAGTTTTCTTAATATTTTTTCTACCTTCCTTTATTGTAAGAATATAGTGTATAATATGACCTACAAAGTATGTGTTAATCGACTGTTAACGTTATAGGTCAGCCTTCTGGTCAACAGTAGGCTATTAAAGTTTTGGGGGAGTCCAAAGTTATGCACAGATTTTCAAGTACATGAGAGTTAAGCGCTCATAACCCCCATATTGTCCAAGGATCAACTGTATAATGATTGCTGCATATGACTGTCATCACTAATATCATTAGGAAAAACATTATAATAATGCCTCTTGTAGGGGAACTTTTTGTTTTATAATTTTTGTTAGTATACAGAGATAATTGAAATGAATATTATTTATTTGCAGAGTAATAATTTCTGTATATTTATCCATTGTGCCCTGGTTTTACTTTGTAATCACACTCTAAATATTTTGTATTAGCCAGGAATTCATAAATATTTCATTGTTGATAAAGAGACAAGAATTACTTTTAATGAAAATGAGAATTACAGTTTCAGAATGGAAAACATATCCTTCCCAAGTTTTCTGGAGAATATATTTTGAAGAGAAAAAAGCATGTATGTCCAACTCTGCTGAAAGTGTTGTGTGTGTGTAAAGATAACTTCAAAGGAGTTATATAAGAAATTGCACTGGGGGAGATGCAATGTGTGTATAAATAAGTGGCACATGAGATAGTGCAAGTAGCAGGTGGAATAGATAGTTTAAGGGCTAGAAGAGACAGATCATTCTGCTCAAGGGGATTGAGAAATGCTTTATGGAATAGATATCAATATCAAATGCCTAACATTGAAAATCTAAGGGGTGCCTGGATAGCTCAGTCGCTTGAGATTTGGACTTTGGCTCAGGTCTTGATCTTGTGGTTCACAAGTTCGAGCCCCACGTTGGGCTCTGTGCTGACAGCTCAGAGGCTGGAGCCTACTTCAGATTCTGTGTCTCCATCTCTCTCTGCCCCTTCCCTGCTCATGCTCTGTCTCTCTTTCTCTCTCAAATAAAATAAAAACATTAAAAAAAATCTGAAAGACCACAGTTACAAGAATGAGGGCAGGAACTAAATAATCATTGTGTTAATTAAGGGTATGACAAGCCTTGCAGATAATTGGCAAGGCTTGCAGATAATTAAGGGTATGGCAAGCCTTGCAGATAATACATAATTGTAGCACAGATTTTACTGTTGGATTTTTAACTAAAGCAAAACTTATACTGAGAGTAATAGATTTTGTTAGACAAGTAATGACAAAAAATGGTAGCAAGCTTGAGATACTTGGTACTGTGCCTTCATTTATTCTTTGAACGATATTTTTTGGAACTGTACTATGTGCTGGGATAGGTAAAAGGCACTAAAATAAGGCAGATGTGTTCCGACCATCAAAGAGCTTAGAGTATAACTGGGGTTAGGTAGGGGAAATTCATGTTTTACTGTTTTTGGATGGCAAGTTCTGTTGTTTAATTCTTGAACATAGATAAGTAAGCAACTACTACATAAATAGCATCAGTCATATGAAAGCCATGCTTGGCAGAAGACATGCATGCACAGAAGAATGGAAGCATGTGTGGTTACAAAGTTAGGGCATGTTGTAATGGCACATACTTATATCATGCTACTGATGGAAGGTTTGATTTAAAAGATGACTCCTTGGAGGTTGATAAGGAGGTGGATGAGAGGCATGTGGCATGCGTCAGGTGAGTGCTTTTCCAAAAGCTAGGGGCTTGCCTCTTGATGTGAGAAGGTGAGGCTGTCACTTGTGACATCATCCCAGTTTTATGATTTCAAAAGTGATGAATGTAAAGTTGATTAGGTTCTATTAAAAGTTCAAAAACGATAAGTTATGTACGAGATACTCTGTTGCTTAAGGCTTTTGTCCTCAATTTTTTAGTATAAAGTATGTGCTATTTTACTTGTTATTTGAGGCGTTTATCTACTAAATATTCTTTAGAGAGGAATGCATTTGATGATAAGCATAGATACTGATCGACAGCATATAAAATATAAGCGTTAGCCAACTTAGTAAGAATAGTGGCACCCCCCCCCCAAAATCCCCATGCCCTAACTCCTGGAACCTGCAAATATGTTACCTTACATGGCAAAAGAAAAGTAAGGTTGCAGATGCAAATAAGGTTGCTAATCAGTTGACTTTAAATAGGCAGATGATCCTGCATCATCTGAGTTGGCCCAATGTATTCATAAGGGTACTTAAAAGTGGAAGACGAAGGCAAAAGCCTCAGTGATGTGAAGCGAGAAAGATGTGACCAGCTATTGCTGGCTTTGAAGATGGAAGGAAGCTACAAGCCAAAGAGTATGGGTAATTTCTAGAAGATACCTAAGATAATCAATTTATATTGTTCTAAGGTACTGAATTTGTGGTAATTTATTATGGCAACAAACAGAAAACTAATACATAAATATTTAATAGTGGTAAGGAACATTTACAGGTTACTGTTAGAAAATGCTTGAAGCAAAATATATATTAGTGACAACAAGAAGTTGGAGAATAAAATGTCAAAATTAATAGAATTTAAGAGGTTCCTGGGTGGCTCATTTGGTTAAGTGTTCGACTTTTGATTTTGGCTCAGGTCATGATCTCAAGCTCCAAGTTGGACTCTGTGCTGACAGCATGGAGCCTGCTTGGGATTCTTTCTCTTCCTCTCTCTACCCTTTCCCTGCTTGTGTGCTTGTGCTTGTTCTCTCTTTCTCTCTCTCTTTCTAAATAAATAAATAAATAAATAAATAAATAAAAATTAATTAAAATATATTAGAATTTAATATCATAGTTTAAAATCATGATTTGTTGTTTAGAATAAGTGTGAGCCTTAGAGTACTTTTTTTTTTTTTTTTTAATATTTGCTGGTGAAGCAACAATTTGAATCTAACCACATGAAGCTCATTGGCATGATTTAGGGATTTTTAAAAGGGGATGTACATATTTTTAAATATAATGCAGAATTATAAAAATATGCTGGCACCCATATTATTTGGATATTGACAGTATAATAAAGTACCTCAAATCTGAGGAATCATGTTTTATATGTCATGACATTGGTGAAAAGATTTCCTTAATCCTTATTTTCTTAAAGTTTCTAATATTCATAATGAAGTATGTGTATCTTTGTGTACATGTCTATGTGTGGGGATGTGTGCTTTAACAAAATAAGAATCATTTTGTCTGGGTTACAAATGGTACCATAATGAGCTTTCCCAGGAAAAGTTTTGGTATTGGGGCCAGGTCTCCTGTATAAGGGATTGAATAGAGGACTATATATGTTTCTGCAACTTAAAATGAACCATGTGCAAAATACATTTGGACTCTTAAAGCAAATGTGCGGTTAGTAATTTCTCAAGAATTTTAAAGAGCCCCTCATGAAGGTTGTCAGTGAAGAGCTAGCAGCTGATTGTCCTTTCAGAAATATTACTTATCTTTGAAAACTTCTTTTTGCCTTGGTTTTCCAGCCATTAGTCTCTCCCAAGAGAACTTTGAACTTAGGTATCACAGAAAGTTCTAGGGATATCAAACACTTCACTTGGTACGTGCTTCCATAACACCGAGGGCCTTCCCATTTAGGCTTAAGTTATAAAGTGTGTTTCCAAAAGCTTAAATCTTTCAAAGTTAGCCAGTAAACTGCACTGTGGCTGTTGTATACAGTGGAATAGAATATCTTATTTGGAAGAGACATTAGTTTCTCCCACTTCCAGGTTGATACTCTTCCTGAGATCAGAAATTTTGTCTCCGTTAATAAAACAATATTGCTGGACTGAGATTTAGTACAGGTAAAGATAAATCTCACTACTTGCTGCTTGCTTTATCTCTTTGAATTTAAATTTCCTTTTCTCTCTCTTTGGACCCTTTTGTGGCCTACTTTCTGGTTGTGAGGCTCAAATGACATAATATATTAGAGACTCATGTGAAATAATCTAAGGCATGGGTTTTCAGTATTTTCTCCTCTGCACCACCCCCCCCCCCCGCCCGCCAAAGTTAATGACTGCATGGTGAAATTTATTGGCAAAATTATGTAACTGTATAATACTCATGGAAACTGATGATTTATATTGACTTATAAGATGCTCTCAGTAGTCAGGCAGCAAAGAAGCCAGTTTAACCCAGCAGTTCCCACACTTAGCAGACTATGATGCCCTTTTGTCACAGAACATACAGTACGTGTTGTTTAACGTTGTTTGGAAACTGCCTTCATGCAGAAACTTACATGTAAGGAAACTAAGGCCTCAGGAGTTTATGGTTGGAACACGGCAGTGGAGGGAGGTACTGCACCTTTACAATCAATTGAAATTCCTTTATTTTCTTCTTTCATTTTGCAGGTAGAGAACCACAGAGGTTTATAAAGGTTTCTATGGGACTAGGGATTTCAGAAATAATTCTTAGTATCTTTAATTGCATAACTTTAAAAAATTTACTTATCGTTAGTACTATTATCATCGTCATTATATCCCGTTTGATCTTAACTCGCCTCTTTTCAAAGTGTTCGTGGTGACTCTAGTAAAAATTGTGCGTGACATCATTTATTTTATGAATGCATGCTAATAATTATATTTAGGTCTAAAATCACGTCATAGTTTTGTGGAAGACTTAGATAAGAAATTGTAAAGTTTACTGTGACCATAAATCAGCTGCATGAATCAGCTTCCCCTTGGTTGCAAACTTTATCATAGTTGTGTTTTCCAAGGTCCATCAGTTCTTTTTAGACAATAGAGGCCAACGTGTTGAAGGCCTGATATTGTGTGCTCCAGTGGTTAGCAGTCAGGCTTTATCTCTTTAATTGCCAAGGCATGTCCCTGAGGTAGTATTTATTACAATTTTATAGGTAAGGAATCCGAAATATATTTTCTTGACTCCCCTGTTTGTTAGGAGAGCCATTGTTCTTCTAGTCACTTGAATGCCACCAAGAATCCTAATTATTCCTCCATGTTCTAGAGTCAGTAGCTAAGTGCTCTGAATTCTAGTTCTATATTTCTGGCATTTCCCACTTCCTTTTTTTATTCCTAATGTGACCACTATAATTTAGGTATTCATTGCCTCTTAGGAGTTGCTGGGATAGTTTCATAGGTGGTTCCTCTAGTAATGTCTTTTCTGAAAACTGTCCTACATCCTACAGCTAAAATACCTGACTACATCTGTAGATTCCATTGTTCATACCATTGTTACTGTGTTGGGCTGCTATTAAGAGACAATGATGAGGGGCACCTGGGTGGCTCAGTCGGTTAAGCATCCGACTTCAGCTCAGGTCATGATCTCATGGTCTGTGAGTTCAAGCCCCGCGTCAGGCTCTGTGCTGACAGCTCAGAGCCTGGAGCCCGTTTTAGATTCTGTGTTTCCCTCTCTCTTCTGCCCCTTCCCTGTTCATGCTCTGTCTCTCTCTGTCTCAAAAATAAATAAACATTAAAAAAAAATTAAAAAAAAGAGACAATGATGATAGGTACATTAGTGCTTTGCGCATGACTAAGGAAACCATAGTTTTTCAGTCATTCCTCTTTCAGAGAGAAATAGACTTTATGTAAATATGACTTCAACCAGAATTAAATGTTCATCATTCAAGGATTTCTTTTGGAGGTAAGTTGCACATCCAGTGACCTTATTTGTACTTTTCTCTTCAGTTAGGAACTTGCTTCTGTGAACACTTAACATCCTACTTAACCTCTAGCTTAAATGGATTTCATGCATGTTCATAGCTTTCTGTGCTACACTTTTCTGGGACTTGTGTTTTTATTGACTTGTGTCTCAAAATTGTTGCATAAGAGAAGTCTTTAATTCTCTGGATGTCTTTGATAAAATCTTTCCTGAATAATGAAAAGTTTTACCCTCTAAATACCCTGAAGCATGCATTTCAAATCACTTTGGCCTTCAAGTACTTTACTCCCAGAGAAGATTACATATGGGTTAATTTTTTTTGTTTGTGTTTTCATTTCTACGATGGAAATGCAATCATGGTTCTGATGGTCGTGGTGTGGAGTTTGTAAACTGCTTGACATAGATGGCACATGCTGTTCTCGGTGCTTTGTATTTAGTAACTCAGCCAATTAGAACATAAAGTATATCTGATATTCTTCCCAACTTAATTTTTTAACCATGAGGTTCAAGTAGAGTATAAAACTGCCAAGACTACCTGATGACAAATACTTACTATAGTTTTTCTTGGTCTATTTCAAGCAATTGTTACTCATTTTTAAATCATCTTGGTGGAACCTTACGACAATTCTTGTCTGAGGAGGAAGAAACTAAGTTATAGGTGAACTAGGGTTGAGATTGATTACTTTTTGCTCTGGTGATTTTATAATGCATTAATGTGCTAAAATCGAAAAGTACTTAAAACCTCATTAGAATTTAACACAGGACAGGGTTTTGAATTATGCATTATTCTCAAGAGATTTATTACAGACCTATACTTATAATGTAGGTGGTGAATTTTGAGTAGGTTAGGAAGATAGCCAAAGAAATTTAAAATATAGTGTATGAATATAAACGTAGAAAACTCTTATCACAGAGTACTTTCCTTAAGATATGGGGACTATTTTCGAACAATTGTTTTTCCATGCCTACCTCAAAATCAATAGTTTTATTATAATTTATATTTAAATCACCAGCATATCAATGAATAAAGTCTTTTTTGTACTATATAATTTCTTTAATGCAATATAGAACTTTATTCTTGAAATTAGAAACCTTTTCATAATAAGCATGGTCCTGTATTTAAATTGAGTATGTGCATATTTTGTACTCAGCAGAAGATCCAGGCTTGTCTAAAATTATGCATACAAATGCTTTGGGGTTTTTCTCATCAAGGAATTTGAAATGTAGTTAAATAAATAATCTTTCTAGCACTCTGATAATTACTAGCCTGGGAAAGATAAGAATTATAGTGAATGGTTGAATATATGATGCCTTTTTGCTATGCCCTTTAAAATGAAATATTTTAATATTCATATTTACATAGCTCACTTAAATCTCTTATGTTTAATATTTTAGGTTTGTTAGTCTTTGTAAGAAAATAAATCGAAATTTCTGTACAGCTTTTTGCTCATTTAGGGTCCATTTTTTTTTACTCATTTACATAAATTAGAGAAGAAAAATATATAAAAGCTGGTTCTTGGTGTTTTGAATAAATTCAAGTGTTGAGTATTGGTTAAATATTTAAGAAATTGTATAATTAAAGCCTCGGTGTCAAAATATTTTATTTTATAAATTGTTATACAATATTTTTCTTAAAAAAAAAAAGAAGATATGGGGGTTTATGGATGCTCATCTCCACCATTCTAACAAAAGTAGCCATGGATAAACTGTAAATGAATGATTGGCCATGTACCAGTGACACATAGTAAAGACCGAAGGAACCTTGATTTGTTGTGAGGGCCATAGTTTGCTGACCCCTGACATGGAAGGAGGAAAGTGAAGCACAGTGTTTGTTTGTTTGTTTATTTTAAGTTTATTTATTTTGAGGGAGGGAAAGGGGCAGAGAGCAAGAGAGAGAGGGAGAGAGAATCCTAAGCAGGCTCCGTGCTGTCAATGCAGAACCCTAGGTGGGTCTCAAACTTACTGATCATTAGATCATGACCTGAGCCTAAGTCTGGTGCTTAACTGACTGAGCCACCCAGGTACACCAACCAAGAGAAGGTTCTTAATATTTGGTCCATTGATCACTTTTAGGCATTAGCGTGCAGAATGTTGTGCACTGGTTTCTTTTTCTTGTGAAATGTTTCATGCCTGTCTTCACTGCCTGAGTGATTATGCCCCCCAAATAAAAAAGGATTCTATTTATTAAAAATGGCAAAAGTTTATAAATAAATGTGTCCTGGATTATTCAAACAGATCTCTAGGAGATGCTGAGAAATAGTTAAACCTCATCAAAGTTGCCCATCAATTAGAAAGCCAGTTCCTACAAGATTGAGTAAAAAGGATTGTAAAAGGCGATGGTTTTGAAACTATGCTCTACAGAAAAATCCAACAGATTGCTCACGGGCTTCTGTGGGTGATGAGGGAGTCAGAAAGGAAAGTGTCACTGCTGCTCCTGATTCTTCAATGGAGGCAATTCACCTTTGTATTTTAGTTCTTTAAGTCTCTGCATATTAATTAATATAAATATAAGAAATGAGATCATACTTCTTGAAAACTAGTTGTGTAATAGTAAGTTAATGAACAATTTACTGTTGTTGTTTTCTCCCTAGCCTGTACAGTATTTCTTTGGATATACTTTATCATGGGCAATAGTTCTACTTGACACTTTTTTTTTTTTTAACAGAGAATTTAATAATGGCAAAGTAATATCAGTCTTAAATTTAGTCATGTCTGTGGGAAATATGGCTGACCAGACTATGAGTCTGTTAGCCATAATGGTACTTCTTTGTATTTTGTAGCAGGTTTTCTTTCCCTGGAAAAACACTGCACCTATTGAAGGTTAGAATTGTAATTCCAATGTAGAAAATTCTGCCAAGTATCCACTTTGGGAATATTTAAGTAATATTATTAATTCTTAAGCTGTATAGCAGATTTTAGTCTAGGTAACACAAGAGATGCATTTGTACATTCCTTCATTTATTGATTAATTTTTTTTAAGTGCCTACTATATCCTAAGCACCTGGGGTCTGTAGTAAATATAGTCTAGTTGCAAGAGAAAGAAAAAAAGCATTTGATTTTGGTATCACATTTCTCTTTTGAATTAGTATTAATACTATTTACTTGGGGGAAAAGCTCATGATAAATAAAGCAATTTAATTTCTTAAAATGTTATATTTGATGAGGACATTTTTGGATCTGCCATTTAAACCTTAGAAAATTTCTGGTGTGGATAGGGTGGGTTCAGGGGTGGACACATCAGGTTTTGTTGTCTCTGTTTTGGTGATGTAAAAGAAAATGAGAATGAAGAAGCTTAATGATACCCAAGGGCACTGTTCTTACATCAGAGATCTGTTAGACTGCCTGTTTCCTCCTCTCTCTCTTCTTTACCATGCTGCACTCTGCCTCTTCCTCACTTACTACCCCTTAGGGCTTTCTCATGTAAAGTGAGCTACTCACACAGAGAATAAATAGGTCCTTTAAAATGTTTAGTTTAATGTTTTAACTCATGATTCTTACCGTCTACCATTCACCAAAGTACAGCATAATTTTAAAAAAGAAAATAGATTTTTAAATATTTTCATAATATGTAGACAATTTTATGGAACTAAAAAGTATATTAGGGTCATCAAGTTCCTTTTTTTTCCTTGTGCTTATGTTTTGGTGCTCAAGTTATAATTAGCTCATACCCCTCATTGCTAAAGCATGAAACACAGGTTAATACCAGTAAATACACACTGAAGGCATAATTTGGATACCCTCTGATCTCTTAAAAGCTCTTGAATGATTCTAAAATATTCTTGGTTAATTGTTTTTGCCAGTACTTCAAATTTAGTTTTTGTATTTCTCAGGGTATACTCAAGAATGGCTTAACTTTTTCCTTTCACCCCAAGATACCATACCATTGCCAATTGTACCCTCGCATAGCCAAATCCTTTTCCTGAGAAATTAGAGATATTTAAGCCGACAGTGATTTGTTCTATCTGGAAAATTATTGTAGGTGGTAAGTAAGCAGCAGACGTCTAAAAATGATGGTCTTGTTTTCACATAAATATCTTCAGCTGTAAAGAGTTCAGTTAGAGAAATATATCAGATATATATGTGAATAGTTGACATAGTTTATGTTCTGTTAACCTTGTTTATTTTTACAGCATGTTGGTTTTATTGTTGTCTTAATATTTACGTTATATCTATTTTTGGTCACTTCAAAAATGAATAAAGCTTATGTTGTAAAATATTTTTCCTACATGGTATTTTCCTGAAGTTTTGATAAAGCATCACTAGTTTAATCAGCACTCAGTGCTCATATTTTGTGCAAGATTATAATTGCAAGCATGAATCTTTGATTCTTCATGGTTGTTTGTATATATCATATCATACAGTATGATAATGAGAAAGCAAAATTCATAACTATCTGTACATCTGGCTCAGAATTTTCATTATTAGGTTTATTCTTATTATTTTTGTGTACAAAATGCTTATAGAAAAAAAAAAAAAAAGAACCACTTCAGCAGTGGATATTCTAATGAAAAACTGAAGAATAGTGTCAGTGGAAGTTGAAGGAAAAAATGAACCTGTTTTTTGAAATAAGATGATTAAAAATTAAATTTTATGTAGTGTTCTTTTTTTGTTTTTTTTTGTTTTTTTTGTTTTTTTCCATATCAGACAGGTAAAGTGCCAAGGTCATAATAAGGTTTGAGGGAGGCACCTATCACACAAAGGTGTGAACACGCAGTCATGCTTAGGACTACAAAAGGATCTAATATTCGTAATCATATGCTAATAAAAGGAGATTTTCTCTAAATTTTTTTTTTTTCAACGTTTATTTTTGGGACAGAGAGAGACAGAGCATGAACGGGGGAGGGTCAGAGAGAGAGGGAGACACAGAATCGGAAACAGGCTCCAGGCTCTGAGCTGTCAGCACAGAGCCCGATGCGGGGCTCGAACTCACGGACCGCGAGATCGTGACCTGGCTGAAGTCGGACGCTTAACCGACTGCGCCACCCAGGCGCCCCTAAAAGGAGATTTTCTGTAGCTATCTGTAAACCTCAGTCCTCCTTTGAATATTTAATTTTGAATACCATGTGCCTTCAGTATTGTTACTGTTAAAAAGTATAAAGTTAATACCCATACTTTTTATAAAATAATTCTTAAAGTATAAAAGTATAATTAAGAGCAAAAGTCTTTTCCTCTACCTATTCCCCTCCCCTCCCATACTTAATCACATCAAAAAGGTTAAAGTATAGATCATTAGAGTTGAGTATTTCAGTTTTCCTTTCTGAAGTAGTATCTCAATCTTGTTTTCCATAATACAGTGCTTCAAGAAATTATCTTAAAGAATTCAAATGGTGCAAATTAGCGATCTCAGAGCTCTCAGATGTAGGGAATACTTTTAGAGAGATTAATCTAGACAGAAGTCTTAAGATGTATACATACATACATTAATATATAGGTGGGGCACCTGGATAGCTCACTTGGTTAAGCAACCAACTCTTAATTTTGGCTCAGGTCATGATGTCACAGAAGGGAGATTGAGCCCACTGTCAGGCTCATGCTGAGTGTGGAGCCTGTTTGAGATTCTCTCTCTCCCTCTTTCTCTCTCACCCACTCTTGTGAATGCTTGCTCTCTCTCTTTCAAAAAGAAATAGATATAAGTAATGTGCAGATACACACACACACACACACACACAAACACACACGTGTGTATATGTGTGTCAGAGATACATGGTACATCACTTCACAGAGTAATTTTATGGAAGAAAGTAGATATCCTTTGTTTATTGAGGTGGAATGAGAGGAGGGTAGTGGAAAGACATACCTGATATATATGTACTGGGTATTATATATATATGTGTGTGTGTGTGTGTGTGTGTGTATGTATATGTGTGTATATGTGTATATAATATAAACATGAATAATTAATATTTTAATATATGTTTTTGTCTATATACATTAATACAATCCTATAACTTTATATGATATACAGCATTAATAAAATGTATGTTTAATATCTTCCCATTACCCTCATTCTCATTCCATTACAATAGACAATGGATACCTACTTTCTTGTATGAAATCTCTGTGAGGTGCTGATGTTTTATGCATTTGATGCAGTGAAGACACCCTGGAAATAAAATGTTAGTGTCCAGTACTAAACTATGAATTCCTTAAGAATAAAGACCATGTGTTGGTTAGCAATTGTTAGCATTAATTTGTAACCCTGTTTCAGGTTTTACGTATTTGAAGTCAGTCTAGTTGGTAATTCGGTCCTTTTTGAACTTCAGAAAGGATGGAGCATACATAGAATCAAAGAAATAAAGTTATTTTGGAAATTCAGATGGAACTGGACTTAATACTCAGGATCCTCACTTATTTTCTGTCTAAACTTGGATGAGATACTTAATTTTTTTTTTTTAGGTTAATTTTCCTCCTCTATAAAGATAAAAGAATATTCATATCATATGGTTATTCAGTGTATTAAATGAGTTTAAAACAGTTGGTAAAAGGCGTGTAAGATATTTTAGTTCAGATCTCTATAGTTAAATATCTTGAAATGATTCCTTTGCTTTTTAAATAAACTTTCCAATTTATAGTAAAATATTTAATACTTAAATTTTATATGTACGTGGTCAAGGTAAATTATGAATTTTATTTGCCGTTTAATGTATTTTTCCATATTAATTGGCTTTAGGTATCACACGGTTACATTTTTTTTTTTATCTAAGAAAATAAAATTGAAAGGTTATGGAGAAGTAGGCCCAAAAATGTGCGAGTTTAGGACACACAAAAGGAGCCAGTTGAAAAGAAAGCAGTGTGTTTCTCAGCTTTTGTTCCTGGAAGGAAGATAGGAATACTTCCATCTGCCAAGGACATGGCAGGGATAACGGTCCACAAATGCATTAAAAAGGGTACTGTAAGAGTTTTCATGCTTCAGAGATAAACATATAATTATTACCATATACAAGTTAAAAATAGTATGGAAATAGTTTTTCATGGAAGATTAACAACTGAAGCCAGAAATGTTTCTGGTTGCTCGTATGGAAATTGCTTTGTTAGATGATTGTACTCACTGGGTAAGAAGTAGTTAGTAATTTGTGTGACTTGTTACTGTCAAAATCCTGCATGGAGTGACTCTGATTTTAGATAAAGTTGTATATGCTGGTAGAATTATGATTTCGCTTTTGGCTTTTGAATCACAAGCAGATTTTTAGTAGCAAAGAAAAACCTTCCCTCTGGCCTTGTTTGTTGTCAGAGTGTAATGTTCATGCACGCTTGCATAAGTGTTCATAACAGGCCTGTAGATCCCAAAAGGAGCTGAAGAATAATTTCTGGTGGTCTTTGTGTAATTGCTGCCAGCTGAGGAAGCAAAATTCCAAATCAGTTTAAGTAACTTTCACAAATAACACTTACCATAATTATAAGGTAAAGCTCAATATATAGTTTATATAATAGAGTCTTACCTCACCACAAAGTAGTCAAAGAACAGTCAAGCAGAGGTCTTCACAGAGGTATATTTTAACCTTTTGCTTGACACTCTACTTCTTCAGGTTTATTAAAACCTTCTGGCTCTGCATTTGAAATTGTGCCTGTTTAAAACATCCTTGTATGAATTTTCTGTTTTGCTGTGAGCATTTCCAAGAGCACCTCACAGTAACGCTAAGAAGGTGATCCTCAAAAGGCAGAAAATGCTACATCTTTGCTTAGGTATATTGGAATAAAGTGGTTTTGAGATCTTGGCCAAGGACAGTTAGTGTTATTTATTTACTTTTCAAATAGTGTGTTCAACTTTGGGGGAAATAAAATTTAAAAACCAGACCCTAAGATGGGATATTAGTAAGTAATCATACTATAAAATTGTTAATTTTCGGAAAAGTTTAGCATAGTATTCACTTAAATATGGAACTTCTCATGATACCTTTGCTTTATGGTTAGATTTAATTTTGGGCAGCTTCTTTTTAACTTTTATTTTTTTCAACATTTATTTATTTTTGAGACAGAAGAAGTGGGAGAGGGGCCGAGAGAGAGGGAGACACAGAATCCAAAGCAGGCTCCAGGCTCTGAGCTGTCAGCACAGAGCCTGACACGGGGTTCAAACTCAGAAAATGTGAGCTCATGACGTGAGCCAAAGTCAGACGCTTCACCAACGAGCCACCCAGGCACCCCAATTTTGTGCAACTTCTTAGAAACATTTCTAGTATTTTGCAAAGGGTAAATTTGTATGTCTGTGGCTAAAATTCAATGATAATTTTTAAAAGCGAGTTGAGAAATGTCAGTATTATGCATATCCTGCCATATACATTTCTGTATCATTTAATCCTATGTTCATTTTTACTTATCTGTTAAAATTATAGAAAGTGTTCTTTAAGATGTTATGCTTTACAGACAGGTTTCGTATATAAGAAATTATTTAACTTGATATCCCTATTTCCACACCTTCCTTTCCCTCATTAAAACATGCTTTCTTCTCTACTTTCCCTTTTTTGAGTGCTACTTTCCCATTAAAATGTCTAGAAACTTAGGGGCTCCTGGGTGACTCAGTTAGTTAAGCAACCCACTTTGACTCAGGTCGTGATCTCATGGTTTGAGAGTCCTAGCCCTGCGTTGGGCCGTTTGCTGACAGCTCAGAACCTGGAGCCTGCTTCAGATTCTGTGTCTGCCTCTCTCTTTGCCCCTCCCCACTCACACTGTCTGTCTGTCTCTCTCTCTCAGAAACAAACATTAAAAAAAATTTTTTAAGAAGTCTACAAAGTTGAATCATTGAGGGAATTCTGAATATGCTTTCTTTGCTATGTATGTAAGACTTGTATAGGTTATGTGCTCATCCTTGTAGTCAAGGTCTCCCTTCATATCTAAAAATAATTACTTTCCTTACCTTTCATCCTGTGGCACATTAGCAATAATATATGGAGACATTTTGAGTTGTCATAACCGAGGGTGTGGTGCTATGGGCGGATAATGAGCCGAGGTTGTGGATGATGATAAACATCATACAAAGCACAGGACAGCCTCCAGTGATCATTACTGAAGCCTAGAGTGACCATCACGTTCAGGTTGAAAACCCCTGCTCTAATTTCTGTTTGATCGTTTGTTCTCCACATGATTCTTTTTAAAATACTACTTATGCTGTGTAAATCACCTGATGAAGCATCTTCAAGGGTGTTGTTATGAGTACATGATCTAAGTTCTGTACCCTGGTTTCAAACTTATTCAATTGATACATCCCATCCCTGCTGCTGTGAGGTCTTCTGTTGCCTTTGTTAGTCAGGGAGTTGACTTAACAGTCCTATGTATTTGGGCCCCATATCTTCACAGCAGCCGCCTACCCTTACCCTGGTGGTGCTGGGGAATTCTTCTACCTGTACTTCTGAACTAGCTCAAGTCCTGGAAGATATAGTTAACCATTGTACAAAATCATTTCAGTGAGTTTACGTCATTATCTGTATACTACTTATTCACCATTTTTTTTCTCATTTCTGTGATTATCTTCAGTTTAAAACATTCTATCAATGAAATCTATTGTGCAAAAATAAATGGAGCTGGAAATGCAAGCTGGTGCAGCCACTGAAAACCAGTATGGAGGTTCCTCAAAAAACTAAAAATAGAACTACTCTATGACCCAGTAATTGCACAACTAGGTATTTATCCAAGGGATACAGGTGTGCTGTTTCAAAGGGACACATGCACCCAAATGTTTATAGTAGCATTTTCAACAATAGCCAAAGTATGGAAAGAGCCCAAATGTCCATTGAGGAATGAATGGATAAAGAAGACATGGTATACATATACAGTGGAGTATTACTCGGCAATCAAAAAGAATGAAATCTTGCCATTTGCAACTACGTGGATGGAACTGGAGGGTATTATGCTAAGTGAAATTAGTCAGAGAAAGACAAATATCATATGACTTCACTCACATGAGAACTTTAAGAGACAAAACATATGAACATAAGGGAAGGGAAACAAAAATAATATAAAAACAGGGAGGGAGACAAAAGAGAAGAGACTCATAAATATGGAGAACAAACAGGGTTACTGGAGGGATTGTGGGAGGGGGGATGGGCTAAATGGGTAAGGGGCATTAAGGAATCTACTCCTGAAATCATTGTTGTACTATATGCAAACTAATTTGGATGTAAATTTAATAAAATAATAATATGGAGCATATTCCCTTTGGAAACCAGAAATCTTATCTATTTGAGGAGCAGAATGAGAAGTTTCAGTCTCCTTGATTTCTTGTTGTTCTTTGAGGCATTATCAGATAATATTAAGATACAAACCCTTGTATTACTCTTTAACTTTTTGGTATATGTTTCACTATAAAATTCCTTATAGATTATAAATCTTTTTATGACAGAACCTACCTGATAACACATTGCTGTGTAACTCACACTTGGATATATAGCACTATGTATATACATAATAGATAGTTATTAACTGTGTGAACAGAGTAACATGGCCAAGTCATCAAAAGTCATACTGGAAACAAAGTAAACAGAAAGCAGAATCTTAGCCTGGGCAGATTTATAGATTATAAGGACTAAATAGATACATTCATCTTTTTTGCTGAAATTTTCCTAAAAATGAACTAAAACAACAAAAAACAGGACATATATTCCATTCTGAAAATAGGGAACGTCCTCATCCTTAAATCCTAAACTTCTAGGAATATCTTCCAGATGTTATTCAATTTGGACCTAATTTTTTAAACAGGATACAGAGATTCATTACTTATGTCCCATAAATAAAAGTGTTCCTTGGCAGTATACAAAGAAAGAAACTTAGTTCAAGGGAGTTTCCCAATTAATGCAATTTGGCAGAATGAGGCTGGGTCAGTGTTAGGGAGTTGATATCTGCCCTTTGCAAATCTATTTTCCAATTTAGGAATGGGCAGTAGAGGATAGAAGGACTTGCAGTCATGGTGTTTTTTGTTTTGTTTTTGTTTTTAATTTGTTTATTTAATTCTGTTTTAAGGATTAAATAAAACATGTAAGATTCTGCTAGGTGCCCATCTTCTCACTTGAGAACTCAATTTTTGCTGACACAGCAGCATAATTTCTCAACCAATCAGCTTCAGATGGTCTCTGACATAACCAACTATTTCCTAGAGTCTGTATTTAAAAATACCCTTTTCTCTCTTGCTTCCTTCTATCTGGAAAATATCTAATATGCATCATTAAAGGAACATAAGTATTTCTTCTGATTTCAAAAAAAAGAATATCTTTCTTTCCAATAATCAAAATATTATAGCACATCTATTATTTTAACCTTCATTATTATAATTTTTTTATTGCACATAAGTCCTTTCAAGAGTTTTATCAGGGCAACTGATCTGGGGGGTATGATTGTCATGCAGTGGGTGCAGTCTCAGATGATCTTGGGTAGAATGTGGACCAGCCTTTTTTTTTTTTTTTTTTTTTTTTTTTAAGTTCAATAGTTACTTGTTTGATTACATTCCCATTCTTTTTTTAAGATTATTTTTTTTTTCAACGTTTATTTATTTTTGGGACAGAGAGAGACAGAGCATGAAGGGGGGAGGGGCAGAGAGAGAGGGAGACACAGAATCGGAAACGGGCTCCAGGCTCTGAGCCATCAGCCCAGAGCCCGACGCGGGGCTCGAACTCACGGACCGCGAGATCGTGACCTGGCTGAAGTCGGACGCTTAACCGACTGCGCCACCCAGGCGCCCCTACATTCCCATTCTTGTCTCAGGTCTTGTGTGAAAGTAGGGCCTCAATAGGGAAACAATGAGTCCTGTGAGTTGGAATGGCAATCTGTCAGAAATGGTGAAACACTGAAAGAGAAATATACTTTCTGGTCCCTGAGATTACATATCAAAGAGGAATGAGAGACACTGGGAGGGAGATGAAATGGACATGTAGAATAGGAAAAGAGACTAAGTTACATCTGGCTTGCAGAGATTTATCAACAAATAAAGCCAGAAACCTAAATTTCATTTCTTAGACATTTTTTTTTCATTCAAAATATGTGCTTCCCTGTACAAATATGTACTAGCACTCACTCTGGTGTAGGCATCATAAGGAAACTGGGAGTGCAGTGCTGAGCCTGGACAGACAAGATTACATGTATCTGGTATCAGCCTAGAGCTTCAGGCCAGTAAAGAATCACATTAATAAATAAAAAATTGGAACAGAGACAAGAGCTAAAAAGGAGAGGTCCCATGAGAGCCACGATGGATGGATTTGACCTAAGCAGGCATGTCCAGAAGGACTTTTTTGAGGAAGAGGAACAGAAATGAAAAGGAACTTTTTCACCCACTCTGAGATCTGAAGGAAAGTAATGATGGAAGAGAAAGAATTCTGAAGAAAGGATAAGAATGCCTTATGACCGAAGAGAACTTCAACTCAAAAGGCTTAAGAATAGGCTAATGAGGTTAGACTGGAGAGATAAAGGAGGAGCATAATTATAGAGGAGCACCATGTGTGATGTGGCGAGAGGGATCAAATCATTTTTTCCTAAAAAAAAAAAATGGGTTTGATTGTACTGATTAAAATTGGATGTATTGCTCAAACTTTGAATCTTTTTCTTTTATGCTTCTATTCTCATGGTTAAGCTACAGTAATTAAAGCAATATATACCAATGTTTATTTATAACCATCCTGTAAGACTGAAAATAATTTGTATATTATGCATTTAGTCATGAAGTAAAACTAATTATTTTCGGATGTCTATGGATTGCTCATTACTATACTTTCTCTTTTTTTTTTTATTCATCTTATCCCTAGTCATAGTGACTTTATTTCTATGACTATCATAATGTTTTGTAAATATACCCTGTGTGGCATATTAATTCTGTCCATTATGGGCTCCTACTAACGTGGTGAGTTATTTGGGTCTAATTTGTCTTTCTGCCTTATGACTTTGAATTGGTGTGGATTCTTCTTGATCTTCACTGACTTTTTTTTTTTAATTTTCCATTCTGTCATTAAGAATTTCCATGTCCTTGATCTTGTGTTCAGGGGATCGAGCCCCATGTTGGGCTCTGCATTGACAGCATGGAGCCTGCTTGGGTATCTCTCTCTCTCTCTCTCTCTCTCTCTCTCTCTCTCTCTCTTTCTTTTTTTCTCTCTCTCTCTCAAAATAAATAAATAAACTTAAAAAAGTATTTCCGTGTCTTATGTTCTAGCCTAAATCTAGCTTTCTTACCAAGTTACTCTCTTGGCTTTGTTATTTGTCATCTGGTTTCTCTTCTTTATGTTAGAAACTCTTTCTCCCTGATTTATAACTCATGTGAAAAAGTCACAGATTAGCTCTAACCCAAATAAGGGGACTTCTCATTTAAACAATTTAATTTCCCCTAGCCATAGGTTTGCTTCCTTAAAGTTCTCTATATCACTTTGGGAAAAGAACAGAAAATGGCTTTCCTGGTCACTGGTACTGTTTGGGGAGGTTGAGATGAATTTTAGCAAATTTATAAGAATATGTCTGTGTTCTTTTTCCATGTAACACCTGAAAGAAAAACTGATTTCCTTTGTAGCTATGGTTGGAAGAGTTAGGGCAGCCTCAAAAATTGCATAAATTATTTCTGTAACTGAAATCTTGACCAAAATTAACATGGTATTTATTGTTTATCAGTGTAAAAAATGAATCCATTCACTATAAAATGGCGTAAGTAAAATTTAAATTAGTTTTTTGTGATTTATTCTTTTTGAACATCCTACAAATGTAGACTCAAATTACTTGGTGTGAGTTGCAGTTACTAAAAGTTATTGTTCATAATTCTGTTTTAATTTAGAAATGTCGGTACTCCATCTGACACTTTTCAAGAATTAATTATGACCATTTTATGGGTTTGAATTTATTTTGCTTTGTTTTTGCCAATGTGATAATTATCTTTTTTATTACATTTCATAATTGGTTATTGCCAATGTTTTGAGAGCTACCAAGTTTTGTGGTTAGGGTCTTTGAAAGTATTAAATTATTTTAAAGTTTTTAAAGGTGGTTATTATTATTATTATTATTATTACTATTATTATTATTATTAATTTTGAGAGACAGAGAGAGGAATAGAGGATGAAAAGCTGGCTTTGTGCTGACAGCAGTGAGCCCGATGTGGGGCTTGAACTCACAAACTGTGAGATCATGACCTGAGCTGAAGTCGGTTGCTAACCCAAGTGAGCCACCTGGGCGCCCTTGGAAATATTAAATTTTATAACTTTTTTTTTTTACTATTTTACAGGAAAGTGCATATTATTCTGTGGATTGTTCTTAAACCTAACCACTTACTGAACTCTGTTCACAGTTCTTTTATATTTTCAAATGATTACTTTTTTATGTTTAAAAGGATAGATTGTATTTTACTTTCCAGTATTTAACCCTTATATTTCTTATTTTCCCTGTTACATTAGCTAAGAAATCCAGTGCAATGAGGTATATTAGAAGTGATGTCACTTATCCTTGTGTCTCTTTTAAGGGAAATTCATATGAAAGAGATTCTTCTCCCCACTTGACTTCTTTTTGTTTTCTTTCTCAGGAATAGATGTTGAACAGTACAAATGCTAAATGTAATTAAAAGTTCTTCCTGTGTTATTCCCTTCATTTTATAATGTGTTAAATAACAGATTTTTATATGTTGAAACCAAACTAGAAATCTTAGTGTAAACTCTTCTTTTTCAGAGTGTATTGTGGTGAGAGAACATTGTATGCATATTATCACAACTTGTAGTTAACACAATGTATTCGTATTATTATTACCATATAAATGTCATTTACTTCTAATAGCTTGCTTCCCTTATAGATTATTTTTCTTTCGAAATTCCCTGACAACTTAAGACATTGTCATTTTTTTCCAGATTAAGTGCTCGTATGATCTGCTTTAGGCTGTGAGTAAACATCTGTATTGCCAATTCTTTAATGCAGGTAGGGAGTGATGGATCTGTCAGCCTAATGACTCCTTAGAATATAGTTAATGAATACTTACCTTTAAGATTGGGCCAGGATCTTTTTCTGCTCCGTGAATTTGTTCAATCCCAAATTGAATCAACACAGAATTGTCTTCTCTAGAGCTCTACCTTGGGTCTGTAGTTTTTGTTTCTGGCCTAGTCCTCTCTCTTTCTCTTTCTCAAGAGTTCTCCAAAATTTCTAGTCACATTATAGCATGACCTGTTATTTTCCAGTATTATCATATGTGTATCTGTGTGTGCGTGTATGAGGTTCCAAGTGCATTTAACCCCACCATAACCACCAGTACACATTTGCAGGGATTTAAAATGAGGAAGACATGTGCCTTTAGGCTACCACCTTGATCAAGCTTCTCAATGATTTATTTAAAAGGAACTCTTTCAAAAATTAGAGTTTTGTTCTTCTGATACATTATTAAGTTATCCATTAGGCAATCTACTTCATAAAATTAAAAAGTAATTGAATTCTTCTTGAAAGGTACACTTAGAATTTATAACACTTTCTTTGAGGGGGGGGGTCCCCAAAGAGGTCCACCATTATAATTCTTACTGCTTATAACAAGTAAGCGTAATTACAAGTAATTACTTATAATGAATAATAAGTAACTCTCATTACTTATAATCCCCTCATTGAAAGGTCATCCTGTCTTGGCTGTTATCTTTCTCATATTATCTTCAAATTTGTGGTGATTACTCTCTAGTTGATTCATTGAATTTATTCTTAATGAACGTAAAAATGATTCTATGGGGCTGCATAAGAGAAAGGAGCTATTTTTAAATGAATTGTATGTTATAGAGATGGCCCCAGAGTAAATGGAAGATAGCCTTGTCTGTTTTGTAACTGGAAGCAAGAAACTGAATAATTACTATGTAACAAAACTGTTTTATGTAACAAACTGTTACAAAGTTTATGTAACAAAACTGTTTTATGTTTATTCACAGTTTTAAAAGATCAAGTTTCAGTTATAGTTTGGAAGAAAGAAACCACTCTTTTGTGGCTTCCTTCCCTTCCCTTTAGTGAAATAAATTGTATTTCTCATGCCACGTGATATATTCAATGTTTCAATGGCTCTTTAAAAGAGGTGATTAGCAATTTAATATCATGATAACTGTTAAGTCAAATTAAATTTACAATTTTTATTTTGTTTGTATTAATTAAAATACTTTGTTAATGTTTGGATGCTGAAGAAAACCTTTACATATTTGTCCTTCATTTACCAGCTATTTTTTTTTTAAGTTTGTTTATTTAAGTGAGAGCGAGAACATGAAGAGGGAAGGGGCAGAAACAGAAAGGGAGGGAGAGAATCCCAAGCAGGTTCTGCTCTGTGGGGACTGAGGCCAGGCTTGATCCCATGAAGCGTGAGATCATGACCTGCGCTGAAGTCAAGTGTTGGACCCTAAACTGACTGAGACACCCAGGTGCCCCTCAAGCTATTTTTATAAAATATAGAGAGTTGTAAGTAAAGGAGTTAAAAGCACCACAAATTCAGTATCCCTTTTAAATCCCTGACCCGTGGATTTCTGTAGTTTAGTGTGGTATGGTGACTACTTCTTGTCATGCCTCTTAAGCACCATACAGTTTGGCATACAGTGCGCATTTTAGAGTTCATTATCACCATCACATGATATTTATTGGGTGGCCCTGTAAGTTGGATGAGCTTCTGCTATGCGCGTTAAAACAGTTATTTTCTAAAAATAACTTCGGCTCTTAGTGATTGATATGCAGGTGGATGTTGCTGGACAGAGCTCTGAGTTACTAGGGCTTTTGAATCTTGTTTCCTGACAAACAAGATAGATCTGCATGAATCTAACAGAGTTTGCCTTTGGACTTCCCTAAAATTTGACTCCCTTGTGGCTTATCTATAGTCACTATTCCTCTTCCGTAACTTAACTTGTTGTTTTGTTGCTTTATACACCCTAGCAATAAGCTATACATCAGGCTGCAGGAAATGGCAACTGATTCTTTTCTTTTGAAGGGAAGAAGAATAAGTACTTAGAATCTTAGGATGTTTAAATCTCAAGCATATTAAAATATAGCACTTATTGGGGCACTTGCATGGCTAAACTTGTTAAGCGTACGACTTTGGCACAGGTCATGATCTCACTGTATATGAGGTTGAGCCCCATGTTGGGCTTTTCTGCACTGACAGCTCAGAGCCTGGAGCCTGCTTCTGATTCTGTGTCTCCGTCTCTCTGCTCCTCCCCTGCTCATACTCTGTCTCTCAAAAATAAATAATAGACATGAAAGAAAAATTTTAATAATATCTAGCATTTATCAATTATATTTGTATTCTTCTTATAACTTCTTGTTTTGGATTCATAAGCCTACTGTAAATAACCAAACTAATGTTATAAGATACTAAAGACTCTTTGCAATCTGTTGTATTCCATTAAATTCTTATGTGTAAAATGTTCCTGGTTGAAAACAAGGAATGTTTTACTGTTCAATTTAATCTGTCTTGTTTCCCTCTTAAAACATTCACTTTATTCCTTCTATTCAGCATATATAATTAGTTTGAAGGCAGAAAGTTAACATGCTATAAAGGGATGTACAAGAAATGGTTACCTCAGACTGAAGATGATTGTTATAAATCAGGCTGTTACTCTAGCATTTATTATTGAGAATATAAAGAACAATGCCAAAGGCATCTCCAATAATAATGAGACCAACTTCCCCTACCCTTCTTTTCCTAAACTTCACAATACTTATTATTTAAAAAAATCAGTGATATAATATATGGAAGAATGCCATTGTAAGCTACAGTTTTCATAGGGGAGCTGTGCAAGTGTGTGTTTTTGTTTTTGTTCCGCAATGCTGAGAGCTTATTTCCAAGTAAATAAAGTGCTCAGATCTAAAATAAAACAAATCTAAGCAGGCTAGAAATCCTCATGCGAGCTTTTGTTTCATTTTTTAAGTCAGGAAATATTTCATTCTGTGAGAGGATTATATTTTTATAAAAATGTATATAATAAGAACTTCCTATCATTGAACTTGACACTTACTTTTTAAATGCCTTTTAATATATCCCTATAAAGATTATCAATCATTTTTGCTTTCATGATTTAGTGCTCACTGTTCAGTAGTGTCTCTCACTCCTTTAGTCGACGTGTGTGTAATCCAGACAGACATTTTCTTTCTTGTAATTATTACTCCTCTTTACTGGTATTTTAATTATTTATAGCCGCAAGCATTTATTTGTCTTTTAAAGGCCTTCCAATCCCAATCAGAATGAATAAACAATTAAAAGGAAGAAAGGTTTTGTAGCTTTTCTTTTCCTTTTGATTGTGTGTGTTCTATATAACACTTAAATTGTTCTTTATGAAATTAGTATATCCAGGAAACTGGAGAATTAGGCTTTAGGCTGAGGGAATGGAAAACATGTTAGCATTTCCTTTGTAAGGTTTCCAGGGCGTCACAGGAGATTTCTAATGTGCTGCTTGTTTCTGCTGTCCCCAGATCTTTTTCAGTTTATTAAAATACTGGAGCAGTAATTAAAATGTTGCTTAGCCTTTCCTATGTTCTACACCTCACTGAAAACATGTCGGCAGAGAAAGCAAATGTTCATCATTTCTCTACACAAAACAGATCCCGCCAGGGATCATGCCAAACCCAACCAACCATGACAGTCAAATCAATGTATGTTTTGTTTTAGATTTTTATTTTTGCCTTTGCTTTAGCAACTTGACTCTGTTATTTGTTGTTCCCATTGGCTTATCATTTTATGGCATGACAGGTCCTGAAATTGACAAGGCTTCCTGCGTATCTTTCCAATGTGTATGTGTGACGCTATAAACTATAAGAGAAAATGGCATTTTCACTCAGTAAATATTTGCTTTATGTCCCCTACATCTGTTTTACAGAACTTTTTTTTTTTTTTTATTTCTCCATCAATATTCTTTGAAAAGTACTTGGTTCTACCTTTTGTCTGGATGTTAAAAATTCTGGAATCAGTGTCCCAATTTAAAAGTTAGAGTATTTATTGTTATAAACCAAAGAGATGTAATTCTCTCATCAGTTTGTATTCATGACATAAAACATGAATTACCCTGGTGATTTTTTTGCAGTGGTGAAACCAGGATATGCATCCCATGGGGGTGTGAATATGTGTTGGACCACACAGTAAACTTATTGCTGCTGAGTCATTTAAAAATCTCAAGAGGGATTGTATTTTTTAATTTGGTATTAAATTAGGCCATCTAAAAATAATGGATCTGAACTTGTAATAGTCATTTAGGAGCAAGTTTTCTTGGATAATAATGTCCCTAAGGTTAACCGCTTTAGACTCTATAGATTCTGATTCTGGTTTCAAATCTGGGTTTTTCAGTTATTATCTTTGTGACTCTAGACATGTTATTCAACCTTTGTTGTTATAAGTTTTCTAAATAATGGAATTTCCTTCACGAGGTTTCTTCCATTTTCTTTAATTTTGTCTCTAGTGATTCTGTAAGATATCTGGGTTCATACTACGTTTTGAGTTTTATGTACATCAATGATGATTTAATATATATTGTCTTGACCTTGTGTAAAATGAAGAATTCAATGTAATTTTCAACCTTGTTAATTACCTTTTCACATTCCATTGTTTTATGATGCATTTTAACCTATTTTTTGAACATCATCTTTGCAGAATAATAATTATTATTAAAGCAGTGCTTTGATTCATAACCTATTAAAAACAATATCCTATCCTTATCCTTATGTCTGTATAACTGACTCTTTTTTTCTTGTAACAATCTGTAAACACAGATGGATAACTAGGTACAATTGTCTTCTTCATGGCTTCTTTTTTTTTTTTTTTTTTTAGTGTTTATTTTTGACACAGAGAGAGAGAGAGAGAGAGAGATTGAGAGAGAGAGAGACAAAGTACAAATGGGGCATGGGGGTCCAGAGAGAAAGACACACACACAGAATCTGAAGCGGGCTCCAGGCTCTGAGCTGTCAGCACAGAGCCCGATGAGGGGCTTGAACTAATGAACCACGAGATCATGACCTCAGCTGAAGTTGGACTCAATCTACTGAGCCACCCAGGCACCCCATCTTTGTGGATTTTTTAATTTCAAGTTCTATAATCTTACACTCCTCTGATTTCTTTCTTTAAAGTATTTCTGCTCCTTCTCAGACTCCTTGCCATCCTCTTTGTTTTTGTTCTGTCCCTAACTGATGGAGATTCTTAGGCCACTGTCTGGTGAGATTCTGAAGAATTCTCATTTACTCTGTGATGTTAAATACCCTTCTTGTGCAGGTGAGTCATTTCCAAGCTCCAGATTCACATGCACAACTGCATATTTGATGTTTTGTCTTGGATGTCTCCCTAGCATTTCATATTTTTCCAAAATGGACTTCATAACTCACAGTATGGAAAACCTGCCTCTGGTGAATTTAACATTTTGTAACTTTTGTAGTGACTCTCTATAATAATTGCTTTTTGTCTTATAGGCAGTGTTTGTTTGTTTTTGTTTTGTTTTTTTTTTGTTTTTTAGTGCATATACTGAACATTGTGAACAAAACTTCCCTTTGATTAGTGCCCATCTGGTAGACCTTTTTCAGTTACTTGATTTTCAGCTTTTCATGTCCTTGTGTTTTAGGTATGACTGTATAGCTGTGTTTTGTTTGTAATTCAATCTGAGAATCTTTGTGTTTCTACAAGTTTCGTCATTTACATTTGTTGAAATTGGAAAAATACTGGGAACAGTTTCTCCCACCTTATTTTTTGACTTCTGTCTCTTCTGCATTTCTTGTGTTTTTTTTTTTCTAACTCTCTAATTGAGATTTTTTTTTTGCTTTTAATTTTTTCTATTCTTTTTAACTTTCATCCTGAATTAATTTCAGACTTAAATTTTTTTCAAATAGAGTACAAAGCATTCCTATGCACCTTTGACCCCAATATCAACATTTTATATCACTCCATTTTCAAAATCAAGAAGTTAAAATTGATGCAACACTGTAATCTACAAATCTTACTAAAATTTGTTATTGTTGCCAAGGCTATCCTTTTTCTGGTCCAGCATCCAATTTTTATATATTGTTGTCACCTCTTTCTGGTCTCATGTAATCTGGGATACATCATCAGTCGTTGTGTTTCATGACCTTGCCTTTTTGATAAATACTGGCCTGTTAATGTCCTACAGTGTCTCTTAGTAGAAGTTTGTCTGATGGCCTTTCATGATTAAAGTCAGGCTATGCATTTTTGGCAAGACTACCAAGAGAAGTAGTGTATTCTTTTCAGTACATCGTATCAGGGGTCACCTGCCATCTCAGAGTCTGTTAACTGTTGATGTTAATCATGATCATTTGGTTCAGGAAGTGCCTGCTAGATCTCTCCACTGAAAATTATTTTCCTGTTTATAATTGGCAGGTATCTTGTAGAAAAATACCTTAAGACTTGGTAAATATCACAGTTTCTATGATAGCTGTACAGACTTATTTTAGTATACATTCATGATTTTTTCTGGCAATAAATGATAGTGCTCATCAAATGGAGGTTTTCTATTTCTGTCGTTCTTTCCAAATTTATCAATTTGTATTCTATCATAAAGAAGAGCTTTCTCTTGTAAACTATTCATCTATCTTTCCATCTATCTGTCTATCAGAACTCATGAATATTAGTTTTACATTATGGGTTCTGTTTCATTATATTATTATTCTAGTAGTGCCATATTTGGTTTTTAGAAACCTCTTCATGTTACCTTCTATTGTGTTTCAAAATATCTTTTTCAGGGGCGCCTGGGTGGCGCAGTCGGTTAAGCGTCCGACTTCAGCCAGGTCACGATCTCGCGGTCCGGGAGTTCGAGCCCCGCGTCAGGCTCTGGGCTGATGGCTCAGAGCCTGGAGCCTGTTTCCGATTCTGTGTCTCCCTCTCTCTCTGCCCCTCCCCCGTTCATGCTCTGTCTCTCTCTGTCCCAAAAATAAATAAACGTTGAAAAAAAAATTTAAAAAAAATATCTTTTTCAGATTTTGAGCATCCTCTTACGCTTTTGCGCCAAGAGATGTTGTAGGCTCATCTTGTTCTTTTCCTCTTGCGGTTTTGGAATCAACAGTTTCTCCAAGTAATTCTTATTTCTTTTAGTAGGTGATGGTATTTAGAAACCAGGATCTGGGCACTAAGGGTGTTCATTGCTCCAAAATGTCATTATTTGTATTCTCGTACAGTGGACTTTGCTAGGAAATATACATATTTTCATACACCTATTTCTATATCTATGTGTGTGTTTGTATATAATCTATAACCTATCTCAAATCAACTGAGTTCATTCTGACATCTGTTTCCAGTCTAACATTAGAGGGTGTTTCTAACCTCTTCCTTTTTTTTTTTTTAAGTTTTTTTTTTTTAGTGTTTATTCATTTTTGAGAGACAGACAGAGAGAAAGAGACAGAGCATGAGCAGGGGAGGGTCAGAGAGCGAGGGAGACACAGAATACAAAGCAGGCTTCAGGCTCTGAGCTGTCAGAACAGAGCCCAACATGGGGCTCAAACCCATGAACCATGAGATCATGACCTGAGCTGAAGTCAGACGCTTAACAGACTGAGCCACCCAAGTGCCCATAGCCTCTCCCTTTTCTTATATGTAAATACTTTCTCCAACAGTGAGGAATCTTTCATTATCAGCAGTATGTTTACTTCTTTGTTGAATCCTGGAATACACCCAAGTATAATTTCAGAAATGCCACTCTGGGAAAATAAGTTTACTAATTAGGATATGATAGTCATATACAGTTCTTTATCTTAAAGTATAGAATCAAAATAATATTGTTCAAAATTACTGAGGTTAGTTCTTTTCCTAGCCATCCTTTTAATGCTCTTTATTTATTTATAATATGTTGGAGTTCATTTGATGTTGTTAATAATCCACTTTGGATAGCTCCCTGCTGACCTTGTTGATTCTAATTGGTTTTTTTTGTTTCTTCTTTTTTGTTTTTTTTTTTTTTGAGTATGTGAAACATTAGTGTGATTCTTAGTTTCGCAATTCTGAAAACATTCTATTCCATTTGGAGTGTTACTTTACTGTCTTCCGCTTAACTCTTTCTTCTTATGGAGGGTGGTTCATTAATTGAGGTGGTTAAATCTTTCTGTTGTGTAATAACTCTGTATGGCTGTATTAAGTTCTCTCCTGTGCATCTGTTGGGGATTTGACTAGTTTACCCAGTACCTAATTCAGTGCCACCCTCTCTTGTCAATATAGCAAAATACAGTTTAGTTAATTTATCTCATTTAATGGTGGAAAGAGGAATTGTGTGTCCTTTAATTTTTTTTTCTCTTTTGTATTTCAGGACCCTAAAATTTCTCCTTTTTGTTTCTTTTCCCCTTTACCACTCAGTTGACAAAGATCGCTTCTCTCTTCCTTTTGTGGTTTTCACCGCCAGAATAAGGCTCCCACTTCAAATCCAGCATAATTTTAAGTCTTTTAAAATTGGTCATGCTGGTCACATGTACACTCTTTTTACTGTTTTATCAAACTTAAGGCAGGCTTACTCTTTGTGGTGATTATTTTAGATCCGCTTTTTACTCATCAGTAGGTCCCTTCTTCCTTCTTTCTAAGTTTTTTCCTTCTTTCTAAGTTTTTCCCAGATTGCCTTTCATTGCTATAAGGCTTGTGTTAGGGCAGAAGAATATGAGAAATTGCTTATTTAAATTTGGTGATTTTTCTCTTTTTTTTTCTTTTGACTTAAAGTTATTTTGGAAGTTCTCTCTCTTCAAATTATACTCAAGTTGTTGTTGTGTGTAAATTTTATTTGATCTTTTCATTGTTAAGTTTTGTTTATGTTTTTTGTTTTGTTTCTCCTTTTCTTTTTCTTGTTTTTTTTTTTTTTTTTTTTTTTTTTTTTCTTAAAATATTGTGAGAACCATCTTTGGTTTTAGGTACCTGGAAACCCCAATGGTTTTTCACTCTGTTTTCTCTTAACTAATAAATGGGTTTCACATTCTGTTTTGTTTTTTTAAGTTCATTTATTTATTTTGAGAGAGAGAGAGAGAGAGAGAGAGAGAGTGAGCACGAGTGAGCAAGGGAGGGGCAGACAGAGAGAGGGAGAAAGACACCAAAGCAGGCTCCTACTGTTAGGGTAGAGCCCAATGCAGGGCTTGAACTCATGAACCATGAGCTCATGACCTGAGCCAAAATCAAGAGTCTGATGCTTAACTGACTGAGCCACCCAGGCACCCCCACATTCTGTTATTAGACATTTAGGAGGCCTTCTGAAATTTACTTTGCATATTTATGTGAAAGTCTAGTTAGAATTTTAATCACTTTCCCTACAATTTCATTGATCTTAGAACATTTTGTTTGATTGCCCACCTTCTACTTTTTATGCTGCTGTTCTTAGCCAGTATTTTTTTTTTTTGTTCTTTTAAATACCGTCTGTATTTAAATGTTACTTTTTTGAAAAATGTTTATTTATTTTTGAGAGAGAGCATGAGTGGGGAGGTGCAGAAAGAAATGTGGACAGAGGATCCAAAGCAGGCTCTGCACTGACAGCAGCAATCCCATCGTGGGACTCAAACTCCCGAACTGTGAGATCATGACCTGAGCTGAAGTCAGCTGCTCAACCACTAGAGCCACCCATGCACCCCTTAAATGCTATTTTTTTAATTAATTTTTAATGGTTTTTTTTTTGTTTTTTTGTTTTTTTGTTTTTTTTTTTTTTTTGAGAGAGAGCTGGGAGGAGGGGCAGAGATAGAGGAGACAGAGGATCATACACAGGTTCTGTGCTGAGAGCAGAGAGTCCCATGTGGGGCTTGAACTCATGAACCATGAGCTCATGATCTTAGCCAAAGTTGGACACTTACTCACCTGAGCCACCCAGGCACCCCTTAAACGTTATTTTCATTAATTTTCTGGAGACATTGCTTTCAGATTTATTTACTTATTTTATTGTTAATTTATTTATTTTTAAAAGTTTATTTATTTATTTTGAGAGAGAGAGAGAACATGAGTGAGGGAGAGGCAGAGAGGGAGAGCCTCCTTGGGATTCTCTCTCTCCCTCTCTGCCTCTCCCCCACTCATGTTCTCTCTCTCAAAATAAATAAGTAAACTTTTAAAAATAAATAAATTAACAATAAAATAAGTAAATAAAGAAAAGAAAAAGAAAAAAAATAAATAAAATGAATAAACTTAGGTTTTGTTTAACTGAGTGAGCCCATATTCTATCTTCATTGTTGATACGTCGTGTTTGTGATAGGAAGTAATAAGTGTTCTAGGTTAACAGTTTTTTGTTTTGTTCTGTTTTGTTTTGGAGGGAGTTAATGTTTGCTTTTTGTCTTTAGCACTCTTTACAAATACATTATCATGTTCTTGCTTCCTTGTTGCTGTGAGGAAGACTGTTGTAAGTCTATTGTTAATCCTCTCTTGGTCTGTTCTCTCTAGTGGCTTTTTGATTGTCTCTTTATATTTGGTGTTTCACAGTTCCCTTGTTATTGGTCTGTGTTCCTTTTTATCAACCTTGGAATTTAGTGGGTTTCCCTTATGAATGAATTCATGTAGTCCATAACTTCTGGAAGTTTTTTTTAGCAATAATTATTTTTTATTTCCCCCCATTGTCTCTGTTCTCCCTTTCTGGGGTTCTGATTAAATATATATTGGACGTTTTTGTCCTATTTGCCAAATTCCTTAAACTTCTATTATATTTTCTATTCTTTATCATCTCTGATATGAGTTTTGAGTAATTTCTTCAACTCTGTGTTCAGTTTCAGTAATACTCTTTTCAGTTAGGTCTAATCTCTATTCTGACCCATACTTTGAAATTGTTTTGTTTGTTTAAAGTCAGCAGTCTTTTCATTTGTATGAGTTCGGGGTTTTTTATTTTTCAAATCTACATATTTGAGAATGTTGTTTTGCTTGCGCATTTTTGTGTTCCTGTGTTGATTTATTTGGATTTTTTAATATGGTTTTAAAAATGTTTTGTGCCTGATAATTCTAATGCTGATTTTATTTTGGGAATAAATGGGTCTGTTGTTTCCTTCATAACTTGTTATTAGAATATGTTGATGTGTTTGTTTGACTTAACTGACCACATACTCCATAGAGGTAAAGAACTATGTGTCTGTTACTTCTTAATATATAGCTTACTGTCTGGTATTAGTTAAATTCCTTAAATAGTTGTTAAAAGGAGTCCCTATTCTTTTTTCCTCATTTAATCATTGGATAAGTTTTTAAATAGTTCTTTTTAAAGAAACATTCCACTAACTGGCCATTTAGAGCCCTTGCATATTGCACAATGTCTCCTTTTTTGTTCTTCTAACACAGTCAGGATTCTTTGGTAACAATGTTTTCCTTAAACCCCATTTTCTTTTAATACTTAGCATTTCACAAAAGTTACACATGAACCATTCTTGCTTATTAGAAATAATCTGTATTGTCTGCTGAAGGTGTTGAATTTTTATATTTAAATTTGAAGATAACATCTGAATATGGCTTCTTTGATGGTTGTCACTAATTTTTCAAGGCACTAAATGATACCTTTCTGCAATTCCTGATCTTATTTAATTAAGGGATTTTTTTTTCCTGCATCATGATAACTTCTGCATAATCTGTTGTGTTTTCTCCCCCAATTTTCTTATATAATTTAGTTTTTAATATAATGCCTTGACTTTTTACTATTTTTTGTCCTTTATTCTTCTGAGTTGTAAACGTTTTCAAATTTGACTTCCACTTATTGAATTCAGTTTTATATAGAAAAAGTAGGTTATCTGTCACCTCCAATGAGATTTTTAATTCAAAATACATTTATTTAATACCTACATGAAATCCCTTATGACATAAAATTATTCCTTCTTTGTTCCCAATCCTATGATTGAATCATCTTCTTTAATCTTACTGTCTTCACTTAGTAGTGTCATTTCAGAAAGCGATTGAATTCTGATAATTCCAGTAAGTTATTTCCACCTAGAATGCTGCTTTGCATATCTGTTTTTTTTTTTGTTTCTCCTCCCTGGAAATAAGCTTTAGAGGCACAATTCTACTATCTGTGAGCTTCTTCCTGAGAAATAATTCTGCTCTGATGCTTGGAGGGAGCTTGGCCAATCTACTTTTTGCTGGTTAATACTGACAAAAATTAGCACCAGTCTGGTCAGGATGCAACTCTTTTTGTAAGTTGTAATTGAAAGCATGCTTCTTGGAAGAAAATAGAGTTTTTAATGCAATGTTAAACACTTTTCTGTGGAACCTGGGGATTAAGATTTTGGATACTATTTACCCATTTAACCAATAGTCAAGAATCTAATGATCATTAACTATGCATCCTTTTCTTTTTAACTGCTGAAAACTATTCCAATAATAATTCCCCCCCCCTTCTCTCTCTCTCTCTCTCTCTCTCTCTCTCACACACACACACACACACACACACACACGCACACACACACACACAGCTACCAAGAAAATATGTTTGCATTGACCCATTTAAGTTTTTCCCTTGTATTAAGTTTGTTATTAAAAATTTGAATCTAAAATTTACAGGAAAAACTTAAAGTTTTTCTGCTCTGAGAGAATCATCAACATTTTCCCACTAATTGTGTTTCTACCTAGACCTTCACTCAAGAAGAAACTCTTGTGCATAATCTTTCTGTCCCCCTTGTCATTTCTCATGCGTTCTGGAAACAGTACCCGTTGCCCTCCTATGTCTAGTATATATTGCTTTTCTGCTTATGTACCTACCCTATCTGAGAATGTTTGCCTCATCATCTGGCTTTATCCCCTTGACTTAGGTATATTAATGTCAATTTATCAATGTCCCTTAGATTTAACTCTCAAACCAAGCACTCTTTCATAGTAGGAGGAATCATGTAACACAAAATTCTAGCCTTTGACATCTTTCCAATTATCAAGTACAGAAAGCAGGGTTTTTTTTTTTTTTTCTTACTTTATTTTTAATAGGTTATTTCTATAAAGGTGCATCCTTTATCTAAATACTTTGATGTTTCAGAGATGTCTTAATAGTCATATATAGGACCAGATCTTTATAGAATTAGCAAATTGATCTAGTAAGTATTTATTGAGTACCTACTATGAATATAGTACTTTATTTGATGTTATAACTTAATTTAGGAGACTTTTCTTTTACTATCTACAATTTAGCTAAGAAAATAAAACTTATATGTGTGAAACCTAATAAAAATACTAATAAGAGAATGATAATGTAAATTATTGATGTTCACTAAAATAGATAATTTCATTAGAGCATGTCATCACAGCCAGGTTTTTGAAAATTGATGAGAAGTAGAAAAACAATTATGAGGAAACCATTTTACTAAAGAAGGAATAGCTGATTATACCAGTATGGCCACAAAAGTGGATTCTGTATAGTAAAGAAGTGAGAACCACGGTTAGAAGGGTTAATTAGGTTGTTTGTGGAGTCTTGGATTGTAATGTCAAGTATGTGCTGAAAGTAAGGTGGGTTTGATAATGAAAATGGTGTCCTAGTGAGATGAGAGCTGTAGCCAAAAGCAAAGAAGAGTAGCCAGCTGGGACATCCTAGACCACTCCAGTTAAGACATCCTAGGTAGCATCCAGCATCCCTGTAGCATCCAGCCAAAGGATGGTGTGGATGCAGACTTTGAGCAGTTGGAGTGTGACTGGCAAGGGATGAGGGATGTCACAGTAGAAAGCTAGCAGGGCTGCTGGGCAAGTTGTGTAGGATCAAAACATTCTGCTAATTAAAAGGGACATTGTGTATGAGAACACTTTATTTCAACTTTATTAAGTTGTGAAATTGATAGTAAGAATGATGTTAAAAGAAAATAAAGGATGACAGTGTGACAAATCCCAGATCTAGAAATAATTGACATAACAACGAACTGCTTGTTTCTCAGAGTAGACATCTGCTTTTTGGTTGCCCATGTTTTACCCCCCTGTACTATGGCGCTAAACACTGCAAAGTTTGGGTCTTTCCTATCTTTATCTGTTAAGCAAAGTAACAGAGGTGGACCCCAGAGTTTTGTTAACTGATTATTTTTCTTAGTTAACTCTTTGTACGGATACTTATTGAATACCTACAGTATGGGTAAGGCATTAAGAAAAAAGGAGACTGAAACTGCTATGTGATGATTATGTTAATAAGTAAATCCAAGTGCATATCATACTGTTTTATTACCGAGGTTTTCAGGAGACAGCTGTTTAACTCGAATTATCAAGAGACAAATACTTTTCATTTGGATAGGACTGTTTTGTTTTTCTCGAACTCTCATCAATAAGTGACTGCTTTTTCCTGAAGTTTTGGAAATTTATACACAGCAAACTTTTATCTTCATATCCACTAGGGGGCAGTGTGTTACCATTAGATTTTTTTTTTCCTTCCATATCAGGAAAATCTATACAATTTTTTTATTTGATATTAATTATCTTATAAATGTAACAAAAGTGTTAAAAGATTCTTAAGTCAACAATGTAGCATTTTATATATTGTTTATGATATATTTTTGTATACTGTATATGCTCTCTGTAAATGTATGTTATAGTGAGCTTTTAATTGGAGTGCTTGACAGTTTTGACATTTTGATATTATTTTGCATAAGTTCACCAAAACAAGGATAGCTGGAAGAAGGATATTAATATCAAAATAAGAGCATCCTGAATTTCAGGATGGTTTTGTAACTCATAGAAATTGAATTAGGGTTTAGGTATGGAATTTGCTGAGGCAACATAATGCTTACGTTTCAAAAAGAGCTGTGTAATCTAGTGACATATCTAAAGCCTAAATTAATATATACATAAATTTTAACTTTATAGTCTTCCTTTTAACACAGTACATTGTTTTCTTTAGGAGTGATGTGTAGGGAGGATGAGTATCTCTAAAAGATTTCCTTTCAGGTTGTCTATAAAGATTTGGACAACAATGATGTCATAGCTTTTCCTGCTATTCTTTGACAACATATTCTGCAAAATAGACATAAATTTGGTTCTAACAGCATACTATAAATTTGTTTATGCCTCTTTAATTCAAAGACTCAGAGCAGTGTAGTACAGTGATAGAATTTAATGTTTAAAAAAAATCTTTTAAAAAGTTTTTAGAGTTCAGGTACACTGGGAATAGTTCTGCCATAAGTTGTCCTTGAGAAGATGGAAGGGAACATTCGGAGAGTAAGGAATTTCGAAGACATAGGCTTTATATAAAAATAGCACTACTGGTAGCTGATATGGAGGAGGGAAAAGAGGAGCTGCTATAAATTATGAAACCATTCCTGTCATTCCCAGTCTTCTATGAAAATAACACCTTCTACTTTCCCCGAGTTCCCAAATTTTGCCAACTGCTTCGAAGTCCCGTGAGAATTTCTGCATCAAAACTTTACTCCTTTATGGAAGTTGATAGATACACACAACCATCATATGGACACCTATGTATTAACTGGAAAAGAAACCAACCACATGCAGACAGACTAAAGACGAGGATTCCATTGACATTCCATTGATTTAATTGCTGTGGAGTAAATTTAGAATTACCTTCTGTGTTTAAGACAATAATTGCAACTTCTGTGCATCTTTCATCTAAACATAGGGCATTTCATCTTAATCTTGAAATGACAAAGGATAAAGAAATAGCTAAATGTGATGTTTCTAGATGAAGTCCATATGAAATCCATATGAATTTTAATCCCAAATAATTCAGTTTGAGAGTATATGAAATTAAAAATAGCTATTATATGTTGATATTTCATCTAATGTTCTTCCTAATATGAAAAAGCATGGTAAACTATCCAGGGTCTCAATGAACAATTGTTAATGTATTGAATAAAATTAAGGACAAAATTTTTGTTGTTTCCTTTTGTGTGATGTCCAAGATATTTTTCTTAAGCTCTAAGTCAGTGGAAAGCTAAGGCCTTGTGATTTATTAACATAATTCTTTCATGGACTGTCTAATGAAGACAAAAATATTCAAACAAAAAGTGTTTATATAGATTTTTAAGATTTTTTATGAAGATAAATATTTCCTGGAAATTTGGACAGTGTTCTATATTATTGACTTTATGCAATAACAAATCAAATTTAGTTTCCAGGATTTAAACAGTCTTGAAACTAAATTTTAGAACAACTTATTCTTCTTACTAGAAGTGTTCTGTTTGGAAATTTTGAAAATAAAACACACTGAAGAAATAAGAATAGCCATAAATCCATCATCCAAAAAGAACTCTTGTTAATTTTTTGCTATTTTCCCCTCTAGTATTTCAAGAAATCAGACCACTGTATTCTTTATTTCCTTTCTTGCTGGCTTCCAATTTTTTTTTAAATACACTTGTAACCAAAGAAAGTAAATGCTGTATTTTTGAGCTAAAAGTTACGTTTTTATTGTTTTATGACAGGTTAGAATTGGCAATTTTTATGATTTTTCTCAAAAAATTTACATTGCTATGAAGTGAGCAAGATAAAAGAAGTAATTACGATTATGACAATAATTTAGATTTAACACAAACTTTAACACATTTTGTATCATTAAATACTCTCCTGTTTTTCTTTAAACTCACGAAATGTATGCTTTTGATTTTTATGTGTGAGAATGTAAAAATTGGTGTGCCGTGTTTACAGTTTATGACCTTTATGACTTGTGAGTAGAAATTAAGGTAAACTTGAAGCCTGGAAATTGATAGAATTACAGATGGTATATGAACTGTTGATAAATGTAATTTTGGTAATTTTATTTATGTGTGTGTGTGTAGGGGGGAGTTTGGGTACTCACTTTTCTTGCAATATCTTTGCAAGGTCTAGCTTCCACAGTGATATGCCACCATGAAAATTAGTCATGATTTCTTGTTCCCTCAGTATTTCTTGTCCATCCGGGGCTCTGCAGTTTTTGCCTTTTTCTCACCCTTTGCTTGTACCTCCTTCAGGCATCTTTCCAGCCTTATGTGGTTTTACCACACTCTGAATTCTCTCATCCCTTTAGGGCCAGCTGTAACAATACTACCTTCAGCCTCATCTTTTGCACATTTAGGTACATGACATTGCACTGCTTGTCTAGAAATGGGGTTGACTGTTTTTTTGCTTGTTAGTTTCATGTAGTGAATATTCCCAGGTGACATGGCTGCTGAGATAACCCATAGGTGATTTTCTAAATGTCCCAAACAAACAAATTTTCTGGTGGCGCACTGGGGTGTAACAGTAGATAAGGAAGCGGTAGGGAAGTGAAATAGTAGTTGGTCACAGGTATTAAGATGATTATAGCAACAATTCACCATTTCTCTCTCTGTGCTTTGGTTTGGATACGTATGTATTTATTTTAATCTGCCCTCAGGATCATCAGCCCTGCCCATCTCATATTAAACCACTACAATTAGTTATTAATTTCAAGTGTTACATCTTATAGTTGTAAAACATTCTTTATTATAGGTCCCATTCTCTGTTGAAAATGTCCATTTTTCATCAATGTTGCCATCTCTTCCCTATGTTTTTTTAACATATTAATTATAGTTATTTTGAAATTCTTTCAGGCCAATTCTAACATACGGACTATGTCTGAAAATGGTGCAATATATGCATCCAATATATGGATCATTTTCTCTCCTTTATGGTTTTTTTTCCTGCTTTTTTTGCTTTCTGCCTCTTTACTCATCTAGTAAGATTTTAGTATGTGCCATACTTGAGTTATAAAACGTTTTAAACGCTCTAGCTTATTTTATCTTCCTCGAAAGAATATTAAAATTTGTTCTGGAAAGCATTTGTATTATTGGGAGATCAACCTGATCTTCTGGAGACTGTTTAACCTTTGTTAGGGCCAGTCCAATTCAATTTTGTCTTTATTCCCAGGCTTCACGCATAGCCTTTTAGAGCTCTGAACTGCAAGCCATGGGTATTCACCAAGGTCTCTTCATTCTAGCCGAACTCAGATCTAACCTTCTTGTCCTCAGTACGGTGTAGCCTCTGAAACTTTTGCTCAGCTCCCCAGCTTTCCAGCAGTTATTCTCTGCTAGACCCCATTGAGTTTCTTCCTGTGTAAGCCCAGTTTAAAAGCTGGCCAAGTAATCAAGGAATTTTTAGCAGATTTTTAGAACTTCTCTCAAGTCCCCACTCCCAGGGACTTTGCCTGCAGAAGTCCAACGACCTTAACAACTCTAAATTGCAATCTGTGTCTTTTCTGCCTGAGAAATTATCATTCTTCTCTTCTTGGGCTCTGTATCACTTTATACTTTGGAAAAAATCTCTCAACACAATAGCAGCGGTGACTGTTAGCTAATAGGCTTGTCTTTCAAGGGTTGTAGACATAGAGAGGTGACTGTCCAAGACCTGCAACAGTATTTTTACCTATGGTAGATCATCAGATTTAACTGTCACATATGATCAGAGGGTGATATCAGCCCCTCTGTCATGTGTGAAATTAGCGCACACCATAAAATAATTCTAATAGTTATTATGAATGGATATTTACCTAAGTCTGTGGTTTACGGGTGTCTGATGTAGTCCTCACAGACAAGCTGTGATGTAGCTAATATTGTTATCTCTGTTTTAGATGAAAAAAAAAAGGAGAACTATGAAACTACATAATTTGCTAAAAATCACTTGAATATTGTCAAAGCCTGTATTTTAGTACCAGCGGACTTGTGATAGAGTTGGTGCCCTTATCAGTTGCATAATTTATTAAAAGAATAGTGTATTTTATTTAAGGAATATACAAATGGGCTGGTGTGCACAAGTTACCTTTGTAATTCAAGTTTTGTAATTCTGGCACATAAATCGAGAAATATTTTTAAATTGAACATACATGCCCTGCACCCAGGTTCCCCTATTTTTAACAACTGAAATCCATAGTTCATTCACATATCCTTAGTTTTACTTAGTGTATTTTCTTATTACAGGATATTTTATTACTTTTTGTTGTCATGTCTCTTTAGGCTCCTCTTGGCGATGACAGTTTCTCAGACTTGTTTTTTGATAAACTTCACAATTTTGAGGAGGACTGGTCAGATATATTGTAGGATGCCCTCTTTTGTTTGTATGTAATGTTTTCCTCATGATTAGACTGGGCTTATGGGTTTTGGGGAGGAAGACCACAGCAGTAAATGCCATTTCATTATATCATACCAAGAATGTGTACTATCAACAGGAGTTTTCAGTATTTATGTTGAATTTGCTTAGTTTTAACATTAAACATTTTTATTATATAATACCTGGTATACACAAGGGAATGCACGTATGTATACATATACGTGTGTGTGTGTGTGTGTGTGTGTGTGTGTGTGAGAGAGAGAGAGAGAGAGAGAGAGAGAGAGAGAGAGAATGATAATAAAATGACCACCTGTAAGGCCCCTGTGTTCCCCCCCTCCTCAAGGGTTAAAAACACTGGTTTGCATATCCCCTGGCAGCAAGAAATGCTTTTTTAAAGATCTCAGCCAGGGCACCTGGGTGACTCAGTCATTAATCATCTGACTTCGGCTCAGGTCATGATGTCATAGTTTATGGGTTCAAGGAGCTCGAGCCCCACTTTGGGTAAAACACAAACCCCCGGTGAGTGCCACTTTTCTCTCTCCCCCTCTGCCCCTCACTATTTACACCCTCTCTCTCTCTTACTCTCAAAAAAAAATAATCTATGTGAATTTGCATTTTTTCAAAACTACATTAGCAATACTTTTATAGAGGTAAGAAATTTTGAGATGAGTTTGAAATCCACACATTATTTGAATATCTGCTTTTGTATATACTAGAATTTTCTGATTGTAGGTGTGTCTCAGCATCTTGTTTAATCACTTTTTAAATTTCTCTATTTTTCAGGAATAAAGTAAGCTCAGGAGGGAAAACAGTAGAATAACATAGTTTCTTCTCACCGAATTAAATTCGTTCTAAATGATGCCTATAAAGATTGCACAAATAAATTAACCTTTAAAAGAGCATTCTTACTTAAATTCATTGTTTGAAAATGTGTAAGTTATGGGACTATAAAATGAGGATAGAAGCCTTATTCTAAGATAAAGAAATGTGATTTTTGTAGCCCTAGGATCTTAAACAGATTTCTTCCCCTTGTTCATTTGTTACTTGGTGGCTTTCATTATCACAAGTATAAACTGGTTTCATAGAAGCTATTCAGATAGTCTTTTTCTGTTTATTTTTAGAGGAGGAAACTTAATTGTCATCATCTTTTGTGTGTCTCAATAAATGAGACAGGTGTGGATGTGTATTATAAACTGTACAGTATTGTAATTAATTAATCATAAGGAGTGACAAGTACGTATTTATAGTTAATTTGTATTTTGTTCAGTTTTAGAGTATTCTGTGTATTTATGAATGAATAACATTTTAAGCATAAACATATATGGCTTTAGAATGATTTGTTAATATGTGATTTTCAGGAAACCTGTACAGCATTTGAAATCCAATATTGAAATGTCATTAAACTCACTTGAGGGGCGCCTGGGTGGCTCAGTCGGTTAAGCGTCTGACTTCAGCTCAGGTCAGGATCTCGCGGTCTGTGAGTTCGAGCCCCGCGTCGGGCTCTGGGCTGACAGCTCAGAGCCTGGAGCCTGTTTCAGATTCTGTGTCTTCCTCTCTCTCTGCCCCTCCCCCGTTCATGCTCTCTCTCGGTCTCAAAAATAAGCGTTAAAAAAAAAAAAAAAAAAAAAAACTCACTTGAGGGTCACCTGGGTGACTCACTGGGTTAAACGTCTGACTTCAGCTCAGGTGATCACGAGTTCAAGCAACCACATCAGGCTCTGTGCTGACAGTGCAGAGCCTGCCTGAGGGTCTCTCTTTCTCACTCTGTCTCTGTCTCTCTGCCCCTACCCGACTTGTGTGCTCCCTCTCTAAGAAATAATAATTAATTTTAAAAATCTTTAAAAAAAAACCTCACTAGCAAGATGCAAAGTACTGACCATTTCGCCCCTTTGTGGGTTTTCCCCAGCTCCCCCCTTTCGAACACAATCAGGCAAACTGATGGAAAAGAGGAGCTTATGCAGAGGTGGTCTCTCACCAACATCCTCATAAGTGAGGAACCTTGGATCTCTGAGCTGGTGAAGGTGTGATAGTAGAAAGGTTTTGATTATATTCTCTGTGCCATTGCCAGGCTTCCTGCTAAATGTGAAAATAGGAGTCAACAAAGTAACCCAAAAGTGGTCACTGTTATTAACAAATGAGTTAAACTGAAAGGGTGATGATTTCTCTATCATATAGCCTCCTGTGATTTGAATTCATTATAATTTGTGGAGTGCTACCATGTGTTAGGCATTGAACTAAGTGTTCCGTATTCAGAAAGAAAATGAAAAATTCTTTATATCAAGAAACTCATCATCTGGTGGAAGAGATAGATGGTTAACTCAAAAGGCTATTGCAAACTCAGTGTACCAGAGGAATTCATAGCTGTGGAAACAGATTCACCTCATCCAACTGGGCTGGAGGGCAGGAGTTAGGGTAGATTGTAACCATTGAAAACTGGGTCGAACTATAAAGAGTAACCACCATCAGCCAAACTTGAAAGGGAGTGGGATAGCTTTTCTGGCAAAGGCATTAACTGGTGCAAAGGGGGGAAAGGCTAGAAAAAGAGCTTGTTTGGGCAATCGTAAGCAGTTCTGTGTGGCTGGGAGAATTTAGTGATCATAAGGGAAAGGCAGGAAGAGGATGGAAGGGTAAAGAGGTAAAGGGTTCTGACTTGATCCTGAAGTTCAAAAGGTGGCCTTGAAAGGATTTTAGGCAGTGTAGTGAGGTGAGCAGATCTGTACTTTACATTAAGTGTTTTGATTCCTGTGTGGGAAACAGGGTAGAAGAGGACAAGACTTGAAAGAGACTGTTGGTGAAATTGCTGCAGTAATTCAGGACAGAGATGTTTTGCTGGCAGCAGGGCTTTGAATGGCTTGTATGGATTGAAAAAAACACCAAGGAGGTAGAAGCAGGAGGTACTTTGCTACACTGAACATTAGGAAAAGGCATTAAAGGGATGCCTGGGTGGCTCAGTTGGTTAAGTGTTGGACTCTTGGTTTCAGCTCAGGTCATGATCTTACGGTTCGTGAGTTTGAGCCCCACGTTGGGCTCTGTGCTGACAGCATGGAGTGTGCTTGGGATTCTTTCTCCCTCTCTCTCTTCCCCTCCTCTGCTCACTCCTCTCTCTCAAAAACAAATAAATAAACATGGGGGGGGGGGAAGGAAAAGGCATTAAGGATGATGCCCACATTTAGAGGTTGGTTACCAGGTCCTTCTTTTTGAACCTAGTGCAATTAATAACACAAAAAATCTTGTTAAAGATATTATCTCTCTTTTGACTTTCTTTTCCCCTTCATACTATCATCCCTTCATCCCCTCAAGAAGCGTAAATCATTAGAGTAAACATATATTCATAGGCAGTATGATTTCAAAGGCAAAACCACATTTTAGCAACTTGTGAGAAACTCATTTCACTAATTTGCCTGATCCTTACTTCACAAACAACAAGCCGTTTTTATTTTTCCTCCCAACCAGTATTCACAGTTTATAACAAAGTCTGTTGTTGGAGAACACTCAGAAACAAGATGAAGGAAAGGTTTGCATCATTGATGAACTATTCACACTTGAGTGATGAGCCAAAGTTGGTCAGATATTGGATTAAGGGAAAATCTTTTGTTTCATACTGTTAACACTTGAAACTGTGTCAGAGTTTTCTTGGTATCTTCAGCGGATACTTTTTGCATATAATGAAAAGTGCTTGCAAAAGCATTTCTCCTTGGGGGCACTGGGTGGCTCAGTCAGTTAACCCTCTGATTTGGGCTCAGAACATGATTTCATGGTTCATGGGTTCAAGCCCTGTGTCAGGCTCTGACACTGACATCTCAGATCCTGGAGCCTGCTTCAGATTCTGTGTCTCCTTCTCTCTCTGCCCCTCCTGGCTTATGCTCTGTCTCTCTCTCTCAAAAATATGTATACCTTAATTTTTTTTTTTTAATTTCTTCTTTATTTGAGGGACCAAGTATATACCAGTGGCTGTGGCCTGAGTTCCATAAATGCCTACTCTAGAGAGCAGCATACCTTGAAAAGTGTCTCATAAAAACAGTAGAATAGTGGTTATCAGCAGCTGAGTGGGGAGGAGATGGGGAGATGTTGATCAAACAGTACAAACTTTACTTATAAGTAAATAGGTTCTGGGGATTTAATGTATAACATGGTGCCTATAGGTAACAATATTTTATGCTTGAAAGTTGCTAAGAGAGTAGATCTTAAATGTTTTCACTACCCTTGTAGTGGTAGCTGTATGAGGTGATGGATTAAGTTTCTTGTAGTAATCATTTCATAATTTATATGTATATTATATCATTACATTGTACACCTTAAACTTATACAACGTTATCTGTCAGTTATGTCTCTATAAAGCTGATGGAAAAACTAAAAATGAAGAAATATTAAAAAAAAACTTGAAGTAACTTAAATTTAATGTGTGACATCTTTTTAAAAATTATCTTCTTTTTTTTTTTTTTTTTTTTTTTTTTTTTTAGGATGAGCAGAAGCTACAGGAAAGTTTAAGGCAAGGTGCTACGATTATTGCCACCTTAATCAAAGAAAGAAATTCTGGACTTGTTGGTCAGCTCCTGGTAGCATGAAGAACACAGAGATAATTACTTATTAGGTTTTAGAAACATTTATCTAGGTATCTCTGCTGTGCTCCCTCCCTATTATATGTAGTGGCATGTTTATATTGTCTTTTATGTCTCATAATTGGTGGGATGTGATGTTTGGGTTAAAAAAGTGGATCATTGTTTATATCTGTGAAATAAAAATATACTTTTGTGCATGTCAAATATAAATCGAATCAGAAAATAGGTAAATGGAAAGTAATTGCTTTCACATAATCTTTGCACAAAAGCATAAAAGATTGAATAGAAATAATGACGGCTGAGCTAATCATCCTCGGAATGAGAATTCAGAAAACAACCATGATCTGTGTTAATTAGCAAATCACATTGTCTTGATACTAATAGATATGAGTTAGAATTATTCTTAATACTAAAATTGTCCTTTTCCATGTGATATTTTGACCTGTATTCTAATTTTCCACACCTTAAAAAATAAATAAAAGAGGAGATAACAGGGAACTCTGGTTGAGATATTTTCACCGTTGGGCTCACATTACTCTAGGTCCATAAAGAAGATGTAATCCTCTCCTACTTTCTGTTTTAAAATTGTATGTTTTCCTTGGTTTATGAAAAATAATTTTGACTTACTTTGGTCTCTGATTTTTCTGGATACATTTAAAAGAAGACTGGAAATCCCCATGAAAGTGAAATTATTTTGGTCAATCCCAAATTAGTCCTTTTTGAAAAGGAGGGAGTCATTGCATCTTCAAGAATTAAATTATTTTTTGATACAGATACTGCTGTTGTTTAAAATCAAGTTTTCAATCTTTCAAATTTCCCCTGGTATATACACCTTAAATGTGTAAATGATTTTCCCTAAAACTAAATTTTACAATTATGTACATCCAATCATTAGAGATAACTTTTATTCCATATTTACATTTACTTTATAAAAACACATTAGATCAGATTCCAAGACTTAGGTTACATGTGGAAACTATAAAAGCTGCAGGAGATGTTATCAGTTGAAGATCGACTGTGAAATACCTACCTTCAGGAATTTCTTCTTAACAAGTTGGATGATTTTCTCTATTTTTCTCAAGGATGTATTTTGGTGGGAGAGTTGATGTTTTACATTTCAGTAATGGTAGAATATAATGGACCTGGAGTTATTACTATAATTCATTCTCTTAAATGAAATGTATTGTTTCAGTGTAGCTTGGATGTAAATTTCTGGGCTTGCCACTTTTTTCCTCTCTCTCTAGGGATGTTAAGAAATATAAAATAAATGATATAATTCAAATTCTTGAGGATGAAAATATATGGATAATGTGTAGATTTTTGGTTAGAATGCCTATGTCATTGTTAAGGTGGTGGGTTGGCTGTGTTGGGAAAGGTTCACACCTGCACCTTTTTAAGTCTTCAGGTGAAAATGTTTTAAGAATTTGGAAGTGCTTATAAAGGCAAATAGGGAAATGTTATCAGGGTTTTAAAGAGAAAGTGCCTTTGAGTAAAAGGCAAGAATCGGCCTATCTATGACACAGCAAAACTATTCTCTTGATTGAGTGCTAGTTAAGTTACCTTAGATTCCAACTTATTTGTGGATGGTTATGCCAGACGAAAATTTATCTAGGAGCAATGACTGTGAGTTTACCCTAGGCAATTGGAATAGTGTAATGAGGTTTTAGTTAATATTAAATTGTGCATGAAATAATTACCATCATCATCATCACCTTATCATAGCATTCGATCTTTTTCTTTACAGTTTATAAAGTGATTCACAGCTTTGAAAATAATTTAAAGAAGTCTTCTCACATCCTGGACTGCTTAGATGGAACTGGAGGTTCAGGGATCTTTAACTGCCTTGTCCACAGCCATGGGGCTGCGTAGTGACAAAAAGTAGGGATTAAACTCAGGACCACTCATAGTAAGTTTCAAGCTCATCTCCCTGTTTAATCATAATGCTGGCAAAGGACATCCAGCCGAGAAGCTATGGGAAGTAAGCCAAAGGCTCCAAATGTGCATTGGAGGAATGGATAAGGAGGGACAGATCATCCCAATGACCAGAGGAAAGCCCTGAAGCTTTTGGCTTTCTAGCCATCTTTCCAACATAGACTAATTGGTAATTGTAGCTAGAGGTGAAGGGAATGGAGAGAAGTATTAGCCAAGAGAGAAAGATAGACTGATTGTTTTTATTGTTTAAGAGATCCAGAGGCAAATTTTATAGTTACGTTTTCATCACTGCTTCTGTAAACTTAATTACTTTCATGGGAACTGTCTTTGTTTCACTTTATTTTCCCAAATATCGTTAAAAATAATAATAATTTATGCTTCAAGGGTGTGCAATTGTCCTCTACCTGTGGAAAGTTCTGCGGAAAGACTCTTCTTTCTAAATGTTTGCTAATTGAGTGCAATTTAATTAGCCTTTTAAAGAATTTAACAGTGTGTTCAATGGTTTGGTTAATGACATACTGGTAAGAGGTATAAATTTTTTAAAACCGCTCAGTTTGAGGGATAACTTGTTGCAAGTATATGAATTTACAGGTAAGAATTAGACTTCTGTATTCCACTCAGAGCCATTCTTTCTGTGGTCACTTTAAGCGATTTGCATTGGCTCAACAGGTAAACTTTCACTTTCATACTGGATCTTCAGCACTATAAAATTTACTATGTATAAATACAATGATCATTTTATAAAAATTACAATGCAGTAAAACATTTTCTTATATTAAATCTTCACATTTTATTTCCTTTTAATATTGAAACTACTTAGGCCAAGGAAAAATAAGTAATAGTTTAAGTGTTAAAGCCATTTTGATGAAGAAAGATTGAATTTTAAAAGTTTAATTCAAAAATAAACAGAATAAATGAAAAATACTTATCATGTTGGGCTTTATTAGTATGGTTTAAAATAAGTCAGAACTGGCTGTGTGAGGTGCCTGGGGTTCTGTACCACTTTATATGTTCTTGTACATTTTTAGTTTCAAAATTGTGAAAAATGTACATATTTTTTTAAATGACAGCAACACACTATTCAAGATTTTCAATATATTCTCTTTATAAAGCAAAATATGTGTTTGATAAATAACTAAGTGGTTGGTATTTTAATATCCAATGGCAGTTATCATTGATATTTAGTGTATATATACATATTTTTAAAACTAACTCAATTACAATTGAATAAATATAACATTTACTCTCAGAAAATAACAGTGATGTTTTATTTTATAGAATTTGAGATCCAGATTTATTATTCTGTAAAATATATTAAAAATGTGCAAAATCAGAAGTCTCAGTTTTTTTTTTTTCTTCTTTCCCTCATATTTAGCAGGTTTCCTAGCAATTAAAGTGGCTGCTGAGAATATAAAAGCTATATTCAGTCACAGTGGAACGGAGTACTGTGATTACTTAACAGTGTCTGCATGGGGGGAGTGAATTGAATTTGGTTCAGAAATATTCTTTCTTTCCACTTAGCTTCCATAGGAGGAATATATGTGCACGCCTTGACTTTGGGATTCACCGTGTAAGCTGCTCTGACCAGCAGAGTGAGGCACAAGTGGCTTGTGTATGCCTGAGACTAGACTTAAGAGACTTTGCATGTTGCCACTTGCTCCGTTCCGTTCTTGCCCCCACCATGAGATGAACATGTCGTACCTGGCCTGGTGTCTCCAAAGGAAAACAAAAGCCCAGATCAGCTGATGTCCAGATAATCAACAAATGGATGAAGAGCCCCAGCTGAGGGCAGCAGGGTTCCCCAGGCCAGTTCAGGTGACCTCCACCAGACAGGTGAGCTAAAGCAACGCTCAGTGTTGTTTGTTAATACTATGTTTTGAAACTTTTTATTGCACACCAAGTGGTAACCAAGGAAAGAACATCTGTGGCAGTGCATCAGTACGTTTGTCCTCACAAATCTAGGATGTATCTACAGACACACATTTTGCTAAGTAGAATGCTTGTGAGGAGAAATGTTGGTCCCAAAGTAGTAGAAGGTCCTGAGGGTTACTTCCTCCCTATTTAATAGTTACTAAAAGAAAAACAGACCTGAAAGTTTTAGAAAAGTTTACAAAGGAAGTTAAACTTTCTTGGGCCTAAAATGATATTGAATTGAAATATAGGCATTTAAAATAATAATAAAAATAACATTTATTGAATGAGTGCTATGTTCTAGAAATTGTTCTTAGTGCTTTGCATGTATCTTTCTTTTCTTCACAATAACTTTATGTGCCAGGTTGTGTACCAATCTCTGTTTTAGAAGATGAAGAAACCAAGGCATATACATTTCAAATAACTTCTTGAGAGTAAGAGTCACCCAAGCAGCATGTGGGAGAAATGAGGTTCACAAAGGGCTTTCTCACTTTAGAGCTCATATTCCTAAACACAATGACATGCAATATTACAAAAACATAATACTTTAAGATCTGTTAAAGAATGACTCTCAAAAGAGTCTTCTTTAATAAGAGGTGAAAAAGCTAAGTCCCATTGTCTTTCGGTATTTCTATACTCTTCCTTTCCTTTGCCCATCATCACCCCCAACACATGAACATGCTTTGGAACATCACTGTGTCTGCCTGTGCCGTTAAAATTTACAAAGACTAATACTGATGTACAATTACTATCAATGCCATCTCTGAGGGCTCTAAAGTTGTAGGAATTTCCTAGTGGATGTCAGATACACTTGAATAACGAAAAAGCAGAAGTACTTTCCTGATGAACCAGAGGTGAATATAGCCATCTGTGCCTCAGCAACATGAGAAGACATGAAAAGAGAAGTAGAAATCCATTCATCATGTTTATAGGAGAAAGGAAAGTCTAGAGAAATGCCAAGGCATGACGAAGTATGAAGTCTTCTCTGGCCATCAGACAGTCCTAAGCACGTATGTCAGTATTCGCTCGATGGGCAGTTTTTGGGGTGAATGGTGCTCCGTATAATGAGGTAGACCTGAGCAGAGCCAGATTGTTTTCTCTTACCATCTGAAATATTGGAATCTTTGATTTTTAAAAATGGCTTCACAGCTGAAATGCATTATGTAAATATATTCTCTACTTAGTTGAAGATACTACCAAATACTCTGAACAGTTCTTAAAACATATGGGTCTATTTAGCAGCATGGATAAAGCTTGACTTGTCAAATGCATTATTATTATTTTTTTTTTTTTGCCAGTTTAACCTTAATTAATCTTTGCAGGGTCTCTTTGAGGTAGGTCTGTATCAGCCTTGTGTTGTGACAGTTGCAAAAAGGCATATGCAGAGATTAAGGCCTCCTGATCACTCCACACACTGAAAGCCAAACTGAGTTTGGGAATCCAGAATTTCTGAGTCTACTTTGGACAGTTTTTCAGGGAATTAGATTACAACTAGGAGGGGGCTGTTCTGTACTTAAGGTTTTAACAAAATCTAAACCTGCATCCAGAATTTTACCTGGAGGCATTCCCTCATTTTTCATTTTGCAAAATTGCAGTTGAGCCCAGGGGCAAAAACTTCAACAAGGCACTCTTAGTGATCTTTCTGACCCGAGTGGAGACATGATTTGAGATTCCAGAAGGAAGCCAATTTTGTAAGAATTTCCACTAGTCTGTAGACTATAATAATTGGGTTATTTGGATAAGGTTTGGCAAAGCATCTAGAAGATTAACTGAATGAGGTTTCTGGAGGTTTGCCATTCTGGAGCTATCCATTTTGTTCTTTGTTCTACCTCATTATAAAATGCGCTATTGAAATTGGTTGGTTTGTTGGTATGTGAGGTTTTGCTTTCTCCCCCCCCTCCCCTTCTTATTCTTTGCATCTGAGCCCTTAATTTGGTTGAAAGCAAGCTCTTCAGTCTAAGTGGATAACAAAACATCCCTTTGAGGAGAAGGAAATAGATGATAAAATCTGCATGTTACTAACTTTTTCAATAGTTTGAAGGAATTTCTCTTCCATCCTGTGTGTGTTTTTAAGACCCTGTTAAGTTCATAGTTCCTTTTTTCTTTTCTTGTTTGAATGGAAGATCATTCTCTTGAGTTTTAAAAATGTATTATTGAACTGCCCAGTTCAGGAATTTCGTTGCCTGTTTTACTGAATGGAGGTATGTATGACCTGATAGTAAAAGAATGCTATTCAAAGACATTTCCGCCTGTTTGTTTCTTGGATCAGTGACTGTTCACATAAAATCTGGAAAGAAGCCAAAATGTGTAAACAAATTAAGAATTTTGAGTATCCCAGTGGGAATATCCATAAATTTTACCATGAATCAGGAATTTAAGATAAGTGTAATATGCTTTAATAAGATAGCAGGGCGAAACAACTATAGACCAAATATCCTTGGCTTTAGTTCGAGAATCTTCATGGATATTAAAAGATCTGGTTTAATTGTGCAGTTATACATAACATTATTTTTCCCCAAACTTATATATGTTGCCTAAATTGAATTTCATTTTTATTTCACTAACTTTTAGTTGTTTACTATCAGACAAACTTTCAACTCTGAAGCCACTGCTTTAAATTATTTTGGCCCACCAAATATATAGGATATGTAAATTATTTATCTTTACCCTTGATAATGAATCACCCTCTACCCATCTGCATAAATCTGTGACTACAGTAAGTGACACTTTGGTAGACTGGGGGTTTTTCCACTAGTATTTTTTTGATATATATACTCTTCTTCCAACTGTCTCTCTAGCATATGAATTGAAAATTGTGGTCTCTCTAGTTCCTTTCACTTAGAATTAAAACTTAAATGTGACACTTCCCCTTAAGAAAGATTACCCTAAGTTTAATTCCTCTTAAACTTTGAAAAGGTTTATCATCATTAGGATATCTCTATTAGTTTCATCTTGATTCTCTCTCTCTCTCTCTCTCTCTGTGTGTGTGTGTGTGTGTGTGTGTGTGTGTGTGTCTGTGTGTGTGTGTGCACGCGTGCATGTAGGGAGAGAATGTAGACAAAAAATGGATATATTTTTTCATGTCAACATTTTTTGAAAGAATTATTCTCAAACAATTGCAGCATGAGCTTGGCCTCTGCACATATAAGAAGAACTTCTAGAGATTAGCATATTAGCTCTCACTGATTTAGCAAAGTTTATCTTAAATAAATTGGGAAAATAGAGAAAATATATTGTACCTACTCATATATAACAAATACAAATTTGTATATAGTAATTATGCATAATTAACAATACTGATTGGCAAAGCAGATCCAACACAATTTTTAAGTAATTGTATAGCTTTAGTAATAGAGACCTCACTAGCCCCTGATGTAAAATGATTTTACATTATTGTTTTTTAAACCCATGTTATTAAAACATGAACTCATATGGTTTCTGCCAGTGGCTACACTGACTCAAAGTCATACTCCCTACAATTTCATGAATGCTCTAGAATAAGTCCCTCAGTTTCTCTTACTCTTTTCATTGTGTTGCCATGTTGTAACTTCTAATGATAGTCATGAGAAAACCACTCTGGGTCCTGCTGGTTCTAGTCTTAACTGTTCCTGTGTGTCCTCCTGTAGCCCCAGAGGAGGGACTGTCCTTGTATCCAGGGTATCAGTCTTGGATGCTCTTCCAGCTCACTCAGCTTAACCAAGGAGCAATTCTAGGAGGTAGAGGCTGGATGCTCCCTAACATTGCAGTCATCCCTCTGTTGCTGCAGGGATATGTGCTGCTACCAGCGAGAAGCAAAGGTAGGTTTTGCCAGTCACATCGGGCCTGTCTCCACTGGCTCACTATCAGAAACACTCGATTCCTGGGTGTCTGGTCCCAGTTATTCCTAGACCAGAGAGCAAGCCGTGCCTACCCTCAGCTACATCTTCATTTGAAGGACTGATTTATGTCTTATCTCCCGATGAGACCCTCTTCAGAGTGGGTGATAGCACTATCATCCCTTCTCTTCAAGAGAAATGCTCAATGTGTCCAACAAGTTCAACATAAAGGAGTGTGAATGTCAGATTTCCTAAAGTCTGGATTTTTTAGTGTTAGCCATGGTTAACTTGCAACACTAAGAAAATGGTCTTTTCTTCCCCCAAATACCGTATCTAACTGGGAGAAATATTTTACGAGACTTGAATAAATTAGACAGTTTTACAAAGTAACACAAATGAAGGGTAAAGTATGTAAAATAAAGACTCTGCTTTTTTTTTCTTTAAAAAATTGCTGTGATCTTTATTATAGTAGAAGAGGATCTTAGAGACAGTTATTCGGTTATGATTACCATTGAGTCGCATTTTAGTCTTCTCCTAATAATTTTTACATGTCTGATATAACTTTTATGAGAACTCAGTTATCCATACTTTATAGAAAAGCCTGAGGCTCACAGAGAACACGTGATGTTCCTAAGATCACACAACTCCTAAGTGGCACTGCCAGTTCCCAAATCCCGTATTTTGTTTTTAATTCCCCCTATGCTTCTTGTCATCAATAGGGTCTAAAAGTTATCAGTAAGAAATGTTATAAGTTAGAATAAGAAATGACAAAGGATAAATGTGGTTATCAGTGCAGCTTTTGAGAGTCTACTTGATCAGTCGGGTTTAAGTTTTTGTTTCTATCCTCATTACTTTGTGGGCTTCAGGCCAGCTGTCAGAGGTAGTCGTTAACAACAGAGGTGTATTTCCTGGTCAGTAAAGTGAGAACGCCAGAGCAGACCAAATGCTGGTCCCTAATTATTGAGTGTCTCTAATGTTCAAGACCTCTAGGTGCTGTGGAAATTGTATAAAGAGATGAAAGGCAGGATTCCTATTCTCCTTGAAATGTTGTTGTTTTTTTTTTTTCCTGGAAAAGTGAGAAAAACAAATGAAAATTATGACTATGGAAAGTGATACAGTAACCGTGAAATAAGTGGTATCATTAGGTATTGACGGGTTCAGAGGAGAGAAATTCGAGCATTTGAGGTAGAGGCTTCTCTGTCTTATTGTGGCCCTGGTCTTGATGATTTCACTTAGGCTCTTACTAAATTCTTCCCCTGGGCTTTCACATAAGGCAGCACATCCTCCTTTGCCAGTATTCGTGTAGCACCGGTGGATACCTTCACTTTCTGATTACATATTTTATTGAAATGTTCTTTTTATACATCTCTGTCCACTTTGAAGATGTAATCTCCTTGAGGCTAAGCATGAAAGTTTTACCTATCTGGCTAATTTCAGTTTTCATTAAATGTAACAGTAACCTGTAAAGTAAGGTCCCTTTCAGGCATGAAATTTAATTTCAGACTCTCAACAGTATCAACACCCTTTAATTAAGCCTTTATCTGCTGGGATATAAACCCTTGAGAAATGTACAGTCTTGTTTAGCAAGAGAGATGGAATACATAGATGAAGTGATATCTAGGAATCCATCGGAGCCTATGTAACGTGTTGGAATCTTCAATTCATAAATTCATGTGTCTACAAAACCTATTTTTAAGAAATCAGTTTATCTGTGATGTCAAGCCCCAGTCCTCGGGGGTTAGGCTAGAAGTCAACTTCAGGCATCGTTCAGGCTCTTCTCTCATGGATGTTGGAAGACCCTGGGTGTCAAGCATCAGACCATCATAGCTGTCCCTCTCATCCTCGGCGGTTAGTCCTCACTGTCCTCACAGGGTCATCACCCCCTTCTCCATCTCCAGATCTCTCTTTTTCTCTTCTGGCCTCGAAGGTCCTTCCTCTCTTCCCCTTACCCAAGGATCATTAGTAATTCTAATGGAGTTTGACTTTTACACCAGAACCAGCTGCACCAGTAACTTTAGGTTCTTCCTGCTTTCCCCCTTTCCGAAATCCCCGCAGAAAGGAACCATGAAGCCAGGCTACTATCTGTAAGTGTAAGTATGAGAAAAAGTACAAAGAGCAAAAGACAAACGAATTACTCAAGTAATCCTGGCTACCGTATAGTAAGCATTAAAGGAGGGATGCCGATGACGAATGCCACGCGTTGCAGCGCATTTTTCTGATGTCTCGCAAACCCCTCCCACACCCAACGGATATCACGTGAACCGCCAACTGCTTACTGAACAACACTTTTATCCTTGGACTTATTACTATTTAGTTAAACTTCAAACAAAAACAAAAACCTGAAGTTCTGTTGTCCTCCTCAGGGACATTACTCTTTGGGAGGTTTGGGTCCTTTGGTATCACCTTATCCCACAGTTGTTCCTTATGCAACTTGCGTATCTTTCTTTGAATTATCCATCAAATCTAGGCTCTCTCTTTTATTTCTGTCGTCCTTTTGGCTTGTGTCCTCATCGCTATAAGCTACTCGTGCCTTATATGCCACACATGGCAGGAAACCACTTACCATTTCCTGATCATACTGTTCTTTTGCCTTGCACCTTTGAACGCACTCTTACTGCCTGGCATGCTCTATTCTTAGATCTTTTTATACACATTTGAATCACTCTTCTGCATCTATACTTATGTAGTACTGACCCACCACTCCAAAACTTACAGTATTTTAACACTAGACAACTTAAAAATAGAGGACACGTTTTATACGTCTCTCTTTTCTTTGAAATTAGAATAGTAAATGTTGGCTGCAGGTATAAAGAAGTTCGGCAGGCAGGCGTACTTAATACTGAGTAAGCCTCCCAGATTTTCTTTCCCTTCAATAAGCCACATAGATGATGCTGTCCTCATTCTGAATTACTGACCCACCATCCTCAGTAACGTTCTACCTACTTTTTCTAGCAAGTAAATCCACCATTTCTCTTTCACTAGGACCCATCATCTTAGTCCACCTGTCTATTTCCTGTCTGGTTCTATCCTTTAGGCCAAAACGTACCTGCAGTGGAATTAGACATCTTGCCTTCCTGAGCGCACGCCGGCTGTGCACTTCGACTCTTGCTCTTATCAGAAACATGTCACCTGTCCACTGTTGATTCGATCCCCATCCTTCCTACCAGATTAACTCCTGTTTCTGTTCTGTTAGCATACCTTCCCTGACCTCTCCATTCTTATGGTACTTACAAGGTGCAAATTCATGACAATTCACATGCCGAGTCAGGTATGCTTATTTGTATAGCATTTTTTTTTCTCCTCAATTTGAGGACAAACACCATATCTCAGTTTATAATTGGCTGCTCTACAAACCCTAGATATGCTTTGAATATGCAATGAGCATTTCATAGACATGTAGAACACTGACTTGCTAGGGATTAATCATGGAATGGTCATTTCATTTGCAACTGTGGCAGAAGTAACTTTTATTACCAGCTATTTCAGGTACCGCATTAGATACTTTATGTGCTGAAATTTAATTTCACCTAATGGAGAATACATGTTCTGGTGTGTAAAATAAACAGTCCAGCTTTTGCATAATATAAGCTATTTCTTTTTATAATTTTACTTCTTAGGCCCTATTATGGTGGTGTCTATGATTTTTAAAAGAGAGTGCTTCAATGTTGAGGAATTTAACAACATTCTCATACAAGGAAAAGGAAAAGAGCAGGAAGGAAGTCAGTTGTCAAAATCATTTACGAATGGCCCCTGAACACCTGATCAGTTGTGCACTCTCATGAAAGATGCTTAAAGTCCTCGATACCTGGCATTTGTAACAGGCTTTAAAACTCAGTCTCCTTTGAAGTTTACTTTTTACTTCACTCTTTTCTGAAGGTATACAAATAATTCAAACAAGCTCTTGAAATCCTTTTATATACGTGCTGCTTTAATGGAAGCTAAGCTCCACCTGGTGGTAGAATTTGCTATTGTTTTGAACTCAATGTACACCGATCATTTCATTAGTAATAACAAATTCGATATACATCTTTCTATCTCTATATATGCATGCATGCATACATACAGTAGTCTGTGCATGTGTGTGTGTTTTGCAGTCTTTCCTCTGTCACAAAAGTTGTGAAATGCTCTTGTTGCTTATTTTACTAACACTGACATTTAAAACAGGGCATTTAGCACTGTATGATTTTAAATGTTTTATGATGCTCAGGCTCTCAGCATTGACCATAGTGATTTTATTGTGAAAGTCACAGACCAAATCTTTTCTCCCACCCATGTCTCATATTGTTCTTTCAAAGGACTTGATTTGTGCTTTGATATAAAGACTCTTATAGTTCATATGATATCATACAAACAACATGGAGAAGTGTTTGAAGATATTAAGTCATATTTTCATGCTGGAATAGCTCAACCCTTTACAGTACACAACTGTGTTCTCTCTCACAAGCATGAGAGAGCATTATTATGTATACCTCATGTATTGAGTGACGTTGGGTAGCATTTAGCTTTATAAGGACTAGAAAATTCTCCAGAGTTTATGAACTGGAAGCCCTCTGGCTGGATTTAACCCATGGGTATGTTTTTTTTTTTTTTTTCATATTTGTATTAAAATTTAAAAGAGTTACCCATGTTTGAAAGTTGGAAAATGTCATTATAAAAATGTAGCTATCTAGCAATAAGGGACTTTAATTAATTAATTTATTTATTTTTTGCAAGGCAAGTAAACTCAATGTGAGCAACAGTTACTCCTTTTTAGTTGGGGTACATGTTCTAATTTTCCATAAGACCACTACTCCTTCATGCTCATACTCTGTATCCTCCTCATTATTGGCTGGCTTCTATAGGTATTAGTATTTGTGACCACTGTTGTTCTTCTGTGATGCTTCTCTGAGAAATTTATAGTCTAGTCGAAGGAGAAAATAAAGAAAGGTGGGTCAGTAACTATCCAAACCATGAAGGAAGCAATTCATAGGAAAGTAAAGAATTGCTTTCTCTCAGATTTAACGCATAGCCTCAGCAGTGGAATAGGTGTGCTTCATATGTACAAGATTTGAAAAAAAGAAGTACTTTGCCTAATGACTAGCTGACACAAATTTTAAAGGTTTCATTTTCTTTAAAGCACAAACTCCTGGGCTGGGAAGTATCCAAAGCTATATTATTTATTTTCATGTTGAGATTATTTTAGTTGTTTTAGGCCCCCTCAGATCCAAATGTTTATTTCACAAAGGGAACTGGACTCCAGACAGAGTGGCTTTGACAAAGGCACACGAGTCCTCTGTTGAAGATTTAAGGCTAAAATCTAAGCTCCCACATAAATATACGTACCTTTCCACCCAATCAAATCATGTCCTGAACAGTTATTTTTATTACTAAGCCAGTTGCTCAGCCTTCCAAACCTGGTCCCCCTCTGAGGATGTTAAATACTTGATGCCCCACCACTTTTTTGATTTTCATTTTGCATCTCCCTTTAAAGGGAGCACCTCTTCTGTGATTAATAATTACCATGTTACAACCATCCTCACTAGTTGTGGCCAGAAAACCAATGGTCACCACAGATGTTTACATTGTAAACCATATAACTCGTGTATGTATTATGTCACATGGCAGAAGAAAATTAGGATTGAAGATGAAATTAAGGTTTTTAAAGGTTTTTATTTAAAGTCGACTTTAAATATGTTACACTACACGAAATGGATGGGCCCAATAATCATGATGCGACACTGCTGGCTACTGAAGTGTTCTTCTTAGGGAAGGAGGAGCCACAGAACAAGGCAGGCAGATGTCCTTTAGAAGCTAGATTAAGGCAAGGAAACAAATTGGCCCCTTGAGCCTCGAGAAACATAGCCCAATAACACCTTCATTTAAGCTCTTGGAGATTCATGTTGGAATTCAGGCCTACAGGACTGGAGGGTAATAAATTTGTGTCATTTTAACGCACCAAGTTCGTGGTAATTTACGACAGCAACAATGAGAAACTAATATACCAGCAAAGAAGTTTTGGCTGAAGTTTGCTGTCTGAAATTTTTGTTATGAAAAGAAAATATTTTCAAAGGTAGTCATGATTTTATTTTTATTTTATTATTTTTTTAACTCATAATTTTTAGAACAACGCAAAATTCTTACCATCTCTTGTTCTCCTCTTCCCTACCTTGTCTCGAGAATCACTGTTCTAAGCCATTCCTACCCCTATGTAGCAGAGAGAGAAGGTTTGATTAAAGACTTATGTTACTCCAGTGTGGCAGGGCAATGGGACTTTGCAGGTAGGAGACATATGGTAAAAAGAACTAGCAATAGGTAGAAGGTATCAAAAGATAAACTTTCTTTTTATTTTCCCCAAGAGTCCCATCGTCTGTTCATAGATTACTTCAATTTAAAAATGACATATGGACAAATTCTCAAAATAATACTGGTGATTTGGCCACGGTTTAGTTTATCTAATGTTGGAAAGGCCACAGCCAAGTAGTGCTATAGACACGAGGGACTCTTTGATTCAAGTTCATGGCACACAGATTTTGGGGAAAGTAAATGGAAAGGGTTGAGAGGGAAGTGTAGTTGCTCTTGCGTGCAGAATTAGGAATTCAATGTGAAAGCTTAGACATCAGAATATTGAGAGTCTGTCAATAGAAATGGATTTAAGCACACATGAAGTATTTCTATGTAAATCAATTGCAGAATGTTCTCTCTCATTTGAAAATGCACTTAGAGCAAAAAGGAAATTTGTATCAATACTCTTTGGGGTTTATGATTGAAATAGTGCTTAGAAAATAAAAACATAAATTCGTGTAGCTCTCTGAATGCTCCTGCAGCTGACTTCCTTGAGAATAGAGAATGTGTTTTTAATTATGATCACTCTGGCCACTCTGTCACCGTTTCTCCTGAGATGCATGATGTTTGTTAGGAACTTTTTTTAATTTTTTCTATTGCCTTTAAACCAGAGAACTGCTGACATTTTGCAGTGCACTAAAACAGTGATGGTTTATATTTTTTTTCCATGGTAGTATGGCACAGTAAGAACATTTTGTGGCTTATAGGATATTATTGATGGATACATTGGCTGTCAAGTATATTTCGGGCAATGATGCACTTACATGTAATCAAGGAACATAGAAGACAATCAAGCCCCCAGACCCAATATTCATGCAAGTAGTCCTCGTAGTAGACCACTTCTTAGAATCATATGCCAGATTTACAAGAAAGTGGGTGATAACTATAACACATTTAAATAACTAATAACACCAACTAAATAGGCCAGAAAGCCATGACACCTTAAAATAAATAAATCACTTCTATAGAACAATAGGCGTACTTCCTTCTTTATCACCTGTGAATGATGAAAACTCCTCTCTTTATCTCTACTTAGTTGTTCCTATGGTTTTCTTTCACGTAATTAGAATTCTTAATACGTATTACAGTATCAATTCACAGATAAAATATCTGTTAAGAGGTTTCTCACCTTAGCTTTATAACTTTTCATAGTGTATTTTCTGGAAGTACAACAAACTTGCATTACTTAGGATCACACTAATTTCACTCACAATCTTGATATTCCTGTCATTAAGCATAACACCGAATATAGAGTTGCTGCCCAATATGAGTAAATGAACTAATCAATAAATCTGTGTTTTCATTTTATTGGCACTTCTCTGATGTATCCAATATATCCCAGCTAGTCTCTGTTTTGCCCAGGGATTCCGGGTACAATTTCTGCAAGCCCAAGGTAGTTCTAGATTTTAAAGATAAATGTTTTCAGTATGGTATTCAAATGTTAGACAATTTTGTAATCTAGTGCTTAGTCAAAAAAATAAATTCTCTTGCCACATAGCAGGGAAATCTCATTGAGAGAGCATGTTTGTCTCCAAATGGCAGTTTCTAAGGGATTTGTAAAGGTTTATGTATGATTTTCCCCATAGTAGTTGATATTTGAGAGCCTACTTGTCCCCATTCCCATTCCTTGCATATTCATCCTTATGTAAGGACCTGTGTAGAGGTTTTTAAAATCCCTGGTGCTAAGATTCTTAGCCTTGAGTATCCGTACAGAAATCAGCAGTGATCTTGTTAAATATATTGTTTATCAGGCACTATTCCTAGAATTCATACCGAATAGGTCTTGGATTACATCTTGGAAATTGTGTTTGTAAAAACTGCAGGTGGATGTTGTAGTGGATATCCCAGGCCATACTTGGAGAAACGTTGCCTTAGATTACTCGGTGCCCTTGTGTGGTTGTACAAACATCAGTGTGTGCCCACAATATCCAGTCTACCAAGTCGTTCCCTACCATCTAGTTGTCCATATCCCAGCACCTCTCCTCTGCCTCACCTGCTCCCTCACCCTTGCAATTATGTAAGTCATGTAACAACCTGCCTGCCAAGGTTTTCCCCACCATGACATACCCTAAGACCTGTCCTAATTCTCATTGCTCTCCCTAGTGGTCATAGACTCTGAGTCTGGAGTTCTTTCTAGTCCAGCAAGAGAGAACGCAGGATTAAAATGCAAAAGAGGCTAATGTCCGGGAGGAGACAACAGCCTCAAGTAAGGATCCTTTTTATTATGGAGCAGAAGGCTTGCAGGCCTGAGGGCAGGCACAAAGAGACAATGAAACTGTGAAAGTGAACTCCTGTCAGTGGGGAAAAGGGTATTTTGAAGATATGCGGTGTTAGGGGTTTGGGTCAGTACAAAACAAAATCCTGGCCCTGGGCAGAAGGTTCTTTACAACAGACCTGAGCCCCACCTCTGTTAACCTAAACTGGCCTAGGGGATAAGAAAGACAGAGCAGGCTACCTCAGGGTCAACAAGGCACCTTTCTTTTGCTAATTTGCTCTGGGCACCTTCTCCCTGCTTCCTCTACACCCCTGTTTACCTATTTTGGTCCTTGCTTCCTGTAAAAGCAGCTTTCTGCTATTGTACTAAGTTGTCGGGGGAGCATTTCTGCTCTGAATACCTAATCCTGTTAACCCCATTTTTGATGCTTTCATCCTGAGGCTTTTGTATTCCCATATCTTTGACCTTTGCACTGATTACCTAATCTTGGATGCCTACATTCTGTGGCTTTCTATTTTGTATGCCTTGTTAACCCATAGGTGCAAGCTCAGGGAATTCCTAAGCTTATTCCTGACACCTAGTTTCCTAAAACAGTTCCGTGAGCAGCAGATTCCCTGAAAAGCAGGTTAATCTATAATGTGGTATAAATGGGAATTAGAACCTATTGGTGACCCCAAGCATTGAACCTGGGGATACATTTTCATCAACAGAAAGCCTGACGTAAGCATTTATTCAGTTGTAGGTTCTGTGTCAGCTCAGAGGGGCAAAGGGGCAGGGGGATTTTCCTGCTCAAGGGGCGTACAACATAATGGTGGGAATTTCCACGTGAAATCTTTGAAACTGGGGAATTGAATTTGAGTAAATGTAGGATAGGTATGGCTTAAGTTCCTTTACTGTGTGACTAAATCCTGTTATTTCCCACAGACATTTTTACTCTCCCTTTGGACTATAAGTCCCTCGAGGTCTTTTAGGTTCTACACACACCCCCTCTACTACTGTGGATTAATAAAAATAATAAGGCGCACTAGCTTTTCCACCTAATAGAAATTAATCTTGTAGGGGCGCCTGGGTGGCACAGTCGGTTAAGCGTCCGACTTCAGCCAGGTCACGATCTCGCAGTCTGTGAGTTCGAGCCCCGCGTTGGGCTCTGGGCTGATGGCTCAGAGCCTGGAGCCTGTTTCCGATTCTGTGTCTCCCTCTCTCTCTGCCCCTCCCCCGTTCATGCTCTGTCTCTCTCTGTCCCAAAAATAAATAAACGTTGAAAAAAAAAAAAAAAAAAAGAAATTAATCTTGTAGTTTCATATAAAGTGAAAGGAATATTTTTTAAAAACTTAAAAATTTATTGGACATATTTGTCCTCATAAACTGTTTGGTCTTGGGTATAATACTCAGTTTGGAGTATTACAGGCAACAGTATTATATAGTGGCAAGTAAAATAACCCTGTTAAGGTTGTGATTTTACAGATTATTAATAGGGCATTCTTTGTTACTCCTGCCTGAGACGATGTATTTTTTAAATGACTTCTTAACACTACTGTTTTGCACTTGTTTAGTATCTGCTGTGACAGTGAGCCACTTTCTAAATATACTTGAAGATGGGAAAAATGGAAAAGAGGGTATACTTTTCCCAGTTTCTTCAAGAGGTCCAAAAAGACCTCTTGTTTAACCCCTTGTTACAAAGACTGGAATTTGGACTCAAACATAACTTGCTAACAGTAGTTCCTTAAAATAGAAACAGTAGCTTTCTTGAGGGGTGAAACAGAACAGACACGAAGCAGTTCCTGCTTCCCAGGAGCTGTTGACTAGACAATCTGCAAAGACCCTCCCCATTCAGGATCATGAGAATCCTGGAGCTCACAGTGTATTGCAGTGTGCAGGGAGGGTGCTGAACTTTCTATTTAAAAAATGCCCACTAGAGGGAGTATAACATCATAAATACTTCCTTTCAGTTGCCTTGTTTCTGGTAAGCAGTAGAAAAGCAAGATTGAAGTTCAAATTCCTAGAATTTACTTCATACTCTCTTAATATTTTTCTCATTGAAATCTTAAGGAATATTCTGATAAGCAAAGACATTTTGTCCTAAGAAAATTTAGTGTAGTATACACTAATAGAACATTAGTATTTTCACTATATACATGAAAAGTTCAGAATTTAAAATCATTGTGTGGACAGAGAATCCACACAATTACATTGCCTATCACCATAAAACATCTTGGTTCTATACTGAGTATGTATCACCAAATTTTGTTACATTTGTTGTTGCCTTTTTTATTTGCCATGGATATGATTCCACTGTTTACCTGTAAGCCTGCTACCGCTTTCTATGAGCTCTTTCCTAGACATTTAAGATAAACTTTTCCACTGGAGAACTGGTTTGATTATACAGTTAAAAAATCAAATGTTGAATTCTTAAAAAACATCTTCCTGTCTTAGGAAAATTAAAAATGGAAATTGCTCAAGGATAAAAAGTACTACTCATTCCCATATGGATGGTTCTACATTTACCTCTTATTTTCTCATATTTCTATTAAAATTTCTTACATTTTTCCAAGTTCTTGTAAGTAATTTGAAATACAGTTTAAATTTTGACATAAGTTGCCAAGTTCTGTTTTGAACTTTTAATTTTTGAATATTTGGAGGAAAAAATCAAAATAATTTATAATCTGTTTTGAAGCACTGAACATTAAAACATGATTTTAAAAGTTAAAGGTAAATTATTTCTCAAAAACTAAGATGATATTAGCTTTTTATTGCTTAAATATATTTTAAACTGGAATTTACATCCTTCTTATCAGAGGAAAAAAAGCACATGTATATTATTTCAAATATCTTTTAATGCAAGAAGTTAATTTCTTAGGATGTTAACTATTTGAAAAACATGTTCAGCTGATTTTCTTTATCAGTTACCTTCCTGTCAGCATCAGTAGTCAAAAAAGAATTTTCCCCTAACCTCTCAGTTCACTGAAAATTATTACTTTATTTAGACCGAATTAAAAAATGTTTCTTTTCCATTGCAATAAAAAAAAAATACCACCACTTTGCAAATGACGCGTCAGTGTGGAAATAGCTAAGTTATTTTGACTTTATATTGCCTTTTAATAAGTTATTTGGGGCAAGGGTGACTTCTTAATCTCTTGATCTGCTCTTGTGTTCCTTTCTTAAATTTGCTTCTGCCCGCCTCAGTGATTCTTTCTCTGGGTGGACTCCTTCATTACTTCATTTGTAAATAAAATCAGTCTCCAACCTTCTTCACAAGTCACTTTTATTTACTTTTATTTATGTTTAGAAAAGGCTAGTATGGAATTAATATATGTCATAAACAATCAAACATACGTAAATGGTACTGAAGGACAAAAGTTAAAAGGTAATTTTTTTCTCTGTCTCTAAGGTTTTGCTATCTTTCTGTGCAGTTTGTATCTTCCCAGATACGTTCTAGCACATGCTCTTCTACATATGTACACATTATTATACATGTATGTTCCCTTTTCTTACAAAAAAGGAGTCATATTAAAAAAAAAAAAAACCTCTTCTGTGACTCTTTCACTAACAATGTATTTTTAAGATGTTTCTGTGTAAGTGCTTACAGAATTACTTCATTTTTTACAGTTCCATAGAATTCCATATTTTATTTAGACTCCAGTTTCCTGATAGACATTTAAATTGTTTCTAGTATCACATTATAGCAAAGTCCTGCAATGTAGGAATTTGAACGTTTTTGAAATCTTGTGCATTTCCTATCTTTTTATAATTTAAATGCTACAGATGGCTCAAAAAAATGGCTGCCTTATTAATTACGTTTTATTCATGGCCTTTTCCCACAAAGTTTGTTTATGTTTTATATCGTTCTGTGTCTCTGAACAGTATTTACTTTTATCAACAAAGCATGTTGGGTCCCAACAGTTAGATTTCAAAATAAAAAGTGCTTTTTCTTTAAGTGTATCTTTACTAGAAAGTGAAAGAATCATTTGTCTTACTAATTCAGGTGGAAACTCTTATGTAAAAGATTGGAGGAAAAATTCCCTGTGAATTACCAGAATCACTGTGACTTTATTTTTTTTTTTATTTTTTTTTTATTAAAAAAATTTTTTTTAACGTTTATTTATTTTTGAGACAGAGAGAGACAGAGCATGAACGGGGGGGGTGGTGTCAGAGAGAGGGAGACACAGAATCTGAAACAGGCTCCAGCCTCTGAGCTGTCAGCACAGAGCCCGACGCGGGGCTCGAACTCATGGACCGCGAGATCGTGACCTGAGCTGAAGTCGGACGCTTAACCGACTGAGCCACCCAGGCGCCCCGAATCACTGTGACTTTAGATCAGGTTGATCAAATATGAGATTAACAACACTATATTAATTTTTTTTTAATTAAATGGCAGGCATCAGGTGGTTAGTAAAATTCTTATGACGACACACTCTGGAGTACTCTATAGTAATTAAAAGCAACAAATTATTGTACATAAAACAACACGAATATATTGTAAGAACACTAGTGAATGCTTCATGTAATAGAATGAATCAAAATCTTTATAAATCAATAACCTTTCCTTTAATGATTATGAGGTCCTAAATGAATGCACTTTACATTAAAATATACACAAAACATTGTGTATTAAACAAGAAGCCCTAGGAATTCAAGGATATCCAATATGTTAACATGGTTCTAGAAAGAAGAGCGAAATGGGATTGGAGAATAAACCAAATATAATCAGAAACTAAAACAGAATAAGCATTTTAACAATGCCTTCATGCTTTTTTGGGATACTGATGTGTCTTATTATAGAAATCAATGGTTTATTCCCCATGAACTTCTAAGTTGATCTTTGAATTTTGTTTTTCTTTTAAGTGAACAGTTGCAGAAATCAACAGGAAAAATGCAATACTCACATTCCTCAGATGCAGTGACGGTAATTCTTACCTAACTCCCCTCTGTGGCTGTGAATGATGGTATATTTTGGAGATGACTACAGTTGAGGGTTATCTGTATTTTCGGTCTATCTGGGATTGTTCAAGGTGGTTAAATTGGTAGAAAGATGAGAGATATATGATCGTTTTAAAGCTTTGTTATAATCCCAAAGTCAAGATACAAAAATAGCCCAGGTAGCTAGCTGTTTGAACTCTTCTTCCAGGCTAAATGATGAGATGTTCCAAGAGCTGGGAACTGGGCCTGAGGCAGATAGAACTGTCCAACAGTTGAGGTTCAGAGCCAAAGGGAACTAAAGACTATATCCTGAGTGAATGCTAAAAACAAACAGCTAAAATTCTCATAGCAGTTCCAACGTGCCACACCTGGTTCTAACCACTCAACACAGAACTGTTCAATCTTCACAACAAAGCCATGAGGTTATAGATGAGAAAATTGAGCAACAGAGGAATAATTTGCTCAAGATTATTCTATTAGTGAATGGTAGAGCTGACAGTGAAATCCGGGACAATTGCTGAAGGGCCTATATTCTTACCAAATATTGCCTCTTTGTAAAGGGTGAAATAATCAACCCGACCTATTTCATGTGGAAGGTTCCCTTGGACTTGAAGGAGCAGTGGGGGAGATGGAATGCAAAGATCTGTAGGGAAGTCCTGGTAGGAGTGTCAGGAAGAAGTGGGAGGAATCCCAAGGCCATTCCGTGGGGGCAAGAAGGGTTACATTGCGTGCCCTGGTTCTGCTGAACAAGGCGGGAGCTCTGAGGGCTGTTCAGCCCATTTGTGTAATATGAACATTTCATTTCCCTTCATCTCTCTGGAGCCTCAGAGCAGATTTCCAAATAAGTTCGGCGGTGTGGAGGCAGCCAAATCAGGATCCTGGAAACGTGATAGTCTTTGTTTTGGTGAAGTTGGCAGCCCTCTCTGTGTCTTCTTTCTGGATGAATAAAAACTCCAAACATCATGAGCCGGATGTTTGAATGTTTTTAAACCTTGTAATTTTGTGGATTGTTCCTGGCCCCCTTCCCCACACTCCCACCCCAGTGATGTCACGAAGATTTGCACTCAGTTTCTTCATTTCTATTGACTTTCCAATGGAGAAAGTGTGATTTGAATTTGTTTTCTCAGCAAGGTGATGGCACAAGGGTATTTATAGTGTTGAATAATTTTTATATTCTCTCAGACAGCTAGGATGAGTAGTATATTGTAAATCCTACTCTCCAGGATATCTCCCTTCTGCTGAGATAATAAAATTGATCAGATGTTTTGAGGTTAAATAAACTGTTGTAATAATCTGGCAGCTGCCTGCTGGTTGTGGTTTTCAAAAGCAATTACTCACTCTGGAGTCAACTTTGAACTCTACATTTTAATTGAAAAAAGCTAATTGTAGGCTGTTGTTCCTGGCTTACCATTTGACTCGGCAGATTAGGAAGTAAAAGGATGTTGAGAAGGGAGGAGAGTGGAAGAGAAAGTAAGAAGTGTTGTCGGGCTCAAATTCCTGTTTATGTATGATTGTTTTCACACACAACACATCGTGTGCAACTGGAGAAATGGCAGTTGGACTCTAAAGTCTCTGAGGCATCCATCTGAGAAGGGTCTGCAAAAATCCTTATTTTTCGTTTATTTGCTCATTTCTCAATCTCTCCTCTGTGTGTGTGTATGTGTGTGTGCGTGTGCGCACATGCTTGTGGTGAGAGAGCTGCTGTGTTAATTTCTTAAATTTAATTCAAATGTGAAATTTCAGGGAGAATTTTCAAGATTATTATTATCGGACCATGCTCATATGCCTAATCAGGAGCCTTTTTCTTAGTTTTGCAGATGCTAATGGGGAGAGACTGCTATTTGCTTTCACCAAAACATACCTAACAGTTGTACTTAAATTCAGTAAGAGATGGGGATTAATGACATGAGAGTCCAGCAGGACAAATCAAGCTTCTGCAGAATCTTAAGAATCTACATTAGTACAAGAAAGACACAAAATATCCCAAAAGAAATACAGCGACTCTGAAATTTGCATCCATGACAATTAGTAGCATTATTAAAATGGCTAGAAAATAGCTGTTACAATAAAGCTAAAAAATGTGAGATTTTGTATTTCTGCAGTCTTGTCCCTACCTAAAGGCAAATTTGGTACTTCTAGGTTTATTTAGCACATATGATCCTGTGCATTTCATAGATATACACCCTGTAAATTAAAAAGGAAATACATATATACAATAAATAAAAAAGAAATACATATAAAAGTCATATATATAAAAGTCATATATATAAAAGTCATATATATAAAAGTCATATATATATATATATATATATATATGTTTGGACTTTATGTTCTAATATCATTTGGCAAACTTGTGCTGGGAATTTCCTGTGAATCTAATAAAATATAGATAGCCTAAATTAAAGCTGAAATGAAAGGCATGACTATAAGAATACTTTATACAATGTTTTAAAATGCTAGTTACATATCACTTAGAAATATAATTTATTTTTAGACTTTTTGTGGAATGCAGATTTGGCTCATCACAGTTCTGTTGATATTTTCATTGACCTCATAAATATAATTTAATCTCTATGCATCAGCTTTCTGATCTGTAAAAATAAGATAAATATTCTTCCCACACACTTTGTGCTCAGAATTCCTCTGTTGAAACAATAAACAGGGTTGTAATATATGAATTTGAGTACCGCCTCAGAATCCAATGTTCTCTTTATCAACAACAAAGAGGGGCTGACATTTATTTGGTGTTTCAGTATCAAATTTGAAGATATTATGGTTAATGAAAAAGAGAAACATCTGTGTTGATATTATGAGGATTATTCTGAATTATGGATATGACTGGAAATGTCAGTTGCTTGCTACATGATTTCCAAGAGCCATTTTTGTGATCTCGATATTCATAGAGATCCTCAAGTAAAAATCACCCAACAAGGCAAGCCCTTACAGAGATGAAGACTTCAATCAAACACACTTAGTTCTCTCAAAATATTTTAAAACAAAATCTATGTATGTATTTGTACTCCTAGACCTCTACTTTTAGCAAAATACTTTCATGGTTTAGAAATTTGTGGAAAAAAGATAATTCTGATAACAGTAGGGGAAATTGTCTCCTCATGAAGAAAAAATTGAAGAGAAAGTTAAACTTTTTATATAATCATATTAGAGGCAGAATTTAGAGACAGTAGATTAATACTTCCGTGATGGGAAAGATTGATATTTGAAGAAGTAAAAATATTGAGTTACACATATTTTGTTTTTTTTTTTTTTAAACAACTATGAATGTATTGCAGTAAATAGAATTTTCTGCAGAAGACATGTTTGAAATGACAATTCTAGAGTCTGGATTTCAAAAACCATACAAAACCAAACACTCTTCCAGCATGATGGTGTAATAGACATTTTAGAACTCTGGCTCTGGAAACAGAAAATGGGATTACACCTCAACTCTACCACCTACATTTGGCCTAGGGCATGTTTCAGAATTCCGCTAAATCTTAATTTCCACATCTGTATAATACAGGGATAATGCCTACGGTACTAGATTATGGTTAAGATTAAATGAGTTACTACAAACTAAGATAAAACTGCTTAAAATGTCCTAGCTACTATTATCCTGTTACACACTGTGCTTTGTAAATAATAACATAGTTTCCTCAAACTAATCACAAAGAAATTGTAGAAATCGAAAACAAAGTTACATTTGTTTTAGTAAAACAAATTTATAAAACTTAAATTTTCAGAAAAGTCCCAAGGAAGTCTATGAAGCCAGTACTTAAATTTGGGTATATGGATGGACTTTAGTTGTCAAAGCTTCTAGAAAAAGAATAGTGAGAATTAAGAAGTTACTTTCAGGAATTCTTTTACCCCATTAATAGATATACACCATTATGATCAAATTATTAGAATCGAAAAAGTGCTTAAAAAAGGAATAGGAAAAATTCAAACAGGAATAACTTCATGCATTTAGGAAATTTCTTATTTCTATAAGTATATTTGATTATGAACCAAATTAGTGGAATATGTGTTCCTTTTCAAGAAAAATGAAAGAACAGACCAGAATTGAGCTGTTGACATAAATGGAAATTTTTAAGGCACCAATGGCTATTGAAGTTTTATCGTAGCTAAGTCCCATTCTCTTAATTTCTATAAGCAGTACCTTACTGCTCTAGGGGATACAATATGCTATTCTTTTCTATTTCGTCTCATACAGACTTTACAGCATCTCGCCCCCAATGTTACCTCAGTTTCTCGTCACCAGAAAAGACTGTGGTGTGTGTGTGTGTCCCTCAAGAGACTTCTGAGGATGGTGTGCAGGTCACTAGCTACTACCTGCAGCAGGATCAGGTTCACTGAGAGTGCTAGCCAAAGCAGAGGCACGCCGCAGCGTCTCCGGTTACTTGGTCCATCTGCTCTCAGCTCTGGTGGAGGTTTGATTATGAAGACTGCATTTTGTTTTGCAGACATACACTTGAGTCTTATTGAGATAATTTGCCGCAAAGAAACTCTGGCTACTGCTCAGGTGAAATAGCTTTCTTTCCATACGGTTTCACTTTACTGGAGGTGAGATCCAAGAACGGCTTTTTAATGGGAGAAGAAGGATTTCTCCAAGATGACTGCTAGGATTTCTTTGTTTAATCTACTTTCTTTTCGTTTCGAGTTGATTGGGGAGACATCAGATAGGATTCTTGTTTTACTCGACATGCTTCTTGTCAACTATCTTGCCTTTCACAGTCTGACTGCACAGGGACATTTACAGCCTTCCAGTGGAGTCTGCCAGACTTAGGTGTTATGCGCCATACCTCCAGGGATCATTACCATATGGTATTTTAGGAGAGGACACAGTTCATTTCAATGCAATTCAAATGAGCAGATTTCTTTTCTTTATTGCACCACTGCATTTGGAGGCAATCCACCAGAGGCAGAGTCTAACTCTCAAAGGAATGCTCTGCCCACTCTGTCCATTTAACAGGACATTTGGCTCAAAAATCTAGTCGGTTGATCACACATGTGCAACAGATGTGTGAGCATGCGTAGCGAAAATAAAAAATAAAAAATCCCAGCAGTGTACTGTGGGAAATGTAGCAGAACTACTGGAAAACAGGACACAAAGAAGTCTGGTACTAAAACTTTGATTTTTGCTGTTGGAAGGGCAATGTTTCTTATTAATCTTTCCCTCCTTTCCTAGGAGGAAAAGGTGTAGGTTTCCACTATTATTTTGCAGTGATTATTCATGTAACACTGGTGAGGAAACTTTGTTCATTTTCACAGACCTCATCTTATAAAGATATAATTCTAAATATTTTGACCAGACTTTCTTGGGCCTCTGCTTCTCAGGAACTGAGTGTTGGCACACTTCCACCAAAAAAACCACCCATTTACAAGAGAGGATATCAGAAATATACATCCTTTCATCCATGCCCCACAGGCTTACATGGAAAGAGAGAGCACCAGCTGTTTTTCTCATGGTGAATAAGGGTTACTTGGGGAAATCTCTCTTCCTGTTTTTATATGGACAACTAAATTGTTGCATAGCCAGTTAATTTTGGTTAGGTCAACAGCACAAGGTTAATTATTGGAACCTTCCTCTTTTGCCTGTGTGAGAGTAAAAGATTAATAGGAACCAAAAGAAGAAAATGAAATATAGTGATTTATTCTAGAAGAGATGTTTATTTGGGAAATACTTGTTTTGTTTTTATTACATTTGAAGAGACTACACTTATTCATCTTGGTCTTCTAGGAAATAGTAGAAATTGGAAAACCTGAGAGATAAAAAATTAATCAAGTCCAGACAAGATTTAGTAATATGTTAAACTACATCACTTTTATAATAGCAACATAAAAAAAAAAAAAAAAAACTAGAACAATTGGCTAACTTGTGACATAAGTTAACTAACTTTGAAACAGTGTTTTCCTGCTGTCTGTTACACCTCAATTTGACTTAGATAATTCTACACTTTTTTTAAAGCTCTGTTAGGATTTTACATTCCCTTTTTTATCATTGGATTTAATTAATGCATCAAAGGACACATAGACTGATTTCTTTCACTGTAATATATTTTGATCCAGCTGCATGTTATTATATAACCTCAGAGTAAAGCAACCATATCACTGTTGATATATTCTTCTTACATCCTTTGGATTTGGTCAGCATTACATATGGAAGCAGAAACCCACCCTGTATTGTTATAAGGATGGTTTTTCATTCATATCCTTGTTACTCTTAATAAACGTCCCAAAGAAAAATATTCTCCAGCAGCTACTCATAAAGAAGCAGAAAATGGCAAAACCACAGCATAGAAGGAAACCTATGTGAAAACACTGGTTGTGTCTTCCTGGATACAGAAAACAAATAGAGCTTTTGAAAGAGCTTGCCAATATATGCCTGCCAAATAAAATATTGTTTTATGAAGTCAGGAAAAAACTAATTTTAAAGGTTATTGTAGGTTATTTGTGGTCACTTCTGGTGTGCATACAACATGATGTCATCCTGAACTCTTCTCTATTTTTATTTCAGTCTTAGAGGTCTTTTGTCTAAGACTCGATCTCAGCTACTAGAGACATCTAAAATACTCTTATTATTCAATACTCATAAAAATCTAGACTGAAAAAAATTAGAATAGATGGAAAAAAAGTCCCAGCCAAGTCTAGGCAAGAAATCATTCAGGCAGATCTATCTTCTGAAATCATACCTACACTGTAGACATCTTCTCAGGACACGTTTTCTGGAGAGCTTTTCAAATGACTGGAAAGTAGCCATATGTCTAAAGGGTTCTGCTGGAAAATTATTGCCCTTTGAGGGGGTAAATGGGACCCTTGCCAGAGACCTCTCATCTGAGGAAGGGGAGCAAGGGATTCCTTGGATAGTCCAATTTCTTTCTCTTTCTGAGTGGAGCAATGCCTATAATTCCCATGTTTACATGATCTCCCACAACAGATTGTCTTCTTCCCTGCATCAAAGTTGATTTCTTTGTGGGAATTTTTTTGCTTGGAAAACCCCTCTTTGTTGAGGTGGTCCTTGGTGAACTAGGAAATGTCAAATAAACACCGGGTGAAGACAGAGTGGAAGGCCAGAGAGATGTTACCAATTGAAAATGCTAACCTGAGATGTCTCTTGGGGGAAAAAAAAAAAACAACATTTGTGTATTAAAAGGGGATATAATTTTACTAAAATGTAAAAGAAAATGCATGTTTCCAGTGGAAAACTGACACCGTAAAAAAATTATCAGAAAACCAAGCTGACATCATTTGCATTGTCTTTATAAATTCATTTATTTGTTCAAAAAGTTATTTTAGAACATCTTGATGTTCCAGGCATATTGTGTTAGAGAACAAATGTAATAAAGCAGTTATAGTAGGAGATAAATAACGCTATGGAGAAAAATGAAAAAGAAAAGAAATATGTGGAGTGCTGGGATGGAGAATTATAATTTTAAGTTGGTGATCAGAAGACACCTCCCTAAGAAAGTGACATTTGAGCAAAGCATCAAGTTGTGGAAGGGGTAAACCATTTCTCTGTCTTCCTTCAGAAAGCGTGGTAGACAGGAAGAGTATGTAAAAAGCCCCAAGACAAGGGGGCAGGATGTATTGGAAGAATGGCATGAAGGCCAATATTTATGGCATGTATGTCTGTGGTTATACTAACTTCATTTGCACCCGTGTGCAAGTGCACCCCTGACCTCTGTACATGCAGGCATTTTATTTTATTTATTTTTTAATTTTTTTAATGTTCATTTATTTTTTAATTTTTTTTAACGTTTATTTTTGAGACAGAGAGAGACAGAGCATGAACGGGGGAGGGTCAGAGAGAGAGGGAGACACAGAATCTGAAACACGCTCCAGACTCCCAGCAGTCAGCACAGAGCCCGACGCGGGGCTCGAACTCACATACCGCGAGATCGTGACCTGACCCGAAGTCGGACGCTTAACCGACTGAGCCACCCAGGCGCCCCTAATGTTCATTTATTTTTGAGAGAGAGAGAGAGAGAGAGAATGTGAGCATGAGCAGGGGAGGGGCAGAGAGAGAAGGGAGACATAGAATCTGAAGCAGGCTCCAGACTCTGAGCTGTCAGCACAGAGCCTGACGCGGAGCTTGAACTCAGATACCATGAGATCATGACCTGAGCTGAAGTCAGATGCTTAACTGACTGAGCCATCCAGGTGCCCCCTCCCCCCATTTTTTTTTAAATACATGCAGGCATTTTTAAATGGCTGAGGGGTGCTTGGGTGACTCAGTCAGTTGAACATCCCGCTCTTGATTTTGGCCCAGGTCATCTGGTGGGATTGAGCCCTGCGTTAGACTCTGTGTTGAATGTGGAGCCTGATTAAGATTCTCTCTGTCCCTCTACTCCTTCCCCAGTTGCACCCACACACATGTGAGTGCTCTCTCTCTCAATAAAATAAAATAATAAAATAAATAAAATAAAATACCTGAGACAGTTGGAGCAAATACACATTTCATTAACATAATTTTGTCGTTGAATGTTAAGGTATACTACTCACAATTCAGGTTTAGGTAAACTGCTCTTTGAAAAATCTGCTTTTTACATGGAAATGGGAAACAGCAAATACAGGGAGGTGAAAGATGATTCGGATGTGTTTGTGATTTTATAATCACAATGATTATATTGTGCTAATATTATACAGTATATTAAGTGCATCAAACCTATAAATAAATTTCATCATAAGATTAACAATGATTTCTTACTGATCCTTTCTTTTTGGGAGACCTAGTCTGTGAAATGATTTTCTCGTCTCTCTGCATAGTTTTAAAGGTGATATGAAACACAAGACTCATTCATTTGATAAAGTTTTAGAGAACATATAGTAAAGAATATAAAGTAAATATATAGTATAATATAGGGATATGTGATGAGTTAGTAAACAAGATTTTTAGAAGTCAAAATTGGGACATTAATCATTCCTTTAATGTAAGTCCCTACTTTATGCTTGTTCACTAAATGGGGACAGTTTTAGAAAAGTGTGATTTGGGGTTTCCATATTCCTGGTTTGGGATATATTGGGAGTAGTTTCATGGAATGAAAATTGGAGGGAACACTGAATTAAAACTCGCAGTAGTAAGACAAGATTGGAACTTTCTTTTTTTTTTTTTTTTTTCTCTTTCTCTCTCAGTAGTAGAAGAAAGAGAATGTATTTGGCCCCTTTATGAGATTATATGCTTTCTTTAACAATGTTTAGAGAGCTGTGTCCTTTTGATGGTATAGTGGCAAACCACCCAGTCAGGCATCAGCTATTTCACTGGGGGACAGGTTTGCAACTTGTCTTTCCTGTTTCTACATGGAGATGAGAAAAACAAGGTTCTATCCTGTAATATTTTCTTCAATTATGAAGCCTGAAAAATAAAAAGACCAAGAGAACTTCGTATCGGGTTAACTAGGGACATAATGGGACTGACTCAGAGGTGAGTCACATTGTCCACTAGCTGGTCCTGGGTCACTGCAGGATTCACTGAGTGAACCTCAGACCTAGAGCATCATTGTCTGTCTTTGGGCGTGTTCCAATTAAGGGGCGGGGCTGTTTAGATGACTGAGCTGTCAACTCTACATCCTTGAGGATCTCTAAATTCCAATTGTATTCTGGCTATAAATTAGCTGAAATGATTCCAGGAACTCTTATTTGCGTCTTTCTCTTCCTCTTCTATGATTGATAAGGCAACTCAACTCCCTTACGATGATGTCTATAAAATATTTTATAAGCTACTGAAAACATGTCCTGCATTTAGCCCTGGGGTTTATTCAGGTTCTCTTCTTGCAAAGAAAAGTAGATATCATTATATCTCGTGATATGGGATAGTATATCTTAACAAAGAAGTAAAAGTAGTATCAAGTGGAAAATGTCAGGCTGGGGCAACCATTAGTTATATGAATGATAAGTATTCTGAACAAGAATCATTGTATTTTGTTTTTTGTGTTATTTATCATTTATTATTTAGATGGAAGTGGTTCGTTTTTTTAATGTTTATTTTTGAGAGAGAGAGAGAGAGAGAGGTCGCACATGTGCAGGGGGAGGGGCAGAGAGAGAGAGGGAGACACAGAATTCAAAAGGGGCTTCAGGCTCCAAGCTGTCAGCACAGAGCCTGATGTAGGACTCGAATGCATGAATCGCAAGATCATGACCTGAGCTGAAGTCAAATGTCAACCAACTGAGCCACCCAGGTGCTCCGGAAGCAGTTCATTTTAATAGGAAAAAGATCACCTAGTACAGGACAGCTTATAATGAGAAATAGGAATTCTCTATAACCCACAGTCCTGTTCCAAAGAGGTAGCTCCTTGTAATTTTTGATTTTGTGTTCTGCTACATGTTTATTTTTTTAATTGAAAACATTCATTTTCTTCAGCCTTATCATAGTATCTATTTTATAGAATATATTCAGTACCCTAAAAGTCCTTTGTGTTCTATTCACCATTTCCCCTCCCTCAACCATGGCAACCACTGATCTTTTCTCTGTCTCCAAAATTTTGTCTTTTTCAGATGCCGTATAATTGGAATCATACAGTATGTAACCTTTTCAGATTGGCTTCTTTGACTTAGTAATATGAGTTTAAGGTTTCTCCAAGTCTTTATGCGACTTGATAGCTCATTTCTCTTTAGTGCTGAATAATATGCGTTGTTTGGATGTACCACAGTTTAGGTATCCATTCACCTACTGAAGTACATCTTGGTTGCTTCCAAGTTTTGAAAAACAGTTATGACAGGCTCCAGGCTCTGAGCTGTCAGCACAGAGCCTGACGTGGGGCCCGAACTCAAGAACCGCGAGATCATGACCTGAGCCGAAGTTGGACGCTCAACCGACTGAGCCACCCAGGCGCCCCTGTCTCCACTTTTTTAGACTATTCTCAACTTCACTTAGATGACTTCTTACTCATTCTTTTAACACCAGATTCCGGTGTGTAATAGATTTGATATCTGAGTAAGTTCAGAGACAGGTGGTAGGAAAAGTCTCCAGATGAAAAGGAAATATTATTACATATTTACTCAGGTTGCATGTAATATATTCTCCTGATATTAAATAAAACAGATTGTAGAAAACAAAACAAAAAAAAAAGAAAAACAGTTATGAATAAGCTGCTGTGCAATGTGTGTGCAGGTTGTTGTGTAGATAAAAGTTTTCAGCTCCTTTTGGGTAAATATCAGGGAGAGTGATGGCTTGATTATATGGTAAAAATATGTTTAATTTCGTAAGAAACTGTCAGATGGTCTTCCAAAGTAGCTGAACCATTTTACATTCCCACCAACAATATGTGAGAGTTCCTGTTGTTCCACATCCATACATTTATTTGGTGTTGTGAGAATTCTGACCATTCTAATAGGCGTGCAGCAGTATCTCTATATTGTTTTAATTTATATTTCCCTGATGACACATGATGTGGAGCATCTCTTCATATGCTTATTGGACATCTGTGCATCTTTTTTGTCGAGGTGTCTCTAAGGCTCTGCCTACTTTTTAATTGGGTTTTTTATTTCTTATTGAGTTTTAGAAGTTCTTTGATTTTTTTTTTTCTTTAGAGAGCATGCAAGTCAGGGAGAGGGGCAGAGGGAGACAAAGAGAAAATCTTAAGCAGGCTCCTCCCTCAGGACGGAGCCCAGTGTGAGGCTCCGTCCCATGATGTTGAGATCATGACCTGAGCCGAAATCTCGAGTTGGGCACTCAACCAACTGAGCCACTCAGGTGCCCCAAAAGTTCCTTGCATATTTTAGATAACATTTCCTTATCATATTTGTCTTTTAGAAATATTTTTTCCAAGTCTTTGGCTTGTCTTTTCATTCTCTTGACATAGCAGATGTGTTTTGTTTTGTTTTTGTTTTTGATTTTTTGTTGTTTTTTTTTTTTTAGTTATTTCCTTTTAATGAAGTCTAGTTCATCAATTCTTTCTTTCATGGATTGTGCCTTTGGTGTTGTATCTGAAAAGTTCTTGCCAACCCAAAGTCATCTAGGTTTTCTTCTGTTACCTTCTGGAAGTCTGATAGTTTTGAGTTTTGCAATTAGATAAGTGATCCATTTTTAGTTACTTTTTGTGAAAGGTGTAAGGTCTGTGTTTAGATTCAATTTTTTTTCCAGTGTGGATTTCAAGTAATTCCAGTACCATTTGTTGAAGAGACCATCTTTTTTTCTTGTACTGCCTTTACTCCTTTGTCAAAGACAAGTTATGTATATTCGTGTGGGTCTGTTTCTGAGCCCTATAGTCTATTCCATTGATCTATTTGTCTATTCTTTAGGCACAGTGTCTTGAAAACTGTGGCTTTATAATAAGTCTTATATTGAGTAGTGTCAGTCCTTCAACTTTGTTCTCCTTCAATATTGTGTTGGTTATTATGGGTCTTTTACCTTTTTATATAACCTTTAGAATCAGTTTGTTGATAATTCACAAAATAACTCCCTGAATTTTGGGTGGGGATTGCATTGAATCTATGGTTTAAGTTGGGAAGAACTGATATCATAATAATATTGAGTCTTTCTATCCATCATGAGTATAGGATCTCTCTTTATGTGATTTGTTTTTATTTCATTCATCTGAGCTTTTATTTTCCTTTCTTTCTTTCCTTCCTTCCTTCCTTCCTTCCTTCCTTCCTTCCTTCCTTCCTTCCTTCCTTCCTTCCTTTGTTGGCTCCATGCCCAATGTGGGGCTTGAACTCACAACCCTGAGATTAAGAGTCACATCCTCTACCGACTGAGCCAGCCAGGTGCCCCTCATTCGTTAGAGCTTTATAGTTTTCCTCATGTAGGTGTTGTACATTTCTTCTTAGATTTGTACCTAAGGATTTCAGTTTTGTGGTGCTAATGTGACTGGTACTGTGTTTTTAAGTTTAGATTCCACTTATTCATTATTAGTGTATATGAAAGTGATTAACTCTTGTATATTAACCTCATATCCTGCAACCTTGCTGTAATTGCTTATTATTCCCAGAAGCTTTTTGTTGTTTCTTTGAGATTTTATACATACCTGATTATGTTATTCACAAAGTTTTCTTATTTTCTAATCTCTTTACTTTTACTTCTATACCTTTTTTTATCTTATACATTAGCTAGAACTCCCAGTGTGATGTTGACAAGGAGTGGTGAGGGGATATCATCGCCTTGTATCTGATCTTTATGGGGAGGCTTTGAGTTTCTCATCATTAAGTTTATTAGCTGTAGGTTTTTGTAGGTATTTATCAACTTAAGGATCCTCCTCTTTTATTGCTAGTTTACTAAGAGTTTTCATCATGAATTGGTGTTGGATTTTATGAAGTGCTTTTTATATATCTATTGATGTGATTTATGTATCTATTTATGTGATTTATTATTGTGGTTTTTCCTCTTTCATTTGTTGATGAGTGATGCATTATATTTTTTTCATATTGAACCAGACTTGCTACCTGCAATAAATTCTATCTGGTTGTGGTATATAATTCATTCTATACATTCTTGGATTTTTTGCTGATATTTTGTTCAGGATATTTGCATGTATATTCATGAGAAAAATTGGTCTGTAGTTTTCTTTTAATGTCTTTGTCTGCCTTTGGTATTAGGGTAATTCTGCCCTCATAAAATGAGTAAGGAAATATTCTCTCTCCTTTTATCTTCGAAAGAGATAGTGGTGAATTGGTATAGTTTCTTCCTTAAAGTTTTGATAGAATTCACCAGTGAACACATTAGGGCCTTCTGTTTTTGAAGGTTAATTACTGGTTCAATTTTTTTTAATATAATTTGGCTTATTCAGGTTGTCTGTTTATTCTTGTGTTAATTTTGGCAAATTGTGTCTTTCAAGACACTGGTCCATTTTATCTAGGTTTTCAAATTTGTTGGCATAGAATTGACCATAACATTAATTTATCCTTTTAATGTCCATGGAATCTGTGATGATATGCTTCCTTTTTCATTTCTGACAATAGTAATTTGTGTCTTCTCTCTTTTATTCCTAGTCTGGCTAGAGGCTTAGCAATTTTATTGAGATTTTCAAAGAACCACCTTTTGCTTTCATTGATTTTTTTTCTATTGACTTCTTATTTACAATTTCATTGATTTCTGCTCTAATTCTTACTATTTATTTTCTTCTGCATATTTTGGACTTAGTTTGCTCTTTCTTTTCTAGTTTGTTAAGTTGGAAACTTAGATGATTAATTTTAGATCTTCTTTCTAATGTATGCATTCATTGTTATACATTTTTATGTAAGCATTATTTTTGTTGTATCCCACACATTTTGATAAGTTGAGTCTTCATTTTTATTTTTTCAAAATATTTTTATGATTCCTCTTGAGGCTTCTTCTTTGATCCAAGTATTACAGGTGTATTATTTAAGCTTTTATTTCTAGTTTAATTCCATTGTGGTCTAAGAGAATCATGGTATGATTTCTATACTTCTAAATTTGCTAACGTGTGCTTCATGGCCCAGAACATGGTCTTTTTTGGTGAATGTTTTTTATGAGCTTGAGAAGAATGTGGATTCAGGTTTTGGATGAAGTAGCCTATAGATGTCAATTATGTCCAGTTGAATGATGGTACTATTCAGTTCAACTATGTCTTTACTGATTTTCTTCCTGCTGGATCTGTCCATTTCTGTTAGAGAAATGTTGCAGTCTCTATTAGTGACTTTATCTGTTTCTCTTTGGATTTCTATTCGTTTTTACCTTACATAGTTTAATGCTCTGTTGTTAGGTACATATATGTTAATGATTGTCATGTCTTCCTGAAGAATCATTATATAGTGTCATTCTTTACTCCTGAGAACTTTCTTTCCTTTGAAGTCTCCTGTCTGAAATATAACTACTTTTACTTTCTTTTAATTAGTGTTACAATGGTTTATTTTTGTCTATCCATTTACTTTAATCCATATTCATCGTTATCTTAAAAGTAGTTTTCTTGTACATAGCATATAGTTGGGTCTTGGTGGTGTGTGTTTGTTTGTTTGTTTGTTTGTTTGTTTGTTTTGATCCGCTCTGACAGTCCCTGTCTTTAATTGGTGCATTTAGACCTTTGACATTCAAAGTGATTATTGATGTGGTTGGATTAATATCTACTGTGTCCACTACTGTTTTTTTTTTATTGCCCTTGATATTTGTTTCTATTTTTGTCTGATTCTGATATTTCTTAATTCTGCTGGTTATTCTTCATGGTGTTGTATTTCCTACATATTTGGTGACTTTTGACTATGACTTCATATTTCTTAGAAGTTTATCTGGCATTTCCTTAAGTCCTTGGTCTAAGTTTGGTATCCCTCAGGAAATAAATGAAATTGTTTCTGCCAGTGTCTATAATTACTACTAAGTAAGTAAGAACCTATTTGTATTTATGAAATCTTAAGAAAGTTAACTTTTTTTCCTCTTCCAGTACCAAGTTTCAAGGCACATTTTTTTTCCCTTTTACCATTAGCAGAAAAGTGTGGTTGGTGGTAAGAAATGGAGAGTTGGGGTGAGGGTAGGAATGTAAGAGATTGTAGGAAACAGAGTACACCTGTATATTAACCAAGAATATGACACTATGTCCTTTCCAGTTCATGTAGGAAAATCATCTATAAAGGTTTCCATGTTGGCTTGGCTCTAGGGTTTATTCATGTTTCTCATGATCTATGAAACTTTGCAAATGGAAGCTCCAGATTACCTAGGTTTCTCAGATATCTTCCAGGTAAAAGCATTTTTCTTTTGCTTAGTTTCTTTCACTTTATTTTTAGCCTCGAATAGTCCTTACCTTTTTTTATAGCACACCCACAAATTTAACTGATGCTATGTACATTGCATTTTTAGTTACTTTTAGGGCAGGTTATGTTAAGGTATCTAGGCTTCCCAGCTGCCAGAAAAAGAATTTGCCTCATCTACCTTTTGTTATTTTTGGCAAATTCTCTAGTATACTACTCATTCTCCTTCCATTTCTTTAACTGTTATGAATGTATTCTTTATTTTTGTTGTTGTTATTGTTACTGTCATTTTAAGTCATTGCAACAGGAAAGGAAAGCAAATATGCATAGTCAAATTCCTTAAGTTACAAATTAGAAAAAGCCAAATTTAGTTACTTTGAAAATGTAAATTTTCAAAATAAAAGGCAGCAAGTAATTTTTAAAAATTCCTATGAATATTTATTTTTCATTATTTTTAAAGTGAATTTGTAAAGTGTATTAGTGAAAAAGTGTTGTATATTGGACTGAATATAAGAAAGTTTAGTATATCACAGTTCTTATAGTAATGTGATTAGAGATTTTTTTTTAAATTACGTACTTAATTTGTTCTATAAGTAAATTTAATAATCTTTTTTGAGCATGAAGTAATTGCCAAATCCCAGATAAAAATATTCACAAAAAGTACATTACTTAATTCTAGAAAGAGAATGTTTTCTTTTGAAATGTATTTAAAGAATAATATTCTTCTATTTTTTAATATTATGCATATTTTGGATATTATTTGAAGCTCCTTATATAACTAAATTTTTAAAATGCATTAAATCGTAATATCTGGATATAATATGGAACTTTTTATTTTGCTTTTCTTTTAAAAACACTCGCATGGCAGAAATTTCCGGTCTCTGATCAGGACACATATATTAACATTTCATGAAGGAAGGGAAATTTGGATCATATTTAGGATATGCCAAATAGTAAAATAAATATACACTAGATAAGAATATTTCCCTGTGGTTTGGCCCACATAGACACATTCCCTGGCCAGTTGACAACTACTCTCTTGGGAATTGTAAACCTGAAAAAAATTGTATATGTATATATTTGGTATTATCTGCTCTAGAGTAGGCTTGGCTATAGCTGTAGTAATAGCAGCTGTCAGAATTGGTAGTCTTCTAGGACATAAGACTAGGATGGAGAAATTAGGAAGTATTTATTTGGGACTGATATAAACCTGAGTTTGGCAAACATTTGCATGGATTCTATGGTTTGGGGGTACCATAATCCCTGTCAGTTTCATGGATCTCTATAGTTAAATTTGCAGTATTTGTCAAGTAGACGTGTAAGATATTAGAGAGACAAGGAAGAAATAAGTATTCAATAAAGTATTCCTCTATCAAATTAGTACTACAATAACTCTTGTCTGACCCCAGACTAAAATTCAGTAGACATGACTCTAACTATTGAAATGTATAGGCATTTCAAATTCTAAAAAACCTTGAAAATCCAGCTGGCTAATCTTTGAACATCTATTATCATCTGTTTCAGTTGTTGGCTATCTTAATGATGAGAATGAAGTTCCTGTGGAAAATTTTTCTAAACTAGCTGATAGCAGTAAAGATCCCTGAACAGAAATAAATGTTCCTGTTCGTTCATTTTGATTGTTGTTGTTTTTCAAGATATGAACTCAAAGTTAGGATTTTTGTAGTTGGAGGTTTAAGGATCCTATCACAAGTTTTTTCTCTGGAAGGACATTATAAGATCAGTGTGGAATCATGAGAAGAGTTTCTTAGTTATTTCTCATAGAAACACTCAGTATATTTAGTGAGTTATAGAAAGTAATTTGTAACATATTCTGCTTCATTATTACTTTTTGAGTATTAACATCAGTTGTGGGCCATCACAATTAGCTTCTTAACAATAAATTTAGTTGAGCAATTTGAAAATGTGGTATCTTTTCAGTGCTAAAGCACTGACAATATTATAGAATAATAAAATTTATTTATTACATTTAATATAGATGAACATTAGCTGTTGCTGTCTCCTACCATTAAATTTTGATTGTCTTTATTTGGTTGGTAGGGTATTTGAAATTATACCCTAAGTGCGTTCAGTTTAACACATGGAACAATGAAGGTAAAGTTGTACTGTTATAAACATTTATTAGCATGAAAGATGATGTCTTTTGATTTTAGCCTAAGCTAATGTTTAAAATAATCTCTTTATATGTTAGGATGACATCAGAAGCATAGTATTACAACACACAAAACTGTAATTAATAAAATTTTAAAAAGTAATGTATTTAAGAATAGTCTAAATTTTTCTCTACACTTTAAGAAGCTCAAGGTTATCCTTATAATATTATCAGTCTTATTTTTTTTCCTACATCCTTTAAGAGCAAAAGAAAGTTAGAGTTGTGTTAAACCTGTTGTACAGTGAGTCATATTTAATCTTAGTCATGCCCACGGGAATGTTTTGGGTCAAATTATCTTAGAGAGTCTCATATGTCTGCTGTTGTAGCAATTATGTTTAATTTTATTTTTACTTTGTACATTTCCATCAGACTGTAAGCTTCATGATGGCAAGAACATACTCATCTGGTTCACATTATATCACGGGAATTTCATACTTTCTCTCAGAATAAACTTTGAATAGATATTCAATGAACCAATAATTGATGTAACAAATTACTTCTTTGTTTAAGAAAAGGTTTAATATTTTTTTCTTTAATGTATAAACTCAGAATACTTATTTCCCATAAAGATGGCTAAGAAAAACAGAAAAGTAATCAAGAGAAATCACTAGTATACCTTATGCTTAAGCTAGTAGCCACTTACACCCTCACATACAAAGTTTGTATTTCTTTGGGCTCTGGGTGTGCTTACTCAACCTTATTTTTGTAGTTATTTTTGTAGTTATAGTAGGCTGATTCTCATGGCTATAGATGGAGCTAAAATTAAGTAGCAATTGGAAGAACAGAGAGAAGAACTGGATTTTTGCCACCAATCTTCTTTCTTCGCTAACCCTGTAGACCATTTTCCAAGACTGTGGCAATATAAGTCTCCTTAGAAATAACTGATGAGACAGAGGAACAAAGAATACAAGCCAAATGTCCTGTAAATCTAGAAGCAAAAGCCCTCTGATCCAAGCAAACGTTATGACATCCTGTACCTGGCTTCATAAAATTCCCTAAGGTAAACACATAATTCAGGCAAAAGATACCTCTGAAAACATTTGTCATTTGGTCAGCTTTTAAGAATGGCTTTTGTGTTCCATTTGCAATGAATGACATTCAATATTGTAGTTTTGTAAATGACCTAATTGTAGAGAGTAATATAATACAAATTGCTTATTTCAAACAGACATTTTTCTTTACCTTATTTAGGACCTTCATAAACTTTTGCCAACAATAATAATTAAATTTGGAGACATGTCTAACTGGGAGAGAATTCTCTCTCTCATGAGTCACTTCAATCACCATCCTGTTGATGGGGCAAAAATACCCATTTCACAAGTGAGAGTAGAAGTGAAGTACACTATAGTGAATGAAGTAGAAAGCTGAAGAATGGATTCTAGTCTTGGCTCCATCACTTAGTGTATATGTGATCCTAGCTGAGTGATAAATACTTATACTGGCCCTCACTGTTCAACTTTGTATTTATGAGTCCCCCTACCTGCCCTACCTCATCAGAAATAAGATAATGCATACGAAATCTCATTTTGCTCAAAGGTGCCATAAACATTTGAAATATTACACTTATATATCAAGGTTAAGCTTCAAAGAGCTCAAGAATGTTGTCATTTCAGAACAGGTTTTGGAAGGATAACAGTGATGGAAATAAAAAGAACGGAATGGTTGGAAGTGGGGGAAAGCACTTAGAATAGTAGCAGAATCAAAAGTCTTAAAATGAAAATCTTTAGATGGAGGAAGAGATGGAAGAGAATGGTAGAAACACTTAAGACTTTTGTTTCTTTGGCCAAGAATTATAGTTCTTTTTTAAATTTTTTTTTTCAACGTTTATTTATTTTTGGGACAGAGAGAGACAGAGCATGAACGGGGGAGGGGCAGAGAGAGAGGGAGACACAGAATCGGAAACAGGCTCCAGGCTCTGAGCCATCAGCCCAGAGCCTGACGCGGGGCTCGAACTCCCGGACTGAGAGATCGTGACCTGGCTGAAGTCGGACGCTTAACCGACTGCGCCACCCAGGCGCCCCAAGAATTATAGTTCTTAAATGAAGTCTGGTGTAGTTTAAGATTGTCATTCACTGACTGACAGTCCTGGAATGTTCTATCCCAAAAAGTTTTGGTGGCTAACTTTTCTAGAATGGTAATAAATTGAAAATATTTTTTTTTTCTTATGCCCCTGACACAGTTTTGCTGAGTTTGGTCGTAGCCAAAAAGAAAAACCAAACGATTTGGAGCATGTCATATATTTGCTCATCATTGGCAACTTGTTTTTTCATGTGGAAAATGATACCCACGAAGAAACAATACCAAGTAATTGAACTAATTGAATTGGACTGACTTCTTAAGTGAAATAATACAATTTTTAGGGAAACTGCTGAAAAAAGTACAGGTTTTTAATAAGGCCTTTTAACTAGGAAAGCATGGGGAAATTCCTTAAAATATCACCTTGTTTTTTTTAAGAGACATTTTGACCATGCACTTCTAATTTTATGATATTAAAGATGATATATACTTAATCTTAGGCAATGTTTTAGCCTCAGTTTATAAGAAATTTTGAGGATAGTCTCCTTTTTCCCCATCTATTTCCTTCCATTTTTCTTTGAATGGAGGAAGGAAACAGAAATTATTAAAAGCAAAGAGTAGCTTGTATTTATTCTCTTGTCTATAAAACTATGGGGAAAAAAAACTTTCCTGGTAGATCCCCAGTTAAGTGGTTCTGTGGTATATCTTAAAGTGTTTTCCATATGTATATTTTTAAGGAAAGCATGTGCACACGTGCATGTGAGCCAGGGTGGGGCAGAGAGAGAGGAAGAGAGAGAATTCCAAACAGGCTTCACACCATCAGCACAGAGTCCAATGTGGGGCTTGAACTCACAAAACCATGAGATTATAACCTGAGCTGAAAGCAAGAGTTGGATGCTTAAAAAACTGAGCCACCTAGGCACCCCAGTTAAAGTGTTTTCCATAGTAAAACTACCTAATCTCTCAGAATTTTGCCCTAGACATTCATTGTATTTCGAAGGAGTAGCTAATATATCCATGGAGTAAAGGGTCTCTCAAGTGCTTCCTTTTTAAGTTTCCACTTTCTCCACTCCTGGACTAGTGAAAATATTTGGAGAAGTCTTAATGAATCAGTGCTTAACCATTGCCAGCCTTCATCTGTTTTAGCAACCTATAAAATTTAAAACTCTCAAGCTCATAATAAACAAAGGAACTAACTCTCAAGCTCGCATCACATAATTAGGTCTTATCCATTTTGTAGCTGTTGAAAAATGATTACTTTTCTGGCTAATGAAAAACTGAAAGTGAGTCAAATGGTTTTGTTTTGGTTTTGTTTTTAATTTCTGAATTAGTTGCCTGATAAAATAAGAATAGACCACAAAATAAAACCATGTTTATTGTGGCTTTCTTAGAACTATATTTCTTAAAATGTACATTAATGCCCTCACAGTCAAATATTTATTTCAATTTCAAAAATGAGGAATGTTAGTGTGTTGATCTGCATTGTAAAATATGACAAAGTTGGATTAAGCTACATAGAGAATTTTAAACCAAAGGTGTGTCTGCTGAATGGATAGGTGTTTACATCAGTTAAGAATTGTATTTGGCTACCAATGAGAGACTGCTAAATAATTTAAATATATATGGTTTTATTTTTGTCAGTCAATAAAAAAGTATGTAGACAGGCAGTTACTGATATCTATTCAATAGCATGGGAATGTCAGGGAAACTTGGACGAATTTGTAAGCCATCCACTCATGGTCCCCAAATGGCTGCTGGACCTCAATTTACAACTAGGTTTTGGGAAAGAAAAGAAAGAAGGGGGAAATGTAAAGTAAAGTAGAACCTACCTGTCAGCTTAATAAAACTTTTCCAGACATTTCATCCAGTGCTTTATTACAACTATGTAATAATATAAAGGAAGGAATAGAAACATGGAGGTCTTACTGCTACATACGTTGAATTTCAGTACCCACTTAGACTCCTCTTCTGAGTTAATCATGCAAAGCCAAAGTTAGAAAACTTCATCCACTGACCACCTTTGTTATAGAAACCTGAGTTTTCATCTCCCATTATTGATGGACCAATAATTAGACTAAACTCTCCTGGGGGTTGGGGGGCAGTATGGACAGGATTGTACCCGGAAGCTCTACCCCTTGGCATTCAACATATGAAAGAAATTTTCATTGTCGAAGAGCAACCTTGAAGTTTCATCACATATATTCTGTCCTATCTATTTTAGCCTTCTTCACACAAGAGTTGTAAAATTGTCTTATACCAAAAGGTATTTTAGTTTTCTAGGCCTGCCATGGCAAAATACCACAGATGAGGTAGCTTAAACAATAGAAATTTATTGTCTCACATATCTGGAGGCTAGAAATCCAAGATCAGGGCAGGTCTCTCACAACCAAACTGTGAGAGAAAATGTGTTCCATGCCTTTCTTCTAGTTTCTAGTGGTTTTCTGGCAGTCTTTGGTTTTCTTGGATTGTAGAAGCATCATCCTGATCTCAGCCCTTATCTCTACATGGTGTTCTGTCGTCATCTTCATGCAGTATTTGTATCTATCCAAATTTCCTCTTTTTATGAGGACATGCATCATACAGGATTAGTGCTCTAATGACATCACCTTAACTTGACTACATCTGCAAAGACCCTATTTCCAAATAAGATTGCATTCTGAGGTACTAGGGGTTAGAACATGAACATATCTTTTTGAAAGAACATAACTCATAATACAGATTATATGCAAATTACTTATCAAATGATCCTGTGGCATCCACATTATGACATTTTTTTTCTCTTCCTCCATTTCATGGGAAATTTTAGGCTGTAGGGGTATTAAGATTTTTAAAAAATTTATAGTACTTTTTAAAATCTTGAATTTATTATTTGTTTTTTTAACTTAATTTGATTTTAATTCCAGTATAGTTAACATGCAGTGTTAAATTAGTTTTTAGGCGTACAATATAGTTATTCAACAATTCTATGTATTACTCAGTGCTGTTCAAGATATGTATACTTGTAATAAGGATATTTAAGACTTCTTAAGGGCCTCCTCAATAGCATACATTGGAAATAGTGCTAGTACATTATCGTGAAAATATATAATGTATCTAGGTCACAGCTGGATTGTTCTTGAATCTGAAATATAGATACTTCACATTATGTCTCTGTAACCATTATGTCTGTGTCTTTTCACCACAACAGTTCATCTTTCTCAACACTTTTTTGGGGAATAAAACAACTTTTTTTTTAATCTTAAATTTCTGAGAACAATACATTAAATCAGTATAGCTTCAGGAAAAGACATACCACTTACTTAACACAGTAGTTGCTTTATTTTGTCACAGTCTTAAGGAAAAGGAAGTGCATATTCAGGGGGTTGCATTGTGTCCACCAAAAAGATAGGTTCAAGTTCTAAACCCTGGTACCTGTAAATAGGAGCTGATTTGGAATTAGAGTCTTTGCCGGTATAATCAAGTTATGAGGGAAATCATAATGGAGAGTGAATGCTTATCCAATGATTAATATCCTCATAAGAAGAGGGAAATTTGGATACAGAGACACAGAGAGAGACCATGTGAAGACAAATAGAGACTGGAATGAAGCATCTATGAGCCAAAGAATGCCAAACCTTGCCAGTAATCACCAGAAACTATGAGAGAGGCATGGAACAGACTCTCCCTCAGAGACTGCAGACAGCTTGCCAAGCCTTTTGGACTTGATTTTGGACTTTGAGCTTTCAGAGCTATGAGAGAATAAATTTGTGTCAAGCCACCCAGCTTGTGATAATTTGTTATGGCAGCCCTAGGAAATTAATATATCCAGCATATCCCATTTTGATAGCAAATGCCTGTCTAAAGATAAGCACCAACCGTCACTCCTTACCCAATTTTTTCCTTTCTTGGTGAGTAAAATAAACTTCATTACGATTTATATTCAAACTTTACACTCACACTATTGTTTATTATCTCTATAAACTTGTTTTTATCGTTTTATATATATGGACATATACATAGATTTATACATATATATGTATAAACATACACTCCAATCTATGAAAATTATTTTGGTTTGAGATAATATACTTCATAATTACCCTTTAAAATTAATTTTGTTTTCAGTTGATGGCTTTTCACTTGAGGGCAAAATTTTCAGGAGCAAAATGAAAATTATTAAATGAGACGTAGACTTTGCTTTGACTTTCATGGTCACAACATGAGCAAAGAGTTTCCAGCAAGAATAAAGTAAGTGGATATATTGGTTTCCTGGGAAATAATACAGTATACTACCCTTATTCATGGTTTTGTTTTCTGCACTTTCAAGTTACCCAAGGTCAACTGCAGTCCAAAACACACGATCCTCCTTCTGAGGATACATAGCCTGACAAACGTCACTTAGCACTATATCACAGTGTGCACATCATTGACCTCATTTGTCTCATCACATAAGCATTTGATTATCTCACATAATCAGAAGAAGAAGGGTGAGAACAGCACAAGATATTCTGAGAGGAAGCACATTTGCATAACTTTTATTACAGTATATTATCATTGTTCTTGTGTATTACTGTTAATCTCTTACTGTGCCTAGTTTATAAATTAAATTTTATCATATGTATGTATGTTTAGAAAAAGACAGTATGGGGAGCCAGGGTGGCTCAGTCAGTTGAGCGTCTGATTTCAACTCAGGTCATGATCTCACGGTTTGTGGGTTTGAGCCCTGCGATGGGCTGTGTGCTGACATCTCAGAGCCTTGGTGCCTGCTGCGGATTCTGTGCCTCCTTCTCTCTCTGCCCCTCCCCCACTCATCCTCGCTCACTCTCTCTCTCAAAAGTAAATGAAACATTTAAAGATTAAAAAGAAAAAAAAAGAAAAAGACAGTATATGTGGAGTTCAGTATTATCCATGGTTTCAGGTATCCTCGGGGGTCTTGGAATGTATCCCCCATGGATAAGGGGGGACAAGTACTGTATTATTGGAAAAAATATATAGTTATTCATATAGTTTTTAATAATACATATAAAGAGGGAGAGGAAATACATGAATTATTCAGGGGAAGAAAAGGGGAGCAAAGCAGGAAATGAGGGAAAAGGGAGTTAGGCAAAACTGGTGGGAAGATCAAAGTGAGAAGTACCTGAGTAGAGTGTATTTTTTCCATCACTCTTACTTTTTGATACTGTACTACTAGTCTTCAGCTCTATTTATCAGATTTGTGTGCAGTTTTTCAGATTAATTCTTTAGACTTCCATTTTTAATAATTTATCATTAAAATATAATTTCTTTTCCCCAACTATCCTTCAGCAGTTTGTTCACATATTGCTTTGTCAGACAGTATCCTGACTAGCCAAATTCTGTCACCTGATAGTCACTGTACTTCGGAGATTCCTTATACTGCTCCACCTGTTCATCTTTTTACTGAACTTTTCACCTTTTACCAAAATTTGTAACTTACTTATTTATTAATCTTTGTTTTAGTCTGCTTTTGCCACTTCCCCCCCCCCCCATCCCCAGTAACAGAAGCTTCTTGAAGTCAGGCACCTTAGTCATTGATGAATCCCATGAATCTAAGGCAGTCCTTGACATACCATAGGTGCTCAATGGTTATTCATTTAAAAAAAAATGAATGAGTATATTTTCTTCAAAATAATGATCTGTTGTGACATTTTCAGGACTTTTTTGGTAATCACTCACCCTTTATTATGTGTACATTTGTTAAAGTTGGATATTGGACAAGGCTCGTGTGTTCTCATTTTATCATTGGACGTGGAATTATATATGTATGAAGGGGAGTTGTTGCTTGACTAATTGTTTGCCTCCTAAAATATGTCTATAACATAGTGTAGTAAGATGTTAACAAATCTCAATGAAACACATCTGCTCTACTGTTGTCTCCAACTCCTGGTCTCTTCAAACTTTTAAAACTGTCATAGATTACTGGAAACAAGACTGCATTTGAAATTAGTTCAATAAAACAGTAGTTGCAGATGCTCCATTAAGAGTTTAAAAACAAAATTGTCAGCCAAAGAAAATGGCTTGTAAATGTCTGGCCATCACTTCAGTGCTGCAGGAGTAAGTTGTCTGGCAAAGAGGGAAGTGGGGCTCCCTGCTTGCTGACACATAAATGACTAAATTGGAGAGGTTTCTTAGTCTGTCTGCTAACCAGTGGTGTGGATATGTAACTGGATGCTGGCATTACAGTGCAGTTGTAGGTAAAAATCCAGAAGGTGATGAAAGACAATCTACGGTAATAGAATTGGAAGAACTCAGGGGATTGGACCAACCAGGTACAGTCTTGCTGCTCCTTCTTTCTCAGTTGTATGAGCATTTTTCTACGATCTAGAAAGTACAGGGCGATGCTTTCCAATTTAATTGATGGCTTAGTCTGGCATAAGTGATTCCACATGGTGGTTGATGAATGGCTCTTGGGTTAACCCCTCCTCTTTTTTAAGAAATAGACAAATCCAGCAGAACTTTCCCTTTTCTCGCTAGAACTATCACCCACATATCAATTTATCTATTTTAGATGAATTTTAAAATATTTCAAAAGCTGATGAAACCTCTTGTTCTTGGCTTTGCGAGAAATTGGAACATCATAAACAGAATTTTCTTATATTCTCAGCCATTGGGTTGATGAATGGTTGAAGGAAAAGCAGCATCCTGAGTTTTTCAAAGGCATGTCTATGCTTAGGTCAGATTATATGGTGACTTGTAGTGTTACTATACTAGTATCCCTTTACACAAGAAAAATTTCTTTTAAATAACAATATCAATTTGGGCTTGCTCAGGGATTTAACAGAAAGGTTTGGAATATGGCAATGGTAATATATACTCAAAAGGTCAAAAATTCTCAGCTAGAGACTAGTTCAATATGCTCATTCATCACATTCCATTTTTGCTCATGTGAAACAAATACATAGAACTAACGTAAGTTAAACCATGGAACTGCATAATCAGGCTTTAAAATAAAAGTACCAAATCTCAACGTACTAGTGTCATTTCACAGGATTAATCTTGATACAGTCTTTGTTTAATAGATATTTTGGATTGTGTTGTTTCCAAAATTCACAGCTAGAAATAAACTGAATGACAGACTGTGTCAATAGCCTTCATGTATATGACACATTTCATCTAAAAACTGCAAGGTACTACATATTTAACCTGTTAATAATTTTATATAAAATCTTGATTAAAATATTCTGAATTTACCAAGAATAAAACAAAGACAATTGAGCAGTAACAAAGGTTGAGGTTTCTTTAATCTTTTGAGTAAGCTATATTGGAGAGATGGCTTTTACCATAATTTTGGGATGATGCAGTTTAGAATTTACACGTTGTGATCTTCAGATGAAGACAGCTGATGCTTATACACATCACTGAAGCCAAGTGGTGGCTTAATACACTGCATCCAAGCTGCTTCCATGAGTAAGTGGGCTCTAGACTTTCTCTCTTGTTTACTCAGTATTGGAGGAGACATTGCAACAAGGGTGGAAGTTGGTTTCAAACCAGAACTCCACAAGATATACTGTTCTGCCTCTGTGTGGTCCTTTGGTGACCGACCTCATTTCGCTTGTAGAAACCCTGGGAAATAGATGTGGCTATTAGATACTAATAATAGCCATAGATACTAATAATAGATATGGCTAATAGATACTTCTGGGTGGTCCTTAGCAGTTAATAGAGATGAATTCTGGGGCCATCATAAGAGATTCACAAAAGTCCAAGAAACTAGGCCTGGACAAGACCCAGTCTATTAAGATTGGTGATTACTCCTAAGTATCTCAGTATATAAATTGAAAGTACTAGGGTATAAATTGAAAAGACTAGAGATCCCATCAAACACACATCACCAACTCTGCTGCCAACCTTGGTTGGCATTTTTTAAGGCCAAACTTAAGGCACCATGTTTTCAGATTGAGCAATAACTGGGTTGTACCACAGTAGGTGGTCAGAACTTTCTAGGAATTTCCCTATGGCCAGGAATATACAAGGAAATTTGCTTTAATATACTTAAGTCCAATGACTTCTCTAAATAACATCAATATTAATTGTATATGCATAAATAGGGTAGCTGAGGTATGGTTAATATAAAAATACACTGTAGTACAGTGGAAGGAGCATGTGCTTTGGAGACCGCCAGTTCTGGGTTTTAGTACCCACTCTGCCATTTCAATCTCTGACACTTGAGTGGCCGAGGGACTTGAAACATTATCATCCCAAGAGATAGTATATACAGAAAGTATCAAATATTCAAAAAGTATTCAGACATGCTTGCATATATTGATCTTTTCAGAAAAGTTGACAATAGTTCAAAGGTAAAAAGAGTTCAGTAGCAAAATCATGGGGTTTGGGTCAGAAAGTTTTGGATTGACACTGAGTGACTATGAGCAATTTCTTACCTGAACCTGAAATAGAGGTCTTCATATATAAACGTGGTCAATATTATCTACTTTGTAGAATAGTTACAAGGACTAGATGTTAAGTACCTAGCAGGGTGTGTGACACATTTTAGGTACTAAATCAGTGCTAGCTTATATTTCCTCCATTTTCCACTTTATAGCCTCCCATAGCTACTTGGGGTCTCTATTGGCAATAAAATATTGAGCATATAAAGGGTGGGTCTGGACAATTTTGACAATTTTTTTTCCATTTTATTTAACTCTAATTTAGTTGACATGCAGCGTAATAATGGTTTCAGGAGTAGAATTAAATGATTTGTCACAAATAACATGCAGTGCTCATCCCAACAAGTTCCCTTAATGCTCTTTACCCATTTAGCCCATCCTCCACCCAACACCCCCCAGCAACCCTCACTTTTTCTCTGAATTTAAGAGTCTCTTATGTTTTGCCTCTCTCTCTGTTTTTATCTTACTTTTCCTTCCCTTCCCCTTTGTTCATTTGATTTGTTTTTTAAATCCCACATATGAGTGACATAATAGATTTGCCTTTCTCTGACTGACTTATTTCACTTAGCATTATTAATACATTCAAGTTCCGCCCACGTTATTGCAAATGGCAATATTTCATTCTTTTTGATCGCCAAGTAATGTGGTATACACATACCACATCTTCTTTTCCATTCATCAGTCAATGGGCATTTGGACTCTTTTCATAATTTGGCTATTGTCATATGGTCATATGGTATTTCTATTTTTAATTTTTTGAGAAACCTCCATACTGGGTTCTCTATTCTGTTCCATTGATCTATGTGCCTGTTTTTGTGCCAGTCCCTTACTGTCTTCATGATTACGGCTTTGTAATACAAATTGCAGTCTGGAATTCTGATGCCTCCAGCTTTAGTTTTCTTTTTCAACACTACTTTGGTGTTTGTATTTACAAAAGGACATTAGGAGGTGTGGTGATGGAATTGTTCTTTTTTTAAAAATTTTATTTAAATCCAAGTGATTTCACATATAGTATAATAATGGTTTCAGGAATAGAATTTAGTGATTCATCACTTACATATAACACCCAGTGCTCATCCCAAGAGGTGCCCTCCTTAATGCCATCACCCGTTTAGTTCATTCTCCCGCCCAACACCCCTCCAGCAACCCTCAGTTTGTTCTCTGTGTTTGTCTCTTATGGTTTGTCTCCCTCTCTGTTTTTATCTTATATTTCCTTCCCTTCCCTTTGTTCATCTGTTTTCTTTCTTAAATTCTGCATAAGAATAAAATCGTATGATATTTATCTTTCTCTGACTGACTTATTTCACTTAGCATAATAAATTGTAGTACCATCCATGTTGCTGCAAAAGGCAAGATTTTATTCTTTTTGATCACTGAGTAATATTCCATTGTATATGTATACCATGTCTTCTTTATTCATCAGTCGATGGACATTTGGGCTCTTTCTATAGTTTGACTATTGTTGACGGTGCTGCTGTAAACGTTGGGGTGCCTGTGTCCCTTTGAATCAACACTCTTGTATCCTTTTGATAAGTACCTAAGTGCAATTGCTGAGTCCTAGGGTAGTTCTATGTTTAATTTCTTGAGAAACCTCCATACTGTTTTCCAGAGTGAGTGCTGCACCAGTTTGCATTCCCACCAGCAGTACAAAAGGATTTCCCTTTCTCAGCATCCTCACCAACATCTGTCGTTTTCTGCGCTGTTAATTTTAGTTTTATAAGTTCTTTATAGATTTTGGATACTAAACCTTTATCCAATATGTCCTTTGCAAATGTCTTCTCCCATTCCATCATCGCCTTTTAGTTTTGTTGATTGTTTCCTTCACTCTGCGGAAGCTTTTTCTCTTGATGAGATCCCAATAGTTCATTTTTGCTTTTGTTTCTCTTGCCTCTGGAGACATGCCTAGTAAGAAGTTGCTGCAGCTGAAGTCAAAGAGTTTGCTGCGTGTTTTCTCCTCCAGGATTTTGATGATTTCCTATCTTACATTTAGGTCTTTCATCCATTTTGAGCTTATTTTTATGTATGGTGTAAGAACGTGGTCCAGGTTCATTCTTCTGCATGTCACTGTCCAGTTTTCCCAGCACCATATGCTAAAGAGACTATCTTCTTTCCATTGGATATTTTTTCTGCTTTGTTGAAGATTAGTTGGTCATACATTGGGTCCATTTCTGAGTTCTCTATTCTGTTCCATTGATCTATGTGCCTGTTTTTATGCCAGTACCATACTGTCTTGATGATTACAGTTTTGTAATACAGCTTGAAGTCTGGAATTGTGATGCCTCCAGCTTTGATTTTCTTTTTCAGGATTGCTTTGGCTATGCAGGATCTTTTCTGGTTCCATACAAATTTCATAATTGTTTGTTCTATCTCTGTGAACAATGCTGGTGTTATTTTGATAGGGGTTGCCTCAAATGCATAGATTGATTTAGGTAGTATAGACATTTAACAACATTTGTTCATCCAATCTATGAGCATGGAACATTTTGAATTTTCTTTGCGTATTCTTGAGGTTCTTTCATAAGCTCTCTTTAGTTTTCAGCGTACAGATCTTTTACTTCTTTGGTTATGTTTATTCCTAGGTATCTTATGGTGTTGGTGCAGTTGTGAATGGAATTAATTCCTTGATTTCTTTTTCTACTGCCTCATTATTGGTGTATGAAAGTGTAATCAATTTCTGTACATTGATTTTATATCCTGCAACTTTGCTGAATTCATGTATCAGTTCTAGCAGTTTTTTTGTGTGGAGTTTTTTGGGTTTTCCATGTAAAATATCATGTCATCTGCAAGGAGTGAAAGTTTGACTTCTTCCTTGTTGATTTGTATGACTTTTATTTCTTTTGTTATCTGATTGCTAATGCTAGGACTTCCAACACTGTTAAACAACAGTGGTGAGAGGGGACATCCCTGTCTTGTTCCTGATATTAGGGGGAACGCTCTTAGTTTTTCTCCATTGATGATGATCTTAGTGGTGGGTCTTTCATATATGACCTTTATGGTATTGAGGTATGTTCCTTCTATTCCTACTTTCTTGAAGGTTTTTTTTTTTTTTAACAAAAAAAAAAGATGCTGTATTTTGTCACATGGTTTTTCTGCATCTTTTGAGAGGATCATGTGGGTCTTACTCTCTTTTATTATGTGATGTATCACATCAATAGATTTTAGGCTATTGAGCCACCCCTGCAGCCCAGGAATAAATCCCACTTCATTGTGGTGAATAATTCTTTTACTGTATTGCTGGATTCAATTTGCTAGTATCTTGTTGAGAATTTTTGCATCCATGTTCATCATGGAAATTGGTCTGTAATTTTTCTTTTTAGTGGGGTTTTTGTGTGGTTTTGGAATTAAGGTAATGCTCATTCATAGAATGAGTTTGGAAGTTTTCCTTCCATTTCTAGTTTTTGGAACACATTCAAAAGAATAGGTATTAACTCTTACATATAAACTACCAAAACTGAAACATGTTTCAAATAGAAAATTTGGACAAACCCGTAACTAGTAAAGAAATTGAATCAGTAATGAAAAATCTCCCAACAAACAAGAGTCCAGGGTGGTTTTCCAGGGGAATTCTCCTGACATTTTTTTTTTTACATCAAAAAAGAGCAAATGGAAACTTTATGCTCTTGGTATGGCATCCAGAATATAGAAGTCCAAGACAGGAATCAGAAAACAGAGGATTCCAAGAAGATACTGCATTTCTTGTGACACTGACAATATAGGCTCCAGTGAAGGTGCTTGGTTTTTACAACCCCCATGGACTGAGTCCTCAGAATAGGTCTGGGAGCAGGCACTCTTTTTTCTGGTACCTTTATAATAATTTGACTGTCTTCCAGAGGCCTCTTTCCTCGTCCCAGAGCCCAAAACACTTGAGCTTTTCCCTATTCAGGAGTATGACACGATAGGAAGTATATCCCAAGGTGGTACTTGAGCTTCAGTTAGTACGAGGAACAATATGACTTCTTTAGGCAGGTAAAGAGTAGAGATCCTGTAGGAGAAGGGACCATTTAAATTAACACAGTAAGAATACTAAGAACATATTGGGGCATTCGTGATGCAGTGTCTGTGTGCATATGTATACACCTTTTTCTTGAATTACAGACATGATTTTAAAGATCAATTGAAAAGAGGTCGAGGATAAGTCTTATTAAGATATGAAGATCAAGTGGAAGAAATACCTGAAAGCTTAGAGCAAACATAGGTGAAAATATGAAAGAAAAAAAGACTTCAAGGAAAGTGTAGGAAATGATTGAAGGGATAAAAGGTTTTCGTAGGAAAACTAGGCAGCATCTTGTTTCCACATCTCAGCAGAAAAATCTGTGTTTGGGCTGTCCCTAAAATTCCAGACTCATATTTTTGTTTGACACTCAACTTGAATGCGTAGCAATCATTTCAAACTTAACAGGTCCAAAACTGAACTTCTGATCTTCCCCCACCAAATTTTACTTTCATAGCCTTCTACATCTTTGTTAATGGAAACTCCATCCTTGAAGTTGCTCATAAAAAATCTTGGGTTACCTTTGACTCCCCGCTTTGTTTCACACCAAGTATCTGATTGATCAACACATTTTGTCATCTGTACCTGTGCTGAATTTGCTCCTAACACATCCACTGATGGCATCATGATGGGAATCATCATTGTCTCTCACTCAGCTGACTTCAGTAGTCTTCCAACAAGCCTCCCTTTTCCTTTTCTCAACCCAGGGGAATCCTCTTAAAAAATAGGTTAGATCATGTCATTCCAACAATAAACCATTCAATAGCTCTCCACCTCACTGAGTAAGAACAAAATCATGGTCACGACCCATAGGACCTTATGTACACTGCTCCTTATGCCTATCCCCAACTTCTCATCTTACCTATAACCTTGTGGTCGCAACATATTATGATTCAACTCTTTGCTCACTCAGTTTTAACCCCATTTGTCTCCTTCGTTCTTAAAAATGCCAGGTATTCTCCCTCCTGGAACTTTTTCCATCAGTTATCAACATGCCTTCCTCCCTCCCCTCATTAACCTATTTAAAATTTCAGACCTCCTTTGTTTTGTGTGTCTCCATAACAATTATCAGCATCTAACATAATATCTATTTTACATATTTACCTTGCTTGCTTTCTTATCTTGCCTCTCTCATCCCTACCTTGCCCCCAGAAGTGAGACTTTATTACTGCAGGAATTTATTGTCTGATTTGTTCACTGTTATATCCTCAGGAACTATAGTACAACCTGTTACATAGTGTTGGTTGAAGTTTACTGATTGTGATAGGAGGAGTCAGTGCTGACGGATCTTTTCTTCGGTGCTGTTCTGGAAGTCAGTCATGCAGGCCCACTTGAAGGCTGCACTACTGTGTTGCCAAAATTTGGTAAGCGCTAACAGTTGTCCTTACCCACTTTGCTATTTTCTTTGCCTTCTTTCCTCTCTTACCCATAGTAGGCCCTAAATAGAGCTTTGAGTTTTGATTACTGAATGGGATCTTCTGATTGAGCTACATTTGGAGACTCAAGCTATTAGAAGAATTTCTTAATCATAAGAAATGTCATAAGTGTCAATTGTTTTATAATAAGAAATTAGAAATATCATGTAAAAATTTGACCTAAAACTGTACCCATTTGGTCTTTAGAGATTACACTTTTGATAATTATTGAACCATACTGAAAGTCAAGTGAAATTTGAGAAGCTAGACAAATAAGCCTGTTTAAGACAAAAGAAAGGAGCAAAATACACAAGAATGGGCATGAGATATGAGACATTACTGGAGGTGTGATTAAATTAGTAATAAAAAAATAAAGTATTTCTACAGACAATTTTGTGGCAACAAACCTAAAAACCTTAGAGATAACAGAGAAGCCTCTGTAACATAATTTAAATTTCTAAAATTATCTCAAGAGAAAGTAACAAACTTAATTCAATAATAACAAAAGTGATGGAGAAGTTTAAAAATCTGCCATTAATAAAATCCACTGAGAACACAGATTTTCACAACTGAATTCTCTCAAACCTTTGGAAAACAAAACAGATAATCTCCACATTATTTAAAATAGTAAAATCCACTATAAAAATCCTTAATATAAAACTTCATGAATTTAGCATAAAAAAGAAAACTGTAGCCTAATCTCATATACAAATGCAGATGTAAAAATCTTCCCTTCCCCCATAGTCTTCTGTTAAGTTTCTCAAATAGTTACAGAGAGGGAGGCAAACCATAAGAGACTCTTAAATACAGAAAACAAACTGAGTGTTGATGGGGTGGGGGGGTCGGTGGGTGATGGACATTGAGGAGGGCACTTGTTGGGATGAGTACTGGGTATTGTATGTAAGTGATGAATCATGGGAATCTACTCCCTAAGCCAAGAGTACACTGTATACACTGTTTGTTAGCTAACTTGACAATAAATTATATATATATGTATGTATATATATATATATAACTTTCATATAAAACTAAAAAACTTTATATATATATATGTATATATATATAACTTTATATATATATGTATATATATATATAACTTTCATATAAAACTAAAAAAACTTTATAAAATATTTTTATTTTTAATATCTACAAACCAACTAGTATAATTATTTATGTCAGTCTATAAAAGATCACAATCTTATGGTAATATCAATACATCCAAAAAAATATTTATGTTAAATAGGAATAAAAGTAAACTACACAATATGACAAAATAACTTCCCTCAAACCAAAACTAATTATAGTTCTAAATTATAAAATTCTCATTGTGATTAATATAAAAAATGAGAGGGGTGCCTGGGTGGCTCAGTCAGTTAAGCATCTGACTCTTGATTTCCACTCAGGTCATGATCTCACAGTTTGTGAGTTTGAGCCCTGCATCAGGTTCTGCACTGACAGTGCAGAGCCTGCTTGGGATTCTCTCTCTCCCCTCTCTCTACCCCCACCCTGCTCTCATACACTCTCTTTCTCAAAATAAATAAACTTAAATATTAAAAATGAGATGGAAATTTCTACTGCTATCATTGTTGTGGGGTAGCGAGTTAAAAAAAATTGAAGTCAGTATAAACACTGGAAAATAAGATTTTTTTTCTAATGACAATATTGTATGCCTAGAAATCTCAAGATTCTAATTAAAATCAAAATCCAGGAAAAAATTGAACAAGAATTTGTTAAGGTAGAAATAAGGTAATATATAAGGTAAATAAGGTAAATATGTAAAGATCAACAGCTTTGTCCATGTTATCTGTAAGTAAATGTCAATAAAAATTGAATATCTATTTACGATAAACAATAATATTACAGATAATTTTAAGATGAAAATATCAGATCTATGTAAAAATATCTATAAATCTTACTGAAGGACATAAACTAATATTTATGGAAAATATGCACTTACATGGGAAGAATTAATACAGTAAAAATGTCAATTCTTTGAAATATTCTATAAATTTGAGCCACTTCTAAATAGAACTTCATCAAGGTTGATTTTAGAATGGATACAGTGACCTAAAAGTCTGCTTGAAAGAATATATGTCTGAGAACAGCCAAGAAAAGTTTCATATAGAAGAATGAAAAGCTGGGAAATTTGCTTTACACATTATTCATCAGACTATAAAGTCACTATAATCACATCAATATAGTATTAGCCATATGGAGCCATAAAAAGACAGAGAATCTATAAAATAGATGTCTGTGTGTGAAAATTTCATATATGGTATATTCAGTGGGAAAATAATTATTTAGCAAATGGGGCTACCAATTAGCTATTTATCCAGAAGGAAGCTGTTGTGCCCATTTTCACTACATTTGCTGATCAATACTGTAGCCACAAGCTACAAGTGCCATTTAAATATGAATTAATTAAAAATAAATATTGAAATTGTGTTCTTCAGCTGCATTAATCATGTTTTAAAGCGTGGCCCATGTTCACTTTATTGGCAAGTGCAGATTATTGGAAGATTTCCATCTTTGTAAAATGTTATATTGGACAGTACTGATCTTCCCTTCCTCCGTTTCCTTATACATATAAGGAAACTTACATATGAAACACTTAGAAGAAAATCATCAAGGCTACGTATGCAATGTAGGGTTTTGGGGGAAACGATAACATTACCAGAAACCCAGAAAAAAATAAAAAGAGATATATTTGACATAAGAAATTATAACTTTTGTACATGCCTAGAAACCAATATCCATTGGAGTTCTTGACTGAAAGCAACAGCATCTATTTTAGATATATGTTGTGGAAAACAGTTTGGCAGGCAGCTGTGCTCACTGGTATACCAACAATACTGCATAGCCAGAAAAACAATTTGGAAGAGAAAACAGCTAAGTGTCACTGAGAGACTACTTTGGGAATATACCACTGCTACCTCTGTAGGGCATCAGTACTATAGCTACTGTCCTGCCTTGATCATTTCCTAGCTGAAGTTATGTGCAGGAGAATCTGATAGGACGAGACTGGGGCATATTCTTGTGTCTTAGCTGCAAGATATCATGTGAAATCACATTTCTAGTTTAGAGGGACAGGACTCATAAGTGGTAAATTCTCACATATAGAAAAGATGTTCATTATTTCCTCTAGCAACCACAAGTATGACAAATGTCCACTACATTAACAAAGTCAGCAAATGATAGAATGGCTGGGGGAGTATTGCAACCCAGATGAAGATGAATGTTTAATGTTTCTCTGATAGAGAACATGTCCTTACAAATTGTAAAGAAAAAGACAAACTACCTAATAGAAAAATAGATCAAGGATATGAAGAGGGAGTCCACAGAAGAGTAAATTCAAATTTCTTAAACTTAAAATCACAAGGAGATAACACTGACTGAACAGACTGACAAAATTTAAAAGTTTTAATAAATTTGCCAGCAGGCTGTGAAGGAAATGGTATAGAAACTATCCCCACCTTTTGTTACGGGAACAGAAACTATCCCCACCTTTTTAGAAAGCAATTTAAGAATGTCTGTATAATTTAAAATAACCATAGTCTTAGAAGCAACCCCATTCCTTTGAAGTAAAAGAACCACTATATAAAAATATATATACAAGGATGCTTATGTTCTTTTTTATTTTTTGTAGTGGCAAAGACTGAAAGTGTGAATGGACTTAAGTTGAAAAAAAATATGATACACTCACATTATGAGGTATTAAAAAAGCAATTGTAAGGAATGAGTAAGATCTATGTTGTTTGTCTTGGATTTATTTTGACAACGAGCTTTGAATGAGAAAAGCAAGATGAAGAGAAGCAAATAGAATAGCATACAAAACACACTGTGAGAAAGGAAAGACACTGAGTTGTTAACAAGAATCACATTGGGTTGTGAACATGAAAGAGGTAAGGTGATGCAGGTGGAGAAGAAGAACAGAGATGTTGGGAAACAGAAAAACAAAACAAGAGTTGAAAGTTAAAAACATATTCAAAACTCTCATTAATATAAAACTATTCACATGAGTTATATGTATACCTATTTCAAGAGAAATTATAAAAGCATTTAAGGTTCTACACTTTAGACATGTCTAAAACATATTATTAGGTGAAAAAAATTTTTTTAATATTCCAAAATAATATGTAAATAATTCCATTAAAAAGCAAGTAAACAAACAAGTGTGTGTGTGTGTGTGTGTGTGTGTGTGTGTGTGTGTGTACCAGCAAGATGACAGGATACACACCGATTGATATTCTGGTTTCCTCAGGATAGAATTGGAGAGCAAAGGGTAATTTTACTTAATATAGTAATACTAACAAATCTTAAAATTCACAAATACATATTTTAATTAAAAATATATGTTACTACACAAGAATGTATTATAAACGGAATAAACTATATGAGTCATGGAATAATTGGAGAGCATCAAGTCAGAGAGAGTGATTTGAGATAGCCTCTCTGAGGAGAGTAAGCTGAGACTTGAAGGATAACAATAAGTTTTATTGATGGGAGCTGGACAAAGAATGTTTTCAGCTGAGTCCGTGGACCTGATATCTCATTTGAAGGGCAGAAAGGAAGCCAGGGTACCTGCTGTGTTGGGAGAAACTGGCTGGATTGTGTGGGTTAAGGTCAGAGAGCCAGGGCCTTGTAGACCACTGCTAATAAACGTTTGGGTTTGTAGACTGCTTGTGGTCAGTAAACAAGGTCAGCACTTAAACTTCAAAATCTTTGCAGCAACTTCACATTGCTGAGACTCCAGCACGCGATCACTGGATCATCTCAGTTCACATATTTTCAGACTTTCATCATGCATCTCATGTTGCAAATTGCTTCTGGTCATGTGCAGTAGGACCATGTGTCAGTCCATAATGGATTAGAAAAAAGCAAAAGCAAAAATGAAAACAAACTCATCCTCTCCACAGGTTGGTAGAGAAGCACTGTTGTAAATCCTGGAGAAATGTTTTGTTGCTATTCTTAGAGTAGTGGGCAACCACTGAAATGTTTTTAAAATAAATGAGTGTATATGTTTTATGAAAAAGAAGTTCCCTAGTTTAGAAATAGAGTTATCCCAGCTTGCATTGTGCAGAACATATTGGAAAGGATCAAGGATTAAAAGAAGGAGAGTACTTAGGAGAAAATTATGGTGGTGCAGGTGGGGGATGATGCTGCCTGGACCCAGTAGTGGCAGCTGTACATGGGAATGGAAAAGGAAAAGTCATGAGGAACCTTAAATGATTTCTGATTTCTTCTGCCTTAGGAACTGGTATGTTATGATAACATGTATGGAGATAAGGGATAATTAGAGAAGAAGAATGTGAAGGTAAAACTCTATAGTTCCGTTTCATATAGATTTAAGTTTGAAGCATATTTGACAAGCCAAGTGAAAATACAGCTCATCGGAGAGATCTGGACTTACATGGCTTGAGGCATTATATACAGAGTGAACAACCATCTTGGTTTGCGGCTTACCCTATGCAGATGATATTCACACCATGGGATCAGATAAAAGCAACCAAGGAGATCACATTCAAGGATTGAATCAGGTAAATATTAAGAGAGAAAGTAAATTTAGAAGGTTATAACCAGTGAGATGGATAAGAGGAAGACAGAAAAGTGTCAGATATTTGGTACCAAGGGAAAAGAGGATGTCAACCAAAGAATGCTGGTGAATATCGAGAATAGAAGAGTAGACTTGGCAAGATGGTGGTGACAAGTGACCTTAACAAGAAAATATTTTTGAGAATGATGGGGGAAAAAAACTACAGTGTTGTAAGTTGAAGACTGAATGGCAGCAAATATGATTAGCAAGTGCTAGAAAATCATCCCAGCAGCTTTGCATTGAAGGGGAACAGAGAAACAGGTAGTTCTTAGAAGAGGCTGGAGAGACTATAAAGTGTCATTTATGATTCACTTTTAGGAAGTTAAACTGCTACAGGAGTGCAGGAAGTCTGGTAGTCAGTGTTGGGTATCCATAAAAAAATGTTAGCCTTAATTTGAAGTGGTTTTCTTCTTCCTCATTCGTGATCTTTTACAATTATAGTCAGCAAATATGTCAGAAGTTGGCATGAAAAAGTTTTAAAATGGATTCAACTAGTGCATGCATTTTTCCACTGGAGGAGGCTAGAGAAAGGGGAAAGCAAGTTAAAATAATTAAAACGGGAATAATTTCAAGTAGAAAACATAGACTCAAGGCCAGGTGAAAGAGGGAACAGGACACAGAAGTAGATAGAAAGAGGGCAAAAAGTGGAGTCATTGTCATAGATGTTTCCCTGAAGTTGAAGAGTGAAAGCTGAAAGAGCAGCAGGTGGCAAGCAGAGGAAAGAGTGATTGATATTAAAATTTCAGGTTTAGGGGCGCCTGGGTGGCTCAGTCGGTTGAGCGGCCGACTTCAGCTCAGGTCATGATCTTGCGGTCCGTGAGTTCGAGCCCCACGTCCGGCTCTGTGCTGACAGCTTAGAGCCTGGAGCCTGTTTCAGATTCTTTGTCTCCCTCTCTCTGACCCTCCCTTGTTCATGCTCTGTCTCTCCCTGTCTCAAAAATAAATAAAAACATTAAAAAAAAATTTCAGGTTTAATGAGTTGCTGCTGGTGCAAGGTCAGTATCACTGGCTGGGAAGGGGTGGGAAAACAGGTGATTAGAGGTGAAGAAGGGAAGGATCTGACAGCTAGGCAAAATGGTTCATCTGCATGAATTCTGAAGCCACCAAGAATGATGGAATGAATAGGAATGGAGAAGAAGAGGAAGAGAATGAGTCCAGAGTAAATTTGAAGCAGTAACTGAGTCAGTACATGAGTCTAAGAAGATATAGTAGGTGATTATAGTCTGATAGTGCAAGCTTCAAACAGGAGGGAGTGACACACACTAACTCCTTACCTTCTAGTGCTATTGGGTATATGGTGCATGATAGAAAAAAATCCTTTGCTTCAGACCGTTGCAAGGAAAATGATGTCCTCAGGACTTAAGAAGTTGAAGATAATATTCAGAGGAGAGTTTGAAGTGTTAAGGGAATCTCAGGATGACATATTTACTGCATAATTTGCAGGATCCAGTACAATGTAGACATGTAGGAAATCATGTCCCCCAATCAGTAAGAATGTCAACATGGCAACACTACACTTCTAAATGTGGAGCCCTTTATGACTGTACCCGTTGCACGTCTATGAAGCCTCCCCTACCTATTCTGGGTTTTCACAGGGCTAGGAAAAAGATTTGGGAGGGAGGGCAGCATTTGGTTAGATTAGGGGATATACTGTATTTCTTAGTTTGGAACTGCTCTGTGCCTAAATGCTCAAACACTATTATCATTTAATCTTTCTAAAAGATGAGATAAGTATCATTTCTTCATTTTACAGATAAAGAATATGAAGCACTGGAAATTTAAGTGATTTGCCCAAGGTCCCAGTACATATTGAAATATGAATTGATTAATGTTCTCTGTCTAAACTTTGCTTTTGTTTTAACCGACCAATTATACATCCAAGTTTTGGTTAGTTTGATATAATCCAAGGTAGCAAACAAAGAACAACTAAAGAGTAGGCCTCCTATTGTTTTTAAGGCATTTCCTGAAGTCTACCATTTCCTTTCAAACCTGCATTTGAGACGAATGTACCTTTTTAGTACAGGTATATATGTGACACTTTGTAATGGCACAGCTAGGTTAAAAATGAAGGGATGGCATTCAGCCTTTTCCATTTTCAGCATTAGTGAAAGAAGGAATTTTCAATTAATTATGTTTCTTAGTTAATAAAGTTATGGATAAGTTTAATACTATTTTAACGTACAAAGTATGTTTTAGTGGATGTTTGGACTCATTTGTGCTCCCTTAAAAATTCGTATGTTGAAGCCCTAACCTCAGTGTGACCATATTTGTAGATAGGGCCTTTGAAGAGGTAATTAAGGTTAAGAGGTCACAAGGGTGAGGTCCTAATGCAATAGGACTGGTGTGCTTACAAGGTGAGGAAGGGTCAGTCACCAGGGCTGTCTGTGCACAGAGGAAAGGCCGTGTGAGAACATAGTGAGAAAACCAAGCAGCTCTGCCAGCACCTTGACCATGAACTTTGAGTCTTCAGAATGATGAAAAAATTAATTTGTGTTTTGTCTCCAAGTCTGGTATTTTTTTATGGCCACCCTAGTAAACTAATACAGTTGGAAATGGTTTTATTTTTTAGAATTTAGTATAAAAAATAATTCATATTCATCTTTTTTTAGAGCTGGCACGCATGATTTTGCATAAATGTCAATTGGAGGCTTAAAAAAATTCTGTTGGGATGAAATTAGATATGATTTCCTTACTCTGAACTTAACATATTACTTTACATGAAAGCAGGAAAGATTTTCACCTTTAAAAATAATTTAATTTTATTCTTATCACAAATGTTTATTACAAAATATTTAGAAAACATGGAAGGATAAGAACAAAATAAACATAATTTTTATCCTACTATGTAAGGATAATTACTAAAAATATTCTGATTGTGGTATAACAATATATCCATTTAAAAAAGTGTAGGGAGGGGCGCCTGGGTGGCGCAGTCGGTTAAGCGTCCGACTTCAGCCAGGTCACGATCTCGCGGTCCGTGAGTTCGAGCCCCGCGTCGGGCTCTGGGCTGATGGCTCAGAGCCTGGAGCCTGTTTCCGATTCTGTGTCTCCCTCTCTCTCTGCCCCTCCCCCGTTCATGCTCTGTCTCTCTCTGTCCCAAAAATAAATAAACGTTGAAAAAAAAAAAATTTAAAAAAGTGTAGGGATTAATGATACACTCTAATTTGTTTCTTGAATTTAAAACTTAATACATCTATGTATAATATAATATCTATATTTCTGTGTCATTAAATATACTTCATATGTACACACACTTTTTTTTTAAACCATGGCATCAAATTTTACTGCATGAATTTAACATAATTAATTTAATAAATCTATTGTTTTTGGATAATCAGATTTTTAAGTGTTTATGATAAATGACAAGTATGATAATTATGACAGATATTTTCAAAAATTAACATAATTCTCAGCTGGCTCTTTTTCTAAAGTGTCTCTTCTACCTTTTAAAGAGGAAGAAAACTTTATTGCTTAGGCAGTTTCAGGCATTGGTTTTTGCTGTGTTGGTCCAGGAAATTGATGAATTAGAGCGCTGTATATGAGTTAATACATGTGAGGACACATTTGAGAGAAGGAAAAAGATTGAGGTGAAAAGATGGAGAAAAGAGGTTAGAGAGAAGAAATGGCCAGCACTCAGTTGTAGAAGAAAGTTTTGGAGAGTTTTAATAGAGAATCAGAGATATTGGGACCAGCTGCCAAATTGTGATGAGTGCAATTTTAGGAAAGATAAATGGGAGAAGAGTATTTTTGGAACTTCTGCAATGTAGTATGCCTAGAATTAGTCAGAAGTCCCTTTGAGAAATACTAAAAATTACTATGTACTACATTGTACACCTGAAACTAATATAACTTTGTATGTCAAATGATACTTCAAAAATAAATATTTTTAAAACTCCTTTTGAGAAATAGTAAAAATTTGATTTTAAATAGTTTTTGAATACTTGTATATTTTGAATATGACTTCTTCTTTAAAATGAAAACCAATGGTAAAAACGACTTAATTTGCAATACATAAATAATAGAGATGAATATATTTGCAGCCCAATTCTTGAATACATCATAAGTTATTACAACATGCTTGATAAAAAGAATGAGAAAATTTTTAAGGTTTTAATCTATATTTTCAAATTCCAACTAAGAAACTATCTTTTTATCTCTACAAGCACTATGTAAAATATTTCTTCAACTTTGCCAATCTGATAGTGATATCAAATTATTATTTTAATTTGTATTTTTATTAAATGTATATGGATATTTTCTCATTTTCTCTCTCACAGTATTGTGAATGGTGGGCCTATAAATATCTTTTTTTATTAAAGATTGGATAATATCTTATAAATTGTATATTTTCCATGATTTACTTTATAAGATCTAGAGAACAATATTTTCACTTTAAAGTGAAATGCAAAGCTTATATGTTAAATAAAAAATGTATCTCAGATAATGGTGCACATCTAACACTTTCTAAAACTACAAAAATTTATAGTTAGACCTCCCATGAAATATTTTTCTTCTTACATTTTTTCTGTGAATATGGATTATTTCTTCAGGAGGACTGACTTTCAGATTCATTCTTAAATTTTTTTCTTAACATTTATTCAGTTTTGAGAGTGAGAGAGACAGCATAAGCAGGGGAGGGGCAGAGAGAGAGGGAGACACAGAGTCGGAAGCAGGCTCCAGGCTCTGAGCTGTCTGCACAGAACCCAACGTGGGGCTGGAACTCACGGAGTGTGAGATCATGACGTGAGCTGAAGTCCGACGCTCAACAAACTGAGCCACCCAGATGCCCCTAGATTCATTCTTATTAGGTGCAATCTTTGTAAAAAAAAAAAAAAAAAAAATCTTTCTTTTAGATAGATTTTGCCAGCCAGATTCTAAAATTCTATCTAGTTTAAGAGAAAATTGATGAATACAAATTCATTGGTATTTTACTTTTTCTTACCTACTCTGTAATTTCAGATATACAATTTCCTACCTTCAATTTAAGCCTTGATCTAATTACTTTTTCTGTGCTGCTTATTACAGGTAATAAAATCTATCAACCAATAACTCAAGATAGGAACTTCAACCTCATATTTGACACAAGCGTTTTCTCTGTCTTTCCCACATGAAGTCCTATTGACTTTATTTCTGAATATTTTCAGTATATTTATTTTTCCTGTTCATGACAAATAGTACTTAGCATAAGTCCTCATTATCTCATCATGAGATACTTTTTCACAAAATTTTTAAATGTATCTTCATTATCTCATAACTTTCAAACTCTGTAATCTGGTACATAAAGCCCTCCTTCCCAGACTACTCTTCCAACTTTTCTTTCATCTCTCTATCCCTTGAATTTTGTTTTTGTTCTTTAAATTTCTAAATGTTTATTTATTTTTGAGAGAGGAAGAGGGATAGCATGAGTTGGAGAGGGGCAGAGAGAGAGTGGGAGACACAGAATACAAGGCAGGCTCCAGGCTCTGAGCTGTCAGCACAGAGCTTGACATGGGACTTGAACCCACAAACGTTAAGATCATGCCCTGAACCGAAGTCGAACACTCAACCAACTGAGCCACCCAGGTGCCCCTATCCATTGAATTTTGCATTTTTCCCTAAAATTTAACATATTGTATATCTCTGTTCCTTTTAGAAGGTGTTTCCTTGGCAGTAAAGTCTGTTTCATTCCTGTTTCTTCGATTTCCTTAACTTTGGTTTTCTTTTAAGAATTAGTATGCCTTCTGTTTGAGATCTTATCTGTTATGTGTCAGGTACTCAACTATATTTTTTATGATGTTTTTGATTCTTACAATCTAGCTATATCATGATTAAGGTCTTGGCTTGTTTTATACTTTGCCAGTGATTAGAGGTAACTTGACATATAAGACTGTCTTATTTTGTTTTCATAATATCTCATTTAAAGGACATAGATAGATGATAGATAGAAGATAGATACATATGCTCAGTAACGGATTTTTGAACTGAATTGAATATCAACATCTCTATTTCTCATCTGTTATAAGATATCTAAGACCTGGGCTGCTCTAATTAAAAAACAAAAACATAAACCAAAAAAAAACCCAAAAAACTTTAAACTACAATTTCAAGAAATTTTTATTATTTTTTTAAAATTAGAATAAAGAACAGGAAATATTTAATTCTTAGCTCCAGGTGTGTGTGTATGTATGTATGTATGTATGTATGTGTGTGTGTATATATTTATATATATATATATATATATAGCAAAAAGGGATCTGTCTTGTGGGTCTGCTTGGTCAGATAGAAGTTCACATTTAAATCCAGATTTTTTTAAAAAAAATTGATTTTAATCTTTGTTAACTTTATTTAAAAAAACAAACAAACCTTATTTTATAGACCATGACCTGCCTTCAAATAGTAGCACAGAATTAACCAATGGAGAAGAGAAAAAAGAAAAAAAGGCCTAAAATATAGGAAGAAAAATTAGGACTCCAGTAGGCTTCGGACTTAGCCTAATAGTTAGGAGCCCAGTGGAATTCACTGTTCTTGACCAAACTTGTAACAAAGTTACCGGCTCCATGTAGCAGAGTGAATTTGCACTCCACCTCTGGATTCTACAGTCCTTTCAATGCTTTATCTTGTGGATAGAGGGGACCCTTCTCAAAAAACCATAAAGTAGAACCATATCATGTGAGATGAGGAGGATCTAAACTAATTGAACCTTCCTTGACAGTTCTAAACTAAGAGCTCTCTTATATCTAAAACTCATCATTATTATTTTTTATGTCAATTGTGTAAATGTATATACACATACATACTGCAATTCATTGCATTCTGTTTTTTTTTAATTGTCATAATATTGTCTCCCTGACTTAGTTGTAAATTCCTGGAAGATAATATGTATAATTTATACTATGTTTTTTTTTTTTTTTTTAATTTCATGCATGTAGTGCATTGGTAATACTCTGGATATCTACCTGATAATTTGTAATTAATTTTTTTCTCACTGAACATTAGGAAGAAGTTAATAAGTCACCAGCATACTGGTAATATACATATCTCAGGAGTTTGCACTTATCTCACCCAGTTGGTAAAACAGCTAGAAAGAACTAATGGCACTTTTTCTCTCACTTGTTTGATTCATGACACCACAAGACTGGAGGATGAATGGAAGGAAAAGAAAAAAAAAAGAATCTTTCCTCTTACATTTGGCAGGTTCTATGCCTTTGAAACCTAACTTCCTTGCATGCAGGGACTGCAACTCGTTAATATCTTATCCCTTGTGCCTTGCACATAGTAGGTGCTTAAGATATATTTGAATGAGTTAATAAAGTAGAAAAATCTAGGTCACTGTGAAGGAACATCTGAACAATTTAATAAAACAAGCAGAATCTGGGGTGGGTATTCAAATCAGTCAACACAGGCAGGGACAAACCAAATTTTAGATTAGTTAGAAATAGAAACAATTCCCCATGGGTGGAGTCAAGTTTGGTTAGATCTAAGGAGGTTTCAGATCACATCTGCCTCTTGATTTTGGATTTTGACAAAGTGACAAAGAAGTGACATTCACTGATATAATACAGAAAAGGATTTCTTCACTATTTATTTTTGGTATAGTTGTTTATTTCCTCATCTTATTCCTGTTTATAAATAGTTCCAGGTAGCAAGAAGGAGCATAATCAGCATAATGTCTCATTGTCATAACTGGACATAGGGTTGATCATTATAATACCAACCAAAATACTTTTAGGGCATTTTCAAAGCCCTCTGTGAGATGAACTCGACCTGGCAGCTTTGGCTGTTGCAAGCAGTTGTGGTATGATGTATTTGCACATACATAACCACTGAGTTAAGCCTCTTGGCTGGGAGAAATTCAGACAATGGTACGGTGTTTAAGTCCAGGCACATTGTGAATAAGTACCTAATGCTGACATTAATGCTATGCCAAAATCAGGAATTTGTTTGAATTATTGAACATGACTCTTATTCTCTTACTGCTGAGTGAAAGAAGTTGTGAAGAAATACTTTCCTGAGCTGGACCTATTATTTTGAAATTTAGCCCCACTCATCCCATGCAGGAAAAGGAGAATGCTGGAATCTTACAAAGACTATTCCCTAAAATAAAGGAAATGTAGTTTATAATGTTCAGAAGCCAGAGAATTCAGTGAGGCCCCTCATTTGTTTTTCAAGTTTTGCTTAAATTGGCTTACAGATTTATCTACAATGCATTGCACATGGATATTTTTGTCACCGCATATTTTACAACAGCTGTGATCCTGATGGGGATTTAGTTAACCAAACGCCCCTCTGCATGCAAGCGGTCACCAGGCAGCTAATGGATTGAGGGCTGAAACGACAATAAAGTGAGCAGAACCATGCAGCTGTGGACCAAATGTAGGATAATAACTAGCAGTTGGCCATTACGGGGTTAACTGCTGGGGTTCTGTTAAGTGTAAAAAAGGGTTGATGCCCTGCTTAAAAACACAGCCCAAATCTGAACATTTCCATTGGGTCAAAGTAAAAAATGCTTCTGCTTCCTTTTAAACTGGTGATTATTTTTAGGACACCAATCTTGTTGGAGTGTCTAACGTACATATTATTATAATTATATATTTTTGATAATTGTGTTGTACTTTTCCAATATGCTTTTAATCTAAATAAGGATCCTTGCAGAATATCAGCTTCTTCGTCTCTGGGGCTTCAGCCACTAGTGCCTGTGACTTTATAATTTCCAGACTTGTTCAATTTACTCTGGGAAGAATTTTTACCTACATTTGTTGAATTAAAGAGCCATCCATTCTGTTGTTTTAAACAAATGAAATTGTATCACTGCAGTGTCAGTCCAAACATGTGTAATTAACATGGAAAATGTGTCTAAGCCATATTGGTCAAGATAGATGACTTCCTTACATGACTTATAAACAGTAAGAGGCATAAAGCCAGGATGTCAAAACCAAGTTGTATATCGCTAAGGTTTATCTGGGAGGACTTTGAAATTACAAAGGAAAAAGAAAGAATCAGCCTGCCATACTTTCTTAACAAGGAGAGCAGCTTTCTGTTATCTGTATAAAAATAAGCCTCCTGTCCTTCTTTTCGACATATGTTACTCACACTGCAAAGGTCAAAACAGACATTTCATTCTTCTGCAAATGCTCATCAAACAATCTAATGGTACATGTCAGAGCTTTCAAATTATTCTGGCTGGAAGTGGGTCTCTAATCTTTTAAATTTTAACAGCGACAGTGCATAGAATTCTCTTTGGAATTCTTTGATTAGTGACATAGGCTCTAAAAGAAAGAGTTTCTGCTGTGTCTCCTATGTGTTTTTCTGAGTATGATGAAAGCCACCAACTCTGACCCTTTTTCCTATTATACTTTACCAGGTAATGATTCAGTGACACTACCAGCTAGGTAGTAGACGTATAGCCCATAGGAACTTATCTGTTTCTTTCCTGTATAATAGTGTACCTGAGCATACCTGAAGATGCTTTGTATCTTCAAGTACATCCCATTCCTGGTTTTATGGCAGCAGAGGCATCAGTTAAAAAGTTAAAATTAGGGGCACCTGGGTGGCTCATTTGGTTAAGCATCTGACTTTGGCTCGGGTCATGATCTCGTGGTTTGGGAGTTCAAGCCCCACATCAGGCTCACTGCTGTCGGTGCAGAGCCTGCTTCAGATCCTCTGTCCCGCGTCTTTGCCCCTTCCCCACTTGCACTATCTCTCTCTCAAAAATAAATAAACATTTTTGAAAAAGTTAAAATTAGGTGTGCCAAGAACCTCTGAGAGAATCTATCTGTGACTGAATCATATCCAAGGAGGTTTAGTTACTGAGGCACAGTAAGTAGCTCAGGACAAGGAAAAGCCAGTTAGCTATAGCCCTACAGCAAGACCTCTTATTCCAGAAAGTATAATGAATTGCCAGTGTAGAGGTTAGTGGACTTACTAAAAATAATGTCATTAGAAGTTTTTCCTTTGAGAAAAATCCCCTGGTTCCATTCTGACACTACCCTGAGAAAGCTCTTGACCACTTTGTTCATGAAAGCTTGCAGTTAATGAATTAAACCCATCTCTCTTCTAATTGCGAAGGTCTGAAGATATGTAATTCATTCCTTAGTTATCAAACAGCCTGGGCTCATGTGGTGTTTGCACCCATGAGAGGGAAGGAGAGGGAGATGGAAAGAGGTATCTAGGAATGTGTTGCACTGTTATAAAGGAAAACTAACTGTCCAGTCTCCTGAGGGTACTCACAAAACTGCTGTAGAGGTCAATTTCACTGTGGATTGCAGGAGAGTTTGGACGGAATTTTATTTGTCAAGGAATAGGAGTTAAAGTTTTGCCACCTTGATCAACTCATGGATAGGAAAGATAGACATACTGATACGTGCATGGGCTTGACAGGAATTCACCAACACCAGGAAGGCTTCACGTGTCCTTGGGAATGTAGTAAAACAATGAAAGCAGAAACATATCTCCATTGCTCTTTCTTCACTTTAGTCACATGTCAGCCTTCTAGAAAACCTTAACTGTACTTCTTACCTTCCATTCTACACTTCCAATGAGATCTGACAAGATTGGTAGGATAGAGTTGAAAAAAATCATTGAAAAGGGATATATTCTTTTATTCTGCCTTTATCTTTCTGGTTACCTCAGTAGGATTCAAGGAAAGACAGTATTATGCTAAGCCCCATTTCTCAATTACATCCAAGGGAAAGCCTATCTTTAGGATGCTGATTGTTGTGCCTTACGTGAAAACTGTCTAGTGTCCCTTGAGTCTTGGAGTCAACTGGCCGAACCCCAGCAGCTGGGTGGTTTCACCCTATTTTTCTAAGCTGAGCTCAACTCTGAATACCATAGCTTACCAATACTTACTTTCATCTGGATTGAAGACCTAACAGAAGAGTGGGAAATGCAACAGGAATCCTTAGGGAAAGTAAAGAAGTTAACAAAGCAAGAAGAAGTATCCTATCTTACAGCCATAAACCCTATTTTGTTTTGTTTTTGTTTTTGTTTTTTCGGCACAGCCTGATGCCATCTTTCATGTAAGCAGTGCCAACAAATCAATAAGTGTCAAGAGATTTATTATTGACTTTTAAAAGTTGAGGATGTAAGGTAGTAAATTACTGGAAGATATGTTCTCAGCCAACACTAACTCCAGGGATGTGGTATATAAACAGGGTGTATACTCAGGGGCATATGGTCTCATATGCATATATCAAGGGATGAATCTGTCATCCCGACTATATTCAATCTCTTATGAAATACCAGGCATTGGAAGTTGGTAGCTGCAGCAACTGCAGCATATGCTATAAGCATTTCAACTATTAAAGTATTTGCCTCTTGGCAGGTGTATGCAAGAATGACAACCCTTGGCAAGTTCATCTTATCCTTGCACACAAAAAATAAAGAGAAAGGAATACTTTCAATCTGGCAGAAATAAGCAACAGGTGCTGAAGGCCCTGTGATGTAGTTTAACAGGACGGAGTATATTAAACAGTGTGAAATAAGCAAACATAATTATAACATACTTATAATGAAAATGATGGCTCCTAGTTAATTCTGGTCTAGACTGGTTCAAAGACCCCAGGGCCAACACACCTTAGGAGGGATTACACCCTTTAAAAATAACAGAATGCATAAAATATTTAATAGTGTACCCTTCAATAGTAAAAATCCTTTAGGGATTCTAAAGTTTAAGGGCTATTTTTTTCAGACGTGGAGCTTTAAGGGTTATCCCATATGTTGAGGACTATAGAGCCTCCAGTCCCTATCTAGAATCTGTTCTTTCTTTAATCTAAAGAACTCAATCCAGTAAGAATTTTAGTCCCATCCTTTATTTATTCTGACTCTTGAAAGTGATTATATTTGGTGTATCTAAACTGCTAGTCACCATTCATTTAAGATTTCTAATGTCAGGAGCAGTTATTCTTGAATAAATCCTGTTCTAGAAGCTAATGATGATACACCCCAAAATTTATACAAAATTGTATCCCTATCCTTTGTAACATTACTAATAATGCAATAGAACAGTCTTGATCATTGCAGTAACATTGATGAAAATATTTAGGCTCTGGAGTCAGGGCTACCATATTCAGAATTCTGTTTCTGAATCCTGCTTGTATGGGCTTGACTTGATTAATTAAATTCCCCAAGCCTGTTTCTTTTTAGTGTAAAGTGAAGATAACAAAAGTATTTGCCTCATAGACTCTTTTGAGGGTTAAATTAAATAATTCATTTATTTACCTTAATATAAAAATGTCACATTGTGATTAAAAGCATTAGCCACTTGTATTTCTATTTCCTGGAATGGATTCCATTGAAAATAAGAGTGGTGGCACGAGTTGGTGAGACAGATAACTTGATATTCAGACTTCTCTAGGTGCAATTTCTAAGATAAGCCCTAAACTTTCTTTGTCATGATCGGGGCTTTGCTACTCAGAGTATGATCCTTAGACTAACAGCCTCAGCATGGCCTGGGGGCTTGCAAGAAATGCAGAATCTTGGGTCCCATCCCAAATCTACTGATTCACAAATCTGTTTTTTATACTCTAAAATTTGACGAGCCTTGGTCTATACCTCAAAGTCCCTTACATATACTTTCATGTATTCCTGACCTATTAATTTAATAATGTCTGTCATCATATCTGTGTATTTTTGTTAGCCCAAATACTTGCTTTTTTAATTCTTGGGTCGCTACATAAGTCCTTCAAAGTAAGTGATACTTCACTAATGCACATTATTTTAATATTTTTTGATACACACTAGGACCGAAGTAGCCAATATTAATACCACATCCTCCTTCTCCTACCCTGAAACACCTTACTATTCTCACCATCTGATCCCTAGATTTTGATTTGCATGTTTCTAGAGAAACTACGAAGATAGATTTCTCATCTCCTGTTTCTGATGTTGAGGCTGAAATAATATCGACGTCAGTTTTTATTAGAGACATGTAAAAGAGGTATGGATCACTGCATGCTTCTATAAATTATTTTCTTTTATCTTTCTTAATCATTGATAAATTTAATTGTACCTTGAATAGAATGTTTAGTTAAAAAAAACCTTCAAGACAAAGATTGATCATGCTCAGTAGAAGACAAATACATTCAAATAAGTTGGAATTAATTCAAGTTAATAATTTAAAAGATTCGTTAGGAAAATATTTGTGAAAAACAAGATGATGGCAAGTTTCTCCCAAATTTGCACTTTTTTTTCTATTAAATATGCTTTAGATTTACATATTGTCCTTTTTTGCATACTTAAAGACTATCCTGATTTCAAATGATAGTGGTATTGTCCATACTGATTTTTTTCACTTGTGGTATAAACGCTATCTCAGACAAAGACAGCTTGAGAGTGTGTGTTAACAAATTCAAACACTACAAATGAGTGTTACAGTACTCTGCACTGTTCATTCTCACCTCATGAATCCGGAAGTGTCTGTGAATTTGAAAGATTGCTGTTGGTGGATGATCTCATCTTCCACACTCACATAGTCTCTGGTTACGTTTTTTTCTCCTGTAAAGGGCTCCCTATACTTGAAGCTACGGTGCCAAACTTCCTAGACAGGCGTAAATTATTGCAACCTCTTGCTTACTTTTCTTTCTTTACTTTTTATACTGGATGACAAACTAAAATGCAGAGTGATAGATAGTGCTAAGGGACAGTGACTGTTGTGTTTCTTCATCCTTGGGGTATTTTATATGTCTCAATAACAAATTGGATGATATTAGAAATCAAACATAAGGACTTTGAAATTTTCATTTGTAGGAGAGAAGTGTTGGTTTTGTAAAAGCAGCTGCAAATTTGACTTTAATTGCTAACCGAAAGGAATGGTTGCAATATGTAGCCAGACAAAATATGAAAAATATAGAAAGGTCAAAGTAGTAAAGTATCCATTTCCTTTTACATAGAGCATAGACTCATTCACTGAGCTGACATTCCTGCAATAAATTCTCACTTTCATGAAAAATAAATTTTCCGTTTTGAGAGAAAGGAAGATGACTGTGTTATGCCAGCCATAGTACCTAACCCATCTTAATCAGGAGGGCAACACAGCAAATACCTCTCTCCTACTTGGTTTATTTTTAATTTATAGACTCTAAAACTGTGTATCAACTAAATTCTTTCCGCCTTTCTTTCTTTCTAGTTTTCCCCTCAATATTCTTGAAACTTCTCTCAAGGGGAGCATTTTTTTTTCTTCACCGTTTGTGTGGTACATGCTCTCTGTAAGTTCTTTATTTTTACTCTAAAGATAGAAGTTGTCTTTTAACTCTGAGATAGACCGGATGCCAATTTAAAAAAAATGTTTAAAAATAGCCGATAGTGGTAAAACTCTATAATTACTTTCCTAAACTTTTTTTTTTCTAGAATTAAGTCTTAACATTATATTGGAACTGAATTGCTCAAGTAAAAATCAGGAAGGAAATGAACATTCATTGAGTGTCTACTATATGCCAGAAATTTTCTGTACATGACTTCTTTTTATCTTTGTGGCAACATTGTGTGAGCCCTGTTATTCTAATTTGCTGTTTAACAACTGAAATTCACACATTCAGTAACTTGCCTAATATCATATAGCTTCTAAGTCTGTATGACTCCAAAGTGTTCTTTCCCACTTTACACCACTGTCCTCTCTCTTAATTTTGCAAATGAGACGCATGAGATGTAAAGACATTGAGGGGATCAACTGGTGTCTCAGTTTAGATTGGGAAATAGGTCCTCTGACTCAGTTCATCCCACTATGTCATTGAGAATACAAAGGTGGGAAAAATACCTGTGAAGAATTGGCCCTAAAATTAAAACTCACGTAACAAATTTTTAAGAAAATTTACCACGTTCCTCTTTGGGGAATGGAGTATAGTAAGTTTTTCTGTTACTAAAAATAAAGTCTTGTGTGTTTCCTTGTGATTCTCTTTTCCTTTATTCAATGCCATGAGTTGTTCTGACCCCAGAAGTGATGACTGTTATCCTTAAAGAATTTTGTATGTGATTGTAGGCAAAATAGCTTTCTCGTCTCCATGGAACTGGAGCATAGGTCAGATTATGCTGGGCCAAACTCCAAATCTATGGCATGGATTTTCTATTTTCCAACTGTTAAGGCAGACTATCCTAATAAATTTATACAACTGTTCAGAGAATGAGTCTTATCGTATTCATATTTCTCTACTTTCTCCCTCCTGGTTCTACAAGGCCCAGTTCCGTGCATTACAATGAATATTTTTGCATGTTTATGTTAGTCCTTCGTTCCTTCCACCAGAGTTTACATGGAGCAGGCACTCCATAGATGTTAAACAGATAGAGATAGATGTTTTACTTAGCTATTAGTATATTTACAGATGAAAAGACAAAATCTGATAGCTGAGAGATTGGTGGGGGGTGGGGATGGGATGGCAAATAAAGTAAGTTTCATTATTATGTTCTCAGACTCATTGTTTCTGGAGATTTGATACACACACACACACACACACACACACACACACGTGCACATACAGCAAAATCTGAATATCTTTTGGCACAGGAAACCTGCCTCAGACATTTATAAAAAAACATCTTGTACTCCCCAGCTACCTTGGACTGCTCACTATTCCTCAAATATACGTTGTGCTCCCTTCTCAGGACTCCTTTCTAAGAGTTTCCCTCTAATATAAATGTCTTCTCTTCCTCTTTCTGTGAGTCAGGTTTCTATCCATCTCTCAACATTGGGTTTAAAATCTTTTGCAGCATTTACCACTTTGTATGCTAAATTTTGAATATTTTTATATCCTTTTATCTTCGTTATAAGCTAGAAAATTATTTGTATTTATCACAAGGTAAATGTTATTTATTTACTTTTTTTTTCAGTAGGTTTCTAGGACATCATGCTTTCTCAATTTTCTCCCTCCCTCAATGGCCATTTATTTTTACTGTTTTGTTTTATTTTGTTTTGTTTTGTTTTGAGTCACTGGTCTGGACTCTTAACAGAACACAAGCAGTTAACCTTGTAATGGCTAACTGCTAGTAATTATCCTACATTTGGTTCACAGCTGCATGCCTCTGCTCACTTCATTGTCATTTCAGCCCTGAATCCCTTAGTTGCTGATGGTCCTGTATATATGTATGAATCATGTGATGACTCACAAATATATACACATATATCCATCTACCCTCAACTCCAGATGGTTATCCCACCTTCATGTGGAATCATCTTCACTTGTATCTTTACCTGGTATCTCAAATGTAATGTGTCCCAGACAGAAATCCCCATTTGCTGCCCCTCAAATCTGCTTTACCTCCCATCTTAGCAAATGGCAACCACTATCTTAGAATCATCATTGATTCATCTTTCTCACTTCATTCATGCAACCTTTCTTTTTTTTAATGTTTATTTATTTTTGAGAGAGACAGAGAGAACGTGAGTGGGGGAGGGGCAGAGAGAGAGGGAGACAGAATCTGAAACAGGCTCCAGGCTCTGAGCTGTCAGCACAGAGCCCAATGCAGGGCTTGAACTCACAGACTGTGAGATCATGACCTGAGCTGAAGTCGAACGCTTGACCGACTGAGCCACCCAGGTGCCCCTCATGCAACCTTTCAATGAATTCTGCTCATTTTATCTGCCAAATATATTGAGAATTTGACCACTTCTAACCATTCCATATCTATGACCTTGATCAAAGCTCTAATCATCTCTTGTCTGAGGTACCCAGTGGCTTGCTAACTGGCTTCTCTTCTTCTGCACTTGCATCGTGTAGTGTACACATATTCAATACAACAGCCATATTGATTGAGGTATTATATAAAATCGGATACTGTGTCCCTTCACTCAACTCTTCTAAAATATCCCATCCCACTACGGTAAAACCCCAAGTCTTACAAGACCCTGAATAATTTGGTGCCCTGTCCTTCCAGGCTCTCATCTCTTACTGCTTCCCACCTCAGGTGTTTACTTGTGATGTCATTGGCCTCCTTTCTTTTTTTAGAGTGTTCGGTATTCTACCTCGAGGCCCTTGGTGCTCCCTCTGTTGGGAAAGGTCCTCCCCCCAAAACCAACATTGCTTAAACCTTTGCTTCCTTCAATCTTCAGATTTCCCCATTATAATATTATTTTCCCCCATAAAGAGGACCCTGGTCATCCTATTTAAAAGTCCTCCTATCCCCAGAACTCTCTACTCACTTTCTTCCTGCTTATTGTTGTTTTTGTTTCTGTTTTTGTTTGTTTTCATAGCCCACCTTTTAGATTGTGCGAGACAGCATGACCCAGATTGGGTGCTCAATAAGCATTTTCAGATTTGTTGAATTCTATGGCATTCTCCTTGCACACAGTAGGTGTTTGCTAGTTTTTTTTTTCTTTTAATCGACAATGTGAAGCTCCAAATTTATATTTTACACCAGCAAGGAGAACACAGATTTTTTCCATTTCATGAATTTTTCACAGCTAACAAGAATTGAAAGTGGTTGTATATCAGAAACAGGTGTGTTTCATCTGTGTATAGTAAAAACACTAGGTTTCAAAGAATGGAAAATTTTGGTCGTCCATAGCAAAAGAAACTATTGAACCAACAACAGGGACATTGAGCCAATGGCCATGTTTAAAGAATATAGACAGTGCCACATAACTAGGAAAGTGCTCGTTCAAATATTTTAAAGGCACCTTTGATCATGTTTAATTAAAGAAATTATAAAATACACTTTTTACTTAAAGTCTTGCCACACTATTATTAGGCATTTTTTTTTTTCTTTTCAAGAATAGGAGCCAGGAAAAGATAAGGCATGGTGGCTTTCTGCTCTAAGCCCCATAAACAATTTTATACCCCCAAAATGAAACAGTTAACAATAAAACTTTTTTTTTTTTTTAGTGAAAGGAAAAGAGTTTTAAGAGCCATTCATACCATAAAAGGTGTTCTGTCTTGCATTGGCTTTATTCTTTATTTTTTTTTCCTGTAATCTTTCCTCTCATTGAGAACCCTATGGCATGAAATTTCATTTCACAGATTTAAAATAGGACATAGAATCCTAAGCAGACTTAAGAGCAATTGCACAGAACAATCTATCATGGATTCTGTGACTGTTACACACCATGCGTAATTTCCCTGGGACCAGGATATTTTTGCTCTCAAGCTGGCCCAATGCTCCTGCACAAGATCATTCTCCTTGCCTGGGGAGTAATGGTATAATTGAAATGGATACCACTCAAATCAGAAGAGTCCGTCAATTCTAATCCAGTAAAAACCATTAGCAATTCTCAGAGGTTGTTGACTACAGGATCTAGAGGTAGAAATTTTCAACCTTACTTGTCAGAACACTGATCTGCCAAAAGCTCCAGGTACAATTTTGAACTATCCAAGCAATTTTCAGCACCTCCAGTATAAGCACATGGAGGATTTATTGACAAAAGCATGCTGTGCATGTATTTTTTTAAGTAGATTGGCAAAAATACCCAGGATATTTGAGCATAGGCTTCTTTGTCTCTTTCCCTTAACCCTGCCAGACCTCCCTAAGATATATGCCAAAGAGAAGCTCCCATCCTTCCCTGTCCCTGATGAATGATTTGGGAATAGTCCAAGCAGTAAGGGAGGGATTTAGCCCAGCTTCCTTGACTCTAGCCCCATTTATTTATGAGAAGGTTGTGAGAAGATTTGCAGGGAAAGTAAAATATTCCATAGTGTGGCTTTTCATTCAAATGTGTACTTAGGAATAATCATCGCTGTCACCGCTTCAGTGTTCAAAGAGGAAAAAAAAAAAAACAAAAAACAAAAAACAAAAAAACCCAAAAATCTCCAAACCACACAGTGAAAAAAAAAGAGCAAGGAAGGAAAAACTAGGAATTGTGTAGTTCAATACTTTCTAGCTCCTTATTTTATCATTAGATCCTTTGTTCGAAAACTTTTCTTTAAATTCCATCAAAGTTAATTTCTTTTCCATTCTCTCTTCTCCATGTGTGAGTGTGTGTGATAATAGTTGTTAGTACCCGTAGTACTTTATTATTCCTTAGAATGGCCCTCAATGGTATGTGCCCCTGAAATTTTATTTCAGGAGCAATAAAAATGAAGAAAGAAAGGAAAAATGATCTACCTTGTTTTTTTCTAGTATTATGATGATTTCTAAACATAAAGGAAGCTGAAGTTTTACATGGGGAATACCATTATCACATTCTACAATTTTGCCGACTTCAGTTTTCACCTATCTATCCATCAATATCTCTGTCCATCCATTCTTCTAATTTTTTATGCATTTTAAAATTGATTGAAGATAATCAGTATTCTTCACCTCAAAACAATACACATCTCATCAGCTACAGTTCATTATTCATTAACTATTTTGATGAGGTAAATTTTATATGAGGTAAAATGCACAAATCGTGTGTATTGTTTGATGATTTTTTAAAACTGAAATATAGTTGACATGTAATATTAAAGGTGTAAAACATAGTGATATAAGAATTAGAAAAATGATGAAATGCTCATCATGATAAGAGTATTACAATATTATTGGCTATATTCTCTATACTGTACTTTTCATCCCTGTGGCTTATTTATTTTATAACTGGAAGGAAGTTTGCACCTCTTAATCTCCTTCACTCATTTTGTGCCCCTGTCTCCTTTGGAGCCCAGTCCTCTATATTTATGAGCCTGTTTCTTTGTTATTGTTGTTTATTTGTTCATTTTTTTTTTATTTTTTTATATTCCACATATAAGTGAAACCATGTGGTATTTGTCTTTGGCTAAATTTACTTAGCAAAATACCCTATAGGTCCATCCATGTTGTTTTGAATTGAAAGATTTCATTCTTTTCACGGCTGAGTGTTATTCCATTGTGTATATCTAGCATATCTTCTTTATCCATTCATCTATCAATAGACGCATAGGTAACTTCCATATCTTGGTTATTATAAATAATGTTGTGTTAAATATAGAGGTGCATATATCTTTTTGAATTAGTGTTTTTTTCTGATAATATGCAGAAGTGGAATTATTGTATGATACGGTACTGCTTTTTCTCTTTGTTTTTCAGTTTGTTTGTTTGTTTGTTTATTTATTTATTTATTTATTTATTTATTTATTTATTTATCTTGAGAGAGACAGAGACAGTGTGAGCAGGGCAGCATCAGAGAGAGAGGGAGACAGAGGATCCCAAGCAGGCTCCATGCTGCCAGCACAGAGCCTGACAATGAGATCATGACCTGAGCCAAAAACAAGAGTCTGATGTTTAAGTGACTCAGCCACTTGGGAACCCCTATCATATGGTACTTCTATTTTCAGTTTTTTGAGGAACCTCTATCCTGTTTTCAACAGTGGCTGTATCATTTTACATCCCCACCAACAGTGCACAGGGGTTTCTCTTTCTCTACATCCTCACCAACACAAGTTATTTCTTATGTTTTATGATACTAGCCATTCTAATTCTTGTAAAGTGATAACTCATTGTTGTCTTAATTTGCATTTCCCTGATGGTAAGTGATGATGAACATGTTTTCATGTGTCTGTTGGCCATCTGTATGTCTTCTTTAAAAAAAAACAAAACAGGGGCGCCTGGGTGGCGCAGTCGGTTAAGCGTCCGACTTCAGCCAGGTCACGATCTCGCGGTCCGTGAGTTCGAGCCCCGCGTCGGGCTCTGGGCTGATGGCTCAGAGCCTGGAGCCTGTTTCTGATTCTGTGTCTCCCTCTCTCTCTGCCCCTCCCCCGTTCGTGCTCTGTCTCTCTCTGTCCCAAAAATAAATAAACGTTGAAAAAAAAATTAAAACAAAATAAATAAAAAAAAACAAAACAAAACCTGTTTAAGTCTTCTCATTTTTTATTTTTTTATGTTTCAAGTTTGTATTTAAATTCTAGTTAATTGGGGCGCCTGGGTGGCTCAGTCGGTTAAGGGTCCGACTTCGGCTCAGGTCATGATCTCCCGGTCCGTGAGTTCGAGCCCTGTGTCGGGCTCTGTGCTGACAGCTCATAGCCTGGAGGCTGCTTCAGATTCTGTGTCTCCCTCTCTCTCTGACCCTCCCCTGTTCATGCTCTGTCTCTCTCTGTCTCAAAAATAAATAAACATTAAAAATTAAAAAAATAAATAAATTCTAGTTAATTAACATATAGGGTAATATTAGTTTCAGGTTAAATTTAGTGATTCATCACTTACATACAACACTCAATGCTCATCACACCAAGTGCCCTCCTTAAACCCATCACCCATTTAGCCCAACCCCCTGCCCACCTCCCCTCCAGCAACCCTCAGTTTGTTCTCTGTAGTTAAGAGTCTTATTTTTAATTGGGTTATTTTCATGTGTGTGGGGGGGAGGGGGAGTTGTTTGTTTTGCTGTTTAGTTGTATGGGTTCTTTACATGTTTTGGATATTAACTCTTCATCAGATTTATCATTTGCAAATATTTTCTCCTGTTCACTAGGTTGCCGTTTCATCTTATTGATGGGTTGTTGCTGTGCAATTATTTTGGTATAGTCCCAATTTTTTTTTGTTTTTGTTTCTCTTGCTTGAGGAGACAGATTAAGAAAAAAATATTACTAAGGTTGCTGTATAAGTGATTACCACCTATCTTTTCTTTTAGTTTTAAGGTTTCAGGTCTTAGATTTAGGTGTTTAATCCCCTTTGAGTTTATTTTTGTATATGATGTAACAAAATGGTCTGGTTTCATTCTTTAGCCTGTAGCTGCCCAATTTTTTCAGCATCATTTATTGAAGAGTTTCCCATTATATCTTCTTGCCTTCTTTGTCATAGATTAATTGACCATATATGTATGGCTTTATTTCTGGGCTCTCAATTTTTTCCATGGATCTGTGTATCTGTTTTTGTGTCACTACTATAGTGGGACTGTGACACTTCCAGCTTTATTTTTCTTTTTCAAGATTGCTTTGGCTCTTTGGGGACTTTTGTGCTTACATATGAATTTTAGAATTTTTTGTTGGATCTCTGTGAAACTCAACTCAAAAACTGGGTATTTTTTGAGAGACTGCATTAAATCTGTAGATAGCTTTGGGTAGTATGGACATTTTAACATTAATTCAGTCTGTGAGCATTGTGTATCTTTGCATCTTTCAATTTATTTGTGTCATCTTTGTTTTTTGGGTTTTGTTTTCTTTTGTTTTTCATTGGTGTTTTTAGAGTCCAGTTTTTTTACCTCTTTGGTTAAATTTATTCCAGGTACTTTATTCTCTTTCATACAATTGTAAATGAGATTGTTTATTTTCCTTTCTGCTATTTTATTATTAGTGTATAGAAATGCAACAGATTTCTATATATTCATTTCGTGTCTCTCAACTTTACTGAATTCATTTATTAGATCTATTAGGTTTTATTTTCATGTGGTCTTTAGGGTTTTCTATATATAGTATAAGTCATCTGCAAATATTGACAGTTTTATATCTTCCTTACTAATTTGGATGCCTTTTATTTCTTTCTGTTGTCTAATAGCTAGCTAGGACTTCCAGTACCATGTTAAATAAAAAGATGAGAATGGATATCCTTGCCTTGTTCCTGATGTTAGGGGAAAAGCTTTCAGTTTTTCACTATTAAGTATGATGCTAGCTATGTGTTTGTCATGTATGTTTGTCTTTGTTAAGTTGACATGTGTTTCCTCTAAACCTACTTTATTGGGAGTTTCTAATTATGAATGCATATTGAAAATTGTCAGATGTTTTTTTCTGTACCTATTGAGATGATCATATGGTTTTTATCCTTTATCTTGTTAATGTGATGTACCACACATTTATTGATTTGTATGTACTGAACCATCCTTGAATCCATGGAATAAATCTGATTCGATTGTGGTGACCAATCATTTTAGAGTATTTTTGAATTCAGTTTGATAATATTTTGTTGAGAATTTTTCCATCTGTGTTCAGGAGAAATGTTGGTCTATTAATTTTGTTTTTGTGGTGTCTTTGTCTGATTTTAGTATCAGAGTAATGCTCACCTCATAGATTATATTTGGGAGCATTCTTTCTGTTTTTTGGAAGCCATCTGATACTTGACTTTTGTTTGTTGGAAGTTTTCTGATAAACAGTTCAATTTTGTTACTAGTTATTGATCTATTCAGATTCTCTATTTCTTCCTGATTCAGTCTAGGAAAATTGTATGTTTCTAAGAATGTACCCATTTCTTATAGATTGTCATTTGTTGGCATATAATTTTTTTATGAATTTTTAAAAATCCTTTGTATTTCTTTTTTAAAGTTTATTTGTGTCAGAGAAAGGGTCTTTTTTTTTTTTTTTGATTGATCTGGCTAAAGGTTTACCAATTTTGTTTATCGTTTTAAAGAACCAACTCTTAGTCTCATTGATCTTTTCTATTGTTTTTGTTTGTTTCTGTTTCATTTCATTCTGTGTCTTTTTTATTATTTTGTTCTTTCTACTGACTTTGGGCTTTGCTTGTTCTTTTTCTAGTTTTGGGGGGGGTTTAGGTGAAATTGTTGGATATTTTTCTTATTTCTTCAAGTGGACCTGTGTTGCTATGAAGTTCCCTCTTAGAACTTCTTTTGCTGGATCCCAAAGATTTTGGACCATTGTGTTTTCATTTCCATTTGTCTTCAGGTATTTCTTGATTTTTCTCTTTGATTTTTTTGTTGACCCATGTGTTGTTTAGTAATATATTGTCTCCATATTTTGTGTTTCAGTTTTTTTTTTGTTTTTAACCCCTTATAATTAAATCCTAATTTCACTCTTGCAGTAGAAAAAGATACATAATATAATTTCATTCTTTTTAAATTTATTGAGACGTGCTTTGTGTCCTATAATGTGATCTACCCTGGAGAATATTTTGTGTGCACTTAAAAAAAAATGTGTATTCTGCTGTTTTAGAAGGGAATGTTATATATACATCTGTTAGGTCTATCTAGTCTAATGTGACATTCAGACCACTGTTTCCCTATTGATTTTCTGTCTGGATGATCTGTCCATTAATGTAGTGGGGTGTTAAAGCCTCCTACTCTTATTGTATTGCTGTCAGTTTCTCCTTTTATGTGTGTTGATATAAGCATTATATATTTAAGTGCCTCTACATTGGGTTCATAGATATTTACAATTATTATACCCTCTTATTTGATTGATCCCTTTATTATATAATGACCTTTCTTTTTTTGTCTCTTGTTCATGTCTTTGTTTTAATGTCTATTTTGTCTGATATGATTATTGCTACCCCTGCTTTTTTATTCTTCCATTTGTATGGAGTATTTTTTTTTCCATACCTTCCCTATTAGTCTATATGTGTCTTTATGTTTGAAGTGAGTCTCTTGTAGACAGCATATAGATAGGTCTTACTTTTTCATCCATTAAGTCATCCTATATCTTTTGATTGGAGCATTTAGTCCTTTTACATTTAAAGTAATTACTGATAAGTATGTACTTATTTCCATTTTGCTAATTATTTTCTGGTTGTTTTATAGTTCTTCTCTGTTCCTTATTTTTCCTCATAGCTCTCTTCCCTGTGGTTAAAAGGTCTTCTTTAGTCTAATTTTGGATTTCTGTCTCTTCGTATTTTGTTTTTCTATTCTAGATTTTTGGTTTGTGGTTACCATGGGGTTCATATACAACATCATATGCGTGTGACACTCTAATTTAAGTTGATGGTCACTTAAGTTCAAGCACACTATAAAAGCCCTAAATTTTTACTCCTTCCTCTCTCCACGTTTTATATATATATATCATATTTTACATCTTTTCATTTTTATATCACTTGACTAATTTTTGTAGATATTTTTGATTTTACTACTTCTGAGTTTTAACTTCATACTGGCTTTCTTAGTGATCACTCTACTACCTTTACCATATGTTTGTTGTTTCTTGTGAAATTCTTGTATTTCATAATTTTCTTCTAGTTGTGACCTTTTCTTTCTACTTGAAGATGTCCTTGTAACATTTCTTGTAAACCTGGTTTGCTAGTGATGAGTTCTTTTAGCTTTTGATTGTCTGGGAAATTTTTTATTTCTCCTTAAATTCTGAATGACAACCTTGCTGGGTAGAATATTCTTGGTTGTAGGTTTTTCCCTTTCAGCATTTTGAATATATCATGTTAGTTCCTTCTGACTTGAAATGTTTCTGCTGAAAAATCAACTGATAGTCTTCTGGGGTTTCCCTTTTGTGTAACTTTATTTTGTCTGGGTGCTTTTAAGACTCTCTCTGTTTAATCTTTGTTATTTAACTTATTATCTTGGTGAGGACCTCCTTGGGTTAATCTTGTTTGAGGCTCTCTGTGATTCCTGGACCTGAATGTCTGTTTCCTTCTCCAGATTAGTGAAATTTTCAGCTATTATTTCTTCAAATAAGTTTCCGGCCCCTTTGTTTCTCTCTTCTGTTTCTGGGGTCCCCATAATATAAATGTTATTATGCTTATGTTATAGAGCTCTCTTAACCTGTCCTGATTTTTTAATATGATTTTTTTTTTCTTTTTGTTGCTTAGATTAGTTGCTTTCCATGACCCTGTCTACCAGGTTGCTGATCTATTCTTCTGCATCCTCTAATCTGCTGTTTATTCCCTGTAGTGTATTTTTAATTTCAGTTATTGTTCTTCAGTTCTGTTTTTTAATACTTTCTCTTTGTTGAAATTCTCGCTGAGTTCATTCACTCTTTTATCTAGTCCAGTGAGTATCTTTATGCAATTACTTTGAACTCTTTATCCATATCCACCCTATTGCTTATCTACATTCCTTTTAGCTCTTTTTCTCTGCCTTTTTCTTGTTCTTTCATTTGAGACATATTCCTCTGCCTCCTCATGTTTTCTAACTCTCTATTTCCTGGTATTAGGTAGGTCACCTTCATCTGCTGATCTTAAACAAGGTGGCCTTGTGTAGAAGGGGTCCTGTGGTGCCCTGTACCACAATCCTCACTGGTAACCAAGACCAGGCTTCCAAGAGTGTCCTCTGTGTGGGATGCATGCACTTGGTCCCTTTTTTGCCAACTAAGAAGCTCAACTCCAGGACCTGTGGGCACAGTGGTATGTGGAGTTAACTTCCTCCCTCCTCAGGGTAGGGTTGATTTGGAGGATATGGGTCCCAGCTGGGGCTGCCTCCCAGGTATAGAGGGGGTGGGAGTTGCTTTGGAGTGGTGTCTGCCAGTGTGAGCAGGTCAGGTGTGGCACGTCTACAGAAGATGCTGGGATGGATCACACAGTGCTAGCCCCGTAGATGGAGAATGTTAGCACAGACTCCTACAAGTGTCTGGCTATTTAGGCTGGGGGAGGGCAAGAAAAATGGTGCTTACCTGCTCCTTCATTGCCAGAGAAAATTTCTGTAGATATCTGTTACGCTGGTACATGTCTTAAAATTAGTCAATAAATCTCCTTTATGTATGCCCCAGGCACTTTCAAACTGCTGCTTCTGTGCTGGGTCTTGGGCTCAGTTATTTGGTATGTTGGCTTTTTAAGTGTGGGGACTTAGTTTTACATTGCCCTTCAGTTCTCCTGGAGTAAAGCACACTGGTTTTTAAAGACTCTGGAATGAAGTCCCACTGATTTTCAAAGACTGACACTATGGGGACCCATCTTCCTAGTGTGAGTCCCCAGGGCCAAGGGTGCCTAGTTAGGAGTCTGATGTCCTTGCTCCCCCATGCTTATTATATCTCTCCCATTTGTGGTTAGTCACACTGGAGGCTTGGGTCCTAATCACATCTCCATCCCACCTGTTATTTCCAAAGTGGTCTTCTCTCTATGACTAGCTCTGGAAGATTTATTCTGCCAGTCTTTAGATTGTTTTCAGGGAGAGTTGTAATGCATGTACTTGTTGTCTCAGTGTGTCCATGGGAGGAGGTGAGCTCAGGATCTTCCTTCTCCACAATGTTCCTTCCTAGCAACCACTCATTTCATGATTTTTAACGAGTATGTACATCTATGGAACTAAAATCTCTTTAAAGGTGTAGACTATTACTATGTCAAATCCAACATAATCTCACCTTTTAGCCCTTGGCTAAGAGAGTCATTGTTCCAGTTTTTATAGCATAGATTAATCTACTGATATTAGACTTCATGGTCATTCCAATGAATTGTATAATATCTACTCATTTGTGCAATGGTTCTTTTATTCAGCATAATGATTTTGAGATTCATCCATGTTGTTGTAATGAATGGTTTATTCCTCTCTGTTTCTGGGTAATATCCCAGTGCATGAACATACTATATTTTATTTATTCATTCATTCTTCCCTCGATGGAAGCTTGGAGTAGTTTTCACTTCAAGCTTTTGGTGATAGAGCTGCTGTGAATATTCTCGTGCAAGTCTTTTTGGTGTACACGTGTTTTCACTTTTCTTAGGTAAATACTTAAGAGTAGCAATCCTGGATTATAGGGTAGACATTTGTTTAGTTTTATAAAGGAATATTTTCCCAAAGTGGTTGTACCATTTTACATTCTCATTGACAATGTATGAATATTCTGGTGACTCTATAAGCTCACCAACATCTGGTATTCTCAGTCTTTTAAATTTTAGATTTTCTTTAGAGGTATCTCATTGTGGTTTAAATTACATTTTCCTGATGATTCATGATATTGAACACTTTTTCATGTGTTTTTCAATCATTTGATTATCTTCCTGTATAAACTGTTCACTATTTTTTCCCATTAAAAAAATTGATTGTTTTTCTTTCTCCTTGCCCCATTTTGAAAACTGAGAGTATTGAATCCAAGTGAAATCACTGTGTTATTTAATCAGGTTTTTTTAAACCTCAGTTATATGAAACTATCCAAATTGTAAAGCAAATGTAGATAAATCAAGTAAAGGAATATTAGGCACAGTCTCCAATTTTAAAGAAGAAAATAATTTATGTTTTCATTGTAGTTATCCCAGTGCTGATAATGGCTTATCTTATCTGGAGCAGAATATGACAGCACAAACTAGCCTAAGATCTCTCAAGCTATCTTTAATTTTCATTTTAACTCTCAGAAGTTGTAAGATAACCATCTGATTTAGTTAATACTTTTCTGAACTTGTCCCTCAAACTTGGAAATCTCTCTCCACCATTTATTATTTCCTTGTGAAACTCAAGTGGCCATCTCACTCGTTACCCTCCATATTATTTAATAATTCTATATTATCGATAGCCAACTGCTAAACTTAACAGTGGGGGATCAACTTGAGAAGGAGCAGAGGGGTGATAAATGCATTCCCCTTATTATCATAAAGTTGGAAAATTATGACCATATGCATGGACTGAGCCAGAAGGGCAGAAAATTCCCTTTGACTCCTTATTATTCACCCATTGTGCTGTTCTAAGTTCCTTTAGTGGTCAAAGGGTGACAGAAGCAATACATCAGGCTTTTGCTGTAAAATGTTATCTAAAGGCAAAAAGTGGACCTGTAGGACAGATAGAATTCTACACTGAGCCATGGGATTTATGACAAAATTCTATAACCATATAAAAAATATCTGTGACTACATTTATGTGAAGCAATGGTGCCATTCTTTGGCTGGTTTAGGTAATCACAGGTGCACATTCTTAGTCATACTAGAGATATATCCCAGTAGACATTTTGGGATCTGTTTTGAATTTAAAGTGGAAGTTCCAAGACAGATTTGGCAATTCTTTTCAAATTCTCTTTTTCAGAGGAAAATACACGTTATGGGAAAACACTGGAAAAATTTAGATTGTGGTTAAAAAATAGTATGCTACATGTATATATGCAAAAACACACTCTTTTGGTTTGATATATTATTTTTTTGTGACACCTCTGGATGTGCTTTTGGTCATGTGAAAGGAAACATGTAAATAAATAAATTTCCATGAATATGAGAGAGGAAGCTTAGCAATGAGCACAAACAGCAAGCAAAGCAAGGACTGAAGGCCAGAGGGATCCAAATTCTAATTTGATATTGGATCAGTTACTCTGTGATAAAATGTTTGCAATATTATTTTTAAATATGCAAGTTGATCATCTGGGGAACATCAGCTATTATGTTTCAAATAGAAGTATTAAGGTTTTTTGAGAAAAATTGAGAAATACTAATTTTTCTTTCTGTATCACTTCAGTTAATAAACTTGCTTCTCTGTCATTATAAATTAAATATTATTACCTAAGGCAAACAATGAACCTGTGCTGCCTTATTTTTTCCACGTCTAAAAGGTAGGGAAGAAATAAATAATCTGGGGCATTTTTGTGTTTTTTTTTTTTTTTTCAGAAAGAGGCCAGCATATGCTATGTTGTAAATATTAGCCAGAAATATATATTAATGAGAAAATGCAACAGTCCTCTTGGAAAACTAGTCATTTATTTTTTGTCCTTCATTCTACTTCTCCCCCCTTTCCCTTTGGCTTATTGGGATGAGTGTATCAAAGAGAAATTTCAGTTTATGCCTCTTTTGGGGCATGACTGGGCCTATTTGTTCTACAGGCTGGTGTGTATGTAGTGAGGTAGCTTCCTGGTCCAGTGACTGTTTTGTAAAGTATAACTTTCCAGCACATAGCCTAAACAATGAATTGCAGATGTATAGCAAGTTATTCTCTCAGGCCTAGGAAGTCCAGATAGGGCCAGAGGTGGCTGACATCCTTGTTTAGTAGCCTCCAACTATGAGCAACATTGAAATGATCCCTGGCTAATAGTTACAAAACAGTATGTTTGAAGGAAGGTCCAATAATATCTGCAGCCATCTGACAATCTGAATAGTGTTCACTCATGCTAATAATTGTTCTATCCATGGGTAGCTATCTATTCAGGACTCGGGTTCAGATTGTACTAGTTGTGGGACCCTACCAGTTTATAGCTGAGTTCAGGTCTCACATACCTAAAGACCATGATATACAGCCTGTAGTGGCAGCAGAGTTTTACAAGGATTCTTAATAGGCTTAATTGTGAGTGGCAGTCTCAATCCCTGTATTCACATATACGGGATACTTATATAATTTTTTCACATTTGTGTTCTCTTAGTGACATTTGAGCTTGTCCATGCTCTGACAATGCATACATTTTCTGAGTCTTAGTTTGAGATAACTTATGTGAAAAAGTTTAATTGTATTAACAATCACTTTGCCCTCAGAAATGCCAACTTCAATTACATTTGTCAGTGAAAGACCTGATTGAGTTTTCCAAATGCAAGTAGTTTAAAGATGAAAGGGGTAGCTGGCTGGCTCAGTTGGAAAAGCATGTTCCTTTTAATCTGGGGTTTGTGAGTTCGAGCCTCATGTTGGGGATAGGGTTTACTTAAAAAATAAAATAATAAACATGAAAGTTAACCAGTTTTTCAAAGAAAATTTGAAAAGATTTTATTTGTAAGTATGGTGCAAATTCAACATTTAATATTTTCCATAATGCTTTGTGTCTTTGTAATTATTTAATGTCAAGAAAATGTAATGCTTTTTTTCATCTCCAAAAAGATATTTATAGACACTCTTAAATCCCTTCTAGTTTCCTCAAGTGAACTATACAAATATCATCCTTTTTTTCTGTATGCCATGGCAAGAAAGGACTAAGGAATCCCCGCTGCAAGACATACTGATTATTGGTCTTCCTTTTAGTGGTATCAGCTATTGGTAACTTATGGACCATTGTTGTTTATACTAATGAATTAAGTCTGGTTATAAAACACACAAGAGTTCAGGGGCGCCTGGGCGGCGCAGTCGGTTGGGCGTCCGACTTCAGCCAGGTCACGATCTCGCGGTCCGTGAGTTCGAGCCCCGCGTCAGGCTCTGGGCTGATGGCTCAGAGCCTGGAGCCTGTTTCCGATTCTGTGTCTCCCTCTCTCTCTGCCCCTCCCCCGTTCATGCTCTGTCTCTCTCTGTCCCCAAAAAAATAAATAAACGTTGAAAAAAAAAATTAAAACACACAAGAGTTCATAAACACTGATCTGTACTCTATGGTAAACTATATGTGGTTCACAAAACAATTATGTATCACCAGCAATTATAAATGAAATACAGGCATGACTATCTAGTGGTATCTACCAACTGCTCCTCTCATGACCCTGGCCCTGGGCTTGACTAGAAGAGCAGACTTTTGAATTTCTGTTACAGATAGTCCCTTAAACAGCCTCTGATCTTTTTGGTCTGCTCTTTTCCTTGCTCATACCTTCCGTCTTTGATCTGATACTGATTGCAGAAAGTCTCCAGACACTGTTTCCAAACGTTTTAAACTAAGGGGCGCCTGGGTGGCTTTGTCAGTTAAGTGTCCGACTTCGGCTCAGGTCAGGATCTCATGGTTCATGGGATCGAGCCCCACATTGGGCTCTGTGCTGAATGCTTGCTCAGAGCCTGGTGTCTGCTTCAGATTCTTTGTCTCCTTCTCTCTCTGCCCCTCCTCCCCTTGAACTCTGTCTCACTCTGTCTCTCAAAAATAAATAAATGTAAAAAAATGTTTTAAACTAATTCTAAAATAAAGTTTTTTCAAGGTGTCTGGGTGGCTCAGTCGGTTAAGCGACTGACTTCAGCTCAGGTCATGATCTCACAGTTTGTGAGTTCAAGCCCCGAATTGGGCTCTGTGTGGTTAGCCTGTTTCGGATTCTGTGTCTCCCTCTCTCTCTCTGCCCTACCACCCTTGCTCGCTCTTTGTTTGTCTCTCTCCAAAAATAAATAAACGTTAAAAAAATTTTTTTAAATAAGCTTTTTTCATTTATGCAAAATAGCCATTGATGCATGCTATTTTTAAAAATAATACGCAAAAATGTGTAGAAGAGAACTGAGTCATTTTTTTCTAAACCCCTCCCCAATCTCACACCCATTTCTCTAATAACCAGCCAACTTCCCATTCTTCCTACCTCCCCCACAAAAATAAGAACTTCACCTCAGTGACTCAGATTTAATCAGCTGCAATTTATTGACCAATGGATATATAACCCTACCTCATGCCACAGAGATTTGAAACCACTTTTAAAACAGACATTGCAGAAGTGATTTGTATGTGTCACTGAGTTCTGTAGTTTGCTCATTAAATAGGTAGAAACACACACACACACACACACACACACACACACACACACAATACTTCACCAATTTATGTACTTTTCCCACCAAGGAAATGTTAGTGGGAGAACCAAAATTTCTGATTGAGGGTAGAGAGTCGTTCATTGAAATACTGGAACCAGAAGGTTCGGCTGCTAAATCACATGGACTGGAAGGCTGAGAGCCTTTCAGGATTTCTCTGGGGACTTGATGGGTATGAGTCATGTTGCTTTCATTTCTGTTCACTTCCACTGCCACCATTCTAACCTGAACCACTATCATCCTTCACTTGGGCAACTCTGTGCTGACCTAGTTGGTCTTCTTGATTCAGTTCTTTCTCACAGATCCGGAGTTCTCCCCAGAATAGCCAGTTCCAATGTGTTGCTTCTCCTTACTCTGACTCACAGCCTTAGATTATCTGATCTCGTCATTTTCTGTTTTCTTCCCTGCTTACTATGGTTCAGCCACATTGTGTTTCTTGCTCTTTATCAACACTTTTGGCCCTTCACATACTTTAGGTCTTTATGCTTGTTTCTCTTTCCATGTGTCATATCTTGTCCATCTAGCCAATTCTTCACTAGCCTAGGTTTTTCATATTAATCATATCCCACCTTTTAGATTACTTCATCAGAGAGTCTTTCCTGATCATTCTACCTCAAATAGCAGTCTTATTCAAAAGCCCTCTCAGGCTTATGCTTATATTCTTTATAGCACTGTTATAATCTGTACTTTCTTTATTCATGCGAATGTCTCTATATATTTCCATTTCCCATAAAGATAGGCATGGTATCTCTCTTATCTCTATTTTCAACATGAGAGGAAGTAACCCTAATTGATGGTTAATTGTTACAAAAACAAACTAAACTCTTCTTAAAAAGAATCACAGTGGTTTATGTAAGAACCCACATCTAGCACACACAGTTGAAATGATTTTCAATTTCAAGCATATCAGCCATTATCAAATATAAAGGATCCAAGTTTTTTGCAACTATCTCTCTTTTCCAACTGTCAACCTTGTCTGACTCTATCCCTTTACCCACCCAGGCACCAGAGGTATTTTTGCATCATTGCAAAATCTAGCTTGGCAATACTTCAGCCAAATCTGTATTATAAAATGTCTCATCATCCAAAGTTCCTCCACCCCCAGGCTATTTACCTAGAATTAAACAGTCCATTTATTTGGTACATACTATCTCCTGCAAGGAGGCAAGCGGAAAGTCTGATTAAAGTAACCAGGAGACTTCACCCTTCCTGGGCATTACATATCTTTTTGAAAGAAACTTATTGATACAGATATTTTCCCTAATAGGAACAATATTTGGTGGTGCAATATTTGGAGGGACTTCCACATGCCTGAGTCTTGAGCTAGAAGAAAAGGATTTAGGAACTTGACCTCTTGCATCTGAAAGATTGCCAAGATCTTGCTTAAAGCATACCAACCTACATTAATCCCTGCTGAAAGTATCATGCAAGATTTCATCTTCCTTTTAAATTAAGCATATCTTACCACTTATCTCTTTCTGTAAGTATGATATTAGTGGGTTTGGTTTGTAAAATGCGTATACTATATTAAATAATGGACTAGATGCAATATTGGATGCATATTAACATTTTATTCGTATGCATTATACTTGTACAACCTTGGTGTATTTGTATCAAAATTCCACTGGCAGTGTTTTGCTTTTGATCTGTGAGCTATTAGAAAGCCTGTTACTACAGATGAAAGGAGTTAGAAAGTTCTATATCATAATGCAGTGCGATCAGTAATTCACAGAGCAGGTAATTTGCAATGACTTGCCAAGCCTTTGATTGCACCGGGTTTATGGCTATTAGCAGTTTCCCCTTTCAAATTTGTATGGTTCCATACTTCCTTTTTGACCTCTTTTTCATCATTTATGGTCCAATTTGGTAGTGAAAAAACATAACTGCTTGCTTAGTGCATGGCTGTCATTCAAACCCCAGTGACTTACCGAGCACTTTGACATTTGTGATGATGAAAAAAACATTAAGCAGGTGTACAGAACACTAACCAGGTTCCTGCAACAATGCTTTATGGGATTCACAATGTACCTCTGGGCTGTAAACTGATTCAGACTTGATTTTCTCTATCAATTTAATCTCAGTGTTCAAACTCCCATTCAAAGAAGGAGGCATAGTTTTCACTAAAATTGAAGTTAAATAAAATCTCCAATAATGACGTTAATATAGGACCTCATAGGAACAATTGGAAGGGCAATGACTGCTTGCCACTAAAATAATATGAAAGTAGGGCTCACATGTCTACTTTGAAGTCATGCAATTAGGAGTACTACTTGATACTGGACTATATAAAATTTAAGCCCTATAAAATGTCTTTAGCAATGAAAACTTACAGCTAAATGGCATGCTTTAGCCCCTTAGCTGTCTGAATTGTATGTACACCACGTGAAGGAAACATCGTATTATTTTGTGGAGGTTTTTCTTTGCACATTTCAAATTGGTCATCTGTTGTACAGGTGTGCCGCCCATCTTGGTGAGGGTTAGTCTGCCCTCATGCGCAGTGTGTCTGGGGGACATGGAAACCTGCAAGACTCAAAATAGTCCAGGTCTCCAATTAGTGTGTTTGGGGAAGCATTCAAAGTCAGGACCACTGAGCACACGGGACAAGTGGTCAGTGATTTCCCAACTGAGGACTGGTTAGGCGTCACAGAATCTCTCATTCAGGCGCAGAATACTTTTCAGTTTAAAGCTGCTAAAATGTCACACACAGACTCGAACGCACCTGACAACAAAAGAAAGACTGTCGTCAAGATCATGCATTTCCTGTCATCATTCTGACATGAAAAGAAATTATTTTTTTCAGTAATATGGAACAGACAGGCATTGCACTTTGACTTTCTGGGTGTTTAACTTATTCGGAAAAATCATTTGAAAAAATTTAAGTCTAGAATAGGAAGTTTTCAATTGTTTTCTATTTGTGACTGGTGTTTTCTAGTAGAAAACATAAAAGTTGCATCCATTTATATACAATGCAGAAATACCTTATTGCCATGGAAGCCCCAGGAACAGTAATTATAAGTAAATTGGGAAGATACGACTGCAGATTCATGCTTACTTGTGGATTCTGAAAATTTTTCACATAGAATATATGCAACTGAAGCTCGAAAGTCTATGCAAGCAGTCAGTGCATGGAAGTGACTCATAATCCTCCAAGCATTTTGTATAGAAAGTTATGTGTTTCTTTTAGCCACAATCAAGGAAGCCACATGGAAGGCAGCAACATTAGTTGCTTCTTTGAATATTAAATAGCCATAGCCATGATATTGTAGTAAAATACAACAATATGATATTGACAGCTTCATTTGCCCTTACCATCTTGATATTATATTGCAACATTTTTATCTTGTTTCTGTACATAACTTCTTCATAGGCCATTCAATGACTATGTACTCCTATTTGAGACCTTCCTCCTGACTGAATGTGTGAGTTAGATAGCAATGATATGAACGGGCCTAAGACGGGAAGTTCAATTAAGACACAAGGTGGTGGTGATGCTTTATGAGTTTTACAGAGATGGCAAGAAATTTTATATCTGCTGTGTCCTTCAAGTTGGCTGTATTTTCAGTGTAGAGTGGAAATGTTCCTGCGAAATTATTGATCTTGACTTTTACCAGGCCTGCAGTAAAGTAAAGGTAACAAATAATGTCATGCTTGAAGTTGGTGAAAAAATATTTGCAGTCATGGTTGTAAGTTGGGGTCAAACTCAGGAGCACTGAACCCAAATCCAAGAGCACCATGACTTTTTCCAGCCTCACATAATATTTTTATTTGTTTAGTTTTACTGAAGAGATTTTTAGGTTAGTTAACTAGTACTTCCTGCTAACCTGTCTTGATGTTTTACCAGGTCTAATCTAAAAACACATGCTTGTTTTGAGTACATGTGCTGACAACTGCTTAAATGCATCAGCCCTTATTTATTGCAAGCTTTGCCTGTGCTTTCATCTTTTCAAAGATTTTGCATGATCCTTTGGTGTAGTTTACTTAAAAAAAAATGAAAAAATTGATGAGGTATAACCTTCCAGGGGAAAAAAAGTATAAGGATCCCATTTAAAAAGTGCAAAATATAAACCAAACCGAGAATAGGAAGAAACAGTTCACTCACATATAGAAAACTAGTACAGTTTATTTCCTTAAGAGTGCATTCAACTGTGGCTACAGTTATGTATTTGCATTATAATGTTAACTCTTAATGAATTCCTTCCTAAATTGGAAATACCAAGGACAATTGTCTCAGTTTATGAAATTACACTTAGCAGGTTTATTTGTTCTCTCTCAACTTGAAACCCACAAGTTTTTATTAAGGCTATGGTTCATATTTCAAATAGCAAGAAATCTTCAGGTGTCTCCCTTTTCTTTCCCCTCAAAATAAATCTACAAAGCACCTGGATTTAGAAGAACAACATAGATATATTGCCCATTAACTCTGAAAACTAGCAAGCACTTCCATGATAAAAATAAACAGTGAGTACCATAATCGATGAGGAGGCAACATCCCACATTGTTTATTGATTCATAAGGTTAAGATTAAAGTGGGATTCTTGCCTGTGTTTATCAACAGATTTTTTTTTAAGCAGTGAGTGAACCTGGAATCCCACAAACCAATCAATAAAGTTTAAAAGCTTCAGTGAATCTAACCCATAACAGGTCCTTGTTTGGAGAACATGCTCAAGAAACACATGTGTCTTTAAGAGGTCTTGAAAGACTTTACACCCATGGACCATTACCATTTCCAAACACCCTGCAGCATTACCAGCCCAACATATGCTGACTGTATATCACCGTGACCCTCTCACTAAAGCTCTTTTGACTGGAGTGCTTTTAATACCCACTTTCTCAGCTGAGCTCAGGAGTGATTTGTTTTACATGCCACATTAATCCTTTCCACATTTTCTGGATGAGGCAACCACAATTCCACTTGTGAGGTGTTTCTAAAACACAGTTATAGGAATAAAGCAGCAGGGTCCCAGACTTGACAACGTCCCTCTAGGCAGCTGACAAAGTGGGCTATCGTGCCTCGGTTTAACTCTTCAAATGAGCATTTGTGCCCAGCCACTAGGGTGGGCCAGTTTTTTAGGCTAGTAGGAGGCCCCATTTATTGAAGGCAATTTACTCTCAATTAAAACGCTGTAGGAATCTTTGTAGACGTGATGCCTGATTGATACTAATGCATATTAGTAAAATTAAAATTAAGAATAAATGGAAAAGAGCCGTAGAACTGAAAATATATAAAACACACCTCAGTAAAACCAAAGAAAGTTTATACATCACACCATAATTATAGGAAAAGAGATTTAAAAAAATAAGTAAATGGGCAATTAGTGTTCAAAGCACAGCCTTTTATTATGTGGTAATTTTATAGTTTTAACTTTAAAGGCAAGTTCCCCACCCCCCCAAATGTATTCCAAGACCAATGAACTTCTGTTGCATACATCCATGAACTTTTCTACATTTTTAATGTTCATCGAATATAAGTAACGTAGGTTTTCAAAATTTCAAGTTGTCAACAAGGCTAACTGATTGGACCAACCAATTGTTAAAAAAAATTGTTTTTACATGTCAGCACTTGGCTGATTTTATTAACTTGTTAGTATTATGCTCCCAATTTTATGTGCTAAAATCTAACTGTACAAGCAACTTGAGGCCTAAACTTGTGCCTTTATCCAATCCTAATTTATTGTTCTTCCCTCATAAATTTTATTTGTAGCTTCAATGGTCTGAAAAAGCAATAAATCAGAGTGAGGTGAGTTTTACATAGTTTAGATTGAGTTCCTTATTTTCACTTGAAATTAATCCAATCCGTTCCTTCTGGTCTCATTGTCATGTCGCTCATAGTGTGCCTCCGAGCAGCAGATGACTGGCGTCAAAGGCATCCCTTCTAAGTTGGTGGATATCAGTTACACATGCATAGATGATAAATCATTTACATAAATCATCAGATTGGGGCACTCTCCATAAAACAGAGTTCTGTGAATAAAAAAAAAAATACTCTCCTACTTTTTTCTAATCTCAAATTGTTTTCCTTAGATGATCAGGAATGTGCTTTCTAAGTTTTCGTAAGAAGCATTCTAGAGGAAGGTTTTACTGAAATTTCATTGCCACTGTTGAAATCTTGGTTGCCAGAATGTGGCTGGCATAATATAGGAGCTCATTAAATATTTGAAAAATGGATGATGGATTCAAACACACCTCTTCACATTCTAAACAGCAACCCGGTTATTAATAATAACAATATTATCCAACATTTACTTTAACACTAGAATGCCTACCAAAAAAAGTTAGATATTCCCCGTTGACTTTTAAAACAAAATATGATCAAGTAGAAGAAAAAGACACTGATTATAATCTCACTGTCTTTTTCTCTCTCACATAGACATGCACATATACCACACTTACCACAGACTCTACTTAAAAAAAAAGTAACGTATGTTCAGATGTAGAAAGCAGAATTAATACTTAACAGAGTATTAATGCTCTGTGTTAAGTAGTCTGTTGCAGACAGTTAAGTACTCTACATTTAAAATATGTGTATTTCTTTAAATTTTAAAATCATATATATTTTTAGAACTTTGAAAAGTTGAGTTTAAATTAATTGGTCGACAATTGAAAAAGAACTGTGAATTTCCTCTATCTGTGTTTTAAAATTGATTGTTAAAAATGACATTTAGCTTTTGGGCCTCTTGTCTCAATGTCTAGAATAAATTCAAACTGAGAGATTTTCAAAGGAAAAAAATGCCTGAGTAAAAAATGAACTTGCTTACACTTTATTGCACAGGCTCTGCTCCCAGTATTTTTAAAGGAAACCTTCTAGATTGCGTTCTTTCTCTAAATTTATGTTTAACAGGATCTAGAAATCCTTGGCCAGCTTAGAAACATAAAAACATTGTTTTTTACTCTGCTTGGACATTTGCTCATTTGAATTTGGGTTCATATTTAGTTATATCCACTGGAATTGCCCATTCCTCTTTTGCCATTGGGCATTTTTTCAATCTTAACAAAACCAAGTCCATATTATAGGCCTGCTGGCCAACATTCCAGGTAAATGAATGGTTTTAAAGAAAAATGGTGCTATTTTTCAAAAGCCTGACATTTAAAAAATACAAGTCCAGAATTGAAGCCTTCAATAATTTTTCCATGCCTATATGCTACAAGAAGCAAATGGTTACACAAATGAATACATCTGGGATTATTTTCAAGCTGTTATTCCCCACCAGGGAAAATATTTAGAAATAAGTCTCAGTCTTTGTGCTGGAACTACAAAGAGGCCAGCCATCTTGATGCTTTTCCAGATCGTTTAATGATTTTCCTCATATTGTGTGGTGGCTTTACTGCCCTGTTTCGTATGCCTTCCCATTCACTGTTGGTAACCATTTATGTTGGGTGTGTTCCAATTTCCAAATCTGTTTTGTGGCATTTATAGCTTGCAGCTAATAAGGCCATTCAGTATTTTTTATATGAAATATTAAAAAATATACTTTACCATGGAAAGCTAGAGGAAATGATTCAAAATTAAAAAACAGCCCTAAAGTATGGAGTAGCCATGCCTTTAAACTGCTCAGTGAGCATGGGTGTGGTTGAGAGGTGGCATTCTGCTTCTAGAGTCCAGGAGATGCAGTGTTAGGTGTGTGTGTTGTGTATATGTATTATATACGTATGTGTGTGTCTGCATACGTATGTGTAGTTCAGTAAATGTGTGTACATAAGATATGTGCAGAAGGAAGGGTATCTGTTTATCTTACCCTGCAACCTCTGACTTTATAACTTAGAGCCTACAACAGGTATCTACATGTATGTGTTTATCTATCTGTCTACCTATCTTTCCATCTATTTGTTTATTTCTTGGTGTTATTTCCATTATCAGCTTGAATTTTAGAGGTTTTTTATTTGTTTGAGTTTTGCCCTCCTGTGACTTTATGTAAGATGAAAATTATTTAGAGTTTCTAACATGCATAAATACTATATGTGTAGGAAACTAAAATCTACATACTTAACTCCAAATTGAATGGTAAGGAATTATTATTATTAAAATAGTCTTTTGGTCAATATATGTTTAAGAAAATCATGTTACTCCGGCTTTTATTGCCTCTTTCAATCCAATCTAAATGAGATATTTAACATAGACTTCCTTACTTGTATATATTAGATTCAGTTCATAAGTTACTTTGAGTTCCTATACCATACCAAATTTTATACTTAATTTTTTCTTCAACTCACAAAGTAAAAGTGATTAAAGGTTTTAATTATGACCAAAGTCTGAAAGAAGGTAAAATCTTCTGAAAACGTAATTAACTCTTTTTTTTTTTTTTAATTTTTTTTTTCGACGTTTATTTATTTTTGGGACAGAGAGAGACAGAGCATGAATGGGGGAGGGGCAGAGAGAGAGGGAGACACAGAATCGGAAACAGGCTCCAGGCTCTGAGCCATCAGCCCAGAGCCCGACGCGGGGCTCGAACTCACGGACCGCGAGATCGTGACCTGGCTGAAGTCGGACGCTTAACCGACTGCGCCACCCAGGCGCCCCTATAATTAACTCTTTTAATATTATCTCTGTGAATTTCAGCTTCAGTGTCATAATATCATATGGGAATAAGTTTTTCATAAGAGAATACAAGCTTTCAGTGTTTAAGAGTGCACAAATAACGCATAAGGTGGAAGTGGGTTGCTTAGTGATGATGTGGCTCATCTATTTCTTTAGTTCTGCAAAAGAAAAAAATTCTCAACTGTAACCACAGAGATGAGGATGAAAAATCTTTTCCTTAAGAACTATTTTTAGGTTATTGAATGAGGAAAAACCGCCACTTTCAGGATATGGGCACTGATGAAAGTGTTTGTATTTCTTAGGCCTACAGAGAGATAAGCTAATTTCTGTAAAAATCATGTGGAGTCTTCCTACCCTTTAATATCACCTGTATGAGTGGTGTCATTTGTGCAAAAAGGCAATATTTGAGCTCTTGGGTATTTATATTTTTACAAGAATGACATTGAATTAATATATTTACATATATATTAAGTTTCATTTGCCTTTTTGTGAAGAAGACAGTATATTTAATTTCACCAAGACATGCTTCATATTAACAATTCGTGTAGACATCTAAAAACTTAGGTAGTTTTGAATTATCAATAATATATTCTTATTTTGTAATTTTAAGAGTACTAAGTGATCGTTTGACAGGATTTATCAATAGGAGAGCAGAAATTTAGAGAACTTCCTTAATCTTACCCTTAAAATATATCCAAGTTTATATCAGTATTTTTATATGCAGCATATATGTGTTAACAGATTCATGTTATTTCTGATTTTTTACATGTGTACACTAATAGGCTATACACTAATAGTTCATATTATTTTTATGTAAATGGTATTATTAATTTACAAAAACTGATGGAATTTTAGGTCCCATCCTACAACCTCTTTGTTTTGCTTAATAATTCATGGATCACTTTATCTGCCAGTACACAGAGATATGCACCAATATTTTTAATATTTTACTGCACTCTCTTAAATAATAAATCATAATTCATTTAACTAATTCATTATTGATAAAATATTTAGATTGTTTCCAGATTTTGACTGTTAGGGACAGTTCTTCAATAGGCATCCCCTCATAAACAGTTAAGCGTAATTGGGCTTATATATAATATAATACTGTGTGTATGTATATGTATACACACACACACACGTACAGAAAGAGATTGTATGTATGTAATTAAACTTATGATGGTTCCAAAAAATTCTCATAATTTACATTGCCAAAAAATTGTCCAGAGGATGCACGTTTTAACCCTTCTATACGAACATGAATATTAGCACGATTTCTTTCTTCTTTCTTTTCCTTAAAAAAAATAATACGAATAGTATGTGCTAATGTACAAATCTCTTAGCCATACAGGACTATATATAATATTAAAAAGCAATTTTTACTGTCTTCTCCACTGGTCTTTACATCCTTAAAAAAAATAATACGAATAGTATGTGCTAATGTACAAATCTCTTAGCCATACAGGACTATATATAATATTAAAAAGCAATTTTTACTGTCTTCTCCACTGGTCTTTACATCCTCTCTCCTCCTGGTCACACACCAATCTCACTCCCCTCTCTATTGCTATAGTCTCTCCGTATTTCTAAAAAATCTCAGTGTGGGCATGTGTTCTTAACATAAATACTACTTGTTGGTCACAAGTAGGATCTTACTTTATATTTGACTCTACAATACCCTTTTCTTCACCTGCAAATATATCATGCATGTCTATTTTTTTAATGACTTCATATTATGTAGTTTCTATGCTAATTTATTCTTCCCCTTTTGAAAATATTTATGCTGTTTTCAGGTTTTCCCTACTACAAAAACTACTCATATCAACCTCACACAGAAATCTTTGCCACTTGTGTATTTGTGAAGAATTGATATGTAGAATTGGAATTATGGAATCAAAAATAGGCAAAACTAAAATTTTGATAAATACTGCCAATTGCCTTATTCATCATGTAAAAATATTTGTCAGCCATATGGTAATAATATTTCACTGTTTCTAGTCATAATTTTCTTGTATTATTGAGGTGAAGAAACTGATTGTATGTTTTTAGGGCATTGGATACCTTTGACTCTAAAATGTCAGTTGGGGAAATTTGCTAAATTTTCTTTTGTGTTGATCTTTGCTTACTTTATGATTCATAGGACTTTATTTTATATATTGGAATTATCGCTCATTTGACTCTCATATTTTTGTCTTTCTGTTCTGTTAAGGGTTTTCCTTTTTTTCCTTACAGTTTTTGATTTTATGTTTTAAAACTTACTAAATTTTTCCTTTTGTGACTTTTGAATTTTGCAACATACTTAGAAAAGCTTCCCTACCTCAAAATGAAAGATATTTATAAATGATTTCTTACAATATGTTGGTTGTTTTTTACATGCATAACACTTTGAAGTCCATTTGGAATTTATTTTAGTGCAAGTAAAGTAGCTGTCCAGGTTTATTTTCCACGTGTTTTTTTTTTTTTCCAAATTATAAGCTATTTGGCCCAATACTACTTGATGAATGATCTAGACTATGTAGATATGCCAACTTTTACATATATTATTTTCCCATGCACATTCGCATCTATTTTTAGATTCTCTCTTTTGTGCCATTGATATGTTTGTTTCCACATCAATATCAAATGTTTCTAATCACTTTAACTTTGTAATAAAATTTAATGCTGTGTAGGACTAGGTCACTCCCATTATTTGTATTTCAAAGAATTTTCTTAGCTTTATTCATGTTTGATTTGAGACCAAAGGAAAAGAAATGTTGCTTTCATTGGTAATGTGCTGAATTTTCACATTAATTTAGGAAGTGTTACTATTTTAAAATAGTTTGAAAATTACTATCCAGTAATATGATATATACTCCATTATTTTTTTTTTAAGTTTTTTTTCTTTTAAGTTTGGAGAGAGCAAAAATGTGAGTAATGAAGGGACAGAGACAGAATCCCAAGGAGGCTCTGAGCTGTCAGCACAGAGCTCCATGCGGGGCTTGATCCCATAAGCCCCAAGATCAGGGCGTGAGCTGAAATCAGGAGTTGGAGGCTTAACCGACTGAGCCACTTAGGCACCCTAATGCCCTTTAGTAAGTTTTATAATCATATTCATCTTGATATTAACCATTACTTTTAAAGTTTTCTTACAGACATGTTATGTTCCTATTGATTTGTAAATGGGATATACATTTCATATGTGATACTTTTGGTAAAGAAAAATAATTTATCTGCAAAGAAATATGTTAAAATTTCTAATAATTTATGCAGTAGTTATTTTGCTTTTCTGAGGAAATGCCATATAATCTACAAAAAATTAAAATTTTGTTTCTTATATACGTATATGTATGTGTGTGTGTATATATATATATATATATATTTACTAATGTGTTGACTACTTATGGAATAATTAAATAATAGTGGTGATAACCGATACCCTTATCTTAATTCTAACTATGATGCTTACTTTTGTGTGTCAGCTTAACTATGATAATGGATACCCAGATAGCTGGCAAAACATTATTTCTGGGAGGGTCTCTGACAGTGTTTCTGGAAAAAAAGTAGCATTTGAATTGTAGACTTAGTAAAGAAGATCTGCCCTCAACAATATAGGCAGCATCATCCAATGCATTGAAGGCTTGAATAGAACAAAAAGTCAGAGGAAAGGTGAATTCTCTTTCTCTTATTGACCTGGGATGTTCATCTTCTTGTGCTGTTGGGCATTTTAGCTCCTGGTTCTTAGGCTTTTGGACTCTGGGACTTATACTATTTGTTTATACCTGATTTTCAGGCCTTCAGCCTTGGCATGAATTATATCTCTGGCTTTCCTGGTTCTCCAGTTTGCAGACAGCAGATGGTGAGACTTGACCTCCATAACCTCGTGAGTTAATTCTTATAATAAATCTTCTCATATATGCCTATATATATTCTATTGGTTCTGTTTATCTAGAGAACCCTATGAAAACACTAATTTTAATACAAATTAAATAATGTTTTATTCTAAAGTATATTCTTCTTTTTGGTTTATCATAGAAAAAAATTTAATATTATTACAGAACTATCCATATATTGCTGACATATTCGTGAATATTGACTTTTATTAGGTGATTACCCATTTATATTGAGATAGATGTGCCATTTTCATCATTTAATCTATTAATTGGTGAGTTTAATTTCCTAATACTAAATATAATTGTTCAGATTAGATTTCCTAATACTAAATATAATTGTTTTTCATTAAAGAAAAGTAAGTATAAATTAAAAGTTTTAAATTGTTGGATTTTTATATGCATTACTTTATTGTCCTCATATTGCAAATTAGATTGGAATGTGATATTTTTGTCATATACTGTTAGTTTGAATAGCCTAAGTTAGATTAGAATGAAATTTTCTTTTTTTATGCTATTTTTAAAAATGACAATATATACTTATTTTGTGTTTTGATATGTTTTCTTGGCAAAGTATTTTGTTTTATTGTTTTTCCTGAGAATTTCTACAAATTTACCAATGAAATAGTACCTGGCCTCCTTGTGAAATAATTCTTGACATGGGATCAAGAGCAAGAAGATTCAACTCAAAGAGGTATTACTGAGAAGTGAAAGAAAGAAAGAAAGAAAGAAAGAAAGAAAGAAAGAAAGAGAAAGAAAATGATGTTGGATTATACACAGTATTGCTTGAATAGCAGATGGAGAGCAAATTATGGAAATTTATGCCACACTAATAGTTTTGAACATCTTACAGATAGCGTAGAGTCATTTAAAAGTTTTAACATTAGCAGGGTGCCTGGGTTGCTCAATTGATTGAGCGACCAACTTCAGCTCAGGTCATGATCTTGCAGTTTGTGAGTTCAAGCCCAACGTCGGGCTCTGTGCTGACAGCTCAGAGCCTGGAGCCTACTTCAGATTCTGTGTCTTCCCCTCTCTCTACCCCTCCCCTGCTCACTCTCTGTGTTTCTCTGTCTCTCAATAATAAATGTTATAAAAAGTTAAAAAAATTAACATTAGCATTTAACAATTAAAGCGTTCATTTAGATTGATAATGGACTATATAGAAAGTAACTTGACAGAGAAACAGTGGGCAGTATCTCAGGACATTGGGTGGCTTCATGAGGACACATAGTAGTGGCATGAAGGATAGAGGTCAGAAGATGGATTCAAAAGGCATGAATGATAGGTACAGAGGTTAAAGAGAAAGATGAGAGGGAGAATAAAGGAACTCAGCTTAAGTGACAGACACAATAGACAACACAAAGCCAGGCACTGTGTTGGGTTATGGGAAAATGACATGCCTCCCTCACTTATGGAGCTCCTCATCTAGTAGTGAGAGAAATACTAGAAGGTACATTTCTTTAATTTAATATGGTTAGGATTTCAGCAATAATTATTCAGCCATAAGTGTCCCAGATGGTATTTATGAATCCTGCTTTGTTACTGTCCAGGGCCAGAGGTGTGGAACAGTAAGGTGCATGCAGGAACCTGGTCAGACATGGTCAAACACTGGATGTCCTTAGGGAGATGAGTGGCAATGTGACTGGCATATAGGAGAGGAAGGAAATTGTGTTGAGTTTGGGGGATGTTCAGAAGACAGTTGAATCCTTCTCTAAATATGGGCTAGCAATATGAATATCATCTCTTGATCTCTTTTCACTTTCACAGTTTTTCAGACTTTAAAAGTAAAAGACAGGTTACAGAATGGGAGAAGATATTTATAACAACATATTTGATAAAGGGTTGGTATCCAAAATCTCTTAAGAACTTATCAAATGCAACACCCAAAAAACAAATAACCCAGTGAAGAAATGGGCAAAAGACATGAATAGACACTTTTACAAAGAAGATATCCAGATGGCTAACAGACGCATGAAAAGATGCTCAACTTCACTTATCATCAGGGAAATACAAATCAAAACCACAGTGAGATACACCTGTCAGAATGGCTAAAATTAACAACTCAGGAAACAACAGGTATTAGCAAGGATGTGGAGAAAGGCGAATCCTCTTGTACTATTGGTGAGAATGTAAACTAGTGTAGCCACTCTGGAGAACAGTATGGAAGTTCCTCAAAAACTAAAACTAGAACTGCCCTACCTTACAGCAATTGCACTATTAGATATTTACCCAAAGATTACAAAAATACAGATTTGAAAGGGTACATGCACCCCAGTGTTTATAGAAGCATTATCAACAATAGCCAAACTGTGGGGAGAGCCCAAATTGTCCATCAACTGATAAATGGATAAATAAAGTTTGGTGTATACACACACACACACACACACACACACGCACACATATATATACACATACATACATACATGCATACAAACAATGAATATTACTCAGCCATCCAAAAGAATGAAATCTTGCTGTTTGCAATGACATGGATACAGTTAGAATGTATTATGCTAAGCAAAATAAGTCAATCAGAGAAAGACAAATACCATGTGATCTCACTCATTTGTGGAATTTAAGAAACAAAACAGATGAACATATGGAAAGTTGGGTGGGGGGAAGAGAAAAAAGGAAACATACCACCAGAGACCCTTATTTTTTTTTTTAATTTTTTTAATGTTTATTTATTTTTGAGAGAGACAGAGACAGAGCGTGAGTGGGAAAGGGACAGAGAGAGGGGGAGACACAGAATCCGAAGCAGACTCCAGGCTCTGAGCTGTCAGCACAGAGCCCTACGTGGGGCCCAAACTCACAGACAGGGAGATCATGACCTGAGACAAAGTCAGACGCTCAACCCACTGAGGCACCCAGGTGCCCCGAGAGACTCTTAATGATAGAGAACAAACTCTGATTTGACATAGGGAGGTAGGTGAGAGATGGACTAGGTGAACGATGGGTCCTAAGGAGGGCACTTGTTGTTGAGCACTGGGTGTTGTATGTGAGTGATGAATCACTGAATTTTACTCTTAAAACCAAAAATGCCCTGTATGTTAACTCAATTTTTTTTTCAATTTTTTAAAGTTTATTTCTTTTTAAGAGAGAGAGAGTATGTGTGTGAATGAGTGGGGGAAGGGCAGAGAAAGAGAGAGAGAGAGTCTCAAGCAGGCTCCATGCTGTTAGCACAGAACCCATTCAAGGCTTGATCTCAGGGACTGTGAGATCACGATCTGATCAGAAACCAAGAGTTGGACGTTTAAATGACTGAGACACCCAAGCACCCCAACTAACTATAATTTAAATGAAAAAAGGTAATAGTTTACTCCCATCCTTTGAAAGGTAGTATTCTTAGCAGGATCCTGGCTGCACCATGTAATAAACCATAGTACAAATTCTATTGGTGAAATGTATGAATATTCATAGGACATGAGGTAAGTATAGGCTATTTTGTAATTTCAGGTAATGTTTTGCTACCAGTACTTTTGTAGAGAAAAAGGAGGTTTAGGGATTTCAGGATGACACATAAGGGATTATGGACTTGTATATCCCCTTGGGAATAATACATTTTAATGATGTTTGGACTAGTGTCAATGGATGAAGTTATCCACATAGGAAAATGAATTAGAGAATAAAGAAGTGTTAGTGGACAAAAACTAAGGAAAATTATCTTTCAAAGGAAGTTTATCCATTGAAGAAAGTCTAGAGGGATAAGCCTGACATGTTAAAGTGGGACATTTTAAGAAGGAAATGTCAACCAGATCAAGTGTGAGCCAACAACAGCCAGCCATATGAACGAGGAAATATAGGCATTTATAAACATGGTGATGAAAAGAAATCTAAAAAACAGGATGTTGTAAAAAGCACCCAGGAGGCTGCTTTAGGGTGGATGACCTGAATGTCATAGAGGAGTACTCACCAGAGAGAGAGGCTTGTTCTAGGTAGGGGTTCCAGGTGTTTTTATGTTATAAACTGGACTTCTGTGGCATTCTGTAGAAGTTTACAGAGTAAAAATATTTGTAAATAAATGAAAAAATTTATAGAATTGTAAGTTAAATCTATTATATTGAAATATTATGTCAAATATGTTGAATGTGCATTTTTAATGTAATATATACATTAATTAAATTATTAAATATTAAGAGATAGAGGCAGGTCTAATACCTCAAAATATTAAAATCATGTATAAAAATACTAGTTCAAGATATATATAATAACTATAACATAATATGAAAATATCTATGATTTCTATTCATGACACAGTAATAGGTATTGCCTATTACAATTGTGGAACATAATTGATGGAAATGGTAAATAGAGAGGTAAAAATGTTCCTATCCAAGTTCATATACTACCAGTCCAAAGAAAAATTTCGTTGGTGATTGTGGAGATTTAAATAAGTTTTCTAAGAAAGAAGCACAAAACTCGCTATTCTGTAACAAAACTCTGAATTCTCTAGCTAGCAACTTCAGCACTTAAGACTGATGTTCTAATACATCTTCTAGGTGACATGGAAGGCTATCGTGATTTTTAGTGGGGCTCAAAGCAGGAAAGGGGATAATATGGTGTAATCACAGTGTCTCTTGAGCCATATTGTACTGTGATACCAGGATTATGTGCATTGGGAGAATGAAAACATAGCCCCTGTGGTAATATGAGACCAGAGGCATCACTGGTGGAAATATTAAAACATAGACCCCCGGGTTTCTGGAACAAGGCCGCATTATTTATTGTAATGAACTGCATACCTACTGAAAGCCAGCTCCTGGTATGCAGCTGGGCCCTGGCAGGAATTGAGCTTCTGACCTGGTGACATCCAGTGATTAAATAGCCAGAGATGGCCACCATGTACTGAGTCCTCTAAGATTATTTAAGTAATACGGTCAAATGGAACCCAACAGTTGTAAGATGGAAATGATACATCCAGGGTCAGGAGTAAGCAGAGATAATAAATTGCATAAGCTAGTAGCCCAGACAATCCCTTCCACCACACCATGTTATCTACTACTCCTGTAGCAGCACATCTCCCCCAAGTCACACCTACTGCAGTGTTGAAGTTCGCTTATAAACAGGTGATGGAAGAGAATGCCCCTCAGTCATGAGTTCACTAAAGGGTTGGTATGTTATCATGATGTTAGGTGAAAACATGGATGAATCACAACTCCAAGCAGAGGTTTCCCTGGAAGGCAGTGGTGTAGGAAAACTCTTCAATAAATAAAGCTGGAAGTATTGTATTTGGCATTCACTTTGTGTGGAAAGAGAAATATCTCATGGTCACATGAACTCATCAATAGTGGCAATAGCTGGTTAGTCAGGGACATAGAAAAGGAAGAATGTAAAATTGGGGACCAAGAGGACTGGAGAAGTGACCTGTAATTGGACCTATGAAACAAACACAAAATGTGAAGATCTTTGATTGGTGTGTCAATATCTCTGAGAGAAAACACACATTGTCCACAGAAGGGAGCAACGAAATCGATACAGTGACTTGGCCAGTAGACATCACCCAACCTCCATGATAATCCACCCTAGTGCTGGCACTATGGACAATGAAGAATGTAGTCATGGGGGCTCTGCATGGGCACTGACTTACCAGTGCTAATCTAGTGACTTTCCCTGTTGAATATGCAAATTGTCAGCAAAGAAATAAATCCTGGACCCTAGTACATGGCTGTTCCTTGAAGAGTACAGTCAGCTTCTTGGTGGACTACATTGGACCCTTCCACTCTGAAAGAATCACAATTCATATTCTCTGTAATTGACACTTATTCTTGCTATGGGATTGACTTTCATGCCAACAGAGCTTTCTCTAGACCCACTATCTGAGGGCTTGCAGAGTGGTTTTATTCACAAATAAAACTAATATTGGTAAGTATATCAAAGGAAGTGTGGCAGTGGAAAAATGACCAAGAGATCCCGCGGTTCTTTTCCAGTCACTAGCCTCAGAACACAGTATCTTGACCTCTTTTTTTTTTTTTAATTTTTTTTTCAACGTTTATTTATTTTTGGGACAGAGAGAGACAGAGCATGAACGGGGGAGGGGCAGAGAGAGAGGGAGACACAGAATCGGAAACAGGCTACAGGCTCCAGGCTCTGAGCCATCAGCCCAGAGCCCGACGCGGGGCTCGAACTCACGGACCGCGAGATCATGACCTGGCTGAAGTCGGACGCTTAACCGACTGCGCCACCCAGGCGCCCCAACCTCTTAAAGATGTGGCTGAGGCACAAGTTTGAAATTATGTCCTGCAAGGATCCTCCTCCAGGACTACGTTATTCTCAGGGTTGAGTGTATACTCTAAATGAAACACTATTATTTGAGGTTTTGTCTTCAAAGAGAATACATGAACCTGGGAACCAAGTAGTTGAAGTACAAATATTCCCACTTACCATCACTCCCAGTGACATACTTGGAGTCCTTGTACTCATTGCCACAAATTTAGGGTCTGTGAATTGAGAGGTTATGGTTCTCAAAGGAGAATTCTTCCATCAGTGTACACAGTAATAGTCCCTTGGAATTCTATGATATAACTATCAGTCACTTACTTCAGGCTCCTTATGCCAAAGACCATGAAGAAAGCAAATGAGTCACAGTACTGGTAGGAATAATTGACATCAATCTTTAAGAAAAGATAGAACATCTGCTACATGAAGATTCAGAAAATGTTTGGTTTATTCTGGGTTTATTTAGTGAGTCATCTTTTGGAGAGTAATTAATACTCTTGTCCCCTCCTCTACCACCTGTTTTAGACGCCCTCATGATCAACTAGTAGTTTTCACACTCTAGGTTACTTTCCTCATGGAATGATCCAGAACTTTATCCCTGTGGGATTTGAGGGGAGGAAATTTTGCCCTGTGATTTCCAAAGATAGATCTTTTGCAGAACGTGAATCATATAGGTATGAGAAGAACATAACAATCTCTGGGTAAAATAAGAATCACTATGAGGATAGCTCCAGCTAATATCATGTTTGTAATGGCATTTATTAATAGAATTAAGCCATTTTATTTTTTTCTGGTAATCGCTGGTAGCCAGGAAAAATAACAAAGTAGTTAGAATGAATCAGAGATAGAAATTGACATTCTAAAGAGTACAACACAAAGATAGTCAAGGGGCAAGGAATTTGAGGGTAGTATTAGGACAAATCATGGAACCCATCTTAAGTAGGGAAAAAATTAAGTATGGATTGGAAAAGAAAGTTAAGAGAAAGAGATCAAGGAACTGAAAATCTAAGAAATGGGTTGAGTTATGTAAGAGACTGGGACTGAGAAGAGAATTAAAAGTTGTCACTGGAAAATATAAAGAGAGGCAAAATAGAATACTTGCACAGCAAATAATGGACAAAATTGATGACAGAAAAATATTCTTAAGCATCTTAATAAATATGTAATGTGACTTATCTAAGTTCGTCTTCAGTGGTAAGATAAAGAAGGTAAATTGCCTTGTGTTATTGATATTAGAAGTAATTTTGGTTTAAACTACTTTTACATATGTAAGTCTAAGTTAGATAAATGCATTGGGGAAAATAATGTATTTTTGGTCTTTCATTTTTTTTTTTAAATTCAAGACAAGATGGGAAGCTCTTAAAAATAAATCATGTCTTAGAGTTTTACTGAAAACACCAAAGTTCGTTTATGACATCAGGGTCCCTCATACTAGAGTAGGTCAGGTTTGGTTTCCTTAATTTAAAATAGATTCTCAGCATTAATCAAAGGAGATCAGGTACTTTCCCTAGAGTTTGTTTCTACATATAATGGATACACTTACTGAAATTACATCATGTAATATTCTCCAAAACTGTCAAATGACAGCTTAAAAAACTAGTTGTTCGTGGGGTACCTGGGTTGTTCAGTTGGTTAAGTGTCTGACTTTGGCTCAGATCATGATCTCACAGTTCGTAAGTTTGAGTCCTGAGTCCAGTCTGAGTTCACAGCTTGGATCTTAGAACCTGCTTTAGATTCTGTCTCCCTCTCTCTCTTCCTTCCCTGCTTTCCTGCTCTCTCTCTCCCAAAAACAGATAAGTCAACATTAAAAAAAATAGTTGTTTATTATGTTCCCAACTAAACATGAGATAAATTGATACAATCTTTATTTCATGTCATCAATTAAATGGAGGTTATTATGGAGAGTATCCTAAAGAAGTGTTTTTTTTTCCCCCAGGTCATAAGTAAACATCATAGTTTTATATACTGATTTATGTTTTTATAGCAAAGTCTCGATCTTTTTAAAATTCAAATATAATTGATGTACAGTATATTAGTTTCAGGTGTATATAATGATTTCATATTTGTATATATTTTTAAATGATGACAATAAGTTTAGTTCACATCCATCACCACATATATTTGCAAAAAGCACTTTTTCTTGTGATGAGAACTTTTAAGGTTTACTCTCTTACCAGCTTTCAAACATGCACTACAGTGTTATTAACTTTAGTTCCAATGCTGTACATCACATCGCCATGATTTACTTATTTTATAATTGGAATTTTGTACCTTTTGACTCCCTTCATCCATTTTATCCACCCCCAGCCCACCTCTGGCAACCACCAGTCTGTTTTCAGTATCTAGGGCAAAGTCTCTACTTTCATAGATTTTTAACTAGCAGTACCTATCCATTTGTGATGACTTTTATTTTAAATATTTTATTTATTTTTAAATGTTTACTTATTTTTGAAAGAGAGAGAGAGAGAGACAGAACATGAGCGGGGGAGGGGCAGAGAGAGAGAGGGAGACAGAATCTGAATCGGGCTCCAGGCTCTGAGCTGTCAGCACAGAGACTGAGGGGGGCTCTAACTCACCAACCACTAGGTCATGACCTGAACTGACACTTAAGTGACTGAGCCACCCAGGAGCCCCAAATATTTTATTTTTAAGTAATCTAAACACCTAAGGTGGGGCTTGAATTTACAATCCTGAGATCAAGAGTGTCATGTTCTACTTAACTAAGCCAGACTTTTTATCTGATGACCTTATCTCTTAACTGTGTCAATCTAAGCACATCCTTACCACCAGGGAAATTTAATAGGCCAGTCTACACATCCCCTTGGTATATAATCCCAAGAATGTATTATAGGCTTTGAGGTTTGTGCTTCCTATCCTTAAATATGTTGGCACTCAAAGCTGCTTAAACAAGCATCAACAAAGGTGCCTGTCTTCTTTGAAGTTATTTTCTGCGGAAATCACAGTCACTGACCAAATGATTTGGGAAGATTAAATTGTGCTTATTTTATGGCATTCTAAAACAGCAGGGTTAAATACTGGGCCAGCTGCCAGCCACTCAACACCCACACTTTCATGTTTGGCTGCCAGATATAGCCACACGAATTATTCTGGAGCAGAAATGTGCAATGGCGCCATTCTGGAGAGCAGAAATTCATTTTTAAGTTTAATGCTTTGATGAATGGATAATTCAAATAGTATTCATTTTTACATTCATAAAAAGGACCTTTTAAAATTAGATTGGGTCTTGGTTGCTGGAAGAAGTTTTCCGCTTTCTTTTGGAGGAAAGATACCTCCTGCACTAGTTGAATTTCCTCTTTCTCCATTCCAGAAAATGTGGGGTTCCTTTCTCCGACTCTCTCAAAAATCAGGATGCATACTAAGCCATTTTATTGATAAGGAAAGTGTATATATAAATAGATAAGTACACATATATGTATATGGAACACATTTAAAATATTAATGTAATGTGTGAGAAATATAAAGGCATCAAATGACTTTGCTTACCTAATTTATTCTATGTTAATTTACAGTAGAAACATGTTTTTCTCTAAATTCTGCCAGAATCACCAGGCTGAGGTATGGCTGTACTATTCCTCTCAGACATCTTGAAGGCAGGATACAACAGTTTCACAGGGGGCCTCTCATTGGGGGCCTATGGAGATCTCTGTATGGAGAACTTATGGAGAAGAATCATAGCCTTACACTCAAAGCTCATGGTCTAGAGACACATAGGCAAAGTCTTATAAATAATATAAATGATTTAAAAATATCATAACTGCAAAAAAATAAATAAAAATATAAGTACAACCATAAGATGCCTAAGACAAGTATATTCTCCAGGAAATAGTGAATGGTTGCAGAGAAGCAAATCTGAGAGTTTTCAGACAAAAAGAACGACTGTTTCCAAGAAGAAAAAAAAAAAAAAAAAAGAGGTTGAGGAGCACTTTTTTTGGAGAAGGTAGGTCTTGACCTGGACTTAGAGAATCCTGGAGGTTGCTCCAGATGTAGAAGAGCCATACCTTATCATAGAGAAGTACTTTCTGTAAAAACAGAAAGATGGGTGTCCACAGCTTGTGTAGGAGCTACCATAACGGATTGCCTAAATGGGTTGAGTTATTTTGGTTTCTTGCTTCTTTTCTCTAAGAGATATCACAGGACTTACCTTGGCAGTGCAATCACCAACTCAGACAAGAGAAAAGAAATCAGTGGATTGGGGAGAGTTTGGAGAGGAGAGTCAAATGAGTGATGAAGTCAATTTTAGTTTGAATTCAAAGAAACCGAACAAAAATGAATGGGAAAAAAATTACATCATGTGCTTCATGACCTCTTAAAATGGGTTGCATTGAAAAGGTAAGATACAATACCTTGCACATTTTGGTTCAGTTAGTATTAAAATTAAAACGTTCTGACAAACTTTTTATCACTTTTAAGTCATTCTGGTGGCAATATTTGGTTTCAAGATTAAATAGCATTTGTGCTCCGTACAATTTTTCTCTTCCCTTCATTCTAGGCAGACAGCTGATCTTTGTTATTCTTATCCTTGGAGGTCTTTGCAGGGCAGCAAATAGAAACTTCATGATGTAGACCTCTCCTAGGATCAGTGAAAGTACATTGTTGGGGTCTTGTGGAGGCAGAAGAGAGGGGTGTGCTTTTGAGAAGCAGAAAAAATATGGGGGTCTTTGTATGACCCAAGAGAGAGGTTAAAGATCCATTGGTCACACAAGCCCCTGGAGCTTCCCTGAGAAGAATATTTTCAGCTTTTTCAAACATGCCTAAAAAGGGGCATCATGGCTCCTGAAGGCAGAGGACATCAGTCCTCTGGAGGGCAGCAATGTCAACTGTGACATGTGACTTAGAACAATTTCCCATTTTGTTAACATTGGGACTTTTGTACTACTCTGGGTAGGGAGACCCCCAGGAAAACTGAAATGGAGTCTTCCTCAACGTCCTTACAGGATGGGAACTCAGTTGTGAGATTAGTTTGATTACATAAAAAACAGAAACCCAATATTGTTGCATTAGGATTTTTTAAGATTTGTCAATGAAAATTGGTAAGTTGGAACGTGAAAGATCCAAGGTTCTAGATTTATTTCCAGTTCTTTCTTCCACCTATCCACAGACATAGTATCACCTCTCCAAATTTCTTTGGGTTTTGGAATTTGTGTTCTAATACTCTGCTATATCAAGGATTGAGTGGTGGCATAGTTCAAAGTCTTACCTATTGGTGGTACCTATATTTTTTAAATCCTTATTTACTTTGAGAGAGAAAGAGAGTGTGCTTGACTGGGGTAGGGTCAGAGGGAGAGGAAAAGAGAGAATCCCAAGCAGGCTTTCCACTGTCAGTGCAGAGCCTGTTGCCTGGGCTTGATCTTATAAACTGTGAGATCGTGACCCGAGCCGAAATCAAGAGTTAGATGTTCAACCTACTGAGTCACCCAGGTACTCCAGGTGGGCAATTTCTGATGTTACGTTAGTTCCCAGCATTTTTCCACATTGTCAATGAGGTAGGTGCAGAACAATTTACCAGAGGAGGGGCACCTGGCTGGCTCAGTTGGAGGAGCGTGTGGCTCTTTATCTAGGGGTCTTGGGTTAGAGCCCCACATGAGGTGTAGAGATTAGTTAAAATAAATTTTTAAAAAACTTGAAAAAAAGAACACCTTCCCAGAGGAAATTCAATTCTTGCTCAAGTTCTGAGTAGCATCATCTTGCAGAATGGTTGAACATTTCTCATATTGGATCTGATGTCACATGAGATGCTAGCAACAACAAATTCTCTTTCTGAGCAGAAAACACTTGGTGAGATACCACTTTTACCCTTTGGCCAAAGTACTCAGATTCTCCTTTCCCAAATGACTCCTATCATTCACATTTAAAAATATTTTTAATTGGGATGCCTTGGTGGCTCAGGCAGCTAAGCCTCAGATTTCACTCAGGTCATGATCACACGGTTCCTGAGTATGAGCCCCACTTCAGGCTCTGTGCTGACAGCTCAGAGCCTGCAGCCTGCTTCAAATTCTGTGTCTCCCTCTCTCTCTGCCCCTCCCCTGCTCATGTTCTGTCTCTCTCTTTCTCAAAAGTAAATAAATATTTAAAATATATATTTTTTAAAGTAACATGGGTTGCACTATGTTTATGCTAGGCCATCTCAAATCATTTTTAAAGACAACTGAAATATGAGCTATAAATTCAACAATAATAAAGCCATGGGAGATGGTGTTTTCCTTCTATAAAAAAAGTTGTATTATTTTCTTGCTTAAATTGAAGAAAGTCTCTTGGAATCACTGTTCTCATTTTATAAATCATTCACTGCGTTTTTCAATTATTCTACAGTATTACTAAATGACTAATAAAATATGTATTACATTAATAATTGAAATCTTAACTGCATTGGGAAAATGTAAATGTGTCATATTATGTGAAGAAATGTTGAAATCTTGCCATAAATAGTTCCAGTCAAGCCTGAAGAACTGTTATTAGTATTTCATTTATTAATGTCTAAGTAATCTGCATTTTTGATAATTTGAGTAAGCCTTAAGCCTGTCAAAATTTGCCATTTACTTTTCATTTCCCCTCAATTACTTTTGACATTTTGTTTTCCATTTAGCAAGTAAGCAAGCTTCCATTCTTGGGGATGTTACTTAATAGATGCCACATGTACAAGGCCATAAGTAAACACCATTTACTGCAAAACAGGTTAATAACAGTGCAAATATTGTTGCTATAGTTCTGTATAATGCAAATAAGAACAAACTGTTGTAGCAATTATTTGAATTCACCAAAAAAGACGAGACATCTTGCCTCAGGTGGGGAGTAACACAAACTTAAATTTGTACTTCTCTCCCTTTGAGGAAGGAAGCATTAACAATTGTGGGAGCTGCTCATTTTACTATACAGCCAAATGCCACCAACAGGAGGGAATACTTAGGAGACCAGTTTGAATTAACACGTTTGCAAAGTTAGGGAAAGTATAAACACATATGATGTTAGAGAAGAAAGAAAAAAGAAAACAGAAGAGAGAAAAAGAGAAAGGAAGAAAGGAAGGAAAGGAAAGGAGTCAAAAGAAGACAAAAGAAAGGAGAAAGAAAAACCTGTATATACAGTGCTTGCTTGCAACCACTCATTTCTTTTTAAAATTTCCTCGATAGCTCCATTTGTAGAAATAGCATCCAGGTCCATACTCTAGATGTGGTTCTCTATAATGATAGCTTATTTATATATCAATAAAAAAAATCTGAGCGTTGTCTGATGCAGGTTAATAAACAAAATGTGATCATTTTTCCTGAAAAAGTTGCAGTATGTGTCTTGGGACTGACAGAAAATAAAAATGATAATAGTTTCTTAGGGACTATTAGTTCAAAAGAAGACAAATAAGGAAGCTGTCACATGCCCCTATATGAAAGGTTCCAACTTTGGACCAGGAAAGGAAGGCTAGGGAAGGGAAATTGAAAAGAGTTATAAAGACAGCAAGGAAAGTCAGAGTTGCTAATTTGTATAAAGAAGATATTAGAAGATTGTTTTTATCAGACCAAGAGGTCCATGTTACTTATAGTAACTTTAAAAGTTAAGAAACATGTTACATAATAATAAGCCGCTCAAAGAAATATTTAGTTGTTATTGATGTAGCTTTATGTCTTTATGGAATTTCAGAAAACATTGGTTGTAACGTTTGTTTCTTTGGGTAGTTTTAGAAGTTGTTTAACTTATGTACTCTTTATATACAACAGGCATTAAGCACTGGTATATGGCAAGTATTGCACTAGGCACTGGGGATATTCATATAATTCCTGCCTTCAAGGATTTTACAATACCTGCTATTTGTGTAGTAATTTAAATTTGAAGAATGCCTTCACTTACTTTTAATTGAAGAATGCCTTCACTTATTTTTAATTGTTGCTGCATTCCATGTTTCCATGCATTCTTTGGGCAACATGACCTTGCTATTTATGGTGATGAATTTTTTTTTAAAGGAGGGTCATTTTTTAAATGTGAGGAGTTATAATACAAATAGCATAATGATAACTCTCTCAGCTTGTGGGCCCATAACAAAATACCATGAATTGGGTGGATTCAAGGTGGATTCAACAACAGAAGTTTATTTTCTCACAGTATGGGAGGCTCAAAGTCTGAGATGAGGGTGCCAGTGGGTAGGGTTCTGGTGAGAGCTCTCTTCCTGGTCTCCAGATGGCTGCCTCCTGGGTGTATTCACACATAGTGGAGAGACAGGGAGCAAGTTTTCTTAAGCCTCTTCTTATGAGGGCACTAAGCCCACTATGAGGGTCCCACCCTCATGACCTCATCTGGACCTAATTACCACCTAACAGCCCCATCTCCAAATATCATCGTAATGAGTTTAGGACTTCAAAATATGAATTTTAGGAGGACACAGTTCAGTCCATACCATTGACTCACATGCCCCCTTTGAAAAATTCAGTGTTGTTTTTTTTTTTTTTGGCCATATTTGCTTCAGAAAAAAAAATTTTTAATAACAAGTTCATAATTGAAATTCTCTTTATACCTCTCTCCAATCATGCCACTTTGCTTATACAAATGTTACCCTGTCCTTATATTTTGTGTATTTTTTCTAAGTTTTAATACTTTATTTATATATCTGTCAATAATATTTAATACTGTGAGGTATGCTTTCATACATTATATAAAAAGGTATGGCTTATAACTCATTCTCTATATATTAGAATATATAGTATGCATACACATATATAAATAATATAATATGATATAATATATAATTAATATATAAGGGAATCTTGAGAACCAGTGCTCAACATATGCTTTATTTCGTATCCAGGACTCATGGGTCCAAGAAGCTAGGGGTGGGAATGGAAGTGGCTCCACTCACTATTACCCTTAGTGGTCCACTAGCAAAAATTTTCCTTCCTGTCCTCACCATTTTCTGTTTTGCTGGTCTAGAGATGTTAGCTTCAAAGGAAGAAAGGCTTCCACGCAGGGGACACTGAATGATTCCATTGAACTGGAAGTTAAGACTGACTCTAAATCAATAGTCAAAGTAGGGAGTTATTATACTGGTGGGGGAATGGTTCCAATTTCCAGGAGGAAATTGAGCTGGTACTATAAAATGAACGTAAGGAAGAGAATGTCTGAAATACAGAAGCTCTGATCTCCTACTACTACCATGCTCTGTGGTTAGAGTCGGTGGAAAATTACAACAACCCAATTCAGGCAGGACTACTAATGGCCTAGACTCTTCGTGAATGACTATTTGGGTCTCTGTAGCAGGTAAAGAGCCATGTTCTGCTGACATGCTTCCTGAGGGCTAAGGCAATATGGAATGGATAGAGGTGGTTATTAATACCGTCCACAACCAGGTGATCAGTTTCAGAAACTAGAACTATAATCGTTATGACTATTTCTTCCTTATTCTACTATGAATATATTTGTGTGTGTCTCTGTACATGTAGACATACTGTTTTTCTTCTCATATAAGATGTATTAACTTTGCATCATGGTATTTAAGTTTTGTTAACTTTACATCATAGTATTTAAGTTACAGGATATGAGGGAAAAGGGATTATCACCCAAGGAGTTTGCATCATCTTCTGGTAAAAGAATTAGTGGATTTTGGGTTGCACACGGGATAGTTGTATCATATTAGGCAGAAGTATATTTGGATTATGTCATTAGAGATTAAATATGGTTTAAGGAGACATGTAGGGGTGCCAAGTTCACAACAAGTGCTAGACTGTGATGGGTAATTTTATGTGTGAACTTGACTAGGCTATGTTGCCCATTTATTTATTTAATACCAATCAAGATGTTGTGAAGCTATTTTTAAAATGTGATTAATATTTAACTCATTAGACTTTGAGTGAGGCAGAGTATTTCCCATAACATGGGAGAACCACATTCAATAAGTTGAATGCCTTTGGACCAAAGACTGAAGTTTCTTCAAAAAGAAACAATTGTCTCAGAATTGCAGTATAAAAACTCTGCCTGCTGGGGGCGCCTGATTGGTTCAGTCAGTTAAGCATCAGCCTCCGGGTTTCAGCTCAGGTCGGTATCTCAAGATACTTGGGATCAAGACTTGCATCAGGCTCTGTGGTGACAGCTCAGGACCTGCTTGAGATTCTTTCTTTCTCTGCCCCTCCCTTTCTTGTGCATGCTAACTCTCTCTGTCAGAATAAAGAAGGAAGAAAGAAGAAGGAGGAAGGAAGAAAAAGGAATAAGGGGGAAGGGGAAAAGGGGGAGGGGAAGTAGGGAGAAGAGGGAGAAGAAGGAGGAGGAGGAGGAGTAGGAGGAGGGGAAGAAGGAAGAGGGAAAGAAGGAGGAGGGGAAAAGGGTGGAGGAGGAGGGGGAGGAGGAGGGGGAGGAGGGGGAGGAGGAGGAGGAGGAGGAGGAGGAGGAGGAGGAGGAGAAGGAGGAGGAGAAACAACTCTGCCTGTTGGCTTGCCCTGAAGATTTCAACCTCAAGAATGCAATATCAATTCCAGCCTGAATTTCCAGCCTGTCACTCTACAGATTTCATACTTGCCTGTCCTTACAATTGCATAAGCCATTTTCTTAAAATAAATCTGTTTGTCTATCCTATTCATTCTTTTTTTTCCTCAGGAACACTCTTACAAGCTTATATTCAGTAGCCCTGATGTACTCACTTGTTTTAATAATTTACATGTAGAATTTTTTGGATTTTCTCACTGTGAAGAGCAAAACAGTTTTGTTTCTTTCAATGCCGTAGACATTTTATTTTCTTTTCTGTCTTGCTGTAATTGCTTGGGAATCCAATAAAATGTTGGACATACTGTTGATAATAGAATATTTATTAGTAAGAAAGACTTTTAAAATTTATAATTTTATATTTTGCTATGCATTTTTGTAGATATGTTTAGTATAGAAGAAAGTTTTTTGGGTTTTTTTTGTTTGGAAATGTCTTTAAATTCAGTTTTATGAAAACTTTGCTAAAAAAATAAAAGTTTTTCTAAATAATGAATATTAAAGTTTGGCTAATTCTTTTTCTGAATAATAGCATTTCTAATTTATTTGTTGATGTGATTAAATACACTGATTGGTTTTCAAAGGTTGAGTCATTCTAGCATTACTGGGATAACACCTTCCTCATTGGAACATTATTTTTATTTTTTTCTAGATTTGGTTTAGGCATCTTTAACCACATTGTGGTTAATATTATTTTTAGTCATTGCTTTATAGCTCAGTGTTTAATCATAATTTTTAGAATATTCTGTATTTATTTTGTATTTTTCCTTGAATTTCTGTTAATTTTTGTCTCAGAAAATTGAAGCTATAAAACTAGGTATTTAGAATTGTTATATCTTTCTGGCCAATTGAACCTCTTATTACCCATGAATATTTTCTTTTCATCTCTTTAGTAATGCTTTATGCCTTGTAATGTACTTTGTGATAAATCACTATAGTTGCTTTGTTTGCTGTTTCTGCTTTTCATATTTTTCTATTTGTTACTTTCAATTATTTTCTTAACTTTGTTTTTAGATATATTTCTTCCAACACACATAGAGTTGTTGCTGTTGATAAATACAGTATGAAAATCTTTGACTTTAATAAGGAATTTAATTTAACATATTAACATTTACTGTAATACTGACATATTTGTGTTTAAATCTACATTTTACTATTTTCTTATATTTTCCATATTTTGTATCAATATATTTCCTCAACTTTGTACCTTCTTCTGGTGTGACTTTTTTTTATTTAATCTCAGTCCATGAGCTTAAAATTATGACTGATCACATGGAAGTCAGAATTAACCCTATACATAACTTTTTACCACTACTCAAGACTTGAGCATCAAACTCTCCTTGACTCGAAACTCAATAAATAGCTGTCTTTTCAGAAATACCCAAATGACAACTGTCAGTGAATAAAGAATGCCAGTACATGAGGGTATAATTGAAGTAATCAACCATAAAAATAATATTTTATGGGTCAGCTGGATGGCTCAGTCAGTAAAGCATCAAACTCTTGATTGCGGCTCAGGTCATGATCTCATGGTTCATGAGTTCAAGCCCCGCTCCAGACTCTGCACTGACAGCATGGAGCTTGCTTGGAATTCTCTCTCTTCCTCTCTCTCCTCCTCCCCTGCTCATGCTCTCTCTCTCTCTCTCTCTCAAATCAAATAAATAAAATTTTCAAATAATTAAAAAAAATATTTTCCAGAAACTTGGAATTTTACCTTAAAAATACATATGAATGTCCTCACAGTATACCTGTTTGCTTTAACATTTAAAAGTATGTTAGATAACCGTTAAGAAAAAAATAATTTAAAAAATAAATGCAAACAACTCCTCTTTGTTATTTAAAGTAATCCTGTATCATCCACTCCTTTGAGTCCCCCAAATTAAGATGGATGGAAAGATTGATCTGACATTTTGAGATCATCACTTTCAATGTTCTACTTTTCAGACTCAATATCACAGTACTTAAAAAAGCTAAGTTTGTAGAAGTGGAAGTTTACCAATGTGTACTTTTTGTTCACTGTTTTTTAGGCTCTCAGACTAATCATGAAACACTAACAGAAATATGCTGGCTTTGGCAGAGATAAAAGTTGTATAATTCTGGAGTTGGACAGGCTTCTATCTCAGTCACTTCCTATCTAAGTAGCCAACCACATTGTTTGGCACAGCCTTGGCACTCAGGAAACGGACATTGTTGTGATGGTGTTTTTTATATGATTTTGTTTAGTTTTGAATTTTGCGTATCTTAATGATACCTAATATCTTAGTCCCAGAAAGAATGTGATGCAATTTTGAGGACAGCTCCTTCCTTTAGAAAAACTAATATCTAACTTTCAATGTCATTTGCCTAACATTTTTCATTTCTTTCATTTACTCTTCCAAAAATACAGTTAAGAAAATGAAAAGCAAATGACAGCTTGGTAGAAACTATCCAAAACACATCTGTCAGACAAAAGATTTGAATCAAGAACATGTAGAGTTCCTACAAATCAATTCCAAAAAAAAAGAAAGAAAGAAAGAAAGAAAGAAAGAAAGAAAGAGAAAAAAAAGCAGACAATCCAAAGAAGAAACAAAAGACATCAACAGATACCTCAAAAAATAGTTTAAATGGTGAATAAAAACGTACTCATTGTTAGAAAAATTCAAATTAAATCCACAACGAGATATTACTGCACACCTGTTAGAACGCCTAAAATTAAAAAGACTGGCTATACCAAGTGTTTGAGAAAATGGAACATTTGAAACTCTCATACAATGCTCAAGGGAAAGGAAAATTGAATAATCACTTTGGAACAGAGTGGCAATTTCTTAAAAAGTTAAAATCACACTTTTCTATGGCTAGTTATTCTATTCCTAGGTACATGCTCTATAGAAATGAATGCTTATGTCTATACAAAGACTTGCACCTAAATGTTCAAAGCACCTTTATTTGTAATACCAAAGCCTGGAAATGACTCAAATGTTCCTCAACAGATGAACTGATACACAATTGCAGTGTGTCATACAATAAAAAGTACTTAACCGTTAAGGGACTGTTGAGTGATCTAGCACCGATGGGTAGCTTCATGGTTAGAGAGAGTGGCTATAAAAAATGTAATTAGTTATGAAAATATTGTCATTTAAGTATGAAGCAGACAAATTGAAATGTGGCTGCCACTTATAGTTCTCAAAGGAAAACTGATTTCCTGGCAAGTAGTTATTCATTTTAGTGAATCCTGAGGAGACTTACAATAAACTCCCTCTCTCTCTCTCTCTCTCTCTCTCTCTCTCTCTCTCTCAAAGTAAATAAATAAAGACATTTAAAAAACCTTAGCATATGTGCATATCATGTTTTGGCTATTTTCTTTCAATGCTAATTTGAAGCAAATAATGAATGACCTGGCTTTGTTTTTTGTAGTATTACACAAATATAAGTGTGTTTAACATTTTTGTGATAATCTTGTCAAATAGTATATATATTTTTAATTTTTTTAATGTTTATTCATTTTGAGAGACAGATTGTGAGTGGGGAGGGGCAGAGAGAAAGGAAGACACAGAATTGGAAGCAGGCTCCGGGCTTTGAGCTGTCAGCACAGAGCCCAATGCGGGACTTGAACTCAGCGGACTGCGAGATCATGACCTGAGCCAAAGTCAGACGCTTAACTGACTGAGCCACCCAGGTGCTCCTCACATATAATATTACTTTGTGTGATTTTTAAAGTATAAATGCTATACTTACAGTTTTAAAAACTTGACACTAATTACAATGTAGTTTTAAGCACAACTGATATGAACAAAGTTGCATAATAAATTGATCTGCCTCTTATTTTTGTTTAACATCTATTTTGTTTGTTTGTTTGTTTCCAAACAAACAGGTTCCTCTCCCTTGGGCTCATGTCCCGAGAAGCCTCTGAACCCAATTAGCCTTGCTTTCCTTCACCTCTGCTTCTTCAGGACTTTTCAGAATTTCTCAAGCATTAAGGTAAAGGCTGTTTCCAAATTCAGAATTCCTTAAAGAAGGAGTCATTTAGTGCTCCTACTAAATGCTTTCCCACTGCTTCAGGTGCATATTGGATGTACTTGCTGACCCGTTTGTGGTTGTAAAGACCATGTTACAAGTGCTGGCTAGTGAGTTGTGAGTAGAACTGATCAGTATCAGGGTGGGGATCTGGGCACCTCCTTGTGACTTTCAGACCCATTTAGGATTTTTTTTTTCTTTAGGAATGATGATAAGAGAAGTCTCTGAATGACTGATGAACAGAAGCCCTCTGCCCCACTGATAGACCTGTCACGTAAGTAAGAAAATAATGAAAACTTGTATGATTTTAAATCACTATGACTTGGAGGTCATTTGCTACCACAGCATGAAGAGCCTGTCTTGAATTGATGATATGGCATCGTAATATTACATTGTTACAGTGGCATTGCTTTAATATTCTTAGGAATGACTCTAATGACTCTAATGGTAGAATTTTTGCCATCGGAAAGGGAGCAAGAGATCCCATGCTGGGGAGTAATACACCTGAAAGCATGTTATATAAACAGCTACATTTTCAGCCTATCTGCAGGGTTGGTGGCTGATGATGGATATTCTGTGTTTTCATTTTTTGCTTGAGACCAAAAATGCAGGGTGTCAACTGAAGACTATATCTGCTTCAAATATTTTTCTTTTCACGGCAATTTCTTAACATTCTGATTCTCAGACATTAAAAACAAAGGCAGCTGGTGGAAGCCATTGGACTGCAGGATCTGCTACTTGAAGCACAACACCACAGGAGGCTTTTTTTCTGTCTCTGACAATCGGGATTAGTGCAAAAAGAGGTAAGTGGAAGCTACTTCACAATTATCACAAGGCTTAGAAATAAAATGCCCAAGTACACATTGATAACATTGCCCAAGCCTCTCTGAAAAGAATTTCTGAAGGTTAAGTAGGAAACCTAAATCGTTAGAGTGATGACAGCACCTCACCAATAATTCTGTAAAATATGACTAATAGTATTGGAACAAGAATAAAGATTTTAGATTTTTTGGTGGGAAGGGAACACACACAAACACAATGACTAGTCTTCGGTTATAGGCAAATCAGATCTAAGTGCTTAATATGAAAATCAGTTACCTGCCAGAGACTCAAAAACTTTTTACGAATAATTTTTCAAAGGTACTGTCAAATCTTTCCATAAATAAAGCGAGATGTCAAATCAGCAAAGAATTAAAATGTATTTATTAAAAAAAAAAAAAAAAAGCTCAAGCAGAAGGGCATCTGATGTTTTACAGACATTCCAACACCTTCAGGAAATTTGAACTCACACCAAAGGGTCTGATAGTCATTTGAGTCTCCATCTGTAACTGGAACATGTGTGCACACAATGTACATTGAATCACTCCAGTGGAAAAAAAAACACCCTGGTTTTAAATTATAGAAGGCTTTGACCATTCTTCTTAACCACAAAGTCTTTGGCAGCTTGACACAGAGTGACTTAGAGTGATCTGGTCAGAAAGCTTCCTTTGGTGCTAGAAGCCACAGTGCTGAGCTACAAGCAACTGCTGCTCCAGGGACAGTGACTGTAAAGTAACCCAGAAGAAGTCTGAGACTGAGGGACAGTTTTGGAAGCAAACGAAGAGAGGCATTACTTGTTCTGATGTGTGGCACATAGTCACTTCTCAGTCTAATAATTTGCTTCATGTTGTCAGCTAGATGCCCGGATTTGGATGTGCTGAAGTTAATTTTCACATTTGTTTTTTTGTAGCGAAAAGTATCCATGCCATATCCAAGTTCTTGAAATACATAAAACAGTCCTCTAATTTATATTGTGGGCGTAAAATAATTGGAAAGTTTAGATTTCACTGGAGTAAATTCACTATCAGATTGTTTATGAGAAATCTATGTTAAAGGCATTAAGTTTTTGGCTACAGTTTATTATAATTTTCTTGTACCGGATAGGTGCTACCTAACATGCATTATCTCATTTATTCTTTATGGCAAACCTGCTATTATTATCCCCATCCTGCGGGTGAGAAAACTGAGTTTTAACAACATTGCCCTTTGCTCAGTGTCACGTAGCTTGGAAACAGGCAAAAGGCAGCCTCCAAACTCAGTGCTAATTCTTAACTCCTGTTCTTTGTTGCTGTCTTAGATACTTCCTCCTTTTGTACTTTTATAAAGTACTAGTTTCTCTTAAAAGGAGCATCTGGGCATCTTTGAACATGGTAATTAGTACTCATATCAGGGTTTTCCTTGAATGGAGATGCAAAGGGTTGAGTGCTCGAAAGCACAGACTCTGAAGCAAGGACCACCATTTCCTCGCTGTGAGATGGTGAGTCGATGGCGTACATCCCTGTAATTCCATTTCTGTGCCATATAGCCTTCTTGGGGAGATTCATTTACTTTATATTTATAAATCCCTAACCCTGTTCAGCAGATAGTAGGCAAATGTAGGTGTTAGTACTAGCATTAATGTGTCTGTGAATATCATAGTCACATATGTGAATAAATCATAACTGACAGACGAGTTATCCCAGCCCAGTCACCCAAATGACACCAAAAGCCTTTTTTCAGGTTAAGTAGAAAGCCTCACTGCAGCTGTGACTCCAAGAAGTCCCAGCCCTGAGCAGGACACAATGAAAAAGTGATGGTGTGCCACACACTGACTCCTAAGCTTTTAACTCAAACTCTGCTCCCTGCCCCCCTCAAAAAGAAACATGACATAGTAATCCCTTTCTGAACTTTATCTTACATTTCAACAACTCTTTGGGCCATCTCAGTTGCTACAGTTCAAATTTCCTGCTGGTCAGGTAGCACCAGTATCTGCATTTCCCTTTTATTCCCGGCACATCATCTCAGGGCTTTCTTCACTGAGGACGCACTTCCAGATTTGGGGTGAAAATTGAAACTGTAGAGCAGCAGAGGGACAGCAGAGCGGGGAGCATGGAAGGACTCATTAATCAGGATCCAGAACTGCCACTGATTACAACTCTGGGAAGTGGGACACATTCTTCCCTGAGGGTGAATGTGCTAGTGCTGGCCTTCTTTCTTCTTTTCTCTTTTCCTGTGGTGCCTCAAAAAATGTGCAGGCTCTGGCTCCTAGCCATTGGGGTGATTTCTTTGTTTAAGAGAAAGTGTAAAGTATTTTCACATTAAATGAAGAACTTCAGACATCTCCAGGAATCTTTCCTTCAAGGGCTTGTTAAAATCCAACAAAGACCCATTTATGCTTTAAGAGAAGCTCTTCTCCCTTCTCTGGGTTGCCTTGGGGATTTTCATTTCTTTCTGCAACATTACTCCATTTTGTTCCTCTTCTCAGAAGAATTATGGTCAAATGCATTAAAAAAATTTTTTCTTCAACCCTTGTATCTCTTATTCTTATTTAATCTGTGTTATTAGTGTTCATGTTAAAAAACAAAACCCAAAGACATCTGAGTTGATTTTAACTGCCTCCACCCTCACTGAGGGTGACAGAAATGTTTATTCTTGATTTTTAAAGTCACAAAAATCATGAGAGATTTACTAAGAATACTAGTTTTTTCTGAGTTTGTGGTTCCTCATTCCAAATTTTGTAAGACTCCTAGGTATCTCGAGTCTTCACAAGAGGTATCAGGAAATAAATTTAGGAGTAAATATCTAAATGAAAGGTAATTGCTGTAATTATAATTATCAGGGCATACACACATACCTTGCCTTTTTGAGTGGTGAGTAAAAAATATTCTTCACAAGCATGAAGAAGATTGTAAATTGTGCAAATATCTTCTCCCATTCTGTGGGCTGCCCTTTACTTTTGTTGATTGTTTCCTTCACTGTGCAGAAGCCACATTATAAACTTCAGGAAGTTGAGTTCGTTTGTTGCTGTGTCCTCTTTAGCCAGCAGAGTGCCTCCCATATATCAGACCCTCAAAACATGCTGTCTGGAGGAATAAATGAATAAACTTAAAAATGATAAAATATCCAGTCTTAAAAATGGATTTGATTTGGTTCTTTTCTCTCTTAGTATTAAGCACTTGAACTTGTTCCCACCACCATTTGTATGTTAATTCACCATGGACAGTACACCATGACACCTTTAGTAAGGAAATGAATGCGGCATTTCCCCCTAATGTGGTGGACTCACATTGTATTTCCCGGTCTTCTTGAGTATCATGCTCGAAGGATCGATGCTGCGTAGACATTTAGGTCTACATGGCTGCATGGCCTATCCGTAGTTGTTGTCAGTAGCCTTCTCAGAATTGTACCCCGTGACACGTTCAATCCTATCCCTTTAATGTAACATGAAGAAATAGACTTTATTATTGTTGGAAAATTCCCTCTTGATACTAAAAAAAAAAAAAAAAATGTTTAAATGAGGTCATTTCCTGCTTAAATACATTTCAGTAATTCCTCTGAGGTAATATCAGCTAATTAAGGTGCAAGACGGTGGTTAGTTTTCTCACTGCATAAAGAAGATGAAAATAATGCCATTCATATGATTTAAGTAACTGAAAAATTACTTGTTTTGAACATGTTGTAGACTGTCTGTTCGAATTTGGGGGGAACATTTAAACAGGGAAACTGGAAACTATTTATCTTAAATAAATCTATCATCTGTCAGTCAATTGATCCTCTGTCTAAACTATTTATGAGATGAGCAGCCAAGGTTGAGAACCACTCCCATTACAAACTGGTTCTTCCTTAAGGAGGCTCTTTTTCAAAAGTCCTCTCAATGAGTGGCTTTTTCTCTTGCACATTCTAATACCACAGGGCCTGGAGATGGGAAAATGCACTTTGCCACTTCCAGGCAATCTTTCCTCCTTCTTTCATCAATCCTTCCAGTTTTAAAGTTCATGCTGTGAGCTCATATTACCCTTCCTTATTGCACTCCTTTATGTATCTCCAGGTCATTCTCTCTTTTCCTTTCAAGAGATAAAAATCACTGTGTCCTTGGGGCGCCTGGGTGGCGCAGTCGGTTAAGCGTCCGACTTCAGCCAGGTCATGATCTTGCAGTCCGTGAGTTCTAGCCCCGCGTCGGGCTCTGGGCTGATGGCTCAGAGCCTGGAGCCTGTTTCCGATTCTGTGTATCCCTCTCTCTCTGCCCCTCCCCTGTTCATGCTCTGTCTCTCTCTGTCCCAAAAATAAATAAACGTTGAAAAAAAAAAAAAAATTAAAAAAAAAAAAAATCACTGTGTCCTAAACTACTCCCGTTTTATCCTTGGTCATATAATGCTTCCATCTAGCTTCTCAGTGCCTTGACCTTACGTCCCCTAAAAGGGTCATCTTCTATCAATACAGGACAATCAATACTCAGGTTATAGCATATAATTTCTTTGTACTAACAACTCTTAATTTCCAAAGCTTTCCATTTCAGGAATCTGTCTCCGTGACCATTACCTTTTGTCTTTCTAATTCACACATATTTGTATTCTACTGGGACCAAAATCAATTGCTCACACCACTTTTTCATTGTCACCCAGTTGTCATTGTGCCTTTCTTATTCACCCAATTTACATCTTGTGACCCATCCTTATAATTACTCCCTCTTCCCTTGCATTGTATCTGTCTTACAGAATTTCATCCATGGCTAATCCATGGTTAAATCCATCTCTCTGCCTACTCCACATCTGCTCCCATACAGCTGAATACGGCTGCAGAAAATCACAACCATAATGACTGTCTTCCTTTAAATTTATGATCTCTAATCTCAAGTGGGCTCTTAATGCTGCCTGGCAATCATATTATATTTCCCTAGTACATTCATTCTCCCACTCTCCCTGAAAAATACTTCCTACTTTTTCTTCTCTCCTCAAACTTCTAATACTTCCTTTTAAATCCTAAGTCCCAGCTGATGACTGCTTCCCGAGAAAATAGAAACAAGCAGAAAAGAGCTTCCACAGCCCCTCCTTTCATCTGTTGCTTTGACAGTGTTTGACTTAAGCGTGTTCCTATCTAAAGACAATTCCTCCACTTGGCTTTCTTTTCTATTTATAGACGTTGTTCTCCTTCCTGTGACATTTCCCTCCACTTTCTACTACGTCATTTATATCAGTGTACAAACATGCTCTTATTTCTCTCATCTTAAAAAATGACTTTATTGACCCTGTCCCCAATTAGCTTCCACTGAATTTCTTATTTATTTTTGTATAAAAACTTTCAAAATGTTGTCTGAATTAACAGTCCCCAATTCTTTTCCTACCTTTGTCTTTTAAACCCTTTCCAGTCAAGTTTTGAAGTCACCACTCTCATGAAATAGCTTTTATTAAATCACCAGGGCCCTCCATAGTGCTAAATCCTAATCAGGTTTTGTGTACTATCTCATTTGACCCAACATCAAAATTTGATATAGTGGATCACTCCCTTTTCCTTGAAAGTTTCCCTGTGTGGATTCCAGGATATTACACTCTTCAGGTTTTCCTTTTTTACTCTCTCTCTCTCTCTTTATCCTCCCTCTACGGCTCTTTGTAGATTGCTCTTAGTCTTCCTGACCACGAATTATTGGAGTACCCCAGAGCTAAGACTTCAAATTCTTCCCTTCTATCCTTATACTGACTATCTTTACAGTTTTATCTTTTTCATGATTTCAGAAATAATTTTTCTACTGACAGCTCTTCAGTGGATATCTCCATCCTGGACTTCTCTCAGCTTAAGTTCTCTCCACTTAGATACCTAATAGGCTCCTCAAACTTAGCAATTCCTAAATTACACTCTTACCCTTCCCACCGACCTGCTCCTCACAGAACCTTCTCCGTATCAGGAGTTGTAACTCCACACTTCCATTTGCTCAGGCCCAAATCTCTGGAGTCAATTTCTCTCTCTTTCTTTCATAAGCTGCTTTCAGTCCATCACAAACTACTGCTCACTCTATCTCTAAGATACATCTACAATGCAAACATTTTGCATTCCCTTTACTTCTAACAATTTAGTCTAAGTCGTTGTTTCTTGAATGAATAATTATAATATCCTTCTAGCTCGTATTCTCTGTGTTACCCTAATAGTTTATTATCGATATAGCTGACTTACACAGCATACATTCAAACATGTCACTCTTCCACATAAATAGTCTAATGGCTTCTCATCTCACCTCGAGTAAAATCCACAGTGTTTACATTGATCTGCATAATCTGGTCCTGTCTCTATCTCTTTGGTCATCTTTGCTGGTTGCTCCATTCTGGTGATACTGGCTACTCTGCTCTTCTTTTCACACTCTGATGCATAATCTGCCTTCAAAACTCTTGCACTCATTTCCTCTCCAGAATCCTCTCCAGTTTCTAGCATAAATATACAGGACTAGCTTCCTTTCTTGATTGCAGTGCAAATAGCCTGAGTGAAGCATTTCCTGGCCACCATAATTAAAATTCCATTCTCTTTTTATTTTTGTCTGTAATACCTTTCAATATCTAGCTTACTATATATTTTACTTTTTTATTTCATCTATTACCTATTTCCTTTTTATAGAGTATAGACTTCATTCTCTTGTGTTAACTACTATAGTTCTGGGCATTCAGTAAATATTTGTTGAATGCATATGAACAAATAAATGCATATAATGATGTTTCTGATTACCAACCATGCCAAAGGCAGTATTGAGATATTTGTGTGTGGGGCGGGGTGGGGGAGTGGGGGGTGGGGGAAGGGAAGAATGACAACAAGATACAAAAAGGAAAAAACTGATTTTATTTTATTTTATTTTTTTATTATATGAAATTTATTGTCAAATTAGTTTCCATACAACACCCAGTGCTCATCACAAAAGATGCCCTCTTCAATACCCATCACCTCCCCTCCCCCCCCCACCCCCCATTAACCCTCAGGTTGTTCTCAGTTTTTAAGAGTCTCTTATGCTTTGGCCCTCTCTCCCACTCTAACCTCTTTTTTGGAAAAAACTGATTTTAAATGTTTCAAAAAGATTGCAGTGAAATAGAAGACTCTACCTGAGAATTCTGTTAGTTATATTCAAGGAGCTAAAACATGAGTACTAATTGTGAAGGAGTCTTTCCTATATTTAAGCTATACAGCTTACATGATACTAATTTTTAAGAATATGCATTCTTTATAAATGTTTAATGAAATGTTAAGGTGAAATTTAATGCATTCTCAAATACTCAATAGCTAAACACCCAATTTAAATAAAATAGAAAACTAACAGGGCTCTACTAGCAAAGACAGAAATAGAATAATGATTTGGAACTTCTTGCTTAGTGATATTTATTCATTTTATGGTGTTATTCCTTTATGGACTAAAATGGATAATGTAACATTTAGGGCCACAATTAAGTACTACTGTATGAAGTGGAGAAACCTGTCATACATGATGTAAATTCTGCACTTGGAATTTATGTAGAATACTGTACAATTCCATTAGCCCTTACAAGTTCCTTTTTACTCTAATCAGTTACTGGTACTTTATATGCTTGCAGGATTTTTGTACCACATTGTTAATCAGTCTCTGCTGTCTCTCCTGCCAGTAACTATAGAGTTACTTCTGAAGACTAGATCTTCTTTCTTCAGTGAGTGAAAAGCAACCAGAGACAGCCTGAAGAATTCCAAATGCTGTCAGCACAAAAAAAAAAAAAAAAAAAAAAAAAAAAAAAAAAAAAAAACCCAGATGGAATTAACCCAGGGAGGAGAAAGGAAGTGGAAAAGAGCAGTCACATGAGTTCGTGGGCCTGGCTTTTTATCATGCCTACTCTTGGGGCCACATCAGTGGCCTTGTTTTTGTGCCAGAAGCAGTGCAAGTCATAATTAGAATATGGAATATTGCAAAGAAAGGGGAAAAGGCCCCATCTGTGCAGCCACTTTAACTACAAGCCCAGAACCTGTTTTACAGCTGAGGCACAAAGACTGTATTAATACGTGTGGTTAGTTCTTCTCCATACATACTGTAGATTCATTGTGTCTGCTTTTCCTAGGTGGAGCCAACACAGACGTAAAATATTGTGTTCTCTTTTTGCTGTTACACTTCCTTTCTCACCAGATGCAGCAAACTCCTTCCTAAGCCTTTCTGTCTGTACTGCTCAGCATGTTGACACCAATCAGCTTGCAAGTGAGTGGGCTGTCAGCGCTGGATATTTTCTCCTCCATTGTCACTGGTCTAATGACATCCTCTGGTTTATGCACTTTTCTCTCCAACACCACCATAAGCTAGAATAACTCACTCAGTCTGGGTGTTAGGCACCTCTCCTATAATTCATGCCAAGGAAAGGAAATCCCTAGACTTAAGGACAAATAGTGTAGCATATGTACAGGGTACTGTGCAGTCTCCACGTGTAAACTTTCCATTTTAATATAATGAAATAAAGCATTTCAATGTGTACGGTGATTTTTTTTTTTTTTTGCAGATAAGTAATTAGAGATGAGAGATCCAAGTACAATAGGACCATTATTTCTAAAATCACTATGAGAGTGAGAGTCTTATATATTTAGGTGGATTTTGGAGTCTAGAATGCTATGAGAGTTGAACAAATGATTGTTAATTATTAGTTAAACACAAATGTTTATTGAGTCATAAATCTAACAGATATCTGTGGGAATATTCTTAAGATAAGAATAATTTATTGGTACCAGATTTATGAAGATAATTGAGATCCCAGAAGTAAGTCCATGAATATACTCTAAACTATTCTTTGATAAAGGCAGCTAGAACAGATAATAAGAAAAGGATAGTCTCTTCAAGAAATGGTGTTTGAAAAATTCAATATCCATATGCACAAGGAGGATATTGGACCTTTATCTTACATAATACACAAAACTATAAACTCACAATGTATTACAAAAGGTAAATGTAAGAACTGAAATTGTAGAACACCTGCAAGAAAATATAGAGGAAAAGCTCTTGACATTGGTACTGGCAATGATTTTTTTGGATATTTTACCAAAACACAGGGAACAAATGCAAAAATAAATGAGACTACATCAATGAAAAACTCTGTTCAGCATAGGAAATGATAAACAAAATGAAAAGACAACCTATGGAGTGGGAGAAAATATCTTCATTCCACATATCTAACAAGGGGTTAGTATCTAAAATATATAAGAAGCTCATAAAACTCAATAGCAAAAACACAAATAACATGATTAAAAATTGGGCGAAGGACCTGAATAGATATTTTTCCCAAAGAAGACATACATATATATGAAAAAGTGCTCAATACCACTAGTCATTCAGGAATTGCAAACCAAAACCACAATGAGATATCACTTCACACCTGTTAGGATGTCTTTTATCAAAAAGTGAGAAGATAAGTTTTGGTGAGAGTGTGGAGAAAAGAGAACTCTTTTACCTTGTTGGTGGAATGTAAATCTGCATAGCTATTATGAAGGTTCTTCAACAGTATGAAGGTTCTGAAAAAGCAATCCCACTTCTGAGTATATATCTAAAAGGAATGAAATGAGTATGTTGAAAATATGTCTGCCCACTAATGTTTATTGGATCATTATTTGCAGTAGCCAAGGTATGGCATTAATCTGTGTATCCATTAAGAGATGAAAGTGTGGTGTATATATACAGTGGAATATTATTCACCCATAAAAGAGAAACATATTCTGCCATTTGTGACAACATGGATGAAGCTGGAAAACATTATGCTAAGTGAAATAAGGCAGACACAGGAATATAAATACTACATAATCTCACTTACATGTAGGGCCTAAAAAAGTTGAACTCATAAAGCCAGAAAGCCGAAAGGTCGTTGCCAGGAGTTAAGAGTAGGGGAAATGGAGAGGGTTGGTGAAAGGGTACAAATGTTCAGTTGTAAATTGAGTAAGTTTTGGGAACCTAATATTCAATGTGATGACTGGAGTTAATAATACTCTATACTTGAAATTTGTTAGGAGAGTAGATATTCACATACATGAAGGTGAGTATGTGAGGTTATAGATGTATTAATGTACTTGATAGTGGTAATCATTTCACAATGTATGTGTAATTAAATCATCACATTGTACACCTTAAATATCCGTTTATTCTTGGGTCAATAATCATCAATCTCAGTGGCTAGAAAGATAATAAGAGCCAACCGTCCATTGTCAGGCTCATTGCAACCAAGTTATCATAGGATTCCTCTCTGTTTATATGACACATCTTAAATATTATGACAAAATCCATGCATGTGTTTACCATGAAATTTCCTCTTCATTGGTACACAGGAATACAATATTTTCTGGCTTTCCTTGAGTTTTGTTGCAACCTGAAGTAGACACTGTTTTTGCTCTGCTCATTCCCTCGGCTCTCTGTAACTAGTCTGTGTGTGCATGCCGCAGCTTTGACATACCTTGCTGCTAACGGCTGACACTTTGAACTTTAGACATTTGCTTTGGGCACTAGTGCTGCCTCACCTGCAAGATGTGGAATGCCCATGACTTTCACATCTCTTTTTATGTTACCACATCCAGTGGCACAGCCCATCATAAATGACTCAAGTGCACTCATACTTGGCTTTCTTCTTCCTCTCATCCATTACTGATTTGGGGGGAGATCGAATCCTAAATAAATAACTTGGATTTAAATCATTGGCTTAGGATCTGCTTCTCAGAGAAACCAACCTAAAAATAGTTACTGAGTTCTGATGAATGAAACTGTAAAAGGCAATACATCACTTCTAATCTGAGATACCTAAAAGTGAATGTGCCTCTTCTATTTTTCTCCTTTGACAAGTTTGGAGGCCATGTTTTGAAAGCATCCTGTATTCTTGAGTCATGGTTTGGTGGAGCATTGTTTCTGAGAACTTCTTTCTCTCTCAGACTTTTATGACTGATAAATAAACCTTGATTATGCAGCTACTGAACCATCAAGGTGGTTCTTTTAAGTTAATGCAACATAGCCTATCCTATCCTGACTAATAAAGCCCTTTTATTGCTTTTATATATTAATATCTTCCTCTTTCCACTAGATTTGGAGAAGAATGCATGACTTGTATATCTTTATATAGTATTTAATGCCTAGGCATAATAAATATATATAGAATGTATACATTTATATATTTAGATATAATCTGTATATATTATATTATATATATTATATTATAATTATATATATAATATATATATTATATTATAATCTGTATGTATATACAGATTATAATGTATATAATCTGTATATATAGAACAGTGGCTGAATGGTTGGATGGATTAATGCTCAAATGAATTAATGAAAAGTAAGTAGCAGGAATATTCCCACAATCCAGGTAGATTGACTCCGGTGTCAGAAGTAGTAGCTCATATACCTTAGCAAAGTCTGTTACCATGTAAAAATAACCTCATAAAGTCTCATAGTTTTAGGATAAAATCAATACTTAGATCCTTAGAAATATACTGCCAATTCAAAATAGTTGAGTTAGAAAGTCTTATGAGAAGCTGACCAGATTTGTTTTTCAGATATTATACTATTTTCTTGGCCTCTGATCTTGGGGAAGTGTTGGCACATGGCTCCAGTTCCTGCTTCTTAGATTTGCTTCCTGAATGGAGAAACCCTGGGCACTGTTTTCCTTTGTTCGGGTGGTTAATTATGTTTCAGGGTGGTACTCACAGGGCAGAACACTTTTATAGCTACTTGCTTCAATCTGGCCTCTCTGCCAATCCTTGTTCCACTTGTGGTCAGTGAACCCAAACTCTGGAGAGGTTACTTTCCCACCCAAACTGCCCACCCAGGCTGGGAGCTTGCATTTAGCATTCACTTTCCCTGTCAGTTTCATCTTTTTCCATTTGCTTTTACTCTCCTCTGGTTCTCATCGAGTTGAACCCAGCATGGTTTTCCCTTAGTTAACTGCTGTGTTGTTCTAGGCATTAATATCATTGTCAGCACAGTTGTGTGAACAAGTTTTATTGGTTATTTTGGGCTTTTTCTGCCAGTAGGAAGACTAAGTCTATAATAGCAATCAAATGCCTCAGAGAACTATTTATTCCATATTTGTCACTTGCCAATTCCATGGAAGAGGATTTCAACTTCCTATTTGGAATAGTACTATTTCTGATTTTACAAATTAGTAGAACATGAATGAAAAGTATAGAAGAGAAAATAAATTCCACCTATAATCCCATAACTCAAAAATAAACACAACTCAAATTTTGATATAATTTTCAGTCTTTTTTATTCCTTAGCATTTATGAATTATTAATATATATATAAACAGATGTACACATACCCATACTTTTTTCTTCAAAATTGAGATTGTAGCACATAAGCAATTTTAATTTAACATCATTGCATGAATTTCCAAAGTCCTTAATTTATTGTTACATGATATGATTTCTAATCACTACAGCAATTTCTTGTATGAATGATTCACCTTATATGTAAACCATTCACTTTCTCATGCACATACAGAATGTTTCTCACTTTTTGCTCTTATGGATATTTTCAGATTAACTGTTTATATATATGTCAACATGTGCATGTAAAATTATTTACTTAAGATCATTTTCTAGAATTGTGTTCTCTGGGCAAACATGTACAAAAGCTTTTAGGTCTCTTTACTAAAGCAGATTTCTTTCCTACAATGTTTTGACAATATATTTCATACCTTAAATAGCAGGAATCATTATTGTTCATAACCTTCATAAAACATATTAAAATTATATGTATTTGTGGATGTAATTTGCATTTCTTTGAATAATATATTATTTGTATACCCAGGTCTCAGATTCAGTATCTCCTGTAGATTACTCATATGTTCTTTTTCTTTCTCTTTTCTTCCAAATTGTTGTTGTTTTCTCTTTGTTTGATCTATTACTTTTCATATTAGAGGCTTTCCTAAAATGCTTGAGAATTCTGGTTTCTTTACTGTTTTTAAGAGTGAAGAGCCTGCAAATCTTGTTATAAGCTCTGTGTGCGTATGATGCCTATTGATCCCGAGATTCATAGAAAGTTTGCTAGACCAGGCCATTTGCTGGGACTCCCTTTGTGTCAGTCTCTTTACTCTTCTCTTGGTGTGATTAGATTTCCCATGAAAGTTCTCACTGGGCAGGTTGCAGGTGTTCCTCTGGTCTCCCTGGGTTGTTGTTGCTGTTGTTGTTGTTGTTGTTGTTGTTGTTGTTGTTGTTATTGTTATAGCACACCTGCCCTAAATTTTCTTGATGTCCCTCAGTCCAGAGATCCTCTCTTTCAAGTTTCCAGAGAGTGGGCCCTTAGACATCCCATAGGGTGAGGGACAGGCGGACACAGGGCAGAGTGAGAGAGGGAATCTAGACAGACATCTGTTCTCATCCAACCTTCAATTTCCCAACCACCTCCCTCTCTCCAAAAGCTACCTGTGGACATTAATTCCTGAGTCTTGAAGATTCTATACTGAACTTTAGGACAAAGCACTCACTTATATGCTTTCTAGGCCGTAAAGTCCTGTTTCTATTATTTCTATTCCTATTTTCTCCATCCTTTGCACTTATGTCTACTAAAATCGTGTCTTTTTTTAAAAATGTTTTTATTTATTTTTGAAGGAGAGAGAGAGAGAGCAAGCAAGCGAGTGAGGGGCAGAGAGAGAGGGAGACACAGAGTCCGAAGCAGGCCCTCGGCTCTGAGTTGTCAGCACTGAGCCCCATGCAGGGTTCGAACTCATGAACCACGGGCATGACCTGAGCTGAAATTGGATGCTCAACCAACTGAGCCACCCAGGTGCCCTAAAATACTGTCTTTATGATGCAACAGCGGGGTTTCAGGAGACAGAAGTATTGGATGTCCAAAGCCATCTTTGTAGTTAGGCATCTGTCTTATCTATAACACATATGATAAATTATTTTTTAAAATGCAAATGGGAAATTTCATAATTTAAGTGGTTGAACTTATTAACATTAATCATCATAAGCAATATGACTAGACCTACTTTAGTAATTGTTTTATACATTCTCTTTATACTACCTTCCTATGTCTTTCATTTTGTCCTTTGCTTTCTTTTTCTTTCATTTAAAAAATCTATTTATGACAATCTCTAGACACTTACTTTATTCTACATATTATTATAAAATCAAACACATTAACAACTCAATTTAACCTTTTTTAGGTAAATTTAAAAGTGGAGAATGTTTTAATCTTTATTCCCTGTCTTTGAATATACGATTTGTAAGTACATTAAAAACTGGGATTGTGAGTAACTTGTTCTGTGAGTTTTCCGCAAGACAAGCAAATGTTTCTAATAAATTTTAATTTGATAAATGAGTGATGTCTTGCAGTACAAGTAGTACATGATGCCGGATGTCACATGATCACAACTCAGTCAATAGCTCTTAAAATCCTCTTTGATATACAAGTGCTTTGGATTGCAAATGTGTTTCCAGAATGAATTACGCTTGCAAACCAAGGTTTTACTGTATAGACATAAATGATGAAGGTTGTTTGAAGTATAAATATTACTGAAGCATAGTTGACTTACAGTGTTACATTAGTTTCAAGTGTACTATATGGTGATTGGACAACTCTCTATGTTATGCTCTGCTCATCACAAATGTAGCTACTATTTGTCACCAACAACACTATTACAATACCATCGACTTCATTCTGTGTGCTGTACCTTTTATCCCCATGAATTATTCATTCCATAATTGGGATCCCATATTTGCCACTCGTCTTCACCCATTTTTCCCATTCTCCTACCACCCCCGCCCCTCTCCTCAGCAACCATTAGTTGTCTGTGTTTAGGAATCTGTGTTTTTGTTAGTTCGTTGTTTTTTGTTTTGTTTTTAAGATTACACATATAAGTAAAATCATATGGCATTTGTCTCTCCCTGTCTGATTTATTTCACTTAGCATAATACCTGCTGGGTCCATCCATATTGTCACACATAGCAAGATCTCATTCTTTTTATGACTAATATTACTGTGTGTGTGTGTGTGTGTGTGTGTGTGTGTGTGTGTGTGTGTGACTTTTAACAATTAACTGTACTAATATTTTTACAAACATTTTTTTAGATTTAATTTTAATTGTTTTTTTGGGCTTACATGTGTTTTCTTATACAGTTTTCTACTTCTTGAGTTTTCCCTTTGATTCACCTCTAGATCAACTAATAATCCTTTAAGCACCTCTTTCAAGAATGCTGTTGTGTTTTCTGAATTTTGCAAAAGTGAGACTGTTTGGTGGTTGTACCCAATGATTTAGCTCAGTGTAGGATTTGAGGCTACTAATTTTTACCTAGAAAATTCTGTTGATGTCTTTAGTTTTATGATGGTATTCAAATATTATAGATGTCCCTTTATTTCATAAGCTTTGATGTAAAAATAAAACTTTATTTTCTATATCTCTTTTTGAATTCTGACTCTCAATTCCCATTCCTTAGAACAAGTGGAAAATTTAGTTCTTCTTGAAATACCCATTTTATACTTGTTCCATATACTTAAACATTGTGTGTAGCAGGGAGGGAGGCTTAGGGAATTACACATGTCTTGGTTTGCCAAGAACTGAGAGTTTTCCTAGACAGAACTTTATGTGCTAAAACTGCAGAAGTCCTAGGTAACCTGGGACATGTTGGTCATTCTAGATATAGACCATGGTCTTTGATTCCTGTGGTTTACTTTTCTGATGACTATTGTAGAAAGTTGATAGGCTCTTCAAGTTCACTTGTTCTCTTTTGCTTACCATATATGCTTGGCAGACTCTTCTGCAAACCTTCCAGGTGTGTGTGCTTAAATGAATAACACAGCTCTTCATTCATTCATTCATTCATTCATTCATTCATTCATCCATATTATTTTTTTAAGATTTGGTCAGCTCCACAGAGGAACTGCTCAAGAACAAATTGTGGTTCCCTCTATCTCTTATTCATACTCTTGGGGCATATCTTCCCAGTGTAGGGATAATCCTTTTCCCTTTGTGGTTAGAAATTTATGTCCATGAAACTCAGGAAACTTTGGTTTTATCATGAAATCCTCTAGGTTCTCCTAAGAGCTTAAAAATTGGGGGAAAATGCCCACAAAGACTTCTGGTTCCTTCCTCTTTTCCACCCTTTCTCATGTCTTTCCTGTAAGGACTCCATGTAGAGCTCTTTGCCTGTTTGACAGAGAAAGAAGAAAAGAAATTAGAATCTTGAAATGGCATCCAGCCCTGTAGCTTTGATAACACCAGTTCTCTACGAAATTTTATCCTCCACAAGAAACCTGTTCTATTTATCTTCAAAACATTGGGATTTTTTTTCTTTAGATTTTAAAAATATTTTTAATCAGAATATTAGAAGCCCTTTTGAGTTGCAATTTTAGATTTCTTGTCAACCCAGCAAAAAAAAAATACCAATTAATCAGCTAACCAAGCTATGATTTAGCATATGTTCCAAAGCACAAGGGGCCCATGTAAGTGTCATCCCTGATCTTTACGATCCTTTGGTCATAATAGATTATTTTTTGGAACTTATTGGAACACCATGTGATTGATTTTGGTATTTTCAAACACTGTATACAATGAATAGAGAAATAACATGGAATTTATTTTTCTGTAATCACTAGTCGGATACCCTTCTCTGCCTTATGGTATGCCCTTACTGTACACAGAACTTCAGACTATTCTGTATCTCTAGAAAAAGTCAAGCAGCTTGACTGTTTCTCAGGAATAGTTAAACTGAAGTTAATGATAGAGACTTTTCTTTCTTTCTTTTTTTCAAATTTTCTTTAACAATAGAAAATCAGCCCCCTCTAAGTAGTCCTAGAAAGTTTCCCTCAACTGCTCTTCCTCACAAATCTGCCTATATGCCTGTTCTAGTGCCCACCAGGGGAAACAGTCCTGTTAAGAAAGAATAACAAATGTTCCTTGGCAGAGTTGAAGATGCTGGTCACATAATGTTGCCTTTCCTCCTTTATACTTCATCTGGGAGGATTGATGGGTACTGTTTAGGTGAGGAATAAATACTAAAAGTTTGCGTAGAAGACCTATCTAAGTTGCTTCTGAGTCTAATTGAATAATCCACAGTCTTCACCATTCTCACAGAATTTATTGATCTCTACCCCAAAGCACCAGGAATATTGTGACCAATAAGCGTGTTAATGTTTTGGTGATAGATTTTGACTACATCTGTCAGCCCATCCAGTTTCCTGAGTGACAATATCTAATATAACCATGCCAATATTGTGACTTTAGCTCTATTATTTTCAGTTTTGCAACTACATTCAATGTACATTTGTATCTAAGTTTATATTCATCAATACCTGCTAAGTGGGTTTTTTTTTTTTGTTGTTTCTCATCATCCCTGTGGTTTCATGTTGAGTATTAAAGTATTTTGCTAATCACAATGTGAGATATGTATCTAGGAATTAATTTGTATGCCTTCCCTTTTGCAAATGATGTGTTATTTGCCTTTCATTCACTTTTTTTTTTTTTTTTTGGCTTTGACTGGTTCCATTAGATTTTATTTACATTTATCTTAACAGACTTCTGCAGTTAATCAAATAAATTCACCAATAAACCCTGGATGACTGTTAAAACGATTAAAAAGCTTTTTTCAGCCACGTTGCAGCTCTCCAGTCATTATACTCTTTGCCTGAATGTATTTATAAATAAATGCCTGCATCACAGCTAGCCAATTGTCAGTGGGTATTCAGGGAGAAAATGATTAAAGGAGAACTGTTTCATGTCATGTGTTTTTACTGGAAATTGTTTAGCATGGCTTCTGTTTGGTAGCTCCTTTTTGAATCCAGAATTATAGTATTAAGACTAAAGGAATCATTAAAAAATCACATAGATACAACTCATATCACCAACCTTCTACAGTATATAATTCTTCATTTTTCTCTTTGTTTATAACGGACTGATAATAGGGACATTATCACCCTTTTTCCTTTTGGGAAAATAGATCCAATGGGGCTACTTAAATTGTCTAAAGTACTTTAAGAGTAAATTATTCTGACTCAAGTTTCAGTGTTCTTTCACTTTACTATAAGCTCCCAAACTATTTTGATGATAATACATTCAGGTGTTCAAAGTCCTCTTAAGCCTCCCATTTACACTTTCCATATTGGTGGGGGAAAGAAGAACATTTGTGATAAAAACAAAATTTCAGTGTCTAAACAAAATTTTTTCAGGGTAGTTTAAAAACAGAATTTATTAAAAAAGCAAGAAAAGCAACTGTAAAATATATCCAACCCAAGACTAACACAGATAAGATGCTCTGCTTTCTTAAAAACTGCAAAATTTCCAATGATGTATGTGAGTACTGCTCAATAGCAGCTCAGTGATACTGCTAAATATTGTCTGGGATCCAGACTTCAGAGCAGAAAAAAAAAAAAAAAACACTGTAAGTACCCGGGATGCATCAATTTTTGTTTATAAATATTATATTTAGTTAAGCACAGTAACTTACTTAAAAAGTGATCCTCAGTTATACATAGATATACACTTGTTTGGAATTGACTACCACTGAGTCATAATAACAGAAGAAGAAACTTGCATTTTGGACCATTTCCATCCATCGAGGTTAGTTCTTTCTGCCCAACAGGAAGTCACTGCTGATACCATGGAAGATCACTACAACATGGTTTTCACACAATTTTAAAACTATGAATTTCCTTTGAAGGAAGGTATCTAACCAAACTTATGCCACTTGGCTTAATGCCAATTTATATATTGGGATTTAATGAAGGATTTAAAAAAAATAAAATGATTTAAAAAGAGCATTGAATCTAGTACCTCTAACATATTTTAACATCATGAAACATGTAGAAAATCATTATCTTTAATCAGCACACATTATCTGGGAGTGATGTTGGGGTCTTCGTGAAGCTTGATGACAAACACTATGATATTTTCTGTATTTTATTGAATAATAATAAAAATATGGAGGCACAATGTCTAAATTAATGTTTTCAAAAGTTGTAATGAGTAACTTAAACTTAACAAGTGAATGTAACTTTTTTGTATCAGTTTTAATGCTTGAAATGGCCACAGGCAATAATTTCAACTGATCGGCTTTTTAAGTGTCTGTGAAACTGATTTAAACTGACAAATGCAGTCATAGCCCATGAATACGCCATGGCACGTTGCTTGTACCATGGTACACTACTTCATGTTTCCTGGCTTCTGATTGGTATACTTTTAGAGCATTGTCTACCCTGTAATACTTTGCCCTTGAGTAAAGATAATAGGGAGAGCAGACCATAGAGAGTCTTAAAGGGAACTTGCAGGTCGGTTACAACCCTCAGTGCAGTTTTTCGGTCCTGTGTATGTTTGGGTTTTTTTTTTTTTTGCTTTGTTTTTTTCCCCATTTGCACCATATTTTTCCTCGGTTCTGGCATTTCAAAAGTATTTACAAACATTTGTTGAACATTTAGTTTGTGCTACAAATTCATCTCAGTGTTTCATGTATAAAGTAATTATCATAAACCTATGTGAGATACATGGTATTATTATTCCATTGACACTGAAAGGAAACTAAAGAACAGTGGGTCCAAGATTGCAAACTCAGGCAGAGTGGCTCAGCATGTACTCTCAACCACAGTCTCTCAGACTGCTGCTCTCCTGCTTGAAGCTTTCCAAGGGACGAGAAACTAGTTCACTTGGAGTGCTACCCCTTCTTTTTTTTTTTTTTTTTTTTACCCACTTCTTATGTTTAAACCTACTTTGCCTCATGTTGAGCTGCTACCTGATTCCTAATAATCACCAAAATGTGGTTCTCCCTATTACACAATGCAAAATGATTCCTCACTAAGATTGCTGAATTTAGTGCTGCCCTTGGGATATTTGGAGATAACTCTTCAAATGCCAGTTTTCTCTTATCCAGTGTTAGTATGCCCCCTTGTTATTTCTCTTGGAATGTCATTGAGGCCCTTCACCTCTCCAGCAGTTCTCCAGGCAGAAATAGTCCTCTTAAGATATGATACCAAGACTTTAGGCTAGAGTTTCTGGGATGCTTTTACTATTGTAGAACAAAGACATACATGAGTTCTACCATTCATAAACCTAAACTTCCACTGGTGAAAAATCAGATTAGTGTTTTGGCAGCCTTGTTACAGGGTGACACAAATTTTATATGGATGGGAAGGAAGGACCACAATACTTACTTAGGGTCTTCTGATGTGCAGGGGTTTTATGTTATCACTCCACATTAAGGGAGTCAGTAATGGAATGTCAGGATTGCAGAGTTACTCCTTGTGAGTTCTGTCCTTTAGCCCTGCTCCCTTACAAATGAACCTACCCTTTCAAGTATTCCCTTGCAAACAGCAGTGACATATGGCATCAACTGTGCAAGTGAGAGAAATAGTGTGGTCACAGTGGGAGGCGATCAGCCAAAACAAATTGGAGGAGAGATGAGAGATTGTGAGACTGAAGGCTCTTGTTTGAACTTGGAGTTGAATGAGACCTGCCTGGGACAAAACTAGCACATGAGACAAATTAAGGAAATAAAATATTTGGAAATGTACTCTTGGAATAATAGGAGACTTCGAGGTCTGGATTTTACCCAGGGCCTGGAGTTGGTGGTTCTTTGGTCTGAATGAAACATTCAGTCATTAAAAACTGAACAAATATAGTTAAGTCATGTTTAGAAGGAGAGTTTGACTCACTCTTCAACTCCTAATTCTCTGAAAACAGTATACAATTTTCTAACAATGTGATTTTAATGGTATTGAAGTGAGATTTTATTTTCCAAGTTTTAAGCCATTCTTGACAATTAAACTGAGGGTAGCCATAAACAATCTATGAAGAAAATGCCCATGTTGGGTCAGAAAATCTTAAATTGTGCCCTTGCACTGACATTAGATATTTTATCTCTCTGTTTTAATTTCTTACTGTGTAAATTGGAATTAAACTACTTATTTCACAGAATTAAATGTATGTTCAATGGGAAAATCTTTTGTGAAGCACAACCTACTATTTAAATGTCATTTATTATCATCAATATTTATAATACTATCCATATTTCTTAAATATTCTTTCTGATGTATGAAGTTCTTCAATTTTGTAAAGCAGCCATTAAATTGGGAATCTCTTAAAAACACTCATTATTCTTATGCTAAAGATTGGTGGCCAATCACCAAGTCCTTGCTTCTCTTCTTCCACAGCAATAGAATCCGTAGTTGGTAAAGCTCCCAGACTTCCTTAGGGTTAAATGTGGCCAGATGTCTTAGTTTATGTGAGTGAAAGTGACATGTGCCACCTCAGGACAATTTCTTAATACTAGGCAGTGCTTCCCGAGTTTTTCTTTTTTACTGCTAACAAGTTCTAACCTGGACATACTGACATATCACACATGAAATAGACACCTTAGAGGATGGTGGGGAAAATATACCAATGAAACCTGGCTTTCTGGGTCACCCTTTGGACCATACCTGCCTGATACCCTGGAAGTCCTACCTTTAACTATTTTGGTTAGAGAAATAAACTATAGTTTTTAAGCTACTGAATTTTTGATGTCTGTTTGATACAAGAGTTTACTGCCAGTGAAAGAACTATTAAAAATTACATCCATAGTGTTTGGAGATATTTTCATGTTTTCTCTATGATCCCAAGGCTGCCAAATGCTAGGGGGGGAATGAGGAAATGTTCTAAATAATAAAGACTCTCAAATGGGCAGCATGGAATGAATAGCATTGATAACCTACCACTGAATAAATGATAAGAAGTTTGATTTTTTTAATATTGAGATAATTTTATACTTGTAAAATAATTGCAGACGCAGTGCATAGGGTTCCATTTACTTTCACCCAGCTTCCTCTTATATTAACATTTTATGTAACTACAAAACATTTATCAAAAACTAAGACATGAACGTTGGTACAATATTATTAACCAAAGTGCAAGTCTGATTCACATTTTACCAGTTCTTTCATCACTTTTCTTTCTCTGTTCCACATCTAATCCAGAATTCCATGTTGCACTGACATGCAAATGTAGCCTCCTCTCATCTCTGAGTCCTCTGTCTTTTCTTGTCTTTTATGACCTTGACACATTTGAGGTGTGCTGTTCAACTATTTTGTACAAGGTCCTTCAACTTGGGTTTGTCCACTGTTTTCTCATGATTAGATTGAAGTCATAAATTAATGAAAAGAATATCACAGAAGTGATGTGTCCTTCTCAGTACATAGTATCAGGGGGTCCATGGAGTCAATATATATGACTGGTAATGTTAACCATAATTCCTTGACTGTGGTAGTGTCTGCTAAAGTTTTTCATTCTAAATTTACTTTTTTTTCCCTATTGTAATTACTAAATTCTGTGGAGGCATAATATCCAAATATCTTCTTTCAGCTAAAACTTTGACCCACCCATTTTAGTGTCCATCTGTGGATTTTGTCTGTGGCAAGGTTTACTATAGCATTCTAATGGTAGTTTTCTATTTTCTCTTAGTACTTTCAAATTGGTTCATTAACATTCTCTATTTATTTTAGGCAGATATCTAGGAGTGGGATTGCTTGGCCGTAGAGGTATATGCTGAATTTCAAAGAAACTGTCAAACTCTTTTCCTGTTTGGAAATGGCTGAGGCATTTTGTGATCTTGACAGCAGTGTCTGAGAGTTTAGCAGCATGCTGACCGATTTTTGGTATTGCTAATTGTTTGAATGTTAGACATTCTCATAGATGTGTAATGGTGTCTTTCTGTGGCTTTAATTTGTGTGTCCCTGATGACTAATGATCTTGAACATTTTTTTTCCTTTTATTAGAGAGAGAGGTAGGGGTGCTGGGGTCCGGCAGAGAGAGGGAGAGCGCTCTGTAAGGGGCTGGAACTTGTGAATCCTGGGATCATGACCTGAGCTGAAAGTAAGAGTCTGAGGCTTAACTGACTGAGCCATCCAGGTGCTCTGAACATCTTTTCATATGCTTATTCCTACTCTAGCTTCAAAATCTGTTCCCTAAAAATAAGTTAGTAAAGGGGCGCCTGGGTGGCTCAGTCAGCTAAGCAACTGACTCTTGATTTTAGCTCAGGTTCATGAGTTTGAGCCCTGCTTTGGGCTCTGAGCTGATATTGTGGAGCCTGCTTGGAATTCTCTCTCTCCTCTTTTTCTGTCTCTCCCCCCACTCACACACTTTATCTCTCGCTTAAAATAAATAAATAAATTTTTAAAAATTAAACTTAAAAAAAAATGAGTTAGAGACTTAAAAAAAATTCATACCCTGCAGAAACTGAACTAATGGAGAATTCACAAAGACATTGTTAAACTAAACTTGAAATAAGTGTTACTTACTCAAGAGAAAGAAATGTCAAAATCAGAACTAAGGAAGATGGTAGGACCCTTCAGTTTTTACATTCCTCAGTGACCTGAGAGTGTTCCTAACAAATCCCATCTAGGCTTGCTTACTATTAGTACAAGAACAATGTATGAATATAAGTATATAAGTAAACTTAGTGTGTGTTGTGGACACAATGGTGATATAATGATAGAATATGGAATCTGAAAGAGATCTAGATACTTGGACCATCTTTTTCTATTTAACCAGATGCTAGTGATAATCTGGACCATAATAAAACGTCTCTTGCCTAGTTCTTAGTGTTGTGTGTTTTTTGTTTCCCTCCTAATTTTTGCATAGCTTTTATCTCCATATTTGGTGTTTCCCCCATATCTATCTAGGCAAGTCTTTTTTTTTTAAATGTTTATTTAGTTTTGAGAGACAGAGACAGAGAGTGAGGGGCAGAAAGAATGGGAGACAGAGAATCCCAAGCAGGTTCCACACCGCCAGCTCTGAGCCGGATGTGAGGTTCAAACTACAGAACTGTGAGATCATGACCTGAGCCAAAACCAAGAGTCAAGATGCTAAGCCAACTGGCTGTCCCTTTCTAGGCAATTCTTAAGCCTTATCACCTGGAAGAGTAACTGATCCTGAAATGTCCTTGGGGCCTTTATTAACTATGGGGAGGATGCAATAATCCAGGAGAGAGCACAGCGTCCTTTGACTTACTCAGAGAGTGCCAGTCAGCATCTGAGACCATAAACAGCTTTCATTTATTCATCTAGTAAATATCTACCAAGCATCTGTGTCAGGCCCTAAACTAGGCACTCAGATGACCATAGTAAATAAAATAAAGGTCTTTTCCTGCTCCTAGCGACCTTTACATTTAATTTATTAATGTGTGTGTGTGTGTATGGAGGTATATATATATATATATACACACACACACAAAGAGAGAGAGAGAGAGAGAGAGAGAGAGAGAGAGATATTTCTTTTAAGAATGTGTTAGTGTTTCTCAGCCCAGGTACATACCCATGGCAAAGGTGCATGTTGGATGACACAACTATGACAGGTTTCTTTAAGGAAAAAGAGGTAATAATCATTTTAGATGCTTACTTCCTGAGTGAACAGATGCGCATATTTTCAGCAAATTGTTGAGATACTTCCTGTTGTAAAGCAGTTCTTAAAGACTTGGAAGAGTTATTTGCTTACATCAGATTTTAGGAAGTAATTCATAGAAGAACAATTCAAATACAAGGCTTAATATTGTTCCTCAAGCTACACCCTCTCTCCCTTCTTGCAGAAAAACACTGCCCAGACTTCCTATTAAATACAATCTTTTCCTAAAAGAAGGTGAGTGGTATCAATTTTGAAACAATGGAATGCCATCTGGGATGGTCGTTTATAGAAGAGAAGCTAAAAATGAAAATTATCATTAGGGAAACTGAACATACAGAAAATGAAGAGTATTTCGTTAGTTTCTAACAAACTACTTATAATCTTATTCAAAACATAAAATCTTATTCAAAACTTTTGAAATGAAAATCCAAGCAGAACAGAGTAATACACAGATAAATATTCTCTAAAGTATATATGCATATATACCTATACATGTATATATGTATATTATACATATTTATCACACATATCATTATATAACATATAAATGAAGTATATGTATTTTTATATATACATACCATATATATATTTATATCATATATATAAACAGGATATATTTATGGAATGTTTCTGAATCTTCAAACATGATTTTGTATAAGGGACATAGAAATTTACAAATAAAGAAGAAAATAATTTTAAACACTTTAAGATAATTCAACATTAATTTTGAAAAGGTTATTCAACTGCTATCTTTTTGTGAACTTTTAATAAAATATAGTTTTCAACTTGCTGAAATTTCTGGTCACTATTGTGAATGCTTATGACTTGCATTTTTTATATTTCCTTCAAAGTTCTATGCTTAAATCATAAAAATATTTTTAAATTACTCACAGAAAATAATTTACTGGAAATATGTTAGCTGAAAGACATGGAAGTCTGGATGAATCTCACATACACTACAAACAACTGTGTGGCCATGTGTATTCAAACTCTGGCAGTCATCTTTGTATGCACTGAAATATGAATATTCATCCTTTGTGTTTCACTGTGATGTGTGTGACAGTATTATATGCCACCTTGACCTCTGACCATCACCAGAGATTAGAAGGATGTTATGTTGAGTGGCAATAGATTGAATTTCATAGCACACCTTCTTGTGACAAGAAACCATGACCCCCCTGAGATGTAATGAGTGAGAGAGTTTTGTGTTTGGAAGTGTCAGGAAATAGGGAGAACTACCTCAGGACATGCAGGTCAAAGTTTGAGGGAAAATATGTCTAAAAAATAAGAAGAGTAGAAGTATGGGTAAAATAAATATGGAAACAGAAATCATGTGAATAACACCCATTTTAGAAGTTGCTTCACACATACACTCTGATGTAGCCACTTTTTAATCTCTATGGAAACTTCAAATAAAATGATTCAGTGAAAAGTTGGAGATTTTAGGCAAAGTTAAAAGTATAGGTACAACTGAGATTCCATGAAACCGTGTTGCTAAGAAATTTACTGCTATTATCCACTTTCTGCTGTATTCTGGAGGAATGCTTTCCATTCTATATTAGTTATTTACACACCTTTTCTAAAATATTCTTTTTTTCTAGTTTTATAATCATTCTAATTACTGGCTTGTACTTTTAATATTCTTACAAAAATCCAATAAATAATCATTGAGTTCCAAGAATATTTCTTCAAGAAAAGTAAATATAATGCTGAGCTCTCTAAGGTATAAGAATTTTTTTTTACATCATCATAAAAATTATCACTTAGAAATGATTTTATGGATCTTCTCTGTATTAATTTATCAGATTTTGGTATATCCCCGAAATAATTCATGTTGCATCTGCTACAGGATCATTATATTTGGTTGGTGGGAGGACATACTTTCCATTATCAAAGTGGACTAAATGCCGTCTCTAAAAAAGTACAGAAAGCTTTCTCTTGCCTAATTATTTTCTTCTGTATTACTTCAGTGACTTGTCCTCATGGATAATTCACATTTTTTGTTCAAATTTTACTTGTTTAGCAGGGTAGAGATTAACCTTTATATTTGGTTAATATTCATTCCATATTTTATTTCATAATGTTTATTAATAATGCTTAATTTTTGCTTAGACACTTGCTACAGAGAAGAGTGGATGTGCCACACTTGTCAATATTTGTAAGTTTATAAATGTTTAAATTTTACTTTAAGCAGAAATTACAGAAAGATCAAGGTAATCTGAATTATGTTGTCCTCACTTCTCTGCTTCCTTGACTATGGGGGAGAAAAATTCTCCATTTGATGGACATGGGTATGACCAGGCAACATCAGCCATGGAAACATCAACTGCCATGGGAACAGATGTAGAGAAAATCTGTAATTTAAGATATTAAGTAAACTTGAAGAAGATAATTCAAGTCATACATGTTTTCCCTAAAATATCAGTTTTTTAAACTATTCTTTGTCAGCTGTGATTCTTTGAGCTATCACTAAGTCACCTTGATTTATTTTATGTACATAATACCTTTGAAGGTAGTAAGAATCATGCCTTGTTTCTTCTCCCTTTCCATCAATTTCCTTATTAATTGTTTTCTCTTTTCTGGCACCAATTTTTGCAACTGCTAATCTCATTTAAACTTTTCTTTTGTAAGTGCTTCTAAGGCTCTAAAAAGAAGCTCTCAGATGCTAGAATGAAGTTCAGGAAAGGACTAGAATGCAGCAACTACATTTGCCTGTTCAAGGTAGGCCAAAGGCATCTAGGCCAAGTCCCAGTTTGATTGCAGGGGATACAAAATGAAAAGGGCTCTCTGGCTTTGAGAATTTTACACACACTCAGAAAAAAATAATAAATTATATTTCCATATTACCTTAACTCCGAAAATTAGTAATTTTCAACTTTTTTGGAAGTGGGACGTAGAATAGATGATGTTAAAATGAATCACACTGCTATGGGAATATACAGAGTCACAAGTATTTCTATTCCACTAGTTACTAGTTGTAATTCCAAGGCGTTGGTTGTTACCAGAGAGGCTCTAACAGATTGGTGACTAGATACTGTGAAAGTCAACATTTCTTGCTGATACATTTCAAGTATTAGGACTAAACTCCGGTCTGTGAAGAAACACGGTTAACGTAAATAGGACCAAACATTCTTGGCGGAACTGAAGTATCAGGCCAGTATTGAGAGAGGAGGAGGACTGAAACACAGCCAAATAAACCATGCACCCACCTACCAAAAAGTGCTATAGAGGTCAAGGACTTGGTCTTAAACCTAAGACAGGAACTTTGAATTTATAACTATAATTTATGGTCAGAAAGGATCTAGTAAACTCCAGTGATGTGAAAACAAGTCATGGTTTAGACTTCCTCTTAACTAAAGGCTGGACTTGCTGAGGACTTCAGGGACAATCAACACTGTGTATGTATGTGTGTGTGTGTGTGTGTGTGTGTGTGTGTGTGTATCAGTATATATACTGTCTTCTTAAATGCCATCCAGGAAATGCTCAGATCATCCAAAAAAAAAAAATTCCAGGATAGCCCTGTAAAGGAGTGATTAATATTATTCTCTCCTAAATCATGGGTAATTTAGTGTAGAGAAGAAAAAAATGCATTATTTGTCATGCTTTATCCTGTGTTTGAGCAACACTGAGCAACTACATCAACCCCCTCTCAAATTAATTGATTTCTTGTTTACTGATATATTGATGGAGAAATTAAAAGAAGTATTATTTACATGTTATTAAGCTAACAAATATGGCCAAATTAATTAATTGTGGGTAACACTTGAGAAATTCTCTCCATCCCATTCCTGCTATACAACTATAAGCTATGGGGGCACCTGGTGGTTTAGTGAGTTAAACATCCTACTGTTGATTTCAGCTCAAGTTATGATGTTACAGTTCATGAGTTCAAGCCCCACATTGGACTCCAAGATGGGAGTGGGGAGCCTGCTTGGAATTCTCTCTCTCTCTCTCTCTCTCTCTCTGCCCCTCCCCTGCCCCTCTCTCTCTCAAATAAATAAATAAACTTCACAAAAAAGAACTATAAGCTATGAGGAATAAGGAAAGGAAGGATATTTTCAACATGACGCCTACAGGGAAGCCAGCATATCATGAAACTGAATCATGGCGCAAGGAGACAATCTGCACATCGCTTCTCTCTACTTAATTTCAAATGTTTGTCACAAAACAACGCCCAACCAGCACCATATAACTCCCTGTTAACTGTCAGTAAGATAAGGCTAAAAGGTTTCTACTCTGATTTCTCCCCCAGAAAGAGTACCATTCTAATTTCATGACTCCTGGTTTACATTCAGTATATAAGCATTTGAATATCATTCTTGTTTTATGTGTATATTTGAATAACTCTTTATATTGACATACTTTCAAGAAAAATCTTCTTTAGAAATCTGAACAAGATGTTCAAAAATGCAAAACTGGTTTTTAGTAAACCAAGTTAAACTTAAAAGTGATGCTGTGTGGAAAAGAGCAACAAAATGTTTCCTAGCGGTTATGTACGATTGTTTTATTAGGTTTGATAAGACTAAACAGTCCAAAGATTTGACAGTCCTGACACCTGGCATATGAAAGATGGAATTCCTGAATGGAAATTATTCTTATTGAACTTCTCTGAAGAGTTTGGCTGGAAAGAAGTATCTTTTCCAACGCCAGTACATTCTCGGCGCTCCTTCAACTGGCTGAAAAATGAGGTACTGAATTCTTTGCTTAATAGGAAATCTACTGTTGTTTTAATACATTTTTTTGGAAACCTTTTTTTTTAAATTTCTGTCATCACATTTCCTTTGTGGAAATAAATATGACACCATATGGGAAAAAATGTTATAGCTCCATATGTATAGAATAATATTCTGAATTTAAAGATGAACTAGCTCTAACCTCCATTTAATGATCAGAAAAATGTTGAAAATAAATACCCATACAGTTTATATGCTTCATGATTGCTATGCAAAACACCAAGGTAATATGGCTACTCTGTACTTGGCTGTGTTTAGGTAAAATCAGAAGTGTTTATAACATGAATAATAAGGTATTTTTATGCGGCTACATTATTTATCTTACTGGTTCTACTGTGTGATGCACAACAGACTCGTACAGACTTGTACTGTAGTTCAGATAGTCATATACAATATAGCTCAAAGAAGTGATTCCTATTCTTTCACCTATGACTTAAAAAAATGTAAGACAGAAAACCAAATAAAAAGAGGTTCATAAATCACAACAGTATAGATGTTGAAAAGGAAAAGTGGGTGTTTTTTGTTTTTGGCCTGTCAGTTTATCACATGAATTGTTAAGTTATGAAACATATAAAGAATAGCTTCATAATTGAAAACAAAAAAAGAGAATATGGATTAATTGAACAAAAAAAAAAATAAAGGATTCTGCAGAATTTAGAGCTCAGTAGAGGAAGCTATCCATTTTGGAAAGTCTAAGACACAAAAGTATTTTGTGATTCTAGAATACTTTCTCTTTTCGGCCCAAGGCTCAATCATAGGAGGCACTATAGAACCAATACTTGGGGTAGAGAGCTAACAGGTATATTGAAACATTTGCCTCTTTAACCCATGAAGTATGTTCCATGAGTCCAATATGGTAGTAGGTGATGGACCAGAATTCATGAGTCCCCAAAACAATGAGCTGAGGGAAATTCTAACCTAGAGGTGACTAACATGTCATATCAAAACAACTCTACTGGCAGAGAATGCTCTTCCTCCTGAGATACCCATTTTATCTTTGATCCAAACATGATCTTCCTTTATGTTTTGCTCATTTTTCTCTGATCATAGAGAAGCATTTATATCCTATTTGTCTCATGTCTCCTGTTTCATATGGTAGTTTCAAATAGGTGAAGATAGTCAAGTTCCTCAGCCTATGTGTCCAATGGAACCCTGTATTCTCCAGAGAAAACATTCTCAGCTCTTGACGTCATTTTTTAAATGTGAATTCTTGTCATGTTTGTTCCCCATCTTATTCCACACCTTTAAATGAGTTCATAAGTTGTTCACACCAATACATTTTAAAATGTGTCAATCAGGATACTCCAAATGCACTCCAATTTTTATAGAGGATCAGAACACTATCACTATCTCACTTATATTAGCTGTTATTGGAAACTAACATTTGTCCTCCAAATTTACAGTGAAACACTTTCCTCCCATATTGCCAGTCTCATCAACAGAATTACCTTCTTGCCATTAATGAACTCTCTCTGTGTATATATATAGGGGCAAATGCTATGATAACCTAAACCAATAAAACATGAGAAAAATAATTTTGAATTGGACTAGATGAATGTTCCTCATGTTTGAGGGAGGTTAGTGCCATGATTAGTTATCCATTTGGCAGTTGAAATATTTCTTTCCTTTTCCTTGCCATGATTTATGTATAAGACAGCAAAAATAATATTCTCATCTATGATAGAGTTCTTTCTCCGCATGAGCTTTTCTGCTTGCCAGCTTTCAACTTTACATTTTATCTGAAGTCTCAAATAACTGACAGCATAGTCATTTTTTATATGCTTTCCCATTCCAATACTTGTTTCAATTCCACACTTCTGTTAAGAGGCAGGTATCATGCTTCAGTTCTGAGCCCCCAGGCAAGTGTTTCAGAATTGTCCTTACCTTCCTCTTTTGTGAATTGAGAAATAAATGGCTCACCAGTGGTAAAGAGGTTCTTCTTTTGTGATTCTTCATTGCATTATTTATACTTTGGCGCATAAATAAGGCTCAGATATAATCATTTGATATCAGATATTAGAGAAAGAAGAGGAAAAGAAAGGGGAAAAAACCCCAAAACCTTAAGGATGATGATGTCAGAGTGTCTCTGGGAATAGCCACAGATTGGTAATTGTGATTATTGGTTCTGTTATATTCATCTTCAATAAGTTTTTAAATTTCCTTTTGAATGAACACAGTATGTCCAAGGAATGTCACTGTAGTGCCAAAGATTTACCATTCTTTGAAGATGCTGTCAGAGCTTTCGGATACGTTGAATATGAGGATAAGGATGTTTTTAAACTCTCAGTCTCCTGGCTCTTTTTGTAGGCTCCAGACTACAGCTGACCTAGGCTAGAGATTTATGTTTAAGCAAGTGAAGAGTTCTAATTAAAATCTTGTTCTGGACATGTTAATAACTGAAATAAGACAGGGTTTGTGATAAAATGATCAATTACCTACAGATGAGCAGAAAATCAAGGGGCCTGTTGAAGTTTGTCCAAAAATGGGGAAGAGGTGTTCTATTGAATAACATTTGAAGGGGCTGTAGGAAACAAAAGTAAAGTTGCATTTTGCTGAGTTACTAATTCATGATTCTTGCTACTTTGGAGGGTTGGCAAGACCTCAAAAGGTAATAGTTTTAAGACACTCCTAAGAAGACCAGATTGTGGGCAAATTTGGGCAAAATGCCCTCTAGCAAGCCTGGTGAGGTCTTACCCTCAGGAGACCGTTCCCACGTGATCAATGTGTATTGACCAATGGAAAACAAAATCCAAAAACTCAGGAGGCCCTCTTCAAATGTTCTTGATTATAAACAGTCCTTGAGACTTGGGGAGCTATAATATGAAAGATCAAATTACTCACCAGAGGCTCCAAGTCAGATGTATTTTGATTTAGAAATATGTTTTGATACCTAAAGTTTATGATTTTATTAAAAAGAAATTATACTTGCTTCATTCTAAAAGGTTTGTGGAAGGATTCCGGGGTGTCTCAGTCTGTTAAGTCTCCAACTCTTGATTTCAGCCCAGGTCATGATGTCACAGTTCGTGAGTTCGAGCCCTGCATCAGGTTCTGTGCTGACTGTGTAGAGCCGTGCAGAGCCTGCTCTGTACCTCTGGCTCTGTTCCTCCCCCACTTATGTGCGTTTTCTCTCTCTCTCTCTCTCTCTCTCTCTCTCTCCAAATAAATAAACCCTAAAAAAAACTTGTGGAATAGGAGGAAATGCATGGCAGTAGTTGAGTCAGGACACACTGGGTCAAAAGGTCTTTGGATGGGCATGTGTCAGCTGTGGGGAAGTTCTGTCAGTGATGTCTAAAGACAAGCCATAAACAGCCTGGGCTTTCTGTGCATTGCTCTATCTCCATGGCTGCTAGGATGCATGGCCCTGTCTGCTGTATAGTTATACATGGCACAAATGCTGCACGGGCATTTTAGATTTCTGATCTTGATTCACTTTCCTCTCTGGCCAATTCTCTGTGAGTGGTTATTTTTTTATCCTTAATAGTCAGAGTTTTGTGCCTCTAGAAATATACTACAATTTTATGGCTCTTTCCGATGAGTGAATTTTTCAGCAACCATATGGTGTGGCTGGCTCTGACTCTGTCCAACTCTAATGACCTTCAGAATCTGTGCAGCAGCTTGTTCATTCCGATCTTTCTTAAGCCTTGCTGTATGGATTGCAGTCTTTGATAAGTCAAGTTGTTGAGTTATCATTCTCTTCCAGAAGGTTTAAATAAGAGAGTTTGAAAGTCATCCTTGGGTTGAGCTTTATTTTTGCACAGTTTGCTCTCTCCTTTGCCATAGGCATAATAAATCTAAGGCATGCCTTGTCATTTTCTTTTTGAATATTTTAGAAAATACTTATTTCTCAAGCCCTTTCATGAGAAGTGCCTAAGATAGTATTACTGTCCCTTCTCACTTGTATGTATTAGAATATTTTCTACCATGATCTCGGTTTATACTTATTGAACCCCATTGAAATGCACTTTTTCCCTTTTTTTCTTTATTTTTAACATAATTTATTGTCAAATTGGCTTACTTACAACACCCAGTGTTCATCCCAGCATGTGCCCTCCTCAATGTCCATCACCCACTTTCCTCTCTCCCTCATGCCCCCATCACTTCTTGCTTACTCTTGCAATTATTTCAGAGTTTAAAACAGTAAAATATTAGGTAGTGTCATCAGTTTCTTTTCTAAAGTAAAACTCTTATTTTTATCCACATAATAATCACTTTAATTAATATTTACTGTATGATTAGCATAGCATATAGTATGAAGAAATTTAATGTGTAGAATGAAACACTACTGTTAGTAATAATAATATTAAATATATTTTAAAAAGGTAAAATTTGTTGAGTGGGTCCTACTTGCAAGGCACCATGGCAGAATTTTACATGTCAGATATCAATTAATTCTCATGCATATATGAATGGATTATAGAAAAATGAGATGTGGGAAAATTTGTTCTCTTCACACGGGGCAATAATAAATGTCACGTGGACAATACGAAACAAATTCAAAGTTAGGCAGCTGGATTTCTTGAAATAATCCTGACTTTCTGGACAAGATAGAGAGAGATGATTAAAATAAAATATTTCTGGGATGCTTGGTTGGCTCAGTTGGTACAGCATGTGACTCTTGATCTTGGGGTTGTAAGTTCAAGCCTCATGTTGGGTTTAGAGATTACTTAAAAACAAAATCTTTAAAAAAAAGAATAAAATAAATATTTCTGGTGAGAATAGAGTTTAGCTCATGAAAGGCCTAGTGAGTCTGTCAAATAAAACGGGACTTTATCTTAGGGTAATGTAGATCAGGAAGGGCAGTTAAGTAAGGGGCGACATAATTGGCTGCAGTTTGAGAAAGCTCTATCTGGTAATTGGTGAACTGGAGGCAGGAGAGGTGAGAAATAGTTAAACCTCATTCCCAAGTTTCTGACTTGTGTTGCTTGAGTGAATGGGATATTTATATGACAGTGCAGGAGGAGTGAGGAAGATAATGTACTCAGGTTAGAAAACGTGGAGTGGCACTGAGGGGAATAGGGGATAGAGTAGAGTTTGACCCTCAGATAGAGATTTGCGCTAGTTCTGGATGGAGTAGAACTGAATGGGGTTCTCCTTTGAGCATTATAAAGCACTGAGATGAGAGAGGCAGGGACTCAGGAGAATTCCAACACAGGCATCCCAGAAGACAGGGAGTTGACAGAGTTGCCTGACAACCATTTTGAACAGTGATGGGAGGAATACCAAAACAAGCAGGTGTTGTGAAAGCCAAGAAAGACATTTCAAGAGACAGGACGACTGTCGTACATTTTTGAAGAAAGCTTTGTAATCTGATGATTGAAAAGATTCTGTTGGTTTTATTACCAATGAGATTGTTGGCAGAGTTGGCATGAGTAACTTCAGTGGAATGATGGATTCCACAAAGCAAGCTGAGTTTGACTGGGGAAACAACTGGGAGGTGAAGAAGCAGAAATAGTAATGTAACAAGTCTTTAAGAAGGTTGTCTGTGAAGTGCAGGAGCAAGGATACGTGCTGGCCTAAAGAGACATGTAAAAACAGTCCCAATAAACTGAGACAAAAAGTACTCATAGTTGATTTGGTACCAAGAGAGAAGGCATAGAAAGAGGCATAGATGTATCTATTTTGCAAATGCATGTAGTGCGAAGAAGCTTAAGTCCTCTGTAATCATACAGCAGATTAGAGAGGGGGGAAGTACTTAAGGAGTTTAGAGAAGTCTCAATTAGCTGTTTGCGGAAAAAGGAAAGCAGTGGATTAGGGTGATGTGAAAGGTTAGCTATGTTGAGGAACAAGTTGGGGCTACAGATCGTGGCAGGGATCTACAAGTTGCTGCCGTTTTCTCCAGAAGAATTTCGCATCCTGGAGAAGGCAAACAACTGCATTTCTTCATGCTTGAGGTTTTTCTATATGGGTGACTGCAGAACTCGTATGAGTGGAGAGTGTATTACTAAGAAAGGAGTTGAAAAACCAGATCTTGTTATTTGGTTTGAGTAGCAATAAAAAGCAAGAACTATTTAATAAGCATGAGTTATGTGCCACATGTAAAGGGATAAAGCAATCAGCAAAACTATGGGTCCTGTTCTCCGTCATGTTAGTAGTCATACAAATGTATAATTACCAGTGATATTAATTGCTCTGAAAGAAAATTAAAATATGTGGTGAGAGGCTAAAGGACACATGGTCAAATATTTTAGATCAGATATACTGGAAACAAATTCTGAGAATGGGAGCATCACAAAGAAGTCTTACTGCTGAATGTTCTCAGGAGATTTGAGGAGACCTAGGGAAGCAGTAAGGGGTTCTGAGAATAGCATGGGAAGTGAGGATCCTTCTCAGAATTACTGAGAAGGTGGGCCGCCATGTGGTTGCACCTGACGTCTTTGCTGATCCTGTGGGATGTCTTGCTGCTGTCATTGCCACTCAAATCTGTCCCAAATTGAGGCCAGGGGACAACGATTTGCATCTTCACATTACACACTCATTGGCTGAAGGTTGTCCCACCGAAAAAGTTTGTAATCATGAGCAAATCACTTGCTGCTACAACTGAGGGAAATTCATAGTGAGGGTCATAGCAGAGAGCTTCTTAGCAGTCCATATTTCCAACAGTTGGGGGTGTTGTGTTAGCCCTAAAGATGGTATTGAAGTGAAGTGCCATTTAATTCTTTATAGTCTACTGCTAAGTGATACAGATCCAGTAGCATCTTCTAGGAAGTGTTCTGTATCTGGGAACAGCTTCTTCAGGATCCCTGTTGACTTAGTTTCCTGGGAAACTTCTAAGGAAAGGGTTATCGGATCAATTGTAATCCCTGTTGCTGCATGTGATCTCTTAGCAGTAGCTGATATTCATCACCCTCCTCCATGACATCTCCCAGATTTTGTTTTCTTATTTTTAACTGTTTTGCTTGCTAGGTAGATTTCCTGGTGGAGTGACTGAGATTGTTATCCCTGGAGGATCCCTGGTTACCCTGCTATTCTCAGACATTGGCTGCTGTTCTTGTTCATTATTTTAAAAACCAGTTATGCTAGCAAGGGAATACCCCATTGCAGCTTCTGAGCACAAAATGTATTCATCCTCATTTTGCAGCTTTCAGGTCAGGGTGGGTCTCTTGGAAAGATGCCTGCTGAAATGGTGATTACTTATTTTTCCTGATGTTTTCTTGGCACACGGAACAACTTTGAAAACCAAACTGATGAATATAATTAGGTATATATTGAAGAGACCCATTCTGCCATTCATCAGGTAAGTAATTTCTGGATGGTTTTATACATGTCCTATGGTCATGAGCCCATTGCCACGGTTCAGTCGCTATAAAGTTGGTCCTTTTGAGTCATAGTCATGTGGAATTCTGTGTCAATAGATAATAAATTTTACTATATGTTTTTAGATATACAGGAAAGCCAAGCGTAGGAAAGACATTTATAATCAGTATATGGATCTTACATGCTGATCTTTCCATGTGGGAGGAGTCCAATGCATAATCAACTTTCTACCAAGTGGTTGAGTGGTCTTCAGGAGGCTGGAATCACATCAGAAGCTCATCATTTGTATCTGTTGTTGGCTAGTTAGACATTCAGCAGGAATAGTGTCCAGAACAGTCTTGGTGAGTGATTGCCCATGAATAACCTCCATCCCTGCCATCATGGAAGCTACCTTTATCATCCCTTTGACCCAGCACTGGTTGACCAGTGACAGTGACTGACTGACTTTATATCTTAGTCATTCTCTCTACTTTGTTACTTAAGTTTCTCTCTGGGGTTTATGCTCACTAGTGGCATTAGCATGCAATACAAAATCTTCACGCTCTATGCCCTCTCCCAGAAGTCCATCCACATGTTTCTTCCCTCAGTTTTCATTGTATTATTAAGAAATATACCTCTTGACTGCCTATCTCTTTTATCTACAATAATAATGTGTTTTATTAATCCTCTCCACAACTTCGTTGGTGGAGTTTTCCTCTTCTACAACGTCATTGTGTTGCTCATTGTGAAAACTGCACCTGTTTTGTTTCTAACAGTTAAGAGCTGCTACCTGGATTCCTATTCTATCATCCCATCATCCCCATCACTTTCATGAGTCCTAGCTTTCCCCCCCACCCCCATCAGCCACCGTCTACAGAGGACATGTTGTACTGAACTTAATGATGACAGTGCTCCTCCCACTAGGCATTCCTTATTCATTTAGTAAATGAAATTTTCCCCAGGCCATCCCATGGAACATATTAAACTGGTAGGTTTTCCAGCCTTAGCTAGTACATGCATTCTAGAATGTTTACATCTCTGAGTCTTTGGAACCCTTCCTCCCTTACCTGTTGCAGCAATTCTGGCATTTGTACTTCATTAAGGCAGACTATCAATTTTCATAAGTTTCCAAGAGTCATCTTAGCCATGTATTAGTAATGCCTCCTGGGGTCCTTGCCAGAATTTGAAATATAGTACAGATAAGTATTCCATATCAGTAAACTTTTCCTTATCAGATTTATGTCTGCTTCCCTCAGTGCATCTGAGAATACAGTTCCATGCATTTTTTCCTTGCTCCTGCTGGTATATATCAGCCAGCAGGAACTTCTTCAGTCAAGAGTCCCTCTCTTTCCTTGGCAGACTACTCTCATTCCTCTTCAGGATATGATAGGATTTGACAGATTTTTAGTGGTAGGGTTTTAAAATGGTTGCCAGGATGGTAGAAGGGAGTAGATCGTTGAAGAGGTAAGCATTGCCTTGTAAGGCACCTGCCTTACTTGAGGCCTCTGCATAAACTTCTTGCAAGGAGAGCTATTAAGTTCTAATAAAGAGGGTATAGGGTCAATTTTACAGGCCCAACAGGTTCAGGGAGTTTGAGAATTCAAAGTTCTCAACCTAGAAATCCTTGTTCCATATCTTAGGGTCTTTCTCTTTTCCACTTTGGGCTGTGACCTTGGCACAGAAGACCTCGACTACCAATGCAGCCTTGTCAGAAGCTCTGTTATTCTTAAGATAAAGTCATGTATCTGATCCTCTGTTCTGACTTCCCCCTACTGCATGAGATTAGGGTTTCTTTAAATGCAGCCAATGAAGACCTGTCGTTTTGTGTTTTGCATTAAATTGGGAATCAGTGACTGAGCCTGACATTGTCTTTCTTCAGTGAATCAGTGGAACTAATCAAGAGCCACCTATTTCCATAGGCATTATAGCTACCAATTTGCTCATTCTGCCCATGTGCTGGAAATATTGTTGTCAATATTGTTCCCTCCTATTGGTATCCCATCTTAGTGCATCAACAGTGAATGTTTAAATTAGAGCATGCCAGAGGGTCTCCACACCCCTCCTAACCTCAGTGATGGTGTCTTTATTGTCACTCAGACACTGGGAAATCCAGCTCTAATGTTTCACTTTACACTTGCTTCCTAGTACCATCTTTGATATTATCATAGGCTGGATTCCCTGGAAATAGACTCTGAGAAAAAAATGTATTCTAAAAGTTCATTGGAAAGATTTTAAGGAGATATTCCTGTAAATAAGTAGGGAAGACAGGAATGGAAAGAAAGAGATGTTCATCCATCATGAAACATGCTGTAATCAATAACTGGTGAACATTTGTAATTCAGTTGAAGCAAAGGGACAGACCTTTAGACATGGTATAGCCTTCATTGGATGGTCATTTCCAGTGTAATCTGCAATGGTGAGCAGTTGATAGCTGATATCAATTGATAGTCAATAGCAGTTTATCTCACTGCTGAAAAACAGATCTGGATAAAGCATGCAGTATTTATTATGGGAGGATTCAAGGTAGGCTTTGTGCTTTGTGAAGAAATATATAGATTAAGATCATTAACAGGCAATGTAAAGGCAAATGGTGGGAGAAGAGCATTGCAGACAAAAGGAAGACCATGTGTGAAAATTCCAGAGTTAGGAAAGAAGCTGTCCTTCCAAAGGTCTTGAAGACATCAATTGTGAAGAGGAGTAAGCAAGAGAGATTGGCTCAAGACATGTATAGAGAGATAAACAACAGTTAGATCATGTAGGATCCTTTAGAGCATGTTAAAGATTATGAATTTTAATATGATGGGAGCCATTGAAGAATCAAAAGTCAGAAAGTTTAAGAAGTCAAAGTAACATTATCAGCTCTGACTGAAAAAAAAGATCTCTTTGGATGGCAGTATGGAGAATTGTTTGGAAAGTCATCAGAATCCAACCAGAAAACCCACATAGTGATTGTGGACATGAAGAACAATGGGAAAATATACAAAAATTTCAAGAGAATCAATATCCATAGGACTAATCCAGTGGATTAGATGTGAATATTGAAGGACAGCGAAGTGTCGAGAAACAGAAACAAAACAGCATTCTGCCTTGAACACCAGATGTATAGGTAAATAGCATTGTGATCTAGAGACACTGGAGGTTGAAACTGAAAATCTGAATGGACCTCAGTTGAGTCAGCACTTATAAGATGGTTGATGGTGACATCAAGGCAGTTGGATATATGTATGAAACACCAGTGAGAATACTAGGCCAGGAAAATAAATTTAGGAGCTATAGACTATACTTAAACCCAAGGAAAAGAATGAGCTTAAATATGAATGCGGTGTAAAGTGGGAACATAAAAGCTAAGACATGAAAAATATTGTCAAGTTGGATAGAGATCCCAGTTTTTATATATTCAAAGGTTCACTCCCTTTCTGGTTTTTAATTTCCCTCATTCTCTTTCCACCCCAACTCCCTGCACCTCTACTTGGTGAGCTCCAGACATTATCAGTATACAGAATGTGGCTGCAGACTATTGCAAGGATTTCACCGGAAACCCTTGTCATTCAACTTGAGTGGATTCTAGAAGGCCCTGTGCTTAAATCCAAATATTTGCTCTCAATGTGAAGTATTTCAGAAGGTTCCTTTTCTTTCCAAAGTTGTATATATTACAGTTTTATTTTTTCAGTCATGTTTATGTCAGAGAAAGATGTCATTACTACCATTTTTCTGGTCTTTAACATCACTGTCTTCTTTTTGAACAAGGATGTGCCTCAGGATATATGTGAGCTACTTGAATGTGGTGACTATGTCTTATTCATATTATGGTTCCAATGTTTTTCCTAGAATATGACAAATAAGCAGCGATCAACAAATGCTGATTGAACAAATAAATGAAAGAAACCTGAATAAATGACTAGGAAGGTACTAAGGGAGAGGGAGAAAATTATTAGAGCAGAAAGAAAAGGAAAGGAAAGGAAAGGAAAGGAAAGGAAAGGAAAGGAAAGGAAAGGAAAGGAAAGGAAAGGAAAGAAAGGAGAATAAAAGAAAAGAAAAGAAAAAAGAAAGAAAAAGAAGTGGGGGAAACAGTGACTACTTACAATCCAAGTCATTAGAAAATCATTGTAGCAAGACACATCTTTCATGTAGCCTGGTCTAATTCCTGGGACAGGCAATAGATGCAGAGATGTTTTTATGTATTCTACATACCTTAAAGTATTAATTAAATGTTTTTAAATAGACATGTTTCATCACACTGTAAAAAGTGCACATGCTAAGTTTCTGGTGGGGATTTTTTTTTTTTCTTAACAGCTGCGTGATATATTTAGAGGCACCATGAAGAATGCCTGAGGTTACAAAAAAAGGGGGGGGGCAGAGAAGAAATGAATCACTTGACATAATATGACTAAGAAAAGAAGCAAAAAATTTTTCTATTAGTCAAATGTCAAAATATGTAGCAAAAATCAAAGAAGCTTAAAAACAAGCAAATCCAAAACAACATTGCTGCAGGCAGAAAAGAAATATTAACCAAATGATAAAAGGCCATTCCTAAACACAGACTTCAGCTTTTTCTATGTTTACCAGCAAGCTAGTGGCAACTCAGATTTCAACAATTTACTTAACCACAGAAGATAAAGTTGCTAGAAATTTTTATCATAAGCAGTGGTGGAGGAAAAGAATGGAAAGACAGAGGACCACTGTTAGAGGGTATCAGGAGGGGGCTGGCTGGCCCTGAATGAGCAGCAAAGAGTCTATGTTTCAGCAGTCTGTGTTTTCTGAAAAGCAAAGGCTGGGATTTTTCCTTTTGCATTTTTCCTAATTAAGTTTTCTTATGTAACAAAAGTGGATTTATTAATAAATGAATTTAAGTAATATTAGCTTGATCACAGCTAGCTTATGTTGTAAGATTTCATATACTACCATCTGAAATTATAAACAAAATATTAGGGTGTTTTCCTGTCCAATATTTTTGGGGCATTTTGAAGTTGACTTTTTTGTTATTCAAAAAGGAAATGATTATTCTGCTTCTGTTTATTGCCAGATGGTAATATAAATTTGTAGTTTATTTAAGAATAGGCTTAAATGTGGGCCTTTGTATTTGGAATGTATCTATCATTTGATTGAATCCTTCTTATTTGTGATGTATCAATAATTTGATCGAATATGAGTTATGTACTATGAAGTTGCATGTTAGATTAATTTCCTTTTTCTTCCCTGAAGACACCACAAATAAACTGCACCCAAAATCATGTGCTGACAATTTTGTGAGGCTATTCAAATATGTTTCCTTGAAACTTTTTTTTAATAATAAAGGAATTTTTTATATTTGGCTTTTTAGACCTTAAATGGCATCCAAAATACTTTTATTTGACTATGTACTATCTGTTGCTAATACATAAGTAATTCATTTTATGGAAAATATTTCTTCTAGCATTATTTTCTAGCATTTTAATAAATATAATTTAAACATTTATTTGGAAAAGAGTCAGAATTGTGGAATATATGATTCTCTAAAAATACATTCAATTATAGATGATTCAGCACACACTCCCCCCATATATATCTGGATTCAGATCCTTTAGTTGTTTAAATAATAAAAAATTATAAGTCTCTTAAAATTTTTAGGCACATAAAAATTCTTCTTTGAAATGAATAAGAAAGTACCTTTAATTCACATTTCTAATATAGTTATCTTAAAATATGTTGAAATTCTTTTTATCATTAACTATTTTAACTATAGGAAAATCTAAATGCTTACAGATTTTGAGACAACAATAAAACAAAGCCCCATATCTTCATTAAATTTTATTAACTATTATCTCAGGACCAATCTTCCTTCACATGTGCCTCCTCACAAGACTTCTCAAAGCTACTGAAAGGTACTCTTTTCTAAAATAAAAAAGGATGGGGCACCTGGGTGGCTCAGTCTGTTGGGTGTCTGACTTCAGCTCAGGTCATGATCTTGTGGTTCACGGGTTCGAGCCCTGCGTGACAGCTCAGAGCCTGGAGTCTGCTTTGTGGATTCTTTCTCCCTCTCTCTCTGCCCCTGCCCAGCTCTTACTCTGTATCTCTCTCTCTTAAAAATAAATAAAACATTAAAAAAAATTAAAATAAAAGAGGAGCAAACTAAAGGATAATTGTTTCAAATATCTCTGATCCCAGCCATTCAGCTGTGGGGCTCAGCGAGGGCAATATTCAACCTGAAATCTGGCCCTGGCGGGGATTCTTAAATGTTACTTAGTTACCTGTTAACCATTTTTAAAATCAGTGACCAAAGTTACCAGTAATGAAAGTCAAAGTGTATTCCACCTAGGCATATAAATCATATGCCTTTTGATGGTTTAGGCTGCTTTTTGAAAAACGTTTATTTATTTATTTTGAGAGAGAGAATACACATGTGAGCGGGGGAGGAGCAGAGAGAAAATGCCAAACAGGTTCTGCTCTTTCAGCGCAAAACCTGAAGCAGGGCTCAAACTCATGAACTGTGAAATCGTGACATGAGCCCAACCTGACTGAGCCACCCAGGTGCCTGCAGGCTAATTTTTCTCCTGTAACAAGGAGCTGTTTAGGTGTCCTATCATCATCAATTTGTGTTTAGTCCTTTGGTTTGGGATATAACACAAATTACTTCAGTGCAAGGCAAAACCCAGAACCCAGAACCCATGAATTACAGCCTTTGTGTGCTTTCACTGGCGTCAAGAAAATAACACAACCACTTCGGTCATTGTATAGAGTTTAAAGCTTTCATTTTATAAAATCGGTAAATCATCAAAACTCAATTAGTATTCATTCAACAGTTCCATCTATTATGTACCTACTCATTGTAGCTACTCATTCAATGAACATATGTTGTGTGTCATACACTGGACTAGGCACTAAGGCTACAAAGGTCAAGTAAAATTCTATGATCTCTTACCTCCAGACAATGAAGTATTAGCAATAAGAAGAAATGATCTGTCACGCCACATAAGGACATGAAGACGTACTGCTGAGTGACAGGAGCCAATCCGACAAGGCTAGACACCGTATGATTCCAAGTATACGGCAATTGGGAAAAGGCAGATGGAGGCAGCAAAAAACGTTAGTGGTTACCAGAATTTGGGAGGAGTGAAGGATGGGTAGGTGGAGCATCAGAGCCTTTTGGAGCAGTGAAACCATTCTGCATGACACGGTAGTGGCAGACACAGGTTATTATACATTTATCAAAACTTATAGATCGTAAGTTACAAAGAGCCAACCCTCAGATAAACTCTGAACTTTAATCAATAAGTACATGTCATTACTGGCTCATTCATTGTAACAAACGTGTCACTGATGCATCACCTTAATACCTAATAGGCGTAACTAGAGGAGAGGGGTATGTGAGAACACTCTGTCCTTGCTGCTCAACTTCTCTGTAAACCTAAAACTCCTCAAAATATAAAGTCTATTCATTAAAATCAAATTTGTGATCTTTTTCCTCTTACATTTCAAGATCTAGTTTGTGGCAGATGTATAAATAACTATCCTTCTTAGTTTCCTAGGTTTACATTAGCAAATTACCACACGCTTAGTGGCTATCAACAACAAAAATTTATTCTCTCACAGTTGTGAAGGCCAGAAGTTCAAAATTAAGGTGTGGATGGTGTCATGCTCCCTCCAAAGGCTCTAGGGGAAAGTCTTCCAGCCTCTGGTGGCTCCACAAATTCTTTGGCTTGTGGTCAATCCAATCTCCCCATCTTTACATAGTCTCCTTTTTTTCCCTGTGTGTCTTTCCTCTGAGTCTTAAGAGGACACTTACATTGGATTTAAAGCCCACCCATATAATCCAGGATGATCTCATTTCCAGAACCTTAATTTAATTTATATCTGCAGTGAACCTTTTTCCAAACAAAGGCATAGTCAATGGTTTAGGGTCTTAGCGTGTGGATGTACCTTTCGGGAGGCCACCATGCAACTCATTGCACTACCCATAACATGATTTGCACTATCGAATATAGAATATAGTACAAATACAGTGCTCTGAGAGGGAGGTCTGAGAGCATCATAGGAAATGAGACGTGAGATGGATATTGAAGGTCGAACTGGATTGGCACATCGGGGCAGTGGTATAGTGATATGAGAGGTAGGAGACTGCTGTCCCCAGGGACATATTGCAGGACACAAGACATATTTAGAGAGTGGTAATAAGGTCTGTGTCTCTAGAGAGGAGGGTGGATGAGGGCTAAAGGAAACAATAGCATATGAGTCTGAGATGTCAGACTGTGCCAGGTTATAAAGGAACTGACAATCCTAAGAGAAAAGTACTTATTCTACTTCCTATTCACAAAATTTCTAAAGATCAGATTTGTACTTTAGAAAAAAGTAACTGCTTGGAACAGTGAGAACTTTAGGAAGCAGAGGTTAGTGGCAGGGAGATTAAGAGGCTATGCTTGAATGAGATACTACTCTGAGGTCTCGCAGTGGGGAGAGAGCCAAGAGATGAGAAATAGATATTTCGGAGGTAGATTAGACAGCATGTGGTGAATAACTGGATTTGATGAGCAGGGAAGGATGTGAGGATGAATCCTCAGTTTATGGCTTCAAGACTCTGTTTGATGCCATTTTCCAAAGTAAGGACTTTGGAGGAAGGGAGTGGTTTTATGTGGGGTGTAGAAAGTTATGAGCTAACTTTTGGATATGTTTAATTTTCTTTTATCTTGTACCCAAGTTCTAAAATTGGTGTATCAAAATGTTTTGTTTTGGAGCAGTAAAGGGCTCTGAAAAAAGAAGCTTAAGCTTTTGGGGAAGTCTTCAAAATTATCGTTAGAATTGCCCACATGGGCCCTTCCAGTCAGTTTCTGTCACACATGACAAGCTCAAACAGACCACATGGCCCTGAAAACAAAAAGAATGAATCACCAAATATTGAGAGGCTTTACTAGTTCATGAAGGTAAGAGAATGTTTTCCCTTTTTGAGGGGCTAAAAGAGGTCTGAAATGACCACGACAAATAGCAGCCCAGTCTTATTATAAAGAGATTGTAAAAAGAATTAGAGCATAAGCTCTCGCCAGGGAGGAGATCTTAAAATTTGATGAATGCTGCTTTATTACCTTTTATTTTTATCTTTTCAGAGCTGGTGCAATGAAAGAAGAAATCTCTGTTCCAACATAAAAAATAAACATAATATCACTATGACAGGGACTGATTCAGTATGGAAACATTGACTGTAGAGGCATTCTGGCTTACTTCAAAAGACTTTCAATAACTGCCAAAAGAGTTTATTTGGATAGTTTCAGTTTCATGTGTTTAATCAACTAAAAACTCAATCCAGAGTTGAGAGCGTGACACAGCATGTGTGCAGAAGAGGGTGTGCATGTGTTCATATTTGTGGGGCCATGAGCGTGTTTGCATGTGTGGATGTTGGAGCATGAGCAAAGGTGTGTGTGTGCATGCATGTGTGTTATAACATCTTATGCTCTTTTATATCATTCATTTTTTTTTTTTTTTATAAATAGGGCCTGTGCTCATCTTCACAGCTGTGATTGTATTGGACCTAAATTTCTCGGATTTCTCTAACACTTCATCATGCTCTAGCTCTTACAATAGTATGTCACAAAGGGATTCCGTAACTATAGATAAGACAGGAAAGTAGAAGAGCAAAACTGCTTTCCCTTTGGTTAAGAGAGGTCCTGCAGCTTGAGGTGATAAGCCTTTCTTTTAAGGACCCCTGTGTTCTTTCTGTTGGGATCCACGGACTAGTAGGTACTAGTACATGTATATTGTGCCATTCAGTTACATGGTAAAAGCAAAATAATGTGTCCTAAAGGAATTGATCTCTTAGATTTTTCTGTTATTATAATAGGTAAATTCATTTTAGCCATTCATACCTGAGCTTGTTAATAACAACGTGATGACTACCATCTCCTCTACCACTGACTTTTCGAGGTTAGCAGTGGGGAGGTCAGCACCTCGTCGGGTGTTTCTCCAGTTCTTCTTGTCCTATGTTGTTTGGAGAGTTTGATAAAATCATGGATTCACAGGCTCTATCGCTGCTGAATAGCAGTGCTCATGAAAGAAGAACTGTGATTTTAGCTAGCTCATTGTGAGCTCATTAAGATTCAGTAAGTTGAAGAAACAACAACTAGTCCAATCCTTTGTTTTTCAGATTTTCAGAAGATTGAGACGAGGGACAATTATTAACCCATTTAGACCATGTCTCTTTTTCCTAAACCATTGTGCTGGCCCACCAACCTCTAAGGTGCACGATACACATAGAAATTCTGACTTGGGTTTTTCAAGATAAATGAGTTGAAAATTATTCTAGTATGCCACAGTGAATTTGGTCCCAGGTCAAATACATGTGTCAGCATGCAGCTTAATGGTTGTATAGAATACAGTGTTAATGAGGCTGGAGTTGTGATATTTATCCCTTTAGTATCATATATAAAATAAAAACAGTAATATTCTGCCCATCCAGCATCTCACTGTGATTCCATTCAGTTGTCTTGCAAGTATTCCCTGCTGGTCAAAAAAGGGATCAGATGATGGAGTGTGGGTGACTTGTGACTGCTACCCATGCTGGAGGGATACAACTCTGAGGGTATGTGTTGATGACAATGCCTCAGCAGTAACTGTTCTGCAGATGAAGAACAATTTCTTTTTAAAACCAGTGTCATTTGTCATTAACTTTTTTTGGCAGAAGGATGAGATGTGGCTCCTGTACCTAATGAACTTGCACTGTGGGTGGAAAAACAAAGATTGGCACAGAAACAAGAGATTACAGGTCAGGTTGTGAGTGTAGACCTGTCGTTTCAAACCAAGGACATAACGCGATATTTCCTCTCACTCTTCGTTCCACATACATATATAATAAGGTATTATGTCAATTGTTTGAGAAAGTATTGGGATAATTTTTTGACATTGACAGTCACTTACTTTACACTGGGCTCACCCATCTGAATTCTATATATTATTTCCTGAAGAAAATTCAGTAAATATAAATGTAGTTAATTATCCTTCTTTTGCAGTTCCTCTACAATCATGAGCAAAAGATTATAGACACTGTGTTTTATTTTTATAGAAAACATAGGCAAGGCTTACGCCTTCTTAGAAATTTTGTGACTTCCCATAAACTACTACATTCTCCACATTCCAATTTTTTCAGTCGTTAATTGTGACCAAGAGTGAATGGCTTGACAGGATTTCGCTCAGGGCACTCTAAGCCACATGTTCATCTGCCCATTCATTAAACTTCTTAGTATTAAGAGTGAAGGAAGACATGGGCTAGCACTTGTCACCATTCCCTAGCTTGCCATGGTCTTTGGTCAGCTCATATTGCCTCTTCACTTCTGAGTTCGTTAAGAGTTGCCAACTGAGGCAACTGACTTGCTAAGAGAGATGGGGAGATCAGGATGAATGCATATGAAATTTCATCAAACTCTTCCTGGTGTCATAAAGTTAGCAAATGGCATTATTTATGGCATTAATCAGTGCATTTGTCCCTCCTCCCTCCTTTCATACTCATCTCCTGGAAAATGATTGAACAAATCTTACCGTGTATAAGGGTCAAAGATGAATAGTTTATTTGCATCCACCTCACTGGTCCTCCCAATTATCCCATGATGTAGGGTGAAGTTCATTCAAGTTTTCCAGGCTCAGAGACAAATAATTCCCCCAAATGCATGTGACCATCAGGTGTCAAACCTGGGTATTTGAACACTTCGAGTATGATTCTGGAGCCATAGCTTTTGCCACTTGACTATTCTTTCTTCCAAGGAAGAGCTATGGGATTAGAGACAGTTGGGAACACCAACCCAAATGAGGCAACATGGCCTGTCTCAGAGACAAGTAGCACATACTCACACTCAGCATTTGGTAGCCCCTCTTCTTTTCCTCCTCATTCTCTAGGTCTGGACTTTTCCTAAGTTGTTATTTGGAAGACCAACACAGGGAAATTATAAAGGAAGGTGTAAGTTTAAGTAATTTATGGAAAATGGCCACTACTCAGGGAAGGAAAGGTAAATGGCATCCATTGAATACTGGCATCCATTGTTACAACATGTATGTTGTACCTACTGCTACAGGTATTGGCCCACTTTACAGATGAGGCATTAGAGTTCTTTAGGTTTACCCCCTTGCATTGTTTCTGATGCTTAAATACAGATATTGTCCCTCCTTTCCAGATGCCCTCTGCCTAGTGAGAATTCAGATATGAACATATGAATTACCATAGACGGGAATGAAAGTGATGAAAGAAATATATACTGAAAAATCTATTTACTGAAACTTTTGGTTCATTCATTCAAAAGCTTCCAGTAAAAATAATAGAAATAGTTTCATGAGATTCTTCTGAGTTCTAGAATTTTCCTTTGGAGAATAGGCCAGTTATGTTTTTGTTTGGAATTTAATTTATGGTAAGGTATTCAAAAGTCATTGTTAATTTGAAGCTTATTCAAACAGTCGAAGAATGCCATAAAAATGATACTTTCTGTGGTCCTGGATAACTTCCTCCATAAAACCTCCATGGATGGTGCTGAACGCCTGACCATTTGCAGGATTAAGCAGGTATATCTTGAACAATTGTCTGTAGTCAGAGGCAGTAAAATCAAAGCTATGACGTTTTTATCCCATCAGGCTGCTCCAGATACTAGTTCCACCTTTTGACAGGATGCCAAGCAGTTGACCATTAAAACAACGTATCTGGCACCACGATATCTGGTTTTTGAAAAACTCATTCCAATAAAACAAAATAACATTGCACTTCAGTTTTCAATTGCTTTTCTTTTTTGATTGTCTCTGAACAGACACGTATTTGATTCACAGGATGCACTTAAGTTTAATGTTCCCATAACTACAGACAAAATTTTGTGCTATTTTAAATAAGTTTTAATAGAAAGCATGGATGATAGTAAGAAACATAGTAAAACCTAGTGACTTCCTGTTACATCTATAAACTGTGAGCTATTTTGGGAAAATGTAAAAACAATGCACAAAGAGACCCCACCCCCAAATCAAGTCCCAAATAATCTTGAATCAAATATAATTAGAAGGAGGAGTTGAAACAAACAAAAAAAGCAAATTCTGTGACCAAAGAAATATGGATACCATTCTCAAATGTTAATGAAATGCAAATCTGTGAAGATGAACAATGTCACCTTGAAATGACACTATCAATTTTAGCAGACAGTGCAAGCAGTAATCTAATTGATGACCATAAGGAAGATTTCACAGTATTATGAAACTAAATGTATGCATTTTATAAGGAAGAAAATGAGTACAAGAGAAGCTAATTCTACTCATAAATAATATTACAAAGTTCCTTTTTAAATAAAGAAATGTTTTGTTATACCTGCTATGTCTTAGAAAGACATGTTATAATGCTTTTTTCCTCAGTTTCCACAGAGTAGAAACTCATGCTTTCCCTTGCTCCCAAAGCAAGAAAACAAGCCCATTCTTTCCATTGGCATTCCAATTCACTATTCCCCCCCACAACATATCACCTCTTTTACTATATCCAGATTGAGGGTTTTGAAAATGTAAACCAGTCCTCCTGTCTTAGAAACATACATAAGAAGTCTTTCTTTAAAAAAAATAATAAAAAAAAATAAGTAAACTTTTTTCATATTGGGATCTAGGGCACTGTAAGAAAGGTATTCCAATTGATGGCAGAAAGCCATTATGAGGAAACAAACTGTATATAAGCATGGGGACACAGCCTTTGTAGCTCTGAAATAACTTACACAAAGAACTCATATATAAATTTGGCTCACCTCAGCAATGCTTTTTCTTTAAATTACACAGAAATCTGAAATGCATTGGGTGTATGTAAGGGCAAACTGTGGCCCTGAGTAAAAATGTGTATTTAAAGGGGGAAATGTGGAAGTAATTATTACCTTGATGTATTTACCAGAATGCACAGAATGTATTCAGCATGTCTCGCTTGGGCATTGAGGGTTTCGCAGAACACCTATGACTCTAAAACTCCAGCATTTGGCATCATGTGATCCAGGAGTTAGTGATAAACTACCTTTACCCAGGCACTGTTGTCTTGGAAAGCCTCAAGGAGCCAGGCTGCTGAGAAGAACTGAAATCATTATTTGAAATGAATGAGTCAGTCTTCTCTGGTTCAAAATGAACAGTGTTGCAGGCAGGCACTTTCGAGAAATAAACAGGAACTTTTGTTTCCTTCCACATGGAGACTAAAAAAGCCAGGCGAAGCAAAGTGTGCTAAGTAATGGCAAAAAATTCTAGTTGGATTTCATGATTACTGTTGGGTCTTTAAATTGTACCTCTAAACCAAACATTCATATTTCCTGCAAACCAGACTTAAAAGGAGGCTCTGGCCAGTATTAAGAAGTGTCCATATGCCCAAGAGTGGGGAGTATGTGTATCTACCCATGGGTTCCAATGCGCTGGCTACGGTAGATATGCTGTGCAGAGTAACCTGAAGTGGGGAAAGTGTACAGTGGGAATCCAAGCCAAAGACCTTGAGGAAATGTCCAAAGTAGAAAGCTGATGAAAACATAGGAAAGTCCCTAATTTAGAGATGCAGAGACAGAGCTACAAGTGGGGCCCTGGGAAAGAAGCCACACTGAAGTAGACAGACCATAAACAACATGGAGTGTCCCCTCTGATTTCAGCACAAATCAGTGAGCATTTAGGGTTTATTTTAATGGGACTACAAGTGCCTGATCCATGAATATATAGAGCCAGCCAAATAGAACAGGATCATGAGATCTAAATGTTTGCATTTGTCTTGGCTTCTGGAATGGTAGATAATAACAATTGCCTTTTTACAGCAAAGTTCCAGGACACATTGCTACTCCTCCTGTTCCTCTGTGATCACAGACTCTGTAAGTGAATTTGAGATTAATGGATACAAATAAAATGCTGAGCTTCTGAAGTGAGGGAGTTTTCAGGTTACATAGAACCTTCAAATACCATACCTAGTAGAAGGGAGCAAGACTTAGTTCAGTCTAGGAAAGTACATAGCCGTTTTCTGCTGAGGACAAATGTTGGAAAGGCCATCCTAGGTAAAGAAGAAACACCATGTGTAAACAAACCAGTGTACCTAAGGAACTAGAGTGATTTATTATGGATGGACCACAGATTATTGGCAGGGAATGGCAAAAGGCATGGTTAGAAATGTTCAGGCTAAGGCCAGATTCTAAAGGAACTAGCTAACCCATGTTATGGAATTTTAGCTTTATCTTGTAGGCCATGATGAGTGATTAATACTACTAATGGGATGATGGGGACGGGGTCAGGGATCACATGTTTCAGTGTATACTCCAGAAATCTACCTCTGGCAACAAGATGAATAGTTTGGAATGAGCAAACCTAGTGGTAGGGGAAATCAGTTAGAAAGTGTTGCAATCGTTCAGTGAACAAAATAATGGATATTATGGAATAAGCAGCAACAGAACAACTGAGATAGTGGACTCAAGAATATTCAGGAGAAAATGTGGCAGTACTTATAGAAATGGACCATCAGGGCCAGTGGGGTTGTTTGGTAGTATGGAATACAGGAGAAAAAGCAGATGTGTCATGGAGGAGGGAACAAAAGAGACAAGTTTCATTTTGAAAATGACGTGTCTGTGTGGCACATCTGGGTGCATTTGCTTGGGATCAGATGGAATTACTGCTTTTAGAATTAAATTCTATTATTCAGTTCACTTTTTGTTGCAAGTGACACAAGCCCAACTCTAACTAGTTTAAACCAAATGAACGGATTTATTAGCTTTTTCAAGGGGACACAGCTGGATTCAGAGATCTAAACATTATTCTTAGGACTTTGTCTCTTATTTCTCCTTGCTTCTGTTTGGCTTCAATTTCAGTGGCTCCTTTCAGGAGGCAGTAAGATGAATACGGACAGCTCTACCCTTACGCACTCTCGATTCCTGAGGAAAAGAACATGCTCTTCCTATTGTCTATGTCAGAATTTCTGGATTCTGATTAGCCTGATTTGTCTTGCACCAATCCTGTTCCCAGGGCATGAAATACTTGGATTGTCCAAGCCAGGGTCAAGTTCCCAACCTGGAGGCCAGGTTCCAGGTAAGGCACCCTGTCTGACCATCCCCAAAGAACCGCGTGCGATTGAGAGAGGTGCATCTGAGTGGCAAATAATACACCTCTAGTGGAATGGCAATGAGACAACTAGACGTTTCTCCTGCAGTTGAATGTCAAGACTCTGGCAAGCAGTGAAGGTGACTTTAAAACATGTGAACAAGATAAATCTCTTCCGAGTTAGCCCTGCCTTCAAAGGCTCCAGAGCTTGGCCCGCACTATAAGGAGAACCAAAACAGATCTCTAACACTAAAATTCAAGGACTTTTTAAGTTTCTTTTTGACCTTCCTAGGAAGGTTTTTAAAAGTTTGGTAACCAATTGGACAAACAAACAGAATTCCTTGGGAAGAATGTTTGGAACCAAACCACACCCCACACCCACTAAAACCCCCTCCCTCTGTCACCACACACACACACACACACACACACACACACACGATGCAAGGCTGAGAGAAACCAGTGTAAGTGTTTGGGGAGTGGGGGTGGACACAGGAGAGAAGAAGATCACAGTTCCTGGCCTGGAAGCCTGGGAAAGGAGCTGCTTTTGTTTAAGGCAGCTGCCTCCAATCACCCCAAAAGGTGTTTAGTCAGATTGGATTCTCCAAATAACTGAATTCCATCCCTCCCCCTGCTGGGGCTGTGTAGCTTTTGGAAGTGATTAGAACTGCCTGGAAACCCTGAGTTGGAAAGGTAAGCAGAATGGGGAGCTTGACTCAGTCAGTCCCATTCTGGGCTTGGGCAGATCCAGTGACTGCCCTGGCATCCTGGGCGCCAGACCATCCTCTGCCTAGCTCTGTGCCAGCAGATCCAGGTGGCTGCTTGGGTTCACAGGGAGCTTTGCAGCCTGGGAGAGCAATACCCCTTGAATCTCAGCTGCAGCGTGAGTGCAGGACTAGGCTTCAAACACTATAGTGCATGGCCATGACTATAGCCTAAAGGACAATTTTAAAATATTCAGACCTGTAGGATGTGGGCCTTGGACCCTGCAAATTTTAGGGGCAAACGTGTCTCTAGCACTATCAATTCAAAGCCTTTTGTAGTGTAAGAAACACATACTTAAAATAAATCTAATTTCGATCATGGTGCAAAGAGAAATGTCTCTTTCCCAAAAGATGGTTTACTATTACTGAAGAAACATACTTTCAATTTCACTGGATTTGCCTTTTAATTAAGTAGGTTTGCCATTAAGAGTCATAAAGGATAGGGGCACCTGGATGGCTCATTCAGTTAAGTGTCTGACTCTTGGTTTCAGCTCAGGTCATGAGATTGAGCCCTGCATCAGGCTCCACACTGAGCATGAGGCCTGCTTAAGATTCTCTCTCTCTCTCTCTCTCTCTCTCTCTCTCTCTCAGAAAGAAAGAAAGAAAGAAAGAAAGAAAGAAAGAAAGAAAGAAGAAAAGAAAAGAAAGAATCACATAGGATAATCCACCATGAGGAATACTTACAAATTGACTTATATTCTATTTGGTTTTACTTAAAAAGTATTTTATTAATTAATTGTTTAATTTTACTCACTAGATTACTGGGTTATTAAAAAAGGTTAAAAAACAAAAACCCAGTGAAGAATTATACAGGGCCAGGTCCCCAACAAAGGAGCTTCTGTCCACACGGAGTTTGGGGCCTGGCCAGTGGCACATGGCAGCGTTCTGGTTCGCCAACCTGGAAACTCCCAAATCCCATACTACTGGGATTTTTACGGAGGCCTTCTCAGGTAGGAATGATCAAGTTTTAACTCTGTTTTCAACTCCTGTCTCCTCTCTGGAGAATGGAAGGTGGAGGGCTGAGAATTCCAAGCTTCAAATTATGGCTTGTCTTTCTGGTGACCGGCTCCCATCCAGGAGGCATCCAGAAGCCCACGCGGGGTCACCTCAAGAGAACAACAGATACTCCTTGTGCTCTTATTGCTGAGGACCTTAATGAGTATGTTAAAGGCATATATTTGTGTTTTATTTTTATAATTTCTTTTGATATTTTTATGGGTTGAAATGGAGTTTTCAAGAATTTGTGTGAGATTTGGAATATTTCATTTACAGGGAAATTTGTCAGATTTCACCTATAGGTCAATCCTGTGAACGATGATCGAGTAGGAACAAATTACATTCTTGCTGGGGTCACCTTCCAGTCACTTTTGAGAGTCACCTGTCAGAGTGCTTTTTGTAAGTGGTCACTTGCCTGCACTGCCCATTAGCCAATTTGTGGCCCAGCGCAGAGCAGCCAGGAAATTTGCTACCTCACGAAGCTGATTTCCTGACGCATTCCCCTCTGTTGCAGGATTCTGGACCATCTTCAAAGGCCTTTGCCTGGTTTTTGTCAAAGCTTGAAAATGTGAAGGGACAATAAATATGCAATGTGCTTTAATTTATAATGTTATTTTAATTCTAAAAAGTGTCCCCAGATATAGTAAATACAGTTGGTGCTAGACTGATGGATAATAGAATAATTCTGCAAATAAAATACAGAAGAATAGGTTCCTTTAAGATAATGTATTTTGACTGGTGTTAGCTTCTAATATGGCAGATTGTGTTAGAGTTTTCAAAGCTGTTTGAAGTCTGTAGATGTTTTCAGTTTTAGTAACCTCAAAAACAGATGTTTAAAAAGTCTTATTGTGCGTTTGTACAAATGGTGTATAGGAAGAGTGTTTGCAGAACACAGATTACCTCAGCCCTGTCCTGTGAGTCTCTGTCTTCGGTTGTGTTTTTTATGGTCTGTGGTACATAAACTTTTTAGACAGTGGGAGGAGACAGTAGCTGAAATAAAATTAAATTTCTTACCATGGGAGAACTTTTATTACAACTTCCTCTGTGACTGAGCAGAACCCAGAAAGAATAGACAGTCTTTAGCCACAGAATGCTCTTGAGGCATTTCTGAGAAATATATTTAATTTGTATAATCACTGGGTAAAAAAAAACTATTTCTGGTAAGTAGTCCACACATCTAAGTGCTGTCAAAACTGCATAAAATTTGGGTTCAGATCAAACTATATTCTTACTAACTATGTATGCTCAAAGGAATTAGAACACCATCTATGAAATAGGGAATAATTACTGACCCAATAAGGATATTCTGAGGAAGAAATAAAGTAAACGAGTCACGAAATCCACATATAATAGGTGATCAGCACTAATATGAACGTATGTCTGGCCATGACTTCTCACACTATTCCAGTTAATAGTACTTGACATCTGACACATGTACCCACTTCAAAAAAGCAACAGTTCATCTGAAGCTTTGCAGAGATGAAACATAATAAATGCAGTACAAATTTAATGCCATATAAATGTATTTTAACTCATGTAAGCACTGGAAGAAATGACTATAAATACAGTATTTTCCCATTTTATTAAAATTTTTGTCTTTACCTCATGTTAATAAAATGTACATATTCATATATTAAAATCTGAATAGCTTTATTTCACTTGTTTGGAATTAAGATGCGGTTTTTCATTACTTTACCCCAATTACTTTATGATGTATTATTAATCTTTCACAGCTTGTTTTTTGAATGTTTATTTTTGAGAGAGAGAGAGAGAGAGAAAGAGTGTCCATTTGAGGGGAAGGGGCAGAGAGAGAGGGAGACAGAGAATCCCAAGCAGGTGCCACACTGTCAGTGCAGAGCCTGACAAAGGGCTCAATCCCACGAAACATGAGATCATGACCTGAGATAAAATCAAGAGTCAGAGGCTTAACTTGACGGAGCGCCCAGGCACACGGCACTTCTGACCACCTAAACATTTTGTTCCTCGGCTCTCCTTTAGCATCAAATCTAAAATGTTCCAAGATGAACCTCAAGTTTATTATCCTTCTTCAACTTCTACCCCCAAACAGCCATTCCTTTTGCTTTTGCTGTTAATGGTGCCTTTTGTCCACCTAAACTTGAAATTTCCTCCCTTTCTTTTAACTTCTTATCCAAACTGCTAAATTATTAGAATATTAAGTTGAAATCATTTTGCCATGTAACTTATATATATTATATATATATACATATATATAATAGCACATATATGTGTCTAAATGTTAGATCTTGCGTATATGTGTATATACACACACACTAGCTCTCTGTGTCCTATCATTTATATGTATGTACATATATACCTAACTAAATATATATATATACATATATACCTGTATATGTAAAGAGCAAGTATTTTGTTGTTACTATATGAGATACAGAGAACCTTACGTTACAGAAGTAATGTTTCATTTATTCTACTCTTCCAGTCATGAAGTTGATATTATGATTAGTTCCATTTTTCAGATAAGGAAAGAGTTTCTGGAACTTACTTAAGCTCAAACAAATAAGAAAGAAAAGAGTTGGGGTTTCAAATCCAGATCAGTATGACCCCAAAGCTTACATGATCTTCTATCTATTCCATCCCTCTGAATCACAATGTCACTTCTGTTCTTGAACCCGTATTAACCTCTATTACATTCTCTCCTTTCTGTACCGTGTGTTTTGACCTCAATGCAATTTACAATTCATCACATGATTCATTCTCTTAAAACACAGTTCTATCTTGTCTTTCTTCTACTAAAAAATTGTGAATGGCTTCTTACTGCAAATTGCCTCTGTTACCTTTATGCCATCCCTCTATTAAGGTTCTCCAGAGAAACTGAACTAATAGGTGTGTATATCTAGAAACAAACTTATTTTAGGAAAGTGGCTCACGTAATTGTAGAGTTTGATAGATTCAATATCTGCCAAGTAGGCTGGCAGACTAGACACCCAGGGCTTAGCCAGTTTTACAGTTTAAGTGCAAAGGCTGTCAAGGTTGAAGACACATGAAAGAAGAATTGTTGCAGATGAAGTCCAAAGGCAGCCTGTTGCAGAATTCCCTCTTGCTGAGGGAGGTCAGCCTTTTGTTTAATTCATACCTTCAACTGACTGGATGAGGCCCACCCACATTATGGAGGACAGTCTATTTTACTCAAAATCAATCAATTTAAATGTAAATCTCTTTCAGAGTAATGTTTGACCAAATATCCAGGCACCTTGGCCCAGTCAAGTTGATACATAAGAGTAACCAATATGGAAACTATTCAACAGGTTCCTTATAATTTAGCAAAACTGGGCACTTATGGGTATCTCAAACCACCCTATTATATCCTATCTTCTTCCTTTAATGCCACTATTACCTTCGCTTGAACAGCTCACTCCTCTTGCAACTTACCATTCAATAAAAAAACATGCTTAATGAATGAAGAGATAAATATAAGAAGAAAATGAAAAATAGCACTCGATATATTAAAGCTAGTATTTCCTGAAGTCATAACTAAATAAGGCTTTCCACAAATGCTAACCCAGCCACCAGAGTTATTTGTTATACAAACAGTAACTCTGGAATTTTGCCTTTTCATCTGAAATGTAAAGTGATGAGGAACACAGCATCACTGGTCAGTAAAACTTTCTGTGATGATAAAGATACTGTGGCCTGTACTATCCAACACGGTAGCCACTAGCCACATGTGGCTATTAAGCACTTGAAATGTAGTTAATTAAAATAATTAAATAGTTAATTAGTTTTACTAATGAATGCAATTTTCTCATTTCATTTAATTTTCGTTAATTCAAATTAATGTGGCTATATGTGGCCAGTGACTACTGCGAGCATTGCATGACTCAACAATCTAGAGAGTCTCCTAATTTAATTCTTTTTAAAAATTCTGTCATAGTATTTAATTCTAACTATGTAATCAGATAGGTTGGAAACTTAAATCTCCATAGAAATACTGTTAAATAGAGATTATGAAACTGACAATGGAATTTTCTGGAAAATAGCTCAATCTGTATTTGGTGTAAGATATTCCTATGTGACAAAACTATTTAATAATAATGAGGAAAAATGCACACAATTCACTTTACAGTGTAAAGTGCTTCATACCTTAATTTCTATATTAGCAAAATAGAGCTAAAAATAAATATTTTATTGGTGTAATCATGAGCACCAAATGGAATAATACATGTTTTAACAGTTTTTAAGCATGTAGCAGATCCTCAACGTAGTGTTTTTCTCCCCGATAAATTTTTTAAGTTAATTTCAAAAATGTTTCCTATATAACCGTATGATAGTCTGAAGGGTAATCTTTGTTTTTATTTCTTGTTGACTTTGGTTTTGTTTCTTAAAAAAAAAAAAATTAAGCCACAAAGAACAACAATAAAAAAACCACAGTGCCATATAAATCACAAGTCAAAGCAGGGCAGAGTTCAAACACTAAACAAAAGAAAAACATTCTTCACCTTGAAGGCCCTTTTTTTCCCAAGCCAGCAAGCTAAAGGATTTCTCCATCCCTGTTGGTGCTGGCAAGGACACCACAGCCTATTTGTTTTCCTTCTCATCTCCCTTTGCTTCAAGTGCTCATTTCTAAGCCTTGCCACCGGAGATCCTGGCCCCCATCCTTTGAAAGAGACCCTATCATTTAGGAAAGGACTTGGGGCGGCCAGGTTGCCTAGCGGCTCCATGCCCCCTCAGGACTGCCAAATATGTGGGAGTAACTTCCTGCTCCTTAGGGGCTGTGCCCTGGCACCCTCATTGCCAACAGCTGTATGGGGTCTATTCTCGCCAGGGGCCTCCCATGTATTGCTGAAACATTCTTGGAAAGCCGAGTTCCAAAGCTAAACAAACAGCACAGATAAAGTTTGCAACAATATGCGTTGGCATTTTACAGCATGGTTATGAGGAGCATTTAGGGAAAGTATAACACACCTACTAACATTCACGCTCTACAACAATATCGTCCCCAAGGATAGGAAACCTACATGTGTACTGGTACAGAATTCTCATTTGAAGTGGTCCTCCACAGAGATCCTTCTTTTAAAGGAGCCATCGAGTTTCCTGTTACTGTCTTTGCTTTTCTTTTTCGAATCTCCAGACTCAGAATATTACTGATGCCCCCCATTGGTGGAAGGACTCTCTCTTCACACCTCCTAGTATTTGCAAGGCTTGTGAAAAATGAATTTTAGTGTAAAGCTTGAAAAACATAATTTAACCAGAATAATTAGTCAATAAATATTGCTTCAAGTAAGACTCATTGTCATAAAAGTGGTGCATTGAGGAGCAAGGTCATAAGCTGTTGGATAGGTCTCAGTTTACGCTTACATGTGCAAATATCTCTCTGTCAAGGGATAGAAAGTACGCCGCTTCCTTTAAGAATCTTTTCTAGTTTTCTAAGCCCTCTTACATTCAAGAAGCACATGCTCAATTCAGTGGCAACTTGAAAACGTGTGACAGATGTATAATAAAATACCACACCTATGCTCACACTAAGGGCTCAGAAGGAAAATTAAATCTTTCTAAGTAGGAGAGTTCAGGCAGTCATTTTTTCCACACTTTCCTGTATGTGCTCCAAGCTCTGGAATGTACTGAGGAATGCATATTGAATGATTTGGTACAGATATTTTTCTTCAGTTTTTCTTCAGATTTTATTGCGTTCACAGGGAAATATGAAATCACTAGGTTATCTTATCCATAGGTTTATATAGAAATGAAATCATGTGTTTAATACTTAATGGATGTGTAAGAAGGAAAATGTTTTTCTCCCTGAAAAAAAAAATCAAATACAGTTAATACCAGTTATAATGCACCTTCCAAAACCTTACATTTGGTTTAGGCTGCAGAGCTGAAAATCAAATCAAATCACATCTTCCTTCCCTATGGCAAGATACAGCAATGGTTCATTTATCAGTCATTGTTAAAAGATGAAGTGCTCCATGTAAAAGAAGTGCCCAGACATGAATTTTATCCCTTTATGTGTAAATTGAAAAGGAAAAACACACCAAAAAACACACTAAAAATATATATTATATGTTGCCCTCCTATGCCATATGCCCAGAATATAATTTAATCAATTTTGAAACTAAGCTCAGGCACTTATTAAATAACTTTGGTAAGTTAGTAAAACCCAGTTCAGCCATTTACTAGTTTTATAATTTTGGCAAATTAGTTAGCCTCTATTTTCTCATCTGTCAAGCAGAGATCATTATACCTATGTCACAGTTTGAATTAGCTAATCTATATAAAACACCTCATAAAATGTCCAACACATAGACCTACCCAGCGTAACCTCTTGGCCAACCCTGTGGATTCTACACAGACTGTCTGGATTTGAATCTGCGTTTGTTACTGCCTAGCGAGCAAACTGGAGCCATGCTTTTAACTTACCCTCGCTGTACCTCAGTTTCCACATCTATAAAATGGAGATGATAATAATACATAAGGATATATAAGTAATACACATAAAGCCTTTAGAGCAGTGACTTACATATATAAGCAGGGTTCAATCAAGGGTTCAATCACATTAACTATGATTAATGTTTTCTGAAGCATTTCTAAATGATCCAACTGTATATAATTTTGGCAGATGTGTGTGCGTGTGCATGTGTGCGGTGGGTGGTGTATTATTTTTCTCTGTTTACTTACTTTGATTCTCTCACTAATCTCTCCCTAAATATCAGCCATAAAATGTCCTCAGAAGTAGATCCATATCCATTTCCAAGCTTTGGCATTTTCTGTGTTTGTCAATTTGTTCTGTTTTTCCTTCCTGTTTTCATTGGAAAACATCATACTCAGTCAAATACTGGGGGAAGACTAGGGTGGCTGAGGAAATGACAGGTCCCTTCAGAATCTGCCAACAGAATCTGTAGCAAAAGTGGTGACTTAGTAAGAAGTTGTTGTCACTCAAGCAAATAGTAAAAAGAAACTGTAGTAGCAAATAAAATGGGTGTTGTCAGTATATTAAATTCAGATTTTTACAAGACGGATCTCTGCCTCTGTGTACTCTTCTCCAAAAGCAAGGCTTTGAGGGGGAGAAGGGTCAGAGGATATGCCCACCTAATGTCCACATTCTCCCTTTCTGACTCATTGTCCTGGTGCCTGCCCATCGTTCCTCAGCCTACTTCCAGATTACTGTACTGAGATATACTTCTCTAGACCCAAGGGGTGGCGGTGGGGAAGCTCTGTGTTGAAATAAGAATAAAACTAGGATGCCTGTCCTGTCCACATTTATGTGCTTGGGGAAACCTCCTGGTGGGTGGGAGACAGCCAGGCCTGAGATACATTGGAGGCCAGAGGGCAGCAGACTGGCTTCCCTACATTTCCACCTTTAAGTGTGAACTTTGAATCTGCATCCCTGCGTCATTGTAAAGTAGGTATATCAAGGTAGGAAGATATAACATGTTTAAATAATAGCTTACGTGTTTGATTTAGAAGTTTAAAATATTAGACTATGGTATGTTCATCTCCATTTATACTCCTGTTTCAGTCTTCATAAATAAGAGGAGGCCTGTCTAAATTTTCCAACTGGGATGCTTCTTAATATTTGAAGATTTGAAACTTGGAGACACAGGGCATAGTTACACTATGGCTTATAGTTGAAATTAAAAATATGGAAAGACACAGATATGTGAGACAAGATAGACCTCAAACCATAATGAAATACTACTAAATACTTAACAGAATGGTTAATACTAAAAGGACTGACGACATCAAATGTTGATGGAGATGTGGATAAACTCATTTTTAGTGAGAACACGAAACAGTATGAGCCCTTTCTATAAAGGTCTAATGGTTTCTTATAACACTAAACATGTATCTACCTATGACCTAGCAATTCTACTCCAATGTATTTAGCCAAGAAAAAATTTTTAAATATGTTCACAACACGCTTTTTGTAGTAGTTAAGAACTGGAGATGATCCAAATGTTCATAAATAGAAGACTGAATGAAACTCTGATATATCCATATAATTAAATATTACTACACTAGAATAGAATACAAAATAATGAATTTCCGATTAAAAAATATGGAAGAATTATAAAAAAAACATGCTGCTAAGTGAAAGAAGCTTTAGACACACCAAAAAAAGAATATATATTGTATAATTCAATTTATACAAATTTGAGAGCAGATAAAACTAATCTGTGTTTAAAAGGATCTGAAAATTAACTGCCTCTGGGGGGATGGTGGTGGAGAATAAGAGGGAAGGAAGTGATAAAGTGTTGTCTGATGAAGGTAAAGGGTATGTATAGGCCTGTGTAGAAGGATAGACTTCTTGGAGAACAGGGAGCAGAAATTCCTGGAGCTAGGGATGTTTCTCATAGTGAGAAGCTGGCCAAGATTTGGAATTCTATCAGTAGCAAGAATTCCCAAAATACTTTTTTTTCCAGGGAAGTGGCAGAATATCAGAGTAGAATTGTTTGGTGCAACTAGAAAGGTCCTACCTTAAGCACCAGGTCTGGGGACCATGGCAAGTATCCTAGGGTCCCCACCTTGCACAGGAGCAGCCTTCTTCAAGCAATCAGTTGGCCTTAAATAATGAGTAAATCAGAAGGGACACATATGGATTAAAGACCAGAAAGGACTCCCTGAATGGGCTAACTTTTGTGAGGTCCTGGGGTTTTCACGTGACTCGGAAAGGGTAAACAAATTGGCTGTGACTGAATTTTATACTGTACTGGAAAGTGAGGTCTCAGTCAGAATAGAAAAATTAAGTCACGTTCTGGGTCTTCTACTTCGAGTTTATGTTTAAAAGTTTAGCTCTCTTTCAGAGGGATTAGGCTTATGTGTGTGGCCCGGAAGGCGAAAACCATGATAAATGCATGGAAGTTTTACAGAAGTCAGTGTCAGCTCAATATAAAGAATATTTCCTTTGGGAGCTATAAAACCAGAAGGGGTAATGTGTTCATCAGCTAATAATACATGTTCTGGTTCACTTAAAATTTGATATTCTCTTTGCAAATTAATAAATGCTATTCTAAGACATTAACACAAAAATAAAAAACAGAGTAGGCTGCTGTTGTAAACTTATCTAAACTGAGTTAGTCTTTCAGAATTATTGGGTTCCTCTATTGTGAAAATAATTTTGCAATATATACACGTATCAAATCATCACATTGTGTACCTTAAACTTACACAATTTTATATGTCAATTATATCCCAATAAAACTGGAAAAAAATAATTATTGGATTCCTTTCGTGTCTGTAGCCTCCAGTACCTTGCCACTATTTGCTGTTTTATGACACAAGCAAGTCTCAGGCCAAATGCCACCAACATATATTTATTAGCAAGTATATACAGGTCAGGAATTCCACGTGCAAACTGGATAGAGTTTCTTTGTTCTTTTGGGCACTCCTACAATTAAACAAAAGAGTCCTGTGAGGCAAATGTGACAATATTCCAGTAGCAAAATTGTGTTTGTCTGCTAATCAAAATGAGGGGTGTAACCCTAGGCACAGGACACAATTTTGAGAAGTTGAACTAACCAAGATTTTTATACCTCAGTCAACCCAAAGCAGAAGTGATCAGTCCATATTATATTTTTTTAATTTATTTTTTTAATATGAGATTTATTGTCAAATTGGTTTCCATACAACACCCAGTGCTCATCCCAACAGGTGCCCTCCTCAATACCCATCACCCACCCTCCCCTCCCTCCCACCCCCCATCAACCCTCAGTTTGTTCTCAGTTTTTAAGGATCTCTGATGGTTTGGCTCCCTCCCTCTCTAACTTTTTTTTTTTCTCCTTCCCCTCCCTCATGGTCTTTGGTTAAGTTTCTCGGGATCCACATAGGAGTGAAAACATATGGTATCTGTCTTTCTTTCTATGACTTATTTCACTTAGCATAACACTCTCCAGTTCCATCCACGTTGCTACAAAAGGCCATATTTCATTCTTTCTCATTGCCAAGTAGTATTCCATTGTGTATATAAACCACAATTTCTTTATCCATTCATCAGTTGATGGACATTTAGGCTCTTTCCATAATTTGGCTATTGTTGAGAGTGCTGCTATAAACATTGGGGTACAAGTGCCCCTATGTATCAGTACTCCTGTATCCCTTGGGTAAATTCCTAGCAGTGCTATTGCTGGGTCATAGGGTAGGTCTATTTTTAATTTTCTGAGGAACCTCCACACTGTTTTCCAGAGTGGCTGCACCAATTTGCATTCCCACCAACAGTGCAAGAGGGTTCCCGTTTCTCCACATCCTCTCCAGCATCTATAGTCTCCTGATTTGTTCATTTTAGCCACTCTGACTGGCGTGAGGTGGTATCTGAGTGTGGTTTTGATTTGTATTTCCCTGATGAGGAGCGACGGAGACCATATTATCTTATACAGTGCTCATTTTGTCCCAGAAAAATATTCTAATTTTCTTAATGATAATTACAATACTATCCGATACTAAGCAGGGATCAAGACTCAGGATGATTGAATTGATTATGATCATCATTCTGCAATGGAGAATTCTGATGAGGACTTTCCAAGCAGTAGTTAACCATCCTTGGGGTGTGTAATTTTCAGTAAAATTCTTTACCTTAACTCATCATCCCTCGGGCACAGATTAAAACTAATATGCACATTTATATCATTTTATTTAAACTGAAGTATTCTCAGATAATTTATAGAAAATGTAACATCTCTTTCATAAAGCCATGAGTTCTCATTAATATAAGTGATCAGATGGAGGCTGTAAGATCAATTGTTAGGGTCTTTACTGTCAGAGAAAATTCCTTCACTGATCCTTTGGATCCTCCTCTCATTCTAAAATTATCATTATTATTATTTTTTTTTTACCTCAGATATCTAACTAGTGATGAAACTTGGAATGGAAACTGTTTCTCCTTTTGATCACCATCTCCTTTAGTCTGGCTGCTAGATTTAACAGGTTATTCAATATATTCGTATTTCTAATCATTTCGATTAAGTCTTGTAATTCCCACACCCACTGATTTTCTTACTGAATATTATTTAAATCTTTCTTTATTATCATTTTCATTTTTGTTATTTTTATGATAAAATTTAGAGTTTAAGTGTTTTACTCTGCAGACTAATTGCAAACCACATTTTAGATGAAAAATGAATAATAAATATGGTATTAACCTCCTCTAAAATGTTAAATAAAAATTACTCTCGACATTCATTAAACTTACAAGTGAAGCTTTCAGTTACTCCACAGCTCACTATTTATACAGTAATTTGGTATATTTGTAATCTGTCAGAAAGGCCATATAAAATATCAACATTTTCTTTTTCTACAGATTAAAAGCTATGAATTTTAATATGTTGAAATAAGTTAAAAGGTTACAGTAGGTATTTTCTCTTCTGTGAAGTTCAAAATGCAAACTTAAGCATAATTCTAAATATTAGGACATAATGTAAAATAAACGTTAGGACTGAATGATATCTTTGGTGAAGTCACTATTTAAAAACAATTAAGATTGCTCTAATTTTCACAGTGAAATTGAAACTATTTTGTTAGATAAAAATATTATGCAGGAGAATCAGGCTTCTGATTATTCTAAGATAACTTTCCCATTTCTTTACTGATAAACCTTTCTTCTTCCTGTCATCACTTCCAAGTTTCAAGGAATGTGAAAGCCAACAAAATGAACATACTATTCTGTCGTGTCAGGCTTGGTGGTTTTATGGAAACTTGACGGGATCCCTCCTTCTCCTAGCTGTCTGTATACTCTCAACAAGGACAGCTTAAAAAAAGGCCAAAACAAATGTTTCCTTTCTGGGGTTTTGAGGCCATTACTTCCAGTTGAGAAATAAAAGCACACATTTAGTGGCTTGGTCTGTTGCAATAAATACTATTCAATATTGGAAAATTTGAACAAGTGATGAATTACAAGTCTAAAAGTGTGGTGTTGTTTTTTTAATGAACATGCTGGTAGATTATTGATCAAGATGTCACCTTTAATTTTAGCATACCATTTACTATGGAAAATGCATCCACATCACAATGTCATAAAGGGTTTTCAAAACAGTTGGCCTCCTACATTGTGCTGCAGCAGTGAGTATAAACTAAAATTTCCTGGAGGACAGAGGCCTTGTGTTATTGATCATTATAACCTAGCCTCCCAGTGGCTGATTACTGAATGGGGAAAACCAACAGTGCCTTAAGATGGCAACTGTTTCGTATAGATATAGTGAAATAAGAACGGGATTGATTAGTGGTCAGAAACCTGAGACTCTCCTTCTAATCCTATGTCCATGAGCAAGCCTCATTCTCCCCATTTTTTCTTAATTTAATTTTTTTTAATTTATTTTGAGAAAGAGAGAGAGAGAGCACAAGCAGAGGAGGGTCAGAGAGAAGTAGAGGCAGAATCCCAAGCAGGTTCTGCAACATCAGTACAGAGCCCCATGTGGGGCTTACACTTACGAACTGTGATCTCATGACCTGAGCTGAGATCAAGAGTCAGATGCTTAACTGACCGTGCCACCCAGATGCCCCCTCATTCTCCTTATTTATGATATGAATAATAACATCTGTCTACCTACCTCAAAGCTATATTTTAAGGCAAAAAAGGGAGGTTGTTTTAAAATCCTATATACTGCATTGCTATAAAGGGTTGTTGTCTCTACATCCTATGGGTAGAGTTATCTTTAAAATACCTCTGTCACAGGAGATACTGTGTTGCTTAACATCTCTGAATCTAGTAGGTGAACCTCTGCAGCTAGAGCTCCATAATACCACATTTTAAATGTTCATTTATTTGTTTTGAGACACAGGGAAAGAGAGAGAGAGAGAGAGCGAGCAGGGGAGCGGCAGAGAGAGAGGAAGAGAGAGAATCCCAAGCAGACTCCACGCCGTTGTGCAGAGCTTGGCACAGGGCTCCATGTCAGTAACTGTGAGATCATGACCTGAGCCTAAACCAGGAGGTGGATGCTTAACTGACTGGGCCACCCAGGCACCCCAATAATATTACATTTTAAAAACTGAAGTATAACTTAAATACAGTTAAGATTGCACATATTTCATGTATACAATTTGATGATTCTTACAAATGTATACACCCGCATAACCAGTAGATTAATCGAGACACAAAACATTTCCACCGATCTCAAAAGTTCCCTCCTGTTCCTTTACCAGGCTATTTCTACCCCTGCACCACCAGGCAGCTGCTATTCTTATCTCCATTCTTATAGTTTAGTTTTGATATTCCGTAATTTTATATAAATGGAAAATGCAGTATGCACACTTTTGTGGTTATTTTGCGCAATGTAAAATCTTGGAGATTCATCTTGTATCAGTTTTCTTTTTTCATTGATGAATAAATATATCATTATTTATTTACCCATTCACCTGTTGATAGACATTGATTGTTTCTAGTTTTAAGCTATTATAAATAAAGTTTCTGTAGATATTCTTGTACAAATCCTTTTGTAGAAACATGCTTTAATTTCTCTTGGGTATATATGCAGAAGAGAAATTACTGGGCCATTAGGTTGGCTTCTTTTGATAAGAAAATGACAATTTCTTAGCGGTTGTAATATTTTAAATACTCACCAGCAATGAATGTATGAGAATTCCAATTGGTCTGTATCTTGTCCAACATTTGGAATTAGTGTGTGTGTGTGTGTGTGTGTGTGTGTGTGTGTGTGTGTGTATGTAGCTTAGCAATTTCAGTGGTGTTTGTAATGTAGCATCTCATTGTGGTATTAATTTGCATCTCCTGATGCTAAAAGTATATACAGGGTTTTTGAAGTTTCTTACCCACTTTTAATTGTTCTTTTGTCTTTATATTATTATTTTTAGGAGTTCTTTCTATATTGTTGATACAAATTCTTTGTGAGATACTGTGAATATTTTTTTCATTCTATGGCTTGACTTTCATGTTGTGATACCTTTTTGTAACACAATTTTAAGAATTTTGATTTAGTCTAGCTTATCAATTATTTGTTTTAAAGTTAATTTATTTTATTTCTAAAAATTCTTTGTCTACCTACATTTGCAAATATATTTCTCTTATTTCTTTTACTTCTGGGCACTTGGTCATTTCAATTTTTACATTATACTAATAGTTTCACTTCATGTGTATATGCTTTGAGGTTTGGGTCACATTTTATTTTTATTTTTTATACGTTTATCCAGTTTTCCTTTTACACATGTTGAAAAGACTTTCTTTTCTTCCAGTAAGTAGCTTCAGCATATTTTCAAAAATATGCTGACTGTATATATTTAGTCCACTTATGGGTCTATTTCTGGGTCTATTTCTGGGCTCTGTTCTGATCCATTGCACTTAAGCCAATACCAAATCAGATAGCCTCTTATAAACTGTATCTTTATAACATGCCTTAAAGTCAGATAGTTAAGTACTCTAACTTTGTTATACTTTATCAACATGAGCAGTGTATAGTTTGATATTTTTGAAAATTTTCTCTAAAAATCTCTGCCTTCAAATAGGGGGGTTTAGTCCATTTACACTTAATATAATTGTTGCCACTGTTAAATTTAAGTCTATCATCTTTCTACTTTATTTGTTCCATTTTTTTGTTCTTTTGTTCTTTCCTTCCTACGCTCCTTTTGAACAATGAAATTTATTCACATATATCATATTATCCCTTTTAATGATTTTTTATCTATTAATCCAATGCTTTATATTTGTAGACACTACTTTATAGACTAGAATGTACATTTCATATGATTGCTTTTCAAATTTGAACTTTTCCTCTACATAAGAAAGGTAAAAATGATATATAGTTATTTGCCACTAATATTATTTTTCTGTGCTCAGATAATGGGAATTTCAGAGTACAGGTTATTTTCAGAGTGACTACAAGAGAAGAGGAAAAGGTAGTTGTTACGAGAGAAAACAAGAAGTACAAGAGTAAGACTGAAGCTCCATTTGTATTATTTGGACTGAAGAGTAAACATAAAAATATTTTCTTTGAATTTGTCCTATATTAGTTTTTATACAGGTGATACAGCACAGTGATCCTTGATCTAAATGTAGTAGCACATGTCTGTAGCTTTGAAAAGAAATGATCTTGCATGAAAGACAAATATGTTTGACTGCAAGCCTTTACATTTACAAGAAAACCTTTATATTGTGTTAAAATAAATAACTGTCTTCCTTTGATTTCACTCTTCATTCATTCATTCATTCATTCATTCATAAAGTAACTCTGTTGGCTATGAACATCACTGTGACCACTGAGGAAATCTTGAGTCAATTCCTAAGAAGGCCAGGAACAGTTAATGTTTCTTTTTTGTTCCTTCAAAGCAAAAGGAGGCCTGGCCTAAATTAAGCTGGGAGTGCTTTTTGCAAAGCATACCAAGCTTTATGGGACTTCAAGCTCAGCATTTTAGGCACAGTATTTCAAACTAAATCACAAGAAAAAAATTCACCACTATATTACTTCTTTTAAACAATTCAGCATGATGTATTTTTTTTTCCTCCTTTGGAAATGGGATACAGCTGCTTCCTGGGGTGTGATTATGTTTGAGAATTTTTTGGTAAACTGAGGCATTCCTGAAGTATCACTATGAAAATGTATAAAATATAAGTCTTATATCTTAAACACTTATTGAGCTATGGGAAAAATAAAGAAGAATGAATTTGTAAGGAAAAAGAATAAAATTACAACTTTCTAATGCATATTCTTATGAGTTTTTTAAATGCGGCATCTTTTTAGACCATTAAGAGCAATTGAAATCAGATTTTTATTTTTAAGTAAAAGAACACTCTTTACTAAATAATAATTAACTGTGTAAGAATAAAGAGTTCTATGAACTTACTTTAAGTGTTTAAATACAAATGTATTTTACAACCAAACATTTTCCAAAAAATTTCCTTGTTTAAAAGGAAGCAAAAATCATTTTAGCTCATTCTTTATCTTATAGATATTTTTACCATAATGCAGATTATCTTATTATTTCAGGGTGCATTTTATTTTTTAGGAAATCGCTTAGGCTTTTTCCACCCCCTTGACTGCAAGAGTAATAGATACTTACTAGAAAAAAAAAGCTACAGAGAAAACAGAATAAAGAATTTAATATATCACTTGATGAAGAATAGTCCTTTTAAATCTTTGTGGATTTTATTTTATACTTTTCCTGTATATGCATTTTAGTACCACACATACAACATATGTTTACACACACACACACACACACATATATATGTGTACATATATATATATGTGTACATATATATATATGTTTAAGGAGTTTATACTGTACTTTTCACATATGTACTGTTTTAAACCCCAGTTTTCCCTTAAATAGGCTTTAAAAATGTTACATATCAATAAATATAGATTCAGTTAGATTTTTATATCCATTCTATTATAACTGTTCTATGGCAAGATCACTACTAACTTCTAATTCAGTGTGCAGTCCTTATTCCTCATTTTACTTGACCTTTACTTGACATTGTAGATCCTTATTTCTCTCGAGCCTCTGTCTTCATTTGGCTTCCAGAGCTACTTCTGGTTTTATTTTTCTCCCTGCTCCTTCTTGCTCTCCTTTATTAATTTCTCTTCAATCCCACAGTCTCTAAACCTCAGAGTTTTATTGGGCTCAGTCCTTATACCTCTTCTCCTGTCTCTCTATAACCATTCCCTTGGTGCTCATATATAGTCCAATGACTTTAAATACCATTTACAAGATAGCATCTCCCAAATGTAACTCTCCAGGCTGGCCTCTACCTCTGATTTCCTGAGTAATACATACAACTGACTACTTGACATCTCTATTTGGAGATTTTATAGGCATCTCAAACCTAAGATTCAAAACTTCAAAGTGGATGTTCGAATCTGATTGATATTATCTGTCAGACCTACTCATCTTCCCTTTCTCAGTAAGTGGTAACTCTATCTTTCCTGTTATTCCAGAAATAAATTTTCAAGTCATCTTTGAATTCTTTTACTGATATCCTACATCTGATTTGATAAAAATGCTATTGCTTTTTCAAATAAGCCCTGAATCTTACCACTTACCACCTCCCAGGCTATATCCAGTCCCAAGCATCTTTATCTCTTGCTTAGATTATCACATAATATTTATAATTGTTCTCCTTCCTTCTAACTTTAGCTCATTCTAATTTATTTTTAACACAGCAGAGTAATCTTATAACATTTAGAAAGAGCCCATTACTTCTCTGTTTTATCTTCTCCAATGGCTAAACTTCTTCACTAGCACCTCTTTTCCTCTCTGAGCTCATCTCCTAAGGAGTCACCTTTTGCTAACACCTCTGTGCCCATACTGACCCCTTGTTGTTCTTCAGGGACATCAGTTTTAGCTGTTCCCTCTGTGTAATAGCATATTCTTTCAGATATCCTTGTAATTTTTTCTCTGACCTACATCTAGATGCAAATTGCACTCTCTTTACGGGTCCTTCAGCCACCCTATCATGAATCCCACCATCCCATTTCCCTGCTTTATTTTTCTTTTTAGTACTAATATACTATGTATATTATGTATGTGTGTATATATTATATATATATAGTATATATATATAATATACTATGTATATGCTATGTATATATATATGCTATGTATATTATGTATGTGTGTATATATTATATATATATAATATACTATGTATATGCTATGTATATATATATATATACATGCTATGTATATTATGTATGTGTGTATGTGTGTATATATTATATATATATAGTATATATATATATATAATATACTATGTATATGCTATGTATATATATATATATATGCTATGTATATATATATATATATGCTATGTATATATATATATATATGCTATGTATATATATATATGCTATGTATATATATATATATGCTATGTATATATATATATATATGCTATGTATATATATATATATGCTATGTATATATATATATGCTATATATATATATGCTATGTATATATATATATGCTATGTATATATATATATGCTATGTATATATATATATGCTATGTATATATATATATATGCTATGTATATATATATATATATGCTATGTATATATATATATATGCTATGTATATATATATATATATGCTATGTATATATATATATATGCTATGTATATATATATATATATGCTATGTATATATATATATATGCTATGTATATATATATATGCTATGTATATATATATATGCTATGTATATATATATGCTATGTATATATATATATATATATGTGTGTGTGTATATATTATATATATATAGTATATATATATATATAATATACTATGTATATGCTATGTATATTTACTTAACTGTTGTGTTTTTCTTCTGTCTCTTCAGCTGGAATGTAAGCTCCAGAAAGGCAGGGTTTTTTTTTTCTGTTTTATTATTTATGTATGCCCAGTTTATAGAACAGTGTCTAGAATATTATAAGCACTTAAATGTTTGTTTGGTGAATGGAGAAATAAATGAAATTTCATCATTATTTGTACCTACTAACAGTATTTCATTACATGGATGATCTATTACTTTTTTCAACCATTTCTGAATTAATGCATGCTTAGTTTGTTTAACTTAATTTGTTTAATTAACACACTATATTAACACCCTTTGACAACATCTGAATGTTTGTGTAAGATAAGTTTCTGGAAATGGACTTACTGTATTAAAGGTCCAGCACAGGGGCGCTTGGGTGGCTCAGTCAGTTAAGTGTCTGACTCTTGATTTTGGCTCAGTTCATGGTCTCATGGTTGGTCAAGAGATTGAGCCCAACTATCAGCATGGAGCCTGCTTGGGATTCTCTCTCTCTCTCTCTCTCTCTCTCTCTCTCTCTCTGTCTGCCTCTCCCCCACTAGCTCTAAACAAACAAACAAACATTTAAAAACAAAAGGTCTAGCACAGCTTTAAGGCTTTAATTATGTGGCTGGGAAGTCCTCCACAAAAGAGGTGAGGTCACACTCCTGAACAAGGTGTGTGATTTTCTCTAGTATGGTGCATTGGCTATAGTGAATATAACCATTCTCTCTAATACTTCTTAATATGATATTGAAAATTTGGTATCTCAGTGTTTTACGTTCATGTAACTTAAATAAATAACTATAAATACTAAAAAAAACTATACTTGCAGTTTCTCATAAACCTAGACAGTAGAATCTCTCTCAGCCAATCAGCACATGAACAGCTTTTGTTAGTAGTAGTGTGGCACCTCCTCAGACTGAACAGGACAGTTCCTATAAAATCCTCAAGTGGAACTGACTTTTCACATCCATATGTACTCTCTTCCCCTTCACCAGGCTGATTATATTCTGCTGTTTTGCCACTGTTTCCTACTAAGATCCAATAACAGCGCTGATATTAGTGTTTTTGCAGAGAAAGCCACAAACAAAACGCATCCTAGCTGAATTAATCTTCTTTACAAAGAAAATCACTTGGAGCTCCTCTCTGTCATTAGGTCTTCTGTGAACTTCTAGGTAGGTGCAAGTTTCCCCCGTCCCTTTAGGGAGGTGTAAGATGGTCGGGAGTGTGTAGCTATTCAGTCAGTCTACCACCAGCCTAACTAAAGCTTATTTGTTTTGGCTGTTATTCTGACAGGCCTCCTTCCTGTGCTCTTGTTAGATTTTTCTGGCTATATTCATAAAATAGGGAGCCTGTTTCTTGGTGAATATTGAATTCCTGTATGTGATAACTAGCAATTTTAATGAAATTTTGTTAATCTCTGAAGCATGGACTCCTTTGTGTCCAGTCCCCCTAATCTTCCTGAGCTATTTTTTGTTGTTGTTACCTAGATGTTAGTATTTTGTCTGTGAGTATAGTTCAGATTTTCTGTTTATTCTATTAAAAAATTGCCTATATTAAAATTGCATTTTAAGAAATGTATTTCTTTGCATGACTTTAGAAGTAGAAGTTGGTTACTCTGGTTAAAAGTTGTAATTAATATGGTGGTTGAGACTATACAGCGAGAAATAGTGACAGAGAAATAACAACTCTGCATGTGCTTTTGCTTTTTAAGGAAAAGGAGTCAATTTTTCCTAATTCAGCTTTTCCCAAACCTTTTGGTTCTGCATACCTTTAAACTATTAGAAATTGTTTTTGAGGCCAAAGACCATTATTTTGTGGGCTATAATATCAATATTTGTCACATTAAAACTTAAAACTGTGACATTTTAAAACACTGGTTGATTGGTTTTTTTTAAGATAGAAGTGGTAAATCAATTTCATGTTAGTAGAAATAGTTATTTAAGAAAATAACCTTTTGTAAAGTTGTAGTTAGGAGGGTAACATTGTTTTACATTTCTGTAAATGTCTTTCATATATGAATTAATCGATGGCAGCTGGATTCTCAGCCTGCTTCTGCATCCAATCTGTTGCAGTATCACACATCATGCAGCTTCTGGAAAATTCCAGTGCACACTTGTGAGAGAATGAAAATGAAAAAGACAAATAACATCTTAATATTATGATGAAAATAGTTTTGACCTTATTGACCTCCTAAATGTTCCCCAGGGGTCCTCAGATCAGATGTTGTCTTGTAGTTAAGGGTCAGTGTGATCCAGAATATGAAAGGGCCTAGTACAGGACAAAACTTGGAGTTGGAATGTATTAGTTTTGGTTGATATTACTTACATATGAAAAGAAGCTATGAAGTATGTTAAATTTTTGTGGATATTTGGTCACTTTTGATGGGCTTGCTCCTTTGGTTCACTGATCCATGCCTTCATCTACATGATGAAAGAACTTTCTTCACTTCCTCGGTAACCTGCGTAGATAGCGCAAACTGTGTCTCACCAGAACAATTTTCTGTGCTTTCTGTTGACTTTATGATGTCCTTGATTATTTAATAAAAAATTAAAACAAACAAGAAAGAACATAGCCTCCTCAGTTATGAAAGAGCTAAAGTTCTTACAATGATAATATCTTGTAGATTTTTTTTAAACCTTTTATTGCCAATTTGATTAAATAGATAACTAGGAATTGTTTCTCAGATACCCATTATTCAATTTTATTAAAGTGCCCAAATTGTCTCTAACAACTTAGTTTTGCCTTCCTGAAATTTGTCCCTCAACTTAGAAAAGAATGAGAACATTTTTAGGATATATATGTTATACCTAAAACTATTTTTCGAGAGTTCCCAGACGTCACCTGAGAAATCACAAAGATTTGTTCTATCACCTTATAAATAAAGAGAAGTGAGACAACTTTATGTTCATTTGATCTGTTATTATTGCAGGAGCTTCATGGGGAAAGTTGTCCATTCAGAAAAGACAGCCTTTCCTAGATAATGCATGTTTAGGTAAAATGTTGTCAATTTTATGAAATATGGGCAGTCCCCAGAAATTTGCCAATGCCTTCTCTGTCTGTAATATATTTTTACTCCCAGGAGGAAAATTAATCAAAATTTCTATAAAATAGTTACCTGCTCTACTCCAATAGAGAATTTTACTTTCTTTCGTTTTGATATTATGATGGCACTATTATTGATTATGGTCATAAATTGACAACAACCATTAAGTCTGTAGATAGTTTTGTTTTACTCTGATGCTCGCCTGAAGTCTCTGACATAAGCCAAAGGCCTGAGCTATATCATTGACAAAGGTCTCTGACAGTTTGAATGACAGACATTTCAAAGAATAGACTCTTGAGTGCAGGCTTCAGAGCTGACATCACACAGACAGCTTTGAAAACCATCCTTTGTGAACTTAGACCACTAACCCAAGAAATAAGAATTCATTTCCTAGAACTGAATAAGAAAACATAGGAAGAAAATTTATTGTGACTCTTTGCTTGCTATAGTTTTAAGTTTCTACTTTCTAGAGATATGAGGAAGTCCTTGCTTTTTCTTCTTAAACTATCTATAATGCATCAGTTTAGTAAAATCTGGTGTTTGAAGCTGAAATACAGCATTTTAAAATCATATTTTGTTCTTACCAACCACCTGTATTAGTTTCCTAAGTTTTCCATAACAAATTATCACAAACTTGGTGGGTTAAAATGACTGAAGTTTGTTCTCTCACAGTTCTGGGGTCCAGAAGTCCAAAAATCAAACTGCCTGCAAGATTGATTCTTTCTGAACGCTCTGAGGGGAGAATCTGTCCCATATCTGTCCTAGTTTCTGATGGTGGCTGGCAATCTTTGGCATTTCTTGGCTTGTAGACATATCACTTCAGTTTCTGTCTCTGTCTTCACGTGGCCAATGTGTCCCTAAATCCAGGATGATTCTCATCCAAATTCTTACCTTAATTACATCTACAGAGAACTTATTTCCAAGGAAGGGCACATTCACAGATGTTAAGACTTGGAGCTATCTCTTGGGAGGGTACAATTCAACGCACTCTACCACCTGTCCAGAATTCAGAAACTTAGTATGTTTTCTTACTTGTCATGGAACTATTTGCAAAAGCATAGTAAGAATCTATGCTACAAAGCCTTGCCTGAGGTGTTATATTTGAAACTGAAACTTCTAAATCAGGTGTGACAAGCTGCCTTTAAGGAAAAACAAAACCAAACAAAACCTTTACTTATGTAGCTAATGTTTCCACACTTCTCCCAAGAAAATTGGCCTGATACCTGGCTTACAGGGTCCTGATCTTACCCTTGAAGGTAGTAAGGAAAATTCTTGGAAGACTAGGAATCCTTAAAAATTTGGGGAAATTCCAAGAGATAGGAATTCACTTGGATATATAGTACTGCCAGTAAAATATGCCTGGCCTTGTGATACAAAAAATAGAGGCTTTAAAAAGTAAAATCTGAGATTCCTTATGAAAATATCCAGACAGAGGTTAATTTATCGACTTTTTAGCTATTCAATATGGTATGTATGACTTGGGAATTGCAAAGCAAACTCAAGGAGCCTATGTGATAAATTAACACTGTTGCTGTGTTTGGGTAAATAATCAGATCAACCTTAATGGCCCATTTTTAGGGTCAAGAATAATCTCTGAGATAATTATGATCACAGGAGGGATAGACTGTCAGGAAAAATTATGAGAGACCTTGAACAGGCCAAAGATTACTTGGTTTCCTCTTTAGCACTCCCTTTCAGGTTATCTGTGCATTTTGTTATCTTTGGGTTATTTTATAACTCCGTAATTTGTAGAAACCAGTAGCAACGAAAATGATTGTTGTCCATAAAAAGTGAATTTGTGTAGAGCACCTCCCAGAAGTCAGTTTTGTATCTATTAACCAGCCACTTTATCACCTCCAACTTCCCACATCTGTGTTCTCTGGATTCTCTTTTGAGCATGTTCTAATATCTTACAGGTTTCCTCATTTATTAACAAGTTAAATAATATGTGTCTTTATTTAAAAAGTGAACAATATATAAAATTGTGTTTGTTACATCTGTTCACCATTCTGGAAAAATACACTTTCCAGAAACTTTAGGCTGTCTATGTGGGAAATTGCATATGTTGATTGGTTTATTTCTCTCCTTCTCTAGAATGGAAGCTCCTTAAAGGCAATGACTTGGTCTTATTCAATATTATTATCTCCAGAAATGAGAATAATTCCTGGTATCTCTGAGGTGCTCAATAAATGCTTTCTGAATGAAGAAATGATTAAATGAACACATTTGGAAAAAGGGATTATAATTTTCCTTACCTGATTACATTGAGCAAACATTTCAAGTGATATTTGCAGAAGGAATTAAGAAATTAATCAGTACTGTGGGTTTAGCAATTACTTGATGAAATTAATAATTTGAATAAGTATATAATAAAATTTGAACCTGGATTATTATAATTTACACATATGTGTTATAAAATTAAATATAAGCTAAAAAATATATACTATTTTTATGACCAAAATACTAATCAAATTAAAACAAAACAGGGTGTAAAAACCAATCATCTCGTTATCAGCATTGTACAACCTAAAATAGTAAAATAGTACATGGTAAATTTAAATTGTTTATTTTATTCCATTTGCCTCATTTCTCTTTTCAATATCCTTCTTGTCTGTCTTTCGTCTCTGTCTCTCTGTCTCTCTTTTTCCCTAGCACATAGCGTCACCAGGCTCGTTGACATCCAGGGTCAACTTCTCAAGCATCCCTGCCTCTTCCCTAGGGGAGTACCAGAGGTACCAAAGAGTTTACAAGGGGTTCTCATCACAGGTGGTATTCAGGATACAGCTAGTTCTACAGAAATTCGCTGCAATATCCTTGAATTCTGTATGTACTCTTTCCTAAAGCTGATCTGCCTGGGAATATGTCTGTGGTCAAGAGACAAGTTAAATCTTCTTTTCCACCTCCTTTATCCCAATCATCATACTTTCACTTTTGAAATAAGAGGTATGGCTCTTTCCCATTCCAAATCTTACTATATTATCTCAAAGTAAAACCTTAGACCATGAAATGAATGAACTTTAATATCCACTTCATTAAGAGATGTATTTAGAGAATAATTTTTATGTTTTTATGACTAATTATCAAAATTTTAAATATAATAATTTTGTCATTTATATATTAATAATTATAATAATAAAGTTAAATCCAGAATAAAATTTTTAACTTTTAAGAACATATATCAAAAATTTTTTTAAATTTCAATTTCAATGTACAGATATAAATGTATAAATATGTATACAATGTATAAATATATACATTATTGTCACAGTTAAGGATACAAAGAAAAGATGGTTAACTAAAGACTTTTAAGGGATGCCTTGGTGTCTCAGTCAGTTAAGTGTCTGACTTCGGCTCAGGTCATGATCTCACGGTTTGTGCGTTCAAACCCTGCATTGGGCTCTGTGCTGACAGTTCAGAGCCTAGAGCCTGCTTCTGATTCTGTGTCTCCTTTTCTCTCTCTGTGCCTCCCCTGCTCATGGTCTGTGTGTCTCACACTCCACAGACAATCTTTCAGTAATTTCCAGAATGTATTCAGAATCTGGCGACTTCTCACTACTTCATGTTGCCTTCCAAATTTAAGCCATTATTTTCTTTCACTGGGACTATTGGATTTGTCTCCTCACACATTCCCTGTCTAACCGTGCCTCCCTGTAGTCTATGTTCTCACCTCAGCAAGAATGTCCTAACTCTGCCCAAAGCTTGTGAAAAGAGGAAAGTGCAAAGTTGTTATTATGGCCTGTGAAGCCTTAGATAGACTGTGTCTCTGAGTCTGCCTGCAAGGCATGCATCCCCTCTCTCTATTTTCATCATCTGCCACTTCTCTTACTCCGTCTGTTGCAGCATGCTGGTCTGGTGGTTTTCTTCTCACACGCCAGACATGGTCCCACTTCTGAGGCCTTTGCACTTGCTGTTCCAGATGCTGAAGACTTTTCCTCCAGATAACTTCAGGACTGCTTCTCTCCGTTCTTTTGGACTTCTGCTTATATGTTCTTTCTTTGAAAGACATTCTCTTATCACTTTCAATAAAATCGCACCCCCCACTGCCATTGTCTATGCCTTGATTCCTTTTTACTCCTGTTCTTCCTCACAGCACTTTTTAGTATTTACTTAAAATACTCTTCTGCCCTTGCATGAAAACATTCATGCCACCTGACATTATGTACTTATGTGTTTACCTGTTAATTGCCCTTCTCCTCCTTTTTAAACAGTTAGCCACTTGTTATTGGAGATTTCATTTTGCTTTCCTGTTGTACCTTTGTGACCCAGAGAGTGACTGGCATGGTGTAGATGCTCAACTAACTTCCTGTTGTGTGATTCCACTCCTGGGACAGGTTCACAGAAAGTGCCTTCCTTTGTGATCTTTCACTTCAATATACCACCTTCTGGAAGGCAAAAGTAGAATAGTGGGTCTTCTACCCAGTGTTCCTGAATAAATGCCAGCGCCACCATAGGGGCAAGGGTCCTCTAGAGCCTTTTCTTCTCTAAAGCTTCTGTAGCAGGTAGCAAACTTTTGGAGCTGTGTGTGCAATAGAAATTCAACTCAACCTGTTTTAAACAGTGAGAGAACATCCCAAGGGACAATCATTGAACCCCCAGCCCCACAATGCCTTTAGTTTCTAAGTTCTATCTGCTCTTTCCTGTGGTCTGCTAGCTTCATCCTGAGAATGATTCCCCTTAGGCTTGTGGATGGGTGCCCAAGGCCTTAAGGTCACATGTGTTTTAGTTCACATCCAATATGAGAGAGAGAAGCCCCATGCATCCTTCTCAGCAGAACTATGAAGAGCTTCTCTGGATCTCTACAGAAGTTTTTACATCATTATGGCCAAAATAGAGTCACATGTTCATACTTGACTCAGTTACTAATAAAGGGCAGTCAGTTACCACTACCCAATTCAGGCTCACTCATGAACAGAGGATAATGTGATCACATTTCTCTTGAGTTGTGTGGGCTATACCAAGGAAGTCGGAACAAACCAGAACAAACTCTGACACTCTGGGAGATAGTAGGGAAAATGTGTACTAATCAGGTGGTCCAGAATATTGATATATTCTCAAACCAAATTCCTGAAGGTATAATGACTTGAAGACTAAGAGACAGCAATAACCATGGCATGTGAGACAGGCAGTCCAGTGTGTTGTAATATGCTTTTCATTTTCTATGTACTGTGTTTGACATCTTAGAAAACCTTTCTACCTGGAGAGAGTTTGCCCCTTTAGGGGCCAGCCAATTCTAAGACAAGCAAAGGGTCCAGCCTGAGGCATGCCTTTGAAATGCAAACTAACCAAACCAAAGTCATGCCTCCCCTATCTGACAGACACTCCAGGAGAAAATATTCCTCTCCTTTAAACATCCCAGGACCAGACTCCAGGCTACCAGGGACCACCCCTACAGCTATTTAAAGCCCACCAAAATTGTCAAACCAGCCAGTTCTAAACTGTGCCCTCTGTCCTACTTGTCTTTCCCATGAAAACCCCAGTAAAGGCTCTGCCCTAATGCTTTCCCCTCCTGTCTTATACCTCTTGACCACACTGATGTCTTTCCCATGGGACCCTGCCTGGCCTGCCCTGCCCTGCCTCCTGTCTTGGACCTGTGAGTATAATAATCTTTGTTCTCATGAGTTCCTCCCATGTCTCCTTTTGTGGTTGCACCTGACTGGCCATCACTTTAAAAAAATATAAAACACTGGGCTTTTCCAGAGAGTGAGAAGACATGGAGAAGGCTACAGGTGCTTTTATTGTTTATTTTCTTGGGCCTTGGTTAGTTCACTGCTCCAAACTAGTCTTAATGAATGAATGAAGTGTGAATGAAGCAGACTTTTTTTTTTATTCCTGTGGTGCTAAGGCTAAAAGTACAGATTTTTATTTTATCTTTATTTTTTAAAAGCTTATTTATTTATTTTGAGAGAGAGAGAGAGCGTGAGTAGGGGAGGCGCAAGAAAGAAGGAGACAGGGGCGCCTGGGTGGCGCAGTCGGTTAAGCGTCCGACTTCAGCCAGGTCACGATCTCGCGGTCCGTGAGTTCGAGCCCCGCGTCGGGCTCTGGGCTGATGGCTCAGAGCCTGGAGCCTGTTTCCGATTCTGTGTCTCCCTCTCTCTCTGCCCCTCCCCCGTTCATACTCTGTCTCTCTCTGTCCCAAAAATAAATAAATGTTGAAAAAAAAAAAAAAATTAAAAAAAAAAAAAAAAAAAGAAAGAAAGAAGGAGACACAGAATCCCAAGCAGGCTCCGTACGTGTCAGCATGGAGCCTGTTGCAGGGCTCGAACTCACAAAACCTTTGAAACCTTGAGATCACAACTTGAGCAAAAACCAGAGTTGGATGTTTAACTGACTGAGCCACCCAAGTGCCCCAAAGTACAGGTTTTTAAAAATCTGATTTGGGGTGCCTGGGTGGCTCAGTTGGTTAAGTGTCCAACTCTTGATCTTTGCTGAGGTGAGATTGAGCCCCACCTTGGCTCTGCACTGCCAGCACAGAGCCTGCTTGGGATTCTCTCTCTCCCTTTCTGTCTGTCTCTCCTCCACCATATTCTCTCTCTCTCTCTCTCTCTCTCTCTCTCTCTCTCTCTTTTCCCTCCCACCCCCCCAAAATAAATAAATAAACTTAAAAAAATATGTTTATTTGTTTTCTACTTCTAGCTTGTTGGTGAAGTAAATCAAATATGGATTTGTGCTTCAGAATTATTTAGTTTAAAATCCAAACTTCACTTCTTATTAACAATATGCCATTGGTGGAGTTATTTTTTCCCTTTGAGGTTCATGTTTTTATCCACTAAAAAAGATGACCATAAGGCTTTCCTCAGTGACATTTAATCTAGATTGTGTGAGATAGTTTGTGTAAAACACCTGACCTAAAGTAGACAATGTGTAAATGCTGCTGTCTCCTCCCTGTACAGCAAGGCACACAGCTGCAAGGACATGTCCAGTGTTTCTAAAAGTCTACAGCTTTCCACAGAGAATGGTAAAGGCATAGATAGATAACCTTTCTTTGTTATTAGATTATAAACCATAGGACTTGTTTAACTCCTAAATTTCTATCAATAAAGTATTACTCAGTAAATAATTGTTTTCAGTTGACTGGTTTTATTCCTTTCCTTGACTCTATCGAAAATAAGATAACCCACTCAGTATATGGTAACAATTCAGCCTTTAATTATAAGTTCCTAATATACTAATATCCTTCTTGTTAGTATAAAGATATTTGAATACTTGAAATAATATGATAAATATGTTAATTTTCATAGTTTACTTTCATATTCTCATTCTTTGTTTAAGGGCTGAACTACCTTGTAACTATATTGATTGGAAAAAGTTAGGGCATGGGGTGCCTTGTGACATTTAAAATGGCCCTTTAACAGAATGTCTTTTCTTTTTAACATATTATCTGCGTCCATTGCCTCTTCCCAGATTCTTGCTGCTCATTCACTGTGGACCCAGTCTCCTGATGACAATGATGGCCCATGGATGTAAATTCACCTGTCAGCAGTATTTTCATGACCATTTTGTAAAATTAGAGCACTGTCCAGAATAATAAATGAAATTCAGGGAAATGGGAAAACCAAAACTTGACATGATCCATCCAGGTAAGAGCTAAGTTTCCTATGCCTTTCCACATCATTCATTCTCCTTCCTGTTAGCAAAGTAAAAGCCAGTAATGCCAGGGATCCCACACTCCCCTGTGGTAGTACCTAATTGCTTTCGTTGTCAAGACGAGAAGGGATATGTTCCCACTTGTTTTTAGGCGCTCAAACTCTGGTACTAGCTTTGACCTTCTGCCAGTATAAATGATTTGCTTTAAGATAGTAGCTATTTCACAAAAATAATTAATTGGAATTCCCAGGCCAGATGGCATTAGTGCCAGAGATTCCAAATAACTTGAACCTAATTGTAGGTCAACCACTGACCATGACAGGGAGGAGGAAAAGGAAAATGAAAACAAACAAAAAAGCAGGTCCAAAGACTAAAGACAACACTTTTTATTAGTTCCTCATCTTTCAGAATCCCGTATAATGTCGGATGATTTCACTTTCCGTATCTTCATCTGTCTTAGCAGCACCAATGATGCTTTTCTTGGCATCCTTTTTAAACTATTCTAATCTCAGCAAAAATTTCCTAGTGGAATTCTGTCTAGCACCCAGTTGTACTTAGTGGAGCCAAAGTTCTCAATTCCTCAATCACTTGCACCAGCCAGGGACTCCTCTGATGGGCACACATGTTTTTCCCACCAGAACCACGATTCCGTACTGATTTGTGCTGATTCTACACACGCTGCTAGTTGCAAATTTATATTTGGATCCCACCAGTGAGATCTGTTCAGACTCCAGGGCCCATTAAACTTCATCATCTTGAAGTTCACTGGCATGGCTATTATTTTTAAGAACACTTAAAGTATGAAGCACACATTCCACATTTACTAAGTATAACTTTCATCACCAAGAGAATTTCCATATTCGAACTATGAGCTTAGATTTGATCTATGCTTTCTGAAAGGAATTCTTCTAAAGAAAGTCTCCAATTCAGTGAGCAAATGCTTTTCAATTTTTATTTTCTCAAAAGATTAATTATTTCCAAAAAGGAGAAACATAAAAAATGGGAAATTGGAAGGTACCTTTACAGAAGTAAGTTTAAAAAGAAATACCATCTTTTGTTATCCTGGCCTCATACCAATTCCTGCTCATGCTCTGGAGAAGTGAGGTCACCGTAAAAATGCTTTTCATAAAGGCTCTTGTTATCATTTTTGTTTTTTAACACATCAAGAGGAATCAAGTGAATAAAGGCAACTAGCAGTGTTTACATTTGAGGCATTACCTCCTTGGGGATTTGCGATTTTGAGAACTCTAATATTGCTTTCATTACAGATATGAATCTTATGTTTACACCTTCAGAGTTGACATATTCAAAGAAAAAGAAAAGTTTCTATCCTTTTTTTATATGCAATTCACTGAAGAATGCTGAAGTGATCAAACAACAAGTAGGATGACCAATTTTGCAAAGTAATTTCTTAAATATGATTTATTTCAGTTATAATGAGTTTTGTGTTTTTTTTTTTCTTTTGGAGATTGGTCCATGACACATCTCCACTGTCAAATCTATATTCAGAGTTCTGACAAATGTCCTAAGTAGAGTGTAATGGGAGAAAGGGAAGGAATGGTTGTAACAACTGCAACAGCAGCAACAAGGTATGGTAATAAATAGGGGTCAAAATATGTCTTGGGTGGTAGCAACACAAAGGCCTTTGGTTAGAATAGCTAGATGGATAGACAGATGATAGGTAGATAGATAGGCATAGAAACATTTACCATTAGACCACACTAGTCTATTTTTAAATTTCTCAGCTACTTCATATTATTATTATTTATTTGAGTCCTCTAGAAGTATATGCAAGAAAGACCCAAGAAACAATGGCTTAATTTAGGCCAAGCACATATCACGGCTCTGAGGTGCTGATCTATGTTTGTCAAAAAGCCTTTCTTAATATCCTAATGCATTCTTTATTCTGAAAAGGATATTTTGTGTATTTCAGGTAAACTTCAGATAAATCTGATATTATGAAGATAGGTAGATAGGTAGGTATATTGATACATAGATATAGTATGAGAGAATCTCCTTATTTTCTCCCTGTATTCTTGGCAGTATTTCCAAAGGATTGTAAATAGAAGCATGTACACAAGTCATGGCCATTTTATCATAATCCACAAAGTCAAAGGACTCTGCTGCGTGCTCTCCTCACCCTCTTTTTCTCCCTCCCCCCCCACCCCGAAACCACTAGAGATGACATCTACACTATTTCAATGTATTTTATAGTCAGTTACAAAGTACAAAGGGTCCTGATGTTTTGCTGAATTTCTCTGGGGCCTTTTATATAGTCTTCCAATCGATTCCAGAGGAAGAAATATCTGGGGCATATGGTTTAAGGTCTTTTATTCACACCAATTTTGAGAAGTGACTGTTTTGCACGACTACTGAAATCAAAAACTATCTAGGGAACGCCAGGTTAATGTTAGTTTTAAATGTACTGAGAAAAAAGGAAAAAGAAAGAAAACCTTGCTATGACTGTCAGACCATGCCACAAAGCTTTTTCTACATAGGCAAAGAGATTCTTATTCTTATTCTCCACCAAGATGAATAATTTTATGCCAGAGCTACTGCTGTTTTTTCAATCTGAAAATCTTTAGTAACAACTCAGATATTCTATTTTGAGCTAAAAATCACTTTACCAGCTAGTATGGTTCTGTGCCATCCAATAATATATTCACAGTGAGGAGATATTTTAGATATAGACATTACGAATGCATTTGTAATTGTTATACTACCTTTATATGATCTAGTGGGTTTTTTTGTAGATCCTAATGTGATTAAAACAAAATAAATTATATGTTAGTATTATAAGGGTCAACATGTTAAATATTAACTCCCTTTAATGTTTTAAGACATGTTTGCAAGTGTTAAGCCAATTTGGAACACTTATATTTTACTCAAAATTACTAGAATTTTTGATGAGTAGTAATCTAATTGAAAAAATAAATTTTTAGTGAGTTCCTTCTTTTGTTGGTTTCAAAATTAATCCTGGGTATAATCAGAGAAAAGTCACACGTCCCAAACTGTAGTACACCCTGTCTGGGACAGTGGGGAGCAACAAACACTCGGTCTACGGACAGTAACAAAATAGGGGCACCTGGGAGGCTCAGTCATTTGAGCATCTGACTCTTGGTTTTGGCTCAGGTCATGATCCTGGGGTCGTGGGACCAAGCCCTGCTTCAGTTTCTGCGCTGATAGTGCGGAGCCTACTTGTGAGTCTCTCTCTGTTCCTCCCTCACATGCGTGCTCTTTCTCCCTCTTTCTCTCTCAAAATAAATAAACTTACAAAAAAATCAGTAACGGAATAAATGCACATTCTGATTGTTAAATCATATAAATAGTCCAAAGAAATCCTTTTATCCTAGGTAAAGAGAGGGGTTGGCTCTGGATGGAAACACCTGCATTGTTAAAGATAAAATTTAGAAACGTATGTCCAAGAATTCATTGCATAAAGTGTGGCTGGAGACTATCCCTTTTATTAAAACTAGGAGGCCAGTGACTTTTGTGACTTCCAGTTCTTTTATCATCTTACGTCTTCCTACTGATCGCCCGTTTAAATGCTTCTTCCCTGCCCCTTATTTTTGGATTTCCCCCCAGAGAAGGCAACTTCATTTCTCTTGGGAAAAGTTCCATTTCCTGTTCTGTGGTAGGGGTCCTGAAGCACAGACCTTCTTAGGCTTCCATCATTCCATCAAAAGATGTCATTAATTCTAGGGTACTTGACAACCGTGTTCTCTTTCAAAGACACCGAGAAAGCAGAGGGAGATTACTGGTCTCCTCCCTGGTGGTGCAAGATTTTTCTATATCATCTCTGGATAAAAGCTTCTGCAGCATAAATTATTATGCACCTTTTCAGCTTAGAGTTTATGACAACTTTTCCTTTATAAAAGTGGCACAGTTAGGTGCAAACAAGCGTGGGTATCAGAAACAGACATAGCTGAATCAGATTCCAGCTCTATCTCAATGAGCTGTGTGACTTTGTGCAGTCTCCTTAACTTCTCTAGGCCTTATTTCCTTTTTTTAAACTTTTTAAAAAATTTTTTAAATTTATTTTTGAGACAGAAAGAGCACGAGTAGGGGGGCAGAAAGAGAGGGAGACACAGAATTCGAAACGGGCTCTAGGCTCTGAGCTGTCAGCACAGAGGCCAACTCGGGGCTCAAGCCCACGAACCATGAGATCATGACCTGAGCCGAAGTCCGAGGTTTAACCACCTGAGCCACCCAGTGCCTCTCTAGGCCTTATTTTCAATAAAATGTGGAAAACAATTTGTTTCCTTTGAGATTATTGGAATAATTATAGGAAGTAATGTTTTAAGTACCTAGCTTATTGAACAGCACTTATTAGGAACTTAGTATAAATATTGCATCCCTTCCCCCTTTCTGTTCACATGGTCTAAGTGGTAATATTATTTCTCCTAGAAAGTAAATCCTAATTTTAAGGAGATCAATAGTTAGGAGAATAGAATGGCTTCTGTTTCCTTAAAGACCTGGACATTCTTACCACTTAGGTGACTTTGGGCACATTGATTTAATTCTCTGAAACTATTTCTTCATTTGCTAATGCAAGTAGCATCTACTAAGCCTGGTAGTTATTAAATTAAATGCTATGGTGCACAGTGTTTCCTGCAGTGTCTGGAGTAATGCCAGAAAGTATGCATTTAAGAAATGGGTTTTTTTCCTACTGTATCCTGCTCTTCATATAACTACTTACATAGCAGTAAATTGCCAATCAGAATGATTACACAATTTAGTGTTATGGCCGTGTGACAATATGTTTTAAAAGTTCTTCTTCCATCTTTCATTCCTTTTGCATGCTAGAAAGTAGAATAAAAGCAATAGCATAAGTAATGGAAGACACAATGTAGTAGGAAAGTTCAAGGGGTGAAAAAGATGCCAAAGAGGGTGTCAGGCTGGCTCAGTCAGTAGAACATGTGACTCTTGATCTTGAGGTAGTGAGTTTGAGCCCATGCTGGGTGTAAAGATTTCTTAATTAAAAAATGTTAAAAAGAATACACTAAAAATTATTGTGGATGAGACCAGAAAGCCTGAAATAGGGGTTGTAGGCCAGTGGAAAGTGTAGGATCGGACAGGTGGAGATGGACAGAAAATGTGGTATAAATCAGATCATACTCTTCTTCTCCATAGAGCATCCCAACGGCTTCCTTACATTGGACATAAAGTCAAAGTTTATTTCATGCAAGATCAGATCTCACCTGCTTGTCTAACCTTTTTTCATGTCATTCTTATCTGCTTTTTCAACTAAGCCAGCTCTACAGACTGGTTTTCAGTCCCCCATACCTGCCAGCCTCCGTCCCACCTCAGAAATGGTGCAGTATATGCACTCGGGGTTGGGGGGAGTGAACTATTATTCTGTATCTTGAGTGAATGGATGGCTACATGGATATGTATACTTGTAAAAATCGATCACACTGTACACTTAATTTAAGTGCATTCTGTTGTATATAGAATATGCCTCAACAAAGTTGATTAAAGAAAAAACAACTTGTATTCAGGTACAGAAGCCAACAATAAAATAGAATTGATCTCAAAATATTTGTTTTAAGAAGAATTTTGCAGGCATTTGAGAGTTCCTTAAGGTAAATTGGTAAAATTCAAAATTTTTTTTTTGTATTTAGAAGCTGATTTTCCCAGACTTCAAACATAAATAAATGAATGTGGGTTATAGACTAAAGGAAGTGGAATTTGGCGAAGAGCAGATAGCATGAACTAAAACTGGGTGGTGGCCTGAAAATTCAATAGGGAGCTATCACAGACCTCATCTACGATTTCCATCCAGGAACAGATCCAGACAGCTGGAGACTGTGTAGGGGGCCTTTAAAATACAGTTACCAAACTCTATTTTTTTTTTAAAGCCTGATTTGAGTTAAATTTCTTAGGTTAGATCCCAGTTCATCACAGGAAAACAAAACAAAAGAAAAAACCCTGGCTTTGCTCGTCTGATTTGGGGAGGTACACTTTAGACTGTTTCCAGGGTACTAGCGAAGGAAATCTCTGACAACCCACCTTGTGTACAAATAAAAGATATCCTAAAGGAAATAAGCTAAGATGTGACAAGAAAAATCTATACTTCTGAGAAGATACCAAAGTGTAAGAAAATCAAAATTACCAGTGATGTTTTTTTTTTTCTTTTGTTGTGGCCTTGATGAAAAGGAAAGGGAAGAATTTGTGCAGTTTGTTCACTCCCCCTCAGATTTTTAGAATTATGTAAGGATAATAGTATTTCCCCACCCGTCCCCTGAGGAGCTTTTAAGACTAGCATCTGTGAGGTGCATTTCCTAGATAAATGCAAACTGCCCTTTGACTCTTTTCAAGATAAGAAAACACTGACCCTTTCAACCAAGTTATTTATGACATTCACATAATGTGAAACAGTGTTTAGACCTGATGGGAACGCCCAGAAGTACATGTACTGGAGGCAGTTAAGATTCCCCTCTGCTACTATCCAGGAGAGACCGCCACACAAGTCGAACAATGCCCAAGGCTCATTAAGAAGTTTGATGAATTTAATACAATTCAAATTAAAGAAAATCTCAGGGGAACATGTTTCGAAAAGAAAACCAGATGGGGCTCCAGTGTAGAGCATCCAGGGAGCAAGTGTGGGATGCCCTATAATCCTGGGGATTCTGGAAACATGAGAAAATGTGATTTATCTTCTTGGCGAATTAACATGCAAAATGTGTTGGTGGCATAATATTGAGTTTCAGGTTTCATGATGAAATTTTCCAGATTGTGGAAGAAAAAATCCACTGGATACTGGAAGAAGTCATCTCCCCTTCCTACAAGACTTGCCACAGTAAAGGGGAATCAAATAAAAGGAAAGAAAAATGCACATAATATATCAGCACTAGTTATCAAGTACAAAATGTCAGGATGTGTACCACCAAGAAAATAAGAACAGATCTGAATGTCATCTTGCCCAGTCACTGTCCTTTCCTTTTCTAAGTATGGAGTAATAATATTAAATGGTGCTCTTGTACCCTGGACTGGAAAGTGGGGAGCTGGGATTCTTTTAACAAAGAATGTAGTGACAGAAAACAATAACAACCCAGTTTATGATTTTAAAAAAAGACTTACGTTTTTTTTTAAATATGAAATTTATTGTCAAATTGTTTTCCATACAACACCCAGTGCTCATCCCAAAAGGTGCCCTCCTCAATACCCATCACCCACCCATCCCTCCCTCCCACCCCCATCAACCCTCAATTTGTTCTCAGTTTTTAAGAGAAAAAGACATAAGGTTTAACTGCAAACTCAGAAATAGTAAATCTGGAGTTGTCAGTTGATTTAGTCATGTTGGTGTAACCATTTGCACAATGAACCCCAACTGGACTTCAGTACAGGTGAGGACCAGTGTTTCTCTCTCGTCAGACAATGGCTGCTAACTCAGAGAAAATGATTGAAGGTTTTTGGTTTATTTTGTTTGGTTTTTCAACACCATATGAAAATATTTTTTTTAAATATAGCGTTGATCATTCACCTTACTAATAGCTGATTCTGAAAATTTTAGCAAAATTCAAAACCAGGAGAGCTATTACCAAATAAAAAGAAAAGTGTTCTGAATGTTCAATGTGCTCCCTTTGCCAGAAAATAAAAAATAGTGGAAAATTAAAGTCATCTGAAATTCTGTCACTCAAACTCATATAAAGAGAAAGCTATCACAAAGTGAGGTCATACTCCACATCTAATTGTGCATTGTTTTTTCCCTATTATGTATAATGAATAGGTTTTCATGTCAAAATATGCAGACTAAAATAATAATTTTTAACAGCTGCTTAGTACTTTATCTAAATACACTATAATGGAATCACTATAAATGCCATCTTAGTACATTTATGTTTCCAATTTTTTTTCTGTGCTTAAAAACAATACTAGGATGAATATATGGAATGACTGGAACAATTAGTATGCACTTGAATTATAATTCTAGAATTCGAGGGAAATAAAACAAAATTAATGAATTAAGGGTAGATCCAACAGTTTTAATTTCACAGTATGTAATATGTAATGTATCAGAATTCCATTCTGTCTCATATTTCTTTGTCCTCCCTTATTGGTGTGAGCCAGTAACAGAAATAGGAATCGTTTAGAGAGAAATTAGAACACAGGGAGCCTGGAGTCACCTGTAACAACCTTATTAAAAACCTAAGGAAAAATGTGCATTACATAAAAAGAGAGTAACTCAACTATAGCTCAAGGGTGAGCTAAATTAGAAGTTAGGGAAGAGCAGAGATTGTTGAGGAGAAGATAAAATTTTAACGGAAAGCAAAGGATAGACAAACTACAGCAGGTTAATATCTAAAAACAAAGTTGTACCAAGTAAGTAAAGATTATGTTCTATATTTAATTGAAAGACTAGATGTAAATAAGTCCTCAGGGACCCTGGTGAAACTTTTGACTACGATGTGCAAACTGTCATGCTAAGCTGACTTGTGGTAGCAAAGACTAATGGTTTCCAGGACATAGTGTCCATTGGGAGGAAATTGAAAGCAAACCTGGGAACTTCAGAGTGGTGATTCTTATCCCCATTCTTGTCAGGATGGCAGCACCTGGAAAGAATGATAGAATCTCAGATTCCTAGAAAAATGTAACTTTGGGAGAGATATGAAACATGGCTTCTATAAGGGGAAAATAATGTTCTACTAATTAACTCAACCACAAGTCTATATTCCTATTGATCAAACTCCCAAAGCAGTATATCCCGTCCTGTCCTTTCCTTATTGTTGCTGCTTTAACAGCTTAGAGCATCGAACTAGATTTTTCAAATAACCTGCACACCTTACCTTCCATAGGGTATTGTTTATTCCGTCATCAGAGTAATGTCTTTAGGATATGTCATATTAGTCCTTTTGTCTGCTTGCAAATGTTCAATTGCTTAGACTATCATATAAAATAGTTTGAAGGCCTCTGCACTAGGGCCTCTTCTGTTCGTATCTTGCTCCATGGCTCCTTTCCAGAAATGCCACACAGCCTGCACGTAGTTCACCACCCTGGGGAAGCTGGTGCGTGCCTCCATGCCTTCTCAATTGCTATTCCTTCATTTTTTTTTCCAGAATGTATTTCCTGCCTTTTGAACACCAAGTAAATTTTCTTTGGAGACTCTTCTTAAGTGTCCATCTCAATTAAACCTTCATGGCCCTCCTTCAAGACAGAGTTAGAGATGCGTCCCTCTGTACTCTCAGTTGAGCACTGAGCCAATTACAAAGGTAAAGGTTCTTGAGCGCCAAATGGGCTCTTCTTCTCTGACCCTTATAGTTTCTTACAGTGCCTAGCTCTTAGTAGCTTTCCCATAAAGAGTTGTTGAATAAATGAATCTCTTAGATTTCTCCAAGGTGATATTGACAAAATAGAATGTAATTTTATTTCTCCTTTCAGAAAGACTTTAAAAGTGCTGCATCCTATAGGTGGTCAAATAATTTAAAAAAATGGTTTCCTTGTTATTATGGAAAATGTTTTGTCTTAAGTACGGAAATGGTTTAATGACAGGAAGCAATGTGTAGGAATAAATGATCATTTCTCTACTTAGAAAAGTGTTAGTGTCAAGATTCCCTAGAGACCTGATGCTGGAACACAATCTCAACCACCATGTTAAATATATTACCTAGAAAAAAATACAGAGAGAATCCTTGAAGTTTTCTTTTTCATAATTGCCAGGGTCTCTGTCTAGTGAAATACTGAGCTGACAGGTATAACATACAAGAATATCATGAAAACAGTAAAAATAACAGAATAATAATACTTGACTTTGATGCAGGAAAATAAAGATAATAGAATTAAGGAAAAAAATCCATTCATCCAATTTATTTTGAGTACCTATTATATACAAAGTCCAACAGAGTTGCAGAGGCTGCAAAACTGAACAATACTGAGTCATGGTATCTACTTTGATACATGAATACAAATAGTAATCAAAGTGAAATGTATTGAGCTTTAAATTAATAAGGTTAGATAGGCATTTAGAAGAGTAAGAGATAGTTTTTAGTTGGAAGAATTGGGAGCTTCATGAGAAACATGTTATTTGAGCAGCTCATGATGTCTAGATGTGATTTTTAAAAGTAGAGATTAACAAAGAAGGTGATTTAAAATGAAGAATAATTGAAGGATCAAATATGACTTCATAAATGCAGTTGGAGGTGACTGAAAGGAGGTACTTGAGAACAAAAAGAAGATATGCAGAAAGTTGATTTGAAGACAGAAAAAGGCTAAGATGAGTTAGGTGGCAGGGAAAATAAATGTATAAGGTACTATAATGTAAATTATAAATTACAACCTAAGGAAAAATCAGAGTCTGGAGAACATTTCAGAATATTGCTGCAGTGTCAGCAGCAACATACAATTATGCGTTCTAAATTTTATTGGAAATAAAAAAAATTTATTGGCAATAAAGCATTTTATTAGAAATAAAGCATTCGGTGGGATTTAACTGTCATATAAAGTGATGGTGTTACTATACTCAGGTAAGTCTTACATTTTCAGCACTTTATAGTTTACAGATTCTTTCATGTGCATGGCCTCACATCAGGTGAAAAGAATCAGGTGCTGTCATTCTCATTTTAAGGGTGGAAGAGATCTAAGTAGTTGAGATCACTCCATTCAAGTTTGCATAGCCAGTAAGAGATAGACAAATCCAGAGATAGAAACTAGATTTCCTATGTGCAAATGCAATATTCTCTCACCTGTTCTACTTAGCACTCAAGGGAGATGGAGATAGAAAAGGTTCTAATGAGCATACTAAAATAATCAAGGGAATAAAGGGGATTCTTGAGAAGGAAACACTTTAAAACTATGTTTTCTACAAATCTAGTTTGGAAAGCACCAAGTTTTGTTAGTAATTTTGTAAGCATTACAAATAAAGTGAAGACGGCTTAGATCATAAAATTTAGATAACTAGAATGGTAAGATTCTCTAGTCCAGAAGTTACAAACACCTGGCCTGTTGGCCACCTCCGTCCTCTACAGATGTTTTGCACTACCTTCACAGTGTATTTTAATGCAATATTTTAAATAATTTTCACTATTTTGAAATTAGAAAATTGTATAGAAAGATACCTATTTATAGCTTCTTTTGAAAATCAGAAGCTTTAAGAAAAGTGGGCATTGGCCCAATAGAACATCAGTGAGACTGAATGGGGGTTCATTCACCCTTTACAAGTGGAATTTGTTCATTGCTTCAGCACGCTATTCCCTACTATTCACTACTAGGGTAGACTACGCCCCGGTGAATCATACCCAGTCTGCTTCACACCTTTGTATCACTTGGTAAGTGTTTGAGTTTTGGCCACTGTTCCCACATCTAAGCAGAAATGTTTGAGGTGCCATTTGGTGCTAATGGCAGGCAAGTCAGTTACACCCTCTTTCAAACAAATACTTTTGAGTATGTTGACAAAGAATGAACTTTGAGACTTCAGAAAACAAATTCTATGCATAGAAATGGACTTCCATGTCAATGGAAGAGCTCCAGGGGAAAACTCTAAATAATCCTAAGGAACCTGACCTTGGCTCTTTCTGAAGCCAAGTTTTTTTTTCTTCCTCAGATTCCATGAGATTTAGATTCATTCATTTATTCACTAAACAGTTACTGAGTTCCAACTGTATGCCAGATTCTATGTTAGTTGCTAAGGCAAAAATCAATGAATAAAATGGTCTAGAATCCTTGCCCTAATGAACCTTACATATTGTAAGAGTAAGTAGAAAATCAATAATATAAATAATATAAATATATATAAATATAAATATAAATATAAATATAAATATAAATATAAATATAAATATGTGTGTGTGTGTGTATATATATATATATATATAATATATTATATATATATATATATAGTTCAGAGAGGGAATTGGGAATAGGGGATTGTAAGTGTCCTAAGGAAGATCATAGAAGGACTCACTGAGAAAGTGACATTTAAATTACAATTTGTGGGAAAAAAGGGATAAACTTGAAGTATTAGAGGGAAGAGTATTTAAAGAAAAGATGCTTCCCAAATCGTTCCTATAAAGTGCCATTTGTGCTTATTAGTTCAAATTGTTTCCTGCTACTGGCAACCACCAGACTTAACCATTTCAACCCATGAGTAAGGCAAGTCTGACCATTCCAATGTTATTAAACATTTTAAAATATATTTTAATGTGTCAGGGCAAGGGCCTCATGGAGTACTATAGGATTTAATAGGCTTAATATCTAAAGTCCTTTTAATTGTTTTTGTTAACTCTACACTGGATGCAAGATTTTCTTAAAAAAAAAAAAAAGACAAGAATCTCTGCAAGCAGGAACAAACTGTTATTACCAAAATAATGTAAAATTAATTTGGGCTTTTTCTTAAATTGAGGCAAGAGGAAATATTTTTACATTTATTTTTTTATTTTTGGGATTCTTCCAAAGCTCCTAGACTAATTACAATTAATAAGGGGGACAGTGAAGAAACTATTATTTATTTTGTTTTGAACCTGGGCCAGATATTTTAATATTTATTTTGCTTTATGAAAAATCACAAATGAGTAGATTGGAAGGCTAACTCAGGTATGCAAATTTATACAGCTAGAGAAGAAAGCAAGCCAGGATTCCACCACACCTGATTTTATTAATTATTATTATTATTATTATTTAAAGTTTATTTATTTATTTTGAGAGAGAGACAGCACACAGGAAGGGCAGAGATGGCAAGAGAGAGAGAGAATGCCAAACAGGCTCTGCACTGTGAGTGAAGAGCCCAATGCAGGGCTCGAACTCACAAACTGTGAGATCATGACCTGATCTGAAACCAAGAGTCAGACGCTCAACCGAGTGCGCTACCCAGGCATTCTGCCACACCTGATTTAAAAAAAAAAAAATCAGAAGATTGTTCTAAAAGAATAAAAATATTGTTGTTCTAGACCACAATGTGATCATAATAATCTAACCACAGTGACACCTACCTAAAGTAGCTCTCTAATATAATTACTAAGAATGAAATTCAAGCTATTTGTTGGCAGTATTGTGTGATGCTGATATAAATATAAGAAGGGGAGATTCATAAATGAATTGCTAGTGGAAGAGGTGTCTGTTACTGAACTGACATCCTCCTGCAGACTTACCTATGTACCATTGGACATCACTCCTCTCTTCCAGGAGAGTTCTGGAAGAATCCCCCAAATAGCAGTTTCTCTATGTAGAAAACTAGAGCAACAAGAAAGAAATTCGGGGGGGGGGGGGGGGAGAAAAAAAACCTGAGTTCCCAATGGGTTCTATTGTGCTCAGGACACAGCAACCAAACACTACTCTCTGCAAAAGAAATGTCAGCCCATGGTGCTTGGAGGACCATACAACACTCTCACATAACCGTGCTGATGAGGTGTCACCTACTTCCATCCAAAAGTTGTTGTAATATGATAACACCTTTGGGATAAGGCACTTTTCTGTCTATGAAATTATTGAATGCAGGCCTTATTCACCTCTCCACATTAGGCTTGGATGCTCAAAATCTGACTTTAGGCCCTGCAGAAATGAGAGGAGGCATCCAGCATATGAAAATCTTCCATCTGGAAAACTCCTTAATGGGAAATAGATGAACTAGATGATCCAATGAGGTCCTCCACATCTTTAATTTCCATGATTCTGCCTAGGAAGTATTTTGGAAATTTTCTAACCCAAGGCAGATTCCACTGATTTCTGAAAATGAGGGTTGGGGAGGCGATTGGCATTGAAACAGGGAAAGGAACTGTCCTTGACTGCTAGAAAAAGATGGAAAGCCCAGGGTACAGACAGACAGTGGGGATAATTGATCCCCCACCACCTTATCTTGCTGAAATACCAGAAAAGAGGAATGGAAGGGCCAGACTGCCAATTTGTGGACTCTTCTGGCAATGGAATGGTCACTGAAACCATCCTCCCAGTAATTATCTGTTAGGAAACAGACTCACTTTCCTCTTTAGGGCCCAAGGCTCTTTTCACATAAAATAAGAGATTAAGTAAATCCTTTTTGGTTCTCAGTCACTTCTGTAACTTCAGTTTCTACTCTGCTGCTTGTTAATTTTCCATGCCCTTAAGAGATAGAAATAACAACTAGCTCTGGAAGATCTCAACGTGGGGAAACCAGAAAAGGATTTGTAGTATTTGGTGAATAATGTACCTTACCGGAATGAAGGAAATATAGGAAGTGATCTGTATCATTTCTGAAATGCTGCTTAAAATATTAAATGAAAATTTTGCCTTTTCAACTGTGTTTGAATTTAGGAATATAAAGCATAAGCTTTCACTACTTCATCTTCATAGTTGCCAGCGTTATTGAATCTTATTGGAATGATCCTGATAAAACCAGTATTTCAAACCAGATCTGTCTTCCCCAGGGTCAGCCACCACGCTGTGCCATTTAGAATTAGAAATTAGAGCCTCTTCATTTTCTTTGCTTAGTGAAATGGTTGTAGAATGAGTGAAGCAGTTTTCTCTTTGAAATTAATCATATTTTCTATTAGCTTTTATCTCTAGGATTGTTGAATACTTCCTGAGATTTGTTAAAAGTCTCTGAGTGCTTTACTACATTTTAGTGAGCGTTTATAACCTGAATGTACAATGACTTTCTAGGCACTGTCCCTGCCTTCTAGGAATTTATTTTTGATTTTTACTTTTTATGTAATCCTGTTACAGACATGTATTCATTCATACATGTTTCTATTTCTTTAAAAAAACCATTTAGTGATATAAAAATATGATGTATTTCCTGAGATAGAATTTTTAGCTGAAAGTAACACTGACTTTTATCTAGCCAACATTCTTTTTTTGTAATGTTTATTTATTTATTTTGAGAGAGGGAGAGAAAGAGACAGTACATGAGCCAAAGAGGGGCAGAGAGAGAGAATCCCAAGCTCCACAGTGAACATGGAGCCTAACTTGGGGCTCGATCCCACCACCATGAGATATGACTTGAGCTGAAATTAAGAGCCATCATCCAACTGAGCCACCCAGGTGCCCATAGCCTGGGATTCTTGAAGAAGTGTCAGTTAATACTTTGTTCTCATTCTCTTTTTTCTTTTCTTCTTCTTCTTCTTTTATTTTTTTTTTTTTTTAGCTCTTTGAGAATATCTACCTAAAAGAACCCTCCAATCTATTGACCTGTGACCCAGAGCTTAAAAGAATTAAAAACAAAAACAAAAACAACCTACCAGGAATAGTTTTAGACAGTAGGAAACCTGAGAAAGACTACATTCAAGAATCAGTGAAGTATGTGCATCAGGGTCCTGGCTCTATTTTTGCTACTCAAGTGTTGTCTTTCATGACAACAGAAAGTGGCAACTGTGACTGATTTTGAAAATATTAATGGGGCATCTGGGTGGCTCGGTCGGTTAAGCATCCGACTTCGGCTCAGGTCATGATCTCACGGTTTGTGGGTTCGAGCCCCTCATCTGGCTCTGTGCTGACAGCTCAGAGCCTGGAGCCTGCTTTGGATTCTGTGTCTCCCTCTCTCTCTGTCCCTCCCCCACTCGTGCTCTGTCTCCATCTGTCTCAAAAATAAACATTACAAAATATTTTTTGAAAAAGAAAATATTAATGTACAATTCTTTGAATGTTCTTACTCCATGTAGCAGGAGCTGTTATCTCCATCCACTACTCATGTACTATGAAGAGTTCTCATTGGCCTTTGCTTGTTAAGAACCAACTCATTCTGATAGGTGCCTATGGAAACAGGGAGCTGTTGTTGCCTGTTGGGACCTCGTTTGATAATGTTCAGCTGTGAACGCTCAACATTTAACCTGCTGGATGTCTCAATAAATGTATATTAACTGTTGACTCACTATACTAAATGAATAAATGAAGTTTGTTCGTGTATCAACAGTGCTGTGTTTTCTTCCGTGTCACAGCCACCAGCAGTTTGGAGAACGGGGAAGGCTGAACTGTATTAATATCAACAAACGTGGTTTGCCCCTGATTATACTTGTGACCTTGTGCAGGGGACTTCCCTCTCTAGACCCTGCTTTTCTCCTCTGTAGAGTGAGGGAATTAAACCAGGTAATCTCCAGAGTCCCTTCCTACTATTCCATCCAGTGATTAGTGTGTGATGTAGCACGTGTTCTGATATTCCTTACAATATTCGGGGCCAGCCGACTAACCACTCACTCCTCAAAGATTACACGAGCTGAGAGTTTAATAGGTAAGTAGAAAAGAATGCAAAAGTAAGGGTTTTCTCCTATTCGCAGCCTGAGCGGCTTTTTAGTTTATATTTCCCGGGGCTAAGAGAGTAAAGAGTGGAACTAAGAGCATCAGAAAATATTTTTTGTGAGCACAGGACAATATTTTATTTAGATCAGTTAATGGGATAATGGTTGGTTTTATTCACAGGAAGGAATATGCTTTTTATATTCATAAGGTATTAGTGACTCCAGACCCATTTAATTTCTACACATCTGTTAAGTACAGAAAAAGGAAACCTAATGATCTAACAGAAAAACATACTTAAGGCTAACATTTGGTTCCCAGACCTATCATTCTCTTTGCCAAAATGAAGTTACTGAAGCTTTCGTAGTAATTGTTGTGACTGAGCAGAGCAAAGGGACTCATGTACATTCATGCTGGTATGTATACACATGTATTTGCACCTCACAAGCCCATATTAGAACTTGCTATTTATTTCCTGAATGAAGCCTAAATTAGATAGTGATACTCGGCATTGTTGCTGAGAAATGGATTCACAATGTGTTCTTGTTTAAAACAGAGACAATGAGTAGACAGCGACACAAGCGCATTAAATTACTCTGCCCCAATTTATTTTTTAGAGCAGTTCTTGCTGAAAGGTCTTTCAGGAAAACAAGGACATTCAGGAAGTAACCCTAGTCTCTGTGGACGAATGTGTTTATTGAGAGCATGCTTGGTGAGAGGTATACAGACTCTGGTCTTAAAGCCCCTGTTCCAGCTTTATTTCCTTCTTGGTGAAGCTTCCTCAGTTTCCTCATCTGGAACATAGTATGGCTGTGAGGATCAGATGGGAAAACAATGTGACTGCAGAAAGAAACAGTGGAAAAGGGCACAGAGAGGTCACCGTTAAGTCGAAACCAAAAACAGTTACTCCGTTACTGTTTTTATTTTTCACAAATTGCATAATCGCCTTGGCTGTCAGTAGCAAATGTGAAAATTACCTTGTCATAGAGGCTTACAGTGTTCCTTTCTCCACGCTATAACATAATTGTCATTATAATTTTACCACCACCAACAGCCAGGGTAGCTGTCCCTATCCTCGCCTCCGTGACACCTCCGTGTGACAGCATACACCTGTGTGGCTTATGCATGAAATTAGCTACACAAATTGTGGAATACATGTGCAGCTTAACTTGTTTTGCAATAATCTAAACATTGCAAATGTTAAGTGTAAATCAAACCAAAGATGAAATATGGGTGCCATTTTTTGGTGACATGTATCACATTTCTGATTAGTCTTCCAATTTTAACATCTCTACTTCTGACTTAGTAAAAACTTGGTAACATGTGCATTGTAGGAGAAAGTGGTCATTCACTCCCATCCACCTTTGTACTACTGCTCCACGATGATGCTACCTAGCCAGTATAAACCCACTGTGGGATGACAAAAGCAATATGGACCATCAAGAAAGGAAATCACCATATTCCAGGTAAGTCCCTTTCTTCTCTATGTTCCCCATCAATACACAATTTGTTTTTCTGCAAAGCTCTTTCCAGAACTGGCAGTTAGGAAATAAAAATTGCGTATCTGTTCTTGAAGCTTTTAATGACTGCTTTCATTAATAACTCGTCACAGCTGAGAACTACCCATGTATACTTCCCAGTGCCAATCCATCTCTTTTTTCTCCACAGACTCTTTGCTGGTACCCTTTACCAGACATACACCATCAGCAGTCAGTTCTGTGAATCTCGAAGTTGGTGAATCCTGCTGGTGAGGTTCCCCGCCTCCTCTGCCTATGCTTCCTTGGTATCAAAAGTGCCTTCTGCTGCTTTACCTGTTGAACTTCTCTGAAGAAAAAAGTTCTTCTTCATACCATTAACACGTTTATGGTTCCAGAGAAACGAAATCTAAGCATACAGCAATGTAAGAATCCAAAGTGGTAGAAGATAAACACCAGGTAAAATGTACAGATGGAAGTTGTCTTCGGTGAATGTCCCCAGCCTGGCTAGTTTGGGGACGGAGGGGAGAGGAAAAAAGGGCTCACTCTGGCTGAAACTCACATTTGGAAGGTTTCACCTTCACATGAATGTCGACAAAAACTTACCTCATCCTTCAAAAAAAAACTACCTGATTGTTTCTAGGAGTTTCTGGAGGCTATCTGATTTGTGTGTGAAATTATAGCTGTTCAGGTTCTGTCAGCTCATTTTTCTCTTTGAAAGTCAAGTGTCCTCGTGGCACCTAAGGAAGGCTGCTGACCTTGCTACCAGGACTCACCTGAACAATCAAGGCAGTGTACCACACAGCCTTCTTTTGAATAACTGCCTTAATAACATGTAAAAATGTATCCCATGGCTAAGAGCATGCGTAATCCCTACAATGCGTAATATTGAGAGTCCCTCTACCTCCTTACTGGCCCCTTTTATTAAAATCTTAAATATGGAAGCTTATATAAGTAGAATAGATACAATTTGAAGTAAGAAAAATTTACTTGACCTCACGAAATGGTTTAAAACAAAAATCATGAAAGATCTTTTGAGCCATAAATGTGTGATTTTGACCACTGCCACTGCTAAACTCTAATAGAAGAATACAACATTTAACATTTTGGCAGTCAGTTTTAAAAGAAAAATCACGTACATGCATATGCAATAACTTTAGATTTAGGAAGTGTTACTTTATAAAAATATGTATTGTTTGTCATACTTGTATGCTTCCTACTTACTCGGTGATATGATAGTCTATGATCAATAATATTTACTAATTAAATTAAAAAATAGATATTTTAATCATCTCCTGGCTAAATAAGCTATCATATGGCCCCTGGAAACTTCATTGCTTAGAGGTTAGTATTCCAAAATCAGTTTCTAGAATCCATATGATGTGAGACAAGAGACAAAGGTCATTAACTGCTGTTTTCTCTTTATGCCCAGGCCTTAGTCAATAATTTAAATCTTGCTGCTAATAAATAATTGATACTACAGTGGTATTTCTTTAAAGACCTGAATTTTCTAATAGCTTAGTTTTCTTAACACGCCTCAGCGATATTTTCCTCTGAATATCTAAGCATTGGCTTCTTAGGAGTCCCAGGGAACAAAAGAGATTATTTTAGTGTGAAAGATGCCAGATTTGCTTAAATAATTAACCAAGGTCCACAGATGTTCACCTCCTCCCTCATAGTAAAAATACAATTAAATAATGAGACTCAGCTACATTAAAGTAATAAACCAAATAATGGGGAAGGGCTAATGCTCAATAAAGTCCAAACTGACTTGTGTATTTGGACCAATGTCTTTCTCTGATTATAGGTTTTTCCAGAATTTTTATTTTGGTAATATCCACATAGCATAAAATTTACTATCTTAATCAACTGTATGTATAAGTTCAGCAGTACAACACAGTCATCATCGCCAACCATCTTCGAAACTCTTTCCACCTTGCAAAACTGAAACTCTATACCATTAAATAATAGCTCCGCATTCCTCCTTACTCTAGCCCCTGGCAACTACCATTCCACTTTCTGTCATTAGGACTTTGATTATCCTGCGTGTGTTTCATGTAAGTGGAATCAGACAGTGTTCGTCTTTTGGTGACTGGCTTATTTCATTTAGCAGAATGCCCTTAAGGTTCATGTCTGTTGTTGCATGTGTCGGAATTTCCTTCCTGTTTAAGGCTGAATAATACTCCATTGTATGTATCTACCCACCATTTGCTTACCCATTTATCTATCAGTAGACACTAGGGTTGCTAACATGTTTGATCTATTATGAATAATGTTGCAATGAACTTTGGTGTACACATATCTTCTCAAGGCCCTGCTTTCAATCCTTAAGTATATACCCAGACTTAGGATTGCTGCCTCATATGGTAACTTTATTTTTAACTTTTTGACAAACCATCATATGTTTTCCATAGCTGCTATGCCATTTTATATTCCCTACAATAGCGTATAAGGGCTCCAGTTTCTCCACACACTTGCCAACACTTGTTATTTTCCTCTTTCTTTTTTTTTAAAGTAACCATCCTAATGCACATGAGGTGGTATCTCACTGTAGTTTTGATTTGCATTTTCTTAATTATTTGTGATGTTGAGCTATGACTATATTTTTAAATTGTGTGGATATGAAACTCTTTTTCCTTCCATTTGATAATTCTAAGAAAAACAGCTAGATAAAAAGGAAATTCCAAAACTGTGGGAATAATTTTAGCACTATTCTTATCCTTAAAGGATTATTATATATTTGAAGGAAACAGCTTACTAAAATACAAATCGCTTTATCTTATATTCAGTCTACAGCTTTCCACACTGGCAATTCAACCCTACTGAGTTCACCCTATTCATTGATTCATTGATTCATTGATTCATTCAGCAAATACTAAGAAAGGCTCTCAGTTGCTTTTACTGTACTGGTTTCTGTGAATGTATAAATCAAACCTTACTTTTCCTGTCCTCTAGTAACCTATCTCTAGTTGATGGGGCATTGTCTCCCTTTAGCTAAGTATAGGTCAAAATAGAAGAGGTCTATGTCATCCTACTAAGATGTCAGAGAGATCTAATTCAAAAACTTTTGCTGCCTTTACCAGAGGAGTGACTAGAAAATGTTATTTAAAGTGAATTTCCTCATCTGAAAGGGAGGAGTAATTATTCTTACTTAGGGGTTTTGTTGATTAACCCCGTGGGCATCGTAAAGTGGTTAACCGGGTGTAGACATCCCCATAATGACTTTCAGTCTTTTATTGGCACATACATAGCTAAGAGTTCACGAATATCTTACTCTAGCCCAGAAACATCGAGGCTTCCATGAGTTTAAAGATCTATCACAATAACCATTTCTCTTGAGTGGTCCTTGAAAAAAAAAATCAGTAAATGTAAGTGATCTCTGCTGTCAGTGCTTAGAAGTTATATAAAACAAAAACTGTCTGGAAAAATATAGGCATGAGGGAGATAAAATCATTTGCTGAGACTTGTACTTTAGAATTGCACCTCATCCAACATTTACTTTTCCTTAAAGAGACAAAATGGATCCCAGGACCTCCTATCTGGACTGTAGCATTATTTTGTGTATTCATTTATTTGAAGAAGGGAAATCTGCCTTCATGAAGAAAATGTACTGGTCGCAAGGAGTTGGACTGTTTTGATCTTGCACGGCAAGTTCTCACTACAAATTCATTAACTGAGTGGATTCCTAAGTGGCTTGAGTACAGGTAAGTAGCACTAATCGTGTGGATCAAAGCAGTATCCTTTTTACAATAATTATTTCTCATTGCGAAATTTTAAACTACTAGTCTGTTTTTCTGGTATTATATGGCAGTCTCATGATCCCGGTGATAGTATTGGCCCTTTGCTTTGCAATATTAAATAGAAATTAAGTTTGCCTTGTTAAAACTCAGAGCTCCATCCTGGACATTGACAGCAAGATGATTGGACACAGGAAGGGAATTAATGCAACCTGAGGAAGTGCCTCCCCTGCTCCCCATCAAGGGTACTCTAACCCTATAACCACTAGCCCCACGCACCTGGAAGCAATCCACTTATTTTCGAAAGCTTTAAAATTTTCTACAAACCCCATCTTGCAGTTTTGTTATTCTGTTGATACATTTTTTGCCCCAAATACAGATTTTGAATTTTTTTTCTCAACTGGACACTGGGTAATTCTGGGAAAAAGGAAACTATTATATTTGATTCATTGTGTTTTCAAATTTTGATGCAGTGCCTTTATAAATTAGCCTATACTGATATAAAATTATGATTCAGGGTCAAAACTAAAAACTTAGACCAGATGGGAATATTTACCAATGCTTACTTTAAGATATAAAAATGTGAAAAAATTGAAGTAGAAAACCGTGCTGAAATGTAGCCACTGTTCTTTTGTTAATACAGTAGTATATATTCATTATAATTTATTTTCCCTTGAACCGTATTTTGTCTTTAAGTAATTTTGGTGTGTAAGAACAGAGTACTTTCACATTTGTACAGTTTTTCCTCAATAAAACTACGACTGCATTATTTGTCTTAGTATTTATCTCTGCCCTGGAATGTTTCTTGAAGTTTTCTTTCTGATTTTTAGGTTTCATTTCTACAGTATAATTTGCTTGTTTCTTTAGTCTGCTGCCAGGAAGTTAAATATAATAGTAAAGCTTTACCAAAAAGTGGAAAGTAAGAAAATGTGAAAATTGGAATCCCTACGCCTTTCTTCTTTGCTGAGAAAATTTTTTGTACCTATGTGCTTTGGGGATTTGATATTAGTCATTTGATTGACTCTACAAAAAGATGTGAACTGAGTCTTCTTAAATAAGATCATTCTCATTGTTCAATTTTTATTGTATAAAAAGTCATTTTAAAAATTCTGTCTAGGTTGTTTTTACCTCTATAAGGAAGGATATATATAGATATATTTTTAACTTTATCAATCCCTGTACCTATTTGTTAACATTTCCTTAAATGTGTTTTCTCCAGATGTTAAAAGTAAAAAGCCCTTGTTATTTTTTCCATTGTCACTCTTTACTACTTTCCATAGGCGGTATATTATGCACGCCAAGGACTGGAGGAAATAACAGACGTGTGAGCCCCAAATTATAGGCACAAAAATAACTTTCATAAAATAAGTTTTAAATGACACCACTTTCCAAAAAAGCCGACTCTAATTGACTCAAGCCTAGAAAGCAGTAACGTTAGGGAACATCAGACACACGTCCACTGATCCCAGAAAGTGTTCCACAGTGTGACATTAGCTGAAATGATGACATTCCCAGCTTGCTGCCAGCACATTCCAGGAGGCAGGCTGGGTATTTTGGTCCTGGTCAAGCCGGTGTCCCCAACAGTATTGCTCTGACATCGTTGAGATACTATTTTATTTAATCAAGCAACTCCTGAGAACCCAGCTCCATTGCTCACCTGCAACAGATAAAAGAAAAGATTCCAGGCAGAGAGATTGCAAGAAATAAGAGGGGAAACTCCTTTTTGAATGCAGACAGAATCCTCACCCGGGCTTACTGACTGGAGCAGTCCGGGTTCCTGCTGTTTGCAGAATGTTACAGATGGCTGCCTGGGCAGGAAGCCCTCCCCCTTCCCTAACGGTGCTCTGGGGAATGCTGGGGGCCTGGAACCAGCCCTCTCCTTCCCTTCCAAACCTCTTCTCCAAACCCCTACTGAGAAAAAAAAAAAAAAAAAAAAAGAGAGAGAGAGAGAGAGAAAGAGAGAGAGAGAGAGGATGAAGAAAAAAAAGTACACCCTGGAAACATTTCTGCCAGTCTGTTTTTTAGTGGAATCTTGAATTAACCTCTTCACTCCCGATTAGAATAGCAATTTATAACTTCGCCGGCATCTCTTTAATGTCCAGAATCAATTCCACCAGCTCATTGAAGTACCCTACCATTTGGGTTGAATTATAATGGCACTTTTGAGTTATGCAACAATTTCAAGTAAGCGAAAGCAGGTTTGAATTCAGAAATAATTAAAAGTATTTTAGCACATCAAATATTGTATTAATAGTGTCTTCTGGTTAGATTCGTTCTTAAATCCCATTGGAAAGTTTTTTCCCCAGCTTTTTCCTTTGGTGCAGTTACTTTTTTTTAAAGTACAAATTTGTTTTGGGCCTCTTAAAGAGAGGTTAATTTCATAATCAGTTTTTTGTTTATAATTTGAAGGCAATTTCATTATCATAACCCTATTTGTGTCCTATTTAGTGTGTATTTTAAGGCTTACTGTATTTGTGTTTCTTAAAGATGGCTTTTATTTTGTACTTTTTAAAGTTAGGAAATTTAGCTAATATATGTCTGTATCCAAAGAGCAAGCAGAAACTTTATGCTAAACTGTAAAATTCAATTTTATTTCTAACTTCATCATTGCCATCATAGTAGAAACAAAATATGCCTGGGAATAATATACTTATTTTGAAACATATTACATTTATTTGAGTCAAAAATAAAGTGTCGGGAAGGAAAAAATAATTTTTCCCTCTACCCTTCTAGGTTCTTGGCTGAGACACCCCCTGTAATAAAAGATTAACAGGAGAAAAACAACTAAGTTTATTAACTGTATGCCTCCTGTATACATGGGAAATACCCAGGAAAACTGAGTCACTTCCTGAGATGGACTTAACTATCATCTCCAGCTAAGGACAAAAGATGTTGGGGGTGGGGGGTGAGAGGGAGAGTGAGCCACTTAAGGGAGGCTATCAGGAAAAGCGCAGAAAACAAGGGTGTGATTGTTATGCAGATTTTGGTTGTGACCTTCCCTATTGATAAAAGCTTTGAGAGCCATCCTTCTCTTCCTAGTGCTGAGAGAAAGGTACTTTTACAAATGGAGATTTCCCTTATAAATTTGTCTCTCACAAAAAGGAGACTTCTACTCAGTTTGCAGAGCAATTCCTATATATGTTGTTTCTTAAAAATACTTCGCCTAGGTGCGCTGGGTGGCTCAGTTGGTTAAGCATGCAACTCTGGCTCAGGTCATGATCTCATGATTCCTGAATGTGAGCCCTGCATCAGGCTCTGCACTGGCAGAGCCACTCTCTCTCTCTCTCCCAAAAATTAAAAAAAAAAAAAAAAAAATGAACTTAAAAAAACTCAGACTAAAATAATTCTTATGCCAAAGAAAAATATTTTACAGTATCAAATTCTGCTTCCTGAAAGTTACAAACTACACTTGATATTCCTGATGATAAGCTGGTTAGATATATCATCATCTCAATGATAAAATATTATAACCATCTATAGTTTTACTCCATGAAAAGACAAGTAAAAGCTTAAAAATGGGAAACTATTGAAAATGCAGTTAAAGAATGTAACAGATGTAAGTTAAAAAGGAAAAGAACTTTATTTCATATGGAGCAAATCCAGATATTCTGTGATTGACTACATTTATCTATTGATTAATTCACCAAATATTGAGTACCCTCTGGGTTTCAAGCCCCATGCTGGATATTAGGGATGCAATCATCAGTGAAACACACTATTTGCCCCAAATAAACTATAGCCTGGTGGAGTGATGATGTTTTTGGGTCCAGAAAGAATTCTTGACATGTCTTTGGTGCAAAAAGGTGATTTTATTACAGCACGGGGACAGGACCTATGGGCAGAAAGAACTGCACTGGGGTTGTGATGGGTGACTGATTACATACCTTCAGGTTGAGAGGGAGTTAGGGATAGTGTAAATCTCCAAGAATTTTGGAAGCGAGGAATTTTGGGACCTTGAAGAGGCTAGTTATTTTTAGGAAAAGCTTATTTACTACTATTTAGTAAAAACTCAGTCATGAGGCCCTTCAGTTGTATATAAGTGGGCCATAAGCTTGGAATATGATTGCCAACATGTATCTTAGGGGGTTAGAGATAAAGGAAGTCTCCAAAGGAATTTTTATATGTTAAAGTAGACCTACAGGATCCTGGGGAGTCAGGCTAAGAGTGCCTTTTGCCCTTAGCAAAGTGTTATCAGTGAGACATCTGAGTTCCTAGAGGAAGGTTACTCTGCCTGTTTTAAGGATTTGTCAATGGGATGTAGACAGTAAGGAAATTTAATTTTTCACTTACTTTTTTTAAAAATTTTTTAATGTCTATTTTTTTTTTAATTTTTTTTTTCAACGTTTATTTATTTTTGGGACAGAGAGAGACAGAGCATGAACGGGGGAGGGGCAGAGAGAGAGGGAGACACAGAATCGGAAACAGGCTCCAGGCTCTGAGCCATCAGCCCAGAGCCTGATGGCGGGGCTCGAACTCACAGACCGCGAGATGGTGACCTGGCTGAAGTTGGACGCTTAACCGACTGCGCCACCCAGGCGCCCCAATGTCTATTTTTAAGAGAAAGAGAGAGAGAGAGAGAGAGAGGCAGAGAACTAACAGGTGAGGGGCAGAGAGAGAAGGAGACAGAATATGAAGCAGGCTCAGGCTGAGTTGTCATCACCGAGCCCAAAGCAGGGCTTGAACCCATGAACCGTGGGGTCATGACCTGAGCCAAAGTCTGACACTTAACTGACTGAGTCACCCAGGAGCCCCTCATTTTTCATTTACTTTTGTTTCCTACATCAGAGGACAAGACAATCTGGGGTTCCATCACCTGCTATCTTAAGCCCTTGTTTATGAGGGGATTTTTTTTTTAATTTTTTTTTTCTTTTCGACGTTTTTATTTTTATTTTTGGGACAGAGAGAGACAGAGCATGAACGGGGGAGGGGCAGAGAGAGAGGGAGACACAGAATCGGAAACAGGCTCCAGGCTCTGAGCCATCAGCCCAGAGCCTGACGCGGGGCTCGAACTCACAGACCGCGAGATCGTGACCTGGCTGAAGTCGGACGCTTAACCGACTGCACCACCCAGGCGCCCCATGAGGGGATTTTTTTAATGTTTATTTATTTTTGAGAGAGATAGAATGTGTGACTGGGGGAGGAGCAGAGAGAGAGGGAGAGAGAGGATCTGAAGCAGGCTCTGTGCTGACAGCAGCTAGCCCCATGCAGGACTTGAACTCACAAACTGTGAGATCATGACCTAAGTTGAAGTTGGACTCTCAACTGAATGAGCCACCCAGGCACCTCATGAGCCTATCTTAAGGCCTTTTATCTAAACACTTAGAAAGGCTAACTAAAGACAAGTCAGTTTGGCCGGCTCTCAACTGAACAAGCTCCAGTCATGATACCTGGCATCTATTCTGATTGGTCACTGCACCTGTTCCCATTAACCCCAAGCTGTACGCTATTTTTAATAGCATGCTTGTTTGGACACATTAAAAATTCATCATTCAAGATTCCTTCCAACAATTTTTTAAAATTGTATTTACCTATCTGTGTTTCATTTCTAGCTAAAAACAAATACATAAATTTAAAAAAAGGGGGTGAAATTAATGAGTTTTTGAGCAATGTTTTTTCTTTGAGAAAAAGAACGATAAATGTAAACAGAAAGTCTCAACTCTTTTTGCCCTTGCCTTGCTTGTTGTGTGAGGGAGTGATGTTTGGAGCTGCCACAGTCGTGTACCTATGAGGGAAAGCTGATGGCATAGGTGCTGGCCTTGGCCCAGCAAACTTGAACTACTCAGTTTCCCACTTGGGATGGGCTACCTCTGGATTTCTTATGTGAGTTATGTTGATAGCTTTCCTTCTTTAATCCACTTTGGTTTTGGAAATGTTACTGGCAGTCAAAAACACCTGAGCTGAAATAATATGTTTAGAGGAAGTAGAACTATTTTTGTTTCCTAGGAATGAAAACTGAATGGGTATACTTACATTCCAAATAAAGGATTTTGTAATATGTCTTTAATGAGTGCAGTTTTCCAAATCATAAAACTTCTTGGGAGGCATATTAAACTCTATAAACTCCATAAAATCTAGGTTCTAGAATTAAATATTATTTGCTGGATAAATAGTCTTCTCCCATGCATTCTTGGATTCCAAAAGTTTATCTGACATTGATAGCTAACTTCAGGTGACTCTCAGCTTGCTGGTTTCAGAGTCAGTAGTGTGGTTTACAGTCATACCTTACAATTTGATCAACCACATCATAAAACACTCGATAGAGATATAGGCCAACACTTTCGAGTGAGAACCCAAGCCAAAAGCCAAATTTTCCTTCTCTGTGTGTAATTGTCATTGCTTCTAAATATCTATTTGAGATTATTGGCAAATCAGGGTCTGTCAGCATCAGCCTACTAGCTGCATCATACCTTTTGTATGTTACATATTTCAAAACTCTGTCAAATGGAAGTGTCCACGCAAAGGACACATTCTATTTTCATGGCACCTTTTGTCATCTAGCCTCCAGGCTTTCTTTCTTATAGTACAGTTGTCACTCATTCACATTAACACAATGATATACAAGAATATATATATATATATATGTATATATATATATACACACACACACGTGTGTATATATATACACCTATATGTGTGTGTGTGTGTATATATATATATATATATATATATATATACACATATGTATTTGGACATTCTAAACAACTGATGTCATGTAGTTTATTGCAAAATTACTGGGGCTTAGGGTTTTTTAAAAGATGCATTGATTCCCTAAGCATAGAAGAAAATCCTGCAGATAGATATCCTCAATAAAAAATACAAAGCAAACAAAACTGTGTGTGTATGTGCATGTGTGCAGGAATGATCTCATTTATTATAGTTTTACTGGATAGTCAAGTAGAAAGAATCATAATAAAGATACATGAAAGTGGGAGGAAAAATCTATGTTGCTTTAGCATAAGATAAAACATGAAGTGTGCTTCAAGGAAAACATCAAGTCACACTGGAAATGCCTTAAATGTCTACATGTGTAATGATTCAGCAAGGCCCAACGCGCTAATGACGAGCCCTTGCTGCATGCCACAGTGCTGCAAAGCAAAGCCATTCTTTTACGTTGCCCTTATCCAAGTCCATTAAGAAATAATGGTTCTAAGATGAAAGTCTTGTTAGGGTTTCAATGAAAATGTTTGGCACACCATGATGAAAAGTCAACAATCTGCTTTTAACAAGAGACACTGGAAAAACGTTGGTTAACATACCACTGAAAATATTAATTCTCCTTAATGGCAGGATGCAACATAGCTTTTTATAGTTTTTGATCCATGTCATAAATTTGGCTATGACAAAGGGGATACTCCAGCTTTAACTCACTGGCAAGAACATTAGTTATTTTCCAGCCCTAAAAGGTTTGGCCCTTAGTATTCTCTGTAATGTACCAAAGGACCAGATTATTCTCAGAAGGATAGATAGCCTGTTTCTGTGTGTGTGTGTGTGTGTGTGTGTGTGTGTGTATGCACATGAGTGTGCAAGCACACACGTATTTGCACGTGGATCATAAGTGTAGTCAATGTATGTGTGTCACTAGCACGAGTAGTTTTCTTTAAGCTTTTGGAGAGAGAGAATAAGGAAAAATGCTACAAGTCTCAAATACTGGCCAGAATTCCACAATTTGCAAAGTTGAATCAATGAGGAAGATAACAGCCCTGTGGACCATAATAACTTGATCACTATATGCCTGGATATGCTGCCCACTTCAACTGAATGTGGTTAGAAAAAGTATTATTTTTCCTATCCTTTTTTCCCTCAGCATAAATATAAATTTTCAGGTTTTAAAGATGTAGGAATAACGGGGGGGAAAGGACCCCTCTCATTTGCTCAAGACAATGAGCCTTGGCTTCAGAACTTACATTTCAGAACAGAGTTATTCTTGTCCAAATCCTAGTATTCTGTCTTAGTAAAAGAGATATACATATGTGATAAATATAACTTCAGTGCCAGACCTTAACATTTTATCCCCACTGGCTTCTTTCTGCTTTGTCAGTGAGTGGACTGTTCGTTCCTTTTTCTTTCTTTTTTTTTTTTTTTTTTTCAGAAGCATTGACGGAGGATTTTTTTTTCATTGTATAAGTAAAGGAATATTTGCTAATGTAATAATTCTTTTTGCTATGATTGAGGGACATAATTGTAATAACGTTTTAAGTTTTTTCCTGATGGTTGGACTTGTTTTTCAAACAACAAAAACCCATACATTTAAAATATGCTAATAGGTTTGTTTCCTCTATTTTAAATTTAATTGTGAATCCAATGTCTTAGAACAATAAATGAGAAAAAAGATGAAGTGTGAACTTCATCTGTAGGAAAAATATAAAATAGCTTACCAACAGAACATCTTAAATGTTTTTTTAATGAATAGGAACATGCATAGAATGATTATACTTTAATGTTGTTTCCTTATACAAGTAGTTCTTAAACTTTCATAAGGATAGGAATCACTAAGCCGATATGGGGGTGACGACTTGTTAAAAATCAAAAGTTCTAGACTCAGAGATTCAAATTCACTAGATCTGGAGTAGAGTCCAGGAATCTGCATTTTATTTTATTATTATTATTTTTTTTTTTAATTTTTTTTATTTATTTTTTTCAACGTTTATTTATTTTTGGGACAGAGAGAGACAGAGCATGAACGGGGGAGGGGCAGAGAGAGAGGGAGACACAGAATCGGAAACAGGCTCCAGGCTCCGAGCCATCAGCCCAGAGCCCGACGCGGGGCTCGAACTCACGGACCGCGAGATCATGACCTGGCTGAAGTCGGACGCTTAACCGACTGCGCCACCCAGGCGCCCCTTATTATTATTTTTAATGTTTACTTTTGAGAGAGAGAAAGAGAGAGAGCCTGCATGCGTGCATGCATAGTGAGGGAGGGGAAGAGAGAAAAGGAGTCACAGAATGCAAAGCAGGCTCTAGGTTCTGAGCTGTCAGCACAGAGCCTGACCTGCAGGGCTGGAACTCAGGAATTGCGAGATCATGACCTGAGTCACAGTGGGCCACTTAACTGACTGAGCCACTCAGGCACCCCCAGGAATCTGCATTTTAAACACTTTCCCTCTACCATTTGGTATTAATGGTACTAATCTTCCTATGAAGAATTAAATCTGGGACAAGGATTTGTTCTCATTCATATTCCTACAGGTTTTGCTGTTAAAGGATTAACTTTGTACACTCCAAAAAAAGTGTGCTCCTTCAAAAGACACAGAGCCTTACTCAGTGCAAGTTTTCTGTTTCTTTTCTTTGTATTCCTTTTTTTTTTTTTAAAGTTTGTTTATTTATTTTGAGAGAGAGAGATGGTGGGAGGGCCAGAGAAAGGGGGAGAGAGAAAGAATCCCAAGCAGTCTCCATACTGTCAGTGCAGAGCCGATGTAGTGAGGTGGGGCTCCGACTCAGGGACTATGAGATCATGACCTGAGCCAAGATAAAAATCACAGTCTTAACCCACTGAGCCACATAGGCGCCCTCTTTGTATTTCTTAAACAACATATGGTGGAGAGCTAACATCATACTTTTATGTATGTATGTATGTATGTATGTATGTATTTAGTGGCCTGTGATTGCACAGGATTGAAATAATCTTACTTTTCAGTCAATGTATTTTTATTGGTTTATATATACTTACCCTTGCAAAATATGTATTATTTTTTTAAGGTGCACATATGCTTAGTTTACATACATAGTACTATGTTATAGATCACATTCTTTTCTATACTTTTCATTGACCTCTGTGTCTTTAAAGTCAATTTATGTTGTGTAATCTAACCCATACCTCAAACTGCCCCACTGTTCTCTAGCTTATGTATCATCCATGTTTTACCCTTCCATTCTGCCAGGATGGAGTCCCACATTGCCTCCAAATCCCCACCCTTAAAAATATGGTAGAATAGATATCCTCTTACATATACATTGATGAGCCTGCACCTATCAATTTCAAGGTGAGTATAATCAATTTATGTTTTAAAACAAACTTTAGCCAAGAGGAATAGGGGCTTCAAAATTTCTGTCATTTGTTTGGTGACCTTAGGAACACAGAAGAAATCTATTTATGATACCCTTATGAAATACATAGTTTATTCTATGGAATATTTGTTATAATTCATCTGTTCCTCACTTAGTGCTTTCTAGAGTGATGAGCTTATTTAAGAAGAAGAAAAAAATGCAGAGAAATAAAAATTATTCTCTCATCATTGCTTTTAATGGAAGAGAAATGAATCATATTTTTCCCCAAAACTACTTAGATTAACTTGACTAAAAACATATTCTTTTTAACCTGTGATTATCAATCCAAATATAAAATCAGTCCAAATATGTATACTGGTCTGAATCAAATTTACTGAATAATTGAATTATTTTGAAAAATCTTTTATGGCATTAGCAGTTTTTGAATTTTATATGTAAGTAGTGGTATTTGAGATTCATATCTTTAATAAGGCACATGCTTAATAGATCAGTCTGTTGATTTCATATTTATTGGATGACCTTTCACATCCTTGCATTTAATGAAGTGTTACTGTAATTTGATTTGTTTATGTGGTGCCTCTCTCTTTATACTTGGAATTATCTTGCCAGAGAATATACAAAAGCTGCTATGCAAAGATCAGCAAATATCTTTAAAACCTTAACAGCAGTTTAAAGGCAACTTCAGAGCACATATTAGAGACCCTTTGCACAGCCCCTGAAAACATAGCCATGTGGCCATTTCTGTTCTTGATTTGATTTCTGCACACTTTTAACTGTTGAATGTCCAGAATGATGGCTTGACTAGCATGTTCCAATTCAATGAGATTTCATATAATATATTTTAACCAAATTAGCAAGGGCAGTTGTATTGGTTAAGCATTTCAATGAGATAAGAGGGAGGAAAACCCCTTTTTGGTGGAATAAACATCTGAAAGCACATTGAGTCAGTGTGGAAATGAAATTTAACACACAAGCTGCTACTTAACAACACACCATTTCAAAGAAATATTAATGGAGTTGATAGGAAAATAGGAGGTCATGTCATCATTTATTTCTTTGTTGATTGGGGAACGAGATAGGTTCAAGTTGTAGGCAGTGCTCCGTCTCCTGAAATTCCCCCGTAGCGTGAGGTGGTCACATTTATTTCAGCTGAAGTAAGCTTTCCCTCCTAGAAGTCTTATTGGACAGAAGGCATTATAAGCAAGTAGAAGTAAAGATGGGAAGAGGAAGCACCTGTCTGAGACCATGCTCGTTCCTCCTCCATCCAGGTCCAGTACTTCTGCAGAAGTGTTCAGGCTCCCTAAGAACAAGTTTAGGAAGCACCAACTGTAAAAAGCAAAGGCCAAAAAGGAGCTGTAAATGCCACCACCGTTTGGGCCTGTTTACAATGATTAAAAGCAAAATGAATCACAGTGGGTTTGAGAGTACAGGAAGCTGAAAGGGTATCCCTGCCTGTGAATTTGGTGCCGACTGCAGAAGTGCCCTGGGTTAACCCTAAATGCACAGACACATATTTTTTTCACTCTACTATAATCTCCACCGCTGGGTCATGCATAAACTCCATGTAGGATAGCACAGACCTAATTTGAGTTTGTTGTGCTCCAGGCAGCTAACCATTAACAGAAGAAAGCTTTACAACTTATTGAATACAGTGCATATTTTCTCACTTAACCCTCATTTTCCTCTAAAGTAGGAATAATTTAGTAGTAGGAAGAGGGGGGAAATGCTTCATGGTAATATCATGATACTCCTCAATATTCATTGATACTGAGTATGCCTTTTTGTGTTTGCACTCTCATTCATGGGCAAAGCACTAAATGTTTTTCAAATCTTGGGAACCTTCAAAAGTAGGTTTTAATGGTGGACTGTGTATAAAAACCATGTCAGGAATCACAAAGAAAAACAATATTTTATTGGCTTATTCAAAAAACACAATAGTTATTTTCAAAGGGAAATAACAGATAAACATTGTTTATATAAGGGTAATTCAGAATTACTTGGCCGCACTCATGTTTGTTGATAAAACTGAAATGAACTTTCACTTAGATATACTTTGAAGCCTAGCTTCTGGCTTGGTTCCAAGGGTGGAGTGAAGGAGAAATGTGTCAGCAGTCTGTCCTGATTGTATTCAGAGTCCTATGCTGACTACGGGACACCACTTCTCTTCCCTTGCACAGACCCAAGGAAAAGCAAGGTCTGGCCCTACTATTTGTAACACTTTTAAATTTTTCTCTTCCTTTCTGATAGGCAGGTGGGAGGCTGAGAGCTGTGATAGTACCATTTAAACACTGTATCATTAATGTGTTATATGTCAGTACTAGCTTGATACCCATGTCCTTTAATTAGGCCAGAGAGATTCTGTTACCCATGTTATTCTCAGTGTTGTTTCGAGACTGGTTGGTTATTGATAGGACGAGTTTTAAACACACCAGATACATATGTCAAGCCTACACAAATGTCTGCCCAAAGTCCATTTTCCATCAGCCACATAGTTCAAGTACCCCGTGCATATTCAACAAAAATTCTGATGATCTACATAGCTTTCATATATGCATAGTGAATCTGTAACAAAGGGATAAGAGATACACAGCATTTTTAAACATTTTATTTAAGAATCCTAGAGGCTAGTGGCTACTTACTTTGTTTTGCTTCAGAATTTAGCACCACTTGGGTGATGTGGGAAAGCTAACCAACAAATAAGTTTGAGTGGAAAGACATTAATTAGGGTGATGTCACTTCCATAGTGGTTCTCAATCTCGATTGCATGATGGAGCCATCTGACAAGCTTTCAAAAAATACTAATTCTCAGGCCTGCACCAGACCAACCAAATAAAAATTTCTGCAGATTATACAGGGGCAATTTGTGAATGTTCCTCTGATACTGCCATGGTTCAGAATTATTGAGCTCAGCAATAATTTCTATCAAAAAAGAAGCGATGGCACGTACGTTCTTTTGAGTTTCGCTAGTTTATTATCCTGGTGATAGACACACTGCTGGTCCCTAATTGAGTTCAAACTTCATGTGCAGACACCTAAGTTTAACCATTCATAACTTTACTCACCAAAATCCAGTTCAAAGGTCTAAAAGCTTATTAGAAATGCAGATCTCAGATTCTAAGATTCATCTGAGAATCACTGAATTATAATGTCTTTTAACAAGGCCTCCTGGGAGGTTTGCATACACATCCAAGATTGGGAAACACTGATACAATTTCAGTGATAGGAAAATCTTTTCAAGTTAAGTGTTCCCTGTTTTTGAGATTTAATTTTGCACTAGAAAATAAAACGAGCACTATGTTAAAAAGGGAACAGGGGGATGTTGTGCCTCAAGTTTTTAATGTGCCGGAAGTCAACCAAGTGGTGAGTTTTCTCAAGATGAGTCACAGATACTCACTCTGGTCATGAATTCCTTTCATCTGACACCTACTTTCATTTACTAATGGAAGTGCTATCTTTTCACATATGCTTTCTTTCTTTGGCTCTACAGTGAATTTTTCATCCTATGTAAAAAAAAAAAAAAAAAAAATGCAACAGAAGGCAATACAGCCAAGTATTGAGGAATGAGGGAATTTGGTGATTGGCCACTAGTGACTGGCAAACTGGGACAGCAGGATCTTGAGTTTCCAACAGTGAGTCTCATAGTTCAGACATTCAGAGCCACACTAAACCTTCAGGTAAATAACCTTAACTTGAATGTGGAATTAACTGCTTCTCTTCAGTGCTTCATTGAATTCCTCTTCTTGTGTTTTCTCTTTAGTCTCACCCTGAACTTGTAACAGGGAACAAGTTGGAGAAAAAGCAGGCAAGTAAACTCATCTCAGAAAATCTAGGGATACTTGCCGATTTTAGAAATCATATCCCTGATAAGACCTTTGTGAAACAAATTCTTGGTGCACAGGAAGGCAGGAACCCTGCCTTGAATGTGATTACTGGTTCTTTGCATACTTTGAGTAGATTTCCAATAGTAAAAGTTTCCTTCTCTGCCCAAACCTCTCCCTTTCCTAAGAATGCCCACAATAGCTGACATTTATTTACATATTGATATTTACCAGGAGCTAAGTACTGTATATGTATTAATTCATCAAATTTTCCTAAGAAAATCATGAGGACGGTAAAGCACAGTATTTTTTTTTAATGTTTATTTATTTTTGAGAGAGAGCAAGTGTGAGTGGGGGAGGGCAGAGAGAGAGGGACAGAGGATCTGAAGTGGGCTGTGTGCTCACAGGAAGCCTGGCGAAGCACAGTATTTTTTAAGTAATCTCTGCACCCAACATGGGACTCAAACTTGCAACCCTAAGATCCACAGCCACTTGCTCTACCAACTGAACTAGGCAGGTGACACAAGCACAGTATTTTTTTTTTAATGTTTTATTTATTTTTGAGACAGAGAGGGACAGAGCATGAGCAGGGGAGGGGCAGAGAAAGAGGGAGACACAGAATCAGAAGTAGGCTCCGGGCTCTGAGCTGTCAGCACAGAGCCGGACGCGGGGCTTGAACCCACAAACTGTGAGATCATGACCTGAGCCAAAGTCGGATGCTTAACCAACTGAGCCACCCAGGCACCCCACACGCACAGTATTTTTTAACAAAACTTAACTTTTAGAAGAGTTTTAACTTTACATAAAAATTGGAAAGATAGTACAGAGAGTTCCTATATATCCCACACCCAGAGGTATTAACATTATAATTAACATCTTACATTAATATAATTAAGGAACCAATCTCAACACATTATGTTTAACTGAAGTCCACACTTTATTCAGGTCTTCTTAGTTCTAAGTGTCCTTTTACTGTTCTGAGCACAAGATTGTTAAAGAAACTTCCAAGATTACACAATAGTAGTTGACAGCTTGTCTTTAAATCCAGACTTACTCCAGGAGTCCAAACTTTCAAGCACTCATTATAATGCATCGTGAGAGTAAGGTATGTCTATTAAATCATACATCTTGAGAAGAAACTACACCAAATATACAGGAAAAAAGCATCTTTTCTATAGTTGTGGCAAAGCCAGTGCAATCTGAGGAGTATCTGATTCCATGGAAAGCTTACATGTGACATTTGTGGTCAAACAACCAAGTCCCTCTCCATCAGTTATAAGTAAGTAGTTAGGCTTCAGTTTCCTTTGTGGAAAATGGTCATAATACCATATGCAAGGGCTATTGAGAGGATTTTTGTAAAGACTAAGGGATATCTGCCTGATTCCAACCTACTTAAGCAATACATATTTTTTCACTTCTTTCCTCTTTTTTATGTCCCATACCCATATGTGTCTATGCTCAGTATTTGTAAAGAAAAATGTCATTACTGAAAGGTGATAAAATGTAGGAATGACCTCACAAGTGAAAATTCTGATATTTCTCTTTGCATTGAAGAAGTTGATTGGCCACTATCCTGCATGATTTTCTTATCATTGGCTCTATGACAAAATCACAAGGCTTGATCCAAATGACGATTTAAGGCCACTGCAGTTGTATTTTTACAATGTCCTATCTCCTTACCTCAGTTTCTTTATATTTAAATAACTGGTATGCAGATCTCATAAGAATGATTTTCCGCACAAGTATCAACTCAATATTTTGAGGCCTCTTTTCAACAATTGGTCTGGTTTTCCAAAAGAAAGTTGGATTCCAGCGTGTTCCTACTGCTTCCTGGTGCCTGTAACAGCACCAGGAACAGGGAGTTCATCTTTCATACACACAACATGGCTTTGGCAACAGGGCGAAAGTGTCTGTCCAGCCAGGAAAAAACATTCACACACTCCCACATGTTCACACCACCCACATCCAAAAGGCTGAGTCTGGGAGCTGCCTTTAGAATTGTCATCATGTTCCGATACGGATTCTGAGGCTGAGATATATCCATATTCTGCAGTGTCTCAAACCTACTCAGCAACTCTTCCATTGCTATCCTCTCACTTCCCTCTTGTTTCCTTCCCTGCTCCTGCTTCTATGTCTCTCAATACATCTATGCTATTAATGTTGTAAGAATTTCATTTAATTACTTTAACTAAAATGTGCAGAATGTGTTAAAGCCACAAAAAAGGCTTTGAAAATTAGATGTTTTAAACTTTGTGGACTATATTTCCCTCATTAACTATAAAAAAAGTATGGTCTCATTTAAATTTACATGTAATAAAAAAATTTTAATTTTTGAAAAAATATAAGTACAAACAGAAACCTAGTTTAGAAATGCCAACTCTTACCAACTTAGGATGCTAGTTAATTTGTTTCTACATGAAGGGAAACATCTTTATCATTCATCAATAGATCTAGGAAATCGAATTATATGAATAGAGGGCTCAAAGGAGACTGTGAAATGTTGTAAGTTTCCTCCAGAAATTCCTTAACCGTTCCAAATAATATTATTGAAAATCTCCAGAAAAGATATTTGATGACTTTCTGTAGTAATATGATATTTTTAAAATCTCTCCTCTCCTATATTCATATCTCATGAGAAATAGGGGATTATCATTTCCCATTAATATCCCAACAAGCTTATACTAGCTCTGCAAAGAGGGCATGTATCTTACATGAGATCTGACTGGCATTGTGAATCAATGAATAAGGATAGAGATGAACACTCTCTGTGCATCTGGGTGGCAGCGTAGCCTAGTAGTCAAGAGTGTGGGCTCTGGACATACACAACATAAATTGTCTGGTGCCGCCACATTTTCTGCTTTTTTGTTTTGTTCTGTTGTTGTTGTTTGTTTTGTTTTGTTTTGTTTTGTTTTGTTTTGTTTTTAGCTAAATGATCTTGGAAAATTAATTATCTATTTCCTTATCTGTAATTGAGGTAATAATACTACTCAACTCATCAAGTTATGGTTAATGAATTAATGTATTTTAAGGAGATACAAACACATTCGATAAATAGGATTTTTTATTTCCTGTGTAATAGACGCTGTACCTCTAGAGATATTTTAAATATTTAGTCTCCATTTAATATCCTGATATTAATAATATAATTGGACATTATTATTTGCATTTTGTGAATGAAGAAAGGGTAAAGCAGAATTAGAAACCTACTCAAGAGGAGTCCATTAGACAGTGGCAGAATAGAGAGTTGAATTCAGAATTATTTTACTTCAAAGCCCATTATGAGGAGGCAATTATCTCTCCCTAAAAATGATACCATTTTACAATAATTTTAACTTTATTAAAAACGATTGATTAAAATCACTTTAGTTCACTTTAACTTTCCAATGAGACTTTAGACTTTTCTCCAAGAATGTGTAATGTACCTTACACTGAAAGCAAATTACTAGGTCTTTTTGTTTTGTTTTCGCCCTTTGCTCATATATTTAAAGAGCAACCATTTGTTGGCTACTTCAGTATAAATAATGTTGGAAGCAAAATGAAGATCAAAAGTATTAATGCCAAGTGCCACTTATCTAGGTATTATCAAAGTGGAAGAAATGAGACAACTCTTCACTCAACGTACGATAAAATATTCAACATCATCTAATTACTAACATGAGTCACACAGGAAAGGAAATGCTATATAAGCTGTGAAGGGTTTTAGATAGCTCAATAAAAGAAGTAATTCTTGAGCTAGGAATAAAATAGTGGGGAGAATTTACCTACAACATGCAAGGCATTCCAGACCAATGATATAGTGTGAGGGAAAGTGTGCAGGTAGAATTGAGTATGGCTTATTTGGAAAAAATGAGGAAATAATCTCATTGGAGCAAAAACTGAGTTGAGGAGATATATGAGCTGAGACTGGAAAAACTATTTAAAAAGCATACTATGACCAACCTTGGATGAGAATTTGCAATGTTTCCATTTTATCCCATAGGCATTTGGGGTCCACTGACAGTTTTTGAGCCAGGATAGTTATGTGATGAAATCAATATTTAGAGAGATTTCAAAATAATTTTGCATTTAATACTGAATTATTTTAATTCCTTTTCTTCCATCTAAACTTGGTGGAGGAGGGAAAATGGGGATAGGATTATGCAACTACCACCAGTCTCAGTGAAGTAAGACCATCTCCATGTCCAGTCTGAAATTTCCGTACATTATGGTTTATAGGAAGGGGTAATGGAGACCACTAAAATATTCCTGGTGACAGGTGATGGAAGACTAATGCATTGTGGAGGGATGGATAAAGATATCCTGAAGGAATAGCAAGAACTTTGGAAGAAAATGTCAAAAACAGTCATACAAATGTCACGAAAAGTTTACCTTCCCTATGGATGAGATTATTAGGATAGTACAGCTAGCTCATAGAAGGAGGATTGAAAAGAAGCATGAAAACAGAGAAACACCTTTGCCCGTGCTAAAAACTGGAGAATGGCAAGGCCCTCCTAAAAGAAACTGAAGAAATCCTTCTAAATTGTTGAAACTATGACAAGCCGATTTCAGGAGCACCTGAGTGGCTGAGTCAGTTAAGCATCTGACTTCGTCTCAGGTCATGATCTCAGGTTTGGTGGGTTCAAGTCCTACATCGGGCCCTCTGCTGTCAGTGCAGACACTGCTTTGGATCCTCTGTCCCCCTGCTTTCTGCCCATCCCCTGCTTCTACACAGTCTCTCTCCCCCAAAAAAATATATGAAAGAAAATCTAATGTCAGAGAAAGATGTGTGGAAGTGAAAAACATGTTTGCTGAATTTGACACTGTAAACATGATGGCAGAAAACATCTGATGTTAGAATATAGAATATATGAAACAGAAACCAAGCTCCAAAAAGACTCTTACACAAAGAAGAAAAGGAGTAAAATGAAGAAAATTAAGATAGATGTATGACAGACTAAAGGATTTGGTCTGTTTTATATATTTCCATATATAAAATAGAAATTAAGAAAAGGTAACAGAATGGATAAATCAGAAGCAAGTGTTAAAGAGACAATTAAAAAGAAAGTTTTTTGAGTTGTAAAAAATATATACTCAGAGTATAAGAGATCGTCAAGTTTCAGGGAAAGTAGAACAAGTAAGTTGTTATCTATACTTAACCTCATGCGTTTTGAATTATAAGATAAACTTTAAAAAATACTATAAGCATCCCGATGCAAAAATAGTTTAACTGCCAGAAAGTGATGAAGTCATGTTTTCGATGTTTGGCAAAATTCTATGGTCAGCCAAATTCATTTATGTGAAAGACAAGCTGGTGGACATTATCAGACATGGAAAAGCTTAGGAAGGATGCTACCCTCATACTTTTCTGGTAAAGAAGACTCAAATACATGCTGTGATAGATTGGAGAATAATACAAAAGAGAATGGAGAACAATAGAATGAAAGAAAATTGTAGGGAAAAAAACCCCAGAAAACATAGAATAAGTCTAAATCATTGCTTTTGCAGATTAACAATAATGTATGTGTCCAAATATTCTTACTTTATAGTATGTAAATATAAAAGTTAGTCATTTAACATTGATATGTGCGTATCAACAAAAACTTGGAAAAATAAGAGGGAGATAAGAAAGTGAAAATTTTGATTTTTACAGATGATATTACGTAGGTTAGTTTTCATTATTGACACTTAGAAAAACATTGGTTTAAATATTTTTAAGTGAAAAAGGATAGATTCAAGTAGTCTTACTTAATTCTGGATGATGTGTATATGGAGCTTCACTGAGTTCTTTTAATTTTGGTTCTGTTTCAATATTGTCATTCTAACCTAATATAAAAATGATCACCAAAAACCCACCCAAAGAGTTTTTTCCTTATGGAATGCAACAACTGAATTGGTAATACAACAGAGAAAGAATTCAAATGTTATTACTGTAAGAAACAGATGCAAAGTAGATTATTTTTGCTGTGATTAAAATGTATTTTACTAACTAAAGAATAACCACTGCTTCCATAAGAAGTAGATCTAAAGTATCCAATTTATAAAACCACAAAAACCTCAAATAATCAAAACAATCTCCAGAAAGAAGAACCAAGCTGGAAGCATTACAGCTTCCTGATTTCAAACTGTATTACAAAATTATAGTAATAAAAACAGTATGGTATTAGCATAAAAACAGACACCTACAGCAATGGAACAGAATAATGGGTCCAGAAGTAAGTCCATATATATATGTTCAATTATTTTTGACAAAGGAATCAAGAATATACAATGAAAAAAGGATAATCTTTTCATTAAATGGTAATGGGAAAGCTTGACAGCCACAATCAAAAGAATGAAACCAGACCCCTATCTTCCACCATACAGAAAAATCAACTCAAAATACATTAAAGACTTTAAGTCCTGAAACCATAAAACTTCTGGAGGAAAAAAGGAGTAAAATCCTTGACATTGGTCTTGGCATAGGTTTTTTTTTTTTTTTTTTTTTTTTTGATTTGTCACCAAAAGCAAAATCAACAAAAGCAAAAACATACGATTAGGAACATAGCAAATCAAAAGTTTTCTGCAACAGCAAAGGGAACCATCAATAAAATGAAAAAGCAACCTATGAAATGGGAGAAAATATTTGGAAACCATATATCTGATAAGGAGTTAATACCCAAAATATACAAATGACACGTACAACCCAATAGCACAAAAAAAACCCAAATAACCCAATTAAAAATTGGGCAAACGATAAGGAGGGCCCTCATTGTAATGAGCACCTGGTGTTGTGTGTAAGTGATGAATCACCAACTTCTACACCTGGAACTAATATTACACTGTATGTTAACTAACTGTAATTTACATAAAAACTTGAGAAAAATATTGGGCAAAGGACCTGAACAGACATTTTTCCAATGATGACATGCAGATGGCCAACAGGTACATGAAACAAATGTTCAACATCACTAATCGTCAGGGAAATTCAAATCAAACTACCATGATATGTTACCTCATGCTCATTAAGGTAGCTATTTTCAAAAAGACAAGAGATAACAAACACTGGAGAGGATGTGGAGAAAAAGAAACCCCTGTACACTTTTGGTGTGAATGTAAATCGGTAGAGTCACTGTGGAAAACAGTATGGAGGTTCCTCAAGAAATTAAAAATAAAGCTGCCACATGATCCAGCAATCCCATGATCTAGCAATCCCAAAGGAAACAAAATCATGATCTCAAAAAGATATCTGTAGCACCATGTTCATTGCAGCATTGTTCACAATAGCCAATTTATGGAATTCATCTAAGTATGCAACAGTGGATGAATGGATCAAGAAAACAAGGTGAATATATACAATGGAATATTATTCAGTCTTTAAAAAGAAGGAAATTCTGTCATTTGAGACAACAAAGATGAACCCCAGAGGGCTTTTATGTAAAGTGAAATAAGTCAAAGAAAGATAATACTGTATTAAATCACTTGTATTTGGAATCGTACCAAAATAAAATAAAATAAAATAAAATAAAATAAAAAGATAAAAGCCTAACTTATAGACACAGAATAGAAAAGTGGGTGCCCAGAGCTGGGGGCTGGAGGAGATAGGGAGATGCCTACTGAAAGGGCACAAGTTTCAGTTATGACATGAATAAGTTCTAACGATCTAGTGTAGAACGTAGCGACTACAGTTGATACCCACTGTATTGTATAATTGAAATTCGTTAAGAGTAGAACGTAACTAAGAAAAAGAAAAGGTAAATAAGTGAGGTGATGGATTTGTTAGTTAACTCAATGGGAGAAATCCTTTCACAGTGTGTGTACATAGATCAGGTCATTAGATGGTACACTTTAATTGCTTTCAATTCTATTTGTCAATTAAACCTCAATACCGCGGAGAAAAATTAAGTATCCATAATACTAAAGAAAAGTGCAAAGAAAACATGGTCTAAACAGCAAAAGACAGGAAGGGGGATAGCTTATTAAGATAAATTAAAAGCAGAAAGCAAAGAGGATACTTGTGAAGAAAAAAAAGCAACAACTAGATACTAGTTGTAAAAATATGTGAATAAGTTAAATTTCTCTATTGAAATTTGACAAAATATAAAAATCTGGCATCTGCTGTTTTAAAAAGACAGTCATAAAAGAATCATAAAGTTTAAAAATATAATGATGGACAATTAAATGCAACCAAAAGAAAGAACAGGTAGGCATTATTAACATCACAAAGTTATAGTACAAATAATTAAAACAATAACAAAATGCCTAAGATGCAAATAATAAAATGGGCAGTAAATGTATATAGGATATTTACAAAAGATATCTAAATGACCATTTCACATATGAAATAATATTCACTCCTACAGTTCTTGGCAGAATGTAAATTTGCACAATAGCCTAGGGAATAATTTTGGGGAAAAAAATCCCAAGACTTTAAAAATATAGTCTTTAAGTCAAGAATTCCCTTATAAGTAATTTGTCCTAAGGAAATAATCATGAATGAATACAAATATTTGGGTGAACAGGTGAAAAGATGTTCACTTATTGTTTATAACAACAATAAATTGGACACTTAAGTGTTTAACAACAGACTTCTTAAATCAATTATAATATGTCCTCAGGATGAAATGTGATAACATATATTCAAAGTTTAAATATTATAATTTAGGGGAATATTTTGATGACATGAGAACATGTCTCTAGTATATTAAGTTTATAAAACAGATGTAAGGAAACAAGTAGATGGGAAGTATATACATAAAACAATGTGGTGATGATAATATTTCAAAATTCTAATGCATATGCTTTTCATCTCTCTTTTCCTGTCGTATTATGGTTTCCCAGCAACCACCATGCACCTTTAAGGGAAGCTCAAGTCCCAGCTATGCAGAACATCAGATGACACAGTACTGCATATGTGGTACAGGAAGTGGCCTAGGCCTGAGGTCAAGGTTGAGAAGTTAATAAGAAGTGGCCTAGGCCCCTGAGAATTGCATTAGTTGCACAGCCCAGCTCCACTCTCTTTTCGCCAAATTTAGATGTGAAGAAAGGGATTGAAATAATGTATGTTGGAGCTATAATCATAAAGAAATCCTTGAATTTAAATGAGATTATCAGGAATATACTTTTTTTTTCATCAGGCAAATACTTTACTTGGATTCAGAAAATGAGTTTAGTTAAAATTTGTAAAGTTACACTCACATTTTTCATGGAGGAATTTATACTTGCTACATCAAAACATACTGGCAGTTATTCTGAAAACTAACCATATATTCAAAAATTTGGTGACAAGGGTGTCACTGTTTTACTCTTGGAAATCTTTTTGATGTCTTAATTGAAGACACGTGAATTCTTACATTTTTCTTCTGGCAATCTGTAGCATTATTTTGTTGTTGTTGTTGAAGTGCATAAAGAAAATCTGTTTTCCAACAGATACGTAATTGGAAAGGGAAGGAGAATTTTCAGATAATTGTAAATATTTTTTGATCCTACACCAAAACCTGGGAAAAAGTAGTTAAAGTTAGTTGAAATGTAAGATCTGAAATCATATTAATCAACTTTCTTTATCCTGTTTTGTTAAAATCTGCTAGTTTTTCTTACACTTTAAATGGCTTTTACTCATATGTAATTTTGTAACTTCATACAGTCATCGTTTGGAAAACAGATCACTGATTTATGTAACTCTTCCAAACATTGACATAGACATATTTCATTATACATTATCAAAGTCACAATCATTAATGTCCTCACCAATTTCATCAGAAAAGTGTTTAAAGTATCATGAAACTACAAAACCCATGGTAGACAAAAATTTTTCCAAAATTCTCATTTTCTTTTGACAGCTCAGATTTTGTCACAATTACTGTCAGTTGCTTTTCCCAAAGTGCCAAGCTCATTTTATTCCTTTTTGAAGAAATGTCTGCCCAATACCCAAGTCCGAAGAATCATGGTTCATCTGTTGATTTTTATTTCAAGTTAAAGTAATATTCCATGGTGGCATATGAGGTCATTCTAAAAGGAATAATAGGATGCTAATTAGTCTTAAAGAATGAAAAGAGCATTCTAAGTAGCAGGCTGAGAAAAAACACAAATGCATTGAAGTGTATGTCATCCTGGAGACCTTGTAATTATATTTTAATCAGAGCATAAAACAGATAATAAGAGCAAATCTAGTAAGAACAGAAGCCAGAGGAGATTTTGTGAACTACTGTAGAATCTTGAAATGTTAAAAATTTGATCTGCAAATTAATTTAGTTATTGCATCACATATACTCTATTAAGATCTCAGTAGTGTATTTCACTAGATCTTTATTTAGGATTACAACTTATTTTCTTGAAAAAGTTTGCACAGAAACATAATACAAAGCACTATAACATTATGTGTGATCTGTAAGCCTGAAAGTCTTTTCAGTAATTAGAAACATTTTTTTTTTTCATTTTTGACTAAGTTGTTAGATTCTCTAGAGATAAGTAAATCAGCACACATTTCGCCCAAAGTCTGAAAAGGCAGTTCTTGGAAATAGCTAGAATCAACTTCTTTTAGTTACTTAAATGGAGCCCTGAGTTTGAGACTTTTCTACCGATGCGTTGTTCTGGAAATCAATGCCTATGTTTTCACTTAGATTCTATGGAGCTTATTCAACATTAATGCTCAGCCCTGACATTGTCTTAACAAGATGAGTTAAAGATAAAGAAAGTATCAAAGTTTGCAAAAAATTCTTTGCTGTTTAAAGTATTTCTAACTCAATTTAACCTTCACCAATAGCTAAATGTTTTCTTTTTGTGATTGTTGGATCAGATAGAAGTTTTATCCAAACTATTTATCCTAATCAGCAGTTGGAGGAGAAGAATGTTAAATAAACGATCTTATTTTGATTCTTTCTTTGGATGTTTACCAGGCTGTTGACAAAACCCAGAGAATGTTTAATGACTTGGTGGGGAAACTTGAAACAGAAGTGGGAACTGCTCTCAAGGAGACTCATTTGCTATCTTTTTTTCAGCTCAACAAAAGGAAAATGATGACAGGCCACCTCTTGGTACCCAGTTTGGATTAGAAAATTCATCATGCTCCTTGTCCAGAGTTCAATTCTCTCACATTGAATTAAATAAACATTCTCAATGAAAGCCAGAAAGACACAGATAAAGTTCAGATGTCTTTAAAAAGAAATTTTACACAGGGGATCGAAGGGGATAGGCTCTCCAAAGTCTCACACATAGACTTATGCAAGGTTGCTTGTGTTGTGCCAAGAAATAAGGCGTGTGGCCTCAGCGCCTCATGATGACTGAAAGCTTGTGGTCACAAACTTAAGAGAGTTATCTCTTAGGAATGTGGTGATAAATAAGCCATTATAATATTAACCAAGGAAACAGTTTGTATGCACATCCATTAACGGAATTACTGGAGTTATTCAATTTTAAATCCTTATTAATCTTTTTATATCTTGGGTAATACCAATTCCCTAAAGTATGCTATTTAAAGCTAAGGGAAAAATGCATTCTCAAGGACCTATTGCCAGCAAAGAAGCTGTTTTCAACATCTGGGAATAAAAATCACCACCAAATATAGATCATTGGGTCAACTCGCTTTGGGAAATGGTGAAATTCAAAAACGTGAGTTACAACATTTGCATGAACTTGCTAGCTTCATGGTAACTAATTTAGAGTCTATTCCCAGATCTGTATGCTGACTGAGAAAGTACAGATGTGATTGGAGCATCATTAACCTAACTGCCAGCAGAATTCTGGTAAGGTATTGCTAGGCCAATCATTTGCCTCCCTGTCTTCTTGATTTAATTCATTATTCTTCGATCGATAGCAAAATACAACCAAAGAAACTTATTTATTATTTCCTATCTAATAACCTCACCCATTTCTACAAAGAACTGGAAATTTGTATTAAATTACTGCTCTCTGTTTAGAACAATTAAAGCCAACATAAAATTTCTCAGGACCTAGAATGGGTGTCATCATTCTGATGCAGGTGTTACTCCAAAATTCTTAGTCAATCATTTGATAATGACACTTTAGTCTTATTTTTTTTATCAGCTGTCATTTAATCATTTTCTAATCTATATTTTGTTCTCACTATTACTGAATGTTTCCTTTTACTTTCCATCTAAACTTCTCTGAAGAATGGTCAACTATCCTCATTTACCATTCACTCTTAACTTTCTGTAGATTTTTCTTCACCTAGCAGCTCAGCTGACATTGTTCCCATTTACAGTAACATCTTCCTCATTTTCTGTCCCAGTGGTAATCTGTTGCACTGAGCATATTATAGTATTCACTCCTTCTTCAAATGACATTTCTTGGAATGACTCTTGGATATCTGTATTCCTCACTCCCTTTTTCTTACCTTTCTCCTTTGGATACCTGTTTTCTTCCACCAACCTTAAATTTTGAAGTTCCCAGGATTTTATTATCTTTTCACTAATTTCTCTACTATGTCCTTTCTCTGGTTGATAATTTTCATTCACACACACACACACACACACACACACACACACACACACACACCAGCCAGAATTCCTCTGGTAAGGAAAAGCAACAATCTTTTTATCCAGCTGCATCCTGCACATATCCATTTGGCTTTCACATAAATAACTCAAGCTCAACATGTGCAAAGTTGAACTTTCCCACTGACATTTCTACTCTCAGTGTTCACTAACTCTTATGGTTGTACCACCAGTTTTAGAAACAAGAGTTTCTAGTACTTGCACATTCTCTCCCCATCATCCTACTTCCAATCAATCTTATAGTCTTGACATTTTTATATCTGAACTATTTATTCAATATCTTCATTTCTCCCCCATCCCAACCACAACTTTCTTAGATTGACTTAAATCATATTTTTCTTAGATGGCTAAAACTACCTCCAATATGGTTTTCTGCCTCCAATATATTTTTTTAATGCATCCCCTCTATTGTAGTCAGCATAATCTAAAACAAAAAAAAAAACACCTGATCCTAATATACCCTATTTAATAGCCATTAATGTATCTGTGGAGCTTGTGGTCAAACAAGGTACAAGCACCTACATATATAGCATATTTAAGTACCTAAAATTTGGAGCCTGGTTTAATTTCTGTGTAAGAGAAAAACTAAAAATGATATTAAAGTGGCTTCTATAAGGGAGACTTGTATTTCTATCTCACATAAAAGAATTCTTAAGGTAGGACAGATCCAGGCTGATACAGAAGTTTCACAATGTCCTCAGGGACCAAGGATCCTTTTTTTCTTGCCCTGCCATGTTTAGCACAAAATTGCCATTCTCAAGATCACTTTATGATTCAAGATGATTGCCGGAACCATACTACCTGTTCTAGGCAGCAGAAAGAGAAGATAGAAAGTGGAGAACAAAAAGCATCTCAAACAACTTCTAAGGATTTTTTTCTTCAAAGTGACACACAATAGTAATAGGGGAAAAAATGAGTATTTTATAAGATGGGCTCCAAATAGAGAGTTATTCTTATTTTCTTATTTATTATTTTATATTATTTATATTCTATTATCTTATTATGTTTTATATTCTAGTCTCATATTCTAATCCCTAAATTCTTATTTATATTCTAGTCATGGAGTTTTGAATAGCAATCTTTTCTTGATTATTGATTACATTGCTCCTTAGAGGATGATTTTAAAGATTAAATTACATTTTGTATAAAATAACAGCAGTGCATGGCACATAGAAGGTACTAAATTAACTTTTTTTTTTTTTTTCTGTTAATGATACTTAAAGAGGAGAAAAGAACTGGAAGAACTTAGCATGAAAGTTATTCTAAAAATGGTTTACCCTGGGCTATTTCAAAGATCTAAAAATTTTGTAGCTGTTTGACCCTCTGTTGTTCTTTCTTCTCCTATGGAAGCTAGACCCAAAGTCCTCCACAGGCCTTCCCGACTAGGAAAAGAAAAAGGACAGAAAAGGGGCGCCTGGGTGGCGCAGTCGGTTAAGCGTCCAACTTCAGCCAGGTCACGATCTCGCGGTCCGTGAGCTCGAGCCCCGCGTCAGGCTCTGGGTCAGGCTCTGGGCTGATGGCTCAGAGCCTGGAGCCTGTTTCCGATTCTGTGTCTCCCTCTCTCTCTGCCCCTCCCCCATTCATGCTCTGTCTCTCTCTGTCCCAAAAATAAATAAACGTTGAAAAAAAAATTAAAAAAAATTAAAAAAAAAAAAAGGACAGAAGAGAGGAGTGAAAAGGAACAGTGGGCCATCAGGAGAGAAGCGAACAAGTAGTCAACTCTAAGGTTCATGAATAATGAACTACTGTGCTACCCCCTGAAGAAGTATAGGATAAAGTAAAGGTAATATAAAATCAAAGCAACCCAAATTCCCTGCTCAAAGTTTACATTTTCAATAAGAGCTTTAAGGTCTCTTTTATATAGTCTTCTAGAATTGGTGCATATTCTTAGCACTTGATATTTTGTTTTAATAGGATATAACATTCATCCTTTCTGCTATAAAGGGATATACATTAATAATTAATTAAATATTAACTAATAGAATGTCTAGATATCCTTAGTGAGCTAATATTTTGTGGCCATTTTGAACAAATAGACCCTCCATTATAAATTTATTGTGAAGAATAGCATTGTGTAAAAGTTATGGTGAAAAAAATGAACTATATATAAAATGACTAATACTTTGCTGAGTGTATTTTGAAATCCTAGTAAGTAGTTGTTATTATATAATGATGATGAATCTGTGTCCTATTAGTATTTATCAGTTTGCTTTCTAGGAAAATATGTTTCAAAGAATATTTTTATAATAGGATATGTAGTGGAACTTTTTTAGTTGCTCTGGATTTTGTCACTAGAATGGAAAATTAGGGACAAATTGCTTGTCCTGGCATACTCTAAAACGAACCAGATGTCTCAGAAAAAGCCTACTACAGTATTTATGGGTAAAAGGATTCACTGTCTCCAGCTTTCAGATGACAGGGTAGAGATAGATAGATAGATAGATAGATAGATAGCATAGAATGATCAAATAAAATGTGAAGTTTAATAGTGAATATAAACAGATGGGAGTTTTCTTTTGATAGTCTTTAAAATTTTCAGGACGTTTGAAATTAAATCTAAATCAAAAGTCACCAAAAAAACTTAAAAAAAGAAAAGCATTACAATTTTAGGGGATCATATCTCTTTACACTCTCCTTAGGGGGATAATCAAATTAGCTCCACTACCAAATTAGCTCTGCTACCCCCAAACATCCTTCATCGCTGCCTCCCCCACAAGTCTTTATAAACAGAAAGAGGAAAGAACCAATGAAATAATGATTTGTTGGGTCAGTGGGGAATTTTCAACAGTTCCTTCCTCTAGCTAGGGTGTAGGAGGTGAATAACATAACCCCTGCCTCCACTTTTGTGAGGAGACTACTATCCCATTTACCAGTTAGATATCTGTTTTTGGAGGAGTTCAGCCAATATGAAGGCTGTGCTTTTTAGTTGGGGGAAAAGGAACTTGAGAATGAAAATAAATGAGGGAGAGAGAGAGAGAGAGAAGGAAAGGGAGAGGGAGAGAGAGAATGAGGGACAGAAGGGGGCAAAGAAAGGGGGAGAGAAGGAAAAGGAAAGCAGCTCACACGCTTAGCATGACTTTTCTAAATTAAATGGACATCAAAGAAGACAGCCAGTCTTACACAGTCTTGCCAGGACCACCGTTCCTTCAAATTCTGATTTCCTCATGAGACGTACAGATAAATTCTTTCCAAATCCTGCTGAACTCTTGTACTTTCCATGACCTCAGAGATACAATTCCAATTATCTTCCAATACTCCTTTTTTTAATATATTGTATGATTTTATTAATATAAAGCTAAAAAATGGACTACTTATTTATGATTGAAGGTTTTTTTTTAAATGATTTATTGTCAAATTGGTTTCCATGCAACACCCAGTGCTCATCCCAACAGGTGCCCTCCTCAGTGCCCATCACCCACTTTCCCTTCTCCCCCCAACCCCTATCAACCCTCAGTTTTTCTCAGTGTTTAAGAGTGTCTTATGGTTTGCCTCCTTCCCTCTCTGTAACTCTTTTTTCCCCCCTTCTCCAGGGGGGACCCTGGTCTTCTGTTAAGTTTCTCAGGATCCACATAGGAGTGAAAACATATGGTATCTGTCTTTCTCTGCGTGACTTATTTCACTTAGCATAACACTCTCCAGTTCCATCCACATCGCTACAAATGGCCAGATTTCATTCTTTCTCATTGCCAAATAGTATTCCATTGTATATATAAACCACATCTTCTTTATCCATTTGTCAGTTGATGGACATTTAGGGTCTTTCCATAATTTGGCTATTGTTGAAACTGCTGCTATAAACATTGGGGTATAAGTGCCCCTATGCATCAGGACTCCTGTATCCCTTAGGTAAAATCCTAGCAGTACTACTGCTGGGTCATAGGGTAGATTTACTTTTAATTTTTTGAGGAACCTCCACACAATTTTCCAGAGCGGCTGCACCAGTTTGCATTCCCACCAACAGTGCAAGAGAGTTCCCGTTTCTCCACATCCTCTCCAGCATCTATAGTCTCCTGATTTGTTCATTTTAGTCACTCTGACTGGCGTGAGGTGGAATCTCAGTGTGGTTTTGATCTGTATTTCCCTGATGAGGAGTGACGTTGAGCACCTCCTATCAGCCTCTGCTACTGGTAGTATGGACTATCACCAGCAGCCAGCCCTCCTAGGCATAGTGTGTGGTGATAGCTGGGAATAGCAGCTCTTCCTTAAACAAGCTTTTACTTAAACACCTTCCTTAAACATCTTCCTGTGTTTCCTTAAACATTTCCTTAAACTTTTTCCTTAAACTTTTTCCTTAAACACCTTCCTGTCTGGAGGAGGTGTCTCTGCTCATATTGTGTACATACTCTTTGTCTCCTGATAGAAATCATTTCCAGAGCAATCCAAAAGTCTCACTTAATTTCTATTAAGTTTTCTTTTAAACATTATAAAGAGGGAACAAGCCAGTCTGACTGTAATCTAATATGACAAAGAAGTAACTTCACATTACCCTTTGAGGAACTGAATTCATAATTTACGGAATTGAGACTTTAGGTCCTTAGGTTTTTATAATTATATCCTAATGTTTTTGTTTTAGAATGAGATAAAATATTCACTTCACTATTAATATTCTCTAAACATTTGTATTCTCATGCTCAAAAACATGTTTTGCCTTCCACTTGACTATAATATCCAGGGCCCTGGGCTTGCATTAAAGGCTCTATGCAATCCAAGCCAATCGTTCTTGCCTAATATTTCACTATTCCTCACATGAATTATCTATCCTAACCTCTAGCCTGTGATTTCCTTCTTCATACTGTCTCTGGTATTTGTCTTCTCCTTTACATTCCCACAGCTAACACTGTAGTCTATTTCATTATAAACTTACATCTGGATTATTACAGCAGCCTACTTAGGTAGTCTTGTCAATGCCATTTTCAAACTATGCTGCAGGCTGCTACTGGGTAACTCTTCCTAAAACATGACTTTTACCATGTGCCCTGTTCAAAACTCACCAATGACTCCTAATTTTCAAGAATAGAATCATCATTTTAAGATTTTTCCATGCCTGACTCCGTAGCAACTTGTAACTTTATCTGCTTTCCCAGTAGACTCCCTATCTAGTTATTTTTGTTTCCTCTTTTCTTTGCAATGTACCTGACACCTTCCCCCACTGCTTTGTACCCTTCCCCAGCTTACCTAGGCCTTCGTTTTTACCTATAAAATACTCCTCATTTTTCCAGCCCATTTTTTCACCTCTTTCTTTAAGTAGATTTCAATAGAATACATATTCAACCAGTAGCTTCCATCTATGACATTTGTTAAATTTTATTGTTTTTCTGGTCATTTGGAAGGCAGTACTTGTAAAAGGAACATGGACTTTGGAATAACAAGATTGCACACTTGGGTTCCATGTCCACCACCTTACTACTACCTGTGAAACTTGGCATACTACCTCACCTTTCTGAGGTTCATTTACCTCATATGTAAAAATAAATTAGTACATTTATATACAGGTTAAGTGTGTGATTTTGTGTTTCCAATAAAGTGTAGTCTTATAGAAAGCAGAATTGTACATCTTATAGTCTATATCACCCAATGTAGAACTAGTCATGGCAGATGCCCACAACCAGTCATCTAGGACTGTCATCTTCCAACTTGGATCTGTGACCCCAGCGGGTACACAAGGATTTTCCCAGAAATACATGGACATGAATAGCTTAAAAACCTGGGGCTGGCGCCTGGGTGGCACAGTCGGTTAAGCGTCCAACTTCAGCCAGGTCACGATCTCGCGGTCCGTGAGTTCGAGCCCCGCATCAGGCTCTGGGCTGATGGCTCAGAGCCTGGAGCCTGTTTCCGATTCTGTGTCTCCCTCTCTCTCTGCCCCTCCCCTGTTCATGCTCTGTCTCTCTCTGTCCCAAAAATAAATAAACGTTGAAAAAAAAAACAAAAAACAAAAAACAAAACCTGGGGCAAACTTCTAGATCTTTAACTTCCATCTATGTTCTTTCTTGAAGAGTCAGCTACCTAAGAAAGTGCCTATAGCCAAGGAATTAATAGTTATTTTTCTGCTTTATAAAGAAAGTTTGAGTCTTTCTTTCATTCATAACCCATGGTATTCACACATTTAGAGAGCTGGAAAAAGGTACAATTCAAAATATTCTAAATACGGGTATTATGACACTAATGAAAAGGAATGACACTACTGTTTGACAGACTTTTTTTTTTTAACACATCAGATAGCTTCAGATTCTTTGCAAGAAGTAAAATGGAGTAGACTGTAATCAACTATGGATCATCAAAAATAACTTTTAATGATAAATCACCATGTTATTTTTGGCATGTAACTCAGAGAGTTTACAAGGAATTGTATGACATGATGAAAATAAAACTCCCTCCATTCCATTTTTCTTATTTATGAGTACATGGCTCCTCAGGGCCTAGATCTATAAAAATGAAAAGTGGGTAGCTAATAGGTGTTGAAACGTATCTTATTCTAGCAATAAAATATATTCATCTTAGGATATAAGGACGCACTAGCTAAAAGAAAAGAAAAGAAAAGAAAAAGTCCTTATCCATAAGAAATGCATTTCATAAAAACCTTCACCTTAAAATTTAATAATTACCTAACAATATGTGTAATATATGCTGGTAGGGTTGATATTTAAATTAATAGCAATAATCACAATAATATGTACAATAAAACACTTTTTGAAATATTGGACATCATATCCCAGGAAATAAAGAAAAGCAACCTGTGATTTCAATGCCTATTATTGTGGCAGAGAGGCATAATGCAGAAGCTAATAAAATAATTTAAGACTAAAAATATAGAACATTATGACAAAGTAGTCCTTGGTGGAAACTAAGTTTAAAAAAGGAACTAGTATGTACATTTTAAAAACAGATTATAGAGGACACTAAATTGCTGTGACATTTATTAAGGTATTAAATGTTTAAAACAGTGCAAGATTGTCTTACTGTCAATTTTTGTAATATACTAGATATCTTATCTTCATGTTTTACAGAAAGTATTTCAACATCTGATAACATATTTAAATGTTAACTTAAAAGTGTGCAAATATATATGTGGGTGTATACATATATGTATATATACATACATAATACATACATATATATATATATATATATATATATATATACTTTCACAAAATTACTTTAGAAGGTATTAAAGCGAAGATGGTTAAGCAGCACCATTTAGTCAAACATTTTTTTCACATATTAATCCTTGCAATTAAATGAGAATCTAGTAATACTAAAAGAATACACAAAATAAGATAACAACCTGTTTTTTTTTTTTTTTTTTTTTTTTGGTGAGCCATACAATTAATCTTTCAAAATAGAAATTATCGCTAAAAACTAAAGAAAACAATTATGCTTTCCAGGGAAATCAAGATGAGACTTATTTTCCTACCATAAATAATCAGGACAATGCCAAAATATTTGAAACTTTTTTTTTCAGATATTGGACAACCATCATCATTCCAGGACTATTATCCTGATATTCAGAGAAGGTAAACAAAAGTGGTGAGCTAGGTTATGTTTGTGGCTTTCTCTTTAGAGGCTTTCTAACCCATGGTGCAGGGAGGGAAATCCCAACTATAGAATGGCATTCTATATAAAGAGGCAGAGATCACGGGGCACCTGGGTGGCTCAGTTGGTTGAGCATCTGGATAGGCTCAGGTCATGATCTTTCAGTTCAGCTCCTGAGTTTGAACACCACATGGGGCTCTGTGCTGACAGCTCAGAGTCTGCAGCCTGCTTTGGATTCTGTGTCTTCCTCCCTCTCTGGCCCTCTCCTGCTTGCTCTCTCTCTCTCTCTCTCTCTCTTTCTCTTTCTGTCTCTCTCAAAAATAAACATTAAAAACATTAAAAAAATAAAGAGGCAAAGATCAAATTTCAGGGAGGTAAAGGCAGCTGGAGGCTGAGGAGCAGAGTATAAGAAAAGAAGGTATACAGGGAAAGAGTTCCAAAAGTCTATATAGAATACCCTGGGATCTGTTGCTGAATTCTAAGTTCCACATGCATAGAAAAATATCCACTTGTCCAAGAAAAGAAATACCAGAGATATATAACTAAAAATATGTAGAGTTTGCACAGTTCTGGAATACTTTTGTGTTTTAGCCAGCCAGAATAGAGAGATTACGTTGAACACTCAGGACAATCAGGAGAGATGGCCAGACATAATAGGAAAAAAAAAATTTTTTTCTGGAGTAAAACTACCATGGACTTGCTAATAAAACTTAAAAGGCAAGCCTCAAGATAAATAACTTAACTATATGGCAGACCAAAGTCCAACAGCCTTTGAAAGAATTTTTAAAGAACTATGCTACTCAACAATATAAAATTAACAAATGTCCAACACCCAATAAAAACGAGTAGACATATGAAGAAGCAGGAAAATGTTACCTATAACCAGTAATATAATAATTATTATTATTATTGATTTTACCATTAATAACCATCAATTTAATTCAGCACATTCACAAATTAAGAGAATACCACATGACCACCTTCATAGACCATACAATTGAACACCAATTTATAGCAAAACTTATAGAATTTCCCTCATTACTTTTATATTTATTATTGAGAAATTTTCTGAATAGAGGTACTCTTTTGCCCCCATATATTTACTTTTTTAATTTTTTATTTATGTTAGTATAAATATATAAACATTCTATTTTGTGGATTAAAATTCAATACTATAATTATTTAATTTTTTTCTTAAATTTTTTCTTCTTGGTCATTGAACACAACGTCAGGTTTGTTCCTGTGTATTTTTTATCTTTCTAAAAAGCCAAAATAATTTTGAAAAAGAGCAAAGGTGAGGACTTATTTTATATGACTTCAAATATAAATATATGTATAAATCAAGGGAGAAAAAAATAGAGTGCCCCAAATGAACACACACGCATATATGGTTAATCATCGTTAACAAATATGCTAAGATAGGTGGGAAAATATTTTCTTTCCAACAAATGGTGCTGGTACAACTAGATATCCATTTGAAAAAATATATGCCTCAACCCTTACTTGACACTATTCATGCAAAATTAATTTCAGATGGATCCTAGACATATTGTAGAACTTAAAACTACAAAAGTTTTAGAAAAATGAGATAGGAAAAAATCTCTGTACATCGGGTAGAAAAAGGTCAAAAAGTATGAATCATAAAAGGAAAAAAATCAATAACTGGACTTCATTGAAATTAAAAATTTATGCCCTACAAAAGACACGTTTAAGAAAGACAAAGACCTGGAGAAAATATTCCCAATGCACATTTCTGATAGAAGACTGGTTTCTAGAATTTATAATAATTCCTACAACTTAGGGGTGCATAAGTGGCTCAGTTGGTTAAGCATCTGGCTTGGGCTCAGGTCATATCTCACAGTTCGTGGGTTTGAACCCCGCATTGGGCTCTGTGCTGACAGCTCAGAGCCTAGAACCTGCTTCAGATTCTGTGTCTCCCTCTTTCTGCCCCTCCCCCGGCTTGTGCTCTGTTTATTTCTCTCTCTCAAAAATAAATAAGCATTAAAAAAATGGTTTTAATAATTCCTACAAGAAAACAACTTCATTTAAATGAATAAAATAAGATAAACAACTTCATTTAAATGAATAAAATAAGATAAATAACTTCATTTAAATGAATAAAGTATTTGATAAGCTTTTCATAAGAGAAGCTATGTGGAAGACCAAGAAGCCCATGACAACTTGCTCAAAATCAGGAGTCCTATAAAACCACCGTAAGATATTACTACACATCAACTAGAAAGGCTACAATTTAAATGACTCTCAGGAATTCTGCTTCTGTCCAGGAAGGATTAACTGCTACAACCATTGCCTTCTGAATGTAAACATCTAACTGGATAAAATATTTGCAACAACTCTTTCCAGACATTGAACAACAAAGGCAGAGTCCTGGGATCACAGAGAGAAGGGAAACAAACAAGGTCAGCCCTATAAATGCTCCAGTGTGCTTCCTGGAAGCAGTTTCCAGGCCGCAGGGTAGGAGGATGAGCCCAAAGGAAGCCTGGTAGCCTCATGAATTTGTAGATTTAAAAAGATAGAAATCAGAGTTTGAGGAGGCCAAGTTCTCTGGACAAGAAAGAAAAGGGAACTGTGAAAAGGGAGAGCATTTTCTTTAGAAAGATTGTACAAGCCGCTCTAAAACTTATATGACGATTCAAAAGACATAGAGTACGCTAGTCAATTTTGAACTAGGTGTAAAGCTCAAGTTAACATATTACCAGAATTCAAGAATTAATAAATTAATAAATTAATTAATTCAAGAATTAATAAAGCTATAATAATCAAGACATTGTAATATTGGTGTTAAGGATATCCAAATAGGCCAGTGAAACAGAATAGGGAGTCTAGACATGCATGTATGACCAATAAATGTTTGTCAGACTGTGAAAACAAGAAAATGGGTGAAGGACAGACTTTTCAACAATGGATGGTGGAACAACTGAATATCCATGCAGAAAAAAATAGACAAACCTGAACCCTCAAGTCAACCTTCAGAACGATTAGAGACCTAAATTTACGACCTAAAACTATACATCTGCTCAAAGAAAACATAGTAGAAAATCATAACCTTGGGTTAAACAAAGATGTCTTAGGGTATATAAAGCTAATACATAAAAAAGATCACCCCATGAACATCAAATTAAAAACTTTTATTTTTAGAAGAAAACTATTTTTAAAAAAGGAAGAAGCAAGCCACAAGCTGGGAAAAATATTTACAAAACAATGATCTGATAATTTTTTAAGTTATTATTAATTTGCTATTAAGAGAGAGAGAGAGAACTTGTGCAGGGGAGAGGCAGAGAGAGAGGGAGACGGAGAATCCCCACCAGGCTCTGTACTGTCAGCCCAGAGCCTGATGTGGGGCTCAAAGTCACTAACCATGAGATCATGACGAGCCAAAATCAAGAGTCTGATGCTTAGCCGACTGAGCCACCCAGGCTCCCCTGACAAATGTCTTGAAGTTAGAATAGATAAATAACATAATAACTCAATGAGACAAAACATTAATAATGGGTTGAGGATTTGAACAGTTTACTGAAGAAGACATAAAAATAACAAGCCCAAGAAATGATACTGAACATCACGTCATTAGGGAAATGAAAATTAAAATCACAATGAAATACTATCAGCCATCCACTCTGTTAGTGTCATATCTACAAAATCTTTGGTTAACCCTTTTCTTCTATGTATTCTTCTCATAGTTCTATATTTTTGGGTCCACATTCAGGTCTATGATCCATTTAGTATTAATTCATATATATGAGGCAAGGTATGGAACAACATCTACATTTTGCATAATGATAGCCCATTGTTCCAGCACCATTTGTGTTTGCTTTTTACATTGAATTCTCATTGCACGTTTGCCAAAATCAATTGTTCTTATATGTGTGGTTCTATTTCTGGAGTCTTTATTGTATTTAATTAATCGATTTGTTTATTTGATGTCAGTGTCATACTGTCTTGATCAGTATAACTTTAATTAGTCTTGAAATCAAGTGTTAATCTTCCAACTATTTCATTGTTTTTAAAAGTTGTGTTGACTATTCTGTGTCATTTCTGTATAAAGTTTGTAATCAGTTTGACACTTTCTACAAAAAAAGCCTCCTGAGATTTTGGTTGTAATTTTTTTGAATATATAAGTTAATGTGAAAAGAATTTACATATTTAAAATATGAGTTCTCCAACCCCTGTTCAATGTATATCTCTTCTTTTATTTAGGTGTATTCTTTCATTTATTCCAGTAATGTTTTATAGTTTTTGTATAGGTATAGTACAACTGATTTATCCTTTATTTCTTATTCCCTCTTGGTGTGTATGAAGCATCATCAATCTAAACATCCTTACTAAATTTTGTTGGGGTTAATCCTGTTTTGGTGGGGGGCAACAACTATAAGGAACGTGATCACTTTTTCAGATAAAACATTAAAAAGAATATCACTCTTCTTGCTCAAATAAAAAAGAAAAAAAACTTGAGAAAAGGTTTTAATTGACTTGGCTGGTTTACCTACATGAGTCTGACTTTGTCTGTCATGAGTGCTTTGTCAGTAAAACAGAAGATAACTTCATAATACTGGCTCAAACAAGTGGAAAATTATTTTTCCTCCATTATCAAAACTAAGGGAAACAGCCTATAGCCAGAAAAGTGGCTCAAAACCCAAGCTCTTTCCATTTTTCTGGTCCAGTATCTTTGATGTTGGCTTAGGTGTTCATGCTTATTGCATTGTGGTTACAGAAGGGGCGCTGCATCTCAGGTATTACATCTAAACTTAGGCTGGTAAGAGAACAAACTGGCAAAAGGACAAGCCAACTGTTTCTGCTTATTCTTATGGGAGAAGCAAAATCTATCCCCAAGTACTATTCAGCAAACTTGTACCTCATTGGCCAGAAAGCACCACATGGCCACTCTTAGCCACATGGGATTCTGGGAAATTGATTATTTTATCTTTCCAACCTCTTTGATAAAATTGGGAAGAGGAGAAATGGATTATATTCAAGTATTTGGGAAATCAAGCTCTAATGTCTGCCACACTGACAAATACTATGTGTAGCAGATAGAAATGTGTTTTTAATCCAGCCTCGGTTATGAGCCTGTCTCTGAAGGTAGGGGAGGACACACTCGATTTTTACAAGAGAAATTCAGGGCATGACTAGGTTGACAGAGATGATGTTTATCAATCACACACAGAGTGAAGGCAATCTCTGCAATGTCTCTCTTGGGATAATGCAATTGGATTGAATTCTCAGCAGCATTCTCCTTTATTTAAATTGGATTAGCAACAGAGTTTATATTAACACATATTATCCACTCCTAAGACCTACAAAGATTTCTCTAGAGAGGAAATATTGTACGTGAAAAAAAAAATAAGAGCATGGGTCTGAAGTCAGAGTCCTGTGTTCAAATCCTAGAATATTATCTAGATTTGTCATAGTCCATAAATAACCCAACTCTTGGAAGCTCAATTTCCACATCTATAAAATGGAGATAACTACACTGAATGGCCATAGTATTGGGGGAAGATTAAAGGAGATAACTTACATACAGCGTCTAGTTTCTACCTGGCACTTAAAAATGTCCGTTTCTTTGCTATGACTTCTTTCTTCTACTTTTCCCTTTTATTTCTTCTGACTAGATTTAAAGCATCTCTGAAGCTCCTATTTGTTCTATTCCCCAAAGGACTCCTTAAATGCCACAAGACATCCAAATTTTCAGAAGTTTGCATAACATTTTTGAAAGAGCCATGGAAACATATATGTCTGGCCAAATGACCCTAACCTTCCCAGGTCTAACCAAATGATAGTGTTGTGAAGCCTTGTCATCCTGGCTGTGTTCAGGATACAAACTTCCCTCATGATGCTGAGACTGATTTGCACACAGTAGAGGTCAACTCTGTCATATTTCTTTAGGAAAGCCTCCCCTGTTTTTCTAGTCAATTCATACATTTTTAGTATGACCCCACATTAACATGTATGTCTCTGTTCCAGTGCTCACAGAAATTCTAATCTTGTGTCTGCCTCTGTGTGGCCGTTTTTAAATTTAGATTTGTATTTCTGAAGAAAGGGATAGTATTTTCTTCTGTTCACAACTGTATCCTAAGTGCCTATGCTCGAGATAAGAGATGGAGAACATTCCAGAATCAAGTACCTTTTCTGAGTTGTCCCTAAAACACATCTTCACCCCTCCCCTTCCCACAATTTATCAACACTTACTTGGATTGTAAAACTTAGGATGCTGCTTTGTGCCAAAGATAGCAGAAGTTATGTTTCTCTGTCACTAGCAACTTAAGGTCTTCTTTTTAATGATTTGTTTCTTAATTTATTCATTCACTTGCTGAAGTAGTTTTATTTTGGAAGAAAATATGCCATGCAGCTCTCATTTTTTAGTTTCATAAATGAAAGGATCCATTTACAAAAAGTGGGGACTGAGATAAAAGGCTCTAAAAATGCATTTCCCCTCAAGCAGATGGACTAGTACAATGTGCCGTGGAATGGACGTTTCCTGTCCTACATCCACAGAAGCATGGGAATGCAAGTTCATGATTGCGTGTTGGGGCCTCAGATTCAGAGTTCAGCCCTTGTAAGAGCTGTGCTAAGAGGTTTCTGCACTGTCTACCACCTCCAATTTGGAAACCCATTTGACTTTTTCCATTAGTGTTTTTCTTCTTTTTGAAGTGTTGTAATTCAGCCTCAGTGTGTGGTCTGGCTTCATTCTCACAAGAGCAGAGACTGGAAGACTTGAGCCAAACTGTGGTGGGCCAATGATACAAATTGCCTCTATTTTCCGTTTTAACAACAATTGTTTTTACTTTAACAACTCTGAGGCTGGAACTTTCTTGGGCGGCAGGGAGGAGGAGAGTGGAATTTTGAATATCCATGAATAAAAAAATAAATAAAAATAAAGGATAAATCTATGTGAAGTGGCCCACAAGAAGAAAAATGATTATATATCACTAGTAGTATTTATATTTTATATAAGTATATACAATACATATATTATATTTTGAATTTAAAAAATGCTTCTATGTGATTTGTCAGGAGTCACCAAATTGGTACATGCTATGACTTTGCCACCACAAACCAACTTACTCTGTTTCATAGTGTATTATACTTCCTTTAGGATTCTAATTTGGGCTTGAATCCATGTGTTTCCATAAGTCAGCCACTCTTGAACCTGAACCAGCTCCTAACCTCACTTTTTGAATAAGTTAATGGGGGATATGTCCACATTTAATATCCAGTGTTGTATTCATTGCCTTTCTGGTTACCCATAATTGGATGATTACAGAAGGGAAATCTATTGTAGAGTGCGGAGTGCGATGCACCTCTCACTATGTTGAAATTTATGTTCATAATGTAAATTATGTAATAAATTATATGGTAAATGCAGGAACAAACATGTGGCTCTGAACTGAAATTCAACATGACACTCTCAAATAAATGTTGAAATGTTAGACAAACCATTTGTTTTTACTACCTCAACTTTTAAAGTCTGCTAAATGGGATAATGATTCCTGTCTCCACCTATATTGAAGAATTAAAGAGTTATTGTCTATAATGTGATTCTAAAGTCATCTGGCTCCCAGATGCACTGCTTTTTATAATAAAATCAGACATAGATAATCAACTTTATTCATTACTTACTATATAGCTCAATATTCAACTCAGGCTGAATTGAGAAGTTTTAAAATACTATCACTTCTCTGATCATTTTGTAAGAACGATTTGCCCACAACTCACATTCACCCCATTTTTATTAATTATAACCACAAATTCTGTGGTTGTATCTTCTTCTCACATAGTTGATATATTTCTTTGTCCCTCAGGATCTGAACCTATGTTTTCAATTCAGTCTGAACCTATTACTTTGGATTAGACTCTTTTTCAATCAATGTTGTCAGTGTTTACTCCACTTGTTCATTTCTGTATATATTTACTCAGTTCATATTTATTGACCACATTATATTTGCAAGGTATAGAGATAATACAAAAAATAAGAAACTCAAAGTTCCTGCCTTCAAGTAGTTTACATTTGGGGTTGGACTAGGTTAAGTTACAGAGAAAAACAAAAGAAAATATTGCATAGGGCATGTTAGGATGAATAATGATTTCTCGAAGAAGGTAACATTTGAAGAAAGATTTAAAATATGTAAAAAGTTAGGCATTCTGTTATGCGCAGAGGGAAGAGGAAGGATGAAGGCTGAGAAGGTGCAGAGAAGGTGGGGAATGCCAGAAAATTAGGCAAGGGCAAGGTTCCACAGGGGTCGTGGTCCATAATAAGTTATTCCAATTTTATGTAGAGAGTGTGATACCATGAAAGCATTTGAGTACAGGAAACATTCATGGTATTAGTTTCTAATACTATAATGGCCTGTTTCTTTGAAAGAACCAGGAAAAAAATCAGTAAGTATATACTGAAGGTTTTCTTTGTGCAGGACATTAGGCTCAAATTGTGAGTAAATAAATAACACAATTAGAAGCCTGGCCTTCAGAATCTAACAGTGTATTAGAGCAGATGGATCACAAACAGATAAGAAGATAGGGATAGTAGAATTGGATGAAGGTGATTAAAAGGCACAAACTTCCAGAGCGCCTGGGTGGATCAGTCCGTTAAGTGTCCAACTTCAGCTCAGGTCATGAACTCAGGGTCATGATTTTGAGCATTGCTCTAGGCTCTGTGCTGATAGCTCACAGCCTGGAGCCTGCTTCAGACTCTCTCTCTGTCTCTCTGTCTCTGTCTCTGTCTCTCTGCCCATCCCCCACTTGTGCTCTGTCTCTCTCTCTCAAAAATAAATAAAAATATTTTTTTAAAGGCACAAATTTCCAGTTATAAGTACTAGGGATGTAATATATATATAATGTCATATATATATATTGTCATATGTCATAATGTAATATATATATAATGTCATATATATATATATATGTGTGTGTGTGTGTGTGTGTGTGTGTGTAGTTTTGTTTCTTGGAATTTTTTTGCACTTGTATGAAGTGGTAGGTATAAACTAAACTTATTGTGATAGTCATTTCACATTACATGTAAGTCAAATCATTATGCTGTACACTCTAAACTTATACAGTGCTGTACGTCAAGTATATCTTAATAAAACTAGCAAACGTACTTGTACATCAGGAGACTGCACATGCCAAATTAGTGGGATGGCCTTCTTCTCCTTAAAGAGCTGATTCTTCCTTGGGAAAACAGAGCAGTCACAGGTAAGGCAAATGGATGACAACAGAAGATTACTCCACACTATGTGCAAAATATTTGAAAATAGGCATATCAAGGAGGGCAAGAATGGTAAGATGATGTTGGCTGGAGAAAGAAGCCTTGAATGGGGACTTGAACAACTAGCAGACATCAAAGAGAGAGGAAGAAAAAGAAGATACAACAGAATATAATATATAGGACTCATGGGGCATTAAGGATTTTGGACAAGTAAGATAGGAGAGAGGAATGGACAGGTCAAAATTTTGCCTTCCAAGCCAAGCAGAAATTTTTAAATTTATTGATGAAGATACTGTCAGAATTTGTTCAGGGGAGTAATGAAAACTATATGTGAGGAAGACTAGAGTGAAAGGGATATAAAGGGAGGTCCAATAAAATGAAAGAAAGTTTGAAGTAATGTAACCCAATCTTTATATTTTACATATGTAAAAACAGGAGCCCAAGAATTGAACTTATTTTTTCAGGTTTTTATGGCCTGTGAGGATCAAGGAAGGGGAGAGAGAGAGATGTGAGTAGGTGGCTGAAACCCAAGACAGGACACCCTTATACAGCTTAGTTTGGAGTGATGGCAGTACAATCACCAAAAGGTTTTAATGGATGTATAATAAAATATATAAAGGACATTTATAATTTGCATAAAGACATTTTTACTTTTTATTGAAATATAATGTGCATAAAGTATACACATTTGAAATGCAGAGTTTAATACATTTTTGCACAGGGAACATAGTTTTATGTAACTAAAAAACAGATGAAAAAATAGAACATATAGAAGATATAGAACATTCAAAAGCCTCTCTACTAACAGTCTACCAGTTAAAATGCCCTCAGATATTAACCAATATCCTCTTTTATCAACTAGATTCATTTTGCCAGTTTTAAACTTTAAACAAATGAAGTTATAAAATATAGGTATTCTTTTTTTATTGCTTTTGTTTATCTAATTTTAAATTCCGGTGTGGTTAACATACAGTGTTACATTTGTTTCAGGTGTACAATATAGTGATTCAACACTTCCACACAACAGCCGTTGCTTATCACAAGTGCACTTCCTCACCCCCATCACCAAATACAGGTATTCTTTCATGTATGGTTTCTCTGAATCATCCAACAGGGAGGTTCACCTGGTTGTTAAATACAGCAGTAGAGTTCTTCTTTATTATTTCTGTATATCATCACATCGTACAGATGTACAAATATTATTGATGGAGTTTTGTTTCCTGTTTTCTATTGTGACTAATACTGCTGTGAATATTCTCACACCTGCTTTTAGTGTACAATGATATGTGTTTCCCTTGATTACATAGCTAGAAGTGGAATTGCTGGGTTATAAGGTATGCATGCACAAAGCTTTATAGATACTGTCAGTTTACCAAAATAGTTATAAAAATGTATATTCCCACTAAGTGGTTTATAAGGGTTCTGCATCCCTCAAGGTCATTTAAAACAAAAGTTGAGAGTTTAACTGAAATTGTATTGAAGCTATAGATAAATTTAGAGAGAATTGGCATTTTAAGAATATGGAATACTCCAATCTCTGGCCATAGTGGTTTTTTTTTTTTTCCATTTATTAAGGTTTTCTTTGATTTCTTTTGTAACAATTTATAGATTACTGTGTTGAGGTATTACAGTTTTCATTATATTTATTCCTAGGTATTTGGTGACTTTCAAGCTATATTATTATTGATTTTTCTTTCAACTTTTATTTTATGAATGTCTATAGCTAGTATATAAATGTAATTCATCCATATAGAACGTAAATTCAAAAATATTGCAAAAATTTAATTATAATTGTTTATCGGTATACTTCTTAGATTTGTGTGTTTTCCATCCTTATATTTATGCTTCATTCTGAATTATTTTCTACTAATCTGTAATCTAATCACTGATACTGTCTTCTCCAATTCTTAAGTTGCCATTAAACCCATCTTTTAATACTCAATTTCAATTATCTAAGCTTTATATTTGATTTCCATTTTAAATACTGTTGCTGTTTGGTGAGGTTTTTCAAACTGTAATCTATTTTACTAAATATATTAATCTCCATTATTTAAGAATCTATATGTCTTTTCTTTGTTCTGGTTACTTGATTGCTGTTTTGGACATATTTTGTAAGTTTTGGAAAATACATAGAAAAAAGTATAAAGACTTTAGACATCTTCCTTCAGAGAAGATTTAGTGTGTTTGTTTTTCCAATCCAATTTGAGTATAGGCAGATCACTTCCATCTAGGCAAAACTGGTCTATTTTTAGTTGGTTCTTACTCCTTGTATGCAACCCTTGCAGCAATCTCAATGTAAAAAAGTCTTAAGTGTTTAAATGGGATCGTTCTTATTTGGGGGAGCTGAACGCTGCTTTTTGTCTCTCCAGCATCAGCAGATTTTCACAATCTCAGCTAAACTAGTTAGCTTCTGAGCAGCATCTCAGAGTTTCTCTGTAACAGAATTGGTGAGTCCTTGGGGGTAGAAATTATATGTAGACTGTCAGAATCACTTTCCTAAAGTCCCTTGTTATGGGTTTCTTCAAATTATACCTCTTCTAATAATGCTAAGTCCAATTGTTTTGTCTTCCAAGAGTTTCTAGGCTGCTGTTTTGTGATCATTTTCTATGTTCAGGGCTAGGAATTGGCAGTCAAGGTGAAAATGTAGAGACAGATGGAGGGTTCATTTTAATGCATTAGCTTTCTTTTCAGGAATTTGGTTCCTCGATTTCTGGTTGCCTTAGTTATTGGAAAATAATTTTAAACAGTTCTTTTTTTAGTTTGTTTCATTTCACTCAGCTTTAATAGTTGACCTCTGAGAGACATTTTGTCTAATACACTTACTGAATCACAGCAAGAATCTCTGAGTTATAAATATAGTTTCAAATATGTAAAATGATATTTAAGAAAAAAATTAAAACAGGAGAATCCTTTTTTCCATTATTGTACTATTTTCGGTTTGGGACTTTTGGGGTTCTGTTTGTTTTGCATATTTATTATAACTTTGCAATCCCAGTACATGACATTTAAGAAACTTTATAACCTGACTCTTGAACAACTTCTCCAATGCCATCTTCTGTCTTATCTCCTAAACCAGGCTGAACTTCTCAAGGCTTCAAAAATATTTCATGCATTTTCTCATATCTACATTTTTGCATGCAATTTTTATATTCCCAGAACTAAGCTTCTCAACTGATAAATCTGGAATATTTGCATGCAGCCAGTGGATTAAAGGTGTGGTAAGATATAGATCCTTTCAACTCACAGGTGGCTGGTCAGAGTCAGGACTGGCCAGAGCACTCAGGGAAGTTGCCTCCAACTGATAATTACTTCCTCGTTTCCCACAGTGTGCTGTAAAAATAGTATATGTGCTATGAAATGAACAAATTTGGAAGCAGTGGCCAAGAATATTTCCCTCCACTCTCTTCCACATTCCTATACACAATTAATTTTCATTCCATGAAAGGTTTTGCTCACTTTTTAAGACCTTGCACAATTGTAATCTCCTTTCCACTCACTTTATTCATTTCTATAACAACATAATGTTGTAATTTTGTGGCTTTTGATATTGTACCAAATATATGGGTTTTGAAGTTAGAAAAACTAAATTTGAATCCTACATGAGGTCTTGCGGTCATTGGTAAGTTTTCTTGGAGTGTCAGTTGTCACATCTGTAAAATGAGGGAAATACTACCTACCTCGTTATTTTAAAAATACTTTTTGAATGCATATTTTATGCTAACCACTGAGTTAGTCATTAGATTAAGAGAATTTTTGTGAATGTGTATAGCAATAGCATAGGAAACATCTTTTAATCCCTTAATTTGAAATTTTACTTTACATAATTTTAAGATCAGTAAATTAGATGGACAGCAGTTGGCAAAGGACTAGCACCAATTCATTGAGGTTCCAAATTTTAGAGCCTGAGTAAATATGCAAATTGTACCTTGTATCAGTTGGTCCCTTAAATTCTTATCGTTCTATAGATGAATTCTAAACTGTCTTCTTTGGAAGTCTGCTTGAAAGACTTCTCTTACTTGTGAGATTCATTAATCTGAATAGAGAATCATACAAATTATATGGATATTGGGTTTGCTTCCTAACTCATGGCATCTTCCTTACAGAGGCTCATTTTTTGAACGCAATTGGTTATCAAGAATGCAGACCCTAAGCCAGTCAAACCTGGGTTTAATTCCTGTCTCTCCCATTTACTAGGTGTTCATCTCATGTAAATAGTGCATTCATTGATTAAATAGCCAGTCTAGGCTCCAGCTTCCTCATCTGTAGAGACTGAAGTAATAATTGCATATGACTTGTAGGAATTTTGTGAGGATAGGAGGGGATTCTACATGTAAAACTATTATGGCATAGTGGTGCCTGGGTGGCTCAGTCAGTTAAGCAGCCAACTCTTGATTTCGGCTCAGGTCATGATTTCAAGGTTCATGGGATCAAGCCCTGCACCAGGCTCTGCACTGTCAGTGCAGCTTGGGACTCTCTCTCTCTCTGCCTCTCTTTTTCTCAAAACAAACAAACAAACAAACAAACAAAAAAACAAACAAAAACTATTCTGGCATGGCACACAATAAGTGCTTAATAGCCACTGGCTATTGTTATTTTCCCAGCCTTAGGCTCTCTTCCAAGAGTCTCAGTGCATTGGCCAAAGAGCAATTTAATCTATTTCCTTCTTCCACCACCATTTTCCAGAGCCCTCAATCCCAGGTGAGAGTGTTGGAAAAAGTTTTCATTCTGAAATGTATTTGGGCAGGCCAGTTATTCCACATAAATCAAGCACCCCCTTGAGGTTCCCCATTTTTTAAAAGCATGGGAATGTGGGCTGTCTTGGCTTCACTGCTTTTGTCCGGTGTGTAGGATGTCCTGGCAGTCCATCCACTTGAGCCTGAAATTTGGCCTTGGGGCTGGGTTCTGCTCACTTCCTCCTAAGTGGGCTTTCAGGCCAGGAAAATGTTGTAATAGAGTTTCTTCTCTCCAAAAAATCCCTAGAGATTCCTCCTCTTGGACTTGAGGGTAGACATTCAAATACTGCCTTCCTTGGATGTTTTTTAGTTTAGCCAAGGATTAAGTTTTTCAAATTGTCTGCCTTAATAAATATGTCCAACCATTCTATTCACTCTATATTTGAACCCAAGGTCAAGGGCTGTTTATATTTAAACCCTTTCCAGAAACTCATATTCTTTTCCTTTGTGACCTTTTAACCCACCTGCTGTGTGTGTATGTGTGTGTATATGTGTGTCTATGTGTGTGTGTGTGTGTGTGTGTGTGTGTGTGTGTTAGGCTCTTGATTGTTGACTTTTCCTTTTATACATTTAATCTTCTCTTATTTTCTATTTTAATATATGTACTAGAGCACAATGAGGTATTTTTAAAATATATGTATATACTAACATGAGAGGCAGAAAAAAATACTTTGGAACAACAAAAAAAAATATGCAGGAAATGGACATGGAAAATACCCATTTTAAGTTTGGTGGGTAAAAGCACAAGTGCATTAGGGATGGAAAAAGTGCTTCCAGAGGACAGCCCAAGTTAAAAAGAGAGAGAGAGAGGGAGACCCCATGGCCCTGATTCTGAATCACAGTCTTTTATTTTAGGCTGTGATCCTGAGCCAACTTGTTGAAACCCATTCGTCACGGAGTACAAATCTTTATACTGACAGATGTAGGCAATGACACAAATGATCTCACTGTCTTCCGAAAGGTAATCTGTACAAAGCACCATGGCTTATCAGCCCTTCACTTATCTGTACACAGGATTTGTTATTTTCTCATTGAAAACACAGAGAAAAGTGAGGGCTATACAAACAATTACCCCAGGTACACAGAGATGATCTTGGAAGTTGTAGCTACTTTATCTACAAGAGTTCAAAAAAGCCTTAAACCTAATGACTACAAAGGAGAATGTTTCTGTCTTTAGCTAAGTGAGGCATGCATTTCTTATGGGAAAAGAAAAATTCCATCTATATAATCTAGGGTTGTTTTTCCTTCTCCTGTTTATAGGGAATATTCTAATATACTATTTCAATCACCTTTAAAGATGCTGATTCTAAAGTATAATGTGGTGAGAACTGAATTCTCTAAAGAATAGTCAGCACCTTCTAGAATAAGGCCTTTGAAGAGTCATGGATACACATCTACATCATCTTAGACGATGAAGTTGGCAAGTTTCACTCTTCCTTCCTCTGTCTGTGCCTCCATACACCTTTCCAGTCATATCTTACAAGAGATATACCATATATTACATTCTTAAAGAACATGTGAGAATGATTAGTTCATTAAATGATCCATGTCTAGGGGCAGTGGAAGATCAAAATACATCTGCCAAAATCTTTCGATCCAGCTTTGCCTACTGTCCCTATCTTAACCTTCTTCTTTTTCTTCTTCCTCTAATGTGTATAAAGAAAGGCCTGGTTTGTTCCTTTGCAAGGTTACTGGATCCTTTTAAAATGTTCTTATGTGAGATTTTATATTCCCCAAAGTTTGACATTTCCTGAATTTTCATTAATTCTGATGGCTGGGAAATTATCACCTAGTGAAATTTACAAAATCAAAGTAGCCATGGGCCTCTCTTAAATACCAGCTTTAAAATGCTTATGGAGACTGGCAAGCTAATTGCCTTTTCTAGATGTTCTTGCTTACAGAACAGTTGCAAGGTAATTCTGGGAAGATTTCCAGGAGAAGTTGATCCAGTAATCAGATTATTCAGAGATCCATAATGATATCATCAGCCTCGAGTACAGAGGCACTTTCTTGGAATGATTGCAGTGGAAAAGAAATTCAAAACTGACAATAAATATTTTCATAATTTTCAATAACAGTATCATGAACATTATGTTGGCTAGTGAATGGTGTTTCGTTGTTTTCAATATTTTGACTAAAAAAAATTATGAATGCCTCATTTAAACATTGTATAAGCTCTATTACTATTGGAATATTTTTGTTAACCACAACTTTGAAAGATAACATTGTTTTGTTTTTTCCTTCAAGCTAAGCCAACTTGGTGCTGAGTGAAATCTATTGTGTGTCGTGACTTTGTCAATGCAAATCGAAGGCTATTCCTAGAATGACAGTATACAATGTTTAATCACTACTTATGGTACCCTATATTTTTCTCTTGAATAGGCTTGGGTTCATTTCTTTCAATGAAAGTTTGGTTTCTAGACTATGTTGTTGCCAAGGTATTCCATAGGAACCAGAAAGAGCTTCTCCAGAGAGTTCTAAGTAATTATTATACCACATTGACAAAAGATTCATATTGTCAGTTATTAGAGTTATAGAGGAAACTTAAGCAGAAAAGTCAAACTTAAGTCCTCTGAGGAAAGAATCTGAAAGCAAAGAAGATCTAAATAAAATTCAGGCATAGAAAGTATACAGAAAGATGTTCCTGTGGTTATATGGAGCTTGTAAAAACTAGGGTGAGACAAAGAACTGAGAGCTAGACAAAGTCCTGTTACAGGTATGTCTCCTGGTTCAACAAGCCGGGCTTTGTCTTTAAAATGATCTCATTGACCAGGTCAGACAAGAGGCCCTTAAAGACAGGTTTTCCTAGTTTATGCCTTCTCTGAGATATCTCTCTTACCAAAGAGCCTGGAAGCTGTAATCATAAAACCAAACTATGACATCAGTTGTTTTCAAGTAACTAAAGACGTTAATGCAATTTTTATAGTGCAAAGGCTCTCAAAAGTTAGCACAGGCTAATGTTTCCTATTAAAAGCCATAATTGATCTCTGAAATTAATAAATATATAATCTGGAAGTATTTTGTATCTTTTGAAATATATACAACAAATTATTTTACTAGACTTCCTATTTTACATATTCTGTGATCAAAGAGAACAGAAAGAAAATATTTCCTTGAAATCAGTATTTTAAGAACCATGAACCCCTATGTATCTTCTCACCTTTTTAAAACTAGAGTGGGAGTCGTATTTTTTCTAATTCCTTTTTGTCAATTCATGCCCCAGTGAAATTTAACAAATAATTATTGAATGCATTAATGCCCTCAGCATTCTGATCATAGGAATATTATCAAAAATAACAACAGTCATGCTTTCCATTAGGGACACAAGGTTTTGTTAGAAAATACAAACATAAGTTCAGTATATAGCAGTACAAAACCATACACCAAACAGGGTCAAAGAAGCATATATGGTACAATATTACTACAGGTAATATTAGGAAAATTTTGCAGAACACTTGAGTTACCAGAGGATAGCAGAGAGAAAAAAGCCGGATTTTAAAAAGAATAATTAAAAAATTCAGTTTAGTAAACTTGACAGCAATCACTGAACTCATTCTTGTACAGATTGTTAAATAATTTTTTTGTTACTAAAAAAAAAGTTTTAATTGCAAAAGCATTGGCAAGAGTTTATTTAAAAAGTAATGTGGGGCACCGGGGTGGCTCATTCGGTTCAGCCTCCGACTTCAGCTCAGGTCATGATCTTGCGGTTTGTGGGTTTGAGCCCCACATCAGACACTGTGCTGACAGCTCCAAGCCTGAGTCCTGCTTCCGATTCTGTGTGTGTGTGTGTGTGTGTGTGTGTGTGTGTGTGTCTGCCCCTCATCCTCTCTCTCTCTCTCTCCCTCTGTCTCTCTCTCAAAAATAAATAAACTTAACAAAATTAAAAAAAAAAAGTAATGGAACATCTCTACTCTCTGCTCAATGAGGAGTAGCTTTGAGCAGAAGCAGACAAATATTGATAGTTGTAATTTGTATTTGTGCTTCACAAGTACCAGGCTCTAGGCTTAACACATTGCCTACAACACTCTTAGACTTTCTTATCACAAGTCTATGAAGTAGGAAATCTGTTATATCCATTTTGCATATGAAGAAACTGAGGCCAAGAGTGAGTAATAACTTGCTTGTAGTCAAGTGTCAGAGAAGTAGTAAAGTTGGCCTTAACATGATAATATGACTCATATACCTGTAATCTAACTTCTAAATTATAACATATAAAAATAATGTTTGATAGATGTCTCCTTCTAACTATAACAAAGTAGATTGCATGACAGTAATACTGCTGCTTAGGTTAACTACAGAAAAAAAAAAAACTAAACTGCAAAACACAAAAACCAAAACAGTCAATTGGAGGGATGGGAGAACAGTCAAGGAGACCTGGGAGAGAAGAAAAATGAATTAAAATATGTCATACATTTGCCACTGATATTTTTTCCTTGGAACATTTGGTAACTCAAAGAAATTAGCATAAAGGCTTAGCAAAAAATATCAGGTTAAAGGTTTTAGCAAGCAAACTGGGTTCAAGAGATAAAAAGTTGGAATTCAAGACCACCAAGACAGCAAAAATTTGAGATTCCAATATCCCAGTGAATAAAGGCAATCACAGAGAAATGAGACCAACATTCTCTGTACAATTTCCTCTTAAGGGATTTCCTAATTCCTAAGCTACTCTTGTGTGGGCCAGATTTAATAGAAAAAAAATTGGAAAACATCTGATAAGGAGTTAAAAAGTGAAACACATTTTATCAGTATTATGTTACAGCAAAGGAAAAAAAATGGAATTTAGTCTTCACCAAGGATAAAGGGCCCTCATAAAGACCTAGGTTTATTTATTTTTTAAAGATTATTTATTTATTTTGAGGGAGAGAAACTGTAAGAGAAGGGCAGAGAGAAGGGGAGAGAGAAAGAATCCCAAGCAGGCTCTCCACTCTGAACCCACAGCCTGATGCAGGGTTCAGACTCATGAACCATGAGATCATGACCTGAGCCAAAACCAAGAGTCAGATGGTTAACCAACTAAGCCACCCAGGGACTCTGAACTTTACTAGGTTTAAAAGCACACCAGAAATAAGCCAGCCTTCAAAAACATATATAAACAAAATGAATGTAAACAAACATGATTTCAACTTTTAATTGAAACAACTTAACCCACCCATATTTTAATTTATTTTTAGATAAAAATTAAATCTCTGGTAAAAAAGAAAGACTCTCTAAATTTTTATATAAAGGGTTTAGCATACAATAAAAAAAAATTACTAGGTATGCCAGAAGATATAACCAAATGATTGAAAATCAGGAGAAAAAGCTCCCAGATTATAGAAACAGACACATAGATGACTCAGCTATAGGACTTTCCAGATAAGAATATTAAAAGAATTATCACTATATTCAAGAAATTCAATGGGGACTTCACTATAGAAGGGAATCTATAAAATAGAAACTAATGGAAATTCTATAACTAAATAAATGCAATGATTGAAATTAGTAATTAAATATTTTTAACTCTGAGCAAGATATATGCAATAAAAACCACATCTCATGATGGGATTAGAAAATGTAAAGATTATTTTAAAAGCATCCAGGAAAAATGACTCCATTACTTGTATAGGTGCAATTGTAGACTGAGAATCAACTTTTCAGCAAAGGATAATGGAATGACATCTTTAGAATTCTAACAGCAGCAGTAGCAAGTTACAACTCTATAATCAGCAAAAGTAAGCTTCACAAATTAAGAAAATGCACATATACTTTTCATTCCAAGAAAAATGCTTTGGGAAGAAATTATCATTATAATTAATATCAAATGGGATTTTTCTGGCTGACAGAAAATGACTTATGATTGAACATTGTAATGCAAGCAGGAATGAAAATCAGTAGAAAGATTATTTCTTCCAAGTGGTGCCTTGGAGGCAGTAGGCTGCTGTAGGATGAAGCTGATTATCTCTTCTGAGCTACTGGCTGCCAGAAATTCATTGAAGTGGATTATGAACATAAACTTCATACCTTCCTTGAGAAGTGTGTGGCCACAGAAATTGCTGCTACTGATCTGGGTGAAGAATGGAAGGGTTATATGGTGTGAATCAGTGGTGATGGTGACAAACAAGGCTTCCCAAGAAGCAAGTTGTCTTACCCATGGCCTTGTCCACCTGTTGTTGAGTAAGAGGATGCATGATGTAGACGAAGGAGGACTGGAGAAAGAAAGCATCTCTCTGTTCGGGGTTGCATTGTGTATGCCAATCTCAGGGTTCTCAACTTGGTCATTTTAAAATAAAGGGGAGAAGGATATTCTTTGACTCATTGATACTACTGTGCATCATCACCGGGGACCCAAACAGGCTAGCAGAATCCACAAACTTTTCGGTCTTTCTAAAGAAGATGATGTCTGACACTGTTGTTAAAAAGCACCTGAACAAAGAAGGTAAGAAACCCGGAACAAAAACGCTCAAGGTTCACTTTCTTGTTATTCCACATATCTCCCAACGTATACATCAAGAAGTTTGCTCTGGAGAAACAGCATATTAAGAAAAATAAAGAAGAGGCTGCAGAATATGCTGAGCTTTTGGCCAGGAGAATGAAGGAGGCCAAAGAAAAACTCCAGGAACAGATTGCCAAAAGATGGGGGCTGTTCTCTCTGAGAGTTTCTACCCCTATGTCTGAGTCCAGTCAAAAATGAAATTTTCTAAGAGTAACAAATAAATAATATCAGACATGAAAAATAAAAACAATAGAAACATGAAACATAAGAGTAAATATAAGTAAATGTTGATCCTTTTAAAAGCAATAGTAACAATACTTTATAAGGTATAAAATATATGTAGACTTAAAATAAGTTACCAAAACAAACAAACAGAAAGATGGAGATAGTTAAATGGAGTTAAAATAAATAAGATCTTTGGATTTCTGGAAAGTGGTAAATTTAATAATTTGAAATACAGTCTAATAAATCAAAGATGAATCTTGTAATCTCTAGGGTAAAAACAAAAAATAATTAAGGGATACATAACAAACTAAGAGAAGGAAAATAAAATAATAAAACATATAGGTTAAAAAATAAGAGGGAATAATGAAATTATTAGGAAAACATAAAACATATAATAAAATGCTGAATTGATATACAAATAGAGCAATAAAACTTTAAATGTAACAAATTAACGAATTCATCTAGTTAGAATACAAAATTGTTGGACCGGATAAAAAACTAAATGGGGCACCTGGGTGACTCAGTTGAGTGTTGGACTTTGGCTCAGGTCATGATCTCACAGTTTGTGAGTTGAGCCCCACGTCGGGCCCTGTGCTGACAGCGTGAGCCTACTTTGTATTCTGTGTCTCCTTCTCTCTGCATCCCTCCCCCACTAGTGCTCTGTCTCTCTCTCTCTCTCAAAAACAAATACAATTTTAAAAATTGTAATATCAATCAATCAATAAAAGTCAACTATAAGCTATAAAACTCACAGCCCTTGAATGTTTGAAAGTGAAAATGTTGGACACGTGCCCTGAACACTCTAAACACAAAGAAGGTGATATTGTTATATTGATATCTGAGAAAACAGATTTTATTTTTTTTATTAAAAAAATTTTAGTGTTTATTTCTGAGACAGAGAAAGACAGAGCATGAGTGGGGAGGGGCAAAGAGAGAGGCAGACACAGAATCCAAAGCAGGCTCCAGATTCTGAGCTGTCAGCACAGAGTCCGACGCAGGGCTCCAACTCACAAACTGTGAGATCATGACCTGAGCTGAAGTTGGTCGCTCAACTGACTGAGCCACCCAGGTACCCCTGAGAAAACAGATTTTAAAGCAGGAGGTATTTCTAGACACAGGGAGAGGCATTTCATAATGATGAAGTTATCAATCCAATAGGAAAATATGACAATTCTAACTTCTTCTGCACTATCAATTTTAGTACTGGCCTCCAGAAATTGATAGGAAAAAAAAATAGTCAAATTATCTTAAAGATGAAGGTGATTAAGAATATGACTATTAATTCACATTAGCAAGAATTTAAATTTTAGAGCATACACAAGCTTTCATAATAGAAACTTTTCAAGTGTGACATGAATGAGCTTCTCTCTGAGTATGGCTTTCTCTCCGTTCCTCGACTTCCATATCAGATCCATCAGAATCCTATTGCTGTTACCTTCAAAATATAACTAGCAACCATTTCCTCACCATAGTGCCTGTTACCACCCTGGTCTGAGCCACCACCAACAGAGCTCTAAACAAACCTTCCTGCTTCTATTCTTTCTCTTTTACAGTTTAGTTGTGGAATGGTAGTGATTCCCTATCTCACTGAAATTATAACATGGAATCCTTACAGTGGCTTACATAAGGCCTTTTTCTATTTACCCAGAGGAATTAGGTCCCTTCTGCTTTGCTCCATTTTCAATGGCCTCATTGATATTCTTCCAACACCCCAGGCACACTGTCAACTTGAAGTCATTTTTCCAGTCTTTCTGCCTAGATTTCCCTATACCATACACCCACGTTAGATTTCTCAATAAAATTAGTAGTCTCGATAAAGACTACTGTAGTAAATTTTGTCATCAGCATCCATTTCCTCTCCCTAGTGTAAGGTTAGACTTGGCCATCTGACTTGTTCTGGCCAATGAGAAAGGCCAAGGGAGAAGGAAGCTTTGGTAGGTCATGCTTTGCTATGTTCTCTCTTTCAATCAATATTATTACTAAGAAAGTACTGTCCTTGCTCCATTAATCTTTGTACAGGAAAAAAGATGATGGTCATAAACAAGGGCTGCTGCCACCCGTTATTGGTTGTTGACATGTATAGTGAGTGAAACAAAAATATCTGTCACTGTAAATCACTGAGATTTGGAATTATTACCACAGCATAATCTATATTATCTACATTCACCAACCTCTTCAACTCTGCAAATGACCCACTCCTTTTCTTGTCTCCTCTGTTGTTATGACCTTGATCTACTTGATTCTCTATTCCATAATAGTTATCACTTCTCATCTTTTTGGAAATCATCTCCAAGGGTCACTTGTGCTTCTATACACCTTGGTGGGTATACCAAGAATGAAAAGTCCTGATAGCTCCTTAACTGGGACATTCATCAGTTGTGTTGATAGAGAAGAGAGAAGCCTCTGTCTTGAGAGAGAAGTTAATGTCTCTCTCTCAGACAAAGACAAGACTTGCTTACTGCTGGTTATGAAATATCCCATTTTGATGTGAGGTTGTGATGCAACTCTACTGTGTGCACAGCATCCATCTGGTCCCATCGGCATAATTCCCATGCCAAATATGCTAATGTTCTTGCTGTGCCTGCTATGCTGTGCATAAAAGAGTACCTTGTCTCTGACCCAGGAATCTCAAGTCTTCAGCCAGCAACCATGAACCAGTAACAGGGTATCTATCTAATTAACTTGCAAATAGGTAAAATTCTAGATTATACATTCACATTATATTATTGACTTAATTATTATGTTTATCACTTATTTATCTCTTCCCATTAAAATGTAATTTCCTTGAAAGTGCAGATAATTATCTTTTGTCCAGCCAATAGATTAGTCTTGGGACACAGTAAAACAATAAGTATTTCTTGATTAAATGAATGAACAATGAACAAACTTTATCACAAAATAGTAACCACCTAAAATTACATGTATTTCAGCTTTCATACTGGGAGTTTGAAGCTATATTAGATAATTTATATGTTCCCTTATATAGTTAAGATTATATAATTCTATGAATGTTGAAAGCAACCAATACTATAAGAAATTATAAAAAGGAGAGTTAAAATATAAGGTATGTATGAGAAAATCTGAGAGATTCTGCTTCCAAATAATTTAGAGACATGATAGTATGATTTTCCCCCGTAAGTTAATATATAGAAAAGGGCAAGTTGGATACAATTTATCAGGATATGCTGTGTGTTTGCTCGTGTCTGTGTGTGCCCTGAAGGAATTGTAAGAATGGTTGAGACTAAAACAAAATAATCTCTGCATCCAAATTGATATATTTGGTAGGTGGTGATAAGTTTGAAAAAGGCATATAATTTTTTCCAGTTGAAAATGGGTTCTTTTGACACTTGAAATGGAGATATGAAAATTCATTTTTACCTTGGCGAATGGTTGGCCATGAAGCAAGATTGTTGCACATATTTTATCTCAGGGGAGTAGGTGGGCTTGACATCTGGAAGTAAGAGGTTAGAGCTCATCACTTGGGTAGAGTGGGAGGAAATGAAAACTCAGAGGTGGGTCAGAACATCTTTAAGAAGGAGGAGGATTTTGGCAAGTGACTAGATAAAGTTCCAGATGGATTGGCTAGTAGGTAAAGTACTGCAGAAGAATGGACTGTGTAAGGGAGGAAGTTCAGTTCAGTAACTCATTGTGTGGAGTCACATTATGTAAAATGAAAAAAATTCTAAAAGCTTTTCTTTTTCTATGTCAAAGGAAGTGTACAGGATAGGAAGGAACACATCTTATTTCCTGAAGTTCTTTCTAATTACCTAGAAAGCCATGTTTATGTTTCCTAAAACACTGTAGTAAGGATCAAACTTTCTTTAGTACATAAGCCAGGTAAAACCTTTGATGTCAAACCAACCGTTTCAGACATTAAAGTTTGACAAGCTCCAGCTCTCTGAAAAGAGTAAGAAAGTATAAATTAGTTTCCTTTATTGCTTCTCATGAATAATTAACTCTGTTAATATTCTTCTAATCCTAAATTTTTAGAAAGAGCAAAAAGAACGCAATCATTTACTTGGAATCAACATATTCCAAATTTCCCCAGAAACTGTGGCCTGGAAAATACAGAAAGGAAAAAAAAAAAAAAGACAGTAGAGGGAAAATGATATGTTCTGATTTCTTGCAATAATAATCTTATAGTCATGACAGGTCATGATCTTCCTATAATACTCAAAAAAAGAAAAAGAAAAGAATTTTAGGTTACGGTGCACAGATGACAGCAACAGATAATTGGTAATGTCAATAAAGAGATGTTAGATGTCTGACTAATAAAATACTTCTGGCTTGCTTCCTGAGTAAATTCTTTTAAAGAGAAGAAAAACTATTTTAAATGGATAATTAATCTCAACAGCACTGGAAAATGAAAACAATGCTTGTCTGGCCCAACACACAAAAGCAGGCTGTGCAGGCTATGACTTGCAAGGTACTATGCATATATACAGCAATCCTCCACTGGCAGGTTAGAAATAAGGAGGGATTTCTGTAAAACAGAAAGCAGGTAGAATCAGACTGACAGGGAGGCTGCAGGGGAACATTGGTATAGAACACTTACAGAAAAACTATCATGAAATATAGATCAAAGTAATTAAATGTGAGGAAGAGAATGATATCCAGGGGATCTGTGTGGGTGCCTATAAACTTCACAAGAACTGGACCTTCCTCTGTCTCTTGGTTTGACTAATCAAGAGGATTAGCAAAGGTATTTGAACAGTATCCCAGGCAACTAGCCACTCTTTGAGAGGAGAGGGAGCCTAATATCCAGAAGACAAACTACAATTACACCTCCCGCAGGGATACTCTATCCATTTCTCACAACTAATCATGCAAACAGTTCTATCAAAATTTGAACAGCTGTTATTACCTGAGACCGTGAGCAGGCAGTAATGAACCACCAGATACATGAAGAAAATCCAGTAATCAGAGTAGCATAGAAGACAATTTTCCTCACAAAAATTTGCATCTTCAAAGTAAATATACATACAACAAAATCCTAACATGAATGAAGAAAGAACTATATGTGGAGATACATGGTAAAAATGTAGAACTCTGAGGATAAAAAGAAAAGGTGAAAGCTTTTTAAAAGCTGAAAAAAAAAACTTTCTTACAAAAGAGTAAGAATAAAATTAGAATCAGACTTCTTCCTCAACAGCAGATGCTATAGCACAAGAAGGAGTTTTTCAAGTTCAGAGAACATGATGGTGAATTTAAGCCTTAATCTTATATCCAGTGAAACCACTGATTGATAGAGCAAAATAAAGACATTATAAAATATCAGCACTCATAAATTTCCCTAATCACAGTCCTTCCAAAAGAGAACTATTGGAAGATTGTTTCCACCAAAATTAACAATAAATCCAATAAATACGACTAAATATGGTGACAGATAAACGGTAAGAAAAATCTTAAGTAGGTGTAATAGCTGGTTCCTAATGTAAAATACATTAGCAAAACATGGACCTAAAATACACATGCACTGAAACTTGGAGTAAAGGAAGATTTAGAAATGGAGGAATAAAAATATGCAGTTTCTATAAAGAGGAAATTGGCTTGATGTTGTTTAATCCTGGATTTTGATAGAATAGGTTATTAAATTAATTTCACTAACATCACTAGCCAAAATTAACATGAGCAGAGTCAAATCATTACAAATATCAAGACTTAAGGATTACCTTAACATTATTCCAATAATGTGGATTTACACAACAGATATCTATTGTTGTTACACTCAGAGCTAATTTTGAAATGAGAAGTAATTTAACTACTAAAAACAAAAGAAAATAGGCAAAACAATAAAAATAAGTAAATAGATTTCAGTGTGAAAACAAAGAAATGGAACAAACAGAAGTAATTCTTTTGCCAAAAGATGCACTCCATCAATATGTCCTAGGCATTAATGTATCTAATAGATTTAAAAATTGCAAGAGGCATTAACAAAAAAGTTGTCTAAAGAAATTTTAAGATAAATGAAATTTTAAGATAAAATGAAAAAATTTTAAGATAAATTTAAGATAAATGAAACTTTAAGATAAATGATTAAATGAATGTATATATCTATATATCTATCTAACTTTGTACTCATATATATATATAAACTCTACAAATGAAACAATATAACACTTTTTTTTTTTTTCAAAAAGTGGGGGAATTCACAAGTTAGCTAGGCACCAAGCTATAGAGGAGAGTAAATCTCTACAGTTGCCAAAAAGCAGAGGCCATACAGCCCACATTATTCTTTTTTTTAAACATCACAATAAAGATATCTACTTAATAATTTTAAAATAAATTACTTTATCTCATGGAATAATATAGAAATCAAGAAGAAAATGAGAATTTCCTCAAAAATAAGCAAAGGTAGAAATAGTGTTACTAAAACCTCTGGGAGGTGACCAAAGTCAGGCTCACAATAAAATGTTCACCCATAAATTAATTTAATAAAATACAAGAAAATTTAAAATTGAATTATGTATGCTTCATATCAAGAAAATACATAAAAAAAAAAAAATTTAAAAAAAAAAAAAAAAAAAAGGGGCGCCTGGGTGGCGCAGTCGGTTAAGCGTCCGACTTCAGCCAGGTCACGATCTCGCGGTCCGGGAGTTCGAGCCCCGCGTCGGGCTCTGGGCTGATGGCTCAGAGCCTGGAGCCTGTTTCCGATTCTGTGTCTCCCTCTCTCTCTGCCCCTCCCCCGTTCATGCTCTGTCTCTCTCTGTCCCAAAAATAAATAAACGTTGAAAAAAAAAAAAAATTAAAAAAAAAAAAAAAAAAAAAAGAAAATACATAAAAATAATATAAAGCAGAAGAAAGGAATAAATAGATAAGAACACAATTTTTAAGAAAAAGTAGTAATGGTAAGAATACCAAAAGCTATCATTTATTTTTTATTATTTTTTAAATAATAATTTCAGGAATAGAATTTAGTGATTCATCAGTTATATATGACACACAGTGTTCATCCCAACAAAGGTCCTTCTGAATGCCACTGTCCCATATAGCCCAACCCCCACCCAACACCCCTCCAGGAACCCTCTGTTCTCTGTATTTAAGTCTCTTATGGTTTGTCCCACTCTCTGTTTTTATATTATTTTTGCTTCCATCCCTTATGTTCATTTGTTTTGTATCTTAAATTCCACATGTGAGTGAAATAATATGATAATTGTCTATCTCTGAATGACTTATTTTGCTTAGCATAATATGCTCGTTTCATCCACATTGTTGCACATGGCAAGATTGCATTCTTTTTGATCGCTGAGTAATAGTCTACCGTGTGTGTGTGTGTGTGTGTGTGTGTGTGTGTGTGGGGCTGTGGGTATATATCCATATATCTATATCTATATCTATATATATATACCACATCTTTATTCATCAGTCAATGGACATTTGGGCTCTTTCCATACTTTGGCTATTCGATAGCACTACTATAAACATTGGGGTGCATGAGCCCCTTTGAATCAGAACTCCTGTATCCTTTGGATAAATACCTGGTAGTACAATTGCTGAGTCATATGGTAGTTCTATTTTTAATTTTTTCAAGAACCTCCATACTGTTTTCCAAAGTGGCTGCACGAGTTTGCATTTCCACCAGCAGTGCAAAAGAGATCCTCTTTCCTCACATCCTCGTCAACATCTGGTGTTGCCTAAGTTGTTAATTTTAGTCATTCTGATAGGTTTGAGGTGGTATCTCATTGTGGTTTTGATTTGTATTTCCCTGATGATGAGTGATGTTGAGCATTTTTTCAGGTGTCAGGTGGCCATCTGGATGTCTTCTTTGGAGAAGTGTCTATTCATGTCTTTTGCCCATTTCTTCACTGAATTATTTGGTTTTTGGGTGTTGAGCTTGGCTAAGTTCTTTGTAGATTTTGGACACTAACCCTTTATCAGATATGTCATTTGCAAATATTTTCTCCCATTCCGTCAGTTGCCTTTTAGTTTAGCTGATTGTTTCCTTCACTGTGCAGAACCTTTTTATTTTGATGAGGTCCCAATAGTTCATTTTTTCTTTTGTTTCCCTTGCCTCTGGAGACATGTGGAGTAAGAAGTTGCTGCAGCCAAGGTCAAAAAGGTGTTGCCTGTTTTCTCCTCAGGATTTTGATGGCTTCCTGTCTCACACTTAGGTCTTTCATCCATTTTGAGTTTATTTTTGTGTATGGTGAAAGAAAGTGGTTCAGGCTTATTCTTCTGCATGTCATTGTCCAGTTTTCCCAAAACCATTTGCTAAAGAGACTATCTTTTTTCCACTGTATATTCTTTGCTGCTTTGTCAAAGATTAGTTGGCCATACATTTGTGGGTCCATTTCTGGATTATCTATTCTGTTCCATTGATCTGAGTGTCTGTTTTTGTGCCAGTACCATACCATCTTGATGATTACAGCTTTGTAATCCATGATTGTGATGCTTTCAGCTTTGGTTTTCTGTTTCAGGATTACTTTGGCTATCCGGGGTCTTTTCTGCTCCCATAAAAATTTTAGGATTGTTTGTTGTAACTCCATGAAGAATGCTGATATTATTTTCGTAGGGATTGCATTGAATATGTAGATTGCTTTCAGTAGTATTGACATTTTAACAATATTTTTTCTTACAATCCGTGAGCTTGGAATGTTTTTCACTTTTTTTGTCTTCAATTTCTCTCATAAACTTTCTATAGTTTCAGTGTATAGATTTTTCACCTCTTTGGTTAGGTTTATTCCTAGTTATTTTATGGTATCAGTGCAATTATAAGTGGGATAGATTCCTTGATTTCTCTTCCTGCTGCTTCATTATTGGTGTATAGAAATGGAACTGATTTTGCACATTGATTTTATATCCCATGACTTTGCAGAATTCGTGGATCAGTTCTACCAGTTATTTGGTGGAGTCTTGGATTTTCCACAGAGTATCATGTTATCTGTGAAGAGTGAAAATTTGACTTCCTCCTTGATGATTTGGATACCTTTTATTCCTTTGTGTTGTCTGATTGCTGAGGCTAGGACTTCTAACACTATCTTGAATAACAGTGGTGAGAGTGGACATCCTTGTTATGTTCCTGATCTTAGGTGGAAAGCTCTCAGTTTTTTCCCCATTGAGGATGATATTAACAGTGGTTCTTTTGTATATGGCCTTTATGATCCTGAGTTGTGATCCTTCTATCCCTACTTTCTGAGGGTTTTATTAAGAAAGGGTGTGGTATTTTGTCGAACATTTTCACTGCATCTATTGAGAGGATCATGTGGTTCTTATTCTTTCTTTTATTAATATGATGTATCATACTGATTTATTTGTGGATATTGAACCAAACCTGCAGCCCAGGAATAAATCCCACTTCATTGTGGTAAATAATTCTTATAATGAATTGTTGGATCTGGTTGACTAGTATCTTATTGAGGATTTTTGTCTTCATGTTCATCAGGGCAATTGGTCTGTAGTTCTCCTCTAGAGTAGGGTCTTTGTCTGGTTTTGGAATCATGGTAATGCTGGGCTTGTAGAGTGATTTTGGAAGTTTTCCTTCCATTTCTATTTTTTGGAACAGCTTCAAAAGAATAAGTGTTAAGTCTTCTTTAAATGTTTGGTCGAATTCCCCTGGAAAGCCATCCATCCCTGGACTCTTGTTTGTGTTGGGAGTTTTTTGATTACTGATTCAATTTCTTTAAAATATTTTTTTTTAATTTTTTTTCAACGTTTATTTATTTTTGGGACAGAGAGAGACAAAGCATGAATGGGGGAGGGGCAGAGAGAGAGGGAGACACAGAATCGGAAACAGGCTCCAGGCTCTGAGCCATCAGCCCATAGCCTGACGCGGGGCTCGAACTCACAGACCGCGAGATTGTGACCTGGCTGAAGTTGGACGCTTAACCGACTGCGCCACCCAGGCGCCCCATTATTACTGATTCAATTTCTTTACTGGTTATGGGTCTGTTCAAATTTTCTACTTTTTCTTGTTTCAGTTTTGGTAGTTTATATGTTTCTAGGAATTTGTCCATTTCTTCCAGACTTCCCAATGTATTGGCATATAATTGCTCATAATATTCTCTTATTATTGTTTGTATTTCTGCAGTGATGGTTCTGAACTCTCCTCTTTTATTTTATTTATTTGGGTCCTTTCTTTTTTCTTTTTTGTCAGTCTGGCTAGGGGTTTATCAGTCTTATTAATTCTTTCAAAGAACCAGCTCCTGGTTTCATTAATCTGTTGTACTTTTTTTTTTTTTTTTCAATATCATTGCTTTCTGGTCTAATCTTTTTATTTCCCTTCTTCTGCTGGTTTTGGGCTTTATTTGCTATTCTTTTCCCAGCTCTTTTAGGTGTAAGGTTAGGTTGTATATCTGAGACATTTCTTTGATCTTTAGGAAGGCCTGGATTGCTATTTACTTCCCTCTTATGACCACCTTTGCTGCATCCCAGAGGTTTTGGGCTGTCATGTTTTCGTTTTCATTGGCTTCCGTGTACTTTTTAATTTCCTCTTTAATTTCTTGGTTAACCCATTCATTCTTTAGTAGGATGTTCTTTAATTTCCACGTACTCATGGTCTTTCCAAATTTTTTTGTGTGGTTGATTTCAAGTTTTATAGCACTGTGGTGTGAAAATATGGAAGGTATGATCTGGATCTTTTGTACTTGTTGAGGGCTGATTTGTGACCCAGTATGTGATCTATTCCAGATAATGTTCCATGTGCACTTGAGAAGAATGTGTATTCTGCTGCTTTAGGATGAAACGTTCTGAATGTATCCGTTAAGTCCACCCAGTCCAGTGTGTCATTGAGAGCCATTGTTTCCTTGTTGATTTTCTGCTTAGATGATCTGTCCATTGTTGTAAGTGGGGTGTTGAAGTCCCCTACTAACATGGTATTGTTATCAATGAGTTTCTTTATTTTTGCAATTAATTGATTTATATATTTGGTTTCTTCCACATCGGGGCATAAACATTTACAATTGTTAGATCTTCTTGGTGGATAGACTCCTTATTTATGATATAATGCCCTTCTTCATCTCTTGTTACAATCTTTAATTTAAAATTCTGTTTGTCTGATATGAGTATGGCTACACCAGCTTTCTTTTGACAACCATTAGCATGATAGATAGTTCTCTATCCCCTTACTTTCAGCCTACAGGTGTCTTTAGGTCTAAAATGAGTCTCTTGTAAGAAGTATATAAATTGGTCTTGTTTTCTTATCCATTCTGATACCCAATGTCTTTTCATGGAGCATTTAGCCCATTGACATTTAGAATGAATAATGAATGATAGGAGTTTAGCACCATTGTGTTGCCTGTTGAGGTGGTGTTTCTGGTGATGTTCTCTGGTCCTTGCTAGTCTTTGTTGCTTTGTCTTTTTTGTTGTGTTTTTTCTTTTCTCCACTTAAAAGGCCCCCCTTAACATTTCTTGCAGGGCTGGTTTAGTGATCAAAAATTCCTTTAGTTTTTGTTTGTCTGGGAAACTCTATCTCTCCTTCTGTTTTGAATGACAGTCTTGCTGGATAAAGAGTTCTTGACTGATATTTTTCCAGTTCAGCATGTTAAATATAACCTGCCACTCCTTTCTGGTCTGCAAAGTTTCTGTGAATAGATCTGCTGTAAACTTGATCTGTCTTCCCTTATAGGTTAAGGACTTATATTCCTTTGCTGTTTTCATAATTTCTTCCTTGTGTATGCATTTTGTGAATTTGTCTATGATATGCTTTGTTGCTGATTGGGTTTTGTTGAATATAATGAAAGTTCTCTGTGCTTCTTGGATTTTGGTGTTTGTGTCCCTCCCTAGATTTGGAAAGTTTTCTACTATAATTTGCTCACATAAACCTTCTGCCCCTTTTCCTGTCTCTTCGTCTGGGACTCCTATGATTCAGATGTTATTCCTTTTTTAATAAGTCACTGAGTTTTCCAAGCCTTGTATCACGATTTTTTGTCTTTGTTTCTTTTTTTTTTTTTTTTTTGCTTCATTTTTCTCCATAATTTTATCTTCTAAATCGCTGATTCGCTGCTCTGCTTTGTCCATCCTTGTCATTGTGGCATCAATTTGAGATTGCATCCAGGTTATAACATTTTTAATTTCATTCGACTAGATTTTATTTCTTTTATGTCTGCAGAAAGGGATTTTATGCTTTTTGAACCCCAGCTAGTATTCTTATTATTGTGATTGTAAATTCTAGTTCATACATCTTGCTTATATGCCTTCCTTTATCATTTTGGAGGAAGAAAAAAATTAATAAAATAAAAATTAAAGTTAAAAAATTAAAAACAAAACAAAAATCAAATAAAGGAAACTATATCCTAGGTGTGTTTTGATCTGCTTGTTGAGAGAAGCTTGATAGAATAGAGAAGAAAGGGAAAGAAAGGAAAAGAAAAATAAAGGTAAGAAAAAATTAAGAAATTAAAAACATTTATATAAATAAAATAGAATAAAATGAAATAAAGAAAATGTAATACAATAAAATTTTTTAAAATAAAGATAAAGTAAAATAAATAATAATAATAAAATTTTCTCCTATATCCAAGAATGAAGAAGAAAATAAAGAATAAAAAAAGAAACAAAAAACAATTTAAGCAAAAGCAGAAGCAAAGAAAACAAACAACTGAACTAGCAAACAGAATGAAACCTGAATGCAGTTACTTCCAGTTTCCCCTAGAACCAAAACTATGAAGACTTCCATAGTTCCTACACTAAGTAGGTGGAGTGACTTGTTTTGGTCTTCTAGGAGATCTGCTTGGAGGGTGCAGTTGGCAGGGCTTGGTGTAATGGCCCCATTCTCCACTAGGTGGTGCTTCTTGGCTTCCCGGGGTAGATCAATGTAGAACACATGTGCATCTGCACAAACGCATGCACAGGAGAGGTGGAAATGGCTTCTCCCAACTCCCTCGTCTCTGGCACAGGAACTTCACAATCTCACCTACCTGTAAACACCCCTCCTTTGCTTCAGGACTCCAACCACTCCTGCCTCTACCCTGTCCGTGTTCAAGCTGTCCACCTGCCAGGCAGCCCCTCCTTCCAGAGTTTTATCTCAGATGGGGTTGTATTTCAAAACCCCACACTTCAGAAACCCTCTGTGGCTTGGACCCATGCTGACTCTCTGGGGGAGGGTTTCACTGAGCAATGGCTCACTGCTAGCTTGCCCCAGAAAAGGTTCGTGTGATATCACAGTGACAGAGGTTCAGAGATTAAGGCAAGCCATAACACACAGCTGGCACCAGATTTCACTGCATTCTGGCATTTTTGTCCCAACACCAGCAAATGTGACTGCTCTCTGGGGTCTGCTGGGACCTTTGCCTGTGGGGAGGCTGTATGGCCTCTACCAAATGGATTCCAAGCAAGGAAACTCCTTCTCCCTGTGTAGCACTTGGACTCCTCAGATCCCGCTGCCTGCTCCTGGGGATTTGTCCAATTTCCTCACCAGAGCACCACCAGGCACTGAGTTCTGCAACTCCAGACTCTGTGCTCCACTGTTCACAGAATCCTGGTGATATTGAAACCCTCTCTTTTCTCCCCAACAATGGTTTTCGGAAACAGATTTCTTGTTTAGTCCCCTGCAAGTGTTTTCACTGTTTTTCTCTCTTTCTCTCCAGCTACTTTTGGGGGAGTACTTTTCCTGCACAATTCCAGTGCACCATACTTTCCCTGTTTCCCATTCTCTGTCCTCTTCCCACAAAAACATCTCCCTCCTCCCATGACTTTTCTCTCCTCCAGTTCACCTCTCTGCACTGTGTACCTGTCAAGTTCTATGCTTCAAATTATGCAGATTGTTGTGTTAATCCCCAGATCAAAGTCCTAGGTATGCAAAATGGTTTGCTGCTGATCTGGTACATTTCAGGGGTGAGACAAATTCAGGGTCTCCATGCTGCTCTGCCATTTTCAAAAGCTATCATTTAAAGAGAATGTTAAATAGAGTTTGGCATGTCAATGATTTTTTTTAAAAAGAGCAAAAACACCACTGGTATAAGAAATAAAGCATAATTACAGATACACACTTTTATTAAATATACAAGAGAAAATGTATGAAGAACTGTGTTGTGGTTGAAGTATGGTCCCCTTAAAAATCACATGTTGAAGCGTTTAACCCCCAGTACTTCAGAATGTAACGTTATTTGGAGATAAGGTCTTAGGTAATCAGGTTAAAATAAGGTCATTTAGATGAGTCCTAATCCAGGGGCAGCTGGGAGGCTCAGTGCGTTAAGCACCCCATTCTTGATTTTGGCTCAGGTCGTGATCTCACAGTTGTGGGATTGAGCTCTGCATCAGGGTGCTGGCCCTGAAGCCTGCTTAAAATGCTCTCTCTCCCTCTTCCTCTGCCCCTCTCCTTCTCATGAATGTTCTCTCTCTCTCTTTCAAAAGAAAGAAAGAGAAAGAAAGGAAAGGAAAGGAAAGGAAAGGAAAGTAAAGGAAAGGAAAGGAAAGGAAAGGAAAGGAAGAAATCCATTATGACTGGTGTCCAAGGGAAATCAGAAAATGGAGACAGACACAGAGGAAAGATGGTATAGAAGACATGAGGAGAAGACAGCCGTCTGTAATCAGACAGACAGGCCTGAGCCACATCCTTCCCTCACAGCCCTCACAAAAATTCAATCCTGTCAACATCTTGATTTTGGACTTCCAGACTCTAGAACTCTGAGATAATAAATATCTGTTGTTTTAGCCACCAAGTATGTGATACTTTTTACTGCAACTATACAAACTAATGTGAGCTGTAAACCAGTATATTTGAAAAGGTAGACAAAATAGATGCTTTTCTATGAGTACTTAAATTATCATCTGAATAAGAAAAAAGAATTAAAGTATAAATATTAAAAGGAAAGGATAATACTCTCATAATTTACAGGTCAGATGTCTTCAGAATAAGTGGATTTGTTTTCTAGAACTGTCATAAAAAGTACCATAAGCCAGATAGTATAACACAAGAATTTACTTTCTCACAGTACTGTATACTAGAAATGTAAAATCAAGGTATTGTCAGGGATAGCCTCCTTCTTAGGGGCTTTAGGGAGGATACCTTTCTTCTATCTTCCTAGCTTCTCCTGGTGACTTTTGATCTTTGATTTCCTTCTCTGCATAATTTCCAATATTCTCCAAACTCCAATATTTTCCCTTGTAGTTACATAGCTTTATCCCTGTGTGTCTCTGTCTTCACATAATGTTTTGCTATTCTTTTAAGGATACAGTCATATTGGATTAGAGCCCACATGAATACCTTCATCTCAATTTGATTACATCTGCAAAGACCCTATTTCTAAATAAGGGCACATTATGAAGTATTGGGGTTAAGACTTCAAAATCTTTGGAGATAGATATTATATCTATCTCTAAAATATCAATACACAGAATCAACTGAAAAACTAGAAGTAATAAGCAAGTTGAAAAAGGTGACCATGCATAATACCAGCACCAATTATTTCTTTTCCCTTAGACCAAAAACAGAAAATTGAAAACTGTAATGAGATAGAGAAAGAGAATGTTTGGGACTCCCATGTTGGGGTTATTACTGAGGATGACGAGATTATACACAATGCTTGGCTAGCTAAAATGTAACATGAGATTTCTGGTGGGCTGCAGTTAAGCTTGGGAGGGGCATGGGCCTCTTGGAATTCCTGAGGCCTGTGGTAACAGCTCTATACTGCAGAATGCCTACGTCTACCCTCCCAGGTGTTCTGCAGTCCTTGGGGAACTCCATTATCTATATGTTGTATGCAAAGTTTAGCAAATCAAATGGACACATAGACCCTTGCTGTATATCTTTGATTTGATAAGTTTCTTGTGATTGTTGACCTTTATGTCATGCACCTTTGTTTTGCTTGCCTGAAATGTTATACTCCCTCTGAACACAACAAGCCAATGAGATTTGTGATTGGCTTGACACTGCAATAAATGAGAGTGAAGCAAACAGGGTCTTCATCTGTGAGCATTGGCCCCCATGCCTTCTCCTCTCTTTCTTAGCGAAGTGTGGAGTTATCTTTCATCTGTAGGTACAGGGTTTCCTGGCCATTCCCAGCTCTCCCATAAGTAAGAGAAACAACAAAACAAAAATACTAAACTAAGCGTAAGAAAAGTCATCACTATGTAAAGAAAAAGTCACCAATGGGCATAAAAATCTGAATAATAGGGAAGACATTCAATATTCCAGGATGGAAAGACACAATATAGTAACAACACTCATTCAATATTAATTTAAAATAATTCCTTCAATACAATTTATTATACACATTTAGTAGTAAAAGAAATCAAGGCAGCAAATTTTCTTTTTTGAAAAAAATGTTTATTTGTGAGAGGGTGCAAGCGTGTGTGAGGGGGAGGGGCAGAGAGAGAGGGAGAGACAGAATCCCAAGCAGGATCCACACTCAGCATGGAGCTCAATGCAGGGCTTGATCCTACCACCTTGAGATCATCACCTGAGCCAAAATCAAGAGTTGGATATTTAACTGACTAGCCACCCAGGCTCCCCAGTTCTAATGGTTTTCAGTTGATCCTGTGTGTTGATATTTTAGAGGTGGAATTATGTACCCACTCAAAAGATATTTTGAAGTCTCAACCCTAATACCTCATAATGTGCCCTTATTTAGAAATAGGGTCTTTGCAGATGTAATCAAATTGAGATGAAGGTATTCATGTGGGCCCTAATCAATATGACTGTGTTCTTAAAAGAAAAGCAAAACACCACGTGAAGATAGAGACACACAGGGAGAATGCCATGTAACTACAATGGAGAATATTGGAGTTTGGAAAATATTGGAAGATATGCAGAGAAGGAAATCAAAGATCAAAAGTCACCAGCATAAACTAGGTTTATGATTTGCAACAACTTTATTTTCAAGATCATATGAAAGACAAAACTACAAAATGAAATGAAAGATCAAGAGTTTATTGAAAAATAAAAACACTGAAGGGGTGTATTTGCTGACCATGTTATAGTAACAATCATAGAATTAGTAAACACGGTAATAGGTGTGATTTAATGTGTGAGGCATTTTTCTAAAAGCCTTACATGTTATAGACTCTGGGTCTACAGTTATTTCTTGTCTAGCAAGAAAGCGGGATGCAGGAGTAAAATGCAAGGGATAGCTAATGTCCGGGAGAAGACAAGAGCCCCAATTAAGGGTCCTTGCTCCATTTTTATTAGGATCAGAAGGCTTACAAATATGGTGATGGACGTGCGCAAAGTTATAATGAAAGCATCAACTTTAATTCATGGACGTAAGGTAAAGGGGGTTTTGAAGATATGTGGAGCTAGGGTCAGTACAAAACAAAATTCTTGCGCTGAGTGGAAGGTTGTTTAGAGCAGACTTGAGGCACCACCTCTATTTATCTAAACTGGTCTAGAAGACAAGAAAGACAGAGCCTCAGGGTCAACAAGGCACCTTTCTTTTGTTAATTAGCTCCTCTCCCGGCAACTTTGGCCCTGCAGAGGTCTATAGCCCTATTTACCTGTTTACCTAATTTAGTCCGTCCTTCCTGTGAAAGCAGCTTTCTGCTATACTACTAACTTGGGTGGCACTTCTGCCCTGAATACCTAATCTTGTTTATTTCATATACCTTTGTTGTTTATTGGGGACTTTGTCCCGCCCTCTTTATACCTATTCACCTAATCTTGTTTGCCCATACTTGGGTGTGAGCATCCTATGGGTTTGTAATTCCTTATGCCTTGATAACCCATCAGTGCAGGCTCCGGGAATTCCTAAACTTATTCCCTACAGTTTATATATATTATTTTACTTAACATAGCTAAAAACTCTTCTTAATTTGACAGGTGAGGCACTAGATGACTATATTGTCTAAGGTCACACCATTAATAACTATGTGGTCTCATTCTAGAGCCTCCATCCTTGAACAGGACTATATGCAGCCTGATAATGAATTATAAAGTCAAAGTGATTAGAATTATTTGGTATTGTCATAAATATAGACATGTAAGTAATGGAATAGTACAGAATCCAGATGCCGACCCACTGATGTGGGAGTTTAAAGGTTTTTGAGGTCATTATGAAAATCAACATACAGAAATTCTTTATCAATGTAGCAAAATTTGTTAGCTCTTGCCTCATACTAGTCAGTGCATATAAGAATACAAACCTATAAATAAGAAGAAATATGAGAATTTATTTTATAATTTACTTTTTATAAAATATGCTTTATTTTTTAGATCAGCAAAATTGAGCTGAAGGAGTTCCCATATACCACCTATCCCCACACTGGCACAGCCTCCTCCACAATCAATATCGCACCCGTGGGTGGTGGCACATTTGTTACAATGGATAAACCTAGCTGTTGACACATCAGTCAAAGTCTAGACTGGACGTTAATGTTTGCTTTTTCTGTTGTACATTCTATGGGTTTTGACAAATGTATAATGACATGTATCCACTACTATAGTATAATGTAGAATAGTTTCACTGCCCTAGAAATACTCTGTGTTCTTCCCAGTTATTCCTCCTCTTCTCAACCGCTCTCACCATAGTTTTGCCTTTTCCAGTATGTCATATAGTTGGAATCATACAGTATGTAGACTTTTCAGATTGACTTCTTTTATTTAATGATGAACATTTATTAGACACCTGGGTGGCTCAGTTGATTAAGCGTCTGACTTCAGCTCAGGTCATGATCTCACAGCTTGTGAATTCAAGCCCAGCATCAGGCTCTGTGCTGACAGCTCAGAGCCTGGAGCCTGCTTCTGATTCTGTGTCTCCCTCTGTCTGCCCCTCCCCCACTCACACTGTCCCTCTCTCTCTCAAAAATAAATAAACAACTAAAACAAAATTTTTAAAATAATGACCATTTAATTTTCCTCCATGTCTTTTCATGGCTTGATAACTTATTTCTGTTTAGCACTGAATAATATTCCTCTGTTTGGATATGCTAGAGTTTATGTATCCATTCACCAATGAAAGACATCTTGGTTGCCTCCAAGTTTTGGTAATTATGAATAGAGCTGCTATAAACATCTATGTGCAGGTTTACACGTCATTTCTGTGTAAATAACCATGATTACTGAATAATATGTTTAGTTTTGCATGTTTAGTTTTATTAAAAAAACAAAACAGCTGCCAGACTGTCCTGTACCATTTTTGTATTCCCAGCAGCAATGAAAGAGAGTTCCTGTTGTAATTTTCCTTTATAATCTACTTTCTTCACAGTAGTGGTAATTGTCTTATATATTCTTTGTTTATTCATTCTTAGTCTGTCTTTCCTTACTGGAATATCTTGTTTATTATTGTTTTCTTTGGACATAAAATAATGATTAAGTTTCAATAAGTTTCCTTAGTAAATATACATTGAATAAATAAATCATTCAGTTTAACTATCCCAAGTTGAGACTATATAGAGAACTCTGATAAAACCAAATAGAAAAATAAAAACAACCAAAAAGATACAAAGAAAACATATAAAAAAGAAATTAAAATAGTATGTAGTCAATAAGGGTGTTTTAAAATGCTCAAATTCACTTTTAATAAGAGAAAGAAAAATAAAAAAATATTACCTATAATATTCAAAACAATTTAATAAATGATATCGCTTCCTGGTATAGTTATGGAAAAACACTGTCACATATTCTTGGTGACATTGTGGATTTGTGGTCTGTAGTATATTATAAAATAAATGTTTGTACAACAAATAAGGGCATAAAAAATATAGCTGTTTTTCCAAAAACTCTACTACTGGTAATATATGTTATAAAACTGGTTGTCCAGTTGTGTTATATTGAGTGTGAATCTTTTATAAGGTATATATCTTTGTGACTCATTTCTGTAATTTTAAAAAAGATCAAAAATCTAAATGAATAGTTAATTTTCTTATCTTGTATCCAATTATGCATATTTTACCAATTGGCCCAATAAGTGTCTTAATTCCAGGGGCTTGCTGAAAAAATGTTAAGTATAAGACAGTATTTTTCCATTGGAGATTTTATATATATACACACACACACATATATATGTATGTATACATATATGTATATATATGTATTATGTATATATGTATATATAAAATATATGTATATATGTATTGTGTATATATGTATATATGTATATATATGTGCGTGTATATATATACCTATATATATGTAAAAAGTTTTATAGACATACCTATAGTGTGTGTATGAGAATTGGAAAGTTCTTCATATTGAATTAATATAAAATGAATATGTTAAATGAAAAAGTTATTCCTGGACCAAATTATTTTCTTGAAGAGTATGTTCCCTTGTGAAGATCAATTACAGATTTTAGGTGCCTAAATCTTGTGCTTTTCAGGAATTATCTAATGTTATTTGACAAAAGGCTTAATTAACCATTAGAGCCCCCTCCCCCTTCTCTCTCTTCACTTATGTAAGGAAATAGGAAATGACAAAGAACACAGAGGATTTCCCTATCATTCTTCCAAACCAAGCTTCCTTAACTTACCATGCCAGTGTACATTTTGAAAGTTCCTAGAAAGTCTGTATTCCTTACAGTCTCCAGAATGTAAAGCATTATTTCAAACAGTGTGGGAAGATGTTCCCTAGTGATAACAATATATATTTGTTAGTCTTTTTTATTAATGAAGACAATATTTAAATTACATTGTTTCAAAAGGGTGCAACGGGTTTTTTTATTCACAATTAAATTATGCAATTTAGAGGAAAGTGCAAAAGGTCTAGCAAAAGTCTACAATTCATTCAGACATTTCTGTTTCTTTTTCCAATGGGTCCAATAAAAGAAAATAACCCAGTGGATTAACAAAAATGCACATACTTAAATAATGAAATGGCATTTTTCTGAACATATGGTATCTTTACTATATAGAAGGTAAGGTTATGTCTTTTCAGCTACCCAAACAATTCACAACTGCTCAGCTTTGTTATCCTGAGCTAGCTTCATAGTTAAAATAATTTCTGAAATCTGCTTTCTGAGATTAGAAGTGCCCTCTCCCCTAATTTGCACAAAAATAATTGGAAAGGCACATGTACCAGCTTCCAGTTTATACAAGTTCATTTATTTGAAATCCCTTGAGCTCCTCCAATTAAAAAACAAGTTTTTGAGTTAATATCCTTCAATTGTTAAAAACTTGCGTCACTGTGAGAGCACAGTGAAACGTAAAGGTCCCAGCACACTGGCAGTTGATTGTGAGGGGATGTGATTGTTCCACATTTAGACTGGAAAGGGTTAGGAACTCTACTTCCCAATGTGGTTAATGAATGAAAGGAAAATTGGACCCCTGAGCCAGAGTAAATGACCTAAGGGAGTGAAAAATGTTCACAGGTTAACAAGGGCAACTGTTCTTTGCCATAATTCCCAGAGGAGCCAAATGACAAAGGGGCCAATGAACTTCTGTCCTTGTATTATTTATTAATCCATTTTCTTCCTAGAAAAAATAACTTGGCATAACTCTGGAAGACACTAATGTTGAACATCTTAAACTCTGTGCTTGTCTCTCCTTGCTCTGATTCATTCATTAACATACTTTGTGTTAATAATTCATTTGGACATATTCAGTTCAGATGTACTAACAGATTAATCCATCGTCCTATGCTATTTTAAATATTAAAAATATAATATGCCTTAACATAATAGGCGGAGTTGGAATCCAAGCTGCTAACTTTAAAGTGACATAGTAATAAATTCTTGGTTATCTAATTGGTACAATTCTTGGTTATCTAATTGATTATGGAGATTTTTTTTTCCCCTTAGAGTGGGAATTATTTCAAACATTTGTTTAAAAATATTGTTTTCTCTGAACTGAAGGGAGTTTTCATAACCATAGCCAAGCCACCACCCCTGGTCATGTTCACAGATACAAAACCCCTGATTGGCTGTTGATGAGTCATTCCTCTTGAGGAATCTTATCTTAACACCTGCCTTATCTTTAACATCCTTTTCAACTTCTTCTAGAAAAACAATAACCAAAAAGGAAAAAAAATATTTGGGATCAGTCCAGTTTTGAAACACCTGCCTCAGAGATAAAGACTGCAATTCTAGGCATTTGTAATGTCTTTACTTTGGGTCTGGAATTTGTTCACCCCTGTTGTGAGCGTCTGTGGACTTTCTCATACATGTGCTTTGCCTGGGAATTACTTCAGTCTAGTAAATTATAAAATGACAAGATCATCTCTGCTACCATGGAAAAATCTGTATATCAGAAAATGTCTGAAGCTCTGGCTTCATAGTAAATGCAGTTTATGAGTTGAAGAAACATTACAACACCAACTCTAATGAATCAGCCAGTAATGTTTTATGACATAATTCCAGTCTGATATTGATAATCTTTAACTTGCGGTTCAAGAGGATATCCCAGGTTTATGTGACCATGGTGAACCAAAATAGAACCATTTAAAAAAAATTACAGACAGGAACTACACAGCTGGAAACCAGAAGCACCAGTTTTACTTGGGCTATTAAGAAAATTCACAGTTAACTAAATAAAAAATATTTATTCTACCTCATTTATTTTCCCCTTGGTATTCAGATGTGCCCCATATTAGTGCCTATGAAGAGGTTATTATAAGGGCATAAATTTGTTTTAAAACCATGAGTTAATTTGCTATGTAAACAGCAAAAATTACTGAGCAATTACATAATTTATACTGTTATATTAATTAGTTATATTGATTTTTAAAGAATGTAATTTTCTCCTTATGAATAAATGCTCTGACATTAGGAAGTCTTTGCCTAAGGCTCACTTAGCTAAATTCTACGCAATCAGAAACTATCTGGAAGGGAACAGTAGGGAGAATGTCTCAGCAAAATTAACCAGCATCAAAGAGCTTGCCTTGCAAAACCAAGTTAACCACGTGATGGCAAATGCCATAAAGGGTTTTTTTAATAAATAAAAACTCTAGATAACTTCACAAGGTCCCTTTTATATTTTGCTTTCAGGGAATCAGCTGGCCCTACTTGATGAGAAGAAATGATAGAGAAAAGCACACAAGTCAGTAAATGGCTGAGGAAGGAATGTGAGAGATTGTGGTTAAAATTATGATGGCAGTGAGTATGCTCAAGAGTTCCTTTAAAGTGACAAGCCTTAGGGCACCTGGGTGGCTCAGTTTGTTTAGCGTTTGACTCTTGATTCTGCTCAGGTCATGATCCCAGTGTTGTGTGATCAAGCTCCTAGTAGGACTCTATGCTGAATGTGGAGTCTGCTTAAGATTCTCTCCCCACCCCATCTCCCATCTCCTCCCATCTCTCCCCTTCCTCTACTTGCTCCTCTCCCCACCCCCCCACACTCCTCTCCTCCTTGCACCTCTCCCCTGTGGTGTGCTCTCTCTCTAAAAAATAAAATAAATCTTTTAAAAACATGACAAGCCTCAACAGTAACAAGTATTGCTGAAGATGGAAAGAAACTGAATCCCTTATTCATAGCTAATCTTAGTTCACCATTTTAATTTTATTCATTATTATTATTTATTTTTGTTGTTGCAAAATGTTCCATTGTTTTCTCTTGGTCCACAGCTTGGGAGAGGGTCCCAGAGTGGTTAAGAAGCTGTCTTGTGGCTGAAGGCAGAGGCTTGAGCAGAAGCCCCAACACCAAGAGGAGGTGGTGGCGGCGGGGGGGGGGGGGGGTGCGGCTCATGGGGAAGGGTAGGTGTGCCTCAAATGCTATACTTCTTCAGAGCCTCCTAGTCATACTTGAAGGTGAGCCTTTCAAAGAGATACCTATCCAGCCCGGGTGCCACTGGCCTGAGGAGATAGTCAGGTAGTTGCTTTCTTCCTAAAGCATTCCACCTGCTCATTTAGTTAGTAGTTCTCTGGGAAGTCCCAGAACTACATGGGCAGATCCAGAATGCCCAGATCTCAAAGGTCCCTGGTCAGTTTCTCCAGAATCATAGTGACTCCCATGGCATTCAGGTTTTACCCCCACTCATCTTGGAATGGCTTCTGCATGTTCTGGAAGAAGGCACAGCTCTGGCACTGGTTTTGCATCTTTGAGAGATACTTGGCTCTTTCTTGTTTTCTCTTAGCTAACTTTGGAAGAAGTGACTCTCCAGGGCCACATCTCAGGGTCAAAATAGAAGCGCAGATAAAGGTAGGTGTAGGAGGCCCACAGATCCATTTTGATGATGCAGTTGACAGGAACCTTCACCTCAGTGGAATAATTCTGTTGAATCTGGGAAGTCATGGGTAATAGGCAGTAAGGAGTTAAACTCAAAATATGGTGTTCACTGGTCCCAGAGACAGAGGATGGCAGAGAAGACGGTTCTGAAAAGATGGTGGAGGCTGGAAGAAAGGACAAATCCGGGTCTCTTCTACACAAACACCGTTGAAACAAGAGATCTCCAGGACCTCCTGAATGCTAGTTCAGCCATTTTGGAAAAGACTCTGGCAGTTCTTCAAAAGTTTAAACATAGAATTACCATAAGACCCAGTAATTTCCCTCCTACCTACATACCTGTTATGAACTTAGCTGCAATGAATTCACTGCCACCACAGGCCCAGAAGAGATAGGCCTGAGGAGCAAGGCCTTCTACTCTTCAGTTACAGAAAGTGGAGCCACCTTCTTGGTTTTAGTAGGCCAGGCTGTTCCTGACCAGGGTTTCCAGGGCAAGGCCTAGCCCATGGCTGAGAGGGTATGGCCACCACCCAGAGGCAAAGGGATGGCTATGCTTTCCAGAAAAGCCTCACTAGTGGGCCTGGAAGGAGTGGCCACCATCCGGGTGGAACCCACAGGACAGAACATCTAGTCAGAGAAGATTTTGGAGCCATAACTTCTAATGGAATTCTCCATGGTAGGTTTTAGATTTTCTCATGACCTGTCACTTCTTTCTTTGTTACAAGGTCTCCCTTTTGGAAAAGAATCTCTAGCCTCTGCCTGTCCCACCATCTTATTTTGGAAGAACTTATCTGGTTTCATAGGTTCACAGGTGGAGAGGAATTTTGCCTCAAGGTCATAACTTAAGTTTCATTTATGCTAGATCTAGATAATATTTAGATGAGACTTTGTACTTGGTGTTGATGCTGAAGTAGGTTAAGGCTTTTGGGGCTGAAGAGATGAGGTGAATGTATTTTGCATGTAAGATGGGTATGAGTTTAATGAGAGGATGACAGAATGTGGAATGTTGTGGATTGAATTGTCCCCCTTTCTAATACATAGATTGAAGCCCTAACCCCCATTGTGACTAAAATTGGAGAATAGGACTTTATTAATAAGGTAATTGAGAATAGATGAGGTAATAAAAATAAGATCCTAATCTAGTTCAACTGGGATCCTTATAAGAAGAGTAAGAGAGGGGTCCCTCGGTTGCTTAGTTGTTTAGACGTCTAACTCCTGGTTTCAGCTGACGTCATGATCTCACTATTTGTGAGATTGAGCCTAGAGTCGGGCTCCATCCTGACAGCACAAGATTTTCTTGCAATTCTCTCTCTCCCTCTCTCTCTTTGCCTTTCCCCTACTCATGTTCTCTTTCTCTCTCTCTCTCTCTCTCAAAATAAATAAATAAACTTAAAAAAAGAAGGTGAAGAGGCACCAGAAGTGTGCCCAGAAAGAAGGCCAGGTGAGGAAGAGGAAAAAGGCAGCTTTCTACAAGCCAGGAGAGAATTCACCAGAAACCAACCCTGCCAGCACCTTGATCTTGTAATTCTGGCATCCCAAACTGAGAAAATATATTGCTTTTGTTTAAGTGACCCAGTCTGTGGTGTTGTGATGTTGCAGCTTGAGCAGACTAACACAGTCCTCAGAGTGTGAAAAAGAGATGTGCACACACAAACAGTTGCACATGAATTTTCAAGAAGCATTATTCCTAGTAGTCAGAATGTGAAAACAACCAAAATGTCCACTAACTGATGAATAGATAAACCAAATGTGACATACTCCTACAATGGAATATTGCTTGTCAATAAAAAGGCATAAGGTACTGATGCCCACTATGGCATGGATGAGCCTTGTTAACATTGAGCTAAATAAAATAAATTCGTTTTCAAAACACCACATTTAGTGTGGTCCCAATTATACGACCTATCCAGACAAGGCAAATCCTTAGAGAAAGAAATTAAATTAGTAGTTTCCTACATCTGGGTGATGGGTAAATTGAGTACCTGTTTAATGGACACAGATTTTCTTTGTGGGATGATGAAATTATTCTAAACTTAGATTGTTGTGATGGTTGCATAAGTCTGTGAATATACTGCAAATTATTGACTTGTTCATTTTAAATTGGTGAATTTTATGTTATATGAATTTTATCCAATACAGGGTTGTTGTTGTTGTTTTTAATTGGCATCCTCCAAGATCACATTTATTAATGCTGATAGGTCTGGTTCACAGTATATCCATTAATGGTTTATTCAAGAGTGAATCTATCTGAATGGAAAGAGCATCTCTGACTTCTCCTTCTACTCCTAAAGTGTTATGGCAAATGCTTCATTTTGCTCTTTATTTACCAATTCCACTCTTCCTTCCTTTACCTTCTCTTCCTTTTACTTCTTGTATTGAATAATTTAGTTCTGAAAGCATTGGGTGAGGCAGAGCAAGGTAAGTGTCTATGTCATGGGAGACATGAGGCTCACAGAGAAGTGTCAGAGCCTAAGTAAGCTAAGAATTGTGCCTACATAACAGGGATGCCTTGGAAAGATTGTCCAATTTCTGCTTGGTTAAGAAGAGTTTTTCCTTGATGGTCAGCCTTGCATGAAGTGCCAGAGTCTAAGCAAGCTAGGAAGGCATCCCTGTAGATGGGCTACCCTACACAGAATGTCAGGGCCTGAGTAGGATGAGGAGGAATGCCCACAGGGCAAGTTTGGACGTGAAGATTCAGGGAAAGAGCAAAGTGAGAAGTGTGTTCCTGAAGAAGACAGCCTGGTTTGAGATCTCAGAGGCTGAGAAAGTCAAGAAGAATATCCAAGTAAGTGGGACAGTCCACCGTGGGCAGTTAGAATCCAAGCAAGATGGGGTGTCTGGGTGGCTCAGTCAGTTCAGTGTCCACCTTCAGCTCAGGTCATGATGTGGCAGTTCATGAGTTTGAGCCCTGCGTCGGGCTCTGTGCTCACAGCTCACAGCCTGGAGCCTCCTTCAGATTCTGTATCTTCCTCTCTTTCTGCTTCTCTCCCACTCATGCTCTGTCCCTCTCTGTCTCTCAAAAATAAATTTAAAAGTGTTAAAAAAAAAAGATCCAAGCAAAGTAAGAAGGGCATTCATCTAAAAGGACAGCCAAGCATGAGTTGATGGTGACCAAGTGAAGTAAACAGGGTTTCTATGTGAGAAGGTGGATGTCCCTGAGTAGAGAGTCAGAGCATGAGTAAGGTAAGGTTGGTGTCTAAATGGAAGAGCTGTGAAGTCTTAAAGTCCAAGAAAGTTGAGAAGAACATCTCTATGGAGGAGGATGGTACAGGCATTACGAGTCAAAGCTCAAGGGTAAGGGAGTGTCCACAAGGATGACGTGTTGGCAGCAAGGCTGAAAAATTATTTATATCCAGGGAAATTAACAAATAAAGAAATATATATATTAAAGGTAATAGGATCCATGTTCGTCAGTGTAAGAGAAAGGATTTACAGATACCAGAAGGGAAAAAGATAGCATAAACTATTTGTTGTTACATAGGAATTGGAGGTTTGGGTATGAATTTTCAGTTTTATCTATATATGGTATGACTATAATAAAGGTTATGCAATGTGTAAATATGGATTATATTGGTTCTCAAATTTTAAGGTCCTTAAGAATCACCTGTCATGATTTTTTAAATGAGATTCTCAAGCATCATTTCAGGAAATTCAGAAAGTAGATCATAATCAAATAGATTTAGCTCAGAAATGTAAGATTTGTTTAACATTTGAAAATCAATGCATTTCACTACAATAACAGAACTAAAGACAAAAAAACTATGTGATTATCTTAGTAGACACATGACAACATACAACTAATACAATTTAATTTCCCTCATAAATTACAAAAAAGCAAACAATAAAAAAGAAACACCATTAATTTGATTAATGACATTTATAATTACCCTGTGTTAGCTTGGCCAGAACTTTCTTAGAATTGCAAGTAGCTTGCTATCTTTCTATTTTTCCTTAGAAATCTTTCTTCCTCTTTTTCTTTGAAGTATCAGATTTGCCTTCTGATCTGAAAACTATTATTCCATCTTCTCTGATTCTTCCCTTCTTTTCATTCACTTTCAGCAATGAAACTTCAGCACCTCATTTCTTCTTAATGTTTGATTTCCAGATGACTTGGATTATGAACATTTAATTTCACAAAACCCTGTACAAATGTTCATGGCAGCTGTATTCATAATAACTTCTTAATTAAAACAACACTGATTTCTATTAATAGGAGAACTGATAAAGAAATTATGATATATGTGATGGTAGGCAGGATTATTAATATCCCTTATCCTGAGTTTCTTTATCTGTAAAATGGAGGTATGATAATAATATTTCCTATGTCATGGGCTTTAAAGAAAGATCACATGTGTTCATGAGTGTGAGGTGCTTAGTGTAACTTACATTTGATCATTCCTATATGGTCATATAAATTACCAATTATCATTATGAGTATAATTTCACAGTGTTTTTTTTCTGGCTCTTAAAATTTTTAAATTAGTTTTCCTTAAAAAGACATGTTCATAATTTTTCTCTATGCTTAAAAACTTATGTTGACTTCAGATTTTGATCACGTCAGGTTTGAGTTCATCATTCTGTTACTGAAAAGTTATGTGTGGTTAAAGAAAATATTTGCATGCTTTTGATCCTTTTAAATTTATTGAAAAAATTTAAGGGCCTAACTAACATCTTATCTGTCCTGGAGAATGTTCCACATGCACTAGAGGGCAATGTGTATTCTGCCGTTGTTGGACTGTGATCAGTAGATGTTTTTTAAGGCCAGTTTATTTATGCTGTTATTCATCTTTATAATATTCTTTGTAGTTATTCTACCCATTATTGAAAGCAGGGTATTGAAATCCCCAAATATTATTGCTGAATTATCTGTCTCTCCCTTTATTTCTGTTGGGTTTTGTTTTATTTATTTAGGATATATGTTCATAATTGTTTTGTCATCTAGATGAATTGAGTCTTTTCTCAATGTAAAATGTTCTTTGTCTTTAGTGACGATTTTTGTCTTAAAGTATGTTTTGTCTAATTGTAGTATACCATTCAAGCTGTCTTCTGGTTACTATTTGAATATCATGTACTTTTCCTTCATTTTCCTTCCAACCCATTTTTGTTTTTGAATTTAATGTATGCATCTGTAGAGAACAGAGAGTCAGCTTGTTTTAAATCCATTCTGCCAGTCACTGCTTTTGATTGGAGAGTTTAGCCTATTTACATTTGAGATAGGTACCAATAAATTTGCAAGTGCCATTTTCCTGGGGTATTTTTCTATATATCTCATATATCTATATATCTCATTTTCTATGTATCTCGTTTTTCCATATATCTATATATATTGTTATTTACTTTTTTGGTGCTGTTATTTCTCTATTCTTCCATATGTGCTTCCTTTTATGTTACATATTTTCTAATATACTATTTTAAAACTTTTATTATTATTTTACCATTTTTTAATTTATTCTCAGAATGATTACCTTAAGGATTATAATTAACAACTCAAACAGCCTAGTTCAGATACATATGTACTTAATTTTAACATTACAAAAGTTTTACTGCAGTACAGCTTCATACTTTTCCCCCACTTTGTGCTATTATGATCCTATAAATGACATATTTATACATTATAATTCATCAACATAGTTTTATAATTATTCATTTGTCATTTATATTAAATATAAGAAAAGATTTACAAAGAAAATGATGTATATACTTTAATTTTTATCAGTTTATGTTGTCACTTATACCAGTGCATTTATTTCTTCATGTTAAAGTAAGTTATCTAATGCCCTTCCATTTCAATCCAAAGGACTCCCTTTATATTTATTGTAGGGCATGTCTGATAATAATAAAGTCTTAGTTTTAATATCTGAGAATGAATCAATTCATCTTTTATTTTGGGGAATATTTTTTGTGAGATATAGAATTCTTGGTTGTTTTTTTTCAGCCCTTAGAAAATTGTCATCCATTGCTTTCTAATCTCCATGGTTTCTGGTAAAAAGTCAGTCATTTATCTTACGGAGGTTTGCCAAGAGTTGTGCTAAAGTTCAAGTTTATGTTTGTTTGTTTGTTTTTTCCTAGCCCACAGGTTCAGACCAGTTTTCTGCACATGCTCACTAGTCCCCTACCAAAATTTACTCTCACCATCATAAGGACCATGTAAAAGGAGGTGGCAACAGGGTGTGTGGTTGAGTTGCCCAGAACCCTGGAGGTGCCCATCAGCCAGTTGGGGTAATCTGCAGGTGAGGCATCCTCTCTGGTTTACAGGAAGCTTCTTCAGGAAGTCCACATACCTTTAATACATTCCAAGAGTCCTATATGCCACTCTCTTAGCCTTTTTGCATCCCCAACTAATGCACCTCAAAACTCAATACTGTGGATGGGGAAAGAAAGAACTGGGCTTTGATGGCAGCATCTCACCCAGCTGGGTATGCAAAAAATACTGACTTACATGCTCTTACTTTCTCTCTTGTTAGAAATCTTGGGCCAAAAAGATCTCTCTTGGAACTAGCTGTGGCACCTTGGGTGAGAAGTGATGTGGATAAAGTAAAATTATTCCTCTAATCTCTCCAGTGCATCCAAATTTGTATTTTTGTGTTTCAAATATACACTGAAAGTTCTCCAGTGGACTTCTGGACTTCCACAAAGTCACTTGACCATGAGTGATTATCTTGAGAGAGGGAACTGAGAATAGCTAGAGCCAAGTCATTAGCCACTGCCGGTTCCACAAACAGGACTGAGGCCTGTATGCATATTACCTGATGACAGGCGGGCAAAACTCTTCTCAGATTTTTTGAAATATAGCTCCTACAAAGGTACTTCTGTCTGTGGATAGATACCAAATTGTTGTTGTTAAAGTGGGAATATATTGAGTAACATCTTAATCAGACATCTTGCTGACATCAGTCCCACATCATCCTTTTTTTCCCCCTTGAATAAATGCTCCTACTATTGTTGTTGGCCTTTGGTCAATTTCCAGAGTTCTGAAAAAGTTTCTTTTATGGAAGCAAGGATTTTCAGAAGTCCTTACCTCACTATACCAAATGTACTTTTCCTGTCTTTGTCTTAATATAGTTTATGATCATCCATCATCTAGACTTAAACATTTTAAACTTAAAATATTTTTGCAGATGACCTACACCAATAAGATGAATAAACTTAAAAAAGTTTTGTTTAATGTTTATTTTTGGGAGAGACAGAGACAGCATGTGAGTGGGTTGGGGCAGAGAGAAAGGGAGGCACAGAATCTGAAGCAGGCTCCAGGCTCCGAGATGTCAGCACAGAGCCTGACGTGGGGCTCGAACTCACGAACCGTGAGATCATGACCTGAGCCAAAGTCAGACACTCAAACGACTGAGCCACCCAGGGGCCCCAAGATGAATAAACTTTTAGAAATGTTAACTTGATATAGGTATCCCTTGTTATTTAAACTCTTTGAATTCTCAGACCAGATCTTTCTGAATAACAATAAACATCTTACAGTATCTAGTTCCAAATTCGCTCGTTACTTCCACGTATTCCATGACTCAGAACTGTTTGCCAAGCATGCTGTACTCACTCACAGCTTCTAGTTTTTACATACTCTGTTCCCTTTGCTTGGCCAGCGCACTTGATGAGTTCATTCTAGTCATTCTTAAAGTCAGAACCTAAGCACTCCTTCTCTGAGACCTTTCTGTACCCTTAGAGATAATATCTTTTTATACCTCCATTGTACTGTGTGCTTTCCTCTTTAAACCACTTTTTACATAGTATGTGCTTGTTCTTTGCCATCTTTTCCCCCACAACTTTGAAGGCTGTGATTACAGAATTTCATTTTTTTAAACCCTGTTCTTAGAAAAATGCCTGCCCCATAGTATGAACTACTTGAATACATACTTAGTAAATAATTGAGTGAGACACTTAAGAATCATAGACCAGGAAGTTTGGAGGAGGAAGATATTAATAAGAGGATCATGGTCCTAGCTGTTTTTAATCAGAAAAAAATATATTTGGATGATTTTCCTTTCTTTCTTCTCCAGCAAATGATAAATAGCTCTTTTTTCCTTTTTCTTCCCTGGTAAAGAAAATCCCCTTAGCTTAGTAATGCCTCCAAGTGCACTAAGAGTTAATGGTTCAGAGCTCAAAGGAAAAGACTTGGCATGGGCAGGGATGGGAGGAGAATTATGCAGCCAAAATATTTCTCTTCATTTTTTCCTCCAACTCCGGGGAAGGAGAAAACATAAAACTGAATATTATATTAAGCATTAAACAAGCATAATATTCTCACTCTATGATTAAAGGATAATGGTGGTATTATGATGATGTCAAGTATGATAAAATAAAATAAATAAATTATAAGAAGTCATCCTGTTTGTAGGAAGTTATATTGGTTGACATGTCATATCTTTTGCATTTGTAGTTTCCCTAAGTTTCTGATTTGTTTCCAACAAAAATCGGTGTTGGTAAGATGAATAAAAACCTAAGCATGGGAAGAAGCTGATGGATAGTTTTGTGTGGTGTGCATGGAAAATCCTTTTCAGGAAAGAATCCAAATTATTAACTGGAAAAGGGTGGGAAGAATAACTCATGTCAGTAAAAAAAATTTATGAAAAATCAAAAGGTCAGAACTTTGGATATTTGAAAGTTAAGGTGTATTTTGACTTATCCTGGGGAGATTCAAAAACTACAACTGAACTGAATTACCTCCAGTGAAATTACTTGGCTCAAATAATTTCCTATTTCATTACCTTGCTTGCCATGAGGACAAGTGAAATAGACCAGTGCAACTAGTGAGCCAAATTACACAATATTTTTGGGAGACCTTGAATCATTACAGTGTAAACTATATTGCATGCATATTTCTCTCATGTACAATTATTATTATCAATAATTAGCTATTCAAAGTAACCAAAACTTATCTTAAACTTTTTTATACTGTTTCTTGTATATTTAGAAATTAATGCTTTTCTTGTACAAGAAAAGGAATTTATGTGTGGCAGACAGAAATTCTATTGATTAGTTTAAAATCCAGAATTAAAAAAAATAAGATAATAAAAGCTGGCTTTTCTATCATTTTATTTAAAATATTATTAATTGATTAAAGTAACCTTAATACTACCACATAACTTTGGGCAAGTTATTATCAATCAGTTATCTTTTATTTAGGAAAACAAATGTGCTAAAAACATTAATCTGAAATATGAAATTCCTCTTTCCTTTCATCTCCTAGTTATTATCTATGATATATAATTATATATGATCTGATATAAATCTTTTTAATTGTTTATCTACTTCAGATGTTATATGTATATACACACATGTATTCATACATACATTTTCAATTTCAAATGTAATATTCATTGTTAAATATAAATGCTAAATGAAGAAAGTATGATAATGCTGCAACATAGAGGTAATTATTGATTGCTCTTTTTTTGATGTTTATTTATTTTGAGAGAGAGAGCATATGCACGTGTGCACAAGCAGGGAAGGGACAGAGAAAGAAGGAGAGAGAATTCCAAGCAGGATCCATGCTGTCAGAGCAGAGCCCAATGCAGGGTTCGAACTCAGAAACTGAGATCATGATCTGAGCTGACATGAAGAGTCGGTTGCTTAACTAACTCAGCCACTCAGGCACCCCTGGTAGCTCTTTAACAAAAATAGACTTTTATACTTGTTCCTTTGTGTAGATTATCATACCAAAATAATGTTATATGAACTCTTTATAACCTTTAAGTAACTTTAAGTATTAATAGCATTTTTCTAAGTCACTACATTTTTATGTTACTTTTTTATGTTATTATAATAATTATATTATTTTTATGTTATTTTTGGTACAATACTTTTTAACATTTTTTAATGTTTTATTTATTATTGAGAGACAGAGAGAGACAGAGGGAGAATGAGTGGGGGAGGGGCAGAGAGAGAGGGAGACACAGAATCTGAAACAGGCTCCAGCCTCTGAGCTGTCTGCATAGAGCCTGATGCAGTCATTGAACTCATGAACCACAAGATCATGACCTGAGCCAAAGTTGGATGCTTAACCAACTGAGCCACCCAGGTGTCCCTGTTATAATATTTAAAATATTATACCTTGTCCCCAGAGGCAAAATTGCTAACCCTTCCCAATCTATATGAAAAGTACTACTAGTCCCCGTTTATAGTGAGGAAAGTGAGTTATGCAGACCTTAATTTACTTTCCAAGTTCACACAGCTAGCAAGAAGTTAAGCTGAAGTTGAAACGCAAGAATGTTTGACTTCATGTTCAGTCCACCTCTTTTCTCCCTTTCCTATGTATATTTTTGAGTGTCTACAATGTGCCAGGTAATGTACTGTTCATGAGGGATTTAACAATGAGAAGATCATATCCTAAAGAAAAAGAAATGAGTGTCTCTGACCCCTTGGAAATTAATGGTTATTCATCTTTAAATTAGGCATCAAACAGTATGCCATGGTTGACTAAAAATAGAGTTGTATTTCTCATAGTGCTATAGAGAAACGTAAAGATAAGGACTCTCAGAAAAGAAAGTAGCTGTCCTAAGGTGGACTCTTGGCCTGGGGACAGGACAGATAACAAACCAAGTTATGGGTCAGAAGAACTCCCATAGAGAAAGATTATGGATTAAAAATAAATACATAAATCATAATAGAAGCAAGTAGCAATTGAAATAACAGTCAGCATGAGGGTATTCTGTAAGAATGGGGAATAAGCTCAAAAGTAGGTTTAGAAAGACAGTTTTTCTAGGACAGATTAGTGTTTGCAATAGTCAGGAGTTTAAATCCTTACATTACAAGAACTAGACTAAAAAGATAGAACTTGAGTTGGTTTTAGTTTTAGGAAGGGAGCAATCAAAGAAAAGCCATATTATTGCACTGCATGATGGCTACAGTAGGGGCTAAGCTTATAAAAACAACATTAAGACTTAGGGGGCATGTATCTAGGGTATTGTTAGAATGCAAGGAGAGAGAAGCCCCATGTTATAGCAGGACTGAGTTAATTTCTCTGGTTTATGTCTCCTTATATCATTACTAACCAACCTCAGGATTGGTTCTATACCCAGGAAATGCCAGAACATACAGATGTCCCCTGAGTCACCTTAGCTATATGAAGGGAGGATGATGTATCCAAAAATTAGTCAGATCACTACAATAAACAGGAACAACAGAAAAAAAGAAGAAAATTAAGATTTTGAGAAACACTCATGGGGCTTTTCTTCCTTTCTTAAATTTCTGAATGACTAATTTGTCCCTGGATACCATGAACATCAATTACTCATTCCAAAGCTGCTCAGAACATTTTTTACTTTTTTTTAAACAGTTTTCAATCATTAGTCTCAGTTTATATAAGCAGATTTTAGATATAGCTCCTCTGAGCTTTCTTATTTTATGATATACGGGTGCTGGATTTTTGAATTAGGTAGATTTCCACACACTTTATGTTTAGGTCTCCCAGGATCTTGTTCTGTAGCTGAGGAAAAGCAACTTGATTCCATAGAGGTTTCATGCAAGTTATGGGAAGTTATGGCATTCTCATGAATGTTGACTTGGGCTACCCTCAAGAAGAAGCAAAAAGAGATACTCCCCAAAATAGTTAGCAATAATGGATAAGAAATCTCCAGTTAGATCCAAGAATAGTGCAGCATGTATTACAGCAAAGTGGTTTCAATGTAGCGGTCATAGTCTATATAGTATGTTGTTGTGGTTAAGCGCATAGACTCTCACAGGTAGGATAACTGAGTTTCATTCTTTGCTCTACTACTTACTAGCTGTGTGGGATCTAGTGAAGCAACTTAACCTCTCTGCATCTCTGCTTATGTATTAGCAAAATGAATACATAACTAAAGGCCCTATTTCAAGGGCTGTTATAACACTTATAGGAATGAATATATGTAAAGTGCTTTGAGAAGAACATTGCAATAATAATTATTATAATTATAAATTACACTGTACATTATAAATATCATATTTTTATTGTTATTTGTGGTCAGTGACTCACAACACAGGTTTTGGCAGTAAGTAATCCTAGCATGGCCAAACTAGAAGTGTGCCCATTTTCTGCTCCAGTAACTAGAATTTTATAGAAACTAAACTGAGACTCATAAAACTTATTGACTATTCTGTACTAGAAGTTAGTTATAGATGAGCACAGGTAGAAGTTATATAACTGACATTTTGGTGAACCTAATGTTCTAATCTAACAGCCTTGAATAAGAAGGGCTGTAGCTATGCCCTCTGTAATTTAAATGTTCTCCTGAGGTATCCTGTTTTGCCACGATATACAAAATATAGATCACAGATCCTAAAATATCAGGACTTAGGTTTTGGCTCTTCTTTTCTCGACATCACATTTGATACTACTTTTTCTCATAGTTGTATCATAATTCCACTCCTATTGTTTGAATTTAGGGAGAAGTAAACCCTTGGCTGCTCCAATACTTTGCAAGTTTTTAAGTTGGTAGGCAAGATGAGTACTTCTCTTGCTTAGTAAACTACCTATTTTAGTTCTCTTGCTTCCAGTTAAAAAATGACCTCATGCTTGCTGACACATGCTCAGTGATTATACAAGAAATGTTGATATTTTGTCTTTCGTGCATTGTCAGTTTCCTTTTCTCACTCCCTCACACTTCCACCCTCTAATTTCTTTGAAGCCACTGTCCATTTGACATGAAAAATGTACTTATAGTCTTGTGGCTAATTATTTCAAGGAGAGGTGAAAAAAAAATCTTGAATATGGCATGATGAACTCCATCTGCTTCAGCTAAAGCAATTGCACACTCCAGAATTTCTTTGCAATGGCAGCTTTTCAACAATTTACTTTTGTTAAGCATTGCATTCTGTTCCTCAAAAGCTGGACTGATTTTTGTCTATACCTTCAAAGAATTAACCCTACCCCAAAGCACCTTTTTAAAAATCATAAACTTTTTCTGTGAAATCTTATGGAACTGAATTGTCTTTGTCAGTTTTACCAAATTATTATCACCTCTCATGTCATTACTCAGGTCTTTCACTTCTGGCTTTCTCACTTTCCATCGCAAAAGTGAATAATCCCACCGTGGTTGACTGTCTCATTCAAGATTTGAGGTCAAGAGCTGTAGTTGGGGCTTGAGGCCAGTCTGAGGAGAACTACTGATATCATTGATATTTGATTATAAGCTCTGCTACTCTGTTTCATATCAGAAATATTTCTCCTATTGCCATCAGACAAGATTATTTGCAATAAACCTCTTAAGAGTTTTGCAGCTAACTCCAAGGCTGAGACTGGATCCTATATATGCTACTTGGTACTTATATAATCTCAGATAGGTTATGTAGACTCCTTAACCCTCAGATTTCTCATACCTGAGTAAAGATGATTAATATTGGAATATTCCTGGTAGGGTGATATAAGAATTGATTGAGAAATTTAAACAGTTCCATATAATGTCTGACACATAGAAATAAGTCAATAAATAATAGATATTGTTATTTCTGAAAATATGCACTCTTCAAAAATCTTTGTGAAACTAGTGATTTAGATTAAATTGTCTTGTATTAGGATATGATTAAACATTAAAGAACTGGAATTAGATAATGTCTTCAAGTAAACAGAACTTTAAGAATACATATATGACTTTATGATATTTTTGCTGAACCCCTAAAGATAAAGCACTTGAGAAAAAGAAAAGACAAAAAGCAATAATACTATTTAATTTTTTGCTAGGTCTAAGAAATAAAAATATGGCAACTGCCCATGTCAGAATACATTCATTTCTTGGTGATTTGTTCTACTACATTATTGTTGCATTTTCTAAATTTTGAAGCATATTCCATACCTAATAATTTAACAGTAAAGTATTATACGCATAGATTTTTAAATAATTGTTCCATATATGTTATTTTTACCTATGTTAGGTAATATAGCCGTAACAACTTGGTTAAGGTCCTTCAGAAGATAAGAGTGTGTCTTAAGCTTTAAAACAAGACACCCTCACTTTCTCATCTGGTTTGACTATAGTAGGACCTAAATACCTATATGTGAAGATTATGTAAACCACTACTGAATAACTCATTCTGGTCATTCCATAGTTTGAGAATATTGATTGACTACATGGTGGACTTTGATCTCTTTTCAGGGAAGGACTTGTTGCCAAGTCCTGGGCTGGGAGTGCTGTTGGTGAACAGTATTGAGCTCTCAACCACTGTAGGGATTGCCTCAGATACAAAGAATTGCCTTATCCAAAGTCATGACCCTTCCTGGAGTGGCCTACATTCCCGTTGAGGAATGAATTGCAACTTTTTCTCCATAGCACTACCCAGCCCTTCCATGTTTATTTCTCTCTACAGCACTGCTAATATGACATCCTTGATATTTTAATTTATGTATGTTATTGTTTCTCTTTCCCCTTTGAAATATAAGCTCAATGAAGGCAACATTTGTGGGCTCTTTTGTATTCCAAGTACTTAGAAAAGTACTTGTAACACAATACTTGCTCCATAATTGTTTATTAAATAGTAATGAACTCTAGATTAAATGTACCGCCCTGTGTTGAAAAGGATGAAATAGGCAATATTCAATAAAAAAAACAAAAGCTGTGTTTGTAATTTGAATTTTCTCCAAGTGCAATTTCAGTAATAAAAGATGCTTGTGAAGCTCTACTTTGTTTTCCGCTTGGTTATTGATCCATGAATGTTTACTTAGTCAAAATCTAGGAGGAAACAAAATATGTGTGGCAGTCAATATAGCTCCTTTTTTTATATGGAGCTGTCCAAGGCCACTTTCCTATCTTTTTGTCATTTAAAAAATGGATCCGGTTTATGCTTCCAAAATAGTCTTCACATATTCTTCTCCTTTTTTTTTTTTTTTGCACATGTCTTTATTTTTGCCCAGAGTGAGTACTTCGTTTCTCATTTGCTATGTTTGTTGTGTTTTTATCACAAATTCACCCCCTTCCTCTGCCTACTGTGATCTCTTGATATTCAGCCAGAGCAGGTATTAACAACTTCTCCTTCCAGGACAGGGCTGGGAAGGAGACCTCAGAGTGCCTGCCTGGCCACCAGAGATCTCCTTCTGCCTGAGAAAGTCTCAAAATATTTGCATTCCTTATCTTTCATCTGTGATATGTAGCCTCCCCCTGCCTCCAGCCCCCAAGTGTGTGAGATCTTGTTGCTCCTCCTATTCCTTCTGACTTGTTTTTATCTGTTGTGCTATCATTGGGCTCTCATTTTCAAATTCACATCTTTCAGTACTGGAGAATTTTTTTTTTAATTATTTCATTTTCCCTCTTCTCTCTTTTGGCCCTTCTACTATTCAAGTGGCCAATCACCTACCTGCATGTCCTCTAATTTTCTTATCCTTTTTCTCTTGTTTTTCAACCATTTGTCTTCTTGCTCTACGTACTGAAAGTTTCCTGTGTTTTTACCTTTCTGGCTTGCTTTATTTATTTATTTATTTTTTATTTTTTATTTTTTATTTACATCCAAGTTAGTTAGCATAAGTGCAACTATCATTTCAGGAGTAGATTCCTTAATGCCCCTTATCCATTTAGCCCTATCCCCCTCCTACAACCCCTCCAGCAATGCTTTGTTTTCTATATTTAAGAGTCTCTTACGCTGCATCCCCCTCCCTGCTTTTATATTATTTTTGCTCCCCTTCCTTATGTGCATTTGTTTTGTATCTTAAATTGCTCATATAAGTGAAGTCATATGATATTTGTCTTTCCCTGACTAATTTCACTTAGCATAATACCCTCCAGTTCCACCCACATAGTTGCAAATGGCAAGATTTCATTCTTTTTGATTGCTGAGTAATACTCCAGTGTGCGTGTGTGTGTGTGTGTGTGTGTGTGTGTGTTTGTGCATGTGTATACTGCATCTTCTTTATTCATCCATTGATGCACATTTGGGCTCTTTCCATACTTTGGCTATACTACTATAAACATTGAGGTTGCATGTGCCCGTTTGAAACAGTACACCTGTATCCCTTGGATAAATACTTAGTAGTGCAACTGCTGGGTCGTAGGGTAGTTCTATTTTTTAGTTTTTTGAGGAACCTCCATACTGTTTTCCAGAGTGGTTGCACCATTTTGCATTCCCACTAGCAGCGCAAAAGAGATCCTCTTTCTCTGCATCCTTGCCAACATCTGCTGTTGCCTGAGTTGTTAATGTTTAGCCATTCTGATAGGTGTAAGGTGGTATCTCATGGTGGTTTTGATTTGTATTTCACTGATGATAAGTGATGTTGAAAATTTTCTCTGTGTCTGTTGGCCATCTGGATGTCTTCTTTGGAGAAGTGTCTATTCATGTCTTTTGGCCATTTCTTCACTGGATTATTAGTTTTTTTGGGTGTTGAGTTTGATAAGTTCTTTATAGATTTTAGACACTAACTCTTTATCTGCAAATATCTTCTCCCATTCTGTCAGTTGCCTTTAAATTTTGCTGATTGTTTCCTTCACTGTGCAGAAGCTTTTTATTTTGATGAGGTCTCAATAGTTCATTTTTGCTTTGGTTTCCCTCACCTCCAGAGATGTGTTGAGTAAAAGGTTGCTAAAGGTTTTTTCCTGCTTTCTCCTCGAGGATTTTGATGGCTTCCTGTCTTACATTTAAGTCTTTCATCCATTTTGAGTTTATTGTTGTGTCTAGTGTAAGAAAGTGGTCCAGGTTCATTCTTCTGCATGTTGCTGTCCAGTTTTCCAAAAACCATTCGCTGAAGAGACTGTTTTTATTCCATTGGATATTCTTTCCTGCTTTGTCAAAGATTAGTTGGCCATATGTCTGTGTGTCCATTTCTGGGTTCTCTACTCTGTTCTATTGATCTATGAGTCTGTTTTTGTGCCAGTACCATACTGTCTGGATGATTACAGCTTAATAATTCATCTTGAAATCCAGGATTATGATGCCTCCAGCTTTGGTTTTCCTTTAAGGATTGCTTTGGCTATCCGGGGTCTTTTTTTTGGTTCCATACAAATTTTAATATTGTTTGTTCTAGCCTTGTGAAGAATACTGATGTTATTTTGATAGGGATTGCATTGAATATGTAGATTGCTGTGGGTAGCATTGACATTTTAACGATATTTGTTCTTCCAATCCAAGAGCATGGAATATTTTTCCATTTGTATGTGTCTATCTTCTTCCATTATTTCATAAGCTTTCAATAGTTTTCAGTGTATAGATTTTTCACCTCTTTGGTTAGGTTTATTCCTAGATATTTTATGGGTTTGGGTGCAATTGCAAATGGGTTTGATTCCTTGATTTCTCTAATTTTTTTTTTTTGTTTATTTTTAAGAGAGGGAGGTAGACAGAATGTGAGCGGGGGTGGGGGGCAGAGAGAGAGGGAGATATAATCTTAAGCAGACTCCAGGCTCTGAGCTGTCAGCATAAAGCCCAACGTGGGGCTTAAGCTCACTGAGCTGAAGTCAGATGCTCAAATGACTGAGCCACCCAGATGCTCCATTGATTTCTCTTTCTGTTGCTTCATTATTGGTGTATAGGAATATGACTGATTTCTGTGCATTGATTTTATATCCTGTGACTTTGCTGAATTCATGGATCAGTTCTAGCAGTTTTTTGGTGGAGTCTTTTAGGTTTTCCACATAGAGTATCATGTCGTCTGTGAAGAGTGAAAGTTTGAATTCCTCCTTGCCGATTTGGATGCCTTTTATTTCTTCGTGTTGTCTGATTACTGAGGCTAAGACTTCCAATGTTATGCTGAATAACAGTGGCGAGAGTGGACATCCCTGTCATGTTTCTGACCTTAGGAGGAAAGCTCTCAGTTTTTTCCCATTGAAGATGATGTTAGCGGTGGGTATTTCATATATGGCCTTAAGGTATGATCCTTCTATCCCTACTTTATTGAGGGTTTTTATCAATAAAGGATGTTGTATTTTATCAAATGCTTTCTGTGAATCTGTTGAGAGAATCATGTGGTTCTTGTCCTTTCTTTTATTGATGTGATGTATCACATTGATTGTTTTGCAGATATTGAACCAGCCCTACATCCCAGGTATAAATGCCTTGGTCGTGGTGAATAATTCTTTTAATGTGTTGTTGGATCCATTTGACTAGTATCTTATTGAGGATTTTTGCCTCTATGTTCATCAGGGAAATTGGTCTGTAGTTCTTTTTAGTGGGGCCTTTGGTTTTGGAATCAAGGTGATGCTGGCTTCATAGAATGAGTTTGGAAGTTTTCCTTCCATTCTATTTTTTGAAACAACTTCAAAAGAATAGGTGTTTAGTCTTCTTTAATGTTTGGTAGAATTCCCCTGGAAAGCCATCCAGCTCTGGAATCTTGGTTTTGTTGTTGTTGTTGTTGTTGTTGTTGTTGTTGTTTGATTTTTGGTTACTAATTAAGTTTCTTTACTGGTTATTGGTCTGTTCAAATTTTCTATTTTTTCTTGTTTCAGTTTTGACAGTTTATGTGTTTCTAGGAATTTTTCCATTTCTTCCAGATTGCCCATTTCATTGGCATATAATTGCTCATAATATTCTCTTATTATCGTTTGCATTTCTGCTGTGTTGTTTGTGATATCTCCTCTTTCAGTCTTGATTTTATTTATTTGGGTCCTTCTCTTTTTCTTTTTGATCAAACTGGCTAGGGCTTTATCAATTTTGTTAATTCTTTCAAAGGACTAGCCCCTGGTTTCATTGATCTGTTCTACTGGGTTTTTTTTTTTGTTGTTGTTTTTTTGTTTTGGTTTCAATAGCATTGATTTCTGCTCTAATCTTTATTATTTCCTATTTTCTGCTGGTTTGGGGTTTTATTTCCTGTTCTTTTTCTATCTTTTTGAGGTGTAAGTTTAAATTGTGTATCTGAGACCTCTCTTCATTCTTTAGGAAGACCTGGGTTGCTATGTACTTCATTCGTATAACCACATTTGCTGCATCCCAGAGGTTTGGGGCTGTGGTGTTATCATTTTCATTAGCTTCCATTTACTTTTTAATTTCCTCTTTAACTTCTTGGTTAGCCCATTCATTCTTTAGTAGGATGTTCTTCAGTCTCCAAGTATTTGTTATCTTTCCAAATTTTTTCTTGTGGTTGATTTTGAGTTTCATAGTGTTATGGTCTGAAAAGATGCACAGTATGATCTTGATGGTTTTGTACTTGCTGAGGGCTGATTTGTGTCCCAGTATGTGATCTATTCTGGAGAATGTTCCATGTGCACTCAACAAGAATGTGTATTCTGCTCCTCTGGGATGAAATGTTCTGAATATATGTTAAGTCCATCCGGTCCAGTGTGTCATTCAAAGCCATTGTTCCCTTGTTGTTTGTCTGTTTAGATGATCTATCCATTGTTGTAAGTGGGGTGTTCAAATCCCTTACTATTATAGTATTATTATCAATGAGTTTCTTTATGTTTGTGATTAATTGATTTATATATTTGGGTTCTCCTACATTTGAACATAATTGTTTACAATCGTTAGATCTTTTTGGTGGATATACCACTTAATTATGATATAATGCCCTTTTTCATCTCTTGTTATAGTCTTTATTTTAAAATCTAGATTGTCTGATATAAGTATGGCTACTCTGGCTTTCTTTTGGTGACCATTAGCATGATAAATTGTTCTCCATCCCCTTATTTTCAGTCTGAAGGTGACTTTAGGTCTGAAATGGTTCTCCTGTAAACAGCATATAGATGGATCTTGTTTTCTTATCCATTCTGTTAACCTTTGTCTTTTGATTGGAGCGTTTAGTCCATTGACGTTTAAAGTGAGTACTGAAAGATATTATTGCCATTATGTTGCATGTGGAGTTGGAGTTTCTCGTGGCCTTCTCTAGGCCTTTCTAGTCTTTGTTGCTTTTGGTCTTTTTTTTTTTTTTTTTTTTTTGTCTTTTCTCCCCTCAAAGAGTCCCCCTTAAAATTTCTCATAGGGCTGGTTTAATGGTCATGAGCTCCTTTAATTTTTGTTTGTCTAGAAAACTTTTTATCTCTCCTTCTATTTTGAATGACAGCCTTGCTGGATAAAGAATTCTTGGCTACATATTTTTGCAATTCACCACACTGAATATATCCTGCCACTCCTCTCTGGCCTGCCAAGTTTCTGTGGACAGGTTTGTTGCAAACCTGATCCATCTTCCCTTATAGGTTAAGAACCATTTTTCCCTTGTGGCTTTCATGATTCTTTCCTAGCCTGAGTATTCTGTGAATTTGACTATCATATGCCTTCCTGATGGTTGGTTTTTGTTGAATCTAATGAGAATCCTCTGTGCTTCCTGGATTTTTACGTCTGTGTCTTCCCCCATGTTAGGAAAGTTTTCTACCATGATTTGCTCACATAAACCTTCTACCTCTTTTTCTCTCTCTTCCTCTTCTGGGACCCCTATGATTCTGATGTTATTCCTTTTTAATGAGTCACTAAGTTCTCTAATTCTTATGCTCTTTTGTCTTAGTTTCCTTTTTATTTTCTGTTTCCTTATTCTCCATATGTTTGTCCTCTATATTGCTGATTCGCTGCTCTGCTTGATACATACTTGCCTCCATGGCAACTATTCGAGATTCCAGCTCAGTTATAGCATTTTTTATTTCATCCTGACTAGCTTTTACTTCTTTTATCTCCACAGAAAAGGATTCTAATCTATTTTCAACCCCAGTCAGTATTCATATTATTGTGATTCTAAATTCTGGTTCAGACATCCTACTGTGTCTGTGTTAAGTCCCTGGCTGTTCGTCATTTCTTCTTGTTCTTTCTTTTGAGGTCAACTCCTTCATTTCATCTCTTTTAAGGAAGAACAGAAATTAATAAAGTAAAAAAAAATAATAAAAATAAAAACAAAAAAAATCAAATAAAGGATGCTATATCCTAGGTGTGTTTTCGTCTGCTTGTTGAAAAAAAAATTGATAGATTAGAGAAAAAAGGGAAAGATAAGAAAAGAAAAAAAAAGAAAAAAGAAAAGAAAAAAAGGAAAACCTTTGAAATTTTGTAAAATGGATACAACAAAATATAATAAAAGGAAATGATGTAAGTAAAATAGAATTTAAAAAAAATTATAAAAAAGTAAAAAATATAGTAGAAAACATTAAAGAAAAATATTTCTAATAAAAATGGAAAATAAAAACAAATTTTTTCTCTTTCTATATTCAAGAATAAGAAAAGAAAAAAAGAAAAATTTAATAGATGAACCAGCAAACAGAGTGAAATACGATTGAAATTACACCCATTTTCTGCTAGAAGTTAAACTATGAAGCACTTTATAGTCTGTTAGCTAAGCAGGTAGAGAGATTTGTGTTCTTCAAGAGTGTGGTTGGCCCAGTTGGGTGGCGCTTAGTGTAATGGCTTCATTCTCCACTAGGTGGCGCTGCTTAGTTTACTGGAGTGGATTGCTTTGGTGCATCTAGGCATGTATGCACATGCACGGGAGGGGTAAAATTGGAGTCACCCAGCTACCCAGTCTCTAATATCAGTACTCTATGCTCTCCCAGACTGGCAATCAAGCACCCTTCCTTTGTCTCCACCTTCAGTCCACTCCTCACTTCTCCACTGTCCATGACCAAACCATCAGGCTGCCAGGCAGCACCTCCCTCCTGATTTTTATCTTATATGAGGCTGTGTTTCCAACCCCTTACTTCTGAGGGACTTTGTCTTTGACCCATTCTGACCCTCTAGGGGAGTGGCTCACTGAGCAATGGCCGGGTGCTGGCCCACCCCCAGGGAACATTGGTAAGACCATGCTGCTGCAAATGCCCAGAGACTGTGGCCAGACACCAACCTGACCCAGAAAAAGTTTGCACGATTGTGTAGCATTTCAGGAATTAGGGCAAATCACAACATGTATCTGGCACCAGGCTTCCCCCTTAACGTCCTTGTTCCAACATCAGTGAGTGTGGCTGTTCTCCAGGGTCCACTGGGGCCTTTGTCTGTGGGGAGGCTGTACCACCTCTACCAAATGTCCTCCCAGCAGGGGCACTGCCTCTCTCCTTATAGCCCTCAGACCCCTTGACCTCATTCTCTGCTCCTGGGGATTCGCCCTTCCCACCAGAACACCACCAGTTATTGCTGTGGAATTTCAGACTCTGAATTCCCACTGTTTATAGATTCTTTATGAAATTTAAACCCTCTCCTTTTTCCCTTTTTTTTCAGTCCCTCATGGATGTTTCCACTCAGACTTTTTTCTCCAGCTGCTTTTGGTGGGGGTGCTTTTCCCCTACTCTCACCCCTCTCTATCTTCTCTCCTCAAACAAAAACAGCTCTCTGCCCTCCGCAGTGCAGTTCCCTGCCCTCCTCTCTCTCCCCAGTTCACCTCTCTGTGCAGCATACCTGCCAAGTTCTGTGGCTCAGTTTGTGCAGATTTTTGTATTAATCCCCAAATCAGTTTTTTAGGTATGCAAGTTGGTTTACTGTTGATCTGGCTGCATTTCAGGGACAAGAGATGCAAAACAAACTTCCATGCTCTTCTGCCATCTTGGCCCCTGAGTAGCTTCAAATTTTCCTATACATATTTGACTCACTGTCATCCCACAATTAGACTTCACACCAAGAATTTCCTGTTTAATAAAGGTCGTTTTTTTTTCAAAAGGTTTTCATTCAAATGCTCCCCATGATACAACTTTATAAATTCTCCTCTCTATTCTTGCTCTCACTACTGGATATGGCAAATTATTAGCAAATGAAACTCTGCCCCTCTGTCCAATCAGGCTTCCAACCCAGTGATCCCAGAATGTGCCCAGGAAAGTGTTCCCTGATTGCTGGGGGTAGGGATTATTTTAAAATATTCTTGTAAAAATTTTTATTGGGTATATATTTTAACATATAAAATATACCCATTTAAAGTGTATTACAATTTAATGATTACTAATGTTATTGAATGGTGTATCCATCACCATAAATCAGTTTTAGAACATTTTTATTCCTCCAATAAGATTGCTTTTGCCCATTTATAATTAATCCCTGTGCTTAGTTGCAGCTTCAGGCAATTGTTAATCTGTTTTCTGTAAATATTTGCCTTTTTCTGGAAATCTCATAAACATAGAACCATACAATATGTGGTGTCTTGTTCCTGGCTTCTTTTACTTAGCATAATGTTTTGAAATTCATCCATGACAAGGCCTACGTCAACAGTTTTTACTGCTGAATGGTATTTCATTGTGTGAATATGAAGCATTTTGTCTATCTATTTTGTCTTTACAGTTGATGGGCGGTTTTTCAGTTTTCAGATATGATGAACAAGAGAACTGTGAATGTGTCCTTGTGGGGATATGTCCTCTCAGTTCTCTTGTGCAGATATTTAGGATTGAAATTGCTCATTCATATGGTAGGTTAATGTTAAACTTCTTGAGAAACTTCCAAACATTGTCCAAAATGGCTGCACCAGTTTCCTCCTGACCAGTGTGTTTCCTCGTATTCCCATCAGCATTTGTTATTATCTGTCTTATAGACATCCTTGTAGATGTGAAATGGTATCTTACTGTGGTTTTAAATTACACTGTTGTGGACAGGAAACTGGGAGTAGGCCAAGTTCAGCATCAAATACCCTGCTGTTTTTACTAAGGTTCAGTAGTTTTTTTCTTGAATAATCACTCTTTAGATTTCTGTAAGCCTTTGGTTAATTTCTAGACTTTTGTTTTGTTTTGTTTTTTGGGCAGGTGCAAAGGGGAGAGAGAATCCTTTCTTATTTTTTAAATGTTTATTTATTTATTTTGAGAGAGAGAGAGAGAGAGGAGAGAGAAAATCCTGAAAAGGTTCCATGCTGTCATCACAGAGCCCACTGTGGGGCTCAATCTCACTAACTAGAAGATTATGACTTGAGCTGAAATCAAGAGTTGGACACTTAACTGACTGAGCCACCCAGGTGCCCCAATTTCTAGAGTCCTGAAAGAACTGATTTTGCTGATACCATGTTGCTTTTGTGGAAATATACCAAGGTGTTCACTCCACTGTACCAAAAATCCTGTCTCATCTCTATTGTTGTGATGTGTTTTAACCTTATAAAATCTATTCTTATTTAGAGATTTCTTAATTCTCCCATGTATTTTCTCTTTTTATCATTGAACTTCTCAAAATTTAAATTTCTCTTCATTAGAAATTTATTTTGATAGAAGCATTTCATAGCCAATTTTCTAGCCACCATATGTTAAATAATAGTTCTCTTCTCCACATGCTCCACATGGCTCTTTATCAGGTATAATTATTTTTGTAGTTTAAATTTTTGTTGAAAATGATATATTTATCTATACATTTTTTTTTAAAACACAGAAAAGTTAGAATGGAAAACCACAGCCCCCTGAAATGTTGAAATGCTACTGAAATACTGCTATCTATATAGTATATTACTTAACTATTTCTCTACTTACATTTCTAAAGTTGCATGTAGGTGTAATTTTTGTGTGATTTCACTGGCTATTGAATGCAGAAACATTCAATTATCACATGCAAACCTTTCCAACTTTCTGTTATTGAAAAAATGCCATGATGATAATAGTATAAAGATAGTATCAAAATCTTATATTGCATCTGTTATGTACCAGGTTCTCTTCGAAGTACTTATATATATATTAACTCATTTGTTTTTTTATATCTACTCTCTGAAGTAAGAACTACCATGTTTTCCATTTTGCAGGTGAAGAAATTGAGGTAAAGAATGGTTAAAAAACTCATCCACAGTCACTCAGCTAGAAAATATTGGAGCTGGGTTTTAGCTCCAGAATCTTTATTGTCAAATTCTATTGCTTCCTTGATTACAGGAGTTAACTAGGGCCCAGAGGGATTAAAAGTTTTTCAACCAGTTACTGGTAAAAATGAGACATTGGTTCACTCAGATTCTGAAGGTGACAGAGGGCAACTGTTGGGCAACCCACGTACCCCTGGGTTTTTACTAGGAAGAGAGTTTGGGGAAGAAGAGATTCCTACTGTCCTGATTATCTGGACTTAAGCTATGTTCCAGAGATTGTTTTTCTTCCTGCTTGCCTGTAGGGGAGAATAATAGACATTTCAGACATGCTCAGCCAGAATATTGCTGTAGCAACAGAAGTTTGAATTCCAAGATAAGGTCTTAAAACATCTCACCTCAGTGGCAATCTGCCTATGGCAACACCCTACCTATGGAGGCAGGACCACTCCCAGCCTACAAAGAGATGTTAGAAAAAAGGAATCTCTGCCTTTCTGGATAAACTGGAAGCCCAGTCAGATTGATATGATACTCTAGAGTCTAGATACATTGATCACTTTTACATCCTGACAAGTCCATGCATGATGGCAGCACATTAATTATGTCACACATATTGCCTACTTCAGATACACAAACTTTTCTAGATTATCCTAAAATGACTACACCAGGTAGAACACCCCTTCTCCCTCCTCAGAAGTCAAGAAGTTTCCTGGCCATCTATTCCAGGCAACATGCAGAGTGGGAAGAGGCCCAGCTGCAATCTCTCCAAATGTTCTCTTTTATCGTCTTTGATCTGCAAGAAACTTTTATGTTCATTTCCCTAAACTTTGGGCATAGTTCTTAGGTGATCACTCCAGCCAGTGAATACATACATCCCTATTAGTTTTAAAATGTTAACATTGACAGGTGACAGGTAGTGACAGTTTATAAGAATTTTCTGTGTTTCTAAGCATTTGCTTACTTTAACTAGTGAATGTAAACTTGGCATTTCCTCAACAGGTAATGTTAAACATATGTCACTGATTTTTGAACTCAATATAATGAATAAAAATAGGAAAATTATATGCTCCTCAGAGTGTCATAGGGAAATACTTTGGAAGAATCTGCTTATGCCTACTGTAAAATGTGTTTAACTGGAGAACATTATATATTACTATTTTAAGAGCTTTATTATTGTGCTTATTTAGTGGTAACTATGGGATAAATGTTCCATTATATTTACCATAATATGTATGACTAAGTAAATTAAGCATGATTAACATCGTGTTACATCATATCACTATTAGAATGATATGTATTATTTATAAGCTACCTTTGTTATAGGACACTTAAGTGATGTTATTTCTTTTTTTTTAATTTTTTGAATGTTTATTTTTGAGAGAGAGGGAGAGTGCGCGCGCGCGCATGAGCGGGGGAGGGGCAGAGAGACAGGGAGACGCAGAATCTGAAGCAGGCTCCAGGCTCTGAGCTGTCAGCACAGAGCCCGACATGGGGCTCGAACTCAGGGACTAGGACTTACTGCCCGTGAGATCATGACCTGAGTGGAAGTGGCAAGAGTGAATGGAGAAGGAAATCTAAACACCAATGTTCCAAATATTTTTCAAGGATCAAATAGTAATGCTTTAAAGTCATTCAAAAATAATCCTGTAAACTAAATTAAGGTTTCCTATTCTCCTCAATACAGTTATGAGCTACTGTTTCCACATGAGACCCAAAACAAAATCCCCACTCTTAATTTAGGGTATCTTACAGATCAATAAATTGCAAAAGTTCTTTTAAAAAATTTTTTAGTTTATTTATTTTTGAGAGAGAGAGAGAGAGAGAGAGAGAGAAAGAGAGAGAAAGAGTGTGTGTGAGGAGGAGCGGGGCAGACAGAGAGGGAGACACAGAATCTGAAGCAAGCTCCAGGCTCCGAGCTATCAGCACAGAGCCTGACGTGGGGCTTGAACTCACGAACTGTGAGATCATGACTTGAGCCAAAGTCGGACACTCAACCGACTGAGCCACCCAGGCGCCCTAGTGATGTTATTTCTTACCCAGTTATAATGTCACTGGACTTTAGAATTTGGTAGCAAACTTTAGTAAAAGACTTAGAAACAACAAGTTAAGGAAATTGTTTCCCTTGGTTCATCAGCCAAATTACACTGTAAAAGTATAATATACCTTGCACATACATGTAGATTCAATAATGTGGCCATTCCTTCCACGAGGCTTGTTTCCGGTGACAATTCTTGACAGAGACTTTAGGATGAATTGCATTTTGCCCTATTGTTTATATTGGAAGGTCCAACAGAACATAGTTTGAGTGTTCAGTTGTGATTCCTATCCAGTAACATAATCAAGTCAGTTTTTTTTTTTTTAAGTCAGTTTTTTAGAAAGGATTCAGGTAATGTTTTTCTTTATCTTTTGAAAGAACATTAAATAGCTCATCCCACATATGTCCTCTGTTTTCTATAGATTATTATAATAAATCATTTTCAGCTATTTGTTTTCCTAAATCTTCAAAAAAGAACATTCTTTCTCTTGTGTTATGGAGTTGTCGATAAGCCTTGTGCTGAGTTTTGGCATATAGATGGATTTCCTCATGCATGATGGGGCAGATTCATATCCCAGAGTGAAGATTTACCAACAAATAACTGAGAGAGAGAGAAAAAAAAAAGGATGCATAAGCGGCTATCTAGTTATAGGTGTTTGTTTTTGTTGTTGTTTTAAGATGGAAGAGAAGTGGCAAATGGCAGTTCAATGTTAAAAAAAAGACGTTATAAAAAATGACAGAAACATTTAAAAATCATGGTGGTCTAAGTTCACTTAAAACAATGGTTTTTAAAATGTGGTCCCGATGACAGCAGGACGTTTCAAGGAATTGTTCCACTTCACCTAAGTTATCAAATCTGTGGTTATAGAGTTAGTCATCATATCCTTTATTACTCCTTTAACATCCATAGAATCAGTAGTAATGGACACTCTTTCATTTCTTACACTAGTAATTTGTATCTTTTGTCTTTTTTTGTTGGTTTGCCTGGGTAGAGGTTTATATATTTTATTGATCTTTTAAAAGAACCAGTTATTTATTTCATTGGTTTTATATAATATCCTGCTTTTAATTTGTTTCTGTTATTTTTATCACTTCTTATTTTCTGCTTATTTCGGATTTAATTTGTCCTTCGTCTTCTAGTTTCCTAACTTGGAAGTTTAGGTTTTTGACCTTGGAGACTTCTTTTCTTCTAATACATGCATTCTATGTCATAAATTTCTTTCTGGGCATTGTTATTACTGTGTCCTATAAATATTGATGTGTTGTATTTTTATTTTTATTTAGTTCAAAATATATTTAATTTCTCTTGAGATTTCTTATTTGAATAATGTGTTATTTATAAGCATGTTATCTAATCTCCAAATATTTCGGGGAATTTCCAGCTCTCATTCTGTTATTTATATTTATTTTTAGTTCATTCCATTGGGAACTGAAAGCATACTTTATTTGATTTCTCTTCTTTTAAATTTGTTAAGGTGTGTTACATGGTCCAGAATATGGTCCACGTGGGTAAATGTTCCATATGAGCTTCAGAAGAATGTGTGTTCTGACGTTGGATGAAATATTTTATAAATGTCAATTAGACCCAATTGATCGATGGTGCTGTTCAGTTCAACTATGTGCCTACTGATTTTTCTGCCCACTGGAACTATCAGTTATCGATAGAGTGATGTTGAAGTTTGTAGCAATAGTAGTGGATGTGTCTATTTCTCCTTGATGTTCAATCAGTTTTTGTCTTGAGTATTTTGACATCCTGTTGCTAGGTGTATAAACATTAAAGATTGTTACCTCTTCTTGGAGATTGTATGCTTCTTGAAGAACTTTATGCTTGTGTAATGTCCTCTTTATCCTTGATGATCTTCCTTGCTCTCAAGTATGCTTTAACTGGAATGAATATCATTACTCTGACTTTATTTTGATTGGTGCTAGCATGTTATGTTTTTTTCAATATGCCCTTATTTTTTAATGTGTTTAAGTCTTAAATTCTATGATATTTGTTAGTTTTCTTTCATTGGTCTCATTCTGGTTTTGTTTTGTCCTTTACTGTCCCCACCCTCCTTTTTGGTTTAGTTCAGCATTTAATATGACTTCCATTTTTTCATTTCTCTTAGCAAAACAATTATATTCCTTTGAAAACATTTTTAGAGGATGCCTTAGAGTTTTAGTGCACATTCATAAGTAACTGAAGTACATTTACACACAACACTGTAATGGTTTCACTGAAGGTACAGATTTCTTATAACAGCAGCCCCAAGTCACCTGTATCATCCCTAGTAACATGACTGTTACTCATTTCACTTATCCACAAGCTGTGATCAACAAATATACTGTTGCTATTATTAAGTAAACTGGTGTCTGTTAGATTAATTAGGAATAATACAAATAAATGTTTATTTTACCCTCATTTATTTCCTTTTCTCATGCTCTTCCTTTCTTTTCACAGATCTGGGTTTCTGAACTATATAATTTCTCTTCTTTCTGAAGAATGTTTAACATTTTTTTGCAAAGCAGGTCTACTGGCAACACATTTCCTCAATTTTTGTTTGTCTAAGAGACTCTTTATTTCTTCCTCACTTGTGAGTGACATTATTTCTGGTAAAGTAGTTTTCTTTGAGGCCAGACCATTGTTATAAAGGACAGAATACTATAAGCATATCTCCAGTTGGTTAATGCCCGTCTCATGCCTCCCTGCCAGAAGCATGACAAAATTTTCCTCTGATTTTCATCTTGAGGAATTTGACTCCTGGAGGTGAAACTCAGAATGTACAGCAGCCCCTTTCAGGCTTAGCCCAGGAGTTTTTAATCTCACAAGGTAGTCCAAGATCAGTCGCTAGCAATTAGTCACTTACATTTGTGTTGTTGTTGTTGTTGTTGTTGTTGTTGTTGTTTTTGTAATATTTTATTGTGGAAAGAGCATTGACTATGAGATTTACCTCTTTAAGAAATTAAGTGTATAATATATCATTGTTAACTCTAGGTAAGATGTTGTACACTTAAATATTGCAACCTGTTGCTGTTGCCTGTGCCTGCTTTTATTCTTGGTAAACTGTGCACTGCGTATCCCCTTGTCTCTAATTTTCAGGGCAGTGGTTTGCCCTGTGACTTCAATTCTCTTATGATTCTGAGTTGTGGTGGTTGTTTTCCCTGAAGTATAGTTGGCACACAATGTTACATTAGTTTCAGGTGTGCAACGTACCGATTCAACAGGTCTGTACATTATGCTGTGCTCAGCAAGCACAGCTACCTTCTGCCACCCCAGGACACTGTTACACTATTGCTACTGACTGTATTCCCTATGTTGTGCCTTGTGTCCTTGTAACTTACTCATTCCATAACTGGAAGCCTTCACCTCCTGCTCCCCTTTACCTACCCTCTTCTGTCTGGCCTAAGTATAGAGGTGTTTTGTTTTTTTTTTTAATTTTCAGTTAGTTCAGCTTTTTTCTTGTTGTGAGAATGGGATTGATGAATTCCAATCTCTCTATGTGTTAGGCAGGAAGTTGAGACTATTTGTTTATTTGTAACACACCAATGCCATCATTTAAAAAAATTACAGAAAGAAATATTTGCTAATTTAACCTTCTAGTACCTTCCCAGAAGTAACTGTGACATTGCTGACCTTAACGTGAAATTTTGCCCCCAGAAAAAAGTGGTGGTTAGGAAATCTTCAACAGGACTTTATTTTCTAAAATCTTCCAAACTTTTGCGTCCCAGGAAATGGCTTTCAGCAAAGAGCCGCTCTTCCCCACATGACTTGGATAAAATACACAGTTCACTCTTTTTTTATGACTCCCCTAAGACTTGCAGATAACCCCTTCCTTTATTATAAGGTCAGATATGGACCTCTGAAATTCCCATTTTTTGTCTCACAAATGCTTAGCAGAAATGTTTATTTCCTCACACCAGCTAGACACAAAGATAAATATGTCTTATTTAGCTGACTGACTGAGACTCCCTGATTTTAAAAACAATCTTTATTATATAAGTATCCTACCAATAAATCATTTATTTTTGCTTATATATGTCCAAAGCAAAACCATCCAGCTAAGAAACTCTGATATTGAGATCTTGGGTGCTCTCCTTATTGGAATGCCTGAATAGCATCATTTTCCTTACTTGTCTGGATTTTTGTCTTTGACAGACCTCCTAGCAAGTTTATACCTATTTACCCCTGCTTTATGAACTAGTTTTAAAGACTTTATCATTTTAATTTGTTATGAAATTTTCAACCTCAAACTCTAACTGATAACTTCAGGACATAATAAAACTTTGGCATTTGCTCATATTATCCCATGCCCCAAACAATCAATCATGCATTATTAGTTGTAAGAACCAAGTCATGATTTTAATGTCAATTTAGATAAATCTGTGATATTATAAGGAACAACTATTTTTCAAAATGTAATTTTTATTTTGATAGCTTCCATGGAAAATTGTTACATTAATAAGGTTGTTTTCCAACATTTTGACATTTTTAGAGTTCTACATAATCTTGTTTTGTTATCCAAATCAAATCCTAATTCCATATTGACACAGAGTCTGAAATAAATGCAAATAAATTATATATATGTGTATATATATATATATATATATATATATATATATATATGTATCCTAACTCTAATCACACATATTTTCAAGATGCTATTAAATGATGTCTCTTGAAATCTTATGTCCTGAGAACCACAGATTTTGATAGTCAAATTCAATTACATCCTATCCTTGGCAATATACATTCTTCTAACAGGATGTTAAAAATGAAAACCTTTCTGTTTTAGTTCTGGCTAAGACTTCAAATTCCAAGAAGAAAACAATAGCAAACAAGTGCTTCCACATTCCACACCGAAGCATACACTGCGTATGTTGGACTAGCAAAGAAAACAGCAAGGAAAGAAAAATGAAAACTTTTTTCAAGCGCTAGTTAAATATTCATCAGAGTATAAAAGTTTTGAGGTTGAAGAAGCTAAGAGATATTTTTTTTTTTGTCTTTGCATAAAGTTGTTGACTGCTAGGTCATTCCACCCCTCCCTCTGCCCATCTGCCTCCCTCTACTCAAAAAGTGAGAAAAGCAAGGATGGTACTTTATTCTTAACTGAAGTCACTCTGAAAAGTATTAATCTAACCATTTGGAGACCTCAATATATATGCTCTGGAATGAGGGAAGAGCATGCAAGTGCCTGAGGCATCTCTGAGACACAGAGAGATGAGGTAGCCATCACACATGTCCTACAATGATAAGTGAATGTTTTCTGGAATCTACACTGTGCCAAATGAGAAAGAGCTGTCTAGGAATTGATTTAAAGAGGACCATTTGCAGGTTTGAGATTACCCCAACCAAATGGGTACACCTTCAGAAATCCAAGGATGAGGGAGGAATCTTGAGTTGGGGAGCAAAGGATAAACAAAAAGATGTAATCATTCAAGTAACTGGAAGTACAATAGAATCTTCCATGAGAGAAGAGTCAAATTTAAACATTTGCTAAAGCAAAATCATAATTGTACTAGATAAGTAAAACCACTCCTTCCCCTACCTCTTTTTTCTTCCAACTTTTCTCACCCTGAAAAGGAAAGAAATGTGAGTTAGCAAGCTAAGGATAAGGAATAGAGAGAAAAAGGTAAGGTGAAGGCATATTCTCTTTTTTACTGCAGACTCCATACCCGAACAGGTACAACAAAGGAGAGGTAGAGAGATCACTGATTCTAAATGAAATTAGGTTTTGACAATTACATGGGTCTGGATTTTTTAACTACTAAATAAGACCAGATAAAGACATTAGAGATCCCTCAGATGTCACCAAAGAAGTAGACATAACTAGACACATGGAAGACTTTTGGACAGGCAAAGGGGAAAGAGAAGACAGTTGTCTTTGCCTATACCATATGGAAACGTCCTTTTAGTGTAAAGTTAGAGGAAGTTGCTGGTGTTTAGCACTATCCAAAATCAGGGGTCATTTTATCCATAAACTCCCTTCATCAACATATCTGTATACATCAAAACACAGTTTTGTTTTGTTTTGTTTTTTAATTTTTTAAGTTTTTTTTTTTTTTAATTTATTTTGAGAGAGAGAACACAATCAGGGGAGGGGCAGAGAGAAGAAGAGACAGAATCCCAAGCAGGCTCTGCAACGTCAGCACAGAATCCAATGTGGGACTCGAACTCATGAACCAGGGGATCATGACCTGAGTGGAGATCAAGATTCAGGCACTTGCTTAACTAATTGTGCCACCCAGGCACCATATAAAGATACAGTTAAGTTTCATATTTCCTATAGCTACCCCAGTACTCAGTGATCATCAAATTCTTGGAATTCTTATAACAGAGATTTCCTCTACTTCCTACTTGAATTTAGTGTAAAATATCTTACATTGTTTTTTTTTTTTTTTTTTACTGCTTTAATGAGATGTAGTTGACCTACAATATTTAGTGCTTAATATTTATCTATTTAGTGTTTAATAACTATATCTATATATCTCTGGGTCCATTATCATCAGTAAGATAATGAACATATACATTAATCCTAAATGTTTTCCTGTTAGCCTTTGTAATTATTTCTTCTCACTTCCTTGCACCATCCCCCATCCCCAGGCAAACAGTGATCTACTTCTGTCACTATAGATTAGTTTGCATTTTTTTAGAATGTTATAAAAATGGAAAGAGAGAGAGAGAGATTGAGATTGAGAGCTAGAGACCTACTGGTGTAGATTCCAGTCCAGGTCTAAAGACCTGAGTAACAGGAGCATTTAGGGCAGGAGATCAATGTCCTAGCTCAAATAGGCATATTTTTGGTTCTATTCAAGCCTTCAGGGGATTGGATGATATCTACATTGTGCAAGGACTTCTGCTTTACTCAGTCCACCAATTTAAATGCTAATTTCTTCTAGGAACACCCTTACAAACACACCCATAAATAATGTTTAGTTAGCTTCCTGGGCATCCCATGGCCTAATCAAGTTGACACATAAAATTAACCATCACAGGAATCGTTCAGTATGAGCCCCTTTTTATCTGGCATCTTATACTCCACATAATTATTTTGGTATTCATCCATGTTGCAGAGTAGAATTCCACTGCATAGATATTCTACAATTTATTCACTCATCTTTTGATGGACATTTGAGTTGTTTTCAAGTTACTACTATGAATAAAGATGCTGTGAACATTTGTGTGCAGTCTTTATGTGGACATATGCTTTTTTTCTCTTGGATCAATATCTAATTATTACATGACTAGATTATAACATAAGTATGGATTTAACTTTCTAAGAAGCTTCCACACAGTTTTATAAAGTGGCTGTACACCTTTTATATTCCCTCCTGCAGTACATGAGAATTCTAGTTATTTCACTTCCTTACCAATATTTGTTGTTATCTGACTTTTTAATTTTACCCATTCTGTGGGTATATGGTGCTATCTCATTGTAATGTTAATTTGAATTTCCTTAATGACTCAAGATGTGCATCTTTTCATATGCTTATTTGTCACCATTTAGAATTACAACTAATAACCCAAAAAGGTTATAAAATGGAATCATAAAAACACTCAACCTGAAAGAAATAAAAAAAAAAAAAAAAGGAAAGAGAAAAAAATGGACAGATAGAAAACAAATAACAAGGAGGTCATTTAATATCAATAATCACACGCAATATAAATGGTCTAAACATTCAAAGACATTGTTAGATTGGATAAAATAAGATCCAACTATCATTGCCTAAAAGAAACCCACTTCAAATATAAATACAGCAATGGTAAAAAATTAATGGGATGGGAGTTGATACCATACTAACTTTAGTGAAAACAATGCTGAAATAGTTATAGTAATTTCAGACATAATAGATTTCAAAACTAAGAATATTACAGGGGGTAAAGAGGGTCATTTCATAATGATAAAGGGACCCTAGTATATAACAGTCCTACATGTGTGTGCCTCAAATAACAGAGTTTGAAAATACATGAAATACAAATTGATGATACAAGAAAAAATATAGAGAAATCCACATCCATAGGGCCAGATTACATCCTTTTCTCAATGACTGATAAAATAAATATGTTGTCATCAAGGTTAATAAAAACAGGAACAGAAGTACTAGCCAACATGAACAAATTGATAATTATAGAATACTCCATTTAATGACAGAATACACATTCATTTCAAGTACACACACACAGCATTACCAAGAAAGGCTATATTCTGAGCCAGAAAAGAAGTCTCAAGTTGAAAGTTCTCAAATTAAACAAAGGATGTTCTCTGACCAAAATGGAATTAAATTGGTAACCACTAACAATGAAATACTGGGAAAATCCCCACATATTTGGAAACTTTCGGACAAATTTTTAAATAATCCATGGATGAAACAACATAGGAAAAATAAATTAGCAAATGTTCTAAACTGAATAAAAATGAAACAACATATCAAAATTTTTGAGATGCAGTTAAAACTATACTTAAAAACAAAATTATAGCACTAAAAAACTATAAAAAAGAAGAAAATTATCAAATGAGTAATCTTCTATGTTATGAAATGCAAAATCTGAAAAAAAATAATCCCAAAGGAAACAGAAGAACTGACATAATAAATGTGGAAAGTAGAAATAAATGGGAATAGAAAAATTAAAAGTGAAAGCTGCTTCTTTGAGAGTACCAATAAAATTGATAAATTTCTAACCAGACTGATAAAGAAAATAAGGGAGAAGAAGACACAAATGACCAAATTAGGAATGAGAACAGTGATATCACTACAAACTGTATTCCCATTCAAAGGACAATAAAGAAATATAATGAGTTTTATGCCAATAAATTTGACAATTCAGATGAATTAGAAAGCATCCTTGAAAGACACAAACCAACAAACTTTACGCAAAAAATAGGATATTTGGACAGCCTAGATCTATTTAAAAAGTTGAATTATTAGTTAAAGCCCTCCCTTACAGAAAAATCTAAGATGAGGTACCTTCATTGGAAAATTCTACAAAACATTTAAGGAGAAAATAATACCAAGTTCTACCAGAAGTCATCCAGAAAGTTGAGGAGAAAGGAACACCTCCCAACTCTAAAAGCTCATTATGATCCTGATGCCAAACCAGATAAAAATATTACAAGAAAAAAAAAAAACTGAAGATAAATATCCTTTATGAACATTGATATAAAAATTCCTAACAGAATTTTAGCAAATCAAATTTAACAATAAACCAAATAGGGTTTATCCCAGTATGCCTGTTTATTTTAAGATTTAAAAATTGACCAATGTGATTCTCCTTAATCACAGCTCACAAAGGTAAAACCATGCGATCATCTGAACTGATGCAGAAAAAATGTTTAGCAAAATACATCATCCATTTCTGCTAAACACTTTTAGCAAAGTAAGCACAGAAGTGAACTTCAAACTGTAAGGAGATAAAGAGTTGGTTTACTACTAGAGTAGAAAAGCTCTTTATCTCTAGGAATGCCTGGATGTCTGGTTTGTGACTTTTAGACCACATAATGACATTTGAGTTCATTGCATATTGTTTTAAGGTCTGAAACTCTCCGATGAGCCTAATGATCACTTTCTTTACTGATGCTTGCATTATAGCCTAACTACTTTGACAAGCCTGCTTGACCAATTAGATGGTCAATGGAAGCTTGAAGCCAACATTCCTTGCACAGATCAGCTTGTTCAAGATGGAGACATAGGATGATACATGTGTGATACATACATATGAATAATGGCCCTGGGAAATCTGTTATGGAATGTCTGGCGCCTGTTGCTTGCTTGCAATCTCTTTTTGCTTTTGTACCTTATTCTTTGCCTCTAAGTAATAGTCTCACATTTGTGTTCTCTGTAGAGTCTGATTAAATGCTTTCAAATATCCACATTGTGAAAAAATCTTTGCAACCTGACAAAGGGCATATATGAAAAACTAACAATTTATACTTAATGGTGAAAGACTGAATGCTTTACCTCTAAGATTAGGAGCAAAGCGAGGTGGTACATTTTCATTATTTCTATTCAATATTATACTGGAGATTCTAGCCTGTGCATTCAGGTAGAAAAAGAAAAGGCAGTGATCTTTGTAAAAAAAACCCTAGAAAATCTATGAAGAAAGCTATCAGAACTAGTAAATGAATTTAATGAAATTGCAAGGATATAAGATCAATTTACAAAATTAATTATATTTCTATTGCATTAGTAGTGAACAACTGGAAATTGATATTATGAAAATAATGCCACTTTTAATGATATCAAATATATGAAATATTTAGGTAGAAATTTGACAAAAGACATGTGAGTTCTATACACTGAAAATTGGGAAACCTACCTGGGATAAAATAAAAATCTGAAAAATGGAGAAATTTCTTATATTCATAATTTGAATGACTCTGTATTGTTAAGACATCATTTCTCTCCAAATTCTTATTTAGATTCAATGCAATCTCAATCAAAATCTCAGTAGGCTTTATTTTGGAAATTAAAAATTTGTTTCTAAAATTTATATGAAATTACAAGACATGTAATTTTCAAAAGACACTGTTACCAAAAAAAAAAAAAAAAAAAAAAAAAAAAGCAAGCAAAGGCCTGGGGAAAATACTTGCATTACCTATATCTGAGAACGAAATTTTGTCTTGAATATATAAATAATTAACCTAATTCAATAATCAGATAATTAGACTATAACACAATTTAAAATGGGTGAAAGATTTTAACACTTTTGTTTTGATTTTTACCTTTTTATGTGGATAAGTCCTGCATAGCCTACATTTCTTTGAGCTACCAGCACCCATCACAGTTAGTAAAGATGTTTTACATGTGTCTAAATCTATTGAGGAAAATTTAAATGAAATCTGCTGCCATAAAATTTGAATTTTTTTCTATAGTCTTTATGAAAGTTATTAATGGAATAAACTAATGTGAATATTCAGACTACTGACTACAGTAGTTTAGCAATAGTATAACACTCTTCCTGTTCAATTTTGGTGTCTTTTGTGTTTGGTAGTCTAGACATAGCCTGTGTTTCTTAGACATGTTTATAAATGGGTTGGAAAGGTGGTCTAAATAAAGGCATTACTGAAATACAAAGCATCTTTTTGTTATACATTGTTGTTATTAAGAAAGGATTCCAAAAGAGGGCTTCTGGCAGTGAGTCATATATTCTGACAGATGTTTTCTACAGATGAGAGTTCAGCTCCACCTTTTCCAAAAATGTAAGTTTTAGGAGAGGTCTTTCTTACAGAGCCCTTGGGAAATAAATTGTAGTGTGTAGACTGTGTTTCTTAAAACAACTCCTATCGTGTTTGAAATCTAATGGCAAAGGTTTTTTGTTTCCAGTAAATAAGTGATTTTGAAACTTTAAAACATTCAACATATTTTGCTCAATTCCAAAATATAGCCTTGCAAGAGCACTTAAAAATAAAGGAATGAGCGAGCACTAAGAAACCTAATTTTACCTTGTGAACAGGAGAGAGTCAAGACAAAGATTCTTTGTGTCCTAAAATATGGAAGAGGCTTAAGAAATTTCCTGATCAAATCTCCTTTTTTCATAGATGAGGAAACTGAAGCTTCACTGAAGTGAGTAGGTATAAGAAGCAAGGAGTTGAAACCAAGCCACAGTGCTACTTCTAGTTTGGTGTTCTTATTATACTTTCTGGAAAGATGGAAGGAAATAATCCCTGACAACATAATTAAGAGGTCAAATAAATTGCCCAAGGTCATATAGCTACTAAGTGCAATGATGGGACAAGAATCTGGATATCTGAGAACCCAAAGCCCATTATTTATACAATCATATTCTTTATTGTTATAAACTGGATTGAAATGTGTTTTTGCTAAAATATGTTTGGGTTTCATGAAAGAAACTTTCATGGTTTGGCTCATCATATTTAGTATATCATTAATATGCAATAAATGTTGGATATTCATTCATCAATTCAACATATTGAATGATTCTAATATACATAATGTTTAACCTGATTGCATACCAACTATTCACCTAGAAGACAAGGGACATTTGTGTTGGTTATAATTCTCTGACAGTAAGAACTATCTCCTCTGAAACTCTTTTAGAGATGTCTTTTTCATTACCCAAGATGCTCCGGAGTCATGAAAGAAATATCTAGCTGATTTAATTTACTCATAGGAAAAAAATAATAATAAAAGAATGGTATAGATTTCTATTAAAATATGGGTATAGACCTATTCAACTCTATTCATTGATTTTATTCCTGTAGAGGAATGAAGAGAGATTGGGCTGAAAGAAAGGTGAGAAAATGACTCAAGGAAACTTTCCCTTGTAGAAATACATTTGTCCTGATTCCTTTTGTGATTTGGGATTTGCTTCCTGGGCATCTCTCTCCAATTATAATTTCTCATTTCCTATTTATTTTTTAACTCCTCAGCTCTCATTTTTAAAAATATATTCACTGCAGTCTAATTATTACCATAAATCTAGTTCCTAAACTCCAATTATCACTATATTTATAATCAGTATAAAGTTTGGAAACTATTTTGTAGTAAGACAACATAGTAGGTATACTTGTTTATACGTGCCTCCCATATATTGCTAAAAATCAGCCATGCCTTAAAAATATAGCACATGAAGAACTGTATAAAACAGTACTTCTGGAAAGCACAATCTCAAGTTTTAAATTCTTTGTAAGTACTTCAATTATGTCTGCTAAGCACTTTCAAAATTTCCCTTAACATACTGCAGTGATTAAGAGCAGATACTATAAGGCTGACATATTTTACATGTTTTTAAAGTCTAGTATGTGTGTGTTGTGAGTTTGTTGCAATTGTGTGTGCATTTGGATAAATGAAGTCTATGTCTTCATGTAGTCTTCGCTTGGTTGTAGTCCAAAAAAGAAAACTGTGGCTGTTTTAATACATTTTTAATCATTCCAAGAACAATTGTTTAAATCATAAAGTTTAAAATATATTCAAACAGAAGAATAAATTTAATTGATCTTAACAAATTACACCAAAGCAAAGATGTCAGTAACATATTAATAAATAATAACACACAAAATATTTAGTAAAATCTGTGAAATAAAACTTAGTAAATAATTTTGAAAAGAATTCAGCAAAATTCCTTTACTAAAAATGAATAAAGGAAATGAAGTTGCAAATTAATGTTAAAAGAAATGTAAATAGCAAACACAAAAAGAACCTCACCTTCATTAATTTAACATAAGCTTTTTTTTTTTGATACAGAGAAACCACAAGCACGGTTTGTAGGCAGAGGAGGGGCAAAGCTAGAGGGAGAGAAGTTGAATCTTAAGCAGGTTTCACACCCAGGGAGGAGCCTGATAAGGGGCTCAATCTCAGAACTATGAATTCATGACCTGAGCCAAAATCAAGAGTCAGACACTTAACAGACTGAGCCAGTCAGGTGCCCTCAGAATTAAACTTTTAAAACATAGCTACTTAATTACATTAAAAAATGGATAACATTCAGTGCTGGGAAAGATGTATTAAAGAGGTCACTCATAAATATTTGAGTAGATATGGGTTTTGAAGAGTAATCTGGGAATATGTATATAATTTTAAAATTTGCCTATTCCTTGCCCCAATAATTCAACTTCTAAGAGTCTATTATTCACTTATACTAGCCTGAGAGCACACATATACAAAAACACACACCCCTACACCCTCATGCAGAGCAATACTTGTTGCAAACATTACTTGCAGTTTCAGTGTCAGTAAACAATAAAATGAGAAAAAAAGATCATAGTACCTCCATTCAAAGTTCAGTAAAACTACTAAATAGTATGATGTATTGACCTTTAAAGCTACACATTATAGTTTATTAAGTGGTTAAAAAAAAAAACCCAAAGCAATGTCTGCAGCATGATTCCAATTTGTAAACAAAGAGACTAGTAAATGAATATAATAAATGTTATCAAAGTGCATATGTGCACATGTATAAACATATGGAAGTCAGAAAAGCATATTTAGCAAATTCAGTAGTGATTACTTATGGGGGATGAATTTGACCAAGTCAAACATAGGAATGACTTTCATGAGTAAATTAGAAAGAAAAATGTTGAAGTTATTGGTGACTTTCCCTTTTTTTCTGAACCCATGTTTAAAAAGTAAGAGAAAGAAGAGGTGCCTGGGTGGCTCAGTTGGTTAAGCATCTGACTTCAGCTCAGGTCATGATCTCACAGTTTGTGAGTTCAAGCCCCTCAAGAGGCATCATGGTTGAGCTCTGTGCTGACAGCTCAGAGCCTGAAATCTGCTTCAGATTTTGTATCTACCTCTCTCTGCTCTTCTCCTTGCACTGTCTCTCTCTCAAAAATAAATAAATTAAAAAAAAAAGTAAAAGAAAGGAAACATGATGGTATACTGGTTATTGGTGTATAGATTTATAGTAATACATTTCATCCACTATATTAAATAAAATTAAGGAATTCTGCATATCCAGGGGAACCAAAGAAAATATGTATTTGGACCATAGCCCAGTAGAATGAGCCCTACTGGAAATTGTTAGTCTCTGGAAACTAGTTAGATACCTATGATGATATTTCTTTGGAATCAAGTTTAGCTAGGAAATGTTATCAAGGTGATATATTGGGTGATAGGCAAAATATGGCACCATGAGAATTAGGCATATCTGTCAATAAGCAAAGATCCAAGTATATATAAAGCACCAAAGAACTACTGCTAGTTAGAAACTGTAATCACTGGGTTAAGTTACAGGTCTCCATGACCTTGGATACATGTGGGAAACAAGACAGAATATCAGGGCATAACAGTGTAGTATCCATATCTTATGGATATGTATCCATACTTATGGATAAGTATTCATATCTTATGAAATAAGCATAAGAAATGAGAAGACACAATCCTCAAAGAACAAGACAAAGACCACAAAATATAAATTTGATGTTGACATTCTCAGCTACATACCCAGAAGATCTGTCTAGAACAGGCAGACGATGCAGTTGAATAAGAAAAGATCTATCTTACATCTTTGCTTACAATTTGATTTTATCACCAGTAAAATGTGAATTATTTTTCTTTCTGTCATCAAATAATGGACACTTCTGAATTTTCCTATTGCTCCCAATGGCACCATAATTCTTTAGTCCACTAGTCCGAAAATTTAGAGTTGTCTGTAACTTCTCCTTTACCAACTTCCACAAATCTTGACAACCATAAATGAAGTCCACGTCTTTATTTCATTTTAATTATTAAAATAGTCTTCTGACGTATCTTTCTTTTTCTAATCAACCCTCCACAGAAGTATCAACAAAATCTTTTTCATGTTAAATCTTTTTCACAGAGTCTCTACTAGGGTTCCCAAGAATACCAGCTGTGATGAAATGCTGTCTCTCAGAAAGCCACACTCCCTGTCCCTGACTCTCCCTTCTCAGATGGTTTGCATTGCCACTAGTCTGGATAATTTTCCACTTCTTTAACTCCAGAAATTGGGAAAAGTTTTCCTCTAAGTATCACAAAACAGAGTGGTTAAGATCACAGACTCTAAAACAAGACTAATTTGGTTTTGCATTTTGCATGTATCACATTTCAGCTACAGGACTTTAGACATGTGATTTAATCATTTAAGCCTAGGTTTACTTGTCCATATGAAAAGCACAATAATATTTCATGAAATTTTTACAATTCAATGTTATCTTCCAAATAACATTTGTTGTTATTGCTTTGGCACATAAATATTAACAATCATCATCATAATTCCTCAAAATGACAGCATTTTTTTCTCTTTTGTTTTTTTACCAGTGTATGCATGAAGCCTTTTAAAAGTACACAAAATATTTTTGTTACTGTAAAGAATATTCTGATCTACACTATATAAAAATAACTTACTGCTATGAAGTATCAGGAACGTTTAAAATGCTTTCCTTGTCTTTTCTTCTTGCTCTTCCTGCCTCACACAAGTCTGTAGTTCTTTCCACAGTCTGATCTTCTTGGTGAAAAGCCTTCCTTGGAAACTTCCCCATCCAAGGGTACATTTCTTTTTTACCAAAAGAATATCAAAGTGCATAGATATCTACATTCTGGAACTCTTTATTATTCTTATTACTTAAGGAAAGTGTTATTTTAATGAACCCTTTGCAGCTCAGGTTATGATCTCTGGGTTCTGGGCTGGGCATGGAGCCTGCTTAAGATTCCATCTTGCTTTCCCTCTCCCGGACTCACACACTCTCTCTCCAAAAATAAAAAAAATAAATAAATACGATGAATGTTTCAGATAAACAGAGGAGACTCTCCGGAGTAATTCGAATGGAATTTAGGTGCTCCTTCAACTCTAGGCTATTGAGGCTGTGCTCATCAAACTGAACTTTAAGTGCCGAGGGTCCAGGCGGGGGTGGCAATGGACAGCACGGCAGGTGGGAAAACTGGCCTTTGTTCCTGGATAGAGAAGTTGGGGGGGGGGGTGGTGCATGGAAAGCGGCCCCCAGTCCATTCTCTGTTAGGTGACTCACTTCACATATTCACTGGACTTCGAGGAACAGCAACACTTCTTGGGGACGATGAAGGTGAACACACAGAAGTACCTGTGAACTTGACGAACTTGATGTTGCACAGATGGCAGTACCTGTGATTCCCTTGGCCGGGGGGTGGGGTGGGGTGGGGGCTCTACATGCCTTTGTCCGAGTGGAAAGAGGGCGTCAGCGAGGACGGCAACAGCTTGGGGCTCTGGGAAGATGCTGTGGGCCGAGGAGTGGCGGGAGACGGGTTGGCAGGACTGGGGCTGCTATCGGCCAGGCCCAGGGGTTGCTCCTTCAGCACTTGGCTGAAGGCGTCGGAGGGGGCAAGAGGCCCTGCAGGCGAGCGTGGGCCTCATAGTCAGACTTCCGGCCCGGGGCTTCCCCCAGAAGGCAGTGCGCCAGGCGGAAGTGATCCCTGAGGTGTCTGGGGACCACGCCTATGACCTGGGAAGGGGCTGTAGGAGCACTCAACAGCAGCCAAGATGTGGGCGAAGGTGCGCAGATCCCGCGGCACGGCGGAGCGTGAGAACTTTTGTGCTCCAGGTACGTCTCTGGGCCGTGTCGATTCGTGCAGTTGTGGTAGTTGGCCAGGACAAGCAGTCCGCACGCGGTCGCGGAGGAGAGCTCGGCGCGCCGCTGTTTCCTGCTAGATGGGTCCGCGTCCGTCTTGGGCTGCGGCGACCCGGGTTCTCTCTATTCTTAGTCGCTCATTCTAGGGTATGGTCATTAAGCCAAATACACAATGCATTTTATTTGCAATCAGTTCTCTCTGTTTATCAGTTTACACATTGGTGAAATTGGCCACCAGCCCTCGGTATATATAAACTTGAGGTTTCAGTGTCCAGAACCCTCAGAATGTCACTGGCACTTTAGCTGCAACCTCCTTTCCCTTAACCTCCACTGACACCAAAATTAATGTCTCAGGAGAAGCACCACTAATTAGGCAGGCCTAAAGCACTAAAGTGTTATTATCTCTTCTGTCGTGAAGTGAAATGCTATCATCTCTTCTATTGTGTTCTTTTATTTTGTTTAAAATACTAACATTATCTTTTTAACTTTTAACATGGATGTAGGACCTATTTTACATCACCTATTCCATGGAAGGGAGAGTTAATATAGGAGAAGGGGAGTTCAGTAAGAAAATAACAGAAATTAAAGATAAATTAGGGGACTTGGTTCCCTGTTCCTTACTCATATTCTTTGACCACATGCCTAAGGCTCCAGAGGAGAGGAGGTGGGGGGAGGGGAGGAGGGGCAGGGGTTTCCAAAATCAAGTCTGAATCAGATTCCAGGATATTCATTTCAAGACACAGTCACATATTGATGGTAAAGAATAAATGATTTCTTCTCTTCCAGTTGGTCCTCACCGGCATTATTGACTAGTCACATTCCCAACCGAAAACAGAAGAAAGGAATAATCTTTTCAAATGCATCATTCTTTCCACATTTGACTAGTCAGTATATATTGAGTATGCAACATCCCCTGCCCTGGAAGTAGTGTGCAGAAATGATGTGCAGACTGAATTAAAGGTCATGCCATTCTGGTATTTCTCCTGAAAAATTGAAAAGTAGAGATGGCCAGGTCTAGCCACACATCAGAGTCAGATGGAAGGTTTTATAACCTACTGTTGCCCAGGATCCACCCCTGACCAATTTAATCAGAATCTTTGGTTATGGGTTCACACGTTGGTATTTTTTTTTTTTTTTCTTTTAAGTTACCCTGGTGATTCTCATGTGTAGCCAGGTTTGAGAAGCATAGGCTAGCCCTTAGGGAAATAAAAGTTATTAAGAACACATGGGAAGCAGATTCTAGCCAGCTGGCTGTACTTCTCCAACCTTAGAAAAAGAAAAAAAGAAAAAAAAGTCAGGAAAACCCAACTATTTAAGAAACCATGGAAAAGAGGGCTAAGTGGGTAGCCTGGTTACTTACTTCATAGGTAGGGCTGTCACTCAATCATAGTTCCCAAAGCTGTGCTGTCTCCCTCAGGCATGGGGCAGAGGCTACTGTGTTCAAATTGCACTGTTCTAGATTTCATAGTTTGTTTAAATAAAAAGAAAAAAAAAATAGCATCTTATTCTTACCAGGACGTTGTGTGTAATTAAGATTTAGTCATAAATTAATGCTATTGACACTAAGAAGTTTTTGGAAAGGCTATCAATATGTAAGAAGGGGAGGAACACTGAATGAAATTGGCATCTGAGTTATAGTGCTATTTTTTTTCAATCAAAGAGTGGACTTAGACAAGTCTCTTAAACTACCTCTCAGTTTCCTTGTTTCTAAAGCTACTGAGTTGATTTGTTTACTCTGTCATCCATTCATTTATTCAGTGAACTTAAACTGATCAACAGTCTCTAGTCAGGCATTATCCAGTGCTAGGGTTACTAAATCAGGCATGCATTCTGATAGAGGGGTTCAAGAGGTCAATAAAGATTCTCATAAAGTCGTTTTAGTAGGTACTAAAATATGAGTGAGGATGCTCTAAACATACAAGATTTTGGATAGGACTGCGTGGGGGAAAGAGTGTGTGTATGCAAACTCAAGATCTTTAAAACAACTGGTGGGGTGTTTGGGTGGCTCAGTTGGTTGAGCGTCTGGCTCTTGATTTCAGCTCAGCTCATGATCCCAGATTTGTGGGATTGGGATTCAAGTCAGCTCCATGCTGAGCATGGAGCCTGCTTGAGATTCTCTCTCTCCCTCCCTCTCCCTCTCTCTCCCTCCCTTCCCCCATCTCTCTCCCCCACCTGCTGTCTCCCGCTCACACTCTCTCTTAAATAAAATAAAATAAAATAAAATAAAATAAAATAAAATAATATAACAGCCATTGATCAGTGTAGCTGAGTTTGGGTTTGAGATAGAGAAGTAAGGATATGAAATGTCATCATGAGAGACCATTGTTGAGGACCAGCTTGTATTTTTATGCAGTGATGGTGTAGTAAACACCTTAGAAAGATCAATCTAATAACTGTGGAAAGGATAAATGGAAGAATGGTGAGACTGAGGTTAGCAACATAGATAAGAAGGGGAACCATACTCCAGAGGATAAATTATGATGGCCTGAACTGAGATCCTTTCTGGTAATGAAAATCTAATTCTATGTTAGAGAATGAAAAAATGATCTGAGAACCTCTAGAAAAATAATACCTATGAAATGTTTTTTAATGGTGTATTCAAGTACAATTAATATATACATATATAAATATTTAGAACTTTGAAGCCAAATTTTCATTATCTCTTTTAATTACCAATTAAAAGCTGATATTTATGTGAGAATGAATAAATCTTTAGGGAAGTTGACTAATAGTACTGGGTTTGAAGATACCCACAAATTTTTAAACCACTCTATACATCTTTACTTATCTCATCTCTAACATAGCCCTGGGGATTTTCAGAAAATAGCTTGCAATGTCAACTCTGTACTTAAACTGTAAGAATCAAACCCTTGGGAACTATCAAGTTATCAGTCTTTACTACTGAAAACATAACACGGTTTAAGTAGAGCTACTCTAAATGGTTCAGATTACATTTAGGTAATATTTTGAGTGAGATGAAGACAGAGAGATTTTCACCCATATGACTAGTTTAAATTGCCTACATTTGCGTCCCAGATTGTTTTTTGTGAAGTCAACCAAGGGTATAAAAAGCTTCCTTTTCAAAAAGGAAAAGGCCTTTATATGGCTGAGGTCTGGACAAGTGCAAACTGAATACTCCTTTTTTTCTAAAAGGAAAACAATTGGAACATTATTTGTGGGCCTTTAAACTTCTTTATAAAGTTTTTAAAGAAGAAGTCAACCAAATACAGCTTTATGATCCAACATGTATTCTTTTCATTCATTTCATTTGTAATACATAATGGACATTATAAAGAAGAAATACCTTGAGGCAAGTAACTCATGTGTACAACTTTTTATTGTTTATGCTTATAAGAAAATTATCTTTTTCAATCTTTCAAGTATATTCAAGTGCCAAAGCCAATTCGATTACCCATGGGGAAGCATTTGTGGTTCATCTTGGAAACTTGCTTACCCTTCGACCTCACAGTTTGGAGTGGTTCTCGAGTTTGTATAGCCTCTTCTGCTTTTCTAATTGTGTAGTGAAAAGAGAGACATGTTGGGCCCCAAAAGGACATTTATTTCAAAATGTTCCAATAATTTCTCTGCTTCTGTCAGAAGAGGAGGAGAAAGAGGAAGAAGAAGACAAGGAGAGAAGGAAATGAGAAAGGAGCCAATTGACTGTTAGTTTTGGAAAGAAAATCCTATGTATACCACATGCCCATGACCGAGTTTAATGTGTTTTAACTAAAGCAAGGGCTTCAAGGCACAATTTACCATATTGTGCTTCCCATTCCACAGGCTCAAAACCAAGTAACTGTATGAAAACATCTTGTAATAATGCTTTAATGATTTAGTAATAAGTTTCATTTCACTTATTTTCAAGTACCACAAGAGAAAAATAAAGACTAACCTTTTGTGCTTTAAATGTCAGGCTCATATCTGTACTAGCATAGCAGATAGGATTTATTTGGACCCTAGAGAAAGCCAATGATACATAGAATATTCACTGCATGACAAACCAACACGGTTAGAAAGATGTGATCAAACTGTGATTGTCCTGGAGAAAATGTTGGTTGTGATGAAAATAATTGAGTTTTTGAATAGTAATTAGTCTAGGAAACTGTATTTTTGTGTGACATGTGATTCTATATATTCATGGATTATGTGACTACATACTTTTGACTAACTGGAAACTACCTACATCATTTATTATGAAGCCATAGAAAAAATATAAAATGATGAGTTCAAAAGAAAATGTTTCATATTACACACAACTACATATTACATGGTTTAAGAAATTATTTTGGTAGTTTGCAGTCAGAGGCATTTAGTCTTTTTCCATTGTAGTTTAAATTGCAACTGATAGATGGCGCTGACAGGGTGTGATTTAGTGTCACAGATGAATACATCATTGCAGCCCTCTCAGAATTTCAAAAGCCAATTTCATATTAGGCTGAATCTGTTGGAGGAATGTTCTTAGGTATTAAACATACCAAGAATTGATTTTTCCAGGTAATTATCAGAAATGTCATTGTATTTTGTCAAGTACTTTTGTTGGAATGTTACTCCTGGTAATTAAGATATCTAAGTCTGGTCAGTTCCTGACAGACTCTAACTTCTCCAACACTTAAGCACATTTTCCAATTTTTCTTTTTTAAGTTGTTTTTTGTTTTTGTATTTTTCCCTACTTCTGGGTTTCAGTGGTAGATCATACAAGTGTGGGAAGTAGAGTCTTTTTAGGAAACATGGCCTTTCTTGTCTGTACATCTAAGTATATTTTGTTCCCAGTGCAACTTTTCCTTTCTAGAACATCTAAACTTTTAAAATCATGCAGGGCTAAGTAATAATAATAATAATAATAATAATAATAATAAATAATGGCGCAGCATTCTTTTTTTATCACTTTTCAGCCACATAACTGATTAGACTATCTTGTTCACATACTTGAGAGGTTAATACATAATTTTGTAGTATAAGAGAAAGGATTCTGAAGTTTGTAGCAAAAGCAAGTAATTCAGAGGAAAAAAAACAAGAGGAACAAAACAAGGAAATATATCTTTCAGGTTTAATTTCCTTAGTGGTAGAGTCAGCCATTTTTATGGTTCAGTCAACACAGGTTCAAAACATCTGGCCACTGGAAAAATAGGGGTTTTCCACATCTCCATATTATGGATCATTTCATAACAACAACAACAATAATAAAACACTTCTTAGAAGTTTTTTTCCTAGATATACTGTTATTATATTTTAACATGTAATTATCTTGAAAAATTACAGCGTATTGGTTTGTATTCTGTGTTTAAAATATAAATTTTAAAATAATGTGCACATACAATAATTAGCGAATGTCTTTGTTCAAAGGATTACACAGTTAGTAGGGCTCATCTGTCACCTAAGAATGTCCATTTATGGGTCTTTTAAAGCTAATTTGTTTTTCTAGAAACACTATTTAAAACAATAAATATTCTACTTATGGAAAAGAAAATTGGAAATAAGTATCTGAATAAATTAAATTATATGGGAAAATGCAATTGTTTAGAAACTGGTTCTCAAAGTAAATATCATTTTCAAGAAAAGAGCCTCTTTTTACTGTATGAAAGTAGTTAAGATTATATGATAGCCAGGTTATTACTTTGTAAACGATAGGCTAGGCTCGTATCACACTGTTAAATACCTCCATTTTTGATGATAATTTTGTGGATAGAAGTTGTCAAAATAAAAGCCTTTTATGCTCACCTTAATGAGTTCAAGAAAATATTTTTCTGCAGTTCAGTGTATCAAGTACATATTACAGATATAAATGTTATATTTTAAGGTGTTATGAGAAATGCAAAACATTTTTAAACTAAACTCTTTCATGTTAAAATATTGTGTATTCAGATATCTAAAGTCAAAACAATTGTTTAGAAATTGATGAGAAGTCAAAATTCAGCTTATTGCTTCCAACGCCCACTGTAGTTCTTCAACTATCTCAATATTATTTTTCCTTAATTCATTCCTTTCTTCTTAAAAGTGTTTTCAATTAAAAAATGCGTTGACAAAAAATAAATCTTAATACTAAATAACATTAAATATTATAACGTTCTATTTCTTTGGTAGTGTAGAGATTTTTAAATATCATGTGGTACTTATTATAGATGTGAAAGTTAATTTTGTGTGATTAGCAGTAAAATGTTTCTTAATATTTCCCTGTATCTGAAGCTGGACTCAGAAATAAATTTTTTGGTGTAGTGTCTTTCTCAAAAACGGTATTACTTTCTTCAAATTAGGAAGGTATTTTATGAATTTAAAATCTTATGAAAATTGTATACAGAGAAAGTACCTTTCAGATCATGTCATTTTCTATTTATTATTTTTTTTTGGCAGAAATCTTTAGTACTCTCCCTGTTTGTATTCCTTTTTGAGGTGATAGATGTGTACACACACACACACACACACCTATACCCCTATTGCTAAGGGTGTGTGTGTGTGTGTGTGTGTGTGTCCTAATTCTTAAGAAAAATGAAAGGTTCTCTATCTATAGAAAGATACATATCTTTAGATATAAGGTATAAGACATATATTAGATATAAGATATGTATTAGTTACAAGATAGAGATATCTCTGTTTCTGCCTATTCTCTATGTGTAAGCTTAGATCTATAGAGAGATCTGGTCTGTGTATATCTATCTATCTATCTATCTATCTATCTATCTATCTATCTATCTGCATAGATAGAGACAAAGAGGGAATCTGTTGTCTTAGTAATTAGGGTATAGGGGCACCTGAGTGGCTCAATTTGTTAAGTGTCTGACTCTTAGGTCAGATCTTGATCTCCAGGTTTTGAGTTCAAGCCCTGCACTGGGCTCCATGCTGGGAATGAAGCCTACTTAAAAAAAAATAATAATAATTAGGATATAAATTATATATGCTTTACAAGTAAGAAGACTTCAACCAACACATCTAATTGGAGAAGTCATAGTAAATAAATTATGGTGATTAAAATAATTGAAATTCAGTCTTTTGTCATTTTGTGCAAGTGAACATTAAGCCTTTATCTAAGTTGAAAAGTTAATAAATTTGAAATACACACTTTAATCCCACCCATATTCAGATAATCACCAATTTAAGAAACGTGTGGTCCTTTAAGAAACCTTTTATTCTCTTTTGCTGGCAAGTTGGAATACATCCTTACAATGCTTTAATGAATATTTATTGAGCAAATGAATAAAACAGTGTTGTCAGTGATGGTTGTATTTCCATTAAGACCCACAGTGTTCTGTTTAGCCTAGGTATCGTGCATAAAGAACACTGTAAAAAATCAAACAAACAAACAAACAAAACAAATATTCAGTCAAAATTCTGTTCTCAGTGGCTACAGTCACACCCAGCCCTGACGCTGGAATATGAACACATTACCTGGTTGCAGTGTTTGGCATATCATGAGTTCTAAGCTGTTGCTGGTAGCACTACATCTGGGATAAGGGGTCTGCACGGGCTGGGGAAGAAGTGGAAATGTGGACTGGGAAAAAGGCTCTACTAGGAGCACAGTTTGTTGTCCAGGAATCTTACTTTTATCCTTTTTGTGTTCCTTTGAGGCATGAATTTGGCCTCATGATTACCCTCTCTCCTGGCTTTTTAGAGTCTCCCACCAGACTCTAATTCTGTTTCCTTCCGTGAACAGAATGAAGTCAACTACATCTTTTTGCTCTCCTGTCTTTGAAGGAGAACGCAGAAGCCCACAGAAGACCACTGATATTTAAAAAAATCTTCATACTTATTAACAAATGGAGAGAAAGGGATGTGTAGAGGGGGTTCCATTTTTATCTTCTTCTGATCTTCTTTTTTTTTAATTTGTCTTACCCATTAAGAATATAGAGACATACAGGAGTGCCAGGCGTGGGTATGTTCTCTTCACCTTCATTCTGCCCTTTTTCACACTCAGTCCGGACATGATAAATCCTGCCTCTTGCCCAGAATTAGGAGAAAAAAAAAATCTAACCATCTGTAAATTAGATGAAGTAAGAAATGTGACTGGGACAAAAGAGAACACAATGTAGATATAGTAGTTAGTGTGTTTGTGTTTAAGTGTGTAGATGTGCTAGGAAACATCGGAATTTGAGGTGATAAGATAGAAAGTTATCAAGTGTAATAGGGAATAAAGGTCTGGAAATTCCCTCCAATATCATTTTGGAAGGGGAAAAGATTTTCCAAATCCCTGCACTAGAATACTGTTACTTCTTAATGACATTTTCTTTTAAGGGACATACTTAAATTGGATTGATGCAAATGGAGAATGTGTCCCCATTTTTAATTGTGTACTGATTTCCTTCATAAAAATCACCTTTCTTTGTTTTCAGGGACATTAGATCCAAGTGCGTTCATAGAAAGTTTCAAAAGCGCGTGAATGCCTAAAAATAACACAAAAATTAGAACACAACATGTCAGCATAAAACCATGAATCTTCACGTTGGCAGAACCATGATATGACAATAGTCAAACATTCTTACTTGAAAAGTTAATGATTTTTCCCATGTGACAAATAGAGTTTTATTTCTAAAAATTTCATTTTCATCTTCAGTTTTCATATCTTTAGTGTTAACCCTGCCACCAAATTCCAAAGTGACTTTAGTAAAAGAAATTTGTCAGATTAATGTTTATAGTTAATATCAGAAATACAGAATCCTGTATGCACTGAAAGTGTGAGATTTTTCTTCCCCCTGAAATAAATTCTGGGATGAAGTTTAAGAGACACACATCCCTTATTACCAATTTCCATGTTATCCATATAACAACTTTCCAATGCATGTCAATTTATGTGTAAGAGTCAGTTCATTCTCCTTTTAGAATACTGCAATCCAGTTCATTGTCATTGTTACAACTGCAGTAAATGGATGTCAAATGTTACCATCATGATACAGTGTAGATGAAAAGAATATTAAGATAACATTATGTGACTTCATATGAAAACTTTTCACAGATCAATAGTCTGACTTATTCTTACCAGAGTTTATACCAAACACAGTACAGTGTGTGTGTGTGTGTGTGTGTGTGTGTGTGTATAAAATGAAGGCTGGTTGTCTACCAGATTTCTCTAATAGTACAATGGCTCCCCTAAGAGGGTTATACTATTCCATTGACTGCTTTGTGGATTCATTTTCTGTGAGTTATTTCTGGCCAATGGAAAGCACACAGTTAACTTTTGGGTATTATTCAAGCAGACCCTCTACGATTTTACCAGAGATTGTTTCTGTAGGAATAAATCTGTGTACTATTTGTCTAGTTAAAAACAGCATGCTGACATGGAATCACTGGGGGACTGGAAAATGGATCAGGGGTTGAAAGGAAAGAGAAAAGGAAAATCTGCTTATTTTAATAATATACCTAGGATAGAAAAGAGAAAATATGGGCAAATTATTGAAATAATGTGTGCATGGAGCACGAAAACTTTAATCAGTGTAACTTCTCTGGGGCACCTGGATGGCTCAGTCGGTTGAGCGTCTGACTTTGGCTCATGTCATGATCTCATGGTTGGTGAGTTTGAGCCCCACATCAGGCTCTGTGCTGACAGCTCAGAGCCTGGAGCCTGCTTCGGATGCTGTCTGTCTGTCTCTCTCTCTCTCTCTCTCTCTCTCTCTCTCCCACTCACTCACTCACTCACTCACTCTCTGACCCTTCCTTGGTCACACTCTGTCTCTGACTCTCAAAAATAAATAAACATTAAAAAAATCCTTTAATCAATGTAACTTTTCCACACATATACTTAACTCTCTTCTATATCATGTTTTTTTTTTGTTTTTTTTGTTTTGTTTTTTTTTTTTTTGCCAGTGATTTTTGTTCCTCTCATTTCTGGGTGTATTTCTTATTTTTTTAAAAAATTAATGTTTATTTATTTTTGAGAGACAGAGAGAGAGTGAGCATGAGTGGGAGAGGGTCAGAGAGAGAGAAGGAGACATAGAATCTGAAACAGGCTTTAGGCTCTGAGCTGTCAGCACAGAGCCCAATGCAGGGCTGTAACTCACAAACTGTGATATCCTCACCTGGGTGAAGTCGGATGCTTAACTGAGCCCTCCAGGTGCCCCATGGATTTCATCATGTGCTTGATTTGGGAAGATGTATAAATAGGCATTTCTCAAAGTCTTGTAAAAAATTCTGTATTTGCCTCATCACATACTTGGAAAAAGAGCATGTGTATGCACATGGGAGCATGTGAGTGCACACACACACACTCACCACAGCTTTTGACTTTTCATCCTAAGAATGCATGGTGAAAAGATATTACTTGCTTATTGAGGAAAAGACATTTAATGTATCACAATATCAGACAATAACTCTTAACCCTTCACACTGAAAGGGTGGGCCTACGCCGGCCAACTCCATCTTGTTCTGTGTCCTTCACCTTGACCACACCTCCTCCCCTTGAGTAACCCCCCCCCCCCACCTGCCTAACAGGACTCAGACCCTTCCCCAGCCAATCGGCTGAGGCCACAGCCATTACCTCACCAACTGCCCCTAGGCCCCAATAAAACCTTTGTCTTTTTGAAACTCGCTCTCTCTCCCCAGTATCTCACCACTGCGTTGGTGCAGGTAGGGGATTGAGCTCGAGGGAGCTAGCTCGAATAAAGGCTCTTTTGCTTTTGCATCGGACTCGGCTCCCTGGTGGTCTTTGGGGATCACGAATTCTGGGCATAACACACACCACATATCTTTTTATGATAAAGGTACATTTTTCACATTTAAAGGGTAGATGTTTACCTTCTCAGATATATAAATTATTAAATTAGAGGCTGAATGAACATGCTGGATATTTCATTTCCTCACTTTCCTTTCTCTCAGTATTTCTGTAAAGCAGTGGCTTGGGTTTTACTGTAGGAACCTTGCCATCCTATTTACAGACAGCATTTTGTCGGTTTAGGTGTAGGTGTAAATTTGTCTGATTAATAATTATTAATACTACCCAAGTTAATACTGAAATCACTATTCACTATTTTTCTAGTAATATGTAATTTAAAATGTAATAGGGAAATGTTTCTTCTGGTTCCTATAAAAGTGTTCTGTCGTATATTTGTCTGATGCTTTTATAAAGCATGTTCTTTTTTTTTTTAAGTTTATTTTCAGAGAGAGAGGGTGCACATGTATGCATGCATATGTGCTAGTGAACAGGGGAGGGGCAAAGAGAGAGGGAGAGAGAATCCCAACCATACACCACGCTGTCAGCATAGAGCCCCATGTCGGGCTCGATCTCACAAAACCATGAGATCATGGCCTGAGCCAAAATCAAGAGTCAGACACTTAACTAATTTAGCAACCCTGGAAACCTGAAAGGGTATTCTTTTCATAAACTTTGAAGTTATGATTTTTGATGATTTGGCCTTGATGGCTGTTCCTATTGTTAACTTTGCAATGCATTTTAAAAATAAATGTGGGACTCCTGGGTGGCTCAGTCTGTTAAGCATCCAATTTTTGATTTTGGCTCGGGTGGTGATCTCATGGTTCGTGACTTCAAGCCCCATGCTAACAGCATGGGGAGACTGCTTGGTATTCTGTTTCCCCCTTTCTTTGCCCCTCCCCACTTGCTGTCTATATATCTCTCAAAATAAATTTTAAAAACGTAAAAAAATAAAAATAAATGCAATGAAACTTTAACAAGTTTTTATTTTATTTTATTTATTTATTTTTTGGAGGAGAGGAGTAGAGATAGAGAATCCCAAAAAAGCTCCACACTGTCAGTGCAGAGCCCAATGCGGGGCTTGAACTCACAAACCATGGGATCATGACCTCAGCCAAATCAAGAGTTGGTTGCCATCCAGACGCTCACAAACATTCACAGTTTTTATCACAAAAGGCATAGGTCACAATAAATAAATAAATAAATAAATAAATAAATAAATAAATAAAATCTTAATATAACTGAATATCCACATACACAAAATTGATTCTAGACACAGACCTTACTTTCTTCAAAATTAACTCAAAATGAATCACATGCCTAAATATAAAATGCAAAATTATAAATCTCCTGGAAGATAATGTAAGAGAATATCTAGATGACCTTGGATATGGTCATGGCTTTTGAGGTATAACACCAAAGACCTAGTCCAGGAAAAGAAGATTTGATAAGCTGGACCTCACTGAAGTAAAACAGAACCTCCTGCTCTGTGAACAACAATGTCAAGAGAATGAGAAGACAAGCCACAGCCTGGGAGAAAGTATTTGTACAAGGCATATCTGGTAAAGCACTATTGTCCAAAGTATACAAAGAATTTTTAAAACTCAGCAATAAGAAGATAAATTAGTTAAAAGATGAGCCAAAGACCTAAACAGACACCTCACCAGAGAAGATATAAAGATGGCAAATAGACATATAACAAGACACTCCACATCATAAATCATTAAGGAATTGGAAAAACAACAGCAAGATACTACTACACACTTAATAGAGTGGCCAAAGTACAAAACACTGCCAACACCGATTGCTGGCGAGAATGGGAAGCAGCAGATACTGTCATTGATCATAAAATGGATCTTTGGAAGGCAGTTTGGCAGCTTCTTGCAAAAGTAAGCATATTCTTACTATATGATCCAGCAATCACACTCCTTGGTATTTACTGAGAGAAGTTGAAAATTTATGTCCACACAGAAACCTGCATGCAGAAGGTTATATCATTTTTATTCGTAATTTCCAAAACTTGGAAGCAACCAAGATGTCCTTCAGTAAATGAACGGTCAAACTGTGGTACATCCAGACAATGGGGTATTATTTTATTCAGTGGCAAAAATAAATGAGCTATCAAGCCATGAAAAGATCTGGAGGAACTTTAAGTACATATTATTAAGTCAAAGAGACTCAATCTGGAAAGGTTATGTACTGTATAATTCCACCTGCATGACATTCTAGAAAGGGAAGAACTGTGGAGACTGTAAAACCATCAGTGGTTACCAGGGGTTGTGGAGAAGGAGGAGTGAACAGGCAAAGCACAAATGATTTTTAGGGCAGTGAAACTGTTCTGTATGATATCATAATGGCGGATGCATGTCATTGTGCAATTGTCAAAACCTACGGAATATACAAACCAAGACAGAGCACTAAATAAGGTAAACTGTGGACTTTGGGTGATGGTGTGTCAGTGTAGGTTCTTCATTGTATCACTCTGGTCAGGGGTGTTGATAGTGGGGGAGGCTGTGTGTATGGAGGCAGGGATTAAATGGGAACTCTATCATTGCTGCTCAGTCTTTCTCTGAACCTAAAAAATAAAGTCTGTTTAAAAAACAGGACAAAACAGGGGTGCCTGGGTGGCTCATTAGGTTAAGCATCCAACTCTCAGTTTTAATTCAGGTCATGATCTCAAGGTTTCATGAGTTCAAGCCTTGTGTCTGGCTCTTTGCTCACAATGGCGAGCCTGCCTGGGATTCTCTCTCTCTCTCTCTCTCTGCCTCTCCCCTGCTTACACTGTCTCTGTCTCTCTCAAAATAAATAAATAAACTGAAAGAAAAAAAACAGAACAAAACAAAACCTTAGTATTGCGTTTTATTTAAGAAACCAAGCAAAACTATTAAATCGTGTTTCAAAGCCAATAACCAAGATAGGGCCAATTGTGTTTGATTTGTAATGCTTTCTTTCCCTGTCCCTGCCCTTTTCATTTTGGAAACTGCTAATCAACAAGGAAAAAACCCCAAGGTAGACAGGAAAATAAGCGTAAAAGAAAATTGCTGGTGGAGGAGGGCACCTGGGCGGCTCAGTAGGTCAGGAGTCCCACTGTTGATTTTGGCTCAGGTCATGATCTCATGGTTCGTGAGTTCAAGCCCCGTGGTGGGCTGAGCAGCGGCAGTGCTGAGCCCGCTTGGGATTCTCCCTCTCTGTCCATCTCCGTCTCTCTCCGTCTCTCTCTGTCTCTCTCTGTCTCTCTGTCTCTCTCTCTGTGTGCCTTTCCCTTGCTTGTGCTGTCTCTGTCTCTCTCAAAATAAATAAACTTAAAAACAAAAAAAGAGAATCAATGGGTTTGGGTTTTTCAAAATTATTTAATTGACATCTATTTGAAATTAACAAATTTAAAAGTTAAAAGTTTACAGGCCTCAAAACTGTCTAATATTGAAATATGGGAGATATTTCTAATTTCTAAATGTGGTTGAAGTCCATTTATCTTTTCATAATAATTTTCTGTAACAGGTTTTGAATTTTAAAAATTCACCAGTTGATTTATTTTTTTTAAATTTTTATTTATTTATTTATTTATTTATTATTTATTTATTTATTTATTTATTTCTGCATGGCAGACAGCTAGTCAACATATAAAGCCTTCTATCTCAGGTAATCTGTAATTCTGCAACACATAATCAGTAATATCCACTCATAGGCTTCCTAAAAAGACTTTAAATCTGTGAGTAATAGAAGTGAAAGTTGAACACATGACTATGCAGACCCCTTTCACTCTGAGAAACAAGGATAGCAAGTATTCAATACATTTTAGTTAAATTAATGTGTGAATGTTCTGGAGGAATTATGAATGGATATTCCCAAAAGTTTCCCATAAATTAATATGAGACTCTTCATTTAACATATAAAGTTTTTTTAACCTATAGAACGAAAACATAATAACATATTTTCTTATTAATGGTTAATTTTATGATGGTAAAATTCATATTAATAATACTCAACATGCAATATTCTAGGAACGATTCCACTTGTAATTCTTTAAGAATCCTGTTGCTGAATGAAATCGGAACTCTTATAACCACAATTTTCCTGAAGCACTGCAGTATGAATGGTCTTTTTCTAAGTGGCGTTTCCATCACATGGATTGAATTTTAAGCTATTTTTTTTCAGTTGACCAATCAGACATTATAAAATAGTTATGCTACTGACTTGGTATGTGTTCAATGTCAAGCCACTTTTTTCCATTGACAGCTTGAGAAGATTGTAAAACCATTAAAAAATTTAAGCTTGTGGCTCAAAGGGACTTTCTACAGTTAGACTGCTTTTAATTTTCTCATTCTATTTGGTGAACACCTGCCTTTCCTTGGATATTGAACTAAAGTAAAATTTGCTGGATTCTTTTAGCATTTTTATTTTGAAGCTCAGATAAAGTAGAAACTCTTTTATATTTTACATATTTGTATAAAGACAAAAAAGAGGGAGAACTATTTATAGTTAGACTTTATGTATTAATAAATATATATTCACAAGACCCTATTTTAAAAAGTTATGCATTCAATTACATATGGTAAAGGAGCATTATTTAAGGAACAAAATGACTTGCTCTATTCAATTGAAAATATTGGAATAGTAATTTAAGATGTAAGAGTAAATGAAGATGTAGTACTCTGATGCTGCTATCAGTACGTTCTTTTTTGAGCCCTGCATTGAATAAACTTCCTCTAAAGGTTGACACTATTTTATTTATCTTTGTATAACAACCAACACATCCTATAAAGTTCAGCACACAGTAGGCAATTAATGGCTATTGAATTGAAATACCCATTCAGTTTCTTTTGAAACTCATTCATCGACTAATTTTGAGTACTGACTTTGTATCAGACATGCTTTTCAGGTGCTTAGCATTCAAAGGTTGAAAATGTAGTCCCATCTTCAAAAACTCACAACTTAGTAGGAGAGAGCAATAAATACTATAATAGATGTGGCAAGTAATATGCTAGAGGATTCTCAGCCTTGACTTCACATTGGAATCACCTGAGAAGTTAAAGAAAAATTGCCTTGTCCAGACTCCAACCCAAACCAAGTGAATCAGAATACTTGGGAGTGGTTTCAGGCCCTTAGTATTTTGAAATGCTGTAGCAAGTAATCTAATGTTCAGGAAGTTGAGAAATATTTGTGCTTGAAGTAAGCAAGGTCATAAGAAAGGGGGTCCTAACTCAGTCTGATGGAATCAGGAACATTTATTCAGAAAAACTGGTACTTAGTTTAACCTTTAAAGAATGCTTAAGATGAGTCACTGGAGACATGGTGACAGGCATTATTGGCAAAGGAGGAAAATGGCTAATGGGGAAAAAGAGCATGACACATTTAGGAAACAAGAGGTAGTTTGTCATGATTAGCATTTAGAGTATGTGTAGGCAAATCTAGGGCTATAACATGCAAAAAATTAGACATGTTACATGAAGGGACTATGTGATTGACTCTTCAGTATTCATTATGTTCCAGATGATTTTTCCCCATATATCAATAAACCTATTATAGTAATTTCTTTCCTTCTCTAATAATTGGCTAAGGAGTAAGTGGATATAAACAGGTTGAGATCAGTGAGAAACTTAACACTAGCTCCATGGAAGAGAAAACCAGTTTTTCTCCAACTAGATGCATGATGGGAATTATGTTCCATAGTTCCTGTTAGAAGCCTCTTGTAACCATGAAAGGAGCCAGAATGAGAGTAATTAGCTGATACAAGGCAGTCAAAAACCTGAAAAGCAGAGCTGGAACCCTAGCAAGAGCCCACCATATCTCTAAATTGGCATGTAAAATTTAAAATTTTCTTCTTGGGGCACCTGGGTGGCTCACTCAGTTAAGTGTCCAACTCCTAATTTCGGCTCAGGTCATGATCTTGTGGTTTGTGAGACTGAGTCCCACTTTGGGCTCTGTGCTGACAGCCGGAGCCTGCTTGAGATTCTCTTTCTCTCTCTCTCTCTCTCTCTGCCCCTGCCCAGCTCATGTTCTCTCTCTCTCAAAATAAATAAACATTAAAAAAAAATAAAATGTTCTTCTTCATTGGGTGTCATATGTAAGAGATGAATCACTGTGTTCTCCTGAAGCCAAGATTATACTGTACATTAACTAACTTGAATTTAAATTTTAAAAAAGTAAAAAAAAATAAAATAAATAAAATATTACCAGCTTTAAATTGGGGGAAAAATAAATAAATTAGTAAGTAAGTAAATAAATAAATAAGACATTCATTTTGTTAAGCTACTTTGAGTCTGGATTTCTTGTGCCAAGTTTATCCAACTAATTTATAAAGCCAAAAGATTTTCATTTTCAAAACAAAGAGATGCCAATTTAGGAAGGGAATTTTTATTTATTTTTTAAATATTCATTTATTTATTTTGAGAGAGAGAGAGAGAGAGAGAGCACACATGCCCACAAGTGGGGGATGGGCAGAGAAAGGAGAGAGAGAGAATCCAAAGCAGGCTCCACAGTGTCAGTGCAGAGCCCGATGCAGGACTTGAACTGTGAGTTCATGACCTAATCTGAAATCAAGAATTGGCCACTTAATTGACTGAGTCACCTAGGCGCCCCAGGAATGGAATTTTTAAAGGGGAGGAAGACAACATTGTTCTATTTTAAAATGTTACCTCTCTATATATGTCAGGCATTGTATGTGTGCCTTATACCTGTCTAAAAAAAGAGTTGGGTTTTATTCTGCTGACAACAGTAGGTAGGTTGGATTTTTTTCTTTTTCTTAATGTTTATTTTTGAGAGGGAGAGAGAGGCTGGGCGTGTGAGCAGGGGAGGGGCAGAGTTAAAGGGGGACAGAGGATCTCAAGTGGGCTTTGTGCTGACAGTAGAGAGTCTGATGTGGGGCTTGAACTCCCAACCTGTGAGATCATGACCTGAGCCAAAGTCAGACACTTAGCAGACTGAGCCACCTGGTACCTCTGTAAGTTGGATCTGATAAGTCTCACACTAGAAACAAAAGAACTTAGAAGTTATTTTACAAATTATGCAATATAGGTGATTTTGAAGGGAAAAGGACAGAGTTCAAACATATTTAGGAGATAGTAAGATTTGACAACTGCTAGAGTTTTATGGCTAAGAAAAATGGACAATTCTAGAATAAACTATTTCCTAGAAATATTTGACTATGTCTAAGAATGGATTGAACTGCTAATGAAACACTGATTTGCCCTGATTTTTGTGATGAAATTAAGTTAGACAAAGCAAATGCTATAGGAATAAAATTACTCAAATTTTCTCCTTCTTCTGTTATATTGAGGGTTAACAATTATATATTGTAATTCAGAAGATTTCATTTAACAAAGAAAATGCATTTTACACAGATTTCATTGGAATTGCAGGGAAAGTAGATCCAGAAATTTTCCTGTTGAGTAGGTGTAGTAAACTAAAATGAAATGCCTTGTATGTATTTTACTTACTTTACATATATGAACTCTGATAGCCTTGTTATATCATGTAGTATAGTTAGAATTTTATTGTTTATATTTTTCAGTAACCTCAGTCCTCCAGCTTTCATTTTTCATGCAGTTTTTGTTTAAATGGGAATTCTCCTTCCATAGGAATTTTTATTACCTTCAGTTAATGAAGTACAAATAATATTCTTCATTGGTATATATTTCTTCTCATATGTTAGTTTCCGTGGCTATAATTCTATACTTTCATATTATACATATTACACATGGCCAAATATTGAATTATTTAGCATTAACAACACAGTGCCATTAGTATTTTTACCATTATTTTCTATTCGGAAATCTGTTGATATTACAGAATGGCATTTTTGAAATCCAGTTCAGGATTGTGTATCTATCACATTACTACAACTTTAAAGTTAAAACAATTTAAGTAGCAGAGCTAAAGCTGAGAGATGGTGCCTAAAAGCCAAATTATTATTTTTTTAATATTTTAAATTGTATGTATTTTCATCTCTTCCGAAGCTAGAAATCAGGGAGTCCTTAAATTCACTAAAGTAACATTTGGAATATACATTTTTCAATTAATTTTCAAGTTAAATTATACTATGACTCAACACTAAGCAGCTTTTAAATCAAATCAGATATTTTAAAGAATTGTTAAAGTGAGAAAGTATGCAAATGATGCTTATTGTTTGCTTAATGCTTATGGGACTACAGGAGGTACAGAACAATGGCTAACAATTATTGAGCACTTACTCTGTGCCCAGAACTGTTCCATTTACCTGATATGGAATGATATATTGAATCCTCACTCCAATAATACTTCGGGTATTATTATTTTCAGTATGGAGATGAGGATGTTGAAGTACAGTGAGATGGAATAGTTGGCCCAAGGTCATTGAGCTAGAATGCAGTAACACCATGCTACAAATCTAGACTCTTAAGTCCTTCACCCCCCAATGTATTAATCTGTTGCTTCCCATAGGAATATAGGGAGCTAAGACAGGCTTAACCTAAACAACTAGGGTGAAATACTTTCCAATTCCATAATATCAATCATAAAGGCTGTAAATGCATAGAAAAGTGAAAATCACTGAAGGCTTTACGTAAGGCATTGATTGCAATTTGAAAGTATCGGACATTAATATGTGGCCCTCACCTCCAAGAGATATGCAAACTTGGATGCGCTATTAAGATCTCCTAGGCATGATGATTGAGAAATAACTATACTCTGTGTTATAAGTTTTGTTTTTATTTGTTTTTCTTGAGAAGCAGTGGATGATACATGTAGAAGACTAAGTAAATAACATATGATTTAAGTTTCCTGGCAAAAGTGTGTATTGGAATGGGCCTTTAAAGATTTAGAGAAGAAAAAAAAAGAAGAAGAAGGAGAGGATAGAGTGAAAAGAAATGGATACATGACTGTATCTCCAAGCTGTATCCATCTGGGGTGAGAGATGCACTCTTGTCTTTAAATGAGGTAGACACAAAAGCTTTGCTGAAATTCCATTTATGGAGATTAAAGTGTATGAAATTAGATTTGAACTCTCATTTTGAAAAATGAATATATCTTTTATTTTTCCATTGCAAACCACGCCTGATATAATTATCTACTTAAAGATTAAGAACATCCTGGTTGCAGTGATGTAAAAAAGAGGGGGGGAGGAGTGTTTACTAGGTCAAGTAAACCTTTCTGAGGGGACAAATAATCAGTAAGAAACCGTTTGACTCATCAGACTACCATTTGTGCCCGAATATAAGATCATTTATCCTATAGAAAGATGCAAAATAAAGATTTTGGCCGTTTTAGATATATATAAACTTTGTGGGATGTAAGCAACTACTTAGTCATATGTCTATTTATATTATTTAAAGTATCAATTTTCCAAAACATTAAATTATGCACTATATACGATAATATATGGTTTAGAAATGTTGCTGTTTTTTACTTTTCTGGAATACTTTTCATTCACTGTATTGGATTGGCTATTGTCCCTCTAGAATTCATGTCTACCCAGAACCTCAGAATATGACATTATTTGAAAATTGGGTATTTACAGATATTATTGGTTAAAAGGAGGTCATATTAGAGTAGAGTGGGCTCTAAATCCTGTATAACTGGTATCCTTATAAGAAAAAAAAAGACACAGTGAACAAGGTCAGGTAATGATGCAGGCAAGGATAATGCACCTCCAGTGAAAGAACGCCAAGGATCGCTGGCAAGCACCAGTGGGTAGGAAGAAGCAATAGAGGATCCTTCCTGGAAGAAAAATTCCTATTGTTTTAAACTACTCCATTTTTGCCATTTGTTATGGCAGCCTACGAATGCATTTACACTGGTACATTTATGCTCTTAATATACACTTCACCATCATGCATTGGTAAATGCGGAGTCATGTTTTGAGTTTTCCAAGACAGTTTCAAGAGTACATAATCCCCCTACCTTCAACACTGTTTGAGATGCAGAGTATTTTAAACCTGTGTGTTAATACGTGAAATTGTCTTACTTCTTATATAAGTGTTCACATAATACAAGACAGAAAGACAAATTGTTTTATCTTTCCCAAACGTGTATATGCTTGATCTCACTGTTTAATTATTGACTATTTTAAAATAATCTTTAAAAGATTTCTTTATGGTACACTAAATTAATTAGACATATAACACTTATAATTCTGAGGTCATTTCCTAGGAAAAAAAATTTAAATCTGTGTTTAATTAGTTTCCTCTTTTTTCCTTTTTCTAAATACTCAGTTATGGAGTAAATTGTATAAGCATCAACATTTATTACATATTAAAGTCCTTTCAGATTAATATATTTTTGCAAATAGTGATTTGTAGTTCAAAATAATTGAGGGAGTGACCCACATGAGACCATGCAGGGATTCAAGATTTCAAAATATGACTTCCTATTTCCTGTGAGATAATATTGGAAAAAATGTGCTTTCTTATATTTAAGCAAACAGGAAAGTTGCTTGATGGAACTGGTCAATTCCCAATCAATTTATTCCCAGTTTATCCTAGTCCCAAAGATGAAGTATGATTTAAGGTTGATAAAACATGTTGTGTATTTGTATGAAAGAGAAAATCTTTTAAAAATTCATTACCTGAAGTGCAAAACACTTTCTTCTGATAGATGTCTAAAAGTTGTATACTGAATAACTTCTGGAGGTATTAACGAGTTATTCAGTTGATTTTCTTTACCAAGCTCTTATGGGTCGAATCTTTATGTCCATATTTTGATTACAGTAATACATATTATAAAATTTAGTAATTGTATTATTTATTACTTGTTATAGTGTTTATTATAAAATTTATTGTAGATACTTAGGGGAATGTTGTATATCAAGCAAAAGCGTCTTACAATAGTAAGTTTGAGAGAGAAATATACCTGGAAAAGAGAAACTAAGTCCTTCAAGTAATATTCCTTATTTTCATTAATAAATTATTATTAATTTTAATACCAAAGTGATACTTTATTAAAACTCTATAATCCCATCCTGTTGTATAGAAAAGATATGATGACTTTTAAAATTTGTTTTATAAGTGGCACACATCTCTCTTTCCTCATTTAAAGTAAACTCACCAGCTATTGTCACCTTCTCTAACTTCCAAAAATATTCTTGTTTCCATAATTTTTGCCTTTTCCAACTAGTTCTCAATTATCCACCCAGTAAATACTGGATTTGCAAAGTGATGGCGACATAACCACTTTTCTCTAACTTCTTGAAAGTTGTTTGTTTCCAAAAATTTACTCATCAAAATAAAAACCTTCTGCACAGTGAAGGAAACAATCAGCTAAACTAAAAGGCAGCTGACAGAATGGGAGAAGATATTTGCAAATGACATATTGGATAAAGGGTTAGTATCCAAAATCTATAAAGAACTTACCAAACTCAACACCCAAAAAACAAATAATCCAGTGAAGAAATGGTCTAAAGACATGAATAGACACTTCTCCAAAGAAGACATCCAGATGGCCAACTGACACATGAGAAAATGCTCAACATCACTCATCATCAGGGAGGTACAGATCAAAACCACAATGAGATACCACATCACACCTGTCAGAATGGCTAACATTAACAACTCAGGCAACAGCAGGAGTTGGTGAGGATGCAGAGAAAGACGATCTCTTTTGCACTGCTGGTGGGAATGCAAGCTGGTGCAGCCACTCTGGAAAACAGTATGGAGGTTCCTCAAAAAATTAAAAATAGAACTACCCTATGACCCAGCAATTGTACTACTAGGTATTTATCCAAGGGATACATAAATGCTGTTTCGAAGGGTCACATGTACCCCAATGTTTATAGCAGCACTACTGTCGATAGCCAAAGTATGGATAGAGCCCAAATATCCATCAATGGATGAATGGATAAAGAAGATATGGTCTATATATACAATGGAGTATTACTTGGCAATCAAAAAGAATGAAATCTTGCCATTTGCAACTATGTGCATGGAACTAGAGAGTATTATGATAAGCAAAATTAGAGAAAGACAAATATCCTATGACTTCACTCATATGAGGAATTTAAGATACAAAACAGATGAACATAAGGGAAGAGAAGCAAAAATAATATAAAAAACAGGAGAACAAAACATAAGAGACAAAACAAGGAGTTGCTGGAGGGTTGTGAGAAGGGTGGGGGATGAGCTAAATGGGTAAGGGGCATTAAGGAATCTACTCCTGAAATCACTGTTGCACTATATGCTAACTAACTTGGATGTAAATTAAATAATAAATAATTTTTAAAAAGTTGCTTCTTAGGGAAAAGCAAGCAAACAAACACAAACACTTCTATCTTTGCTTGTCCTTTAGATAACTGCACTTTTTTTCTTCTGCCTCATGTACAGATTTTTGAAAAGTAGTGCATCCATTTCCTTCTTTTCTATTGCATTCTGGATCCCCTGCTACTCTCATTAAGCATTCTCTATGCTGTTAACCCTATCTTTCTCCGAGTCTTTTTTTCAAATAGTATCTTGCACAATAGCTCTGCTCTACTTGAAACTATTCGTCATCCACTTGTAGAATTTTTCTCTCCTCTTAGCTCTCAGGATGATGTGCTTATTTGCCACTTGCTCTCTAATAATTCCTCTGACAAGCCTTCATTATGGTTTTTAATCCTTTTCTAAGTACGTGGCTACCACAAGGCTGAGCTATTATTTTTATATTGTTACCTTTTAAACTATCTTAGTGCATCCATAATCAGTTTCATTGATCACTTGGCAGCCAAGCATTACTTTTACCCTTCTTTTTTTTTCAATATATGAAATTTATTGTCAAATTGGTTTCCATACAACACCCAGTGCTCATCCCAAAAGGTGATGAGCACCCTCCTCAATACCCATCACCCATCCTCCCCTCCCTCCTACCCCCCATCAACCCTCAGTTTGTTCTCAGTTTTTAAGAGTTTCTTATGCTTTGGCTCTCTCCCGCTCTAACCTCTTTTTTTTTTTTTTCCTTCCCCTTCCCCATGGGTTTCTGTTAAGTTTCTCAGGATCCACATAAGAGACAGATACCATATGTTTTATCCTTACTTCTGATGCAAGTTCTAATACATCTAATAAAGGAATCTTTTCAGTAATCAGCCATTAGTTCAAGTTCCATGTATTTAATGCAAAACTCCCCACCTTCCTATCTAGATAAAATCTTTTTTTGATGTTTCTGATTCTGTCAACTGCGATAGTCTCTTGGTCCCCAAAGGATGGACACCATGGCCATCAATAACAACTCCTTTGGTACTAAAATGTAATCAATTGAAAATTCCTGCCTGTCTAACTTGCTGCCCCAAACAATGTACAAACATTCCCTCTAAAGGAAGTTCCAAATTCCCTTCAAATTTATGCTACTTTATCTTCCTACAAGGAGGTCTTTGCATAATGTAATACATAAAGTCTTGTTTCTTTACATTCATAAATTACACAAGAATATATGTTTTTATATATCTTTATATTATTACCTAACTGCTTCACATGTATAAATCTTTTCCTATTAAAAATATAACACAATTTCTCAGGACAGAAATCTTTCTATACTTTTTAAATATTACCTTTATGACTGAGCACTTCTTTGGAGCCATTTGGTATTTTACTATGTCTCACACACTTGAATTTACTGTTAACAATTTTCTGGCAAAGCTAGATAGGTATTTAGTAATTAAAACTGTAATGTTTTAGTATAGAATGAACAATTATTTATATATATATATTTATTTAAAATAGAAGAGTGAATTCCACTGAAAAAAAGGTGAAGCACAGAATATGTCTGTAACAATTGTTTTTAACCTAACTGGTTGTCATTTATTGCAAACAAGAGTTAATAACCAAATGCTGGCAAATCTAAGAATGTGTGTGTCCTTTAGTGGCTACTGAAGCAAGTATTGAATACTATTTTTAAATGTATGGAAATATATTTTTATTTCAAGATATGTTTATTTTTAACACAAAGAGACCGTGAGTGGGGGGCGGACAGAAAAAGAGGGGGATAGAGGATTGGAAGTGGGCTTCTCTCTGTCACCAGAGAGCCTCTTGAACCATAAGATCATGACCTGAGCCAAAGTTGGATGCGCAACCGAGTCATCCAGGAGCCCCTGTTTTTTGTTTTTTTTTTTAAAGTGTTATTTAAATTCCAGTTAGCTAACATACAATGTAATATTAGTTTCAGGTATACAGTATAGAGATTCAACACTTTGACATTTTTAATCTGTAGAGGTGTTTTTTACTATAGAAGCAAATTATTATAATTCACTTGATAATTTTCATTTGCACTAAACATAATAATAGAATATATGTGCTTTATATGTACATTATCTCTCAGATGAACCAGTAATACTTGTGCTTATAAATTTAGAAAAATGGTTTTTATTTTAATTTAGTTAACGATTTCAGCTCAATATTGACATTTTGATTAAAAGTATAATTTGCTTTAATGACACATAGTATTATTTTGCAGATTATATAATTTCCAAAATGCTTGATGTTAAGTAAACTACAATTGTGGACATTTATAATAAACATATGCTCTTAAAAATGCAAGCATCACTTCAGTCTAATCTGAATTTTGTAAATTGTTCATATTTAACATACCTGAGACAGGAAAATTATTCTTAATAAGAAATGCTTTTGAAATATTGTAACAAATGCTATGCAAATCTTTTGCATGGTCAATCTCATTTAATGCTAACTACAATTCTTCTATTTATAGAAAAGAAACTGAGGCTCAAAGAAGTTGTTACTTTTCCAAGGTCATTTGATACTAAATAGTGGAGCAGAAATTCAGTCCTTGGTTTATTTTATTCTACAGCCCATGTAGAACATGTACTTAAAAGGCACACTTATTCAAGTTTTCCATGAAGACTTCTTATCAACATAGTGTTCATGTTTAAAAAAATAAATGGTATATATTCATAGTCTTGACATCACCTTTAGAAATGCTGAACTGATGGCAAATTTTTTCGTGTAAATGTTTCACAGTCACCTTTTGGGCCTAAGCCATATCTGACCTATTTTAATTTTTTTTTTAACGTTTATTTATTTTTGAGAGAGACAGACAGACCATGAGTTGGGGGAGGGGCAGAGAAAGAGGGAGATACAGAATCTGAAGTAGGCTCCAGACTCTGAGCTGTCAGTGCAGAGCCTGACGTGGGGCTCGAACCCACAAACCATGAGAGCAAGCTCATGACTTGAGCTGAAGTCTGCCACTTAACTGACTTAGATGCTTCTTATCTGACCTATTAAAATTGAAATATATGGCCTATTTTAGAACCAAATATCCCCATCATTGTGTCAGGTGTATTAAAAACAAACCGGGGCGCCTGGGTGGCTCAGTCGGTTAAGCGTCCGACTTCATCTCAGGTCACGATATCGCGGTCTGTGAGTTCGAGCCCCGCGTCGGGCTCTGGGCTGATGGCTTGGAGCCTAGAGCCTGCTTCGGATTCTGTGTCTCCCTCTCTCTCTGACCCTCCCCCGTTCATGCTGTCTCTCTCTGTCTCAAAAATAAATAAACGTTAAAAAAAAAAACCAAAAAACAAAACTATTGCCACAGCTGCAATTTGCCAATTATAGTAATTTTCTTTGAATGGGAACAAAATAAGTCAAGATAAAAAGAGGTACACCCTGATGTATATCACGTAAATAAAATGATGTTTTTCTCCATCTAACCCACATTTTGTAGCTCTGGAGTCTTGAAACTCTTCATCTTTTAACCACAGTTTTTCCCATAAACCTTTCAGTTTTATCATTTGTATAATAAAAAGAACATATATTCACTAGATATCATGGACCAAACTCTTCCTAATATACACGTTAATTGTGTGTATAAGAAAATGCTTGCTTATCTATGACTTATTTTGGCATGAATTAAAATGTTCTTTTAAAGTATAAGAATGTTGATGCTCTAATAGATGGTAGAAGTTTGAGGTAATATTACAACTTATAGCCAATGGAAAATATTTGCTATTAACCTTCCTAAAGTGTAATCATAAGAGTGCCTCGCTAACATATATTTGCAAGGAGACTTTTGTGGACAGTTCATTTTAATTAGCCTTGGTTATACAAAATAAAAGAACAATTTTTTAAAAATTTAAGGGCAGAATAAAATATTAACATCTGACATGTACATTTTTTTTAACTTTATTTTTTATTGTTTAAAATTTACATCCAAATTAGTTAGTATATAGTGAAGCGATGAATTCAGTAGATTCCTTAGTGCCCCTTACCCATTTAGCCCATCCCCCCCCTCCCACAACCCCTCCAGCAACCCTCAGTTTGTTCTCCATATTTATGAGTCTCTTTTGTTTTGACATGTACATTTTGATATGAATTAGGGCAGGCCACTCTTCTCAATCTTCAGATTAGTTATTTCAAGATTTAACATATATTAACTAAGACTACTTAGAAATTCTGCATCAAATTATTAATAGCAGAATTAGCTTTGTAATTGAATTAAATATAAAATAAATTTTGCTTTAAAATTTTTCTTCAACTGAAAAACATGCGTATTAAAAATGAGCATTTTAAAAGTAAAATGTGTATGGAGTAATAGCAGTGGGGTAGAAGACAATTTGGGGTGTTTGTATCAATGATAATTGATATGTTACAAGTGCTTCAATAAATTACACTTTTCTTATTCCCAGATACAATTCCTGTATACACACATCTTATGGCTCATGTTGTACACATGTGCCCTTGTATGTGAATGAGCTTGACTATGGTGTCCATACTAAGTGACACCACAGTTTTGGGGGGACCATAGCTATGTTAAAGTCCTCAGCAAAAGCAAGCACCAGACAGGGAGTTAATGTTGCTTTAACTGCCAGTTGTGGCCCAGCTGGACACAGATCTGTTGGGATTTGGAGGAAAAAGTCATGATGGATAATGAACAATTCAGTTGGTAAATTTTTTTGTTTTCCATCTGTACAGTAGAGACTGGAAGACTACAGTGGGTCTGCTATCTTAAAGAAATTCTTAGAATAGTTTTCTCATCAAAATATAACCATGCTCACTTATTAAAATACAGTAAGGAATTTGGGAAAATTTCCTTTAAGGAATTTGGGAAAATAAAGTACTGTGTTAACTTTTTTGAGGGACATTCATCTAGATTTTGTGAATTCCTATATTTGTGAATATCATTTATATTCATAGTTTCTCCCTGAAGCTAAGCATTATTTGTAACTAATATTAAGAGACACTGTTTAGGTCCTTAATGAGAGTCTGAGATAGATGCTAATGAAACAGTAGCAAACATCAATGTTGCTTTGAAATATAATATCAGATTTGTTGGCTGAGATTTAAATTTTGTAATGGTCCATTAACAAATTACCAATATAATTTAGAACTTTATGAGTCATTCATACATTGTTAATAGCCTTTGTATCCTTTTTTTTTTTTTAAAGAGGATTGAACTACATGAGCTCTAAAGTCTCTTCCAGCTCTAAGATTTGTTTTTAATTTTACATTTCAATGAATTTCCACCATGGCTTAAACTCTGATGATGCCAAGGATATTTTGATATTAAAGATTCCAATAATAGTATCTAAAGTCATGTGCTACAGAGAGAAGAAAATAAGGAAGAGGGTGAGGGAGAGAGGGGATGTTCCTTTATTACCAATGGATATTTAACTGTGTTTTCTTGTTCAACATACTCAGTAATCAAGTAAGGAAAGAAAACTTTGGTTATGTTTTGGATATTTGAATATGCTATTTTTGCATTGTTAGTTAGCATATTTCCCAAAATCATATCAATTAGGAGAAAAAGTAACAGTTTGAACTCTAGTTTGTGTGAAAATCTCAAGACACTGAAACTCTGTAAGACTCTGCTTTAACCCTGTAGCAACTCCTGCTTCTTAAGACAATAGAAAGTGTCATGTGATACTCTGAACTTTTTCTTGTCATACCTTAATATGAGAATACCTTCTACTGTTCTGACCCTCACTAAAGATTAAATCTTGCCATTGCCAAAAAGGAAGAAAAAAATTCCCTCACCCAATCTCTGTTTTCACACATGGGAGAAAAATAGGTTTCAAATTTACTATAACTCCAGCCTTTAAGGACTTTATTTGTCCAAGACAACACCTTAGTTTATACTCCAGATACTGCTGAGTCTCATTCTTGGGTATAATGCACTCCATATGCGTTACCACATAGCACAGGCAGACAGTTGGATCTTTCACATTTGAATTGGTTCAGAATAGTTGCAAATTGCAGATAGGACAGTATTATAGTTTTAGAGGAACAGGTATTACTTAGAGAAGAACAGTAGTTTCTAAGGCAAAGATATAGCAAAGATAGTCAATCCATTTGACACAAGCTAATCAATAATTATATGATGATTATATCATAATTCATAATGGAATTATTTAACATATATAAAGTTTATTCAAACCACAAAGGCTTTTTCTCCTTTGTAGGATACCTTTTAATTGTATAGAAATAAAAATGCCTTTTTTTTTTAATTTTTTTTTAACGTTTATTTATTTTTGAGACAGAGAGAGACAGAGCATGATCAGGGGAGGGTCAGAGAGAGGGAGACACAGAATCTGAAACAGGCTCCAGGCTCTGAGCTGTCAGCACAGAGCCCGACGTGGGGCTCGAACTCACGGAACGTGAGATCATGACCTGAGCTGAAGTCGGCCGCTTAACCGACTGAGTCACCCAGGCGCCCCAAAATGTCTTTTTATTGATTTTAAAATTGATATTCAGTTTATAAGACAGCCTTAAGACCAGCCAGAGATGACATGAAACAGTTATCATTCTATTTTTTATATCAAATATGTACATATCTATAATATATATCATAAATATATAAAACATGCATAACAAAAGATGTATGATGTGTTTGTATTTGGATCATCTTTTACATATATTTGTAACCTGTTTTTTTCTTGGTATTATATCATAACTCATTTTCTATGTTGTTATTATTTTAGAACATAATTTTTAATACTTATGTTGTATTTATCATAATGATTTGTCATAAAGCATTTAATCAATGTTTATTATTTGATATGTATTTTCAGTACAATAAATATTACTTCAGAGACTTCATTATACACAAAGATTTTGATATATCTGGTTATATATATATTAATTTTGAATTAACTTTGAATGTACTAATTCATCTAAAATTGGGGAGTCAACACTTAGCCTTTTATTTATTGCTAGTTTTGTCTTAGTGATCTGTTTTAATTATAGTCTTACCAGTAGTGTATGAGATCTATTATTTTCCTAAATTGTTGTCACTATAACCAATTTGTTTTTTAAACTTTGTCATTTTGGCAGTTGGACAATGCTATCTTCTTTAGCTTGTATTTTCATTACAAATAAACATACAGTATTTTATTTTTCTTGATCATCTCATCTGGATTTCTTCCTTGATAATTGAGGAATATGTGTCCTTTTTGTCCTTTTCCTATCTGGTAATCTGTTTTTCTAGCACTGAATTCTATAGGGATTAGATCCTTTTTATTTTATTTATTTTTAAAGTTTATTTATTCTTTTGTTTCAAGTTTTTATTTAAGTTATAGTTAGTTAACACATAGTGTAATGTTGGTTTCAGGAATAGAATTTAGTGATTCATCACTCACATCTAACACCCAGTGCTCATCACAACAAGATCCTTTTTCAATTCTATTAAATAGCATTGTGCTTTTCAGACCTTATGGAGATGTTTCTTGGCTAATTTTTTCTAATTTGGATTCGTGATAAATGCAGGATTATTATATTAAAATATTATCTACTAAAATTATTTCTACACTCATAATTTTTGGCAATATAACTTTATACTTTTTTTAAAAAATTAGAAAATCTGAAAGAATTGATAGCTAGACACTTGAAGGCCAAAATAAAAGAAAATAATGTGGCTCAAATATATGCCCCTGAAGTGTGCCTATCAAGTAAATTAATGGGCCAAGAAAACACAGGTTTGGCATTTCAGGGGCCATTTTATTGGACTGATTGTATCTTTTAATGATTAGTGGATTTCAGGTTGTGTCTCTAGAACCTTTTGTTTCTTTGTAGGTGCCACACACAAACCTGTGATAGGTGAGGAGAAGGGAGCACACTAGGCAGACAGTGTACCAGGTCCCCTTTACCTGTATTTGTCATAACTGTGGTACTTCTCACTGTTTGTTTTACATAGTTGCATTTCTGTAATGAATTTCCTTTGTTTGTTTGCTTGTTAATTTTTTTAACATTTATTTATTTTTGAGAGACAGAGACAGAGCATGAGCTGGGGAGCGGCAGAGAGAGAGGGAGCCAGAATCTGAAGCAGGCTCCGGGCTCTGAGCTGTCAGCACAGGGCCTGATGTGGGGCTTAAACTCATGAACTGTAAGATCATGACCTGAGCTGAAGTCAGGCACTTAACCGCTTAACCAACTGAGCCACCCAGGCGCCCCTCCTTTTTTTTTTTTTTTTTTTTATAGATAATTCATCAGATAATTAAGGTTTATTGCTGTAGAAAATTTTCATATTTTATGTGAAATTATCGTGTTATATCAGATTTCACTGTAAATCAGCACAAAACCTTTCTGGAACTAGGAAGAGATTCAGTACTAAAATAATATAGATTTTAAGCAGCATAATAAGAGATAGCGTCCATATTTATCTAACATAGCTGTCTCAGATTATTGAGGTATCGATGATATAGCTGTGTCTAGACATTACCTACATAACAATTAGTGTTAAGCATAATTTACATATGCCAACTATTTGAATCAAGTATAAATTATGTACATAGATATTAAATGTTAAGTTTTAGGATGTTAATTGTTTCAGGGATATTTTGTTTCATTGCTATTATGTCTTATTGTTTGGAGTTGAGGGAATTACGTATTCTCATCACATATAGACACAAATGTTCTAATTCCAATGAAAATTAGGGATGAATCTATGTTGTAGAGCAAAAATCAAAGCAAAAAATACAGAAAACAAAACTGAATCTGGGCTGATCATCTTAAATTTTCTTTGCAGTTATATTGTAGATACACTTTAGTGATAGCTGCTCCGTGGGTACCAAAGCCTAATGATAAAGTGAAACTTGCAGATCCGAGCGCTCTGTTGAATATAATTGTTGAGTGTTTACTCTGTGCCTGACACTTGCTAGGAAACACCCACATAAGATGCCAGGAAGTCTCCAGGAATATATTGCTCAGTGGTGTGAATTAAGTCTATTAGGAGCAAATTTGAAGTTTGCTAAAGCCTGATGTGGCAGAAACATTTACTGCTCACCAAATAGTCATGTGCTTTAGAATATTTTCCAGACCCCTTAGAGGTATATCAGGTTTTATTCTGGCCTGCAAGTTATTGACATGTATCATTTCTGCATTGAAGTATGTAAAACCAGGTATGTAACCCTCCACCTCTGTTTTTCCCAGCTGTGATATTTTGGAGAAACATGTTGAGATGACGAATTCATGAGATCAGTTGCTGTGTGGAGAGCCAGCCATCTTGTATCAGAATTTGTAGGAATAAGAACTAAACTTTTGTGAAGGCTTAGGATATAGAGGTCAACCCATTGTGACAGTATTGTCTAGTCCATCATGGATAATACACGACTCTTCTTTCTTTGCAAAGACTGTTGCTAAATGAACTTTTCCAAGTATATCAACAATTAGTTAATAATGATGCTCCTGATGTACAAAGGAGTAACTGAATGTCTTCAAATAGGATGTTTTGCCGCTCCAGGAATTTCCTGTGTTTCCTTGAGATTTTGTGCTGGAGGTTTCCTTGTGTGGTACCACATTGTGAAGCTCCTATTCATGAGGTCAAGAGGATCAACTTACAGAGATATTTCGGGTCCTACATCATTTTGACAGATATATATGTCATTTGGTACCTTTTTGCAAGGTGGTGGGGTATGAGAGAGAGAAAAAGTTAAATGGCATCTTCTATTCTTTTGGATCAGTGCTATCGAAGAGAAATACAATGCAAGCCACCTTTGTGATTTTAAATATTTGAGTAGCTACTTTAAAAAGTAGAAAGGAAGAAAATTAACCTCAATAACATACTTTATTCAGTACAGTGTATCCAACAATTACCATTTTAAATTGCAATCCATATAAAAGCCTATTAATTTCACATGAAGTCTTTGAAATCATGTGAATTTCTCATGAAGTCTTTTAAAGCACATGTTAATTTGGATAAGTTACATTTCAAATGCTCAACAGTCACATGTTGCTGTTTCCAACAGTGCAGCTCTAGATACACCTTAAATTTATTACACATTATGTTCAGCATCTTGTTAGGTCATATTTAATTCCTTGTCATATTTAATTCCTCATAGTATTCTTTTTCATTAGCAAATGAATGCACTCAGAATTAGAAAGTGATAGAGTTAAGGGTCAAACCAGTGCTCCCTCTTGCCTCTGGAAATGGAGCAATGCTCTAGGCAAGTAGAGTACCATTGGGAATCCTCTGTAATGGAAACAAGAGGGATAAGAGCCCCAATTAAAGTAATGGCATTGGCGATTAACTAAGGGGCGCCTGGGTGGCTCAGTTGGTTAAGCTTCGGACTTCTGGTTTTCGCTCAGGTCATGATCTCAAGGTTCATGAGTTTAAGCCTTGTATCAGGCTCTTCACTAGCAATGTGAAGTCTGCTTGGGATCCTCTCTCCCATCTCTCTCTGCCCCTCCCCCACTTGCTTGCTCGTGCTCACTCTATATCTCTCTCTCAAAAATAAACATTAAAAAAATAAAGTAATGGCATTGGTAATTAACTTATTTTAGTTAATATTAAAGTAGAATTGTTACTATTCTACTTGAGGATAGATTGCATAATTGGGAGGCGTAAGAAGGGAAGGGCTTGTTGTGGGTGGGATCTTACTTCTGATCTGAGCAACTGAGTTTGCAGTGATGCTGTTTACAGAGAGACTGACATGGGCCTTGTTAATCTGAAGTCGGATTTAGTAATTTTTGAACACTGGAATTGCCAGTACAGTGCAAGGAACCTTACCCACTTTTTTGTTTTAATCATATCTGTGTTACATTTGGTCACAAATACCAGATGGTAATGGCATCTGCTATTAAAAAAAAAAAAAATGAGTCTACAGGAAGAAATACACATGGATTGGCAAGTCTTTAATATTATTACAGAAAGAAGAACACCAACAGCTAATTCAGATTTATAGAGTGTAACATTTACTAGCTTCTGTGTGCTTCTTCTTGTCTTTTTTAAAGGTACTTTCAACTTTGTCGCCACACATACAAGAGTGGAGATTTTTACAGCATTTTCTAATTATGTGTTTATTTTTGGACCTGAAAAAACAATTTTAAGTGTTGCCACCTGGGCATCTGCCTTGGCAAAGTCTGTCAGATGAGGATATGCCATATACTTTGGAAAATCTGATCTTAAAAATCCAAAGGGCTTCCGATTTTTACCCTGATCAAATCATATTTTTAACTGAACAAAATAGGATATAAGATTTGACTAAGAACAAAACTTGGAATAATCCAGGCATTTCATTAGCTATTGACAGGTAATACTGGCCCACAAATGAGAGCTGTCATGAAACAAAATGTAAGAATTATCCTGGAAAGTCATAATTGTGCCATTTTTATTTCTCTGTATTTAACATATCAGGGAAATATTAAAGTTGTTTGTGGTAAGTAGAGGTTTTACTGTATTTGATTATGGGTGAAATTTATTTAAATTGACTTTGATTATGTCTCCATAGGAACATTAACTTCACTGTCGCCAGCACACATAATCATCCTTAATAAGTTATTTGCAGAAATGCTGTTGCATTTGTGCAACATATCACTACAGTTGCTCTAGATTAGAGGAAGAAACTCTCAGGTTTCCCATTACCATGTAGTCTACTTTCAAGATCAGTAGTAAGTTTTACTGTATTTTATCATAAAGTATTCTAACATTGTTTTGACCATTTTAGTCACATCCCTCTTTCCCTGTTCATTATTTATGCCTCAAGAATTAGTCATTAGAAACATGGAGTTGGAACAAGGTGGTTCCTGCCACTCAAGTCATTAGGCAAGGGTCATGCAAAATGAATAAGCCAAATTGGGGGAAAGACTTTTCTGTGTTATTCTGTGTTGAAGAAGTTTCATCTCATATTTATGTGTTCTCACCTAACGTGGAGAAAACTTCACTTTGATCGCAGGTCTCCGTACTTGGTGGAAATGAGTGTTAGCTGATGGTATGAGTAATTGCCTTATGCTGGGCCCTGGGCTCAGAACTGATACTCCTTCAGGGTTCTGGTTAGTGTTTGATTCTGTTGGAATCCCTTGTACTTTGAAGTGCTCTAAGATGCAGTTGGCCCAGTAGGTTTCTTGTTTTTTTTTTCTCAGCCACTGAAAGCTTTTGAAAACCAGTTTATTCACTTCCCATATACTGTTACCCCAACTTAGCAGAAATCATTCTCTAAAAATAAATAAAATTTAGAAAAACAATTGACTACAATGAGTTTCAGGTTACAGATTTGTAAGTCAAGAAAGCACCAATTACTCAGAATTTCAGATACTCAGTAGCTTGCACATGTCTGGGCATTGACCCCATCTGTACCTAACTTTTACATTATATGTACCTGATTACTTGAAACTGTTTCTCAGCACAGTATTTTGTTAGTATCTCTTTTATCAAAAATATAAATGCCATGCATATGTTTAAACATAAACCTTTCTGATTACTTTTTTAAAATTCCAATTAAACTAAAACATGCACCTGGGACCTTTTTACCATTATTGTAAATGTATGTGGCTTGTGAATTACATATTTGTCTTATCAAATATATAATTATTTTTCATATATTTAAGATTATCTTGTTTTTCTGTCTTTTCACCTGCTAAACACCTTCTTCTGGTTTTCCCTTGGCCTATATTGTGCTCCTGTCATCTTTCTAGTTCCTTACATCAAGTGAGACAGAAGCAAATAGTTGTCATTTAATCATTTGCATTCTTGTTTTGATCCATTTTCATATGGCTATTACCTTGTGTAAAAATACTCTGTATTCTTAAAATCTTTTACACATCTGAGCTTATCAAGGTACTAATATTAACTCTTCAAAATATTTTATAATACCTCATGTGTTTTGCTTTAACTAAACTATTTTGTATAGTACACAGATACACATTTTTTTATTCCTACACAGAAAAGTGTTGATATCAAAGGCAGCTGGTGTTTCTTTGCTGAGTTGGAATCATATAAAACTAGAGTGTGCAATTAAATATTTTGGGAGAGCCATACCAACACAGCTAAAACACAGAGAGTTTTAGTGATTCAAGCTCAAAATGAAAGAACCACTTTAAGAATAAAACATGCTACAAATTGATGAAGCATGAAAAATAAAAACACAGAAGAATAACTTACCATTGTGCCAGAATTACATTAGTCATGTTAAACTCTTCAAGTTGGAAAATTTAAAACAGAAGACTAAGGTTTTACCTATAATTCCCGTGTTTAGTTTCGAATGATTTTTTTCTCCGAGATTTATGAACTTGTTCTAAATTCAGTCCACTTAAAAGTATAATGTTGCTTTTTATGACATGGGAGAAATAAATGGTTTATTTCCCTTAAATTGTGGATAGAAACTTAATGCTTATGAGTTTGATGGTATAGAATATATAATGCAATATATAGCATTTCATTATGGAACTGTCTTGCATTAGTATGCCTATACCTCTTACAGCTAGGTATATAAGGGAGCCAACGTGAGATACATTTATCAACAAAAATAACATACAAGGTGAATGCAAATGAAAATGTAGGAACTGAATGTAATCATTTCCCATGTGCATTGTAAGAAAACTGTTGAATAATTCTGGATTTAAAACAGGTGGACAAAACGAAGTTCATTTAGACGTTTTTGAAATTTGAGAGGTGGTCGGTGTCTCTTCATTTTGACACTCCTTACATACACACCAAAGGATGATTAAAATGTCATAAAATGTATGTGGAAGGGAATTGGAATAATGAAAGATTGCAAATATTTTTAATTTTTAATTAAATCTTATAAATTTAAAATTATCCCTCATAATCTGTATTTCATGATAGTGTTCTGAACATTATTTACTAGATGATACTTGAAGAAAACCACCAATTTATGAAAGAAAGAAAACTAAATGTAGGAAGAAGACAGAAATTAGGAAAACAAAGTATATTGGGTATTATTTCACACTTTTTTGAAATAAGGGTTAAGTATTCATTTAGTAATATAGAAACATAACAAATTTATCGTGAAAGCACCAACCAGTGTTATGTAAAAATAGCAACTTATTTTAAAAATCAGTAAAGGTATATTGAATCACCTAATAATATGCATTAGCCATAGCAAAATTGTTCCTGAAATACTACATTGCATAATTCCTGGAGAAGGGCAGTTCCTTAGTTCTTAAATATGGAGTGCATCATAAATCACATAAATTACCATTGAGTGTTTAGCATATTTTAATATATTTAAAAATTTTTTTACTTCAGAAGAATGAACTGAAGGACAGAACTGTTAATTTCTTGGAGAAATATAGTAGAAAAATATTTTTAGGTACAACACAAGTTTCATAGACAAATTCCATTGTGATTTAATTTTCCATACATAAATTCGTATATCATGGCTATATGCTACCGAAGTAAATTTGTCTGGCAGATAAAATGCAAGACAAAGTTTATAATATCTTTAGCTAAAGATTATGCTTAATTTTAAATATTTTTCCCATCATACCTCATGACACAAATGTGCAGAAGAATGGCAACTCTTAAAAGAAGCATCATGATTCTTAAAATTTAAACAAACTTTTCAGGTTGCTTAATTTAAGTTCTAGTCTCTTTAAAATAAAATATCTTAATTAAAAAAAATCTGCCTTTACTATTGAATATTGTTTTGTTAAGCAAAAAGAATAATACATGTACATATTTGTCAAATTTAAAGAGCCTAGCACATGCTTAAATAGTTTTGATTACTTTTTCTGGAAAAGACTAGCAGCTTACATTATTCATATATTCAAGCTCTTGTTATAATGCACTGCTTGATATTAAAACTTTGCATGAAATACTGGTATTAATAGAATATTTTTCAGGAAAATTCAAATATATTATAAATACAGGATAAACACCAGACTATTTATAGTTTAAAATGAAAGCTACAAAAATTCTATAATACATTTTGTAATTTTTACCATTCTTCATAATATAATTAGCCATTAAATGTAAAAAGTCATCTTTCAATATTGGGATATAGATATGGACACTGAAGTAGTTGTTATAGGGAATGTTAGGAATCTTTCCTGTTGTTAGGACATTTAATAAATTTTTTTTCTGTGGCTTAGAAAATAAAAATCAATATTTTTTCTTATTCCAAATGTTCTAGGAAGTGAACATTTTGAAAAAAAAAAACACTTTATGGAATAATTAATATATATTTGGAAATTCCGAGAAAATAAAAAAAAGTAATATTTAATACTGGACTGCATCAAGACCTTCTTTCTTTCTTCTTTGAACCACACTTTTTCAAGTAACATGTTTCTTATATTATGTTTTCTGTTAGAAATCTAGACTTCATCATTTTTACTGATACTGTGTTTTGGGTCTCCAATTAAAAAGACCTTTCCTGCTAGCTTTGTTTTAATTGTGTGCTTTTCAAAGAGACTCCTTTTTCTAATCTTTTCTAACTTTTCTTTCCCAGTCTTCTAGCCCCATAGTTCCAGAGGCTGACTGAGGCAGGTTGTAGAGAAATTTCTGGACATGTTGTTAACATCTGACACAGTAAGTGAGAAAAAACCAGCACAATCACTGGACAGGTTCAAGGAGAATTGGCAGCTCCTGGAGATGAAAAGTTTGTGTTTGCTACTTACTAGTTACCTGAAGCACACTGGTTAAATTCAAACCCATTCATTTCTCAATTGCTTTGCTCCCTCTAAACCACTGTAATGGAAACCAAAAGGGGACCTTTATGGATGTTTTTTTGTTGATCTGTGTAGATCCAGTGTATCTTTATTTAGTCCGCCTTGTCTGACATTTTCCATAATGCTTTTAGTAGACACCATTATATTACGTAAATATTTCTGGTTACTGTTTATGGAGATGGTTGCCTAAATTTCTCCTTGGATAAAGCCTTTAATGCATTCACCCATAATCCCTATAGAGGAGCTACTCAAGTTTGGGAACTTTAGTGTTGCTCTTTGTACTTCAACTTTTAATATCAGAGCACATATTGAAACCATAAACACAATGAAAATTCAAAAAATATTCAGACCATATTAGAAGAATATACCCCCTCCTTTTTTTTATCCTTAAAGAGCCAAGGGCGTGGGGAGTGGCAGGAAGAAACATTCTTAAGATCTAAGCCCTGGACGCCATCCTGGGAGTGCTTAAACCCCTTAGAAACGTGCAACCTGAAGAACACCCCCTTTCGAAGTCTAAAACAATATTAGATTCCCAAAATGTATCGGCAAAGAAAGTCTTACCGTCAAACGCTTGCAGCAGGTTCCAGCTCAAACCCAGACTGAAAAGCTGAGCAGCTGGTGAACAAAAGTTTTAGCTTTTTTTTTTTTTTTTTAACGAAGTCTGCAAAACTAATTTCCCTCAAAATAGGGCTCAATTTCCGTTAAAGAAAGCAGCGCTTACAAATCTCAGAATTCCTGATCACCCCCACCACATCCCACCTCTAAGCAATGGAAAACAATTCGAACTTTCACACGGATGTAAAGGTTTATTGAGAGGCCACTATTCTGCAGTAGGGCTTAAAAGACAAGAGAGGTAGGCTGAAACCTGAGGGACCGGTGGAGGGAAAGGTTCTGCCTTGGGGACACTTCTCAAAGATTCATCAATACTTTTTCCTAATCCAAACCAGATGGCTGGCTTGGTTTGCTGTCCTCATTAATCCCATTAACAACTTCAAAGACCTACTAGCCATCCTCAGGACACGTGAGACAATGAAAATAACGGGGTTACACTGCTGGTGGCATCTTGAGGGTCCTGGGCAGTATAGGTGCGCGCGGATCTTCTGATGCCACACGTCCCAGGCAGGACTTGACTGTTCCCTGTAGCTCATTAAGTGCGGCTTGCTTGCTTGCTTTGTGTAAACGACTCTGCCCCCAGCAGACAGTGTCACCCCTCAAGCAAGTGGCAGTATTAAAGACCAGCCGTCGCTCATACTAATTAACTGGCGGCAAGTTTTCTAACTCATTTTGTATGATGCAAGATTGTAACCTGGGAGACCTGAAGCAGCACCCAGGTTTAGTGAGCTTTGGTGGATATCAAAGCATAAAATTTCCCAGTAAGTGGAACCATGGCGGTTTGCGGGGGTAGAAGCTGTACCATTAGCTGATTTAGTTTTGAGCGGAAGAGGGTGAATTTCTGGAGGGAGGTGAGGAGACCTGGGCTGGCTCCTGAGGGGAAAGACTGAAAATGTGCGTGCCCTATACACATCACATGTTACCAGGACGGTATCACTTCGGATTTTCCTGACCGAAGTTTTGAGTGGACAAATGGCTAGGAGATTGACTCGGACCAGGAAAGCAGGGCGAAGGACATTGTGCAAAGCAAGGAGGACATATTCGGAAAGCCCAGGAAGAAAGACCCCACCTGGCACCGCAGGTGAGGATGCCCGCGTCTCTAGATAACTGCAACTCTCGCCGCTCCTCGGTTTTCACCTACCCCACCAGGTTTCTCTCTTTTCGCTCTGTGAATAGCGCTTTTCTGCCGAGAAGAATTTCCCAGAAATCTCGGGCGCCAGATACGAGCCCGTTAACAACCCACCCAGGGACGACAGCTGCGAAAAGCTAGGCGCGCCGCTGCGCCCAGGGCACGCGTTGGTGTAGAGTTTGAGACACTTCTGAGCGAGCGCCAGGCTAGCTCTGATCTTTTTCCTTAACCCTACTTCCCCTTTCGTGCTCTTCAAGAGCTAGCCGTACCCCTAGCTATCCTGCAGGTGCCAGTGCCCAAGTGGCACTGACAAGACATCTTTCTCAAGAGAAGGGAGAGGGCCGGACACTGAGTGCAGAGTTGGGGTGACGTGCGCCGCGGAGCACCTTGGCCGCCGGGCCCGGGAGGGGAGAACCGCTGTACGCCCGGGCTCGGGTTTAGGCGCCAGGCGCGCCGCTTGCAGCCTTGGCGGCTGGCAAGGGCGGGCGGGCGTGGACGCACTGCGTGCGTCCAGCGGGAGATAGGAAGTAGAACAGGGAGCGCGTGGCGCAGACTGAGCGGGAGTTTTGGAGGGAGTTTGCATGTGGTCAGCGCCGGGCTCCTAAGCCAGCCCCCAGCTCACATTACACTCTATTTATAACCTCTCAGAGCCGTTTCCCCCTGAAAGCAGTTCTCTGGGACCACCTTCTTTTGGCTTCAACCTCTCCTACTCTTGACATCTGAGTAGCTCGAAGGGAAGCTTCTCCAGGTCCGAGTGTTTATATGTAAAGGAGTCTGGCCGCTAGGGCTCAGGACCGGGATTATCCGAGCTCTGCAGAAACGGCTATTTATTTGGGAGGGGGAAAACACGATTTCTAGTGAAAAGTGACAGGGTGGTAGCGTTTGGAACCATCGTGAAGTCTTCTGCCTGGAACCTGAGACTTGCATGCTATGGAACACCCGCTCTTTGGCTGCCTGCGCAGCCCTCACGCCACGGCGCAAGGCTTGCACCCGTTTTCCCAGTCCTCTCTCGCCCTCCATGGAAGATCTGACCATATGTCCTACCCCGAGCTCTCCACTTCTTCCTCGTCTTGCATAATCGCGGGATACCCCAACGAGGAGGGCATGTTTGCCAGCCAGCATCACAGGGGGCACCACCATCACCACCATCATCACCACCACCACCACCAGCAGCAGCAGCACCAAGCTCTGCAAACCAACTGGCACCTCCCGCAGATGTCCTCCCCCCCGAGTGCGGCTCGTCACAGCCTCTGCCTCCAGCCGGATTCGGGAGGGCCCCCGGAGCTGGGGAGCAGCCCGCCGGTCCTGTGTTCCAATTCTTCCAGCTTGGGTTCCAGCACGCCGACCGGGGCTGCGTGCGCGCCAGGGGACTACGGCCGCCAGGCGCTGTCACCCGCCGAGGCGGAGAAGAGAAGTGGCGGCAAAAGGAAAAGCGATAGTTCAGGTAAGGGCGCGCCGGGTACTGTCGGCGAAAGGGGGCGGGGAGATGACTGGGAAGATTCTCACACTACTGTGAGGAAGCAGGGAATATGGTAGACGTCTTGCCCTCTCTGGCTCCCCGCCGCCAGATTCGGTGGGGCTGCTTTCGTCCTGTTACTTGGGGGCACGTGTTTCTCCAAGCGCAACCCTGCAGCCAACGGCATTAAGCTCTCCAAGGTTCCAACTAGTTTACCAGAGGGTTAAGAAAAAAAGGACAAGTGACAGTATGTGAAATCGATTGCGAAGCGTGACCTTCCATCTGAGAGGTGGGGAGGGGAGTGCACCCTGGGATGCAGCGTCCGCTGGGCGTGCGTGCGGCTGCCGCTCCTTGACTTTTCCCCTGCAAGTTCCCGACTCCGAGTGGCTCGATTTTTCCCATCGTTAACTGGATTTCCAAATTATTGCACAATATTTGGAACTTGCAGTGGAACTTGGCAGAACGTATGAGAAAAAAAAAGTTTTAGTTTTTTTTTTTTTTTATTATTATTCTGATTTCAGAGTTCTTTAAATAGCACCCTATTCCAAATGGTAAAAATTTCCCTTTCTTGGGGAAGAAGACAATCTAGGAATTCAGATGACTTTAAGGAATGTGTCAGAGATTGGTAAATAAATACATGATCAAACTCTTGAGGAAAAAAACGATTTTTTCATCGTAGTTGTGTTCGTGTGGTGCTAATCTAAATAGAATCTCTGAGTTGCCAGTGTGGAAAGCAAGCTCTCCTCCAGCTGAGTATTAGGGGAGGCAAGTGTTTGGAAACACACAGCAACCGGGGTAATGTTGGTTCTCTACGTGCTTGAGGCTGGTGTGCGAGGGTGCGCGCCGGAGGCGCTGATCTACGTGGGGATCGCTTGAGTAGCCACGCAAAAGGGAACTTTACTAAACGCAGATGCTTGAAAGCATAGACTGCCAAGTAAACTGTAGCAGTCCCGAGGAACTGAAGTTTTTCGGGCAACTCCTTAAGGCCCTTAACAATCTGTACGTTGTGAAATTGTTAAAAGATACTTTACAATTAAGGGAGTTGTGAATTTTCTTCTGTAGCTATCGCAACCTGCGTTCCAGCTTTCCGGAAAGTGTCATTGGGTCAGTATAATATTTACGTAGTGTTCTTCCTTCGCGGGATTGGTTTAACAAGTCCTAGAAGGTAACTGCAGATATTAATGTGAAGGATTGGAACGTGTTTGGTTTTTGTTTTTGTTTTTGTTTTTTATAACGCTTTATGTAAGATCCCACGTAAATGGCAATTTGAGCCGCATACTTCATGTGCCTTTGCAGCTGAGCTATCACTGGTTCTTCAGCGTTAGCCTGAGATACATTCTTCTATCACAAACTTAAAATCCAGCTTCTACTTTTCAAGGTCAGGGGTGAACTTTTAATGCTCCATCACAAATTAGTTTATATGTTAGAAACTTACCAGCAGTATCATTCATTTCTAATGGTTTTTACTAACTGTAAGTGAAACTCTCTTAAGTCAGAGTTTAGAGGTTAACCATGAAGGTTTCCATCTTCCTTTTTTTTTTTTTTTTTTTAAGTCAGTTTTAAAATAGTGTTCATGTCTTAAGCTCAGCATTTGTATCAATGTAACTTTTTTGGAAGCAGATCCCAGTTCAGGTTGGTCAGTCCATTTTGGCAATTCACAGAATCTCTTACTGTTCATTTAACTTCATGCAGTGAAAAACCTATGATGGGCTGTTCCTTATGTTTCCTGAACTGAATCAATGCACCTACGCTTCTTCGGGTAAACCGAATTTTCATATAGGCACATAATATTTTGGTCAGAGGGAAATAGAGAAAGTGAGATTCAAGAACAGGTTCCCTTGAATTATTGTGATAAGTTTCTTAAGAAAACTAATAGTGCTATCCTCTTTTGGTGGGAAATAACCATATAACAAACTAAGTTTATATTTATATGTTGAAACTAATTAGCGTGCTGGAAAAACAAGCACAAAAATCTGCATCAGCTACATAAAGTATTAATAGATGAGATCTTGAGTGGGAAATACAGTTAGTCATCACCCAGGGTAGAACCACTGGGGAGTTAGGATGAGCGTTTTCCATTCATGCTGGGACATTTTGAAAGAACTTTTTGACTAACTAAAAGGAAAGATGGTGATGGTTTTCAGTTAAATATATGCATACTCATTAAAAATAAAATTTGATTTGGCAGTTTCATTATTTGTGTTAATATTTGTTAGATCTTTAGATAGATTTAGATTCAAGATATCTTTCTCCTGTGATTTTTCAGTTGGTCTTCCATATTAATGTTTACAGTTACTTGATATCATAGTATTATAAGGGCATCCTGATCCAGTGGAAACTAAAGCAATGTAGAAAAACACTATAATTTTGACATGTTATTAACATGTATATCTCATATTGCTTGTAGCACAGTTTTAATATTTCAATATTTTTAAAAATTAGATTAATTTCTGAACTCTTGAAATTTTAAAATTGTATCATGAATAGTAGAGACCACTTATATTTTGTTAGAAAGTTTATAATTACTATATGTTCGTAATTGAAAGTAAATGTAATACACAAATCCAAGGCAAAGTCAGAACCAAAATTCTGTATCCTTACTTGTAATATCCAGATTGTATGTGTATGTATATGTGTGCATGACCCTGTGAAATTCGAATAGAATTTTAAGCAGCATAAAATATTGAAAAATGACCTAAATTTTTATTCATGGTAACGATGCAAAAACTATAATATGTAACATTTTCCAGTGTGCATTTACTTGCATCCCCCCCTCCCAAACACACACGTATGCAAACTCAAGAAGCTTAAGTGTCTAGAAACAACTATTTATGGACTTTGGGCTTTCATTATAGTTTATTGACAATTGAAAATAGCCAAGTTTAATGGAGAAGCACATTGTTATTTTTTATATGTGTTAAACATTTTTGCAACTTTGAACCTCCTATGCTTTCCAGCATTATTAGCAAAGCCAACATCTGTGATGTCTTCAAAGGAACTCTTAAAAATCAAAACTTTACAACTGCACTTGAAACAATCTATACAAAGCAGGTGATTCTGAAAAAATGTCTATAAATAGTGTGAATTACTTGGCTTCAATTACATTTGATTGTTCCCTAAGCAATGTAGTAATAGGTATAAACTGTCCACTTTTAGTTAAAATAATGAAAACAGGTTAGTCAATTTAACTTTACTTTTTATGCAGGCAATATACAGTGTAAATATGTAAATATTTCTTATTCAAATTTGTTGAATAACTACATATTTTATTTAAAAATCAAAATTATGTTTAAAAAGAAGGGAGGTTTGGGGATGTGGATTTGATAAGGTTTGGAATAATATTAGATTCTTGTAAAATTAGAAATATTTATAGTTACAATAATCATAAAATATTTGTTATCAAATTATATCTGCCTATATGCTTGGCTATGCAGAATGACAAGCAAGTATTACTTTAATAAGCTGTAACTTAAATACAGAGCAATGTCTTACCCACTCTAACTCTGGTACCGTATTGTGATTTTTTCCAGATAATTCAATCATGTTTTATGAAAGGAAGAATAATTACTTTAATATTATTATCTCTATGTTACTGGACTATGGCTTTTCAGCATTTGTTTTAGAATTAAAAAAAAGTTTATTGGATCTTGATAATTATAGAAGAATATTGAACAAATTAAGTGTCTCAAATCTATGGAATAAAAAAAAATGTCATTTAAGTCTTTTTCTTAGAGTGGTAGATTAATTTTAGGTGTGAACATTTTAAAATGGTGACCTGACATAAAAAATTCTAAGTACCATTGACCTCCATGAGTGTCTCAAATGATTACACTCAAAAGTCAAGACCAGCATTCCCTTTAGAATTAAGGTGCTTTATTGTTGAAAGTTAGCAATGAGTGGAAGGAATAATGCAAATAAAAATGGAAATGGTTTTGAAATCTTTGTAACTATCTTTATTTATAGTTCATTTGAAAAAGAAAAACATTAAATACTTGCCATGACTGCTAAAACTATCATTTGGGTTAAAAACCCAGTGCTGAATATTTAAAATTTTAATATTTACTTATAGTAACTTTCAATGGAAACCATTAAGTTGGCACCCTGTAAGGTGATCTCTACTAATAAACTGAAAAAAGAAAAAAAAAAACGTTTTAAGTATATTACCCTGTTTTCCCTCTGTGTGATTTGGAAACATGGACCCTTCATCAAAGCATTGGCATTTATAATAACATAATGTTTACTATAGGTTCTAAATGCTCTAAGAAAGTAATTTTATACAAAAAGTGAAATCGCGAAAGCAGATAAAGTTTTCCCCTTAGATCCAGGGAAATTTGAGAGACTAATTCCATATTTAATATAAAAATTAACTTTTTTTTTAATTTGAGAAATAACTTGTATATGAATTAATAGCTGAATAATGTAAAAAGTCCCACATATAAATCTATTTCATGTACCTGGCCTGGTAATGGTGCCATTTTTATTCATTTACTATATTAAGACATATATATGCTGTGCAATTTTATTAACTGTATTAAAAATGGCAGCCAGAAACAAAGATGTGAGGACTTTTTAGGTTTTCATTTCAAATGAGAACTTAAATATAGTAGAATAATGTATTTTAGTTTTTACACTGTGTTCACTTAGGTAGTTATTTCTGAAATTTCAGAGTGTGTCTCTCTTCTAAGCATTGCTATAATGATTATAAACATCTATGAATGATGCATGCTAAGAATGGGAAAATATTAGAGAATAAAATACATTTAGGAATTCTTAATATTTGTTGAGTTAATAGTTGTGGATGATTTATCTCTCTCAAATTTTCTATATTTTTACCATAATGTTTTTTTTATAAGAGTAAAATATTTTCTGGGAAAATATATTAGCACATGAAGTGAGCCTATCAAGAGTAGCATTTTCCCCCCTTGATTGAAATCATAAAATAAGAAGGATTAATTCTTGAGTGGCCAGTTAAATTATATTTCCTGCATTATGGTACTTGTGACTGATTCTAGTGGTTAAAATAAAAATAAAATTAAATTAAATATTTAAAAAAAGGTGAAATACTAACCAAGACCAAAGTCCGCAAATTAGAAATTGAGGTAGATATGATGTATTTCCTACTTAATGTATTTAACCAATAAAACACATTTTATTGTCACAACTTATTTCTCCGTATTCTGTGCTTTAGTCATTAGTATGGCTTAGTTATCAATAATAAGCTTTCTGTAAAGGTTGTAAAGAAAAGGAAGCACTAACAATTTTCCTGTTTTTGTTATGATGCTCTTATGACTATCTGGAATAGTTGTATTAAACTAAAACCCGCACGCAGGGATGGAGGAACACCGTAAAGAAAAGTCAGTGGCAACATTCCGCGCTACTCCTAAATCTTAGTCATCGGTGAGGTTCAAAATCCAACTGGAGAAAACCTTGCAGAATATTTTATTGCTCTCATGGAGCAAAACTTACAATGGTAAAGGTCATTTAGGTCTCAGCCTTCAATTTGCATTACCTATGTGGAAGCAGAATTAATTTAAATCTAATGCCCCTTTCTCTAATGGTTTCCACTTATGTTATAAAAGCGTAGGGAATTTATTTTCCCTTTCGGTAAGTTGTGTTTGGTAGTATTTTAAGATACACAATAACCAAAAATATGTCTATTGAGCCATCTGTATAAATTTGAGACATAGCTTTTAAATTTAGAGTAAGTATTTCTATTTGAAGCCTTTTGATATATTTGTTACTAAATTAACAGAAAGTTACTTGGTAAGAGTATGCATTCATATGTGGTCGAACGGGTCAATTATTAATTTCTCTGTTTAGAATTTTAAATATGTAAAAAAAGTTTCTGATTATTCACAAAACTTTCATTTATGATGTTACATTTTCCACAGCAATATAATATTTCTGAATTTACACATTACTCTGTTAATTTGGTATCGTGTATTAGAATATTGGTTTTCATAGGGTTTGAAAATAATTTATGATACACTTTTTTTATTTCTTACATGTGCATATGAACGAGAATCATCAGATAAAATCTGTATTATATGAATACATTCTTGGGAAGAGAGGAAAAATACTTTCAGAAATAATCAGCTCTCTTAGGTCTAAAAATTAATAAATCTGATCTTAAGCTACATGATATTATTGCTGTGCTTCTTTAAAAAGTTAGCATTTCCTAAAAGTTTAATCATTCTAAGCTATTTGTGTATTTTGGTGACTTAATTCTTATATCCTTAGAATTTTACTTTTACTGTAAAAGTTTACAAGGGAATAGGTGATAGTGGTAAAACCGTTAGGGTTTTGATTACAGATTTAAATTAAAAAATCATTGCTCTTCAAAATTTCATAGAATCAACTCAATTTGAATGTTTCAAATGTATTTAAATGTCCTTTGTTTTCATAAGCTTTCTTTCTAATATGTTTTAGGTATGTTTCTTGAAGCTTGGGTGAATTAGATTGGTTGGAATTATGAATATAAGGAGTTATTTTTTCATAGTTATTAGTTTCTACTGTGTTTTAGTAGAAAGGTTAGTGGTGAAGAGAAAACAGGGAGGGTGCTAAATTAACTAGGACATGGCAGCTATTCTTCAAGCACGCTTTTAAAAAATCTGTTTATGTGAAGATATATATGTATAAACACACAATAATAAATTGGTAGAATTCCAAATTTAATTTCTTGATAAGAGATCATCTGAAGTGGAGCATCCACATTAGAGACCTCAACATGATGTTAAATGTTCCAGTTAGAAAGTAAAATATTAGGTTTGAAACGTATACAGCTGTGTGGAGAGTCCAACGGGCCGAAGCTGGTAATCAATGATAGTCATTAAAGTCAAATCTGCCAACTCCCCTGCAGTTTTTGTTTTCTTTTGTTTTTCTCTTCCTCTAGCTCATTATTCTCCACACACTTCAAGAGATCCCATAATGCTCTAAGAAAAGAAAACCCCTCAGTTATCTTACATGACTGTGGGCAAGAAAATGATTAAGATGAAGTCATCTCTCTCTCAGGCTCTGCGGAAACGTAGAGGAGGGTCCAGCTTAGGCGGGTGGATGCCAGTAGAATTTTAAAGGCCTGGAATTTTGCTCTTTGAAAATGTAGCCTTAAAGCTTTGCCAGAAACGACACCCAAATAAAAACTTAGTTTTTTGCAAAGTGATAGCTATTTGCAAACGTAGTGGTGAAGTGTAGTCAAATGTCTATAGAGGCGGCTTCTTATATTGTCTGGACTGTTCAGTAAACTTTTAGATTATCATTCTTAGCCTCCTGAAAAACTATCAAATTAAACTGATGTATATTCTTATTAGTTAAAAGAAAAAGTACAATGGGTAGTGACTCTTACCAAATGAACAGTGAATACCAAGTAAATTTCAGAAATGACTGATTTTATTTTGATAGCTAAAATGTGAAGTTTAGGAAAATAGAATTGTGTGATCAGAAACTTAGTCGGAACTAAGTAGATAAAATGTAGCCTTGATTTTTTAGGACACCGATAATTTAGCAAATGGCTTCCACATTTTAAGAACCATGTAAAGAGAGCTTTACTAGTAACTGGATAGATTAAAATTAAGCGATGTCTCTCTTTATTTAATATTTTTCAAAAGTAAAATGAGTTCTCAGTATGTTTACTGTCTTCAGCAATTAATATCTCTCCAACTACAGGGTATGTTTACTTTGGGAATTTTTTAATATGAAATAAAATGGGTCTGGATGCATTAAACTAGACAGCATCTAGATGTAAGTCGTTGCAATAGATTGAAATGACAGGAAAGCCAGAGGTTAGGCATCCAAATGTGGGGTCCTGCTGCTGTGCACATTTCCAGGATTATCACCTTTTGGACGTCCGCTTTCAAAATTCAGGGAATTACATATCTTTTCTTTTAAACTATTCTTTGTTCTTGGAAGATGACCATTACCAAACTTATTCTTGCATTCTCAGATGTTTGGGAAAATAAAAAGTAACAGAGACGTGTGTGTGTGTGTGTGTGTGTGTGTGTGATTTTGTTTTTGCTTAATTAGCCAATAGTTGATAAATCTTAAAGGATTTATCTTATTTCTTAGTTATCCTGTCAGACAAGAAAATAGATGGTACACTCAAAGGGATAACTGAAGATGAAGAGAGTTTGATGATGACTCTTTGATGGTGAGCAGTATGTTGGAAAGCAACAGGAAATAGTCAATCATCCAGGGTCTGACCACATTTGGAAACCATTAGCTTCTCTAAACCTGAGGTGGCAAATAGAGGGAGCTATTGAAAGAATCCAGAATCTGGGGAGAGCAGCAGGACAGAAGGCTTCTGGCAAAGTGGGGACCTCAGGTGGAAGATTGCAGCCAGTATCAAATATCATCCAGTAAACGATCTTTATGCCTTCCAATCTCCTTGTGTTGTCTTCCATTGGCCAAATATAATCAGAAGACAATGAGGCAGACCGCACTAGTCTTGGTAATGAAATCCATTGGAGTCATAGAGGAATGCAGGCTGCCGAGGAGAAATGTCAGTGTAAATCTGGAAGAACCCCAATGTCTTGCTAATTCTCTTGTTAGCTGTGATTTAACTTCTCTGTTCTGTAGTTTCCTAAAAAATTAAAGTGAGTTAATGAATATAAAGCACTTAGAACAAGGTCTGAGTCAGTAAGTGTTGTTATTTTTATATCAGGGTAGATGCAGTTATGTCATGGGTGTGCCCCACCTGAAAACAAGCTCTATCTTATGTTGCCTGTTTATTTGTATTTTACTACCACTATTGCTATAGGGAATGTTGCTTGCCTGAAAGATAGCTACAGATTTAAAATAATCTGCCGCTGTCGCCAGAACTGTAAGTCCCATGCCATTTTCCGGAAATGGAGAGTAAGTTGTAGACCAAGTTGTGTAAGAGATGCAACCTTCCTTCACTTAATCACTCTTAAGATTCCCATTCCACAGCCTTTTTTGCTTGGGCATCGCCTAACCTTCTTTCTCCGGTGTCTCCTGCCACTTTTCCATCAAACACTTGTTTTCAAGAGGAACATTACAGAGGGGTATTTAGTCAAAAGGGAGCAGAACTTAAATCAAAGGGATTTGAATATGACAATGAAATTTCAGGTCTCTGTTTTCAGTAACTAGGAGGATAGGCATGACATTCTTTCTGCCATATTATAAAGTTTCCTGCAGAGATAATTTACATATTGTAGTTCCTTTTAATTTTGGTGGTCTCATTTGGAGACCCTCATGAAAGGTAAATATGCAGATAGGACGACAAGCTAAAAATATATCCCTCATAAAATGAATAGAAGCAGTTTTATTTGATAATTTTGTTTCTCTTGGAAAAAAAGCAACAATATTTTACTCATTTGTGTGTTTACTTATATTTAATAAATTTTTGAGATTTTGTTTATATTACTCACCTGAGTTGCAAGTCCTAGGTGATTGGCTGATTTCACTCTGGTAAGCTTAGTCACCTCTCCTACACCCACAGTTCAATGTGAGGAATTCAGAAAAGTACTTTAGGAAAACTTTATTATATCTGATGGTCTGAGGCAGTTACTTTCAAATAAGTAAAAATCAAATACTGTACTAAAATTCTAAATGCCAGAGTTAACACTTCAAAGTTTCTGGATTCATAGCAATATAATCGTTAAAGTTAGAGAATTCAAATGACTAGTGATTGCTTCTCTGTTGGATAATGGAAGGGCTGAGAGGATGTAGGGAGAGGGGTCCAGGAAGACAAACAGAACATTAAATGTTCCATAATACACAGCAGTGATAAGAAAGGGCCGATGACATTATCTAGTTCATTATTCTTAGATTTCAAGGTAGGCTTGGTTGGTCCATTCTCTTAATGAGTTGTAATCTTTAATGTTTAAATAGGTTATTAAAATTTGAATTATCAAGATACCAGAAGACTCCCAAGGCATCACCCAGTTCAATGAATGTATTTCCTAGATGAGAGAATGTGCCCAGAGAAATTAAGTAATGTCTGTCCACTCAGCCAAGTAGTGGAAGCTGAACTTCCATATCCTGACTTCAGCCTAGTGCCCTTAAAAGGAAAATCTCATAAAATATTGTGAAACCTTAAGTTTTTAGTCTTCCCAATAAAAATAAATTTCAGCATCATTTAAAATGTTGGCTACTGCTTTTGAGTGAATAAAATGGAATTTGACAAAGTGCTTTACTTGGGTGTAAACTACCGCTCTCTAAATCTGATTTTATGGTTACCTCAGTCAGTTTTCATTCTGTTTTTATGAATATAAACACTGTTATACTTTCCGAGCTTCAGTTGTGTAATGACATACTTCTTGTTATCAATTACCAATTTGCCTGTATATTAAAATTTTTTTTTTTTACTTTTATTTATTTTTTGAGAGACAGAGCACAAGTTGGGGAGGGGCAGAGAGAGAAGGAGACACAGAATCCAAAGCAGGCTCCAGGCTCTGAACTGTCAGCACAAGCCTGACGTGGGGCTCGAACTCACAAACCGTGACATTATGACCTGAGCCAAAGTCGGACGCTTAACCGACTGAGCCACCCAGGCGCCCCAACCTGTATACTTTTAACACCTCATACAATAAATCATAGCATTTTTAAAGTTGAATATCTGGTAATGTGCAGCTGGACTTTGTTGTATTATATCTATAATAGATATTTATGTAAACAGAATAGTATTTTGGGTAACCATTTGTGAATTGAAGAGTCTGTTTTCTGTTTTAAAATTTTTAACTCAAGTGAATTTTGCTAAATTGGACTTTACCTATAAAGTATTACTAGTTTTTTTGTGTTCAAAATAATGAATAGCTCTAAGTAGACACTTAGAAACTCTCCCTTGTCACAAGTCATCAACTTTATCTCTGTTCTTGGATAAGTATTGATCTTAGTTTTTATTTGAATGCAGTCTTCTTGCATAGAAAATACTCAGAAATATTAGTGGTTGGCCATTTTGCCTTTGCTAGCCAGCCCTACCTTCCTTATTTCTCCTCCTTTCCTGCCCACACCCATCTTCTTCACAGTCTGTAAACACCAAACTCGTCTGCTCCTCTCCAGTACATTGAACCATACAACTTCTGAAACACTGTAACAATGACCTTTCATAATGATTTCCAGATCGTTGGTTTTTACTAGAACCTCAAAACACAAAAGTAAATATCAAAAATACAGTTGGGGGTGCCTGGGTGGCTCAGTACTTAAGCATCCTACTTAGGCTCAGGGCATGATCTCCTGGTTCCTGAGCCACTCTTAGGTCCACTCTTGGACCTAAGTCTCCTTCTCTCTCTGCCCCTTCCTGCCCCCCCCCCCACCCCCCAGGAACATGCTGGTGCTCTTTCTCAAAAATAAAACATTAAAAAAAAAAAAAAACTGCAGTTGGTTCATTCAAGAAATTTTCTTTTCCTTTTTTTCTCTAAACACAACACCATTTCCAAAATAATAAAACATAATTCCTCTTTTGTGTAGTTAATTTTAATTTACATTCAGACTGCTTTCACATTAATGGTCTCAAACGATAATTTCTCCTTTTCTGCTAGACTTATATTTAGGATTCAGCCATGTAGCCTCTTCCTACACAGCTTGGCCCAAATCGATTCTATTCCACATTCTCCTTTATTTTTTTTCTTATTTGTACTTTGATGTCTCTTACACTTAATTTAGTTTTCTCTCCAGGATTCCTGATGTAGTTATCTTCTTAGTATCTTTATCTCTTTTCATTCTTCCCTAATGCAATCCTATATTCAATATATCGTAATATTTTGACTCTCATTCCTCTTGTTGGAATTCTACATTAAATTGAAATTATTTCACACAGTATGAATGTTTAATTATGGGCTTTGATGCAAATGCTACTTGGAGTGGCTAATGCCCATCAATGATTTATTACTAGATTTTCTACTTATGTGCAACCAGGTTTTGTTTGTGTACTATCGTATGTACACAACATGTAATTAGATATAATGTAACATATAATAATGTGTCTTATAATCTCATTTATATAACTGATAGAAATTTAAAGAAGTGTTTTCCTAGCAAAGTGATCTTTTCTTTTTTAAATAAGCATTTAATTAATTAATTAATTAATTTATTTATTTATTAAATGTTTATTTTATTTTTGAGACAAAGGGAGTAAGAGTGGGGGAGGAGCAGTGAGAGAGGGAGAGAGAATCTCTGTGCTGTCAGCACAGAGCCTGATGTAGGAACCATGAGATCATGATCTGAGCGGAAACTAAGAATCTGACACTTAACTCACTGAGTCACCCAGGCACTCCAAAAGTGATCTTTTCATGTAGTCTTCGGAACACAATGTTTAGCATTTGTGTTACTTTAAAACAGTGTTCTGATATTTCTTATGTGGGTACCTAAATACAGGTTGTCATAGCTGCAGTCAAGAAGTTTTCTGCAAGATTTTTTGCATCTCCCATTTAGTCAAGAACTTGTGATATTACTTACTTACTATTTAGCTTCCTTTGGTGGGAATTTAGGGCTGTATATTAATGGGCTTCCAGCTAAAGTCCCCCAACTCAATCATTAAAGGCTTTATTGATCAGCTTGGTCAGTTTTGCTGACAGTGGGTTTTCTTTTATTTTAACCAATATTTCTTCAATAAACTTCTTTATGGGGCGCCTGGGTGGCGCAGTCGGTTAAGCGTCCGACTTCAGCCAGGTCACGATCTCGCGGTCCGGGAGTTCGAGCCCCGCGTCAGGCTCTGGGCTGATGGCTCAGAACCTGGAGCCTGTTTCCGATTCTGTGTCTCCCTCTCTCTCTGCCCCTCCCCCGTTCATGCTCTGTCTCTCTCTGTCCCAAAAATAAATAAACGTTGAAAAAAAAAATAAATAAACTTCTTTATGCCTACCCCTTAATTTTTTTTTTTGTTTTGTTTTGAGAAAACTATAAATTACCATGCAGTTGTAAGAAATAGTACAGAGATCCTGTATGCCCTTTACCTGGTTTCCCCCAGGGGTAATATTTTGCATAATTATAATACAATAGCATAACCAGAAAACTGATATTGATACATCCATTCATTTTATTCACATTTCACTAGTTTTACATGTACTTATGTGTGTGTGTGTGTGTGTGTGTGTGTTTATCTCTATGCTGCCTGCCAGATTTATCTTTTATTTTGATCCCATAGCCTGTAATACCTTTATTTAATATATATTCATTATTGTCATTAAAAGCTTGTTTATGACACTTCTCAGGAGAGTTTAATGAATATCCACCCTAAGTAATGATCTGTGTTTGTTTCTGATTGATTTTTATGGATGCTTTCTAAGGTCACATACCTGTGATTATGTGGTTTATAGTTACCACTTATGAGTAAATCAGGACAAAAGTAAATATGCATTTATTAAAAACTACCATAAGTCAGCAAAAAAAAAAAAAATCCTACATTTTAGAAGTTAAAGTGTCTATATTTTCAACAGTTCAGTGATTGTTAAGCCTAACTTCCTGTTAATTAATGTATAGGAATGCCTCATTCCATTATTTTTGGGTGAAACATGAGATTCTATAAATATTCTGTGAAGTTATGCCATGCATTGTTGAGCACATTGCATACAGCCAAGTAATTATAGTATTTAAAATGTCTGTACAACAAAGCCAAAAAAGTAAATTAAACTAGAAGTCATGGGGCAATTGGGGAAAATATAGAATATTAATTGATCTGCAGTGTTGTGTTGGATAGTGGCACACATATTTGGTGATGTGGAAAAGAAAAAAAAGGGTTATTTTCAAATAGGCTGAATTATTAAAAAGAAAGGAAAAATCCCTTTTATGAGAAAAGTAATGCAATGATGCTAGTTCAATCCACAATGCCTTGGGTTCTGCTTTGAGTATGACTGGTTAACCATATTTAAAGAATGCTACATGATGAGAAAATGTGGATCTAAGACACTGACAAGTGGCCACATGTGAGGGAGCCTGGCTTGTAAGGGAAGAGCACTGATAGTGAGGGTTGAGCAAGCTAAAGAAATCATCTCACTTGTGGGTCTGAGGTTAGTCACAAATCATAGAAACTAGTGAAAGGAAAGTTTGCAGTAAGCCTACCTGTGCATGTGAGTTGGTTGGGTTATTATTTCTGTAAGAGTTAAAATTTATCTGTATTGCAATACATTTTGACAAGTTTCAGAAGTTATGTTATCCATGACTGATACTGATTCTACTTCAACAATTCCTTCATTTCATAAAGAAAAATAACTTGCAGATTCTTCATACTTCTGGCCTTTTTTGTTAACGTGGTATCATAAGATTACATTATTCAGACCAATAATTCAACACTGACATTACACTGGAGTGAATAGGGCACTCTTAAAAAACACTGATGCTTCAGATTATGATTAAATTAATCTGGAATTGTTTTGAATTTTATAATATGAAATTATAGCATTTAAAGAATAGAGAACATATAACACTCATGTGCCCATTGTGTTCAATATTTATCAACACATGGCATATGTTATTTATACCATCCTACTCCTCCTTCACCTTGTCTTAATTATTTTGAAACAAATCTCAGATATCTAATTTCATCTGGACATTGGTATTTTTCAAAACTCTCAAGTGATTCTAGATTGAGATTGAGAATTACTGGTTTAGAATATTGTTTCTAGGTTGAAAAGTTCTGAGAAGCAGGGACTTTATATTCTGAATTTTATCCTTTTCTGCATGTGGAGGGCAATGTCAGACCTGGTTGGTTGCTCAGTAAAAATTATAGGTTTCCTAAAAATGGCCGTTTGTGTAACTGTAACTGTGTGTATCACCAATAATCATAATACTCTTCTATGCTGTAGTATGGTAATTACTAGCCACATATGGCTATTTAAATTTTAATTAATTAAAATTAAATAAAATTTAAAAATCAGTTCTCAACATCATTAACCACATTCCACATACTTACCAGCCATATGTGCCTGCTGGCTAATGTATTAACCAGTAAAATACACAACATTTCCATTTGTCAGAAAGTACCACTGAACAGTGCCTCTAGACAAAAAGACAAACTTCCTTACTTTTCAGCTACTGAAAGAATCCCCAAAGATGGGAATCTCCTCAAGTGGAGAAAGAGATTATGCAAATTTAAATACCACACTAAGCTAAATACAGTTAAATGTGTAACTGTAAAAGTTGAAGCTTATCTGAAAAGTGAAATGTAAAGAGCATTATTTGGATAAATAAGACTTTTTGGATAAATGCTTGCTTGCTTGGTCAACCAAATGTTCACTAAAATAAAATACATTCTTCATTTTAAAGAAGCCAAAATGTATCCTAAATGATTATTAATTAAATATAATATATAATCCTGGGATTGGGACAGTTAGCAACATAAAAGCAAAGTCAGAGGTATTAAATGGTTGAATTATAAATACAGAATTAAAATAAAGTAAAACACAACATAATAATGGATGTAAATGTAAAAAAACAAAAAAACAAAAAACCCAGAATATTGGAAGTAGAGAGGGCAAACAAAGCATATTTAAAAATGTAAGGTCAACTAGGGAGATTCTTCCAGGCCTCTTGAGGAATAGGGAGGAGAACATTTTTCTGGGAAAGGGTGGGGAACATGCCAGGAATTAGACTAGATTTTCCAGGGGGAAAGTATGAAAACTTAATAGAATCAGACAGTGGCAATTAATGACAAAGAATTATTAACTTTTACAGCCCCTCAAAAGATTTGGTCTTTCACAGTCCCTGGTGTGATTTCCAGAATTGCAATTCAGGTAGCTGTCAGAGAGGACTATTAAAGGAGATTTTTAACATTTGGGGGAAAAATGAGGATAAAGCATTCACTTTGGCATGAGAAAAGAGCGAATGCAATGAAGAGTGGAGTATAGGGAGTATCACATCTGTACTGTGAAACATCTGTGCATGTTTGGCTAGGGCCATACATTACACAATTAGGTTGCCACAACTGAGGGTTTTGAATATGTGGGAAGCGGGAAGACTGTTCATCAGTGGACTCATTGTTAATAACGATTAATTGATAATTAATTGGTTGAAGTGCTAGCAATTTGTGGGAGAAAAGACAATACTAGCACTACATGTGAAGCAAAGATATCACTGGATACATTCATGTTAGAATTTTATGAGTGGAAAGTGTACATTCGAGTATGGCCTGCTATGTGCCAGGGTCTTGATTCTGTGTGGTGGGTACACTAAGATGAATAGAACACCTTGTTGGGGCGCCTGGGTGGCGCAGTCGGTTAAGCGTCCGACTTCAGCCAGGTCACGATCTCGCGGTCCGTGAGTTCGAGCCCCGCGTCGGGCTCTGGGCTGATGGCTCAGAGCCTGGAGCCTGTTTCCGCTTCTGTGTCTCCCTCTCTCTCTGCCCCTCCCCCGTTCATGCTCTGTCTCTCTCTGTCCCAAAAATAAATAAACGTTGAAAAAAAAATTAAAAAAAAAAAAAAAAAAAGAAGACCCAAAGCAAAATTTAAAAAAAAAAAAAAAAAAAAAAAAAAAAGAACACCTTGAGGTTTCTGGAAGGGTCCAGAGCATAGTAGTGAAGACAAAGATGGAAATGACTGAACGTAATACAATGATAGAACATATAATAATGTAGCAAAGGTGATGAAAATACCCAGAGAAGTCCAGGAAGGTTTTAGAAAATGCCTCAGTTCCTCTCACTCCATACTTTCTACTTTTGAAGTAGAAAAAGATAAAGAAGATATGAAATGGTGAGTAGGTTTTTGGGTTCTTGGACTCATGCATAAATGCGTTTCTAGGGCATTTTCATTCATATCCTCAGTGTTAAGATTTAAGCTTTCCATTGTCTTCAGCACCAAGTTTTGTGGGATACTAATTGATCATAGGTAGCTAAACTTTTCAGTTCAAAACTATTATTTCCAGGATGTCATTTGATAAAATCAGAGTGAAAGGTAAGAGATCTTGCTAGGTGATTAAATATATAGGTTGCGTTATTTTTGGCATGAAATGGATGTCCTCTTTATGAGGCAAGGGAGAATTAGGCCCACAGAAGACAGTGTGGAGTCAATTTACTGTTGTGACTGTGATGTCATTAGCTCTCCCATATTTCAAGGGCTGAGTAGAGATGAATATCATGAAATAAGTGAAATGACTTTTAATCCTTCCTAGCTTTCCTTTCTTCAGTCTTGTTGGCATTTCTCTCCATCTTTATCTTGAGAGTTGTTAGGACTTTCCCACAGGCCGTGTTAGGACTGGAAGGGGTTCCAGAATTCATCAAAACGATCCCTTTAATCTTGAAGATGAGAAAATTGAGGCTTAGAGAGTGGCGTCCCTAAAATAATGTATGCAGTGCTGGGACTGATAACTTCCAATTTGGTATCTTTCTCTTAGTTCTAAAATCTGAAAATTTCATCCCATTTATTTATTAAGATGTCAAATAGCTGAAAGTTTCCTTTTGAAGATTGCTCAACTGGTTACTTTCTACAATAGGAGTAATGATAGCATGAAAATCTACTTTTTTTTAGACTACCAGTATTATCATTGAATTACCATTGTCCATTTAATTTTAATGAATAGTGAACATTAGCTGGCTGATTTTTATTTAGTTATTTATTAATGTTTATTTATTTTTGAGAGACAGAGAGTCAGTGCATGAGCAGGGGAGATGCAGAGAGAGAGGGAGACACAGAATCCGAAGCAGGCTTCAGGCTCTGAGCTGTCAGCACAGAGCCCGATGCAGGGCTCAAACTCACGGACCACAAAATCATGACCTGAGCCAAAGTTGGACGATTAATCAGTTGAGCAACCCAGGTGCCCCATACTTAGCTTGTTTTTAAAAAACGAATCTGGAAGGGATCAAATTTCCATTGATGATATCCCAGTGTATTCCTTGCATGACATTTATTTCCTGGTGAAAGTGGTCATTCATTAAGCAGCAATAATTTGGGCCATTCTGGAGTTGGTGTCTGTTCTTTAAATTTGCTCTGAAAATTTAAACATTAAGAAATATTTTATCAGTGATTAATATAACAAATCTGTAATGTTGTTATACTTGAAATTACTTCATGATAAGAGTTTGAGGGTTTTGCTTTGTTGTAAGTGCTGTTTCTGAATCCCAAGCATCTTACTTGAATCCTTGCAATTCATGAGTTTTTGTTTCAGTATTCCTTTAGTGATTTCACAAAACATATTCAGTGTCACCAATTCATCAGGATGCCTTTTTTTTTCTTTTAATTTAGGATAATATTTGTTTTCTTTGCTCATTTTCTCCTCTCTGAGTTATCATGGAAGTGTATGTGAAGGAGGAGGTCATATCAATTCACAAATTTGACTATATTGAATCACATGGGTTTGATTTGGCAAATACATGACATCGTCTTGAACATTTAGAGTGTGGTTAGAAGGAATCCTGAATTGTAAGAAAAGGTTTTTGTGTGTGTGATGTCCACTTAACTAATAAATCTGTCATCACTGACTGGTCTCCATTTCCTCTGAAATAAACAAATCACTATTAAGTCCTTTGAAGCAAGAGACTGCCAGGAAACATGAAAGTCACTTTTGCTTCATCCTCCAAGATAAAGTATTTAATAAGTGGAAATGAGATGCAACAGAAGGAGCCGTGGGGTCTTCACACCTGCTAGAAAGTCCAGCAGATATCCACAGAGCAGGAATTCAAACAAACCTCAAACCTTGACATTCAGCACAAGTGCAGAGACGAAGCCAAGAATGAACTTTTGTAGGGCCCTTGGAAACGTCTTAAGTAGAAAGCCTGAATTGTGGGAACATAGGAAACTTGAAGAGGAAAGGCTAGAAATCTGGAAGTCTGTGGCCCTCAAATGAATTAGCCCTCTAGTTTTTTTTTTTTTATCTTTAGTTTGTTTCACATTCAACTTTAAACCAAATGGTAATTGATCCTTTTATAAGAAATTTTATTTGTAAGGCAGGAATTTGATTAAGGAGTAAATATCAAGCATCAGATGTTAAGGGCCTTTTTTGTTCGCTTGCTTATTTAATCTCAGAATTACAGACTTATCTTTTATTTTTATTTATGTCAACTGAAATAAATTAATTCCTTTAAAATAAATGCACATTCATGCTAGCCATCAATCCAGTAGGGAAATACAAGTTCACATAAGAAGCAGGACAAAAAGAGAAGACAAATGCTAAAACTCCTAGAAAGACCAAACACAAGTAAGATTCTAAAGAAATAAACAGCCATTGAAAAGAAAACTGAAAATGTATGTCAAAATTAAATTTAAGAAGGGGTACATTGCTATTTTTTTCAATATTTTGTCTGCATCCTTAATTTTTGATTAAAGAATTTATTTGTCTCAATAACAGAGTTAGTCTCTCAACCTGTGTCTTTTCTATGTAGTTATTAGCTTTTTGAGCACATGTAACTGTAATTGATACTCATTTCAATAATCATAATACTAAAAACAAAAATCAATTGACACAAAGTAGAATTTTCACTAGAACTAAAACATTTTTTCATCTCAAGTTTTGATAAACTTCTTAATTCAGGTATTCGGGTGTGTGTGTGTGTGTGTGTGTGTGTGTGTGTGTGTGTGTTTATTTATTTGATTTTTTTCCCAAATACATGACATTGAAAGGTCTAGGAGTGTAACTGGGGAGATCAAAACTGCAAGTTGTTTTGAGTCTGCCAGTAGCTCAGTGACTGGAATGATGCTACTATTATACCTATGCTTCTCACCGTCTGACTTACACTAATCTGTCCTTACTTTAAGGATGCCTGCACTGTGCAATTATTTATAATAGTTCTGCCTTCAAAACGTTTGCATCCTCCTTTGTTGTTTTAAAAATGAATTCAGTTCAGGGAGCCTTGCTGGCTTAGTCTGTGGAGCATGAGACTCTTGGTCTTTGGGTGGTAAGTTTGAGCCACACACTGCGTGTTGAGATTACTTAAAAAAGCATAAAATCTTTTAAAAAATACATGGAGTGCTATGTCATTCAAACATGTTAGGTATTATTTTCTTAGTAGCTCTCAAATTTGCAGTACAGTATTATTTACGGTAGTCACCTTGCTGTGTATCACATCCTCATGATTTACTTATTTTGTAATTGGAACCTATACCTCTTGATCTCTATCACCCATTTTGCCCACCCTGCACTTCCCTCCCCTTTGTATCTATGAGTTGTATTTTGTTTTGTTTGTTCATTTGTTTTGTTTTTTAGATTCCACATACAAGTGAAATCATATGGTGTTTATTTCACTTAGCATAATACACTCAAGGTCCATCCATGTTGTCACAAACGTCAGTATTTCATTCCTTTTTATGGCTGAGTAATATTCCATTGTATATGTTTGTACCACATCTTCTTTATCCATTCATCCATTTGTGGACACTTAAGTTGTTTCCATGTTTTGGTTATTGTAAATAATAATGCAGTGAACATGGGGGTGCAGATGTCTTTCCAAATTAGCGTTTTTCTTCCCCAATAAATACCCTGTAGTGGAATTGCTAGGTTATATGGTAGTTTTATTTTTAAGTTTTTGAGAAACTTCCATACGGTTTTCCTCAATGACTGTATCAGTTTACATTTCCACCAACCGTGCACAAGTGTTTTCTTTTCTCTGCAAATCTGCCAGCTTTTGTCATATTTTCTTTGTTATAATAGCCATCCTAATAGATATGAGATAGTATCTTATTGTGATTTTGATTTGCATTTCCCTGATAATTAGTGATCATCATTATATGGGGTTGTAATGTACAGTATGGTGACTATACTCAATAACATTGTATTACAAATATGAAAGTTGCTAAGGAAATAAATTTTAAAAGCTCCCATCACAAGAAAAAAAGGTTTGTAGTTTTGTATAGTGACATATGGTAAATAGACTTACTGTGGTGATCATTTCACAGTGTATACAAATGTTGAGTCATTATATGGGACATCTGAAGCTAATACAATGTATGTCAATTATGTTTCAATAAAAATATTTTAAAAATAGGATTTTTGTAGAAATTTCTCTTGCTGGACAGTAACAGATTTGGCCACAGTATGAGAGTTCTTATTTCATTATGTCTTTTTGATAATTGAATCATTCCTCTCATCACCTATTCATCAACAGATTTATAATTATATTGGTTTTTAGAGTTCTCGATACTTTAAAGCAAAATGCAGTTTGTGGCTATGAAAGAATGTTATACCAGGATGCTCTGTGCGGCCATAGTCATTGGGAGCTACAATGAGAAGTTGATTTTCTATCCACAGATATAGCTTTGGTTATTTGCAGATGTCGGAATGACCATGATGTTAGTATATTTGTGGATGGAGTAATGTACATCTGTGTGTTATTTGATAAAAAGGTATATAGAGCTTTTAATTCTAGGGCCTCCATTCCCACACCATTGATAATCTAGAACATGAAAAATACATTGTATTTTAGGTTATTGATTTCTAATTATGGGAGATATTTAGTGAGTTAATATAACTGTACTTTTAAATTTTCATATGTACTGCATGCAGTCATAAATCCTTTGGAGTGGCTTCATTCTTTATAAATATCGAGATGAAATACAAATAAATTACCCAAAATATCAGTCACTGCTCTGTGTGGATATTAAAGAGGAGGTGGAAAATTTTTAAGGAATGGGGGGTTGCTCCATTGTTCTAAGCCAAAAATATCAAAATTTGGCTTATAAGACTATGGAAACTAAAAGTCTGCATATTCCTATACAGGATTAATGCATTACTCAGCCTTGAAAATATTATTGCCTGGCAACTACAAGGTATGTTTAATTTTCTCAGTTTTATCTTTATTTCTTTATTTTGAATCCAGTATCATTCAAAATTTCTGATCTACTGACACTTAAAACCTCATTAGAGGGTACTTGGGTGCCTCCGTTAGTTTAGGATTTGACTTTGGCTCAGGTCATGATCTCACAGTTCGTGAATTTGAGTCTTGCGTTGGATAAGCTCAAGCCCCGCTTTGGGTGAACTCCACTTGTCTCCCTCTCTCTCCTTCTCTCTCTCTCTCTCTCTCTTCCTCTCTTTCCCTCTCCTTCCTCTTTTTCTATGCCTCTCATGGGATTCTCTCTCTCTCCTTCTTTCCTTATCTCTTTCTCATTGAACCCTCTCTCTCTCAAAAAAAAAAAAAACACCTCATTAGAATATTGTGCAGCTAATATTCTCCTCATGCTATAAGCGCCATTTGATATATAGACTGTTTTGTTGATTATAAGTAGAGTTGATTCAAGATTTTTTCCACATACACTTAATTGTTTTTAGTTTAGGAAAATGGAGAACTAAAAAACACTCAAACTCAAACACTTCCCTAAAGAAAAAATATTATGTGTTACATAAAGATAGTACCCTTCTTTGAAGACCTCAAAGTTGCTGAATATAGAGTTCTCTAATAGTGTGGCTGATTTTATTTTTTCCTCCAAAAGTAATCCAGAAGGAAAATAGCAGTAGTGGTGTTGACTTTCTGTTCTAGAATTCCTTAGTCAACCCCAGAAGAGAGAATAAACAGTAATGTGAGGGAGCAGTGATCTTGTCCTTGTTAGTTCCAGGGCATAATGATGATCTTGCCTAAAATAAAGATAATTAAGTTTGCTAAGGCCTAAGTATAAATTATTTCTATCTTAGCTTATTTAACTCAACTCTTTCCATTTCATAATGCTATCTAATGTGATTAAATATAACTGTGATGGTAGTAGAACCTGTATTTGGTAGCTTAGCCAGTCATTACCTGTGACTGGAAAATTTGTCAATTAGCTTAAGCAGGCAGAGTGGTGCTAATAATGCCAAAATCACAGGCTTAGGTTTTGTGACATTAGCGTCTTTCAGAGAATGTCTTTCTTTCGTGGCTATACAGAGAACTGCCCTAATCATTGCCAGCCGTATAATAAATGCATTCTGTGTTACACAGGGAACAGTGTGTGTTTGCCCAGCCATAAATGGAAAACCCATTTAAGAATGCCAGTTTGAAATGGTTGATCATATTTTTAGAATGATTGATTCATCTCCATACTCCTTCAGTCATTCAGTCATTTATAATGTGCATATTGAATGCCTCTTATTGGCAAAGTGCTCTACTTAAATAAGAAGTCTGTGGTGGATTTAAAAAGCAAAAAGTGTCTAAAAGCTCAGGCCCCATATATTATGAAGGTGCCCACCAAATCAATTTAATGGATGTTAATATATTCATCAATTAAGAGAAAATTGAAATAATTTGAATTTTACTCCTCAAACCATGCTGAATGAGCTTAGCTCTAAGTACTCAGCTACAGATCATGATACTTTTGATAAGGAAAGAAGAAAGCCACTTACCAGTGGCAGAGCTATTCATCTATTTAGTTACCAAAGACTATTGATTTTACATTCTGAATCACTTTTTAATATTTTCCTTACTGTAATTTTTTAGCTTAGAATAAAGTTTTTCACCTGTATAATGACAAGAGTTCTTCTCCAGTTTATCCTAATGCTTCTTCCTTTCTCATTTTTTTTAATGCAAGTGTAACCACTGGTATAAATATCTTTCATTGACCACTGACTATGTGTCAAGCTCAGTGCTGGAACTTTAAGGTGACATCACTTGTTCTCGAACCAGGGTGATTTTGTTCCCCAGGAGACTTTTGGCAGTATTGAAGGACAAATCATCTTCATGTGTGGAATGCTGTTAGCCACTAGTGGTTAGGGGCTGAGGATGCTGCTAAATATCTTCCGATGCACAGGACAGTCCTCACGAGAAATGATTATTGCATCTAAAATGTCAATAATACATGAATTCAGAAATTTCCGTGGGGAGGTGTGGAGAGGATCTAAAGAATAAGGTCAGGTTTCTGCTATTCAGGCGCACCCATCTAATCCTGCCCTGATTAAAATCCTCCAATTAATACGTTCCATGTTGCTCATAGCCCACACTCTCTTGCCAATTTTTTTTTCTCCCAACTCTCCAGCATTTTTCAACCCCAGAAGAGTATTGCTTTCCAAAGGGTAGGGCACTCTAGGCTCTTGTGTTTGTAAGATTTTGTACTTGCTTTTCTTTGTCCGGAATACTTTCTTTCTGCATCTACAGAAATTCCGTTCATTCTTTAAATCTCACTTCAGATGTCACTTCCTCCTTGAAGCCATCTTTAACTCACCCTAGAAAAGGTATTCACTGAAACAAAACAAAAAGAAAAGATATTCCCTGCCTCCTTCACATTAGTCTTGTAGCTTACTGTGTATCCTTTTACTTTTGAATGAGCCATTTTGCATTAAAATTATTTATTAACCCATATCTCCTAAACTTGACTGCAGGGATTGAGTCTTTAGTTACAAGAACATATGAAAATGTCTGGGGAAAAGTTTCTGTTCAAATATTTGATAAAAGAATAAAATAAGTACCTGATGGGGCGCCTGGGTGGCGCAGTCGGTTAAGCGTCTGACTTCAGCCAGGTCACGATCTCGCGGTCTGTGAGTTCGAGCCCCGCGTCGGGCTCTGGGCTGATGGCTCAGAGCCTGGAGCCTGTTTCCGATTCTGTGTCTCCCTCTCTCTCTGCCCCTCCCCCGTTCATGCTCTGTCTCTCTCTGTCCCAAAAATAAATAAACATTGAAAAAAAAATTAAAAAAAAAAAAAATAAGTACCTGAATAATTGTAAAAGGGGAATGACGGCTCTAAATTGCATGCAACTTTAAAAAATAAGTGTTCAGTGTACTTTATTCCCAGGTGTTTAAAATTCTGGGTATATGCATTAGGCATCATTTGACATTAAACAGACATAGATATGAAATCTGCATTCTGTATACACACATGAGAGTGTAAGATTATTTCCTTTTCTCCTAATAATCCCCATACTTGCAAATAAACACACAGAGATTGCTTATTAAAAAAAAAAAAGATGCAACATTATGGCTTTTATACTCATATTTTAAAATACCACTGCATAGTTTATAAGTAAGTTTATATATTAAAAGTAGTTTTGGGGGCTTCTGCTTCCAGAAAGATAGAATAAATATTCTTTTCTTGATTCTTTTCACTGAGTACAAATGAAAACACTGGACGTTATATATAAAACAAACCTAAAAAGATTCTCAAAGGTAGACATTTTATATATATATATATATATATATATATATATATATATATATATATATAAATTGGACATTATATATAAAACAAAGCTAAAAAGATTTTGAAAGAGACAGGAAGGCAAAATGGGTAATGACTTTGAGACCCAAGAAATGACATGGTGGTGAGTTCCCGGGGTTTACTTTTGCCTTATATGTCCCAGACTTGGAGCTGAAGAAGCCAGCAACCTCAAAACACCAACAATCACAAACGTAAAAAGCTCCAGCAGAAGTTTGCTGTCTTTAGGCAAAGGTCCAAGAAAGGGGTAAGCTTCACAAAACAAGATACTTTAAGACAATAACTGTTCTACTCAAGCAAAACAACTTCTCCTCTGTGAAAGACCCTGTGAAGGAGGGCAGAATTTAAAGAGGAGGGAAGTGTCAATGAATCTCAACAACTTAAATGAATCTCCAGAGAATTATAGTGAGTGACAAGAGTTAATCCCAAAGGTTATACACTATATCGTTCCATTTATAAAGCATTCTTGAAAGGACAAGACTGATAAAAATAGAGATCAGAGTAGTGGTTGCTAGGAGTTAAAGAAGTGATGGAGCCCAGAGGGAATTGGGAATGGCTATAAAAGAGTAGCATGAGGCATCTTTATGGTGATGGAAATGTTCTGTATCCTGACTGTTTCAATGCCAGTATCCTGAGAGTGATATTGTGCTCTCGTTTAGCAAGATTACGACTGGCAAAACTGAGTAAAGGGTACATGGAATCTCCTTGCGTTATTTGTGGATTGCAAATGAACCAACAATTATCTCAAAAAAGGTTAATTTAATTCAAAATATGGCTTAGTACTCTTTAGAATATCTTTATATATACTATACTATAATAAAGTTTATTTAATGTTTTGTATGGGCCATGATACTATTCATGCTCATAGTAAATATTTTCTCTTCCCATGTGGAGACATTAGTGCTGCTTTATTTGAAAGCACTAATATCTAATAACAAGAAGGAACAATTTCTTTTGGCTGAGAGTAGAAGATCTGCTTACATGACCATTGTTTACAAATGTCATAAGATATGGTCCATGTGTTATGTCATATATGTTTTGTTGAAAATGTTATAAATTAATTAAGTGTGAGTATTCACGAAACATGGGTAATTACATAGTTTTATGCTTTGTGACAGTATTCTAAAAAGACATCCATAGAATATCCTACTCACAGCTAGTTCACCTAACATAGTTTCTTCTAAGCAGAATGATAATAAAATAATTGCACTTGAAAACAGATTTTCAGAAAAGTCAAAAAAAAATTAATTTATTGCTGAGATGCCCATAGGTTCAAAGCAGTTGACATCTGATGTCCTATCATTATATACAATAGTAATATCACACTATTATAGATGGTACTTTGCAAGGTGTTTAGATTCCTTGTTGGTAGAATCTAGGGCTGAGAAGAAGAAGAAGATGTGTTAATCACTGGGTGGGTTTTAGATTATTCCTTCTTCCCAAGATATATTTGCTAATGTCCAGTGGTCTTACGTTGGGGGAGCAAAATTACCAAGTAATCATGTAGGTCTATTAATGATGTAGTTACCTGTGTAATTGAAGACCTTGAGAATTTTGAAATCATGTATGGCTTTAAAGTTTTTAGATTGGGAAGGTACAAGCCATTAAATGTTACTCATCCTGGTCTTTTCTCCTTATTTTGCATTTCTTTAGTAGGGTGTCTTTTGATATGGGTCAAAAATAGAATACTTGGGCAATATTGTCTTGTGCAATGATTAAGAGCACAGCTTTTGAAGACTTCTAAGGATTAAAGCCTAGCTCTGTTCCTTGCTGACCTTATGACTTTGCATGTGTTAGTGAATATCTCTCTGCCTTAGTTTCCTTATTATTGAAATGAAATATTACTTGAGTCATTAAATGCAGGTGCTTAGAATAAAGCCTGGCATATAATAAGCACTTACTTAGGAATTAGTTATTATTATTATTATGCCAACATTAAGAACACTGTAGAATTATTATATTCTTTAAAAAGTTCCCTGTTTCATTAGAAATGATACTGAATTGGAACTTTACCAGAAACAGTAGCTTATCATCTTTGACTATCAAGATTATGCTAGAATTAATTGGTTGGTTTTTGTTCAGTGCCTATTCTACACTGTTACTGGTGATGATGTATTGAATGATCCCTGTCTTTAACTACCCTGGATAGTAACATGAAGATTTTTATAATAAAAAATTAGACATTAAATAATCAATCCTTTACTCCCTGTTTTAAAACCATCAGTGGCTTCCTATTATCAAGAGAAAACACTCAACATAAAAATCAAACGTTCTCATAGGCTTGTCCTGGCCTCCTCTCCCCTCTTTCCCCACATCCTTGTTTCTAGCACTTTGAGATACACAATTTTCCCAGTACATCCCAGGTGCTCTATCAAGTCCTCTGTTCACTCTGATCTTAATGCAATTCCCAGTTTCTCTTATGGGAGAACTCTTCTCCATTTCCATATTCTGGCTTACATTTGCCTTATGTGGTATTTCTTCTTAGCTAAAAACAGGCAGTGAGAGCTTCTGTTCTCTTCTCAAACCACAGTGGAAATCCCTCTGTTGTATTAGCATTTTCTTCATTGTATTGTCTTATTTTTTTTAGTCAATTTGATTTTATATTTCAAATTTCTAAGCACAGGAAAGTACAAAGGAAAGAATAATTGGAATCCATGGTTTTTTTTTGTGTCTCTATCTCTTCCTTCGCCTCCTCTTCCCCTTTTTCTCCTCCTCCTCCTTCTCTTTCTTCTTCTCCTTTTTCTCCCCCTCTCTTTCTTTGTCTGTCTCCTGCTTCCTCTCCCTCCCCAACACTGTGAATCCTTATGGGCAAGGATGATTTCTTACTCCACTTTGTGTCCCCTCAGTACCCTGCACAGTTATGGCACATAGGAAGCACTCAGTGTACATTTTATAAATAATTGTGTTCGCAGGAGATGGAATTGGTTTGAGATATTCTTGAGATACAGTAATGAAACCAGCATCATTTTGGTATATGACACCTTCGTTGATACAATAGGAACTTACTTTTAAAAAGCAGCATAAAAGCAAATTCTGACATACCTAGAAAGCAGGAAACAAGTGTGCACTGGGCTAGGTGGTTATTGTAGCAATCTTAGTACAAGATGCCAAATCTGATTCAGGTGTTGTTTCCCATCTCAAAGGAAAATTACACAGAACATTGTGACTAATAGGTTGTGGGGGATGGAGAAAAGTGGAAAAAATCAAAACCCATCAAGGATTACAGGTTGGAAAAAGAAGCTAGTTTAGTTTGGGGGAAGAATTTAACACAAAATTGGTTACCTTACAGGGGCGGCAGGACAACTATGTGAGAATGTCCAGTGGGCAGTTACAAGGGTGGGGCTGGTGAGAGCTCTCCACTCCTTCTTCTGTGTAGATTTTTGAAACCTTTGATCTGTAGCTTTAGGCTTACCTGCTTAACAACTTTGAGAGTTTAGGTTGAATGGTTTTGAAAAATATACAGGTCCATTCCACCCTTTAATCTCTATAGTGCTGTCTAAATTTGAAGGTCTTCTGTTTGACTTTTCCATGGGATTTCAAGCTCACTCCTGAACTAAGGCCCTGCCCTGAGTTCCAGATAAATTGTCTGCAGCAGTGTTCTGATCTATCTTGATCTATCTCTTCCTTACCCCTGTGACACAACATTTTTTTCTTCTTAAAAACATAATTCCCTCAGTCTGTCATTTAAGGCACCACATGGCTTCAGCCTATCTTTCCCATCATATCTCCCATCTGTACTTTGTACAACAGGTACCTACTGTTTTCTGTACCCCTTACTCAGTCTCTGACCTTAGATTTTGTTCTTATTTTCCCAGTCACCTGGAAAGCCATCTTTTGCTATCTCCCATTGTAGAAGTTGTACCTTTTCTTTCAGAACTACTGTAAGTGTAATCTGCTCATGAAACTTTTCATGATTCTTCAATTATATGTGATTTTTCTCCCCTTGTTTGATTATCCATAGGTGTTTGTATCTCTCTTCTGACATGAAGTTTTAAAGTTTTGAGCTATTTTTGAATTAAAAAAAAATCTCTGACATTTTCACCAAACACACACACACACACACACACACACACACACACACACTCACACACACACACACACAATTTTTATAAGCTTCTTAATGAAGTTACATGTTATATTACTTACCAATTTGTTTATACGTATTCAATAAGTATTTGTTGAGTGGAATTCATATGGTAATTGACAACTTGAAAATTGTGAACTTTTAGATATGGAAATTCTTTATGGAAGCAATCTTTGGAGAATTCCCCATTTTGAGAGGGAAGAGTAAGGGGAGCAGAGATGGGGCAGCCCAGAGATGATTTGCTTTGGTTATTCAGGGAGTTGTGGGAGGGCCTCCCTGGAACCCAGGTCAACTGTGGCTTAGCTAGTGAACAACTTAATTTCATGTAAATCAGCTATATTAATCATTTACAGAGTGAGACATTTCTGCTCCTGTTTTATAGTTGTCCTGGCAAGTGGGTGCCAGAGGAAAAGGGAATTCCCTGGGTAACTAGACTCCAACCTCAAAGCTCTTTACTTCCTCTGGATGATTAATTATGTTGCATGGTTCTTAACAAAGGACCCTTGATTCAGATCTTGAAGCACCAGGGTATTAATGCTGCAGCACTTTCGCTGCATCCTGGGTCAGTTAAATTTTTCTCAAAGCTGGTTCCTATTTCTTGGCAGTAACTCTTCAGTTCTGGAACTTTAGTTCAAGCCAAAATAAACTATTGTCTCAGGTCTATATTTTTCCTGAAGCACTATGGCATTTTTATGGAATGTGGAGACAGTTTTATGTAAGACTTTAATGGTAACAATAAAGGATCCAGATCCCCATCTCTGGCCTGCTATCCTTTCCTCTATATCCCAGCAATGATTATACAGCTTCCAAAAAGAGAGCCATCTTGAAATTTCCAAGTGAAATCTGTCATTTATTTACTGTGTGATGTGATCCCCACTTTCCTGGGGTTTTTTCCTCATCCACAACAGCATAAAATTATTTTTTTTTATGTGTCACTACATTTTTCCAGAAGAAGAAAGCGTTCTCCTATATCATGATTATATGGTTTAAATTTTGTCTTGTTATTCAATGAAGTAATGCTAATGAAGTCTTATCTTTTAAAGTAGCCATACTTTTTTTTTATCTGTAAACATTTATTATTCACATGGCTAATAATAATAATTCAAAGAAGCCAATACTATACTAAATCTTAAAGACATTTTAAATACAAAAAAAGACAAAGCTTGCTTATTCTTGATATTTGTTTTCCAATATGTATTAATTTAATTTCAAAATACGTGCCATAGGATGAATTTGAATGCTGTGGGAATATCACTGGCATGATAGGGTCAACATGTTAATATCTAGCGTTTTGAAGGCTAGATTTTCCCACTTCAATGAGTGAATAAAGGAAACTCTTTAGAGATTATTATGTTTCCATTATTTGAGTTTGTTGTATGAGCTCTCCAAAACAGGGTTTGCAAATGGAAGAGTTTGAAAGTAAAATGGAATTCTGAAGTTATATCTCTGTAAGAAGATGAGCTAATGCATACATGGTAATCCTAGAGAAAGTGAAGTTCATTAACTTTTAAAAATTTTATTGTTTTACTAAATGCTTATCTTTTAAAATGAGAAATTATGTTCCAGCAATTTTATGTGAAGTACCATAATACACTTTTTGTGATTTGTTGTTGTTGGCTATTATAAACAATTATAGTTTCCGTTTTGTAGAGTTGCCACTAGGATATAATAACTGTTCACAGCAGCTTTAGTTTCATGTTCCATAAAATTGAGCTTCCTGTCTTTACATTTTAGAACCTAGATCATGATCCTTGAGATTTTGCTATGCTAATGCATACAATTACTAAGGGAAGGAAATGGTGTAATATGAGAAGACAAAGAAATCAAACCATCAAAGTAGACTTTTGCATAACAAGCAGAATCTTGGTGCTTGTTGAATTTAGTTATAGCATTTACTAAAACATATCTTTGAGCCATATGTCTGGAAATGTCTTACCATTTTAATGTGGAAAGCACAGATACCTCACTGAGTTAATGTTATGGTGACTTCATGAAGCAAACCTGGATTATTGGTAAAAATGAGCATTGACAGTGTTCTTCCAACACTCATTTTATGCATGTTTAAGTATTATAGGATTGTGGGAATTGTGTGTTGATTTCTTTTTCTCAATAAAAACCTCATTTGATGCTTTTAGAGTATAATAACAGTCAGAAAAGACCTCAGGTTATGTTATTAAAAACTTCCTTCTCATAGAACTATTGAAATACATAAATTAAGGAATTTTTCTAGTATTTGAGTCTTATTTATAAACCTTAGGTAAAGTATAAGGTTTAATAATGGTTTAAAATATAGCAAATATATTTGTTATATTTGTTTCTTGGTGCGTACCCACGTGTATATAAACATAAAATACGCAGCCAAATTTCATTTAGTGTGGCAAATACTTTTTGACATATGAACAGCATTCTATATAGTACCTTGAGGATAATGAAGTAGCAGTAAAGAGAAACACTTATTTAAATCAATTATTATCTTAGAGCAGAAAGTTTAATACAGATTGACTAAATCATAATTCTTTCATACTTCAGATTTTAATTTTAGATCAATGTGATTTATTTAAGTGCAAAATACTAGAGCTCTTCTCAAATTGGTGATTAAATACAAATATGAATTATAGAGCTTTCTCTTTTCATTATGTAAACCTCCTCATGTTCCATGGAATACTTTTAATAAGACATTGCTTTATAGCCAACTAAGTACGTGATAGAGACCTGTTTGTAATATAACAAGCATTTAAAACATAATCACTTAAATACAGTATTCCTACTAGCCCAGATTTTTAATAGCATGGATTTTACGGAGTTTGATATACTTTATCAAACTCACGTTTAAGACTTTTCTGTGTTACAAAGACAACCTCTTCTTCAGTTAGTTGCGAAATAGTGTATTCCAGAGTGGAAAGAGGTAAATGTATAGGTTGTGAGATAGTTAATAGAAAGCCAATATCACTTTAGTGGAGGTCTGGGAAGAAAAAAAAATACAATTATGTTGTAAAAATAGATCTCAAAATGCTTTAGAAACTTTGTCTATGGTAAAACTATTTCTTTATGGGGAAGTTTATGAAGTACCTTTATGTGTATTATCTCACTTCTCCACGTAAGAAATCTACGAGGCTGGAAGTAAACTGAGAATAAAGAATTACAATTGTTGGGTAAATGAATAGGGATGAGCACTGAGGTTTTATGCCAAGACTGTTGTTGGCATTTTCATTTCCGTAGCCATCGCCAGAAAACTTAGGGTTTTAGTGTAGATTAATTAACATTTATTGTGGGGCAACGAGTATGAAACTTAATTATAACCACAATATTTTTAATTTCCAATATTTCATAGTAAGTGCCCATTATAGAAGATTCCCTGGTGTTGTAATGAAATGTAAGCTTAAAAATAGGAAAACTCCCCCCCCCACCTTAGTACTGCCGCATATCCATATCCATATGCATACACTTAAATGCATGTGAAACAAAAAGACTCATACACACTCCTCAGAATGTTATATATGTTTCTGTGTAATTTTCCTTTTGTTTACTATTTGTAAGCCAACTTCTTGCTAGAGACCAGGTGCTTTTTATATTTTAATTACATTGTATAGTACTTTAAATAGCATGATAGTCCAGAGACCATCTGAGAAATGTTTTCTTTCTTTGTTGAAGGTCCCAGTAGTTCAGGTACTCTATTGTCTTTTTCCAGACAATTTTTTACATTTTCCTTTGTTTTAAGTTATAAGTTCCTGAAGTAATTTCAATGTAGAAATATTTTCGAGAGAAAATAATTCCAATTTCCATCTTAAAAGAAAAATATTATTGCAGTTGTGGGAAGTTTGGAGTTTCTTTTCACTGGTATGAGACTATGTCTATGCTTTTAGTTTCCAGTATTTGGATAAGTGAAGGGTGGTCCTTTTCTTCATGATGTATTTTTTACTATGCTTTAGGTTTGGCACAGTTATTATTTCATTTAAACAACAAAACACTTACATGTGGTGATTATTGCTGGATACCCCAATAATCTATGATTAGTGGTGGTTTACTGTGTGTTGCATAAGGTTAAAAAGAAATCTTTTTCACTTATTTAGGTAACTCCTAGCCTTTCTTTGCCCACAGCAACATGAGCATAACCTCTGCGATTTACCCATTTTGTTGAATTGATTATCAGGTCAACACAGCATTAAGGGTTATTAATGAATCATAGAAAATTGTTGTCAGTTTTATAGATGAACTTTAGAATACTGCTTTAAATACTATTGTCTAGTCATTGAGGTCAATTCCAAATTAGCTAGGCATATACTCTTAACCTGATCAATCTTTCTTTTCTAAGACTTTAGTACTGTAGACATTGCTCTTCATGATTTTATGATAGTTTCTGAATACCATAATTGAGTTTGTGAAATAGTAAGGTGTTATGTTGTGCTGGGGCCTTTTTAGTAGGAGTTACTTTAGTAGGAACTTTCAGGAGTCAGTTGCTAAATTTTCAGGAAGTTTGAGATGACAGTTGACATCACCTTAAAATTCATTTAGGTGAGAATATTTGCATCATGGAAAGTGGCAACTTGTATAAACCTGACATTTTTCGCTACCTACCAGTACACAATTGGGACTGAAATATTGCACAAGTGGTAAAAAATTTCAAAATCTACAAATGTTTTATATATGTACCAGAAATGTGTATGAATTTGACTACATGCATATGTGACCAATGGTGATTACATAAAATAAAAGATTTTAAATGTTTAGAATATAAATATATATACATATACCCTTACACACATACAAACATACATTTTTTTATTTGGCTTACTTTGAAAATAAAAGATAGGGCCATTTAGTTATGCTCAGAACAAAAAACGTACTTTAATTTTGACTTCACTTTTTAGTAACAAAGCTGTAAAAAGAAAATATGAAAGAAATAAAATCATACAGACTTGCAAAACCCATTTATTTTTTTATAGGAAACATAATTAAACCTTGCTGATTGGCCAAAGAAATTATGAGCACAGCTGGGTCTTTTAAAATATGTATTGGTAAAAAGAGCTAAAAAAATAAAACCACCTCCTTTTTAAAATCAATTTCATTTTTAAAAAACACATCAAGATGTATTTCAGTAAAGGCTAGGTGTGAAATGACAGTTAAGTGATTCAAATAAAATTAAAAGACTAATAAATGTGATTTAGTAAAAATTTCAGTTAATTAAGTCTGATTCATGATACATCTTTAGTTTAATAATATTATTAAAAATAGGTGTATATTATTGAATTGGTACTACATCTTAGATATACACACTTTAAATTCCCTAATTTTTCTCTTTACAACAACTCCATGTGGGTTCTGTAAATGGGGAATCTGAATTTCAGAAGACAGGCTCAGAAGACCACACAGTTAGTAAGTAGCAACAGTGGATTTCTAACTCCAGTTGGCTGGCTTAAAGCTCCTGCTACTTTTCCCGTGGTCATGCTTCCCTTCCAAATATGTAGAAGTTTTAAGCAGTATGTAAAGCTGTAAACTGATACAGCTTTAATTGTAATAATAATTCTGTTTAATCAATGCAAAACTTTAAAATATACTAAGATTTTTTTTCCACTCATTGGAAATTATTACAAGATAAGCAGAGGATAGGCTGTGTGTGTGTGTGTGTATGTGTGTGTGTGTGTGTGTGTTGGAAAATTACATTTTAGGATAAATTATACATGCCTTCTGTAGAACACAGGTGTTGACTCTCAGGTGTTAAGTACAACAAAAGTGTTGATACTTCTAGCCCCTTTCCCTCCACAGTGTAGTGGAATACTAAATGCCATTTAATATCTAATTCTCATAAGCTTTTGAAACATTTCAAAAGCTATAGGCTGTGATCTATGACATGTGAAAAAATTATTAAATCATGAGTTTTGATGGAATGCCTCAATTTGATGTAAAATATTATGGATGTATAGATAATTGCATTTAAATTCTTGGGTTTCTATGTCAAATGTATAATTGCATGTAAGACTTTTCAAAAATTTCTCTTAGAATTTTCCTGTGTAGCAATTTTTAAGGATTTACAGAATGTTTTGTACCATATGTAGGATTGAAGGAAGGCTTCATTGGTAGATGATTAGAATCTGTAATATATGCAAATATATATGTGTATTTTTTATAATTGTCCCTCCCATGAAATTTAGTAATAATGATATTATTCAGGTATTTCCCACAAAATGATCTGACAAAAACACAGGTTATACACCACCAAACATTAAATTGTAATAAACAGCTGCTGTGATGTTATATCCCAAATATCTACTTATAATTATTTGTGGATTTATATTTAGAATTGATCTTTAGCTTTTATTCTCACCTTGATTGTAAGCTACTTTAGAATTGGTACGATGTTGGACTGATTAATTTGATAGCACATGACACATTAAATTATATATATAAATAATTATATTTATATAATTTATATAATTATAATATAATTTATATAAATATAAATTATATTTAAATATAAATATAATTTATATTTATATTTATATAATTATATATATAATTTATATATAGTATATATAATATATAATTATATATTTATAATAATTATATTACATAATTATAAATAATTATACTTATATAATTTATATACTTATAAATATAATTTATATAAATATAAATATATATTTAAATATAAATATAATTTATATTTATATTTATATGATTATATATATTATTTATATATATACTATATATATAGTATATAGCATATATATATAGTATATATAGTGTATAGTATAGTATATATAGTATATATATATAGCGTATGTGTGTGTGTGTGTGTATATATATATATATGTATATATATATATGTATATATATATATATAGTGGTATGCCATATATATGGCACACCACTCTCAGCATAGAGTATAGGCTGTAGATACCTGCTTCAAAGCAGGTAAAAGGATTATAGCGTAAATTGTTATGTAAATCATACTTTATTATTGAGCCTCATGGTTCAACAATATTGTCAATTGCTAATACCCCTTTCTCCATAGACAGGCAGATTTCAGGCTCAATTATCATTCACACTTTTCTTTGCCCAAGAAATAAACTCTAGAATCAGTCTCTCTGACATCAACCTCTTCCTTCATCTCTCAGAATAATATTTATTAACTAAATGGAGACCTCATCTTTTACTCTCTCTCTTTTGTTAAATGTTTCTTTATTTTTAGAGAGAGAAAGAGAGATGGCAAGTGGGGTAGGGCAGAGGGAGAGAGAGAAAACTCCCAAGCAGGCTCTGTGCCATCAGTGCAGAGCCCAATGTAGGGCTCGAACCTGGGAACCATGAGATCATGACCTGAGCACAAATCAAGAGTTGGTGGCTTAACTGAGCCACCCAGGTGCCCCTCATCTTTTCCTCTGTTATTCATAATGTTTTAGACTTTTGCCACCATTCAGGCTTCACTGGTCTCTGCCACCAACCACCTTTGCTTACATATTCTTTATAGCATAGGCCAACAGTTTCTTTTTTTTTAATTTTAATTTTTTTAATGTTTATTTTTTGAGAGAGACAGAGACAGAGACAGAGACAGAGACAGAGACAGAGACAGAGTGTGAGTCGGGGAGGGGCAGCGAGAGAGAGAGAGAGACACAGAATCAGAGGCAGGCTCCAGCCTCTGAGCTGTCAGCACAAAGCCCGACGCGGGGCTCAAACCCACAAACTGTGGTGAGATCCTGACCTGAGCTGAAGTCAGACGCTTAACTGACTGAGCCACCCAGGCACCCCTAGGCTGACTGTTTCTAAACATTTTCTCCTCAAAAATCCTTTTCAATTATCATTTTATCCCCATACTCAGATATCATGCTTTAGACTTTTTTCAAGTAAATTTAATTGCAGTTTTTCCCAACTCAAAATATATATGTGGTAAGTGGTAGTAACAATGATGAAAAGAAAAAGGATAATATGACTTGTACATTTTGAGATCCATCAGCACGTGTTTGTCATTTTCATACTATGCCCAAATATACTCACATTAGATTGATTCTTTATTATTTGGGTAAACTATCAAATCACAAGCCGTTGATTTAATAACAGAGCTCTGATTGTTTATTTGTTTATTTATTTATTTGTTTGTTTAATAGAAAGCACATATTCCTTAGTCACTGTGAACAGAATTCTATTTGTGGAGGATATTTAAAGAGTGTTCCATAAATGTAAGTTCTAAAGTCTTACACTTCTTCCTGTTGGGAAAATCCCTTTACAAAAATAATCACAAATTGACTTCAGTGCACATGAGTCACCCAAGACTGTTTTCCTTATTTCTGGTACAGCTGCACTAGAGAAATAGATCACAAAGCTTTTAACTCTAACAACAGCACTCAAAAGGAAACTAACTGCTGCTTAGTGTATGGGCCAGAATCCCTAGTTGGTTGGGATTTTATGATTGTTTTTATTTTATTACTTTTATATATTATTTATCTTTTTGAGAGACAGAGAGAGAGAGAGAGAGAGAGAACACACATGAGTAGGGGTGGGGGAGAGAGAGAGAGAGAGAGAGAGAGAGAGAGAGAGAGAATATCTTAAGCAGGCTCCATGCCCAGCATGGAGTCCCATATGGGGCTCGATCTCACTACCATGATATCATGACCTGAGCTACAATCAAGAGTCAAAAGAGTCAAATGCTTAACTGACTCAGCCACCCTGGAGCCCTTTATTTATTATCTTTGTTTCCTTTTTACTGTGAAGTTAAAGCAAAATCAATTTGTAAATTATTTGCATTTAATCTTCTAATATGATTATTTCTGAGGTTGAATAATAACTAAGTGATTTACTTCTCAAACCCTTTATATGAAGAAAAGTATTAGGAGAAAATATTTCCAAATAAATAAATATGTGCACAGTGTTTAAGAGAGTGGGTTTATTTGTTTATTAAATCCCCCTGAGCAGAAATTTAGACATTGATCCCTCTGAGCCTTATAAACTGTTACTTCACCAGTTTCATTGGAAAATCATAATTAAACCTTGCTTATTTCATTTGTAGACAATCAAAAGTGACACAGATATGTTAAGGTCTTCATTAATTTTCAATGTAAAATAGAAGTTTGCTGGTTACTATGTAAATTCTAAACTTAGTAGGTTTTAGGTTGAGTTCTGTTTTCAGAACAAAATTTTCCTACAGTTAAAAAAAAAAAACGAACTTTCTAAATCCTCATTCTATCAACCTATCACTGTCAATTACTGAAGTCCTGGAGTACAATGTTAGGGTCCTTCCTTGAGAATGGCTAGAACTTGCAACTGAGTATTGAGTGCCTGCAATGTGTGGGCACTGTGCTAACTGATTTACTTAATTTAATCCCCTACACTTTAATTATTTGTTAAAGATGAGAGAAAAGGAAGTTTAGTGACTGAATAAGCAGATTAGTGGCAAAGACTATGCTATGCTCTTAACATCTATTCATTTGGCATCTTGGGTAATAAAGACTGTGTAGATTTAGCTTTCATAGCCTTATTTAGTATCACAATTAAAGGGTGGTATTTCTCAAATCTTTGTTTTTTGAAAAGGCCATGCAGTATGCAAAGGGTATTTAGGGAGTTCTGAAAATGTACTTATGTCTATTTTTACAGTTGACACGTGAGGCCTAGAAACATTGTGTGACACTGTGAGACCTTCAATGACCCTTTAGTCACCCTGAGTCTCATTTTTCTCACCTATAAATAGAGCAGGTTTACAAATAGATGATTTGTAAGAATCTATTCAAATTCTAAAATTCATGCATATTAAATCAAGATGTATTAATTAAATCCAAATTTATTAATTAACTAAACATATTTAATAGAATAATTAAATTAGTATTAACTATGCTTTGATGTATTATAAAAACATAATACTCTTCCGAAATCTGTTGACACATTTCTAGAAGTATAGCTTAGGAAAATGGCAAAAAAGATTTATTTATTTTTTTTAAGTGTTTTGAGAGAGAGAGAAAAAACATGAGCAGGGTAGGGGTGGAAAGAGAGGGAGAGAGAGAATCCCAAGCTGATCCCAAAGAGCCTGACACAGGGCTCAATCTCATTGGATGCAGAGCTTGATCTTAGGACCCTGAGATCATGACCTGAACTGCAATCAAAAGTTGAACACATAAGCAACCAAGCCATCTACATGCCCCTGTTTATCTGGATTTTTAGTTGAACTGAAGTCCTGTATAGTATTGAACAATGCTAAAATGGGCTTGAGGGTTGCTATAGACCTATCCTGAGTACAAACCTGAATGCTGCTAAACATCCCACAGTGCCCAGGCTAGCTATCACCACCCATTCATCTTGAATATGTGCATATTTCACTGGACATAAATGTAATAAGAATTATCCAATCCAACATATCAATCAATAGTGCTGGGGGCTGTAGCTATAATCTGTGTGAAGTCTGTTCCTTCACTTGTGTAATATTCAGTCTCCTTGGTTTTAAATTTTACAATAGTGACACTGATTTGGTACTTTTCTACCTGAACATGTTTAGAGATATCATTACAGATACAAAATGAAAGTGATATTTCTCATGTTTATCTACTATTAATTGAGGTAGTAAGTGCTTTGAGAAGTTAATATAAGTAGTATTGCTGTGATGCTTTCTCTTTTTTTAAGCTAAAGGTGACTTAAATTCTAATAACAGAACAAAACCCTTTAGGGTTATGACTGGAATCATATTCCACAACCAAAGTGTGAAAATCCAAGATCCAGCAGAGATTCAGAATTAGGTGCTTAGTACTGGGAATATGAAGATTAATAAAGTACACTTCTTACTCTTAGATTAGCTGGAGTCTAGAGTTCAGAGAAGCAAAGAAGATTTAAAGATAAAAACAAGCTCAATCACTTATAAGACTTACTTCTCTAAAAATGTATTAGAGTCACTGTGGTGACTGGACAAAAAAGGCTCAGAATCATAGCAAAAAACAAGCCCTCATACTCTTAGAAGATGTAGGCTTGTCTTCCACAATAAAAACAAAACAAAATGAAACACACACACAAATAAACCTTTTTTGGAAGCTCTCCTGCTACATGTCCCAAGGAACTTACCAAGCTGCTAGCAGAATTGGTACTGAATTGTTGGTACCTCACTGCAAAAGCTATATGGTGTTTTCTGAAGTCATAAGAGATCTCAGGACTTTTTGCCCTGTTGACAGTTGTCAATTAGATGTGTCACGATTCCTCTGGCACTGCCAAGTTACTTCTTGCCTCTAATTTCTGAAAAGAGTTTCTCCCTTTGTATTCTTCAACACCATGTAACTCCATGCCATTTCCTGACATTTTTACTGAATGGAAGGTAAATGGAGGGGGGCGTATATGGAGGTATACATCCTCTTCATGACCTTGTCTAGTGTGTCTGCATGTATTACGATGTAAATGTGAATGCCAATATTATCTTTGTATACTTGTTTCTAATTTAAGTTTATTTATTTAAGAGAGAGCATGAGCAGGGTAGTGGAAGAGAGAGGGAGAGAGAGAACTTCAAGCAGTTTCTGCACTGCCAACACAGAATCCAATGTGGGGCTCAAACTAATGAACCACGAGATCATGACCCAAGCTGAAATCAAGTGTCGGATGCTTAACCGACTGACCCACCCAGGCACCCCAGATTATCTTTATATTTGCCTTCAATTACTGAATAAATGAGAACAGTAGTATGCATCATAGATTTATATTCTAGTTGAGGAGATAAAGGATCCGTGTAATGACAGCATGTGGTAATAAGCCTTGGAGGAAAAGAATAAAGATCGTTTGATGAGACCTCAGAGGAAGGGTGCATTCTTTAAATTAATATAATCAGGAAAATATAATGGAATGCTGTATGTCAGCAGCTTTTCACTAGGGATTCCACTGGAGGTGCGAATGGTGATTGTTGTGAACTCCTTTGCTAGCAGGCACAATTCAAACATGTACGTGTGCCTTGTTTTGTTGGACAGATGGCCATGATATTTTGGTAGTTTATGTTTTCTCTCTGGGATACCACAAGAAGCATAAAGTCAATTCTGGGCATCTGTAACCAGTTTCTAATACTAGAAGCATCTAGCAAGATTGAAGAAGTTTACAGTTACCCGGAAGACATATGCTGGTGTTGTCTTTGTACTAAATACTTTAAACTTGGTAGTGACAGCTAAGACTTTGCTAAATTTGACTGAAGGAAATTGCATTGTATTCCTATTTTGTGTGTCTTTGGCTTCTTTTTACATTTCAATCAAATTTACTATTTTATTAAATATATGTGGAATTGTACAATATTAATTATGTTAATTTCATAAAAACTTGTTAGTTCTTTGTGTATTTTATTTTGTATTTATGTCACAGAGGAAGAACCATAAGGCTGACATCTTCTTACTATAAGAAAAAACTACATAGTAAATAAAAAATAAGAAGGGCAAGGTAATGAAATTAAAATCAATTGTTAACATGTCACTGTTTAAAAACAAAGGAACTCTGCTAAGAAGAGGCTGTAAGGTAAAAATGGATTCATATATTGATGGGCACAAAAAGTAAGAAATTGAAATGAGTTATTAAATAGATAACTTTTAGGGCACCTGTGTGGCTTAGTCAGTTAAACATCCAACTTCGACTTAGGTCATGATCTCATGGTTCATGGGTTTGAGCCCCATGTTGGGCTCTGTGCTGACAGCTCGGAGGCTGGAGCCTGCTTCACATTCTGTGTCTCCCTCTCTCGCTGCCCCTCTCCCCCTCGTGCTCTGTCTCTCTCTCTTTCTCAAAAATAAATAAACATTAGAAGTTTTTACATAGGTAACTTTTATTTTTTTAATGATTTTTTTTATTCAAGTACTATCAACACACAACACATACAGATACATAAGTGTTTCAGGTGTACAATATAATGATTCAACAATTCCATACATTCCTCAGTGCTCATCAAGATAAGTGTACCCTTAATCCCCTTTACCCACTTTCCTCTTCCCCCCACCCAACTCCCCTCTGGTAACCTCCAATTTGTTCTCTATATTTAACAGTCTGGTTTTTGTTTGTTTGTTTGACTTTTTTTCTTTGTAATTTGTTTTGTTTTTATATTCCATATATGAGTGAAATCATATGGTATTTTTCTTTCTCTGATTTATTTCACTTAGCCTTATACCCTCTAGGTCCATCCACATTGTTGAAAAACAGTAAGGAGTTTCTTCAAAAAATTAAAAACAAAATGACCATATGATCCAATAATTTCACTACTGGGTACTTACCCAAAGAAAATAAGAACACCAGTTCAAAAAGATCTATACACCCCTATGTTTATTGCAGTACTATTTACAATAGGCAGTATATGGAAGCAACCCAAATGTCCGTCCATAGATGAATAAAGGTATGGGATAATTATATATATCTATCTTTATATGGATATCTATATATCCATATCTTTATGGGATATATATAAAATAGATAATAAAATTATATATATCCCATAAAGATATGGGATATATATAAAATAGAATATTACTCAGCCATAAAAAAGAATGAAAACTAGGGAACTCTTTTAAATTGGCTAAAATTCCTGTAACTGCCATTATCTCAAAATTATAAAGGAGAGAGGAAGCAAAGAGAAGGACTTTGTTACATTTGTAAGTTTATTCTAGGAATGGAACACAATGCCAAGGAAGATCATTACCTACTTTGCGGAACCATCTACATATATGTTGTGGATGACTTTAGTAACCTGAATATTTTCTTCATGCAAATTATGAGATCTATGTTTTCAAATTATTCATGTGCATACTTGCACTAAATTATTAAATTGGGACCAATTTAGGAACAACCCTGTGCTATTATTAGGTCTCTATGTCTCTATCTCTCTTCTTTTAAAATGTGACCTAAAAATGTATATATTTTATAAAGTATCTTACATCTTTCTTTTCTCCTTTCTGTCATTACATAATATAGCATGATTGTGTAATAAGTTACTATTGTAATATTTGCTGATATAAGCAGCTATTGATAAATACTGACACAATCATGTATGCTAATTTTTATTAATCTCATTTTAAGAATTAGTTGTATAAAAATAAGCTGAAGTGTAATGGGAGACAGTCAAATCTGTAAACTAAGATTTACTATTACATAATAGTAACTATTCTATTACATAAAATTTTTAGCTATACACAGTGAATCTTTCAATATAGCCCAAGTAAGAATCTAAATGCCTTTAACAGAAATAAGCAAGGTATGCTCTAAATTATTTATTCAAAACATATAGTTGGATATACAGATATAATAAAAAATGAATATATCTTCAATTTCACTAAACTGGGATTTATCTGACTTTCTTCATTCCTGAGAGCATATTAGACAATCCCATCAATAATCAAAGAGGCAGTGAGCAGGAAGGCTGGATGATGAAAAAGTACATCAACCAGTTGACAATCACTGGTCCAACCCATAGAATTATTTTTGCATGTTGAATACAACTATTACATTACTATTGCTGTTACTAAACTAAAAAATTGAAATTCCTTTTTTTTAATCTTTGAAATTTGGGTTTGCTTTATAAGTAAAAAGAGGCTATTATTATAGCTGTATGTTTTTCACATCAAAGGTGCGAGAAATAGTGGATGTTTTCAGTGCATATTTCTATTGTGGATTTAGTATAATGGTTTTCAATCCTGTTTTTCCTGTAACATCTCAGTGTATAACAGACACATTCATTAGTAATAGTAACTCACTAAGGCTATGGTTCTCAAATCTGGAGAGTGGATCGTAGATAGGCAAGTGGATTTAAGAACCCCTGAGGAAGGTTGTTTACTCTGGAAAAAGAAATATGGAAAGGTTGAAATTCTTACCCATTTAGAAGCTGGAGTGGCAAGTTGGATAATTTACCATAAGGAAGTCTATTTCCCATTTAAATGTGAAAATTACTAGCATCAATAGGATTATTCTATAAATTTCCCCATCTCCATCCACAATCCTTATGCCCATGTAAAGATAATTATAGCTTCCTGTGCCAACTATTTGTGCAGCTTTGTTAATAATAAATGAATATCTGTCATTTTGAATAGAAAACAAAACATTGATACGAGAAGTTGCAAAGGACTAAAATAGTCTGTGGCTTAGAATTCATTCTTCCTTCAGAATATGAAACAAATATTCATTGTAGTCTAAGCTATAGAGACATTCCTTTACATTTTGATATTTTACAGACATAGGTAAATTATGTTCTTCATTTAAACAAGTTAATAAGCTTACCCAGGGTAGCCAAAAAAATATACTCAATCATACTTTAATATTTCTCTTTTGCTAAAAAGCATTCTGTGCCACTACTGAACAGACCAAGACCTTACATTACTTGTCTTCAATAAAACATTATTATCTTTTGGCATCCCCTTGTACTAGGGGAAATAAAAAGTCACATGTGGAGAAGTTCTAAATGCTAGACAGAAATGATCCTTGGAGGGCAATTTTTATCCTCCACGGAAGTATTGCAGACTTCTTCCATTAGCATAGTCCCAGGGAGCAAAAGGTTAGGGAACTGGGACCGCCAGCTCTACCTGAACACATAAGTCAACATTTCCTCCAAGCAGCGAGGGAGTGTGAGAGTGCACCCACATGTGCATTAAAGTATCTGAGACGAGAAACAACAATTGTAATATTTTACATTGGAATATACTGTACAGATGGTGACATTTTGTTTGTGGTTGTAGGGAAGAAAGTAAGGCAGTTTCCAGATCCCACCCCCCCACCCCCAACACCTACCATTTGGCATTGGATATAGGAGGTTGAAGAAAAAGGAGAGATTTTTGCCTCAGTTGAAACAGCTGGGAAACAGATGGAAGCTGGTGTGCAATTTGCCAAAAGCCTTGTCCAAGTCTCCCACCCATTTTCCACCAAAGAAAAGCCAGTCAGGTGACAGTAGTAGAAGCCTTAGGGTCAGCAAATGACGGGCCTCAGGAAGTGCAAGAAAAAAAAAATTAATCAAAGATATAGTAAATACAAGTCCAGAATTATAGTCCCAAGGAGCATGTTTTCAATAGCACAGAAAAAGTGGGAGCAAACCTGGTGAAAACCACAACAGAAACACAGATACACAGATGAAAGTGTCCACCGAATTAATTGATGTTGGTGCTGCCTCAATTACATTGGCATTCTCTCTCTTAGGTGATGAATTAAGGAAGCACACGCCCACTCTTTATCATGTTAGTTACAGTATAATTATTCCATGTGTGATTATGGTAAATTTAAGTATGCACAGTTCACATTGTTTTAGTCACTGGATTTTACTATGAGCTACTTTGGTTTGGAATTCAAGCATTCAATAAATTGCTTTTGGATTTAAATGTTGAATTATAGCCAGACTTTTGTTTAAATTCAGTCACTGGATGTATAAACCTCCTGTTGTATATTTCTAGTTAGAATGGGCATGTATATAGATCTACTCAAGTGACCATTCGTAACAAGCATTGGCCCAAATTTTGTGTGCTTTTAATTTGTGTGTGTGTGTGTGTGTGTGTGTGTGTGTGTGTGTGTTGGTTTTTAAGCACTTTTGAATACTACAAAAGTTAAAGTATTTCAAAAATAAATATAAATTAATAGGCTTTCCTCATTGTGCATTTGTTCATTCATGCTTATGTAAGGGACTGTGTTAACCATGAATCATTCAAATTGAAATGCTCATGAGAAAAAATGTTCTGACTTTGCTGTCAGTTTCCAGAGTTGCTTTACTGAAAGGATAAGAGTATTGTCCCCATATAAAGAATAATCAGCTTCAGATTTTAGACTGAGTATGGTTCCAAATTGGCAATAAAACTTTTGATTTACATGAGAACATAGATCCTGTGCGAGGGACTTCTGAATATTCTAGGCTGTGACTGGGTTTCCAGTCTGTCAGGACAGCCAATGGAAAAATTAAATTAAAAGAATTCAGTCATCTAGAAGATTCACTCACACAGAATAGCTAAATGCTCCAAAGATGAAGAGATTGGTAAATCTATAGCAAAAAAAAAAAAAAAAGAGTGGGTGGGGGGATGATGGACTTCAGGTTCCACTTTGATTCAGGTAAGTTGGCACTGTGTGCACACGGCCTACCTGAGAGCTGACACATCATCTATTACATAAGTTATATATGATCCTAGTGGCTTACTCTAAAGTACAACATGTATGTGACATGTCACAAACCATTTTTGCCTTGGATAAAGCCCTACCTTCTCTGCCAAGGTAAGGAACCAGTCAACACAGGAGTAAGTGTCCACACAGGGGTAAGCCCAGAAATGTGGTCACTGACATCCGAGGAATTTCTGACTGCACCACTGCATGGGTGAATCATACTCTGTGATCCTTCAGAAGCAAAGTAATGGCCAGTGTCCCCATATTTTGATGCAGGCTTTCTGTAGCTGCTGCTATTATTGGATCTACACAGCTTTACATCTGGCCAAACAAGATTCTAGAAAGAATCAGAACTAAACTGTTCACATTAGAGCACCTTGTCTAGCGGATTCCCACTATGCAGGGAATTCTTGACTTCAGTTGGACTTTCCAGACAGACAGAAAAGAACACTGACATATGTATATTATATTAAATTAGTATTAATACTAATAATATATATATAGTACTTAACATATTTAACTACATACATATAAATGCACATAGTACTTAGCATATTTAAGCATCATTGAATGAAGAAACAAATGTTTCTTGCCCTTGAATGTTGACCAAAAAGATCTTTCTTAAAGTATACCATATTACATTTGTCAATTTAAAAAATAAAATGTCACTCTTTGTAATCTTTGATTAACCATCATTTTCCTATATTGTCTCATTTGTGCTCAAGAAGAGTTCGTTGTACTTCCACCTGATAAAGACATCACAATTTGTGTGTACATGCTCAAAAATAGAGAACTGAAGTGATTTTTAAGGGAGCACAAACACACCACTTTACCTTGTTATGTTGCTATTTCCTGAAGATAGATTCAACATGAATCACTAGAGCTGGTTCAGTTACCTGTTATTCATTTAAACACGTGGAGTTTTTTTGCATTGTAGGCACACAATGTGTTCTTCGGTATATTGAGAATGTCTTCTAACATACATCTCAGGGATATGATGAGGATAAGTGAAACACTATATGTTAATTATGTCTTAAACTCCTAGGAAGAAACATGGAATAATACACCCTAAATTATTATTATTTCTACATGGCATTATAAGATTTGGTGTTTGGATAGCTTTTGTTAGGTGTTGTGCATCTTATGTTTATCTCATATATGATGAAAAAACATTAATAAACTTTGCATATTTTGAGTTATATGAACACAATTTTATTTATAGACTCCACATTGGAATATTTATTGTACAAAATTAAAGAATAGCAATGCTATTGTACTTGAAGAGGCTGAACTTAAATGGAAATTAAAAGATCAGTAGAACACATTCATATGTATGCTTTGAGCTTGAACTGACTTTTATGGTCCAGTTGCTAAACATTTAAATTGCTTAAATGTTCATAAACTAAGTCAACACTTTTTTTAGGAATTACAAAATTTAATCGTACTTAGATCCCAACTGTATATATGTTAAACAACTTATTAGACATAAATTTATATCTAAAATTATTTCCTAGAAATGGTTTATTTTATATATTGATCTTTTCATTATAATAGCATATTAAGAGCAATTAAATTTTTTGTTCATATTTTGGAATTTAGGCTGTGAGTCACATGAGCGTAGATTGAAAAATAAGAAGTGTGTCTTATCCTGTTGTGAGATCAGTCTTAACTATCTTTGCTGTATTTTTCCCATGTCTAACAGTACCTGAAAAAAGGAGTTACTCAATAAATGCTTCTGGTATGAATGTTGTGATTGAATGCATTTGAATGAATGAAGCAAATCTACTTCTTTCTTACTTTTTTTCTTTTTTTCAGATTCCCAGGAAGGAAATTATAAGTCAGAAGTCAATAGCAAACCCAGGAAGGAACGGACAGCTTTTACCAAAGAGCAAATCAGAGAACTTGAAGCAGAGTTTGCCCATCATAATTACCTGACCAGACTGAGGCGATATGAGATAGCAGTGAATTTGGATCTCACTGAAAGACAGGTAAAGTTGGATATTGTTGTGATTATGATATTTTTAATTGCATTGAATCAAAAATCTTCTCTTGCCATTTTTGAAATATCTAGATTTGTGGTTCTTAAATACCATATGGAAGACAGGTGTTCTATTCCATGATATTTGGGCCCAACAAAATGACAAAATTAAAGATAAAATAGCAGTGTTTTAAGGAAAACTTTATTCAGTTTAAGGAATTATTCTTTATTCTGTAATTGTTTTTAAAATACTATTTCTTGTATATAATGATAGTGAGCAATTTTGTTTGCTTAAATTTTAAAATCTCCTTATTTGGTATAGTAGAAAGCTGGCAACCCCGTGTAAGTTTCCTCTATTGCTCAGGACAGGGTTTGCTACGTTTGTTACCATAACACATTAACCCCCAAACCTCAGTGACATAACAAAAATGTTCCCTATTTGCTCGCTGTCCATACTTACAAGTCCAACATTACAAACTATCACTCACAGACCCAGTCTGACTCTCTGGCATCTCGACATGTGGTGTCCTTACTAACCACAGGAGGTAAGAAAGAGTTGGAAGTTCATGCATTGACCTTTAAATGTTTTCACCTGGAAATGACCCATGTCACTTCCATTTATACTCTAAGGCCCGGAAATCATCAGTGGTTCCACTTAAGTTCAAGGGGGCTGGGAAATGATGGGGGCAAGGGCATGCAGATTATTGGTAAATATTTCCCAACTAATTTTGAAATTATATTGGCCTCAAAAATCCAGAAATTCTGACATCAACTCAGAAAACACTGAAATTATTAATGATCTGTCGACCTCAGTTGATAAAACCTAAAAAATACTGTTTAATTAGTTAAATTTTAGGTACTCTCTTTAATTTTATTTGCTCCAGTAGTGCTTCCAGTGCATTCTTTTTATGGATTCTGATTTGCCCTGGGAGAATCTAGCCTACTGATGGTCAACAGTTGCTAATCTTTAGAAAAACATTCCTGAAAGGCAAATCCAAACAACTTTATGGACAGTGCAGTTATGATTGGCACTCCCAGGACTAGAGTCTCATTTCCTCTTTCACTGTGTGCACCTCCTCTAGGGATCCCATCGGAACCAAAGAAATACCAACAGGGTGTGGACAAATGAATACTATCTTAGGAGAGCAAGTTATTTTATCCAATTTCTTAAATCATCTGCTTTCTTTCTACTAATTTCTGTGCTTCATCTTTTGGTGGGATATTTCTGGGTAGTGGAAATATAGAGAGAAACACTTTTATGTGGTTTTATTTATTGGCAGTTTATATTTTATTAAATATTATGACTAGTGCCTATGTTGTGAAGCACAAAATTCTCCTTCTCTTGAACTTCACATACAAAGTTCCCTCCATAAGTGTATAACATTTGTCACGCAGGAGAGGAGAATCCAAAATCTGCATTACCAGACATCTTTTTTTTTTCCCCATTTTTTTTTTAAACTGGGAACAGATAAAGGAGGGGAAGAATTACAGGTTAATGTATTTATACAGAGAGTGAATTCAATAAAAAGAAACCATGTTTTATATGATACATAGAGGAAACGAATGAGGATTTGCTTCCAAGCTACAGAAATAATGGGATTCAGTACTACTACTCTCTTAGTCAAGAGAAAAGTCAAGGTTCTCTTCTTGGTATTCCAGAGATAGCTGTGGTTATCTGTGGTTATTTGATTATAAAGCAGAGGTTTCACCTTTGGTTTAGAATAATTTCATTTTAGAAGCAATTCTATAAATTTGGCCTGAGAATTTTGAAGGTATTTTGGATATTTCGTTTTCTTCATGAGTTGCCATTCCTGATAGAGTGATGTGCAATTATATGCAAAATTATATACACATTTTTTAAAAAATCTTTTTTAATCTTTATGTTTGAGAGAGAGACAGAGTGCAAGCAGGGGAGGGGCAGAGAGAGAGACACACACAATCCAAAGCAGGCTCCAGGTTCCAAGCTGTCAGCACAGAGCCCAATGCGGGGCTCAAACTCATGAACTGTGAGATCATGACCTGAGCCGAAGTCAGATGCTTAACGGACTTAGCCACCTAGGCGTCCCCCCCTCACTCCCCACACACACAATTTTAATCTTTGCCTTTTTTTTTAAGTTCCCTATCAATTTTGTATCAGTTAGCTTTTTGTATGAATAATGCACTTAAAAATCTTAGTGGCTTGAACCAATAACCAGTATTTAATTTGCTCACAATTTTGTGGGTCAGGGATTTTGACTGGGCTCAATTGGGTTGTTATACTGCTGGGCTTACCTAGATCCATCATAGAGCTGTAGTCACCTGGTGGGTTTGAAGAGCTGGTTGGTCTAGATAGCCTCAGCTGGGACAGCTTGTCTCTGTTGTGTGTGGTTCCATCTTCTTCTAATAGGCTCCCTGGGACTTTTCAAATGGTGGTGGAAGCATTCCCAGGAGTAAAAGAAAAACTCCAATGTACAAGCTCCATGTCAGTGTAGAAGGAGAGAATATAAGGGAATGGATACATGGAAGGAAGGCAACATTTGTTGGAGGCCATTACTAAAACAAGCTAACTATACCTTTATGGGGTAAAAATAGCAAAAAAATAAGTTGAGATATAATTGGGTTTGCGAAGAACTTGAATTTGGTTTTGTACAGAATTTTATCCTATAAAAATCTTTATTCACAATTTTGCAAGTTAATATGAAAGGGAGATGTATCCGTGTGGAATCCAAATTCCCAAAGTTAAGTCTTTAGGTGTGCCTGTATGACTTAGCTGGTTGTGTCTGACTTGTAATTTCAACTCAAGTCATGATCCTAGGGTTGTGGGATCAAGCCCTGCCTCGGACTCTACACTGAGCTTAGAGCCTACTTAAGATTTTCTCTCTCATTCCCTCTGAAGTTCCCCTTCCTGGCTTGCACACTTTCTTACTCACAACAATAACAAAAATTTAAGTCTTTAGTGGGCCACTATTTGTTAGTAAGAAAAAATTGAATTATTATGATAAAAATTTGAACAAATTTCTCTAATTGGAATTGTTTATTCTTAGGCAAGTAACAATCTCCCTAAGGCACAAAATGGAAATTAATACTACCTTCTCAGGGCACCTGGGTGGCTCAGTTGATTAAGCTGAGGTTGATCTCAGCTCAAGTCTTGATATCAGGGTTCTGAGTTCAACCCCTATGTTGGGCTCTACACTGAGTGTGAAGCCTGCTTAAGGAAAAAGAAAACAAAAACAAAAACTACCTTCTCTTGCTTCTACTCAGGTTTGTATGTCATAATAAATATGAAAGTATTTCTAGCATAAACTATAAAACACAAGTGTCAACCAGAGGGGCGAAAAATCTTTGCCATTCAAGACATAGTGAATTGTTTGGTAATAAAAATATTTGTTGAGCTAGATGCTAGAAATTAAATCTTGCTAAAATAAGCTAGACAAGTCTCTGCTAGAAGTCATGGAAGGGCAAAAATCAAACAAGTATTAACAATTGTGATGAGTGTTGAATGTCACAAAAGAGGAATGACAGAGTTGTATGGGAGAATGTTCCTGGTTGTGCCAGCTGTTCATTTTATTCCTAGACTTCTATGCACATGCAGTATCTTAAATTGAGAATCTGAAGGCTTTATTTATGTTTTGTGGGATGAATTTTACTATGCTAAGTTTATCAGAAAAATATTGTATGCTGTCAGGCATCAATTTTGATATTCTTAAAGGTCTGAAAACATATTCCTTCAATATGCCAGCACTCTTGTCCCAGTGAGATATTTTCAGTTTATTTTCTCAAGGTTGGGCTTTTAAAGTTATAAACCTAGAGTTATAAACTGAACCCATTTCATTCGTCTTCTTTTAATTGTCTTACAGTAATTGTAGTACTTTGATTTTGTATTAATGCTATACATGTTTATCTATGTAATCTATATGTTAACACTATATATTGTTAAATAACACTCCTTTTATAGGATTTCCAGATGTAAAATTATTCTAATTATAGACATGCACTTTTTTCATTTCCATTCTGCAAGATTTATCTTTTCATACTTTAAAATAACCTGAGACTTATATCTAACTCCATATTGTGCAGTGTTTTCCTTAACTTTAATAGAACCTTTAGTCTCTTAAAATATTTTTCTTGACTTTAAAAAAGTTTTTCAAGACTTAAATGCAAAGGTAGAACTCATAAGTATATAATGTAAAGGGAAAAATAAATATTAAATAAGCTGCAACAATTTAGGGCAGAATTGTTTTAAGGAAATAACTTTCTCCTAAATGGAAACTTATTTTATAATCAGAAGTAATCTTCAGATGTACTTTCATCTAAGAATTTTATATAATTGCCTATGAAATATACATATGTATAACTGTTATTTGTATATACTCCTACTTTGCTTAGTGATATAAATCATTAATCAATATATTTGCTACATTTTATTACAGGTCACATACATGTAATTATAAAGATTTACTCTGATGCTTAGGTTTCCCTTAAGGAAAAAAGTAAGATATGTTAAATCCTGAAATATCACTCAGGACTTGAATTTTCAAACCCCTATCTGAAGAATAGTTCTGAAATCTCACAAAGAAGTCAGATTCTTATGTTTGTGTCTTCCATAATGCAGTGCCAAAGAAGAAGAAAAAAAAAGGCTCATTCTGCAAAGTGATTCCACATTAGCATATAGGCATTAAATAAAATTATTTTATGTCAAATAAAAATGGAGATACTAGAACAAAATTGAACTTCAAATATTTTTAATTATATAATTTTTTTGTATAAGTTATCAGTCCAGTATCTCCCAGCTTCTAACTTACAGTTTCTAATTTACAACATATTCTTATATACCCTTCTGAATCAACAGCTAATAATCCTCAATTGGCAGAGCCACTTGGAATATTTTGAAGAGCCAGTTAGTCTAAAGACCCTCCTGTCCCAAGGTATTTTTACATTTGACATGCTTATTCTGGCCTTTTCATCCATCCAGGCACACTTGGAGAAAGCTCCTGCCAATTTTTTAATATCTCACAGTGGGAAGAGGAGGGAAGGCAGCTGCATGAAACTATAACAGGAGTGACAAATGGACATTTTTATACAGCTAAGGCTGCCAAATATAGAAAAAATGGGAGATCCATTTATTTCACAAAGCTAATCAAAGGTGCAATGTTGCAGAATTGTAAACTAGCAAAGATTACTGGAATAAACAGACCGAATTCATGATACCTCTGCCAAGATAAATGGAAAATCCCACCTAGTTGGGTCATATTCCATTAGTGGAAATGAGAAGGATTATGCTTTGTTTGTTACTCATAAATCTTTAAATGGCTCAGTGCCAAATATTTTCAAAACAGGCATTGACTTTTTGGATCACTATGAAGGAGAATTTTCCATGTACCAAATAAACAGTGGTTTTGCCTTTTGCTCAGCGATTTACACAATCCCTGTCCTTTGCAAGTTTATTTCTGTAAATTCATATGGACACTTTTTAGCTAATAAATTATTCTCCATGACCAGGTATATTGTCTGTTCAAGGTAATTCAAGACTACCTGTGTAGCCAATGATGTTAGAACATTTTCTCATTTCTTAAGGTAGTATTTAACAGTCACCTGCAGTAACAGTAAGATGTTTCTTTGTTTAAATCATGGTGTGTCTGCCATTTTAAAAGATTAAATATGAGTTGACTCCTACTGAAAAAATGGCGGGAAGCATAAGGTAGAGGAGTTGATGGTGGAACATGACAGAATCTTAGTTTCTAATGTAGAGAGGTATTGCCTGAGAACTGCTGTTTTTTTTTTTTTTTCTAAGAAATGCATATTGACAATGTACAATCTAAAAGCCAGAATCAGAACTATCTTACATACTACAAAACATTACTTCTATGATATAAGAAGAGCAATGAATGAGAGTCGATTAGAGAGCAAGATCTATAAATAAAAAATCAATTATTTAACCCTCTCCCAAATCAATTTTTAGAAATACTATCTATATAAAGTAGAAGACTGAGAAAAAAGCAATTGATTTCTAACAGTTTACAAATATAAATATCTAAATGTGAAATAATAGAAAAAATATTAGAAAAATAAAGCCCCGCCCTTATTGAAATAGCCTTGAAAGTATATAAAAAATCAAGTTTTAAATGCTGTTAGATCAATAGAGATAGAAATATACATATAGGTATATAAATGGATATATACACATACATTCGTATGTATGTCTGCGTATATGTATCTATATATTCACCTATAAAGTGAGCCTTTATGATTCTTGCTATGAGCATTCATCCAACTGATATAATGAAAGCATAAGGATAATTCTCTGTTTAATCTCAGAATTTCTATATTTTATTTCCCAATTTATTCCATACAGAAACAAATATATTAATTTATACTTGATCAGTAAATCAGTAATAACATTCTGAAACATAACATACACCGCATCACAGGATCACCATTTAAAGTGTAATGCTAGGGCACATGGGTGGCTCAGTCAGTTAAGTGTCTGATTTCGGCTCAGGTCATGATCTCGCAGTTGGTGAGTCTGAGCGCCGAGTTGGCCTCCGAGCCTGGAGCTTGGAACCTGGAGCCTGCTTCAGATTCTGTGTCTCCCTCTCTCTCTGCCCCTCCCTCTGTCTGTCTGTCTCTCTTTCTGTCTCTCTCACAAATAAACATTAAAAAAAAGAATAGATTTTTAACTTCACATCTCTTTATCATTTTTCTTTCTCATTTTTTATGCTGGACAGTTTTTTTTTCAAGTGTTGAACTATTTCCAGTTGTTAAGGTTATTGACTTTTTTGTGGTCAGTGCATATGAATATAATAGTAATAATTACTATTATTCTTAAAATAGTATTAGCTCTAAGGAGGTGGTTCCTAAATCTAAAAAATTAAATGACAAGTATAGTGAAGGGTTATATATATTATAATAATGGACTTAAGGATGTCTAGAAATAGTCAGAATATTAATTTCATTAAATTGAACCATAGGAAGTTGCCCATTGTTCTTGTATCCTGTTAAAAATAGTGTGCTCCTATGTTTAAACCACATATTTATATTTGATAGATTTCACTTAATTAGATAAAGGTTAGAAGAGGCGGTTAGTCAAAATTATATATACTGACCGCGATATGTTGCTAGCTATTGTTACACATCATCCCAGAGATCAGGCAAAATATTGAGAACAAATACTGTCATGCTAGTTGATCTCATTGGTGTGAACAAAGTAAGTACCAATTGTGGCTCAGAATACACAAAGTCCATACAGAAAAGATTTGCTAGTCAGGAGTTTTTTAACACAATAAAAGATAAAGGTGCCTGATTTGGTTTTGATTGCAAATGTCAAATATCAAGTATCCACACAAATTTGCAGAAGTCATATGTCATACTATACTCAGGTAAACAGTTAAGATAACCAAAGGTACACCTGTTTTTTAACTGTATGAAAAATAGGGTTAGGAATAATGAATTTTGATTATAAATTAATATTATTGAAATAGACCATTAAGTTGAATTTCATTAAGTATGGCAGAAAAGGTATTGTGGTTATCATCTATTACTATAGTGACATTTCTCAAAAAAATCAATTAAAAGGAATCACTCCTCTAAGAATTTTACTCATCATGTGAATGGCTACTTTGGTTTGCATTTTTAGAAAGGAGAATGTTCTGTTGGCTTGTAATAATACCCATAACATTACAATTTATTATGGAGAATTTCATTTGTTGCCTCAAAAAAGTTTTTTTGTTGTTGTTGAATATATAATTTGCTTTTGACTCACAACAGCTGATGTGTATTCAGTTTGTTTAAAAATACGCCAAATAGTAAATGTTTTACGACTACATTAGTGAGCCTAATTCTCAAGCATTCGAAAGAGGGAAGAAAAAGGAGCTTCAAAAGTGAAAATCATAAAGGCGAGGAAATGATTCATTGCTGAAATAGAGGATAAACATCAAAACCAGCCCTCCAAACAAGAATTCAGTCTTTAGTCATGGAATATGTCCTAATACCCTTCAGCCTCCTACACATACAAACAACCACTTCCCAACCCCATGTTTCATGGCTGTAGAAACAGGACAGTTAACTGGTTGCTCCCATGAATTTCTTGGAAATGGCTGAGGGATTCCTTTTCTGTATAAGATATAAATCTATTCAGGCAGGAAGAGTAAAGAAGCTTTCTTTTCCTCATTTTTCATGCTTACCTTATGGAGCATTCTTGGTTGTAATTCTTCAGTTCAACTGCTGACTTTGCCACTGAATTACGTGGGTAAGTCTTTCTAGGGCCTATTTACCTTGGCTTACTAGATCAGCTGCCATGACCAAATATAATCACAGGGAATGTGATTAAATCTGAAAATTGTACTTATAAAAATTATTCTTTGCATGTTTTCACATGGTAAAGATGTGAACAAATGTTTGTTAGACCGTGTATTTCAAGTGCCCAGATACTAATGAAAACATTTGAAATATTAAAGCTACAAATTCCAGATGTTTAGAGACCTCTAGATATGTCACTGAAATAGTCCATTTTCGTCCAGATGTTTGGTATTACAATAGTTTCTTCAAAGGGCAGATATTTATGGTGTTATATAAATATGGGTTACAGCATTGGGTAGTTCAACATTCTCTCAGTCTCCTTGCCTCTGGCCACCTTAGGAAATTGTATGGCAGTTGCAGACACATATTTCATTTGCGTTCTGCTGTGATATATTGTGAACCCTAAAAAGACAGGTATTTTGAACTTTTATATAGAAGGATATAATGTGAATGACTAAATAAATTAAATAAAAAGGTAAAATGAATGTTTACCAAGTGGCAACAATGATTCTCACAGTATTATTAAATACAAAAATATGATTACTAGATTCTGAAATACATCATTTGAATAAATTAATCACAGCAAAATCTCTTGGCTGCTTTATTCAGTAAAAGGAATCAAGATGGGAATAAATGCTTTCCTGTTTATTTAGATAGTATTTTGATCATCCAGACAATATGAATACTAAATACTTTGTTGACTAAGGAATAAAAAGTGAGAATTCTTCCTAATAAGTAAATGTTCTGAAAAGTAAGGTATATAACTGACCACTTTAATTATTCACTACTATAATACAGCAGGCTATTATATATTTGTTACTTTTTAACATGAATATTTTTTGAAAAATACCTGCATGCCTAGATATTAAGAGTCTATAAGGTTTGGTTCATATGGTTTGATTCATGAATAATAGTATTTTTTCATAATTCAGATTCTTGGGATAAAGAATTTATTTTATTATTTTTTTAAGTTTATTTATTTATTTTGAGAGAGAGTGAGAGAGAGAGCATGTATGAGCAAAGAAGGGGCAGAGATAGGGAGAGAGAGAGAGTCTCAATGTAGAGCCTGACACGGGGCTCAGTCTCATCATCATGAGACCATGACGTGAGCCAAAATGAAGAATCAGACGCTTAACCAACTGTGCCACCCAGGTGGCCCGATAATTTTTTTTTATCAGAGTTGTTAATCATACTACGTAACATGACAATACACACTTCATATGGAATCTTGCCTTAGATCTGAGCTTAAAAATGGAAATATTTGAAAAGCAAAAAAAAAAAAAAAAAACAAAAAACAAAACTTCATTATCTAGTACTTTTCAGAAAAATGGTAGACTAGAATATAATATTGGCTTAGGACCCCCAAAATAATAAAAGCTCACAGAATTTGTATATCATGCTCCAAGATGAACAGATTTAATTGTATGCAAAATGTTTGTTGATCCAATATCCTAGAACCTATAGTATTACTCTATGTTACTGGGACAAAAATTTCAGATACCAATAACATCAAAAGCACGAGATTCTCAGAGAAAAGAATTTGCTATAATAATTGTGTGGCAGCATAAACTGAGAGGCACATTGAGCCTACGGGTAGAGTTCTATACCATATCATGGAATATTAGAGGAATCTCTTAACAGTGAATTCACAATGATACCAACCAGAACAACAGTTTACATATATTCCTTATTTTATTTTATTTTATTTTATTTTATTTTATTTTATTTTATTTTATTTTTTGTGTTTCATTTCATTTCGTTTTGTTTTGAGTGATAGTGTCCCAAGTAAGCTCCACACTCAGCATGGAGCCTGACACGGACCTTGAGATCCCACTACCTTGGGATCATGACCTGAGTCGAAATCAAGAGTCTGATGCTCAACTGACTGAGCCACCCTGGCACCCCAATTTAAGGATATTCTATAAAGTATGAAGCTAATCCTTATACCAAAGGTTTCGTATATAGCCAGTAAACTGTTACTTACCATGCCTCTTTTCTTGACTCTGAATACCTAGGGACTTTATCTTATTTATTTGTACATTCCTCACTCTAACGCCACCCAGTTTTTATCTAAAATATTAGCTGTTGCTAACATTCAGTACTATCAAGTACATGAATGAATAGATAAATGGAGCTTGAAAGTCACCAAGGAAATGGGAGATTAGCTTTACTTTGTCTAGTTTATAAATGCAGATTATTATATGAAACACACGTGTAAGCTTTAATTAAAATAAATAGTATATTTGTCTCTAAAAATGAAATGTCAGGGGATACCTGGGTTGCCCAGTTGGTTAAGCGTCTCACTCTTGATTTCAGCTCAGGTCATGATCTCACAGTTCATGAGTTTGAGCCCCATATGGGGCTCTGGACTGACAGTGTGTAGCCTACTTGGGATTCTCTGTCTCTCTTTCTCTCTGCCCCTCTCCCATGCTCATGTTCTTTTCTTCAAAATAAGTAAATGAACATTTAAAAAAATTTAATGAAGTGTCAAGCATTTGAATGATTATGCTTTAGCTAACTTACAAAAAAAAACAAAACAAAAGCTATTTTTTTCAATTCAACCAATGAAGCTGGATTATAAAGTGATACTAAATTAAACTATTGTTTACTTATTTTTGAAACTGTGGTTTTTAAAATTTTTTCCCACATTTATTTTATTTTTGGAGAGGCAGAGAGAGAGAGAGAGAGAGCACAAGTGGGGAGGGGCAGAGAGAGAAGGAGACACAGAATCCGAAACAGGCTCCAGGCCCTGAGCTGTCAGCACAGAGCCTGATGCGGGGCTCGAACCCACAAACCGTGAGATCATGACCTGAGCCAAAGTTGGAGGCTTAACCGACTGAGCCACCCAGGTGCCCAAAACTGTGGTATTAATATTCTAATGGAAATATTGATTTATAATCTAGGATTGCTTTTATAGATTTGCTCTTAATACTGTGATGCTAGTAGAAAAACATGTGCTTTTCCCCAAAATCTTTCTCTCATTTCATTTCACCTCAATATTTTATAGTATATTAGAAAATAAATCTGGACACACTGACTTTTGATATTTTGCATTCTTCCTTTCTAGTTTTATAGGATATACCTATGATATATTTGTTGCTGGTTTTTGTCTTGTTATTAATTTCATGTAGTTTTGGTATCAAATATGTTATCTGACCTCTAGAGAAAATAGTAAATAATTGCTGTATAATTATCAAATGCTTTCACACACACACACACATATATATATATATATATATATATATATATATATATATACACACACATGTATGTGTCTTTATGTATGGATATATAGCTACCATTGAATACTATGAAAGTCTTTTATCAGTCTGTTTAAAAAAAAAGAAATGGCAAAATTTCACATGGTAACATAGAAAAGAACACAAAATAGCCTATACGGTCTCTAAAATCAATACCATATTCTTACATTTTTCTCATTTAGAATTGCACATAACAGGTTTTATACTGTTATTATAGAATTACTGTACCCCTTCTCACAGAAAAGGAAATAAGTATAGATTTTAAAAGAAACGTATTCCTCCCATTTTCTGCCAAGATTATTTTGACTGAACGTTTCAGCTCTTGGTGACAATGATGATGATGTGTTTCTTCCATCTGGAATTGTCCATGGAGAAAATGTCCCTATGGAGAATCTTGAAAGGCTCATTATTCCAATATTACAAATATGAAAATTGGGGCAGAGAGAAGTATAATTTTCTCAAATTCACACAGAAACTCAGAAGTGAAGCCAGGAGTAGAACCCAACTCATGTGGAAAAGATCTAATGCAACATGCAATGTAAAGCTTGCAAAGGTAATTAAATTGAGTAGTATAATTACCTAAATTATAGTACAGGAAATAGTGTCATATTTACAAACCTAATTATATCGAGTAGGAGAATTACATGAATGATAGTAATCATATGGATGGAGTTCACATACTTTATAAGCTTTACTTTTGTATTCTAACTACTTAAAAAGTAGGGGTTTGAAATATAACAGGAACAACAACAACAAAAGTCCAATCTGAAGCCAAACTACCCCCAGATTTAAATTCTGGCACCACATTTTCCCCTCTGTGTAATCTTAAACAAGTTACTTAACCTCGGCGTCTCAACTTCCTCATCTATAAAATAGGAATAATGTTAAAGATATCTGGAAAAATTGTGACTATTAGAAATATTACATAAACCATACCTATAGTAGAGTTGTCTAGCCTTAAATAGATATATAATAAAAGGTAACGGCTCATCGTTTTGATATTAAGTAATAACACCTGAACATCCATCAGCTAGTTTTTGTTGTTGTTTTTAAAGTTTACTCATTTTTTTTTTTTTTAGTGATCTCTATACCCAATATGGGACTCGAACTCACAACCCCAAGATCAGAGTTGCATGCTCTACCAACTGAGCTAGCCAAGTGCCCCCATCAGCTAGTTTTTAGTCATTCTTCTTTCATTTTTCTGAGTTCTTAATCAATCTTTTTCAACATTTTCTTTTTTTTTTTTTTAATTCCCTAATGGATTAAAGTAAGAATGAGCAATGTATGATATAAAATTTCAGTTATGGCCTCATAGGCCAGTGAAAATGCAGTTGAGAAATGTCTTAGGTAATTTTTTTTTTTTTTGGTGGAAACATCTGAGGAAATTGTACCAATTTTTATGGAGTATTGTGATTTGAAGTCCACTAAAATAAATACACTTTTTTGGAAATTTAATATATTACTCTTCACCTTCTTTTTAGCACTGTGCATTTACAGAAATTAATATTGTTCCTAAAATGAAAATGGAGACTGGGGTGCCTGGGTGGCTCAGTCGTTAAGCGTCTGATTTCAGCTTAAGTAATGAATTCACAGTTTGTGGGTTTGAGCCCCGTATCAGGTTCTGTGCTGACAGCTCAGAGCCTAGAGCCTGCTTTGGATTCTGTGTCTCCCTCACTCTCTGCCCCTCCCCCACTTGCAGTCTATCTCTGTCTCTCTCAAAAAGAAATAAACATTAAAAAAATTTTTTAATGAAAATGGATAATATTGAAAACATTCATGAAGTAGACTAAAACAGAACTATCTCTACCAGATATAAAAACTTATTATGAAATTTAATAATTAAGGCTATAGCATACATGGAAACTTGGTTTATGACATAGTTGAAATAGCGATCACTTAAGAAAAAGGGTGGACTATTTAATTAATGGTTTTGCAGCAATTTGTTATCCATACAGAATAAAGTAAAATTTGATCTTTGCACTGTATACTAAAATCAATACTTCATGGATTAAACCCTTCAATGTGAAATGCAAACCTTAAATGTCATAGAAGACGACTTAGAAAAATATCTTAATGGCCTCAGCAGAAAGAGGGTTCTTAATGAAGACAAAAATGATAGCAATTGATAAATTTGAGTATTTATTTCTTTTTTTATTTTTCTTTTTAATTTTTTTTTTAATTTACATCCAAATTAGTTAGCATATAGTGAAACAATGATTTCAGGAGTAGATTCCTTAGTGCCCCTTACCCATTTAGCTCATCCCCCCCTCCCACAACCCCTCCAGTAACCCTCAGTTTGTTTTCCATATTTATGAGTCTCTTCTGTTTTGTCCCCCTCCCTGTTTTTATATTATTTTTGTTTCCCTTCCCTTATGTTCACCTGTTTTCTCTCTTAAAGTCCTCATATGAGTGAAGTCATATGATATTTGTCTTTCTCTGACTGACTAATTCCACTTAGCATAATACCCTCCAGTTCCATCCACTAAATTTGAGTATTTTAAACGTTAGGGTTTCTGAGCATCAAAAGACACTCTAAGGAAACGAAAAAGACTATAAATTGAGAGAAAATAGTAGCAGCCATATAAGCACAAAGCATTAAATTAGCATTCAAAATATATTTTAAAAGTCTATAAAGAATAAAACTAATTTAAGAAGACTTCAATGCCAACGGCATATAGAGGGATTTCACAAAAGAAGATTTAAGCATCATTTTAAATATACTTTACTCGTTAGTAATCAGCAAATGCAAAATAGGAACATGGTAAGATAACATTTATAGTCATTATATTGGATAAAAATTGATAACTCCAAATGTTGATATAGATGTGGATCAATAACAACTTTTACACTCTGGACTCTCTGTGTATATGTGGCAGCAGTGGATAAATTGATGCAATTTTGAAAACAGTTTTTCTGTATTATCATGTTAAGTTGAATGATCTATACCCTGTGACCCATTGATACAAACCCTGGATATATACTCAGAGAGGTTTGATCATATGTTTCTCAGAACACAAATGCAAAAATGTTTACAGTATCATCATTTATAAAAGGGGGGGGGGAGAATTCAAGTGCCCATGGACAGAAGAGTGGATAAACTGGTATATTCATACAGTGGAATAATATACAATCATAAAGAATGAATGACTGCAGTCTCTTGAATCAACATGGATAGATCAAGAAGCATGTAGTTAGAAACATTCCATTTGGATAAACCTAAAAGACAAGCAAAATTACACAGTACTTTTTCAGGTCACATATTGTGAAAAATACTTTGTGTTGTTTGCTGGTTTTATTTGAAGGATTGGAGATGATAAGCATAAAAATTAGGGTTTGAATGGAGTAGACAGATCAATGAAATGTAGAAGGGACAGTTTACAAGAATACATAATGATGAGAAATGCAATGTGAAAGGAACATAAAGTTCCTCTAAAACAAGAAGATAAAATGTGCCAATATTATTCTGGTTCTGAAAATAAATGGTCATTTAATGTATATTTATTTAATTTTTTGTTTTATGATATATATGTACATATACCATATATATATATATATAAAACTTTAATGTATCAGGCAAATTCAATTCAATTTTAGAAGGAAAACTTATGTCTACAAAGCTGATGTGAAATATACACGTGTATATAGTTGTATGTATATATATATATATATATATATGTATATGTATAGAGAGAGAGAGAGTTCAAAATATGATATATAGTTTATAAGATGAACTCACACCGGTGGTACGGTCACATACAGCTTTGTGAATGCAGTAGTGGGCTGCAGTGGCCGAGAATGGTCCTTTAAGATACAGCTTCACCAGTAGCTCTCTGAGTATGTTTCAGATTGGTTCAGGAATTGACAGCTGGATGTCAAATCAAAGGACTTGGGAAGAAAAAATGTTTGACCAAGAAAACTATTAAAATGTTGGCTGAGATTCATAGAAACTCTTTATAAAGCCAAGTACCCTTGAGCAACCCAAAATGACAGCATTCTTTCCCATCTATTTTTTAATACTGTATGTCATAAAATACAAAATAGAGTACTTTGTGTGCATCTTCTGGAAGTTTAAATCACTATAATCAGTATGGGATCTGATTAAATTCAGTGCTGGTTTATTTTCATATTCAGTCCTTCACAGTGTCCTTGTCTAAGTCTTTGAGGAGTTATTTTTTCATTGACGACAGAAAAGGAGGGGAAAAATGCCATTTCATTTTCTTTCTTGTTTTTCTTTCTTCTGTTTGTTCCTTTTCTTTGTTAAGGTGAAAGTCTGGTTCCAGAACAGGCGCATGAAATGGAAGAGAGTAAAGGGAGGGCAGCAAGGAGCTGCAGCTCGAGAAAAGGAACTGGTGAATGTCAAAAAGGGAACACTTCTCCCTTCCGAGCTCTCGGGGATTGGTGCAGCCACCCTCCAGCAAACAGGGGACTCTCTAGCAAATGAAGACAGCCACGACAGTGACCACAGCTCAGAGCATGCACACTTATGATACACAGAGAGGATCAGCTCCATTCTCAGGAAAGAAATGTCGTGATGGCAAGCCTTACTCAAACATCGTTTACACAGAGAGATGACTATGACAGTGATTTTTAATTATTATTAAATTCAGGCATCTCCAGTCTGTTTTCATGATTTATAGAGGGTTTACACTAAGTGCCACTTATTAAAGATGCTTCCACAGTGAAGATGGAGGTGAACTTGCTTTGACTGTTCCAGATGTGTTGGTCGTGTGTGTGACAGTAAGTAGGTATGTTTGCTTTTGCTTGCACTGAAAATTAAATTGCTATCAAGAGCAAACTATGAGACCTTTTAATTCAAGATGCCTTCAGAGTGAAGATGCAGAAGACGAACTTGCTTTGAACATTCCAGATGTACAAGGTCATGTGTATGACAGTGGGCAGGTATTTGCTTTTGCTTGCACTGACACTTAAATTGCTATCGAGAACAAACCATGAAACATTTTATCCTGAATAGCCACAGTGCCTGAAATCATTCTTAAGTGGATAAAAAATGTATTTTAACTCTGTATATATTACCCTTAAGTCATTTTCCTGTCTTCACTAAGTTTAGCAACGCATTCATATTAGCTGATGAAAATAGGCACTTACGATGACAACCAGAACCAACTTCCTGTCTGTTTATGCATTTTGTCATCCCAGAAACAATCAGCACGTGCTTACTTGTGTTCAAGTAGAGAAAAATACATTAGAGTCTGATAGGACATATTCTTGTACCACAGACAAAACAAATCTTATGTTGCATTTTCTATCAACTGCTGCTAATACATTATTATAAAACTTACCTAGCTCCTCAATTCTTCCTATCTTATAGCTTGACAAAAAAAATTAGGATCATAGGCAAATCAGTTAACTTGCAGAAAGAGCTTTGTATGACAAACTTTGTCTGATTTTATTTCTTGAAAATGCTAGCTGTTGTATGATTTAATTAACAAGAAAAATATTTCCCTTGATTGGTGATGGTATTGGACAAGTTGCAAAGCAAAATTGACTCCTCAAGTTGGTAAAGATAAAATTCTGAATGTCTTCAAATTAGATTCAGTAAAAACATTATTTTTTTCATATATGATGTATTCATGCAGAACAACAATCTTTGTATTTTGTAAAAAAAAAAAAAGTGTTTAATAAATGACCCTTTGTAAATAATTTTGGTCTCCCTACTGTGATTTTCTAAATTGTTACAGGTTTTGATGTAAACACTTAAGAAAGTTCCAAATTCATCTGCATTGTATATATCCAGATGATCATAATAAATGAATCATCTACAGTTTCCTTTTGGCTTCTGAAATTGTTTATTATGAAAAAAACCAATCAATCCTGGAGTAATCAAAAAGCATATAAGAACACGTATATATTAAGTCACTTTTCTGATTTGAAGAATATGCGGAATGGATTTTGTGTGTATTTTATGAAATTGAAGATAGAGGAAGGAGAAAAAGTAGTATTATTCACTGTTATGAGGTAAAGGGAACAGTCATACATTTTGAAACTTACATATAATAGATATGAATCCAATGATTGTTTCTACATCAAAATATTCAGAGTTTTTGATATGAAAATAAGCTAAATATGCTAATCCAAATTCTTACGAACATTACCAATGTAAGAATATTTAGGATTATATTAATGTATTTTGTTTCATGCATGATTACACATACATGGGATACCTAAGTTTTCCTGATAACTTTATAATACTGTTTTTCATTTGTTCTATATTGTAACATAAAATATTTGGTAATCTCCAGTAACTCCCTCTCCCCACTAATTAACTGAAAATAGAAATAGAGAAACATCATCAGTAAAAATTTCCAAAACTTTATTTAATCTTATTTTCTTTAGAATGGTGAGACTGACAAAATAGATTTGATTAATCTCAACCTACTTAGTCTAGCATGGTATATATAAAGTACTGAAGAAATTTAAAAACTTAGACTGTTGGCGTCAAATTTTTCCCTTTGTCTAATAAATGTAATCACCGCAGTTAGCAGTATTTCTGAATTAACTTTGGGGGGAAAAGACCATTCAGATTGACACCTTCCAGGCATGAAGCAAACACTCTTCTATCAATCACTTGAGTCAATACAAAGTGTGTTTGTACTGATGACATCTACTTGGGTGGACTGACTTTCTTATTTTAAGATTTAAATTCAAAACGTCTTGAAAAATTGGAGAAGTGGGAAGATATAAATCGAATTGAGTTCAATAGGGACAAAGTGGAGATTAATTCATTTGGCAGAAAAATAATTTCCAGAAATAAGAGGAAAAGACTGCTTAGGAGTAGCTAGAGAACTAAGGGTTGTGGCCAAATAGAAAGATATAAGAATTATACTTCCGTGTGACAAATGAAGTAGGGAAAAGTGACTCTGAATATCTATGGCAGTTAGGAAATGTGAGGCATTTGTATTGTGGACTCTTGGAGAGTTGAAAGCTATTCTAAAATGTATGAAATTTGACTCCAGAAACCATGAAGAATCACCAGGCAGGACAGACCACTGGCTGACCGAAAGGGGGCATCATTTTATTCATAATAATTTAAATGATCACCAGATAAGATGCTGGAACACGTTAGCACAATGACAACATATGGACAAATAAGCAAGCAGTCTAATTTTAATTAAAACTTGCTATCTTTTCAGAGTATTTTTGTATGCTTCTATCTTAAAAGTTGTACATAGGTTTGCTAGGTAATACCTCAACATCGTTGTAGAATTAAAATCTTCTGAGGAAATTTAAGATATTCTTATGTATTATCAAGTTTAAATACCCCAGAAATAGCAAAATCTGAAAGAACTCTACTTGTTTTTATTCTACACTGGGATCCTGGCTTGCCAGGGTATGTTTTCCCATAATGCCCATTACATGTAATTCTGTCTCAGAACTTGTAGCTCTGTGGAAATTTATAATAGCATGAAAATACCTTTCTCTGAAAATAGTATAGAATCATGGTTAGAGCAATTTTTCCAGCAGGATTCAGAGAGATGAACACTACAAAATTTTTCCAAAAGCTGATCCACAAATTTTTAACTCATTATTGAGTGACCCCAATTACCCCTTACTTCCCATATTTATCTAGGGTTGTCAGTCTATATTTTCCTTTTCAGAGACCTAAGACCTGAGTTTCCTTTCCTTTTTTTTTTTTTTTTTTTAAGAACTAAATGCTCTTAAAATAACCCCAACCACAGTTTTAATACACTCTTGAGTGATTACATAAAATAAATGTTGTAATTACTTGTAAAATTCAATAAAGGCTCTTCTTAGGATAATATGATGAGATTAAAGGGCAGACACAAAAATTAAATTATAAGAATAAAAATTTTATGTTTTTTTAAATTTTAAAATTTTTCTAAATTTACATCCAAGTTAGCATATAGTGCAACAATGATTTCAGGAATATATTCCAGTTATTCATCCCCTATGTATAATACCCAGTACTCATCCCAACAAGTGTCTACTTTAATGCCCCTTACCCGTTTAACCCATCCCCCTCACACAACCCCTCTAGCAACCATCTGTTTGCTCTCATATTTAAGAGTCTCTTCTGTTTTGTCCCCCTCCGTGTTTTTCTATTATTTTTGCTTCCCTTTTCTTATGTTCATCTGTATTGTATCTTAAAGTCCTCATGTGAGTGAAGTCATATGTTATTTGTCTTTCTGTGACTGACTAATTTCACTTAGCATAATACCCTCCAGTTCCATCCACATAGTTGCAAATGGCAAGATTTCATTCTTTTTGATTGCCGAGTAATACTCCATTGTATATATTTACCTCTTCTTTATCCATTCATCCATTGATGGACATTTGAGCTCTTTTCATACTTTGACTATTGTCAATAACACTACTATAAACATTGGGGTACATGTGTCCCTTCGAAACAGTACACCTGTATCCCTTGGATAAATACCTATACTGAAGTTGCTGGATCATAGGGTAGTTCTATTTTTAATTTTTTGAGGAAACTCCATACTGTTTTCCAGAGTGGCTACACTAGTTTGCATGCCCACCAGCAGTGCACAAGAGATCCTCTTTCTCCTCATCCTCGTGAACATCTGTTGTTGCCTGAGTTGTTAATGTTAGCCATTCTGATAGGTGTGAGGTGGTATCTCATTGTGGTTTGATTTGTATTTCCCTGATGATGAGTGATGTTGAGCATTTTCTCATGTGTCTGTTAGCCATTTGGATGTATGGTTTGGAGAAGTGTCTATTCATGTCTTTTGCCCATTTCTTCACTGGGTTATTTGCTTTTGGGGTGTTGAGTTTGATAAGTTCTTTCTAGGTTTTCAATACTAAACCTTTATCTGATAGGTCTTTGGAAATATCTTTTCCCATTCCATTGGTTGACTTTTAGGTTAGCTGATTATTTCCTTGGTTGTGCAGAAGCTTTTTATTTTGATGAGGTCCCAATAGTTAATTTTTGCTTTGGGTTCCCTTGCCTCTGGAGACTTGTTGAGTAAGAAGTTGCTACAGCCGAAGTCAAAGAGGTTTTTGCCTGCTTTCTCCTGTAGGATTTTCATGCCTTCCTATCTTACATTTAGGTCTTATATCCATTTTGAGTTTATTTTTGTGTGTGGTGTAAGAAAGTGGTCCAGGTTCATTCTTATGCATGTTGCTGTCCAGTTTTCACAGCACCACTTGCTGAAGAGATTGTCTTTATTCCATTTGGATAGTCTTTCCTGCTTTGTCAAAGATTAGTTGGCCATATGTTTGTGGGTCCATTTCTGGGTTCTCCATTCTGTTCTATCGATCTGAGTGTCTGTTTTTGTGCCAGTACCATACTGTCTTGATGATTACAGCTTAGTAATTCATCTTGAAATCCACGATTGTGATGCCTCCAGCATTGGTTTTCTTTTTCAGGATTGCTTTGGCTATTTGGGGTATTTTCTGGTTCCATACAAATTTTAGGATTGTTTGTTGTAGCTCTGTGAAGAATTCTGGTGTTATTTTGATAGGGAATGGATTAAATATGTAGATTTATTTGGGTAGTGTTGACATTTTAAAAATATTTTTTTTTCCAATCCAGGAGCATGGAATATTTTTTCCATTTTTTAATGTCTTCTTCCATTTCTTTCATAACCTTTCTATAATTTTCAGTGTATAGCTTTTTCTCCTCTTTGGTTAGGTGTATTCCTAGGTTTATTTTATGTTTTTGGTGCAATTGTAAATGGGATCGATTCCTTGATTTCTCTTTCTGTTGCCTCATTATTGGTGTATAGGAATGAAACCGATCTCTGTGTATTGATTTTATATACTGCGACTTTGCTGAATTCATGAATCAGTTCTAGCAGTTCTTTGGTGGAATCTTTTGGGTTTTCCATATAAAGTATCATGTCATCTGCGAAGAGTGAAAGTTTGACTTCCTTCCGGCTCATTTGGATGCTTTTTATTCCTTTGTGTTGTCTGATTGATGAGGCTAAGACTTCCAAAACTATTGAATAACAGTGGCGAGAGTGTACCTCACTGTCATGTTTCTGACCTCAGGGGAAAGCTCTCAGTTTTTCACCATTGAGGATGATATTAGCGGTGGGTCTTTATATATGGCTTTTATGATCTTGAGGTATTATCCTTCTATCCCTACTGTCTTGAGGATGTTTATAAAGAAAGGATGCTGTGTTTTTTTCAAATGCTTTCTCTGCATCTATTGAGAGGATCATGTGTTTTTTGTCCTTTCTTTTATTGATGTAATGTATCACATTGATTGTTTTTGTGGATATTGAACCAGCCCTGCATCCCAGGTATAAATTCCACTTGGTCGTGGTAAATAACTCTTTTTAAGTGTTACTGGATCAGGTTGGCTAGTATCTTGTTGAGGATTTTTGCATCTACGTTCATCAGGGAAATCGGTCTGTAGTTCTCCTTTTTAGTTGGGTCTTTGGTTTTGGAATTGAGGTAATTCTGGCTTCATAGAATGGTTTGGAAGTTTTCCTTTCATTTCTACTTTTAAAAACAGCGTCAAAAGAATACGTGTTAACTCTTCTTTAAATGTTTGGTAGAATTCCCTTGGAAAGACATCTGGCTCTGGACTCTTGATTTTTGGGAGATTATTGGTTACTAATTATATTTATTTACCAATTGTGGGTCTGTTCAAATTTTCTATTTCTTCTTGTTTTGGTTTTAGTAGTTTATGTGTTTCTAGGAGTTTGTCCATTTCTTCCAGATTGCCCATTTCATTGGCGTATAATTGCTCATAATATTATTCTCTTATTACGGTGTATTTCTGCTATGTTGGTTGTGATCGCTCCTCTTTCATTCTTGATTTTATTTACTTGGGTCCTTCCCTTTTTCTTTTTGATCAAACTGGCTAGGGGTTTATCAATTTTATTAATTCTTTCAAAGAACCAGCTCCTGGTTTTATTGATTTGTTGTACTGTTTTTTGTTTGTTTGTTTGTTTGTTTGTTTTGATTCAATTTCATTGATCTCTAATCTTTATTATTTCCTGTCATCTGCTAGTTTTGGGTTTTATTTGCTTTACTTTTTACAGCTCTTTAAGGTGTAAGGTTAGGGTGTGTATCTGAGACCTTTCTTCCTTCTTTAGGAAGGCCTGGATTGCTATATACTTCTCTCCTATGACTGCCTTTGCTGCATCCCAGAGCAGCAATGTGGTGTTATCATTTTCATTGGCTTCCATGTACTTTTTAACTTCCTGTTTAACTTCTTGATTAGCCCATTCATTCTTTAGTAGGATGTTCTTTAGTCTCCAAATATTTGTTATGTATCCAATTTTTTTCTTGTGGTTGATTTTGAGTTTCATAGCATTGTGGTCTGAAAATATGCACCATATGATCTCAATTTTTTTGTACTTGTTGGGGGCTGATTTGTATCCTAGTATGTGATCTATTCTGGAGAACGTTCCATGTGCACTATAGAAGAATGTGTACCCTGCTGCTTTAGGATGAAATGTTCTGAATATATCTGTTAAGTCCATCCGGTTCACTGTGTCATTCAAAGCCATTGTTTCCTTGTTGATTTTCTGTTTAGATGATATTTCTGTTGCTGTAAGTGGGATGTTGAAATCCCCTACTGTTATGCTAATATTATCAATGAGTTGCTTTATGTTTATGATTAACTGACTTATATATTTGGGTGTTCTACATTTGGAGCATAAATGTTCACAATTGTTAGATTGTTTTGGTGAATAGACCCCTTAATTATGATATAATGCCCTTCTTCATCTCTTGCTACAGTCTTTATTTTAAAATCTAGATTATCCGATATAAGTATGGCTACTCTGGCTTTCTTTTGGCATCCATTAGCATAATAGATGGATCTTCATCCCCTTATTTACAATCTGAAGGTGTCTTTAGGTCTCAAATGGGTCTGTTGTAAACAGCATATAGATGGATTTTGTTTTCTTACCCATCTGTTACCCTATGTCTTGATTGGAGCATTTAGTCTATTGACATTCAGAGTGAGTGTTTCCAGTGAGTGCTGAAGGATATGAACTCATTGGCATTATATTGCCTATAGAGTTTCTGGTGGTATTCTCTGGTCCTTTCTAGTCTTTGTTGCTTTTAGTCTTTCTGGTTTTGTTTGTTTGTTTGTTTGTTTTTGTTTCTGTTTTTGTTTTCTCCCTTCAGAGAATCCCCCTTAAAGTTTCTTTCAGGGCTCATTTAGTGGTCATGAACTCCTTTAGTTTTTGTTTGTATGGGAAACTTTTTATCTCTCCTTTTATTTTGAATGACAGCCTTGCTGGATACAGAATTCTTGGCTGCATATTTTTCTTATTCAGCACATTGAATATATCCTGCTGCTCCTTTCTGGCCTGCCAAATTTCTGTGGATAGGTTTGCTGTGAACCTGATCTGTCTTCTCTTGTAGGTTAGGGACTTTTTTCTCTTGCTGCTTTCATGATTCTTTACTTGCCTGAGTATCTTGTGAATATGATTATGATATGCCTTGTTGATGGTCGGTTTTTGTTGAATCTGATGGGAATCCTCTGTGCTTCCTGGATTTTGATGTCTGTGTCTTTCCCCAGGTTAGGAAAGTTTTCCACCATGATTTGCTCACAAAATCCTTCTATCCCTCTTTCTCTCTCTTCATCTTCTGGGACCCACATGTTGATGTTATTCCTTTGTAATGGTTCACTGAGTTCTCCAATTCTTATGTCATGCTCTTTTGACTTAGTCTACCTCTTTTAATTCTGCTTTATTATTCTTCATAAGTTTGTCCTCTATATCACTGTTTTGCTGTTCTGCTTCATCCTTCTTTGCTGCCATGGCATATATTTGAGATTGCAGCTCAGTTATAGCATTTTTAATTTCATCCTGACAAGACTTTACTTCTTTTATCTCTGCAGAAAGGGATTCTATGCTATTTTCAACTCAAGCTAGTATTCTTAATAACATGATTCTAAAATCTGGTTCAGACATCTTGCTTCTATCTGTGTTGATTGAGTCCCTGGCTGTCACTTCTTCCTGTTCTTTCCTTTTGGGGTTAACTCCTTCATTTCATCATTTTGAAGGAAGAAAAGGAACTAATAAAGTAAAAAAATAAATAAAATAAAAATTTAAAACAACACAAAAAAATAAAATAAATGATGCTAGAACCTTGGTGTGTTTTGGTCTGGTTGTTGAAAGGAGCTTGACAGAATAGAGAAAAAAGGAAAGAAAAGAAAAGGGAAAAAAGGACAAAAAAAGGGAAACGTTTAAAAATTTGAAAAAATGATTATGATAAGATAGAATAAAATGAAATGATGAAAGTAAAATAGAATTTTAAAATTAACAAAATAGTAAAAAATATAGTTAAAAATGAATAAAAATCTTTTTTTATAAAAACGGAAAATAAAAATAAATTTTTTCTCTTTCTGTATTCAAGAATAAGAAAAGAAAGAAAATTGAACAGATGGAGCAGCAAACAGTGAAATATGATTGAATTTATATCTAATTTCCCTTAGAAGTCAAACTATGAAGCACTTTATAGTCCATAAATTAATCAGGCAGAGAGACTTGTGTTCCTCAAGAGCAGGGCCCAGTTGGGTGGGGCTTAGTGTAATGTCTCTGTTCTCCACTAGATGGCGCTGCTTAGCTTACTGGGGTGGATTGTGGCACGTGTAGGCGTGTGCGTGTACGCGTGGGACGGGGGAAAATGGCGTCACCCAGTCTCTAGTATCAGAAGTTTGTGCTTTCACCCCGACCAGCAATCAAGCACCCCTCCTTTGTCTCTGGCTTCCATCCACTCTCCGCTTCTACACTGTCGGTGACCAAGCTGTCAGGCTGCCCGGCAGCATCTCCTCCTGAGTTTTATCTCAGATGGGGCTGTGTTTCCCAATCCCTCACTTTTGAGGGACTGTGGCTTTGACCCGCTCAGACTCTCTGGGGGAGGGTCTCCCTAAGAAAAGGCCAGGTGCCCGCCTGCCCGCAGGTACATTTGTGAGACTGTGCTGCTGCGGATGCCCAGAGACTGCGTGCTGGTGTCAGCTCGCCCCAGAAAAAGTTTGCACAATCTTGTAGCAGCAGTTTTTCGGGGATTCTGGTAAATTGCAACACTCCTGGCACCAGGCTTCACCCTTAACATCCTTGTTCCAGCGCCAGCGAATGTAGCCATTCTCCGGGGTCCGCTGGGACCTTTGCTGTGAGGAGGCCACATAGCCTCCCAGCAGGGTATCCACCTCTCTCCATGTGGCCCAAGAACCCCTCGGACCGCGCTATCTGCTGGGGATTCGTCCTTCCCACCAGAGCACCACCAGGTATAGAGCTGTGAAGTTTCAGACTCTGTGCTCCCCTGCTTATAGTATCTTAACGGAATTTAAACCCTCTCCTTTCTCCCTTTTTTGTCCATTCCCTTGTGGCTGTTTCCACTCCTCTTTCTCTCCAGCTGCTTTTGGTGGGGGGTGCTTTTCCCATACTCTTCCCTCCCCCTGCCCCCCGCCCCCGCTTCCCCATCTCTGTCCTCTCTCCTCAGGTAAAAATAAAATAGCTCCCTGCCCCACACGGCTTCTCTCTCCTCCAGTTCACTTCTCTGCGCCGTGTACCTGCCGAGTTCTGTGGTTCATGTTGTGCAGATCGTTGTGTTAATCCTCAGATCAGTTTTCTAGGTGTGCAAAATGGTTTGGTATTGATCTGGCTGCTTTTCAGGGAGGAGAACAGCATTTCCATGCTGTTCAGCCATCTTGGCCACTCCCTTTATGTTTTTAATGCTACTGGTTTCCTAACCTTTAAAAAATTACTAGCATAATTGTAATGACAAATGCTAATTTTCTTCTTAGGGAAGTTTAGAGGAAACTATGAAACTAAAATAAAATCAGTAACAAGCCAGTAGAGTATCAAGTTAGTGATTAGAAATATTTACTGTAATATGTTTTCACCTTGATTTCTAAATATACTTAGGCTGGTGATTTTTAAGAATATGTCATTTATTCCGTAACCTATTTTCTAATAAAATGTCATTAAGATAAATAAGTTAAATATTGGAGTGAGTGATATTTAGATTACAATGCAGTGTTTAAACTATCAAACACAAATACTCAATTGGTATAGTTCTTTGAACCATTTGGGTGATACTGTAATTATATTTTCTTGGAACCTCCTTTTGTTTTGTTTTCAGCAAAATGCAATCTACTTATAAAAGTTTATGACTACTTAGAACTTAATATTTAGTTTGATATTCTAAACTTTTCGAATCTTAAGCACATTAGGAATCTGCAACATTGATCTGCAAAAAACTAAGAAAGGGTTTTAAGAGTGCGCTTTTTTGTTATGTTTTATGTTCCCTACCTAAAGTTGAGCAGAATATTGAAGAACAGTCCTTCTCCATGGGTACTTCGTTTCTGCTTTCAGTTCTTGCAAAATAATGCTAGAGGTAGTAGACAAAGGAATAAAACAACTCCAGAAAAAATATTGCTACAGCAAACCCTGAAAACCTATAAAAAATGTGTTTTGGGACTTAAACATGGCTTTTCTTTAAGTGATTCTCTATTATCGTATATTTTTTACAATATTCTTGACATTTAAAATGGTTAAATATTTTAAGGGTACATTTCAGAGGGCAAAGGGGTTTTCTTTTGTATCTCATTTTTCTCCTTAATAGCTAGGTTTTATTCAAATCCAGCTTGAAACCAGAGTCAAGAAAAGAATAAAGAAAAAATTGTTTTTTAAAGCTTATTTATTAATTTTGAGGGACAGAGAGATATGTATGCACATGCTTGAGCAGGGGAGGGCCAGAGAACTAATCCTAAGCAGGTTCCAGGTTTAGCACAGAGCCCCACATAGGGCCCCATATCACTACCATGAGATCATGACCTGAGCCAAAATCAAGAATCAGACACTAAACTGACTGAGACACCCAGACCCCCCCACCAGCCACCCAAAATTTTTCATTGCATCATATTGTATTCAACCAACTCAGTAAATCCCCATTTAATGTTTACTTTTATTAAGGATGGTTTCCAGAAAAAATTTCCAAAACCCAGTGTATTTGCAAATAGAAATTATTATCACATCCACTTCATATAAGGTGTGATACAGTGATTTGAGTATATAGTAATATCAAGCTTGGGCTGTACTTTATATTTCTGCCACTTATGAACAAAATTACTATAAAAATGTTTTTGATTCAAATGAAAAAGAAATCACATGGTTTAGGAATAATTTGGTTATCCTAAAGTTATTTAAACATATATTGTGTTTCTTCATATGTGTAAGTGATATTGATAGTTGAAAACATTAAATATTATTTTATTTTTTATATTTACTCTAAATGTTATTTTTTTAAATTTATTACAAATGTTAATTTTGAAAATCTATGACTACTTGTCCAGTTTTTTTGATGCAATGTCACACTTACATTATACATTTAAAATCAAACTACTAATCCCTGTAAATTATTTGCATGGCTTTCTCTTTTTTTTTTTTTTTTTTAATTTATTTTTGAGAGACAGAGACAGACAGACCATGAGCAGGGGAGGGGCAGAGCGAGAATGAGGCATAGAATCCAAGCAGGCTCCAGACTGAGCTGTCAGCACAGAGCAAGATGCGGGGCTTGAACTCGCAAGCCAAGAGATCATGTCTGAGCTGAAGTCGGATGCTTAACCTGACTGAGCTACCCAGGTGTCCCCATAAAAGCATTTTAAAAATGAGTCTGGTAAAGCTGCTCTTGGAGAATCTTTAAGAGAGGAAGCACTTAACAAGGACTGGCTGACATTTATGAGCCACACTTTCTGTATTTTCAACTATCATTTTATTTCTGCCAGCAGATTTTCAAGGTACTGTGGCAAAACCAGTAATGATTCTAATCATTTACACTCCATATTTGGATATTTATTTTGATCACCAGTTACGATTTTATTGCTGTTTCCTTGAAATTATATATATTTTAGAAGTTTGTTAGAGTATTACATGGAATTTTATTAGATTATATAGAAACTTTCCAGTAAGTCATTCTTTTAGAAATTTGAGTACACCTATCATTTTCTGTCATTCTTGCTAATCAATAATCCAATTATAAAATATATTTTTAAAGTGACTTTTAAAGAAGTTCAAATAATTTTGATTAACATGTTCAAAGTTAAAGAAAGTTCATCTGCAATTAAAAAAATAATAATTTCATGAACAAAGCCATATGAAACAGTGACTCTTTGTCAAACAGCATTTGACATTGTAGGTGGTTCCCTAGGCAGGGGCACAGAAGAATTGGTCTTGTATTGAAGCTACTTAAACCATGTAGGGAAACCTGACTCATGAAAACAGCTGTCCTTGTTTCCATTCTTCTGCTGTAATTCATTAATTAATTGATTAATCTGCTGGAATTGATTAATTAATTGATTAATTCTCCACACTGCAGCCAAAGTCATTCTTTTAAAATGCAAATCAGATTAATAAGTGGTTCATGGTGACTTTGCAAATGTAAAATTTCAACTGAAAGCTGTAGTCCATAATGAAACACTTGTAGACATTTTAAAAAAGCAAATCAAATCATGTCCCTCCTTTACACAAAACACTCCAGGGGCTGAGAATAAACACTAAAACCTTTACCTGGGCCTCGAGGTAGTCAGCTCTGACCACAAATTTGTGACTCACTTGTCTGCCAGCACTTCCTCTGCATGGCCTCAGCTCCAATCATTCTTACTTCCTGCCTACCCTTGTCTACCCTGAGTACTCTTTCATTTCAGTCTTGCATTCCCTAGTTCTTTGCCTGGAATACTTTTCCATCACATATATCTTGAACTTATTCCCTCATCCCTTTTAGGTCTCTACTTCCTCCTAGACAATCCTTGATCTTCTTAAATAAAATGGCACCACTTGTCACGTTCTACCCCTTTAAGTCATATTGTTTTTCCTGTTAGTTTTAGGTAAATATCTGTTTAGTTCCTCCCGTTATTGATTTCAGCCTTCATGAGGGCAAGAACTTCGCTGTGTTCATTGCCATGTCTCTAGCATCTTAAACAGTCCCTAGAAGCTCCACCACCAGCCTATATCTTGGATTTTTATGAATTAGAAAAGGTCACTTCTGCCTCAAATTATTAGAATGCCAACACCTGGTGATGATAATGATCATTGTAAAACGACATAGTAATTATGATGTGAATGTCATCCCCTGGAGTTGTGCAATGCATGATTTGCACAATTATAAACACCGATTCTGCTCTTGACATGTTGTTGTAATCAATAAATATTTGTTGAATTAATGCATGAATGAAATGACATGATCTTTTCAAAGAAATACCTGTAAATCTAAATTAGTTGTAAAATGTAGCTCTGGAACATTTTTTTAATGGCCATTATATGGGTGTCACAAGATAAAAAAAATTTGGTTACAGCCTTTGAAATTGCACTAAAAATATATCAAGTCGGATGAGACTAAATAGAAAAGTTAAGGAGAATAGGGTTTAACAGATGTTCACTTATGGTTTGAGAGAAAAGGGAAATTTTTCCTTTTGCTCAGATGTCAGTCTTGAAATTCTCACAATTTTTGCAGACAGTTTGGCTGGTTTCCAAACATTCATCGTTGCTTGTCTGGTATGAGGAATGCCATCTGTGCAGTATGGAAGTCCTTTTTCAAGAGTGGATTGCTAATTATGCTTTGGGCAGGTGCTGTTAAAGTAAAATCAGGTGTCAAGCTTACCATGGTCTAAAATGACTACATTTTGTTGAAAAAAAAGGCATAATTATGTAAAATGGAATTTAAGCATGGCAGGTAAGTGTTCCATTTTTGGGGTGTTGCAAAGTTCAGATTGCACAGCAAAACTTTAAGATTTTCAAACTACTTCTATCAACAATGGAATAAAGCTTTACCTTAAGTCAGGGACATAGGCTACATCAAAGTTCTGTATTTCCTACTAAAATATCTTCCCAATTGTATTTTCTTTTCTGAAACGTCCATGAAGGAAGAACAGTGAGATGAAAAATGTAATCACCAATTCCAAAGTACATAAATTAATTTTTGCAAAATTAGGTTTAACTACTACTAAATGGAACCCATTCTATTATCAGAGTAAACAGACCTCATTGGAGTTGTTTAGCTCCCTCCAGAGTCAAACGACCAATTTATTTCATTTATATCTTCATATATATATATATATATATATATATATATATATATATATAAATTCAAAGGAAGTATTGCAGGCCCTCATAGGTTTACCACTGATTTTTGATAACACTCATTTGATATGGTGCTAACTCATATAAAGCAAGGTAGAAAAACTTCTCAATTTTTAAAGAGTATAGACATGTCTACTACAATAAAAAGTCTTCATTATAAGAATCTAGATTTGTTGTTGCTTATTGTGTGTGACCTACTGCTATTTGCAATATAATTAATACATTATATTGTTTAAGCCTTACAGCAGCTCTTTTAGAGTCCAGTATTGCCCTAGGCTCCAGGTGAGATAGTTGTGTTCAGTAAATGTAAGTGTCTTGTCTAAAGTCACATGCCACTAACTGACAGAACCGGGGCTCATAAGCAAGTCTTTTGCACCCTAAAGCCTGTGTTTTAACTATTTCAAAAACAGCCTCTTCCCAAAACAAGTATATTAGGTAGAAGGACTTCCTTTATTAGCACATCTAATCTCAAAAGAAATGCAATTGGCATAGTAAAATATCATAATTTACATACTGCTTGGTCTCAGTTAGTACTTCAGCCACAATAGTCAAGGCAAACGGAGCCACAAACAGGAAGTTTAAAACCTTCTTCTTCATCATGAATTTCATGGATCTGTTAAAGCCAAGGAACTAAATGCAAGAAGCTTATTCTTATACATTATTCAGTTGCTCAGTTAACTTGTTTCTCATCCCACAGTGGATTAGAATTATCAAATCAGACGTGCCAAGCACAGGGCTATGCACAGAACTGGAAGCTTAAATATCAAAGGACAATATGAAAAAATAATAAAAAGTAATTTGGAGCTGTTAAAAGATACACTGAGGCATATTAAGAATCATAGGGATTTGTTTGGGCAAGAAGTGATTCAAATGGGGCATTGCCCAACTGGAAGTAGTTAGGAGCACTCCACTTACAGGAGCTAGGGGGAGACATTTTTATAGAGAAAAGAAGGAAACAAAGGAAGGAAATTATTGAGTAGTTACAGATTAAAGCCTAGTTGGCTCTTTGTGAATGGATGGATTTAGCATTTTGATTTTGCAAACCCGGAGGCATTTATACGCCTAGGTTTTTGTGTGCTCACTTATGCAGGCCACCATAGTATTAGAGCCATCAGTCTAATGGCCTCTAGATGTTTAATTAATTTAACATAGCTAATTGCCTTTGCATTAAAAAATCTGTATTAGGGGAGCCTGGGTGGCTCAGTCGGTTGGGCGGCCGACTTCGGCTCAGGTCATGATCTCGCGGTCGGTGAGTTTGAGCCCCGCGTCGGGCTTTGTGCTGACAGCTCAGAGCCTGGAGCCTGTTTCAGATTCTGTGTCTCCCTCTCTCTGACCCTCCCCCATTCATGCTCTGTCTCTCTCTGTCTCAAAAATAAATAAATGTTAAAAAAAAATTAAAAAAAAAATCTGTATTATACTATGATTTGTTTAAGAAGTGTTAAAAACAAGACTTAGGCCCCAAATGAAGTCACTTATGCTAAGCCCTCTGTCACCAAACTGAGACTTAATTACAGTTTCAGTTCTCTCAGAAATGAAATCTAAAACCAGTCAAGAAGGAATCGCCAGATGGGCCTAAGTTAGGTCATCTGCCTGATAGATCCCTGCCATCCCCTGAAGGAAAGTAATGTTGCAATAACCAACCTACTTTTCGTCCCCTATCACTTTCTTATTCCGGCTCCCTTCTGTCTATAAAAGTCTTTCTTTTTATATGGCTCCTCAGAGTTCTTTCCTATCTGCTTGATTGAATGTTGCCAAATTTGAGTTGAATTTTGATCAAGTAAACTCTTAAGTTTTTTAATGTGCTCAGCTTATTTTTTAATAGCTCCACAGTCAGAGGAGGGAACCTAAGGAGATCCCCTTGGGCTTCTAGGAACGGTGAACAGCTAGACACAGGTAGCTGTTGGGCCCCTTGAGCTTGTTGCTTTTCTCTCAGCCTCAAGGTTGTGGGTAGGTCTCTCTCAGATCCTGCCTCTCCACATTTTGCATTATGTGCTTTCAGACTTCAAGTATTTCTTTTTTCTGGACTGGGTCCAGAAACTGGCCATAGTCAATCTGGGTTCCACTTAGAAACTGCCCCAGGTATAGTGTCAAACTAAGTCCAACTTAAGCTGGAATTGAAGCCTTAGGTAAGTAAAATTTTGTTTTAAATTTTTGTTTTAACAAAGGTAATCTTGAATTAAGGTGTCCACAGCAGAGAACTTTTCACCTAGATATACTTATCCATTTATAAGGTACCCTTAGAGAAAAAGGGGTCTTAGCCAAGCACCCAGTATATAGAGTAGAGGGAAAATTGCTTTTCCTTCTCTACAGTTTTTAGTGACCAGGATGAGATCCACTGAGACACCCAACTTGCTCCAGAGCCTGCAGAGGGCATCCTGGGAAAACTGTAGAAGTCAGCAAACGATAAGAGTTCTTGTCAAAGTCACTTCTCCCAAATCTCTGTCTGTGGTGCCAGGTCAAGAGAGAAAGAAAATTTTACATTGCTCCTTTCAGACTGGCAGCTAAAAAAACCATTTGTAAGAATTAGATCTTTGAATTGTGGCTTGTGCATTTTGCTTTCGGGAAACCCTTGGTTGTCAGTCCTTTCTCTGCCTTCTTGTTTGTCTCATTTGGTGTCCTAAGAACTTGACTTACCTTGCTGCCTGATTAGCACATGTGGACTTGTGGGTGTGTAGGCAGATCACCCAACAGGGTAGTGGCACTCAAAATATAGCCAGAGAGGATTTTGGGTTGTACTCCATTTGTGGCTAGGGTCCTACTAGCTGCTGCCACCTGGGGAGCAATTGTCTAAGTCTTTCTTTCTTTCTTTCTTTCTTTCTTTCTTTCTTTCTTTCTTTCTTTCTTTTTTGTGGTTATCTTTGGGAATGGCTCTGGATATTGGAAGCATCATTTGCACCTCTTTGGGGATGCCTCTTGTGTCTGTCAAATTTTTCAATACTGACAGGAATATTAGTGTTTGTCTCAGCCGAAACCTGACAAAATATTTGTCAGGTTGGCCAAATTGGAGCTGATATTCAGAAAATGATAGAAACTTTTTTTTTTCAGTTCTCCCCTAAACATCAATGAAACTATGCACACAGTGAAAAAAACAAAATATTTTGAAGCCTTTGTGGTAGGATTTACTAAAACAAAGACACAGAGTTCTAAATCCAGAATATAGGAGTCTTTTAATATCCATCTTAGTTGAAGGTCTTTTCCCTGAGATAAAAGCTTGCAGGTATTATGAAAGATCTGATTTTAGATGATAACAAAAGCCCTTCTTGGAGAAACTTGCATCCTTTCTCTATGCCTTTGAGGTGCCGTCTCCTCTAGGAAGCCAGAGCCATAAGATCTCTCTTTGTGTCCATCTGTGTGTTTATGTGCATATGTCTATGTATGTATGTAATAAACGTGTTTTTTTTTCCTACCTCCGGATGGTATTGCCAAAAGTAATTTGTAAAAATCTTTATTTCATTGGAATAAAGAAAGTAATTGAGAATACTCTTGGGGCGCCCTGGGTGGCTCAGTTGGTTAAGCATCCAACTTCAGCTCAGGTTTGTGATCCATGATCTCGCAGTTTGTGAGTTCGAGTCTGCATTGGGCTCTGTGCTGATAGCTCAGAACCTGAAGCCTGCTTCAGATTCTGTGTCTCCCTCTCTCTGTTCTTCCCTCACTCATCTTTCTCTCTCTCTCTCTCTCTCTCTCTCTCCCTCCCTCTCCCTCTTTCTCAAAAAATAAACTTTAAAAAATTAAAAAAAAAAACTCTCAGAAATGTAGAAACACTGAGCCAAATAGTTTTCAAGTTCACATGGTCCAGGATTCTCTTCAGTAAACAAATACTAGTTTAAGTTTGTTATTTTAATTAAAACAAGCATATTTTTAGAACCATCATTATTAAGGGACACTTGGATGGCTCAGTCAGTTGAGTGTCTCACTCTTGATTTTGGCTCAGGTCATGGTCTCACAGTTGTGAGATTGAGCCCTTAGTCAGGCTCTATATTGGGCATGGAGTCTGCCTAAGATTCTCTCTCTCTCTCTCTCTCTCTCTCTCTCTGTCCCTACTCTGCTGGTCTCTCTCTCTGTCTGTCTCTCTCAAAAAAAAAAAAAAAAAGAACTATCAATATTAAACGTAATGCAGGCATACAACATTTATTCTCTTTAAGTTTTTTTTTTTTTTTTTTTAACGTTTATTTATTTTTGAGACAGAGAGAAATAGAGCTTGAACGGGGGAGGGGCAGAGAGAGAGGGAGACACAGAATCGGAAGCAGGCTCCAGGCTCTGAGCCATCAGCCCAGAGCCCGACGCAGGGCTCGAACTCACAGACCGCGAGATCGTGACCCGGGCTGAAGTCGGACGCTTAACCAACTGAGCCACCCAGGCGCCCCAATTCTCTTTAAGTTTATTGCAAGTCAAGTAAGCTTACCTTATCTCCCTTGCAGAATTTCTCAGCAAGAAAGAGAACTTAAGATAATGGTTAGTATTTAATATCTTCATAAAATTTTCATGTGTAATCTAAACATAGTGTTAAGAACAAGTAAGTTAAGTGGATATAATTAAGATAAAAGTTTATTAATGAGCCTTTTGATAATAATTATGTTTTATGGTATGTATACTTAAAAATAGTTTCCAGAACCTTCTTGCTAACTTGAAACCTTGCAGTTATACTGAGATAAGTTAAATGATGAATATTCATTGAATATCTAGATCATTTCCAAAAAAGATAAAATGTTGAAACATTAATTACTGAATGCAGGTTTATACACTTTGGACTTCCTTTTACTAAGGAACTAAAGATGCATGGGTCTCCTAATAAACCCATATTTTGTGCCACATTGAAAAATTTACTATGAAGAAGCATATACTTCTAGAAATTATTTAATGTATTTATAAAATCCCCAGAATGTTAGCATACCAGACAATCCACAGTTGCTTACTTCTTAGTTTTCATTAGGAATTATGTTTCTAAGGGTTAAAATTCTAATCAGAATATATAAGTAAAGCTATTTAGAAATAATAAGTGTGAAAGGAAACGACTGTGAATAAAAAGTAGATAAGGAGAGGGGCACCTGGGTGGCTCAGTCGGTTAAGCGGCCGACTTCGGCTCAGGTCATGATCTCGCGGTACGTGAGTTTGAGCCCCGCGTCGGGCTTTGTGCTGACAGCTCAGAGCCTGGAGCCTGTTTCAGATTCTGTGTCTCCCTCTCTCTGACCCTCCCCCGTTCATGCTCTGTCTCTCTCTGTCTCAAAAATAAATAAACGTTAAAAAAAATAAAAAAAAAAGTAGATAAGGAGAAGAAAATGACTGGTTCTTTCAGAAAGAGAAAAAGGAAAAAAAAATTAGGACAAAAACTGAATGGATATATAAAAAGTTATAGAAGGTTTTTGGAAAAGGAATCTTAGGAAAGAAAATTTATGTTTGGTCAAGCTGGCTAAGATTGGAATGGACTTATTTAAGTTTTTAAAAAATGAGTTTAATATCAAAAGTATGCCAGTGTAATACTAGAATTTGGTTTTCTTTCAGTTAAAAGAACAACATTTTCTTAGATTATTGGCTGGCCCTTGATAAGAAATTGTAAACAAAGATTTTTCTTTATTTTTTAAATAATCTGTCTGGGCAGTAAAGGTTTTGTGTTTTATCAAAACAATTTACTATGTTTCCCATTGTTTTTTATCATGCTTTCAATTACTTAAAAAAAAGAAAAAAAGCCCAGTCTTTTCCATATTTAAAGAGCTAAGTTTCATTCACAACCATGTAATCTTCTGTATTTGTCTTTCACATCTCCTATTGTCATTTTGGTTAAATAGAAAGTTAAGTATTATTTCATAATGTTTTCAAATACCTTTATATGTAATTTAAAATTTTAATAGCAAAATGAAACTGTTGTATAGATGTATATTTATAGTGAGTGATTCAGTAGCAAACAAACCATAATACATTTTAACTAACATCACCATTAAAATATGTAACTCAACAAATGTATGTAGGATAAAAAACATTGGATTTTACCAACATTCATTCATGAATGATTTCTTTTATGATAGCACAGGGCTATTTTCTTGTCTAGACTCTGTCATGTGATTGTCTAGAGACTCTAGTTCAATGACTTATTTTGTGTGTTCCTTGCCTTATAACTGAATATTTAAATCAATTTATTTTATTATCTACTTTTGCTCACTGATAAATAATAGGTTTTTAAAATTTTTTTAGTTTCTTCTAGAAGTTTGGGTCAAATACAGTACCCCAGGTTCCTGCTTTTACAGGTTCAATTGATTCCGATTGCCAACAGATTTATCAAGGCTTCTATCTGAGTGTATGATTTAGGAGCATTGCTGCTTGTGACATTAGAGCAAGTTGTTGCAGGGACTACTTACAGTTATCCAGGCCTTTTAATGCTTTGGATAAGCCTTTAAAAAGGCTAATTCGATTCATAATTTAATTTATCATTCTTCTGTATCCAAGGAGGTAATACAGTGCCTGAAACCTGTGTCAAAGTTCTAAGCATTTGTCTAGACCTATGTAGTTATAAAACAGTTTCCCCTAGGAGAGTGTTAATAGTTATTTTCCACATTTTTAGATGCCCTCCTCCTCCCCACATTTTTATCATCCACATCACATGACAGGAGACTGGAAAGAACATTTTCAAGAGAGACAGATTCAATCAGTCTCTACTGAAATCCTCACCCTTTGTCTGGGAACCCTGCCCAATCTCCTTATAAACATTTGGCAATTTGTGACATTTTACATATATGAAGAGAAGATTTCATGTCCCAGTAAATTTCAACACCATATATAATCTCTATCCTTATGTATCCAATAGAGGAAAAGAAAAAAAAAATCTAAGAAAATAAGACCAAATCTGAAAGAAGGAAACGGAGCACTGTAGTATTGTAAGTGCAGAATGGCAGATGCTAAAGTATTGGCTAATCCCAGCACGGTTAGTATTACAGATTCCCCATGGTAATGAGGGACTCCGGGAGGCCTACAACGTAGAATGTAGCAAACCTTATGAATGTATAGAATATAAGGAATATAATCATGGACTCATTTGCTGTCAATAGCAAAAAATGTTATTTCTTCCTTTGCCTTTTATTAGACTTTTTTTTTAATCTTTGTGTTTTGAATTCTCTTAAAGACCCTTAGGAATAAAGGACCTACATTATTATTCGATTTTATTTTTCATTTTGGTGACCCTTCCATTCAGAATTCATTTTGGCTAAAAATCTTTCTGCAGCAAGGCAGTGTATAAAAATCTAAATACAAATATGCCAATTGAGTAGCATTTTCTCATTTTCAGGCTCAATAGTAAATTATGACATTTTATGCACTTTCATCCTGGTATTCTATTCTGAAACAGTTCCCTGAACTTGATGTTGTGACTGCATCTAAACTTCACTCTGCCTCATCCTTGTGAAATCTAGATGGATGAAAAGGTGTGAGGTATGTTTTCCAAATGTCAATATTGGTGTATATATTCTCTAACCCAGAGAGTCTGGTGAGACTGAAGGAACCAGAATCTGCTGAAAATCATAAGACAGTTGTTAACAAATCCTTGATGTTGGAGCATTGAATGAAATTGGAGGGAAACAGGGAGATGGGCCCTGTTTACTTATTTTCCTAAGTATTTAAATTGCTCTATTTCAAAACTATCACTTTGAGTTCTAACCTTTGGGAGCACCTTTTTTTCTAGGATATTACCATATTATATATCACTCAAATTTTTTCTTCCTGAAACAGGAAATAAGAGATGGAAATACAATTTTTTTTCATATGTATGGGAAACATGGCAAGAGAGGGAGAGGATTAGAATAAAGACAGATGATGAAAATTATTAAGATATACCATGTAATTTTGCCTTAGTGGCTGAATAAGACCAAAAAAAGTGTTTTATAAACACATAATTCCACCTGACATATTTTTAGTTTAGTTAGCATAATTTCTTATTTTTCAATAGTGGCTTTCCACTAAAAATTCATAATATGCCTTACTCTGCCTTTAATACTAGGTTTCCTTTTCCTGGGGAAGTATTTGCTTTCCATTTCTCCTTCTATCTGGTGTTTATATGGGTTGCCTTTTGTTGTTGGTAGTAGCTCTTTTTCTAAAATGTCTATAAATCCAGTTCCTGAAAATTGTGTATGATGTTAAGTATTTTTAGTCTTATCCGGAAAATACTCGTGCAGAAATTGCCAACTAAAATTGTATCTCTTTCACAAAGTGACATTTCACAACATAGTCATATATAATTATGCTGGCCCTATATTATGATTCTTTTATGTAATTCAAAATACAATCCAATGTACATTTCCCATTAATTGGTTTTATATAAGACACTTAAAAGATTAATTTTACCAATCTAGGATACATCAGCATGGTTGTTTATGCTACCCGTCTTAAATGTCTCAATGAATTTTTGTAGGAAAATGATTTCCTCTTCTTTCTAATTAAATTGCCATATATAAGATATTAACGTAACAGGGTGGCTTTTCTGCAGCGGCACCAGACATTGGAGCATGCTCTGCTTTTTCCGTGTGGTACATCCATATCTTTAAACCTTGGGTTATGCTTTTGCTCCCTTGCTAACATTTTACTCCTATATCACAGTGGGGTTTGTTTGTTTGTTTTTGTACCTTTCAGGAACACCTTCCTGGCAGAATTCATTCCTTCTTTTGCTTGACCTCCCTTTCCTGTCAGTGTTTTGCTAGACTACATCTGGTCTTGGTTGTGATTCTCACTCAGGGTCTGGTGATCTTCACCGGTTTTGCTCCTCATTAAGGAGCTAGCTTTCTGAAAGGAGGCCATGTGTATGGGCTAAAATCTAAGTAGGTAGGCTGAGATTCGGGAACAGTTGTTTTTGCTTGACTTCTACTCTTTTCACCACTTTTCTGAACATGGATATATTTCAATTAGAAAAAAAAATTGGCTTTTCTACCAAAACCAAAGTGTAAACTTTTCCTCTTATGAAATGCCTTATAAACGCTGTTCTTATTCATTCTTCAGTGTATTCAACATAAACACTATTTTTAGATCTTTGCCATACTTTGTTTATTGCATTGAATGAAATAATATATTTATAAGGTATATGTATTGAATGTGAAAAATGAATGTTTTACTTTAGATAATCTGTTTCTAAGCGAATTAATTATTTTAGCCAATTGTTTGCTTCCTTATATGGTTCAGGACTGATTCATAAACCAGTTTTTCTCAGTGGAAAGAGCTAAAAGTACTTGGAAAGGGATTTTTATGTAAATATTCTGAGACAGAAAAAAGAGAAAATAACAGAACTTAGTGTGTTCAGATAAATATAAATTAGATAAAATCATGCAAACAATTGAAAATATAAATTTTGGGTTATATTCACTTTTCAAATATTGTTAAAACTTTGTGTAAGTGAGATAGAAATTTAAAAAAAGAATTGACTGTGAGTTTTATTAACACTACCTCAAATGTGTAAAGTTATGCTTCCATTTCACTCTTAAACATTTGTTTTTCCTTTAAGTACTTAGAAGAATTCATTACCAAACTGACTATTTGTGCATTTTAGACTTTCATGGGATAGCTGTTTCAGATGAACTTTAACAGGTGGCATTCACATCATGCATATTCAGGCTTCCCAGTGATGGCAAATGCAAAGAGTCGGGTCCAGACATATAAAAAATATTGTTTTCCTAGACACTTTTCCTGTAATAGGACACATCTCCACCTGGAACAAATCCACACGAACTTCAAAGTGTAATAAATCCCATCCAAACTTATTAGCTCTTTCATTTCCTAGACTTACTTCTCCTGTGTTATGTCCTCCTCAAATTATACCACTGCATGTTATAATTCTTAGTCAAAATTGCCTCTTCCTTCTGACTCCTTCCCTACCTTCACACTCAGATTGTTGGTAGATGATTCGGTTAACCCCACTGTAATCTTTGCTCTGCCATTCCACTTCTGCTACCCTATCTTTCTTCTTATTACCTTGACAGAGACATTCATTATTGTTAGACATCTGGGTGATTTTTGCTTTCTCCAGAAAGAATTCAAGTTTGTTTCTGGCCTTCTTTTAGGGTAGGAGCACATAACCTTAATCCAGTTAGGAATGAGATATTTGTAGCTGAGTTTATCCATTTGAGGCTGATCTATTTCTAATTCATCCCTATTGCAGGGTGTGAATCTCTGAGCCTCTCTTCATTATTGGAAACAGAACTCTCATTTCTTCCCCCATATTCCACACCTACTTTTAGCCTCTTCAGTTTATAGAGAGTTTGCTGAGCTTCTGATCCTGTCAGTTACTCATTCAGCTCATCTAGCCTTTGAGCTAATGCTTAGACTCAGCAAATGGTTTAATATTGAAGAACCAGTAAATACTGGAATTATTTGTGTTCACTTTCCTCCTCCAAGGACTGAGGCTGATCAAGTCCTACCTTTCTCACTCTCTAATGTCTTCAAACTTAAAAGAAAAATTTTAATGTAAGTGCACATAACATAGAATTTACCCTTTTTAAAGTGAACAATACAGGGTCATTTAGTACATTCATAAAATTGTGCAGCTACTCCTTCTACCTTGTTCCCAAATATTTTATAATCTCCACCGAAAACCCTATAACCATAAAGCAATTACTTTCCATTACTGCTCTCACCCTCCAGCTCCTGAAAACCATCACTTTTCTGTCTCTATCAATTTACCTATTCTGGGTATTTCATATGAATGGAATCATATAATATGCAACCTTTTGGTCTGGCTTCTTTCACTTAATATGTTTCCAAGAGTCATTTATGTTGTAGTATGTATTCATACTTCATTTTTTTGGCTGGATACTATTCCATTGTATGTATAGATCCATTTTGTTGATCTAGTCATCTATTGATAGACATTTGGGCTGTTTTGACCTTTTGGCTATTGCAAATAGTGTTGCTTTGAACATACATGTCCAAGTATTTGTTAAGTACCTGTTTTCAGTTCTTTGGGGTATATACATAGAAGTGGAATTGCTGGGTCACGTGGTAATTCTATGTTTAACTTTTTGAAGAATTATCAAGGTGTTTTTTACAGTAGCTTAACAATTTTACATCCTTACAGCAATACATGAGGATTCTGATTTCTCTACATCCTTGCTAATAGTTATTATATGCTGTTTTGTTTTTATTATTTTTTTTCAAATAGTAGCCATTCTAATGGGTGTGAAGTAATATCTCCCTCTGGTTTTGATTTGCATTTCTCTGATGACTAATTTTGTGCTACTTTTCATGTGATTCTTAGTCATTTCTGTATCTTATTTGGAGAAACAGCTCTTCAAGTCTTTGACCTCTTTAAATTGGGCAGTTTGACTTTTTGTTGTTGTTGAGTTGTAAGAGTTCTTTGTGTATTCTGGATATTCTACACTTCTAATATAATATGATTTGCAAGTATTTTATTACATTCTGTAAGTCACCTTTTCATTTCTTTGCAGTGTCCTTTGATGAATGAAAGTTTTTAATTTTGGTAAAGTCCAATTTACCTCTTGTTTTTCTCCTTTGGCCATGCTTTTCGTGTCATATCTAAGAATCCACTGCCAAATTCAAGGTCATGAAGAAACAATCTTATGTTTTCCTCTAAGAGTCTTAAGGTTTTAGTTCATATGTTTAGTTGTTAGTTCATTTTGAGTTATTTTTTAAATATGCTGTAAGGTAGGGATTCAACTATTCTTTTATATGTAGATATCTGGTTATTTCATCACAGTTTTTTTTAATAGTTTAAAGGTTTATTAAATTTCAGTTAGTTAACATATAATGTAATGTTAGTTTCAGGAGTAGAATTTAGTGATTCATCACTTACATCAGCACAGTTTTTGAAAAGACAGTTCTTTTCCTATTGAAAGATCTTGGCAGTCTTGTTAAAAATCATTTAGATACAGATGCATGGGTTTATTTCTGGACTCTCAATTATCTTCCATTGGTCTAGATTTCTAGCCTACGTCAGTACTACACTGTTTTGATTACTGTAGCTTTGTAGTAAGTGTTACTAATTGGAATATGGGTTCTCCAACTTTTCTCCTTGTTTTTCTCTATTGTTTTAGCTCTTCAGGGTCTTTGTAATTCCATATGAATTTAATATGAATAATGATATATTTGTAGACCACTTTGAGTAGTTTTGCAATCTTAATAATATTGTCTTCTAATTCATGAACATGGGATGTGTTACTCTGTATTTCGGTCTTTTTTATTATTTTTTCAGAAATATCTTTTCAGAAATACAGTTTTCTCAAATAGAGTTTTGAATAAACTTTATTACTTTAGAGCAGGTTTAAGGTCACCATAAAACTGAGAAGAAAGTACAAAGAGTTCCCATATAGGGCATGCCTCTCCCCCCTCACCCCACCTTAAAATCCCCACTATTAACATTGGCCACCATAGTGGTACATTTGTTACAATGGATGAGTTTAAATTGTCATATTATTACCATTTAAAGTCCATAACTTACATTAAGGCCCACTTTTGGTGGTGTACATTCTGTGGGTTTTGACAAATATATAATGATCTATAATCCATTTTTATAGTATCATACAAAGTATTCTCACTGCCTCTGTGTTCTGCCCGTTCGTCCCTTTTTCTCCCCAAATCCCTGGCAACTACTGATCTTTTTATTACCTCCATAGTTTTCTCCATTTTGCCTTTACCAGAATGTCACATAGTTGAAATCATACAGTTTGTAGCCTTTTAATACTGCCTTCTTTCACTTGGTAATATGTGTTTAAGTTTCTTCCATGTCTTTTCATGAATCACAATTGATTTACTTGTTCTCCTTTTAAAGGACATTTTGATTGCTTTTAGGTTTTAGCACTTACAATAAAGCTATGATAAATGCTTGTGTGCAGGTTTTGGTGTGGACATAAGTTGTTAACTCCTTTGGGCAAATATCAAAGAGCACAATTGCTGGATTATATGATAAGATAATGTTTAGTTTTGTAAGAAACGGTCAAACTGTCTTCCAAGGTGACTCTACCACTTTGCGTTCCCATCAGCAATGAATGAGATTTCCTGTTACTCCATATTCTCACCAGTATTTGGTATTGTCAGTATTTTGGCTATTGGCCATTCTAACAGGTATATAGTAGTATCTTGTTGTAACTTTCAAATGTATTGATTCTGCTTATAGTACTTGTTCACTCTTCCCATTAGATAATAAGATACTCAATAGTAAGTTTATATTACTATGGTAATATAATACATAGTAAGCTTTATACTGTTAAAAGTAAATATTATTTACCTTTGTATCATGTATATACTGTGTGTGTGTGGTGTTTGGCTTCCACAAAACAACAAAATTTTTAAAAGAAAATGATACTGGGGCGCCTGGGTGGCTCAGTCGGTTAAGCGTCCGACTTCAGCCAGGTCACGATCTCGCGGTCCTTGAGTTCGAGCCCCGCGTCAGGCTCTGGGCTGATGGCTCAGAGCCTGGAGCCTGCTTCCGATTCTGTGTCTCCCTCTCTCTCTGCTCCTCCCCCGTTCATGCTCTGTCTCTCTGTCTCAAAAATAAATAAACGTTAAAAAAAAAATAAAAAAAAAAAGAAAATGATACTAACTTATTTTGCCTTTCTTAATCAATATATTCTTAGTGTTAATTATGAGTTTACCAAAGCAGAGCTAGGTATATGGCAATATGAAGTATATGTTGTAATAACAGCCTGAATGACATTGTAATATGTTTGAAAAATATAAGAAATAAACAGATGATCCTTGGAGATTTTATTGTCAGGCATCTATTATAACAATCTATATTAGGGAATGGACTACATTAAACCACCCCTAAAATATGGTGGCAGCTTTCTAAAACTAAGGTGATTTCTAGACACATAGAAACTGTTGAGGGTGATGGATATATTTATTATCTTGATTGTAGTGATGGTCTCATGGGAAGTCAATAAGTCAAAACATGAAATTGTGTGTTTTTTAAAAAGTTCATCTCATTATACCTTAATTTCGCCTCAAAAAGCTGTGAATAAAAAGAACCATATTTTATTTAAATAATTAATTTATTTTTATTTTAGAGAGAGAGAGAGAGGGAGAGTGTTAGTGGGGGTGGGGGCAGAGGAAGAGAGAGAATTTTAAGCAGGCTCCACATTCAGTGCAGAGTCTCACATGGAGTTCAGTCCCACAACCATGAGATCATGACCTGAGCTGAAATCAAGAGTTGGACACTTAAATGACAGAGCCACTGTGGCATTCCTAAAAAAAATAATTTTTAAAAGCAACTTGGATTTATTCCAGTCTAGCCATTTCTTTATTTTTCTCCTGAGATACCCTAATTGTCAAAAATGTACTTTTTTTCAAAATTATAGACCAGAGGTAAATTAAGTAGCTATTTTTTTCATATTAAATCAATTATATCAGATGCCTTCTAATTTTTAACTTTAGCTTAACTTGATAATTTCTCTAGTCAAGTTGAACTAGCTAGCCTACAAGGAGCCATGTTGAAATTAAAGTATTAAATACTAGAAATATGAATATGCAGGCAATCATATTGGCTCAAAACTGTATCATTGTGGTCTCCTATGGAAACCAGTTCATCTGCAGATGGACAAGTGCACCTGCACATAATCATTCAGACCAGTCCTGAATTTAGAAAATTATTTGTGAATAATTTAATAAATTCCTTAAATCTATAAAAAATTTACAGTCAATGTAATATTTAATGTTGGGAGACTAGATGCTTTGTCCATTCCTATTTAATACTGTGTTGAAAGTCTTAGCTAATACAATAACACAAGGAAAAATGCATATGAAACGGGAAGGATGACATAAACCTGTCTTTTCACAAATGACGTCATTGTCTATATAGAAAATTTCAAAGAATCAGCAAAAGGCTTGTAGGGTTAATAAGCTATTATAGCAAGTTTTTAGGTTAACAGGCTAATTCATAAGGACATTTACTTTATATACCAGCAATGAAAAATTGGAGTTTAAAATTCAAAGCATAGGGGCGCCTGGGTGGCGCAGTCGGTTAAGCGTCCGACTTCAGCCAGGTCACGATCTCGCGGCCCGTGAGTTCGAGCCCCGCATCAGGCTCTGGGCTGATGGCTCAGAGCCTGGAGCCTGTTTCCGATTCTGTGTCTCCCTCTCTCTCTGCCCCTCCCCCGTTCATGCTCTGTCTCTCTCTGTCCCAAAAATAAATAAACGTTGAAAAAAAAATTAAAAAAAAAAATAAAATTCAAAGCATAATACCATTTACATTAACACTAGAAAAATAAAATAACATTAGTAAGTACAGATCCTTATTAGGAAAACTATAAAATTCTGATGAAAGAAGTACAAGAAAATCAAAATAATATGAGAGGTATTCCATGTCCTTGGATGGAAAGACTCCATATTGCTAAAATTTCAAATCTTGCCAAAACAACCTGTTTAATATAATCACAGTCAAAATTCCAGTAAGGTATTGTTTTTGAGTTTATTTATTTATTTTGAAAGAGAGTGTGCATGTGTAAGCGAGGGAGGAGCAGAGAAGGGGAGACAGAATGTCAAGCAGCTTCCATGGTCAGCACAGTGCCCATTGCAGGGCTTGATCCCACGAACCAGGAGATCATGACCTGAGCCTAAATCAAGAGTGAGCAGCTTAACTGACTGAGCCACCCAGGTGCCTCTCCAATATGTTCTTTTGATTCTGCAGTTTATATGGAAAGTCAAAAGACTTAAAATAGCCAACATGATACAGAAGAAGAAAAAGTCAGAGGACAGACACTATCAAACTTCAGGACTTAATATAAAGGTAGCATAATCAAGACAGTATGGTGTTGATAAAAGAATGTAAAACTGGGTCAGTTGTTATCAACTTTGATACAGGAGCAATGGCAATTAAAGGATAAAGGATAGTCTTTTTAACACATGGTTCTGGAGAACTGGACATCCATATACAATAAAAAAAAAAGAATCTAGATGTAGTGCCTTTTACAAAGATTAACTCAAAATGAATCATAGACCTAAATATAAAGTACATAACTATAAAATTTCTAGAAGATAAGCTAGAAGAATATCTGTTTGACATTGGTTTTGGCAATGATTTTTTAAATGGAACCAAAAGTGTATTCCATGAAAGACAAATGCGATAGGTTGTTTTTTTTTTTTTTTTAAATTAAAACCTTCTGCTCTGCAAAATACACTGTTAACAGAATGAAAATGCAAGCCAAAGATGGAGAGAAAATATTTGCAAAACACCTATCTGATGAAGGACTTGTATCCAAAATATACAAATAAATCATACAATTCAATAATAAGAAAACAAACAACTGAATTAAATATGGATAGAAGACCTGAACAGATACCTAACCAACAAGATATACAGATGACAAATAAGCATATGAAAAGAAGCTCAACATAATTTGTCATTAGGAAATTGAAAATTGTGACAGTGGAATACTACTATCAGATATTGTATACACTTATTAGAATGACTAAAATCCAAAAACACTCACAATAAATGTTGACAAGAATACGGAGAAACAGGAATTATCGCTTATTGCTTGTAAAATGCAAAATTATCAATAACCATTTTGAAAAGTTGTTTGTCAATTCCTTAAAAATCTTAACATAGCCTTACTGTATGACCCTGCAGTCATGCTCCTACATATTTATCCAATTGAGTTGAAAATGTATATCTACACAAAAAGCTGCATATAAATGTTTATAGCAGCTTTATTCATAGTTGCTAAAACTTAGAAGTAACTAAGGTGTTCTTCAATAGCTGAATGAATAAATAGTGGTTCATCCATATAATATGTTATTCAGTGACAAAAAAATTAGCTATCAAGACACACACAAAAAGAAATGGAGGAAACTTAAATTCATATTAGTAAGTGAAAGAAGCCTATCTAAAAAGACTATATACTGTAAGATTCCAACCATATTATATCCTCCAAAAGGCAAAACCATAGATGCAGTAAAATGATCAGGGGTTGCCACAAGAAGGGGAGGGGAAGGAGGGGTGCACCAGTATAGTAAAAGAATGGGGTTTGTAGGGCTATGAAGCTATTTTCTATGATGCTGTAATTAATGGTGGATTTATAACATTACATGTTTTTAAAACTAGAGCTATAGAACACAAAGTGAATTTTAATATAAACTATGGATATGTTAACTAAACATAAATGAATACTAAATAAAATAAAGCCAGATATAATTTTGCATTAGTACTAATCAATATTCATAGAATTTTGTTTTCAATTATTTTGTGCACTTAATTAAGCCCTACTTTCTAATCTAATATTTGTACCTTTCTCCTGTGTTTGTTTACCAATGTCCCACTAATCACCAATCTCATGCTCTATCTCAATTTTTATTTTCCTCTGACATTCTGTAACTGTAAATATAGTGCAGCAATTTGGGCACCATTATTTGCTTTACATTATATGAAAGTGCTCTAGTTTTCCACTTATTTGTCCAATATATTCCCCATGGTCTCTGCTTGGTCCCTGCCCACATAAATGGAGCCCTGCCCTTATCTCATGCTCATTTTCTCTATCACAAAAGTCACTTTTGTGACTTTATTTGCCAATTCTATTTCTATGTAGTCGAATGTTCATCATTGTCTTATATTTAAATTACTGACTAGGATATTTGAAAACTTCTATAAAATTCTTCCTATGTGATCTTTCACCTCAAAATTCAGCATATTTAAAATTAACATTTAAAAATGATGAATTTGTCATCATTTTCCAAAATGGTTACCTTCTAATTCCACTGAAATTTGCTCTCATTGTTGTAAGAACTTGGGTTTGAATTGTTAGAGAACTTATTTCAAATTCCCTCTTTCCCCATAGCTAAACTCCCATTGTTTTAGCTCTTTTATCCATTTCTTTCATCTGATTCCCATCATCACTACCAGGTTCTGACCACCTCATAACTGAGGCCATTGCTGAAGCCTGCTAATTGTCACTCTGCTTCTACCATTTATTCCTTCCAACCCATCTGTCAAATTCTGGTGAATTGATTATCTGTTAATACCATTTTCACGCATCAGTTTTGCTTCAAAAACACAAAATTCATTTGTCATAGGCTGGCATTCATAGTCTTTTATAACTCAACACTTAGATACCTCTTCAGATTTAGCTCTCAGTACACAAATGCACCAGCCCCACCCAGCAAAACACAACTATTGATTTGTTCACAGAACTTGCCTATAGGAGTTTAAGGTACACATTCCCGTTTAATGTATTTTGTTCCCATTCTTACTTTCACCCAAATGTCAGCCTCCCACTCATATCTTACCTTTTATCTGCTCACTTTTCTCAATTTCTATAGCTTTTATGATTTTACTCTTACATTTTACTGTGGATCATCTTTTTATGTCCTTTCCCCACAACACGATTGCAAGTTCTTGTCTGGGATGGTGGGGGTTTAGTGTTCCCAGCCCAGATAATGGCTATAATTTATATCCTGGGGTTCAGTGTTTTCTACATTGAATGGTAAACTTGAAGCCAGAAAAAGTCAATAAGGGAAAAATACCATGAAAGAGTTTTCTCTTCTGAAGGAAATGTGGAATGTTTTGACATTTGTTTATTCAAAAATGCTTATTGATATCTTACTCTTTGTAAGAACCAGGACTAAGTCTCAAGATACCAACAATGAAGAAAACACTTTGAAGCTTTTATTAATTAATATTCTAGGCATACTGCATTATGCCTTTTCAATTTCCTGGGACCCATGCCTTAAAAAAAAATATCAGGCATATGCTTTGTAAATATTTGCATGGTTGGGGGGCGGATCCTAGTACCTTAAAACAGAAAGAACATTCATTAGGGAAAAAAAATACTTAAACCAGAGCCATATGTGTCCTTCCCTTTGTGGCCATATTATGCCAAGGAGATAGGTCTTTAACTTTGTTTTATACATCAACACAAAGAAGTTTTTTCCAGGCAGACCACAGGCTATGCCAAATTGGCCACAGTGAAATCTAGAGAACAGGTCTTCCTATATTACAAATTTATAAGCCATGAGGATAGAAGTCATCCAATTATCTCCATTTTCGGAGGTCATAATGTCAATATTTCTTTCTGCTTTCTCTAACTTACTTTGAAATAAGTTTGCACTTTTTGGTGATTAATGAATTATAATTATGATTAATGAATGATACTAAAAATAATGAATTATGTATAAATCATACTCCATTGTTTCAGTTCATCTGAAATTTCTTGGGATTTTTACATTTGAATCAACCAGAAACTGGTTATGCAACAGAGTACAGTACATCTTTTCAGCAAGACTTAGAAAAAACATACCCTTTAGGTTTTTGTTGAAAATTAGAAATTTGTTAATTTTGGATTTTTTATATCACTACCTGCACCCTGGTAATTTAATAAAGATTGCAAAAGTTCAGAATGAATTCCTTCTAAATCCTCTAAATTCATTCTAAATTAAGGTTGATTGGCAACCTTAATAATTACATGGGATCATTAAATCCAAAGATGGTAATATCAGCCTCTGCTAATAATCACTAGAACCACAGTTATATCAAACATAACTACAGAAGTAGGGAGAAAAAGAAGAAAAAAAAAACACATCAAAGAATAGACAGAACATACAGAAAATATATATCAATATGACAGACTTAAATCTATATGAGTAATTACAGTAATGTTCTCTGTACCACACTTACCAGGAAGCATTTGTCAGCTTTAATGTAACAGCAAAGCCAAATAGCAGTGTATGCCTATAGTAAATACACTTAAAATATAAAGATGCAAATAAATTAAAAGTAAATGGGTAGAAACAGATATCCAATGCTAGCATTAACCAAAAGAAATCTGGAATGGTTATATTAATATTAGGCAAAGTAGATTTCAGAGCCAAAATATCACTAGCCACTTCTGAAGAAAGCGATCTCTTAATGGTAAAGAGTCTACATTAAGATGGCATAGAAATTCTAAATATTTATCACCTAATAATAGAGTGCCAACATACATGAAGGAAAAACTTAATCGAATTATAAGAAAGTAAAGAAATCCACTATTATAGTCATAAATTGCAATACCAGCCCTCTCAAAAATGAACATGTAGCAATCAGTAAGGATATAAAACTTAAATACTGTCAACTAATTTAGTTTAGCATTTATACAACATTTCATGAAAAACAGCAGAATACACTTCTTTTAAATTTTTTCTAGTGCATAGGGAAACTTGAGATTGAAGATCTTTGGAGCTATAAAATAAGCCTCAATAAATGTAAAAGGTTTCAAGTCTTACAAAATGCATCCTTTGAATACAATGGAACTAAATTAGAAATCAGTAATAGATCTCTAGAAAACACTCAAGTATTTGGAAAATAAATAACACACAACAATAACCATGTATCAAAGAATAAATCATAAAAGTAATAAATATTTTAAACTAAATAAAAACAGAAACATGACATCAAAATTTATCTTTATTCTTAGATGATCTTTTCATACATATATATGGAATATCTGTGTCTACAAAATGCCTACTAGAACTAATCAGTGAGTTTAGCAAGGTTATGGGGTGCAAAACTAAGACTAATTGTATTTTTATATGCTAGCAACAGCATTTAGAAACAAAGTAAAAAGGGAATACCATTTATAATAGCATGAAAAATTATAACAAAATTTATGCAACAACTATATGCAAAAGGCTCTAATACACAGTGTGAAAAAAAGTTCTAAATAAGTAGAACAATGTATCAAATTCATAGATCATAAGGCAGAAGATTTTTATGATGGCAATCCTATCCAAATTGATAGGATCCATATAATACCAATTCAAATGTTATTAGTTTTTTATAGGAATTGACATACAAATTCTAAAATTCATAATGAAATTCAAATAATCTAGCATAGTAAAGTACGTTTGAATAAGAAGAACAAAGTTTGAGAATTAATACTACCTGATTTCAATGCTTACTATAAGTCTACAATAATCAAGAAAATATGTTGTAAAATTAGAAAAGTACATTAGTGGAACAGAATACAGGATCAGAAATAGTTTCACACGTCTATGGACAACTGGTGTTTAACAAAGAAGACTATGTTTTCACCACTGACAAGACTGTATTTTCTCTACTGCATTGTTTTTGCTTTAAGACAAGTATAGTCTTCACAGTATATCATGCTGCAACAATTGGTTATCCAAATACAAAAGAAAAATGAACTTTGATCCATACCTTGTATGCTAAACAGAAATAACTTAAAACATTTCATAAACCTAATGTAAAACCTAAAACTATAAAACTGGTAGAACATAGGAGAAAATATTTGTTTCCATGGGTTAGACAAAGATTTTAAGTAAGATTTTTCTAAATATAATACCAAAAGCACAACACATAAAAATGTTGATAAGCTGGACTTCTATTTTTCAAGAGACACTATTAAGAGAATATAAAGACAAGACAAAGACTGGGATAAAATAAATTCAAATCACATTTTGATAAAGTACTCATGTCAAAATATGTACTGAACTCTCAAAACTCAATAAAAAACAAAACAGGAACAGCTATACTAAAATAAAACAACTCAGTAGCAAGATGGGCAAAAGATTTGAACAGACAACTCACCAAAGAAATTACACAGGTGGGAAATAAGCACATGAAACCATATTCAACAATATTCATCAAGAAAATGTGAAATAAGACCACAATGTGCTATCACTACACCCCTATTTTAAAGGGCTAAAGTTAAGAAGACTGACTATATTAAATATTGCAAAAGATAGGGACTCATATTCTTGTACACTGTTGGTAGAGTTTTAACTTAGTACACTTTGGAAAAGGTTTTGGCTGTGCTTAAAAAGTGAAATACACACTTACCATATGATCCATACGTTCTGCTCCTAGGTATTTTCTCAGGAGAAATTGAAGATGTGTACGTGAATGTTCACGGGAATGTTCACAGCAGCTTTATTAGTTATAGTAAAAAACTGCAAAATACTCAATGTCCATCAACACATGAATGTATTAACAAATTATAGAATATCCACATAATGGATTTTTTCAACAATAAAAGTGGGTAAACTTGGTGCATGCAACAAGTTGGATGACTCACACATGCAGAGTGAAAAAAAGCCAAAAGGAAAGAATATAGTTCCTACTTTATTATTCCATTCAAAGAACATTTTAGATAATGCTTAAAATTATGTTGATCCACATTGCACTTTGAATGAGTCACTTGTCTATGCATGATTTTGTAATGACATGCATTAGTTAGTTATTGGAAAATATCTGTAACAGAATTACATTGTCAAGCTGATGGCCTATAAAAAATTTCTAAGATGATAATTTCCATTTGGAAGCTAGAATTACTGTTGAAGTAGCTGGATTACTTAGTTCAGTTTCTTGAAAATGTTTCTAGGTACTAAAATTTGAATAACTATAATTTGACCACTATTCTTTTATGTCAAAAGATTTCCAGGAAAAAAATGGTAGTTAGGCTCACAAATCAATCATAAAAGTGATTTTCCGTGAGACATCCACTATATTTCATTATGCTACAGAGGTGTATTGTGAGCATTCCCATCTTGTCACATGGAATATTATAAAGATATGCACTCCAAGATTCAGATGAATAAAATTAACATTTTTAACTGCTTCATAAAGAACGTTTTCAGTGTAACTGTTTTTTTTTTTTTCTTGTTGTTTTGCATTGCTGGTTTATGGTGCTGAAGAATACAGTGACTCCTACCTAGTACAATTTATTTTATTTTATTTATTTTATTTTACACCCAAATTAGTTAGCATATAGTGCAACAATGATTTCAGGAGTAGATTCCTTAGTGCCCCTTATCCATTTAGCCCATCCCCCTTACCACACCCCCTTCAGTAGCCCTCTGTTTGTTCTCCATATTTATGAGTCTCTTCTGTCTCGTCCCCCTCCCTGTTTTTCTATTATTTTTGTTCCCTTCCATTATGTTCATCTGTTTTGTCTCTAAAAGTCCTCATATGAGTGAAGTTATATAGTATTTGTCTTTCTCTGACTAATTACACTTAGCATAATACCCTCCAGTTCCCTCCACGTAGTTTCAAAAGTCAAGATTTCATTCTTTTAGATTGCTGAATAATACTACATTGTGTGTGTGTGTGTGTGTGTGTGTGTGTGTGTGTGTGTGTGTGTGTGTATTACATCTTCTTTATCCATTCACCCACTGATGGACATTGGGCTCTTTCCATACTTTGGCTAATGTTGATAGCACTGGTATAAACATTGGGGTGCATGTGTCCCTTCAAAACAGCACACCTGTATCCCTTGGATAAATACCTAGTAGTGCAATTGCTGGGTTGTAGGGTAGTTCCCTTTTTAGTTTTTTGAGGAACCTCCATACTGTTTTCCAGAGTGGCTGTGCCAGCTTGCATTCCCACCAACAATGCAAAAGAGATCCTCTTTCTCCACATCCTCGCCAACACCTGTTGTTGCCTGAATTGTTAATGTTAGCCATTCTGACAAGTGTGAGGTGGTATCTCACTGTAGTTTTGATTTGTATTTCCCTGATGATGAGTGATGTTGAGCGTTTTTTCATGTGTCGGTTGGCTATCTGGATGTCTTCTTTGGAGAAGTGTCTATTCATGTCTTTTGCCTATTTCTTCACTGGACTATTTGTTTTTTGGGTGTTGAGTTTGAGAAGTTCTTTTTAGATTTTGGATACTAACCATTTATCTAATATGTCATTTGCCAGTATCTTCTCCCATTCTGTCGGTTGCCTTTTAGTTTTGCTGCTTGTTTCCTTTGCTGTGCAGAAGAGTTTTATTTTGATGAGGTCCCAGTAGTTCATTTTTTCTTTTGTTTCCCTTGCCTCCTGAGACGTGTTGAGTAAGAAGTTGCTGTGGCCAAGATCAAAGAGGTTTTTGCCTGCTTTCTCCTTGAGGATTTTGATGGCTTCCTATCTTACATTGAGGTCTTTCATTCATTTTGAGTTTATTTTTGTGCATGGTGTAATAAAGTGGTCCAGGTTCATTCCTCTGCATGTCACTGTCCAGTTTTCCCAGCACCACTTGCTGAAGAGACTGTCCATATTCCATTGGATATTTTTTCCTGCTTTGTCAAAGATTAGTTGGCCATACCTTCGTGGGTCCATTTCTGGGCTCTGTATTCTGTTTCATTGATCTGAGTGTCTGTTCTTGTGCCAGTACCATACTGTCTTGATTACAGCTCTGTAGTGTAGCTTGAAGTTCAGAAATGTGATGCCTCCTGCTTTGTTTTTTTTTTTTTTTTTTTTTTCAACATTGCTTTGGCTATTTGGGGTCTTTTCTGGTTCCATACAAATTTTAGGAATGTTTGCTGTAGCTCTGTGAAGAATGCTGGTGTTATTTTGTTAAGGGCTGCATTGAATATGTAGATTGCTTTGGGTATTATCGACATTTTAACAATATTTGTTCTTCCTATCCAGGAGCATGGAATCTTTTTCCATTTTTTTGTGTGTGTCTTTTTCAATTTCTTTCATAAGCTTTCTAAAGTTTTCAGTGTAAAGACTTTTCACCTCTTTGGTTAGATTTATTCCTAGGTATTTTCTGATTTTTGTTGAAATTGTAAATTGGATCGATTCCTTGATTTCTCTTTCTGTTGCTTCATTGTTGGTGTATAGGAATGCAACAGATTTCTGTGTGTTGATTTTATATGCTGCAAATTTCCTGAATTCATGAATCAGTTCTAGCAGTTTTTTGGTGGAATCTTTAGGGTTTTCCATATAGAGTATCATGTCATCTGCAAAGAGTGAAAGTTTGACCTCCTCCTGGCTGATTTGGGTGCCTTTTATTTCTTTGTGCTGTGTGATTGCAGCAGCTAAGACTTCCAATACTATGTTGAATAACAGTGGTGAGAGTGGACATCCCTGTCTTGTTCCTGACCTTAGGGGGAAAGCTCTCAGTTTTTCCCCATTGAGGATGATATTAGCGTTGGGTCATTCATAAATGGCTTTTATGATCTCGAGGTATGATCCTTCTATCCCTACTTTCTTGAGGGTTTTTTATCAAGAAAGGATGCTGTATTTTGTCAAATGCTTTCTCTGCATCTGTTGAGAGGATCATATGGTTCCTGTCCTTTCTTTTATTGATGTGATGGATCACATTATTTGTTTTGTGGATATTGAACCAGCCCTGCATCCCAGGTATAAATCCCACTTGGTTGCGGTGAATAATTTTTTAATGTATTGTTGGATCCGGTTGGTTAATATCTTGTTGAGGATTTTTGCATCCATGTTCATCAGGGAAATTGGTCTATAGTTCTCCTTTTTAGTGTGGTCTCTGTCTGGTTTTGGAATCAAGGTAATGCTGGCTTCATAGAATGAGTTTGGACGTTTTCCTTCCATTTCTATTTTTTGGAACAGCTTCAAGAGAATAGGTGTTAATTCTTCCTTAAATGTTTGGTAGAATTCCCCTGGAAAGCCATCTGGCCCTTGACTCTTGGTTTTTGGGAGATTTTTGATTACTAATTTGATTTCCTTACTGGTTATAGGTCTGTTAAAATTTTCTATTTCTTCCTGTTTCAGTTTAGGTAGTGTATGTGTTTCTAGGACTTCGTCCATTTCTTCCAGACTGCCCATGTAATTGGCATATAATTGCTCACAATATTCTCTTATTATTGTTTTTATTTCTGCTGTGTTGGTTGTGATGTCTCCTTTTTCATTCTTGATTTATTTATTTGGGTCCTTCCCTTTTTCTTTTTGATCAAACTGGCTAGGGGTTTATCAATTTTGTTAATTCTTTCAAAGAACCAGCTTCTGGTTTCATTGATCTGTTCTGTTTGTTTTTTTTTTTTAATTTCAATAGCATTAATTTCTTCTCTAGTCTTTATTATTCCCTGTCTTCTGCTGGTTTTGGATTTTATTTTCTGTTCTTTTTCCATATCTTTAAGGGATAAGGTTAGGTTGTGTATCTGAGATATTTCTTTCTTTTTTAGGAAGGTCTGGATTGCTATATACATACTTTCCTCTCATGACTGCCTTTGCTGCAGTCCGCAGATTTTGGGTTGTGGTGTTATCATTTTCATTGGCTTCCATGTACTTTTTAACTTCCTCTTTAACTTCTTGATTAGCCCATTCATTCTTTAGTAGGATGTTCTTTAGTCTCCAAGCATTTGTTATCTTTCTAAATTTTTTCTTGTGGTTGATTTCAAGTTTCATAGCGTTGTGGTCTGAAAATATGCATGATATGATCTCGATCTTTTTGTACTTGTTGAGGGATGATTTGTGTCCCAGTATGTGGTCTATTCTGAAGAACGTTCTATGTGTACTGGAGAAAAATGTATATTCTGCTGATTTAGGATGAAATGTTCTGAACGTATCTGTTAAGTCCATCTGGCCCAGGGTGTCATTCAAAGCCATTGTTCCCTTGTTGATTTTTTGATTAGATGATCTGTCCATTGCTATGAGTGGGGGGTTGAAGTCCCCCACTATTATGGTATTACTATCAATGGGTTTCTTTATGTTTGTGATTAATTGATTTATATATTTGGGTGCTTTCACATTTGGCGCATAAATGTTTACAATTTTGGGGTCTTCTTGGCTGATAGACCCCTTGATTATGATATAATGCCCTTCTGCATCTCTGGATACAGTCTTTATTTTAAAGTCTAGATTGTCTGATATAAGCATGGTTACTCTGGCTTTCTTTTGTTGACCATTAGCATGATAGATGGTTCTCCATACCCTTACTTTTAATCTGAAGATGTCCTTAGGTCTAAAGTGGGTGTCTTGTAAACAGTATATATATGGATCTTGTTTTCTTATCCATTCTGTTACCCTATGTCTTTTGATTTGAGCATTGAGTCCATTGATGTTTAGAGGGAGTACTGAAAGATATGAATTTATTGCCATTATGTTGCTTGTAGAGTTGGAGTTTCTGGTGGTGTTCTCTGATCCTTTCTAATCTTTGTTGCTTTTGGTATGTATGTATGTATGTATGTATATATATATGTATGTGTGTATGTATTTATTTTCATTTTTTCTCCCCTCAGATAATCCCCCTTAAAATTTCTTATAGGGCTAGTTTAGTGGTCACAAACTCCTTTAAATTTTGTTTGTTTGGGAAGATTTTTATCTCTCCTTTTATTTTGCATGACAACCTTGCTGGATAAAAAATCGTTGGCTGAATATTTTTCTGATTCAGCACATTGAATATATCTTGCCACTCATTTCTGGTCTGCCAAATTTCTGTGGACAGGTCTGCTGCAAACCTGATCTGTCTTCCCTAGTAGGTTAAGGACTTTTTTTCCCTTGCTGCTTTCATGATTCTCTCCTTGCCTGAGTATTTTGTGAATTTGACTATGATATGCCTTGTTGATGGTCAGTTTTTGTGAATCTAATGGGAGTTCTCTGTGCTTCCTGGATTTTGATGTCTCTGTCTTTCCCCAGGTTAGGAAAGTTTTCTGCTATGATTTGGTCACATAACCCTTCTGCCCTTATTTCTCTCTCTTCCTCTTCTGGGACCCCCTATGATTCTGATGTTGTTTCTTTTTAATGAGTCACTGATTTCTCTAATTCTTAAATCGTGCTCTTTTGCCTTAATTTCCCTCTTTTTTTCTGCTTCATTATTCTCCATAAATTTTTCCTTTATATCGTCGATTCTCTGTTCTGCCTCATCCATCTTTGCTGCTGCGGCATCCATTCGTGATTGCAGCTCAGTTACAACATTTTTAATTTCATTCTGGCTATTTTTTACTTCTTTTATCTCCACAGAAAGGGATTCTAATCTATTTTCAACTCCAGCTAGTATTCTTATTATCGTGATTCTAAATTCTGATTCAGATATCTTCCTTGTATCTGTGTTGGTTAAGTCCCTGGCTGTTGTTTATTCCTGCTCTTTCTTTTGGGGTGAATTCCTTCATTTAATCATTTTTAAGGGAGCAAAGGAATTAATGAGGTAGAAAAAATTAAAATTAAAAAAATTAAAATATAAAAAATTAAAATCAAAAACTACACACACACACACACACACACACAATCAAGTAAATGATGCTAGATCCTAGGTGTGTTTTGGTCTGGGTGCTGAAAGTGGCTTGATAGATTAGAGAAAAAAGGGGAAAAAAAGAAAAAAAGGAAATTGTTTGAAAATTTGAAAAAATGAATACACTAAAGCAGACTAAAATGAAATGATGGAAGTAAAATAGAATTTGAAAAAATTTACACAAAAGTAAAGTATATAGTAGAAAAAATTAAAGAAAAATATGTTTTATAAAAATTAAAAATAAAATGAATTTTTTCTCTTTCTGTATTCAAGAAAAAGGAACAAAAAAGAGAAAAAAGAAAAAAAGGGAAATAATCTGAAAATTTGAAAAAGTGAATACACTGAAGTAGACTAAAATAAAATGATGGAAGTAAAATAGAATTTGAAAAAAAATTACACAAAAGTAAAAAATATAGTAAAAATATTAAAAATATTTTTAATAAAAATTGAAACTAAAAATTATTTTTTTCTCTTTCTGAATTCTGTGGTTCAGGTTGTGCAAATTGTTGTGTTAATCCTCAGAACAGTTTTCTAGGTGTGCAGGATGGTTTAGTGTTGGCCTGGCTGTATTTCATGGATGGGAGACACACAAAAAACTTCCATGCTGTTCTGCCATCTTGGCTCCCTCTCAAGAAAGATATTTCTTATGTGAAGACAAGGCAAAGGGAATACTTTTTTATCCACAGGCGAGTCACCACAAGGAGGAAACTGGCTGCTCAACCTAAGTCCCGAGTGGGCACGTCCCCACCTAGTACAATTTTTGCCAGCAGTTTTACCCACCATTGTTTTGCACACAGTGAAAAAGACAAATCATGCCTCAGAGCTACTGTGATATAGTTCTGACTTTTCAGCCCCTGAAAAGGTCTTTAAGAATCACGAGGTTTTGCAGACCACATTTTGAAAAATGTTGAAAATGATTTCATAACTAAAGATAGAAAAAAAAATTGAGGTCCTATAAAGACTTTGTTTTTTGTATAAGAAACAAACAAAAAGAACAATTAAAAACACCTGGGAGCTAAAAAAAAAGGAAAGGAGTAAAGTATGTTCTAATATGAAGCAAACTAAAATGTGGAAAGATTTTAAACAGTTGAGAGAGTGTCGCAACTGTTTGATATGTGTATGATACTGTATGCCAGTAACATTTTTCTTTTGGAGTCCAAAGTTTCTGACATTGGAACATATGCAAAGGAAATATAATTCTTATATATTTTTTAGCCAGGAGTGAATAATATTTATATAGTTGTACAATTCAGATCTTGTTTATTTATTTCCAACCTTTAGAATAGACAAATCATGTGGTACTTGGTTGGGATTACAAACTCGATTCATGTTTTAACATTGTGTGAGAGAAGAGCTCACCAAAGACGGGATGTGTCGACAGAAGTCCATTGGCAGGAAAGGTGGAGGCAAGAACAAGGCTGCTAAAAATTAAGAGGCAAGAGATACCATTGAACAAGGAACACAGATTTAAATAAATTACTTAAAGTTACAGTTGCAATGCAGTATAAGCCTACAAATGGTGGCATTTAAAGGAGAAGACTCTGAAGGAATTTGATGGCATGAATAAACTAAATCTTCAGCTTTCAGGGGAGTTGATCAATAATTAACTGTTGAAACTGATAAATCAATATTAGAGTAGAATAGTTATGAAAGTAGCCTCTAACAGATTTAAAATTATACAGAGTAGAATTCTGTTTCTAGGAAAATTGGACTGAACTAAGGAGGAAGAATAATGCTTTTCTTTTTTTTAATGTTTATTTTCTTTATTTTGAGAGAAGGAAAGAGAGAGAGGGAGGGGCAGAGAGAGAAAGGAGAGCGAGAACCCCAAGCAGGCTCCGCATTATCTCTGCAGAGCAGACATGGGGCTTGATTCCACAAACGGTGAGATCATGACTTGAGCTGAAATCAAGAGTTGGACGCTTAACCAACTGAGCCACCCAGGCACCCCAGAATAATGCTTTTCAATATCATGTCATCTGTAGTGTTTTCTTCAAATAAAAGCACTGATTAAATAAATAATTATATAAATAATGTCTATGTTATACATTAATGTGTGTTTGATATGTAGTCATGTAAATTCTTTACATTTAAAATATATTTATATGGTATAGAAATATAATTACAAAGTTATATGATTATTAAAGTAAATAAGTAAATAAATATTTTACTTGTGGTTTAATTCCTATGTGTTGCTCATCCCTCATAATGAAACATGAAAGTTTGATCTCCTTGAATTTATAGGCTTTGTTTATTCTCTATATTTTAATGCATAAGACAGTATCTAGCATATGGTAGGTGCTCAGTAAGTACTGAGTAAGTGTATAGATGCCATGATATTGTGGTAGTCCCAAAGAATACTGTGTTTTGTACTTTAAATAATTTCATCTGATACAACTTAACTTTTCCTCACCTACCGTTCTAGGTAATTCTAGTGTAAAACAAGACTCTAGTCTGGTGGTAAGTCTGTAGAAGAATTAGAATTAGAGAAGAATTCGAAGGGAGTAAAACAATGGTTTTTGAGTGCCAATTCTTAGCCTCATGTATCATTTTATTTAATCTTTACCACATCCATACGTATGAATTATGATAGCAAGACAAATTGCAGTTATCTTGCCTCCCCTGCTTGACCAGTGCTGGACAGATGGAAGAATCTCAATAAATAGTCATTGAAGAAATTCATTGGAAGTTAAAATTATGTTAGTGAGAAATAGAGGAAGCAAAGCATCAGAAAGGTTAAGCAACTTTTTTAGAGTTAACACTGGAACTAGTATATTGTTCGAAATGTTCATGTGGCCAAGCACGAAACCTGCGGATCCATGTTATGTCCTAGTCTGGCACTAGAAACAGACTGCCAACTCTGTGTGATAGTTCAATATTGTGGATTTTGCTTTTTAAATTATCTAGTTTTATTTACTTTCAAGGAAAAGGCTTTGTGTCTGATCCTTAAATGATCGTTTAGCATGAGAATGACGATGTCAGTTCCACCAGTGATTAACAGGCTAATTCCTAGTAGCTACTTTCCTAGACTCCACTACAGTTTTATGGGTGGAAAGCTATTGGCATTGAGTACCTGATTTTCCCATAAAGAAACTTCCAGGAAATTGAGGTACAAGTGATAGTAGCTATTATATTTAACATTCTTACAATGTCTATGAATCTGACTGCCTAAATTTTATCATGTAGCATGTTAAGGAATGAGATTAAATTAAGCCTTGATTTATCATTGACTTAGAAGCTTTACCAAGCAACTGAGTTCAGTCATGATGTCCTAATCCAGACATATTCCATTTTCTGTTAAATATGTCCATGCCATTTTTTAAAAAAGTAAAACACAAAAACCAAGAGAAAAACCACACCTAACCTATGGATGCTGGCCAAAATGCAGCTTTTGATTTGGCATTCTCTGTACCAAGAGTCTGTGTTGTACTCAGTAACCAGACTAATAATAAATGTCACATAAATCCCTAAAAATAGACCACTGCCAGTTTTGATATAGTCTGCAAATGGTTGGAAAAACAATATTAGTCAGTCTTTCAAGGATGTTCTCTTTTTTGTTAGCTTGTTTTAATATTCCAAGATAATGTTAGATGATAGAAATAAATTGCATTGGCTCAGTTCTGAAAAGCATTTCAAACCCAATAAGTGGCTGCTGATTTCACATTGTTCTGTCTAGCTTCTTTCTGACTTATACTGTATGAGTTGTGTTTAGTTCAGGTCCAGTATTTAGAAAGTCAAACCAAAAGCATGTGGGTATTTTCTGGTTTGAAGTGTGTGTGGATCAGGAATAACCTAGAGAAGAAAGAAAAAGTCCGCTTTTAAAGTAGGTTAAGTTGCTGATGCCACTCAAGTCTAATGGATCCTTAAGTCTTATAGATATTTCAATAATTACCACCAAATAGAATGTAAAAGGTATTTAAGTTTTTTAATGTTTATTTATTTTTGAGAGAGAGAGAGAGACAGACAGACAGACAGACTCTGAGAGGGGGACAAGCAGAGAGAGGAGACCCAGAATCTGAAGCAGGCTCCAGTCTCGAGCTGTCACCCCAGAGACTGATGTCGGGCTGGAACTCACGAACCGCGAGATCATGAACTGAGCTGAGGTCAGATGCTAAACCGACTGAGCCACCCAGGCACCCCAAAAGTAAAAGGTATTTAATGTAAAGCATTCTGAAGTTAGTATGTAGGAAAATTTTGATTTTTTTTTTTTACTTTGCAACTTACATTTTAAAATATTCCTACTGTTTGAATCATACTTCACTATTTCATTGTTCACACCCTCCTCAGCTGTTCAGTAAACTACATTCTTCCTCCTCCTTGTTGCCTTTTTTTACATTTTTGCTAAGGCACAGAACATATCATAGCCCAAGGATGGGCTCGCATGATTGTCATTAACACAAGTGCAGTCTTCTCAGAGTTAGATCCTTTATCTTTGTCATCTTTTTAATGCAGAGTGATAGTCAAAAAAACCCAAGTTGTGTTTACCTTCAGCATAATTATCTTTGACTTTGGTTACTTTTCAAATTATAAATATGACCTTGAATAATTTAGGTATTTTTTCTGATAACCAATTCTCTGATTTGTAAAGTGGGATAATATATGTCTCATAAGATGAAGATTAAATAAAATAATACAGTATTAGTCAAACTTTAGTCATATGAGTATCAGTTTTGAAAATTTTTTGTTAGACCAATTATTTGTTAAATGTCATTAATGTCACTTAAAAATTAATATGATTTTTAAAGAAGAAACCTTATGTTATAAATATAAATGAATACTCAGTAATATTTTCTATAATGAGTAATTTAAAAACTAATAACAAAAATAACTATCATTAAATATTTAACATTTAACAAAAATAAGGGCTTAAATACAAAGAGTAAAAATTTATTTATAAAATGCATGACTGAGAAAATTTCCTTAATGAATAAAGGAAAACTATTAAAAATCAGTTGGCAATGAGCTTAGTGAACTCAGCCTTGGACTCAATATTACTTTCTGTAGGATGAATATGAGGTTCTCCATCTGTAAGAGATTTCACTGTTTTTTTCACTCTTTAATATCATTTAGCATAGGAATACCAAATGATGGGCACCTGGGTGGTTCACTCTGTTTAGTATCTGACTCTTAGTTTCTGCTCAGGTCATGATCTCACAATTAATGAGATCCCGAGTCAGGCTCTGTACTGACAGCCAGAACCTGCTTAGGATTCTCTGTCTCCCTCTCTCTCTGCCCGTCTGCCACTTATGCGCCTGCTCTGTCTCTTTCTCACTTGAAATAAATAAACAAACTTCAAAAGGAATACCAAACAATATGTATATGCAGCAGGCACAAATATTGTATCATGACTCAGATTGTCATTTAAAATATTAATAGAGGTGGATAGCCTTACTGTTGATGTAGTGAGGCACAATGTTTATTCTTTTACCTCAAGATATGTTTATTTATAAGAAAGACACCACCTATCTATTTGAAGACTTTCAGAAAGATTCAGTGTTTTAGAGGTAAAGTATTAAGTACCCAAATTGACAAATATGCTTTCTGAGAAGGACATCTAAGAAAATTCAAAAATTTTTTCCAAGGAATATTACAAATAAATTTAAGAAAATGATACTTAAATAGACTGATAGTTTAAGCAAAGATGTCAAATATTTCTTATCTTAAAAGAATATCAAAAAAGGCAGATTGAGGACAGAAAAAGACTAGTACAAATCATGTATTAACGAATTTTATCATTCTTTGTTGATGTGTAATTATATAGAGTGCCATATTACTTTCAGGTGTAAAATGATTTAACAATTCTTTACAATACTCAGAGCTAATCAAGGTAAGTGTACTAATCACCTTTATGTATTTCACCCATCCTGCCCCCCACCTCCCCTCTAGCAACCACTAGCTTTGTCTCTTTTTTTATTTGTTCATTTTTGTTTTTTGAATTTTCCATATGAGTGAAATCATTTGGTATTTGTCTTTCTCTGCCTGACTTTTTTTTAATGTTTATTTATTTTTGAGAGAGAGAGAAATGGAGTGAGAGAGCAAGCACGTGTGAGCAGAGGAGGGGCAGAGAGAGAGGGGACAGAGGATCCTAAGCAGGCTTTGTGCTGACAGCAGAAAGCCTGATATGGGACTTGAACCATGAACTGTGAGATCATGACCTAGGCCAAAGTCAGACTCTCAACCGACTGGGCCAGCAGGCACCCCTGTCTGAATTATTTCACTTAGCTTTATACCCTATAGGTCCAACCATGTTGCTGCACATTGCAAGATCTTATACTTTTTTAATGGCTGAGTAACATTCCATTGTGTATATACGCCACATCATCCTTATCCTTTCTTCTGTTGATGGACCCTTGGGTTGCTTCCATATGTTGGATATTGTAAATGATGCTGCAATAAACATAGAAGTGCATGTATCTTTTCAAATTAGTGCTTTCCTTTCTTTAGGTTAATACCCAGTAGTGGAAAGACTTAATCATATAGTAATTTTTAATTTTTAATGAATTTTTTGGAGGAACTCCATACTTTCCATAGTAGCTGTACCATTCAGCATTGGGTTGCATTCCCATCAGCGGTGGGTTCCCTTTTCTCCATATCCTTGCCAACACTTGTTATTTATTGTCTTTTATAGTCTAGCTATTCTGACCAGTGTGAGGTGAAATCTCATTGTGGTTTTGATTTGCATTTCCCTGATGATGAGTAATGTTGAACACCTTTTCATGTGTCTGCTGGCCATTTGTAGGTCTTCTTTGGAAAAATGTCTATTTAGGTCCTCTGCCCATTTTAAATAGATTATTATTTTCGGGGGGGGGGTATGGAGTTGTTTATGTTTTTTACACATTTTGGATATTAACCACTTTTTGTATATATCATTTGCAATTATCTTCTTCCATTCAGTAGGATGCCTTATTTTGTTGATGATTTTCTTTCCTGTGCAAAAGCAGTTTAGTTTTGCTTTTGTTTCCCTTGCCTGAGGAGGGATATCTAGAAAAATGTTTCCACAGCTGATGTCAAAGAAAGTAGTGCCTATGTTTTCTTTTAGGAATTTTATGATTTCAGGTGTCATATTTAGGTCTTTAATCACTTTTGAGTGTGTCTTTGATTATGGTGTAAGAAAGTGGTTCAGTTTCATTCTTTGTCAGGTAGTTATCCAAATTTCCCAACACCGTGTGTTGAAGAGACTGTCTTTTACCCATTGTATAGTCTTGCCTCTTTTGTCATAGATTAACAATGTAATTGTAGGTTTATTTCTGGACTCTATTCTGTTTCATTGATCTATGTATCTATTTATGTGCCAGTACCATACTGTTTTGATTACTACAGCTTTGTAGTATATCTTGGAATCTGGGCTTGAGATGCCTCCAGCTTTGTTCTTTTTTCTCAAGATTGCTTTGACTATTTGGGGACTTTGTAGTTCCATACAAATTTTAGGATTAGTTTTTCCAGTTCTGTGAAAAATGCTGTTGGTATTTTGGCAGAGACTGCATTAAATCTGTAGATTGCTTTGGGTAATCTAAACTTTTTAACAATATTTGTTTTTCCAACCCATGAGCATGGAATATCTTTGTATTTATTTGTGTTATCTTCAGTTTCTTTCTTCAGTGTTTTATAGTATTTGGGGTATAACTCCTTAGTTAAATTTATTCCTAGGTATTTTATTGTTTTTGTTGTGTTATAGTATAAATAGGAAGACTTTCTTAATTTCTCTTTCTGCTACTTCATTATTAGTATATACAAATGCATCTGATCTCTATGTATTAATTTTTTATCCTGCAAATTTACTGAATTCATTTATCAGTTCTAGTAGTTTTTAGTAAGTCTTTAAGGTTATTAATGTATTAATTAATTAAAAAAATAAAAAGTCCAGCATTGCTGTGTACCTTTAGGAGATTCTGCTGTATTTGGAACTAATTTGGAACCAGAACTTACCAGCTATGCTCCCTTTGCTGTTGGGCTGAGAGGCCTTTACCCTAATGCAGGAATCATCTAGGTTCCTAATCCACTCCCTGCTATGAATGCACAAAGTAGGACATTGCATAGTCCTAGAGATAAGAATGGATGCCAAAACTTATGTCATAGTATGATAATAAAATCTGTGAGGTTAGATAATCCCATGAAATGGTGTATTTCAAACATTCTCTCCCTCCCTCTCTCTCTCTCTGTCTCTCTCTCAATCTGTCATGAATGAAAAGCTGATATGCTAAACCCTTTAGTTGAAAATAGACATCTACCTGGCCAGTGTCAGGAGAAGAATCGACAAGACTTGAAGATTGAAGTGATGGGAGAGTGGGAGGGGTCATGATATATCTAAACTCTATAGAAACATCTATACTCTAAAAAGTAGCAAGTTTCACAGAGGTAAGGACATAGGAAAGATTCACAGCTTTAATGATGGTGATAAGAGTAATGGGGCAGTATAAACAACAATGAGCTCATTATTGACATGTCACATTCTAAATATGTATACAGTATTCAAGTGAAATATCCAAGAGTCAGTTTGTATTCAAAGAAGACAAGTCTAAGGAGGGAATATTAGAATATCCATGAAGAGTGAGAGGGATCCAAGGATACTAAGAGGCCATGGAAAGTATTTCAGGAAGAAGCAAAAATAAGCTTAAAAGTGCTGAGGTGCATTTGATATACTAATAGAAAAACCACAAGGAATACAATGAAAGAGGTGGAGGCATGCAGCAAGGTTGTTGCTGAGATAACCTCAAGCTAGTTCATGTTGTATACTCAAATCCAGGTAAGCTGCACGTGGGAATTTGTTCTGACTTTGTTCCAAAAGCAATGAAAGGGAATGTAAAATTTCAAAGTGAAAAATGATTGATATCATTAACATACTAAAAAGATTCTTCTAATTGTTGTGGAGGTGGTGTATTCAAAGTGTGTTGGAGACAAAGCATCCAGGGTATAGAAGGTAATTATCGTGGTGCGGGAGAGTCATAAAGGAGGCTTGATGGATGATAACAGTAGCAAAGGAAAGGAGTCAGATTTGGAGGTATGGTTTTCAATTTTTTTTTAAACTGCAATTTAAATTTAAACAAAAATAAAATTTCAGCCGGTACTAAATGTGTGTCATTGAGTGGTATTTTTGTAACTGTAACAAAATTTCATGAAATTATACTTAATTATATAACTGGTAAGAAATGTTGACATTTGGAAATATTTTAATTATCTTTGGAATTATCTTTTAAATTCTATTTGTGACCCACTGTCTGATTTCACACCTCACAAGTAGGTTGTGATACCACAGTGGTTTACTAGTAGAACCTACAGGAATTGATGTTAAACTGAATGTGCGAAGAAAGAAGTAGAAGCATCAAGGCAAACTCCCAGCTATAGGCTGTGGAGTGAAATTTGACAGAAACTACTGAATATTCCCTGGAAACCCAATGTGGCATTTGTGACATTTACCATGTTATATAATGAACCTCTGGATTAGTGTATCTGTTTTAAATACAAACACATGTGCTGAGAACATGTATGTGCAAGTATTTGCAAGGGTAGGTAGTTTCCTTCCTCTGCAGGTACATTTCTAGGAGTTAAAGGCATAGACCATAAGGTAAGTGGATTTTTAAATGTTTAAAGAACCTGTCTGACAGCTTTCCGTCATGATTTGTATCATTTTCCATTCCCATCAGTAGTTAATGAGGGTCTCATTCCTTCCACATCCTCATACTCAATATAACCAGTTTTTTTTTAAGGTTGTCCATTCTAATAGATGTGTAGTGGTTTTAATTTGCATTTCCCTAGTGACTAATGACATTGATTATTTAGGTGCTGATTTGCCATCTGAATCACCTTTTGTGAAGTATCTATTCAAATCTCTTTTTAAAGTAGGTTGCTTTTGAGTTTTCAGTTAATTGTTGATCCTGGATCCAAGTCTTTTGTTAAATATAAGATTTGTAAAAAAAAAAAAAAAAAAAAAATGTTCTCGGTCTGTGGTCATCTTTTCCTTTTCTTAACAGTGGCTTTTGAAGAATAGAAATTTTATTTTATTTATTTTAAGTGCTTATTTATTTTTGAGAGAGAGAGACAGAGAGAGAAAGAGAGACAAAGTGAGAGCAGGGGACAGGCAGAGAGAGAGGGAAACACAGAATCAGAAGCAGGCTCCAGGCTCTCAACTGTCAGCTCAGAGCCCAACGCAGGCTCCAACTTACAAACATCGAGATCATGACCTGCACTGAAGTCGGATGCTCGACTCACAGAGCCACCCAGGTGCCCCGAGGAGTAGAAATTTTAAATTTCAGTGTAGTTCTGAAGGAGTGGAGAAGGTATAGAATTGTTGTTTTTTTCCCCATGAATGAAAAAAAGCAGCAATCAGATCATGAGGCAAACAATTCATTCCTCTGAAGAGATCAGTTAATGTTCCAGTAGTGGCAGTAAAGTTGAACAGGTATCTTTTGAATAATTCTGATTTCAACTGGGACACAAGGATTCTTTACTAGTTAAAGCAACATCACAGTGACTCACTATAGTTCAAACAAATTCTGGTAGTGTGGTGGAGTCATCTAGCTTTAAGGGCAAAGTTGTACATTCGAGTTACATCAGCAAGTTGGGACTGTCCTTTTCTAACAAGAATCTCCTCCCCAGAGGAAGAATCTTGAGCTTCCTGGAGAAGGAGGGCATGGGAGACTATATGGAAGCATGTGTAATCAACTGTTTTTTCTAATGCCATAATAGACCTTTATTTGCTATACCTCAAACTGAGGATTCAGATATCCCCATTAGATAGTTAAGATACACAACAGCAATGTCCTTATATAAAACACAGAATACGTTTAATCCCCTTCCACTAAGAAAAAGTCTGAAGTAAAAGTCAACTGTGATTCAAAAGTAATGATATCTGTTTATTTGGGGAGGTAAAGATTGAGATAAAAATTAAATACAATGAAAATGTATCTAATTTGGATTTGGATCTTGAATTGGCTCCTAAATATCTTTAGTTTTTTCCATTGGCATCACCAGTAGCCTGGTCCCAGTGGATACTAGCTCTTCTTAATTACACTATGTGCTTTTGTGAGGATAATAAAAATTTACAGGTGCCTCCTGAGATACGCCTGTCAAAATGAGGCATTATCTAACTAGAGAATTGCTCTTTTTACTCATTAAATAATCTATTAACTTTTAAATAATCTATTAACTTTTCTTTACCTCATGACAAGAAGAAATTAAAACATCTTACACCAATACACTCAATAAAGCTTAAGCGAACAGAGTAAAATAGGTGATAAAAATTAAACAAAGAAAATACAGACAGGAATCAAGATGGATCCAGTGGTGAGTTTCGTATGCTGCCACTTGAGTCCTATACACTTGCTAGATTTATGCCATAAATTTGGCACTAAGCTGCATATTAAACCATCTGAAGTGGGAAACATGATTAGTTAGGTGATTCATGGCATCCATAAAATTAAATAGCACCAGTGCTGTTCAGGAGAAACACATTATTCTTGGTACTGAAACTAGGGAGAAATTCCTAACCACACGTCCTAGAGAATGATAAGACCTGGATTTATGTCCACGATGAATTGCTTCAACTCTGCTTCATAAAAGAAGGTTCACTGGCCCTTTCATCAGCAGGCAGCAGTGCCTATGATGGATATTTAAGTAAAGGACTTTGTCTGATCTGCTGGTGTTATTAGAAACACACTTTTGTCGATAGTGGAGAACATGAACTAATCTTCCCTTTTTATTTATTTTCAAGCACATACAAGTCTTTCATAGTGACTTTTCTCTCAGATTATGTGCAGTAATCACCATTATCAAAGATAGGTGTCCCTTCTTTCCCTAAAAGAGAAACAGTCATACAGAGACCCTAATTTAGATAGCAATCCCCAAACCATGTACCATGTGATATACGTTCTATAAGATATTCGCAAGTGTGAGAATAACAGGAATTCTGCAGTAAATGATAATTGAGAAACTGCAAGTCAAGCAAATTAAAATAAATTTATTTGCTGCTGGACTTGTCAGAACCTTTAAAATATTTTATTACATACAAGATTAATCTCTAAGTGGTGTATGCATTATTTTGTATTTTCCAAAAGAAATTCTTCTCTTCGCAGAGAACCTCATGAGCTATTTCAAGAAATACTCTTGAGATCTTCCACATTCTTTTATTCTGCACTGTGCATTTGGGTTAATTCCAACACTGACTCAAAATCAATCCTGTAAAGAACGAGTTACATCCATTCTGACACTGATATGTGTACAGCACTTTGAGTTGCTCTTTTGGCACTGACTACTGTTAAAATAACAATGAGATGTATTAGCTTGATGGGATTTTTAAGAAATAACTTCTGAAATACTATTTGTTTTTTATGCTCTGAACTCAAGTGTATGCCATAAATTTCTTTAAAGATCATGTTCTACCTGATCTTTGCCTTCTAAGTCGTGGAAAGGACTTTGGCCAAAAGTAATAAAATCTGATCTAAGAAAATAGAAAGATTGATTTAAGTTTCATATGGTGCCATTTTATAATGAAAAGTATTAATACAAAGGATTTAAAGACTCTTAAAGACAATATTAAAATTTTGGCAACAAATAGCTATATTCTTTAAAACAATTGTCTTTGAAATATATAAGAATAAAAATAATGTTCTTTGTGTTATGACAGTAATATTCTCCACAAACTATGCCACCATTTAGATCTGATGAAGAATATGCCACCATTTAGATTATGAAGAATAAAAATAAGCCTACATATACCAAGGGCTAGAAAGCCTGCAGAGTAACTGGAACTCTCATACTGGTTGGGATGCTAAATTAGTACATACACTTTGGAAAACAGTTTGGCAGTTTCTTAAAATAGATGTTTTCTGTATATTGTATCTTAAAATTGGAATAGGCTAGACCATTTCAATTACTTCTATGATGAGATTATGCATAGTGACGTGAAAAGTATGTTTTATGTTTTATGTATTTGAACTACAAAAAATTTTGTCATGCAAAGAAAATCAAAATAACAAAAATGGTTTTCGAATTAAAATGAGTATTGTTTATGCATACAGACATGATTGAAGAGTCTATATATGGAAATCATTTTCATGTTTGGCCTGTAGCTATTCTATTCTTGTCAGCACTTCTTTCTATTCATAGATAATTCTCCTTACTTTGAGCCTTCAACTCCAGATTTATATATCCAACTGCTGGACCCATCTCCACTTAGGTGACTACAGACATCTCATATCATGTTTAAAGTGAAATTCCTCTTTTTGTTTGTTGTAATAAGTAACAACTCTTCTTCCGTTGGCTTAAACCACACTTTTGAAACTGTGCATGTTTCCTCATCCAGTCTGTTAGTAAGCCTTGTTAGATTTACCATCAAATTGTATGCAGAATGTTTTCACTTCTCACTACATCCACTGAAACCATCCTGGTCAAAGTCACTGACATGCAGCACCTGGACTGTGTCAGTCACTTCTGTACTGGCCTCCACTTGTCCCCTCCCCCTCTAAAATCTATTCTTCACAAGGAAATCAGGCTGATGGCTTTAATCCCTATATCAGTTTATGGATGCTTCTGTTTAAAACTCTCCAGTGCTTTTTTGTGTACAGTAGGATACCATTAGCAACAAATAATAATAACTGAAACACCAAACACATTCTGAGTTTAAATTTTGCTTATATCATGTTCTAACTGATGGATACCTTTCCAAGTAGTGATTCAGAGACCACACCATCTTCAATTTTTAGGCTTTGTCATTCATCATGAGGCTTCCAAATTGTAAAAAAGTGGACCTAAAATTACACATAGAGTATGGACTCGTTTATGTAAAATAATGTCTCTGAAGAAACCTTAAACATCGATGTACATTAAAATATTAATGAGGCATGGGGCACCTGGGTGACTCAGTGGCTAAACGTCCATCTCTTGGTTTCATCTCAGGTCGTGATTTCATGGTTCATGAGATTAAGTGCCTTGTCGAGCTCCATGCTGAGCATGGATCCTGCTTGGGATTCTCTCTCTCCTCTCTCTCTCTGCTCCTGCCCCCACTCACTCATGTGCTCTCTCTCTATCAAAATAAATGAATAAATAAATATTTTAGAAATATATATTAATTAGGCACTAATCTGATAGGTGGGATTTTGATGACTTTTTTCCTTAAGTATGTTCAGCATTTTTCTTCATTTCTATAGTGAACATACATTGTTTTTATAATCTCAGAAAAATAAACTTTTAAAGATGGTAATGTAAAACAAGTTTTCCAGTCTAATTCCCAGAAATTGTCTCAAGAGCTTAAAGAGAATGGTATATGGAGAAGTGTTATGGACTGAATTATGAGTCCCCCAAATTCATATATTAAAGCCCTGACCCCTGATATGACTGTTTGGTGATGTCCCTTTATAGAGATAAATAAGGTTAAATGCAGTCATAAGGGTAGGGTCCTAATCTGATATGACTGGTGTCCTTATAGGAAAAAGAGAAACAACAGGAATGCCTGCAAGGGTCGCTTTCTTGCATCCACCTTGAGATTCACCTTGATGTGTTATTCTTAACACTTAGTAGAAAGATGACTACAGTGAACAACTTCTCCAACACACTTTTTCAGAAGCAGAGTTTTATCCCTCTGCTGTATTGGATAAACCCTGTAATCTGCAGGTTGTCAGGACTGCTGGTGAGAAATGTGACAGGTTGTCAGGACTGGCCCACTCTAATTGGAGTCATTTTGGCCTTTAGGATCCATGACAGCTGAGGAGGATGGGATCATCTGGGGTGGAAGGGAGTATAGACTTTCTCACAAAAGAGAAAACCCAGAGGCTGAGAAGTCTTTTTGTAAACAAATTCTCATTTTCCCCAATTGTCAAATAGTCTAAAATCACAAGGCAAATTTTCTGACTGGAAGCTCTCCATAATAGACCATCAACCCTCCCCAGCCTCAATAAATAGAAATTACAGAAAGAATATCTTAAATGGCCTTTTTGTATGACTAGAGTAGAGAAGGCCAAAGAGTGAGAACCAAGGTAGGCAAACCTGGCCAAAAATACATCAGTTCCAAGCCACTAAAAAGTTTGCAGAGATGGGTGCAGACCACATTCAAAGCCCCTCCTCCATGTCCTTAGGTTGAACTGATAAGATAAACCTAAACTCAGAAGTGCTACAAATACCTAAGGGTGTATTACAAAGGTTATCTACATCTTCTGAGGATGAGAGGAAGCATTAGAAGACCTGTATCCATTCAAGGTTAAATAGGGATGAGAGCAGGGAAAGAGATTGCCAAAAGTAGATGAAAGACTTCCTTTTGAGTATGATTCCCTAGGAAATTAAGGATAATTTTAGGCAGAACTGTTTTATGCACATAAAGAAGTTAAATAGGAAATAAATTTGAAGAGAAGTGAGATTATATAAGAAATAGACACAACAGGGGAACTAAGAGAGTTAAGGAAGGAGTTTAAGAAAACAAATAATGTCATTGTAGATTTTAAAGTAGAAGCAGAAGGAAGAAAGAGGCAGTGAAAAAAAAATGTCACAAGTATGGTTTGAGCAAATCAGAGAGCATTAGAAAACCAAAGATGAGGATGCCCAAAGATAATATATACATATGGAAGACAAATGGGATGTGATAAAGAAATAAATCACATTTTTGGAAAAGTATAAAAAATAAATGGAACAGAAATAACAGTCAAAATAGCAAAAAATTTCCTTGAAGTAAAGGAAGACTTGAAATTTGAGGTGTAAGAGGTTTACTTCTTCAAGATATTCTTATACAAGAAGAAATAACACACCAGAATTATTTAACTTCAAGGGTACAAAAATATTCTACAAGCATCCAAAAGGCAGAAATGGGTAAGTTAAGGGGGAAAAAAAGTCACATTGAACTCAGACTTAACATTAGTCTGAAATGTTAAATGCTAAAAGAAAATGTAGAAATATATATATTCTCTCACACCCCTTCTTACAATGAGCATCCCATCAATTTTTTTAACTGATTTATAATTTCATAAACATTGAAACTAAGTACAATTTGCAGAAGAGACAACAACAAAGACTTTCTATAATTACTAAAGACAGTCATGTCTTGTGTTAGTTAGAAGTTTATTACTTCTCATCTCCAAATTCACACTTCGTTGTCTGATTGTGAGAATGGATCTGAGTCTTTTAAACATTTTTTCATGCTAGCTGAGATGATGTTAAGGTCTGTCAGAAGCAGGCCCTGGACAGTCATTGTTGAAGGCGTAATGCTGTGGGCACATTAGGCAGACTGTGCAGGGTCTTAGCCCAAGGGTCAACTACTGAACATGGTCCTCTCAAGGACCTCCTCCAGCATGATTTCCCATGAGCTTCTCAGTCCAGCCCTGAGGGTGGTGGCTGCTCCTTACTTCTGCTACTCCTCTATTTTTCAGAGTTCCCCAATTTTTATTAGGCACTGCTCATTACTCCAGTTCCCTTTTATAGCTGATAATTATTTTTTATTTTCTTATCTGTTTATGTGAAGTATAAATAATATACAGTGTTATGTTACTCAAAGGTGTATAATAAGTGATTCAGTAATTTTATACGTTACTTAGTGCTCATCACGAAAAATGTACTCTCAAGCCCCTTTATTTGTTTTATCTCACCAACCATCTCCCCTCTTACAACCACCAGCTTGTTCTCTGTATTAGAGTCTGTTTGTTTTGTCTTTTTCTTCTGTTTCTTTGGTTTTGTTTCTTAAATTCCACATATTAGTGAAATAATATGGTATTTGTCTTTGTCTGACTTTCTTCACTTATCTTTATGCTCTCTTGGCACATCCATGCTGTTGCAAATGGCAAGATCTCATTCTTTTTTATGTCTGAGTAGTGTTCCATTGTGTGTGTATACCATATCTTTATCCATTCATTTATGGATGGACATTTGGGTTGCTTCAATATTTTGGCTGTTGTAAATAGGGCTGCAATAAATATAGGGGTGAATATATCTTTTCAAATTAGTTTTTTCATTTTCTTTGGGCAAATATCTAGTAGTAGAATTACCAGGTTATATGGTAACTCTATTTTTAATTTTTTGAGGACACTCCACACTGTTTTCCATAGTGACTGTGCCAATTTTCATTCCACCAAGAGTGTACAAGATTCCCTTTTTCACCACATCCTCAGCAACTCTTGGTATTTCTTATCTTTTTGATTTCAGCCATTCTGACAGGTGTGAGGTGGTATCTCATTAGGTTTTGACTTCCATTTTCCTGATGATTGGTGATATTGAGCATCTTTTCATGTGTCTGTTGGCGATCTATATGTCTTCCTTGGAAAAAATGTTCAAGTTCTCTGACCATTTTCAATTGAATTATTTGTATTTCTTGGTGTTGAATTGTACAAATATATAATATTAACCCCTTATCGTATATATAATTTCCAAGTATCATCTCCCATTTAGTAGGTCACCTTGTCATTTTGTTGATTTCCTTCATTCTGAAAAAGCTTTTTATTCTGAAGTAGTCCCAATAGTTTATTTTTGCTTCTGTTTCCCTTGCTTGAGGAGACATATCTAGAAAAGCATTTCTATTGTTAAAACTGACAATTATTAATATTAAATTTTCCCTGTTCACATTACTGTGATTTCTCTTTCCTGACTGGACAGTTATCAGTATCACTTGGAAGTTCCAAATCAGTTTTGTTTTTTTTTAAATGTCTGTTCAATACAAAAAACTTCTGATGTCTTTTTGTTCAGATTTATTTGCAAATGAGAACACTAGTGGGGCCGGTTTTCATGTCTTGTATTCTCATGGGATGTTTATCCCTGGTACCAGGCTCTTCCTACGCATTTTCCCTTTAATTAGGTAAAAGAAGGGACTGCCAGCAGGGCCCCATTGACTAAGAGACTTTGGATAGAAACCTGACAGAAAAGCACCTAGAACTATTTCAGGTTTCCTTTTTCTGGTTCTAGTATAGAGTTCAACTATCTATTCTATACATTTTGCTTCAGATGATTTTGTATTTAGCCAAGGTGTTCTTCACATATGTAGGTGAGAAAAAAATTACGTTAAGATATACAATTATATAACCTTCTGGAAAAAAGGAGAAGAAAAACTTTGCTACCTGTGTCAGTACAAAAAAAAAAAATCAAGAATGAAGAGGATAGGGGTGCCTGGCTGGCTCAGTCGGTAGAGCATATTACTCTTGAACTTGGTTGGGGTTGTGGATTTGAGTCCCACATTGAGGGGACAGATTACGTAAAAATAAATCTTAAAAAAAAATGGAGAGGATAAGAAATACAAGGATTGGTAGTTAGCACTGGCATCACTTAAATACAAAACTAGGTTTAAATGATTGTCGTGTGTATTGAGTATGATGTCAGTTCTTCCAAATCAATCCATGAATTTAATGAAGTTCCACATAAAATGCCAATAGAATTTTTTCAAGTTTAGTTTAAATAGATCCATTTGAATACATAGTGAAAAATAGTTTAAAATTTTTGAAAAATAAAATTCACAAGTGAAAAGTTGTTCCACAAGTTACCAAAATTTATTACAATATGACAGTAATCAAGGCACCATGATACCAGTACAGAATAGGCACATACATTAGGTGGAGAGCATGGAAACATTGCAGATATGTAGAATAGTGTGGAAGAACTGAAAAAACCTGTGAAAATTCTAGAAGAAGACATAGAAGGTTATTTTTGTAGAGTTCTGGCGAGAAAAACATAAACAAGACTCAAAAGCAGAAGTAATAAAATAAAAATAAATAAATAACATAAAGTTACAATTACTGTATGACAACGGGTATAACAAAGTTAAAATAAAAATAAAAACTGAGAGAACATTTGCCACATACATGAGCAAAACACAAATATATAGAGAATACAAATAGCCTATACATAAATACAGAAAGATAATATAAAATCATGGGCAATATATATTTAAAAATAAATCACACATGAAGAAAAATAAATGACTAATAAATGTATTGCAAAGATTTTCAAAATCACTAGGGAAATGCAAATTAAAACAAGATGTCATTTTCCCCAATTGGCTTAAAACTATAAAAGATTGATAGTATCCAGTCTTAGCAAGAGTCAAACACAGTTTTGGAGGCGAATTTGGCAGCAACTATCAAAGCATAAATTTTACATACCCTTCGACAACATAATTCCACTGCTAGGAATCTATTTGACACAAAAATGTACACAAGTAGACAAGATATTTATACCATGATGTCCATTGACGCATTAAATTTATTAGCTAAAACTGGAACCCTGCATTTCACTGCACAGCAGTGGAGAAACAGTTAAGTAAGTTATGATGGTGTGCTCATCCTTGGTTGGCTTTTCCCTTAGATGCATTCACTCCCCTTCTGCTTCCCTACTGTGTATCTCCAGGGACTAGGTCCTGCAGACTTCTTTTCCTAGGCTTTTCTTTTAACTGGTTCCCACTCACTGAGGCCAATGAAAAGTAGTGCTTGGAGTTTGGTTGGCTGGAAGAAGCCAGTAGCCAGCATACATTTTTCTAATTCCTCTTTGCTTTGGGTATTGTTTTTTGAGTTTGCTCCATGGTGGACCATCATATTAGGCCCATCGTGGTTCAAACCTCACAAGGGTGACTGAGTGTCTGAGCAGTATCAACACACCCACCTTTTTTTTGTCCCTGTAGATTAGAGATGCTAGTGACTTCCTATTGATCTTAATCTCTAGATTGCTTCTGTGCTCCTATTTGACTTTTCACTTCTTCCATCATTTCTGTAACTAATTCTTTGTATTCATGTTCTGCTATTTTAAATACTTAAAATAATATTGTATTTTTGTATTCCTGCTTGGAATATAGGCAAATACACACACATATATCTCTGCAGTCAGTAAAACAAAACAAAACAAAACAATCCTGTCTAACCAGGTACTGAGTGGAACAATGTTCCAGATAAGTTGTTGACTCCAGGAAGGAAAGCTGCTATCTCTTATGTTTAATATGGTCCATTACATAAAGTCAAACAATATGCATATGTTTGAACGCACTTACATCATGAAAATAATAATGGTAACTACAACTAAATTTTTGTAGGAAACTACAAATATGGCAAAATATCCACTGAAAGAAATTGTATTTATGAAGTTGAAGAGAAGTTATGTGTGTGTGTGTTGAGGGGAAGGAGTGGTGCTAATTTTTACTTGTTAAACAGTTGTGTTTGGATTTTTTGTCCCATACTGCATTACATTTGTAATTTCAGCAATGTTCAAAGCAGGTAATAAAGTACTGCTTCGGATGATCAGTTTTATTAAACATGTATGTGTATTCATTTGTAATGGGATGTATACATGTATTCATTTGTAATGGGAACTGTCTGAAAGCACAGTCACTTCTGCAGTATTTTTAAAGTACTAATTTGTTCCAACAGGGTATTGATACTATTAGGGAATAATTGGAACTGTTCATCCAAACCTATGCGTGATTTTGTCTGTGAGAAACGCCAGGCGAATGTTAAATGTTGCACCCAATTGAACTGAAAGGCTTCAAAATACACAACACGCACACATATTCACACATCTTAAGCAACCTACCGTCATCTTCACTTCACCTCTACGTTATGAGCCACAGTACCCGTATCTGTTTTTATAACCTTCTGTCTCATTTCAGATAAGCCTCCTTCAATTCTCCACAATAACTCAAGTTCTGCCCCTTTCCAATGCCCACTTCCACAAACAAATGTCAGGTCTTTTTCAAGATGAAGTGCCATCAGGTCGTCGTCGTCTTCTTCTCCTCCTCCTCCTCCTCCTCCTCCTCCTCCTCCTCCTTATGGATCATTACAGAGTTTTTGAGTATTGCACCCTAATCCTATTTCTCTCATAAGCCTCATAGTTTTTATTGGACAACTTTGCATATTATACTGATATTTAGCAGCATGTATATCACAAAACAGCAGAATTGACTATTCATACACCAAAAAGTTAATAGTGTCTCTGGGTATTAATTTATTTATTGTCTATCTGTAGTTCCTATTTTTTTCCTAAAACAATCATGCATTGATAATTTAATAAAATGTACATAATCATGTTTAAAAGATGAGTTGGTAGCTAATGAGTGATCACTGCCATTCTAGGTAAAGAGCTGAAGTTATTCAGGAAACATGCACTCATTCACTGGTGACCAATTGACAAGGTGCCCTCTCATCTCTCTGGAAGGCAAAATCAACTTATGCTCCTCCTGCAAAACACAGATAAGGTCTTGCAGCAACATCTTGTCAGCTTCCTCAGAGGCCCCATAAGAAGAATACAGATGTGATTAGCCAAGGTTCCATTAAATGTGGGAGATCATGTAATAAGCCAAATGTCCCTAAATAGGTTTGCAAACATTCAGAAGTTAACACGATACAAATCCAGAAGCGTATAGGCAATAGCCAGTGTGATATTTCAGTACTTATAGACTTTGAAACTTGGTCTTACTGAGATTACAACACACTGCCCTTTCAGGAAATAGGAATCCGTGGAGAGACAACAAACTAAATACAATGTGAATTAATACACAAAACAAAACAAAACAAAAAATTTTTTCTTTTGTGATTTGAATCTTGAATCACCACCCACTTTTTCAGCATGAACCTGTTAGCACTTTTTTTCTTCGCCTTTCTAAGCACTTGTCTTTGTTTTGTTTGTTTGTCTCCTTTTCATTTTTAAATGTTTAGTTACTCCACCTACAGTCAAACTCCTCTGTTTATCTTTGATTTGGGTCTGATTACTCCCCTTTCCCTCCCTCACATGTCCTGCACCCAGTGAACTCTGAACTCCTTCTTGATCTCTATGTTTTCCTGTCTCCCTACACAGAATCTGCTGTTGGCTATGTTCTCCACGGAGCTTTGTTTCTAGCTGTTCTCTGACAAAGGGCTTGTTCTGTGCAGCACAGCTCGTCCTCTTTGTACAGCCTCTGGCTTCAACCACTGAATCACAAATATTCTCCAGCTGGGAATCAAGCAAGGGCAGACATGAACCCAGAAGCCCAACAGGATGTTTCAGTTTCCCAGGGAGTTCGCATGATGTTTTACATGATGAAGCCCAATGAAACGTCATTCCAAACACTGGAAGAGGTACCCGATTATGTAAAACAGGTGAGACTATCTGGTAAGAGGCTACAGTGACTTTTTTCTTAATGAGAAGTAAGTTCAACACATCCTGGGGTTTTGTTCACTTTCATTCTTCAAATTGTTAAATTCTAAAAAAATAATTCAGTTTCATAAAGGCACGGAGCAAAATTAGAATTTCTACTTGAATGTAATACCTATAGCCAGTTTCTTCTATTAACCTCCTCTCCTCGGATATGTCACTGCAGAATATGATAAAACTTTATGAAGTTTTCCTGGACACAGTGGTGTTACAAATTTAGCTGTCAGAAGCTCAGAGCTCAATGGTTATATGACATCAGTAAACTTTGTAACAATTTTGGTTTTAAAGGGCAAACCACCTCCCAGGAAACTATTTCCTCTTTAATTTGGTAGAGTAGTTCTGCAGAATGGATATAGAGCTGACTGAGTCCAACTCTGACTTCCTAAGTTTGAACTTGAACCAAGTTTTCTTTGAAATTCTGAAGTGTTCAGAGGCACTTTTTACTTCTGGTTCCTGGCTATGATTGGAAGTGGAAATATCCAGAATTAGAACTTGAATACCTAAGTTCCCCACCCTGTCAAAGTTGTTCCTATAACACTTACTGGTTCAGACCAGAAATAAGGGGAAAAAAATGACATCAGAGAATATGTTCTTGGGAGTTCAGTTTAGAAACTTCAGAATTCATGATCAGCTTCCAAGTGAGTGAAACCCATAACTTTTTCAGGATTTGATATTACTCCTTCTTTCTGAGTTTTTTAAGATGAAAAATGTGGTACTCACATCTTCATAAATCATTTTTTTGTATTATAATACCAAGCTTAGTTTAATATTTGTTATCCATGGTAGAGCCTAAAAATACCTATTACAACACAAAAATACATTTGAATGAATAAAACTTGAATTGTATTTTAAATACACATTTTAGGGGCGCCTCGGTGGCTCAGTTGGTTGAACGTCCGACTTCAGCTCAGATCCTGACCCCACTATCCATGAATTCGAGCCCCGCGTCGGGTTCTGTGGTGACAGCTCAGAGCCTGGAACCTGCTTTGGATTCTCTGTCTCCTTCTCTCTCTGCACCTCCCCTGCTCACATTGTGTCTGTCTCTCTCTCAAAAATAAATAAACGTTAAAAAATTTAAAAAATTAAAAATAAATACACATTTTAAATGATCAAATCCTCTCAAATACTCAGAAGAAAATTCTTTGTTCCTACAGTCTCAATTTTGTCATTCCTATAATTCTGATATAAAAAAAAAAAAACTAACAATATATGCATCCTAAGTAAAGCCTTTAAAAGAAGGTCCATCTTATAGATAATAGACTTCTGATTATTGTACTTATTTTAAAATGTATTTTTTTTTAGATCTAACTTGAAACCCATCCCTCCTAATCTTACTATTTTCTTGGCAGAATTATCATGGCTACATCGATGGTTATATTTCATTTACAAACTGGATGATAGATTTTGAGCACCTGTTTAGTATATGTCCGAAATAATCAGATTTCTTTGCCTATTGGGAGGAAATGATCCTCTAGCATAGGTATATGCCTTCTCCTACGAGATGTCACTCTGGGCCTCCTACTTCTGGAATGACTAATCAGGAAATGTGGAAAAATTTCATACCGAGCACAATAGCATCTTTTTTTGTGCCATTTCCTTTCCAGGCAACTCCATTTTTCATTTCCTTAATGCTTCTTGAACTGGTTGTCAGCTGGATTCTCAAAGGGAAGGCACCAGGTCGTTTGGATGATGCATTAACATCAATGTCAGCCGGCATTCTTTCTCGGCTTCCAAGGTGAGTTAGTTGGTTGGCCATATAGAGTGAATAAACTGAAATTCTCTAAATAAGATGGAAAAGGAACCCATTGTATGGGAGTTTGTCTGTTTTCACATATATCCCCAAAGAATTCAGTTACTGTCATTATTTAAATGTTTTATATTTTGTTCACCGTAGATCTGTTTTTGTATTCATTTTAAAAGATATTGTTCTAAATATTATTTATCTTGATTACTGAGTTTATTGCCCCCCCCCCCTTAAATTTTGTGCACAGAGTGTTTCACCTAGTCCCAGTCCTGAGTTATAGTCTAGTTCTCTACTGGAAAATTAATTTGCCTCTGGCAAATTCACATGCTCTAGCAATCTGGGATATAGACACCCCCTACTAAAGGTTGCACAAAGCTTTGTATTACTACATGATCTCCTAAGTGGCCTCTGGTCCTGTTTCTAGTGCTACCTCATTTTCAACCAAACATTTCCATGATGTGAATCTGGTGAAAATTCTTCATAGGTTCCATATTGCCTAAGGATAATGTCTGAATTTTTTTCCTGATCTATTGAAGCCATTGTCCATCTATCCTTGCTTTTGCTTTCTTCATTCTCCTTCCCTCTTCCCAATATTTGTTCCTTCCATCCTTCATCATTTGCCATTGCCCAGATGTCACACATGCTTCTCTCTGCTTGGAAAGCCATTCATATGGCTAACTCTAATTCATTTCTTATGTCTAAACATAGACTTTTCTTGAAGAGTCACACTGTTCAGCAAATCTTCCCTTTCTTCCTAAGCCTACTTTAGACACCACTTCACTGTGGCCTCATGTGTTCTTGTGCTTACCCCAGATTAGAATTGTCACATGGTATTATGCTCACTTGTTTTCTTCCCAGCCCTTCCTGATAACTTGCATGCATCTTGAGAGCAAGAAGGATCTTTATTCATAATTTTAACTCCTCTGCCTGGAATGTTATCAGGTACATGCTAGATTTTTTTTTTAGTTTAATATATTTTTTAAAGTTTATTAATTTATTTTGAGAGACAGAGAGAGAGTGATGTGTGCATGCAAGCAGGGAGGGGTAGAGAGAGGGGGGGAGGGTGAATCCCAAGCAGACTCTGCACTGTCAGTACAGAGCGAAACGTAGGACCTGCACTCACGAAACCCTGAGATCCTGACCAAGAGTTAGATGCTTAACAACTGAGCCACCTAGGTATCCCCCAAGGTGGATTTTTTAAAATGAAAATGCAAAGATATTCAAGAAGAGGTAGAATAATTTCATATAATTGTAAAAATTGTTTAGATAACAATGAACCTAAAACTAAAATTTCTTTCATAAGTGTTACTATGGAAAAGTAGGCTAATGGGTATAAAATAATCATCATTATCATAATCATCATAATAATGTCTGAAAAACTACTCTTATGTGTGCACGTTGTTGTCAGAGGAAAATATCTCAAGTTCTTTGTAGTTAATTCCCAGAATACGCTAAATAAGAGTTTACCATTGTACATAATTTCCTCTATCTTCTGTCTCCCTTGAACAAAACTGAACAAGAAATACATTCAACATACTCAAAGGACATGTAGATTTGATTATTGAAAACAACCCAGTTGTTTACTGTAGTTCATTCTGAAGAAGTTAAGTGTATGAGTTCATGGAAATGCAACAACTGATGAACTTTAAGAATAACTTGATAACTGAGAGGTACCCTGAAGGTACAATTGGGGATCACATATTTTGTTGGGTTGGAACGAATTTATTAAGAGCTCAGGGAGACATCAGGAGCTGTATGAACACTTCAGCATTACTTTTACTTTTTCACATTTGGCTGTGGCCACAAGTGGAATTAGATTATTCTCTTATCATAACATGATAACCACTAGAAATATATACTGCATAAATCTGCTCAGCAACACTGAGGATTAGGATACGGAATTTTAACAGGATACACAAGTATCATATGTATATGATATAGATTTTTATATCCATAAAGGATGAGGGAGATGGGGAGGAGAGAGAGGCAGACAGGGAGAGAAAGAAAGAGAGAAGCTGAGAGAGGGAGAGATGGGAGAGAGAGAGTGAGAAAGACCAAAACAATGCAGTCCTTCCAGGATGGAACACACAGTTCTTTTCCTTCACATCCCATTCCCCACAGCACTCCTTAAGCTAACACTAGTTCCTTACCCTGGTGCCCTTTGAAAGAAAGGTGAAATGCTGTGAACTTGAATGTGGAGCATATTTTTCCATAATTGTATTTTGAAAGGGAATGGCAAATTGGTTGTTGTTGTTGTTCCTCTAGGTTTGAACAGCAATTCTAAATTATGAAATTGTGGATAATTTTGTAAGTTTTCAAGGACTTTATTTTTCATAACTTTCTACTTACAACATTTCAGCAAAGCAGATTATTTGAAAAAGAAATGTAAAAATATTTTCATGTATTTTGTTCCTATTAAACACACACACACACACACACACACACACACACACACGCAGAGAAGAAAAGCTGATCCACAGGATCCACTCCACTCAATCCCCTTTCGGCAAAAGACAAGAAGGGGGATTTAACAGAAACTCTTAAAACAATATTTCAGCATCAAGGGGAATCCTCGTGCAAATCATTAACAGCTGAAGGTTAGATTAACACGGCATTGATTATATCCTCTCCAAGGGACTAATTTCATTTTCTACACCAGCAACAGGGGCTTGCCACATCCTTAAAATACCTTATTGTGAAAAAAATGGTAGTATACCATTCGTTAATCTGCTTGTGAGTAATTACATGTTGGATAATAATTCCAAGTAGGCATGTGGCCTCTGACAAAAGGTTGTGGAAATCAAAGTGAAACCATGAACATGTTTTTCCACTTTGCCATTCATGTAATGGAAATGCTGTTTGCAGACTTTGAGGAAAAACAACGTTTGTTTGAGGATGTCAATTTCATTGTTACATAAAATTCAAAGTATCTTGAAGGTAGTAGCATACTTAACATATTGATAGAAAAGATACATGCTGTGTCTTTCAAATATTTATGTAAGGGAAAATATTAATCATAGGCAAGATTATATCTTGTTTATAAGCCTGTCAGACAGACCATGACGTGCAATAAAAGTCCATCTGTCCCAAGAACCAGATTCTGGGCAGACCTGCATCTGTTTTGTTCTTCTGGAATCTAGTAGGCAGACTCTTCCTCATTAGAATCTAGTTCTGAAGTTATAGACAGATAATTTGTATTTATCATAATTAAATGCAGGGTAGCATATGTAGATAATCTGCCTTTCTATCAATAACTTGCATATGTGACTATAAAAATTAAACTTAACAAAATAATTACTAAATCTATTTTTAAAAAAAGCTATCTAACACTTGTGAAATATCCTGCTACTGACCTAAATGCTAATGAGTGAAAAATAATCACATCTCTTTTTTTTTTTCCTGCTTATTTGAGCAGAACTCAATTTCCAATTCTTCATTAGAAAACCAGGACCTCAATTTGTTACTTCCTTCCAATGTTTCTGCTTCCATAAATTGCATCCTCCCCGGAGAAATTTTATTCCCGATATAAATATCTACAGTATGTTTGTTTTTAATGGGTTCATTTAGTTTGTTGAAACAGCAGATTATAAATCAAATTGCAATAGGTTGGAGGATAATTTAAGTAGGTAAATTTTCAAATAAGTTGGGGACACTCCACTTTTAATACATATGGGTCATTGCCAGTTTTTACTATGGAGCTAGCTCCACAATATTCAACCATACATATGCACAGTTTTACTGGCCATGACTGCCATGGAATTTTCCATTCCTGACAAGAAAGTTTCAATTCATTAAAAAAAAATTCATGAGGAGGAAATTAAACTTCTTTAAAATACTTTGACTCCTTGGGGTGGGATTGGAGAATAAAGGAAAATTGTGTACTGGGTTTTTATATTAGACTATAGTATCAGAAGCAATATTGCCTTTGGCGACATCAGACTTCTAACAAATAAGTGCCTGTCATTTTGGATAAGGACTTTAATAAGCAGTTATTCATTACCCAGAATAAGAAATAAATGCATATATGCAATGTTAATAGTGCTATTTTGTTATTAATATTAATATATTTATTAACCTTGAAAATTATTAAAAAACACTTTAGGTGAAGAAAATACATTTTTAAAATGTGTTGGTTTGTTAATTATATTTGCTAAAGAAAATGCCTCGTTTCCTCTTAACTTTTACCTCAAACTTTATGAACAGAATTTGCCTTTGTTATTAATTGTGGAACTTCAGAGACTGCTATTAGACTAACCTTCCCTAATGATGCAAGCAAGCTTCCTTTTGCTTATTCAGTAGAGAAATTGAATTACTTCAAGTAGTTTACTTCTTGCAAAGTAAAGAATGTAGCAAATTTGCTTCTTCCAAATTTACCATACTGTGCTTATAAAAGTCTACGGTTTTGTTGTTGTAGAAAGAGATGAAATGACTGCTTCATAAATGTAATTTCACTTCAGAGTAAGAACTAGCAGTACAAATTTTATCTGTCTTTAGGAGGCAGAGGTTGTATTATGTATTCTGTTAATACTGAGCAAAAATCAATGTTCCACTAGATGGAGCAAAAGGGGCAGTAGCTTTACAGATAGGGAAAGGTCCTGGCTTAGGTTTAAGAGATTTTGAAATAAATAAACAAGAATTTTTTTTGGAAAAAATATATATAGTCTAAATATATTTGTTTCTAACTTCCTGAAGCTTGTAAAGATATGTAGAATGATCTCACTCAAATATTAGTTTATTTTCTGATTTACAAGACAAAATTACTAGAAACAAAAAATACCTTATTGATTTCTTTCAATTTTGCATTACCTGGCCAAATCAGACCTTACACACAGCTCCGATGTCAATAATGAACTAGTATAAATTGGCAGGTGTCTGTAAGGCCTGAGTACAAAATTTCACTTACTCTGAAACCCGTTTATGAAATTTTAAGTTTATAATAAGAGCATTACATCAAATTTCACTTGCTTGAGCGATGATTAGAGCATGGGAGTATTTGAAAGTTAGATAATTTTAGGGTCCATTGATCCAAATTTTTGCATATCTTAAATTAGCTCTGAGATAGTGACGGGTGGACAACATGCTCAACATTACCTTTCTGCTTTTGATGATGGGTACTCTCGAATTGAGATCACTTTGAGAACTGCACAGCTTTGTAATTTGCAATCCTTAGTTAATATTAATTCTAATGTGTTGACTTTTTTTTAATCTCAATATTTTAAATTAATTTCATCCTTTTAAAAATTCAGGATCAGTCCTGGGATAGCAATTTCGTAACTTGCTGGATTTTACAGCAACTAAACATTGACAGGGCAAATTTCTAGTTTTAAGAGAAATGTTGTATAAACATTAACTTTCTTTTACTAAAGGCATACCTCAGATGCAAGAGAAAATAACTATTTGGGGAGAAATTGTGAAGAAAAAAGACTGAGAGGAAAGCCCCTGTAAATGCAGGTTGTTGATTAGAGGATTCTAATGCCTTCTTGTATTTAGACCATTTACTTCATCTTGCATTCAAACTTACTGAGTAAAAGGAATCTCCTATTTGGTTATGCAAAGCCCCTGTGGTACCCCAGATTTCATCTCCACTTGATAAAGTTCACTACATTCATACATGTTACATATGCCTCTTCCCACAGGATGGAGTTTAGAGAGTTGCTTTGAATTCCACAGTGCAGAGTCATACGCTGGGGGTCAGGCCTGGGAGAGGACTGAGGAGTTGGGAAGAAAAAGAGGAAGGAGCTTTGGTTTATGATTCAAGGTCTGGTGGGAACGTTTTTGAAAATGTAGGTGCTATTTCCTGCAATCAAGGGCTTTCCAGAGCTTGGTAATCATTTCCCAGCTGTATCCCTTTGCTGAATTGTTTTTAGTTGTGGGCACTCCATTGCTGTTTTTCCCCATCTATGATGGAAGAGGATCATATTCATCTTGCTGATAGAAAGCAGGGAATTTAACTCCCATAGCTTCTCCCCACTTTGCCTTTGCTTTGGGAAAGGTTTGGCTTCTTGCTAAAGTGTGAAAAAAAAAAGTATTGACTATAGAATGTCAGGCATATTTCAGCTCGATTTGTGTCAACCCTAATAAGTAAGTTGACAGAGTAATAAATTGGGTGTCTGCTCAAGACCTGGCACCTGTACAGGAAATCAAGAAGTATTTCAATTATAGGCAGGTTCTCTTTGTTTTGCAAGTGGAAGTTTTCCAGGGACCCTCTTTCTTGTATTGAAATTTTAGTATCTTCAAAGCCTATTTCAATTGTCTGTGGAACTGACTAGGGAGATAGCACCTTTAAAAAAAAAAAAAAAGAAGATTCTGGATAGATGGGACATTGATGAGGCAGGTGATTTTGATTGCCCTGTTCACCAGTGTGTCCTCCCAATCTCCTGTTGTACTGGCACCTAGTAGACTCTCAACTTAAATTTATTGAATGATTCGTTGAATCCTATCCTCCACCTTGATAAATGTTGTGTATTAGTTTGTTATGATTTCAACATGGCTCAAGCAAAGCTGCTTTGATCTAAGGAATGAATTTCTTTACATTGAGGAAGCCTTGTCAGGACAATGCCATCATAATGTGCTTCTAAATGCTTTTGATAGGAACATATGATGTAATGGACGTTTAAAGTTTAAAAAGTAAGAATTTGTGAGGACTTAAAATTGTTCAAGCTACTTGCAAATTGGCAAAGCTGCTCTTTGCTGACCTACATAGCTCACTTAAGACCCTGGGACAATACCTCCTGCCATGACAAGGCTGCTTCTTGCTGGCAGTGGTGAAAACAGTGTGGCAGCCCCATGAAAGAAATCATCTTGCCCACCAACACTCGTGCCTTTGCTCTGCCAGCATTGTGCTCTAGCAACAAGGGCCTTTCAACTTGTGCTGACAGCTACACATCAGCTCTTGGTGACTAAGCTAGCTCTTCTGATAACCAACCCATAGAAATGCATACCTTCACTAAATCTGGACTTCATTTCTTCCATCTCCCCTTTGCCTAAAACAAGAGTGTAATTAATCTATCATTGGTTTGGAGTTTTTATTTCTTTATCGGCTTATTAAGAGGCATGATCCTGTATGCCACTGGCTTGTGAAATATTGTTATTATAAATTATAAATCCCACAGTGAACCTGCCTTAAATAAATGATTAGTCTCTGCACATAATTTGCCATGAACAACATAATAAATAACCTGGGTAACAAATTGGAAGACAAGTTTTATATATTGAGATTTTGGATTCCTCAGAGTTTCAGAACACTGTGGGAGCCCCTGGCCCATGGCCTATTCTCTCATGATGGATGACAAACACTTGTATGTGAACATCCCAGAATGCTTGTCCCAGCTCTGTCTGCATATCGAGAAAAAGTCACTCTGGATTACCTTGTCATGTCTAGTAGTCTACACCCCTGCATAGGTTGGCCTTCTGGAGGACCAGACCAGGAAAGAGGCCCATGAAGGTCCTGCAAGTAGTCTCAGAGCTTTTCTGATTGGGATTCTGAAATATGCAAGACATGGCTGGGTGTGACAGGAGTTCTGCATAGGCAGTTCCCTTGGATCAAGAACTCACCCTCAGGGACAAAACTGCTCTTTCTAGCCATATAATTAATTGTTAGAGGAGGATATTGGGAGGATGTTTCACTGGATGACTCTTGAGCTAGACTAAGGCAATCAGTCTCCTTACCTTCTCCCTGTCCTTGGAATATATAATCTGCTACTATTCTCATACTAGCAGCTGTTTTAAGGATGAAACCTTTGAAGAATAAGGTGTTGAGACCATTTGGACTGAATACGTGACTGAACCCTGTTAAGACCTCTATAAACCGTTAAATACTGAGAACAAACTAAGGGTTCATGGGGCGTGGGGGAGAGGGGGAAGTGGGTGATGGGCATTGAGGAGGGCACTTGTTGGGATGAGCACTGGGAATTGTATGGAAACGAATTTGACAATAAATTATATTAAAAAAGAAAGAGATGCAGGGGTGCCTGGGTGGCTCAATCAAGTAAGCGTCCGACTTTGGCTCAGGTCATGATCTCACGGTTAGTGAGTTCGAGCCCCACATTGGGTTTTCTGCTGTCAGCACAGAGCCCGCTTCGGATCCTCCACCCCCCTGTGTCTGCCCACCCCCTGCTCACACTCCCTTTCTTTCTCTCTCTCAAAAATAAACAAACATTAAAAAAAGAAAGAGCTCTATATAAACTTTTAAGATTTTAGCAGGCAGGAATAGAGATCTGCTGATATTGAGGCTGGCCAAAGCCTTCTATGTAAGTTTCTTGGCTTTTGAAAACTACCACCCACTGGGACATCTGGGTGGTTCAGTCTATTGAATGTTATGATCTCATGGTTCCTGAGTTCAAGCCCCATATCTGGCTCACGGTTATCAGCGCAGAGCCTTCTTGGAATCCTCTGTCCCCCTCTCTGTGCCCCTCCCTGGGTTCTTTGCTCTTTGAAAAAATAATTTTTTTTAAACTTAAAAAAGAAAAAAAGAAAAAGAAACCTACCACCCACCAATATAGGGTAATTTGCCACTTTTTTGATTTCTTCTAACTCTTCACATACAGGGGACAATTAAAAAACCAACAATAATCTCAAATTGAAAAAAATGGGTTTTAAGATCTGATAATGTATAGTCATTTCAAAAATGTAGGCTTTTGGGGCATGTGGGTGGCTGAGTCCGTTAAGCGGCCAAATATTGATTTTGGCTCAGGTCATGATCTCTTGGTTGTGGGATTGAGCCCTATGTCACGCTCTGAGCTGATAGCATGGATCCTGCTTGGGATTCTCTGTTTCCCGTTCTCTGCCCCCCTCTCTCTCCCTCTCTTTAAAAAAAAAAAAGTCTGTAGAAAATGTAGGCATTTGACATTTCTTTTCATTATTTATATTAATGCTGATGTGAAGTGACCTAATGTTCTATGTTACAGATTAACTAATAATTTGAAGTATTCAAAATAGGAGACAATTTTCGGGGCGCCTGGGTGGCGCAGTCGGTTAAGCGTCCGACTTCAGCCAGGTCACGATCTTGCGGTCCGTGAGTTCGAGCCCCGCGTCGGGCTCTGGGCTGATGGCTCAGAGCCTGGAGCCTGTTTCCGATTCTGTGTCTCCCTCTCTCTCTGCCCCTCCCCCGTTCATGCTCTGTCTCTCTCTGTCCCAAAAATAAATAAACGTTGAAAAAAAAAAATTAAAAAAAAAATAGGAGACAATTTTAAAGTTATTAAATCATAGTTATAATCCTATCATAATTAAAGTCAAAAGTAGATTAAAATTAAAGGCCCATATCTTCAAAAGACTCAGTTACATGCTAATTCATAGATGCTCACTGTGTAGAGGGAAATACTATTAAAATGGTGAATTTAATAATATACTAATTTGAGCTGCTTTTTCAGCTTTTATTTAAAATTAAAATGTTTAACAATTTCTTCATCTGTTCATAGTTTATAAGTGAATTTTTATTAGAGTGATCAATTCATTTTACATTTTAATAATAAATATAAAAGAAAAAGTCACTTCAACCAAATTTATAGAAGTGATACAGGAAAGATTATCTTTAGTCTAAACTTAAATTTGATTACAGACAATTTCAAGAGAAAATGCTACACTTAATCAAATTGAAGTATATTATATATTTTTTGGAACGTTCTTGGTAAGAATTTATAGAAGCTTGGTAGCATAGGTGGCAAACCATATTCCAGTGTCTGGGTTTTTAAAAAAAAGTTGTTTCTTTTAACTAGATTTTTAAAAAAAATTTTAGTAGCTTTCCAGTTGACCTACAGTGTTATGTTAGTTTTAGTTGTGTAATATAGTGATTCTATAGTTCTATACATTATGCAGTACTCACCATGATGAATGTAGTTACTATCTGTTGTAGGGCAAAGTTTTAAAATATTATTGACTATATTCCCTATGCTGTAGCTTCATCCCTGCAAGTTATTTATTTTATAACTAGAAGTTTCACCCTTCCCCCTCCCACAACCCCCCCCCCCCCCCGCTGCTGGCAACCACTAGTTTGTTTTCTGTATTTATGAATCCTTTTTTGTTTTTGTTTCTTTTTTTTTTTATTTTGTTTTTTGGATTCCACATATAAATGGAATCATGTAGCATTTCTCTTTCTCTGTATAACTTATTTCATTAAGCATCATACCCTCTAGGTCCATCTGTGTTGGCATAAATGGCAAGATCTCAGATGGCACTGTAATATCCTATTGTATGTATTTACCACGTCGCCTTTATCCTTTCATCTATTGATGGACACTTGGATTGTTTCCTTATCTCAGCTATTGAAAATAATGCTGTAATAAACAAAGGGGTACTTATATCTTTTCAGATCAGTGTTTTCATTTTCTTTGGTAAGTACCTAGCAGTAGGTGTACAAGATCGTATGGTATTTCTATTTTCAATTTTTTGAGGAAACTCCATACTGTTTTTTACAGTGGCTGCACCAATTTATATTCTCACCAACAGTGCATGAGGGTTCACTTTCTCTATATCCTCACCAATACCTGTTATCTCTTGTCTTTTTGATACTAGCTTTCTGACTGGTGTAATGTGACATCTCATTGTGGTATCTAAGTTTCTATACATTATTTCTAGGGAAAGATTATTCCCTTACATCTTTAGAGTTATAGTTTATATTACTACAAGAATTATTGAAATTCTTTGAGAATCCAATTTGTGATCCTAAGTATAACATCTAAAAACATAAGAGTATGTGTATAAGTCTGTGTGCAAAAGAGAGGAAGGGAATAAAGAGAAATAAGGACAGTAGTTAGCCAGAAGCAACTTTGATCTAAGGCAGTAGGCATTTCTGCAGTCCCCTTTAAACTTTATACCTTTTAAACTTCCTTTAAAAAGCACCCTTCTTGTGCTCTTCATTAAGATTTGGAAATGACAGTCACAGAAAATAAGTTGTAGTTTTGTCATATTTATGTTGTATAGTTTCTATGAAAGTATTTTAAGAGACAAAAAAAAAAAAGAAGAAAAAAGGAATGGCATCCTAAATTCCATGAAATCGAGAGTGCAAATAGCTGGCATCCATGATAACTGTGAAACGAAAGGAAATATCTCATGGAACATTTTGATACCAAGGAAATTGAGCCTTTTAAAAGGTCTGATAGAACTGTGGGAAAAAAAGAAGAGAGAAAGACTTTTATTTTTATATATGAATACATTAATTTTTAAATGTTACCTAAAATGTTTTATAATTTTACATTTAAAAGTGGTATAATCATTGTAAATTTTATTTTTCCAGTTTGTTTTCCAGAAGCATCGAACTGACCACATACATTTATATCTGGGAGAACTACAGGCTCATCGTTTTGCCTTGGGATTCTCCATGGACTTGGTATTTAACTTTCTTAGGAGTTGATTTTGGCTACTACTGGTTCCATCGCATGGCCCATGGTAAGTTGCAAATCAAGGTTTTATTGATACTTTAGGGATAATTTATGCTGAACTGTGTTGGGCTCATAGCAGGTATTCAATAAATATTGAATGAATGAATAAGTGAAAAACATGGTTTGTCTTAAAGTATATAAAGATTAATGATGAAAGTTTAGTTTGAAATTTAAATGGAAAAAATCTGAATTTTTTTTAAAAGGTGAAATTATTAGAGATACATTTTTCACACCTCTTGTACCTAACTTGCAAGAAAACTGTTGAGAATGTGATGGCTGTAGCATTACTTTTTAATATACCACCTTACATTTTTCTTATTATGACATGCTTGGTAGAGTCTAGAGACTCTTACACACAGTATCAGACTTCATGTCACAATTATCAATGGTCATTCAGAAAAGCTCTGAAACAGCATGGAATCCTGGGTAATGTGTGCTGTCATACATAAGAGTGATTCAAGTTCTTGGCAGTAATTCCTCACTGCAAATGAAAATGCAATCATCTAGGCACTAACCATAATGCATTTCAGTATTACCACAGTTTTGTAAAATTTCTTATCTAATACAAAGCCCTCTTACCACACTGGCCCACTGAATTTGGTTTTTGGGATTACTGGCGGAACTTTCCAAACAATGTTTTGTTATGGAAAGGGAAATGGAAGGACAGGAAACAGTCTTAAACTCTGTAGGACTAAGGAGAGGTTGGAGAATGATTGTAGAGCTAAGGTGAGCAAATAGTCTTTAAGGAGGAAGAAGGCATGCAAAGGTATTTCTGAAGGGAAATGGGGGAATGTGCTAATTTTGAAAACCTACTGAAGAGTAGAACTGAGGATTTCAGTGGGTGGTTGGGTTGAGTGTGTGGGGAGGAAGGAAGGAAGGGGAAGAAACCTGGAATAATAATAAAAATTAATTGGGGGATGGCAAGAAGAGGCCTGAGATCAGGGTGAATAACCAAGCAATGTGTGTAGGAGGATGGTGACCAAATATCCTTCCCAAGCAAGGATGAGGAAATAGGAGTGACATAGATTAGCATTATGCTTAAGGCACGAAATTTTAAATGCAGCATTATTTTTGTTAGGTACATTAACCATGCGTAAACAGTGAAACTATAAAGAATGTTAATTCATTAAAATAATTTGAAAGGAACAAATAAACTAGAAAAAATCATTTATTTTGTGTGTGATAACCTTTGTCTTTGAAAATAATATGTCAGTGCCTGACATCATTTCCTTGTGTATAAAGCAAGAGGATACTCCCAAATTGAACATGACTAGCAATAAAATATGGTCATGTAGTAATCTTTGTATTTTATTTCAAAATAGTAGTTTTCTCCCTAAAATAAACCCATTGGCAATCTTCCTCATTTTCTATGCAGCAAATGGGTAATGCAGAAAGCATTTATATTGTATTATTTAATTTCAGGAGCCTTCTAATATCACACTGTCCTGTACAGATGTGTTTGTTTGGGAAATCTGCAAATTCGCTTAATCTTTAAAAGCCCATTATAACAGGAAACAAAGAACCAACAAAATATTACCAAATATAAAACTTCTAAAAATATGTTGATGTTAAGTGCTCCAGTTAAGGAAGAGCAATAAAGTAAAATAATATATTAAATACACAGAATCGAGGCTGTGTAAAGTATGCTTCCCATTAGAAAATTTTGAACCAAATCCAGTGGAAGCAGACATTAAAAAAAAAAATCTAAAAACCTTCTGGAAAAACACTCACCACCTTCAGGCTATGAAGTCTAATCATAAGTTCAAAGATCTTTGACTTGTGACGGAAAGCTCATAGGAAAAAAAATAAATTAGTAGTTGAAAGTGTCAACCTTCAGTATGGTAGTCAAATTTTAAATTTTTGTGATAATAATGTAAAATATTAAATGGATTTTTAGAAATCTAGAAGTACACAGGAGTAAGAAAAACTTTTAATATCAAATTTCTTGAGCCTCTTGGGTTACTGAACCAACGTTAGTTAATTAGTCAAGTTTATTTAACTGAGAAGTTTGAACAGTTCTAAAATCCTAATGTTGTCCTAAAATATAATAAGGAAAATACCCTCTTTTCCTACTTTATGTGTTACTTTCCTTTCACTACTTGCAGTTAAATAATAAAATAAAAACACATTCCACATTTGTTGATATGTTAAATGCTATGAGTTTTGAAGAAACAATATATACTTTTTTTTTTTTTTCAACGTTTTTTATTTTTGGGACAGAGAGAGACAGAGCATGAACGGGGGAGGAGCAGAGAGAGAGGGAGACGCAGAATCGGAAACAGGCTCCAGGCTCTGAGCCATCAGCCCAGAGCCCGACGCGGGGCTCGAACTCACGGACCGCGAGATCGTGACCTGGCTGAAGTTGGACGTTTAACCGACTGCGCCACCCAGGCGCCCCTATACTTTTTGTTTTTACATATACTTGAATTATTTCTTTAGTAACCCAAATTGCCTTTAGGTTTTTTGCTGTTGTTTTCTTGTTGTTATTTGTTTGGTTTGCATCCATGTAGAATTTTCTCACATTAAAATTATGGAAGGAGTTTATTCTCAAAAACTTGATTTTGATCTCTATTCCTGTACAAAAGGACAGGAGGATATTTGAGTCTATTGCATTATTTATATTTCATTCCCTTTTCCTCTGGGATCATTAGAAATTCATTGGTAATTATTGTCAACTTACAGAAAAACAAGAGTAACACGGTAATTTCTATAGAATGCCTTGACATCTTAAGAAGGAAATGTAAAAAGACAAAATGAATTTCATCTCAAATTTAAAGTAGCTTCTGGCATGCTTACTCTCCAATACAAAAGGATGCATTATTTTTTCCTTGAATTTCCTATGAGTTATACTAAACATGTAAGAAATCGGGTGAAGATTTTTAAGGGAACATTAAAATCATTACAGTGTAAATGATTACTATTTAGTAAGAGTAAGAATGAGTCTTCCAGAGTGCTAGTAGTAGATTTTATCTCATCTTGGGTGATAGTTGCAAGAGTGTATGTGTTTGTAAGAAATATGTTGAGTTGTGTACTTAAAGTTTGCATACATTATTCTTCAAAAAAAGTTAATGAGTAATGCCACCTATATGATTTCTTAGTGAATAGCTTGAAGTCAGAATGATACAAAAGGTAACCCAATTTAGAAAATAAGAACCAAGAAATTATCATTTGTAACTATAAGCATAAACATTTGACATTACACAGATTTTATCTGTATCAGTTTCCACAACCAAGGATGGCGGAAAAACAAGAAACCAGTTATTAATTTTATTGCCCCTCTTCTCCAAATCCTTCTTTGGTATCTCTTGTGTTACCAGAGGTAGACCCTACAGGTATTTGCAAGCTTACTTGGTATTAGACTTTGTCAGTTTAAAAGATTGGAGGGATACTCCAGGGCCAGAATAGCAGGGGCTTTGCTTCCATTTTTCAGAGTGCTCTTTTCCATGAGGTACTTAGCAGATGGGTGCCCAGGGAACCTGGTAGTAACCATGGTTTAGCTGTAGCCTATACCTTTTGGTAAGATCCTCTGTCTTCCAAAGGACCACATCAGAGGATTGCCTGTAATACACACCCTCTGGGGGCTGTGTGCTCTAGGAAGTTCCTCTGTTCCCACCAGAGCTCCTGAAGTAGCCATAGCTTTTCCAAAGATGTCTGACTCAGACTTGGTGGAGGATGGGAGGGGGCTTTCTAAATTCATACATGCCTGCATTTTTTACTCTCCCTCAGGTGCTTAGGCAATAGTTTTGTTCCCTAGTTGCTACTTCTGTACCACTGAACTACTCCTCGTTTTACCTTTTAGTAGCTAACTGCTTTTTTATTAGTTAATAGTTCTTTACATTAGCTTTTTCTTACTCAAATTACTGGTGTGGTTTTTTCCTCCTGATTAGACTCTGACTGATAAAGCCAGCTTCCCTACATAGTATATAAGGTTGTAAATTGAAGTTTATCCTGACTCTACCTTTAATATTCTATTCTGTGGCACTGATTACACATTTAGGCTATAATACAATTTAGTTCATTTCTGAAATAAAGAAGTTCATCTGTAAAATTGTTATAATAAGACTTTATACAATCCCCTCAAACTCCAATTCTTTTACTCAACAAGTAAATTAGTTCATTTTCTATTTATCTCTTTCTGTAGCTAAAAAGGGTGGGTGATCATGATTTTTGTGTAATTATTTAGTCATTCCTACAATTTTATTATGATTAAGTGGGCCTCTCTATATAATTTATTAAATTTCACTTGTTTTCATTCTTTTCTGACTTCTAACAGGGGTTGAATTTAGACCATTTTAATTTCCATCACTGTTTAAATAAAAATAAGCAAGTGTTCATTGCTTAGAAATTATTTTATTTTGTGATAGTACCAAGTTTGTGGTCTCTATTGAAGAATAAGTGACCTCCATTCGGCTACATTTGTGTTTCTTTTTTTAAAAAGACCAGAATAGAGGTGGCAGGGTAGCTCAGTCAGTTAAGCATCCAACTTTGACTCAGATCATGATCTCACGGTTCGTGAGTTCAAGCCCTGTGTTGGGCTCTTTGCTGACAGGCTGAAGCCTTGAGCCTGCTTCGGATTCTGTGTCTCCCTCTATCTCTGCCCATTCCCCACTTACACTCTGTCTCTCAAAAATGAATAAACATTAAAATTTTGTTTTAAATAATAAAAATAAATATACCAGAATATACCTACTTTTTGTAGCTCTTTGCTGTATGTTTCACTATATTTTTTTTATTTTTTATTTAAAAAAAATTTTTTTTTTCAAAGTTTATTTTTATTTTTTTTGGGACAGAGAGAGACAGAGCATGAACGGGGGAGGGGCAGAGAGAGAGGGAGACACAGAATCGGAAACAGGCTCCAGGCTCTGAGCCATCAGCCCAGAGCCCGACGCGGGGCTCGAACTCACGGACCGCGAGATCGTGACCTGGCTGAAGTCGGACGCTTAACCGACTGCGCCACCCAGGCGCCCCTGTTTCACTATATTTTTTAAAATATTTTTATTTTTTAAAATTACATCCAAATTAGTTAGCATATAGTGCAACAATGATTTCAGGAGTAGATTCCTTAGTGCCCCTTACCCATTTATCCCTCCCCCCCCCACAACCCCTCTAGTAACCTTCAGTTGGTTCTCCATATTTATGAGTCTCTTCTGTTTTGTCCCCCTCCCTGTATTTCTATTAGTTTTGTTTCCCTTCCCTTATGTTCATCTATTTTGTCTCTTAAAGTCCTCATATGAGTGAAGTCATATGATATTTGTCTTTCTGTGACTGACTAATTTAACTTAGCATAATACCCTCCAGTTCAATCCACGTAGTTGCAAATGGCAAGATATTGTTCTTTTTGATTGCCGAGTAATACTCCATTGTATATATATACTATGTCTTCTTTATCCATTCATTCCTCGATGGACATTTGGGCTCTTTCCATTACTTTGGCTATTGTGGATAGTGCTGCTATAAACATGGGGGTGCATGTGTCCCTTCAAAACAGCACACCTCTATCCCGTGGATAAATGCCTAGTAGTGCAATTGCTGGGTTGTAGGGTAGTTCCCTTTTTAGTTTTTTGAGGAACCTCCATACTGTTTTCCAGAGTGACTGCACCAGCTTGCATTCCCACCAACAATGCAAAAGAGATCCTCTTTCTCTGCATCCTGTTGTTGCCTGAGTTGTTCATGTTAGCCATTCTGACAGGTGTGAGGTGGTATCTCATTGTAGTTTTGATTTGTATTTCCCGGATGATGAGTGATGTTGAGCGTTTTTTCATGTGTCGGTTGGCTATCTGGATATCTTCTTTGGAGAAGTGTCTATTCATGTCTTTTGCCCATTTCTTCACTGGATTATTTGTTTCTTGGGTGTTGAGTTTGATAAGTTCTTTTTAGATTTTGGATACTAATCCTTTATCTGATATTTTGTTTGCCAATATCTTCTCCCATTCTGTCGGTTGCCTTTTAGTTTTGCTGCTTGTTTCCTTTGCTGTGCAGAAGAGTTTTATTTTGATGAGGTCCCAGTAGTTCATTTTTGCTTTTGTTTCCCTTGCCTCCTGAGATGTGTTGAGTAAGAAGTTGCTGTGGCCAAGATCAAAGAGGTTTTTGACTGTTTTCTCCTCGAGGATTTTGATGGCTTCCTGTCTTACATTGAAGTCTTTCATCCATTTTGAGTTTATTCTTGTGTATGGTGTAAGAAAGTGGTCCAGGTTCATTCTTCTGCAAGTCGCTGTCCAGTTTTCCCAGCACCACTTGCTGAAGAGACTGTCTTTATTCCATTGGATATTCTTTTCTGCTTTTTCAAAGATTAGTTGGCCATATGTTTGTGGGTCCAGTTCTGAGTTCTCTATTCTGTTCCATTGATCCATTCTTGAGCCATATGTTTCACTATATTTTTATAATATACTGTGATTTTATTCTCATTGGATCAGTGAGGGTGAAGTCCAGCCTGTTTTTGCCTAAGTTGCAGCCCTTCCTCTCACCTCTTTCTGTCATTTCTTCCTTTCTATCAATCCTTGGAGTAGTGATCATTCAGAACATCAGTGAAGGGAGTTTTGCCAGTTTCTCAGTATTACTTTCTACTAAAAAACATGTCATCTGTATCAACCGTTTTCCTCTGAGTTCATTTTAATGACAGAAGCAACACTATGTCTGATGGTAAACACTTGTCCATAGGAGTACTTAAAATGAACTGAAAGATTACCATTATTGCCCCTCAGAAAAACCCATCTGAGGGAACTTTCCTCTTAGAAAGAGCTTATTTTTATCACGGGTAGTTGTGGTCATGCTTAAGGCTACAAGTTGAATTTCCTTTAGTGTACTTAGATTCAAGATGTAGGTATTATATGAAAAGCACATCTGAAACAAATATTTGAGCCATGATCCAGGTGTTGAAAGTATGGATGCACTGAGATATCAAACAGGCAAATCATACGCTTGATGATAAAGGATAAGAGTTTCAGGAATCTCCATCAGCCTATTTTTGAATGTTGATACTGAAGTGTGGAAATATTTCCAGGAAATATTTCCAGGAATAGTTGGGAGCATTTGAGGATGGCTCTGGTAATATTTTCCAGGGATTAAGAAAGCTGTGAAATGAGCAATCAAAATGAAACTGGAAGGCAAAGAAGGATTAAAGATTAATTTATGAGCCTTAGTCAGCTTGTGACTGCTTAAGGCATGTGCCTTATTTTTCCTTTAGTGCTAGGACTTAGTACACTTGCCTGTCACATAGCAGACAGAGCACTGGAATTTGTTTCAAGAAATCTAGTTGTATAACTATTTGTGCAACTATTTACCACACACATAACCTTAGGATTAACCTCTCTGAAATAGATTTTATTGGCATTATTAATCTCTCAGTTTTGTGGAGTTTGAATTAAAAATGTTTTAAGAGTGCATGAACCAAGTGAAAATGAATGAGTGAATCAATTAATTAATATGCCAACACTAAGAACGCATGATGGAGGCTTATGTGAAGATTTAGGGGTGATTAAAATGGGCAGAAAAGAGACAATCTTAAGTTAGGGTAACCTTTAGGATTGAACTGAAATGATACTCCATTTAATATGATGTGGGAAAAGCATATCTTTTCCCAAGTAATTTTGTTCAAAAGGAGAATTTGGAGAAGTCTTTTACCAAATGCATATGATACATTAGCAAAGAAAACATTTGATCCCAGCCATTCTAGACCATAAGAAGCCAAATCAACTGCAATTCTATCCTCTTTCATTTATTAAACAATTGTAATTGTGACTGAATTTATTGTTACCATATGAAAATAGCACTATGAAAAAAATATGAAGAGAAAAAACTAAGTGAAGATGTCTGGAAATATTATCAACTAACTTAGAGACTTTTTTTTACCATTATAAACTATTTGTACATTAATTTTTTCAATAAATATTTAATGATCACCTATTCTGTATTAACCCTATACCAGGTACCAGAGATAGTGTTGTTAATAACAGATCTGGTCACTGATTGTTCATTCTACTTTGGATGATAGGTATTAATAATTACTTAATAATTATAATAGGTAAAGTACAATGATGATTATAGCACAAACACAGAAAATGACAAAAAATTCTGTCCTCGTTGTTACTTACTCTTAAATTTGCACATTTCTGAATGCACTGATCAATTTTTCTCAAAGCAGCGTGCATTAAAAAAATGAGATTCTGTTTAGAATGCATAATCCTCATGATGATGATAGTAATAGTATTAATAGCAATACCAATTGTTAAAAGTCAACTATTATTGAAGGCCATTAGAGAATGTTTAAAAAGCATAGATTGTGGAATCAGGTTGCCTGAGTTCAGTTCCTAGTATTTCCACTTATTAACTGAGATTTGGAGCAGGTTAATCTGTTCTAATTTCTTCATCTCTTAAATGTGAATAATACTATACACATGATAGGGTTTTCTTTTTTTTTATGTTTATTTAGTTTTGAGAGAAAGAGACAGAGCATAGGAGTGGAAGAGGGCAGAGAGAGGGAGACCCAGAAACTGAAGCAGGCTCCAGGCTCTGAGCTGTCAGCAAAGAGCCTGATGCAGGCTCAAACTCATGAGCTGCAAGATCATGACCTGAGCCAACGTGGGAAGCTTAATCAACTGAACCACCTACATGCTCCCATGATAGGATTTTATAAAGTTTAAATGGGAAAAACCTCGGGAAAATGACTTGTACATTGTTAATGTTAAGTGTTACTATTATTGATTAATCTTTATTACATTGCTAGGTACTTGACTAGGTGCTTTATATTATAAAGCAGCATATTATATTATTCAATTCCCAGAACAGCCCTATGAAGTAGGCATTCAGTTGTTCATCAGATATTAGATGAGAACCTATATTCTAGTAATTTCTAATTTCTGGGAATATAGTAGTGAACAAATAAATGCCACTGTCTTTATGAAGTTTGCATTTTAATAGGGAAGGAAATCCAGATGTAAAACATATGTAATATAATGCCAGGTAGTGAGGAGTGCTGTGGGATAGAGGGTGATGAATACAGGAATCAAGTAAGACCTCTCTTGGGATTCATAGAGGTGATAGGTGGCATTTTAGTAGAAATTTAAATGAGCCGAAGAAGGCATCCTTGGGATATCTGAGGAAAGAACTTTCTACACAAAAAAAAACCTGTTAATGCAAAGTACCTAAGGAGGGAATAAGCTAGGCATACTTGAGGAATATTAAGAAACCATCTGTGGAGAATACCGTTAGGGAACTGGAAGAAAGAGAATGAGGATGACAGGATTCTGGTCATACAGGATCCTCTAGACTGGCAATAATAAAACTGATAAATTAATCCTCAGCAACACTCCCCAGTTTACCCTGCAGCCTATTTATTATGGGTGTAACATGAAGCCAGGAAGATTTTTAGGAGAGGAGTGACATTTATTTATTATTTAACAAATACTCATTGAATACCTACTGTATGTTTTAACTTTTATTGGCATATATGGTACTCAAAATCCAAAACATTTTTATGAAAGTTACTAATATAATGTCAGGATGTGATATATGCAGTAAAATTAATAAAGCAGTTCTGGAAAAATAGAAAAGTACCAGATAGGTTTGGGCATCACAATTTTATATAGAATGCCCCAGAATATTTGTCTGATAATGTGACTTTTAAGCCCAGACCTAAAGCTTTTTAAGAGAATGCGTCATATGCTTCTGGGGAAAAGGAATACCAGGCAGAGAGGATATAGTAAGTTCAAAGGCTCTGAGACAGACAATACATGGCACATTTGAGGAAATGCAAGGAGGATCATTCTGGCTGGAGCTACAAGGGGAAAGGATTAAAGTTGCACTAGATGAGGGGTATCATAAATGTGAGGCAGTTTGGGCATACCATACAAGAACTCAAACTATTATAAGAGCATTGACTTTAAAATAAAGACCGTAACAAGAGACAAAAGACACTGTATAATCATAAAGAATCCAACAATTTAACAATTGTAAATATTTATGCACCCAACATGTGAAAGCACCCCAAAACATAAAGCATCTAATAACATACATAAAGGGAATAATCGATAGTAATATGATAATAGTAGGGGACTTTAACACACCACTTACATAAGTGGATAGATTATCCAAACAGAAAATCAACAAGGAAACAGTGGCTTTGAATGACACATTAGACCAGATGGATCTAACAGATATAGTCAGGCCATTCCATCCTAAAACAGCAGAATACACGTTCTTTTTAAGCATGCTTGGAACATTCTTCAGAATAGGTCACATGTTAGGCTACAAAACAAGTCTCAACAAGTTCAAAAAAATTGAAGTCATACCATAAATCTTTTCCAACCACAATGTTATGAAACTAGAAATCAACCACAAGAAAAAGTCTGGAAAAAACACAATTACATGAGGTTCAATAACATGCTACTAAACAATGAATGGATCGACCAAGAAATCAAAGAGGAAATAAAAAACTACATGGAGACAATTGAAAATGAAAACGCAATGGTGCAAAATCTTTTGCATGCAGCAGAGACTATTCTAAGAAGTTTATAGCAATATGGGCCTCCCTCAAGAAGCAAAAAAATTCTCAGATAAACAACCTAACCTTACACCTAAAGGAGCCAGAAAAAGAACAAACAAAACTCAAATACAGTAGAAGGAAGGAAATAAATAATAAATGTTAGAACAGAAATAAACAAAATAGAAAACAAAACAAAAATACCTAGAACAATGGAACAGATCACTGGAACCAGGAACTCATACTTTGAAAAGATCAACAAAATTGATAAACATTTAGCCAGACTCATAAAGAGAGAGAGAGAGAGAGAGAGAGAGAAAGAGAGAGGAGACTCAAATAAACAAGACCAGAGATGAAGGAGAAGAAATAAAAACCAACCCCACAGAAATACAAAGGATTATAAGAGAATATTTTGAAAAATTATATGCCAACAAGTTGGACAACCTAAAAGAAATAGATAAATTCCTAGAAACATATAAACTCCCAAAACTGAATAAGGAAGAAATTGAAAATTTGAACAAACCCATTAGCAGCAATAACATGGAATCAATAATCAAAAAACTCCCAAAAAGCAAATATCCAGGACCAGATGGCTTCACAGGTGAATTAGACCAAACATATAAAGAAGAGTTAATACCTATTCTCCTCAAACTATTTCAAAAAATAGAAGAGGAAGGGAAGCTTCCAAATTCATACTGGAAGACCTTGATTGCCTTGATACAAAACTCAGATAAAGACAATACAAAAAAAAGAGTACTACAGGCCAATATCTCTACTGAACATATGTGCAAAAATCCTCAACAAAATATTAGCAAACAAATCCACTAATATGTTAAAATATCATTTACCATGACCAAGTGGGATTTATTCCTGGGATTGCAAGGTGGTTCTACATTCACAAATCAAAGAACATGATATATCACATCAACAAGAGAAAGGATAAAAAGCATGATCATTTCAATAGACTGAGAAAAAACATTTGATAAAGTACAACACCTATTCATGATAAAAGTCCTCAAAGTAGGTTTAGTCCCTCTAAACTAGGTTTAGAGGGAACGTATCTCAGCAGAATAAAGGCCATATATGAAAAATCTACAGCTAATAGCCTACCTAGTGGTGAAAAACTGATAGCTTTTCCTCTAAGGTTAGGAAAAAGACAAGGACATCCACTGTCACCACTTTTATTCAACATAGTACTAGAATTCCTAGCCACAGCCATCAGACAAGAAAAAGAAATAAAAGACATCCAAATTATATGGAAGAGGTAAACCTTTCACTAGTTTCAGATGACTTGATACTATATATAGAAAACCATGAAGACTCCACTAAAAAAAAGTAGAACTGATAAATGAATTTAGGGAAGTTGCAGGATACCAAATAAATATATGGAAATCCTTTTCATTTCTATACACTAATAATAAAGTGGCAGAAAGAAAAATTAAGAAAACAATCACATTAATAATTGTACCAAAAATAATTTAAAAACTAGGAGTAAATATAACCAAGGAGGTGAAAGACCTGGACTCTGATTTTTCTGCTTCAAGTAGTAAGAAAAAACAACAGAAAATTTCCTCACAACTCTAAAGGCTAGAAGTCTGAGTTCAAGAGGTAAGCAGGGTTGGTTTATTCTGAGGCCTCTCTTTTTGGTTTATAGGTGGCTATCTTGTGGACCCTGTGTTTTTGTATCATCTGCCCTTGGTAGGTGTTTGTGTACTAATCTCCTTTATAAAGATATCAGTCATACTGGGTGAGGACCCACCCTAATATTCTCCTTTGAACTTAATTACCTCTTTAAAAACTCTATCTTTGGGGCACCTGGGTGGCTTAGTAGGTTAAGCTTTGGGACTCTGGATTTCAGCTCAGGTCATGGTCTCATGGTTGTGAGATCTAGCCCTGAGTTGGGCTCCATGTTGGGCGTGGGACCTGCTTAAGATTCTCTTTCTCCCTATTCCTCTGCCCTCCCCCTGCTCCCTCCTCCTTTGCTTCCCACCCCCTCAAAATAACAAAAAAACCTAAGCTTCAAAAGTAGTCACATTCTGACGTACTGGGGTTACGAGTTCAACATATAAATTTTGGGAGGACACAATTCAGTCCACTAATAATAAACTAGCTGAGTGAGAAAACAATAATGCTCTCATTTCATGAATATACAGAGAGCAGCTTCATTGGCTTGAGGAAGAGGCAGTGTTTACTCAGGGGAAAAAAGGACACATTTAGAGTTAAAGACACCTGATTCTAATCCACTTAATTTTCCTCATTTGTGAAATGGGAATAATAATCTCTTCATTTTGATGTGGTGATCAAGCTTGAATAAACAATTAGTTGTGATACATCATAGAGCCACACTACATACTAAAAATCTTACACTAATTTTGAAGATCGTATTTAAAGTACTCTAGATATTTTTACTGTTTTGCTAAAACTTTCTAAAATGTTACAATATATTTTCAATGTTTTTAGAAATTATAAATTATGTACAGAAGTCAAAATAGTTTAAAATGTATGATTTTTGGAGTTTGATTAATTTCCTAAGTTATTTTTCTACTATTTGTTCAAAACCAAATGGGTTTCTCATTTTAACCTCATTTTGTAACAAAAGTTTTTGTTATGCAGTTTTTGGAATTTTTAATTCTTTTATTCTGAAGGTACAGAGAGACTGCTATAAGAATTGATGAAACATTCATATAAAAATTAATAACTTATCTTTCTTATTCCAAAACATTTGTAAGAAAAAAATATTGTAGAAAAAAGCACAGAGGAGCAAAAGATGGAAAATGAAATGTGCACCTAAACCCATCCCCCAGAGATAGCTTCTATAAGTACAGTGTAATGGAAGGGAACCTAGAATCGAATTGCCAGGGTTAAGACCCTAGTTTACCATTTTCTGCATAATATTGAACAAGTTATGCCTCCTCTTTGTTTTTCCTTATTTGAAGTATTCAAATAGCAAAAGCATAATCCACGTTAGATCATTATGAAGTATAAATGAATTACGATTGAGAAAACAGTACAGAGCCTGACACATAATAAGTAAAAAAGAGAAAGAAAAACATTTACTGTTATATTGTCTGGTCTCTTTGTTTATATAATTTTTATATGTAATCTAACAATAGGAAAATTATTATGTTTTCCTTAAATGATAATTAATATACATTGGTTGCTAGAATAATTACCTTTGTGAAAATGCAGTATTAAGTTTTCTTATCCTTACACAAACATTTTTTTCTCATTGTTACTTGGAGATAGCAATAGAACTTCATAAAGGATCTCGTAAAGATTTACTATACAGCTATATCATTGGGCATATGTACAAGTGTATTATATGATATAAACCACAGCTAGAGAGCTCTGATTATATGAAACATACCTTGTGGATTTCTATTTATTACATTTTAATGAAATTGTCTTTATGCTTAATAAGATACATACATAGGAAAAAAGAACATCTTAGGTCTAAACACAGATATATAGACAAGGGAAAACACTGAAAGACTGTGTTTTAGGCAGCACTCATTTAAACAAGATATTAATGATCTTTTTAAAGATGAATATTTGTCAACTATAATAAATAAAATTAAAATGAGCTTTTCTTTTAAAATTGTTTCCTATTTTTTAACGTTTATTTTTGACAGAGAGAGACACAGCATGAGTGGAGGAGGGGCAGAGAGAGAGGGAGATAGAGAAACCCAAGCAGGCTCCAGGCTCTGAGCTGTCAGCACAGAGCCTGACCCAGCACTTGAACCCACAGACCACAAGTTCATGACCTGAGCCAAAGTTGGACACTTAACCGACTGAGCCACCCAGGCGCCCCTAAAATTATTTCTTTATCCATCACCTTGGATGGCTCAGTCGGTTAAGTGTCCAACTTCAGCTCAAGTCATGATCTCGCAATTCACGAGTTCGAGCCCCGTTTCGGGCTCTGTGCTGACAGCTCAGAGCCTGGAGCCTGCTTCAGATTCTGTGTCTCCCTCTCTCTCTGCCCCTCCCTGTTCATGCTCTGTCTTCCTCTTTCTCTCAAAAGATGAATAAACATTAAAAAATGTTTCTTTATCGGGGCGCCTGGGTGGCTCAGTCGGTTGAGCGTCCAACTTCAGCTCAGGTCACGATCTCATGGTTCCTGAGTTCGAGCCCCGCGTCAGGCTCTGGGCTGATGGCTCAGAGCCTGGAGCCTGCTTCCGATTCTGTGTCTCCCTCTCTCTCTTCCCCTCCCCCATTCATGCTCTGTCTCTCTCTGTCTCAAAAATAAACATTAAAAAAAATTAAAAAAAATGTTTCTTTATCAATTAAAACTTGAATAGCATATAATTTGAATTTGTTTTTGGTAGGTCAGGCTTATCCACATTCCTTTTTCCTTCGAACTTCAGTTTTCTTATCTTACACTTTTTGAAAAGAGTGAAATTTTTGGAAGAAACAAAATCCATTAGGACTTGTACATTTTGTCTACATTTTAAAGTTTCTTTTGTTGCTCTCTGAGCTTAAATATTGATTTGTCAATATGTTTTCCAACTTAGAGTTGCAATCTCTTTTCCAGCAACTAGAAAGTAAAATGTGAAAAAAAATCACTAAAACAGATTTGTTCTGTATTCTTTCACACTAGTAGGCAATTTGACCATCCTTTTTCTTAAATTTTGAGGGCTCATACTTCGTAGAATGCTTTGCAAAATGTAATTTTGTGTCATAGGTATTTTTAAATCATGTGTATTTTTTTATCTCTCCAAATTCACAAATCTTGATAATACAAAAGGACCCACAACTGTATATTTTCACAATAGGTTGTGCAGTATTATTTTTTAAAACATGTTCATTGCTGGCTCTGTGCTTTGGAAGTATTTGAAGCATCAAAGAGGACACGTGCTCTAATGTGAAGTGCTTATACTGTGAGTGAAACAAATAGATGAGCCCCAGAAAAACACACCAGCTATACAAGTGTCAGTTCAATCAGTACTTATTTCATAAGTACTAGATTTCATTAGCAGTGATTTCTGTGTTTTTAGAAATATAGGAAGAAATGTAATTATGCACAATTTTGATGGGCCGTACCACAGTGATAATATTGCTTAGGGAAAAAAACCTGATTCTAAGTAAGGACATAGTGACCTGCACATAAAACATAAAGCTAAATGAATAGAAAGTAGAAAACAAAGAAGGTAAATGAGTTTGAATAGAAAATAGTTCAGTGGAGGCAGTGATATATAAATCATATCTATAGCCAAGATCTGTACTTAAAATTTTGCTAAATGGCATACAGCCTCACTGCCCCCTGCCTGCCACAACCTTGTGTCGGATTCAGTATACTTCTCTCTTTAAAAACAAAGGAATAGTGCAAATAATCATCTAAATAACACTAGATAATAATTAACTAGGCATATTAAGTTACCATAATAGCTTGGGTTTTTGACAAATGTTAGTGGAAAACTGGGATATGAGAAGGAGATACATAATTTCCAATGTCAAGAAAAGAGATTGATTAATATTTTGAGAATGGAGATAAATAAGAATATTTCAATGTAATGAAATACATAACCACAACATAACAGGAACTCAGTGGAGTAGCAGTAGATATTACTTGGATATTAACATTAATCACCATCTTTTCAGTGATCCTGAACACATACTTCACTGTATAACACATCAAAAATTTCAACAGGAAGAACTAGCAAATATCATTCTGAAGGGTTTTGTTAAAAGTTTGTGGGTAAAGGATGAGTACTAAATGTTACTAACATTTAAATGAAATGTAATTTGACTAAAATTTAAATGTAAGGAGGTTGTTTTATAGGTGACAAGAAGTCTTCTTGCCACTTTTTTTTTTTTTAAGTCTACTTTATTTTGAGAGAGAGAGAGAGTGAGAGAGAGCACAAGCTGAGGAGGGGCAGAGAGAGAGGGAGAGAGAGAATCCCAGCAGGCTCCAGGCTGTCAGTGCAGAGCTGAAAGCCAGGCTGGATCTCACAAACCATGACATCACGACCAGAGCCGAAATCAAGAGCTGGTCGTTTAACCAACCGAGCGACCCAGGAGCCCCTGCCATTTTCAAATCCTACAGGACTCCAGATTCTTCACTGGAATTAGATCTAGTAAAATATTTATGAACATACTGAGGCCAAAGAAGTACCACAACTTTTTGTCCTAGGAGGCAATGAAAACCTCTCATTTTATGAAATAATGTTAACAGTGAATAACATTTACTGGGTTCTCTCAGTGTTCCTCTTACGTATTTTTATTTAATTAAAAAAAATAGGAGATGATTTCGATCACAACGCTTTCACTAAAGGGGAAACTAAAACAAAGAGTGTCCAGTTATCAGAGTTAATGTGTCAGAACATGAATATTTTGACATGAGGCCATTGATCTCAGAGTCTGTGGGCTTTGCCATTTCTTTAGCCACTTAATAAAATTAAAATTTTTCATTAAATACAACATATACTAATATCAAAATATATCAAATCTACCTCTTTTAGATTGTGTTGACATATATAAGTCCTCAAATATATTGATAGGAAGGCAAATTTAAATTTTGTGACTTGGTTGTTGAGGTGTCAAAATTTTTACTGAAAATAAGGATTAAGCTGTATTAGGATAAGATAGAGTAGGGCTCGCCTTTTCTCTCCCCATGCAGTGTTATACTCATATTGCAGTCCTCCAGCCTAGACAGTGTTTGTGAGCTGATTGACTTATGCTATGATGCTTTTTGTCACTGTATATCAGAATCACCTTGGAAGCTTTAAAAAAATTAATACCTAGATTATAAACAGAACCTCTTACATCAGAATCTCTAGGAGTGGGGCCTGGGCTTAGTTGTACTTTTTGTTGTTGATGTTGTTTTAAGCCATCCAGTCATTTTATTTTTATTTTTATTTATTTATTTTTATTTTAGAGAGGGGGAGAGGGAGAGAGGGAGAGAGAGAGTATACTCCTCTCTCAGCACGGAGAGTATGTTCCACGCTCAGCACGGAGCCTGGCATGGGGCTAGATCCCATGACCCTGGGATCACGACCTGAGCCAAAATCAAGAGTCAGAGGCCCAACTGAATGAGCCACCCAGGTACCCCAACTCAGTCATTTTAATGGGTAGGCCCAATTCTCATTGAAGATATGAGAGGGAACAAGAAACATGCTAACTCTTGTGAAGATGAATTGACAATAATATGTATTTAAATATTACTAAATAGAATTGTATACATGTATAGTTGAATAATTACCATGTATGTTGAAATGTAATTCTACCCCCAGATACTTCATCATGAATCATCCATTATAAGAAAATTTTAAAAAATTACATTATTATCACTAAGAAATTAAACAATAAATCCATCACATTGTCTAATATTCAATCAGTTCATTTTTAATCCCCCAATTATGCCAGAATATTTTTAATGAAATTTTTATGAAATCAAATCAATATTTACCAAATAGTTTTAGTGTCTTTTTATGTGCCTTTTAAGTTGCAACTGTCACCCTATTTTTTAATGCCATTTATATCTGAATTGTTTAGGCCAGTTGTATTGTAGATTGATCTACATTCTAGATTTATCTATTTTCTCCCAGAATTGCTTACCTATACCGTCCGACCTCTCAGCTATCTGCAAATTGAATGTTAGATTTAGACTCCAGATCAATTAGACTCAGGATAAATATTTTTGGCAAGAATAGATTAGGATCTCCATAAGGCAGGTGGCTACACCATTAAGTATGATAATGAAAGATTGTGTGTGCTTTTGCCAAAACCCTTAAAGGAACATTTTCCCCTTAATAAGAAATCCATAAATAAATAAATTTATATATGTATATATTTATATGTAAATATCGATATAGAAATCTATAAATAAATCATATCTACATAAATAATAAAGAGATTTCTAAATATATCACATATATGTGCATTCCTGTGAAATAAACACACAACAAATTTCTAGAAAAAAATTGGATATCCAAACTGATTCAGTAACATAAGGAAAATACAAAATTTCCTGTTAACCATTAAGAATTCATTCAGTTGTCAAAAATTAGCAGTTTTTGTGTGTAATTTACAGTTAATCTATACTTTGACACAAGTCTGTTCTATCCTCACCAAATCTTTCATATTATGATTATAGCTTCCAGTTTTGAAAATTGCCAGAATTACTATTACTATTATGGGGGTTGCAAAATGATGATTTAAAAAATTGTCTTCTTTTTTTTTGCAACCATTAGCTGGCAATTTTCTTGTCTTATATGTGGACAGACCTAGCATATATAGTACATGTGATTTCATATTGATATCTCAAATTCAATTTTAATATTTTAGCATTTTGCTTTTAACTTTCATATTTGTATCAATATTCTTTTATACTGAAAATCTTGACTTGTAATAATACTAATGCATTTACTTATTTGCTTTGTTGTATAGTAGACAGTAAATGTTTTATAATAAAAATATCAAACTAAAAATCCACCGGTAGAAGTTTAAGATTTGTTTTCAGTTTTGTTTTTTCTTTAAAGTATATTCTATTATGAATGTAATCAGAGACCTATTTCAAAAATTACTTAAAATAATCATTTTCAGTGGTTATGGTAACAATTTGGTATATAGTTAATTTTTTCCTTTTATGTTCAGTTGTTTATATTTACTTTTATTTTCATGGTTAGATACATAAAACAATTCAAAAGCATAAGACTGTACACTCAGAAATATTCCCATCCCTCTTACTTATTGAGATCACACTATATAGTTAACCATTTTTATAACTTGTCTTTATTCTTCCTGTGCGTTTTAGTAAAACGCCCATTCCCCACCCATTCCCCCCATGCACATAAACATACACAAACATATATAAACATTTAAAACATTTATAAGTACTTTAAAATATAAAATAATCAGGTACATGCATACAGTTATACAGTTATAGACATAATTAAGTATAACTCATACATAACAGTACACATACACACCATTAAATTTCTTAATCACAAATGTCACACGTATTTTATTGCTCTTTTGTTAATAGATGTATTAAATTCTTTTTTTAAAAATGTTTTTTAACGTTTATTTATTTTTGAGACAGAGAGAGACAGAGCATGAACGGGGGAGGATCAGAGAGAGAGGGAGACACAGAATCTGAAACAGGCTCCAGGCTCTGAGCCATCAGCACAGAGCCTGACCCGGGGCTTGAACTCACGAACCGCGAGATCATGACCTGAGCCGAAGTCGGATGCTTAACCGACTGAGCCACCCAGGCGCCCCTAGATGTATTAAATTCTTGCACTGTGATTATAACATTTTAAATTATTCTTGTGATTCTGTCGATTGAGGCTGAGCGATTTGGTGTATACACATTCAGAATCATTATTTATCCTGGATGACTTGAAAATTTTAACATTATGAAGTATGAGATCCTTATCTTTTTGAAAGTACAGATATCCCTCTTTGGTGCTTAAGCTCCTTTTCTATATTCAAATTGTATTTACTTTGTCAAAAAAAAGACATTTGGTTAATAATTGTGTGGTGGCTATTTTTTCGTATGAAGACTTTGTTCTTTATTCTATGGAAGCAAATGTTAATGGAGCAAATGCCCGTTATCCTCCCATGCTCCTTTCTCCAGAGCCAGAAGGAATTCAGACTGCTTATTTTTATACTTACTGGTATCTTGGGGAAAAAGGTAAAGAAGAGTTTATAAAACCTGGACAAAAGAAGGATGTAACTTTTTCAGTTCTCCCAAGGGCTGAATCTTGGCTGAAATAACTGACAGTTTTTGGACATACAGAAGGAAATGATGAGTTGGGCTAAATGTCCAGATGTGTGCTCAACAGATGTATAAAGTTACATTTGAAAAGGCAAGGAATGCAATACCTATATCTTTAGAGAGGAAGTTGTAAATAGTAAACATATAACTCAGCTATCAACTGTAGTCTGATTTTTAAAGATTTTCAGAGTAACAAATACTTTTTCATCTCTTTAAAGATTTATTTAGCAGTGCTTAAAAAAGTCCTTATATATATAAACTCAGTTTTAAAAAGATCATAAATTGAATTAAAGCAAATGGAGACTTAGAATATAATTCTTGCTTTATCATCTTTAATATATGGTTGAAAATTTTTGATGAATTTATTTTTACCATAAAATGTAAATAAGCTTTTTAAAAAAATCTTTACTCATCTCTGCCTGGGAATTTCTTGTTACTTCTTAGTATTAAACATCTTTATAAACACCTTGCAAATATTCTATTGCTGCAGGCTAAGGAAGACTGTGGAAGAAAAATAGCACAATTACTCCATGTTATTTAAATCCCAAAACAGTGCCATTTTTTGTGGTTTATTTCTCAATTCTCTTAAGAACCAAGATGAATAATGTCTTAAAATATCAAGCAAGAAAAGTGGAGTATTTTCTACATGAGAGAGCTATTGTAGCACTACACTGGAATGTTCCAGTATAGGGCAGATACTGCCCCCACTCAAATATTCATTCATATACATCAAAATATTCTTTTATGTTCTACATGGCTACCATGCCTTGCATGCTTTTTAGAAGCCAAAACATACATCCATGGGAATGACAAGAAAGCACATTCTAATTTGGGAATTTGAAAGGCCTCTGGGACTTAAAGTTGACACTTCTTTGGCTGAGCTCCAACATGCAACTCAACTGGGGAGAAGAAAGAAACCATTTGGGTTCTGTGTTTCCCTAGATCACATGTAATTCTGGAGGGAAAAAAAATGATGTCCAAGGTAAAAGTATGATAACTTGCTCAGATAAAAAGATATTAATTCAAAATGAATTAAGTAGGCAATCTTTAATAATGAGAAAGTTGTTGGTGGAAATTCACTGAAGAGTTAGACTAGTTGGACCATTAGTTGGCTACCTTGTTGTAGTCTCAGGAGCATCAGCCTACAAAAGGTGACTCTTCATACTGGAAGAGAAACTCAACAGAATTTCCTCTTCATCCTTTGAAAATGCAGCCAAGGGAGGAGCTGCTTCTCTAGGGTTTAACCTCCTCCTATTACAGGCAGGTGGTGGGACGACACGGTGAGGGGGAAACTGCGGAAAGAGTCCAACCCTGGATAAGATGTTCAGGCATCAGGGGGTTCACTGACATCTCCTGTCTCACAGAACAGCCCCCCAATCTAACAAAGATATTGCTTCTCTTAGTTGTGTTTGAGTGCAGAGATGGCAGTGACAGAGTGAGCAAGCTGCTAAAAAGTTGATCTACTTCTGAAAAAAGTGTCTACATTTCAGTCAATACCTCCAAAGGCCATAAGGTAGAGGTGGTTAATTTAGTTATCCTTGTAAACTATACCACTACAACTGTTTTTCTTCCATCACTGACATCAAGTAGCTATGCATGTGGCAGGTTTTATTGGTCAAGATACAAAAGCATTTTCATGTATTCATAAGCTTTTTTAAGACATTCACTTAGTTTCTTTCCTAATCTTTAGATACCTTTAATTTTCAGATAGGCAGTTTCATCAAGAGGATAAGAAGAGAGATTTTAAAGTCAGATGGACCTGATTTCAAATTCTGACTCAATCATCTATTAATTAGTGTGACCTTGTACAAATTACTTAATTTCTCTGAGTCTCAATTTCTTATTTTTTTTTTAATTTTTAAATAAATAAAAAAAATTAATGTTTATTTTTGAGAGAGAGAGACAGAGTGCGAGCGAGGAGGGGCAGATAGAGAGGGAGACAGAAACCGAAGCAGACTCCGGGCTCTGAGCTGTCAGAGCCAGACGGAGGGCTCAAACCCACGGACTGTGAAATCGTGACCTGAGCTGAAGTCGATGCTTAATCGAATGAGCCACTCAGGTGCCCCTCAATGTATTAATTTTTAAAATAAACATTAATAGTATGTACCTCTCAAAGTGTTGTGAGGTTAAATGAAATAATTACGTGTTTAATGGCTGACACATAGTACATACCACAGCTGTGATCATTGCTTTAATTATTATTACTTATACAGAGAAGCAGAATGTGGTGACCATTTCAGGAATTCCAGAATTCCACACTATAAAAATTAGTGCTCATTGATTAAGATTCTTTGTCTCACTGACACCATACAGGTTCAGAAGTTTTTTCAACAGAGTACTCTAAATGACCACTTCTAAGGCTAGAACTTATATTCTATCACTTTATAACAATTCAAGAATATGAAAGAAGGGATCTGGTCTTACTCATCTTTGAAATGGCAACATCAAGTACTAATTGGTATATTCTATATGTTTGCAAGTACTTTGTGAATTGGTATTCTATACGAGTACTAATAATTATACTACTTTGCATTTCTGTTTTGTCTTTGTTTAAAGATTAAAATAATACTTTTCCCTTACATCTATTAGTCTTGAATTGTTGGGTTTAAGATATCATGTAAATCAAATAATACATAAGTATTTTAAAAATAATTTAAGAAATGGTATTTTTATTACAATAAAAATAATTAAATATATTTTTACTTCTGAATAATTAGTCCAGAGAAGCAGGGCATGTAGATTTAATGAGTCACAAGTTTATGAGTTCCATTTTGGGCATGTTAAAGTTAAGATACCTATTACACCCTCAAGTGGAAATGTCAGGGAGGAGATTTTATAGAAGATTGACATTCAGGGAAGAGGCCAGGCTGGAGATACAGATGAGCACATCTTTAGCATATTGATGGTATTTAAAACTATGAGAGACATTGAGATGCAAAGGAATGAGTCTAGAGAAAGAACAATCTCTAAAAGCTGAGTCTTGTGGTGGTCTTTTTTTTTTTTTTTTTAATTTGAAGATTCTAGAAGGAAGCAGCAAAGTATACTAGAAAAGCAACAGACAATTCATGTTGTGTGGGGGTCCTAAAAGAAAGTGAAGAAAGTTTCTCAAGGAAAAACTCATGATGAACTCTGCCAAATACTACTGAGAGATTCCTGCATTAGAAAGAGTAGGACAGGTGACTGGGATAAATGTTCCTTCTGAGGGCAGCTAAAACTTCTGGATGAATATAGAAGCTATCTTAATGTTTTCAGAGAGATATCCAAATAGTGAAGGATCACTACACCAAATCTTGAAGACAGTGAGGACACAAAATTAAGGTAGCATTCCAATCCACTTTTATTGTGTGGGCATCTGGTAATCCTGAAGAAAATGAGAAAATGAGTGATGATTTTGGTTATCTTTGGGACCAAGAGGGTAGAAGTTAAGCTAAGACCTCAAAAAGTCAGGGTCAAACTGATACAAACCAACCTTGTCGTTCACACACCACCAGAATGTGGGGAAATTGTCTTGATGCAGGGAAATAGAAGAAATAAAGAAATGTGAAAATAAAATTAATCCCTAAGAGTTTATAAATCACACACTAGCTCAAAGAGATAATTATAGCCAAAATGTGCATGGCCAAGTTTGTCCAAGACATTTTAAGTAAATATAGTTTAAAGTAGTAATCTAGTCACCTGACAATTAATGCCTCTGGAAAAATAGTGATGCTTGTCTATGCCTCAATTATGTTTTCAACAGCAATGACTAGCACACATCCAAGAAAATCAGACACACAAGGAAATAGTAATTATATTTAACAACTAGCAAAAACAACAGACAAATGAGACTTCATTACAGAGATTTTGGACATCTGTAGTATCATACACAGATTTTAGCAATTATGCTTAATATATTTAAAGAAATAAAAGAAAATCTTGCAAATAAATACACATATTAGGAATATAATTTTAAGTTACATTGAAAATTTGCAAAATAATAATTTGCAGAAATGAAAAATAGAAAAGTTGAAATTAAAAACTGAGTACTTAGATTTGATAGCAGATTGCATAAAGCAGCAGAGAAAATTACTCAGTAGTAGATCAAAAGAAACTACATAGAATGAAGGCTAGGGGGGATAAAAGGATGAAAATTAATATAGAAGGGATAGATAACCCAGAACAGAGCAAAGGAGTGAAGTTTCATGTATGTTGAAGAATACTATTTCTTCAAGACTCTTTAGTGCCTGGAGCGATTCTTAGCATTACTCCCAAATTTTCTGAACAAATGAAAGCATTATTGAAGTAGAAAAAGCCTTAGAAAATATTGTCTGAGGACATTAGCCTATAAACCACTGACCCAGTATAATCTTATTAAATGCATAGACAAACTTCTAGTTTACATATTTCTCAGGTGAAAAATAGCAAACATTATCATAAGTAATTTATAATGAGAGACTGATGCCTCTTTTATTTTATTTTATTTTTTTCTTTTTTTTAAATTTCATTTTTAACACACAGTGCAAGACTGGTTTCAGTAGTAGAATTCAGTGATTCATCACTTACATACAATACCCAGTGATCATCACAGCAAGTGCGCTCTTCATTACGTAACACCCATCTAGCCCATCTCCCACCCATCTCCCTCCATCAGCCTTCAGTTTGTTCTTTATTGTTAAGAGTCTCTTGTGGTTTGTTTCCCACTCTTCTCTTCCCCCTCTTCCCATTTGCTCATTTGATTTTTTTTTAATGTTTGTTTATTTTTGAGAGAGAGACAGAGCATGAGAGGGGGAGGGTCAGAAAGAGAGGGAGACACAGAATCCAAAGGAGGCTCCACAATCTGAGCTGTCAGAACACAGCCCAATGTGGGACTCAAATTCATGGGGCACAATATCATGACCTGAGCAGAAGTCGGAAGCTTAACCAACTGAGCCACCCAAGCGCGCCTCTGGTTTTCTTTCTAAAATTCCACATGTGAATGAAATAATATGGTATTTGTCTTTCTCTGACTGATTCATTTCATTTAGCATAATATATTCTGGCTTCATCCACATTGTTGCAAATGGCAAGATTTCATTCTTTTTGATGGCTGAGAAATATTCCATTGGATGGATGGATGGATGGATGGATAGATGATACATACATACCACCTCTTCTTTATCCATTCATCAGTCAGGGGACATTTGGGCTCTTTCCATAATTTGTCTATTGTTGATAATGCTGCTATACACATTACAGTGCATGTACCTCTTCAAATCTGTATTTTTGTATTCTTTGGGTAAATACCTAATAGTGCAATTGCTGGATCATAGGATAGTTCTTAGTTTTTTGAGGAACCTCCATACTGTTCTTCAGAGTGGCTGCACCAGTTTGTAGTCTCACCCACAGTGCAAGAGGGTTCCCCTTTCTTCACATCCTTGCCAATACCTGTTGTTTCTTGTGTTGTTGATTTTAGCCATTCTGACAGGTGTGAGGCACCTGTGGTTTTGATTTGGATTCCCTAATGATGAGTGATGTTGAGCATCTTTTCATATGTCTGTTAGCCATTTGGATGTCTTCTTTGGAAAGGTGTCTGTTCATGTCTTCTGCCCATTTCTTCACTGGATTATTTGGTTTTTGGGTGTTGAGTTTGATAAGTTCTTTGTAGATTTTGGATGCTAACCCTTTATCTGATGTCATTTGCAAATATTTTCCCCCATTCTGTATGCTGCCTTTTAGTTTTGTTGGCTATTTTCTTTGGCTAATTTTATTTTAGAAGATAGCATAAGAGTATTTCAAAGAGCATTAACTGCTGTGTTTTTTCGCGTGCAACATTCTGATAGATGACACAAACTACAACAGAGTAAGTTCCATTTAACTTATTTAACCTATTTTATATGTTCAATTCCTTTTCTTAATCAGCAGTATCTATTTGCCCTTAAGTAAATTACTTATTCTTTCAAATTCCCCTTTTCCTTATCCAAAAATCAGAAATGATAAAACTGTCTCCTTTTACCTTATAAGATAATCCTGAGGCTCAACAAATGAGGTGATTAATGTCAGACTGTCAAGGGCTGTGCGATTATAAGTACTCATTCCATGCAGAACTGAAACTCTTTCATAAGAAAGGTTATGTCAATTTTTAGCATTATAGATTAAGTTTCCTTTGATTATTCCTCTCTGCTCTTAAAAGAAGCTGATGTATCTGGGAAGTATATATTGAGACATATATTTATGTTAAATTTTCAAGCATTATTTACATGACATAAGGAAACAGAAATATGCCAAAAATGTGATCAATTTTTGTTTGCTCTTCCATTACAAAAACAAACATTACTGTACTAAGTAGTATGGGAGGGGGGCTGAGAAGTGTAAAGAATCTACTATCGCATGAGATGTTTACAGGCTGTCTTGTGTTGGCCTTCTTGGTGGTGGGCTTTCCTTGGCATTTGTATCTCTTCCCTTGGGGACAGGGTTGCATTCAGTCTTGTTTCCCTATTCTTTATCTCTTCATCCAGTTTTAGTTCCCTATGTATGTTAACACTCACTTCCTAATGGGATGTGTTAGCAGGACAAAAGAGGATTTTTACTGCAAGAAGCAGCTGCCTTAAGTGCATTTCAATAGTTACACCATTTTTTAAAAATAAAAATAGATAAATAAATAACTACTATAATATCTTCCAAAGTGGAGGTTACTCTACCTCATCTACAGATGACAGCTTGCATTCTTGATTCATTATAGCTGAATGTAAATTAGTGTTTTTACTGCTTCCCAGATAATGCAAGAAACACAGAATACTTCCATTAAGCCTTCTCCTATCTTTTTTCACTTTTGTCAGGTGTTTTAAATCTACATGTATCAATCCCATAAGACAATTAGTATTATTTTAAATAGTTTTCATATAGATTTACTCACTTCTTACCTTCCCCAAGGATTTTCTTTCCTTCCTGCATTATTGTGTGCTCATCTGGGTTAAGTTTCCTTCTTGAAAGTCTCTTTCAGTGAAACTTTTCACACAGACCTGTAGGTAATGAATTCTTCTAACTTTTATTTGTTTGAAAATGTCTTTATCTTATTTCCATTTAATTTTATTATGAATTTTTAAGAATGATAAAAATAAGCATCTAGGACCCACCCTCCACCCCAACAACCATCACCTACGACTGACTGACCCTGTCCCTTTCACACCCACAAAATTAGTGTGAAGCAAGACCCAGGCATTGTATCATTGCATTCATTTGACCTGCTAATAATTTAGTATAATATCTAAAGAACATGCTTTTCTCCCCCCCCCCCCTTTTTTTTGTATATTTCCCGGGCCAATGCCACATATAAAAAATGGTTTAAAAGAATTGGTTAATATCACAGGCTATCTCTTCAATATTCAAACTTCTCATCTTCTTATAAATGTGATAACATTTTTGTAGCTTAGTTTTTCATAAAGACGCAATGAAGTTCTTACCTTGCAGAAGTTACTTTGTTAAATCTCATTTAACTATAAGCTCCACTTCTTATCTCTCTTTTTCTTTTCTTTCTTTTTTTTTTTTTTTTTTTTTTTTTTGCCTTGCAATTTATTTGTCGAAGTCATTGGGCTTCTCTTTCCCACATATATGCCTGTCTGCGTTAGCTGATTGCATCCCAGTGGTATAGATTACCATATTCCTTTGTCTTTGTAATTCCTGTGAATTATTGGTAGAATCTAAAGGCTGGATAAGATTCAAGTTTGGTTTTAGGAACAAGATCGTTTTATAAGTGGTATTGTTTTCCATTGTCAGGAGGAGCATACTGTTGTGTTTTTTTCTCTTTTCTTGGGTGAGGTTAGCACTGATAATCATGCAATCAGTCCTTATATCAATGTTTCCCCATTCATTAAGGTTTTCTGAAGTTCTTCAGTAGATTCCTCTGGGAACAATATTTCTTGACTTTTTGCATGCTGATAACAGTGTGTCCTTGGCTTTCATACTTGGAAATCACATAATATCCTGGGCTCACATTTTCTTTACTTGAGTGTCTTAAATATGTTTTTCCTTTCCTTTTTCTTTGTTTTTTTCTTTAAATAAGACATCATTTTAATAAACTGAACAGAAACTTGATTTCCTTTCCTTTCCTTTGACCTGGTCAAATCTCTGGTATGTGAGACCATGGTCCTTTTACTCATTTTATGGGAAATTAGTTTTCCTTAAATTTAGGTGGAAGGGGTTGCTACAATAGCTGTCTCAACTTCACAGCACTCTCTCTTTCTTTTTATTAAATGTTAGTATATGCTTATTATATGTTATGTTCTTATATAATATATTAACATTACATATTACATATAATTATATATGATATGTGTATATATTATATAATTTTGTACTTTCTGAGATGTCCTGGCTTTATTTTCTTCTCCCACTTTTATCTGAATTTTTCATTTCCTATGCTCTTACAGCAGTTTCCTATATCTACAAGGGTATTGGAGATAATATGCAGAGGAAGGAAGGGCACCTGGGTGGCTCAGTTGGTTAAGCGTCCAACTTCAGCTCAGGTCATGACCTTGCGGTTTGTGAGTTTGACACCTGTGTCGGGCTTTGTGCTGACAGTTCAGAGCCTAGAGCCTGCTTCAGATTCTGTACCTCCTCTTTGTTCCTCCCCTACTCCTGTTCTGTCTTTTTCTCTCTCAAAAATAAAGATTTTCAAAAAATTAAAAAAATATGCAGATGAAGGAAACTATTTCAGGTATGATATTCGTACTAAATATCACTTGAGAAACTTCTCTTTAGTTTTTTATTTGTTCCACAAACAAAGACTCAGGAGCAGATAGTTAATTAAGTTTCAGAACAAACACAGGAGGAAACACACCACCTGGTATTATCTGTAGTCCCCTAGCAACTCTCGGGGGATAACGCATATGTTTTCCAGTCGTGTGGCCACTGGGGACAGTAGTGTCATAAACACACTATCACAGGACGCCAGTGCAAGACTAGTTACCAGCACAGACTCTAGAAAATGACTTCTGGCATTAGAATTCCAGCTCTGTCACTTAGAATCTACACTTGGGCAAGTTTCTGAACCTCTTTATGACTCCGTTCCCTCATTTGTACAAAGAAAGTAACAGTAATTACCTGTATCACGTATATGAAGCTCCTGGCACCTAGTAAATGTTCAAGTACTAAAACTTCACTCAGTTCTTCTTTAGAGGTTTTGAGGTAAATTCAAGTCATTGAACTCAAAACGGTTTTACAAGTAAATTTATTAATTTGACTTCTTAAGAAAAATCAGATAAATCTCAGTTAAAAATGAAAATGAATATTCCTTCTATGCAGTTTAGATCTTTACAAGATTAAAATTGTGTTTTCCTGTTCTTTTCTAAATTTGCCATAGTGGTAGTCTAGACTTTGGCAACTTGCCAAGTATGTAGGTGGATACTTCATTTTAAAATGCTGAATTTTGTATCATGCTGAAGTTATTAAGCTTTAAAAAGTCATCAGACAGCTCATCTGATAGTCATTTTTATTTTACTTTTCTACTTTAAAAACAGAAATAAAGAGTCTATTTGGAGTTCTTAGACTCTCTTTGTTATTATCTAACCAAGAAATATATTTCCAAAAATTATGAAGAGATGGGAATGATGCAAAATATTTTAAAGTTACAACTTCATGGGGATTTAACATTAGTTACTTTTTACAGAAGTAGCTATATTCTATTTATACGTCCTCCTCATCCCCAGGAACAAAAATTCAAGACCTCTTACAACTCTGTAGCACAAGTAGCTGCCTGATTCCTGTTTTTGTTTATTTTAGTACCGTAAGAAGCTAATTGGAAGGAAGAATTACATGGTCCTGGGGTTGATTCAGGTGATACAGAAATAACATCTGCCCACTTGGGTGAAATGGCAGAGAGTAGTTTTAGCTATAGCCTTGGGTAAGCACAGATACCTACAAATTCTGCTAAATTGTTGATTGCATTTCAATCAGACAAAACACATGTTAGCTTTATATTATCTTATATGAATGCCAGGTCTGTATCTTCCTCTAGCTTGATTGTGTGGCCTATCCTCTCCACTGCTCATAAATCCTAATGACCTTGAGAAGAACAAAAAGACAAGTAAACAGCCTTTTCTCCAGTTATTTTAAATAGACACTTTCTCTCTGAGTATAATGAAGGATTCTATTCACTGCGATCTTCATTATGACATGACACACTGTAGCAGTTTAGCAGCAGGGGGTTTGATGTGAAGCATGGATAACCAACAGATACAGCTCTGTGCCCATTGTGGATCATACTTGGGGAACCGAATTAGTGTCTTATATAATAATCTTGAAATTAGAATTGGCATTATAAAATTGAGGACTTGGAACACACAATAATCCTAGAAAAGCCACTTCAGAGAAGAAGGAACGCTTACTAATGCTAAACACTCAGTAATTTTTTTAATAGATGAATATTGAACTGAGTATGTTGCATTTTTTAAGGTAATTTTGAAAATGCTTGTATCTCCAGTTCCAGGTTGGGGACTTTTTTCTGGGACCTATGACAGGATGTTTTCTCTTAGCCTTTTTTTTTTTTTTTTTCCATTTTAACTAAAAAAGGAAAATCTTTCTTGCCAGATTTTTTTCACCCTAAGTAATAAAATTGTATCTAAGAACGTAGTTGTTAGAAAGTACTGTTATCTATTTAAAACTTACGGAAACACTTAATTTTTAAGGCAACATTAACTAGGGTTGAATTATGGAGCGATTCTTCCGGAAGTTCATGTCAGAGGAATGTTATTGCCAAATAAATCCACTATGATCAGTTGAGCGACAGTGAATAGGAAAAGCACTTAAAATAATTGGACACTCAGGGGTACCTTTCCAAAGTCTGTTGTGACATGTTAGCTGTGTCACTCCCATTAAAATCAGTGGGGGTTTTGAGGTTGAAATTCATCTTTACAGATTAAAGCCTTCCTTCTTAACACGTGGCACTGCAGAAACCATCAGAAAAGCCCAGGGTAGAACATATCATATGTTCCTTGGAAAGTAGTAATACTAATTTTTCCCTCTCGCATTTATCATTATAAACTTTCTGAATTTTAATGCATTCAACTGATTATGGAAGGAGAAGATATGATATTTACATTAGAATTTAAACATTAAAAGCATCATTTTTACAGTTTATGTGCTGGGTCAGAAAATAACTATTGCCTTTTAAAATGTTTTCTTATATTCCTCCCAGAAACGTATCCTTTTTAGATCCCCACTCCCTCTGCTGGTATTCAGATAGATGCCTAAATTTCTTCTAGAAAGAAAAGACGGCTTTTACACAAACTGTGTAAATTGCCTCTATGATTGCTTTGGGGGAGGAAAACAGAAGGAAAGCATGATTTTTCAGACTACAAAGAGCCAGTCTCCCTTTGTAATGTGGGAAATAAAAATATGCTTATTTTATTTATTAATAAGGAAAATGTAATATAGTTTTTAAAAAGTTTTTTGACATGGGGACAAGAAATGTGATTCATCTGCTATCGCTGATTTTAATTTTTTTTTTCAACGTTTATTTATTTTTGGGACAGAGAGAGACAGAGCATGAACGGGGGAGGGGCAGAGAGAGAGGGAGACACAGAATTGGAAACAGGCTCCAGGCTCTGAGCCATCAGCCCAGAGCCCGACGCGGGGCTCGAACTCACAGACCGCGAGATCGTGACCTGGCTGAAGTCGGACGCTTAACCGACTGCGCCACCCAGGCGCCCCTACTGATTTTAGAGAAATTTTTGTGATGTTGTCAGACTGCTAATCACTGTTTACATTTCTTGCTTGCCCTGATTCATGTATAAATCAAAAACGTTTTCTTCTAATTGCAAGTCTATTTCACTGATATTCAGATACAACATTTGAGTGACATAATTCTTGAAAAATATATTAACTATTAAATCTGTAAATATTAGATAGAATAAATGAGTCTGGCTTCAAATCCCTGCTCTGTCACTTAACAATTATGTGCTAAGGGTAATTTAACTTCTTTTATCTTACTTTCTTCATCTGTAAAGTCATGATGATAAAACTTCCTTTCAAGGTCGTATGAGCAGTAAATGACCCAGTGGATGTCAAGCACCAGCAATTTGTTTGTCAATGGTCTCCTTCCCAGATTAAAAAATACACCTTCCAACCTGCCTCAAAGAACTGAATGAAAAAGTAATTGAGAAAATAAATGAGTGACTCAGAAGTAGGAGGTCATTGTGGCTGTGATTTGTCTGGGTTTCTGAATCAGTGCCTCAATTCCAAAAATAACAGCAGCAATGGTGGGTATAAGACACTGGTGTGGATAGGAAAAGGAAGGCCTGTGAGGCAAGTTACTCTTGCTGTCATCATTTTATGTCCCTACGTTTAAGCCTCTATTACCAGCACAGAGTCAGAAATCTAACACATGGTAGAATTTCAATTTGAACACGTATCTTCAGGCATCAAATTTAGTGTTCTTTTTTTCTATCACGCTTACCTTGTCCTGCCCAGTAGTGACTAAATGAAAAAAGAAAATGATGTCCTCTGTTTCTCCCAATATGTTAGCTTGATTTGCTCTCCACATTTTTGTTTCTACCTGCCTAACATCGACTTATCTGGACCATTGTTTTTCATCTTACTTGCCAAACCGAAGTCTTCCTTTCTGCAGTTCATCATTTATTCGTTAGAATAATTTGCCATGGCATTTCCTAGGGTGGCCCTTACAGAATCCAGGAGAAGAGATGAGAGGGAACTTTATGAGGAGGCAACACAGGATGCAAATGTTAGCCAGACCCTTGAAACCATCAGTGACTCTCTGGAGAACTGACCCTGTGAGCTGAGGACCACTGCTTTGATAATTTTAAGAGGTCTATTGTTTATTATAAATTGTCTTTCTCTCCAGGGTGACAGCAGAAGTATATATAATTATAAATTGCTTCCCAGCGTCCTGCTTCTGGCATTCACCCATGCTGCCAGAATGTGAGTCGGGGTTGAGGATGGGTAGTAGTGAAAGAATGTTTAGAGATGAAGGAGGAGGGGCAAGGGCTGGAAACAGACTCTTCTAGTCTGAAACTGTGCAAAAGATCAGGGAATGTTGGCGAGGTGAGAAAAAATAAACTTGGTCATCTAACACAGAATGTCAATTCTAAAACACTTAAGAGATCATTTGGTTTAAAAATCCTCATTTGGCAGTTGAGAAAATGCATGCCCAGAGAAGATAAGTAGATTAATCTGTCACCCAAATTCTGATAAATGCTTAGATTTGCGAACTTCACAAACTTGAAATATCCTACTGCCTCTGACTTGTTGTTTCTTCCCATTTTATACTTGCTGGGTAGTGTTCACAAAATTTATTTTAAATGCAAAGTTTAATTACAATAGTAACCAAATATAGATTTAATTAACCCTCCCCCACCCCCCAACCCCCTTACAGGGGAAGAAAGCTTTCTGAAACCAGTTAGGTTCTTCTGTAGTTCATTTTGATGTATTCCCTTGGGATTATTTACTCTTGGATTATTGCATTTTAACAGACTCCACTTTTCACAGAGTTTTCCTGTCTTTTCTTCTCTTATGCTTTCTACTTTGTCCAATTACACTCACCCTCCTACTAAACACAGAATTACTGTCTTAAGTCTATTCTTGATTTTAAAAACTCAGATGTTACCAATACCTTCTCCCCATGCCAATAAGTCTGCCACTAAATGCTCACAGCACTGGGTGTCACTGTGTGCGTCGTGATTTCATCGCACATCTTGCTCTGTGGGATACAGTAATGGAGATCTTGTTTATTAATTTAATTAGACCTAAAATCCATCATTAACATAACTGAGTTATTAGACACAGAATTTCATTATTATTATTAATTTTATTTTATGGAAAATTTGAAATATATTCAAAAATGGAAGGATACTATAATAAATACCATTACCAATCAACTCATTCCCAAGTTTCAAAATTACCAACATTCTGCCATTGTTACCTCACCCATCATAAGCACATACTTTTTGCCTGAAATATTGTAAAACCAATCTGAAACATTGTATTTCAACTGTGAATATTTATTTGCAATTGCAACTCTTTTATTTTAACATAATAACAATGCCGTCATCACATGATGATTTATAATAATTCCTTCATAGCATCTAGTGAACACTTTGGTTTTTAACAGTTGATTGTTTGAATTAGAATCTAAACAAGGTCAAATAGTAGATTTGCATCAGATGTCTTATAATCTTTTAAAATCCATCTAACAATCCCCTCTTTTTCTTTTCACTTATCTGTTGAAAAGACTGTTATCTTTTAATCTGAAGACTTGCCCATATTTAATTCTCTTAATGACATTTAACTTTTATTTTCCATCACTGTAATATTTCATAAAGCCACGATTAGATCTAGAGAATTGTTTAGGTTCAGGTTCGGGAGAGTGAGAAGGACAGATATTTCCAAGGTAGTGCTATGTACGCTTATATTAACATATCATGTCTGGTATCAGGTAGACACATCTATTATGAAGGTCCATACCAACTGTCTATCTAGTGATTATAGCACCTAGTGACAGATCTTTCTTAATTCATGATCTTATCCACGGTGAAAAATGGCAATTTTCCAAGTATATTCTTTCTCCTGCATTTAATATTTATAAAGAAAAAATTCCCCTCATGTATATTCAATTAGTTAATCAGCTACTTAGTTCAGGAAAGGCAGGGTAAAGGCTTGTTTCATTTCTGTTAATTTTCAAATTAATGCATTGATATCTTAGCAAAGATGATCTATGAGTATATTGTGCTTTTGGAATATCATAATAAGATCTTGGCTTTATGAGTTTTCAAAAATGTATTTGCTGTGTTAAATCCTCTAGCTTCATCATTTGTTTTCATATTTGAATACCCCTATGACCTTTTGATGTGACCTTATTAGTCTGGTAACCTTTTTGTTTTTAGGCAAGATAAGCTGTCCTAGTTTCATCACGTACATTTTCTTTTTTTTTTTTTTTTTTTTTTTTAATTTTTTTTTTCAACGTTTATTTATTTTTGGGACAGAGAGAGACAGAGCATGAACGGGGGAGGGGCAGAGAGAGAGGGAGACACAGAATCAGAAACAGGCTCCAGGCTCTGAGCCATCTGCCCAGAGCCTGACGCGGGGCTCGAACTCACGGACCGCGAGATCGTGACCTGGCTGAAGTCGGACGCTTAACCGACTGCGCCACCCAGGCGCCCCGATCACGTACATTTTCTAACCCAAACCTGGAATTAGGTATTAGCTATTTCTTTAAAAAGTTCTGATTAATTTTAGGAAATGGTATATAGGTATCATACACAGTCCAGGTGCTAGGATATTCATTGCTAGAAGAGTGTCATTGCTTAGGGACCATTTTAGTGGACAGAGCTATGAAATACTTTTTTCTTTAAAAAAAGAAATATGGGGAATGGTAAAAAGTTTATGGGATTTCCTTGTCCTATACTTTCCATTTTCTATGAGTTTGGTATATTATTAAAATAAAAAGTAACACACATATACAAATATATAAACTTATACTTGCAAATAAAGATAAATGTAGCATTTTTACTTCTTGGATTATGTTTTTTTAAATATGTTTTATTTATAATGAAAGTTTTGGTTCTTAATGACATTAAAATAATTACTTACCTACTATATTCTCTGTAGAAACAAAGTAATTTAATCTTTAGCAGTTTTAAACTACTTTATGTCTCTTTTTTGTCCTTTGGATATGTCCTACTAGGGATAGACTCTAACAATATTTTGTTTAGAATAACTAGAAATAAGGCTTTTTTTGATATTCCATTAACAGGAAGTTCAGTTCATTATTGTTAATTATTTTCAATTTCTAAGCTTTGTTTTTTTAAATTTTCAACATGTTTCTTACTTGGATAAAACATCTGCATCTAAAATCAAAACTATAAGGCATATATTCTGAGGGAATTTGCGTTCATACACCCCATGTTTACCTTCTCCATGTACCTAAGCATTTTTATTGATTCTTATTTCAAAAGTCAGTTGCTCCTTTTGGGGAAAAATTGTGCATGTGTGTATACACACAATATATATATGTGCACATGTAATCATAATCTCTTCCCTTTTTCTTCGTAAAAATTGTGTACAATAGATTTAATTTTGTAAAATTTTTCATGTAATAGTATATCATGGAGATCAGTTTGAAGAAGCTTACAGAGATTTGATTTGTTCAATTATAGTTGCATAATACATTGTGTTGTGTATCATGGTTTATTCAGGCAGTTCACTATTGTTGGACATTTGGATTATCTCAGTCTTTGGCAACAATAAATAGCCTTGTCCATATATTCTTTGTTATTTTTTGGCAGTATATATCTAAGATAGTTTTTTTAAAGGGACCACAAAGGGAAAAAGAATATGTGTGTTTGATGGTTATTGCAAAATTCCATTACAGTGTCATTGATCCATTTTGTATACTCATCTGCCTCGTCTGAGAACACCAGTTCTCCATAGCTTCTCCAAAAAGAGTGCATTGTCAAACTTCTAAATATTAGTCCATCTGGTAGGTGGAAATAGTATTTAAGTGTAATTTTAATGGCATAGAAACCTATTTGGAGCATCTCTTGTTGATAGAATAAGCAATTCTGTATACTGTGACTTTTTTTTTTTTTTTTAAGCACATGTACTTGCCAGCATTCACTTTATGTTTGCAACACAGAGGACACAGGACACGCATAAAGGGAGATCCTGGAGTAAACTCTGTTATAGAAAAGAGCTGCAGTGGAATAGAAGCCTCGTTTGCATTTTTCTCAAACTTACCACTAGATTAGAAAAAAGGGTCCAACTGTGTTACACTGAAGTTTTTATTGATCACTTCCTAGGTGATCACTGAATAATAATCCTTTTTGAGAAGATCTAAGAACCATGACTTAAAGCTTTTGTGTTACTCATATTTATGCACAAGAATAGGACAATGGTTGTGATTCTGTGTACTGTCATGTTGTGTACTCTAAACACTTCATGAGTCATATAACTTCATATCTTCTTTGAGGATGATGTGACTTTTTTATCAACCAGATTTTTTATTTAGTTATCAAATAAAACTTTACCATTTAGATAACTATGGCAAAAGAGTTTGAAATTTATAAACAGTGCTGGGAAAATATACAGTAGATGTCTTCAAAAAGTACATTTCTCACTGTTTCTCATTTATATTCCAAAAACACAATGAAATAAGAACCAGACACCCTTTACATGTTTGGACCCCTGATTAAATTAGACACTTGTGGTAAATCAAAATGTATTTTCTAAGTGAAGGAATAGGAAGCCAAATTGTTATTTGGGCTGGAAGTCTTCTAGAGGAAAAAATATAAGCACATTGTTTTGATTTGGTCAATGCATCAGTAAGTTTAATTTTCCAATTGACTGGAGAGATGCTGTAATACCTTATACAAACATGATTTGTAACCTTCTAACCTCTTTTATTCTGAGCACACAAAATTAAACTATTTTTCATCTGTAACAAACTGCAGAAACATAAGCATGGAAAAGTCATTCTTTGCTTCCTCTATGTATACAAGTGACTTAAACAATATAAATAAGCAGAATAATGTCTCCAAAAACAGGCATTCATCAGTTTTCTGATGCAAAAATTAGTTACACTCAAAACCATTGAATACCCTTTTTTGTTAATATACAAAGTAAATTATCACTATTACATTTTTCCACCAGAGAAAAACTTGTGCAAGGAAGAAGTTATAACAACTTATTTTTTGACTGCTAAGAAATCTTAGCTATTTTTTTTAAATGATCTTTTCTGGACACTATATATATATATATATATATATATATATATATATATACACACACACACACACACACACACGTATTTGTAACAGTAGGAAAAATTAACATTTAGATGGCCAAATTAATAGTCTCTATAAGCTTTTAATATATTATGTTTAATTAGCGTGATCTAATTCACTGAGGGTAACCAAGTACATTTTCTACCTAGACTAAGTGTGTGTGGTGGAGGGGAAAACAGCATACATAGTATAATTCGATGCATCTTCTTACCACCAAGTATTTCTCCTACCAAATATGATATGGTATCCAGAAAAAAAAATGTTTGAAACATGTTCCCTTTGATTAAGGCACTGGTCTTTAAATATACTATTTATCAAAATCTCTTTGTAAAGTTTCTAAAGATGGCTGCTCACGTGCCACCAGTTCCCTCTGTAAGAATCTCCTAGAGATGGATCCAAAACCTAAGAATATTTCTTTGTTTGTCTTAAATGCTGACTCTGATAGACTTTAAATTTGGGGTAGCACTGAGTTAAGTAACTATAATCTTTATATTCCTCTGTTAAATTGAATTTGCCCCACGGTTGGAAGCAGAATATATTGGGATTCACAAGTAAGATGAGTCACAAGACAGTGTTATTATGACTGGGGCAAAGATGTTTTTATTGCAATTCTTCTGGCTTCTCTGTATTATTATAAGTGTTCTGTGTCTTCATGATTTCTCTCCATTATCAAGACATGGTTTTAAAAAGAATCTAATAGTTGTGTGTGTGTGTGCTCCCACTATTTGGAATTGCCAAAGGAATGGATGTCTAATGGTTAAATAAGGATACATTTTCTGAGGCTTTCCTTTCATGAGATATGAGGCCTTATTTCACTTGTCAAAACCAGTTCAGAGATTCCTTACATCTTGGTAATATTTATACCTGCATTTATAGAGTCCTTTAATATTTTAAATGCACTTACTTAACTCTGTTTTTATTTGATGTTAAAAACAAATCCATGTAAAATAGAATAGTTGTACAAACAAAGACTCAAAGATGTAAAGAGGGTTGGAAGACAATACAAACAAGCAGTTACAGTTTGAGGCTTTGAAGTCTGACAGGTCATGGTTCAAATCTTGCTATGTCATGCAACCATGAGCAAGATACTTAACTTTTCTGATTCACCTTTTCTCATCCCTAAAATAGGAATAATAGGGTTGTTGTGAGGAATAAATGTGTTAAAATTATTTTACTAAGCAACTCTGTGCTCAATAAACAGGGGCTATTTGCCAAATAAGCACGATTACTAAGGTTCTCTGACATAGAGTCTGTTATCCTTCCCTCTTGAGTACAGGTTAGATGCTTTCTCTCAGGTTCATTCCAGATATTACAGCTAGCAAAGAGCTGGGAAAAAATGGAATATAACACAGATAAGGTTTGAGAGTAGAGAAATAAATAGGTTTATGGCTAGGGACATTATGCAGGACAGAAGGCCTTAAAAAAATCCTAGTGAGGTTTGGGGTAACTGGGAACATGATAAAAGAGAGTGACTGTAAATAATGAGTATTACACAAAGACCAAGGTAACTGAAATGTGTCTTGCTAAGTTCATTGAAGTCTCAAGCTACTACTTATTTTGAAGTGGGATTAAAAAAATATTTAACAAATATTTTATTAAGCATATTTTCAGTCAACTGAAAAAATTGAAAGAATTTCAGTGAACATCCACATAACCTTTCAGCCACCACCTCGTTCCTACAATTGACTTCTTGTTACAATTTGCTTGATCACATATCCACCCATTTGTTCATCCTTCTCACAGCAATTGCATGAGGCATAATACCAGCATTTTCACTGGTTTCTTGAGCCTCTATTCCTGCAAGGCAACAGGAAGATTGAGTAGGGTGACATCAGACCTAACAGTGGGTTCCATTATAGGGCAAACTCCTTGATCTTAGGACACCCATGTCTTTTTTTCTAATTAATTAATTAATTTTTATATTTATCTTGAGAGAGAGAGAGAGCATGAGCAGGATAGGGACAGAGAGACAAGGGAGTGAGAAAATCCCAAGCAGGCTCCACATGGATAGCTAGTGCAGAGTCCGATGTGGGGCTCGAATTCACGAACCATGAGATCATGGCCTGAGCCAAAACCAAAAGTCAGAGGCTCTACCAACTGAGCCACCCAGATGCCCCACACCCATGTCTTTTATAACAGACAGTAAACATTCCTTTCCTTTGCTCTTAAGAGAATCTCTATCTGAAACATGTTAATTTGTCATTTTGTTGACTTTGACTCTCAATATGTCCTATAAGGCTGATGTGCAAAGCCAGTCATTTCTCCAGTGGTAGCACTGAGGGAATGCTGATCAGGCATATCTCAGTTTTTCTTTGTCAAATGTTTTTCTCACTGCCCATGTTATTACCCTCTTGAGATAGCAGTATGATCACATGGGAGCTGAAGTCCTTCCACTCACCCTTAGGATGAGTGTAATGATATTTGCATTGTTGCTCGGGCTGTGCAAGACAATATCTAATAGTATTGATTCTTCAGTGCGTTTTTAGTGCATTGTGGATATCATGGACTGAATGTTGTTGCTCCGCCCCAAATTTATATGCTGAAACTCTAAGACCTAATGTTATAGTATTTTGAGGTGGAGCCTTTGGGAGGTAATTAGATTTATATTAGGTCTCAAGGGTAGGGAATTTATCATGGGATTAAAGTCTGTAAGAGGTAGAGAGGGACCCTTCTCTTTCTCCTCCTCCATGTACATGCACCCAGGAAAAACCATGTGAGCACAAAGTGAGAAGAAAGCTGTCTACAAGCAAGGAAGAAGGTCTTCACGAATCTCTGAATCTGCCAGGACCTTGATCTTGGACATCCCAGCCTCTGGGATTATGAGAAATAAATGTCTCTTGTTTAAGATGCCCAGTCTATGGTACTTTCTTATAGCATCCCAAGCCGACTAGATGCATTTAAAAGTAGAAGTATAGGAAGCTATGAGCTATAGGAAGTTCAAATCAAAACCATTTTCCCCCTCAGTGGCTGTTGTGAGGCCTACAAAAATCCACTCTTCCATTTAAAGAGAAATCCTGTAAGGTCTTGTTTGCTAAGACATCTCGGGCTTCAAATAATTCTAAGCAAACAAAATTTTGATGACATAAGGCCCAAGTTATCAGACACATATGGGCTACGTTATCTCTAAAATACGTTAGAACGTAAACATGAAGGAGAAGGGGTAGTACTTGGAAGAGTGCCAAATCCTATTGGTACTGCCAAACCTAAGTAAGTCTGAGAAGAAGAGGGGCATTTGCAGATCTAGGTGGGTAACCAGAACCTTCTGAGTCCTGGAATTTAAGGTGATAGTCTTAAAAGTCTCAAGCACAGACCCCCTGTTCATCCAACTTGCCAATATTGGTTAATAGACTTGTAAGAATGACTGTATCAGTAGGACAGTGTTTTCGGGAACTATTTGATCTGGCTAGTTGTGGCTGTAAGTCTATGCATGTATAAAACGCAGCTCTTAAGATCTTTTACGTAATACTTAAGAGGATATTCCTGGATTAGGCTTTTTCTATAAACGAGCTACTCATTTATCTTAATTATCAAGAGTAATGAGGAAAAAGGCAGCCTTTTCTCTGCTCACAAACCCTGAACCACAGCGAGTGGTTTCTTGATCATGGCCCTTGGTCCAGGAGCACATCTGCTAGGTGGACTGTGAACAGCTTCCCTGGGCACTGGTGCAAACGTTCACTACAGCTGTCTCAGCTGACACAAGATAATTAGTATAAACACACTACAACATCATTTCATGTATTTATACTATAATTGCACATTTTAATTTCAGTCATTAAACATATTAGAGTGCATTAATTTTAAAATGAAGTAATTACTTTAATTGTATGGCATGAATGTAATCAACCATTAATGCACTAGATCTAGTACTAAATTCAGTTTTAGTTCATGTTTCAGACTGTGAATAGCTGTGCTCAAATATCTTGAACTTATGTTTTGATTTTGATAAACTTCTATTTTCAAATAAAACCTAGTTGAGGAGTGCCTCCTGAAAACCCTATCCTCCTTGTCTTAAGTTATCAGGAAATATCTACTTAGTCTCCATTATGCGTGATATACTGGGCCAGATTCTGAAGGTATATAGTGCTGTGGGACTTATTCATTGAACTTAAGAGCTTTAGTGCAGTGTTGAAGAGGAAATAAGAAATATACATTACAAATTAATATCTGAAAAATCACGTCCTGATCTTGATCATTGTACTGGGATTATGTAAGTAAATATTTCCTTAGGAAATACACAGGAAAGGATTTAGGAATAAAGGCACCTGAGGCCTCCAAGTTACTAACAAATGGTCAAAAAATATTCTCTAATGTGTGTGTGTGTGTGTGTGTGTGTGTGTGTGTGTGTAGAAGAGAGAGAGAGAGAAAGGGAATAATAAAACAAGTGGGACAAAATGCAAAAAATATGGTGAATTTGGATAAGATTTATATGGGAGTTCCATGTACCTTGTCTGCATTTTTAAGGAAACTTGAAGTTACATAGAACCAAAAGTAAATAAAACTCTGATATAAACCTGTATTAGAACAATTCAGCAATATCTTAAGCTAGATCCTTCAGATGTTTATACATGAAATCTAAAACAAAATTTTCACTCTTAAGCATCTATCTTAGGAAGGGGCGCCTGGGTGGCTCAGTGGGTTAAGCATCTGACTCTTGATCTCAGCTCAGGTCATGATCTCACAGTTCATGAGATGGAGCCCCACGTCGTGCTCTGCATTGACAGTGCTGAGCCTCCTTGAGATTCTCTCTTAACCATCCCCTGCTTGTGCGTGCACACTCTCTAGCTCTAAGTAAGTAAGTAAGTAAATAAATAAATAAATAGATAATATATATATATATATTTTTAAAAAGAATCTATCCTAGAAAAATAATTGGAAAATTATTTATTGCAGCATTGCCTATGATAGCAAACACTTCTAAAACATCCTAAATAACTCATAATAAGTGATGGGGCACCTGGGTGGCTAAATCGGTTAAATAACCAACTTCAGCTCAGGTCATAATCTTATGGATTGTGGGTGTGAGGCCCACATCAGGCTCTGTGCTGACAGCTCAGAGCCTGGAGCCTGCTGCAGATTCTGTGTCTCCTTCTCTCTCTTCCCCTCCTCTGCTCGTGCTCTCCCTCTCTCTCTCAAAAATAAATAAACGTTAACAAAATTTTTTTTAAAAGAAAAGAAAGTGATGAGGTCAAAAATTTCAAACTTAAAAAGACATAGCAAACTAAAATTTAAGATATAGAAAGTAAAGGTGCTGGCAAAACCAAACCAAAACAAAACCAAAGCAAGAACAGAAGGAAAACTTACAAAAGGACCAGGACAAAGGAAAGTTGTGGCAGCAATCTCTTCTTCTTACCTCCTTTCCTCCCTCCCTTTTTTCTCCCTCCCTCCCTCCCTTCCTTCCTTCACCTATGAATTCAACATGAATTTATTGCATGCCTACTAAGTCCCAAGCACTTTATAAGTATTGGGCAAATAATGATGAAGTAAGTATAGAAAGTCCCTGCCTTGGGGCGCCTGGGTGGCGCAGTCGGTTAAGCGTCCGACTTCAGCCAGGTCACGATCTCGCGGTCCGTGAGTTCGAGCCCCGCGTCGGGCTCTGGGCTGATGGCTCAGAGCCTGGAGCCTGTTTCCGATTCTGTGTCTCCCTCTCTCTCTGCCCCTCCCCCGTTCATGCTCTGTCTCTCTCTGTCCCAAAAATAAATAAACGTTGAAAAAAAAAATTAAAAAAAAAAAAAAAGAAAGTCCCTGCCTTTAGTGAACTTATGGTTTAGTTAAAAACAATAAGGACAACAACAAAAGGAGAAGGTTATGAAGATTGTTTAATTTTATAAAACTTTGAATGTGAAAGAACATAAAGAATCCTAGAAGTATTCATGTTCAAACAAATTCAGGCAGCATGGGAGACTAAAAATGAAGGACTGTTCTTCAATGCAACTACATTTGTATTGAAGTTTTACCATGTGAATATATTCTGTTTTTGTAAAAAGAAAAAAAAATAATTTTGCTTTTCATAAGTCCAACATCTACTACTTTATGGAAGAATAGGAAATAATGTAGTCAAGTCAAGATACCTCTGTTCTTCATTTTGTGAAGGTATTTCCCTTTTTTAATAAAGGAATCTGAAGAAGTCATTTACTGAGACATTTAGATATTTATTCTAGAACAGAAATTCTCAAACTTTCTTGGCTTATGATGCTTAGTGTCTCAGTGCTTTCTCATAACATCCCTAGGCTAGGAGAAATATCCATCAGTTCTGTTTATTAGGCAGTTCGGTCAAGTCAACTTAAAAGTATTTATGTCCTAACAACTTAGTATCTATTTGAAAAAATAAGACATGTAAATTAAAAACATTTATTTCATTCTTAAACAACCACAATTACTTCCTAATGGGCTATTGTGCGTGTTGCGCACTGCACGGTTGCTCAAATCTGGAAATCAGATTGTATACCAGTACTCTCATTTCTTCTCCTGCATTGAATTAACCATGGTATTTTATGAAACCCCCACTTCACAAGGACAGGATGTCAGAGAAATAAACGTAGAGCTTTGTAATGTTGGAATTATGAACGCTGAGCTAGTGATTTGTGTAGTATTAGACATCAGGTATAGCTGCGAAGGTCACTGGGGATACCTAAAGACACAATTTGGGAACCGAAAATTCTAGATTTTGTTTCTGGCTTCCACCGAACTTCTGTGGAAAATCCAGTCATTTCCATCACTAGCAAGTGAATTCAGTCATAGTAATAGTGGTGACAGGTAGGCAGTAGAGTAATGGTAGTCATAGTATTGAGCCTCAGAAGGACCTGCTATATGATTTGCAGTAAGTTGCATTTATCTGCATTTAGTAGCCCAGCAGAAGGACCTGGCAGGGACTAGAGTGTAAAACAAGGACTAGACTTCTTTGACAGTCGGGTTCTAGCTGTATATTAAGCAAGTCACTTCAGTTCACCGTTTCAGTTTCCTTGAAACGAAAAACACATCCTGCTCCATTTACAATCTTAGAATGAAAACAAATAAGATGTCATATTTGAAATCACTTAAGAACACAAGAAATGCTCCATAAGTATATTTTAATACTGCCATCATTGCTGCTATTGCCACTTTGTAAAGTCTTGGTGGGATGAAGCCTTTAGTCCAGAATTGTGCTGCCAGTATTTCTAGCTTTGGTCTAACCAGAGTAAATAGTGTGAAGCCAGGACAGTGTTTCTCCTTCTCCCAAGTAGTTGAAAGGTAATGGACTTCAGTCTCTCCTATTTTAGGATTTAGAAAATGGCTAGTTAGTCCTGCGTGAAGGTCTATATATTGTCTATTTACTACAAATATATAAAAAATAATTAGCCTAAGAAAAGTCTTTTGTCTGCATCTTATAGATTTCCTTTGGTATGTCCTGTGAGCCTCAAAAATACAGAAGTGTAAATTTTGTATGAACTAATCAATGCCACATCTTTAAAATGTGTTATATGATAATCTATTTTGTTTTTGGGATATCATCCTGGGCATTGCCGTATGTAGCCTTAGGACATGGTACTTTAGTTTTTGTTACCAGTATGATGAGGTGACTTAAATGAGTTCATATTGTTAAAGTTTTTGGAACATTCTATGTAGTGTTTACTTTGTAGTATGGCACACAATAAGTACTATATTTAAGTGTTTAATAAATATAAAGATAGAATAAATACCGGTATGAGATTAATTCAGCAATTTGCGTTAAGAGCATCATGGGGTCAACACTGTTCCTAAGCACTGCTTATCTCCTACTTCCCTCTATAGTTATATATATATATATATATATATATATATATATATATATATATATACATATATGTGTATATACATATATATACAAAAAATATATATACATATATGTATACACACAAGTATATATATACATATGTATGTATATACAAATATATATATACACATATGTATGTGTATATATATATATATATATGTACAAATGACTTTGAATAATTATTGCTTGCTCACATATTTGTTCCCCACTAAACCACAAGGTGCTGGTTGGTAGGGATGTTTTATCCATCATCCCTGTATTTTCATACAGGCATCAAACATACAGGCATTGTTTGACATGTCTTTGTTGATTAATGGACTGAGAAATTAATAAAGCGGCAAATAAATGCAATACCCCCTAATTATAAGATTGAGCAGATTAGAATCCTCAGAATTATAGATGATAAACCATTAGGACTCTCTTCTATGCCTTCACCTAACAAAATCCTAATGGTAAATTATATTCTTACCAAAATATTGATTCTTGAGCTAGGCTATATTGATGACCAATTTCACCTGTATCGCTGGTTACATAATGACCTCAAGCATTTTATAATATTCAATTTTTAAATTATAAGACTTTTTTAAAACACGGGTTTCTGATGAGCTCAAGGTTTATGGCAGACAATAAGTATTCTGTATTTCCCCCTGTAACTTATTTTGTATGTGAAATGGTGAGTTATTTTTTTTTTTATTTTCTTGTATTGATTTCCTTCTTCACTTGATTTAAATTCCTTATGGCCTCTGCATTTAGAATTGTCTATTACTAAAATGTTCCTTGCAGATTGTTCAGTTTATGGTGCACAATATTACTTTTTCATTGGTAATTGCACTGCAGATTATTATATGAAAAAAGATCCATTCTTTTCTTGAGGCATAAAACCAAGTTCCTGTCTGTATTGCGGATGTTAAAAATCCCAAGACACCTAAGGAAGAAGAGTGGGAGTATTAACTCTAGAAAGAAAACCTTTGGCCAAATACCCATGAAAAGCCTCTCTCATCACAGCACAGGGGACTAAGATTGTTAAGAATGATCTTTATGAGAGAACTACTTTATGCAATTACAATAAAATATTGAGCATTTCTTTGGATTTTATGCACTTTCCTTTCCAAAAGGAAATCCCAAAACATTTTGTAAAACCTTACAAATTTATATGACCAGAAAATAAAATTAATGATTTAAATAAATTATCAAAATTTCAGGAACAATAATTTAGTTCATTCATAAAATATCCTAAAGTCTAAATTGGTAAAAGGAGAATAAAATTATGTAATGTTTACAACTCAGGAGTCTGTTTTTATATCAATCTGATATTTTTAAGTAGCTTTGGGAAGACTCCTAAAAGCAGAACAAATATTACATTTTAATAACTTATTGATAGGTGTTCTCAAATTAGACGTTTTTTCAATTCAGAGTTTTGTAGTATTTTAATTGATCTCCATTGTGTTTTGGAGTTATTTACCCATGATTCTGTTGGAATATGTTTACCTTTGTTGCAAATTATTCTCCTTAAAATTCACTATCTTAATCTCAAAATGCAAACCCTATCAACCTTTTGAAGTGTACAGACACATTGACCGATTCGTTACCTTAAATGACATCAGGTTGACAGACCACAGGAGTCTGGGCTACTGTGCCCAGTAGAATTGATGACGGTGCTCATTGCAACTAGGGGCTTTGAGTGTGCACTCGTTGTTAAGATAAACACAAAATGTTAGTGCCAAGAGAATTGGCCCAACAGAGCTGTAGATGGATGTTATTATTTTTATGAAGAAGGCCTCTGGTGATAAAACAGGGTTGACCTTGTTAGTGGGAGCTCCATAAATCTTTCCTGGCTGAAGGTTTCTGGCCGTGCAGGTTGGAGGGTGGACAAAAGAATCAAAAGATCCAGGATGTACTGAACATGTGAGGATTGCCTATGGGACTTTGCAATAATACAACAATAGCCAAGACTGCAAGGCACAGCCTCAGTTCCTGCTTGCTTTCAACTGCTTCTAATAACAGCTTTAATTTGAGAGTCGTCTTTTTCTACAGCATTAAAGAAAATTCTTAAAGTTATACCAATTTTTATCATTATTTAGGGTTTTCTTTAACCAATAAAAGTTTCCTCATGATTTTACAAATCTTGTAATAAATATTGATTACTTTATTGTTATGGCCATTATGAAAGTAATGTTTTTCAGTCATTTATGTTGAATGTGTTCAAGGGCCTCTCCTACTCAAAAACAATTATTAAAAATTAGAGACCATACTTTTTATAGCAGAGTTCACAATTTCACAATGTGAGGCCATAGTACATAGTATGTACTTTGTTGGAATCTTTTTATTAGTTATTACAAATGAAAAGAAGGATAAATTATTTATGTTTCATTTTCCAAACTGTTCTATTTGAATAGAAATCTTTATCTTTAATGAAACCACTCAACACGTAATCAGTTTATCAAATATTGTCATTTTTTTCTATTGATTTTTTTAAATAACAAGTTATTAGTGCAAATTATATTTCTATTGTTTACATATAGTATAAAGGTGACAATAGAATGTTTCTGTTTATCTATTATTGGGCACAATTAGGTCAAAGATATAGTCTTTCTGGTAGTTCTAAACTGTCTTGCGAGAATTTATGATTCTTTAAATGATCTTTAAATATGTACTAAGTACCTACTAATTGTTCAACACTATTAGGTGCTTTGTGACTTAAATGAAATGTGTGATATGAACCTTAATGATTTTCTAGGGTTAGATCAAAGCCCAATATTTTCCCATGATTTGCCACATAGATGATAAAACAAGGTCTATGTTATATGACCAATGCTAATGTCAAGAATTGGCCTATTTAAAATTTATTGAGTCTGATTGCTTAAAGTCATTTTCAAATATTACCATGAAGATAGAGAGTATGATACAGGTCAACTGTCCCCTAGTATGTTTCCCTGGAAAAGCAAAACAAAACAAAGCAAAATTCTTCTTTTGCAATATGGTTTCTGGTTCTCAGTACACATTGTAATGATCAAAGCGTCAAAACTATTTTTTTTTAAATAATTTCCCTGGGAAACTACAATTCCAAAGCACATTTTTAATAACCAAAACTAAAGAGATTCACTAGGAATATAATATTCAAAAACTACATTCTGTTTTTTGTTAAGCTAAAGATCAGGTCGAATAGCTTTTGAAAAGTTTGGGAAAATACGTTGCACATTTCAATAAACTTAATGGCTTTTATACCTTGCTCTCTCTGCTTCTGGGCCAGTAATAAAAGATGCTATTTCCTTTCCTTTTTAGAAACAGAGCTTCATTCTAAATAGATGTAGGGAAAAATTATACATGTATCATTGAAGAGAGAAACTACGGAAGACTTAATTCTGAATACTTGTTTACTTTTTTTAAGATTTTTAATTTGTTAGGTCATTCCCAGAAGCTGAAGTACCATTTCCTGTGTCTGTTCTAATCATATTGTAGGTGAAAATATAATTTAGTTGTTAGTGACATTCCAAGAATTTCTAAATGTTTTCAAATATTTTTAAGGGCTCTAAATATTGCTTTCGAAAGCCATGCCCATTTTACCTACCTTTTTGCTCAAAATGTCTGACATCATTTGTCAAAAGAGCATGAATGTAAAATAAAAAATGTGTTTATGAAACATGTTTAAATAAAATAGTGAATTTTCTAATTGGTTTTCATAGTTTTCAGGGCAAGAATGGACTCGTGTATTTAGGAAGTTAGCAATTTAAATATATTTTAATTTTTAATTTTTAAATTTTTTTAATGTTTATTTATATTTGAGAGAGAGAGAGAGAGAGAGAGAGAGAGAGAGATAATGTGTGAGCAGGGGAGGGGCAGAGAGAGAGAGACAGAGACAGAATCTGAAGCAGCCTCCAGGCTCTGAGCTGTCAACACAGAGCCTGATGTGGGGCTTCAGCTCAGGAGCAGTGAGATCATGACCTCGGCCAAAGTCGGGATCCTTAACCGACTGAGCCACCCAAGGGCGCCCATATTTTTGAAAATAATCATCTAAGTAAATTGGGAGCATGCTGTATAAACAGAATCGTGGTCCAGTTGATCAGATACCAAAATTATTATGAAAGCAAAATTATAACCTTCATCTTTATCAATTGAAGTATGTTATTTAATTTTATCTAATATATTCACTTATCCCCTAAATTAAATTTTCTAGCACAAAAGAATATAACATGCTTCAGTCACTAAGCTTATGACTCTATCTGGCTTTTAACTTGCTTATCTGTGTATCCATTCCATGACTAGTCTCTAACTCCTATTATAATTTACATTTTCAGTCTCTAACTCCTATTATATTTTACATTTGCAGTCATTCTGTTTTGTTCCACACTTCTATTTTTCCATTTTAATTATTTCTTACATTTTATTTTGAACTTTTCTTAAAACCAGGTTGAAGCCTAAAGTACAGCTTTTACTTAAAATCTTTGTAAAAAAATTTTTCATCCACCATTATTTTTTTAAATTTTTTAATTTTTTTTAACGTTTATTTATTTTTGAGACAGAGAGAGACAGAGCATGAATGAGGGAGGGTCAGAGAGAGAGGGAGACACAGAATCTGAAATAGGCTCCAGGCTCTGAGCAGTCAGCACAGAGCCTGACGCGGGGCTCGAACTAATGGACCGCGAGATCGTGACCTGAGCCGAAGTCGGTCGCTTAACCGACTGAGCCAGCCAGGCGCCCTATCCACCATTATTTTAAATATAATAGATTAGAGTCAATTTTGGAATAAGTAACTCCATGTCTGTGTCATTAATTATTTTTCTTCATCTATTTAAAGGTTGAATGGGATTATAGGTCTTTTGTAGAGGCTGGGAGGGATAGGGGAGGTGCCACCTTTTGTTGGTGGTTCTTGTTTTTGTCTCATTTGCATATTTTTTGTGAAACATAAGTTACTTACAGCAAAATAATTTTGCCCATTTTCCCCCAGTGAGTAAGAAGTTTCCCTATAAAGAACATATTTAGTCAAAATAATCATAATTTTTTGAAATAAAATACAAAGAAATATTATTACATTTTTTCAGAAATCCTAAGTGAACATTGTTAGTTTTATTTGCCATGATAATAAAATCACTATTGCAGTGCAGGGTGTATTGTGACTGGGGTCCTATAATTTAACTTACGTTTCCTTAAATTATTTGCAGTACTATTTCTTTTCAACTACCACAGTTTGTCAGTCTGTCTATATTTAGCTTTTCCTTTTTACAAAACTTGTTTTTTCTCCTTATGTATTAGGATGGTTTACAAAAGATCAGGAATCATTTTAATATTTTGTTCTGTCAAGCAAAATCTCCATTTGTTCATGTTTACTAGGTGTTGTCACTTTCTCAGGCTTGTTTATTTCAATTCATTAGAAAGTATTTTTCACAAGACCAAGGTCATAGGGTTGAGCTTCACAGAGGCCACATCACTTCCTAGAAACAATATTCTGCCTCCTGAATCCAAATTATACCCCAGGTTTATGGAGATTTTGTGTTGACGTGGTCCTAGAGACCACTGAGCTTAGGTACCATAAGCTAGATACCAAACAGCACTCTTGCAACCCGTGTCTGCTTGCAAACATCTAATAGTAATCCCTCTGTATACATGAAGGGCACTTTTTGCTTTCTACAAATGACTTAGCAAGAATCCAGTGTGTGGTTTGTATTGTATAGTAGAAAAAGCAGTTGATTGCAATCGTCTCTTCTGAATGTAAATCCCGAACTGCCCCTGACAAGCATTCCTTAGCCCCCGAAACACAGAAATTGTACAAATGCAGTCAAATAGAATAGAACTTCACTTAATAAGACTACCAAAAAAATGTCTCTGTAACTAAATTACTAGCCTTAGCATATTTCAGACCCAAGAGCCCCAGATAAGTCTATGTATAAAAAAGAAACTGATACAGAGGCATAAAGCACATTTCCCTGAGAAGATAACCTTGTTTGTAAGCAAAGAATTACTCCTCCTTGATTATAATAGTGAGAAGAGGTAATGCAGTCCTGGTAATGATCACAAGGGCACCGTGTGAAGAGGGTGAAGCCTGTAATCCGTCATCTACGTTTTCTTCCAAGGCTGCCATCAATCTCCATCAGGCCCCAACTTCTTGCATACCCCCCACCAAATTGGGAGAAATGTCTCTGTTATGCTTTAAGAAATGAGTTACAACGTGCATTTGTTAATACTGAGCAGAGTTCCCTGACCGCCAAAGTCCACACCACCCCGGAGACCTCAGCTGAACATGGGAAAATTGATGAAGCCTGCTCATGGGCTCATGACCACAGATACAAGTAATCTGGGGTTCTTGGTTTTGTTTCTATATTCTGAGCCAACATTTTGACTATTACTCTTATCTCTCTTTTTTTAAAAACAACTTTTCTCTCATTTTCTCATACTTAAATACAAAACATCTTTTATATCACTATTTTTCATGCTTCTCAGGCTTATCTTACTTTATCTTATATCCGCAGCTCACTTGATTTGACTTGCCAATTTTTACAATTTCTTATTCACCCTGTGTATATTTCATTCAGGTGCAAATCTAGCTGAGCTGAAATCATAAGACCTTTTAAATAGGTCAGTCTTCAATAACATTTTTAAGTATGTGATATTATTTCTTTTCTCCAGCTCTGAGAAATCTCATTTTTTTTACAATGGACACTGCCCTATCATTTTCCTTGTTTATAATTTCATTTTCATGATTTGGTAGAACAGAAATGCTAACCCCAACATAGAGATGAGAAATGTCTCTGCTTTTTCTAGTATATGAAAGTGTTTAAATTTGGCACTCTTTCTTTCTCACTGGTTGGAAGTATTCATCCATGAAAACATCCGTAGACATTTAGACATTTAGTTTAGGACAGTTTCTCATTTAATTTATTTAGGAAATAAACCCTATACAAATTTTCTAATTATTGCTTACTTTTTTGTAAGTTTTTTTATAGGTCCTTACCTGATTTACCTAAATTTTCAAATATTTTGGCATGAAATTATTTATAATGTCATTCTATTAAGTTTTTAAAGTCTGTTGGATTTATAATGATATCTATATTTTATTTCCTGTATAGACAATGTATGCCTTCCTTATATTTTTCTTGATCAGTCTTACTGGTGGTATATCAGTGTTTTTGGTTCTTTCAAAGAAACATCTTTTACTTTAGTTGAGTGTCTCTCTTGTACATCTGTTTTCTGTTTCTTTTATTTTTGCTCTTTTATTATTTCCTTCATTATCTTTCCTTTGGATTTAGTTTTATTTTCTAACTTTTTAATATTCATATTTATATAATTTATTTTCCAAACTTCTTTTTTAGTATGTGTACTAAGACTATAAACTACCCTCAAAGCACAGCTTTATATGCATCCCACAATTTGTGATATATCATGTTTTCATTATCATTTAATTTGTTGTGATTTCTTCTTGGGTCACTGTGTTATTTACAAATGTATCACTTCATTTCCAAACATGTAGGAATTTTCTAGTTATATTTTTCTTACTGATTGCTAGCTTAATTGCATTATGTTCACAGAACATATTCTGAAGTATTTCAATATATTGAAATTTATTAAACTTGATTATGGTCCAGCACTTAGCCCAAAAATTATGACAGAAACATTTGCCAAAAATTGTATTCTGTAAACCACACAATGAACAAATTTGACCTAATTTCTACATCCTTATTAGCTTTTTTTGTCTACTTATCAGCTATTGAGAAGTATCTTAGGCTTCCTCAGAATGTGGATTCATCTATTTATCCTTTAGTTCTATCATATTCTTTTTGCTTAAAACTTTTGAAGGTATGTTATTAGGTATATATAATTAGTACTCTTATAGTTTTCTTTCAGATTAATATGTTTTTCATTAAGAAATATTCCTCTTCATGTTAGAGTTGCTTTGTGTCTTTCTAGAATGAAACTGTCTAGCTCTTCTTCACGTTAAACTATGATGTTTTTGGCAGAGATTCAAGTACTGGGTGGTAACTCCCAACACTTATGTCACTCTCCAAGTGTTCCCAAAGTCCTTTCCTACTGACAAGATTCCACTGCACTTTTCCAGAGCCCATTATTAGGAACTGGGGATAGGATTCATGCAATAAAATGTTTTTTATTAAGAATCATTATCTCTTACATTTTTCTATTTTGTTGTCTTTTATATGTCACCATTTCCCTTTAAAGCAGTGAGGAGAGACTGCTGTAATTTAGAAATAATATTTTTGACCCCACAGTCCTATAATTATGTGGTAATAAATATTAGCTCTATAGCTCTTTCATTTCATTTTCACACCTAAAAACCTATAGCTGTGAGTGTTTCTTACTCATTACTCAGTCCTCATGGCCAACACACACTTAATTCTCACTTATTTTAACCTTAGGTGGTGCTTCAACCAATCATCATCACTTTCCTGTGGCAATAACAGGAGACTTTCCAGAAATTTTCTGTATATAATAGCAAAGACAGACAACTGTGAACCATAAATCCAAACTATAAAATTTTCTTATGAGATGGGAGGAATGGGAGGGCAGATAAAGAAAAATCCATCCCAGAATGTCTTACACTTTGATGCTAAAGATGTCAGCTAATTTTGATAAGTGTTTGAATTAGTATGGAACCAGAAGGAGAATTCCAGCCAAAATTAGGGCAATTTAGAAACTAATCTAATCTTACCCTGTCTGTGATATCCTGTTACTGATTTTCCTCTTAGTGGTAGGAAATGCTACAAGTCCTTTTTCCATGACGTTATATGATTTTATCCTTATCTATCTTGCTTTTAGTACTCTCCCTTCCTCTGCCCTACCATGGCATCAACTACATGCTGGGGGCTACTCAACCCCCATTTCTACTCCATCCTCTATTTTAAACTTTAGGAAATTAGAGTCAAACTGACACAAAACATCGTTACCTTTCTCATAGAACTTCAAACTGAAGTTGAGAGGTCTGTTAGGTTTCCTATAAAATGGGGATTTATCTATTTATCCCACATGACTGAAGCCCCCATACTTTAATGTGGAAAACTGAGTAATCCTTTAATACATGCACCCACAATTTATAATCACTTTCTAATTACTATTTGAGACTAATATTTCTATCTCAGAAATAACTAGTGACTCAAATCCTTCTGTGTCTGTGTTATTTCGGACTCACCATCTTCCCAAATTATGGCAACTGTTTGATTTGGTCACCCTGCTATCTCCCCTTGTCTTACTCATTTACCTCAACACACTAGAGTAATTTTCCAAAATAAACTCGTTCATGTCACCTTTTTGCTAAAAATCATCTACAGACTCTTGGTTGCCAGTATATAGTTTAAAATCCTTACCAAGGACATATTCCTTATAATCTGACTGCACTTTACAGTACCAGCCCTATTTCTAAATCTCTCATTGCCAATTCTGCCATATATATATATATATATATATATATATATATATATATATGTGTGTGTGTGTGTGTGTATATATATATATGCACACACATATGTATGTATGTATATATATATATATACATATATATACGTATATATATGTATATATATATATATTTTTTTTTCCCAACCATCTTTTATATGCTTGACTCCCTTACAGGGGGGAAACACCCTGGGTAGGCCTTCAGTATAGATGGAATGAAGGATTGCATGATGCATGAGAAGGAAATTCAATGTTTATTTACAGGACTCTTACTAAATTATGTTTGCAAGTGTTAACCCAAACCACCACAGCTTCTTATTTTCATCCTATGGAAGATGCTGAAAAAAAAAAAAAGATCATACTCTCTTTCAAATTTAAAGCATCTAAATTAGGGCAATATTTAAATCACCTGAAACTGTAGTTATGGGATACAGTGGAAAAACGTTGGATCAGGAGTCTGGAGATCTTAGTTCCACTATGAAATTCAGGAAAGTCACCTCATTTCTCAGTGACTAATTCCTTTCAGGTCTTATTTCTTGGGTCTTGTCAACTGTAGAATTCTTTGGACACAGACTGATCTTCACATCACCTATGTTTGTGTTAGATTCATTCTATCTTTCTGCACTCTCATTGGCTTCTTCCCTTTTTGGGCTCTGCCTCATCTTACTTTTGTTACTGTAAACTCTGCTATCACAAACATAAAAGGGCTTCTTATTTTGAGATGGCCCCTCTTTTTCATACTAATGACATATTGTTTTAATGTCTGTCATTTCTGCACAGCAAATAATTAAGTGAAATCTTGCATCTTTTCTTTGTGCAGATTTTTATATTGATTCTAATGAAAATGATGCATGAACAATTATGTGTCTAGCTTCATCAGCCTCAAAGCTGTATCACTCGCAGGTGCAATGTTTATTAGCTCATTTGTCTGACATAACACGATATAAAGTTACTGTGCAAGATTATGTTTCCAGTACCTATCCCAGATGATGAATGGCATGATAGATTAGGGTTCTAGGGCACCAAATTTAGGATAAAGCTGGTTATCTGGAGTGTATTTTTTTCATAAACCAAATCATTAACTTGAAGATAAAAGACACAGTCTTGATGAAGTCAAAATAATTGCTTAAGATCTGATCTGAAGTGATCTGAACAGCCTTTACTTTAATGTAAATAACAGACTCTCTGGCTGGCCCTGGAGTGAGAACAGGAACACGATCAGTGATGACAATACATGACATGGCTGGTGTCTGAGGTTCCCATCATTATGTGTGGTGTCCTGTTCAGTTCAGCAAATTCCACAGGATTTTGCACCCCATTGACTGTACTAGTGACAAGATCTGATATCTGTCAGCAGACAGGAAAGTCACAACCGTGTTGTGTGCATGTGCTGCACTCACTCTCCTGGTTTTTGTAAAGTGTATTGGCTGGTTTGCTTCAGTGATCGCTTTACAGTCTGACCCACAGTGAGATTGGGAAGGAAAAGCAGTTAAACATGTCTCCTATATTTCCAGTATATTTTCAGTGATACTTGAGAGATATGGTCCTTCTTTTCCAAGAATCACCCTTGGAGATTACCAAATCATATCTTCTCATTTTATGGACAAGGGAATTAAAGGCTGGTGGAATTAAATGACATGCTCAAGGTTATTTGTAAAATTAGGGAATGCGTTAGGTACACAAATTCAACTTTTCCTTATTCCTGGTCGAGGAATTTCCCACTCTTCCATGCTTATTTTCCAATTCAGACTGGAGCTATATTATATCGTTAAGTATGACTAAACTATTGGTGCAAACAGGCTTTATTTTTCTGTACCCAAGAATGGATGGTAGCTGGTCAAATATAGAGCATTTCTCTGGAGACTATATGTCTCTCTAATATGCACTGGGGAAAGGCACAAAGGTTCACCTTCTCATATTTTGGATTTCCTGCAAATAAGAAAAGTGTTTGGTTGCAGGGTGACCGAAAATAAAACAAATGTCCAGCATAGAAGTCTTTCTGAAATTTGGCTATAAGAACCACCAAGCATTATATGATTATTTATTTTTCTCTTATGTCTTAATTTACATTCTCATAATGATTCTCAAGTATTATAATGGAACAACAGCATCAAAACTCCTATTGGTGATATTGGGGAATCAGATTTAGTGTTCTGAGCTGAGTCTGACTTGTATTCAGGTTTTACACTACAGCTGTCAGGGAAGGAGGTCTCAGCAGTCTGTGGTTTTATGCTCTAGCATAAGCCTCTCTAACTCTGCACACAATTGAAAATGTTTAGGTCATGAAGCACCCTTCAATAAAGTTTGGAACATGGACAGGTCCATACACTCAGACAGTAATGTTTTCCTGGCTTATTCATAAAGCATTTTTATCTCTATAATATGCAGCTAAACAGCAACAAGAAATAGACAAGTGTATTTTAGGACTGAATCATGCCTTAGAAGTGTAAAGAATCTCCTTTTCTCTGTTGGCCTTCTTGCCCTAACCTGAGGGCAGCAACATCAGTTAGAACTGTTTTAACAGTTTAAAGGTATGTAGACGAATAATTTCAAACTTTGAAGTGTTACACAGAAATTTTAGAGAAACAAAGCTTTAGGTCATCATTTATAAAAACATGTCTTTACATTCCATTCATGATAATTCCTACCTTTCACCACAGTTACAAGCACGGGCTTCAGGTTAAAATTCTGATTAAATAAATGTATGTTATTTTTAAAAAGATAGTGACAGTGGAAGAATGGGTAAACAACGTAAAACAATTAGTTTAAATCTGTAACCTGTAGGCATAGTTGCCTTTTCACTCTTTAGACTTTTGACTTAAAAATAGAAAATTGACTGAATCATTCTATTGCTTTCCTGTATGAGAAAGCCTATCTCATAGCAATGATTCTGCAGAGGCACAACATTAGAAACAAATGGAAGCATTACTTTTGAGTGTGTGGAATATCAGGACGATACTTTCGCTTGTGATAATTAATCAATTTGGAGTGCCAAATTTGTTACCAAATTTGGAATCCAAAAAGGTAAAGAACTTAATTTTTACTGGCTCACTGAGCATTGGGGAATGGTTTGTACTTGGTGTTTTAGACATAAGCTACATAAAAATATTAGGTAGCCCACAAGAATTGCCTTATTTTTTTTCTTTCAAAGTTTGTAAACTAAACTAAACAAACAAACAAAAAACCTTTTTTTTAAATTCTTCTGGAAAATATATAATATTTTCATGTTTCCCTGCCCCATGCTCTCATTCTTTTACATTAATTGTATGCTGCTTTCCTAAACATAGTTGCACCTGGAAACATGGTAGATTTATACAAGACCCAGTGAATGTATATGTGACAGTTATTTGATGAAGACATATGCATTGTCTATGGGACAAATTCTATAATCCAATTCAGTTACCTGTTTCACTGGTATCCAGTTACTGAAATTAAGATAAACTTTCTTATTTATATACTGCTAGATGTTGTCTTTTTTCTTTAGTGCTTTATTTCAAAGTTTCATTCTTTCCTTTAATCTGAGGGTATCAATTTTGTTTAGCACATTTAGCAGTTTTGAGAACTTGTCTTTTTTTTTTTTTAATAAAAAGGCATTTTCTGGAATGAATGTTTATTGACAGAATAATGATTTTCCTGCTCAGTGAAAAATAAAATCACTCCCAGATTATTAGGGTGGGAGGGTGTCCTCTGTATAGGTATCCCTTCAGGTAAGAAGTAGATCATAGGCGTTAAGTGGTAGTCTCTAGACTCTGAATGTAGGAGTTCAAATTCCAGCTCAACCGGCAAGGTACTTTAACTGTCCCTACTTCCATTCCCTCATCCATAATATTGAGTCGGTGACTATAAAGTTAGCTTTGAAAAGCTATTTTTAGAATTAAATTCCATGGGGCGCCTGGGTGGCGCAGTCGGTTAAGCGTCCGACTTCAGCCAGGTCACGATCTCACGGTCCGTGAGTTCGAGCCCCGCGTCAGGCTCTGGGCTGACGGCTCCGAGCCTGGAGGCTGTTTCCGATTCTGTGTCTCCCTCTCTCTCTGCCCCTCCCCCGTTCATGCTCTGTCTCTCTCTGTCCCAAAAATAAATAAACGTTGAAAAAAAAAATTAAAAAATAAAAAAAGAATTAAATTCCATGACATGTAAAGTACTTCAAAGGGTACAAATTCCACCCATTTTGTTTTATACGTGTTTCACAATATTTGGAGATGTGTTTCAAATGTTTTAAAGTCCAACAGACACAACTTTATCAGCAACTTTCAAAGCTTGATAAAAGGAAAAAGGGTTCTTTGGCTATTTCACACTTTACCTAGTCTTGGAGACAGAAAGACCTCTTCACAAAAGAGAAAAGAAGGGGGCATCTGGATGGCTCAGTCAGTTAAGCGTCCGACTTCAGCTCAGGTCATGAGCTTGTGGTTCATGGGTTCGAGCCCTGCATCGGGGTCTGTGCTGACAGCTTGGAGCCTGGAACCTGCGTCAGATTCCAGGTCTCCTTCTCTCTCTGCCCCTTCCCCACTTGTGCTCTCTCTCTCAAAAATAAATAAACTTCAAAAAAAAAAAATTAAAAAAAGAGAAAAGAAGGATAAAACCACCACTGCTACAAATCCAGGTTTGTATGTTTCCCAATTGTGAAGAGACTATAATTTGAAGTAGAGAGCTATAGAGATAATAACTGACTTTATACCCAGGGGAAGATGAAGGCAAGACAGCAGTCTCCCTTATCCATGTCTTGATCCCTTAGAACTTCTTGTCACGTAAACACACGTTGGTGTATAAAGAAGCGTTCCATGGAAAGAATATCTTCAGGGACCGAATTTTTCACGGGTGTTGTAGTTTACTACTTTCAGTAAAATGTCAAGAATGATATAATCCATATGTGGATTAATGTAACCTCACAGAAATCTTTGAAATCCGAGATGCTGTTTTGGAAAACTGTTACCTTGGTTTCCACAATTCTTTCTTCCTATCATCTGCTTATTCAAACAGCAATTATTTTTGATAGTTGAGGTCATCCTTCATTCCTTAAGGAGAAAGGCAAACCCAAAGTGAAATTAGATTTCTACTTCAAAATGTATTACCACTTTGTACGTACTTGTATCAATAAACTTCTACTTCAAGTGACACTCTTTTGTTTATTCGCCCAGAAGTTTTGCATGAGTCCAATTTGAATCACATTCAATTTTTCACTTACCTTGGTTATTAAACACTAGTTCATTGCTAATGCTCTATTATGTGATGATGATTTGGAAGCATTTCTTCCACAGTGTTTGAAAATTTAGGCACCCATGAAAAATGCAACCATTTTAATTACTACTCATTGAAGTCCTCTTTAAATTCTGCCCCTTGAATCATTTTACTTTTTATTTTTTACCCCTCACCCCTGTGTCTAGCTGAGTAATATTAGAAATTCTAAATAAGGTGGAAAGGCATTATTAGATTTACATTTAATAAATCTAAATTCTTTCTTGGTAAGTATAGTATAATTGTAGATTTACAGATTCTTGATATTTTACATTGAAGGAAATTGGGTTTGGCCACGTTAATGAAATACCTAACAAACGTAAAGAGTTCACTGTGAAGCTGTAAAGATAGAATGGTAGATTTCCTGTTGCTTAGTCTCCTATTCATGTTTATTCTAAATGTACGGTCACACGTGACTTTTAGGTCTACCCTTAATCATATTGAATGTGCCTAATTATTTTATGAAAGAATTCATTCATAAAAAGATGAAATATTTTGATTTGATAATATATTTTTACAGCGTGAAAACATTCATGTTTTTTGACATATGCGAAGGCAAGGCCGATACCACCATGACAAAGTCCCTTTAAATGTGTCAAGAAATACAGTCACATTTGAATTATTAAAGTATCAAACAAATACATTTTTCAGAATAAAAATATTTTTAATACAATCATGACATCGGGTTCTCACTGTGATTTTACAATAGGACTGTGTGACCTTTCTCAAGTCAGCACCATATTTTACTTTGTTGTGTATAAAATTGAGTGATTGGGGCACCTGCATGGCTCAGTTGGTTGAGCATCCAACTCTTGATTTCAGTCATATTTCATAGTTCAGGTCATATCTCATAGTTCATCAGATCAAGCCCTGCGTCGGGGATGACAGTACAGAACCTGTTTGGGATTCTCTCTCTCCCTCTCTCTCTCTGCGCCTCCCTGCTTGCTCTCTCTCTCTCTCTCTCCCAAAAATAAATAAACATTTTTTTTAATAAAATAAGGGGTGCTTGGATGGTTCAGTCAGTTAAGCATCCAACTTCGGCTAAGGTCATGATCTTGTGGTTCATGTGTTTGAGCCCTATCAGAGCCTGCTGGTATCTGTCTTCCTCTCTCTGTTCCTCCCCGCACCCCCGACCTGTCTTGCTCTCTCTAAAAAATAAATAAATGTTAAAAAATAATAAAATAAATAAAATAAAGTTGAGGGTTTAGAGTGGGTGACATCTAACGTTTCTTTCATTTCTAAAATATTATGATTTTAGAGTGTTTCAGTGTGTTAGAAAGGACCACCCATATTTAGTTCTGTATTTTCATTTCACAGAGGGAAAATGGGTTACAATAATTTGCTAATTGCATACATCTGAATTTAGGCACAGATCCTTCCTGTTAGGAAACACATTTCCATTCAGCTTTTTGAAAATGTTTTTGGGTTTTGGGATGTATACTAAATTATTCTTCATAATGAATTAATGAGAAAGTTGACCATAGTATGAGATTTTTTGACACTATGATCATTGTTGACATTAATGTGTTTTCTCTGAGCCAGAACTTCACCCCAAAAGGCTGATGATGGCTTATAGCACTGACTAGTAGTGTTAGGGTATTTGAGATTTACTTAAGTTTAGAGATTTGAGTGGTCATAATCCTCAACCTCAAAGAGCTGAAAATCTTGTGCAAGCTGCTAAAATTCAATCCATCTTTCAAAAACTTTTCATCAAAACTTGTAGACTCCAGCATTTTGAATAACTAGATCACTCAGAATTAGGCTCTTATTTATTGTTAGGATTCTTCGTACTACAAAATTACTTGTTTTTATATTCTAGCCTCTGGGCAGCCAAGTCACCCTGCTAATCAGTCTATACTTCCAGAACTTCCAAAAGTGCAAACTGAACTGCTTCTTTTCCTCCTCAGAGATTTGCTGTCCCATTTGTTTTTAGGCTTTTTGAAAGAAAAAAAAAATCTTGGCTTTACATAAGAGCTGCGCCTTGTGAAAGTTTTGGAAATTTTAAATTGCAGTCAAGATCCCTACTTGCAGGTGAAACATTATCTGGTCATCTTGTCATTAGTGCTGACAGTTTTGGCTGAGGTTGAAGTTAAGAAAAATGCTGGAATGAACCTGGAAATAGTCATATGTTCCTCATCCATCACCTCATTAATCACAAAGTTAACATTGTCTCTGAAACAATGCTGCTTTATTGTGGGGTAATCCTCATTTATACTTAGAGCTACTAAACAATATTCAAAAGTCCAGATTCTTCTCCATGCCCTGCCAAGTATGGCAGAGAAATGACAATCATGACATTATTCATTGATAATTAAAGCAGAAAGACGGATACTGGACAATGATCTCATTCTTATAGTTATACAGAATGGAATATGCTTGTAAGAGGTTCCATGTAGACCCATAAATATTATTTTGCCTTTTATTTTTTTTTTTTACTATTTGCATCACGGTTTATTGCTAGCTATACAGTGAAGTCAGAAAATATTAAATTTAAAGCTCTGGACTTTCAGTGTATTATCTCTGTTTACTAATGGCCATGACATTTAATATCTCATGTCTAGCTTGCAAAGTTGTGAGATCATACTAGTGTGTGATATCAATACAAAGAATTATGAAGGAAATGGAGAAATGATAATGATGACAATTGGGTACAATTCTGATTTATGTGCACACTATTCTAGAGGTATAAATAAACCACTTAGGGAAATGTGTTCATCATAATGTGTTGGAGTTGCAATATATCATTAAATCCAGAGAGAAAATTTATCTCCATGAGTACTTAATTTTTACTCACAGGCAGCCAATTGTCCCAGAGGGCCCTAGTTATTTTTTTAAATATATAATTTAGGTCTAAGATTATGGATATATTTAATTATTCATAAAAACTATACATGACATACTATAGAGAAAAAAGAAATGTGTTGTTATACATTCACTCCCCACAAAGAAATATTTGTATCTATGGACATTTTAAAAAAGGGTGTGAAATTTGGCTCATTTTTTTCAAGCTCTTTAAGCATATGAGAGTAAATGTTTATATTCCTGTAGTTTGCTGTCCTTGAGAATTAAAAAAATAAAAAACAATTATGAAAAAAAATAGCAAAGTCTTTAAGTGACCTAAGATCATACACAGTTTAATTTTGGAATTACTTGGGTTTGAGAAGAAAAGCTCCACTTAGATCACATGAGACTATTCTGGACTTTTTCCATCTTTAATTTACTATGACTTTACATTGAGATTCAATTTGTGAAAGTCAATCTATTAAGATTCTAATTATTGATACCCATATTTGTAAAATTTTAGAAATAGGTTGAATCTATTATTTCCTTTTGTTTAAAAAAATAATTAACACATGTAATAAGTAAAATGAAAAAAAAATGTTGAAAAAACTGAACTTGTAATACTGTAATATGACTATGTTGACTATACAATACAAAGAATTGTAGACTTTTAATATTGTCTTCAACATTAAAATTGAAGAAAATTGTCTTCAATTTTCTTTCTATTTACTGTTCAGAGATGTTCCATATAGGTTCTGTTTCCAAAGCTCTACAAGAACTCTTCTTATGAACGTTAAATGTAATCCCCTAACAATTAAATAAATTAGCATATTTCCAGACCTTATTTTATTTTACCTTTTTACATGCTATTCCATCTTTCTTGAATGTCTGCCTTCTATTTCATGATACCTCTTCTGATTCTCTACATGTTGACCATCCTTTCTCGGTCATTCACCCATTCCTCTTTTTTAGCTTAGACCTTAACTATGGTTTCCACTAGGTGTTTGTGGAAAACCTATAAATCAGTTATTCCCAAATGAGATCATCTGTTCTTTTGGTTTTCTCTAGATACCCTTTCAAGTATGGTGGACATGGCAGTCGTCCAGATCCTCACCTGACCTTGCTCTTCTGAAATCCAGGTTTCTATTTCCAACTGTATCTACTAGGTATTTCTTCCTGGATACCCCCTGGTTTGTTCAAAATTAACCTGTGTTAAGATGAAATTCTATCCCATCCTGGCTTTCCTCATGTGTTCTGTAATTCCTTTAATGATACCACTCTCTCAAAGCTATCTCGTAAGCATCTAATAATGAGCATTGACTCTTTTCACTAATTCCCTTTCACATTCATCCAGTCACAAAATCCTGTCAATTTACTACAATGATGATCTTGAGTTTCCCCATTCCTTTTCATTCCTACTGCCCTATTCAGAGTCCATTTCTTGCCATAAAACATGAGGAGCTCAGTTCAAGGGTACATAATCAGTAAGTGTCTCAGAAGGTGACCAAACTCCTGTGAGTCTCTGACTCTTAATTATTTAGTCAGATAATGAATAGTGTAATCCATTCATTTATTTTGTTAAAATTAGTTTTGTGTTGCTGTTGTCTTTACATATGCCTTTACTTGATTAATAATTGAGTTAGACATTATAGATAAAATTTTAACTGATTGTCCTCAGCTATCATAAATGAAGATAATGTGATATCAATTTATTATTTTACCATAAGTTCAATCTCCCTAGTTTTTTACAAGAAAATTTAACTATGCGTTCATATATGAGATTTTCAAACCAGTCTTCATATAGATACAGCCAAAATCATAAGATATTAAAGTAGCTAATTAAAGGGGACTCGTAAAAGTTCTCATTGAGATGCAATGGAGAATAAAGTTGAAGAAAACGTAATTTTGCACAACAACTATAGTCCTGTTACTGCCAAGAGTACTTTCCAGAAACACAAAGAAGTTCCAGAGCTTTCGTGAGACTTGGGTCTAGGTCATCATGATTTTATGTTGTGGTAATTTATCAAAACAATCGAGTTATTATTCCTCATATTGTTACATGCAAAGAAAACCTGTAAGTTCCTACTTGAAAAGTTTAAGTATGTTCTGTGTTTACATTTACATAAATTGAGAAGAAAAAGAAAGCAGAAAGCAGCCTGTAATGCAAATGAAATTCTTAGTTTATTCAGGTATTGTGATATTTTATTGATTTAAAATTTGATATTGATATATCAACAAAGCAGCATTTTAGTGATTTTTTTTCCTCAATTCACAGTAATAGTACTGAGATATTAGAAAAAAAATTGAATATTAAAACCACTCACCTCTATCCATTTAACACAATCCACAAACCTGTATAAGCTTCAGGTAATATTTGACAAGCAAATCAAATATAACCTCCTGTCGATAAGAATTCACATAAATAATTACACATATACATATATTATTTATATAAGATGTATATAATTATATCTACATATGTAGTATGTAAATATATATATATGTATATGCTCAAAGATAATATGAGTTTACCCTTCTGAGGAACTTTCTTATCAAGTGTAGAATAAAATAACACACACACATATATAAATTATACATATATATAATTTGTATACATAAACACAAATCAAATATTGAATGCATATGTATAAATGTTATGTGTGTTTAATATGTATGTCATGCATGTACACATTATTATACAATTGACAACACTACACATTTTCCCTACAGTGAAATTGTTAGGCTATATAGGAAATTTCAAAAATGAATAAGTTTGCCTTTGAATATTCATAAAAATAATTCTTACATGGAAAATACATCCTTGGAGTGATCATTTTGATACCGATGTCTGTCATCATTCAGGGCAACAATAAAAATAAAAATAGAAGTATCCTTGTATAGCATCACCACTTACAAGAATGTTTACAAAGGGTTTAACAGTTAACAGTATTTTTACCATCACCATTTTGGATTAATGACTCTAGCCAGCACTTAAGTTCAGATTCTTCTTGATGAGTTAACCCAAAAGTATATGAGAATTTAATGAATTGCCCACTTTGTTCAGTCAGGAAGCGGGAGGAGAGCTGTTGTGAGCAGATCTGTTAGAACATCTTGTTAAGTGAGGCAGAGAAAGAATTACAAGTGAGAAACAGTCTAGTAGATGTGCTGAGGTCAACGGAGAAGCTGAGTTTGTGTGGGAGGTGATGGGGCTCTGCAGGGGTCAGAGGTGGGACACATCCTTTACCGAGCATCTCAGGGTCATACTGTAGTGAACGATGGACATTTTCCTAGAACAGGGACACATAAAATCTCTCTTGTAAAAAATTAAATATCTTTATCTTCAATTATGTTTTCTTAAAATTATAAAATTATGAATAAGACTTAGTGAATTCAAATATAGATTTATTTAACAAATCCCACACTGTCTCAGAAATAATATCCAAAACTACAGATACCTGTCATTTAATATGGTGCAAATGCCTTGTGTAAAATTCTGGATTCTCTATTTGCCTGGAAGAGCCATTACAGACACAGTGTTGGGGTGTAAATATTTTCAGGAATCCTGCTATTATTAAATTTCCATGCACTGTTGTGAAGTTTTATTCCTTTTGTATATATGTAAAATGTTTTTTTTTTTTTTAATTCTGTTTTTTGTTGTTTTGTCTGCTTGGAAAGGGAAGAGCACTTACAGTGCCTTCAATTAAATCAAGTTTATTTAAGAAACACCTATGGTCAAACAAGTAAAAATACTGTAACTATTTATATCATCAGGACAGATGCTGTAGCTGCCATGAATTAAGCCTAATGTGTCTGGCCAAGTTTGTCTCCAACACAATTCCCATGCTTTTAGGCCTTTAACATTCCCTAAATGTACCTTTTGCTGCTCACTGTGTTCCACATGTCCACATGAAATTGTGGAGCCATAGTAAATCCAATCCATCTATTAGGCAAGTAGGAATACAACATTTCATTGTTGTCTGGATCATGCTTTCCGTGTAAAATCCCCCGAGAGACTATTACATTGAATAGGATTTATATTCATCCACCTTTTGTTATGTTTTTTTTTTTTTTTAATTTTAGTAGGACTATAAACTGTATTGTCCATATTTGAAAATATAACAGTATTTAAGAATCAACAGACGGAGCGCCTGGGTGGCTCAGTGAGTTGAGCATCCGACTTCAGCTCAGGTCATGATCTCACAGTTTGTGGGTTCCAGCCCCACATTGGACTCTGTGCTGACAGCTCAAAGCCTGGAGCCTCCTTCAGATTCTGTGTCTCCCTCTCTCTCTGCTCCTCCCCCAACTCTCGCTCTGTCTCTCTCTCTCAAAAATAAATAGACTTTCAAAATATTTTAAATTAGAAAAAAAAAAAAAAGAATCAACAGATTCATGCCATTAAATACAATTGTATACCTCTACTTTGTACATATCTTGCCAGATCATTAATGATCATTGTCCTCCTTTCCGTTTCCTAGTTAATTTTATCTACCACTATTTACATATTAAAGACAGATTAGTCCATTTCGCAGATTAAAAATTGCATCACAAAGAGTTCAGTAGCAGAGCAGGAATTTAAAGTCAAGCAGTTTAGTTGTAAAGTCTGCATTCTTAAATTATTCTATATAGCCTCTCTATTTTTACTACTTTGGGTAATTTCCTTAAACTCTCTCAGTCTTTCTTCATCTGTAAAATGGGACTACGTGGGGACACCTGGCTGGTTCAATCAGTTAAGTGTTCGACTTCGGCTCTGGGCATGATCTCGTGGTTCATAAGTTCGAGCCCCGTGTCAGGCTCTGTGCTTACAACTCAAAGCCTGGAGCCTGCTTCACATACTGTGTGTCCCTCTCTCTTTGCCCCTCCCCTACTCATGCTCCCTCTCTCTGTCTCTGTATCTGTCTCTCTCACTCAAAAATAATAAAAGAAAATTAAAAATAAGAAAAGAAGAGAAAGGAAAGGAAAAGAAAAGAAAAGAAAAGAGAGAAAGAAAATGGGACTATTCCTGATACCTAGTTCAGAGACTTGTGATGATTGGATGTTATAATAGCTGTAATATGCTTAGAGCAGTACTTGCCTTGGGTGTTAACTATTGTTTTTTCCATATGATTTTCCCTTCTGACCTTTTATTTCTTCAGAAGCACTATGCCTTTGCCCTAATCAGAACTTTGCATGTAAGGTGGAGCTCTCCCTACCCCTCACCCCCAGCCCCGCCATCTCCAATCAGTCTGTGTACTGATAATGTCAGTTCAAAGGTAGCTTTCTCAGGGGACCTTTCCTGACCCTCACTAGGTGAGCACTCCTATCCCTCTGCCTTGGCTCCATAGGAAATAGAGCCTGAGGCAAAAACATATGCTTTTTCACTTTGGCTGGACATTTTCCCGGGAAGTACAATCCTAGGGAAGTGGGAGTGAGGAAAATGAAAGCCAGGCATTAAAGAAAGAGATAGTAAATGCTAAGGAGTACATTGCTCAGCTGGCCCCAGTTTCTTGACAAGCTAATTGCTCCTTCCCCCACTGCAACTTCCAAGAGCTCTGATAAGCTCCCTGAGCTGTCCATCAGGGTTAGGAAGGGAAAAGAATTTATTCTGCTGGCTCTTGTTTCCCATTAGTCAAGGGTGCTCCACGAGGCTTTAACTCCTCCACACTTTTGTGCGCATGTCTGGATGCCAAGTGGATCTGCCGCGGCTCTTGCTTTAAAGGCAACATCAAATTCACATGGTGGAAGATCAGAGGTATTTTGCAAAACCTGGAGGTAAGACACAGTTCATCCATGCCCTTGAGTCACATGACAACTGAAAAGGCCACCAGCGCTGTCCCTGATTGTGTTAGGGCCCTATAGGTGTTTGGCGGTAGCCGCAGTTTGGCCTCAGGAATTCGGGAGGAGCACAGATAGGATATCACAGAATATAAAGAAAGCCTTGGGTGGAAACTGAGTGAGAAGGTCCAAAATTCAAGCCACTATGCCCTATTGTCCACTTTTGTAAATTCATGTCTCTGAATTTACAGTGTTTATCATAGTTTAAAATTGCGTATTTATTTAGGAGATTATTTACATTAATTATTGTCTCCTCCAATAAACTGAAAGAGTCCTTAAGAGTAAGAACGTTGCAAAAGTTTCAGATTACCTAGATTTGAATCCTGGCCCCACCAATTACTAAATCTGTGTTTTTGGGCAAATTACTTCACTTCTTTGTGCCCCATTTCTGCACTTGTACATCAGGATAAAGATGGAAGTGCTACAAATATTAAAAGAGACAAGATCAATAACTATTGGCTCTTGTCATAACCATCATCATTATCATTGCACCTGCAGTAATTAGCACAGTGCCTACAGAATAGGGTCTGGAATAATAGAGCATGAGATCAGAGAGGACTGACATGCAGTCTTTTCCACTCCCTGTTGTACCTCCAACTCATAAAGGAAAATTATAGCCAGACTGGGTGTTTCTGTATGTTCAGTTTCATTAGGTAAATGAGAGAATAAATGCCAATGAGTCTGTTCCATTTGTGTTCTTGCAAGTGTATCTTATACTGACTTAGAGGTTTTACAGTAGTCCAGACTAATTTTTACAACAAACCATTAATTTTTCATTATAGTCGTTTTGCTTGCACTCTAGGATACATCCTTAAGTAAAAAAGATAAAACAATATTGGCAGCATAGATTAGCTCCCAAATATGTGAGACTGAGTAATTCCTGTGCTAAAAATGAATGCTTTGGAGCAAATTATAAAGCTTAGTGTTACTAAGTCCCCTCTTTGAATTAAAAAGATGGAAAACTTTTGTCTGTCTTGAATAGATACTTAGACAAATTGAAGTGTGGTATTTTCCAACATTAATTTATGCCTCAATAACATCAAATTACTGCTATTTAATCTAGTACTAAGCCATGTAGTTAAGTTTTTTAGATAAACCATTGTGCCCTTTATTGATTATGACTTCTCCACAAGCATTTAAATCATGGTGAGAGGCTTACATTTCACACATAGATTCTTTTCTGTCATGCTGTTGAGCACTTCATCACCAAATGACGGGTACTCGCGAAAAAAGGCCCCTGACTGAATCAAATTGAATATTGCCAAGAACCTAACAAAGGATCCAGTCCAAAAAGATAGTGTAACTACAGATCTTGGAAATGGTTTTTTATAGTGCCATTTTTTAGCTGGGAAATCTTTGCACGTTTATTTTATTCTTTGAAACGCAACTTACTCTTTTGTAAAATAAGGTCACCGCCATTAATCCCATGGTGGTATTTTGACTTTTAAATAAAATATTTTACCTACGTGGCATCAGATCCAACATACCAACCTCTAATTGATAGGAGAATATTCATGTCCTTATTCTGATTTAATATCCAAAGCAGTGTTTTTTTGTTTGTTTCTGTAAAGCAGTGGTGAAAACAGAAGGGAAAGACACCTCAAGAACAGGGAGCAGTATAGGTTAGGTTAGTCCTAGTGGGCCCATGCCTAGTAGATTTGGCTCACAAAGGCATGTACTCAACCCATCAAAATGAGAGATGTGAAGTGAATGGATTAAAAAAGATATTGTACAAATACACAATGGAATACTATTCAGCCATGAGAATGGAAGATATCCTCGTTTATGACAACATGGTTGGACCTTGAGAAAATTAAGGTAAGCAAAATAAAACAAAGAAAGACAAGTACTGTCTGATATCACTGATAGGTAGAATCTAAAAAAGTTCAACCTGTAAAATAGAGAATGAAATGATGGTTACCAGGGGATGGAGATTGGTGAGGGGAGTAAGAGTGATAATATACTTGTAATAAGGGTAGAAACTTGTAACGAGAAGTAAATAAGCCACAGAGATCTAATGCACAGTATAATGAATAAGGAAATTAATATTGTATTATAATTATGTAATGGATAAATATTGCTACGTTAACAATGGTATTACAATATGTAAACATCAAAGAAGCATGCTGTACACTTTAACTTATACAAAGTTACCTGTTAAATTTATTCCCCAAGAAACTCAAAAGTTAAGACAGTTTTTCACAATACAGCAAAAGGCAATGTTTCCTGAGCTACTTTATCTAATTATATATAAAAAAAAAGGCATGACATGGGGTGCCTGGGTGGCTCAATCAGTTAGGCACCTGACTTTGGCCCAGGTCAGGATCTCACGATTAGTGAGTTTGAGCCCTGTGTTGGGCTCTGTGCTGAGAGCCCAGAGCCTGGAGCCTGCTTTGAATTCTGTGTCTCCCTCTCTCTCTGCCCCTCCCTAGCTTATGCTTGCTCTCTCTCTCTCTCTCTCTCTCTCTCTGTCAGAAATAAATAAACTTAAAAAAAAATAAAATAAAAAGACATGACGATGTGGACTCAGTGATGTGGAAAACAGTCCTTTGACTTCTGGTCTGTGCTTGAAATTTGCAAAAACATAGGGCACTACTTCTTGCCAAAGTTGCCTCATTTTATGATAGTGATTACAAAATGTTGAGTTGTTTTTTTTTGTTGTTGTTTTTTTGTTTTGTTTTGTTTTTGTTTTTCCTATTTAGGTGCTTTTGTCCTAGGGATCAACAAGTTCCATAGTTGATTCTTTTGGGTTAGTCTTTAGTATTTGTTCTTTTGTAATCATATGTGATGACTCTCTTTTTTATTATTATTCTTTTCAAATGTATTTATTTTAAGAGAGAGATAGAGGGAAAGAGAGAGGGAGGGACAGAGAGAGAATCCCAAACAGGCTCTGTACTGTCAATGCAGAGCCTGACTTCGGGCATGAGATCATGACCTGAGCCAAAATAAAGAATTGGATGCTTAATTGACAGAGCCACCCAGGCATTCCATTTGGTGATTCTTTTTCAAGAAAAAAGTCTGTGATTATAAATACGACTCAATGCACAATACTTACAATTAGTCTCTTGTCTACAATCAGTACCACCGTCTGATAATGATACAATCAATACCACCATCTGAGACCACCATGAATCTCACTTTCATTTTCTAGGTCCATTTCTCTGAATGATTTTATATTTGAAGACATTCACCTTACATTAATCAACATTTTTGAGACTTTGTTGGCCAGTATATTTCATGGGTTGTTGAGGAAGTACAGTAATAGAGAAACTACCAGAGGAATTAAGTAATTCACAAACATTGGTATGACTTACCTGCTTAAAAAAATTTTACAAGGATTTTTTTTTAATTTCCTGAAGTACCATGTCACATGCAGCACATTAGATATTAATTTGGCCTAAAAGGATTAGCCGAAGCTATATTTTAAGCTGTAGAATTATTTTAATATTTAAAAGACCATCATTGGCCAAGTTCATAATTTATTTAAGGCAAGTGATCAAGTAGGTCTGACTAAGATTACATGTTTTTATGGAGGGAGGAGCAGAAAGCCTCTGGTAAACTCCAGTTTCCATTCCAGTTCAGTCACAACAATGTACAAATATGAACTCTAATGGGTCTACGTTTATCTCAGTTTTGCTTGAAGAACCTATGAAGAAGGCCTTCAGTAAGTGACTGGGATTGTATCTTTTCTTCTTCAAGCAACAAGCAGAAAGGTTAAGGAATCCCCTTCACTATTATTGGAGCATATTTTTGAAAGAAATTAGTCAACAGTTTTCTCATGGCTCATTATGCCAAATTGTGCTCTAAAATTCAGTCAGCTCTGCTGAAATACTCTGTGGATGATTTTTTAATCTTGCATCAAAGAGTTCATCCAGACTTAGAACTAAAAACATTCAAATGCAACTTCAAGGCATTTCTTCCATTGTTACAGCCACAATTATTTGAAATGGTCATAATATTCCTATACCTGAACATTCAAAGTATAGTTTCTCCATTACTTTAACATTTCTGTATCCTTTAGACAAATGCAGTTATTCTTGTTTTCCCAAATGTTTCTTTAGTTTGTGTCTTAACTGCTCAGTTTTTTTTCTTCTCATCTAGAATATCTTCCTTCCCTCTCTTCTTGAACCTATTATGTACTCAAGAAAAGCTTATTAATGCTTGTTTTCAAAATAAATAGAGTTAAAATAAAATCCTAAGGACAACCCAATTTATTATTATTATTATTAGTGTGTATGTGTGTGTGTGTGTGTGTGTGTGTGTGTGTGTGTATTGCCAGTAGGAGTAGTGTAGAAGGTAGGTAGTGGAGAGACAGCTCTGTTCTTTGCCTTCAAGCAAGTATAAGTGAGGTGAATACAGTTCAATTTACTGGACTACACTAGGAAAAAGAGATAAGTAAATATAAAGTAGGAGTATGTAATTTGCTAGTAGTGAACAAATTTCTTCTGTTCTCATTGCTTCTAAGATGCCTCCTATTTGGGTCATGTCCATTCCTTCTACTTAGAAAAAAAAGAGTGCCCCTACTTGCAATCTAGTCTTTTGTATTTATTCTCTTTGTATATTTTAAACAGTCCCTGTATAGTGTTAAATAATTTCATCCCTAACAGGCACACCAAAATTGTATCCGGCAATTCAGAAGTAAAGGACAATGGAATGTTCTTCCTTTTTATATCTTATTCCAATTATCTAACTCCTAGTAGTCTGACACTCCAGATGTTTGCATCCAGTTAATTTCATTCACATCCTGTAGTAAAACTCTGTGAAAGTGGACCTTTTCAGGGAATCTGACAGCCTATCATCCTGCAATTTATGCCTGCTGCATTCTACCCTCTAGGAAATTTGGCTCAGTGAGTGTTAGAAGATGCCTTTGGAGGAGATAGAATTAAGTACAGTTTGTAAAGTAATTCATTTTTTTTCTTTTCTCCCTATTTTGCATGGACTCCTTTATAAATCACTATCATTCTGTTACATTGATTGGATATGTAAAATGTTCATATAGATCACCTTGGCCAATCACATGATACAGCTTAATTTCTCCTTGTACCTGTGATAGAGTTCTAGAATGAGAAATGTATAGTATTTAGCGGTTAGGGAACCACAAAGTAAGATAATGTTGGTAAAAATCTATAGTTCCTGTATTGTCATGCAATTCACGTAACTGTGATTTAGCTATGCCTGTTAATTTTTATGTTTAGTGTCCAGTAGTCAAGACATACCATTCTGCTAAAAGAAGTAGGGTTTTAAGTTATCACTTTGTATATTTTAGCACTTAATCAGATATTTTAATTTGTAGAACTTTCCCAGTGAGAGTGTACCATAGAAAGAAAAATATCTATGACATTAGTAGGATTGATTTTCCAGCAGACTAATAATCTTGAAGGTTTACCTTTGATGGAACAATTGTATAAAACATTTGTTTCATTTTTACAGTCTTGAAACCTCCCATCTTTTTCAGAACATCAAATAAATTAGAAAAGAATAATTTCATTTGACAAAAATTTTATAATACATCAATGTCGACTAATATTTATTGAGTTTACGTAGCTCAATAAATAGTGAAAAGAATAATTTAGGGTACTGGGGAATACGTGCAATGAAATTAGCTTTCTGATATTCTCTAAAACTTACCTTACTTAGAAATTCTATGTTGATGTCGGTGATAAAATTGATCTACAGTATCATACATATTTTGTGTCTTGTTTTTGCATTAGAAAACTTTTTACCTTTTCCAAGTAGGATTCTTTTGAGTCCAACTTAATGTCACTCAGCCTTAAGTTTGTGGACCTGTGGTCATTTGCAGAACTATTGTGAATTATTTGAAACATTTGTGGTGCATAAATAAGGGAAAAGTCTTATTTCATTTTTTTTCAGTGTTTGTAATATTTGTCTATCATGACATTGAATCTCTAGTCCTTTTGCCAAATATAACCACAAAACAATATTCTTATTTTCCTGGGAGTACTGGGAATTTGTACCACACTTCTTCAAGTAAATACATGTGTAAATATCTGAGTTTCTCAGCCCCCCAAAGACTCTGGTTTTCCTTTCTTGGCAAAGGAAGTGAATTCTAAGATCCTGAATCATTTACTGAGTATGCTTTCCTTCTGATATCCCAGAGGTCTGATCAACAAAGTGCCAAAAGACATGCTCATTCTCGAGAGACCAGCAGCCCAGGTCTCTCTGCAGGAGGATTTGATGAATGTTAATGAAAACCCCTACCGCTCAGATATAGACAAGTTAGAGCTCCAGCAAAATAGGCCCTCCGTGGCTATCCTAATATCGAAGTAAATCACCACGTCCTATAGCTTTTTACTGAAGCTCATTGTGCTTGACCTTGAGTGTAACCCATTATGGTTGTTATTACTATCTAGAGGTGGTAAAGATGAAGTTGTAACACTGAGAGGAAATATGAGTAATGCTGTTCCTCTACAACCTTTCTTTAACACGTATTCCAAGAACACAGGAAGTGGCAATCAAGATGTTTTTACAAAAATGGGGTTAAAATGGGATATTTATTGTTATCTTCAGATAAAAAGTTTTGAAAAACACTATGATGATCTCAAAAGTATATACCACTGTAATAATGAGACTGTAAATGGGGTAGCAGAAAATTCCAATTACTTTGAAGCAATGACTTTTTCTTTGATGGCCTATGCTTTAGCTGGACATGTCCCCTGATCTCTGGGTACTTAAACAACCTTCATTTCCATTGTTCAATAATAGGCCTTGTAGAGCAGGGACCACCTCTATCTTCTTCAACACTGGTTGTATAACACAATAGGCCTACAATATTACAAACCAATATATCACAATCTATATTAAATTGTAATGTCAATTACCTTAACTTTCTCACTCAGTTTAATTTCCAGTTCAGAAATTATAGTTTCTTTTTATTCCATATTTTATCTAAAATATTTTCTTATAGAACTTGTTTTTGTTCCAAATTTCTCCAGTTTCCTATAAAAGTTCCTAGTTATGTATGTTTGTTACTTTTTCACTAATACCTTATTTTTTTTTTTTTATTTTTTTTTTCAACGTTTATTTATTTTTGGGACAGAGAGAGACAGAGCATGAACGGGGGAGGGGCAGAGAGAGGGGGAAACACAGATCGGAAACAGGCTCCAGGCTCTGAGCCATCAGCCCAGAGCCTGACGCGGGGCTCGAACTCCCGGACCGCGAGATCGTGACCTGGCTGAAGTCGGACGCTTAACCGACTGCGCCACCCAGGTGCCCCAAATACCTTATTTTTAAATCATGTCACTGTGAGTTGAAAATCTTATGTTTAAATTGGCATAAAGCCTAGGTCAATATTTAATTTCTCAGATCTTACTAAATAACTCATTAAAATTGAAAGTCTTTTTTTTTAAAGCTATTTGCATCATAAACATTAATTAATATAGTAAGTATCATTGAACACAATCTAATTTAAATAAGATAACATATTTTCCACAATCATTGTGACTGTACTTTTCAGAGGCTCTTCGTAAAGAAAACTGGAGAAAGTGTGGTTGTAGCTATTGTCTGTGAAAAAAATTAAAAACAGGGACTGGCATCTAAGGCTGACAAAGTTTCATTAAAAGGAATAGTGAGGGGCGCCTGGGTGGCGCAGTCGGTTAAGCGTCCGACTTCAGCCAGGTCACGATCTCACGGTTCCGGGAGTTCGAGCCCCGCGTCAGGCTCTGGGCTGATGGCTCAGAGCCTGGAGCCTGTTTCCGATTCTGTGTCTCCCTCTCTCTCTGCCCCTCCCCCGTTCATGCTCTGTCTCTCTCTCTGTCCCAAAAATAAATAAACGCTGAAAAAAAATTAAAAAAAAAAAAAAAAAAAAGAAATAGTGAAATTGGATAAATAGTTACTTTAAAACCTTATGTAAGGGGCGCCTAGGTGGCGCAGTCGGTTAAGCGTCCGACTTCAGCCAGGTCACGACCTCGCGGTCCGTGAGTTCGAGCCCCGCGTCGGGCTCTGGGCTGATGGCTCAGAGCCTGGAGCCTGTTTCCGATTCTGTGTCTCCCTCTCTCTCTGCGCCTCCCCCGTTCATGCTCTGTTTCTCTCTGTCCCCCAAAAATAAAATAAAACGTTGAAAAAAAAAACAAAAAAACCTTATGTAATCCTTTTGCTCACTGTTGTATCCCCAGGGCTACAAAGTACCTGAAAATCTTGCTCTGCTCACAGTGAGCACTTGGTAGGTATTTATTTGTGAACAAATAAACTTAAGTCAATAAATGAGTTAAATAATGAGTGAAAATTCTTAGCAAATGCTAATCACTAATCACAGTTTCAAATTCAATATTGGCCATGCCTTAGAGATCACCCGATCCATCTGATAGACTCTGGAATGACAGAAGAGACCACCTTGCTTTTTAACAGTAATTGTTACAGGCTGCCATGTCAAGGAGATTGACATATAGGCATCTTTACTCTTCTTACTGATATTTTTCTGATCTAAGCTGAGGAAAATTATACATTTTTTAAAAATATAACTTTGTTTAGAGCCATTATAAAATCTATGAACACAAGTTATTAATTTCATGCCTTGGGGAGTATGATTTTTTTTTTTCTTTTTTAATGATTGACAGTCACATTTTTTTTAAAAAGCAAGATGAAACCTAAATTTTACCCATCCCTTAAAAGTTGAAAAAGAATTATTTTAGGATTCAGAAGAGTTCATTCCGGGACCTTTTATGATATCTATGCCTCCCTGGGGAGAGGGCAGGAAATGAGAGCATTCCTTACATGACCACTCTTCCCTTCCTCTCAGTATCCTGAGGCCACGCACAGGGCCTCTGACATCTGAGAACTCCCTCGAACCCCTCCCCACAAGCACCTTTTCTCAGTGCATCACGTATACTGTTTTTACACAAATGAACCCATTCAACTAAATTTATGGATTTATTCATTGAAATATGAAAACAAATAGTTCTCAGTCAGAACAACCAATTGGATAATTTTATTTGTATTGGCTTAACTAAGTCAATCGAATTGGCAAAATCAGTGTGTGCGTAAGATATGGCTTAGATTGCTAGAACTGATATTATATGTTTTTGTTTTTGTTTTAAGAAACATTAAATTTTAATGGTATAGCTTTAAAACAGGACATTTATACTTGACCAGTATTGCAAATTATCATATATCATTACAGGAATTCTTTATGTATTAGATTGAACTATGTGAAATTGCTGATATTCACCTGCTTATGACCTGAAAAAAAAAAAAAAAGTAATTTTGTCTGCTTCAATCTGGCATATGATGCAAAATAACTCCCTAATGTGGGCTGATGTTTCATAAAATCTGGAGTTATGTTAAGTGAATTAAAAAAAGGAAGAGCACGTCACAAAGGTGGTAGAGGGGAGTGTCCTCTTTGGATTTGAAAGCAGAAGTTCACGGTTCCACATTTGGCTCTATTATTTAGTGGTCGTGTAGTCTCAGGCAATTCACTAATCCCTTCTGGTCTTCAGTTTTCTTTTAGATAAAGCAGAGATATTAATAACACCCTCAACAGTTGTTGCAAGGATTAAAGGAGGTGACGTATGTGAAAGTACTTTGCAAACCATAGAGAACCATAAAATCCAAGATGATATTCAGACTTCTGTTTAATACTGTCTAGCAAAAGTAAGATGAATAATGAGAAAAGCAAGAAAACTCTTCGCTTGTATAATAACTGATTCCTTTTATAAAATGAAAAAAAGTAAAATATTATGCTTATTGCTTTGTAAGACAGACATCCCATGTGCATTTTTAAGCTATGATGTCTGCCAATAAAATTCCCAGGCTAGGCCATTCCTTTCCTATGAAGGCAAGTCACACCAATCCCAAGCTTCATGCAAACTGTCAGTACCATCTAAAAATACTTCTGCGTATTATGAATTAATGCTTCCCACTTTGACATTACAGTATCATTTTTATATACCCTCTCAGTGCTTTTCTCCAAGCATGATTTTATTAATGCTCATTTTTGGTACAAGACAAAAAAATCCCTACAAATATTTGCTCTTGTTTTTCTTTGGAACTGAGAGAGGAGACTGCTGGCTGTTAAAGAAGGGACAGGATGTCTTTTTTGGGCTGTAGTTGTATTTGGCTTGATCCACTGAAGGAGAGACGGTGCTCTTAGGTGCCAATATTTGGTTAAGAGCTAACAGCAGAAAAATAGCTACTTTGGTAATTCAAGTGACGCTTCCTTGTAGGCAAGTGAGAGAGTTAGCAGTCCTGTGAACTGAATAACTGTTCTTTCTTTCTTTTCCTACTTCTGAATAGTTTTTACGTTAATTTAACCCAATTATATACTACATAATTAAGTAACAACTTTGAGTGTCACAGGGGGGTTGGATTTTCAGCACTTGTACGTCCGTGCTAAAAAGTAAAACAGCAAAATTATGTTTTCTATTTCAGCTCTAGAGCTAGGTTCAAGTGCATAGGTGGCAGGAATAATTTATTCTTCATATTTGTGTATTCTGCATTAAATGTAACTGTCATGCTTGCCACTTGGAGTCCAAATATTAAGGATACTTGCCAAATCATATATCCATGGTAAACTTGTCCACTATAGTTCTTTTTCTGACACATTCAAAAGAATTGATAGTAATCCCAATAAACATTAATTACACAGTATGTTTGTGCAAACTGTGCCACGGTAAATATTAAACTTATAACAGAATTTCTTAGAATGTGTTTCACAGAATAAATATTCTACTTTTTACAATTCTGCTTCTTGGAATTTTGTAGCAATGTTGTCAAATTGTGAAGTCAGTTTAGGGAACTCAAGTTTAAACTAAGTTAAATGTGTTTATTTACTCTGAACCTTTGTTATCTTAATAAGCATCATGTATCTCTACGGGGAATATACATTTCTTAAAATTATCTGACCACTGAATGGCTGGTAGATTTCAGAAAACACTGCTTCTGAAACATAATATGCAAAAGGAATCAATATTTCAAATTCTTTGTTGGAAAAATTGATAGTGAAATAAAAATCCGAAAACTTTCATTGTAATATTCAAATTCATTTTTTTTAATTTTTAAAAAATGTTTATTTATTTTTGAGAGAGAGAGTCAGAGCATGAGCGGCAGAGAGGCAGAGAGAGAGGGAGACGTAGAATCCGAAGCAGGCTCTAGGCTCCGAGCCATCAGCATAGAGCCGGACATGGGCCCAAACCCACGAACTGCGAGATCATGACCTGAGCTGAAGTCGGACGCTCAACCGACTGAGCCACCCAGGTGCCCCCAAGTTCATTTTTAAAATGGCTGAATATTGTTTTATAGCATTAAGTATTATTAAAAGATCATAGATTACCAGTGCCAGTTTATAGTACAAAAACATACTTACTTCTACTTCAATAGGACTGCTTGACCAATTGCATTCATCTCTGCTTCTTCAAGAAGCCTCATAAAAATTATTGGGGCGCCTGGGTGGCGCAGTCGGTTAAGCGTCCGACTTCAGCCAGGTCACGATCTCGCGGTCCGTGAGTTGGAGCCCCGCGTCGGGCTCTGGGCTGATGGCTCAGAGCCTGGATCCTGTTTCCGATTCTGTGTCTCCCTCTCTCTCTGCCCCTCCCCCGTTCATGCTCTGTCTCTCTCTGTCCCAAAAATAAATAAACGTTGAAAAAAAAAATTATAGTAACACGACAAAGAAAGCTATAAGCCCTAAGAATATTGAGCAATAAGTGGGATGTACTGCAACAAACTTTGAAAGCTGAAATTTGATGGGCAAGAATTAAACAAATTAGCTGAACCAAGATGGATGAAAGTCAAGTTACGAAGTATGGAGCCAAGAACAAAGATAATCTGTACTGGAGAACCCTAGAAAGTGTCAAGAATTAGAGATAGTCAGAGCATCAGAAGAGGGTGTATAGTTGGAGTTGAAAGCTACAGGATCAGTTGAAATTCTGTATAAGCATTTTGTGATCCCCAGAACTCCAGAAGACCTGGGAAAATTCCATTCCCTTATTCAGGAAAAGACAGCTTACTTTCTGAATGCAATGAACTGGAAGGTTCTTAGACATGGGAATAGCGGGTGGAGCTAAAGGCAAGAAAGTAACTAAACTGAACACAGGAAAACAGAGGTTATCTTTCCCCACTGGATTCAATAATTTCTGGAGTATTCTTCTAACCTCCAGGCCAACAATAAAAGGATTTCTCCCTGGCCTATAGATATTTAAAGTGTGAGAGAAGGATAGAGGTCAAATTAAAAAGCAAAACAGCAATAGCAACAAAAGAAAATTAGGGAAACAGAGACATGCAAGGAGCAAAAAAAAAAAAAAAAAAAAAAAAAAAAAAAAAAAAAAAAAAGGTTTTAAATCCTGTCATGATTAATGCCTTTAGAGAAGGACGAGTAGATATTGCATTTATTAAACAAAAATAGAAATACACAAGAACAAAGTGTATAAAAGAAACACACAAGAACAAAGTGAATTCTTACAAATTAAATATATGAAAACAAATAAGATAAATATGGGTTTAAACATAAACTTGAGAAAATTTTCTTTTTTAAAAAAATTTTTTAACGTTTATTTATTTTTGAGACAGGGAGAGACAGAGCATGCACGGGTGAGGGTCAGAGAGAGAGGGAGACACAGAATCTGAAACAGGCTCCAGGCTCTGAGCTGTCAGCACAGAGCCTGATGCGGGGCTCCAACTCACGGACCACGAGATCATGACCTGAGTCAGATGCTTAACTGACTGAGCCACCCAGGCGCGCCAAGAAAATTTTCCAAAGCATAGAATAAAAAGCAAACAAACAAACTAGAAATAAGGTTAAAAAAATAGAGGATTAGTCCAGAAGGTCTGAAGTGTAATCAACTTTCTTTAAAGGCTTTATTTTTATAGAGAACTTTTAGGTTCACAAGAAAATTAAGACAAAGGGACAGAGACTTCCCTTATTCTGTGGTTTTGAATGTATAATGACACTTATCCATCATTATACTATCATGCAAAGTATTTTTCATTGCCCTAGAAATCCTCTGAGCTTCACCTATTTATTCCTCTCCCTACTCCAACCCATGGCCACCACTGATCCTTTTACTTTAAATAATTTTTCCTTTTCCCAAAAATCATATAATTGAAATTATAACTAATGTAGGCTTTTCAGCCTACATTCACTTATTAATTGGCTTATTAATAGGCCAATTATTATTAGTAATTCACTTATTAAGTGGTTTATTCACTTATTAATATGCATTTAAGGTTCCTTCATATATTTTCATGGCTTCACCACTCATTTCTTGTATTGCTCAATAATGATATTCCATTCTCTGGCTACACTACAGTGTACCCATTTACCTATCGAATGACATTTTGGTTGCTTTCAAAGTTTTATAATTATGAATCCATCTGCTGTGAGTATCCATGTGCAAAATTTTGTGTGGATATGTTTTCAGTTGTTTTGGGTAAATACCAACGAATGCAATTACTGGATCATATGGTAAGAGTATGTTTAGCTTTGTAAGAAACTACTCAACTGTCTTGTAAGTGGCTGTACAATTTTGTATTCCCATCAACAATAATAAAAGTTCCTGGTTTCCCACATCCTCACCAGCATTTGGAGTTGGCAGTGTTCTGGATTTTGGCCATTCTACTGGGTGTGTGGTGGTATCTCACTGTTGTTTGAATTTGCATTTCCCTGATGGCATGTAATGTGGAGTATCTTCTCATGTGCTTATTTGCCATTTGAATATGTTCTCGGATGAGGTGTCCTTTAAGATCTTGGGCCCAGGGGCGCCTGGGTGGCGCAGTCGGTTAAGCATCCGACTTCAGCCAGGTCACGATCTCGCGGTCCGTGAGTTCGAGCCCCGCGTCGGGCTCTGGGCTGATGGCTCAGAGCCTGGAGCCTGTTTCCGATTCTGTGTCTCCCTCTCTCTCTGCCCCTCCCCCGTTCATGCTCTGTCTCTCTCTGTCCCAAAAATAAATAAACGTTGAAAAAAAAAAAAAAAAGATCTTGGGCCCATTGTTTTCTTATTGCTGAGTGTTAAGAGGTTTTGTTTTTGTTTTTTTGTATATTTTGGGCAACTGTCATTTATCACATGTGTGTTTTGTAAACATTTTCTCCCAGTGTGATTTGTCTTGTTATCCTCTTAACATTGAGCAAAGATTTTTTTTTTAATTTTAATGAAGTGCAGCCTATCCATTCTTTCGTGGATCATGCCTTTGGTGTTGTATCTAAAAAGTCATTGCAATACCCAAAGTTATCTAGATTTTCTCCTATTTTATTTTTTTTTAGGAGTTTTATATTTTGTATTTTACATTTAGGTCTGTGATGCATTTTGAATTAATTTTTGTGAAGAGTTGTAAGGTTTGAGTCTAGATTCTTTTTTTTTTTTTTCATGTACATGTCCAGTTTCCCAGTGCTATTGCTTGAAGGAAACGATATTTGCTCCACTGTATTACCTTTGCTCCTTTGTCATAGGACAAAGTTCTCTCTATTTATGTGAGCCCATTTCTGGGATATTTCATTGCATTCATATAATTGTCTCTTTCACCAATACCACACTGTTTCAAGTACTATAGTTTGTAGTAAGTCTTGAAGTCGTGTAGGGTCAGTTTTCAAGTAGTGACTTTTAATATTGTGTTGGCCGTTCTGAGTCCTTTGCTTCTGCATAAAAACTTTAGAACTTGTCAAAATCCATAAAATAACTTGCTGGGATTTTGGTTGTTATTGCTTGATTCTGTAGATTCAGTTGAGGAAAAACTGACATCTTGACAATACCGAGTCTTCCTATCCATGAACATGTACTGTCTCTCCATTTAGTTAGTTATTTGATTTTGTTAGGTAGAGTTATTAAGCATTCTTCACAGAAGTTTTGTACATAACTTATTAGATTTATACCTAAGTATTTCATTTGGGGGGATACTAATGTAAATGGTATTGTGTTTTTAATTTCAAATTTTACTTGTTAATTGCTGGTATATCTGAAAATGATTAACTTTTGTATGTTGACCTTGTATCCTACAACCTTGCTATAATCTTTTGTTAGTTCCAGGACCTTTTTTTTGTCATTTCAGTGGAATTTTCATGTAGACAATTTTGTCATCTGTGAACAAAGACAGTTATATATCTTCCTTCTCTATCTGTACAAATTTTATTTCCTTTTCTTTTCTTAATGTTTCAGATAGAACTTCCATTACAATATTGAAAAGGAGTTATAAGAGGAGACATTCTTGCCTTATTCCTGGTCTTAGTGGGAAAGCTTCAGGTTTTTCACCATTAAGTATGATCTTAGCTATAGGTTCTTTGAAGATAGTCTTCACTAAGCTAAGGAAGATTTCCTCTATTCCTAGGTTACTGAGAATTTTTACAATGAAGGAGTACTGGATTTTGATAAATGCTTTGTCTGCATCTATAGATCTGATTTTTCTTTTTAGCCTATTAATATGATGAGTTATATTATTTTTTGAATGTTGAATCTTGTATACCTGGGGTAAATCGTACTTGGTTGTGGTGTATAGTTCCTTTTATACTTTGTTGGATTCAATTTGTTGGTATTTTGTTAAGAATTTTGTATGGGTGTTCATGAAAAATATCAGTCTGTAGTTTTCTTACAATATCTGTGGGTGTTTTGGTTAGCCAACTGTTTTTTTTCTCTAAAAAAAAAGAACAAAGAAAGTGGAAATAAGGTTCTTATCAAATGTATAAATAAAATGTTTGAGACTGAAAGGATGGAACTTTCCAAATTTAGCATGCTTTAACCAAGTAAATGAAAACAATTCCCATGTTCAAACATGTTATCATGAAATTTTGGAATATTTGGGGAAAAAATAGACTAACATCTTCTAGAAAGGTGAAAATAATAAGGGCAGATATCCAAAAGTGATGGAATAATAAAGGCATGAGATTTTTCACTAGCAACTAGATTCTAGTTGCCCATGTTTCAATGCAATCAAAATTCTGAATGGAATTTTTTCCCAGTCTGAAATCATATATCTAAGAAAACCAGAAATCAAGCATGTAAATAAAATAAAAATATATTCATATGTGCCTAATATCAAACCTTACCTTCTGTAGACTAGAGGATGTATTTATTAAGAAAAAAAGTTAAGGAAGTAAGAAGAAATGGTATTTAGGAAACAGGAAATCCAATGATAGAGATATTAAAGAAAATCCTCAATTGATGGTAAAAGGCCAACTCTAGGACAACTATGGGGCCAACCTGAGAACAGAGAAGCCAAAGTCCCCACAAACTTTTTCCAAAAATAAAAAGAAAAAAAAAACTTTCTTAGAATACTCATTATATTTGAAAGTATTACTAAAGAACCTTTCATCAGCAGACTTTTTGGAAATAAATTATTGATATGTAAGAAAAAAAGCATGTAAACAAAATGGAAGAAGAAAATTTCATAATATGCTGCATCACTCAGCAGCATATAACATTTTCAAAGTCACAAAATGAACACATTTAAATTTAACAACAACAAAAAAAAGATGATAGCTCTTTTGGGAAGAAGTGAAGACAAGAAGTTTGTGAGATGTGTGTGTGTGTGTGTGTGTATAAGTGCCAGCGTAAAGAGCTAAATTTATGTCTATTGTAGCAGGCAGTCAGTAGTTAATGTCTCAAATTTTTAAAAAATATTAATGTAAGAATGTTATTTAAGGGACGCCTGGGTGTTTCAGTTGGTTAAGCATCTGACTTCAGTTCTGGTCATGATCTCATAGTTCGTGGGTTCGAGCCCCGCATCAGGCTCTATTCTGACAGTTCAGAGACTGGAGCCTGCTTCGGATTCTGTATCTTCCTCTCTCTCTGCCCCACCCCTGCACACACACTGTCTCTCTCTCTCAAAAATAAGCAAATGGTAAAAAAATTAAAAGGATGTTATTTAAAAATGTAGAGGTAAATACCAAAGGAAACAGTTCAAGCAGTTGAAAATGGTTACCTATGGGAATTAAGAATCAGAAAAGGGAAAGATGGCTCATGCATTGATGTTCTTCTTTATATGCATATTGGAATGTATAACTTTTAAAACTATAGAACACGTAGTACTTTGGTGAATATTTAAAAATATATAAGCCATGAATATTCATAGCAATAGAGGAATCAAAGCTCTCAAACTGATGGTAATTATTTATATAATTAGGTAAATATATACAAAAAGCAAAGCATTATAGGACTTTTGAAAATGTTTGAGGATAATGGAAATGTTTGTCATCTCATATTTTGTGTAATTATAAACTAATCAGACACTAAAAAAGACTGGAAGGATACACACTAAGACGTTAACAATGACCATCTCCGAGTAGAGGGAGTACAGAGGCCAGTATTTTTTTTCCATTTACTCTTCTATTTTTCCAGTTTACTGAAATAAACATATATTTACTTTTGTGATGAGAAAAGTATGATTTTGCTGTGTACCTAATACAACAGTCTACTTGTGTCATCGCCTTTAAGTTCTCTCAATATACTGTTGTGTATAATCCCTGTGACTCAGATTGGTGGCTCTTTTGAGGAAGGTCTCTCTGCAATATAGGTAGTGGAAGTGAGATGAGAAGCCAGGTGTGTGTGATCCAAACCATTTGGCAGACTCTTCAATGGTCACTGCTGCCAGAAACTTCCTGTAGTGACCTGCCTGCAGCTCTTCCTTCCACAAGCTTGAGCTCTAGCCTACAGGAGTGCTTTTTGTTTTCCAGATACTCTATCCACATTTAAGTCTTTCCACCTTTGCTTGTTTTCAGTTGCCTGAAATGCCCTTTTTACTGGGAGACATCCTTCAAGACTTAGTTTGATTTTTCCCTACCCTACAAAAGAATCTCTAATTGCTTCCTCTTCTCTCTTCATATTCCAACCATTTGTGGAAGCAGCCCTTAGTTCCAGCCTGCTTCACATTGTATTCTGTTAGGCTGTGTCTGCTTTCTCCACACTATGAATGTTTCAAACACAGGAGTCATTCATCTTTTGATCCACACTATTTAGCACATAGTTTTGTTTTGTTTCACTTTTAAGTGGAATGGTGTATAACTGGCCCATTCATAAAATTTTCTTCTCTCACCTTCCACCATCCTCTCTCCCAGTGTACTTTTTGTTTTAAGTTATTACGATGTAATTTCTATACCCTTTAACATAAAATTTACCCTTTCTTACTTTTTTTTTTTAAGTTTATTTTTGAGACACACAGAGAGAGAGCATGAGCAGGGGAGGGGCAGAGAGAGAGGGAGATACAGAATCCAAAACAGGCTCCAAGCTCTGTCAGCACAGATCCCAATGGGTTGGAACCCATGAACCGCAAGATTGTGACCTGCACTGAAGCTGGTCAATTAACCAACTGAGACACCCAAACGCCCTTAGTGTCTGACTTTAATTTTCGATTGGGTCATGGTTCTCATCAGGGTCGTGGGATCAAACTCCATTGTGCTCCGTGCTGTGCGTGGAGCCTGCTTGAGATTCTTTCTCTCTCTCTCTCTCTCTCTCTCTCTCTCTCTCCCTCCCTCCCTCCCTCCCTTCCTCCTTCCCTCCCTCCCTCCCTCCCTCTGCCCCTCTCCCCTTTTCATGCTCTCTCTCTCAAAAAATTAAAAAATAAAATAAAATTTTATTTCAAAGTGTATAATTTAATGGTTTTTGGCATATTCTCAAGATTATGTAACTATCACCACTAATTCCAGAACATTTTCATCACCCTAAAAGAAATCTCATATACATTAGCAATGACTCCCCATTCCCCTTCCCTTCAGACTCTGGCAACTACTAATCTACCTTGTTTCTATGGGGTTGCATATTTTGGGCATTTCATGTAAACAGTATCTTTTGTGTCTTTCACTTAGCATGATGTTTTTAGGTTCCTCTACAGTGTAGCATGTGTCAATAATTGATTTCTTTCATGGCTCAGTAATATTTCATTGTATGGATACACAAAATTTTACTTACCTGCTTATTAGCTGGTAGATATTTGGGTTATTTCCATGTTTTAGATATATGTAAACACATATTATCCATTCTCTTGAGCACATACCTAGGAGTGGCATTGCAGAGGCATGAGGTACTCTTTATTTAACTTTTTGAGGAATTGTAAACTGTTTTCCAAAACAGCTGCACCATTTTATATTTTTGCCAGTACTGTATATGCGCTAATCTCTACACATCCTCATTCACATTTGTTATTGTCCATTTTTTTATTATAAAAATCTTAGTAGATGAAAAATGGCATCTTATTAATGTTTTGATTGGCATTTCACTGATGACTGATGACGTTGAGCATCTTTCCATATGCTTATTGGTCATCTGTGTATCTTCTTTAAAGAAGTGTTTCTTTAGGGACACCTGGGTGGCTCAGTTGGTTAAGCATACAACTCTTGGTTTCAGCTCAGGTCAAGATTTCACAGTTTTGTGGGTTCAAGCCCCACACTGGGCTCTGCACTGACAGAGTGGAGCCTGCTTGAGATTCTTTCTCACTCCCTTTCTCTCTGCCCCGCTCCACTTGCACTGTTTATGTCTCCCTCAAAATAAATAAATACAAAGAATGTCTATTTAAACATTTTGCCTATATTTAAATCAGATAATTTATCTTTATATTGTTATGCGTTCTTTGTACATTCTAGATGCAAGGGCTTTGTCAGATAAAATTTGAAAACATTTCCCTTCATTCTATCTTCATTCTAGACAATCAAACATTGTCTTTATTTTGTTAATAGTATCCTTACTGCACAAAAAAATTTAATTTTAATTATGGGCAATATATCTATTATTTCCCTGTTTGCTTAGACTATGGTATCATATCTAAGAGACTAATCCAAGGTCACAGAGAAATAACATCTATGTTTTCTTTCAAGAGTCTTATAGTTTTAGCTTTTACATTTAAGTCTTTGATCCGTTTAGATTTATTTTTAGTGTAGAATGAACACAGTGCTTTGTAAATAGAAGGTGCACAGAAAATGTTTATTGAAACAAATTGAATTGAGAATGAGATGATTAGAATGTTGCCTTGTAAAAGAATTTTATTCTACTGGGTAAGTATTGAGCTAGTATTGTCCGGGCAGAGAGGTAAAAGATAAATATTAAAAAATGTCATGCACATCATGTATGACATGTGGGAAAGACACAGACATGTAATTCTGGAGACTTGAGATTATAGTTGATTTATTGAGAGTGTAATTATAATACACAAACAATGGTGAAACATGTCGCTCACTGTGAATGGTTACACCTTAATAAGAGAAGATTGTTTGTACTAGTCATCTAATTTTATTTGTACTAGTAGTCAAGTTGCTTTGTGCCCTGGGGCAAGTTACTCCTTCTTCCTCAATCTCACTTTTCTTCTCCCTGTGAAAATTTGATAATGCCCAGGGATTACATATATTGTAGCGAGAAGAACGAAGAAACAAGTGTGAATCCTAGGTGACATAGAAATATGTCATATTGGTACTCCAAAGAAAGCACATAAGGAGAAGGTACACAAGAAATAAGAATACCCTAGAACTATCATCCAGGTGAGATAAGGGGCTGGAGGACCAGAATATGTAGTAACTGGGAGAAGAAAAGAAGATGATATTAAGAACAAGTTTTATGCAAATTATGTAATACATATCAAATGCAAAGGGTCATCATTTGATTTTTGTTTTTGATACATTAAAAGTAAGCAATGAGGTCCATGTACACAATTAAGTAGGATATTAACCTTTAACTGATAGTGAAAATTAGGAGTCAAGGTATGAATTCTTAGATAATAACATTATAATAACCCTGTAACCTTTAATACATGGTTACTATCCAGTTACATTTCTCTCTCTCTCTTTCCTTTCTTTCCTTCCTTCTTCTTCTCTCATCTTTCTCTCTCTCTTTCTTTCTTTCTTTCTTTCTCCTTTTTCCTTTGTTCAGATTTTCAATTTCTTAAAGCAATATCCATTTTACTGGGTAATGCTATAGGAGCCAATGTTTGTCCCATACCAAATAGGAGCCAGCCTATTCCTAGGCTTGAGAGTATTTGTGCAACTGAATGGGAAGTCCTCCTGATACAATGCCCTTCTACAAACATTTGCCAAAATGCCCTTGTCCCTCTAATGAAGAAAATAAATCCAAAAGAAATGAACTAATATATAAATACATATTCATATATATTTCATATATATATGGAATGCAATTACTTATGTTTATACTACAACTCAAGGCACTTAAAATCTTGTGCCTTTTGCATTATTAGAAAAATCCTCATTTCCTCATTCTGATTAGTGTTACTATGTCCACAAATCCTCTTTGAAAGTGAAAATAGTACTTTATAATCATCTCTAAGAACATAGCACCAAAAGGTCAGTGGTTACTGTAGGAAAAAAAGTTCCCAGGAAGTCCTTGGGAGAAAAGGAAGGAAGAAAGGAAGGAAAGAGTAAAGGAAGAAAGGAAAGAAGGAAGGAAGGAAAGAAAGAAAGAAGGAATTTTTTGAAACAGAGGAATATTTACATTATCTGTGTTGTTTCATGTAGCCAATGTTAGTTTAATTCTTTGAAATTTGATACTTCATATGACTTGCATTTCTCTATTAACCAGAATATGTAAGTATCCAGAACTCCTCATCACCTATTTAGAAAGATTATTTTAATTACTCTTACCTTTTTAAAATACAGGAAATAAATTATAAACATTGTCTTCTTTCAAATTTATAGTTTCCATTGCAGTGAAAATAATTTTATGTCATATCAGGCTTCTTTTGCATTAAAGATTATGTATGACTCTCTACAGAATTTCTTGGTTTCTTTCCCCATTGAAGAGACTACAGAAACCCCGCTAAATTTATAGATAAAAAGAGATGAGGGGTTTGACTGAAACATCTTCTGCTGAAAATTTTATTTCGTTTTAGTAAAATATGGTGCTAGACAATTTTCCTAACATATTTAGCTTCATTTCTCACTGAAGGGAAACATTGTAATTGAACAACATAACAATTAACATTATTCAAGTTTTTTCCTTTATTTCACTTCTAATTTTGTTTATGCCCCTTCCAAAGTATTGCATAAAAGTGTTTATTTAATTTTTCTTGTCAGTATTCCATGTTTTGATTCCTAAGTATATATTTCAAATAAAAGTAAGAAATTTGCCAAATGGGTTGGGTCTATTAAAGGAGAGGCTATCAGCAACAGGCCTTTTAGTAAAACCAAAGGAAGTAATATACATTCATGTGCATTTTATTGCTAAGAGCACATTTTATTGCTAAAAAGGTACAGAGGCCAAGGGCTTAATGCATTGATAATAATATCAGACACTGTATTTGCTTGTGTGTGTGTGTGTGTATGTGTGTGTGTGTGTGTTTGTGTGTATGTGTGTGTGATTGTGAACAGAATAGCCAAGATTAATAATCTCATTTATGTAAATATTCACTCTGAAATCCACAGAAAGACCTGTTTCTTTCTTTTTTTAAAAAACACATTTAAATAAATATTTTTGGTGAAATTTTTAAGACAGTAACACAAGTACTTTGAGGAAAAATTAATATTTTCAGTAAATTTAGCTGAAGTAGAAATTTAGTGTTCAGTTGACACACTAGAGAATATTTGTGATATTTTACTAAAACTTCCGGAAGGCTTTTGAGAAAAACTAAGCTTCCTGATTATGTAAATTAACTTGGAAAAAGAGTTGAGCCGAAATTTATTTACATGCCTGTGTCTCAGAACCATTTGTTGTAAAATTTGGGGAAAGGAACTTTTAATTTGTGATGAAGTGTTAAGTGGTCCTTTTTTATTCAAAACAAGTGATATTTGAATTCCATTTTCCTTCCTTAAATGGAACATTATTAAATTGTTTATATTTTGTAAGCTTCACTTTGATCAATAGTAATAGTTCCTAAAAATGCACATAAAAATGAATTTTTAAACCAATAGAACATAACTTTTAAATGAAGTACTATTTTAAACTATGTCCTGCATCACCTTTTTTAAAAACCAACTAGTACTTTGTAAAAGTAAAAAATATATATTAATAAGGCTAATCTCAATGTCCCTGTTTTGAATTTTTTTTAAATAAAGGCATCCTGTAACAATTATTTTGCATTGTTTATATGTTTTGTTTTGTTTAGAAAAAGTTACTCTCTTAATATACTAGATACCATCTTTCTAGGAAATTAATATCTTCACGTTGAGAGTGTCAAACCTAGCCTCTTCTGAGGATGTAACCTGACTAACCTGGCCCCAGCTACATTCTTTCCCTAATCTCCATTACAAGCAGTATTTACACAATTAATCTGGCACTTGTGGTTTCTTATTTTCCATTTACTTTTCTTTTTTTTTTTTAACGTTTATTTATTTTTGAGACAGAGAGAGACAAAGCATGAACAGGGGAGGGTCAGAGAGAGGGAGACACAGAATCTGAAACAGGCTCCAGGCTCTGAGCTGTCAGCACAGAGCCCGAGGCGGGGCTCGAACTCACGGACTGCGAGCTTATGACCTGAGCCGAAGTCAGCCGCTTAACCGACTGAGCCACCCAGGCGCCCCAATTTACTTTTCTTCATATGAATGTCTTCATCTTCTTTTTATGTGTAAAGAACAGTCTTTACTATTTTTTATTAAAAAATTTTTTTTCATGTTTATTTGAGAGAGAGAGAGAGAGAGAGAGAGAGAGAGAGAGAGAGAGAGAAGGCCAGGGGTAGAGAGAGAGGGAGACACAGAATCCTAAGCAGTCTCCAAGCTCTGAGCTGTCAGCACAGAACCCAACTTGAGGCTTGGGCTCACAAACCACGAGATCATGACCTGAGCTGATGTCAGACGTTTAACTGACTGAGCCACCCAGGTGCCCCCAAGAACTCGCTCTTTAAAGCAGGCACTATGCATTAGTCACCTGGGTGTTCCATCTCATGTGGAGCTGTGAGCACTTACCAATTTCAGACTTCAGGGAAGAGTGTGGGCTTTGGGACCAGATAGGTTTGGATTTCGATTCTGGCTCTGCCACTTTATAATTATGATCTGGAAGAAGTTTTTCCTCAATTTCCTCTTCTTTAAGATAGCAAGAAAATAAGAGTTACCTCACTCTTAAAATTAGCAAAGACAATCTCAAAATCATGCCTAGCCCTCTAAACAGTTTTGTTCTTCAATGTTTGTTATCTTTTATTCTCCTATTTTCACCTCTCTTCACAACTGCTGGCAAGAGTCTCTCTCCTTTTTTTTTTTTGTCTTTACTTCTCCTGACTCCCCCACTCCTTTTTTTTAATGGTTGCTTTTTTGGTGTCCCTAATTCAAAAGCTATATGAGTGACCTGGTAGAATTTTACTTACATTTGAAAAAGTCTTGGTATTGAAGTAGGCAAAAACAAAAGCAAAAAACAAAAACACAACTTCAACTTACTTTAGAAATCACTCATGGTTGTTAGGATCAGTTTGAGATCTTATGCTTCATGGATTTACTTGCAAAATACTGAATGTTTATTTCATGGAATAGTTTGAAGAATTAGGTAATTTTTTGAAAGCATGGATATAAGAAGACCAAGGTAGTGGGTCAAATCAACATGTGGTTACTTGATTTCACTGGATTTGGTGGCTTTGACTATATTTGTAACCTAAAGTAGTCAAATGAGTAACTTATTTATCCCAATCAGAATCCAACTCCATCTATAAAAAAAGAAAAACTCACATTCTATTCCTGCTTGATATTGTGAATGTAGCCACATTGTTTTTCATGAAAAGCAATACCATAACTCGCTCATATTGAAGGGAACATTGGAAACTCTAAATGACTTTGCCATGATCATATAGCTTTTGAATGTCTTGCTTCCACAATATCATGTGTTCCCCCACTAAGGAGCTCACTGTTTCTTTAACACCTGTTTTATGTCATTTTATATAAATTCCTTTCATTTTACTTACATTGCGAAGGGTTCCCTCCTATTGCTCCACTCTCCAGGGGTGGAGGTATAGCTGGAACATGTTATACTGTGGAAATTACTTCTAGAAAAGCACACTGACAATTGTTATTATTAACACAATTGATCACTAAGTTCTTAGGTCTCAAAAGAGAGGGTCAAGACGTTGCTAACCAGACCTAGATTCTACTAGGCTATCATAAGGGTGATATTTTGGTGAAAATTTTAATGATAGCAGAAATTTTGAAACTCTTTCAGCATTGGTTAGGTAAACAGCATTAGAACCTGTCAGCTAATTGATCCATTTATCTTCCTTAGTCCCACCATTTGGTGCCTCAGCCTCCAACCACTAAGTTTTGAGCATTGTGGGAAAGGTTTCATTGGCATCACTTATTGCCATTAAAGCACTTCCCTTCTGAATGTTGGCTGCCAAAGTATGCGGTATCCTGTGGAGCAAGAGGATGAGGACATAGATTGCAGTGAGGCTGAACAGTTTGCACTTCCTAGCAGTGACACCAGACATCAATCTTTTCCTAAAGACAGCCGAGAACACATGAATATAAGAACTCTTTAAAAAGAACAAGTGAGGCATTATCCAACCAAAAAAAAAAAAAAATGCCACCAAAGCATTTTCTTAGTAAGTTTCTCAAGGACGAAAATATATTAAAATTACTTAAATTGTCATGTTGATTGTTTCAAGAAACAAATAAAAATCTATCTCTAAAGTAGATATTTATGAGGCTGGAATTACTGATGGTACACTGTTTGAGAATCATTTAATTGCATCTCAGAGTATGTGCTCTATGTTTTACATGTGCACATCAGCTGGCCTTGCAAAAGAATACTAATTTGGTCACAGCTAATCTGTTTCACATGGTCTACAGCATCAAACGTGACATCATTATAAGAAATCACGTTATGCAACTCTGCAATGCTAGCAGAATGTGGTGGGTTTTTTTGTTGTTGTTTTGTGTTGTTTGTTTTTGGTCATTTGACAAGATTTTAGTCAAGTTGACCACAAGAAAAAGAAAATTATTACGAGAGATGTGTTAAAATCACTGTTTTGACCTACATTAATTTGTTGTGTTATCTACTAATAAATGTATGGTTGCTCAAATTCACATTGCACTGCAAAGCTCAGGGATCAAGACAAGTTATTGCGGACTCCTAAGTGTTAGACTGTACTGAGAAATGGCTAATAGGAGCCTTGGACTTTGATAATATGTTGCTTCATGTCTTTTAAACTTTAACCAACTTAAGCAATCTTCATTGCATGCGTAGTAACTTTACAAATAATAGTTTCTAATACCAATGACATTATGAAATATTTCCAGCAACTTGTTTTTGAAATTATATTTAAGTAGAATGCTACTGCAAGAGGAAAGCATTTTTTTTCAATAAAAAATATGGTTATTTGTATTTGACCATTAGAATTAAGACCGGTTCACAGTACAACCTCAAATATTTGGAACAACAGAAAAGAGTGAGAAAGAGGATGCATGAAAGCCTTATGTATTTTGACAATTTTTTTGTTTTTGTTTTCTATATGGGAATTTAAAAATGATCAGGGAGTTTTGTGTAGATATCTTTGTTTTTATTGTTTGAGATTCTTAAAAGAAAATATGACAAAGTGATATGTCGTGTTCGTATTCTCCCAACCTCAAAAGTGTATCAAAAATATATATCTCCAGGGGCACCTGGGTGGCTCAGTCGGTTGAGCGGCCAACTTTGGCTCAGGTCACGATCTTGCGGTCCGTGAGTTCGAGCCCCGCGTCGGGCTCTGTGCTGACAGCTCAGAGCCTGGAGCCTGTTTCAGATTCTGTGTCTCCCTCTCTCTGACCCTCCCCCGTTCATGCTTTGTCTCTCTCTGTCTCAAAAATAAATAAACATTAAAAAATAAATAAATAAAAAATATATATCTCCAGGTAAAGATTAATTTTGTGATGAGGTAGGTTTAATTAAGAGCAAGTGGGATAGCTGTAGTAGGGACATTCTGCAAATGGTTACGAAAACTAAACACAGATTCCAGGATAGGCTCCAAGTTTGATATTCTAACTTCAGGACCAGAGGGGCTGCAATAGGTCATATGATAATATTTAATATATTTTGAAGAATTAGAGGAGAATGTTCTTCAGTATGAAAGCTATCTTATTACTCTAGAATTTGACTATGTCAAGTACAGTTTTTGAGTTTTTTCATGCCCTCTTCCCTATAATTTTTCTAAAACGTCAAATCTTTGAAGAAAGAATATCTTAAATTCTATTATTTGACTTCACAAATAATCATGTTCCTCTATGTTACTTTTGTCATTCAACATTTTTCTTCATATTTTCTCATTTTTTTTAATGTTCCCATTACTAATAAAACCAACTCTTGGGCCTGTTTGCTGCAGTGTATTAGAAGAAAATATCACAAGCTTCAGTGAGGTCATTTTTAAAAATTTACTTTTATAGGGGCGGATGGGTGGCTCAGTTTGTTAAGTGTCCGACTTTGGCTCAGGTCATGATCTCAGGGTTTGAGTTCAAGCCCCACATCGGGCTCTGTGCTGACAGCTCAGAGCCTGGAGCCTGCTTTGGATTCTGTGTCTCCCTCTCTCTCTGCCTCTCCTCCACTTGTGCCCTCTCTCTCTCTCTCTCAAAAATAAATAAAATGTACAAAAAATCATTTTTACAGAAATACTGGTTTTTGTCCTGATTATATGCTAAGCCCCGCGTAACTATCTAAAAAGAGGTCAGAGGATACAAAAAAGCACTGAGGTTGCTTCTGTTTTGAGGTCTTCCCAGTCTATTCTCTCCCTTGCCTGGGGACTGAGAAGACATGATGCGATTTAGAAGGGAAGGACAACAGGAGACAGAAAGCAAGACAATTAAATAGATTCAAGGCATAATATGTATGGAATTTCCCCTAAGGAATTCAGACCTAGAAGTCAACAGACACCTATAGACTGAAGTATTCGGGAACCATCATCTTTTGGATAAGCATTTATTGAAGTCATTTCAGGTCATGGCACACCATGAAAAACAAGAAGCAAGGAGCAAAGAAAAATAAATTAGTCCCTTTAAATAGGTGAGAAAAGGGGAAGAGGTTAGGAAAATGCACCTGGCCTGAAAAATGGAAGAGGAGAACTGGGAGCAAGGGAAAGGGAAAGCCAGAGGGAGAGGTTTTCAAGATAGATTCAGAGGACAAATGTTTTCGAAAGTTCAAATAGAATGACACCTAAAAGAAGTCTTTAGCTTTGACAAGAAAGAGGCCAATAATGATTTTGGAGAGAATTAAGTGCCATTAAGAATGAGCTTAAGAATGAATGGGAGTTTAGAAAGTAAATAAATTTCTCTTTTAGGATGTTTAAGGTGAAAAAAAAATTAAAGGAATGGAAGGTCAATGGATCATGTTTTACAAAGTGGAGTGTTTGGTTATGATTGAAATTAAAGAGAAGGAATAGTGTAAAGGGAAATTAAAAAAAAAAAAAACATTGCTTTTACTAATGAGAAAGTTGAACAAATAAAATAGTGTGACATGGTTATTGATTATTCAAATGAGCCAGTTTTTAATAAACACAGGTTTAATCAAGAAAAATATATTGATGTCCACCATGCAAAGACACGATGAGGCACTACAGAAAATACAAAGACAAATTAATCTCCTTAATTAGGAAGCCTATAAAACAGAGGAAGATGCAAAATAGTAGAGTATTCGTGATGCTAGAGGCCTAGGAATAATAAACATTATATAATAATTGTGACTGGGAGGGTTAGAAAATGACATATGCAGTGATCCTTGAAAGATGAAGAATATTTTGATGGGTCACACAAAGACAGGGGACCATGAAAGTGCTGAGGGTGTTCAATCCCAGAGAATAGAGGGTATGCAACAAAGAGAAAGAAAGAGGAAGGTGCATAATTTTTTAGTGTAATATTCCTGTATCATAAACTGTTACTCTTCGGATTTTACCTCAATCATTTAAAACATGTTAAAGCCACTCTTAGCTTGTTGGCTGTACAAAGCAGGTTGTGGGCTGGATTTGGTCCATGACCTAATAAATTCTAATGGATTTTTTTTTTACTTCATACTAAAAAGTTGTATCTTCTCTTTTGCTCTGTTTAAATTTTAAAAGCATATAAACATATAATTGGAGAACTCTCATTCTAAAATTCTACAAGATAGAATTAAAAGCTTCCATTTGAATATCATGTTTTAAAAATCTATTAAAATCGTGATTCAAAGAGAGGTTAGAATTGGAAAAGGTCAGTGTTTTATAGTGTTAGATTTCTTGTCAAAGGCAAGAGGGTTATTCTCTCCATCCATAGGTGAGAACACACTTCAGTAGACTTACTTAGACATATTTTAGATGTGTAAAATAGACTCTTTTGCTTATAGACACAAATGTCTCATCATTCTGAAAACTTTCTCCGAAGTAACCCCATTCTTTGTTATATATGCTAAAAATATATTTTAATAAAACTCTCAGGTATCTAAATTGGGTTTCATCAAAATTGAAACTTATGTTCTTAAGACACTTAGAAATGAAAAGTCAAGCCATAGCAGAGGAGAAAATGTTTGCAAATCACATATCTAAAAAGGACTTGTATAATGAATATATAAGATTTCTGAAAACTCAATAATAAGACTACAACTCCATTAAAATGGGGGCACAAATTTTGATTAGATAGTTCAAAGAACATGTATAGATGGCAAATAACCACATGGAGAGATAATCATAGTCATTAGCTATTATGGCAATGGAAGGTAAGACTTCAATGTGATACAATTATATAGGTCTTAGAATGCTATGAAACACAACGGAGTACTACGTGGCAATGAGAAATAATGAAATATCGCCCTTTGTAGCAACGTGGATGGAACTGGAGAGTGTGATGCTAAGTGAAATAAGCCATACAGAGAAAGACAGATACCATATGTTTTCACTCTTACGTGGATCCTGAGAAACTTAACAGAAACCCATAGGGGAGGGGAAAGGAAAAAAAAGAGGTTAGAGTGGGAGAGAGCCAAAGCCTAAGAGACTCTTAAAAACTGAGAACAAACTGAGGGTTGATGGGGGGTGGGAGGGAGGGGAGGGTGGGTGATGGGTATTGAGGAGGGCACCTTTTGGGATGAGCACTGGGTGTTGTATGGAAACCAATTTGACAATAAATTTCATATATTGAAAAAAAGAAACAAATAAATTAAAAACAAAATTAATAATGCCAAGGATTGCTAGACATGTAGAGAAAATGTAACTCTCATACAGTGCTGGTGGTAGTACAAGAAAATGCACCGCCACTGGAAAATGGTTTGATTGTTTCTTTACAACCTAAATGTAAATATACTATACAGCTCAGTAATCTCACTCCTGAGTATTTGCCCAAGTGAAATGAAACTTAGGTTCAGAGAAAAAAACTATATTAGAATGTTTATAGATGCGTTATTTGTAATTGCCCCAAACTGGAAGCAACCAATGTTCTTAAACTAGTGAATGAATAAAAACAAAACAAAAATTTTGATTCAACCATTAAAATGGAATACTACTCAGCAAAAAAAAAGGAAAAACAAAGTACAGATAAAATGGAGAAGCCGGTAATGCATTATGCTTAGTAAAAGAAACCAGACTCAAAAGGCTAAATACTATGTAATTTATTTATATGACATTCTCAAAAAGCAAAACTATAGTAAAGAATTCAAATCAATGGATATGAAAGACTGGGAGAATGAGGCCTAGGGGATTGACCACTATATTATCCACTTCTTTGTAACACATTAGTGTCTTAGCTCACAGTCTCTGTGGGTCTGGAATCTGGGCACAGTTTATTAGTTGAGTGCTTCTGGCTCAAGGTCTTTCGCGAGGTTGTAGTTAAGCAGTTAAACTGTCTGCTAGCTGCAATGTTACATGAAGGATCAGCTGGGGGAAGATCTGCTTCCAAATTTACTTACATGGTCGTTGCCAGGATTCAATTCCTTGTGGAGCTTGAGCTGAGGTGCTTAGTTCCTCACTGGTTAGCTTGGGGCCTCTCCTGATTCCCTACCATATGTGCTTTTCAAAAAGGCAGTTCACAACATGGTGACTGACTTTCCTTAGAGAATTTGAGAATATAAGAGCACTTGAGACGTAAGCCTCTGTCTTTTTACAACCTAATATCACAACTGACATCCCATCACCTTTGCCAAAATTATGTTCATTAGAAGGGAATTATTAAATCCAGCCCACACTCAATGGGAGGGATTATACAAGGGATGAACATCCACAAGGGCAAGGATCATTGGGGGCTCTCTGAGAGGCTACCTCCCATAGACAGCCTTCTAGATCCCAGTGATTCATTTTTTTCCTGAATTCAAAACACCCTCTCCTTCCCCAAGGTCCCAAGAGTTTCATCCCATTACGTTATCAGTTCACAGTTCAGAATATCATCATCTGATCAGGGAGCCATGTTCGAGTTTACTTGCCACAAGCACAAAGTGCAATGAGGAATTTTTTGGGTTGGTCAGAACTGTCCTGTATCTTGATTGCGATTACACAGCTGTATTTGCTTGGTAAAAACTCATATTACCGAATACTAAACGGGATGGATTTCACCATATGTAAGCTATACTTCAATTAAAAAAAATGTTAACAAACTCAAGAATATAACATACACATATTGCATTAGATTTTGGCCAAATCAAATGATTGGTCAATGTATTAATAAAATATATTTATACAAGTCTCTATTTTAATACTGGAAAGTAACATAATGTTTCTAGCTATATTATTGAAAAGCCATAACAACATCCTGTATGCTTGTATAATCAGTACTTCGCTAATAGGAAAAGAAAATTGTTATGGACTATAACTTATAATTACGTTAGTTCATTGATAGAAAGAAGTTTATTCTTAAAATATCATCTTTCCTCTTTAATATTTGTTTTTATTCCTTAGAACAGATAATTCATCAATTCACATGTTAGTGAAAATGAACATATTTGAAAGTGTACTATTAATCTGTTATTTTGCTTATAAAAGAACTACTGAAATAATTTTCTATAAAACGCATTTTTATAACCACTTTCTAAATGATTTACTTCAAGTAAGGTGCATATAAACTGTGGGAAAAAAATCTTATATTTTTTTCTTGTTTTTCCTAGTTCTGAAAAGTGACAGAGGTAAGGCAGTAGGATCCAGTTACTGCACCCTGTTTATACAGCTGTACTTCATTGAACGAAGTCTTGTGTTACACACAGTTTGTGATAGGAAGTAAATGCTTTTAAAACAACCAAAGAGATAGGTCTTTAACCTCCACCTTTGTGGATTCTTTGTTCCACCATTTAGCTTCTGTGGAAGTTATAGGAAATAGTTTAAATATATCCTATTACTCTCTAATTGGGCCTCATCTGATTAGCTCATCCCCTTCTGAATTCATAACATGCATGCATTATGATGAGTTTTTAAAGTAAATCCCAACAAGTCCAACAAAATGGACAATGATTTTTTTGTAACAAAGCTTTTAAGTAATAGGTTCCAAAATGTTTAATAATGGTTATGTTCTAAAGAGAAAATGGTGTTTGGATTATTTTAGAGCCTAACTCTACAAGGAGTTTTAAAAGGCTTAGTAGATTCATCAAGTTTATTACCTGTCAATATTCTTTCACACAACATTTGAAGATATCAAGTGCCACAGGATTCTTTGTAAATCTCTGATTTGAAGTGTACAACTAGCCAATAAGCAAGAGATTAAGATTCTAGGTTATTTCAAGGATTATGCTTGGGAAGTTTGGGGTCATTATGATGAAATAGTTTTCATTTGCATAAGAGCAATTTCCTTAATTGTTTGGATAGACATACAGGGTAATTACCAAGAATGATTAAAATGTCAACCAATCAGGGGTGCCTGGGTGGCTCAGTCACTTAAGCATCAGGGTCTTGACTTAGGCTCAGGTCAAAATTTTAGGATTCATGGATTTGAGGCCTGCATTGGGCTCTGCACTAACATCACGGAGTTTGTTTGGGATTCTCTCTCTCTCTCTCTCTCCCTCTCCCTCTGCCCCCACTCATGTGCTCTGTTGCTCTCTCTCTCAAAATAAATAAATACACTTAAAAAATGTCAACCAATCAGGACGTAAGTTACACATAAACTTACGGTTTATGAAAATACTTGCCCCTCCTGAAAGTATATAACTTTAATAGTAATGACTTCTGATGGAGAATTGTATTCAAAATTCTGTTCATAATCTTTCCATTTTCAGAGAGTTAAGTCCTTCTTAAATCTGAGTTGTCATTTATTTACCAAAAATTCTTTTGTAATTTTGTTTGGTAACTCTATATAGATTGTCCAGAGATTTTTCATTTCCTAAATGAGAAGCAGAGAAGTCCACCCAGATTGGTGAGGGAGGGATATATATATTATATATATATATATATATATATATATATATATATATATATATATATATATATATATATATATATATAAAATCTTCTAACAAATTATTTCGCCACATGCCAGGTATTTTAACTTCTAGTATAGGACTACTGTAAACATCCATACCCAATATTTCCATTTGTAGTCTGTTTGGTCCCCATGTGTGCAAGACTAAAGGATTTAATTTCTAATATATACTGGCATGGATACAGTGATCATATCACATGGTTAATTTTGTCTCCTGTACCTCCTATCTCCTATATTTGTAGCAAAGAACTTAATTATAGATAGTTTAGCTAAGAACATACTTTCTTTTAACTGAATAGACTATAATGTGGTATCTGTAATTATGATAGGAAATAAAAAATATGCTCAGAGTGAAAAATGTGTGATTGTTCTATTCTGTCTACTAAGGAGGTCACTAGAGTGACATATTGTTGTAGAAAAAAAACAAGGAACTATCCGTTTGGGATGTAAATGAATTGCAAGGCTGTATGTGAATAGTCTGCATAATACTTGATGAAAATATACAACTTACATTTAATTTTTTATTATAAGGATGAAACAGCAATTATGTGTGGAAATTTTGAAAATGATAGTGTAAGATACTGGATATTTGTAAGGTATTGGAAAAGCTATATGTTAACTAATATATTTCTATAAATAAAAATGAATTGTTAGATTTTAGGACCAAATATTACTCTGCTCTGCCTTTTATTCCAATAGACAGATTTTGAGACATTTAAAAAGCCATCAGGAAGAAATTTTATTTACTATTTCATTCCAAAATTTATACCAGTTTCTCCCATTACATTATTCTTCTTTAATTATAAGTATATTATCACATACTGAAAAATCATCACTATCCATTGACTGCATTGTTACAACACTGACGGTTAGCTTTTATGATTTGTCATATTATAATAATACATTAGCAAGTATAAATTTTGGAAGTCATTTCAGCTTGCTGGAGGCATTGCATTATTTCACATACACTATCCATACTTATTGGCTATGTTTCAGTTTTCTTATTTGTTTGTAATTTGTACCCTCACTGTTTCCAAGAGTCATTTGAAGCAGCTTATTTTAATTATAATTATATTGGCTAGGTTTTTCAGAGATGTTCCAGATTTTTCTTCCTCACTTAACAAGAGCAGCGTACATAACTGAAAATGTAAGTTGCTTTGTTCTTATTCTCATGGCTCATTTCAAATTATGTGTTTTGCAGAGGTTAATATTATGTGGGCTGGACACCAAACCCACCACAGTTCTGAAGACTACAACTTATCCACAGCACTGAGGCAATCTGTTTTCCAAATATATACTTCCTGGGTAAGTTGTATAAAATTGAATGCATATAATAATATAATACATTTTTAATTTTTTAATTAAAAAAAATTAGTGTTTATTTTTGAGACAGAGCGAGAGACAGAGTGCAAGTGTGGGAGGGGCAAACAGAGAGAGACAGACACAGAATCTTATGCAGGCTCCAGGCTCTGAGCTGTCAGCACAAAGCCTGACATAGGGCTCGAACTCACGAACTATGAGATCATGACCTGAGCTGAAGTCAGATGCTCAACCGACTGAGCCACTCAGCCACCCCATAATACATTTTTTTAAAGTCTCAATTGTTTCCATTTCTTCCAAGTAATCTAAAATAAAGTGTTTTATTAATGCTTTTGTCTCCTTTCATAAGGCAAGAAACAAATGAAGCAAGTGGTATTTTGCAATGGTAGTCTTTTATTTGATAAAACAAAACAAAGCAAAACAATAACAACAACAACAAAAACACAATTTCACCTTGAGGTATACAGCAAGGTGGGAGATTGGCTGTCTACTTTTTTTTATTTACTATAACTAAAGACAGTGATATATAGGCAATGTATCTTAATTCACATATATGCAAAGATTTCACGAGAAAGTTTTTTTTAAGTTTATTTATTTAGTTTGAGAGAGAGAGAGTGAGAGTGAGCAGGAGAGGGGCAGAGAGAGAGGAAAAGAGAGAATCCCAATCAGGCTTCACACTGTCAGCATGGAGCCTGACCCAGGGCTCAATCCCATGAACCATGAATCATGATCTGAGCTGAAATCAAGAGTCAGCTGCCTAACTAACTGAGCCACTGAGGCGCCCCAAGATTTCATTAGAAACTTTTAAAAGCAGTTTTAAAAAATTCAGTTCCCATTTCTCCATGCCCAAGTGAAATCTATGTAAATTCTTTGCTTTTTATATACATATTAGAGCAGTTAATATGATGCTCAATAAAAATTTTGGCTCTAAAATATTTTTACACAAGGAAATGAGCAGACTAATGAAAACCAGAAATAGCCTCTATTTTGAAGTTTCTTCTGATTCCTGGGCATACTTGACCCACTTGGTAATAGCCCTCATTTGTGATTGTCACTCTATGTCTCCATAGCTATCCAAATGACTGCTGCTAAGAGGCATACTGACATAAATAAAAGGTCAGAGTTAGCAACACACCTGTCTGGCTCAGTCGGTAGAGCGTCTGACTCTTGATTTCAAGGTCTTGAGTTCGAGCACTCATTGGGTATAGATACCACTTTAAAAAAAGGAGAGGAGCGCCTGAGTGGCCCAGTCCATTAAGTGTCGGACTTCAGCTCAGGTCATGATCTCAGGGTTCTTGGGTTGGAGCCCCACATCGGGCTCTGTGCTGACAGCTAGTAACCTAGAGCCTGGTTCAGATTCTGTGCCTCCCTCTCTCTGCTCCTTGCCCGCTCACGCTCTGACACTGTCTCTCTCAAAAATAAATAAACATTAAAAAATTGTTAAAAAAGGAGAAAGTGTTATCACTGTGTAAGTGCATTCATCAATAAGCTATTTATTAACTATAACTTATAATGTTACAGCACTTGTATGGTTCTTTGTAGTTTGCAAGGCACTTTTACATACCATTTGTTGAATACTTTCTGTGTTCCAGACAATCTTCTAAGATTTCTTTATGCATTAACTTTTTGATCTTCATGGCAACTTTATGAGGCAGGTACTAACATAATGCTCATTTTAAAATGATGAAACTGAGTCCATAGTTCAGTTATAAAACTAGTAAAAGGGAGAGTTGAATTTGAGCTCATTCAACTGAGTTCATTTCAACTGGCTGCAGGGTCCCTGATCTTATCCTCCACACCAAATACTCTTTTATTTGCCTCTATATTGTTTTTCACTTATATTACTATGCTAGATCAAGTGTTACTATTATCAGGGAACCAAAGATCAGTGAGGTTAATTACACAGCTAGTACGTGACAAAGTCCCATATTTGAAACCAGATGCCTCATAAAAATATATATACTGACCTGTGTTTTAATCCAAACAGCAGCATAGGCAAAACAAATCTTTAAGTCACTGATGGTACAAATACATTTGCTGAAAGAGATATTAAAAGAAATCCAGGTCCCACCCCCTACATCACACATCTGTGTTACTGTGTGTATTAATTTCCTATGGCTGTCATGATAAAGTCTCACAAGCTTAGTAGCTTAGAACATCAGAAACCTGTTGTGTCATAGTTTTAGAAGCCAGAAGTCTGAAATCAAGGTGTTGGCAGGGCCATGGTCCCTTCCCTGAAGACTCTAAGGAAGGATATGTTCTACTACTGTCTCTGAATTTTTTAGGTTCTGATAGTTCCTTGACATTTGGGAGCATGAGGCTAGTCTTCATATGGGGGTCTCCCTGTCTATATCGAGATTTCTCCTTTTCTTTTTATATAAGGACACAAGTCATATTGGATTAAGCCCCACCTACTCCATTATGAGCACATCTTAACTAATTATATCTGTAAGGGCTGTATTTACAAATAAGATCACATTCCGAGGTAGGGGATAGGATTTCAACCCATGAATTTTGTGGGGGACACAATTCAATCTATAACATGCTTTACCCAACATAGGTGGAAAAGAAAGAGCATATATCTTTTCCATATCCTTACAGTTTGTGCTGGAACTCTGAATGATTCATTGTGAAAGAAATTATGACCTACGTCACAGTTGGATAGCTCAAGACTGGTCTAGGGCTCCAGTGAATTAAAGGAACAGGCCTCTGATGGAGGCGAGGGATACTGACTATCCTCCCTTCTTAAGAAATAGCTTCATAATGCAAACGTTTATTATCCTGTACATAGGCTAAACATAGCCTATACATAAACATATTAGCCTATACATAGGCTAAACATGTGCCTGATTAAAACAATGATGTCAAAAATCTTTATTCTCTCTTGAGTTATATATTTCCCTTTGCATAAAGATAAGTCAAGCCTCCAGTGTTTACATTTGGGGAGATAAAGCCTCCAAGAAAAGATGTAGCTGAATTTGAAGTTGGTCCAGAAAATTAATGCAGTGTGTAAATTGATTATCTGAGGAATTATCAAAGGAGACTTTTTATCAGAGCACCATAGATTTCAGAACTAGAAGAGATCTGGGAGACAATATATTTAAATCATCTGTTTTAAAAGCTACAAAATGAATCTCAGAGGAGCCCACTACCTCATACAGTATTGAACATTGCTGGTTGGAATCTGAATCCGACATTTGGCTCCAAGTTTATGGTAATCTTTACCCTAGTTTCATTTGTGACATTCCCCTTATTAAGTCAATGCATTCAAAGCTACAGATTAGTGAAAGCCTAAGTAAAATACAGTTCACACCTATTTATTGCCAGTATAAATCCCTTTTACAACCTCATATCATCTTGCCAAGGACACAAAATATGCTGAGGGGGGAAATGAGCATTGGGAATGCATCAGAAGCTGCTAACTTGGGGGAGGGGAGCAAGCTGGAGGATTTGCCACGTGGGAAATGAAAGGCAGAGATTGTGAATCAGATTGGAGTTTTGTCTAGCGTTTGTAGGTCTGTTAGAAGATAGCATAGATGGTTTAAGGGTCTGTGATGGTCAACGATGTGTAGGAGGTCTTTCTAAACATTAAAATCAAAGAATACCACTACTTGGTTTTTTGTTTTTTGTTTTTTTTTTTCATTTTCTTTGAGTCTTTTGTAACATTCTTCTCATTAGTGCTGCTGCATACAGCAGGTAACTTGGTAGTTACTAAGGTAACAACATATTTTAGAACACGTAATAAATGTCTTTGAAGAGAAAATTAATTTGTGAAATGTAAAGCATAGTTATTCTTAGAGTGCTTTTCGTTTACATTACTACAAAAGTTAGGGTGGCACTCCTGTCATTTAAAATAGTTGAAGATGAGAATTCAACTTTCAAGAAATTCTAGTTGTACTTTTTGCACTTTTTTAAAAGCCATTTTTAACCTCAGATTTACCATTGCTCATCCAAAAAGAACTGCGATGGATGGAGACCATTTTAAGGGAACCTTATTTACTACACACCGAAATACGTGATTTTGCCTGCTACTTCCATCTCTTACTATGTATCCTAATTGATACAGTGGCTTAAACATGATAGTCTCTTCAAATAATAAAATGTGTCTAGATCCATGGATATTATTTTACATACAACAATGTCAAGAAAAGCGCTTCATTTTCTTCCATCTTTATTTGGATAAAATACCTGAATGCTACAGTTTATATTCAAAACATAGCAAAAAAGTGCTAGAAAAATTAAATGGGTTATGCCAAAGGGTTATAGGAACCAACTTGAAGGAACACCTCATGGCCAAAATCTGGAACAACTTGAACAGTAAAATATATAATGGAGTATAGAGTTAGAATCCAAAGTATAAAATAAATATCTTTGAAATCAGCCCATACTGATATAGATAAATGATGGAATAACTAGATAAATGGGGACAAATATATGGGAGACACGTTCCTTTAAAGAATTCCAAAAGAATCACAGATGATATACATAGATATATCTACCCACCCAACCCCTGCCTCTAGGAAATGGTGCTTAATGTCTCCCTTACCCAGACCTTTTGAGTTCAGACTGTACTGAGGACTTCCTGTACAATGAATAGAGAATTAATAATGGACAACTGGAATGTAATGGGACAGATGGTAGCTACACTTGTGATAAGCATAGCATAATGTATAAACTTGTTGAATGACTCAGTTGTATACTTGAAACTAAGGTGACTTTGTGTGTCAGGTATATTCACACAAACAACAAACAAACAAAAAGTAAAAACACCAAAACAAAAACAAAAAATAAAAGAGAGAGAGAGAAACAGACAAAGGGTGAAGTACGGGTGGGAGGTAACTTTAAAATGGAGACACCTGGCAAACAAAATCTCAGATAAAGTTAATTTTGTCGGTGATATCTTGTTGATAGCATGTACCCTTTGATAAGATGTGGTAATAACGGCCTATTGAATGGCCCTTCATCCCTTTGGTGTTTGTCACCAAAACCCATAGCCGAAGAGTAATCATGAGAAAAGACCGTTGTTGAACCCAAACTGAAGGACATTCTACAACATACCTAACCAGTACCCCTCAAAAGTGTAAAATGAGACACTGGGGACATTTGAGAAACTGTCACAGGTCAGAAGAGACTAGAAGATATTAAGACTTTGTAATATTGCCTCCTGGACGAGATATTAAGTCAGGAAAAAAAAAAAAAGTAGAAAAAGCCTAGTAAAATCTAAGCAAGATGTACAGTACTTAGTGGAGTTTAATTAATATTGTACCAATTTGTTTCTTAGTTGTGGCCACGCAGCTCAGTAATGTGTTAATGAGGGAGGCTTGGTGGAGAGTATGTAACAACTCTCTGTGCTATTTTTGCAACTCTTTTACAATATAAAACTATTATGGAATAGTTTATTAAAAATATAATTATATGTACGTACCTATGTTCTCATAGAGCCACTGTGGATCATATAACAACTCTTAAAAACCAAAAACCAACCAAACAAACAAAACCCCTTAGAACTAGCAGCAATAGCCATTGATTCCTGGGACCCCTAGAGCATCATAAAGAGCAATGATTCAGCCAATACTATCTTAAATTGGTTCTAAGGTAATTCCTTATTTTTTCATTCTTAATCCCTCAACACATCACCCATTCTTAGCTTTCCAGAATGCCAGCTCTGAACAAGCTAAATTGCTCTCTAGGTTTGACAAAGGAATTTCACAGACTCCTACCACATGCAGATGGAGTCAAAACCTGGTCCCACTTCTGTCTCCAATCTCATCTTCCACAATCGCTTACTGTCACCTCATCTTCAATGAACAATTAATTTTCAGTTCTCTAAATATACCATGTCGTAGTGTCTTGATATGTCATTGCACACGCAGTTATGTCTGTCTGGAAAATTTTTGCCCCTTTACCCCTGATTCCTTCATCCCTCAGGACTCAGTTCACTCCTTTCTTAGATCCTTTCTAACTTTGCCTAGGTTGCCGTTTTTTGTTTTGTTTTGTTTTGTTTTGTCCATAAAACCCTTGCATATCTCTATTATAGCACTTATTATTTGCATTACTGCCTTTCATGCCAGTCTGTAAACTTTAAAAGGTATTTTTTACTGCTATATACCTAGTATCTCTAAAGTGCCTGTTGCAGTCAGTGCATAATAAATGTATACTATGTGAATGAACAAAATTAAAAAAAAGTTTTATGGATGTCAAAATACATGTGTCATGGGGCGCCTGGGTGGCGCAGTCGGTTAAGCGTCCGACTTCAGCCAGGTCACGATCTCACGGTCCGTGAGTTCGAGCCCCGCGTCAGGCTCTGGGCTGATGGCTCAGAGCCTGGAGCCCGTTTCTGATTCTGTGTCTCCCTCTCTCTCTGCCCCTCCCCTGTTCATGCTCTGTCTCTCTCTGTCCCAAAAATAAATAAAACGTTGAAAAAAAAATTAAAAAAAAAAATACATGTGTCAGAGGAACTATTTTGCTACATTAACTAGAGTAAGTCAAATGAGTGAAATAATTTAAGTATTTAAAAGATCACCAAAAATTATCGATAGAGAGACTAACTTATTTACTTTTTGAATAAAATATATTTTGACATATTTGTTTCATATATGAAGCTATAGCATGGGAAAGGCTAACATCTGCGTTTAATGAGTTTAATATTTCTCTTAAAAGCATAGTCAATAAAGGATAAATGCACTTAGTTTAAATGCCTAGGTTGAGTAATTTATTTTTAACTCTGTAGTATCTCTCAATCATTTAAATTGTTTTAATTTTTAGGTTAGTGTTATAATCAATATAATAAGAATTTATAAAATATAGCTTATTAGAAATCTAAAAAGAGGTAAATTTTATCCACCATCAGAGGAAATAAATATAGTTATAATATCCATTTATGAAAACTTTTCTTCCACAAGTTAGGGAATCTGTAAATATATGGTGATATTATTTTTGAGCACAATAATTTAAAAATACATATTGTTTACATCTAAGAAACACTAGGGGACAATTTACCAGAAATAAGGAATTCTGAGTCCCAGTCTTAGCTCAGTTATTAACTAGCTTTGCCAGTCTGAACCAACTGATTAATGTTTGCATTTCAGTGATCTTGTACATGAAGTAGGGTAATTAAGCGGTGCCTGGGTGGCTCAGTGGTTGAGCTTCCAACTTCAACTCAGGTCATGATCTCACAGTTCGTGAGTTTGAGCCCCACAGTGGGTTCATTGCTGACAGCTTAGAGCCTGGAGACTGCTTCAGAGTCTGTGTCTGTTTCTCTCTCTGCCCCTCCCCACCCTCATACTCTCTCTCTCTCTCTCAAAAATAAATAAACATTAAAAAATATTTAGATATGGGGTAATTAATATTTGCTCTGCTTCCTATATTGTTATTTTGAAGATTACCTTAAATGATGAGTGTGGAAATTCTCTGAACTATAGCAGTATGATTCACATATACAATATTGTTTTTATATTACATGTAAGACTACAGAGGAACTGTTAGTGAAATCTCAAATCTTTTATTGCATCGTACTTTCTGCCAAACTTCATAAACAAAGGCTATTTTTCAATATGTGAGAGCTGGAATTATATAAAGACAAATGTGAAGAAATAAAGACACAAGAAACTAACAACTTTGATGTAATGCAGTCAAATACACAGGGGATAAAATTCTCATAACTCATATGTCACAGATGGAAAGCATACCTTGAACCCCCCATGCAGTAAAGAAACAAAACATGTCTCAGGACTTTGCCTCAGAACACCAAGGCATTTCTCCCCATACTCAACCACCATTCAAAGACAGCATATAAGACAAAGTTCATGTTCACATATTCAATAAATTAAGCCCTTTGCTCTCTATGTCTTGACCAGTTTCAGAGTCTTGATTCTAGCATGCATCAGGAAAAGGGAATTATTCTGTAGTTTACCAATGTCATTTTAAAATTTGGTAAAGATGAAATTATTATCTGATACTTGATGTTTCATTTTACATAAATTTGATAGTCATTTTAGGGTTTAGCATGGATAAATAAGAAGACTCATAGTGAAGAGCTCTACAAAAGGCAGCATTATCTCATTGTTACTTTAAAAAATATAAAATCGGCCAAACTATTCAACTTCCTCTACATGGTATAATTGTTCTTATTTTGAGATGTGCATCCACTCTTTTTTTTTGTTTCTTTTGTTTTGTTTTTGTTTTCCATATACACTCTTGATTGGCAGAGCTGGTCGTGGTGGCAAAGTTTGAGCATATGAAGAGACATAAGTAAGACATGAGCTCTGTCCTTAAGATGCTTGCTTTCCTTGGTGGGATTTCAGTAAGGCAATAGCCATTATAAATACAAATTGTTAAGGTTTTAAAGAGAAGTGTCTGCTTTAAGAACCATGGTGGGTCAAGGGGAGCATCACTGAAGAAATGCCTGAGCTCAGTCTGGAAGAAGAATAAAATTTTTCCAAGAATGAGGTTGTAAATGGAATATAATGTAGAAGGAGCACATCACTGAAAACACAAAATTATGAAAAAAGTATAATAAACCTAGGGAATTGCAAGTAAAATGCATGGTATATGTATTAGTTTCCCAGAGCTGACTTAACAAAGTAGCAAAGATTGGGTGGCTTAGAAATCTATTGGGTCATACTTGTGAAGGCTCGAAACCTGAGGTCAAGGTACTGTAGGGTTGATTACTTCTGAAGGCTGTGAGGAAGAATCTGTACCATGCTTGTCTTCTCACTTTAGGGTGGTTTGCTGGTGATTTTTGGTGTTCCCTGGCAGGGAGATGAATCACATTGATCTCTGCCTTCATATTCACCTTGCGTTCTTCCTGTGTGCATGCCTGTCTCTGTGTCCATATTTCCTTCTGAGAAGGAAACCTGCCATAGTAGATTAGAACCCACCCTAGTTACCTCATTTTACCTTGATTACCTCCGTAAAGAAACTATTTCCAAATAAGGTCACATTCTGATATACTGGGGGATAAAGTCTCACATATCTTTTGGGGGAACATGATTCAACCCATAAAGTTTGAGTATGGCTGAAATATAGGATGTATAAGAAGGTGGAATGGGGAAAGGGCAAAAGGGGTAAAGCATAGTGATGGAAACAGAAAGATGGGCCTAGATTATTTAAAATAGGACTTCCTATGTAGAAACACAAGTGCTTATTCCATACATACAATTTAAGTGGATGTGTTTTAGGAGAGAGATCAGTGTTCTCTATCTGCAATCAGAAGATTTGGTTCTATATCATGACTAATTCCAGATTTTAGGAATGTGGGACAAGTGTACTTGATTATTCAATCTTTAGTTCATCGACTATGAAGGAAAATTTTTTCTCTAAAGTAGCATTATAAAAATCAATGACAATTATAGAAGTACAGATACTAATAAAGTTAAACTACTTTATTTTTTTTATGTTAATTCATTTTTGAGAGACAGAGACAGAGTGCAAGCAGGGGAGGGCAGAGAGCAGAATCTGAAGCAGGCTCCCGGCTCTGAGTTGTCAGCAGAGCCTGACACGGGGCTCGAACCCACGAACCATGAGATCATTACCTGAGCCGAAGTCAGATGCTCAACTGACTGAGCCACGCAGGCGATCCAAACTACTTTATTAAAATAAGATAGACATGAATCCTGGAGTTCAATTTCTTTTTTTCCATTTCTTTCAAAGTAATCATACACTTAACTTTAACCGTTTGATTTAGCAGCTTACTTGTGGAGAGCTCTCCTCTCTTGACCCTTGCTTTTTCTTGCAGTTTTTCATGCCTCACGACTTTATTTCCAACTTCATCCAACCTGAAATGCGTAATTTCTTTGACTCTGGAAAACAGTCTGCTTCCTTCTGTTGCATCTGTCCTGAAATCCCCAAGCTGTGTTTGAATCCGGTTGCCCACGTACTTCATTCCCACACCCAGCTTGCTGAGCTCCTGTGGGCGCCCTGTAGCACCAGCTGGCAGCTCATTGCCCTCCACGTATGGCTTCCAGACAGAGCTGAGCTATCAGTTGAGTGCTGCTCACCAAGCGCCAAACATGAGCCTCCTCCTTACCTGGAAGAAGACCTTCCAGAACTCTTCAGTCTCCTCAAGGTCTCTTTTCCACTGATGCCCCTTGCTTTCAGCCAGTGACCATATTTAAACTTCACAGAGAATGTGAGTTTTTCTGTTTTTCCCTCACTCTACTTTCTTTTAGATATACTTGTTAAGATTTGTGAATTCACAAGTGCACACACTTTCTTGTCTCTAGGTTTATAGAAAATGTTCACCTGTTTTGAACAGGTCTTATTCTCAGATTGGTGACATTGCTCCTGTCTGAGTTCCTGTCCTGGACTTTGTCTGACCAACTACTTTTGGCATGTGTCCCTCTTCCTCTTAACTGGCTCCTTCTGAGTATACCAAAAATACATTCATATCTCTCACACTAAAAAAATAAATAAAATCTTCTCCCTCATCCATGTTCTACTGAAAGAATATCCCCACCTCTCTCCTTCTTTGTTTTCTGAAAAAGAGAAGTAAATAATCCCTACCTCTATTTCATCTACTCCTTTGAATCATTTTTAAACTTATTGAGGTCTGGATTTCAAGCCTACTTCTCCACTGTCCAATCCAGTGTCATTTTTCAATTCAGTTGATATTTGCAGAACATATTTGCTTACTCAGTAGCTTCCTTGGGATATATCTCAAAGACTCCAACACAGCATTCCCTAAGTTGAACTTTATAAACCTCTTTTTCCTCCTGTCTGCTGTCTTGGTGAGCAGTTATCACACACAAGCCACAAATCTGGAGGTCTTCTGATACTCCTTTGTCCCTCTCATCTATGTTTAAATAGTTACCAAAGCCTTAGATTTCTTGCATGCCCTTTAATCCCCATGGCTACTGCTGTGGTTAAATGTGGGTGAATTTCCATTGGGCCAGTGAACTAGATTTCAAAATTATTTTTATATTTCTCACAAGCTTAAAAAAATGTAACTGCTCTCTCACGATCTAGGATAAATCTAGTCTCCTTAGAATGGAATTAAATGCCTCGCCTCCTGGTTTTGACTAACGTCTAATTATCATTTGTTTTTACTTTCATTTGGCTGTGATGGTGAGAGAGATTGACCAGAGACTCTCTGAAGAAAGCCATAGATTGTTTCTTCAGAAAATTACATATGCCCCCATGCACACAAGCTCATGTTTTGTTGTAGTGATATTAGAGGGGTTCACAGACTCCCTTAGAGCTGTCAGTGAACCCCATTGTCCAATCCAGTCTCTGGACACACTCTCCCAACACTTTCAGCAAGGCAGAGATACTTACAGTTCCCCTTAGTGTCCTACTTCATGGTACCCTTCACACAATCCCAGGCTGCTCTGTTCACGTGATGAGCAGAATAAAACCCACTCATTTTCCATCCAGTAACCAAAGGTCAACTGTAGGACTATCCTCATTCTTTCCACACACACATAAGTGTGGGTTATTTTTCTCCTTTAAGAACCTGTTGTATATGACTTCCACTAAAATGTAATAAAATAACCCAGGGTAGACAATCAAATTTAAAGCTAAAGAGACTTGGAATCAGAATGACATGGTGAGCGCATGGCAGAAATGGATTTCTTGGGTAAATGGTGTAATGTTCCCTGACCCAGGTACTGAGAGTTTAACTTTGAGGAAGGAGAAATATCTTCTCCTAAATTAGTATCATTTCAGGCTTCACGATGGAACTGACACTTAAGTTGGTTTTAAAAACTACAGAGGATTTGGGAATGTGAAGATGTGAGGTACAGAAGATGAGGGAGGGATTTCAGACCTGGACATTTGCTAGGCTGCTTTCATTTTAGAAATTAGAACAAAATTAACTTTCATGTGGTTCATGAGACTTACTCCCTGTCCTGTATTTTTCTTTCTTTCTTTCTTTCTTTCTTTCTTTCTTTCTTTCTTTCTTTCTTTCTTTCTTTCTTTCTTTCGGTTGTTAATGTTTGTTTATTTTTGAGAGAGAGAGAGAGAGAGAGAGAGCGCGAGCGAGCAGGGGAGGGGCAGAGGAGGGGCAGAATCCAAAACAAGCTTCAGGCTCTGAGCTGTCAGCACAGAGCCTGCCTGAAGTGAGGCTTGAACCCATACACTGTGAGATCATGACCTGAGCCAAAGTCACGCATGCTCAACCAACTTAGCCACCCAGGTGCCCTAATGTATTTATATTTCTTATTAGAAGTTTCCTTTTTTGGAATTCATGCTGAACTCATTTTTCCAGTTTTCTGATAATTATATATACTGATTGGTAAGATTTGAGACCTTGGTTCATCAAATGTGTTTTTAGGAAATCTAATCCTGTGGGAAATTCCTTGAGAAAGTATTCAATGGGGCAACCTGGGTGGCTCAGTCGGTGGTTAAGCGTCCCACTCTTGATTTCAGCTTAGGTCGTGATCTCGTATTTCTTGACATGGAGCCTCCATTGTGCTCTGTGCTGACAGTGTGAAGCCTGCTTGGGATTCTCTGTCTCTCTCCACCTTTCTCTGCCCCTCCCCTGCTCACATTCTCTCTGTCTCTTTGTCTCTCTGTCTCTCTCCACCCTCTCTCCTCTTTCCTCTCTCTCTCTCCTTTTTCATCTCCCTCTCTCTCTCTTTCCTCTCTCTCTCAATAAATAAACAAGAGAAGTATTTAATGGGCTAACACACTTGTGGTTCACATTAGCATGGTAAAGGCTCTGAGAAGTTCTGTGGTAAACAAATTTAACTTGTTTAACTCAGCACTTCACAACTTATTTGATCCTAGAATCCCTTTTTCCACAGCAGCTGTTATCTCAAAGGACTATTTATTCACACTTTGCGGAATTATAATGACGATAAATATTCACCCGGTATGCACTCTCTTTCTGAATAAAACTATTTATTAAACATCCAACCTAAGTTGTTTTACATTTTTATTCACAACTCCAAGATTCCAAAATAGTCCTTAACCTAAAATACTTAAATCATAGGGGCGCTTGGATGGCTCAGTCGGTTAAGCATCTGACTTCAGCTCAGGTCATGATCTCACAGTCTGTGAGTTTGGCACCTGGGGCGGGGCTCTGTGCTGACAGCTGAGTCTGGAGCCTGCTTGGGATTCTGTGTCTCCCTCTCTCTGCCCCTCCCCCACTCACACCTCTATCTCTCTCTCTCTTTCTCTCAAAAGTAAATAAACATTGTTTTTTTAAAAAAAATACTTAAATCATATATTATATATGTGTTTCAAAATTTTTTTATTAACCTACTGTAAGAGATCTATTTGAATATATTTTAATAAGTCAAAAAAGACTATCATAAATCTTTTGAAACCAAAAGTATGGCTAAGTTTCAAATGGTTTTCTCCTTCACCATTTGAATGAGAAAATTAAAGTATAAAGAGGTTTAAGAACTTTGTGAACATCATGGAGAGATTCTGCAGTAGATCCAAGACTTAAAATGGATGTTTTAAAAAAGAGCCCAATATTCTTTTGTTGCTCACCAATCCAATCCATCTTTAATAATACATTTATAAATAATAAAAATGATCCTGGTTGTGATGACAGTTGAGATTTTTCATGACTTAAGGTTCAAAACAAAACTGGGAATGATTTTTGTAAATGTCCAATTTTAAATTCACAAACTAAACACAGTTGAAATGATATTGGCCTAATTGAGAACAAAAGCTTTAACAGAAATAAAATTGTAATAATCAGAAGAAATCTTTTTAAAATAGCTAGTTGTCTGGAAATATTAACTCGAGAAAATCCGGAATGTAAAGTGAAAATACGATTCTTTTTATTCTTATTTGTTTGTTTAGCATGTCATTTAATAAAATGTTTTTTTTTACAACATGAAATCACTCTTGGAGATCAAAGTCATTAGCAGAACACAGCAGACTGTGCCTATTAGTTGATTCTAACCAGTTCTGCGGTTTAAGCATAAGTTGTTTTTCTAAGGCAAAGGCATTTCCGTCTGTTAGGAAATATGGACCTTTAAAATTTATTTCCACTATGGCATCATATCATAGCTTCTTCCTTAGTCACTTAAAAAAATTTAGGACATATCGTGCTCTCAATCAACTACATAAAACCATATTTGAAAGAGAAAACTTCTTATATGAAGTTACCTTTTCAAAATAGAATTTCATTTCATTACTCAGCATGCTCGGCCATAATACAGTTTGGGAGCCATCAATGCATAAAGGCACAGGATACTTTTTTTTTTTTTTTTTTTCCAACTGAAGTGAGTATCTCTGTGTATAAGAAAAACCTCTTTACTCCCAGGAAACACATCCAACCTTTTCAAGATTAAGGAAATAACACACCATGTATGCTATTTTAATTAGTATTAAATACGGACTAAAAGTCTGGTGAACTTAGCTTCTACCTGTCTGTAACTTTATCACCTTGTGGAAAATTAATGTTGCAAAGTCAAATGTGGCAATAAAATATATAGAATAAGGCATATTTGCTAAAGAATAAGATGTATTCATGAAGTTTATACTCATAACATTCAATCATTAGTAAAAGTATATTTCATGTTGAGAAATAAGATGTGCAAATTTTTAAATTTTTAATTTTTCAGATATTCTACTCTCCCTTGGCCCTCTTCGTACCGCCTTCAGTATATGCTGTTCATCTTCAATTCAATCTTCTCTACCAATTTTGGATCCACACAGAGGTGACTTTTTTTTCTTTTTTGTTTTTAAAGTTCTATACCTAAATAGTTAGCCTGAAGCAATGTCCTGGAAATCCACTAGCAGCTGATTTATTGTGTAAGAAAAATCTTTGTCTGCCTTCTTTAAGGAGAAACATCTGTTCATTTTTATTCCTTTTATATTGAATATATATTGCAAAGTTTATAAGAAGCAATGAGGCCAGTTGGTCTCAATTAAATAAAACAATTTTTGAACTATTAAGTACCAAAACATTCTAATACTATATTCAATACAGTATCTTCCTGTATTACAGTTTATTAAACATTGTTTACCCAAAGATGTTGAAATTCATTTCAACTTAAATATATAAATTTATATATATATATATATTTTTTATATATTTATAAATATATACATATATGTAATTTATCTACTGAATGTAACTGTTGTTTAAAATATTTATTTTATAATATGATTTATTATATAATAATAAAAATATTTAACTATTTAAAATATATAATATTGATACATTTTTATTTACATATTTATACTTACACACATACATATCAGTTAGTAGGGACTCTGAAAAAAGTTTAACTCTTAAATTATGAAAACTCTTTTGATTGGAAATCCTGCTTTATTTTAGAGTTTAGGATTTATTTAGAGAATGTTCAGTACGTTTAGCTTTTTCTCCCCCCAGAAAAGTAGCATATATAATTTTTTGGATTGTCTGTGGTATCTCAAATTGTCAGATTTGAATTTTTGCAGATAGATCATTAAGCAACTGATTGTTTTATGAACTATTGTACTCTGCTGGTTGTCAAATACCAAAAGTCAGAGACCTAGAAAAATTTTTGCTTATGTACATGAGAACCTTTTCAAGCATTTGGTATTTGTTGGGAGTGTTTTGAAGTTCCATAGGAAACACATTGACAGGTGTTGCAGATGGTTGAACAATACAGCAAATAACAGCTGCATTAGATACCAAAGCTTGATACACAAAGTACATTATTTCATTAATCTGCAGTATTCATGCTACTGATTTACTTGAAGTAAAGAGACTGTTATTATGGTTTGGACATATGTGACATTATTTGAAGATCTGTGGTGAAATAGCATTGCATTTTATGGCAGTTGACATACATCAAATAGTCAAATACTACAACTGTCTGAAAGAGTTGTTGAGGCCAATTCTGACTGTAGAGGTCAAAGACCAAATTTGTTTAAATCAGTAAAGGAAAGCTTTCTGATGATTTACACGGAGGGGTTAAAGGAGAATTACATTTTTATAGCAGCTCTGCTCCAGGTCAAGCCACGTATTGGGTCAGGTATTAGTTTGTGAATACAGAACACTGGTGCCTAAGTAACTTCCGCCTCTTCCTGTGTTCCTTTGAGAGGTCTATGAGCTTGAGTTCCATCTCAGTATGTAAAGAGGCAGTGGTGGAAAGCCACTGGTGAAACATTTCTTTTACACTCAGAACCTCCAGGTGGCTTCATTTCTAAACTCAAAAGCAATGCATTACAACTTTTCACTTGTGTTATACTTCATAGTTTTGAAAGTAGTATACAATGCATAATTTCTACAGTTGAGCTGCACAGACAGCAAGAACACACTTTCTGCAATTAAGGTTTGGGTCTTGAAATTTTAAATTATATTATTAGGTGTGAAAACATTTATAAGATTTCTTACAGCTGTGCATTTAATTCCATTTATTATTATAGACAGCATACTACCATTAATTTTAAATACCAGAATCACACAGGAAGTAGAGCCAAGAGATTTGTAACAGTGGCTGTTTCTGGACAGAGGGGCAAGTGAAATGGAGAACTGGAGTGGGGAGAAGACTTAACTTAAAAAAATTAAATGCTTGCCCTAGTTTTTGGAAGTTCAATACACAGAAACAATAGTCCATTCACATAAGCAATACAGAAGCCATAGTACACGTGACACTGGTGGCCAAAATGCCCTGAACATTCCTGAATGGAGGTCTGATTCATTCAGTTGTTTCACTGCTACGGACATCCATAAAATCAGTTTTCACTCGGAGGGAGATTTGGTCTTAAAAAGGTACTGATTTTTTAAAAGTGAGGACAGGTTCATTCACTTCAAGCAATTAGGTTAGGATAAGAGAAAGTAAAAAACAACAACAACAAAAAACAAAAGACTGACAACATGCTTTTGAAATATTGTATATGAGAGAATAAAAAGATCATTAAACAAAATGAAGAGTTTATGATGAAATTTTCTGTTTAATTTTGGATTACTCTGATGGAGAGGTAATATTGTTTATCCCCTTCCTCTTTTCTGAGAGTTATAAAACCTTCTGCTACAAACTGTACTCTTGTTTATTTTTTGCCTACATTTTTGTTTATTGTTCCTTCATCCAAAGTGTCCGAAGTACATAGTCAGTTATATTCTTTTCCTCTGAGTTTACTCAAGGCAAGTAGAAAAACTTACTATTTAATGTATGTTTTAAAGTGAATAACTGTGGAATGTTATAATTTTTTGAGGTTTTAGATGATATTTGAATATTAGATGATCTACACAGTATAATAGCAGTAGTAACACTATCCATTACCTTATCATTATTTATTATGTTTACTTATTATCATTGTTCATGTACACATCAGTTGGTCCTTGGGCAAAGAAATATAAAAGAGAAATAATTCTTTGGCATTAAATATTTGAACCCATACGACTCAAGGATTTTTATCGTGCTTAACTGAAGCCCTTAAATGGAATATGATGCAGTTACAAATAAAATGAGCAATCTTTTTATGGACTAATATGGACAGATGTCCAAAAAACAGAGGTACATACCAAAAGATATTATTTTTATTAAAAAAGGGAAAACAACTATGTGTTTTATATGTTCACATATGCATAAAATGTCTGTTGAAGTATACATGAGTAATCAACTCTTTTCCTAGAGGAGAGATATTTGGGATGGCTAGGAGATAAGGATTAGAATGAAATATAAGCATTAATTTTACTCATTCTAATGTGGGCAGAGAACTTTCTTTTTGTGATACTATTTCCCTAATAACAACGATGTTGTGTGGCATTCCATGTATTTGATGGACTTTGATGAATTTGCTTTAATGAAATGCCTGTTCAAGCCTTTATTTTTATTATTACTTTTAAGTTTATTTATTTGAGAGAGGAAGAGCTGGGGTGGGGCAGAGAGAGGGAGAGAGAGAATCCTAAGCAGGCTCCACACTGCCAGCATGGAACCCTATGAGGGGCTCAAACTCATGAACCATGTGATCATGACCTTAGCTGACATCCAGAGTCAGATGCTTAACTGACTCAGCCACCCAGCCACCTCTCAGGCCTTTATTTTTTCTTGAGTTGTTTGCCTAAGTGACTTGGAATTCTTTACAGATTCTGGGTATAAAGCAATGTCAGATATATGTATTTCAATTGTATTTCCTCAGTTTGTAGCATGCTTTTTCATTTTCTTTACGAATTCTTTTGAAAAATATTGAAGCTTTAATTTGAAAAGATTAATTTATCTTTTTTTTAATGGTGAGTTCAGGTGTTTTTTTGTCTACTTTTTGTATTTTCTCTAAGAGGTCTTTGATTATCATAAACTTTCAAAGAAATTATCCTAAGGTTTCTTTTGGAATCTTTTGAGTTTTAATTTTATTTTTGGACCTTTCATATACTTGAATAAACTTTAAAATGTGGTATTTTGGGGGGTGCCTGGGTGACTCAGTCAGTTAAGTGTCTGACTTTAGCTTAGGTCATGATCTCCTGGTCTGTGAGTTAAAGCCCTTTGTCAGGCTTTGTGCTGACAGCTTAGGATTCTGTGTGTCCCTCTCTCTCTGCCCTTCCCCTACTCATGCTCTCTCTCTCTCTCTCTCTCTCTCTCTCTCTCTCTCTCTCTCTCAAAAATAAATAAACATTAAATTTTTTTTTCTAAAAGAATATGGTATTTGGTAGGGGTATGTTATTTTATGAATACCCACTTAATATACCACCCTTTAGATACTTTCATTTAGCCATTGGACTACCTAAGTCCTTTGTAGAAAAGAAAATTGACCATATATAGTTAGCTCTAATTTTAGACTTCTATTCTCTTCTATGGATTTGTTTCCTCTTATACCAATCCTTCACATTATTGGGTATTATAGCTTTATAGGAAGTATTGTTTGCACAATTGTAAAACAATTTGTTGAAAAATTCTCCAGGATTTTTTAATGGACAATTATGTAGTTTTTGAGTAGATAGTTTTATGTCTTTATTTCCTTTATTTACGTCATATAGAGTCTGTCTCTCTCTTTTTTTTTTTTTGCCTCTTTTAGAGTTCACAGGCAGTATATTTTATGTCAAATTTTGAAAAAAATAAATGCTATTATTTCCTTAAACATTATATTTATACCTTTATCTCTCTCCTTTCTTGGGACTCAAAATACCTACATGTTTATTACATTACTTGATATTGATTCATATCAGCACTGCTTTGTAATTTTTAAAATTTCACTTTCTTATTAAGATTGGTTCATTTCTATTAATTTGTCTTCAGGTTTAATTACCTTTTTACCTGCTCCCTCTAATGTACTTTTAAGCCCATTCAGTGGATTTCTCACATCAGGTATTATGCTTTAGGTTTTAGAATTTCCATTTATATTTATAAATAGTTTTTCTTTCTCTGCTGAAATTATGTTATTCATTATGACTGTATTTTCCTTTAAGTATTAATTACAATTATTATTTTAAAATTCTTATCTGCTAATTCCAACATCCAAGTCACGTGCAAGTCTACTTCAATTGACTGTAATTTTTCTTGTTATGGATCACATCTGCCTTCTTTGTATGTCTAGTATATTATTATTGTTGTTACATGCCAATCTCCATGGCACATTTGTTGTAGCGATGTTAGATTCTGATATATTCTTCTGACCTTTTCTTATTTTTATTGCAGGAGGCAGGGAAATAAAATTAACTAATTATCCTGTGTTTTTGGAGGTTTTGATTTCCACTTGATAGGACATGGGTCTTTTAGTATGGTCTTTAGTTATGAGGCATATTCTTTATCCTTGGTGGCCTTTAATCTTAGGGAAAGAACTGTCTTGTGTGTGTGTGTGTGTGTGTGTGTGTGTGTGTGTGTGTGTAATTAATGAAATGCCCAAGGTGTTTTCTTTTTTTTTTTTTTAATTTTTTTTAACGTTTATTTATTTTTGACACAGAGAGAGACAGAGCATGAACAGGGGAGGGGCAGAGAGAGAGGGAGACACAGAATCTGAAACAGGCTCCAGGCTCTGAGCAGTCAGCACAGAGCCCGACGCGGGGCCTGAACTCACAGACCACGAGATCATGACCTGAGCTGAAGTCGGACGCTTAACCGACTGAGCCACCCAGGCGCCCCCCAAGGTGTTTTCAAAGCCACATTAACTTAGCAGGATTTGCTTTCTACATTTTCTCTTACCAGCATGAGGCAGCAGTCTAAATCATTGTCAGCAATTTTATAGTTTTTTACCTTCCTGGCTTTTCAGCAAGTTCCTTAGAGCCTCTTCCTATACATGAATATTTGCATGAATATTATAAGAACCAGCCAAGAGTCTTAATTCAAGAGTCAGGAGACTTGTGTGCCAGTATTGTGGCTTCTCCCTCTCTGGGTCCTTTCTTTATTGGAGAGAAACCTTTTGGTTTTCAGTCACTCTTGTGGTCTCAAATTTTGATTTCTGATCCTAGCTGGGTGAGGCTGGTACTTTCTCTTTCAGCATCTCCCATTCCCACCCCCTTCTCCTTGCAGTCAGAACATGCCTTAGGGCAGTTATGTATTAGAATCCTACTAAGCCAACTATATTCACTAAGCACAAATGCTGCCATCAGAGATTTGGTTGGTAAGGTATGAGGAAAACAAGTTCTTCTCATTGGCAACACTATACTCATATAACTGTCCCAATCAGACTTTTTTTTTCCTCACACATATATATATATATGAATGACACACTTATGAGAATAAGCATCAATAGAAATTAGAATATAGGAGAACTCCAAGAATGCAATGTGAAAAATTAGAAAGCTTAAGAGATATGTAGTGGAATTATGAAGCAACATAACTGAAGAGACAATAGGAATCAGAAGTTTGCAGAAGCCTGGAGATACAGAGAAGAATAGGAAAATGGAACTTTATAGCAGCAAAAAAACCGGTAGCAGCATGTGGAGAGAGATTTAGAAGGTCTGACTTCTTTATACAACTAATAGAGTGGTTTATTTATTGCCCTTTTGTATCCCACATTATGATTTTTCATGGAAGTCTAGCAGTATTTATCTGTTCTTCAAAATCTTACGGAGTCTACCCAGAGCCAGTGTTGTGTAAAATGTAGTTTTATTTTAAGTTGGTATATCTGTTTTATCCTATCATTTTAGTAAATCACTGAGGAAGAATAAAATGTATACTATTTATAACATGAATTTTAAGTCCTGGTTATAGAGAAACATGCTTAGTTTATCTCAAGTTTCTGTAGTTGTTATTTTGCCCGCTGAGTAGGCAGGAAACGTGTTGGAATTATTTAACTAGACAACAAAGCTTTTTCATTAACAAATTACTATTTATTTTGCATAAAGATGACACTTGGGAAGATATTATCGAATATTTTACACACTATAATTATTAAAACTTAAACGTGAAAATTATAACACAAAGTTATTCATCCTAAGTGCTTTTCTTAAAACATAATAAATGTAGGAGTACCTGGCTGGCTCAGTCCATAGAACATGCGATTCTTGATCTCAGGTTCGTGAGTTCAAGCCCCATGTTGAGCATAGAGCTTCCCTAAAATAATATAAAAAAATTAAAAGTAAGTATTTGCATAATGTAAACTGTGCTTTCCTTTTGAGGCCTCAGGGGTTAGAGTCCCTTAGTTCAAGTCCTAACTTCATTTATTACTATTACTATGACCTTGGACAGTTTACTTTACCTTCCTGTGCCTCAGTTCCCTCATATGTAAAATAAAGATAACAATGCACAGTATTGTGAGTGTTAAAAAAAAAGATAATTCATGTTCTAATAAATCAATTAGATGTTTGTAGTACTATTATCGTTGTTATCTTTTGTGCATTCTAGGTACCTATTTTATTGTATGTCACTCACTAATCATTCCTAGCCATCATCATGATTATTCATGCACATTTTATAACATAATTTTGATGCATCCCATATTTTGGTTAGTATGAATTATTAATATAAACTAATGCAGTTGGATTTTAGATTTAAGGAAATAATGCCAAAATATTAGTGTAGAAAAATATGTATCTTTATGAGTTTGAGTTTCTGATGATGAAATGTATTATTCAGGCTTTTTGTTACCTTCTGTTTTTTTTCTAATTCAGAAACTAATCAACGTGCAAAATCATGAAATTAGCCAAATTTAATGTATCTTTTTAAATATTTCAATTATTATATCCCACAGACATTCATTGAGTACCATTTGTATTCCTCATCTCCCATGTAATAACAAGGACAAAAAAGAATTAAAGACTGGGACAATGAGATACAATATTCTGGATGAAGGAAAAGTAGCTTTAAAAATATTTTTTAAATGAATGAATTTTAGAAGAATAAACAGGTATAGTCATCCCAAGCCAAGAATTCTCAGTTACTGATATTTGTCATTGGTCTGATGTGTCCCAAGGAAAAACTTGATGAGATAAAATTTTGGTTTGACTTTTTTATTTATTTCATTTGGTATATCATATGCTTATCCAGCACTCACTTTTTCAAAAAGTATTTCAAGCATTTTAACAAATATTATTTCATTAAATGTTTATAATAAGTCTATGGAATAAGTAATACTATTTCCTCAAACTAAGCATGCTAAGTAACTTGTCCTGAGTCACAGGATTAGTAAGTGTCAAAGCTGGGCTTTGTACCAAGTAGTCAGGCTCCAGATTCCTTGTTCTCATCTATTTCTGATCTTAACGTCATAATATAATAGCCACCATGTATTAAACATCCAATATAGGCCACGCAAAAAGTTTCATTTAATTTTCATAAAATAGTTTGTATCACTAAAGGTCAATTCAATTTTTATAGCTTGTAAAGAATGAATATAAGTTCAAATAAATTCTGTTAATGGGGCTTTATATTAAGGGGACATGTGGAAGTACATGCAGCAGGAAACTATCCCAAATTTAATGGACAATTTTAGAAAACTGAAATTTTTATACTTGCCAACTTTGTGAGCAAACATTATCCTTTTAAAAGCTAAGAATATTGGTATTCTACAGTTTATATAAGGCAACACAGCTGGCTTCAGAGCTTACTTATGTTTTGGCCATTACTTCCTCCTCAAACGATATATTTATTTGGTTCTTTGTCAGTGTACCATGATGGATGGCAACAGGTTTTACAAATAATTCTTATGACACAGTGAAATAAGATGAAGTTGTTGGTTAGTCAAGACAGAACTCAGTTGTAATCTTTCCTGGACCAAATTAATCTATCCTCAGAGGCTAGTACTACTGAAAATCCTTTGGTGATGTTCAGTTGCTTGATGAGCCAAGTCTAAATTGCTTTCATTTTATGTTTCTCATGCACTGCCTTCCAAATAGATTTCCTGGTGTACATCCCATTACTTTCCATTATGTGAAATTCATTCAAAGTAGACTATTTTCCATTTTCTAAATGAATCTGATATATTACCATTGCTGTTTCTCTCCTTTCATATTTTCTAGATGTTGCTATTCTATACATTCTTTAAGGCCCAAATCAAATTCCTTCTTCATAAACTGTCCCCTCGTTTAAGATCAAGCACCTATGTAGCTCAGACCATGTGTCAGTCACTGTGCTAAGTATTTCATAAGATTTAATCATCATGTAATTCTACTGTCCCCATTCAAAGAGAGGGAATTGAAGTTTTAGATGTTAAATAACTTGCCTAGTGTTGTAGCTAGTTAGTAGTAGATATGTGATTCAAAGCCTGGTAAACAATTTTCTCCCTTCCTCCTCTGAAATCTGTTATCACTGATTTTACATTTCTTAGAGATGACCCAGATTACCTGAAACAATCCTAATATGTGATCCTTTTTCTGGTACAGTTGTTAATAGCTCTTTCTTTTACTCTCTTAAAATATGTATTATACACTTGTTTTCCTTCTAAGCAGCTCTTTGGTCTCTCTTAACCTTTCCATTCTGTTATCTCACATTAGCTTATGTCCCTCCCATCAATTACATAGATGGTTATGATAGACTTTTATGGTGATGATTTTAGAACCCTATTAACAAATGAATTGATATTATTAACTAGATATTTTGCAATATATACGATATTGGAGAAGAGAGGAGAAAAAAGTACTCATAGTAAAGATCAGAGAGGATTGATTTTGTTCCTTCACATTCATGTGTTGTAACTGTAATCCCCAATGTAATGATATTTGGATAGGGGGCTTTTAGGAGGTAATCAATCAGGTCATGAGAATGGAATCCTCATGATGAGATTAGTACCCTTGTAAGAAGAGACATGAGAGAGAGGATACAGTAAAAAGATAGCTCTTACCAAACACTGAATCTTCTGGCACCTTGATCTTGGACTTCCTAACCTTCATCACTGTGAGAAGTAAATGTTTGTTTTTGAAGCCACCAAGTTTATTGTATTTAGTTATAGTATCCTGAACTAAGACAGGATGTACTAATTTAAAAAAATAATAATAATCCTGAAGGGACAAGAAGAGCTTATTCTTAGAAGGAAAGTATGCACATGAAAACAGGGCAAATGAACTTAAGACAGATACTTATAGCTTCTATCTACTGACTGAAAATCCATTCTACCTTTAACTTTAAAAGATTAATACTTGCAAATATTTTTTAACAGACCAAAATGGATGAAGGGTAATAATTAGGAAATCTGTCATATGAGATTATAAACTCTGCAGTGCAGATTTATAAGTTTTATTGATGGAAGTATCTAGTACTTAGATAATTCCAGGTACATGGTCAGTAACATTTTTTTTTTTTAAAGATACCGTTACTACTACTGATAATAATGTGGTTCTTTTTCCCTGAGGATCCAAACTGGTAAATATAAAATTGTGTTACACTAGAGTGAAGTTTCATATGGTTATGCTTATGAATGTTTCCAATTTCCCCCCTGTCAATTTAATTGGTCTTGTTAAAAAAAGAAAGTCACTTGCACTCCACCTCTTTTTGAAGGAACACTCTCAGTAGCTAGTTGCATTTATTTTTTTCCAAGGAAAAGTCAAATGTGTTATTTAACATGTAAGCTGAGATGAATTCAAATAAAATGCTGACTTGTCTAGCTCCTGTCCTCTTGTCTGAGGAATAATACAATCATAAATGACAAGAATCAGCCTTCAAGATAATTTATTATAAATGCAGTCCTTTAAAACTGCTGTTTATTGTATAAACATAGCCTACTCTCATTCTTCTTAACACTAAGCTTTTAACTCTTTAACCCTATGGTATAGATTCATCAGAAATTTACTCCCTATGAAGCTTTTTATGATCCCAACAGTCCTGATTCCTCCAGATTGTTTTATTTCGAAACTATAAATATTGTTTTTTCACTCCTTAGTGTGGAAATTCAGCTACCTCCATATTACATGCTTACTGAAGTAGAAAGCTGCCTAATCAGATAGGAAAACATTTGGCTGTGAATAAATCAGCATTTGTCAAGGATTTCAAAGTGTGAAACTAGGCAGACAAGCACACATCCTAAGAGCTCTGCTTTCTCTTGCTTCCCTGTAGAGAAATCAGAGGTTAATATGGCCGCCACGACCATCTGTCTAAATACTTGAGTGTGTTGTCTTGAATTAACATAGCAGAACTAGTGGGGGAGGTAATTAAGATTTTATTTTTACATTTCATCACCAGATGCTCTACAATATAAATTTATCCATAAATGTTCAGATTGATTAAGTTTTTAACAAGGAGAATAATGAGTGTTTAAAAATCAACTAAGAGCAAAAAGTAAAATTATTTTGACATGGTAACTTGTAGTTCATGTAGTTCATGGATTTTATGCTTTCCTAAAACTTTCAGTGAGGAATTATTATAAAATTTCTTGATAGCAAAAATCATATTCCTATATATATTCAAACACTAAAATGACATTGTTACTCATTGTACCTTTAAGTTAAAAAATAGTTAAATTACTGGCACTCAGTTGTAATTTCCATTCTTCTACCCTATGATCTCTCAAAGGATCTTAAGAAAAAACTTTGCATAAAATAAGTACTGAATAAATACCTATTAAATGTACTTCACATAGGTTATTTTGATTTTTGTATAGTCAATTGAAGAAGCTTATGAACAAGTGAAAACTCTCTACAGCATTTTCCAGAAGCAAACAATCAATGGGATTTTTGGCAACGCTTCACAGTAGGAACTATATAAAAGCATATGTTTTTACTAAAGGTAATTTTTAGCTTCCAACCTAGAAAAGGAACTCAATTTGCTTCTTATTAGGTAATCTTGTGCCCATTATAAATTCAAATTGATTAGAAGTTCAAATATTTTTACTGTGCAATGGTAATTGGGAAGGAAAAAAATGAATGATTTTTCTCATCCTTCTCAAAATTATAGAGAATTTTTGAAAAAGAAAACTTTCTATAAAACCTTTTCCTCCCTGGGCGCCTGGGTGGCTTAGTCGGTTAACCGTCCGACTTTGGCTCAGTTCATGATCTCACAGTTCTTGAGTTTGAGCCCCACATAGGGCTCTGTGCTGACAGCTCAGAGCCTGGAGCCTGCTTTGGATTCTCTCTCTCTCTCTCTCTCTCTCTCTCTCTCTCTCTGCTGTCTCCCCACTCGTACTCTGTCTCTCTGTCTCTCTCTCAAAAATAAATAAACATTAAAAAAATTTTTTTAAAGGAAAAAAAAACAAAACCTTTTCTTCTGAAATAGTTCTACCTTTCCATTGAAGAGTCCCCTGGACTATAAATAAGCTTCCTGGAGGAAGTGCTTGTGCATCAGTTCATTTATTTTTACTTCTAAAACCTAGTAAGGTCCATAGAAATTCAATAAATCTTTGCAGAATGAATGGACTGGCTGACAAGGTTGTACTTGGTTGGCTTATTATGTGACTATCTTGTAATAAGAAACTTTGAAAAAGGTTTATACATACAGATTTTAATAATCTGAAACATTATTTCTAATGCTAACAGAAAATCTTTATTGGTAATTTGGTACTTAAGATACTTGTTGATTGGCATTCAAATATATATTTAATATATATGATAAACATTTAATAAACATAAATTTATGTGTATGCATTAATATATTTGCCCTTCAGGTTTTCTTTCTATAAATGGGGCTATAGTACTAGAATATATAATTGAAAGGTCATAGAAATATTTATAACCACTTACTTTTCACAAAGATATGCAAGAGCCTATAGTCATTGTGAAGATCTTTCCAAATAAAAGATTTTTCAAATTTTTTATTCCTAAATGTACATGCAGACATGCTTAGTTGATACATAGATAAAAGAAGGAAGAAAAAAAAAATAAAGGAAGGAAGGAGGGATAGAGGGAAGAAGAGAGGGAGCAAGGAAGGAAAATTGCCATGAAATAAACAACTAATCATGGTATAATTATTAGTCTATTTAATTTTAGTGTGTGTTTGCATTGAACGTTGTGACTAATTTACCTGAAATTTTGCCATTTTCAGATTGCATGTCAAGTATATCATTCTTAGTTAAATATAATATGACAATGATTTGTACATCAGATAATAAATGTATTTGGAACTGGCTTAGTTTCCCTTAAATACTGACTTCAGTGAAATACAGAAGGCCACAGTGGAATAGGTCTATGAAACATTAGTCATGTATGATGGTCTAAAGAAGACTAGTTAGAGTCAATGGTGTCACTCTAACCTCTGCTCATCTGAATACAGGCATTTTCCTACTATGGATATTTCATTTCACTTCACCCACAACCCAGTCCCTCCTCAGCATCTATCATATTGTTAGCACATTCACTGTTAATGAGGATTCTGTAAAACATATGCTTCCTAGGACATATTTTCCCTATTATGGTTTTTCCCTCTCAGACAGGAAGCCTGAATATTTGTAAGCATGTCTTATTTGGAAATAAATTTATAATTAACTATAGGCTCATGGTTTCTTTCTGAAAAGTAAGTGGTTATAAATATTCCATTAGCCTTTCAATAATATATTCCAGTATTTTTAGTATCCATTAGCATATAGAAAAACTGTAAATTGGAAATATAATGTGACATTTCCAGTAGTATGCTAAAATTTGACAAAAGAATAGAATTGAGAGGTTTCTTTTTAAAATGGATTTAGAAAGTCTCTTCTCCAACATTAATAGAGTGAGGTGAGAAGAGGCAATTTTCCACACAGTGCATAAAGTGAAAATTATTTTGTTTTGAATTAACTGAATTTTTGTTTAAAGCAAGTCTTGCCCTCCAACTTGTGCAATAGTTAATCATTTCTGCACTCTTAATTGAACTACAAAAACCTAACCAGTCAATGTTCCCCTATCAGAACAATCAGTGAAAACAACTAAGAAATGTATAGAATAGAATACGTTAATTTTATAAGAAATAATTTCAGACAGGACATTAATTTAGAACATTTACTTTGATGCTTTACAGAGTTCAACTCTAAGTGATTTATCAATTTCATTTGGAAAGACCTACAGATGTATGTTTTTCAGGGGATGTAAGGTAATCAAAAAACTCCTGAGAGCTATAATGTGGAAGGAATTAATTGCAACCAGTTCATAGCAGGCATTTCATTATTTTATTTGCCACATGTAGTCACTTTATCAATTTCTAAAGCAATATTATTCCCACTGGTAACTTAGATACAATGGAAGTTTCATTAACCTTTAGGCCTCTGAGTTATTCAACTCACTCAAAATGTGACTGCAGGGCAAGTGGGGAGGAAGGTCGTAAGAACTCTAAAAAGACATTTTAGAATCATTTGGTGATATGGGAATTAAATTTTCTATCTCTGGGTCCTTTCAACTGAAACTGAAGCCCTCACAAACCTGTACTGAGAGAACATAAAAATAATTCAAGAAATTCACCTGCCAATGATCACCAGAATTCAACTCTCCCATTATCCGTTCTCTGATTGTATATGTTTTTGGTTTTTGTTTGTTTGTTGTTGTTACTAGTTTTTGGCCCTTTCATTTTAGCTATTTATCTTAATTTTCCAATTCACTAGATCAAAGATCTGTTTGGACTCGCTCTCCGGGCTTTAATCGCCTAGGGCACTCCAGACTCATGTTTGGTCTCTAGAGATTGGGAATTCGCTAATGCACCCTTCCCTCCAGTTTCCAAACTGGAAGACAGAAATTATACAATGCTTCCCTCCTGAATAACAAAAAGACTGAGGTGCAGCAAGACATGTATACCTATGAAGCAGAAGGGATTATCAACCTTTGGGGCAGATCATTCTTATTTTGGAGTACTGTCCTGTGCATTGTAGGATGTTTAGCAGCACTAAAATCCACTAATCACTAAATTACAGTAGCACTTCCTCCATTTGTGACAGCCCAAAGTATCTCCAAACATTGCCAAATGTTCCCTGGAAGCACAATCATCCCCATTTGAGAACCACTGATATAAAGGTGAAAGGGCATGGAGGGCAGTGAGGGGGATTTATCAATATAATCTTGTTTGGCAGTCACTATATGCAAGGCAGTGTTGCATGTGCTGTGAGAAACAAAGAGGCTTGAGTTCGAGTTTCTGTCCTCAATGAACTTTCAATATTGTATAAGAAGGAAACATGAATAACTAGATATCAGAACAGCATGACATAAAAATTAGTGATGCCTCAATATGTATTCAGAGAAAGGCAAAGAAAATTCTCATTGGAAAAATCAAGAAGAATGTTTCTAAATCTAGGTGTGTCTTAAAGGAAGAGCAGGATTCCAGCAGGTTGAGATAGGAGGTTAAGGTCTTTTAGGCGGAAGAAAGAGAACATTGGAAATGGGTCTTGATGAAGAGTTTGAACAGCTTTGAATTCCACATCTTTTGGGCTTCATTTGGTTCATCGTAAGAGGCCTTTCATTTGAATTCATTTTATTTTTGATGAGGGGAAATGACTTAATGAAAAGATGACGGTGTCTTGTGGCCCCTTTTCTCCTGATTTTATATTTAACTCTGTTTCCCCACCCCTGCCATAAACTGTGGGGAGAAAAATGAATATGTGACCAGTCTAGCAAATGATATAGAGCACTTCTGCTGGATAAAATTTCACTGATATAATTGAAGTACCTTATTATTATAAAATTGTTTTATTTATTATTGGTTCATTTATAATAACTTATTATTGTACAAGTAAAAACAGCCCAAGAAATGAGTTTTTTGGGAAATAATTATTTCAAGAAATAGGCAGAAAAATGTTTAAGTCACTGTTTCTGAAGTTTGGATGAGAAATTAGTATCCAAGTTTTATTAATATGGAAACTAAAAACAATATAAATAAGGGTGAAGGAAATAATCTAAAGCCCTTGTTGGGAACATGGGCTCATAACCTCCTAGGACTCATCTATCCCTCTGAGTATATGATGAAAATAGCAATTTCCTCCCAGAAAAAAATACCCACTGGCACATATTCATAAAATTTGGTATAATACTTAGGGTGTTCCTGACCTTCTGAAGCCCATCGATGGCCTTTCTAGGTATCCATGCTTCTCAGGTTATAAAATTCTGAAAGAAAATGACAAGGATACAAGACTTAGATCATTGTTTTGGAAATCTAAGAAACACCAGAAATGCCTAAAATCCCATGAGAGAGCAGTTTAGAATCTGAAGTGTCTAGGTTCTTTATAAATACCTGGATTTCTTTTGGCTGAAATGAGGAAAAAAAGCATTTAGTTATTTTCCATGAAACTTCTGAAAGTTTAAATTGCTTTTATTTGATGGAACTATTTCTGTATCTCTTAAAAGCAGCGTGATAGAAAAACAGAAAATCCCTTAGTTGAAATGAAGAAGACTTTAGCACTTCTTCCAAGCTGTTTGACTTGGACTGATAATTAAAATTTTCCGAATGTCAGTTTTTTGTTAAATAACAGAGTATTGGACTATATTGTTTTTAAGTCTTCTATATGTTAGAAAATTCCATCATTTAAATTAACTCATCTAAATCTTAAAAAGCAAGACAAAAAATAACTACCTAAAAATGAGAATAGTTGCAATTATTTCCACAGTAACATATTTTCAGGAAGTGGTTCAAAGCTAGATGTCGTTGAATTGCTAAATGACTGAATTTGCAAAAGTGGGCGATAATTAAGTCGTTATGCTCAAACCTTATTAATTATTGATGACTTCTCCATGACTGAGTCAGAAGCGTTTTCTACAAGAGAGGTTCTGACTGGGCTGTCTGAATGATGAATCATCTCCCACCCGAGGTGGTCTTCCTCAGCTCCAAGGTACTCATAGGCACTACCAGGAAATTTGACTGTGGTTGCCTGTGTTGTACTTGGCTTTTAACTTAAAAAAAAAATGTGGGCGGGGGGGTGGGGACTTTCAATATTGATATCACCATGCTTTAGCCTGCAGGAGCAAAAGATTTTCTTTGAGGAAAAGTGCTTGACATTAAAAAAATAATGCACTCAGCCAAGGCTCCAGCCATCTGAATGCACTCACCATTTGTGTGGCTTTAAATCTGGCTGCACACACGCCAAGACCAAGGATCAGAAATGCATCTGGGTAGCAGAAGCTGGTCACCATAGTCTCCTCCACCCCCTTTTATTGTCTCTTTTTGTAACATATGTTAGGCACCAAAGAGACAAACAAGGATAAAATGGTTTTCTCCTTTCCCATCTGGTATTCTGCCAGAGATACAAAGCTTGAACTGAGCATCAGATTTCAATGTTCTGACTGCTGAGAAACCCCACTTTCTTGTTCTCTATCCATCACCATCCTTCTTCTTAACAAATATTTTTCCACCAAGTACAAAGCAATGGAGTCCAATAAAATACAGGGTTATTTCTACTTACTCCCTTCCCAATCCCTGGCTGTTAGTACTGTATTTGTGGGATGATATCTTTTGTGACTGATTTGATAGGAATGTAGTCTGATATCCTTATACATATTATACATATTCACAGTATTTTGAACTCCTGGAATTAAAAAAAAATATGGATAGTTCTTTGTGTATAAATGAATTCTGTTCTGAGCTATCCAAAAATTCTGTTGTTTTGGGTTCATAATATAATTTTCAGGGAAATAACTTTAAAAATGGTGATAAAACACCACACTAGAAGAGAAAGAAAGAAAGAAAGAAAGAAAGAAAGAAAGAAAGAAAGAAAGAAGAGAAAGAAAAGGAAAGGAGAAGGAAAAGGAAAGGAAAAGAGAAAGAGAAAGACAAGAAAGAAAGAGGGAGGGTGGTTAAATCAATATAGGACATGAAATATTACACATCCTTTGAATGTAAACATTTCTGTCTGTTGCATAATGAAAACTGACAATCCCTTAGAAGCCTGGCAGCAGGATGGAAAGCAAGGGCTGCTGCTTTCAGATGTGTATACAATGGGTTTAGCAAGGAGATGATGGTGTCACCTGCCCTATGGAGACATGCAGCACTGTCATGTGGCAAAATTGCTGCAGCTTTTATCTCAAGAGTATAGGACCCCACAAGCTGCGCACAGTGTGGCTACTGCAGCTGTTCACATTTGCACAGCAACTTTAAACTGGGTGTTTTAGTGTCAGAGATTGCCCAAAAGTCATTAAACCCTGCTATATAAAGAGTTGCAATCTAGAAATCTGTTTGGGACTTTAGAGATCTATTAATACTTCCAACTGGGTAACTGAACATTACTTTGTATTACTAGAGTAGTATTTCTTTTATTTAGAATTTTATGTTAATTTTTTCAAACATTTAGATGAGTAGAATAATAGAGTGCATTACGTATATCCATCACTTCAATCAAAAAATCGTTATGATTTTGATTCATTTTCATTAGTTATCCTTCTTTTTCTTTTTTCATTGCCAAATATCTTTCAGGAAGACATAGATCTCATGTCATGTATACTTCAGTTATACAACTCTAAAAAAACAGTTACTTCCCCCTACACAAAACTCCATTATAATTTTCAATAAAAGCAGTATTATTTACTATGTAATACCCTCTATATAATCATTTTCTTATCCCGCATTGCCTATAAAATGTCTTTTATGTTTGGTTTGTTCAAATTGGTATTCTCACAAGACCATCATACTACATCTAGTTGTTACGTATCTTAAATATCTTTTTATCTTAAGCAGTCGCATCTCTCTATTTTTTCCTCGTACCGCTGACTCGTTGCCAATTCAAGTATCATCGTTGTCAGTGAATGTTTTTCCCCTAAGCATCATCTAACTTACCTCTTTTTCCTCATATATCCTATAAATGGAAAGTAACTCTAGTGGTGAGTAATTTCTTAAAATATAACAATGTGTTGATTTTGTCATTAGTAGGCTCTAAACAAATTGACCTAGGTCATAATTCAAGTAAACATTCTAGTATCTGCCATAATTGATGGAAGAATAATGTAATCAAAATTAAAAGAGTTCCCAATATTGCTTCCAGTTAATGTAGCATATCAAATGTCTTATATGACCTGCTCTTTTTTATGACACCTACCTCATTCCTACACTCCTTGGAATCTGCAGACCCTGGAATGGGGATTCTCACTGGGAAATTTTGAGAGATGACATTAAAGAGTTATAGACCACATTCTGAAGGGTCCTTAATTAAGAAAAAAATACCCCTTTATATATTTGACTTAAAATGTTTTTTAATCTTTATTTATTTTTGAGAGAGAGACAGAGAGACAGAATGTGAGCAGAGAGGGACAGAGAGAGAGGGAGACACAGAATCTGAAGCAGGCTCCAGGCTCTGAGCTGTTAGCACAGAGCTCTACACAGGGCTTCAACTCACAAACTGTAAGATCATCACCCAGGCTGAAGTCAGACACTTAACTGACTGAAAAGCTCCCCTACATTTGATTTTTAATTGTGCCTGTAAATTGGACTTAAAGATGGTACATCTACAGGTAAAAGGCCATTAAGGATTCTATTTGAATAAGCAGAATCGCCCTAATGCAGTAGGTAACATGGCTGATTATTGGGTGAACCAACTCTCAACTAACCACAAAGCAAATGTAATATGATGTCTTCCCTTCTTTAGTGATGCGCTGTTACCATTAATCAACAAAGACATAGTTGAAGGGTGAAGAGCGTGAAATGACAGGAGACGTGAGAGAAGTGTGCCTTGACAGTGTTGGTATATAAATACCATACTGTTTGTAACCCTCAGAATGTTATTATGTGGATATGTTTAATATTTCCATTTGAAAGATGAGGAAACTGAATATAAAAAGCTTAAGTTGTTTTCCCAAGATCACATAGCAATAAACGGAGGTTCCTAGAGCTGAATTTAGGCAGCATCACTCTTAACCTTTTACTGTACTGCCTCCCAGAATAGAGTTAGGAGATTATTGTTATTTTCATAGGAACCCCAGGAAGCAGACAAACTTCTTCTGACTCTAAAGTCAACCTTGAAACTTGAAATGTCTCTTGACCCACATGGAAATTTAATGTGAGTATACGTACACATTTATCGATAACTGTGTATAAATATTGCTTTTGTTTTAAACAGATCATTAATAACCTTGGTCCTTTGGAACTGATTCTTAATACTCCTAGCCATCATCGGGTTCATCATGGTAAGGAAATTTGACCTTTTTTCTCCTCATTCATTTCTTTAAAAATACTATTATTTTGTACCTTTTCATCACAATTATTCAACATAGTCACCATTCAGTGTATAAATAGGTATCATGTCTTTCATTGTACCTGGACAAGCCTCTTTTCCAAAGCAATGATTGAAGGGGAAAAAAAATCTTGTTTGGATTTTCCTTTTTGTCTAGATCTCCTTAGTTGTAGTGGAAAACAACTTAACCAGCTGAGGGGATACACACTTTCTATGTTGAAGGTACCACCTGACCCAATGTTGAGGGTCATTCCTATATACAACCAGAAAGTCTCTGGTCTTGAAAATTGTTGCGATTTCAGGAAAGCCTAATAGGCAGAAATTGGCTTTTTGCCTAAATTCTGTGAACTGCATTAGCATGACAGAGAAAAAAAAATCCCATGTGACTAGCGCTTAAGGTTTAAAGATACCAGCATAAGACATAATAGAATTGTTTACGTGTGTGCACCAAAAGACCTGTATAAGAATGTGCATAGCAGCATTTTATGTAATGGAAAAAATAGAGATAAAATTCAAATGCTTATTGCAGTAGAACAGATAAATTTGTAGACTTTTCATATAATGGGGAATTACATACCAAAAAAAACATGTCCAAACTGTTGCAACTTGTGATGGCCTGAATACATCTTACATACATAGTGCTGAGAAAAGGAAGACAGTAATAAAATAATAAATACTGTTGTTCTGTTTTCATAAGTTTGCAGGCATCGCAGGCAGCGCTGGAACACTGCAGACCTGCCTTCCCAAGGGGTGGGTTCCTTTCTGCCTGGCAGGGAGAAGAGCAGAAACACAAGTCCCATCATCTCCCTTCAAAAAGAAGAGAAGTGGGTGGGGTCAGGCTGCACATGCTCAGTTTCCTCTTCCAAACTCCACATACATTCCTGGTCCCAAGGAGAATTGTTAGCTAGAAGCTGGAGAGACTAAGAGTGTTATACTCTTGGGGCTCCCTTCACAGTGAAGGAAACATAAGCAGTGGAGAAGAATAAATCTATACTGAAGAAGAAATAGTTGCTAGTGTTCTCTGTTTAGCTTCAGAGCACATTCCCACTCCTGTTGTTTTATGTTCGCATCTCTTACCCTCAGTGTTATTATTATTTTTTTTAATGTTTCTTTATTTTTGAGAAAGACAGCTTGAGTAGGGGAGGAGGAGAGAGAGGGGGAGACACAGAATCCAAACCAGGCTTCAGGCTTTGTCAGCAAGAGCCCTATGTGGGGCTCCAACCCAGGAACTGCAAGATCATGACCTGAGCCAAAGTTGGTCACTCAACCAGCTGAGCCACCGAGGCACCTCTTACCCTGAGCATTATTAATGTTTTGGGCCAGATAGTTCTTCACTTGGAGGTGGGAGGTTAGGAATGGGGCTACCCTTTGTATTGTAGGATTTTGGTTTCTGCATACTAAGTGCAGATAATATCCCCTCCCAGTTGTGACTCTCAACAAATTCTCCAGACATTTCCACATGTCCCCTGAGAAGCAAGATGTTCTCTCCTCCAACTAAGAACCACTGTTTAGCCCATATATAGCAATGGGTTGTGCATTTGTGTAGCCAGACCCACACTACTTTTGGACTGGAGAGGTTGTCCTGTGTGTCTTCACTTTCAAACATATATTAATGTATATAGAAGGCATGCAAAGAAATGACACATGAAGACAGTTGAATTTGTTGGAGCAGTGGCTTGATAGGTTAATATTTTTCCTTTGATTTATACTTATGTGAATACAGGGGTACATATTTAAGCACTTTTTTTATTATTAAAGAAACAATGCCCGTTCATGCTCTGTCTCTCTCTGTCCCAAAAATAAATAAACGTTGAAAAAAAAATTAAAAAAGAAAAAAAAAAGGGGCGCCTGGGTGGCGCAGTCGGTTAAGCGTCCGACTTCAGCCAGGTCACGATCTCGCAGTCCGTGAGTTCAAGCCGCGCGTCAGGCTCTGGGCTGATGGCTCAGAGCCTGGAGCCTGTTTCCAATTCTGTGTCTCCCTCTCTCTCTGCCCCTCCCCCGTTCATGCTCTGTCTCTCTCTGTCCCAAAAATAAATAAACGTTGAAAAAAAAATTTAAAGAAACAATGCCCAACTATTTCATTTTAAATTATAATTTGAATACTTTGGAAGAAAAATATATATGTTTTGAGTTAATAGTTAATAAAAATAATTAAGGGTAATTTAATTTTCACTTATGTCTTTCATGATTAAAATAAATAGTAAAGTCTCAGTCTAAGTAGAAATTTTTTTTTTCCTGGAAAAGATTCAGAGAGAAGAGGTAGAGATAGCAACTCATTTCAAAATTTAAAAAATCAACCAAATGCGAATACACATATATTATTTATCTTATTCTCTATTGCCTTTTTCTGGGCCATTTAATTTTTTTTTTCAACGTTTTATTTTTATTTTTGGGACAGAGAGAGACAGAGCATGAACGGGGGAGGGGCAGAGAGAGAGGGAGACACAGAATCAGAAACAGGCTCCAGTCTCTGAGCCATCAGCCCAGAGCCTGACGCGGGGCTCGAACTCACGGACCGCGAGATCGTGACCTGGCTGAAGTCGGACGCTTAACCGACTGCGCCACCCAGGCGCCCCAAGGGCCATTTAATTTTTAATTATTACTCTTTGATAGTCTTTTTTAAAAAAAATTTAATGATTATTATTTTTTTTTTTAAAGAATTTTCAACGTTTATTTATTTTTGGGACAGAGAGAAACAGAGCATGAACAGGGGAGGGGCAGAGAGAGAGGGAGACACAGAATCGGAAACAGGCTCCAGGCTCTGAGCCATCAGCCCAGAGCCTGACGCTGGGCTCGAACTCATGGACCGCGAGATCGTGACCTGGCTGAAGTCGGACGCTTAACCGACTGCGCCACCCAGGCGCCCCTTTAATGATTATTTTTAAGAGAGAGAGAGACTATGCATGCGGGAGTGGGGAGGGGGCAGAGAGAGAGGAAGACACAGAATCTGAAGCAGGTTCCAGGCTCTGAGCTGTCAGCACAGAGCCCGATGCAGGGCTTGAACTCATGAACAGTTTAATGATGACCTTAGCTGAAGTTGGGAGCTTAACTGACTGAGCCACCAGACACACTACTCTTTGATAGTAAAAAGTAAAATTTTAAAAAGTAAAATTGCTCAGAATTATGCCAGATTTCTAAACAACTGGAAAATTAAGAGCAAAAACATTTTTTTAAAAAATTATGGGATCGAGGACCGCATCCTACTTGGCACTGGGTATGGAGCCTGCTCGAGATTCTCTCTCTCCCTCTCCCCTGCCCCTCCCCTGTATGCACACACACATTGTTTCTCTCTCTCTTTTTCTCTCTCTCTCTCACTCTCTGAAAAAGAAATCTGGGGAAATTCCAAATATATGTAGTTTTAAGGAATTCTCTGGTCATTTTGGTAAAATTAACTCAATAGGAAAAAAATAAAATAAAAGCAATTTACTTAGCAAATAATCTAATGTTGTCAGTGAAAAGAGATTCTTAGGAAAATCATTTTGTTGCATAAGTCTTAATTTTGTGAATGGGTTCTAAAATACAATAAGATGTTTCAAAAGTATAACTTCATTTTTCAAAACCTTTTTTTTTCTTTTAATATTGTGTGTCATAGGCAGAAACCGTTATTGCATTGACAAAAATTATGCTGGCGTTCTTATTATATGGGATAGAATTTTTGGTAAGTAAAATATATGTGAATATAAAAATATTAACTTACCTCCTAAGCTCATAGAAAGTCAAAGATCATATCCTTAATGTTTATCTTCCAGGGACATTCGAGGCAGAAAATGAAAAAGTTGTATATGGTCTAACGCATCCCATTAATACATTTGAACCATTCATGGTGCAGGTAATGTAATTGATTTTATTATTTCTGAATTGGTTATATCCTTTCACAAATTTTATAGCTAAAATAAAGATCAGTTGTTGAAAAGTGAAAGTACCTCACACTATCCTAAAAAGAAAAATTTTTTTTAACCATAAAAGAAGCTAGAAGTAACTCTGACACTCAGGCAAAATCTTGAATTAACTTGGGCAAAATGTGTTTGAAAACAACTCATTTTAAGAACCTTTAAGTATTCCTACTACAGAGAATTTTTTTCAAAAATACCCCTTCAAGCAAACATATTCTTTCTCAGAATAGACCTGAAATATATTCATGGATTCAGAAGGAACAGTAGTAAATGCATTATAAAGGCTGATACCACAGTAAGAAAAATATTTGCTTCAAGGCCGCATGACTCTGGTTAGAAATTCAACATGAGGCCTTTGCCCTATTCTACTTGGACCTAAATGTCAGGAGCTATTACGAGTTGGTTAGGTCTGCACATTACCTCACCTGCTAAGACTTGTAGCCCCAGACCAGTTTTCTGTTAGACATGTGGTATTGGTTGTTCACTGATCTCAATGGCTGGCACTAGAGAAATGAGGAATGTCTGTGAAGCTCCGATCCGTCAGCAACAGAGCACCACAAACACTCCTGGGGTTAGGGACTAGCAAATGAGAAAAAGATAAGAATGCTTGAGAAGCTGAAGAGGTCAGGCAGTGACAGCTCTGTACATAGAACCAGGATTATAGCATTCGGGAAGGGCGGTAATTACAGGTTCCTGTCAGGTCTGCTCTCTGATCCTATTTCTTAAAAGTTTTTAAGGAAGTTAAAATAACAAAATAAATGGGCATTTCTTGAGCTTTTACTATGTACAGGGTATTGCTAGCAGCTCAGCATGCGTATTTAATGAAACTCTTACTCAAACCTTATGACATAGAGATACTTTTTAATCCTCGTTTTTTAGTGGGTGAGGCTGAATTTCCCAGGATTTAAATAATTCAACCAGCCATACACAGCTTGTCAGATTCAGACATAACCAAGGAGTGTGGCAGGCCAAGCCCAAGACTTGCTTAACTCAATTTAACTTTTACACTGTAGTGCCTCTTCATAGAAAATGCCGTCACAAATTGCCTCCACTTTTCAAATGAATGGTGTTTTTATCAAGTGAGAAAAGCTGATTATTCATTTTCTTCCTTCTCAACTGTAGGCCAGCTCTGTCTCTCTGCCTTTCCCTGTCTCTGTGTTGGGCATTCCTAAAGTTATATCCCTCAGGAGAATATTAGCAAATATTTCAGAGTACTTTCTTAATAAACTTTATATAATTGAAATTAATTTAAAAGTAATACATTGAACTACCTTTTCACTTGGTATAGTCTTATCTCTATAATAAGGACATTAAAAGCTTGGTCTTTGTCCTTTGGAAAGGAGCCTTTGAAACTTCTTGTGCATATGAATCATGCAAGAATCTTACTAAATTTAGCCCAGATTCTGTTCACTGGCTCTGAGGTGTGTCCAAGATTGTGTATATCTAACAAGCTCCCAGGAGCTGCAGAACCTGTTGTTTCCCTCTGAACCTTAAGTAGCAAGGATATGGGAGCGTACACTCCTGATGAGGGCAAGGGGATCATTGCTGAGACAGATGAGAGGCTGAAAACCGCACAACACTAGCAGCACAAGGAGTTAGATGACAGGATTTGGGGAAACAAAAATCAGATGATTAGACTTTTTATGAGCTGATGTTGAATCTGTGTCAGGTTCAGTTTCCCAGGCCTCTGTCCTCATGTAAAAATTTCCTTATCACAACTGTGTACAAGACATAGGCTTCTAGACTCTCACTTACATTGTCAAAAATGTCATATTGGCAACGTTGAGTGAATTAGGAATTCTTGAACCTACAAAAACGTATACTTACTTTCACTGGTATTCCTTTATATTCAGCTAAATTTCTCACCTTTCCCTCAGATGTATCAAAAGCAACAGAGGATGACCTCCACTAGGTGGAGAGGGATTTGTCCCCCCTGTATATTGGGTATAGGACATTCACTTTGCTCTCATTTGGAGTCCAGGACTTTAAGGGCATTGGAAGGCAAATAAGTGGGAAAGTACTCCTTATTTTATTTTATTTATTTTTTTTTTAATTTTTTTTTTCAACGTTTATTTATTTTTTGGGACAGAGAGAGACAGAGCATGAACGGGGGAGGGGCAGAGAGAGAGGGAGACACAGAATTGGAAACAGGCTCCAGGCTCTGAGCCATCAGCCCAGAGCCTGACGCGGGACTCGAACTCACGGACCGCGAGATCGTGACCTGGCTGAAGTCGGATGCTTAACTGACTGCGCCACCCAGGCGCCCCAAAGTACTCCTTATTTTAAAAAGTCACCGTGTATTTCTCATGGCTATGTCTACAATGAGACCAATGAAATGTTGTCAGTTTTCAAAATAACAGATCAGATAAGTATATTAATATATGTTATAATTCCTAAGCACAGTAAGTTTTGTATTATTATTATTATTATTATTATTATTATTATTATTATTAAGCCCCAGTGAAAATTTCCATCTGGAATTTCTATTCACTTTAAAATCTGCCCCACTAAACCCTACATTGTTCATTAATTGCTTCAGATTACTTATTGTAATGTTTCAAGCAATTTTAAAACCAGTTTTATAATCCTAGCAGTTTAAATTTTTTAACAGACAGTGAAAATGCCAATGAGACCACAAATTCCCATAGAGCCAAAACTTCTTTGTACGTTAATTTTTTACTTCACTTCTAATAGAACTCATTTCTAGCGTCTGTAGCTGATGTACAACCTCTAGGACTATTTTTAACCTATGATGCATTATTATCACATGTATGGAATATATGTCTAATTACCCTAATGTCTAATATTTACTGAGTACTTCTCATGCGTGAGCATACTTTTAAGTACTGCACATGTCAAATGTGTTATTTAAAGAATGTGGATTCCTGCTAAAAGATGCAGAAATGGCTTTGAATATGTTTCCTTAAGTATGATATGATTGTCTATAACTCAATACAGCAAATAAAGGGCTATTTTTAATATTTGTGTGTTTCTGTGTTCAACTTTAATATCCATTTAGCAAGACTCTAGAAAGAATATCATTAGATGCGGATGTAGAGTTCACAAGGTGCTGGTTAATTCCATTGGCAGCAAAGCTGTTAACTCATTTTTTTTCTATTGTGCTCTTTTCTAAATAATTGTCCTCTTCTTTAACTTCGAAATTAAATTTTGTGGCACTTCAGAAATATTGACAAGAACACACTTAAAGGACACAGAATGAATAGAATGAATTACAATTTGGAATGCAACTGCACATTAATCTACATTAACCACATTACACATAACCTGTATATTACAGAAAAAAATATACAAATGTTATTGAATAGTAAATAAAGAAAATAAAATGTATGATTAGTTGTACTTAATATTTTTGTTATGAGTTTTTCTTTTTTTTTTTTTTTTAAATAAGCTGTATTTTTGTTCTTCTAGTGCCACCATTTAGTTTACATATGGACTACATTCTGGGCCACACCTGGATTCTTCAATAAGTTTTCTGTCCTATTTAAAGGACCAGGATGGAGTCCAGGTAAACCAAGACTTGGACTAAGTGAAGAAATACCAGAGGTAAATAGAGTTCATGTTGGTGATGGTAAAGATTAGTATCATATCGTCAGGTCGACAGCCAGCCTGTATGTATGTCGACTTCATGAAGATCTGAAAAAAAAGATGTTCCCTTCGGCAGATACAGCCCTGTGGTGCATAACTTACTGAGTAGGTACCACCTAGGGGCGGATAAGAGGAGGGCCTTCTCCCAGGATGACACTGCCTCTTACTGGGGAGCCTGGTTCGGAGGCAGAGCAGCAGAGGCTAGGTTTCAGATCCACTCAAACCTACAGCAAAGAAGCTTTATGTAGTGCAAAAACTACACAAACGTATGTTACTGGGTCACAGAATCCTAAAACATTAGAGATGGAGCCTTAAAGATGCTTCTTTCATTTTGTTCATGAAAGAATGAAAAGATGGTCAACACCACTAATCATCAGGGAAATGCAAATCAAACCCACAATGAGATATCACCTTACTCTTGTTAGAGTGGCTAAAATCAAAAAGACAAGAAATAACAAGTCCTGGTGAAGATGTGGAGAAAAAGAATCCCCGTATCCTGTTGGTGGGAATTTAAATTGGCACAGCCAATGAATGAAGGGGAGTAGGAGGTACAGACTTACAGTTATGGGATGAATAAGTCACAGGAATAAAAGTCACAGCATAAAGAATATAGTCAATGATATTGTAATAACAGTATACCTGGATAGATGGTAGCTATACTTGTAGCAAACATAGCATAATGTATGAATTTGTCACATCACTAAGTTGTATACCTGAAACTAATGTCACATTGTCTGTCAACTATACTGAAATTAAAAAATAAATAAATAAATAAAGTCTCTAGAATGGAAGGTCAAAAGCCACACCAAGATGATGTGGTTATTAGATTAGATCATAACCTTATTCATTCTGAGGTACAGCAGTAGCATTAAATTCAGAAATCACATTAAACCCCCAAAATAAGTGAGGTAGAGATTTAAAACCCTGGAAACCAAATGAAAAATTCAATTTCAGTCTGGAATTCTTATAGAGATGAAAAAAAGGATTTTCTTTTCAACCTTTCAGGATATATATTGTGGTTCCTTATTAAAATAACTGTCATTAATAGTAACCTGAAAGCAACAGAAAGGGTAAGCTATTGTTGGTTTCAAAGATAATTGTAAGTATAAAATTAGCCAACATTATAAGGAAATAATATCTTTTTTTATTTTAATATTGTTATTTTTTAAAACTCTTGATCCAAATGAGGATGTTTTTTCATCCAGTTATGGAAGCTGCTTTGCTGAAATTTCCCAGATATTTTTAGTTATGTTCAAAATCAGTTATGTAACAATGAGCTAATCTGATATAGATGAAAATAATTTGCTTTATTTCAGCTCTAAAAAGTTTAGTTTGCTGTGATCCATTTATTATTTTTTCTATTTTTCAATAGATAATCCAAAGTGAATACTCTGAAGTCATATTTATGCCTAAATTTGCATTATAAAAGTAGAGTTGTGGCATTTTTTGGAAACTCCATAATTTAGGAAAGTTGTTTCCAATAATGTAATATTTCCCTTTCAGGCATGATTATCTCCACTACTAAAAATCACCTTCCATTTTTTTCTTTTTCTTTACTTTCATGTATAATCCTGGACATATTTCTGTATTCATATTTTTATGTTCATTTTAGTTGTATTTGTCATCAGTACATGTTGCTGAATCAATTCTTATACCAGTTTGTTATAAAGCAGACTAAATCATAATCATGATGCTTCTGAAATGAAAAACAAGTTTCTGAACTTTTATGTTTTTCTATCAAAATGAAAAAGAATGTGAGTAATTTTGGGAAAAAAAAAAAGTAGCAAAGCTTTTCCTTTCTTTTACACATCTTCTCTTTACTTGGTGTGAGTGTCAATGAGTAGAATAAGCCAGGGAGCAAAATAAAGCTTCTTTCTTGTCTTCCTAGGTCACCGGGAAAGAAGTTCCCTTTTCATCATCGGTGTCTCATCTATTGAAGATATATGCAGTTGTACAGTTTGCTTTGATGCTAGCATTTTATGAAGAGACCTTTGCAGATAAAGCTGTAAGTAAAATTTTGTGAGAAAATTATGTCACTTTATCTGAAAATGAAAATTAACTCCCCATTTTATAGTTGTGCTCTATTCTTTTCTGTAATTTCTACTTTAATATTGGCGCTATCTCCTGTTTAAACAGGTAAATTATTTTTTTCTAGACTATTAAGTATAAATTAGTTATACCCAAAATGTTCCTGTGTAGACTGTCTATTGAATTATATGCTATTGATATTGACTTGGCTTTGGGGAGGCAGAATAGAAAGTCTTCCTTGAGAATTTTTAACCACAAACCAACTCTCATTCAGATATGGGTCTGGGATTTATACTAACCATCAATTTATAAACCTAAACTAAGAATTTAATTTAAAGTGTTCTCAGATTAGGTCTCATGTGTCTAAAAGACCCATGTTCAAAGCATGCTTGGAGCAATCCCCTTAAACCCAAGTGTCAGAGTATTCCCACAGATAAAGTTCCAATGATTATGAACTCAGTTAAAAAGCACAGGAACATTCTGGGAGAAAGCAAGCCATCATGACAAAGCATTAGCAGAAACAACAAACAACAGACCCAAACTCTCAAAAACAACAGATGTTAGAAATTGAAGGAGAATATAAATGTAGTAAATTTAGTATGTTTGAAGATACAGAAGATGACATTAAAAAGAAATTAAAATTATGAAAATCTAAAAAGCAAGACTATCAAAATGATAAGGCACATTTAATAATCACATTAAATTTCTAGAACACAAAGATGTGATAAGATATGAGAAAGTCAATGATCTATTTAAGAATTTAAAGCCAAATCAAGAGAAAATTAGTGTATTAATAGAGTCATCCGTTATTTTTTTTAAAAAAAAACCATTATATAGTGATAAAAGACAATGAGATAAAAATAAAACATGACAAGTTATCTTCATACATAAAGAATAGTGTGGAAAAGTCCAAAAAAGATGCAAAAATCCAGAAAAAAATTTAAATGAATACAAATTGGATCAGTAGATCATGAATTCAAGAAAAATAAATTACTTTTTTTCAAAGAACAAATTTGTGCTATTTACAGATATCAGTTTTTAAAATGCTATATGTAATAGAAATTATCAAATAATATATGTGGAAAAAATGGGTACACTAGAGGGTTATTTTTAATAATTTAGTATAAAACCCTACGGAATCATTCTTAATAATTACATACCATTTTATTATTCCTAGTCTGGTAATGCCACTGGAACAATTACAAATACTCCATACATCTTCTACCAGTGAATTACAAGAAAGAAGTCTACTTGAAGTAGGTTATTGAGTGTGTTAGGTGGGACTCACTGCTTGTATGTGACAGATGCTCAACCCAGGGTAAATTTGTTAACTCCTATAACTGAAGAGTGCGGACTATTTCTTCTTCAGGCAGTGCTGATGCAATGAGTCAAATAATGTTACCAGGAGCTTTCTCATTTTTCTTTGTAGCTGTGCTTTTCTCAGTGCAGATTCTCCTATAGACTCAGCCTTCATGGTGACAAGATGGCTACCAGCAGCTCTAGCTTTAAATGCCACCAAACAAAGAACTGCAGAAATTAAGGACACAAGTTGGAGTCTGATGTTATGGTTTGGTTCATCTGGTTGTCCCTGAACCAGTCAGTGTTATTATTCCATTAATGGGAGAACAGGGTCTACTCCACAGGATACTCATGGTCAGTGAAGAAGAAAGAATGGCTTGAAAGAAAATTTACTAGATGATAGTATATAGGAAAAAGGAAATAAAATTGAGTAGACAAAAGTAACAAATGTTAGATATCTATAAATCCTTCTCACTGATAAATATAAATATATGATTTAAATTTTTTTTCAAAAAAATGTGCTTTAAACACTTACAAAATACGTGATAATATATAAACTTTCTTGCAGGATACCTTCACTTAAATTGTCTATGGCATGAGTGTCTTTTAGATATCTGCTGCTCTGAGAAACAGAATATCCAATTAAATATGTCTTAAATATAACTGGAAATTTAGAGGCAAGTGTTCCTGGGATTTGTTAGTTCACCAGTTCAGACATGCAGAGCTTCCAAAAAGTCTTCTCTATAATTCTCTTGACTTTCATCTTCATAAGATAATTACAGAAACTTCAGGCATCCTGTATTCACAGGCAGCAAGTTCACTTCTTCTAGAACATCTTGTAAATTTCATTTTATTGAGGAAAGAGGAAAAAAAGCCCCAGAATATTTCCCAGCAAATATTCTTTCATGTCTCATTATTCAAGACTAATTCACATGTCCACACTGAACCAATAACTAATACCAGCTCATGAATTAACCATGAATGAATTATACCAAGCATAATTTATTCCCTGGGGATAAAGAGCTCACTTTCCCCTTGAGCACATTACTTCCTTATACCTGCACAAAATCAGCATAGTATTAGAACAGAAGAAATGGCAGATATTTTCTGGCTGAGCAACCAATAGTGTGTGTCTGGGTATTCTGCTAATAAAATAGATTTACCAAAAGTAATTATAGCCATTACTAGATTATATATTAAGGAAGGCCCATTTTACCTTTTATCATTATTGAAAGAATTTACCAGTTGGTATTATTCATACATGTTTGTGTTTTTTTGCATTAAAAATTAATAACCAAACACTGTTACAAGTAGTGACAATAGATAAGTTCATATGTACTCTTTGTCCAAAAACAATGACTTTTAAAAACCTACAGGAAAATATTTAATAGACTTTACTGATTATAACAAAAAAACAATGAATTCTAGTTTCCATTTTGTTATCTTAGTTTTTTTACCTAAACAATTACTGAAATATGTATGTATTCATAGAGTTTTCCATGGTTGAATGAAACCAGAAGAAAAGCTACATCATCCACATCTAAATATCTAACTCTTGATGTATGTATCACTGTCGAGCATAGTTTGTGTTAATCGAACTTTTTTTAGTTGCACTAAACAAAATCCCAAAATAAATTATACCAATTCATAGAAACACAATTAGGAATTTACCCATTTTGAGGGCACATGAGTGGCTCAGTCGGTTAAGGTCTGACTTCGCCTCAGGTCATGATCTTGAGGTTCTTGGGTTCAGGTTCTGTGCTGTCAGCTCGGAGCCTGGATCCTGATTCAGAATTTGTGTCTCCCTCTCTCTCTCTGTCCCTCCCTCACTTGCACTCTATCTCTCTCTCTGTCTCTCAAAAATAAGTAAACATTGAAAACAATTAAAAAATAAATTTATCCATTTTGATTTTTAAATAGAAACTCTTAAATTCACCAAGAGATTTCAGGGTATATGCATGAGTGAGTACTTCCTGGGCAGAAATGAGGCCAGCCCCGGTGTATATTAAAAGATTCAACTTATAGCAAGGCATCACAAGATTTTTCTGCTGCCATAAAAAACAGAAACTCGTATAGATATATTGACAAAGAGAAATGCTAAGTGTTGAAATCCTTCTCAGACTGAAATTAGAGTTGGAAATAGCTTCATTCCTGACACAAATTAATTTTGAAAGGTGTATTTGCTTGTTTCCCACACATGTTTTTCTTTGCTAAAAACATGCTGTGCAACTAGGAAAAAAAGGTTGCTTATTTGCAAGATTCTGTAGTGCCATTCTCGTCTCAGGGATGTTTAAAAGCATATGAAGACATTAACATCCAACAGCAATATTTTTTTTCCAGATTCACTGTAGCCAATAATCACATAGAAAAGTTGTGGCTGACTTGTAATTGGGGGCCCTGCTGTGGTCCCACAGCCTTTTCTGTTTATGCATATACCAGAGTAGATAAATACTTACTTGTTTTATGTGTGCAAGTTCTGTATAAATAACTTTGGGAGTCAAAAAAGCAATTTGATGGCCACCACAAAGGTGTAAAAGGCACATTCCTTTCTTGCTGAAACTTGAAATGCATACATTTAAATATATAGTGTTTGGTTTAGTGATATGACCCACAGACTTCTCTGTTGATTTTGGTTTAGTAATGCTTGGGAAATCAATTCCTTAGCTGCCAGGGTCCAGTTCATGGGGTGATATCATGAATACACGTTTGAAATGAAAATATGGACACACTAGCATGTTTCCAAAGTAAAACTGTAAAAGCAATGCTATCCTTTCAAATAATAGACACACTCAAAAGAATTTGAATATTTAACAGTCTTATAATAGAATGTGTAATAAAGTTACTGCATATAGGTTTTAACAGATTATTTGATGATATATTTCAAGTTAATGAGGCATCTGAGAATATCCAATATAAATTTGGAAACAGATTTTTATAGTTTTGAATTCCCCTGTATGCTGTATTCTGTAAAATATTATGGGGACTACAGTTTTGTAACTAAAGTTTTCATGTTGACATATTTTAAGAGACTCTTTGAATAAAGTCGATATATTTAATTGTACTCTTGTATTACAGTGTCACTTGCACAAATTAGATCTAGCTTAGGTCTTACATGAAATCTCTCAGGTCAGTATCCAGTGTCTAATTTCTTCTTCCAGTGCAGTCCACTGAGATTTAATTTAATTTCCTAAAGTTTTTAGGTGGTAACTGAAGTAATGTGAAAAAAAGAAATGTGAGCCAAAATGAGCATCAGTTATAACTGAAAGCTATGAAATAATGTAATGTGTGTGTATTAAAGGAAGGATATTTTAAAAAACTACCTGTCTGATGAACATAAGCTTCAGGAACTTAGAAAAGTGCTCATTGCGAGTTCCAATGAAAAATATAATTTTTCTACACTAAATTGTATTATAATTGAGAAATCACACATTAAAAACATAATTTACATTAAATAGTGAAATATTAACTATGAAATTGAACATATCTTCATATTATTAGTATTGTCTCAAAATTTGATCACTATTAGGTAGCTCCTTTAATACTAATAATAAATCCAATCATAAGCTTCTTATAATTTGAATTAAGAGCCTAGTTTTATTTATGAAAAATGTGTAAAAATTAGACATTTTAACTCAACTTTGGAAACTCAAAGTCTAAATACACAGTTCTGAGGAGTCATATTTTCTTAATAAAAGAAATCCTCATGAAAAGAAAATTTGTCTGAGACTGTCCTTTAACATTTCCTGTTTTTTTTGTGTGTTTTGGGGAATAACTGAAAGAAATATAGCTTATATTTCCATTTATTTCTTAGTGAAAAAAATAATAAGAGTTTTCTATCACAAGTATAGCGAAAGTTGGTGTACAGATTTCAGTGAGATCTTGAAGCAAACACTGATAATTTAGAGTAGTTTCAATGATCCCCCAAATGGTTTTACTGAACAACTAAGAAAGATATCGTGTCAAAATAGATCTCTTCCAGCAACTGTTGTGTGACCTTTCATTCTGAGGTTGCTCACCCTGGGATTAATGATTAACTGATACTCAGTCAAGACCCTTCTGTCTTCTCTACCCAGTGCCCAGTGAGGTTATCCAGCCTGGCCATGAACTATTGCCAGTCCTTAGTAAGCTCTAATATTACAAGCTCTACTAATCCTTCTCTCACCTCCATGGTTTTCTCCTATGCATGGTCTTGTATACTGGACTCGACTGGCACTTTCTGTGGATTTCTACAGCTTCTGGAAGGTGGAGCCCACAGTCACAGATTGGGTGAGGCAGACTAGCAGCTGTGCCAGCAAACCCAGTCTGCTGCCTTCACATCACAAGTCACAAAGGTTTAAGTATTAGGCCATTCTGACCTCATTATAACAACGTTTGGGAAGAGAAGCATTTTGAATCAAAATAATTACTTTAGTGGTTCTTCTCAGACACCTTTTAGACAAACTCCTAAAAGCGTACTACCTTGTTAGAATCCCAAAATCCAGACATCTTCATTTTGAAGTCCTTTGAAAAAAAAATCATAGAAAATATTATCAAAGCATTTTTGATGAAACAACAAAGTTTTAAAAAAGAATTTGTTTACATAGAGGCATAGGAGTATTTTATGACACAGCATATGAAGCCGATACCTCCCTCTGTGAGATTTGTCAGGTGGGGAAGTATGAAAGGTAGTTATGTTGATCAACAGTGTTTTTCCATGTAATGTTAACAGGGTGATATCCCCAGTCAAGAAGCAAAAAGCTTTCTTCTTTATATTTGTGAGCAGAGGAAGGATTCCCACAGCTCATTGATTATGCAGTTTGCATCAAACATGTAATTCTACTAGAATTCCTATGTAATTAATGCTGCTTCTGAGATGTTTTTTTGTTTTTGTTTTGTTTTGTTTTGTTTTGTTTTGTTTTTTCCTTAAAAGTAAGTTGCACAGAAGTAGAGTTTTTCAGGCATACAAATTTGTACAGTGACTGCTGCACTAGGAAACTTCAATGGAAATAAGGGCAACTGAACTGCTGACTTGTAAGATAACTTTTAAAAAGGAAAAATAATTCCTTGCTTGATAAAACTTTCATAGTTATGGTCTTATTCGTATGTTTTTGTGTTTGTGTGTGTGATAAAAACTTATAATGCATTCAGAGGTTAATTTAGAATAATTCCATCTTAGCATTTTAGGACAGCAATATTTTACATAAAAGATTTACCAGTAGTGGAATGTATGAAATGAGATTTAACCCAATGAAAAATAAAGTTTTATTTGTTATAAAAAACGAACAGTCTTTAAGTCATTTCACATATTGTTTAAAACACCGGAGTCTAACTGTTTATGGTCAAAGCCTATCCATCCTATTTTATGTGTTTGTTAGTTTTTTTCCCTTTTTGCTCTAGTATAGCTGGCCTATGATCATATAATCAGGGATTAAAGCAGTATGTTTTCTAGGGTAGAGATTTTGTCCATCTTGATCACTTTCTTAAACTCATACCTACTATGATGGCTAGCACACGCTCAATAAACATTTATGAAATGAATATGTAGAAATTAGATATAACTAATTGATTATATGCCTTAATTAGCTTATCAAATGATGCTCTATGGAAAACCTTAGAAGTTAAATAAAGAAGTGGACTCTTGTCTTTAGGACAATTCTGTTCTTTAAGGAATGAAATAAATATTAAAGGATTTAATATTTAACATATTTAACACTTTGAAACACTTAATATATGATATGAAATTATTAATATTAATTTATGAAATACCAAATTTTAACTCATTTAATATAATTTAATTTTAAGAAACTAAAACACTGATAGGAAATTATATATTTAATGTTATAAAGTGTTAAAGTATTGACTAAACCAATTGATAATTTAAGAAATTATTAATATCAAAGGCATGGACATTAAAACAAAAATATAATAAAATATTCACTCATTTGGTCAGTCATTCAAGAAAATTATTTGAGTACTGACTATGTGCCAGGAAATGTTCTAGATGCTTGAGATATAACAGTGAATAACAAAACATAACCTCTAATGGAGCTTACATTCTAGTGGGGTGGGACAGACAACAAAAACAAAAGAATGGACAAACCTACAATTGTATAGAAATGATAAGTGTATAAATGTATAATTGTACACAAGTGTTGTATGGAGAACAATATAACGAATAAGGTTATAGATGATTATGAAAAAGTGCTATTTTATATATGACAGACAAGGATGTCCATTTGAATAGTACCTCAGTGAAATGAAGGAATGAATCCTAAGGATCCCTGGGGAAAGTTGTTCCAATAGAAGCAACAGTAAATAAAACAGACTTTAGTGGAAAGGATGCTTGCCATGTTGAAAGGAGAACAAAATTTGTGATATGAAAGGCAGAGAGATTACTAGGGGACAATATGGTAAGGGGATATGTTATATATGGGCCAGAGTAAGGACTTTTGAGTTTTATTCTAAGTAGAAATTGAAGCTCTTGGAGCATTTAGAACATATCCCTTAAACAGCCATTAATCTACTTAAACAGACCTAGTTACTTCTACCACCCTGAAAATAATTTTCTGGCACTTTTGCTGCATTGTCCCAAAGCAGTCATTGCTGAATTCCATGTATCCAAATAGCACTCTATAGCTCTCCACTAAAACATTCTGGTGTCCACTGAGCTTTCCCGCTTATATCTGATACCTACCTAGTCCCCATACTCCAAAACAAATCGATATTTTTTATTCATATTTTTGATTACTCATCAATACTCGTCTAGAAAACTATTGTTTTGGAAGCTTTTAAATCCCTTTCAATTCCGGGTACCATCCAAGTATACGATACTGAATAGAGAGGTGTTATAAGTTGGCTGTGAGGTCAGGCTTCATGTATAAGGCAGTGTGGAGAGGGGGTATTGGACAGGAACAGTGTTTGTGATTGATGGCTTTTGCTTACTGTTTAAAACTGTGGACAGATGCAGTTTTTGTAGGTATATATATTAGTTAATAAATGAGTTGAAATTACCTCTAGGTATTTCATGAAAAAGCAGAGAAAGAGTGTTTGCATGTTTTGATAACTCTATTAGCCACTTTGCTGTGTCACACTTCTGGTGTTCTCATTAAGATGCAACATAAACACCATCAGTGAGTAGGGGAATCATTCAAGGGGTGTGCGTCCAACTTCTTGCTTTTACAGATCCACTCTCACATGAAAACAGTATTTATCTGACCCTAAATATTAGCTCTGCAACCTCTCTGCCCCTGACTGTTTAGGTTTGTTGCTCATATTTATTCCACCATTGTCATACTTTGAGGTCAGGGAAATGTATTTTGAATTTCAGAGGTGTCATTTATTTCTATGTGATGATGGAAAAGTTACCTTATTCATATATGAAGCAGATATAATGATACCTTATCTGTAAGGTTGTTGGGACTAAAGAAAAGAATTGAAATATATGAAACATATAACGTAGAAGCTATAAAATAGTAGATGCTCAATAAACATTATTATTAAATTTTGACATGTAAACAAAATGCATAATTCATTTATAATTATGATTAAAATGTTTTATTACAATAATTGAAAAGATAACCCTTGGCATGTACATAGGAAATCTGTAGATTTCATCAAATATGAATATATATTTGTGCAATATGTTTTATTTATGTGTTGGCACGCATAAACACGTTCTGCTTTAAATATTTTCTGTATTAAAAACAGTGTTGGGTTTGAAACCACAAAGAATTTGTGATAATAAAAATAACTATTGGACTGTGCTATTTATTCATACAAATGTAAGTGATTTCTCCATATGTGGGGCACAGGTGTTTCAAAGAATTATGACAGTCATAACTTTAAAGGAGAATTTTTAGAAAGAATATTTGAAACAAAATAGTTCTGTGGAAGTGTCCACTTGATTCTCCCAAGCGTTCAGCAAGATAATTAAATGACATTAAGGAAACCAAAATGTCTGCTGCATAGTTAGCCTTTTTGAAAAATGCCAGTGACAAATGGTGTAATATAAAATAAAATTTGAGGCTGGTTTTCTTGACAGCTTTAAGTTCTAATGTTCTTTTTGATAACTCTCCTAAAGAATCTTTGGTCTCTGTATTTGCTTGACAGGCACTATCACAAGTTACCCTCCTTCTGAGGGTTTGCTTCATTATTCTGACATTGACCTCCATTGGATTTCTTCTGGATCAAAGGTAAGAAGTGAGATTCTTTCCTTTTGTGTAGTTTATAATGTTGTCTTAAAAATATATGTGAAACTTCAATAGTCATCAACCATTTGTTATTAAAAAATAAAGTTGAAACTATAATTTCACAGTATGTTGTTAAACAGTGTAGTTTATCCAATTTTTAAAATCAAGAATGCATTTACAATCTAAGCCTTTTAAATGAGATTTAGGTTTTTTAAGGTTACTAAAGAAAACTTATAAGTGTAATGAGTAATTTGGCAAAACATAGACCATAACTCTGAGTAATTAATAAAATATGAAACACATTGGGTACTTTTCTTTGCCATTGAACAGTTCACATATATGCCAGAATGTGTGTGCTATGTACTTAAAGTGTATGTCCTTTCCTTCACACAGCATATTTAAAGAATCTTGCTTTAAATACTACCCTAGTGAGAAAATGCATTCACTTGCACAATTTTAAAATGCATTTATGGTAGGAAGTATGTAGAAAAATAACTATTCATTATTACTTAGTATTTATCAAATATTAATATTAATACTGATACCTATATTTATGCACTTAATATGTGCCATGGAATATGTTATTAATTCTTACAACAATGCCCTGAGATAAGAATTACTATAAAGCCCATTTTACAGGCTAAGAAAGTCAGACAGACAGATAGTAAGAGATAGAACACAGTAGAAACCCAAACAATGTGACTCCCAAATTCACGTATTCTACAGTTTACATATGCTGTAACTTGGTGAAAAACTGCAAAACAAAACAAAACAAAACAAAACAAAACAAAACAAAAAAACTCAGTCATTCTTGAGATCTTATCTTTGTTGTAGTGTAATTGTTTAAGTAGGTAACCAATACCATTACTTTCAGGAAATTGTAAAAATAAAAGTCCAGGAAACACATGCTTAATTTATATTAAATATTATGTTACTTTACCAAGGAATGCTTAATTGGTGTTCTGGAATAACAGCAGATTCTGGAGTTTTATCAATCACCAAATCATCAAGATCAAAATGAACATACTGGTTAATGGGATGGTTTAGAACATGCACCTATAAACATTTTTGGGGGGCTCTCTATCCCTACTTTTCTAGACTAGAAGTAAAGTACCTACAGAGTCATGAACTAATAAAATGGAAAAATAGGTCACAGTTCCCTCTGAAATAATTAACCCAGATCCGAAGAATCAGGATCTCACATTTTAAAGATTATAATTCTATTGGTTGCATATACTTATGAGAGGTAGCAATAAGCTAATACCAATAGTATAGTTTTTTGTTTTGTTTTGTTTTAGAGAGAGTAGGCGTTGGGGAGAGGAACACAGGGAGAGAGAGAGAGAGAGAGAGTCTTAAGCAGGATCCACACTCAGTCTGGAGCCTGATATGGGGCTTGATCCCATGACCCTGGGATCATGACCTGTGCTGAAACCAAGAGTCAAACACTTAACCAGCTGAGCCACACATGCACTCCAAGAAAAGAGACTTTAAATCAAGACTGTAACAGGAAACAAAGAAGGGCAGCATATAATAATAAAGGAGACAATAAAGAGGACAATTGAACAATAAGATGTAACAAATGTAAATATTTATGGACCCAACAGGAGAACATTCAAATACATAAAACAAGGGTGCCTGGGTGGTTCAGTTGTTTAAGCATCTGACTTTTGACTTTGGCTCAGTCATGATCTCACAGTTCATGGGGTTGAGCCCCGCATTGGATCCTGTGCAGACAATGCAGAGACTGCTTGGGATTCTTTCTCTTTCCCTCTCTCTCTCCCCTCCTCCACCCATGCTCGCTCTCTTGCTCTCTCTCTCTCTCAAAATAAATAAGCTTTTTAAAAAAATACAAAAAATAATAAAGGAACTAGTTGCTAATAATACGATAATAGTAGGGGATATTAATACCCCATTTACATCAATAGATCATATAAATGGAAAATCAACAAGGAAACAATGGCTTTGAATGACACACTGGAACAGATAGATTTTACAAATGTATTCAGAACATTCCATCTTAAAAGAACAGAATACACATTCTTTTCAAGTGCACATGGAGCACTTTCCAGAATATATCATATATTAGGCTACAAAACAAGCAACAATAAATTGAAAAAAATTGAAGTCATACTATGTACCCATTCTGACCACAATGGTATGGAACTAGAAGTCAACCACAAGAAAAAATCTGCAAAAAACACAAATACATGGAGGTGAAATAATATGCTATAAACAATGAATAGGTAAAGAAATAAAAGAAGAAATCAAAAAGTGCATAGATGGCACAAAAACAGACACTCAGATCATTGGAACAGAATAGAGAACCCAGAAATGGACCCACAAATGTATAGCCAACTAATCTTTGACAAAGAAGGAATGAATATCCAATGGAATAAAGACAGTCTCTTCAGCAAGTGGTGCTGGGAAAACTGGACAGCGACATGCAGAAGCATGAACCTGGACCACTTTCTTACATCATACACAAAAATAAACTCAAAATGGATGAAAGACCTCAATGTAAGACAGGAAGCCATCAAAATTCTCGAGGAGAAAGCAATCAAAAACCTCTTTGATCTTGGCCACAGCAACTTCTTACTCAACACGTCTCTAGAGGCAAGGGAAACAAAAGCAAAAATGAACTACTGGGACCTCATTAAAATAAAAAGCTTCTGCACAGTGAAGGAAACAATCAGCAAAACTAAAAGGCAATCGACAGAATGGGAGAAGATATTGGCAAACGACATATCAGATAAAGGGTTAGTATCCAAAATCTATAAGGAACATATCAAACTCCACACCCAAAAAACAATCCAATTGAAGACATGGGCAAAAGACATGAATAGACACTTCTCCAAAGAAGACATCCAGATGGCCAACTGACACATGAAGAAATGCTCAACATCACTCATCATCAGGGAAATACAAATCAAAACCACAATGAGATACCACCTCACACATGTCAGAATGGCTAACATTAACAACTCAGGCAAAAGCAGGTGTTGGCGAGGGTGCTGAGAAAGACAATCTCTATTGCATTGCTGGTGGGAATGTAAGCTGGTGCAGCCACTGTGGAAAACACTATGGAGGTTCCTCAAAAAATTAAAAATAGAATTACCTTACGACCCAGCAATTGCACTGCTAGGTATTTATCCAAGGGATACAGGTATACTGTTTCAAAGAGACACATGCATCCCAGTGTTTATAGCAGCACTATCAACAATAGCCAAAGCATGGAAAGAGCCCAAGTGTCCATCGATGGATGAATGGATAAAGAAGATGGGATACACACACACACACACACACACACACACACACACACACACACACAATGGAGTATTACTCGGCAATCAAAAAGAATGAAATCTTGCCTTTTGCAACTACGTGGATGGAACGAGAGGTATTGTGCTAAGCGAAATTAGTCAGAGAAAGACAAATATCATATGACTTCACTCATATGAGGACTTTAAGACACAGAACAGATTAACATAAGGGAAGGGAAGCAAAAATAACATAAAAACAGGGAGGGGGACAAAACATAAGAGACTTTTAAATAGGGAGAACAAACAAAGGGTTACTGGAGGGATTGGGGGAGGGGGGATGGGCTAAATGGGTAAGGGGCATTAAGGAATCTACTCCTGAAATCATTGTTGCACTATATGCTAACTAACTTGGATGTAAATTTAAAAAATAAAATTAAAAAAATTAAAAAAATAAATAACAAAGGAATGAAAAAAGTGAATGGAAAGAAATAAATATCAAAACACAATGGTTCAAAACCTTTGGGATGCAGCAAAAGTAGTTTTTAGAGGGAAATTACAGCAATACAGGTTTACCTAAGGAAGCAAGAAAAATCTTAACTAAACAACTTAACCTTGTACCTGAAGGAGTTAGGAAAACAACTATAAACAAACCTAAAACCAGCAGAAGGAAGAAAATAATAAAGATTAGGGCTAAAATAAATGATACAGAAACTTAAAATCAATAGAACAGATCATTGAAGCCAGGTGCTGGTTCTTTGAAAACCCAATAAAATTGATAAACCTCTAGCCAGATTTATCAAGAAAAAAGAAAGGACTCAAATAAAATCACAAATGGGAGAGGAGAAATAACAACCAATACCACAGAAATACAAATAATTATGAAAGAATATTATGAAAAAGTATATGCCAACAAATTGACCAACCAAAAGGAAGTAAATAAATTCCTAGAAACATATAACTTCCTGAAACTGAATGAGGAAGAAATAGAAAATTTGAACAAACTAATAACCAGCAAAGAAATCAAATCAATAATAAAAAAAATTCCAACAGACAAAAGTTCAGGTCTAAGCTTCCCAGGGAATTCTACCAAGCATTTTTTTTTTTTAATTTTTTTTTTCAACCTTTATTTATTTTTTTTGGGACAGAGAGAGACAGAGCATGAACGGGGGAGGGGCAGAGAGAGAGGGAGACACAGAATCGGAAACAGGCTCCAGGCTCTGAGCCATCAGCCCAGAGCCTGACGCGGGGCTCGAACTCACGGACCGCGAGATCGTGACCTGGCTGAAGTCGGACGCTTAACCGACTGCGCCACCCAGGCGCTCCTACCAAGCATTTAAAGAACTAATCCCTATTCTTTTCAAACTATTCCAAAAAAAAAAAAAAAAAAAAAAAAAAAAAAGAAGAGGAAGGAAAGCTTCCAATTCATTCTATGAGGCCAATAGTATTTTGATACCAAAACCAGATAAAGACTCCACCAAAGAAGAGAACTACAGGCCAATATCCCTGGTGAATAAAGATTCAAAAATATTCAAGAAAATACTGGAAACAGAATCCAACAATTCATTAAAAAAATGTTCACCACGATGAACTGAGATTTATTCCTGGATTGCAAGGGTGGTTTAGTATTCACAAATCAATCAACATGACATATCATCTCAGTAAGAGAAAGGATAAGAACCATATGATCATTTCAATAAATTCAGAAAAAGCATTTGACAAAGTACAGCATCCATTCGTGATAAAAACCCTCACAGGTGCCTGGGTGGCTCAGTTGGTTAAGTGTCTGACTCTTGGTTTCAGCTCAGAGCATGATTAATGGTTCATGCTGACAGTGCAGAGCTTGCTTGGGATTCTCTCTCTCTCTCCCTCTCTGTTTGTCCCTCCTGCATACATTCTCCCTCTCTCTCTCAAAATAAAGAAATAGACTTTAAAAAAAGTGTCATAAAGTGATAAAAATAGAGGGAACATACCTCAACATCATTAAGGCAACCTACAAAAGACCTGCAGCTCATATAATCTTCAATGGGGAAAAACTAGGAGCTTTCCTTCTAAGGTCGGGAACAAGACAAGGATGTTCCTCACCACTTGTATTCAGTATAGTACTGGAAGTCCATAGCAATCAGACACAAAAAGGTATAAAATGCACCCACATTAGTAACGAAGAAGTAAAACTTTCAGTATTTGCAGATGACCTAATACTCCATATAGAAAACCTGAAAGACTCCAACAAAAAAACTGCTAGAACTGATAAATTCACTAAAGTCACAGAATACAAAATCTATGTATAGAAATCTGTTGCATTTTTATATACCAATAATGAAGCAGCAGAGAAAGAAATTAAGAAAACATTCCCGTTTATAATTACAGCAACAATAATAAGGTACCTAGTAATAAACCTAATCGAAGATGTGACACAGACATGTATTCTGAAAACTGTATGCTGATGAAATAAATTGAAGATGACACAAAGAAATGGAAAGATATTTCAGGTTCATGCTTTGGAAGAACAAATATTATTAAAATGTCTATATTACCTAAAGCAATCTACACATTCATTGCAATCCCTATAAAAATACCAGTAACTCTTTTTTTTATAGAACAAGAACAAACAATTCTAAAATTTATGTGGAACCACAAAAGGCCTTGAGTAACCAAAGCAATTTTGAAAAACAAAGCTAGAGGCATCACAGTTCTGGACTTCAAGTTATATTACAAAGCTGTAGTGATCAAACAGTATGGTACTGGCACAAAAATAGACACATAGATCAATAGAACAGAATAGGAAACCCAAAAATAAACCTGTAATTGTATGGTCAATTGATCTTCAACAAAGAAGGAAAGAATATTCATTGGGAAAAACTCATCTCTTCTATAGATGGTGTTGGAAAAACTGGTCAGCAGCATGCAAAAGAATGAAACATACATCATACACCAAATAAATTCAAAATGGATCAAAGCAATCTATCAATTGATGAATGGGTAAAGAAGATATAATACATATTACATATATGTAATGACATATATTATATATGTAATAATACATATTCCATATGATGATATATTATATATAATGATATATTTTATATGCATATAATGGAATATTATTTAGCCACAAAAAAGAGTGAAGTCTTACTATTTGCAATGACATGGATGGAGCTAGAGAATATAATGCCAAGAGAAATAAGTCAGTCAGAGAAAGACAAATACCATATGATTTCACTAATATGTGGAATTTAAGAAACAAAACAAATGAGCAAAGGGAAAAAAAAGAAAGAGGGAGAGAGACAAACCAAGAAACAGACTCTTAACTATAGAGAACAAACTGATGGTTTCCTGAGAGGAGTGGAAAGTGGGGATGGGTGAAATAGGTGATGCGGGTTAAAGAGTGAACTTGTGATGAGCACTGGGTGATGTATGGAAGTGTTGAATCACTCTATGGTACCCATGAAACTAATATAACACTGCACGTTAACTAACTGAAATTAAAATAAAAACTTAAAAAATGAGTAAAATATCTCTATAGAACATTGTCAAACTATTGAAATATTATGAAAAATAATTAAACTAAATAAATGGAGAGATAACTATATTCAAAGATTGGAATGCTCAGTATTATAAACATTACAATTCTCACCAAATTGACTTACATATTTAATACAATTGGAATTAAAATTGTAAAAAGGATTTTTCTGGAATTGGGTAGGCATTTCTAAGACATACGTATATGGGAATGAAAAGGACCTGTAATAGTCAACACAGTCTTGAGATTTAACAAAATGGCAATAGTTGCACTACTGGCTATCAAGATTTATTATAAAGCTACAGTAATTAGACATGCTTTATTGGCACAAAGATTAAAACAGAGAACCTAGGAAATATCTATATATATATATATATATATATATATACATACATACTTGATTTGTGACAAAGGTGTCCCTGCAGAGCTATGGGAAAAGGCTGTCTTTTCAATAAATGGTCTTGGAAACATTGGATTTCCACATAGGAATAAGAAAAATAAACTTGACAAATATTTCACACCATAAAAAGTTAATCCTGGGGCCAAGGGATTGTAGATTTACAAGTGAATGGAAAACCAATATTCCAGAAAATAGCATAGTAATGTATCTCGTTATATAACCTTAAAGTAGGTAAAAATGTTAAATGGTACATACAAATCCCTATTCCTAAAGATAAAATTGATTACTTAGACTATAATAACATTAAGAAAGTCAGTTCTTCAATAATTAACCCTCATTAAGATAGTAAAAAATAAAATCTTCAAATCAGAGATGTTGTTTGCAAATTTTATGAATAGAAAACACCTTTTATCCCACATGACTATCATTAAAAGTATTGACAATCCCTACTGATGAAGGGCTCACACACTGAGGGGAGAGTTTATATTGTGATAACTAACTTGAAATACTGAAGATTTTACTAAATTTCAACATATAAACAATATTACCTGGAAGTCTAAAGGCACGGAAAAGAATGTTCAGACAGCATTTTTCATAATAAACAAGTGTAGCCGACAGTCCTGATGTCCTTTACAAGGCAGATCGATGCATGAATATCAGTATATTCACACAATGAACAGTATACAAGAGTGAAAAGCATGACCTGCTGCTACATGCAACGTCAAAGATGCATCTCATTAACAGTAAGTGAAAGATGCTAGATACACACAGTGCATACAATACAATCCCATTTATTAAAAGTAAAAAGAAACACCTATACAGGAATTTTTTTTTTAATTTTTTTTTCAACGTTTATTTATTTTTGGGACAGAGAGAGACAGAGCATGAACGGGGGAGGGGCAGAGAGAGAGGGAGACACAGAATCGGAAACAGGCTCCAGGCTCTGAGCCATCAGCCCAGAGCCTGATGCGGGGCTCGAACTCACGGACCGCGAGATCGTGACCTGTCTGAAGTCGGACGCTTAACCGACTGCGCCACCCAGGCGCCCCAAGGAATTTTTAAAAATTTATGCTAATGTGGTAAAAATATAAATTTAAAACAGAGCAAAGAGAATATGATTATCATAAAAGGGTACTGATTCTTTCTGAGATAGAGGGAAGGTAGAAGTATTGAGGAGGTAAGAGTTCTCTTTGGGGGTGCTGATATTGAGTGGTGGTTACAAGGTTCTTGATTTGTTAAAAATTATCAAATTGCACATTTCTGTTTTATATATTTCTTTATATGTAGATTTCTTCTCACAATATAAAAGATTAAAAAGCAAAGAATAGAATATAATTAATAGAAATTAATTGTGTTTTACGATAGAAATTTTATGGACTACCTTGGTGGCTCAGTCGGTTGAACATCCAACTCTTGATTTCAGTCAGGTCATGATCTCATGGTTGTGGGACCAGCCCCGAGTCAGGATCTGCACTGGCAGTGCAGAGCCTGCTTGGGAATCTCTCTCTCTTTCTCTCTATTCCTCCCCTGCTTGTGCCTTCTCTCTTTCTTTCTCGAAGTAAATAAATGAAGTTTAAAAAAGTAAATAAGGTAAAATAGAAATTTCCTTTTCTTTCCCTTGGAACCTACCCAGATACCAATTTTAAAAAATAGCTTATACCAATTATATAGCATTATTTTACAAGGAGAAAAATTTTAATTTGATTTTATATCTTATTCACAAAAAGATAAGTCACATTACTTGAATACAATTCAAGTTAATAGATGCAGAATACAATTCAAGATTAATAGATGCAGAACAGAAGTGCCTGGGTGGCTCAGTAAGTTAAGTGTCCAACTTCGGCTCATGTCATGATCTCATGGTTCATGAGTTTGAGACCCACATTGGGCTCTGTGCTGACACCTCATAGCCTGGAGCCTGCTTTGGATTGTGTGTGTCTCTCTCTCTCTGCCTCTCCCCTGCTCACACTCTCTCTCCCTCTCTCTCTCTCTTTCTCAAAAATAAATAAACATTGGGGCGCCTGGGTGGCACAGTCGGTTAAGCGTCCGACTTCAGCCAGGTCACGATCTCGCGGTCCGTGAGTTCGAGCCCCGTGTCAGGCTCTGGGCTGATGGCTCAGAGCCTGGAGCCTGTTTCTGATTCTGTGTCTCCCTCTCTCTCTGCACCTCCCCCGTTCATGCTCTGTCTCTCTCTGTCCCCAAAATAAATAAAAACGTTGAAAAAAAATTAAAAAAAAATAAATAAACATTAAAAAATTAAAAATAGATGCAGAAGAAATATTTAAGTTAAATATACTACTTTATATTTTCTTCACTTTTTTCTTTATACCATTATAATCTAAACTAACTAAACAATATGTCTGTATTATGAGATTAATTCAAGAATATTTTAGTCAAAAAATTCACTTGTCCTAACAATACTATTTACCTGTTACAAAAAAATATTTATCCAACAAATGAATATCATAAGAAGCTTATTTTATGCTAATAAAAAAAGTTGTTCATTCCAATCATTACAAGATAATTTGTAAACACTTACCTGTGCTTGATATTTGATGCTGTTTCAAATACATAAACATGCTTAGTTCACTTAGAGTTTGAATTTTAAGAATACCATGCATACAAAAAATGAACATCACAAAATAGATAACAAAGGACTATAACTGTGCTACCTATCATATTAGGCATAATCATACATTGTCCGTTTTCCCAATATTTCAGAAATTGACAGTTCATTACTTTAGAAGAGTTAAAATCTTCCTTACAAGTCATTTTTTTCTTTTTTAAAATATTTTTTATTTTGAGAGAGGAGAGAGAGTGGGGTGGGCTGAGGAACAGAGAGGGAAAGAATCCCAAGCAGGCTCCATGCTGTCAGGTCAGAGGCCGACATGCGGCTCCGTCTCACAAATCGTGAGATCATGACCTGAACCAAAACCAAGAGTTGGAAGCCTAACCCACTGAGCCACCTAAGCACCCCTGCAAGTCATTTTTAAAATGAATGAAGTAATAAATAAATAAATAAATACATACATACATACATACATACATACATACATACATGCATAAATACATAAATACATAAATAAAATGAATGAAGTATGGGGCGCCTGGGTGGCTCAGTCGGTTAAGCATCGGCTCAGGTCATGATCTTGCAGTTCGTGATTTCAAGCCCCACATCGGGCTCTGTGCTGACAGCTCAGAGCCTGGAGCCTGCTTCAGATTCTGTGTCTCCCTCTCTCTCTAATCCTCTCCTGCTTGTGCAGTCTCTCTCTCTCTCTCTCTCAATAATAAATAATCGACATTATTTAAAAAAAATAAATAAAAATGAAATGAAATGAATGAAGTATAAAAGTATTTAGTGAGTGGTAGGAGTCTCATTTACTTTGGATCCTAGAAATTTAGTTCTTTGATATTTTATTTATTAATTGAGCGTATGCTTCATCCTAACTCATCAGTGCTCAAACTAAGCAATAGACTGATTAGGAACTGATTTTCTTTAAAAAGAAAATGCATTTTATTTCTTAGTGTAATGGCTGTTTTCAAACAACTTCAGAGGCACATGCTCCTTAAATACATTAACATACCGTGTATTTCTTGAAAATTAGAAAAAAATGTGTTTCATCATATGAATTATAACATGTAAACATACAAAGAACATATTAAAGCTAATACATGTCAATGATATTTATTTCAGACCTAAGGCAGCTGTACTGGAAACTTTCCGTTGCTTGGTGTTCCTAATGTTGTGTAGATTTGGTCATCTGAAGCCTTTCACTCCTTCTTTGTCATTTGCTTTAGAGGTAAGACATATTTTTTTAGGTGGCTTAGCGCAATTATACAGCTATCATATGTTTAATCTTTTCATTCAACAATGTTTTGTCTATTTATCTTGTGACTAGTACTTATGGGAAACATTTACCTATTCATTTACTTACCATACCATATTAATTGTGTCACCTGGAGCTAGTTAATATTGTGGAGTTTCATTTTTCTGGTGTTTAAATATGTATTGATATCATTAACCTCATAGACTTGTTGGACAAATTATATTGCATGATGTTTATGAGGAAAAATTCAGTCACGTAGTTGGCTTTCAACAAGGAAACAATTTTTTAAAAAGTTTTCGGCAGAGATCCTGCCATTTGAGATTTTTTCTTCTTAGGTTTTTAAGGTGATTAAAACATCTTATCAATTGCCCACAAAAGATAATGATTCTATAGAAATAAAATCACTGATGTCACTGAGATTTTTCTACAACTGAAAAATTTAAGTTATAATTTAACCTTCTGTGATGATTAAAACTTCTCTTCCAAGAACTTCCAAAAGCTTTTGGGTATATATTTATTGTTTCAGATCTTAGATGCGTGTTAACACAATCTTTATTCTTATCACTAAAGAGTTAATGCACATAACTTTATTCTTTTAAATTAAGGTTTATATTGTTTAACTTTGGTGCTGATCAGCCTGCCAACATGCCCAGCATATGTAACCTTATTTAAGCATGAAACATAAATGCAAATATTCTCCCAGTATTGATGGAAAAACTAAAACAGGCAGTTTTATAAATTAGTAATGACCGTAAATTGGAACAAGCTCTTTGGAAAACAATTTGGCACCACCACAGAAGGCATATGAATATAAAAATGAGGAAGGGGAAATTTATATATACATATATACATATACATATACATATATATCTGTATGTATATGTATATGTATATATGTGCACATATATAAGTTTATATATACACTTTATATAAGTTTATATATATAAGTTTATATATACAGTTTATATAAGTTTATATATATATAAGGTTATATATATATACATACACATACATATATACATACATACGTATATACATATATATACATATATACATATATACACACATGTATATGTATACATACACGTATATGTATACATATACATGTGTGTATATATGTATATATATATGTATATATATGTAATTATATATAATGTAAATATATGTAAATATATCTGGAAAGATAATAAGAACTTACTGTATGGTTGCCTGTGGGAAGGTGAATCATATGACTAGGATTAAGAAATATGAGGAAGATTTTCCATTAAGTTCATATTCTTTACTACCTTTAAAATTTCTGCACCACCTGAATATATTTTCTACTTTAAAAGTCATGCAAATTTAAAAAATGAAGCATAAAATCTTAGTATCAGGATACTAGATATCATCTAATTGAATAAATTGTGCATCTAAACAGGCACTAAATAAAGTTTATGTATTATGTACTTTTATCTTTTCTTGAGAATACAACTTCAAGCAAAATGATGAAGCTTAAATTACACTTATTCAATGAAATTTGGAAATATACATGCCAAAAATATGTATATATTTTCACACTCTGCGTGAGGACAGATATTATAATTATAGGTATGAAAGAAACCAGTACCATTTAGTGAATCTACTCTTGGGTATATTGTAGTAGTTTATCTTAAATGCTCCAGAAACAAATAGAAAATGTGGGTTCCTTAAGGCAGCCATGGTATAAACAAGTGGAATATATGCTTGGAGAACCACACTGCATTTGAGGTTCTTTGATGATAGGATAGTGGAGGACAGTATGGTGTGTCCAACTTTTGAATATGATGAATTTTAGTGGTGAGATGCTGTCCATTTATTTATTTATGTTAAGTCAGTAGGTAAAAGTGAGTGGTTAAGATTTGAGTTTTTAAGCCACATTGACTGAATTTGATTTCTAACCCAGGAAATTACTACTGTGTCCTTGGACAGTTATCAACTTAAATATTCTTAGACTTACTTTCCTTATCTATAAATGGATAAGTAATAATACCTATCTAATAGGATTTTGAGGATTAAATGAAAATCTGTATAAGAGATTTGGCATAGTGGTTAACATACAGTACAAGCTTAATATATATTATATCCTATTATTATTATCACTTTTATGAAATTGAAGCTCCCTTGGAATAATTCTTTGGTTTGCCTCAGGATCCAAAAGTCAAGTTTGGGAACAATTGGCATGGTGGATATAGAGGAGCAGTAATGTGGAATCTAAAAGTCATGATTATGAATTTTTAGTTCTGACTCTATGACATTGGACTCTGTTCTTCAGGTTGTTTACTTGCCAAATGAGAGTTAACATACACCGAGGTTTTACTATGTTCTAAATGCCCTACTCCTATTACTTCGTTTAATCTATATATCAGTGTGACTCATGATCTGGTTACTATTATTATTTGTATAATGAAAAAATTTTGAGCTACAGAGAGGTTGAAAACTAGTTTGAATTAATATAATTAAGAACTGAACAAGTCAGGATACAAACTCAGACAGTCTGACACTGTAGCTCTTAATTATCTAGCAACATTTCCTTCCATGTAATGATAGCAATACTTATTCACCTCAAGGAATTTAGATAAAAGATATTTTTACAATGAAGCAAAAGTACTTTGAGAAATGTGAAGACCAAAATAAAAGGTCTTACTAATTTGACTACAAAAATGTTTTGAAAAGACTAATGGTTTCAATACTTTACCTCTGAATTATCTGTGATTTAAAAGTAAAATGAAGGGGAGGGAAGACATAATGGCAAAATGTTTCAGTCTATTCACCTACTCTTTACAGAACCCATTCCTGCCCATCTAGGTACACATGTAGCCTATTCTTCAAGAGTAAACATGGACTGTGATATGCCTATTAAACATTTCTTTAAAATGGTGTACTAATACTATCTATTTCTTATGGTTTGTGGATAAATTCAATGACACAAAGGGTACCACATAGCAAGTCCTTGATGCAATTTAGTTATTATCATTGTTCATATTAATATGATTATTCTATAATTATCATTTAAAATATTAGTACTGCTATTATTATTATTAAGGTATTATCATCATTTGTATTATTAATGATTGAATTTCCATGGTTAACACTGAATAAGTCTTCTCTGACTGGAGGTCAATAACTATATGGTAAAGACTGGGCAATTATTTTATGATCAGCATTTCACTTGTGAAGCAGCCTTTTCTTCTACGTTTTCTAAAGTTAAAAAAAAAAAGACTAGTTATCAATTCTTTTACTTTTTAATTTAAATTCAAAATTTTAAAAACTAGTTATCAGCTCTTACATTCTTAATAAATTTTTAAAGTTTATTTCACTTATTTTGAGAGAGAGAAAGAGAGCACAGCAGGGCAGAGAGAGAGAGGGGAGAGAGATAATCCCAAGCAGTCTCTGCCTGGTCAGTGAGGAGCCTGATGTGGGACTTGAATTCCTGAACTGTAAAATCATGATCTGAGCCGAAATCAAGAGTTGGTGGCTTAATCAGCCGAGCCACCCAGGCACCCCAGTTTTTATATTCTTAATTATGAATTTCAAATTTGTGTTTTCCTCACATTTCTTAGAACTTTACATGAATTTTTACCATTTATCATAGTATTAGTAAAACTATTCTTTGCCCACATAAGGAGTTTAGAAGCCTAATAAATGGCCTGAGTGACTCCGTTCAATAGGAATCAGAGGTTACTGACTTGCACTGATTATACTACGGGGACACAATGTTCTCATCATTTTTCTTTGAAGCTATGTTTAGAATCAGTGTCACGGAAGCAATTAATCCCTTCTTTTATAAATTAATGTTGTATTTATTGGCAACATCAACTTGTAGCCCTGTGACTCTTCTCTATTTATCTAGAAGGCTGGTTGGAGGCTTTCTGTTATACTGCTTCATTATGTAAGTCAAATGCCATAGATTTGCATGATAACAATCCTTCTACACTAAGCAAACAGGCTGCTGACTATACTTACAACTTTAATCACATACACACAAGCACACACAGAATGGAAAATTGACCTTATGTTATTTTGTACTTAGGTTATAAAACAGTGCTTAGGTAGTTATAATTCTGAGCAGAAGTACAAAGTAGAATTTAAATATGATCCTGTGACCTGTTTGTGGAAGATTTACTGCCTTTAGCTTTTTTTTTTTTTTTAATTTGAATTTTAGTTAACCAACATACAGTGCGTTACTGGTTTCAGGAGTAGAATTGAATACACTTACATACAACATCCAGTGCTTGTCACAACAAGCAGGGCTTGTTGTTAAGGGCCCTTCTTAACACCCATCATGGATCTAGACCATCTCCCACCCACCTGCCTCCATCAACCCATAGTTTGTTCTCTATCATTAAGAATCTATTATGCTTTATTTTCCTCTCTCCTCTTCCTCACCCCTTCCCATATATTTATCTGTTTTGTTTCTTAAATTCCACATATGAGTGAAATCAAATGATATTTGTCTTTCTCTGACTTACTTATCTCACTTAGAATAATACATTCTCACTCCACCTGCATTGTTGCAAATGCCAAGATTTCATTCTTTTTGATGGCTGACCAATATTCCATTTTATGTGTATACCACATCTTCTTTATCCATTCATCAGTCAATGGACATTTCAGCTCTCTCCATAGTTTGGCTATTGTTGATAATGCTGCTATACACGTTGGAGTGCATGCACCTTTGAATCTGTAGAATCTGTAGTTTTGTATCCTTTGGATAAATACCTAATAGTGCAATTGCTGGATAACAGGGCAGAAGACATGAATAGACACTTTTCCAAAGAAGGCATCCAGGTGGTCAACAGATACATGAATAATGTTCAACCTCACCCATCATCAGGGAAACACAAATGAAAACTATGATGAAATAACACCACACACTTGTCAGAATGGCTAAAATTAACAATACAAGAAACAACAGGTGTTGGCAATGATGAAGAGAAAAGGGGAACCCTCTTGCACTGTTGGTGGGAATGAAAACTGGTGCGGCCACTCTGGAGAACAGTATGGGGGTTCATCGAAAAACTAAAATGTGAATGATCCTACTATTCTCTTTAGCTTCTATCTGCAAGAATATGAAGTAAGGGAGGGGTACTGTGGCTTTTTATAAATATAACTAACTGCTATACCAATGCATAGTGGTTTATTTAGTGTGTGCAGTGGTTAGTCCATATCCTTGTACATTTCTTTAGCTAGGTTGGTTAATATTTTGAGCACCAACTCATATGCTTTTTTTTAAACTTTTTCATTCACAGGAAATCTGACAGAAAACATTCTTTTATTCATGCATTTCTCACTAACATACAGCACACACATTTTTTTTTCTAGTAGTCAAGTGTAATTTGTTCTAAGATATGCCTGTGAATTTGTGGTTGTTTAATTGTCTTCCATCAGTAGCTTTAAAAATGTATAAACTTGATGAGCCTTTAAAAGGAAGATTGCAAAGTCAAAGATGAGTAGCTATTTTTAGTAAGTGTATAGGTCTATAAGATAATAGCAAATTCTGTTTATAGATATTTTGATCCTATGTGTATTTTGATTCATATAACTTCTTACTTAATTGAGGAGATAGTTAAGGTACTAGAAGAACCCTTGGCTTTGAAGTCAAATAACCTAAGTGTCATTCCCAGCTCTGCCAAATGGTTATGTGGCCTTCAGGAACTTTTCTAGAACAACCACATCTTAGCTCTCTTAGCTTAGCTCCCTCAGCAAAAAGGAGAATAAACATCCTATGGGGATTGTTTTGGTATTCAAGGAGTAAAGGCAATAGAGTCAATAGAATCTAGCATAATACTTGGTATTTAAGTAATGAATCTTATCAATAATAATTGTATACATGTATATTATACACATGCATTCATACACAAACTACACACACACAAATTTAAAATAATGTTTTTAAAACAAGATCATTACAAAAAATGAAAAAAATAAACCTGAGAATATCTGGTTATTATTGGCCAAATAATTTGAGTTGATTCCAAAAGAACGTGCAATGACTTTGTTTTGTTTTGTTTTTTTTTTTAATCTTTATTTTTGAGAGAAAGAGAGAGACAGAGTGAGAGCAGGGCAGGAGCAGAGATAGAGGGAGACACAGAATCTGAAGCAGGCTCCAGACTCTGAGCTGTCATCACAGAGCTCGATGCAGGGCTCGAACTCACGAACCGTGAGACCATCACCTGAGCCAAAGTCCGACGCTTAACCAACTGAGCCACCAAGGCGCCCCAAACTTTGAATTAAGACTTTGGAAAAAACGTAAAATCTAATTTCCAGTTTTTAGTTTAAATCATTAAAATAGAAACACATCACTGCTGCATGGTAAACCAATTAGTATCTGCTGAAGATGTGTGCAAGAGCTGGGTAGAATTTGGACAAGTAGGGAGGAAGATGGAGGGAATGTACCTTGACTAAAGGGAGAGTACAGTGAAAAGTCTGGAAGCAGGGGAGACCGTGGACTGTTTAAGTGATGAGAGGAGTCTAGTAACAACAGCCCAACGTGTGGATCCTGATAGGAGGTAAAAAAAATGCCCACAGAAGATAGAACCAGCTTGCCTAATGCTTTAAATGGCAGGCAGAAACGTTTATTCAACACTTACTGAACACCTGCCCCAGTAAAAACAGAGCAAAAGCCCTGTCTTTGTGGAGATTAGATTTTAATCAGTGTATTAATTTTTGATTGCTGTGCAACAAATTACCACAAATTTAGTGGCTTAAAACAACACACATTTATTATCTAATAGTTCCCATGGGTCAGGAGGTCAGGAGTAGTTTTGCTCAGAACTCTGCTCAGCGTCTCAAGAGACTGCATTTAAGGTAAGTATTGGCCAGATTGTGTTCTCATCTGGAGGCTCAACTACGGAAAAATCCACTTTCAAACTCATTCACGTTGTTGACAGAACTCATTTCCTTGCAGCTGTATGACTTAGGGCGCCAGCTTTTTGCTGGCTTTTGACTGGAGACTGCCCTCAGGTCCCAGAGGCTGCCTGTACGTCCATGCCACATGGGCTTCCTCAACATGGCTGTGTACTTCATAAGCCAGCAAGGAGGAACTTGTTTCAGGAAGAGCTCAACCCCTCTTTTAAGAGCTTTCAGCTGATCAACCTAGGCTCCTCCAGGATAATCTTATGTTTTATCAAATGAAAAACAACTGATTTAGGACCTTAATTACATCTGCTATATCTTCATCTATGCCATATTCTGTTGACTAGAAGCAAGTCACAGGCTTCTCCTACACTCCAGGGGAGGGGATTGTACAGGCTGACAGGTCATATACAGCCAGGGTAGGGACTATGGGCCTCCTTAGTTTCTGTCTGCGATAGTTGAGGAGGGTGCAGACAGTAACTCAGACCAACATTTATATACATATACACATATATTTATATTCATGTATATGGTTTATTAGATAATGCTAAGTACTATGGTGAAAAATCAGAGATGGAGAAGGCAAAATTTTTCTAAAACATGGTACCTAGCAAAGGCTGGTGGCATTTCAGTTAAGACCTGATATGAGGGCAAAAGCCATGTGGATTCCTGGGGAAGAGCAGATAAAGGCAACGTCAAGTGCAAAGATGCTGAGGCGGGATGTACCTAGCATGTTCTTAGAATACTGCACATGTTTGGAATTGAATAAGCAAGAAGGAAAGTGGTAGAAAATGTGGTCAGAGCAGTAGCAGAGGTCAGACCACATAGCTCCTTTTGGTCTTGTTATTATCCATTTTACTCCAGCTGAAATGATTCCACCCAGAGAGTTTGAGCACAGGAAGTGTATCAGCTGACTTACATTTTAAGATCACTTTGATGGCTCAGTTGAAGACAAATGAAAGTGGGTAGCAAGAGGACTAAGGATAGCAGTTAGGATGCTATTGTAAACATGCAATTGAGAGAAGCTGGCATCCCAAAGAAGGTGAGAAGTGGTCAGATTCGGGAAGGAATTTTAAAGTAGAAAAGGTAAGTTTTGCTGACAGGTCAAATGAGAAGAATGGGAAAACAACAACAACAAAAAACGAAAGACTCCAGTGGTTTTGGTGTGAGGAAATAAAAGAATGGAGTTACCCATGAACTGACATGGGAAGAATCTGGTAGGAAAAGCCGGAAATGGGGATAGATCACCGTGTTCAGTTTTATTTGATAGGATTATGTTTATTGATTTCATAGTTATCTTCTTGCTGGTAGGGTTATTAATCTGTTCTGCACAAACACACAATTCAAAGCAGAGACAGTAGATGGTAAGAAAATACACCCACCGTTTATTACCGGTTATGTTTATGTGTTGTGACTTGATTTTTTTTTTCTTTGTGATTACTGCATTCCTTCGTGAACGTATATTATTTTTAATACTATATCATGAAGTCTTTTTGTTCTTTAAGCCAAGATTACCTGCTCTTTGTAATAGAAACTGAGAAAAAAATATGTAAGAGATAGGTCTGGACAACCAGAGAGAGGTCACAGCTTCAGTTAAAGACACTTGAATGCTGTTGGCAGTGACAGGGAGCAGCACACCTTGGATGGGAGAGATGCTTCCCCCAGCTGTACTGTCAGAGTCCAGGGGCTTTTATTGACTTGAGGTGTCACTGTAAAGTAACGGAACTGATGTCATGAAACCATGAGTTTTTAAAAATTAAAACTATTTTTTTAGAGCATTTGAAGTTTTCCAGCAAAACTGAGGGGAAGAAAGAGATTTCCCGTATTCCTCCTGCCCCTGCACGTGGATAGCCTCTTCCATTACCAACATCCTCTACCAGAGTGGTGCATTTGTTATAATCAATGAACCTAGGTTGACACATCATAGTCACCCAAAGTCCATAATTTACCTTATGGTTTTCTACTGGTGTTGAAAATGTATGGTGTGGACACATGTATAGTAACAGATATCTATTATTATGGTATCATACCGGGTATTTCCACTGACCTAAAACTCCTCTGTGCTCTGCTTGTTATCTGTGTGCTCCTTAGTCCCTAACATCCACTCATCTTTTTACTGTGTTCATAGTTCTGCCTTTTCAGAAAATCATATAGTTGGAATCAGATAGTATGAAATATTTTCAGATTGTCTTCTTTTACTTAGTAGTATGCATTTAAGCTTTCTCCATGTCTTTTTATGGATGCACAGCCCTTTTGTTTTCTGTGCTGAACAATTTTTTTTGTGTATACCACAGTTTATTCATTAACCTATGTAAGGAAATTTTGGTTGCTTTTGGCAATTATGAGTAGCAATGCTATAAACACTCCTGTACAGGTTTTTTTGTAGTCATAAATTTTCAGTTCATCTGGGCAAATATGAAGGAGCACAATTGCAGGATCATATGATAAGAGTATGTTTAGTTTTGTAAGAAATCCTCAAACCGTCTTCCAAAATGGCCATACCCTTTTGCATCCCTGAATGAGATTTCCTTTTGCTTCCTATCCTCACCAGCATTTGGTGTTGGCAGTGTTCCAGATTTTGGCCATTCTAATAGGTGTGTAGTGATACATCATTGTTTTCATTTGCATTTCCCTGTTGACAGATGATGTGGAGAATCTTTTCCTAGGATTATTTTCCATTTGCATATGCTCTTTGGTGAGGTGTCTGTTAAGATCTTTGGCCCATTTTAAAAAATTGGGTAGGTTTCTTATTGTTGAGTTTTAACAGTTCTTTGTATATTATGGATAATAGTCCCTCATATGTGTTTTTAGGAAATCTCTTCTGTTAGTCTGTGGCTTGTCTTGTCATTCTTTTGACACCGTCTTTTGCATAGTGGAAGTTTTTAATTTAAAAAATTCAGCTTATAAATTATTTCTTTGGATTGTGTCTTTGGAGTTATGTACAAAAACACTCCACTATTCCCAAGATCATCTATGTTTTCTCCTATATTATCTTCTAGGAATTTTATACTTCTGAATTTTTTAATTTAAATCTGTGAGTTTTTAGTAAATTTTGAGTATTTTTTAATGAAGTGTGTAATGTCTGTCTAGATTCATTTGTGTGTGTGTGTGTGTGTGTGTGTGTCCATTTCTTTCAGCACCATTTGTTGAAAAGACTGCTCCACTGCATTGTACTTGCTCCCTTGTCAAAGATCAGTTGACTGTATGTATGTGCGTCAATTTCCTGGCTGTTTATTCTGTTCCATTGATATAATTGCCTCTTCCTTCACCAGTACCACACTGCCTTGATCAATGTTGCTTTACGGTAAGGCTTGAAGTCAGGTAGTATCAGTCCACCAGCATTTTCCTTCTCCTTCAAAATTGTGTTGGCTATTCTGGGTCTTCTGCCTCTTCATGTAAACTAGAATAAGTATGTTGATATCACAAAATAATTTGCTGGGATTTTGATGTTGATTGCGTTGAATCTAGTTGGAAGAACTGACATCTTGACAATATTGATATCTTAACATGTTGACAGTATAGATTCATATCCATGAATAGGGAGTGTCTATCCATTTATTTAGTTTTTTATTTCGTTCTTGCAGTTTTATAATTTTCCTCATATAGATCTTGTACATACAGTATTTTGTTAGATTTATTACCTGAGTTGTTATTATTATTATTATTATTATTATTATTATTATTTAGTTGTAATATGAATGGCATTGCACTTTTAAATTTCAAGTTCCATTCATTCCTGGTATGTAGGAGAATGATAGACTTTTTATATTAATGCTGTATACTGTAAACTTGCCCTAATCACTTATTAGTTCTAAGAGTGTTTTGTTGATCCTTTCCAATTTTCTGCATAAATAGTCATGTCATCTGCCTAGCTTAGCAAGAAAGGAACAGAACTAGGAGTTTAGTTGCTGATTTTTTGTTTATAGATTTATTACTAAAATAATCAGAAAGCTTCAGTTAAACTACATCCATATATAAGCTTTTTGGTTATGTCATCATTTATTTAAATTTTTACCAATAAATATCATAGGTAATTTTAGTTTTAAAATGCTGCAGTTAGTATCCTAAGTGGTTTGTAAATATTATTTCCTTAAATACAACAACTTTATACTGAAAATGCTACTTTAAGTCACATTTAACAGATGAGGAAATTGAGACATTAAGAAGACAAGTTGCCCAAGGCCACGATCCTGTATATAAGAGAGACAGGATTCAAACCCATCTGGAACTCGAACCTGCAAACTGCAAGACAATGACCTGAGCAGAAATCAAGGGTCAGATGCTTAACTGACTGAACCACCCAGGCACACCTCACTGTTAGCATTCTTTAGGGCCTGGATCCTGCTTTCTTCTCTATGCACCCTTACTCATTTCTACTTCTTTGGACACTATGGATGTTGTGTTGACTCCCACATTTTTATGCCTGGACCAGGCCTCTAACCTCATCTGTAGACTCACAATTCTATTACCTATTTAAGATCTTCTCTTGAATGGCATAGGCACATCATACAATTGCATGTTTGAAAGTGAGCTCTTCATGCCTTTTCCTACATCTTTTTCCATCTCAGTAGATTTACATCTGAATAAATAGGTGCCATAGACACTTTTGCTCATTTCATAAATCCAGGAGTCATTCTTGTTTTAACCCTCTCTTTTGCTACCCACATACACTCAGCAATTTCTGTTGCTTCTACACTAAGATACTAATTCAACTTCATCCCCCTTGTCACAATCCTAATTGAAAGTGCTAGCTTATCTTGTCAGGTCTACTACAGTGCACTCCTAAATATTCATCACTTTATTCTTGATACTTTCCAGTATATTTTATATGTATAACACCATGATCAAATTTAATTTAAACTGCTAAATAGGTTTAAATGCACGTAGAATAAAATCTAAACCATTTCCCATAACCTCCAAGGCCCTAAGTGAAGCATTCATAGACATACTCACTTCCCATAGCTGGCTCATTCCTCAATCTGGGAAGTCAAGCTAATAAAAAGAATATATGGATAAATAAAATTATGGCTGTAATATACAGCAGCTTACTTTATTTCTGATAGAGTCATGAGAAAGATTGTGTAGCCTTTTTCATTAGAATTAGGAACTTCTTGGAAAGAACCTACTTCTGTAGAAAAGAAAAAAAACAACTAATGATATATCTGCAAGTCACTTTGATTCATCTCAATATTTTTCTTTAATTATCTCATCTTTTAAAATTTAAATTTAAATTTAAATACATTCCTTCTAAATGGAAAAATTTTCACAATACTAATAGAAAATCATAAAATTAAAAATACCCAGAAAGAGAAATACCCAATTTATTATTTATTTTTATTTTGTTTAATGTTTATTTTTGAGAGAGAGAGAGAGAGACAGAGCATGAGTGGGGGAGGGTCAGAGAGAGAAGGAGACACAGAATCTGAAGCAGGCTCCAGGCTCTGGGCTATGGGCATAGAGCCCAACATGGGGCTGGAACTCACAAACTGCGAGATCATGACCTGAGCCAAAGTCAGATGCTAAACTGATCGAGCTACCCGGGCACTGACATACCCAATTTAAAAGGTCATAAATTTTTGAAATAAAAATACTAGTAAAAATAATAAGCCTAATTCACAAAAGTCCTATCTGAAAACTAAATCCTGATAAAAATGCCATTAAATGTGATTATTCAACAATATGGGAATATTTGGCTTAATGCTCTTGTCAAAATCACTTCTGATATTCACGTTTCCATCCCAACTCCTGTTTTATTTTAAATGTCATATTAAGTGTCATATTGAAGTGTAAGGTCAAAACAAACAAGTGAAATTAAGGTAAATAAATAACCTGAAAACTCACAGAGAGGTACTCTTTTGTCTCATAGTCACTGATTGTGAGTCCTAGAGATCAACCTTAGGGACACATTCAGTGTCAGAGGACACATAGACTTGAGCCATTCAGGAGCTGGGAATAGTGTGCATTCTTTTCAAAGCACCAAAAGGCCCTGCTAAGTGATGGGAGCAATGCTTTAGATCGTAGGGACCTTGGGTGGGGACTCAGTTTGGAGTACAGAAAATCCCACTTGCATCCAAAGAGAATATCTTTGGACGGATCCTTAGCAACCTTCTCCAGGGTTCGAACTGAAATCATATCAAGTACCACCATTAGAATGTATCTTGACCTTTAGGAAACATCCTCCTTGTTGTTGAACTCTGGAATCTAATTTGTCATGCCTTCTTCTTAGTTACCTTTTCAACATTATTATCTTGCCTGGGCAGATCTTTTGAAAAAAAAAAAAAAAAAAAAAAAAGGAAAAACATTAACCAAGTTTGACTGTTTGCCACCTGAGGCATTTTCTGTATAGAATTGGAAGCCAATACTCAGCCAGCAACAAGAGTAAGACTTTTCAATATTTATTATTTATTCAGTAAATGTTAAAGAAACACTGGTAGCACCTGCTTGCTACGTAGCTGTTACCAAAATGGAGGAGAGCAAATTGCTGGAATTTTAACCTTACATAGAATGCTGAATTAAATATGTTTTGACTTCAGATGACAAAGCATGTATAATCAGATGCCCCTTGCTACCTAAATATTTGGTCAGAATACTTGACTCAGAAAGTGAAAGAAGGTTTAGAATCCAAGTCATGGATTCTTCTTTCTGTTTTTGGTAAAATTCAGCTTTCCTTGGTGTTTATCTTTGGTGCATAACCAACCAACACAAAATTAATGGCTTATTTCTTATTTCTCACCAATATATGTCAACTCCACTGTTTCTTTATCCTGGGCTCACTTATCGGGCTATATGTTTAGGGGAGGAGGCAGCTGGATTGGACAGTCACATGGGTCACCTGAAGACACTCAGTTTGGGCTGGCAATAGCACCTTTATTTTCCTTCCACACAACCATGCAGTCTCCAGTGGGCCAGACCAGGTCCTTACATGGCAATTTCAGGAACTTGAAATTGCAAGACCTTTTGAAGCGAAGGCTCTGGAACTCAAAATATGTCACTCTGCCACATTCCATTGGTCACAGCATTGGACCCGTCTAGCCAATGTTCAAAGGTGGAGAAAGAGACCCCATCTCTTGATTGAAGAATAGTCAAGTCAATTGTAAAAGGGCACATGTGAACTTATGGCCATTATTCAACCTACCACATATGGGTTTTATATGACTTAAATTCATGGTGACTAGTTTATCACAGAGTGTAAACATATTCGTCTGAGGTCATCTCAGATGATTCATTTCAGTTTTATTTTGGGTCACATTATGAATGCAAAGAACAGACTGCACCCATTTTTTTCATGAAATATGTGGTAATCTGTCATAAACATATTTATGGATTTAAGGGGAAAATCACACACACACATACACACACGCACGCACACACACACACACACACACACACATACTGACCTATGAATATTCATGATATACAGCATTTTTGACTTACCAATTTTAAAATTATTCAGACATCAAATATTTTTATCAACTGTACATAGTTTGTGTTTATGGGCAGTAGTTACATCAGTTTTAAATAATACTTCATATAAACTCATAATTATTTTTCATTTTCTAGCATTTCTTACAATTATAGAAAATAGTTTTAAAAGATAATGAAATGAAAACCACTCAATTAAAACTCAATATTACAATGTCAGTGAAGTATTATTAATACTGTATGATTCTCCCCCTATTTCACACTCCACAGGCAAAACTCTTATCTTATACTTAGTTCTTATCATTTCCATGTGTTTTCCAAACAAACCCTATTTTTTTCATGTATTCCTAAATTTATCACCAAGCAGTATTTGACTTAGTCTTATAAAATGAGTGCAATAAAATGGTATCATCCTGTAAATCATTTCCTGCTACTTCCTTTAATTTACTGAATGTTTTGTTTCTAAAATGTATCCTTTTTTTGCATATAGTTGTAATTCATTCACTTTTATTGCTATAAAGTATTTCATTGTACAACTATATTAAAATACCCATTCTCTAGTGTTTGTTCCTAGCTTTTATTTTTACAATGCTATACTGAAAACTCATGCAGGCATCTTCTAGTGCACATGGCATTTACGGTGTTTCTCTGGGTTACACAGTAGGTGTAGATGGCTGGATTACAGGAAATGGGCATGATTACATTAAGAGAATGTGAAGTTGTTTTCCAATGTGGTTATAAAATTCACCACTACCAACATATACACTCCTTTACCAAAGCCAGAATTATCTTAACTCTTGTTCTTCTGTGGATTAAGTATCTCATTGTATTTCTAATTATCATTTTCCTGTTTTCCACTAAAGTGAATCATTACTTCATCTTTATTGGCCATTTGTGTTTCTTTTCCTGTAATATGTCTTGTCATGTCATTTACCCATTTTTCTATTTTGTTATTTTCTTCTCCCACTCTTTAGAAATTCTATACGTGAAGATACCAATCCTTTTTCATTTGTATTTGTAAAATGGATATTCTCCCAGTTTGTAGTTTGTCCCATTGTCCCAAATTGAACACAGATGGATTTCATTTCATAGAGTGATGGCAAATAATAGTATATGACTTCCACATATGAAGATGGTGCTACTAGATAATTTGTTATTAGCAATTCAGAAGAGCATAAACTTTTTTCTGTAGATATATCTATATCTATATCTATCTTCTATAGATATATCTAGCTCTAATTCCTCCTAGAACCATCATTCTGAACAGGGCTATGAATCAAGGCTATAATTATGTAGAAATATAAAGCTAACATAAAATTTGAAGATTCATTCCACAATCATGGCTTCTTTAGCAAGGCTATGGACTACATGAATTTTAAATACATAGAGCAGGATTTCCCCTATCCTTTTGTAGGGAAGAATATTCAAATTTAAGAGTTATCCAAAATCTGTACAGCATAGAAAAACTGCTAAAATGCATTGAAATTCTCCTATATACATGATGCCATCTTATTGAGAATATATTTTTATATGACATAAGAGATTTTTATTTTGAGCAAAACCAATGCAAAATTCATGGTTTAGCATAAAAGACACAAATACTAGAAATTTTTAGCAAATTCCTGTTGAGATTTTGTCATGTGTTCATGTAATAAAGCTTTGTCACTGTTTTCCTTCACCTTGAACTCAACAAGTCTCATTGCCGCTTTTAAAATATTTTCATTCTTTCACTCTCCCTGGCATCCTTGTAAGTATTCTTAGTATCTAAAGATATTTTTTCAGGGGTTATCATCACATAAAATTAACCAATGTTTACTCTGTTCCAAGTTCTGTGCAAAGGGCTTTATGTGTGTAATCTGATTCATAATCGCACGTATCTTCTATTTCATACCATGTACTATCCTATAAGACAGGAAAATAACTAATGTATTAGGTGAGGAGCACGCTAAGTAACAGGTGAAAATAACCTCTTTGAGGTGATTTATACATGGCCCTTTAAAAAAAATACTGTCCACTTCCCATTACTCTTCTAAAAATAACTACTTTCTCTTGCTATGAGCAACACAATATGTGGTAGCCAAAATGAAGCAATATTAGAATACAGTACTGCTTTTTTGTTTTAATACAGTATCTGTATTAAATACTATTTTAATACAGCATATATATATACATACATATACATGTATATGTATGTATATATATAATACATTATATTGTATTATGTATTATATGTATGTGTATATATATGTATATGTATTATGTATTATATATAATACATTATATTACATAATGTATTGTATATAATACATTTCCTGAAATGTGTTGTCTCTTCTTTAGGATTTTAAAATATTGAATCTACATAGAAGAAACTGTTAATCTATGATAGTTTCTTATGTATCATCTTTTCCTATTAAAATGGTTAAAATTATGAGACATAGCTATATCTTATATTTGTACCCATCCATCTCTTTTCCTGTGTCCTTATTTGAAAAGCCCTTGCATGGACATCCACTAAGTGAAATTGCTTTAGCAAATACTTTAGATTGAAGGACATATTCACCACCAGGAGCTTTTTTCTGCATTATAATATTATATGTATTTTATATATTTTATATAAATAAATAAAATTTATTATATAGATATATAAATATACAAAATTTTATTTTATAATAAAAATTATTTATTTTATTAAAATTATGTATATAATAAAATTTATTATATATTTTATATAAATATATAAAATTTTATATATTTCTGATTAGTCTATCCTGAAATCATCAAAACAGGTGTTTCAAGGAGAATTTTACATTGAAAATACTAAGTTTTTAAAAAAATATTTTAAATAAATACATTTCTGGCAGTTTAGTTTTTGCTTTTTGTTCTTTGTCTTTTTTTGTTTGTTTGGCTCTTCTTGTTTGAAAACCGGAAGTGATTCCTTGCCAAGAGTAGTTTAGCTAGAAGACCAAGCAGGTTGAACATGTTAGTTTAACATTGCAAATTTTGTAATTTTCAGTGAGATCTAAAATGGATACAATCTTTATTGATTATATTGTTTGTATAAAAATAGAAATTTAGGAATATTAGAAATCCAGCTCTTTGCATGGCCCATTTATGACCACTGAACCAGTTTCCATCCTGTCCACTCATATCGCTCTGCATTTTTCACGGATGTCCTCTCAGACTTTATTTGTGGGTGTAATCTACCAGGGCCAGCGTGGTGAATTACGAGCAGCAGCTTAAGGTAAACATCATTTACTCCTAAGAAATTGTTTCCACATCACCTCGGTATTCTGCTTGGCATTAAAAAAAAAAAAGAAACTCTGCCCCTTTTTATAATCACCTGTCCTACATTTGAAATAACAAAGAGCCTCGCATTTTGCCTGCTGTAGTCTGAGTGTGCCACGCGTTGTGCTATGATTTATGACCTGAGCATCCGACACTCTCCATGCACTAACAAGATGGCCCGCTGCGTTTGAAATATATCCCCCAAATGAAAGCAAACACAGCCTTGTGATATAAAGCCTTGTCAGCACGCAAGGAATTAAACACGTGCAATTTATAATTTTTAGACTTTGTTTTTGCGTTGCCTTTAGGAATGGCTAAAATAGGTTAAGATCCATGGGTGGACAGGATTTCACATACTAGACGAGAGCTCTAAGGGGAATCCTGACCTTGAGAAAAAGGCGCAGGGATATTTGGCAGAACGTCAAGGTGGTTTCCACTAGGACATGACAGGGACTCATTATGGGCTTGCTGTTGCCTGTAAGCTGGTTTCACTACCATCAACTACGAGGCCAGAATGCCTGGTTCCAGATGCTCTTGCCAATTGACCGTAAAATTGCTATGCATTTCTGGCCAAGCCTGAGATTTTAAAAGCTCCCCTCCTCCTCCCCTCAACACCCTAACCCCCAATTCCCTCTAAAAAGCTGCTCATTATTCTTCCTTTGCCCCCTGATCTCAGCAAAAGAAATACTTCTGGAATCAATTAGAAATGTCTGCCCTTGATGAGGTTTGCACGTGAGTTTGGAGTTGTGAGGCTTTGATAGTGTCAGCCCACAGCTGCAGTTTCAGGTGGTAAAATCTCAGAAGGAATTTTCCAGGGTTTATTTACCATCATAAAAAGTTTTAAAAATAGGAAAGACATGTTGGTAGACCCTCTTAGATGCCTTTGAACATGAGGTTAAATTTGGATTATATATTTATTTTATCCACAGTGATAGATATTTTATCCACACTGGAGAGCTCTGATTGGGAGAATTGCACCATTGCCTTAATAGATTGTGTCAAATGGTTATAAATACTGGAAATAGGGTCTCCATATCAGAGGTTAATGGTAAAAAAGCATCTGTTATTTTTTCTGTCATATTCATTGCCTGACAAGTAATGATAGTGAAGATTAATAGGAATCAGACCCATCTTCTGAAAATAATGTGAATTAATACTGTGTAATATGTTTGCCTACTCTTTCTCTCTAGCTTTATATGTGTATAAGATTTTAATCACAAATTACAATAAGAATATATTTTTTTAAATATAGCTGTCTGGTAAGCTGTTATTAATGTTTATTTGATAATATGCCATAAATTTCTTTTTATGTTTATGTGTCCTATTAAAATACAGTTGTATTGTAGCATAGAAATGACATGATTTTCCTGAAGCCACCTTGAAAAGTATGGTAACAACCCAGGTATTCAAATTATCACCTGGCACTTTCAAGCACATGGCCTTTTCTTTCCTTGAATATGTCATATGCTTCCTGGAAGTCTGCTTTTGTTTCTCCTGCTGATTCGGAAGCAGAGACAATTTCAAGGAGTATTTTTATTGTTAAAATTTTCACTCCAGCTCTCAAGAAATATTATCAAATTTGTTTTTCCCCAGAGGGTCACCATTAAATATAGAGTTTTATTTCCCAGAAATACCTCTTACTTATGTAATCATTGTTCCTTCCCCTTAAAGTGTTGTCATTTCTACTTATATGGTGATGGTGGAAAGGTATGAAGAGAGAATTTTGTGTCTCTCTGGTAGTATCTGCATATTTAAAGGAAACACAGATAAGTTCAGATTTCCATTTTTATGAGAGCTCTTTCTACATGTGCAGACATTTACCCATTAATCAGCATGGGTTCTAGATTGAAGTTTATTAGGTAGCAAAACTAAGTGAATAGATTACTGTATTATCAATGTGCCTAAAATATACTACAATTTATTTTATGCATGGAATAACTCTAAGTAGGCTGACAATTTTCATTACTTTGAATATCTGATGTCTCATGCATGCTTCATGTGATAAAGGTTAAAAAGACATATTTTGCCTGCTAGTTTCCTTAGTAAAGTAGCATACCAGCAACTAGGCCGAAAACAATGCTGAACAATTTTTAATTGCCATCTTTAAAATATAATGCCTCGTTTATGTTTCTCCATGCCCTTCATATGCTCTGCATGTTTTTGGTGAGCCAAACGTCCTTTTGTTGAGTAAAACCAAAAAAAAAAAAAAAAAAAGTATGTGCAGTCTTTAACAAAATTCTGGAAGTTACTTCCTTGTGATCAAATTTTTATAGAAAGGACAAGTTGATTAATTTTAATTTGTTCATTCCTTTTCACTGACATGAACCATCCTGTGTGCCAGCTTTTCCTAAATATGTTCAGATCTAAGAGAAAAATCCAACTGCTTGGTATTAAATGCATTGACAGTTGAAACATTCTCTCCAGGGAAGCAGCAGAAATGTACACTTTCTGACTCTCAAATATGAGGCTTCCTTGTAGGTATCAAGTGAGACTACAAGTTCAAGGATTTGCATATACAATCTCAGAGAAGCAACTAGCTGGTAGAGAATTACTGCCTGACACCCTCAGTTGTCACTCCTAAGTCTATGTTTAAGTCATATCATCTTCTCTGCATGCTGTCATAATGGATCCAGGGAAATCCTTGGCTGATGCAGATTAAAAGTGAATATGGATTTTTCCATACAGTTTTTGTTGTCTTTTGTATTATTTTTACCAAAATTCAGTACTTACAAGGATTTTGATCTAGTATGTAGCACAAGAACATAGTATCTCTTAAATTGTGTTTGTGGTACAAAGACAGTGACTTGGCCTAAATTTGTACAAGTACTTAAATTATTGTGATGAGTTGGAGAAAAAAATGTACACAGATTCCAGACACATGGCTGTTACGAATTAACATGAGGGAAGTCACTTGGTTCTCAGTTTCACCATCTGTTATGTCAAGGGAATTAAGTAGATTTCTAAAGTTACTTCACTGTGTAAGATTTCATACTAGTTGTGTGATTAAAAAACAACATTAGATAGTTGGTATTGTTTTATAGTCATAATTAATTTACTAAGAAGAGTGGATGCCAAAGGATCTTTGAGAAATGAAGAGTTAAATCTATAAGATGTTTTAGTGCACAGTATATGAGAACATAAAAGATGGGAATGGGACAGTAGACATCCTAATTGTGTTTTGTGGGACTTCAATTGAACCCCCATGTAATCACCACCATGCCCTTTTCAACCTACAAAATCACTCCAAACAAACGCCAAAGTAGATTAAAAAACAAACAAACAAACAAACAAAAAACAGTTTACTTGCTGTGGATCCATGTTCCATACAAGCTTCCTTACTGGTAAAGATGAAGATCACAGGGCTTCCAGGCCAGTGACAGAGTCAGATCATCAGAGTGGAGCCTGGAACAAATCTGTGACTGGGAGAGCATTAGACATTGAAATACTAATGCCAGTACCTTTGATGTGAGTGATAGAAAGCTTGAAGAATGCTAAAAATCCTTGTGCCAAAAACTGATAGTAGCTCTGAATAGGAGGTGTTAGCAACCTTCAGCAAGATTAAGTTATTGTCAATGTGTCTAGAGGAAAAGCAACCAGAGACATATATATCTTTCAGTTTGTTCTCATAAAGTGTTAATTATAAACCCGCTGTTGAAGGGTATCACAGAAATAAGTCTTAGTGTGAGACACATTAGTGATTTACAGTAAGCATGTGGAAGCATTTCATCGAAATGCATTAAGCAGATAATTTAGAGAAACTTTAAGGTTTGCTCTTCCATTTTGTTACTGACACTAAAAATTATTTTGCTGCTTGCTAAATAATCTTCAGATGATTGCTGAAGGCCTGGGTAAATTTGCCTGCGCTTTCCATTTACTTTCTTATTTTTTTTTAATGTTTATTTATTTTTGAGAGAGAGAAAGAGAACAGAGCATGAGCAGGGGATGGGCAGAGAGAGAGGGAGACACAGAATCTGAAGCAGGCTCCAGGCTTCAAACTGTCAGCACAGAGCCTGATGTGGGGCTTCAGCTCAGGAACTGTGAGATCATGACCTGAGCCGAAGTGGGACGCTCAACCAACTGAGCCACCCAGGCGCCCCTCCATTTACTTTCAATTCAACCCTACCCCAACTAAAATGGTGGACTTATTTCCACCTCCCTGAAAAGCAGGGAGATACTGACTCATATTTAACTCAAGTAATAATGGCCCTAAAATAGTAGATTCTCTGTACAAGTGCACAAGTGTTACAAAGCAGCAATTGGAAGGAAATCTAGTCAAGCCTGTAGTGGAATAACATATGTGAGAATACTTGTTCCCAAATAACCATAGAATGTATTCCAGTGCAATTAATTTTATGTAGAATTTTGAAATTCTTGTTACTCTCTTCATAAAACCTTCTGTCATCTGATCCTCATTTTTTTTTTTTTTATTCTGACAGTGGCAGTTTTATCTGTCATTCAGTGGAATTTCACTTGCTTTTTTCCTGGCCAAAATCATTCCAAGTAGCATGTATTTAACCTTAATAGTATATAAGTGTGTGTTGATGATGGGAATTCCGTCAAAAGACAAAGCGTAGATGAATGAGCTCAGACATGGGGTTGGGTCATTGGACGTTTGCTGAAAAATTAGATTTTGAAATGGTTACTTATTCTCTTTGGATTACAGGTGAAGGGGAATTCTATTTACTCCCACTTGTGATCAAACATTAGCACAGAATATTCTATTGTTATATAATAGCATATATCATATAATGTGGTTAATATTATATAATAGAATATGTAAACATATATATAATAAAAATTATTATGAAAACATCATGATGAAGATCAAAGGTATCCTGGAATAACAAAAGTCACAAAGAGCAATAGTTAACCTTGGGAAATATTATCGAGAGCAAGAACTATGAGTGAATGAACTTTACTTTTTAAGACTAAAGACAGGAGAAGTTATAAGGAGTCACTTTTTATATAGAGATAGACCTAATATCCCACCAATATTCTCCCTCGTGTATCACAGTGGTGTCAGTAAAGGACTTTATTTATTTTAGGTGCCTACCAGGCAGGAAACTCAGGGTTCATAAGCTAAATCCAACCCTTGGATTAGATTTAGTTTGTCCTGCACAGAGGTATTTGTTTTTAATATAAGATTTGATAGGTTACAAAGATTTTTAAATCAGGAGACTTTAAGGACCTGGATTGATGGTGTCTCTTGAAAAATTCAAAGATTTGGCCATCCTGAGCCTGCATTCCCTTAGGACATCAATGAATTGGAGACGAGGAAGAGATTGAGTCCATGAAGGGTCATCTAGGCGGGATTTAGATTCTTTCTGTTCATAGATATTGAGCGGGATAGGCAAATAGAAGTTACAGATAGCATGCAAGTCCCTATAACTTTGTATCATAGAAGAAAATGACTAGAATTCCTATTATTAAAGAAGGATGTTTAAGCTTTGAATGAAAATAACTAACGGGAAAAACTGCTGTCGTTGGCTTCCATCAGTTGAGCCATTTTAGAATTGGAATCTCATCATCATTTGCACTGCATCTAAAAGATTAAATGACTTGTCCAGAGTTACATGGTTACAGAAGAATCAGGGCCTGGATCTAGGTCTTTTAATATTCATATATATGTGGTTGTATGTGCATAAAATTTGTCAGGAAGTATGCACATACACATGTACACACGCAAAAACAGTAACATTGGAATCTTCTGGGGAGAAGATTTGCATGGCAGGAGCTTTTCATAGAATCTTTTAAAGTGATTTAAAGTTTTAAAGTGTTATTCATGTGAATGTACTAGCTATGTTTTTAGAAGTACCTGTATTGACACTCCAAAGAGTATTTTTTTTCTGTAAATGTATAAGAAAAAAGTATAATGCATAAAAGTGTGTAAATTTAGATAAAGTTACTTGAAAATGCACTTTTAATTTAAACAAGTGGATCTAATTAAAAAAATAATAAGGTGCAGTTCAGTTCAGACAACTTTGTTTTTTTGCTTACGATCAACACTAAAATAACTATTTTCCAAAGCCATATGCTGCATATGGTCAACTCATTTTTCTGAGTTTAACCCTTGAATAACTTTACAAATTAGCATCTTGGCTAAAATCAAATTGTTGAATTTTTCTGAATATAACTTTGTAAAATTATTTTTTATTTTATTTTTATAACTGTGATTAAAAGAAATGAGGAGGCTTGAAATATAAGGAAGGTTAACAATAAATATTTCTCGTATTATTTAGGTGTTAAGCAAGATTAAGTAATTAAATCTTCCCCATAACTGTCAAATAAAAATTGCCTGATGAAGGAAGATTAACAAATGTCATGTTTTAGCATTGAATACTCAGCCCAGAATGCTTGAAACACTTTGTAAGGTTTAAATGTTGGAAATAGGTGTTATGAAAAAATGAATATACAAAACCTAAGTTATTTACTAAATAAAGTACTTTAGATCTAGACCAAATAATGCTGTTACCTCTTTCCCTATGGAATTTAAGTGATTACATCTGTCATGGCAAAAGTGGTTTGGTTTATCTTAATGTAGAGTCTATGTAATGCTTATATTACATTGTTTACATTGCTGATTGAAAGCTAATATACAGTATATGCAGTTTGAGATGTCTGTTTCCAGTTTGAAATGTACAGTTTTTATATGGCAAAGAATACTATTGATGGCTTTGAAATTTACTTGAATTTAACATATTTTTTACTACATCTACCAAAAAATAATTATTGCTTTTCTTCCTATTGACAACAAAATCTATTTGGATGATACTATCTTTGATTTATAAGAATAACATTTAGCTATATTCAACAAGAATTATATTAGCACTTTTAAGAGAAATATTATTTTATTATTAAAACTTTTATGTTTCATTCACCTCACTTTGATTTGATAAATCCATCAGTTACTCACATACTCAACAAATATATTAAATATCCAACTTTGTGATGGAATTATTAACAATGGTTAGGAACAGAAAGTTTGGACTCATACAAATCTTGGTTGGGGTCTTGGCTTTGATATTTACCAGCTGTGTGTATATTGGTAAGCAAGTTTTCAAGTTTTCTGGAGATAATAATAGCATTGTTGCAAGAATAAAATGAAATATTGTATGTAAAGTGCTTAGGGTGATTTCTGCTATATGACAAATAACAAATGCTACCTGTTGTTGGGGATGAAAACAATAACAGCATTATCACTACCAAGTACTGAGGCAGATACTAGGGGAAATGACAAATGAGACATTATTCTAGTCTTTAAAATGTCTTTGGAAGAAGTGATCAAGTAAACTAGTAATTCTAGTAGAGTTTAATAAATTCTATGTTATTTTGCTTTTAATGCTTTTAACTTATTTTTGAGAGATGAAGAGAGGTGGAGGAGAGGCAGAGAGAGAGGGAGACACAGAATCTGAAGCAGGATCCAGGCAGACGTGGGGCTCGAATTCATGAACCGTGAGATCATGATCAGAGCCAAAGTTGGATGCTTAACCCACTGAGCCACCCAGGAGCCCCAATAAATACTATGTTAAAGTTATACACCTTGTGCTCTGAGAGAACATAGAAGAATAACATACATAATACAGGTATGGTGTGTGATAAGATTATCCAAGGTGGTGATGTGTATCTTGAGCATGAGTGGAAGTTTACCAACTGAAGGACTGTGAGTGAACACCTTTCAAGTGGACCAAGCAGTTTGGGTCAAGGCCAGTAGATAAAACAAATGCCTGTTGTGTTGCGTAATCAGCAATGGTTCTTAATGGCTGTAGTGTTACCTGAGTGTGAAGGAAGGCAAGGGAGAGTATTAGAAAAATGCAGAAGGGCAGCAGCAGAATAAGATGTGTAGAGAATGCGCATTAAAGAGTTTGTGATTTTGTCCTCAGGGCATTACGAGCATACCATAGAAGAGTTTTAGGCATAGGAGCCTTTTCCTTAGATTCATGTTTTAATATGGTCACAGAAATGATTTTGAAAAGAAGAAATTGGTGGGGAATGGGTGAGTGACAGGAAACACATTAGGGATTACTTAATAATCTTGGTAAGATATGGCAGTGACTTCAACTAGGATAGTCAGTCTAAGGATAGAGGCATAGAATCAGGAAACTGAGAATTTTAGGGTAATTTATCTCTTTGCATCTCAAGAAAATGACAGTCTCACCAGAGAAACTAAAGATTTAAAAGAGTAAGAACTATTCATTTCAGATACAAAGATGAGAAAGTTTTTTTTTCTTTTCTTTTCTTTTCTTTTCTTTCCTTTCCTTTCCTTTCCTTTCCTTTCCTTTCCTTTCCTTTCCTTTCCTTTCCTTTCCTTTCCTTTCCTTTCCTTTTCTTTTATTAAAAAGAGAGAGAGAGAGCATAAGTTGGGGAGAGAGAGGGAGAGGGATTCCCAAGCAGGCTCCACACAGCACAGAGCCCAAAGCAGGGTTTCATCCCATGACCCTGGGATCATGACCTGGGCCAAAATCAAGAGTTGGATGCTCAACTGACTGAGCCACCCAGGCGCCCCAAGAGAGATAGTTTAAGTTTAGAGATTTATTCAACCCATGAAAAAGCATCATATCATTTAGGAAACCCTACAGTATTGCTAATACAAAGGTTGTTTTTTTTTTTTTTTTTCAAAAGCAAAGAAAATATTTATTAATGTTCCTAATTTCAGATTGTAAGATATTTTTACTATGCACATTAATTCTAGATCTGAAACTTTAATCCATTGCAAAATAAGCCATTCTTGCAACTTAGTGTTGGAGAAAACCCAAGCTCTTTAAGGAAAGTAGGGCATAAATATTTGTGTGTGTGTGTGTGTGTGTGTGTGTACACACACATACATACATACACGGTATTGTAATATAACTATTTGTAAATGTTTATAATAAATATTTTTAATTATATAATTATAAAGTATTATATATGTGCATTTGTTTATTTAATAAACATTGAGCTACTACTCTGTGTCACATACTGCTATATGTGCTTTAGATATTTCAATGACCAGAAATATGTATTATTTTTTAAATGAGTTGTCAAGAAATTCTTGATTTATCCTTAAGCCTGGAATTGTATCTTTATTTGTATCAACCCCAGTGACTGCCAACTTGTTTCTTTTTTTAATCCCCAAATCTGTAAGAAGAAAATGATAGCCAGTATCTTTCAGTGAATTTTAAGAATAGCTGAAGGAAAGATTATTTTCTAAATTACATTTCCCATGTGTGCATGAATGAGTATGAATTTCAACTTTTAAACTATATTTAGGACTTGTTACCAGAACAAATTTTTCTGCTATTTTGGTACTAAATAATAAATGGATTTCTCTTTTCCCTTTTTGTGATTTGAAAGGCAAGCACTAACATGAAATACAAGTTTTGCAGAGGTTTTGTGGTTAATATTACGGCCAAATGCAAGCAGAAACTGAAACTCATGTCATTTGCAACCATATACAAACAAAAATCTCACAGCAGTGAGGTGAAGCAAGGAGGTTCGTGAGAAAGTGTGTATATGACTCAAAATTTTTGTGATACTTTTGTAATCTGATCCTTTGAATTTATTTCTTTCCTTGATAGTAATAAGCCCTGAAGGACTAAGATATCATAAATGTCAAAAAGTAAACCTGACTCTACTGAAGATTCTTTTAGCTCACTCCCTGCCCTTTTTCACTTAAAAATTTTCTAAACCAAAAATTTGGGGCTGTCTGCCTTACATTTCATATCAGATGTGTACTGGTTTTAAAATGGGGAATTAGTTAAATATTGATACTATATATATATATATATATATATATAGTTATTATAATTTGATATTTAAACCCCAATTTGGATGAAATAATAGTGAAGGAAAGAGTCGTTAAGTTCTCATTGACTGAATATCATATATAACTTAGGTTCTAGTAATTGCTGTAGGAAAATATGAAATTTCTTGTAAATTTCTATTTCTGTAATTATTATTAGGTGTCCTGTGAGATTCCATAAAAGCAAAACATCCATGACAGAAAAGGCCACTTATATTTATCAGATGTCTACACCATTCTAAGTGTGCATTTTTACTTACTCTTCACAATGCCTTTTAGGTCATATATCCACACTTTTCAGATGAGGAAATAGAGGTCTAGAAAGTTAATTAACTTGTCCAGGGTCTTATTATTTAAGGTGTAAGGGTAGAATTCAAACCTCTTTTCTGTCTGCACTGTTGCCTCTATACTACACCCCCAAATAAAGAAAAAAAAATGACAACTATGTTGAGAATATTAGCACATATCACAATTTCTTTCTAAACACATACATTCATGAAATAAGCTTTTTTTTTTTTTTTTTTTTTTTTTTTTTTAAGTCTGATCAGGACTGCAAGACCAGATCTCTTGCCTGCCTTAAAACACACCCATTTTCAGCACTTTTATAGATGAAACTGCATAAAACCTTGAAGGAAATATGATAAGGTTGACGTAAAGCCTGGTCTGATTAAATGACAAGGGTGGGGGATGATACGGGATGAGGAGAGTTTGCCAGTAAAGTCATTAATATTGGATTTTAAGGTGAATAAACATTCCTTAGGTGGACAGTGTAGGCATTTATGAATTCACTTCAGTTTAATTTCAAGGCAACAACCTTGACCTTTCCCTTCTCCCTCATTTTTTTCTATTTTCCACAGCAATGCAGTCTTACAAGTTTTATTCCTGCCTTACTAGCCACTCCTTTGCAGCTGCTAGAAACAACTGTTTTTCCAAACCTCAACTCCTGTAGTTAGTTCCCTGGGGCTCAGTCTTCTTTCCTGCTTTCATTGTGTTACATAATCTCAACTCAGTTTCACAGGTTTAAATGCCTCTTGAATACTATTTATATAACATTTTTGTAACCTTCCCTTGTTTCTCTGTTGAACTTCAGACTTCTACATCTAATTGTCGGCTTTATATCTATGTGTGGAAAGCAAGTTTGGAAGTAATAGGAGTTGTCTAAACTGAAGACATAAATTTGGGAGACATCATTTAAAGATCCATGGGAGTTGATGAGTTTGGAGATTAGGATTGGTTTCCTTTCTCACCACAAATATGCAAACTTGAAATAATTTCAGCACTAATCCATATTACTTTATTTGAATTTCTTTCAATATAATTAATCTCTATAATGATTATTTCTTTTTTTTTTAATTTATTTATTTAATTTGAGAGAGGGGAAAAGAGAGAGACAGCACACGAGCAGGGGAGGGGCAGAAAGAGAGGAAGAGAGAGGATCCCAAGCAGGCTCTGTATCGCCGGCTCAGAGCCCGACGCAAGGCTCAAACGCAGGAACTGTGAGATTATGACCTGAGCTGAAATCAAAAGTCAGACACTCAACCCACTGAGCCACTCAGGTACCCCTATAAAGATTATTTCTGATTGAAACAGTTTCTATTTGAGAACCACCAGTTACCATCGACTTCTTAAAAACTGCACTCTAACCAAGTTACATATAAGAGAACAGATTAGATAATAACTTGGCATCATTATAAGTCCTTCAATGCTTTATGTGGCAGTTGGTTTTCAACTTCCTATCTCAAACATTGATCTGCATTAAAGACCTAATGGATGTGAATACTTAAAGGCAGTGCAAGTAGGTGAAAATGATTCATTTTGTACACTACATTTTCTTTTTTTTATTTTTAAAAAAAATTTTTTTTAATGTTTTATTCATTTTTGAGACAGAGAGACAGAGCATGAACGGGGGAGGGGCAGAGAGAGAGGGAGACACAGAATCAGAAACAGGCTCCAGCCTCTGAGCCATCAGCCCAGAGCCCGACGTGGGGCTCGAACTCATGGACCGCGAGATCGTGACCTGAGCCGAAGTCGGCCGCCCAACCGACTGAGCCACCCAGGCGCCCCTGTACACTACATTTTCAATGAAAGATTTGGTGTAGGTGCTCATGAAATCTACTCTTTTTTGAAATTAACCTTCATTCATCTCTTCATTTTTTTTCTTTCATCTACACACTCAATGATAAATTTATTTTAAAGTTGGTTTAATTAAAAAAAAATCAAGTTGGTTTAATTTTGAGGATGCGTGGAAGTTCTAGGTCTTATGGTTCCTGAGTAGGGACCACGGTGGGGGAAGAGGTATATATATATGTGGAAGAGTTTTGAAAGTACATATCCATTAGTGTTGACCTTCAAATTAGATAATCTAAGAAGGTCAGAGCTCCACAGCTACCAAATCTGAAAAGCAGAGATGTAACAACAAAATATTTTGTGTAACTATTCATTTGAATCTTTAAAATGTAATTATGTTATTCTTATCTACAATTAAAAATAATATGATATAATTTAAATATTTTCCTATCTTATGAATGTACAAAAATTGACCTTTTTTTATAATGATCAAAATGTTTTCAAACTTGCTAGAGGTGTTGGTTGTATGATAGTCCACTAAACACCTCTGAATTGTATACTTTAAAATGATTAATTTCGTGTTATGTGAATTTCACTCAGTTAAAAAAAAAAAGCTGCATAGAGAAGGAAAGATGAAATCGGATTAAAATTTCTGTGAATGATTAAAAAAAAAAGTTCACATATATCAAAGTATTTCTAAAGTACGTAGAAAACAGTCCTCTCCACTGGAGATAAAATTTTCATGATATATTCCCTGTAGCCATCCCAAGTCACTTGGTTGTTTAATTACAACCCCAGATCCTCTATTATGTCTGCTTTGGAGCCTTTAATCGGTTTCTTCAGTTAATTGCTGGAGCAAAGTATCCACTGGAGAGTAGCTTCCTTTTGCTATTCAAAGCAGGGAAGGTGGAGCCCAGGTGCCTTAATTTATCTGCCCGCGGTCAAAAGGGCCAGCAATCTGGTAAATGTAAGAAACAGCTGGTAGGACTCAGCCGGTCGCTGCACTCAGAGACAGGTGGACAGAGACTGCTAAAGAGATTTCACAGTGCTTGCTAGCAAAATTTCAGATTGTGCAGGGTAAGCAGGTGGGTTGCAATTGGCCCTCCCCTTTCCCCTGGCAGAACTATAAAGAGCTCTCCTCCAAGGAGATGATGCTTATTTTGCAGGTAAGGGTGGATTTAATCAGGCTTCTCATCTGCCCCTTTTCCAAAGTGATTTGCTCAGCTTGGGACATCTCTGATAAGACAGCGATGAGCAGCTGGGGCAGATGTCATCAAATGTCCCTTTCGGCTTTTTAAGCGATAGGACACACCCCTGTTTCATGGATCATCATTCCTCTCATTGTCTATCTCCCTTTTTACTCTGGCTTTTTTTCTCCCCTGCCCCTGGAGTGGTTGAGAATATAAATTATATAATTATAAAATATGTGTAGTTATGGAAATGGGATTTTTGGCTTATAATCTTCCCTCTTGTGCACTTCCAGCATTATGGTTTGCTATTATGTATGGGTTTTGAATAGAAGGAAACTTAGAATGAATTTTGAAATTTGATTTAGAAAGCCTTTGTTTACAGTCAAGCTTCTTTCTCCCTCAGAGTCTTTGCTCCTTATCTCACAGATTCAGAGCTGGGACAATTTGCTGCCCTGATAAAAGAACCCAGTTACTTTCTTTTAAGAAAACGTGATGGCATATGACATTGTGATATACACAGTTACATATGTTTGGCTGCCCCCAGGGAGGGCACTGGAATGTTTGACAATCCTGCACATGTTTTTAGATGTTGAAGTTCATGAACTTTAAAGGACCAGGTGTCAAAATGGTTTTGTTTATGTGGCTTGGGAAAATTACTCTACAGTCTAAATGTAAATACAATGTAAGCCATCTTGATTTGCTGAAATATGTGTAGGGCCTGATAAGCAATTACTTAATAGATGCCTTGTTATCACGTAAATGGTACATCTTAGGACTTAGTCATTATGTCTAAATTGAAATAACATGTAGATTGGTTTCTCTATGACTTTCTCACTGTGTGTATCAAAATACACACAGTAGTCAAATGACCAATACTTGAAGATGGGCATAATAGCCCAGATCCTAGAATCTAAAGAATGTGATTAATATATTCAGTGGCACACATTGAAGTGACAATTAAATTTCCCCAAATGCATTAACTCAGAGCACATAATTCACAAAATATTTTTTATTCAACAGCAATCCTTAAACATGAATCAGTAAGATTAATTTTGGGATTCAAGATGAAGAATAACAAGTGGGCATGCTGAAAGTTAATGGTGGATATTTTTTTCCGTATTGAGTCAACCAATTTTATAGGAAAGAACAGTGTCCGCCAAATTTAAAGAAAACAAATAAACCCTAAAATAGTATGGTTGCTTTGATTCACTTGGCACTGAGATTTTCTAAATAAAGGAAAGAACTGGGTGGACATATATTTGTGGTGAGAGCATAGTTTTTTTGGTTTTTTCCCCCCTTTTGGTGGGTGTGATGGATTTCTTTTGCTGTCATAATTTGTGATGTGAATTGAATGTGGTAGAAGTGATGACCCATGACATTTTTTGCTGTGTATGTATGCATGTGTTTGTATGTGCAGAGTTTATTTACTTTTTACATGAATGCAAGCATTTAAATAGTAGAGAGTACAGGAGTGGTTGGTTTAGCCTGGCACAGCACTTAGCTTTCAGATTATTGTATATTTTTATAGAGCCCTGGTTCTCTCATATATTTCGGAGTAGGTCTTCGGTTTATTATGATGTATTTTCTCATGATAGGGGTGTGTTTAAAAAGCTAAGCTAATTTCTCTAGGGATTAGTAAAATATATGAAATTCCTGCGTTTGGTTTCATGTGATCTATTTAAAGTAACGTGAAGACTACTGTTAGGTTTGGGTGAGAAATATGAATATTGTGAGTGACTACTAAAACCACAACTGAAGACAGGTCATATGTAGAGTGTCCACTGCTACTGTATTATCTTAAGTTATGGATATGAAAGCTAAAATATATTTACCTACACTTGCTACAATAAATCTCAATAGTGACTGGTATGCAGAAAACATTTGAAAGGTAGTGCTGGCCAGACACAAGTCATTTGGCAGTGGTCTTACCTAGTATATATTTTCAGGGCCTGTCTGCACAAAGATGCTGGCACGTTAACCATGATTTCTATTCCAGGTGATGGATTTCTATCCAAGTAAGCGAGTGACTAAATATTTTCCGGTGGAATCTAGGCACCATAAAATCACTGAAGCTGAATAAAAAAAGTCGTCGACCTTTTTAAAAAGTAATTATAATAGTTTTGCGTACCACTACAACAGAAGAAATATTTCCACTTGGATCACTGAATAATAGAATGGATTGAAGCTAATTAGAAAAAAAGTAATAAAAGTATGATAGTAATTTTTTTATCAGCACTAATGAGTGTCTAGAAAATTTTCATGAATTTCCAGAAAACTTCATAGTCATTAACAATAATAGAATGCATGGATTCTACATCCAACTCTATCAAAGTCAAGAAATCCAGTCTGAACCCACTGAAAACTCATGCCTTCATCACTTCATCTGATTTATTCTACACAAAACCAGTTAAGAAACCGAACACTTTACATTAGTTTATTTGTGTTACCCAAAGCAATTAGAGATGAATATGCCTTCCCAAGTGATACAAATGTGAGTCTCCCTTTGTGGCAGGTTGTTTAAATTTACAACATAAAGCTAGCATTTCCATCTCCAATAAAATCCAAACAGACATTTAATTTTGGTACATGACATTTCTGACTAAAATAGAGCCAGAAAAGGCACTCAGACAGCTCTTATTGTTCATGAATTCGAACAAATTGGGGATCTGTGAATTTATAGCCAGGTTTTGCTCTACTATTGTTTAAAATAGCACACATGGAAAACACGCCATGGGTGTGTTGTAATTCAGCTTTAATGATGTAACACTTGGTTTCAGTCAATTGTTGGAGGGCTGCAAGTGACATTGGTTTTGTGCTTCAGACATTGCATGTAACTTAGCAATTATAGTAGGGCTTTCAATAATGGCTGTTGGCGGGATATCCGCAAGTGAAGTCATAGCAATTTTGAAAGAGAAAGCTAATAAAAATACACCTGCTTGTAGTGGAAAGTGAGCCTTTAATATCTCTGCTTTGAAGTTGGACAGAGCCTTTGGTATTAACTAACAGATACTCTGATGTAGAAATAATCCACTGCCCCGGGGGAAAGCAAGGTTGAAGTCAGAGCAGATTGTTATTTTCTAATCACCTACTTTCAATCACTCTGATATCACAAAAGGAAAATAGAATGAAGTGACAGTTTTTTTCTAAAATGCCTCAAAGATGCTATTATTTGAAAGCAAATCATTTTAGTTATAAGTATACAAACTAGCACATACATATTTCTTAAACTCATCGACAAGGTTATAAATAGCATGTTTTGGTAAGTGTTTCTGGTTGTTGTCTGAAACTTCAGGATGATTTGAAATTTTACCTTCTAGTAAATCATTCAAGATGATGTGCAGAGTTTCAAATTTGCTTCTTGAGTCCTTCTTTCCTCTTTGTCTCTTTTCCTTATCCACTTTTCAAGTCATTCATTGATAGTTCTTTACACGTAAAAAAAGAAAAAAAAAACATGAGAAGGTAAAGGCACTTGTGACAATTCCTTTTACACAATTTGGTGCATTTCTGCTCTCAGAAATCCTCCTGGTGCTGTGGGAAATTAATTCCTTCACTTGGTGATTTGCTTCTAGGTTTCTTACTTGGGGTTACTTATAGTCTATAGTAACTTTTACGAGACGTTTAATACAGTGAGTCTGTAATAAATGCTCATTTATTGAGATCACTGGAGGAAGAGATAGTTTAGGAATAAATACAGTTTAAAGTTGGAAATTCTTCAAAGAGAAAAGACTATTAAGTACCAAACTACAGTTATTTTTCCCAAATACTTATTATAATTATGCTAACTATTGGTTATGACATCTAAATTGGTATGAAATAATTTATATATCAATGTTTTCTAAGCACTTTGAATATTGATGGTTTTCTGAGGCAGTTTTCTTTATAAATGAATGTTTGAACCCATGTCAGTAACATTCTTTTTTTTCCTTCTTCTTCTTCCCCTCCTCCTCCTCCTCCTCCTCCTCCTCCTCCTCCTCCTCCTCCTCCTCCTCCTCCTCCTCCTCCTCCTCCTCCTCCTCCTCCTTCTTCTTCTTCTTCTTCTTCTTCTTCTTCTTCTTCTTCTTCTTTCTCTCTCTCTCTCTCTCTCTCTCTCTTTGTTTTTGTTCTTAATTCAGTAGTGCATCTCTATAGAGAGTATCAAGTAACCCAAAGGATATACATTAGCACTTGTCAGGGCCACATTTAACATCAGCATGCTAAGCACATTGAAACTTACTACCAAGTTCAAAGGGAATATATGGGCTCTAAATCCCATCTTAATTTGTAAAGACTCAGCATCAAGGTGTTTGTTTTGTTGAAAAGAAGTCACATTTTATTTGTCATTTATGAAATGGACTTTGATGTTTCTTTAAGCCAGGAGAGATTTTTTTTTCCTCATTCAGTTACTGTATCAGTTAAGTACATTCTCATTAGAGAGTATTGCATAAGAAGTCTATTTGGGGGGGAAAGGAATAGAGTGTTTTCTTTATAGAATTTCAGTGTGTAATTTGCATGTAAGTTGAAAGTGGATTGTTGTTGAGACTTGGCACCTGCTGGAATGAGTATCCATTTCAGGCTACAAAGTAGTGCTCTGAAATAAATATCAGGAAGCTTGTTAAAGTTTTTAGCTGTATCATCCCATTAGTATAAGATATTATGGTAAAACAGAATTGAGTTCAATTTTCTGGTTATATGTTTGGGCTATAAGTTTTTCTTTCTAGTGTTCATTAAGAGTTTGTATTGACAGAGAGATTTCAAGGTTAAAAGAAGAGGGGCTGATCCATTTAACATTTGTACACCCAAAGAGCATCATGTAATTTATGGCATAATGTGAAATATTGATATTACTCTATAACATCTGCCAGATATTCAGGATATGAAAATATAGAGGTTTAAATACCATTTTGTATCCAAAAAAGGTAAAATGTATTTTCATTTTGGTAATGAATATAAACGTGAGCAATTTTAGTAGATAATTGTGATCTTGAATACTAATTGTCATTATTTATTGAATCTCTAATAAGTACCAGGCACTCTCATAGACCTCTCACTTCATTTACTTTATATCATTTCATGTTAGGTATCCATGGAATTATACAAGAAAGGTCTTGTTTCATGTTTTGACTTGCCCAAAGTCACACAGCTAGCAGTGAGAAAATCCAAATACCAGACTAGCTTGGACCAGAAGCTGTAGCTGAAGTGGGCAAGTGAAGGAGGAAAATTTGGTAAAATATCAGAGGATAAAAATGAGGAAATACATTAAAGAGAGAAAAATTTATGTGAAGTGCATTGAATCCAGTGCCTAAAGATAGGGTCTCTTTTACTTTGAGTTAGTGAAAATCTCTGATGAGACAGATCTTAGTCTCAGTGGTATTTTTAACAGCTGAGATCTGTTTTCTTCATAAATTGTTAAGTTGCTATGTTATACCAGAACCAGGCACAGAGTACAGTACCAATAACAGGACAGTCCTGATTGAGAGAAAGATATCAGTGTCCAGTGAAGATGTCTATTAGTTAACATCATACTGTCTCTTCTAATGGATAAACTCCACAGAGTATCAGTGGCCTACCACAATAAAACTTTATTTTTTGCTCCCTAAAAGATCACTGTTAGTGTTCTCATTTGGTGTGTAGCCTCCTATGTGGTCTTTTAGGAACCTGGGCTCCTTTCCAATCTTATGGCTTCACTTCCTCTCCATTATAAATAAAGAGTGAAAGCAGAGCTGAATATTGTTCATTAGAGCGCTTGGGGGCCATATTGGAAGCAGTATATATAAAGTCTGCTCCCATTTCATTGGTAAGACTAGTCACATGACCATTCTTAATTAAAAAGGTGGCTGGGAAATATAATCTAATACGTCAAGGAGACACACATACACACACACGCACACATTTGCAGAGATGTTTGAATTAGAAAGTTCTCGCTTCCTATACCATGAACACTCTATTTCCCATTCTGCAAAATTGGGGGAGGTGAATCTCACTGGTTTGGGAAGATAAAAAATGATAATGAGGAACACATATCTTATGTAGGTATTAGTGACGACTGTAGTGTCAATTAGTGTTAACTATATAAAAATGGCACCTGCTAGTTGCTAGGTTATGGCTCTCTGACACTACAGAAAAAATCAAGTTCTCTCATTTTTATTTCTGAAGCAAATGTTTTCCCATCAAGCAGGTATCCATTGTTTACCTGGCCCCAGGTGACACGAGAATAAACAATGTCTTGTAAAAAGAGTAAGCCACACTGTTATTTTAGGGAATAGGAATCCAGACAGGGGAAAAGGTTGGTTTCATGCCCTACTATGGGTGGATGATTGGTGTGTTAAAGGAAGAGCTAGAAGATCAATGGAAAGGGTTGATGGAAGGGAGAGGAGAAGGAGATTTATCAAACATGGGAACAGGATCTGTGGAGACCTGTTGGTTAGTGTAACATATACATGGGTAACTATTGGGAATTTTTAAGCAGAGAAATAATGTGATTTGACTTAGCCTTCAAAAGATCACTCTGGGGTGCCTGGATCTCTCAGTTGTTTAAGCATCTGACTCTTAATTTCAGCTCACGTCAATATCTTACAGGTTTGTGGGATCAAGTCCCATGTCAGGCTCTGCTCTGACAGCACTGAGTCTGCTTGGGATTCTCTCTCTCCCTCTCTCTCTGCCTCTCCCCCCACTTGAGCTCTCTCTCTTTTTCTCCCTTTCTCTCTCAACATAAACTTTTTTTTTTAAAAAAAAAAGGAAAGATCATTCTAAAATTTACTTTTAAAGGAATACTGATTGACTGTTTTGAAATAAAAATATAATGAGTTTTATTCACCTGTCTAGAACACGCAATGACCACTTCTGGGCATCAGGTGTAGTATAATAAGATCCTTTATGATTAGCTTCTACAGAACCAGATTTTTCTTTTTTTTTTTTTTAATGTTTGTTTTTTATTTTTGAAAGAGAGAGAGTGCGCACAAATGGGGTGGGGTTGGAGAGAGAGGGAGACACAGAATCTGAAGCACGTTCCAGGCTCCAGGTTTTCAGCACAGAGCCCAATGTGGGGCCTGAGCTCACAAACCGTGAGATCATGACGTGAATTGAAATTGAATGCTTAACCGACTGAGGCACCCAGGCGCCCCACAACCAGATTTTTCTTTCACTCATCCTGGTATCTTCCTCTCTGAAGAAGTGAATTTTTCACAGTTTACTCTAGCCTGGGAAGAATACATATGGGAAGAATCTCCTTTTTTTGCTCTCAGTCATAATTCTCCTTCCTTAATTTGCCAAAATTTTTAATAGCTTAAGAAATCTCCATATCATTTTTTCATGGAAGCCTCTTCTCCTCTCTCCTTCTCACTTCCAAACTATATACACCCCAAAAGTAGATAACCTTCCTATAGTATCCTATTGTAATTTATACTTCCTAGATCACTGTGCAATAGTTGTCTCTTTTCTAATCTTTTTCTCTCATTAAACTCCTAAGTTTCATAACAAGCTTGCATTTATAGATGTGCATCTTCCCTAACTCAGTAGTTGATAAATTGTCAGTGCTGAACAAATGACCTTTGCATATGAGGAAGGACTGAAGCTTCAGGAAGATACCTCAGGGTCAGTGCAGTTATTTCCACACTTGTTCCTTTTCTTTCTGGAATCAAAGTCCAAGCATTCTTTTTGGTATCTAATATATTCTCCCCATCCCATGGTGTTTTGCCTCCTCCAACGCTGGTTTCTCCTTCTATTAGCCCTAGCCTCAAGCTTTTTCAATTATTAGCTATCTTTCTACTAATTGCAAATATGAAACAGAAAATATAAAAATGAATATTTAGAAAAACTTTGTCAAAACAGTCAAAAAACATTTCTTCCATAAATAATAAGTTGAGAACTTCAGAGCTGAGTTATAACAGCTATATTCTACGCAGTTAATTAGACCAGCTCTTAAGCTCTTAGGCAGTTATGTTAGGCTCATAACACTACATGGGATTCAAATCTATGCCTTGGCAAAATCACAAATACTGTATGTTGTGAATTTTCAGGATTGATCTAAAACAATTAAAATAATTTACATTAGGACTACAAATGTCAAAATTCCATTTTTTTGGAAAGTTGTGAACTGTTCAGCAGTTCACAAAATTTTTCCTGTGCTGGTCCTGGAACTCTATTTTGTTTTTGTTTTTGTTTTTTACATTTCCAAGATAATAAATACTTGAAAGTATGACTACTTCAATTACTGAAGGCAAAATGCACCAAGTCTCTCTTCCCCTTTCTCCCCATGCCTTTTGCATATAAGAGCCCTTCTTCTATGATTGTCCTACTTCCCAGAGGTCTAAAGGTGAAACTCACAACAAAATGGATGGTATCTGTTTGTCCAAAGTAGACCATTTGTATATTTGAATTTGATATCCACCCCATACAGATGATTATAGAGTTTTGTCTTTTTTTCACAAGAAAGAAAGCCACTTCTTTTTTTTTTTTAATTTTTTTTTTCAATGTTTATTTATTTTTGGGACAGAGAGAGACAGAGCATGAACGGGGGAGGGGCAGAGAAAGAGGGAGACACAGAATCGGAAACAGGCTCCAGGCTCTGAGCCATCAGCCCAGAGCCCGACGCGGGGCTCAAACTCACGGACCGCGAGATCGTGACCTGGCTGAAGTCGGACAGAAAGCCACTTCTTTAAATGCAATCATTGTTGCCACATATAAGAGGTACATATAAGATCAGGAATGAATGTTTCATATTATCAGTAGGTTCAGAAAAAGATAAGAAAAATGAAAGTAAGGTAATTTTAAGAGCGTTGTTAATAACTCTAGGGAAGCCTTTTCAAAACAGAATGTTGAGATGTGGGCATGAAACCAAAGACGTAGATCTTTATGTTTTGCATGTTAGAGAACCTGTATTTAAAAAAAAAAGACCAAAAAAAAAAAAATATTCCTAATAGAAGTAATGTCTATTGTTAATTTTTATTTCATCAATATGCTAGAGTCTAAAACACACCTATTTTGTCTCCATTCCCCTTCAGATTATACTAATATATGAGTTTCTAAATCAAATATAGCCAAATGTAAACATAGTCCTCACTATTTTGCCATATAGATGCCTGGGCTCCATCTAGTGGCAGAAGGTAACTGTAGGTTTTTACCATTTTCCCAGAGGGTTTTTTTCCCTTTATTTTTTCTTTTCAAATACATCTAATAGAGTTTGCATCTTAAGGACATCATGAATTAAGTTCCATAGGCTTCCAAAGAAACAGTAATATGTGAGGTTAACAATTTGTGTCCATTCTTCTAGTTTGTACTATTCCTATTGAGAATATTTTATTGTCTCTACTTTCTAAAATTTGGCCTAAGTGGTCATTGCACGTTTTTATTCTTTTGGTTTCTTTCTTTGTCATTGAAGAGGACAGACAAAAATTGCATATCAACCAACCTATCATAAATGTCTTACCATTCAAATGTTGTATGAAATAGGGCACCTGGGTAGCTCAGTTTGACTCTTGATTTTGGCTCAGGTCATCTCCCAATTCATGGCATGGAGACCTGCTTCAGGATCTGTTTGGGATTCTCTCTCTCTGACCCTCCCCTGATCATGTACATATTTCACATTCTGTCTCTCTCAAAATAAATGTTTTTTTTTAAAATGTATGAAAAATAATAAAACTTATGAATAAAAATAATAAAGGCAAGTTAATGAAACACAGATAGGGCTTAGCTGAAGTGAGATGTCAGATAATATTTTCAAGTTTAGCATTTTACTTTTTGCATGGTACTTCTTTTAATGTTTTGAATTATTTCTTTTCCAGTTGTCACAGTTATTTTTTCCTTAAACGTATTTTACAGGCCTGATGTATTATTAAAGTATTTCCATTTGCCTGTATGTGCACTCATGACTGTGTGTGTGTGTGTGCACACACATGTGTATATGTATAGAATGTTTTGTTCTTTTTCTAAACTCATGAACTATGAGATCATGACCTGAGCCAAAGTCAAGAATCGGATATATTTATATTTATATTTATATTACATATAAAATTATTAAATATAAAATTATAAAATATAAATAATTAAATATAAAATATTTATATAAATATAAATATAAAACATACATATAAATGTATGTATTTGTGAATACATATAAGGTTAATGGATGTAATTATCTAACTTCTATTATCTTCCCAATAGTAGTAACACTTAAAATTTAATTTTTTTTAATGTATTATTTATTTTTGAGACAGAGAGAGAGCATGAGCAGGGGAGGGGCAAAGAGAGAGAGGGAGACACAGAATCCGAAGTAGGCTCCAGGCTGTCAGCACAGAGCCCGACGTGGGGCTCAAACTCACGAACCGTGAGATCATGACTTGAGCCAAAGTCACACGCTTAACCGACTGAGCCACCCAGGAACCCCTTAACACTTACAAATTAAAAAGCTGTCTAGTGGAGCACCTGGGTGGCTCAGTCGGTTAAGCGTCCAACTTCAGCTCAGGTCATGATCTCGCAATTCCTGAGTTCAAGCCCCGAATTGGGCTCTGTGCTGACAGCTCGGAGCCTGGAGCCTGCTTCTGATGCTATGTCTCCCTCTCTCTCTCGGCCCCTCCCCTGATCATGCTCTCTCTCTCTTTCTCTCTCTCTCTCTCTCTCTCTCAAAAATAAACATAAAAAAATTGAAATAAATAAATAAAATGCTGTTTAGTTGGATATACAATTTGAATATCACTATGGAAGGCCACTTGTATATATCCAGTATATGTTTCTCAAAAAGTAAATTTTTTGTATTAAAGGTTTTATCTTTTAATAGCAATTTTATGTTCACAGCAAAATTGAGAAGGACAGAGATTTCCCATATACATTTTGTCTTCACTCATGCATAACCCCATTATCAACATTTCCTACCAGAGTGAAGCATTTGTTACAGTGGATGAACCCACACTGACACATGATAGTCACCCAAAGTTCATAGTTTAAATTAAAGTTCGCTCTTGATGTACATACTGTAAGTGTAGACAAATGTATAATAACATCCACCTATCGTTATAGTATCGTAACAGAGTATTTTCACTGCCCTAAAAATCCTGTTTTCCATTTACTTATCTCTTCCCCCTGTTCTCTGGCAGCCGTGGATCTCTTTTTACTATCTCCATCATTAATCCGTTTCCTTCTGTGTCTTTTTGTAAATACTTTCTCCTAGTGCGTGGATAATCTCTCATTCCCTTGACATTGTCTTTCACGGAACAGACCTGTTGGTCGAAGGTGAGAGGAGTTACTGCTTCAGGGTGATAAACAAAATAATTTGATAGAAGCATTGGCCTAAAGTTGTCTGTTTTTACTACATTTGTATTATAACTACATTTATATTATATAATTTATATTATTGTTTTGGCAATATATGTTAAGACATAAAGTAGTTCTAGATACTAAATACAAAATCTTTAATACAAAAACAGAACTTAAAGCAACTCTTTGGAAAATAAAAATGTCTACAGCAACTTTGAGCTTCACAGTTGCCTCTGTCTGAGGTAGTAACGAGAAATACTTACAGGCATTTGTCTGCAGTTAAATGAACTTAAAGCAAAGAAACACATATTTGGTAGCATCACATGTCTGTTTTGATAATATCACCATTTTAGCACAGGTATAAAATCGTAGTATTTGTTCAATATCATAGGGCTGCTTCTTTGTTGCATACTGCAAGGCTACTTTAAAGCCAAGATTGTGGAGGCACGCTTTTCTATTACACACCTTTTGTTCTGGCAAAATTCCTCGATTCCAAGCACAAAAGAACCCTGAGGCCTCTTAATCTCCAAGTTATTTTGTATCTAATATTATATGAGATTGAGAGTGTTTCATTGTTCTACTTGGGTATTTTGGGAGTTTTCTGTAGCATAGAATCAGTGATATGGGTTGTCTAAAGAAACAAGCCATGGAGAGTAACAAATGCATGTTATAAAACAAAACTCAAAAGGTCAGTATAATTTTGAAAACATCTTTCCTATTTATTTATATTGTTAAATATAATGTTAAATATTTATATTGTACATACTGTATTCATGTTAAATATTTATATTGTACATACTGTATTCCTCTTCTCAGTTTTTCTCTATCCCCCTTGAAAGAAAGGTAACAAGATTTCTGCTATGCTGGTTATTTTTTTCCTCCCCTGTATCTTTAATTCACATGAAAGAATTAAAAGACAAGAAAAATTACAAATCCACAAACAGAAACTTGAATAATCTGAATTAATTTCTCTCTGATTATCGAAACATTTCCTTAAGGTAAATTGCCTGTATCTGTTTGTAGAGATTACGTAATAAAGACATGTATCTTGCTCTTAATATATACTATGAATAATAAGATTATTCTATAAGCAAATTTGCTTATAATATTTTTACATTACAAATTGAAGGGGCACCTGGGTGGCTCTCTCAGTTGAGCGACTTTTGATTTCGGCTCAGGTCATGATCTCACAGTTCCTGGGATTGAGCTCCACATCAGGCTCCAAGCTGACAACATGGAGCCTGCTTGCGATTTTCTCTTTCCCTCTCTCTCTGCCCCTCTCCTGCTTACCATCTCTGTCTCCTCTCAAAATAAACATAAAAAAATTTTTAGAAAAAAAGAAGAAATTGAAAAGCATTTTTATTACTCTAGAGAACCGCACTATTATTTAAGTATGTTTATTTAAACATTAGGTATACCTAATATCTATCCTTTCATAGCTCAAGATGATCTTCAAAGTTGTGTCTATATGACCTAGTATCTTTTATGCAGAAGAAAATTAAATGTATTTTTAAATCAGAACTCATCAGTCTTGGTAACTTGTGCTTCTATTCTCTTCGCTCCTTATCATCTTTCCCTTCATAAGTTATGGCATACATCTCCAGTTTTCCATCAAGATACATGAAGTATATTTGAGTTTCCAAGTTATGTCTGATAATGATGTGTAATTTGGTATCTCATTTTTCTTATTAGTCATATACTTCTACTTAACAAGAAAGTACAGATTCTTGAGTTAATTCGAATCTTCTTTTTAGGAATGTCTGACTGGCAGTGGAACATACAATTCTTGATCTCACGGTTGTGAGTTTGAGCCCCACACAATAGAGATTGATTAAAAATAAAATGTTCAAAAAATATTTTTTACAAAGTCTAATCTGTTTTGTTTACTTTTTATTTGCTCATTTCTTTCCTTTTTCAATGACTTTTTAATTCTAAAAAACATAGTAGGAAAAAATATATATTAAATAGACCCCTGATTGTGTACTGTTATAGCACAAAGTTTTGAAGATTAGAGAAAAGTAGCCTGCTTACTAGCCTATGGAGAATGAAAACAAATCTATACATATTTTTGGAATCTCCTTGAGTTTAAATTACAGAAAAAAAAAACTGTTGAAAGAAGATCTTGATACTGTTTGTCTTCTTTTTTTCTATTAAAGTTTAAAGCTGATTTTTATCGGGCAGATGTTGTCTTCTAAATTTAATAGTGATATATGACTTTTAGAAATGTTTAGATCTTTGTTATTAAATACAAACCTGTAAGCAAATTATCCACATATGTAAACTGTAGCGATGGGAATCCCTTGTTTTTCTCTCCCCACTGCTTTCTGACTACCCTGCCCCCCAAGAAAACTCCCAAGAGCTCCAGTCTTATACTTAGTTAATTTTGGACATATCTGGTCTTATTTGGAGGTGATGATGTATTTATAAACTTATGCCACCAACAGATCCTCACTATTGCTTTGTATAAGAATATATGCTACTTGGAAAACTTTAGTGCCAGATGTTTTTGGAATTTGGTATATTTTAGAATTTTGAAAAGGTGCATGTACCATGTATTATGGAACACTCCTAAGGGGGTCTGTCATAGCTCCCTGAGTCCAACATTTTATATTTTTTGTAGCAGATTTGCTAGCAGAATCAATTGTGGTAAATTCACCCTTAATTATTTAAATGAAGAACAGAATAACGTTTTGTCAATTCTAGTTTGGTTCTGTGGTCAAACGAGTTTTTTAAAATACATACAACAGTTGGATTTTAGAGCTTTTAAATTTCAGAGTGATATATATAAAACAGAGTTGTAAAAAAATTGTACCAAAAACTCTGTTGAAGGTATCTCCATCTCTCTTCTGTCTCTGTCTGTCTCTTTCTGTCTTTTGCCAGGACAGGAGTTCAAATGAAATGAGTGGATTTAAAGTAAGAGAGTTTCCTAACAGAACTATTTCAGAAAATTTGCCATAACATTTAACTTCACATAAGCCATACATCATTTGAACCTTAATTGATTTTAAAGACTAAAAATTGTAGCTATGTAACCTACATGCAGCATATATTTGACAATTGACCTGTAGCATGTTTTCCCTGACTACAAAAAGAGGAAAGTTTGTTGTTTTGCTTTGTTTTTCTCATTTGGAGATTGTTTTTTCAAGCTCATTTATATCCAAGCATTTACTAGGAATATATAGCACTCTGCGACATCTATCATGTCATTTATTAATAGTAGTTAATTTTCTAGCAAAGACAGGGAAAACAAGAATATGAGCTAATTTGAAAAATCTCACCTTTTATGAAATAAATTACCTCTAAGTTTATATTTAAAGCTCACTTTAAGTATTTTCCAATTATAAAAATGCAATGTGAACTTTTCAAGGCCTAGGCAGAGAGTTGATAGATTTAAAGGTTTTTTTTTTTTCTCTTAATAAACTGAACCATAATTCACTTTGAACATTTCAGAGCAAAATCTCTAATCAGTTATGAAACTAGTATGAAGCGCCCTGGGAAAGAAACAAATATCATAATTAATATGTAAATAAGGGGCTATACTATGGCTTCTCTCTGGCTACGTGGATGATTGCGTCTTTGGCTTTTTGCAGCTTCACTAGTCTAATATATCTGGTTTTAGATTTCTCTTTTACTTATTTTGTTTAGGATTATTTGGATTTCTTGAAATTGTGAATTAAAGTCTTTTATCAGTTTGGGAAATTCTTAAGTTTTCATCTCTTCAAATGCTGCCTCTACCTCATTCTCCCCCTTTCCTGTTCTGAAACTCTAATTAAACATTTATAAACACTTTCCTTTTATATTCTTTTGCACTGCTTTCTGTTCCATCCCCGAGCTTCCTCTCCTGTCCTCTACCTCCTGGGTTTCCTTATAGAATTTTTTTTATTCTGAATTATTATTGTTATTTTTTGGGTCTTTATTCTATTTCATATGCTGTTGTTTCGTGTATATCTAATTTGATCCAAAGCAAGACCACTGAATTTTTTATTTTACTTGTTGTATTTTTCACTTCATTGTATCTATTTAGTTATTTGTCACTTCTTTTTATAAATTTTTTTTAACATTTGTTGTATATTTTGAGAGACACAGAGACAGAGTGCAAGCAGGGGAGGGGCAGAGAGAGGGAGACACAGAACCTGAAGCAGGCTCCAGGCTCTGAGCTGTCAGCACAGAGCCCAACATGCGCTCAAACCCATGAACCTGTGAGATCATGATCTGAGCCGGAAGTCAGACGCTCAACCAACTGAGCCACCCAGGCACCCAGTTGTCAATTCTTTTATGTAACTTTACTATTTTCTGTCCCCAAACTAACACTTGGCATGTATCTCCTTTCAACTATTAAAGATCTATATTTAGGTACCCTGGGTGGCTCAGTCAGTTAAGTTCCAACTTGAATTCTGTTCAGGTCATGATTTCCCATGATTTCCTGGTTTTGTGGGTTTCAGCCTCGTGTTGGGCTCTGGCTGGCAGCCCAGAGTCTGCTTGGGATTCTCTCTCTCTCTCTCTCTCTCTCTCTCTCTCTGCCCCTCCCCTACTCACACTGTCTCTCTCTCTCAAAATAAATAAACTTATTTTTTTTTTAAATAAAGGGGTGCCTAGGTGGTGCAATGGGTTAAGTGTCTGACTTTGGCCCAGGTCGTGATCTCACAGTTCGTGAGGTCGAGCCCCGGGTAGGGCTCTGTGCTGACAGCTCAGAGCCTGGAGCCTGCTTCAGATTCTATCTCCATCTCTCTCTGTTCCTTCCCCACCCCCACCCCCCGCCTCAAAAATAAAGATTAGAAAAATTTTTAAAAAATTTTTTAAAGATCTATGTTTATGATCTATGTCAAATAATTGATACTTTTAAGCACCTGTCTCTTGCTTCTCACTAATGGAATCTTCTTTCCTTATGTTTCTGGTGATCTTTTTGTGATGTATATGAAGTTTAAAGTTTGATTTACAGAAGTTTGCTTGACTCCTAGGAAAATGTCACTTTCCACCAAACAGGATTTGAAATTACCATTGCCACATCTCTAACCATCAAGATAAACTTAATTCTACCTTGAAGCATGAGATTTTCTGTATTAATGACTCAAAACCAAGCTTCAGGGGATACAAAGTATGTTTACTTTGTTTCCACCCTCAGTCCTAGAATGTATCCCTTTGGGCTCCATTCTAAACTCACAGTTGACTCAACAGGGTTACTCTTTTGGCTGACTGCAGACTTTGTTTTTTCTTTTTGTTTTTTTTCCCCCTTGACTCTTCTAGTTGTTACATTCTGTGAGACAGGAAGGGTTTTGAATGTTGGATTCACTCCTCTAGATTTCTTTTCTCTCCCATTTCTTGCTTTCTCCTGTTTCTTGGTAAATCCACACTAGCATTCACTGATCCCCCCCCCCACCCGGCCCACCAAATATCTTTAAATTCTTTTGGCTCACTTTTTAGTAGCTTTTGTCAGGGGGTTGGTTACCAAGATTGCTCCCCAAGGAGGAAATCCCTTGGTGAGGCCTTAGTAATCGACTTCTTGAAGAATGGAAATCAGTAAGGGGATATTAGAGCAGAACCAGGCTAGCAGAGGAAGGAGGGTGGGAGAAAAGACTGCTGGAAAGAATTTGGTAATAATCAGTCATAGAATACAGTGAAAGACATCGCGGAGGCCAAAAGGAGATAGAATTTTCAGAAGAGATAACGAATAACACTATAAGAATCACCAAATAGGTTGAGTGCTGAGAAAAAGGTAATCGGATTTGGTACTTAGAAAGGCATTAGAGAATCAACATGGGCCGCTTCAAGAACTGTGGTTTTAGAGTTTTCAAAGTACTAGTTAGGTAAAAAGCATATTTATCAGCTTCTATAAGAAGTCAGGTAAAGGCAAGAAAAGAAAAAAATGGTTTCAGACAATGTAATTTTAGTCCGTGTATTTAAAATATTTTAATTAAATCATGATATGGTTAAATTGTAATTAAATTTCTTTATGAACAGACGATAAGCATTGAAAGACAATGCATACCAGATCAATCCTAAAATTAATCTGGCAGGACCTATATAAGAGAAATTTCTGTTAATGCTAGAAGAATGATAGTACTTGACATTTCATAGTTTCCTTAATTTTGCAATATTTAATTTCCATGAACTCAAAGATTGTCTTTTGATACTGGTTTGTGAATTAACCTGAGGTAATCATATCAGCTTATTTGACTGAACATGTGGATTAGGATTTCAAGACCAGCAAGGTGTTTTTATCTTTAATCCATTTTAAAATAATACCATTTTGAGAGAGATACTAAGTTCAAGTCTCTGTCTTTTATCAGAAGAAACCTGAACTTGATTACGATGTGTAAGAATAAAACTCTCATGAGGAACAATTTTAAGACTTTATAATCTTTTTTATTTATATATAACAAAGAATAGAAGCCTTTCTGAAACCCTTCCAGTGGAAATTATTCAATGGTGCTATCCATTGACTATAATTATTGTCTTTCTGGGTGGCAAATTCTCCTCTACTCTTGCTATAGCAGATACTTGTATCAAATCACTTCTGACCTCATGTTTGGAAATGAATGAATGAATTAAAGTCTTCTGGGATATTTTATTTTACTGTTAGTAGCTTAAAAATAATGTGTTCATGTTCACTCCAATCAAGTGCCTAAGAGGATTTAACAGGTGTTTAAAATGGTAAGAAAGTTTAAGCCAACCAATAGGTTAGGAAAGTTCTCTTATTACAAGATGATATTGTACCCAGTAATTTGAGTGGAATTTGAACCTCTTCGCCTATCCCCACTCCTAATTTAATAAAGAAAACTGGATTACTCTATAATGATTTATTCTAGCCTACATTTATTTTTATGTCCCAACACTAAATATAAGTATCTGGTTTCATCTAGACATCTGTCAATGGTCAGGTTATGGATGGTTAAATAAGCTTTTACAGTGTCTTGGGATTATGCAATTGACTACTTTTCAGGGTCATAAATACATACCTTATATATGTTGGATATAGTGCAAATCTACAATTCAGATTAAAAATAATCTTAAAGGACAAAGATTAAGTTAGTATTGATCTTACTATATTGGAATATTTCTCTGATTTGTGTGAAACATTGGCACAGAATTTACTAAAATGAAAGTCAGAGTTACTATTTTGAGTCAACATCACAAGGAAAATTTACTTGACCGTTTGGGGGAAAACAGAGTTGTGAACTGGAAGTCCTTTCTAAGTACTTATAGTTTAATAACAATGCCACATGTGGATATACTTGATGCATTTCATTTTCCCTATGTCCATTCTGCCAGTTATAGAGAACAAAAGCTAAATATTCTCTTTATATGAAGACAATTTGGTTTTACTACCATGAAATTGGAGTACCATTGGCAGACAGTGAAGGAGGCTATATACATGCTGCCTAAAACAATCAAATAATTTAAGTGAAATATAGTCAATAAACCTGTAAAGTAAGCTGATTTATTTAGTTACAGAAATCTACTTTGAAAATGTTTCTTCTTGAAATTTCTTTTGCTAATAATTATATTGCTAACAATGTTGAATAGTATATATGCATCTTGGTCTATTAAAGGCTTCAACATGTCTTATAGCAGAAAAAAATTAGATTATCTTATTTTATTTTATTTTTTAATGTTTTTTTTTTTTTTTTTTTTTTTTTTTTTGAAAGACAGAGAGTGAGTTGGAGAGGGACAGAGAGGGAGATACAGAATCCAAGGCAGGCTCCAGGCTCTGAGTTGTCAACACAGAGCCTGACAAGGGGCTGGAACTCACAAACTGTGAGATTATGACTTGAGCTGAAGTCAGCCATTTAACCGCTGAGCCACCCAGACACCCCAAAAGTTGACTTTATTGAGATCCCTTTTGCTTAAATACCTGGCAAATAAAATTTCTTTTTCTTTTCTTTCTTTTTTTGTATTTATTATTTTTTAATTACTTAATTAACTAATTAATTAATTTTTGGTTAGGAAAAGCAGCGGTCTTGTGTGTGCAGTTTTTAGACCTCCATTCAGCCACATAAGAATAGGTCTTAAGCCTGGAATACTTCTTTCCAAGAGATAAAGAGTACACACAGACAGTACAGGGCTTATCCTTCAGTGGGTATGTCTTTCTCTGTTTCAAACTCAATGAGTACTCCTTTATTTTGCTTAAGTATGTTACTGTCTCGCAGGCACATCCTCAGCTGTCAGTATTTCAGATGCAGTGAAGGTGGAGGAGAGGTCCTTGAACCAAAGCTTAACGGGGGGGCGTGCGAAGCCAATTGCCCTGCTTTAGTTGTCAAGGGAACCCACCAGCCATGCAGAACTGGCACACACTGAACCTGATCTTGCTGTCTCTCCTCTTCGTGAGTAAAAGTGTTGTTCCACCCAGTGCTTGACGGTGTTGTTTTCCTCGGCAACTCCTATACCAAGGTGCAAGGAGCAGAAGTGTTTGGATCCAAATTCCTGGTGGCTAGTGTTGTGATGATCGTCGTGATCCTCCGTGGATTTGGAGTCCTCTCCTGGCACAGGCAGCCAGTGCATGGTGTTCTACTCAGTGATATTTCTCTTAATGATGTGTCTCAAAATCAATACTTCTTGGAAAATCATTCAGAAATTATTTCCATAGATAATTGAAATTTGACACTGGACAGGTGTTGTGACATTTGACATTTGCTAAACTGTTTAGGTATCGTGAAGTTGACCTATAATTGAGAAAATTATGAAAGGTGATGTGATGGTCTCTTTTTTACTCTATTTACTCTAAGGTTAAGGACCTTGTATATAATGGTCCTCTGTATGAAGAGCACTTTTCCTCTGATCTCAGTAACAGGTATAGTTATGTAAATTTGATGGAACCATTTCTCTCTCTAAGTTTTTATTTAAATTCCAGTTAGTTAACATATAGTGTAATGTTAGTTTCACGTTGACAATAGAGTGATTCAACACTTCCATACAACACTCAGTGTTCATCACAAGTGCACTCCTTAATTCCCATAACCTGTTTAACCCATCCTCCACTGACTTCCCCTCTGGTAGCCATCAGTTTTGTTCTCTATAGTTATGAGTCTCTTTCTTGGTTTGCCTCTCCTTCCTTTTTTCCCCTTTGTTTTGTTTCTTAAATCCCACATATGAATGAAATTATATGGTATTTGTCTCTGAGTTATGTCGCTTAGCATAATGCTCTCTAGCTCCATCCTATCACTGCAAAATGGCAAGCTTTAATTCTTTTTCATGGCCAAGTAATATTCCATTGTGTGTGTGTATGTATGTATGTATATATGTATGTATGTATGTATGTGTGTGTATACATACACGCATACCACATTTTCTTTATGCATTCATCAATCAGTGGACACTTGGACTGTTTCCATAATTTGGCTAATGTAAATAATGCTCCCATAAACATTGGGGTACCTCTATCCCTTTGAATTAGTATTTTTGTATTTTCTGAGTAAATAACTAATAATTATATCTCTTTTATGTAAATACCTATTATTTGGTAGCTAGATCTTATTTTTCTCTGTGTTGGTTGCTAAATAGCTCAGAGTCAAATATGTAACAAATATCTGTAGATGATTTACTTTTCTCTTCATTTTTACTTCAGTTTTTAAAAATATATATATTTTAAAAGTTTTGCTGTGGGTGTAAGTTTTCTCCTGCTGCCATAACAAATTAAGACAACTTAGTGACTTAAAATAACACAAATTTATTATCTCCTAGCTCTGAATGTCGGAAATCTTGGTTGGCTCAGCTGATTTCTCTGCTCCAAGTTTGACCAGGGCAAAACCAAGAGGTTGGTCTGCTGGGTTCTTATCAGGATGCTCTAGAAAATGTTCACTCAAAGCTCATTCAAGATGCTAGCATAATCCATAGCCTTCTGGTTGCAAGACTGATGTTTCCATTTCTTTGCTGGCTGTCTACTAGGGGATGTTGTTATTGCCAAGAAGCTTCACTCACTGCATTGTGACACTCACATCTCAGAACTAGCAATGACCTAGCAAAATCTTCTGATGCCTGGAATCTGATTTCCTCTTCTGCCACATTGTTTTTCTCCTCTTTTGCCTCTCATCAGAGAAATTTCATTGCTTTTAAGGGCTCAGGAGATTAGATTGGGTCCACCAGAATAATTCAGAATTGATCTTCCCGTCTTAAGTTTCAGAAGATTAATTATATCTGCAGAGTCCCTTTGGCCATGTAAGATAATGTGCACACAGGTCCCAGTGATTATGTCATTGACATCTTTAGGGGGTCATTACTTGACCTCCTATATTATACTTTATAAATGTTTGTTCATTATTTTTTGATATATCATAAATGAAATTTTAATAACAAACCAAGAAAAAAAGAGATAATTTTCCAGTGAACTGAAAAAAAGTAAGAACCTCAGATTACTTTGTATATGAGGAGAATCTCATAAAATTTTTTCTAGCTAAAATTTGATTTAAAATATAATGCAGTTATTTTCATTTTTAAATTTTAGAGTTAAAGTGACAATGAACCTTTATAAACATTAAGCACATATATTTGCCAGGTTTTTTGGCTATTTTCCTAAGTTAGTAAACAAAATAAAATCTAACTATGAATTGTATCATTATATTATCACATTGTTATTTCGTTTCTCCTTACCTCTGTCCTTTGTGTTTAAGTTCCTGAAGCATTTGCTTTATTTCATCTAATTTTTAATATTTTTATGTATATATTTTTTTAATGTTTATTTATTTCTGAGACGGAGAGAGACAGAGCATGAGTGGGGATGGGGCGGAGAGAGAGGGAGACACAGAATCAGAAGCAGGCTCCAAGCTCTGAGCTGTCAACACAGAGCCCAATGTGGGGCTCCAACCCACAAACCATGAGATCATGACCTGAGCCAAAGTCAGTCCCCCAACCGCCTGAGTCACCCAGGTGCCCCTAATTTTTAATATTTTTTAAACACTTACTCGTTTTTGAGAGACAGAGCACAAGCAGAAGAGGGGGAGAGAGAGAAGGAGACACAGAATCTGAAGCAGGCTCCAGGCTCTGAGCTGTCAGCACAGAGCCTGATGCGGGGCTTGAACTCAAGAACTGTGAGGTCATGACCTGAGCTGAATTCAGATGCTTACTAGACTGAGCCACCCAGGTGCCCCTGTTACATTTAATTTTGTAATCACCGGAACCATAAGTCCTTTTACTCTCTACAATATAGGTACATCTGCTAGCAAAAAGTGTCTGTCCTTTTCAGGAAGCCTAGCTGTTAAGATGTGGGTTTTTAAGGTGTTTTTTTTTTTTCCTGACAAAAGTAAGATAAATCTGAGCCCAGCTGCTTACTACTTTTAGCATATTTGAGTACTATGTACACTTACTGTTCTGTTTCCTCACTTGTAAATGAGTTCAGTAGTTGTTACCTCACAGGACTCTGAGTAGTAACTGTAAATTGTTTACCAGTATGTCTGGAATATAGCTAAGAGAAAGTTGATGAAGGAGGGTTTTTTTTAAGACTATCATTACAGGGGATCAGTGAGAAACATGACTTCATTGCTGTGGAAGAAGGCAGATTATAGAAGGGTTTTCTCTGTCCACCAAAAACTTGTTTTTATTTTAGCCATATAAGACATCATTCTTGTTCTGTTACCCAGCACATATTCATATAGACATTTCGTGCACCTACTCTCTCCTTTGTCATCTTTCTGCATCTCTTACCTTCTATTTCAGGTCACTTATCTTCCGGTGAGTTCATTCTTTAGAATTTCCTTCACTGAATGTTGGCTAGCAGTGGAATCTTCAAGTTTCTGTTTGTCTGAAACTATATTTATTTCACAACTTCATATTTGAAAGATTGCCCACTACCCATCCCTTGTATAAAATTCTATGCTGGCAACTATTTTCTTTTAGCACACTAAAGATGTATCTGATTGTCCAATGACTTCCATGACCATTCTTAAGAGGTCACTTCTCATCCCAACTGTCAATTCTTTGAAGGAAACCTGACTTTTATTCTTCCCCTGCTTTAGCAACTTTAAACATTTTCTTTTGTATGTAGTGTTTTATAGTTTAATATGCTGCATGTAGGCTAGGCATTCTTTTTTTTTTATCGTTCTTAGGATTCATGTAGCCTTTTGAAGCTATGAAATATTGGTTTATATCAGTTCTAGAAAATCCTCAACCTTTAACTTGTCAAATATTGCCTCAACGCAACACTCTTCCTTTCTTTTTGCAACTCGATCTTCCATGTCTTTTAAGTTCGCTCTGTTTTTAAATTTTTTCATCTTTTTTTTCTCCTTGTGCTGCACTTAGATAACATTTCCTTGACAGTTGGTAAATCCTTTCTCTACGATAATATAATCTGATATTAAAGCCATCCATTTAGTTAAAAGATTTGGGTATTGGGGCACCTGGGTGGCTCAGTCGATTAAGCGTCTGACTTTAGCTCATGTCATGATCTCATGGTTCATGGGTTCAAGCCCCACGTCAGGCTCTATGCTGACAGCTTAGAGCCTGGAGCCTGCTTCCAATTCTTGTCTCCCTCTCTGCCTCTCCCCTGCTTACTCTTACTCTTTTTCTTTCTCGAAAATAAATAAGCATTAAAAAATAATTTTAAATAAGATTTTGATTGTTCTATTTTTTATTACCATAAGCTCTCTTTTCCTAATATATTGCTTTTTAGTTTCTTATTTCCTGTGAATATTTTAAATTTCTTTAAATATGGCAAAAGGAGTTATTTTAGAATATATCTCAGATAATTCCAACAGCTGTCTTTTGACATTCTACTGTTTGTGTATATTCTTACTCAGGATACTTTGTTTTCTTGTGAAGTTGATTACTTTTTGTTATATATTGGTCACTGCCTTTAAGAAATTATATTTAATGATTCATTAAGGCCTAAAATGAGAGTGATTTTCTCCAGAGAGAATTTGTGTTTGCTTTAGCCAGGCAGCTGGATGTTCTACAAGACAAGCTATTTGGTCCACCTAAGATCTGTAAACTTGGCTGTACATCTGAGCAAGGGTTGGCTTGTGATTGCAACTTCTTGGGGACATTTTTCTCCCATCTCTGCTCAGGGCCTATGTAACTTTTTCTCTAGTAGCCTGATTTTAGAAAGGTAGGTGGGATCATTAGGGGTTCCAGATTTGTGTGGGGAAGCTTTTCTGTTGACTGTCCACTTTGCATGGTTCCTGGGTTTTTATTAATCTTCCCCTTCAGGTGATGATGCCAAAAACTAAATTATGTTTGATGGAGCACAGATGTCCTCAGCCCAAAACTGGTTCTCACACTCCATGCATTCTTATTTTTGCTTGGATTTTTGGCTGTATGGTCCTCTTGTTAGCTCTTCAGTGCTTTCAAAAAAAAAAAATATATATATATATAGATATATATATATTATATATAATACATATAAATTTATGTATTTATATATTAAAATACATTTATATAATTATATGTATATTATAAAAATGTATATAAATTTTTTTTTTTTGTTTTTAGTAGCAGGGTCTTTTAACCCTGTGTAGTAGGCAGAATAATAGCCCACTAAATATGTACATGTTCTAATTCCCAGCACTGTGAATGTGTTGTTACATGGCAAGGAGAAATTAAGGTTGCAGATGGAGTTAAGGTTGCTAATTCATCTGCCTTCACAAGGGGGAGATTACCCTGACTTGTCTGGGTGGGCCCACTGGAGTCACAGTATCGTTAGAAATGAGAGAGAGGGGCAGGAGAGTCAGAGTGAGGTGATGTGAGAAGCATGCAACTAGTTATTACTGGCTTTGAAGTTGGAAGAGGGCCTTGCGCCAAAGAATGTGGGCAGCCTCTAGAAGCTGGAAAAAGCACGGAAACGGATTCTCCCTCAGAGCCTCCAGAAAGGAAGGAAGCTCTGCCAACATATTTAATTTTGGAACGGCAAGGCTCATTTTAGACCTCTGACCTCCAGAGCTGTAAAATAAGTAATTTGTGTTATTTTAAGCCACTAGATTTGTGGTAATTTATAATGACAGCAATAGGATAATAATATACTGTATCCTATTAGAAATAGAAGCTCCCCATTGTTTTATAAAGAGCGTAGTTAAATATTAAAGATCTGAAAAGAACAATGGTACGGTCCCCATTTTTGTGGTTACTTTACACTTAATATCATTTAAAACATAATGGTGAAATAATGTGCTACCAAGGAAAGTAAGGATATTTTTGTCTGATCCAATTGGTTTTAATATTAGTGATTGATGTACATTACCTTAAATCCTGATCGATTTGAAACTAAAAGATACAGTATTCCAAATGGTTACCAAATATGCTTATTTCTGGCAAAGTGATGAAAACTAAAATTTTAACTAGCTCGCTTCCTCCAAACTCACTGCTCAGAGTGAATGGAAATTTTTGCTACAAATATTTTCTCAACATTTTTAACAAATAAAAACCTAAATAACCACAACTTTGTTCATTTACTACATGTGAGTTTTTGTAAGAGGTTTTACATTTATTTCAATAACATTACTGAATCAAATTATTCTTTAAATTAAAGCCAAACTTGATCTATTTCAAGTGTGCCAAGTTACTTAGCCTTATTGCTATGTGTTTGCTCATGAAAGCCACTAATCCTGTGAGGACTGGCACAGACCATGTGAGGAGCTAGGGAATCAGATCCCATAACAAACCATGATGAGCAAAGATTTCCTTCCAGACAGCATATGATGCATATTTTCCGTCATAAAATGTATATGAATGAATATAGATGTATAGAGTGTTAATTCGGAACCCTAAAAAGATGATATTAGAAGAATTTGATGTGATCCTGCAGCCAGTATACTTTCCATTGGATGACAATGTTTATTAAATAGAATGATGATCATTGATTGATTGACTCTTAGGTGAGTCAATTAGTCCTTCTTGACTTTGTTCATATCATCTCTAAAATAATAAGGAATAAATATAATAATAACTAAGTTTTGTCATTCTCCAACATTTTAACTATTATAGAGTGTACACACACATACCTATACAAAAATAATATATTTATTATTTTATGTAAAATATATTAATAAATAAAGACCTTCATCTAACATTCTCAAAATGTCTTTTAAAATAAAATTTAATAAAACGCAACCTGAGTTACATTGGCTAGATGAGATCTTATGTTGGAAGGAGAAGAGAAAAGGTATATCTCACTGTGACTAGGGCAATGAACTTCAAAGTGGCTTTAGTTCCCTCTGACCCATAACATTTGTTTCATAATTCTTTTGATATAGTTGAAGATCATCACTGTTACAGAGAGATGTTAACAAAGTATAAAGTATTTCCCTTCTGCTGATCATCTTTTACTGGTACCTACTCAAAAATTTGGAGATGTCCTCCTATGGAAAAAATGTTGGCCCTATTCGTCTTGCCTGTCTGTAAAACAGCTCAGTGAGGATAATGATGATTCTTCATAACATGTGCCTGTAGTTTCAATTAATGTGTTCCCCCAAAGGATTTCTAGCAAGACCTGTCTTTCCATAATATACCATGTCTCTTTTATACTGAGCATTTGATAAATAACTGCTCAAAGGGGCTATTACTGATGGACGTTTATTGCTTGATATGGCTGTTGCAGCTAGTGATTTTAGCCCAATCTCTGAGCTAACGGAATCCATGCTAAAGCTGTTTAACATTAAGAAGTTGTAAACTTTTAAGTTGTGAATCTTAGCTGGATGACTCTGTTTGACCAACCTCAAATCAGTGCTTTTGAAATCAAGCTTAAACTGGATTGAATATCAATTTTACTATACACAGACTAAAGAACATTGGAACAATTACTTAAATATTGTGAAACTTTGTTTCTTTATCCACAGAATGAAGAAAACATTGCCTGCTTCCATGAGTTATGTGAAATCCTTTGTAAATGCTAAAGCTTATCGTATTAGTTGTTATAGTCTCATTATATGTGATATATTAGTATGAAGATCAGTCAATACAGGAATGTCAAAGAACTTTGCTTAGCAGAGAAGTATTGTCTGTTTTTATTATTGAGCGTTTTGACTTGTAAGGCAGAAAGCTCTAATAGAAATTAAAGGCATAAGCTTTGTCCCTAAGAAGCTCTCAGTAAATTGATACATGCCAATGAGGAAACAGTTGCTGTGCATAGTGAAAGACTCTGTGAACTGGGTAAGTATTAAGTGGCTGCTGTAGGAATATAGAAGGGATATCGAACCCTCTCTGGTAGTTCAAATGAGGTAAACGTGATCACAGACTTAAAGAAAAATGAGAGTAAATTAAGCAGAAGAGGGGGAAGAATACATTTTTAAGGGGGGTTGGGACATGTGCAGGGTTAAGGCAAATTTTCTGTGCTTGAGGAGTAACAAATGGCTTGGAGTGATGGGTGCACGCATGAAGAATGGGAGAGATATGATTAGTAAGGCACATACAGGCAGGAGAAGCAGAATTTACCCTGCTCTCTAGATAGGAGAAGTGAAATTCTTTAGAGAAGTAAGATGAATAGAGTTCTTTGCGAAGATTTTTCTCACAGCTTGTGGGTGATGGATGGAGAGCTGCAGGGAGGCACTGAGAAAGGGGGCCAGAAAAACTGGAAGCACAGAACATAGTGGGGAAATTTTTACGTATTTAGAAAGTAGGGCTCGAATTAAGTTAGACTGAAGCATTAGGCACTGGGCATGTGTGGGATTGACTAGAGAGAGATTTTAGAAATAATCTCTATTAGCTTGTTTACTGATTGGTCAGAGGTAGGGGTGAAGGAAAGACGAATATTGCATAGTCTCCTAAATTTCTGGGTTGATGAACTCCTACTCTCATTGAACGTGGCAGCTGGGAAAGGGCAGAGATTTGAAGGGCCAGATACTGAGTTTATTTGTTGGTATGTTTATGTGACATGCCTGAATCTCAGCTGCAACTCTGAAATTCAGGAAAACTGGTCAGGCCTGGAAGTATAGATTTGAGTGTCAGTTTGAAGGTGGTAGAAAACCCATCTGCATAGAAGCAATTGCCTTGTAAAATTTTTCATTGTTCTTCATTTTGATGCAATTACATGATTAGGTAATTTTACAGAAAGCCTACTTTCTGTAGGCTTCATAAGAAATAGAGTCTAGTATACATTAGTGATATATTTCAAAACATCCACATTAGTTTTAAAACAAGTAAATTAAAGAGTCATGTTGTGTTATATTGTACATTGATCTGTCCATCTAAGAAAAAAGTTCTATATCAGCCACTGTCACTATCATTTTTAAGGTAATTATTTTTTAATTATACTTACAAGTAAATGTGTATGCATGTTTTAACTTTTGCCCATGTGATCAAATGGATGATTCAAAGTTTTTCCAAATAAATGGCTTTGGCTTGAAGACAAGGTATGTCAAACAAGAATTCAAACATTTTAGGGTCCCAAAGAAATCCATCATAATTAAATATAAAGTATATCTTTATCTTTCACAAGATAATTAGAGCTAGGTGACTAGACTGGACATTAAGGTACTGTAATATATGAATCTCATTATCATCGCTAGATTTGTCTTATTAGTGAGGGAAGGATTGTACAGTTACACATCAAAAATAATTTTTTCCTTTTGGAATCACTTCATCATTGTTTCTTGATTGAATATTTTTTTAAAAATTTTTAATGTTTATTTCTTTTAGAGAGAGGGTGTGAGCAGGGGGAGGGCAGAGAAGTGCGGGCGGGGGAGGGAAGAGAGGAAGTATCCCAAGCAGGCTTCACACAGTCAGAGCAGAGCCTGATGCAAGGCTTGAACTTAAGAAGTATGAGATCATGACCTGAGCTGAAATCAAAAGTCAGACAGTTAACTGACTGAGCATTGGTTGAAATAGTCCAAATGGTGGACTGTTTTATATAAAGAAGGATTTCATTACCTTTGTTATGATGATTATAACTTATTTTAATAATAATTATACACCAAAGTGATTTGTCTTATTAGTGACGGAAGAATTGTACACTTAAACATCAAAAATTATTTTTTCCTGGGGTGCCTGGGTGACTCAGTCAGTTAAACATTCTACTCTTGATTTCTGCTCAGGTCCTGATCTCATGGTTTGTGAGTTAGAGCCTCACATGGGGCTCTGCAAAGACAGGTCATGATCTCAGGGTTGTTGTCTCAAGCTATGCATAGGGCTTTGTGCTGACAGTGCACAGCCTGCTTGGGGTTCTCTTTCTCCCTCCCTCTCTGCCCCTCTCCACTTCTGTGCATGTGACTCTCTCTCTCAAAATAAATAAACTTTAAAATAATATGGGGCGTCTGGGTGGCGCAGTCGGTTAAGCGTCCGACTTCAGCCAGGTCACGATCTCGCAGTCCGTGAGTTCGAGCCCGCGTCGGGCTCTGGGCTGATGGCTCGGAGCCTGGAGCCTGTTTCCGATTCTGTGTCTCTCTCTCTCTCTGCCCCTCCCCCGTTCATGCTCTGTCTCTCTCTGTCCCAAAAATAAATAAACGTTGAAAAAAAATTTTTTTAAATAATAATAGTAATAATAATAATAATAATAATATTTATATACCAGATGTGTAAGTTAAGTTTCTCCATTAGACCTTTCCATTGTGACACTCTTAGCATAATAAAGTAGAATTTCAGTTTTGAAGACATATTGTTCAGCCTAGAAGAATTAATAGAATCTAAAATAATAGTTGAAAGATTAAATTGTACTAATTCTAAATGTTAAAATCTAACCATGTGAAACATTAACAATCCTTAACAGTGTCATAAATTATTTTAACTTTTTAGCAAGGTGACAAAAATTGCTATATTTTGTAAAGCTTTTTTTTTACACAGTCATATTCTGTTATAAGTAAATTCGGGCTCCAGGCCAAGGAGAACTTTGGAGAACTTTTAAGTTTGAGAGACCGTCTCACAGCTGGAAAGCACCCCAAAGTGGATTGATCACAGAAGAATATGTTTTCCATTATCCAGACCTCTACCAAACTGTTTCTTGTAGCTTGAAAATAATAAAGATTTTGTAAGCCCCAAGAGGTCTTTTTTGATCCATGAATGAAGTTACCCTGGATTCATATAACTAAAATCTGACTTCCTTTCAACCATTGAAATTCAAAACCCTTCCATTTATTAGAATGGAATAAGAAAAGTCTTCCAAAATGTCAAAACTTAGTATTCTAATGAAGTCAATGTCAGTGCATATCAAAAGTTTTTATTCCATTTAAGGTGAGTACAATATGATGTGAAAGGAAATGTAAAATGAGTCATGGAAGTAGGTTAATTAAAACAGAATATTAGAGGATGAATTCAGGTAGCCTTTAAATTATTTTTAACATTTTTAAAAATCAAAGTTATACTTTTTTTCCTCTTAGTTATCATAAAATTATTTTATTCATATTTCAATGTTTGGAATTTATGAATTTCCAGAAAAATAAGATATTTGGGTTTTTGTTACTTTAAATTTCTTGTTACCCAGAATTTTGAGACAAGAAAAAACCTTTGAAAAGTGGTTCTTCTGACCCATCCGTGAACTTATAATGCCATTTTATCCATGATATATTGTACATTTGTAGTACCTTTTTATAGACGAAACGAAGCATGATTCATAGAATGTTCTATGTGACTTATCTAGACCTAGTCTCCATTTTACAGTAAGCAGTGGAAGAGGTCATTTGTTGTGTATAAATGTGGTAACCTAGTAACTTAGCAGTATATCTAAAATAAAATCCAAGTCATCATTTCAATTCTAGATCACATATATCCAGATCATATACACAGGAATGAAATTTTGAGGCAATTTTTCTCAGAATAAAATTGGGAATTGCTCTTAAGAATCAGTTACCATCAGAGTCAAAGGAAATAACTACAAAATCACAAGGTTTGAGAAGTGGCGCAATCACCCATCTTGCCAGGTGAAAGAAATTGATGCAACATGTTGAACTTTGATCATTCATGTTTCACTAGCGAACCTAAACGCACAGAGAATACTTTACTCAAATTGCTTACAAGAAATGCCAACCCTCATCTCTCCTTATCAAAGAGATGAAGATATGGGAGAATAAAAAAAAACCTGCAGATTATCCTTAAATCTTATTTTAGACAATATATATTTTTTTACTTCCTGTCCTATCAAACTATTGTTTTACCCAGATTTCTTCACAGAATTGCCTTCTCCCTGCCCCTGTCTGCCCTCTTGTGGAGAGCAGCAGCAGGATACAAAGTAAGGAGAAAGACACATGGCAGAATATTCATGGTGAGATGATAAGTACTTAAGATAGGTGTTACCACATGTCACTAGATGATAATGTCTGGTGAGATTCTACATATTTCAAAATAATGCCCTATTTTTAATATTGCATTTATTTTTAACTACTGAATCTCAGTTGGCTCACTCTGCTCTAAGATTGCAAGAGGGAATCCCAGAGGAAAGGAAAAGCAAGAGGAAATTGTTATCCAATGTACTTTCCAGGGTTTAACAAAACCATTGGCCAGAGTTGATTTTCTTATTAAATGTTGGTGCTTTGTGTAAGTGAAAGAGTAACAATACCTCATGTTTTCATCAGAATATTTGTGAGGGGAGGAGGAGAGAGAGAGGGGAACTGGAGAAGACCTATCATTTCCCAGATCTGTTTAAATAACTTGATTAATAGCTTCATCTCAGTTCATGCAGGCTGCATCCTAAACCATAAAAGTTTCTGTTTCTTTGGGTTTATTGGACTATTAAAAAAATCACAGCCCAGTAAAGGTTCAGTCAGGGACTTTTGAAAAAGATAAACAGAACCTTTGACTCATAACTAATAACTGAATAAATAAGATTTTTATTATAAAATCACTGGGAAAAAACCCAGATCCTTCCATTGTAAAATCTCCCCTATATTTCCATAATAAAACTGATGTGACAAACCATTCAATGATAACGTAATTAAGAACTCAAAATTGTTCAGTTTTCCTTATACCCAAAGATGTGAGACTGTACCCAGTATTTCTGTCCTGGTTTGGCCTTGTGCCTCAGTTCCACTCTTCCCTCCACAGCTGTTTGCTGGGTGTATTCCTCCTTAAGTAACAGGGCTCCATGGAGAAGACCCCAAGGGGACTGAGGGAATGAATTACTGGAGAAAGAAAGGGATGAAAGAGACTTTAAAAGATGAAACAAATGTTAGGAGTTTATGTAGGTCAAGACATTTAAATTTCCTTTTATTTATATTGTAATGTGGGGATTTTCAGCTGCTTTGAGCAGAGAGCCCACTTATTTTATAGAACAAAAAAATTCTGAGGATACTGCCAAGCACTGGATAAGGGTGTTGACTTGGTCTGATTATCTGTAAAAGGACTGATGGTTGAACTGACATAAATTTATGTATTGGACTTGAGACCCCAGGAGTTCATGGAAAATGATGTTAGATATTTTGAGCTATTAGAGACATGCGTACAGGACTGTTCTCCTGCAGGTAAATAGCATCATTTTAATGATAAGTAGAAGAGATGAAAAGAAACATATTTGATCCCCATATTTAAATGACAGCAAAAAGCCATATGTGTGTGTGTGAGTGTGTGTTTGTGTGTATATGTGCATCTATACGTTTATAGAAGTATAGATCCACACGTATTTTTATCTTTCCCTTCTACCTAACATTCTTAAAAGACAGGGCCAACTTAATATTCCGTTTTTTCCATAGCCTGCATCAAGTTCCTCACGCTCCACGTCTTTCTCCTGCCTTTCAGCACCTTCATATCCCTCACATTCTTTTATGGCAGAGCACAACTCTCTCACTTTTTCTAACAAGAAACACACATTGCAGTTAAACAGCCGAGGTCATCCCCATGCTCGCGTCACAGGTCAAGCAAGATCACTTACATTTTTTAGGGGGTCACTTCTTCTCACTGGGTGGGATGTGACCTTTTTTCTTTTCATAGAAAAGAAACCACCCCAGATGTTCACCACCCCTTCTCCTTTTTTTCCATTCTCTTCTTCGTTTGTTGCCAAACACACATACTTAGATGTCAGTCCTTTTGCTAGTTATCTTCCACTATGTTAGCAAAAGGTTGATCTTTACTTTAGTCTGGTGTATTGTAAATAAAAAGGGAACAAACAAAGGAAAGTTTCAACTGGTATTTAGAATCAACTTTAGGCCACAGGTACTCATTTTTCAACTTGAATATATAATTCTGAAAACTCCTTGGTATTTTCAGTGTATTCTAAAGTCATTATTAAGATTCATTCTGTCTGCATCTGTGTAACCATCTTAATGTCATATGTGGGCTGCATTTTTCTTGCGACCATCTGCATTTTTGTTGTCTTTTAAGGAGAAGCTCTAAGAAAGTGTTTACTTTTGTTCTTCTCGTGCATATTGATCCTCCTGTTTCTTCATTGACTATCCCAGATAACTTCCATCTTTTGAGATCCTTCACATTTTCTCACCTAATAAAACCAAGTTTGCAGGGGTTTTGAACTGATTAAAAATATATAGATAATTCTCCTCTTTTCGTCTTTTCTACGAGTAGTCAAGGACTGGTGTCTACAGAAATAATTATTACTATCAGTAATAATTTTATGGCTTGAATCCTGCCTTCTTTATAAAGCTCAACCCTTGTTGATTGATTTGTTTGGCCTGTATTAATTGAAAACATACTACATGCCTGGTACTGCTCCAGATAGTGTAGGTACAGCAGTGAACCAAAAAAACAAAAAACAAAAAAACAAAAACAAAAAAAAAACAAAAAACCAAAAAACAAAAAACCAAAAAACAAAAACAAAAAAGACTCTCTTCATGGAGCTTACAGTCTAGTGAAAATAGACCTTGTAATTGAAAACAGCCAATATATTGCAAAATAAATACTTGCTCTGAAACCACTACTGAACTGAAAGCCCTATGCCAGTCAGACTGATTTATATATTCTTTACTCTTATTTCCAGTGATTTTAATTTTTAAATAACTTTTACATTTTCCATCTCTTTTACATTCCTGAGTTTATTTTTATTAAGTTCTGGAGTTGGAACAAAATAATACATTTTAAAATAAGGAAATCTGGCAAAAATACCCCACACCTTTTGTCGCCATACCAATTTTACTAGGGAACATTAATACTCTATAAAAAAATCCATAACCAACATGATTTTTTTTTAAAAGTCCACTGTCTAATTTTTTGGCCAGAAGAATAATTCTGTAAATTAAAATCACATTTCTCTTGAGATGAAACATTTCTTTCCAAGGGAAGTTTGTTCGTTTCAGAGGTGAAAAATATTTATGAAGACCAAACTAACAGCTTATCTTAAGGAAGAATTCTGAAATTTTACCCTTAAAAAATCTAATTATAAATACCAATTAATTAAAGTGAAAGGATCAGTTATTAACACTATAATTACGATTTTTTAAACTTAAATGATAGAAAAAAACATAGCAAACATGTTTGTGCCCAAAAGAATTTTATCACATCTCATTATGAGACATCTGCATAATATTTTTAAATAAATAAAATATTACCAAAATACTTGAGGATCTCTCTCTCTATACTCTTCTCTAATACGATTTTCCTTCTTTCAGCCCCAGAAGTAACTTCCACTGCAAATTCAGTAAGAACTATATCTGGCTTTCCCAAGCCCTAGGCACTTTTGTCTTCTTGATCCCCTCTCTCCATATTAAATATCTTAAAAACTTACATTTTACAGCTGTATTAGCTGAAGAATGAATATCACCCAAGGATTCATTGTTATACATTAAGTGTTATTATATTCACTCTTTTTCTGTTTTTAAAAGAAATAAAAATGAAAATGTTTCTATGGGCCCTTAAAATTATTGTGGGTTCTCAGCATTGTGGCCTTTATACCTGATGCACAAATCAGCCCTGATTTCAACATGTATCATCCTTTGGTTTTGCTTATGTATTCATCTATTAAGATTAATTCTTAAATTGCCACTTGTATGGTTTTTAGATCATGTGAGAACTAGCAGCATGTCCTCAGTTGTCACGCTCTGGCATTTAATAAAACTGTATCTGCCTTTATTTTGGAGATATTTTCCATATCTGCATTTAGATTACTATCAATGGCACTTTTAATTTCACCCACTAACACATACAGTTATAAGACAATATACATATGGGAAAGGGTTTTTATTAAATGTACAGTTGTTTCTTAGAATATAAGAAGTTGTTTTCCTTTGTTCTTCAGCTGAAAATTCCTGTGTGTGTGTGTGTGTGTATGTGTGTGTGTGTGTGTGTGTGTGTGTGTGTGTGTGTGTTTAAAACAGAGGAGAGACATAGAGAAGAGATTCCACCGACTCTGTAATATAACTTGTAATATACAGCAAACTTACACTTAAACATTGGTGTATTTAGAGATTAAACCCTGGAAAAAAATGTGCATTTTGCCATGGAGAGCTGCTGTTTGGCTTTAGAGTTTAGTGCCATAATTTGTGTCATTTTTTTTGGACAAGCAGTACTACAGAATGTCATCCACACCTTCATGATTTGCTAATTTCCTCCAGGAGTTTTGCTCTTTCTCATGCCAGTTGGTGGTAGAAAAATAGCTTCTTCCATTCATCAGATGAGGTAATGTTCTGTTACTGGTCACATTTGAATGTACTATGAGTGTTGTATTTAAATGATATCAGTGAGAAGAAAATAGATTTTCTTTCAAAGGTTATTTCTGTACTTTCACTCATTAAGAATTTTAGAATAATTATACTAACCTATTTTCTTGAAGATTTTTAAGTTTTCTTCAGCTTAATTAATTAATGGATGAACAATGGCTATACTGAAAAAAAAAAAAGCTACTGTTTTGAGTCACTCAAGATGGCAATACCACTATGATAAATTAATCCTGACATGTAGCTGCTATGCCTGAGAATATAATGTTCAACATGTTCAAATCTAGTTAAGCTATTGAACCATGGTTCTAGGCTCTGCTCCGTGTTACCCAGTAAAAGACACTCACCACTTTTGCTATGATGGACTCTATTCTAGTGGACCTATTTGCTAGCATCTGAACATACCTAGCATTTCATCACTTTGATTTTCTTTTTTCCTCTCTAACATTTCTACCTTTACCTCTATGATCTATGTTTACATCTTAACTACCTTTCTAAGTGTCAACTCAAATGCTACAAAGTCCTTCAAATCTTCCTCATTTCCAACTGTATTATCTCCACCTGTATTAACCTCCATTTCTCCAACAAAGTATGTGTTGTCTTCTGAAGTCCCCTGTCTTTGTGAGTGTGTACTAGACGGTAGTCACAGCATTCTTCACCATGTTATGCTTTGTCCATATCTCTTTTACATGATTTTATCTGCTGAGTATGGGCAAAGGATATGTTGAATATATTCTTCTAATCTATAAAACTCTGAATATAGCTTTAGCTCTTTGCAAATGCTTAAATTAAAAACAGATATCAGCCTGTACTAGTCCTAGATTCGGTGTTGAGATACACAGTTGAATAATACACTGTTTCCTCCCTCATGAAGTTCACAGTCTACTTAAGGACACCAAGAAAAAATAAACTATGGCAAAGCACTTTTGTCAGTGTCCTTGTAGAGGTGTGAACAGGGAGCACAGAATAGAGAGAAAGGAAATTATATACTTCGGACAATAGACTTTACTTTTATCAAAACAATACTGTTTATATCATATTATTATGATAACTAAGATCAGTACGGTTAAGTTGCTCAATTATAAATAAGTTTTAAATGGTAGGGACAGGCTTTAAATTTTCAGACATAACTAATTAATTTTTTTTAAAGAACAAAAAAAAAAAAACACGAGGAGAAGAACCTAACAGTTTGGGGTGATGGTGAGAAAGTGGCTAGAGATCAAGTCCAAGAGGAGGTAACATTTGAACTGAGCCTTGAAAGATGAGTAGAAATAGCAAAGTAGGGAGGCCTGGAGGACGGTGACAAGAGCAGACAGGAGGTGTGAAATATCATGGGGAGTGAGGGGAAATGAAAATAGTCCAGTGTGAGTGAAGCAAAGAGTGATGAAGTAAGAAGTGGAGAAGACTAAAATCGGGGGACCTTTAGTACCAAGGTATTTGTATTTGAACCCAGTAATGATGAATAATTTTAAGCAGAAGAATAAAATGGTTGGTGTTGCTCTAGTAGATCACAGTACAACAATTAAGAGGCTATAGCTTAAAATGAATGAGCGGCAATGATGACAGAAAAACATAAAAGATATGAAATTACTAGAAGGTAGAATTGATCAGACACATTGACTGACTGTTATGGAGACAAATCATTGGAGGAGGAACAATCCTATTTAGTGGTCTGGATGGTAAAATTTAAAAAGTGTGTGTTGAGCTAATAAATATTCTTAATCCATTTTATATCACATTAACAAACCTATAAAGATAATTTATTATATTATTGTCTGCCAGCAAAATGCTTAGCATACCTACCTAGTTAATGTGTTTCTTAACTGTAAATATATATTCCTGAAAATCTCAGAGAATATGAATCTTTGTGGCTCCCTTTAGGAATTTGCTCAAATATTTCATCCCAAATAAGTACTTGGATCTTTTGTTAACTTATCTTGAGTTAAAGTACTGCCTTTAGAAACAAGACATGTTAAAAAACAGACAAACACATTACCTTTTGAAATTGAATTCAGCACACTCCCCAAGAATAAATATTTACCAATTTATAAGAGCTTTCCTGGTTATTTGGATCTGATGTTATTTCACTATCTTTATACAAAGCTCATTCACTCATGTTTGCCTACTTTCCTGTCAATTTGTTAAATGCATGTAATTCTCTCTTCATACTTGATGATGATTTCATGGAAATATTTTTGGAACTCAATACTTCCATAATTGTCTGGAGATATTTTACACCCTCACATGATAATGATTAATGTTGCCTGGGGAGGGGAATATACTAGTTAGATATTTTTCTTTTGCTCATTTGTATGTCTTATTCTCAACTCCTCAGCCAAATGCAGCACTAACTTGTCTATAATTTACTCTGTAGTAAATCAAGAGACAGGTGAACCTTTTCTTTCAAAATCTGCATGTTTTGGCAAGCTTTCATGAGTCATTAGATACTGAAAATTTACCACATTATATGATTATAACTCCATTTCTCTTAAGATATTTGACTTGAAAAAAGTCCATCTAAAACTGTATTCCATAATGCCAATAACTACAATAGTAAAATGTAGCACCACCTGGGATTTATATACTCTCATCTTTTGCAAGTATTTTCCATTTTCACTGCTCTACATTCTTTACAGTACTACGTCAGTGAGCTTGGTCTTTGATGGTATATTCCAGGGATTTCATGCCCATTTTATCTTTAACACTGGAACTGGAAATGTTCATAAAGGCTCATTGGTGATAGCTTAAACTGGGATTAAATTGTGTATTTATTGAGCAAGTACTTTCCTCTGTTGACTGATATTGTGTGTGTGTGTGTGTGTGTGTGTGTGTGTGTGTGTGTGCGCGCGCGCGCCCGCACGTCATGGCTGAGTGATGTGAAAAATAAAGACACGGACCTATGATACAAGGTAGTCTGTAAACCCAGTGCTGTACTCAAGTTCAAAATGCAGTTAAGATACAGGAAAGCAAGAGGTTTATTGTGTCAAGGGGATCTTAGAAAGACTAAGGTAATGTGGAAAAATGGGAGACAAAACCACAAAACACAATTTTTGGCTTCTTTTAAGCCCAAGGACAAATGGCATCTTTAGCTAACTTTGTAGTTGTGCTCCTGTGGCAAGTTATTTGGTTTTTCTTAACTCCAGTTTCCTAATTTGGAAAAGAGAAATAAAAATGCCCACTCTGTGCTTTGGGGTGTAGATGACTATTAGAGAATTAATATTTGTAAAACAGCTTCACCAGTCATCTCCCAATTATGTTCTTTTATAATATGTTTTTACTGTTGTTATTACTATACTTATTATCACTATTTATTTTATTTTATTTTATTTTATTTTATTTATTTTGTTTTGTTTTGTTTATTCTAGTATAGTTAACATACAGTGTTATACTAGTTTCAAGTGTACAATATAATGATTCAGCACTTCTATATAACACTCAATGCCCATCACAAGTATACTCTTTAATCCCCATCACCTATTTCACCCATTCTGCTCCCCCCCCACCTCCCCTCTGGTAATCATCAGTTTGTTCTCTATAGTTAAGAGACTCTTTCTTGGTTTGTCTCTCTTTTTTATCCCCCTTTGCTCATTTGTTTTATTTCTTAAATTCCACATATGAGTGAAATCATATGGTATTTGTCTTTCTCTGACTACATTTCACTTAGCATCATGCTTTCTAGCTCCATCCATTTCACCATGTCATTGCAAATAGCAAGGTTTCATTCTTTACATATATATGATATGTTATATATATATATATATATATATCATATATATATAACGTATATGTAATATCACACAGACACACACACACATATGATATTTATGTCTTATTTATCGATGAACATGGACTGCTTCCATAATTTGGCTATTTTAAATAATGTTGCAATAAACACAGGGGTGCACGTATGCCTTTGAATTAGTGTTTTTGTATTTTGGGGGTATATACCTACTAGTGTGATTACTGGATCATAGGGTAGTTCTATTTTTAACTTTGGAGACACCTCCAAACTGTTTTCCACAGTAGCTGAACCAGTTTAATTCCCACCAAGTAGTGCACTAGGGTTCCTTTTTCTCCACATCCTCACCAAAACTTGTTTCTTGTGTTTTTCATTTTAGCCATTTTGACATGTGTGAAGTGATATGTCATTCCTTTTTTTAAATTTATTTTTTAATTAATTAATTTTTAAATTTACATCCAAGTTAGTTAGCATATAGTAACAATCGTTTCAGGAGTAGATTCCTTATTCCCCTTACCCATTTAGCCCATTCCCTCTCGTACAACCCCTCAAGCAACCCTCTGTTTGTTCTCCATATTTAAGAGTCTCTTATGTTTTGTTCCCCTCCCTGTTTTTATCTTATTTTTGCTTCCCTTCTGTTATGTTCATCTGTTTTGTATCTTAAATTCAAGTGAACTTGAGTGAAGTCACATTATACTTGTCATTCTCTGACTGACTAATTTCGCTTAGCATAATACCCTCTCATTCCATCCACGTAGTTGCAAATGGCAAGATTTCATTCTTTTTTTTCTTTATCCATTCATCTTCTTTATCCATTCATCCATTGATGGACATTTGGGCCCTTTCCATATTTTCTCTATTGTTGATAGTGCTGCTATAAACATTGGGGTGCATGTGCCCCTTTGAAACAGCACACCTGTATCCCCTGGATAAATACCTAGTAGTGCAATTGCTGGGTCTTAGGGTAGTTCTATTTTTAGTTTTTTGAGGAACCTCCATACTGTTTTCCAGAGTGGCTGCACCAGCTTGCATTCCCACCAGCAATGCAAAAGAGATCCTCTTTCTCCACATCCTTGCCACCATCTGTTGTTGCCTGAGTTGTTCATATTAGCCATTCTGACAGATGTGAGGTGATATCTCATTGTGGTTTTGCTTTGTATTTCCCTGATGATGAGTGATGTTGAGCATTTTTTCATGTGTCTGTCAGGCATCTGGATGTCTTCTTTGGAGAAGTGTCTATTCATGTCTTTTGCCCATTTCTTCACTGAATTATTTGTTTTTTGGGTGTTGAGTTTGGTAAGTTCTGTATCGATTTTAGATACTAACGCTTTATCTGGCATGCCATTTGCAAATGTCTTCTCCCATTCCATCAGTTGCCTTTAAGTTTTGCTGATTGTTTCCTTCACTGTGAAGAAGCTTTTTATTTTGATGAGGTCGCAATAGTTCATTTTTGCTTTGCTTTCCCTTGCCTCCAGAGACTTGTTGAGTAAAAAGTTGCTGTGGCCAAGGTCAAAGAGGTTTTTGCCTGCTTTCTCCTTGAGGATTTTGATGACTTCCTGTCTTACATTTAGGCCTTTCATCCATTTTGAGTTTATTTTTGTGTATGGTGTAAGAAAATGGTCCAGGTTCATTTTTCTGCATGTCGCTGTCCAGTTTTCCCAGCACCATTTGCTGAAGAGGCTGTCTTTATTCCATTGTCATTGTATTTTTGATTTGTATTTTCCCAATGATGAGTGATGTTGAGAACCTTTTCATGTGTCTGTTGGCTGTGTGAACGCCTATTTTGGAGAAATGTCTGTTCATTTTTTCTGCCCATTTTTATTTCGATTATTTGTTTCTTGGGTGTTGAGTTTATCAGCTCTTTATATATTTTGGATACTAACTCTTTATCAGATGTGTCATTTCCAAAAATCTCCCATTCTGTAGGTTGCTCTTTAGTTTTGTTATTTCCTTCACATGCAGAAGCTTTTTATTTTGAGGTAGTTCCAATTGTTTGTTTTCGTTTTTATTTCCCTCATCCCAGGAGACATCTCTAGAAAAATGTCGCTATGGCTGATGTCAGAGACAATACTACCTGATCTCTTTTCTCAGATTTTTATGACTTCAGGTATCGTGTTTAGGTCTTTAATCCATTTTGAGTCTAGTTCTGTGTATGGTGTAAGACAGTGGTCCAGTTTCATTTTTTGCATGTAACTGTCCAGTTTTCCCAATGTCATTTGTTTAAAAGACTGTCTTTCCCTTTGGATATTCTTTCCTGCTTTGTCAATAATCAATTGACCATATAATTTTGGATTTATTTCTGGGTTTTCTGTTCTGTTTCATTGATCTATTTGTCTTTTTTTGTGCCAGTACCATACTGTTTTGATTACTACAGCTCTGCACTGTCAACTCTGGAAGTGTGATACCTCCAGCTTTGCTTTTCTTTTTCAAAATTGCTTCAGCTGTTTTGACTCTTCTGTGGTTCCATGTAAATTTTTGGGTTATTTTTTTGGTTCTGTGAAAATGCTGTTGATATTTTGATAAAGGTCGCATTAAATCTGTAGATTGCTGTGGCTAATACAGATATTTTAACAATATTTGTTCTTTTAATCCATGAGCATGGACTGTCTTTCCATTTCTTTATGTTGTCTTCAATTTCTTCATCAGTATTTTTTATAGTTTTAAGTATATAGGTCTTTTACTTCTTAAGTTTGTTCCTAGGTATATCATTACATTTGGTGCAATTGAAAATGAGATTGTTTTCTTAATTTCTTCTTATTACCCATTTTAGTAGTAAATAAAGAGGACTTAAGCCATGACCTCAATAAAATATGAAGAAGATTTTAGCATGGAGATGAAAAAGGGAAAGCTGTTTCAGTCAGTGGTGATAGACACTGCAAAGCAAGAGGCATTGTACCTCACCTGTAGTATGCCCTGAAGGAGTATTGTAGGCTAAAAATATCTAGTTGGAAAACTCCTCTTTTGTTAGACAAGATGATGTAAGGCACCTTGTGTGATATGGAACCCATAATTTAGCCAGATAAGCTCTTGGCCTTGTAGAAGATGAAAGCTCTATAAAAGTGTACATTTGTGGGGAACATTCCTTTGACATTGCCTCAATTGTTCAGGCATAATACAGTGTTTCACTCTTGGTTAAATTTGGTAACTACATGGTTTCATTCACTATAAAAATTTTGTAATACTGGATAAAAATGTTATCATCTCAAATCCAATTATTCCTGCATATTTTATTTCATGAAATCCTTTTGTCCATAAATATTTGTGTATGACAAATTAAAAAATATATAAAATATAATACACTGATTTTTCTTCAATTAACATTGTATTCTTTATTGCTTCCATGTATTTATAGGAATGACACCACTGTTTTTAATGATGACAAAAATATGTGTATAATAATGGTATTAAGCTCTGTGTTAACTGTCCCTATATAATGCACATTGAGATTTCCAAATTTTATTCCAAATGTTGACTGTTATAAATTAAACTCTGTTGACCACTGTAGTTCCTAAGAGCTGTTTCTATATTTTTTTACTATTTCCTCCTAATAATTTTCCAGAATTGGAATTCCTTAATGATATGTTATAGACATTGTTAAGAATTCTGATAAATATACCACTCTTCTTTATGAAGGCATTACAACATTTCACGAATGATGGGTACTCACAAACTTTCTGTGTTTTCACAACATCTACCTATTATTTTAACTACAAATTAATGTGTTAATAATAACGTTTAAATTTTAGGTGACATTGTCATTTCTAACCATTTATTTGTTAATAGGAAGCTATAAAACATAGTTCGTAAAATCATATATAAGCTGCCTTCTTTCCATTTGTTAGGCAGTTTTTTTATCTGAATGCAACTTTGAATACATTTAGAATAATTTGATGAAGTTCAAACAACTCCCATTGATGTTTGCATGGGCATGGTTTCAGCCTCTAAATAAATATGAAAATATTCAACACCTTTACAGTAATCAGTGCACCAATTATATTTGTCTTAAATTATTCAACATTTTTTAAGAAAATGATTCTTAGGAGTGCCTGGCTGGTTCAGTAGAGCTTACAGCTCGATCTCAGGGTCGTGAGTTCAAGGCCCATGTTGCACATAGAAATTTCTTAAAATAAAAAAGAAAGGAAAATATATTTTAGTGTTTTTTAAGATTATCTTCATATACAATGAAGCTTGGGGTTATCCTCATGTAGTTTATATTTTTATTGCTATTAAAATGAGATTGTGTTGTATTTTAAAGTTTATTTTATTTTGAGAGAGAGAGAGAGAGAGAGAGAGAGAGAGAGTATGAACAGCAGAGGGGCAGAGAGAAAGGGAGAGAGAGAATCCCAAACAGGTTACATGCTGTCAGCATAGAGCCTGACATGGGGCTTAATCCCACAAACCATGAGATCATGACCTGAGCCAAAATCAAAAGCCAGACACAACTAACTGAGCCACGCAACACTGCGAGATTTTGTTATATTTTATAGTTTGATGTTAATGATATTTTAAAATATGAGCACATGTTTATATTGCCACTGGTAATTTATTAAACACTCCTATTAATTCTAATTGTTCTTAGTTCTTTACTTTGGGTTATATGAATTAATAATTTACTCTTCTGCTTCTGTGTTTTCATTTATGTTTTATTGTACTCCTAAGGACATCCAGAAATATTAGCAGAAATATCCATATTGCATTCAATTTTAATTATATCTCCCTAACATGTTATGTTCAAGCTGGTGTGGGGTTAGTACTATATGCCCTAATAGTCTAATAAAAATAATCATTTAAAGGTTATGTTTATTCCTGTGTGATTAAATGCCAGCTTTGTTATATCATTAACCTAAGTAGAATTTACTGGTCATTTGTTACATAGTTTGATAGGTATCTCTTATTTTCTTGAATATATTCAAGAATTTAAACTTCAACTATTTAATTATTTAACTATTACTTATCATTAAATATAAATGCTTTGAACCAAGACGACCATTCATTAATATTTTTTAACATTATTAAGCTCCTACCTCTTGTTTCTTTTTTTAAATTTTTTTAACATTTATTTATTTTTGAGACAGAGAGAGACAGAGCATGAATGGGGGAGGATCAGAGAGAGAGGGAGACAAGAATCTGAAATAGGCTCCAGGCTCTGAGCTGTCATCACAGAGCCTGACACGGGGCTCAAACTCATGGACCATGAGATCATGACCTGAGCTGAAGTCAGATGCCTAACTGACTGAGCCACCCAGGTGCCCCTCTTTTTTTCAAATGTTTGTTTCATTTATTTTGAGAGAGATAGAACCTGAACAGGAGGGTTGCAAAGGGAAAGAAAGAGAAAGAATACCAAGCAGAATTCATGCTGTCAGCACAGAGCCCGATGCAGGGCTCAGGCTCACAAACTGTGAGATCATGACCTGAGCTAAAATTAAGAGTCAGATGCTTAACTGACTGAGCCATGCAGGCTCCCCATCCTACCTCTTCTTTCTTAAAAATCTCTGCCTAGACTTTCTGCTAAAATTTCTTTCTGATGAATACCCCATTTTCATTGCTTCTCCCTTCTACTAATCACTGCTTGTCTCTGTAATCCTTGAAAGTTTAAATGTGACTTTGGTTCATACCACTATTTCTTTTATTATTTACTTATTTATCTATTTATTTATTTATTTTTATTTTTTGAAGTTTATTTATTTCAAGAGAGAGAGACAACGAGCAGAGGAGAGGCAGAGTGAGAGGGAGAGAAAGATCCCAAGCAGGCTCCACACTGTCAGAGCAGAGCCCAATGTAGGGCTCGAGCCCATGAACAGCAAGATCATTACCTAAGCCAAAACCAAGAGTCAGATGCTTAATGGACTGAGCCACCCCGGCACCCCTATACCACTATTTCTTAAGACATATTGCACCTTTGTGAATTCTGAACTCTTTAATAATTACACAGTAGTTTAATACATGTTCAAGTTCAAGGAATCTAGAAATGCTTGAAATTGGAGTTGATGAGGGAGGCCTGTCATTTTTAAATATGGAAAATGCATAGGATATTAGTTTAATTCACACTGGAAAAAGGCTGAGCATGGCTTAAATGTACACGAAATGAAAAGGCTCAGATGTAGTTTATATTATCATTCACTAGTCAACGCTGGTCTTTGTGTGAACAATTGACTGTGGATTTTAACCATTGTCTTGGGAAGCTAGACTGCTGGCTGAGATGTTATACTCCTTTGTAACTAGTACCTTGGGGTTATTTGGTTTGTTTTTTAATTTTACATAGTTTAGAGAAATCATAGATTGTTGCACTGGGATAATCTAAACTTTATTAGGATGATTATCTGCACATGCAGAGATCATTTGGGGACAAATAACTTCTTCTCTTACTCTAATCCCTCTATAACATTTTTACTTCCCTTAGTGTGCCCCACTTAACTAAGTGTACTCTGAAATCTTTCAGCATCCTCAAAGAAATGACACAGTTTAATTAGAGGTCTCTCCTTTACTTTCATTAGCTTTTTATTTAAAAAATCATCTGCTTTTGGGGTGGCTAAAATTTTCCCAGCCTTAGTGACATTTAATAAGTTAGGGCAGGGAATACTAGTGCTAGAGTCTGGAAAGGAGAGGAGCCTTAAACGGAATTTAGAGTAGGTCTCACTCTGCAGAACCTCTAGCACCAAACCCGGCTCACAGAAGGATTAAATGATTATTTGTTGAAATAGAGACTAAATCATGAAAACTCAGACTAATACAGGAAAAAACAGCATATATTTCCACAGGCTGGAGAACTAGAGACCAAATATTTAAATTCTTCTCTACCTTTCCTTTCCTTCTCTCTTGATAGGATTTTATTATTCTCCCAAACCAACAAAAGTTCATGAGCAAGTGTAGGAAGAGTCTTTACAACATTGTAAAATGCATTTCTCTAGATTCAAAATATCAAGAATTAGACTCAAAATCATGTTCACAATATCCAGCTTCCTTTCACAATTCCATCAGTGTTAATGCTTAACTGTTTACCCCATTCCTCTAGGAAGAAACCTCAGGAGTCAAACCTGATCTCTCCTTCCCTCTCATCACTGACATGGATCAACCATTTAGGCCAATAGAACCAACAGTCTAATTGGGTTACAATTTTGGCTGCAAGTTAGAATTACCTAGGGAACTTTAAACAATACTGATGCCTCGGTTCCACCCCTCAGTTCCCCATACGGGGATTCTGCTGTTATTAATCAAGTGTGCAATTGGACATCATGTTTTTACAGCTCCCCACTTGATTCAGATAATCAGCCAAGATGGGACCCACTGACCTCAGTACTCTGTGCACAGCATATTACAGTATCCCTTTCCTAACTCCCACCTACAGCCATTATTGTCACTGTTGTTAAATGCCTTTCATTTCTCAATCGCTATGAGTCCAAATACACCTGAAAGAAGTTTGATGTGTTTCATCCACTACCCTACTTGAGTGTGCCTTCCTGTATCAGCAAGTGGTCATGCCCCTGCTTCTCATATTGTCACCAACATCTGTCTAAACATGCCAAGTTGTTCATGCCTATTCACAGTTCTCATGCCTCTACCATTGCCTCTGTAACTGTTACTCTCTTTTTTCTAATGAACTCCTGTTTTTTCTTTATTACTCTTCTTTAGGCTAATGTCTTTTATGATCCCTTGCTAGGTGCTCATAGATCTCCAGCTTCCTTGACAAATTTCATATGATGCATTAACTGTGTATTTATATATCTGTTTTCTGCTAGGCTATGAGTCCTTTGAGAGCAGAAATGCTGTATAATTTTTTGTATCTACTTCACCATTCAGTGCTAACATGGTTCTTATTACCTAAGGGCTCTTCAATGGATCTTTTCAAAGTAAATAATTTTTTTAAAAAGGCTATAATATTATTTCATGGCTTGTAAAGAGTTTCTTTCTCTCTCTCTCTATATATATATATAAAACAATGAGAATATTTTCCATATTTTTGATAAAAATATAAAGATTGAGTCATATTTAAGAGGACTCTATAATTGTAAAGTTTAAAAAATAACTGAAGAAAATGTCTGCATTGCACAAATATTCATATTTTAGGAATATATAACTGCGATCATAGGATTATAAAATTTCCTTTTGTGTGTAATAGATAAAAATGATCAATTAAAGCATTTGTTTTTTCTTTATTTTTCTATATATTCTATCTGTAAGCTTATATTTATGTAGATTTATGCACTTAATTAGATTTAACCGCAAATATTTTTTTTAAAAAGTAAATTAAAAATTGACATGCCATAAGAAATACAGCGTGCACTATCTGAAACCTTAAACAAATGTATAAATATCATCTTACCTGCACATATTATGATATTCTAAGTACTAGCACAATTGCTAAAGTCCAGAAAATTCATAAAGCTTAGGTTTTGTTGTAGGTGAGAATGAATGAAATTCACTGTCAGTAAAACAGAGCTAAATTGAGTTAAACAGATTCTATTATCTGTCTTAACAGATGATTTTCTAGCTCTTTTTTCTTAATAAGAAGTTGTGGGGGGGAAAATAAGTTAAATGTTCCTGGGTGACCTATTCAGAGCTTATGAATCAGGGGCCTCAAAATCTCTGTTTCAACAATCATTTAAATTATTTTTTTTTATTAATCACAGAAGTTTAGGAATTATTGACATAAGTGAATTTAGAATTTTTTTTCCTTAGATGATCTAGTAAAAATAGAATGTGGATGTATTAACTTACCTAGTTGAAGGAAAGTCACCCTGTGTACATGCAAAATCATGTGAACCAACTTTTCAGTGGCTTCGTTCCTTTGTATCACCACATCCAAGCCCACTCTCTTTTTCTTGGTTCAAGATAGACATCACTCAAAACAATAGAAATCAAGAGTGCCATTGAATTGAGTCTTGTCAGAAGATAAGAATGTGTGCATTTGAATATCCTCTCTTAGACTTGAAGCAGTTCTACAGAAAGAACATTTCATGGATTCTATGAAACCCAACAGTTTCTTAATATATTTCAGAATTTTTTCTGTGCTCCTTCACACTCAACAACTATTAATACTCTATGGGAACAATGCTTTAAGAAACAAAGTTTAGAAAATGCTGCAATAAATAATAGTCTTGCATGTGATGCTGTTAACAGCCACTTAAAAGTGAAAAATTCAGAGAAAAGCATAGTCATGTATATCTTTAACAAAGTGGTATCCATTTATCTACTTTGTATTAAAAATTTTTAGCATGGATCATTTCTGTTTTAACAGATCAATAAATTGAGACTCTGAAAAATTTAGTTTTAAGTACAAGGATCCAGTACTTCTCTTTCTTTCTTTGAATTCCTTCTTATGCACATTACCTTTCCCGAGGAAGTTAGTAGAAAGTAGTAACAAATTTTCCATAAATACACTCGTGAAATAACATATATTCCTGAAGACATATTATATATTTAATGGAGTCTATATATCAAGTGCCTTTGCAAATTTCTTTTTCAGAGATTATGTACTCTTGGTGAGCCATAAAGCATATATTACCAAAGTAATGACTAAACCAAAGTTTCTGCAGTAAAACTATGTACTTATTAGTAGTATTTGGATTTTTTGTCGAAAAATATATGTGCTTAGATATTGTTCTTTAAAGTGTGCCTGTTACTTAAAAAATTCAGAATATTAACTATTAAGACAGCTATACATTTTAAAATTTGATAACAAGTATTTCATCATAGAACTGTAAAGGAATATCATTAACACTCTTTAAAAATCTACTTTATGCAACTGGTTTAAAGATGGAAAAACTGTAATTTATTTTTTGATATATTTACAAAATAGAAAATCAGTAGTTTTGTGATTTGAATTATGAATTCAAGTAAATTACTTTGCATATGAAGATACAGTATTAAAGACTGAATTTTTTGTAATAAAAAAGGAAGAAGCAACTCTTTCATAACTCTTAAAATTCAACAATAGGAAAAGAAAATATAAAGAATGAAAAAAAAATGTTTCAAATTGAGCCAAAAGTGTCAGGTAATAGAGCAACAACACGCTTAGCAGATCTCTGACTACCAGAGTTTTGGATCAACTCCCAGCTTTAGAATTTGGATGAAACTGGTGTCCTGTTTGCCAAAACTGATGGAGGCTCTAAAAAGTTTCCAAAGAAAGAAAGAAAGAAAGAAAGAAAGAAAGAAAGAAAGAAAGAAAGAAAGAAAGAAAGAAAAGGAAAGGAACACTTGTGTTTATGAAGATGGAAATGTTCTTTCTTCTCCATATATAGTTTTTTTTTTTTCCCAGCAGTATTTAATTCCCGAAATCTATTACTATGGCACATATAACAACTCATTTTAAAGGCATGTAAAACGGTGATTAAGTTAAACTATGACACAAAATTGTGCATCACAATCTTCACGAAAATATAAGAAAGTTTGAGATACAGAAGAATGAAAATAGAATTCCTGTCTCCCTTTCATGTCTAAACTCTTTAGTAGGTAAATATGTATATAGATTTGGGTGCAAATAACTCTACCTTTATGAATCTATGGAATTATTCATTTATCTTTTCCCACTTAAGGGGAACAAAAAAGAAAATAAGATATAATCCATAGTTTTCATACAAATTCATCATAGTCTGATTGGAAGAAATGTCTCCTCATAGGAAATGAGTCCACCAACACAAACACAGTTCCTGCTCATTGTATAAACTTGACTGAGCAGATTTTTACCTTATATTTATGTATTTTAAGTTTTTAAATTAAGGAAACGTAATGCACAATTTAGTAAGAACTATGTTTAAAGACTGTTAATGTATTTTTATTTCTTTTTTTTTAATTTTTGTTTTAATGTTTATTTATTTTTGAGACAGAGAGAGAGACAGAGCATGAATGGGGGAGGGGCAGAGAGAGAGGGAGACACAGAATCGGAAGCAGGCTCCAGGCTCTGAGCCATCAGCCCAGAGCCTGACGCGGGGCTCGAACTCACGAACCGTGAGATCGTGACCTGAGCTGAAGTCGGATGCTCAACCGACTGAGCCACCCAGGCGCCCCTGTATTTTTATTTCTTAAAACATAAGAATTTAACCAAAATTGATTTTTCTCAAAATTTTTCTCATTTTTGGAAAGTGAGAAGCATCCTAGCTGAATTAAATGAGATTCAAGATTCCCTCAGCACCTAGAAAATATATATTATGAGTACATAACTGTTGATTGACAGAAAAATGCCAGTAATTAAAAGGACACAAATTCTAGGAAAGATATTTTTTACATTGAAAGCACATTTGGTAAATTATTCCAAAGAATGAGATTTAGCATATGTATTTTGTTAACTGTGCTAAAATGTACTTAAAATATTCATTGATGCCATTGTAGATACCTGCTAAGTCATTGGAATATTTTGAAAAGTTCTGGTGACTACATGTAAGTATTTGTAGATATGGATATTTCGATAACAAGTTCTCAGCATGTTGTGAATCAAATTGGTATAATCTACTTTTAAAGCAGAGTTTATGTAATCTCAACATTGCATTTATAAATGTTCTTACCTATTCAAAAATTGTACATGATAAAATCTATCATGACACCAGATAGGGAAAATATTTTATCTTGTGTCAAGCATAAGACCAAATTATGCATTGTATTCAGATCCAAGGGGAGAACTTGAAAATTAATGTTTTATATTATTGAACAGGACAAGTGACTTGATGAAAATAGTGCTGTGTCTGGTGAGGAGGAAATTTCTAGTAGTAAAGAAAATATGAGTAGGAATATCAGACAAGGGACCTTTATATGTAATCGAAGTCCTGGGATATAGTTGGTTGAGTTATCTTGTTCCCTGTGTTTTGATACTTACTATCAATTTTGCCATGGTTTCCTGTTTTTAAAACCTTATTTTAAATTATTTATTATGTCATACACTTACTTTTTTTTATTTGACAGCTAGGTATTGAATTATAATTATAGGACCCTTCAACACCAAACATATGAATAAACAAAGCAGACATCTGATGACTGTATGATTACATATGGAATACATGCATAAAATTTCCCTTAAACTTTTTGAAATATTGATATTTGCCAGTAGGTACCCATTTAAAGTCTTAAACACTATAAACAGAATTTGGGCTCCATGTTGATAACCGTATAGATTGAGGTGAGGGCACAGATAACAGTGAGAGATGGAGGAAAATTTGACTTTGAAATAAATGAATAGGCAACTAATAAAGGAAACTTCGATGGTCAATTAGAGATCCAGAAATAAATATTATTCTGGGTATGACTAAATCAAATTTTCCTTATTGTCTTACTGCCCATGTATAAGACCAATAAATAATCCAGTAAATGTTTGGTTATGGTTTTGTGATGGACAAGATAGAATTTTATTTTAGAGTAAATTTTAACAGGTTTAACAAAATAGTGTTGGAACATCCCAGTTTAATACTCCTGATGTCTTTTTACCTTTAATTTCTTATCTTTTTATTTGACCTTTATTATGACTTGAGAAGAAATTTACTCATGAAACGTTTGAAAATACTTTATCTTCTAAATCTTTTTCATTGAATGAGTCCAGCTCTCTTCTGATTAATGTATAGAACACATTTCAATGTAGTCAATGTATTTCACTATAATTACCTGAAGTATGTTTTTCCAAGAAACAAAAGAGAAATAAATTTGGAAGCGATAGTTTTTTATAAGTAAGAAAATAATGAGGATTAGCTACACGTGAAACATTTGCCAATTTTTTGCAAATCTTTTTAAGTAAAACTCAAGGGTTTTCTCCTTAATGAGAAGAAATCTCCCACCTACGAAAATTCTGTGAAACAGTGTGAGCACTTCTAATGGGACAATTTTTATGCAAGAGGTCATAGAAAGAACATTTTCCATTTTCTGTAAATTCTCTCTTCCATTAAGTGATGATTTTAGCAAATAAAGAATATTATTGTTGATGTTCTGTTTACCAGATTGCCCCTTCCTTGGTATTTCCAAAATCAGCCAGTCAAGTTTGAAATTATTGTTTGCAGTAAACTATTTTGTTTCCCTAGGTATTTTAATACCATCTGTATAAATTTTGTTACACTAGTCAAATAACATGGAATAATATAGAAAGTATATTTATGTTACCGAGGAGAATGATTTTATAAAAACTCATGTAGGAAAGCTCCCTATATTCAAAAAGTTTGTATCTGTCTCTTGGACTTTTCTAGGACATTTTTATGAAGCTGGGCGCTCCTGGGAAGAAATCTGAAAATGATAAACACTGAGCAGAGGACAAATAGAAATAGAAGTAGCATTAAGCCCTATGGTAGAGAAGTGAATCATGGTCCAGAGGGAAAAGCTTTATTTAGTAAAAATTTAATAGGAGAGAGTTACAAGGAAAAAATCTTTCACAATAATTGCTTTTTGAAGTTACTTAAAATTACTTTTTAAATAGGGAACAAAATAGGAATCAATGTATCAATGTTAAACTATCTATTTGAAAATCTGTCTTCCTACATTCAATACTAATTAATACCACAGGATAGGATTGAAGATGAATTAATCCAAGATGTTTTTGGGTTTTTTTTTTCCCCTCCAAGTGAAATTTAAAGTATTTTTTGGCAGAGGTTATCCATCTCTTTGGTTTTATTGCAAATTATTTAAGATAGAATGTATGCCAATTATTTCACTATGAAGAAATCCTTTTTGTGCCATTTTTGACTGAGTTATGATGTGTGATTAAGAGTTAAAGATATCTTTTGAACTTTCCAAAAATGACCACTTGAAATGTATAATTATCAATCTTTAAAAGGTTATTTAAAGTTATTTTAGATGGATAGACATATTTAATTAGTGCAACCCTGAAATCTTTTTGGCTCTCTTTTCTGAGACTTCAAACCTCCATTTAATTTATTTATTTTTAATTTATTTTTTAATTTATTTAATCTATTTTTTAAAAATTTTTTAACCTTTGATTCCATTTAATGCCTCATTCTTTTCTGTGTAGCAATAACCTTCATGGCAATGTGATATATCATTATTTCATTCACAAATACTGTGTTTTTGTGATATTATGCTTATCGCTGAAAACTACAGGAATTTCTAAAAAATATTCGTTATATCTGTTATGATCTAGTTTTTGTTAAAAGGAAATAAGTAAATAAATATTGCAGATGTACTAGGTGGACATAGAAATTTTATCACACACTAAAAAATAAAATGTCAGTAAAATCAATATTTTTGATTACAGATAATGAATTAGCAGGTAGTGCCATGTAGGTAATTTACTCATCTAAAACTTAAAAGAAAAAAAAAGGAAATAATAATAGTAATAATAATATCCAAACATTATCTTTGGTTGCACATAATCTATACTCAGTTCAAAAATTCATTTCAGGTCGTGTGCTTCAAAATTAGAATCCATGACAAAATAGAAGCGTACCAATTTATAACAAAGATGTTACATTAACTTTTATAAAATTAAAGCCCCAAATAGCATCTTGAAATTAGGAATTTAATTCATGTTATAAGACGACAAGATCCTTAAGAATGTTATAAAATTAATGAAGAAAGGAGAACCATGTGCTTTTAGTTTGTTATTCTGAGTTTTCCCATTATGCTAAACAGATTATTTAAAATACAGTTTTCGTTAACTACAAAGAAAGTCTCCATAAAATAAATCTGTTTGGGATATGTAATTGGGTGTGGTGCTAAACAGCAGCTTTATGTCTTAGCATAAATTGTGAAATGGGTGGTAATGTCCACTGCCCACACCAGTTGTACACAGAAGTTTTGAAAACTAGGATGAAAACATACGATTTCACTTTAGGTGGAGTACTGTTCTTGACCCCGCAGGCAGGCTTTACCTTGCCTTTCATATTAATATAACTTCCTGAACAGATAGTGTTTCAGGTAAATTATTTTTATAAATAAAATGTCACATTCTTTAGATGAATCATTCTTGTTATGCTGGACTTTCTTGAGAAGTTACAAAAAATTATATTTATAATTATTAGAAGGAAATTTTTCTTAAAATTCTGTGACTTAGTGGAAAGTAACACTCTTCATAATTTGCAATCAAAATGAAAATTTAGCTAAATTTATTTCCTCTGTGTAGTCTAAATGTCAACCCAGAGGATCAGTAACAAGTACTGGATTGTTATAAGAAAATCACTGAGGAATTGGTATTTCAATAAAGTAATTCCAAATTTTGTTTTATAATAATAGCATGAATAATTATTATATATCCATAACACGTACCAAATTCATATGTTAATTCTTAGATTATATAAAAGCCTACCTGAGATTGTTGTCCTGTATTGTATATTGTGATCCTTCTTAGTCATTTATTTTATATTTGTTTATATAGTTTATGTAAATAATGTATTTGAAATATTTTTCATTTCTTTTGAGTTTATGGATTGTTACTTGTGTCAGGGTTGGAAGATTTCCTTTAAAGGTAAAATCATACTAAAACAAAAACAACGAAAAGACTATGTTAAAAAGTTAAGTCAATTGGCTTTTATCATTCTCACCTTTAAAAAGAATAGAATCTTGGAAACACAAATTTAAGATTCTCATAGAACAAAAGTCCCTCTTTATTTAGAGACTTACTAGAAGAACATTATGCGGTATCTATATATTTTTTTTCCTGATATTTTCATGGAAATCTCTTGGGTAAAGTTTTTAACTTTTCCAATACCATCTTAGAATTAAGCCATTTTTGGAATAAGCTTTTCTGTGAATACAGTGATACTTTAGTAACAAGTTAAGATCTCTAATTCTCTGTATTTCTCTATAGCATGCACTTGTATGTAAATAGATTGGAAGTTTGGGGGATTGCATTTCTTTTTCTGATATTTCTCTCTTAATATACTTATATGCGCTTTATCACCCATTCATACATTTAACCTTTGCGTATTGGACATCTGTTGCTTATTAGGCATGGTGCTCAATACTGGGTTTATAAGAGTAAACGTGATAGACATGGTACCTGCTCATGAAATTGAGAGTTTGCTATGAGAAGTAATGTGAATGATGATGTATATGTTGTTCTGGAAGGACATAGGAGGGACACTGGCCTGGACTGGGAGGGTCATGGGAAAACTTTCTAGAGGAAATTATGTTAAAACCTAATGAACAGGATGATAAGGATTTGGGAACCAGGGAGGTTCAAAGAATGCTTTAGGAAAAAGAAAGATCCTATGTATTTGTGAAGACTAGAAAGCAAAAGACCTAGACTTTTTAGGGAACTCAAAGTATTTCAATGTGCTCAGTATACAGTTTGGAAGTGGTAATGTGGTAGGAGTTGAGGTTGGAAATGTAAGCAAGTGCCAGACTATACTGGATTGTTTAAATTGTGGGGTTTGGACTTTATCCTGAAAAGAATTAAAAGCCATTAAAATAATTGAAGGGAAGGATTCCCACAATCATAGTTGTTTTACAAAATATATTGCCTGGTTGTGCTATGGAGGATGGATTGGTGGGTCCAAGGGACGTTGTGAAATGTAATATCTGAGTAAGGCAATCTGAGCATTTCTTTTTACTTTCTATGCTAAGTAAAAACAGGTACTGCCATGGGAACACTGTATCTCCCAGAGCCCTATCAGGTGGTGGCTTTTTTTCTTCCATGTCAATTGAAACAGTGGGTCTAGGGGTGAAGTAAATGGTTTCTTTGCTCTTCACTGATGCCTGAAGTCCATTATCTCTGGTTCCTCCACTAACACACTCAACTTTGGATCTCATGCCATAAGACTATTTCAAACACTACTCCTCACAGTTGTCCTTCTATTGGCTACCAGGATTTGCCCCTTCATTTCTTAATGATCTGTAGCTCCTGGCTATGTTCATTCTACCTACTACCACTCTTAATTAAATTCTGGACAATTTTGATATGCATGGATATGTTCCTTCCATATCTCTGGATTACTCTCCTCCAATGATCCAGCCCTGTAAACTACCTTGACGCTTACTCCCAGAGATATATCAAAGACCTTTGTCATTACCATCTAACTGGCACCTTTAAGTTCTCAGTTTTATACATTCCATTTGGTGATCACCACCTGTTATTTTATGGGTTTACTACCTTCAGTATCTTAACTATAACAATATTTCCACTATACCATGGCAAAGAATTGGTGGACTATTTGGCCTGTTCATTATCTTTATATCCTTGGTGTCTCCTTTTCCCTCCTTATATAGCTTAAATCTCATGGCCAACTGTTGTAATAACCATTTTATATGGTTTGTATTTTCAACTCTTTTACCTCCTTTACTTTGTCCTGGTGCCTTGCAAACCCCCAACCCTGGTTAATTCTGAGTCCTCACCTATTCCATGTCTGCACCTGATAGGAATATGTATAGGAAAAAAAAAGCAAAATGAAAACAAAACAAAACAAAACAAAAAACCTATACCATCCTGGACTCATTTCACTTCATATTCATGATAAGGAAATGCAGGTCGGTTCTTCACCTTCCTCAGAAACCATTCTCCCTTTCCTATCCATTGTCTCTCCCATTCTTCCAGATGATTCTTTTATTACATCTAGCTTCTACTCAAACTGTAAATAGCACCTCTACATCTTCATTCCTAGATGATAGTCTTACTTTTGGTTTAATTGTCAAGATTGAAACCATTAGGAAAAATGTTGGCAAACTCCTACATACCAGCATTGGTATATCCATTCCCTGCCACCTCTTTATTCTGAGAAATGTACTTTCTTTGCTCCTACCCAGGCCTTTGCTTTTAAGAAGACCTCCCCTTTCTAATTTACCCACATCTATCACTCCATCAATTCTTTTTCTATTCCACACTGTCTGTTTTCCTGTGTTACAGCTGTCATCTCAAAACTAATGACAACCTAATGTTTGTTCTTGGTCCCACAAATGACTGCACTTTTGTCACATTTAATCTCACTGCTTTTCTAATCTGTTCTTATGAAATTGATCAATGACTTCTACTGAATCCAGTGACTCTCTATTTTATCTTTCTGTAGCATTTGACATAGTGGATCACATCCTTTTCCTGGAAACATTCTCCCTACATGGCTCTCTGTATGCCACAGTCTCTTGGTTTGTCTTCTAAGTTAGTGGTTCCCTCTCTCATTCTCTGTTGCTGATTTTTTCTTTTCTTTAAACAACTTAAACTTGGAGTGTTCCAGCACTCATCCCAAGGCCCCCTCCTATCTCTACATTTGCATCTTTGATTGTCTTGTCCAGCCTCACAGTTTTAAACACCTAAGTGCCTGCTCTCTGAACTAACGATACCACAGGACTGATACAACACTTCCAGCTGGATGTCACGACATTTCAGGTGTCACGTGTCCTTGATTGAGTGTCTGATATTCACCCCGTTCTCACTAAAAAACAAAACAAAGCAAAACAAAACAAACTACCCACCCCCACACAGGTTTCTCTATCTTGGTTGTTCCTGCCCAAACCCTTGTAGTTATCCTGAGCCTTCTTTTTCTTATACCCCATGTATAATTAATCTGAAATTCCTGTTGGCTGAAGCTTCAAAACATAACCAGAATCCAACCACTACTCACCACTTACCCTATCACTCACTCTGATTCAAGTCACCGTCATCTCTCACCTAGATTATTGTAATAGCCTCCTAACTGGTCTCTTTTATTACTTATTTTGATCTCCCACTGCTTATTCTCAACACACAAGCCAGTACAAAACTATTTAAATGTTAACCCTTAGCCTGTCACCTTTTGCAAACCCTCTAATTAATGTCTCACCATTTCATTCAAAATCTCATAGTCCTTACAATAGCTTATAAGTTCTTGGGTAACTTTTTTCCCCCTCACTCTCTTCCTTGCGTGTTCAATTCGAGCTGTGCTGTCTCCTTGCTTGTCCTGGAACGTTTTGGTTACCTTCCCACTTTAGGAATTTTTTTTACTCTTTGCTTCTTGTGCCCCAAAGCCTCTTCACCCTGAGAACCACATGATCATGACTTTTGAACATCTTGTTAATCAGAGCTATATTGATGTTTTAGTTACCTGTTGCTGCACAACATTGTCACAAATTTAGCACCTTATAACACACATTTATTGTCTCAGTTTCTATGAGTCAAGAGTCTACCTATAGCATAGCTTTTGTGCCCTGCAAGATTGCAATAAAGCTGCCAGGGATGCAGTCACATCTGAAGCTTGACTGGGAAAGGATCTGTGTCCTTGTTCACATGGTTGATGACAGCAGTCAATTCTTGATGAACTGTTGTTCATGAGAACGAACAGTGAACTGTTGTTCATGAGAGAGACTCCGTTTCTTTTCTTTTTTTTAATTTTTTTTAATGTTTATTTATTTTGGGGACAGAGAGAGACAGAGCATGAATGGGGGAGGGGCAGAGAGAGAGGGAGACACAGAATTGGAAGCAGGCTCCAGGCTCTGAGCCATCAGCCCAGAGCCCAACACGGGGCTCAAACTCACAGACCGTGAGATCATGACCTGAGCTGAAGTCGGATGCTTAACCGACTGAGCCACCCAGGCGCTCCGAGACTCCGTTTCTTGACTGCAGTCTGCCTTCAGCTCCTTTCCACTTGGGCCTTCCAGACATGGCAATTGTCTTCCACAAAACCAGAAGTAGAAAGCCATTATAATCATTGTAATGTGATCACATAAATGACATCCTGCCATCTTTAGAATACTCCATTTACTATAAAGTCACAGACTCCACCCATACACAAAGAGAGGAGACACATCACAAGGTTTAGAGTATCAGAAAGTAGAGATCATGGGGTCTCTGTTAGAGTATGTATATCACACTTGAACACCATATTTAATGTTATAACCACCTTGACACATCTTCCCTTTATTCCTCCAACCTAGGGATGTAGTAGCTTCCTTTAGTATTGATTCACTTTCTCCCATTTGGCTTCATAGCTCTTTAATCACAAATGTGATGAACTTCCTGCATTAAATTCCCTTTGTTTTAACTACACAGGATAGTTTTTATTTTCCTGGTTGATACCTGATTGCTGCGTACCCCCAGTCTCTGATTGAGTTCAAATTTCCAACTTCCTTTGAGGACTCGAATTGGCTCATATTTGTTTAAGTGTCCATCCCTGAATTTGTCAGCTATAAACAAAGAAACAGGGCCATACAGTATGAGAATGGCTGAGGAGAGCAATGAAGGGCCATCTCAAAGAATTCATAATTCAATTATGAATTGGGCAGGGGTATTTAATATTCTAACTGAGCTATCAAGTATCATATCAATATGGTCAAGTAAAACATACTTGGATCAAAGGCACATAGGTATACATATGAAAAAAACTCTCCTGGTTCAGAAACAATTTTTCTGGCTAAGGCATTCACACATAAATTTTTCATTTCCTCATCTGACTGTGCTTTGTCTGTTTGACCCTATAATAAAAATCAGAGGTGAAACTTCAAATGTTTTCAAATGGTCATCTCGAGAGTTTCTTCAACTTCAGATTTATATCTGCAAATCAATTCCGTGACATAAATCAGTGTGTATGTCATTCAATTTCCTTTTAGACTGATTTCCGTCTGAGCCTTCTACTTACTGGAATATATTATCAAAGCGTCAGACATTATGAATAATGCTTGAATGCTACCAGACTGTAGTTCTACCTATTACGAAATAAACAGATCGTTATTTTTTTTACATCTAGTGCATAGTTCACACATGCAGAATGACTCTTCTTTAACACTGTGTGCTTTAACTTTTCAAGTGTATGAGTCTGATTCCTTAACAAGAGAATCCTATTCCACTCCTTGAATGTCTTAGTGTTCTTTCTCTAATACTGGGAATATCCTAATAAATACTTTTTGGCAACCAACTTGATCGTTTAGCAAAATTAGTAGATCATGATGGTTTAAAACATAATTTCACAGACATTGTTCCCCAGAGATCATCTAAAGGAGCCTGGGTCAGCCAAAGAATATGAATGTTGAACTTTAGTTAATAATCATTTTGCAAAATGTGATAACTCAGCACAATGATATTAAACTGTTGAAAGCTTCAACTACAGTTACTAAAAGACTGAGCACAAACCTATGAGTGGAATACAATCACTTGTTTCCTAATCTGGAATAAATAGTGACAGATGCAAACTTGTAAAAAAGCTGTTTATCAAAATATATGTTCTAATTCAGAATTTAAAACCTTTCCTTTGGACATTTCCACAAGAGAAAATGTTATATAAGTCTAAAGTTTCTCAAGATAAAATTTAGACACTATTAAACCTATGATAATAGATCATAATTCTTGCCTAATTTAACATCTGGAGAAGGAGTACTTAGAGAGGGACTTTCCCACCCCTTTCTCAGGCCCGAGTGTGGCCTTGGAAAATTTTGCAAAGTAGATGGAGCTTATCTCTTGCTTCCTAACACTTCCTTTCTGTTCTCCTCTTCACATTTCCAAATTCTAAATATCCATGGGCTTCATACTAACCTAAGGTTTGTTCTAGCACATTGTACTCAGGTCTACTTTCAGCTGAGGATGGCTTTTCATGCAAAAATGTGTCCTGCTCTAGAATTACTTTTTGAAACATACTTTCATCCTGATTAAAACTATCGTCTCTTCTGCACAAGAGGTACAGGCTGGCAGAAAAGCGATTACAAATTAGCATACTGTACATTTGACAGAACTAAATATTTTTGCATCTTTCTATGGGTATCCTAATCTTAAGGAGATCCTTATTAGGTCACATATTCTTACCCTACTATTTTTGTGTTCCTTGAGCTGCCATTATTCCTCTTACCATACCTTCATACAAGAATGAGAAGTCACCTACTCCTTCACTCCTAAACCCACTGCATTTTGAATTTCACTAATACGTCTTTATTGACGTTCTGCCATTAAGGCCAGCAAGAACTTTCCAAATGATGAATTCTGTGGCCATTACTCAGCTGTCTACATGACTATTCTGAAATTTTTGGCACAAGTACTAACTTTCCTAGAAACAGAATCTCTCTTCTCTTGATTTCTGTAACACCTAATGCTCATCTTATTTCTCTTAACGGTTCTTCATAGCATGTCCTAGTCTTCATAGTGTTAGAGGTTCCATGATGTCTTAATTTTTTTTTTCTTAAATGCTGGGGAAAAAAACCCTCATCAAAACCACTTACTAAGTTGAACTTTTCAGTGAGGATACAGAGATGTATTTCTTTGTTATCAAAGAGCTTAGTCTAGTGGCAAAATCAGACAATAACATGAGGCCTTTTAATACAATATGGTGATTATTGTTATAGAAATGGGATTATCAACCTGTGCCCTTAAAGTTTTTTTAATGCCTCTGCGTTGTACTCAAGACTTCTGAGGGTAGCAGAAAGCACTTGCAGTAACATTTACCTATTCATTGCACATCATATCCTGCCACTCCCCCAAATTCAGCCTATGTTGTGGCCCAGAAACAGCTATAAGACAAGTCTTACTTGTCACCGCTCTAAAATTCAACATCAGTAACAAGTATCACCAATGGCTTGCAGCCCTCAGTCCTACTGAAACTGTATCAGAAGCAGCTACAAAATTTCTCCATTTCGAGGTTGGAATTAAAAGCTCCCAAGCCACCCTTTGGCCCTACTATGTCTTTATGACATATTTAAGCTCTCTTTGTCCCCATATAAGCTAATGATTCCTGTCCAATCTTGCATGAGCTACATTCATACATAGGATGTTTTATGTTTGGAACATTTATATATTCTTTTGCTTGGATAATTCCTTCCTTCTTTTTAAGAGTTCAGTCCTTCAGTTCCTCTAAGAAGTTTCCCTCAACCCATTCTCTGGCTAAGAAGGTAATTTATCCTCTGCCCACTTTATCCGCTCTTCTATTTAAGCACCTTTTGACTTGTCATTTATACCTGTGCCTCTACCACTAACCTCAATTTAACATATTTTGTCACTAGTGTCTAGTATAGTTTGGCTTAGGTAGAGATTTTTATTGAATGAAATAATGAGTAATTGGACTTTTAACTGACAATGTAAAAAGTAATAAAGTGACAATATTTGGTCAGGTTGGGAAAAATATTTTGCTATTTCTTTTCAGGATACACCCCTTTCTTTTTTTGTGTATACCTGATATATTCCACTTGCAGTAGAAGTGTGTAAGTGTGGTTGTGTCAGTGTATTTTGAAGATAATTAGAATATGGCTTTGGTGGTGAATGGTAATGAGAGTGGCTGTTCCCACGTGTGAAAGGGTAAATTAACAAAACGTAACTATAATTATAATTTGAGGACTATCATTGTTTTATCATATTTCATATTTTCAACATTTGAAATTTTAATGAATTTTTAAGAAAAATATTTTCCATTTCAACAAAAGGATATATAAAGGGAAAATAGTCTATCTAAATACTCTAATTGCCACTCACACTTTTCTGCTTTCTAAAATTGGGTCATATATCGGAATATATGGTAGTGGTATTTTCTCTCTAGGTGTGATAGATATTAGGACAGACCACGTAGTAATTAGGCACACAGACTCTGGAGTCAGGTTAGGTTCAAGACCCAGTCAATTATCTGTATGACCTTGAATAAGTTAATTGATCTTTCCTTAGCTCCCTTTCATCATTATTAAAATAGGGGTAATGGTACTGACCTCAAAATTTGTTATGAAGAACATATAACTCATATTAAGGCTTTAGAACAGTATTTTCATGTATTGCTCAATTAGTTTTAGCTAAATGTAACCCAAAGAATGTATACTTCTGACCTTGACTGATAGCTCTCATAACCATGCTGTATTGATTTCTTTCCTCTACCATCTCTTGAAGACTGTGGTTCACAGTGTAAAATTTTCCAAGCCTTTCATTCCAAAACTTTTATTTTCAATTCTATTCAATATATAAATTAAGAATAAGAGAACATTATGAAACAACAACCTTCCCATATTTCATTAACTTTTGAATATCTGTCTGAAGTGAGACAACAATCAATGTATTCAAGTTAATAAGCTCAAAGTTCCAAATCAAACACTCACTACTGTGTTTAATTTATTCACATATGAACACTTTTGCAATTATTTTAATTATTTTTCTCATCTGGAAAAAATAATGCTTTCTTGTAGAATTTTTTTTAATTGAAACAGTCTTTAAAAATCTTCTGTAGTTCCACCAACCAGATAAAACAGCAGTCAACACTTGTATGCACAACCATCTAAGATTTTATGTGTTTGTATTCACATGTTTATAGACACTCATTTTATAAATAGTGAGATTATACTTGACATATGGTTTTATAATCTGGCTTTACAACTTGAAAATATGTTAAAAATATAGGTACATATAATTGCATCATTTTAAACAGTTGCCTGTCATTTATTTAAGCTATATTTTGGGGCACTTGGGTGACTCAGTCGGTTAAGTGCCTGACTTTGGGTCAGGTCATGATTTCACAGTTCATGAGTTCAAGCCCCGTGTCTGGCTTTGTGCTGACATTTCAGAGCCTGGAGCCTGCTTTGGATTCTGTGTTGCCCTCTCTCTCTCTGCTCCTCCCCACTTGCATTCTGTCTCTCTCTCTCAAAAATAAATAAACATTAGAAATTAAAAAAAAAAAAGAAAAGAAATTTTAGAAAAATAAAATATAAGCTATTACTATTGGGCATTTAAATTGTTTACCAATTTCCTTAATATAACTAGTGCTGGGATATGAATATCCTGAAAATAAACTATTTTTTTTCTTAGCCTTTTCTTTCCCTTTTCTTTAGGCTTTTGAAACACTTTGATAAATTTCCTTCTGGAAAGATTTTTTTTCCCCACTAGCAATGTATGAATTCTTTTCCTTTTAAATTTTATAAGAAATACAATATAAATCATATTTTAATATGCATCTCTTTAATTACCAATGAATTTGCTTTTTTTTCTGAGAAAGAGAGAGCACAAGTGGGGATGGAACTGAGGGAAAGAGAGAGAGAGGCAGAGAGAGAGAGAGAGAGAGAGACAGAGAGAGAGAGAGAGAGAGAGAGAGAGACAGAGAGAGAGAATCACAAGCAGGCTCCACACCTGGTATGTAGCCAGACGCAAAAGCTTGATCCCATGATCCTGGGATCATGACCTGAGCTGAAATCTAGTGTTGGATGCTTACGTGACTGAGCCACCCAGGTGCCCTTAATTAGCCGTTTGTTTTTAAGTGTATATTTGCCCAAGAAGATTGTATCACAGAAACCAAGGGAATAAAGTTTCAAGGAGGATATTTTTAGAAGTCACATAGATAAGGATTGCAAGGTGACCAGGGGGCACTGGTGACACATCCAGGAGAAGTTTAGAGGAGTGATGGGAAAATATTCCTGTTTGGGGTTGAAGCAGGAATGAGAAGCCAGAAAGCAGGTCAATGAAAATGGGTTAAATGTTTTAGAAGCTTGGCTTTCAAGGGTAGGGAAAGATGTTAGCTAGGAGGTGGACAAAAGGGAAAGTTTAAAGAGTCTTAACCTATTTAAAGGTAGAATCAAAAATTACAAGCTCTAGACTAAAAAGAAAATAGAGACATTTGATATTCAAGTAGGTATGTTAAAGAGGAGTTGGATATTGGGTTCAAAATACAGGAGAGAACCCACCAACTAGAGATCCCCATACCATGGAAAGTGGAAATACGACAGTAAAAATATAAAAATATAAAAAACATTAATATTATCGGTAGAGATGGGAGGCTGGAAGAATTTGAGAAAGGTCTGCTTTGTAGTTTTTATCTTCTGTTGGAGAAGAATGTCGCAAAATTTCTGCAGAGTGAACAAACTTCAAGTTATCATCTATTAACTGATGTTTTAAAAAACCTATTAAGGAATGTAAGAAATAAGATTCCATTACTAGTTTTATATATAAAACTCAATATATAAAACATATCTTAGGGGCTGTTTTAATTAATGGCCGGTGGCATTTACTGCCACAGAAACAAATTTATTCGTTAGTTAAGCTTCTACTGAGTACCAAATGAAGCATACTTAGTTTTGAAATGCTTATCTATTTTAACCACTGGAAGCGGTTTTGTAAAACCAACATCCTTAGAGAGCTATTGCTAGAATATGTAATCATTTTGGCATCAAACTTAATCCCCAAAAATGCAGTTTGAATTATGGCATGATTTCTTTATCTTTAGTAAGGATTTGTGATGAAACAGATGAGCCATTTAATCAGCTTTTAAAAAATACTTTGTGATGTGTTCTAGGGAAATGGCTCTATTTTCTATGGTAAGACATCTCTTAATCATACTGGACAGTTTCATTGTATCTGCAATAAAGGAAATGAACAATGGAAACATTTATGTAGTGTCTGATTGTCTGGGGATGATGATCTATAAGATGCAGACCTATTATTTAATGCTTTGGGGATTCCCTTCTCTTCCTTCATCATTCCTTTGAGCTCTGGTTTCTGTACTAACCTAGGGAGAAAACATAAGCATTTATGTTATTTCTGGATGGGAAAATTAGACTTGTAGTAAATGGTTAAATAATATTCTTAATTAACTAAAAATAGATTTGGTTAAATTGCCATGAGTAATCCTTGCGGCATTTTCCTCCTTTTTAGTAGAGAAAATGATCCGTAACTCTGGGCACTCAGGACATGTATATGAAACCCTTCCAACTTGTAGGTTTGTGATTCTAGGTTTTGAATATTTATGGTGCACTATACCTCTATGATGGTGATTTATTTTTACTGAGCCTCATGGGTTGCACATTGTCTTGCCAAGTTGGGGGAGGATCAGAAGAGGAAAGGACGGCTGCAATGCTATTTTGTTCCCTGTTGAGCTAATTAGGAATCTAGGGCTTATTTAGAAGGCTGCAAATCTCAGACTCCCTCTCAGTCAATTTGTTTAGCCCAGGCTCTAATTTAGACTATATTTAGTGTCTCCCCAGGTCAAAGGGGAGGTAGGGGCGTATTCTAAAGTCTGAAACCTCAGATAAAAAAAATTTTTTTAAAGATTAGGTAGTGGTGACACCGGGAATCTGGTGGAGTGGAAGACTAGTTGTGAGGGAGGACATCTTGCATTGTTGTAAAGTAAAAGGAAATGAAGGATTTGAAACAGAATGTGTCGTATGGTAATAGAATATCCTGGTCTACTAGACAGCTAGAGCTTCCGTGTGATCAAAAATACTCAGATCACTTATTATTGACATTGCTGTTCTTTTTTTTTTTTATTTTTTTTCAATGTTTATTTATTTTTTGGGGGACAGAGAGAGACAGAGCATGAATGAGGGAGGGGCAGAGAGAGAGGGAGACACAGAATCGGAAACAGGCTCCAGGCTCTGAGCCATCAGCCCAGAGCCTGACGCGGGGCTCGAACTCACGGACCGCGAGATCGTGACCTGGCTGAAGTCGGACGCTCAACCGACTGCGCCACCCAGGCGCCCCGACATTGCTGTTCTTGTAATCCACAGATTAACCTTTGTTTTCCATTTCCTAGACTCCAAGATGCCTTGTAAAATAGTCTAACAGTGGTATATACGATTAGCTTCAAGATGTAAACAAATTCGAATTCGTTCTATTTTCATCTCTTTAAAATCAGTGAATAATTTGTTATCTTTGATTCAGATAGGAAAGAAGTTCTGGTCCCATCATCAACACATTATTGGTGTAAACTATTACATCCACAAAATGGGCAGATTTGCTTTCTTTGTGTCAAATTTTTACCAGCTTTTGTTTCATGATAGCTTTTGCTCCTAATGGAGCAAGTTGAGAGGCAGGAGTCTAAGCATTGCCCTCATGAATACATGATACAAGATGAGGTAAGAGATAAAACAGATGAACAGTGTATAGCCTCTGTTCTGGGAGAACTTACCAGAAATAAGGAAGAGAATGTTCATAAACAGTGACAAAAGGTGATCTTTTTTATATTTGAGTACCTCTTTGGACGTATAATCACCTGGTGCAAAAACTCAAGTTTATCGACAAAAGTACACATTGAAAATGTTTATTCCTTCTCACTTTTTGTGTTTCTTGTATATTCTTTTCACTATTTCCTTATGCAAACATAAATATGTGTGTTTCCTCCTTTCTTATATACATAATTTACTACTTACACCCCTTTGTTCCTTGTGCAAGATTTGCTAGGAGCTGTGAGCAAAATAGTTTAAGAGGGGGAAAAGAGGAAAATTTCTTTTGGCGAAGAAGAGTGGAAGGGGGTTTCAAAGATGAGTTTTTGTTTAATTTATGACCTAAAATACAGTGATGTTGGGTGAAAGCAATTTATAGATACATAGAATATCAAAATCCCAGATGCCAGAAAGTGGGCGTTTAGGGAATGAATAGGAAGTATCAAGCAGTTGACTGCTGTGTAAGTTGTGAGAGTCGTGGAAGACAAAACCAGATGAACAGTTTTGGGGGAATTGGCATGTTTGCCTGTTGTAGCCTTGAAATTATCCATGCTTTGGAAAATATAAACAGATCATGCATTCACGGAGTTGGTGTTTCTCTGGATTTTGGTGATGGCTAAAATCTCCACGTTTGAGTAAACAATTCAATGGTTTTTATATTTAACTACTTAAAATATTTAAAAATCCAATTTACAGTTTAATTGGCATATGTTTTGATAACTATGCAGCTTCTCTCTTTGAAATTCTGCAGCCCCAGTCACTGCAGACTCTTCTCAGCCTAGTGTCAAATGCCGTTTATGCTCTTCATAGCTGTCTGTCATGGGCCAACACTGGAGAAGGAAACATTCTTTCAAGTCCCAAACAGAGAATAAAATAGATAGATCTGGATTGATTTAACTTTTTGCTTTATCTTCTTGGGAAAAATATAGCTCATAGCATTTATGTGTAGCCAGGGTCCATCTATTTTAACCAGATGCACTTCTGGGTCTCCAGATGATATCATAATGATAGGGTAGCTTAGAGAATAATAATGCTGTAGTTGCTTAGGAGAACAGAGAAACATTGATGCATGTTTACCACCCAACTCTAAAAAGAGACTTTGCTTAAAGATGGTTTGAAGATTACTCTCCTGATGATTTAGATCTAGCGAGTAGGATTGTAAAGGCAATCCCTTGAGATCTGACCATTCTATGCATATTAAGACTGAAGAGGTTTTTTCATGTAAATTTCTATTTAAGTATATAAAAATATAAATACTATATGTTAGAGTGGGCTTTTAAAGTGATAATAAGAAATTTTTTTCAGGTGCGCCTACATTCTCTCCCCACTCCCCATCTTTCCAAACAATGCTTGTTTTGGGGTTTAAAGTTTTTCTTCCATCTTAGATTAGTGAATGGTAAAAGATTGTAGTAGTATCTATCATCTTCACCTACTGTCATTTACTTTATTTCTATAATTGGCAGATGAAATAATTTTTTTAAAAAATATAGCTAAGATAATATAATTTTCAGGTGATATAGTTTCTGTTCATTATTTGACATATTTATCTTATACTGTACTTACTTGGCTTATCATGTATTTTTCCTTAAAGTTTTCTTATTCTACACTGGGGAAGGTAGTAATTATGTAAATATTTAGGTCCCTGTCTAATCCGAACTTAGTTTTATTTGTTAGTCACATAAATTCTTAACTCCCTTTATATGATGTAGGTTCTAACTCAGTTGGTCGATTAAGTTCTCTTTTCTGGTCTCTGGAACTAATATGCACTCAGGATAGAGATTAGATCTTTAGAACCATCAGTTAGCAATTCAGTCTTTTTTTTTTTAATTTTTTTTAACATTTATTTATTTTTGAGACAGAGAGAGACAGAACATGAACGAGGGAGGGTCAGAGAAAGAGAGGGAGACACAGAATCTAAAACAGGCTCCAGGTTCTGAGCTGTCAGCACAGAACCTGACGTGGGGCTTGAACTCACAAACCGCAAGATCATGACCTGAGCGGAAGTCGGATGCTTAACCGACTGAGCCACCCAGGCGCCCCAGCAATTCAGTCTTATCAGTGTTTTGTATGCTTTCCTCCAGCATTTAATTTTAAGACAATTGTTATTACCAATTACTACATGATAATTTATTCTAAACACTGTGATCAAGAAATATATTAGTGCTAATATCTGATTTTATCCTTACATAAGCTTATGATGTAAAATATTTGTCTATAGACAGGGAATTTGAATCCTATTCTTCCTGTTTAAAAAAAATGCTTTCAAAATCACATGTGGTGATGAGACTGTAAATCAGCTAAGAGTTTTCATACCAAGACCAACACTTGTTCATCAAGTCTCACTTACAATCCAAAAGCTGCACCCAACAATCTAAAACAATTATTTCACATGAATTTTTCCCAATTCTAAATGTCCTCTGCCTTGACAGACTCATTTTAAAATCACCTGGCCTGGGCCAAAAGACCCTGTAAATATTCTTCTCTGATATTCCTTTTCTTGACACTGCTAAGATTCTTAGGTTTCTTTTGGTAGTGATACCCCTCCCTGAAGTACATCTGCTAAACTTAGTTTTGCTTGATCAACAAGTTTTTCTGATGATTTTCTGAGGCAACTGACAGTGAACAGATAAAGAGAAGAAAATTCTGAGAGTCCAGTTAACGCCTCCATCTTGAACATATCATATGAGTTGTCTTATTGTTGTTGTTGTTGTTCTTTTAGGGCAAAGGGAAGGGCACAGCAAAGTTGACAAACGGGAGTCTTGCTTTTCCCATGGATGTCATCCTTACCTAAACACTGTTCTCTTGACATCCATAAGGTTTACTTGCCTGCTACATGTTATCCTGGTGGCTTGACACCAGGAACAGTCCTACCAGAGTGAGCACATTATGTCTCTAGGGGGTTGTATTTCCTGATGGGAACTCGTTGACCTTCCCTGGTATAGATGATTACTTTTTGGGGGGCACCATTTATGGCAGTTAATTCAAGCTGATTGCAACCTAGATCCAGCTGGTATGCTGGACAAAATACGGTTAATAGATAAAGATATAGTTAGGGGCACCTGGGTGACTCAGTTGGTTAGGCATCCAACTCTTGATTTTGGCTTAGGTTATGATCTCACAGGTCATTGAGTTCGAGCCCTGCATTGTGCCCCATGCTGACAGTGTTGAGCCTGCTAGGCATCCTCTCTTTCCCTCTCTCTCTGTCCCTCCCCTGCTCTCTCTCTCTCTCTCTCTCTCTCTCTCTCTCAAAGTAAATAAATAAACTTAAAAAGTAGTTGTTTATTTCATTAAATTGTCTCTTCAAGGTAGTTTAATCATCTGTTTGGGGAAAACATGTTTTTTCTTTAAAAGTTTCTCTTGGAAGCAGCAGTTACTCCTTCATAATTGGTTGAAACAATAAAAACAAAAGAAAAAAGGGAAAAAACCAACATACTTACAAGTGAAAATGTTAGTTTCAAAATGGATGCTTGAGAAATTACACATACGAAAACCACCCTGTTCTTCAGTGTCCTAGACAAAAGTCTAAGGTTTGTTTTTAAGGCTCAAAACCAGTGGGGTTCATTAAACAGTTTTATTCAATTCAACAAGGTGTTCAAAATATGTTAATTTGTAGACACATCTGCATAGAATTAAATGATAGCTAATTACATGATTTATAAAACACTCTGATTAATTTACAGATCATCCTGATTGCTTTATTAACATAAATGGTGCCTTAAAATCATATTGATATGTTAATCTAAGAAAGTTAATTTATATCACAGTATACTTCTTTCACAGAAAAACATAAAATGCTTTGGTGTTCTTTTAAATGATGTAGAGAACCTAAAATATATCCCGCCACCTCCAGCGTGGACAGTGAGGACCTATTACCCTAACTCTGGGGCTTACTGTGTACATTCTCATGACTTTACTATTGCATTGCCACCGCCTTCCTCCTCCTCCTCCTCCTCCTCCTCCTCCTCCTTCTTCTTCTTCTTTTTTGTATAAACCTATACATTAACAATTGCTTTCTATAGTCCAAGGGATGACATGTTATTGTTTGTTTTTATTCCTTCTCCTGTTGGATTAGTTGTTACACAATAAATTTGAATTACAGGTGCATTTTTTTAATCAGAAGAAGGATACGGTACTTTGAAATGAATTGCAGAATCTCCTCCAACCCAGTGTTTAATTTTAATATGCAAATATATATGCCAGAACAAAAATATAATGTCTCTGTCATCTTTCTAACAACTTAGCTTGAAATGTTCTTTGAGATTCCCAAAAGCAAAAAGAATTATTATTCTGAAGTAGATCAAGTCTCCTTGATTTAAGTTTCCCTTTATATATAGAAAATAAGAAGAAAAAGAAATTATGCATACCATTTCATGGGAAGATCCACTCTACCTTATCAGTTTAGGTTTTACCAGTTATACTGCATCTGGTTGCTACTTGTGGAAAAATGAATTATTACATAGGGATATGATATATATACATTTTAATTTATACCCCCTTCACCCATTTCTCCCACCCTCTGACTCTGGCAACCACAAATCTACAAGCTTGGTGTTTTACTTGTTTGTGTTGGGTTCCACATATAAGACAGATCATAGATCATCTAGCATTTTTATTTCTCTGCTTTATTTTACTTAGCCTAATGCCTTCGAGTTTCATTCATGTTGTTGTAAATGAAAAAAATTTCATTCTTTTTAATAGTTAACTAATACTCCATTGTGTGTGTTTGTGTGTGTGAGTGTGTGTGTGTGTGTGTGTGTGTGTGTGTGTGTGGGTGTGAGTGTCTTTCTTAATCCATTCATCCATCAATAGTCATGTAGGTTCTCCTAATTCTTTATTTTATTTTATTTAAATTTCTTTTTTTAATTTTATTTATTTTTGAGACAGGGAGATACAGAGCATGAACAGGGGAGGGTCATAGAGAGGGAGACACAGAATCTGAAGCAGGCTCCAGGCTCTGAGCTGTCAGCACAGAGCCCTACGTGGGGCTCAAACTCACGGACCGTGAGATCATGACCTGAGCCAAAGTCGGCCGCTTAACCGACTGAGCCACCCAGGCACCCCTCCTAATTCTTTATCCATTCATCCATCTATGGCAATTTAGGTTGTTGTTGTATCATGGCTATTGTAAATAATTCTGCAATAAATGTGGGGGTGCATGTATCTTTTCAAATTAGTGTTTTTATTTCCTTTAAGTAAATTTCCAAAACTGGAATTTCTAGATCATATGGTATATCTATTTTTAATTTTTGGAGAAACCTCCATACGGTTTTCTATAGTGGCTGGACCAATTTACTTTCCCACCAACAGTATGTAAGAGTTCCCTTTGCTCCACATACTTGCCAGCACTTATTATTTCTTACCTTTTTTTTCTTACTTAAAGGTGCTTTTATTTCCAAAGGATAGTGTCCAAAAAATGAAATCAATCAAGTGATATGTGCACCTTCATTTGCAAATGCTTTTTTCCTATTCAGTAGGTTGTATTTTCATTTTGTTGATTGTTTCCTTGGCTCCTTTGCTGTACAGAGCTTTTTTTATTTTGAGAGAGAGAGAGAGACAGAGACAGAGAGAGACAGAGAGAGAGAGAACAAGTGGGGAAGAGGGACAGAGAGAGAGAGAGAATCTTAAGCAAGCTCCACACTCTCAGGCTCAGCATGGAGCCCAAGACAGAGCCCGAACTGAAATCAAGAGCTCGACACTCAACCAACTGAACCACCCAGGCACCCCAAGTGCAGAGCTTTTTAGTATGATGTAGTCCTACTTATTTAGTTTTGCTCTTGTTGCCTTTTCTTTGGTGTCAGATTCAAAAAATCATCACCAAGACCCATGTCAAGGATCTGTTTTCTTCTGGGAATTTTATGGTTTTAGGCATTATATTCAAGTTTTTAATCCATTTGGAATTACTTTTGATGTAGGGTGGAAGATAGTGGTCCAGTTTCATTCTTTTGTTTATGGCTGCATAGTTTTCCCAAATAGCACTTACTGAAGAGACTGTCCTTTTCTCTCTGTATATTCTTTGCTCCATTGTCACATATTAATTGACCATGTATGTGTATGTATGTTTATTTCTGGGCTGTCTTTCTGTTCCATTGATCTTTGTGTCTGTTTTAATGCCAATAGCATACTGCTTTAAATGACAATACCATGCTTTTTAAAAGAAGACTACTGTTTTCTTTAGCATGACTTTAACCTTGGCAAATCACTTAACATTTCATACACATCTAGATTGATCCATCTTCAACAGAAAGCAGTGACAGTTTGTGCCCTAAATTCATTAAGCCTTTGGTCTCAAATATCTTCAGCTTACATCCACCAATCCTACACTGTTGTATCTGGATCGTTATCCATTCCCAATTTAGTGGTAACCCCTTTGTAAGACCTGCCTTAAACTGGACTTGGAATTTTTAATAAATTCTGGCCCTTGATTCTTTCAGGGACACCACTGAAATTCTGGAAGTGATGGTCTCCCTTAAGGCAGTAAGCAACAAACTCACCTTTGTCACATCAACAAATTATATTGGTGAGGTGCCTGGGTGGCTCAGTCAGTTAAACCTCTGACTCTTGATTTTGGTGAGGGTCATGATCTCAGAGTTGGTGGGATCGAGCCCCACGTAGGGCTCCACACTGACAGAGCAGAATCTGCTTGAGGTTCTCTCTCTCCCTCTCTGCCCCTCCTGCATACACATTCACGTACACTTTTTCTCTCTCTCTCTCAAAATAAATAAATAATAAACAAACAAATTATGTTGATGACATTGGGGGAGTTGGCCTACAATGTTAATGGCACAGATCTAGAACCAGACTTCCTGAGTTCAAATCTCAGTTTTGCTATTTATTACTTGTGTGAGCTTGAGCCAGTTATTTAACGTCTCTTCGTCTCAATTTCCTCATCTATGAAACAGGGGATAATAATACCTATTTCATAAAGTCATCATGTAGATTAATACATTTATATATGCAGATAACTTTAAACAGTATCTGGCATATAGTAATGCAGTTATATATTATGAAATTATTAATGTAATTATTAGCATTTTATGTGATTTAAATTAGCATAATACTAATTATTAATATTATCCAAGTAGTAGATATTTAAAAGATTTAAAAATGTGTATGTCTGTGCACATGTGTGTGTGTGTGTATTATAAAAGAAAAAAGTTCTAGATACTTAAAAATGGCAGAGGAGACTTTATTTAAGAATATTGCAGTTGAGGTCCATGCTACCTCAATAAGGAAGAGAAAGTGAACCTAACTACATTGAAACAAAAGGTGGGAGGATATTTCAGGGCTGGAGTGAGCTAATGGAAGAGTATGTGAGGATGTTAGTAGGGAGGTTGGCTGGTGTGATTAGGATATCTGTGTTTGACAGTTGACTTTTATCAAAGTTGGGCTTCTATGCTCCCACAGAGGTTGAGAGATAGAGTCCTATCTGTCTTGATAATCATATTTATAAAGAGATGAATCCCAATTCCTCAAGAAAGACATTTCTGGGTTTTAAAACTGATAAAAGGCGGGTCGCCTGGGTGGCTCAGTTGGTTAAGTGTCCAACTTCGGCTCAGGTCATGATCTCACAGTTCCTGAGATTGAGCCCCACGTCGGGCTCTGGGCTCACAGTTCAGAGCCTGGAGCCTGCTTCAGATTCTGTGTCCCCCTCTCTCTCTGCCCCATCCCCACTCATGCTCTATCTCTCTCTGTCTTAAAGTAAATAAAACATTTAAAAAAAATTCAAACAATAAATAAAACTGATAAAAGCCCAAAAAATTTACATCTCAAAAGTGCAGAGAAATAGTTTACAATTGCAAGCTTTCTAAAGTAAATATTCTGGGGCACCTGGGTGGCTTAGTAGGTTAAGTATCCAACTTCAGCTCAGGTCATGATCTTGCAGTTTGTGGGTTCAAGCCCTATGTCAGGCTCTGTGCTGATAGCTTTGAGCCTGGAGTCTACTTTGGATTCTGTGTCTCCCTGTGTCTCTGCCCCTCCCCCATCCATGCCGTCTCTCTCTCAAAAAATGAATAAACATTAAAAAATAAGTAAGAAAAATAAATAAATAAATAAATAAATAAATAAATAAATAAATATTCTATGAAAAAGGAAGTCAGAGGCCTGTGGTCACAAAGAAGTCTCTAAAGTTTAGTCAGATGAGGAAAGTCATCTGACTAAATGGCCATCCTGGTCAGTAAATACATATATAACTATTATTTAAAGGAAAACTATGGATATTCTACACCTGCAAGAAGAATTTTCATCCTAGGTTTTTCTGTTTATAATAGCATTTCTTTTAGTTTCCTCGCCTTCTCATATCCCATGTCCTGAAAGAGACTTTAAGTTGTGTAGACTTGTATGGTCAGATTTCAAATGTAAATTATTCTTTTTTTTCAATGTTTATTTACTTCTTTTGAGACAGAGTACATGCAAGCAGACAGGTAAGGGGCAGAGAGAGAGCAGGAAAGAGGGAATCCCAAGCAGGCTTCATGGTGCCAGTGCAGAGCCCGATGTGGGACTCAAACTCGTGAACTGTGAGATCGTGACCTGAACCGAAATCGAGAGCTGGATGCTTAACCAACTGAACCACCCTTTGCCCCTGTAAATTATTCTTCATGCAAGGAAAACAATTTTCTCTAGAGCTAACCCAAATATGCTATACAGACATTGTCACAGAACTGTAGACAAGATGTTAAATACCAAGGAGATCTATTCCTTCATTTCACAAATGAAGAAAACACGGGAACAGTATAGGGGAAAGGAAGCTTCATGAGCGTCTTCTCTCCCTTGATGTTACTTTCATCTTTTGTGTTGAAAATGTCTTTGAAAACTCTGACATAAGCCTGACCTTCTAAATTAGAAAGAACATGCAGCGTTGGTAGACACAATTTCTCCACCCACATGTTCTGGATCTCAGCTGCTGCTTCTGGAAGCTACTTCCCCTTGTTCTTTCTCCATTGTCTGGTATGAATATGTGCAGAAACAGAGCTTCATAGCAAAATAATCTTTCAGGAAGTCCCAAAACTTACCAGGCAAATTTGAGGTTGATTACACAATGTTTATGGAAGAAAAGCATTCAAAGACTCTTTCTTTGCCTTAACCGTAAAGATCACTTCACTTTTTATACTGAAGGTTGTATATTTTCTGTTTCTTAAATGGCTATTTCTTAGTTGCTTAGGTTTCAGGTAATGGTTATGCTTATCATGCCCTTCAGTTTAGTTTGCTTGTAATTTTTTCATGTGGGGATTTTTTACATTAATTTTGGTGATAAAATAGGTTCGAAAATCTGAGGTATATAAAAAGGCTCAAGTCAATTCGTTGCTACTAATCAGTCATTAGACTCCAATTTCTTTTTTAATTAGAGCAACTTTCAGGAGATAACAGGAGGGCACCACGCTGAATCTTTTAGTATTTAAATTACATATTCCTAACTCACATCTGGGCTGATTGTATCACTTCATTGCACCTGCCAATTATGTCTTCTATAGCTGCCCCTTTAGACTTTCGAATTACACACTTCACTCCTGGGACCAATTATTGTTTTCATACATATTTCTTACATCCAAATCAAAGTAGGGATCTCAGACCAGCATTTCCATATTTAAGATCTGATACAAATAATTCAAGAATCTTTATCTCCTTTTGCCATACTTACCTATCAGAAGCTGTTTCCTTTTGTTCACTAATTTGTTAATAAACATATTCTCTATTCTCTAACTTTATGAAAAATACAGTAACAGGTTATTTATAAACAGCATACAAGCATAGATTTTAACAAGATCTATAAAATCATATCTTAGGACATGTACAACATCCTGCTAATTATATCCAGAGAATATTATCCTTAAAATCTTCATAATAATTGTTTTAAATTAAGGAATCACTTCAGTGTCTGTCTTTAAATATTTATACACTGCTAATGTTTTACAATGTGTAGTAACTTAAATTCCTTAAACTTGCTCCTCTTGCTAATAACAGAGAGAGTTATCTTATTGTCCCCTATTTAATATTTTCAATGTTTGGCAGCTGTTATGAAGTTGTTCTTTCAGGTTCCCATCCATTAATAATGCTTTTAGGAATTGTCTCCTAAAGAATACCATAAGGCAGAAAAGAATAAGTGACCTTTTTTGTGGAATTTCTTTACTATCTCCTGACTTAGCCTTAAGAAAATCACACAGATTTTTCATTCCAAAATTCAAAATTGCCTTGTTTACCAGTTTGTTAGTTTGTTTTTAAAAACAAATGTTTTAAGTTACTTTCCTAAGTGAATTATTTCCGCTTTTTATTCAAAGAGAGTGAAACTGACAAAAAGCCACCAGTGTCATTTCTCAGCATTTCATCTACAGGTCCCTAAGGGTCCATGGCTATTGGTGGTGACAGTGATCTCAACCTCTATTTTTCTTCGTTAGGATCTGTTTTCCAAAACAATAATTAATTCGTCTCTAGGAAAAACAAAACAAAGGAAAACAAAAGGGAACTTATTTCTGATTGTAGCTCTACTAACAGGAACCACCCCTCTCTAGTAATTGCAATAGTGGTCGGTGAGAGTCTCAAGAAGGGTCTCTTGGAGCAGGCGTTTGCAGAATTCACAGAAGAAAGAGAAGTCATCCCAGGCCAAGGAAAATTGTAGCAAATAGCATGACACACTCTGAGAACAGTAAGTAGCTCAGCCAACTAAACCATAGGTAAGAGTGGAGGATGCGGAGACATAAGATCAAAAATGAAAATGGGGGCCAGATCTTAGGCAACAGGTTTGTAACCCAGGGGTCTGCACTCTGCCTTTTTTTTTTAATGCCTGAAAGCTAATAAATAGTTTTTATATGCTTAAATAGTAGAATAATTGCCAAAGGAAGAATATTTTGTGACACCTGAAATTATATGAAATTTAAGTTTCAATGTACATAAATAAAGTTTTATTGGAACCTTGCCACTCCCATTTGATTACACACTGTCTATGGCTGCTTTTACATAGGGTGGCAAATTGAGTGGCTGTAACAGAGACCATATGGCCTGCAAAACCTAAAATATTTACTGTGTGTTCCCTTCCAGAAAAATTTTGCTGACCCTTGCTGTTGACCAAAGACTTTAAGAGTTTATGCTGTAAGAGAAAAAAAAAAGCCATGGATGGGTTTTTAAAGGATAAAGTGTCTCATTATGAGCTGTTTTGTAAACTGTTTTCTTGGGTGGCATATTTTAAAAATGGGTTGAGTGCATACAAGACCAGTGTCCAACTAAGGCGTCAGCAGATTAGCAAATCAGGACATTTTTTGGTTCCTTACTGTGCTATGAAAATGAAGATATGAAGTATGATACTGACCTTGGGAGAGATAGACAGTCATAAAGAGTAAAATACTCCAAGATGGCAAGAAAGCAACGCCATCCTCTGTGAGGTAGGAAGTAAGGAGACTCACATTGGAAGATTTAAGTCCTAATTTATTTGATAAATATAAATTCACCAGTGGTCTAAAAAAATAAATGGATGGAAGGACTGTTTTCAGTCATTTTCCAGAGGTTGTTGTTAGTGGCTGAGTTTTAGGTAAAGATTTATTTTGACTTTTTTTCTCTAATAAGTTTTATAATTTGGTCAGCTCCTTGTAATATTTTTGATCAGATTCCTTTGAGATGTGCCCAGCTACACTGTTGGTGGTGCATGTTGTGTGTGGGTTGCTGGCCTGTTTCTCTCACATCCATTTCCTGCCTTTTCTTTGTTCTGCTCTGGATTACAAGGGACTGAACCCTGAAAAATTTTCCGGGCTCCTTAACCTCCGTCTTCCTCCTCCTTCTGGCCACTTAGGGCAGCAACAGGAAATTGACAGGAGGAAGGCAGAAACCAGAGTATTTCCTCCTCTGACCGTTTTGGGCAGCAACTTCAGCAGTGGTTGTGTCTCCCTTGTGATTCCAGTCCTGCTGGAACGCTGGCTGTCAGACTCTGGTGATCCCATTTTCCCTCCCCTGGGCTCTCCAGCCGAGGCAGCAAGGGCTTTTTGGTTCATCTGTTGCTCTTGTTAATCTCGAAATTGCTGCCCTATCTCCCTTTGGTTTTTATGCTCTACCATCAATTTTGGTTTTTGTGTTTTTGTTCTGGACTTGGTTTGGTTTAGTGTTGGGTCAGATGCTTCGTCACTTCTTTTATTTCTAATCATGGTAAAATATGCACAACTCAAAGTTTATCAATTTGACCATTTCTCAGTGTACAATTCAGGGTATATTAAGTCAGCATTTCAAGTGTAGATGGATTTCAGTGGCATCAGGTTACATCACAATGTTATGTAACCATCACCACTATCTATTTCCAAAACTTTTCCATCACCCCAAAACAGAAAATCTGTAATTATTAAGCAATGACTCTTTCTCCAGCCTCTGGAAACCTGCATTCTTTGTATCACTTTTGTAACAGGTTCTCCATACTCAAATCTTTCCTTCAAGTTCTTTTCTTGCCTGCACCTTCCCTAACACATGTTGTGATTCCAGGAAGAGTGTTTCCTGACATCCAGCTAGATAAGGGTGTACAATACCAAGGGTGGTGCATGGATTTATTTTACCTGATACATTTTACTATGTTTTCCATCAAACTTCTTCACAGTAGTCCAAAACTTAAAAGTCATATGTTTGTGTAAAAATCTGTAGATGTGGAGACCATCCTTGCCCTTTCTTTTTTCTTGATGTCCTCAATTTTTCTCTTTGAGTTCTTCTTCTTTTTTTTTTTTTTGAGAGAGTTGATATGAATAAAAAATAATGTTACAGGGGACAAAACATAAGAGGCTCATAAATATGGAAAACAAACTGAGGGTTGCTGGAGGGGTTGTGGAAGGGGGGATGGGCTAAATGGGTAAGGGGCATTAAGGAATCTACTCCTGAAATCATTGTTTCACTATATGCTAACTAATTTGGATGTAAATTTTAAAAAATAAACAAAATTAAAAAAAGAAAAAAATAATGTTACTATTTCTTTAGAACAGTAGTCTGACATTATAAGGGTAGGAATTGTGATGTACAACTACATCCCTGCTACAATTTGCTTTTTCATGAACTCTATTTACTTTTAAAATGCTTTCTTCAGTTTTATTTATTTATTTATTACTATTTTTAATGTTTATTTATTTTTGAGAGAGAGAAAAAGAACAGAGCATGAGCTGGGGAGAGGCAGAGAGAGAGGGAGACACAGAATCCGAAGTAGGCTCCAGGCTCTGAGCTGTCAGCACAGAGCCCCACGTGGGGCTCAAACTCACAAGTTGTGAGATCGTGACCTGAGCCGAAGTCGGAAGCTTAACTTACTGAGCCGCCCAGGTGTCCCTGTTCAATTTTCTTTTAGCACTTCTCTGTTCTTCCTTCTCCTCCTTCCATCCTGCCTTTAGTTGCTGTTGCAAGCACTGCCTACTTACTGAATCAGATGGAATTTTGGTAGATTGTGTGTGTGTGTATGTGTGTGTGTGCGCGCATGTGCGTGAGTGTGTGTATGTGTGGTTTGTACATTTAAAGCTAAATATTGGTGTAATTACTGTGTTTTTATTTTTTTTTTATTTTTTTTTTATTTATTTTTTTTTATTTATTTTTGAGACAGAGAGAGACAGAGCATGAACGGGGGAGGGTCAGAGAGAGAGGGAGACACAGAATCGGAAGCAGGCTCCAGGCTCTGGGCCATCAGCCCAGAGCCCGACGCGGGGCTCGAACTCACGGACCGCGAGATCGTGACCTGGCTGAAGTCGGACGCTTAACCGACTACGCCACCCAGGCGCCCCATTACTGTGTTTTTAAAGAGTACTGGAGTGTGGAGCTGTTTGGGCAATTTTTTTTATATAAAACTTCTTTTGATCTGGTTTCTACTCATTGGTAGATTTGTTTTTTCATTGCTCTGTAGCACACGTTCTTCAAATCATAGCAGAGACGTTCCAAGTTATAAAGGCAGAACTCTTCTCTCCACAAAAATACTTTGATATTCATTAACTGATCACGCCTAGCTCTTCCACAATCCTCTTGTCCATCAAGTGAGCCCTGGTGCAAGGATTGCTTTTATGCCTTGTGTATTGACATGTTGATGTGTGATTAAGGCTGTTTGGCTTATTAAAAGAGAGCACTGGGACAGGGATGGTGGGGAGGACAGAGAGAGAGAAGGAGGAGAAAAAAGTGAATGTTAAAAGTTTCATTTACAAAATCTGTGACCTTGTGCAAGTCATTTAGCTTTACAAATCTCATTCCCCAAAAGTATGCGGACCCTCAACGTCTCCACCTCCCATGCTGATGGGGAGCAGTTGGTTATTACCAGCTAGAAGCTTAGGCAGTTGCTGCACTGAGTGAGCAAATGAGTACTGGAGAGGGTAGAATGCTTTTTGTTAAAGAGATCAGTCTGAAAGCTGAGGAAAGGAGAAGAAAACATTCAGCAGGTGGGAGGATGAAAAATAAAAAAAGAAAAATCACTTTGGAGATTTTTGTGAGGGAGATTGAGAGCAGATACACTTAACATGACAAATACGACTTGGGAGGGAAATGGTGAAAAGGATTTTAAAGACCTTTTTATTTTATGTGCATAACCCTCCCCCCTTTGGCATTTTTGTAAGAGTCTGCAATGAATATATGTATTACCTTCCCATCATTTTTGATTGCCATGGTGTTACTTTGGCCATGATGCCATGCTGTGTCTGGACCACAGCTTTTAAACCAATTACATGTGAAAAGAGGTGCAGAAGAAAGAGACAAAAACAGGCGTTGAAGACAACATTATTTCATTTTATCCTCACAGAACCCTGCAAGAGCAGTGACATTATCCCCACAGATAATTCAGTAATGCCTGGAAGATCTAAGTTCATAACCCAGATCTGACTGACTCCATTAGCTTTTGCTTTACAAAATGGAATATGCATATCCGTTAAGTTGGGTCATTTATTACGCAAAGCTATTGAATAAACATGGATATAGACTCTCTTCAATGACATGATGTTTAACACATTTCTACCTTTGAACAAACCAGCATCAGTAAATGTAACGCAAATTTTGCAGTATGTTAAATTCAAAATGGGAAAAAGAGAAAGCTCGTGATGACAATTTGAAATATGTTTTCAGGGGCGCCTGAAATATGTTTCAGGGTGGCGCAGTCAGTTAAGCGTCCGACTTCAGCCAGGTCACGATCTAGCGGTCCGTGAGTTCGAGCCCCGCGTTGGGCTCTGGGCTGATGGCTCAGAGCCTGGAGCCTGTTTCCGATTCTGTGTCTCCCTCTCTCTCTGCCCCTCCCCCATTCATGCTCTGTCTCTCTCTGTCCCAAAAATAAATAAACGTTGAAAAAAAAAATGAAATATGTTTTCAGATAGGGTGGGAAAGGTTGAGGACCAATACACTCGCTTGCATTGCTGGGGTCGTGACAGATTAACACAGAAGCAGCGTCCATCAAAGTGGCTTATTTAGAGATTTTGATTGTAAAACAAAAAGGACAAAAAAGGTATTAAAAGTTGAGCAAGCATCCCAGCGTGACAGTGTAGCGGTAATCATACTCCCGTCCTTCTGTAAACTCTGCTTGCCCTGTTATAACCATCAAACTGATATATTCACGAATTAGTGAGAACTTAAGGGGCTCACACTTTATATTTTGTGATGCTCTGAAAAGCCCCTTCTTATGATGTTTTAAGTTGTAAATGAGTGAATTTTGATCATTTTTATTGTCTGCGACTGACTAGAGCTGGGAGCGAGCGAGCTGACCTGCCAGGTGCCAGAGTCACTGATTAAAGCTGCGAGCTAGATATGATGAGGCCTCTACTACTGCTTGGTATAAGCAGGGGTCTAAAACCAGAGGCAGCACCAACTCCTCCCATTCCATTTTCCCCACACAGGTGAAGGGTGAGGTACATCAGCACAGATGTGAGAGTCGCTTCTCACTGCCGAGGGAGCCCCAAAGAAAATGCTTCAGCAGTTTTATGGGCCCTGGGTTGGGGAAAGAGCGAGATGGAAGGGCTAGGAGTAGAAAAGTACTTTGTACTAAATCAGAGTAGGGTCTTCAAAGTTTCCCCTACTTTCCCCTTTGGTGGGAGGGAGTCTCAGTAGAGGCATCTGAAGAAGCCCTCTGCCCAAGGCTCAGATACAGAGGCAGCAATGAAGTTGCCCGGGCTAAGAATGTCAGTATGTGAAAGAGCGTCTCGGTATGTGGAAATACTGATCTCCCGACCGCACATCCCTCCAGACTGCACCAAGACTGGGGTGACGCCCGCCAGATCCGGCCTGGAAAATAGCATGTCAGATTTTAAGCAGGCACTGGACCCTCCCCCCATTACCTTTATTGTGAACTTTATTGACCTTTAATTTTGCAGACTACCAATAAGCTTATAATTGTAAGGGGGAACACGTGAGAACATTTGTACTCTTGCAAGAAAAAGGAAAACACTGCTCTAGCTATTAATTTTTTTTTTTTTGCTCCTTTCTTGACACTGACTTCTCAAAACTTGTGCAGCCACGCCACCCCTAAACTGCTGCCATGCCACCGCTCCTTCTCTTCTCTCCTCCTCCTCCTGCTGCTTTTTGTCAACTTTTAATGAGAGGAATCATCATTTTGAAAAATTTGGTTTAAAATGGGCCTATGTGTAGACACTTTTTTCTAATGAGAAATGTACGTAAATTGTATAGCATTTTAAAATGTGAAATTAATGTAAATCGTATAAATTAGAACATTAACTTGGGTTTCATGAATTAACAATGGGAAATGTGGTTTGTATTTAACCACATATAGTGTCACTGGAGGCACAATACTCTTGTCAAGTATCAAGAGAATGTTTCTAATTCCCTTTTCAGGGTAGCATCTAGAATATTTTGGACTCGGCAGTAGTATCTTATTAGAAGACACGAGCACTATGTTTGGTTTGCAAGACACACATAGTGATTTGGTTCAAATCATGAGCAATTTATATATTAAATTTTTTAGAGCGCCTGGCTGGCTCAATCAGTAGAGCATTCTACTGTTGATCTTGGGGTCATGAGTTTGAGCCCCACATTGGGGGTAGACTTTACGTAATAAATCTTCATTTTTCCATAAGCATTGTCACAGTAGAATGCATTCTTTTCAATTTGACCTTGAAATGAGTGAAGGTATTGTAAAATTGGCAAAATTCTCACCATTTTGCCCCGTGCTAGAACTACTGTTTCGAGGGTTGTTTGTCTTTTTTCTTCCTTTATTTTTATTTTTGGAAGCACAGGGAGAATGTGTCAATGAAAAGAAGGAGTGAGGCAGTAGCAAGACAAAAATTCCACTCTGCTAGGGCTAACCTTTCTTTTTTTTCCCTAAAATTCACCTTTAATTTTAAATATGTTATCTATACTGAAATGAACACTGTGTGAAGGAATTCTGCAAATTGAATGTGTGCCACATTCACATACAGTGTCTCTCCTTGTAAACATGATGAGATTATCAATGAAACTCCCTGATTTGATCCTGAAGTGAAGGGATGTTATCCAATGAATCATTTGTGTTTGTAGCTAACAGTGCAGGAATGGGACCCAGATGTTTTCTAAAAAGTGGGTTGCACCAGAGGCAAGGAGCGTTACCTAAAGTGGAGGCGGCCATATGGAAGTGAAGGTTGGAAACATCCCATTACAAGTCATATATCACTGAGCTGACAGCAAGGGTTTCAGCTTGTTTTTATTTAAATCATGAAAGCAGCTGCTCAGCTGTCTAGCTGTATTAAATTTAACCCCTTTTCCTGGCAATTGAATTCAGTAATTTATGCAATTTTGATTGGACCACTGCATAAATATCATTTGGAGAGCGTTCAGTTATTCTTGTCCCTTAAATTCACATCCAGACCCATGATTGGCTATTTTTTCTCCTGAATGAGCATGCTTACAGATAATGCACCTGGCTGAGTCTATTAAGGTGAATCGCAGAGGAATACTGTAATTTCGGCTTTAGCAGATAATGGCTATGGTAAAACATGAATAAATGCCAGATAGTTTTTTTAAGTGATCTTTTTCTAGCTCTTGGTGTCTTTTACTTATTTTCCTTTAGTTATTTTGCTTCCTTCCTCTTTTCCTCTTAGTGTCTTGCTCCTGCATTTCTCTGGCCAGCGTGCATTTTCAGTATGTGATTCTGCCTACCTCCTTAAGATCTTATTTTCTAGTTGTGCCTCTTGGCTGTTGGAGTTAACCCCTTCACAACTTCACCACCTTTTTTTCTTTAGTCTTTCTTTGCTTCTCCTTGCATGTGTCCCTCGTTCCTCAAACTCTGCCTTTCATAAGCCCTTTCCCAGCTTTATAGCTTGCAGGGTTGGTTTTAATTACCTTTTCGTGAGCTCTATGGATCTTTTGGGATGTTCCATGCCTTCCATGAAGTATGTTTTGTCAACATTTGGAAAGCCTTTAACTCAGATTTTGGCCACATGTGCCTCAAACTACCTGTTAATTTAAGATATATTTTATCACTTGCCCACCAAAGTAGAGACTTGTACTATTACCTGTTGGAAAAATATAGACTTTAATTTCCTGTGGAAAGAAACACTATGGAAAGAAATACAAGTTTTACCCAAAACAATGGGAGAAACTAGCACAATAGGGATAGGCTGATTCTAGGAAAACAGATGAGATTAAGGCAAGAGTTTTGCATTTGTCTGGATTTTTAAGGTAATTACTCAGGTAATAATTCAACATTCTTCCCTAAATGTCATTAAAGCAACTTGCCTTTTCTCTGCTAGATGATATTTTGTTTGAGACACTTAATCTAAGGGATGCGTTTCTTAGTCTTCCGTTTTGTTGATTTTAAAATGACGTTTTGTGTTTAATTATTTTTCATGGATATGAAACTCTTTAGAAAGTGACTGCAATAGTGAGTTATATCCGCAATGATTATGATCCAATGTTTTTCCCCTAAAAATAAGTTGGAAATTAAGGTTTGAGAGTAACTTAGTGTACTATTAGGTGCCAAAATGATTTGCTGTGGGTCAGTGAGCAAGCTGACATTCTCCTGGGTTGTTTTCTCAAGGGCTGATAATAAAGTAAAGGTCCTTAGTCCTATGCAGAGAGGATTTTTTTTTTCTCTCAAAAGCCAACTCTGTCTGAACAGAAATTCTGACCCCATATTTCCACTCTTTAAAAATGTAGCTTGGCTCAATAAGTTAAACAATGAACCAGCACATCAAGGATCCTTTGTTAAAGTGGGCCCTGTAGACAATTATGTTGTGATTAATATATTTCCCCTTTTTCTTTTTGAACATCAACTCAAAATGTCCTTCTCAGAATTGATGTCAGAAGCTAACTGCCATCTCACAGCTTAACTGAATATTCTAAGGTTACGTCTGATATGGCCAAACAATGTAGTGTCCCTGTAATCGAACAGTAAACTGGTTTCTTCCAAGGCAGATCATCTCTTTGGCATTTCAGCCTGAGTTAGACATGAACATAGTCCACTGATATTTAAAGAGTGCATTATCAGATATTATAAAGAGGTAACATAGAGCTCAAAGTTATGCTTTTTGGATATCCTCCAGACCCAGGTTTGATAAGTTGTTAGCCAATAAAATCTGATGTGAGAAAGGCTGGTTTTTATTAGGGTAGAGGATAAACAGGACTAGAGCAAGTAAACCCAGGACAAACTTTGGTCATATTCACATATGTGAAACACATACACAGAAGAGGCTGACTTGTTTCCTTCATTCATTTGATAAATATTTGTTGAGAATTTACCAAGATTTGAAGAGTGAGAGGTGCCTAGATGCCCAGGTGAGAAGAGATCTGTGGAAAAAACTGTCAAGGAAAAGCCAAGTTTCACATAATGAATATAAGAATTTGGATAAATCCATTTAAACAGTACTCGAATAATTAAGAAGATGTCTTAAGATATTTGCTAGGTTTGTGCTTGTCCTCCCTGAATTTTTCATAAACCAAGACATACTTATTTACTCATTTGAACAAGAAATAGTCTTAGGGATTAGCATTGAGTTTTTATTCTGACCTAGTATGAGTAACAACTTTAATAGGAACTGAGTCACCTTAGCAATGGCTAAAAAAAACAAAAATCATTAAGCTGACTTTTCATCTCCCAGATTTACATATGTTTGTTTAATGTTTTATTTTTGAGAGAGATAGAGCATGAGCAGGAGAGGGGCAGAGAGAGAGGGAGACACAAAATCCAAAGAGCCTCCAGGCTCTCAACTGTCAGCCCAGAACCCAACACAGGGCTCGAACTCACAAGCCGTGAGATTGTGACCTGAGTCAAAGTCCACGCTTAACTGACTGTGCCACCCAGGTGCTCCTAACGCATATTTTTAAAAAACATATAATACTAAGATTGATATGAGTATAATGAGATGCATATACTCAAACTTTGGGTAAGATTACATATTTTCAGACAATTTTACAAAGGGCTTTGGCAATATACATTGAAAAATTTAGAGTATTTGTAGTCTTTGACACAATAATTCCAACCACAACAACATGCCATAAGAAAATATAAAGATTAAGAGGCGAGGAAGGTATGAAGATCAGGAAGAAGAAAGGAAAGAGGAAGGAAGAGAGGGACAAAGACAGGGAGGGGAAAAAAAAAGAAAATACAAAGATTAGCTGAAGGATTATTGTAGAGAGATTACCATCACCTTATTATTTCTTAAGGCAAATTATCAAGAGCAAATGGAATGCTCAGTATCAGGGGAATGGATAACAATTGTCAAAATAAAATGACACAACATTGAGAATCTTATTTTTGAAAAATATGTAATCACATAGAAAATGTTTACATTGTGTTAAATAAAATGCATATCAAAGTATATAGTATGATTCTAGCATGAATTGAACAAAAACAGAAAAAGAGAGAAACAAAGAAAAAAATTGAAGGAGTTAGGCCAAATGTTGATAGTGTCTCCCCAATTATTGCCCCTTGCTCGTCAATTAAGATTATTTTTATTTTCTTTATGATATCCCTACTTCCCAATATTTCTATGACTAATATATATTTTTATTACAAAAATTAAAGTTTAGATTCTTCCCAATATTTCTGCATGCATAATATGAAACAAAAGTAACTTTTTAAAAATGTTGTAGATATAATTGGACCCTGATACTAATACTGCCAAAACTGGTTTGATCCTATTCATGGCCCAAACCATTATGTCAGATTTCCTATGGGCAGTCCTATCTAATTACCTAGTGTTGGGAAAGGAAAGTGGTACTCAGACAAATAATCACGTACAGAGTTCCAGGGGCATGGGATGATGTTCTCGTGTGTAAGATAGTTAGAGGTCAAATATTTGGCCACAGTACATACACACAGTTCCAAAGAATACTGAGGCTCTATGAAATCTTTTTCTTTTTTTTCCTTTTAGATTGTTCTTTTTGTACAACTTTTTGGAAGACTTGATAGGGAGGTATACTATATACCTCGTTAGCAAGACCAGACCTCTGACTTCTGCAGTGAATTTAAATCTGTTTTATTCTCATTACCCACATGTAATAATCCTGACACACATCAACAGGAATAAATATTATATATCAAAGTTTCATCAAAATGTTACTTCAAATAATAGAGTTTCTATTTGACAGCCTGAAGGTGTGATTTTTCTACCATGTTTGCTTAGAGCATGTACTTGCAGCACATTTCCCAAAAAACTGCTAATGAAAATACTTTGCACACTTGCATGTTTATAGTTTATTTTATCCTTTATCAGGAATCAAGTAATTGTACAGATCTCAATAATACAAATGCCATAGCATTGCTGTTCCTTTGAAGTTAAATGTAGTCATCATCATAATAAATTCTAAATGGGAAGGGATAGGCATTAATCAAGGATATAGAAAAAATGTGTGCTTCAGTGAAAAACTATACATTGTCTAGACTCTTAGAAAAGACCTTTTCAGGTATCAGATTCTTATTCTAGGGAAGCTATTTTACAACCTTACAAATTATAGATAACTGATAGCAATGTAAAATAATTCTTATCTGTAGACATGTAAATTGTGTTCTGTCCAGTCTCTCTAACCCACATGACAAAAATAAATTTTGTCTCCTATTGCAATTCATTTTAATGCTTTGTAAATGTGCCTGTTTTTAACATTCTTTTGAACCAGTTATAAGACCTGCATGGTTTCCTCACCAAATACGATCTCTTAAAAATGTCCAATTCTTCTATTTGAGATTCACTTTTTTTTCCTGAAATTTTCTTTTTTATAAGGATAATAGAATAGTCACTTTCCACTTGAAAATTTTGTGATGAATTTCAGTATGACATAAAAGTATTACTGAAACTATAGTTTTTATCAAAATTCTTATCTTCTAATTGTATCATGGGTATCAAATAATAACATTTCTAGTAAACCTTAGTTTCAGTACTAATTTGATCAGGAATAATGATCCAGTTAGAGATCCCAATTACTCTGACATTTTAGATTTTCTTCACATCTTCTAGATTTTGAAAGAAACTGGATTTCAATATTTTCTTTAAACTTCCTTTTGGTCATTCATTTAAAGTTTACAAGGTTATTGGATTCTAACAATTATGCTTCCTCTGCACCCTTAAGATCTTAAAGTGGAACTTGCATTAAATATAAAATGTAATCAGATGCAATGCTTGATCCCTGAGTATTTATGGGTTCCATACAGACCCATGTGTGTGCATATGAAATTAATGAAATGGCACAATATACATTTAGCGATCACCTGCTAATTCATAGATCCTGCAGAAGAGGTAAAACTGTGTTCCTTGTGTGGAATTTCTCTCCCGAGGGAGGGCAAGTGGCTATTCCTTGAAGGAAGCAGATGCTGAAATTTAATTTTATGGATAGCATGTTTAACATTCAATTGCACAACAGTTTTATAAAAAAAGAGCTCCCATATGTTCGTTCTCCCTTTAAAAGGAGCTGTACAATTCCACTATGCCTGCAAACAAAGGCAAGGTAGCATATCCAACTCCTCAGCAAGGCAAAAAAAAATATCAAAGTTGACTGCTATGAAATCAAGACTCCGTGCTTGATTTTTTTTGGGGGGAAAGAGAATTATGTGTATGGCTGCCACTATTGCCCTTTGTCTCAGCAAGGGAAATAAAGAATTCAAGAAGAAAAGCAAGGAGGAATCTTTTTTTTTTTTTTTTTTTTTTATCATGACATTTCCCCCCTCTCTTTCTGTGATTATGATGCAGGTAAAGCTGTTATTTCATGAAAGTCACCTCTGCCGCAGTCAGCATTATCAGCCAGATCCAGAGATTTGATAGATGACTTATAAGAACTGAGCTCTGGCTCAAGGAATTGACAGATGAACGTTACTTCCAGAAGGGTTGGAATAGATTCATGGAAATCACCCTGTAACTCTGATCCGACACACATGTCCTCAATATCCAGAAGCCAAATAGAGGCCAAATGATTCTTTTACATTTTCTATTGGCCCAGTACCAACGAGGCACACTGATTCAGAAAAATAAAAAATAAGTTTATCCAATTTGCCTCTCTTTCCTTCTAATCTTGGGGGGGATAAATCAAAAATTTTAATGCCATTATTTTGTTTTTCCAAATGCTCTTATGGTTTTTATTATTTTATAAGATTTATGACTATCATCAGAGAGAATAGCATCATTATAAGCCCCCATATCACTTTGGGCACCTACTTTTTAAAAAAAGTAGACTGATTTTATTTCTTTCAAGGAACAGATATTAAAAACCACATATGATAATAATAACTATTATCACATATTGACATCAATCAATAGCCAGTTTTAGACTTGGTTTTATAACCAGCTCTAAAATTTAAGCACTTCTAAAATGAAATTAATTTTCTATTGAAATAACTTATAAATCCATATTTAATGAATTATTTCTGGGTTAAGGCGACATGTTATTAATGTATTAATACATTGTAATGTATTACATCTAAAGACTAACTTTGATATGCACAAAATACTATGTCAAGTACTTTAGAGAAAAATAAATTGACTTTGGTATTTTCCCTTCCCTGAAAACACAGCTAGGTAGGTACCTAAGATATACAGTAGCCATCCTACCTAACAATATATAGTAAACACAATTAAGAGAAATAAGAAAACGAAATTGGTGGTTTAGAGGAAGTGGAGATTCTGTATTTTAGGGAAGAACTGCGATCACAGAAGATTCCATGAAGGAGGTAACACTGAGGCCCACCTTGACCGTGGGATGTAAAAATCCAGGACTGGAGGAGAAGAGAGTCGGAGGGAGGGAGTGTTAAGAGCTGTACAACAGGAAAGATCTGGGCTGTATTCAGGAAATATGTAATGAGCTGTCTGGTTTGTCTGGAAATATATTAGGGGATTATCAGGAGAGCATAAAAATATTTTCTTATGTCTATGCTCCTTGGAGAACACATTCATTCTCATGGTTTAAACCCCTAAAATTCCTTAAGTCCATCTTTTGCTGCCCTTCCCCATAGCCAATAGTACTGTAGTTCTGGCCACTGGCCGCTGTCATCATCAGCTTACTGAACAGTGTCCTAACAGCCCTCTTGTCCAGGTTGCCAGGCTCCATACCACACCACAGCCAGGTGCTTATGAACAAATCTCTTCCTATCACCTGTGCTGAAAACCTCTTGGTTGCCTGTGCTGTCTCATGCAAGCCTCATCTCTGTGTATTCTCTTCTTGCACTTTTGTAGTTCAACCTCTCCGATCATCTCTTAATTCTTCCAGGGAGTCACTTTTTTTAACTCCCCTGATTGTTGTCTCTGTACCCAAAATTTTCCCTTTTTTCATCTAGCAAACTCTCCTTTATAACCTAATGTCTCATTTTAAAAATCTATTTGATTCAATCATGCATTCATTCATTCATAGCTACTCAGTTGAGGAGATACTGTGTTCCAGGCACTTTATTCTTCCAAAATACATTCCTTGTTCTCCTAGATTGTATTGGGTGCCCCTGCTACACACAACACCCTGTATTGTAATCATCTGTGCAGTTGTCTGTATTAGGTATTCTAATTCAATCCTCATAAGGGTAGAAATGGCCTGGTTGATGAATGATTCAAGATTAATAATCATTTGCTGAATAAATGGTTTAGTTATCACCTTTATGTGGATGAATGTTATATAGATAACCCATGCACAGAGGTAATCAATAAAAATTTGATCAATAAATTAATGAATTTACTCTTTTCATATCAAACATTATTCTGCCAGATTTTCCTTTTTTTGTTTGTTTGTTTAGATTTTCCTGTTTTGATTAATCTCCTCAATTTATCGCACATTTTTAAAATTTTTGTAGTAGTATTTTACAAAAGCATCAAATGAGATCTTCCTACTTCAGTTTGGTTTTGAATAGACCCATTCAATTTTACTTTAACTCTCAATTATGTTCAAGAAGAGTCTGGCTGGTCCCCTCTATGACAAGCTTGACTGTGAACCTCACACTTGAGTTGTGTTAGCCTTTCTTTATACTTGAGGTCCAATCCAGTATGCCAGCAGAAGTACCACCTCTATCTACTCTGAAGCTACCCTGAGTTTGGATCTTGTTGCATCTCTCATTTTTTTTAATTACAAAATTTTTACAGTACAATTTAAAAAAAAATTTTAATGTTTATTTATTTTTGAGATAGAGAGAGACAGAGCATGAGCAGGGGAGGGTCAGAGAGAGAGGGAGACACAGAATCTGAAGCAGTCTCCAGTCTCTGAGCTGTCAGCACAGAGCCGGATATGGGGCTTGAACTCATGGACCATGAGATCATGACCTCAGCCAAAGTCAGACACTTAACTGACTGAGCAACCCAGGCCCGCCTCAATTTTGTATTTTAGATTGACCCACATTGGAATATAAAACTATAATTAATTTTTTAATTCAGTTTTTACCTACTTTTTATCTACCTTATAGTATTTAATTGGTTGAATATATCAACCATATATTCTTTTTGATAGATTTAAGTCTATTAATTCCTTTATATGATTTTAGGTGCCTCTCACAAATTTGATATGCAGTATTTTTATTGTACAATAAAGGTATATGATAATTCCCCTTCTAAATTATATTAACTGACAGATTAGTTATCAATGTTATTTATATCCCAAATATTTGATTTTCAGTATATTTGTTTATTCTATTTTTATTCCTTTTTGATCAGAAACTGTGGTCTGTATATAATTTTATTTTTATTTGTTACGAGACATCATATATATATTATTAGTAATGCTTAATCTTCTTACTAAAATTTTACTTGGTAATCTGTACATTTTTAAAAGAGAGATATTAAAATCTCCAGCTATATTTATGGGCTTCGGTACTTCTTTTTTGTAATTCTATCATTTTTTTGTGTGTGTGTTTTAAGATTAATTTGTTTGGGGGGCGCCTGGGTGGCGCAGTCGGTTAAGCGTCCGACTTCAGCCAGGTCACGATCTCGCGGTCCGGGAGTTCGAGCCCCGCGTCAGGCTCTGGGCTGATGGCTCAGAGCCTGGAGCCTGTTTCCGATTCTGTGTCTCCCTCTCTCTCTGCCCCTCCCCCGTTCATGCTCTGTCTCTCTCTGTCCCAAAAATAAATAAACGTTGAAAAAAAAAAAAAAATTTAAAAAAAATTTAAAAAAAAAAAAAAAAAAAAAAGATTAATTTGTTTGGTACATCCAGATTCAGCACTGATACATATTTACAGTGAATTGTTCATTTTATAACATCAAGTAATACCTCTCTATCTTTAAAACACTTTCCCTTAAAGTTTACTATACCAAATGTCACTACTCTTAATCTTCTACTTATCGACTTCATATATAGTGTGCTACTTTTTTCTTTGAATCTTTCTGTATCAGCAAGTGTGAATATATATGCACACATAATAAACATAATGAGTGGATTAAAGTTTATTTCATCAGTTTTAATTTGTCATATATTCTCTATGCTTCTTTCATCCTGTTCTTGCCCCATACTGTATATTACATTGACTATGGTGTGTGTGTGTGTGTGTGTGTGTGTGTGTGTGTGTGTGTGTGTATGTGTGTGTTTTACAAAATTTATTTTACTATCTTGGGTATTATATGTTTCAGTTCTTTTAGTGCTTAGTCTTACATTGTAATGTTGATTTAATAATGCTTTGAATCTTACCATTCTATCTCCAAAGTTGTTATTAACTAGGATTTAATTCTAACTAGTTTTAAACCTCTTATTTGTTATTGATGAATATTATTTAATTTATTGTAATAAGCCAGTGTTCACTTGCTTTTCCAAAGTATACCTCCCTTGTTGGTCTTTCTTTTTCCCGTTTTAAGATTGCCTACCATATTTCCTCCTTGTTTTAATTTGATTTTTTCTGAAGTATAAGATATAAGTTTTGGGGATTTTATGACAATGGTTTATGATTAGTAAACATTTTTCTTTATTTGAAAATGATTTCACTTTACTTTCTTTTTTATTCTTTTTTTTTTTTTAGTGTACATCCAAGTTAGTTAGCATATAGTGCAACAATGATTTCAGGAGTAGGTTCCTTAATGCCCCTTACCCATTTAGCCCATCCCCCCCCCACAACCACTCCAGTAACCCTCTGTTCTCCATATTTAAGAGTCTCTTATGTTTTGTTCCCATCCCTGTTTTTATATTATTTTTGCTTCTCTTCCCTTATGTTCATCTGTTTTGTATCTTAAAGTCTTCATATGAGTGAAGTCATATGATATTTGTCTTTCTCTGACTGACTAATTTCGCTTAGCATAATACCCTCTCGTTCCATCCATGTAGTTGCAAATGGCAAGATTTCATTCTTTTTGATTGCCGAGTAATACTCCATTGTGTGTGTGTGTGTGTGTGTGTGTGTGTGTGTGTGTGTGTGTATGTATATATATACACCACATCTTCTTTATCCATTCATCCATTGATGGACATTTGTGCTCTTTCCATATTTTGGCTAATGTTGATAGTGCTGCTATAAACACTGAGGTGCATGTGCCCCTTTGAAACAGCATACCTTGTATCCCTTGGATAAATACCTAGGAGTGCAATTGCTGGGTTGTAGGGTAGTTCTATTTTTAATTTTTTGAGGATCCTTCACACTCTTGTCCAGAGTGGCTGTACCAGCTTGCATTCCCACCAACAATGCAAAAGAGCCCTCTTTCTCCGCATCCTCACCAACATCTGTTGTTGCCTGAGTTGTTCATGTTAGCTGTTCTGACAGGTGTAAGGTGGCATCTCATGGTGGTTTTGATTTGTATTTCCCTGATGATGAGTAATGTTGAGCAATTTTTCATGTGTCTGTTGGCCATCTGGATGTCGTCTTTGGAGAAGTGTCTATTCATGTCTTTTGTCCATTTCTTCACTGGATTATTTGTTTTTTGGGTGTTGAGTTGGATAAGTTCCTCATAGATTTTAGATACTGACCCTTTATCTGATAGGTCATTTGCAAATATCTTCTCCCATCCAGTCAGTTGCCTTTTAGTTTTGCTGATTATTTGCTTCACTGTGCAGGAATTTTTTATTTTTATGAGGCCCCAATAGTTCATTTTTGCTTTGGTTTCCCTTGCCTCTGGAGACATGTTGAGTAAGAAGTTGCTGCAGCCAAAGTCGAAGAGGTTTTTGCCTGCTTTCTCCTTGAGGATTTTGATGGCTTCCTGTCTTACATTTAGGTCTTTCACCCATTTTGAGTTTATTTTTGTGTATGGTGTAAGAAAGTGGTCCAGGTTCATTTTTCTGCATGTCTCTGTCCAGTTTTCTCAGCACCACTTGCTGAAGAGACTGTCTTTATTCCATTGGATATTCTTTCCTGTTTTGTCAAAGATTAGTTGGCCATACTTTTGTGGGTCCATTTCTGGGTTCTGTATTCAGTTCCATTGATCTGAGTGTCTGTTTTTGTGCCAGTACCAGACTGTCTTGATGATTACTGCTTTGTAGTACAGGTTGAAGTCCAGGATTCTTATGTCTCCTGCTTTGGTTTTCTTTTTCAAGATTGCTTTGGCTATTTGGGGTCTTTTCTGGTTCCATACACATTTTAGGATTGTTTGTTGTAGCTCTGTGAAGAATGTTGGTGTTATTTTGATATTGCATTGAATATGTGGATTGCTTTTGGTAGTATGGACATTTTAACAACATTTCTTCTTCCTTTCCAGGAGCCTGGAATATTTTTCCTTGTGTGTGTGTGTGTGTGTGTGTGTGTGTGTGTGTGTGTGTGTGTGTCTTCTTCAATTTCTTTCATAAGCTTTCTATAGTTTTCAGTGTATATGGATTTTTCACCTCTTTGGTTAGATTTATTCCTTGGTATTTTATGGGTTTTGGTGCAGTTGTAAATGGGATCAATTCCTTGATTTCTCTTTCTGCTTCTTCATTGTTGGTGTATAGGAATGCAAGCAATTTCTATACATTGATTTTATAACCTGCCACTTTGCTGAATTCATGGATCAGTTCTAGCAGTTTTTAGGTGGATTCTTTTGGGTTTTCCATATACAGTATCATGTCATGTGCGAAGAATGAAAGTTTGACCTCCTCCTGGATGATTTGGATGCCTTTTATTTCTTTGTGTTGTCTGATTGCTGAGGCTAAGACTTCCAATACTATGTTGAATAACAGTGGCGAGAGAGGACATCCCTGTCTTGTTCCTGACCTTAGGGGGAAAGCTCTCAGCTGAGAGCTTTACCCATCACTTTACTTTCAATATTAAGTGACAGGTTAGCTGGCATAGGGCTATTGGTTGACAGCCAATATTTAGAGATTTGCTGAGATTTGAAAATAGTTCTTTACTGTTTGACCAAAAGTCTGATATATTTATATTTTTCCTCTTAACCTAATATATCTTTGTTTCTGGTTCCCATTAAGATTTTTGTTGTTGTCATTAGTCTTGTGCAGTTTCACTAAAATGGTATAGTTTGTTCTTTGTTTCTCTTTACCTTTCTTGGGCTTCATTGTGTTTTCTCAGTTGAGGGATGCAATGGCTTCTATTTTTCCTTCTCTCCTGAAATATTATCATCCATTACTACTTCTAGTGTCACCTCCTCACAATTCTTTTTATTTCCTCTTCCTTAACTCCAATTCTACATGTTAGATTTCCATGACACCAACTCTTTTTCATATTTTGTTTCCATAACTCTGTCTATGGCATTTCCATCCTCCAGTTTCCTAATTTTATTTTCTTCTCTATGTAATCATTTTTTACCAGCTTCATTAGATTTTTAAATTCAATAGCTATGTTTGTTTTAAGATGTTTTTATTTGCCTTATTTGTAAATTTATGTATTTTTTAGTCTCTTGCTGTTCCTTATTATTTCTATTATTTTTTTTTCAACGTTTATTTTTTTTTGGGACAGAGAGAGACAGAGCATGAACGGGGGAGGGGCAGAGAGAGAGGGAGACACAGAATCGGAAACAGGCTCCAGGCTCTGAGCCATCAGCCCAGAGCCCGACGCGGGGCTCGAACTCACGGACCGCGAGATCGTGACCTGGCTGAAGTCGGACGCTTAACCGACTGCGCCACCCAGGCGCCCCTCTATTATTTTTTTAATTCTTTAACTTTTTAAAAATTATTTATGCTATTTTTTTCAGTTCCTCTATTACTTCTTACATTTGTGATATAGATTTTCCATTTGCTGAATATGTTAAAATCTCCCTCAGAATTTTTTTTTGAAGTGTGTGTGTGTGTGTGTGTGTGTGTGCGCATGCACACACACACATTTAAACTTTTACTAGGAGCCCTTTATCAGTGAAGATTGTTATATCCCTGGGCTTCTCAGGTGCTTCGGCATTTGAAAGCATCTCTATGGTATTCAACATGTCTTTATTTGGGGGACTCAGCAATTTCATGTTATTTATGTTAAGTTCTCTGCTTTGGATGTTTGAACCACATTCACTTGTAGAACAATTTTGGCTTTTCAGTTTCTAACAGAGCACTTTTATTTTCCTTCACCTCTAGAATAGAGGTGAGATCTTTATATAAGGATATATATATAAGCATGTATAATCTAAATTTATATAAGCATAGATCCTTAATCCTCTACCATAGGATTAAATCTTCCTTGCCACTTCTCTGGGCTATTACTTATTTTTTCTAGTACCTTTTCATGGATTGGGCATCATTTAGAAGATTATCATTTCCAGCTCACAGCCCCCAGATTGAAGGCCACATTTCATGCCTTCATTCTACCTCTGGCCTTGTATTCCCTCCTTTTTCTGTTCTTTTCTCTTAACATTTAATCTTCTCTTTCTTTCTTTTGAGATAAGCTACATGTTAACTTTCTAAATGGTATATTTAGCCAGAATTCTGTTGTATTTGTTGAAGAGAGTTCTGTATCTGTGTAATATGTCAGTCTGCAGAAAGTCCCAATCCCTTGTATATTACATTCTATCTTCTCTGTATATTATTGTCTTATATTATTTTTTATCACTTTGTTCTTACACATATATAGAATCATGATGTATGGTCAGCGGATATATGTTGATCTGTTGATCCTGACATTTCCAACTGTGTGGTGTAATAAGCAATTCTTAGTTTTATGTTTTATATCTTATGTAAAAAATGGCCTAAACAATAATATACTTGATTTTATCTGGCATATTCTGAATTCAATATGCAATTTGACCATTTTTTTATATTGTAACTTTTTTTTTACCATTAAGAAAATTTATTATTATTGTTTAATCTTATTATTGCTACTATTTATAAGTGATGCATATAGAATTTCATTCCAAAGATTTGGCTTATTCTTTCACCATAAATGTATAATTGTTATGATGTTAATGTCAAGGCTTCTGAAATTTAGAATTACTCACAAGTATGTTCATTCGTGGCTACAGTTAAAAAGGAAAGGGAAAGGGAAAGGGAAAGAAAAAAGAAAAAGAAAAAGAAAAAGAAATCCTGTAAGTCATCACAGAGAAAGTATAGTTTTCTAACTCCCATTTAAAATTTCCTCAGGAGAGCAGGCAAGCCCTTCATGGACTTGAACAGAGTTGGGGTTTGATCACAAAGCCATAAATTCTCTTTCTGATTGCTATTTGGCCTGAGGGCTTGTTGGAAGCATCACCGTCCTAGTTAGACTGTTTTCCAGCTTTTAAATATACTAGAGTACGATCGTATTATGTGTTGACCCTGATTTATGTTGAAAACTCAGAAACATTTTTTCCAGAAGAAGTGCTTTGTGTATGTGTGAGCCTTTGAGGCCTGGCCCCATCTGAGAGTTGACTGGCTCACCTCAGTGTACTGTTCATTTATTCAGATGGCTGGACTCTAAAGGAGGAATCTTTAAATATCCAGTGGTATTTCAGTGAAATAAATATTGTGAAGCAGATATGGGTTGTTTAAAACATATCACTATGATGTAATATGTCAATGCTCAATTATACATTTGCATGCACCTTAAAAAATTCTGTCTCCAGAGAAAAACTGATTGTCATAATACTGCATTTCAATTAAACCCACATCCTAGGCATTCTGAGGTCCAAATTCCTGCAACCCTCAAGTTAATGTGTTCCATGTTGTGGGGTTAATTTACATAAAGTTCTGGAGCTCCTGCTGCACTGTTTCAAATCTTGGTAGCTTTGATATTCTCCATAGTGCTATACACAAATATTGTAAACTAGTTTTCACAGAGACAAGTTATGATTATCAGCAGGAATTAGTTTCATACAGTGATCTCTAACCATATTGTACCAGAACATTACCCAGACCCCCTCACTTCTGAACTTCATTTTTCAGTCCCTATAAAACACATCTGTTCCACTGTGTGTGTTTTGAAAATTAAATATACTAATATCATCCTGACTGACCCGGCCACCAAACTCATGTGGGAGAAATCCGGTCCACAACCCAAGCTGTGTTGAGTCTTCAGGTCTTGTGGGAGCTTGTAACTCACTTCACCACAGCAAAGAAAAAAAAAAAGTAAAGCAAGAGAAAAGGGGGAAAAAAAGAAGCAAAACAAAGAAAAATAACATTTCTAAATATGTGTGCTTTCTTCTGATAAGAGCATAGAGAAACTTAGTCAATTACAAAGCAATTTAGCCAATATTCATATTCATCCTGGTGAAATTTTCAAGGTCACAACAGTCATCACATCCTAGGATTTTGTAAAGTTTCTCTGTAAAAATTCTACTTCATAACAAAAGGAATCCCAGTACTAAAAACTCTGGTGAACTAGTTCATTACAGAGGGTCAGAATTAGGTCAAGAGAAAAAGTAGTGTTGAAATCAAAATACAGTTTAATTATAACAGAAAAACTTAGTACTTGGTACATCTCATTTGTTGTGACAGAATTTATACTGTATTTATTCATTTGAAAGTTTGAAGTAAAACGGGGGCCTTTGGAGGTTTTATAGGATCATTGCTGTCAAAGATATAGTTAGAAATAGCAAAGGACACAAAAAGTTGAGGATAGTTAAAACATTTTAAAGCAAAATTTTTATGTCAGAGAAACCAAACTAAATATTCTCCTGTATATTAACGTAAAGTGAAGTGAAGTCATATGTACATTCAAGCTGATTTTAGAATTTGGAATTTACTGCCAACTCCAAGATATACTCTGCTGTCTTATTTGATCCTCACAAAAGCAAACACATCCATTTAACATGTACTAGAGTGATAAAGGCTCAACATTAAAAATTAAAGGAGGTAAGGGGCCCCTGGGTGGCTTCCTCATAAGCATAGGACTTTGGCTCAGGTTATGATATCATAGTCAGTGACTTTGAACCCCCTCCCCCCCCCCCCCCCCACCCTGCGTCAGGCTCTGTGCTGACAGCTCAGAGCCTGGAGCCTGCTTAGTATTCTGTGTCTTCCTTGCTCTCTGCCCCTCCCCACTTGTGTGCGTGCACCCGTGCACTCTCCCTCTCTCTCTGTCTCTCTCTCTCTCTCTCACTCTCAAAAATAAGTAAACATTAAAAAAATTTTTTTCAATTAAAGAAGGTAAACTTACAAATAACCAGAAACAATTTAGACCTCATCATCATCTCTCTCTCTCCCTCCCTTTCTTCCTTTCTTTCTTTACCTTTCTTCTTTTCTTTTCTTTTCTTCTATTCTTTTTTCTTTCTTTCTTTCTTTCTTTCTTTCTTTCTTTCTTTCTTTCTTTCTTCACTAAGTTTTGCCATTTAATCAAAGGGCAAGATTGGTTTAAATTATCAGACGTCTACCTAGAGACTTTCCTTTGATAATTTCTTCAGTCTGGCAAAATAGTTCTCAAACGTGAGTGTGTGAAAGAATTACCATTAAGGGTTTGTATACACAAAACCATGTGTATTATACTATAGGGGTTATTTAAGGGATTTCCTAGAGTAATTTTAACTCTGGACAACTTTTGAGGCATGTGCTAACTTCAGAAGCTAACCAGGGAGGTTCTATTTGCCCTTATTTATGAGAATTAGTAACATATTTCTCCAGAATCCATAAAATATATCTTTTGACATAATTATAAACATATTGTAGATACAAAGATATTTTCTGAAAACTCATACTGTAATAAAGTGTAATTTTCCCCTTATCCAATATTTGATATTGGTTACAAGCTTCACCCTTAATTTTTATCATATAATAATTGTTTTTAAGGATCTTCCCTCTATCCTCATTCTCTCTCAATGAAGAGAGAAATAATCAACAATTACTTACGGACTAGATAAAAACTAACAATTTTGAAGTTTTTGTTTTATAACTTGATCTAGACAATATAGTAGTGGCCAAACTGTATTTCTTCCCCCAACCCCAGACTTACTAAGATATAGTTGTATTTCTTGAACTATAAATGAAAACAGGCCAAGTATTTTACCTCTGAATTTTCTTTTGCCCTTAAAACCCATCATGATTTACCAATAATCATGATTTGCCAATTTACCCTTTGGTGATGTCCACTAAGTTATTTTTCAAAGATGAACCTAATGTGTATTAACATTAAAACTTTTATGTGTCAGAGTGCTGGGAGAACAGATTATGTCCAAGGTGAAGGTAAGGGATTTTGATTTCGAGAAATGGATGTTTTGGGATCCATCTCTGCCATCCTTTGCCAGTATTTACATATATTTCATATGTGTGGAAAATAATTTGGTGGGGGGAGTGGCTATTTTATTTTATTTTATTTTATTATTTGAGTAGAGTCAGCACACAATGTTGCATTAGTTTCAGGTACACAACATAGATGTTCAACATCTCTATGCCATGCTCACCACAACTGTACCTACCATCTGTTACCATGCAACACTATTACAATATCATTCACTCTATTCCCTATTCTGTGCCTTTTATCCTCATGACTTACTCATTCAATTACCGGATGCCTGTTTCTCCCACTCCCTTCACCCATTTTGCCCCTTCCCTCTGGAACCATTAATTTGTTCTCTAGAAAACTGATATTTTTAAGGCTTTTCGCTTGTCATCCCCTCTGTTATTTCAATTACCTTATGGTGCTAGTAATTAGGGCAAGATGAAGAAGTATTTCTGATGTATACTTTTTATTAAAAACTTAATTATTTTGGGAGCTATCCTCAGACCTCTCTCGCATTACAATATTGTGTTGGCCAATTCTGTTATTTTTTTTAGATAATAGAACAGAATAGACCGTATAAATTTTCTATTTCCACTCTAATTGGACAGAAAACGAAGCTAACATCCAGAGAATATGAAGCATTTGATCATTTCATGACAAAAGGGACAAGAAATCAGGTTTCAAGTTTCTCAGTGTTTTTTCCAGGACACTGATTTGGAATTTTGAATGCTTCTTTATCCCGTGATTGTGATTTTCAAAAGTGATAGATAGGATACAATGGGATGAAAGAAGTAAAAATTAGAATTTCTATTTACAGTTGTTTTATCTCATCCTTCATTTAAAAGAAATGTCTTTTTTATGAAGCTTATAATACACAAATAATAATTGAAAAATTTAAAGGCTAAATGAAATGGGGGGAAGAACTGTAATATTTTCATAATAAATTTTAGAAAACATTGCTGTAGAAATTGACCTAATATCAGTAGTAGCAATAATAACAAAATAGCATCAACTTAAACTACTGATATTTGTTGAGCACTTGCATATATGAAACCCCAAGTTTTTATGTCCATTCTTTCATTTAATTATTTCAGCTACCTTGTAAGATAATCCATATTTTTCAGGTAAAGTTACTGAGATATAGCAGCACTAAATAACTTCCTTAAGGTGGAATTATCATTGAAAGCCACTTCTTTTGTATTCAAACATACAACTTCGAAACACTGAGTTATGAGTACTTGAGGAAACACTATCTGCTGAATGAAGATGATTTATCTCTTATTCATATAAGAATCCTATAAGGTAGCTATGGCAAATAATCATTTTACAAATAAGCTAAGTCAGTGGGAAATTTAACATATCTCTGTGATTGACCTCATTTTAGTAAAACATTTATTTTATTTAAAAATTTTTTTTAACATTTATTCATTTTTGAGAGTGAGAGAGACAGAGTGTGAGCCAGGGAGGATCAGAAAGAGAGGGAAACAGAATCTGAAGCAAGCGTCAGGCTCTGAGCTGTCAGCACAGAGACCGACGTGGGGCTTGAACTCACGGACTACGAGATCATGACCTGAGGGGAAGTCCAACGCTTAACTGACTGAACTACCCAGGTGCCCCAAACATTTTTTATATTTAACCACGACATTGTGAAGATAATTTTACCTGAAGATTTAAAAATAAGATACATACAAAAATACCAGTCCTTAATAGATACTTCACGAAAAACTGTGTAGATCTAAGTGTGGATTCAGGGGCTATATCGCTTACCAGTGAGTTCTGTCAGCAGTGGACTGCCTGACGAGAAACAAGAGTGTGATATATATGTGTGTGATGAGTACAACCTAATGCGGACTGGCTCAATGCAATTTTTTGTGCTCGTGTTTGCCTTTGAAGTAGGTCCTATGCTATTTTTTCTTATGGGTGCTATACCTAGCGCTAAATAAATAATAAATAGAATAATATGGGTATTTATTTTTAAAGACTATTATTTTAGTGGTTGCGACTTTAAGATACTAGATTTTACTAAATTGAATCTATACTGAAAATTTTGAAGGCTTTTCAATTGTTTTGATTGTCTAGCAGGATGCTTTACAATAAAGCAAAGGTATAGAACAGTAATTCCTTGCTGGCATTTTACTATTCTTCCTCCATTATGTCCTTTAAATTTGGCCCCTTCCTTTACATTATATTGTCAGTCTTAGTCAAAAAAAACTTATCATGCCATCAGCTTAGTTCCACTTAGAATTGTCTTGACTCAGCTTTGCTTTATATATATATATATGTATTTATTTGTCAAAGAATATTTCGAGGAATACTACTACTAAAAAATTATGTCTATTGTAGAATTTTCATGGAAGACTATTTCCATTACATTGCTCAGCATCCCCCTGGAATAATATCTGTGTATTATTAAACAATTATATAAAACAATTATTTTTAACATAATTTTAGATATGAGTAGGAAATTTGGCACCTGGGTGGCCCAGTCAGTTGAATGTCCAACTTTGGCTCAGGTCATGATGTCATAGCTTGTGGGTTCAAGATCCACGTCAGGCTCTGTGCTGACAGCTCAGAGCCTGGAGCCTGGTTTGGATTCTGTCTCCATGTCTCTCTGCCACTCCCCCACTTGTGCACGTGTACATGCTTGTTCTCTCTACCAAATACAAATATTAAAAAAAAGTAGATATGAGTAGGAAATTTAATGAAATATGAAGGATCAAAACAGTATTTTAGTGACAGAAGTGGGAATGAGGATCATTAGAAACTATTATTTAGTCTATATTTTTTGTCATAAAAAGGAATTAAAATTAAAAGTATTTTAAGACACTGAAAGATGTATTTGAAGGCTGGCATCATAAAAACTCATCAAGAACATTGAACTCCATGTTTCACAACAGAATAGAAATACTTCGAACAATGATCAATCTATAATTGTACTTGCCCACTAAATTCTTACTCTGCTTTGTAAGATAATTATATGTTCCCAACAATAATTATATATTCACAGTTTTAAAAGCATCTTTTTAACTTAGGACCATCCATCTGAAAAAGCTGGCATTATTTTTTTTTTTTTTTCAACGTTTATTTTATTTTTGGGACAGAGAGAGACAGAGCATGAGCGGGGGAGGGGCAGAGAGAGAGGGAGACACAGAATCGGAAACAGGCTCCAGGCTCTGAGCCATCAGCCCAGAGCCCGACGCGGGGCTCGAACTCACGGACCGCGAGATCGTGACCTGGCTGAAGTCGGACGCTTAACCGACTGCGCCACCCAGGCGCCCCAGGAAAGCTGGCATTATTGAAAACTGTCATGTTTCAAACTCTACCTATCATTTATATCTCCTTATCGGTCACTCTCTGTTGTCACCTTTAGTTTACTGAATCTTTTTAGCAAGAAAAATAGCACACTTTAATTGTCTATCCTATATGTTCATAGAACTTTATATTTAAAAAAATAGTGAATATTTATGATAAAGTTGTGAAAATTATGAAGCTATTATCCGTATTTTAGAGGCAGAAACTGAAATTCTGAGTAACCTCTGGAGGCAAAAGAATTTGTGTTGACTTGGGACAGTCTGATCCTCTCATTCTTTTTCCAGAGTTCTTCCAGTTTGACTAGGTTTCTGAACCTGATCTTAAATATAAACAGAAGACCTTTTGCAATATTTTATTAATGTAATTTCTTGTATGTTTTACATAAAACTGACCATTGTATAATGTGGAGGTTAGAAGCACCAACCACCCATGCAGTTGAAAATCTTCATATAACTTTTGACTGCCCCAAACTTAACCACTAATAGCCTACAGTTGACCAGAAGCCTTACTGATAACATAAACAGTTGATCAAGACATATGTTGTATGTAATATTATTATACGCTGTATTTTTACAATAAAGGAAGCTATGGAAAAGAAAGTATGATTAAGAAAATCATAAGGAAGAAAAATACATTTACGGTGCTGCACTGTGTTTATGGAAAAAAAAAAAAACTGCACTCAAGTGGCTGAGTGCAGTTCCAAACTGTGTTGTTCAAAGTTCAACTTGTATATTAAGAGTTTAAAATAATATTTTTAAATATATGTGAATGAAAAGAAAAATGTGCTATAATGCAAATGGATGATGTAACAGCTGATTGTTTTTTTCCTGACTTGTGGGAAAACTAAGACATCAAGTGAATCAATTACGTATTTTGACCTCATTGTTTCCTAAGGGAAAAAAATATATTCTTGCCCATGAAATGTGGAAATTTCACATCTTTCCAATTCTTGTATAATTTGAGCTCTTTCCCAGCAGTTCAAGATATCGTGTCTCCTTTAATAATCTTGGCTTTCATAATTAAAGCCCTAATTATCATCATCATCATCATCATCATCATCATCATGGTCGTTATTGTAGTTATCACCCTGGTCAGCATTATCATTATTTGGAGAAGAGGAGATATAAGGTGTTGGTACAGGCTCACACCTTTTTTATAGCTTAAAAGCTAGAAAATATGTTCTTTGAATGTTTGTAGTGTTTATGTAATCAGTACCTACATTGCCAAGGCATATTGAAAACAGCTGGGTGCCTGCTGCCTGCCTCCCTCTTTGTTGGAACTTTTGCCAGAACAGGTAGTCAGAAATGGAAAGTAAGGGAAAATTCAGGCATCTGGGGTGTCTCTCAGGAAGGCAGCTGTGGCTTCCTTAGGAAGCAATCATTGTTTGCCATCAGCCAAGACTCTGTATACCCTTGGGTCCAGTTCTGGCATGGCTGGCCTAGTAGGATGCAGTTTATGACTTAGGACTTACGCGAGAAACCATTTGGGCAGTCCCATCTCTGGCAGAACTTTGAGAGAAATCCCCCAAGCTGCAAGCCATATGTGGGATGTTGGCCTTCTATTTAGCCTACTCTGGGAGGTTCCCATTTACTGGGGCTCTAATCATCCCTTTGACACAAGCAAAAACAATACAAAGAGATCTTTTCAAAACACATCCTTCCAAGATATACTGTTGTGTTTTAAAAACCAGACATCACTATTATTTCTGTAAACATGGCATTTTTTTCCTAAAAATAAACTCATTTGTTAAGAGACTTCCTTTGTTTCCTAGATAGTGGGCAAGTACAAAGAATTTCTTTTAACAGCACACTGGAAGTCCTGGACTAGCAGTGTTGAATGGTATTCTGCATTTGCGAGCATATGGTCTTTCATATATAAAATTTTGTACACCAAGTATTAAAATTTGCCTCCATGGGAGAAAACGTAGGCTCTGATTGATGTCTGGGAGATGCCAGGAGCTGGCCTTTGTTATGTATACTACACTGAAAATCAATCTGCTGTTGTGATGAGATTACTTGGCAAGGTAAATAGGTAGGTAAACTAGGTAGGTAAATAGCAAGGTGAATATTGGTTATTATTTGGCAAACAAACCACCCCTCATTCACCATGAAAATTACATTTTGGTAAGCTAGACTTGAATGGTTGTCTTGATAATTTTTGCTAAAACAGAGTTTTGATTTTAGAATGTAAATGCCTTAAATTTCAGGAGTCAGAAATAAAAGGGAATTAGAAAGGTGTAGTACTTTGAATTTTAGATTAAGTGTCATGTTTTTCCCCATTACAAAGAGTTCTGTTAGGATACTTAAGGACCATGATTAATCCAGCAACATTTTATTAAAATATCCTCAGTTTTGGGGCACCTGGGTGGCTCAGTTGGTTAAGTGACTGACTCCAGCTCAGGTCATGATCTCAAGGTTTGTGAGATCAAGCTCTGCTGTGAGATCCAGCTGTGTGCTGACAGCTCAGAGTCTGGAGCCTGCTTCGGATTCTGTCTCCTTCTCTCTCTCTGCCCCTCCCCCGTTCACACTCTCTCTCTCTCTCAAAAATAAATAAATATTTTTTAAATTTTTTTTTAAAAATCTTCAGTTTCAAACATGCTGTATATGAGCCAAATAATTTTGTGCCGATGTTAGGCATACTCAGGAAAATTCAATGAAATGTTGTTTTAGTTGTAACCAGAACTTATTTGCAGAAATATGAAGTTAAAAAAAGAAAGAATTTTTAAATTCCCTGAACTATCTTCTTTAAAAAAAAAAAGTACAGTAATAGTTTTTAGGGCAGGGAATCAGGCTATTTTTGAAACTTTTTAAAAGTTTATTTATTTTTTGTGAGAGAAAGAGCAAGCAGGTGAGGGGCTGAGGGAGAGAGAGAGAGAGAGAGAGAGAGAGAGAATCCCAAGCAGGTTCCACACCATCAGCACAGAGACTGACACAGGGATTTAACCCATGAACTGTGAGATCATGACCTGAGCCGAAATTAAGAGTCAAACCCTTAACCAACTGAGCCACCCAGGTGCCCCAGCATCATGTTATTTTTAATGCGTTGTCCATTACTAGTTTTAATATATAAGAATGTCTCAGGTCAGATTAGGTAATGTTCATCGAGTGACTTATTTTTCCTACTCTTGTTTTATTCCCAACTTCATAAAAACTAAAATAGACTATCCTTAGAATTTTTCACTGCTCTGATATTTTTTTTTCATTCTCACACCTAAAAAGGTAAAGAATGTGAGGCTCCATTGTAAGTACAAGAAGAAGATTATGAGTGTAAACAGATGCTTTTTATAATGTACGCCTTTGCTAAGATATTTTTCCCAAAGAGTGGTCAACGTTTAACCTAACATTCATTCTCACAATTGATATGTGGTTCTTTATTAATTTGACCTTATTGTAACTTGCTCTCTGTATCTCCGTATTGCTTTTTATCCAGCATTTCAAACTAAAAAGTTATAAAAAAAAAAAGTTTTACCCTTCTGCATTAAGAGTTTTGATGATTAGAAAAATATAAAGTCAGGTTTCAGTTTTGACAAGACACATGTTTTGACCATTTTATGAATATAAATCATATAATCAACTTTGGTTGTCTCTTTAATTTTTCTCCATGCTTTAATTGTGGTAAGCTTGGCATTTCCTTTTACCTGTCATTTTGACAAACCTCAAGCTGGGGGCGGAGTACTAACCTGGAAAAAAACTAACCTGAAAAAAAAATTGAGAATGAAGGCTGTAAATCTAGACTATGTATATTAAAATATTTATAAGCTTTCCAGGAAATGAACATAAATTGAAGATGTATCATTGTGCATGAGGGAGAGCAAGAATGTAATAAGTAATCAAGGGCAATTTTAAAATCCCTATTACTGGATGGTAATACCCTCAGAACAAGAGTTGGTAATATTGGAAAATTTTAAAGTCTTGTACCTATAAAGACACTGAATTCATAATTTAGAATTCAAAGATGAAAAATCCACAGATGTTTTTGAGAAATGTAGCATCCATTTTCACTTTATGCTAATTACAGTTTATACAATTTTGACCAGATGGGTTTGCATACACAGTAGCTAATTCATGACAACTGTCTTCAAGTATATTCTCTGAATTGTAGGTAGGTCTTGGAGAACTCCAAGAGATCTCTAATGTTCTTATTGATATTTGTGGTTTCACATGTTATCATGATAGCTCAAATGTGGCATACATGAACAGTAGATATTTCATAGGGGTATTGTTGAAAAGGATATACACTTTCTTGAGCTATGTGGACTCTTAGAATAGTGAATAAATTGTGATACCCAACAGGAGATAATCATCTCTGGGGAGCTGAAGAAATGGTTACAAATGAAGATTCTGTATTTGTTATCTAAATTAACTTAGTACTGTTTTGTCACTGAAATTAGAGTTCTTTGCCCCCACTGAATAGTAAAATGCCTGATTTTTAAGGTTTTAGAATTCAGCTTAATTATTTAAAACTTTTGTTCTAATGTTTATTTTGAGTTTATTTTCTTTTATAAAAACATGATCATAGTATGTTTAATGTATTATGTTTGAAAATTTATATCAGAATATATGTAATGATTGAAGGAAATATATATTCTTTTTAAATAAGGCATTGTTATCATGTGCATTAATATAGACTTTATTTTTTTATTTTTTTATTTTTATTTATTTTTTTTTTTTTTTTTAATTTTTTTTTTTCAACGTTTATTTATTTTTGGGACAGAGAGAGACAGAGCATGAACGGGGGAGGGGCAGAGAGAGAGGGAGACACAGAATCGGAAACAGGCTCCAGGCTCTGAGCCATCAGCCCAGAGCCTGACGCGGGGCTCGAACTCCCGGACCGCGAGATCGTGACCTGGCTGAAGTCGGATGCTTAACCGACTGCGCCACCCAGGCGCCCCTAGACTTTATTTTTATATTGTTTTTCCCTCAGTTAAGAATTTTAATACATATTTAAAAACTAATGCAAATCAATAATGTTTGATTTAAAGCTTGATAGTAGTAAATCTGATAAGACCACATATTAAAGATAGTGGTAATTGTATATGCTTTGAATAGGGTCAGAGAGAGAACACAAGACTTCCAAGTAATAGTTGCAAATAGTTGGAAATTATTTCTCTTAAGCCTTTGTTTGTCTGTGCATGACTCCTAGTATTTTAGTCATATATATAGAATGTACTGGAAGTTAAATCAGGAATTCCCAATTTCTCTGGAGTTGGCATTTGTCAAACTGTATCCTTGAAAATTCAAAGAAAAAAATGTATCATTACCTGTTATCTTTCTGATGTTTTCATTTCAGCAGGACTTTCAATCTATTTGGCTCCAAATTCTGGTCTAGATTTGTTTGTATTTATTTGTCTCTTGCACTAATAGGAAATAGAGATACTTTTAAGCAATTCAGGTTTGAACTCTGTTTAAGTTCTTATCTGTTTATCTGTAGAGCAGACAATGGTCCTCTCTAAAAAACCAAGATATTATGTCAAAAAGTTATTTAACAAAGAATTAGTTTTATTTTATCCAAATAATTTAGTAAAAACTTCTGCATATTTAATGTGTTGCTCTTAAAACAAATTGTTGCTATTGTTTCATTTCATTTTATAGTTGTGAATAGTCAGTGAATTGTTATTTTATGAACCTCATCAATGTCAGAGAAATAATTTTTAGGTAAAAATATATTCTTCCATTTAGAGGCAGGATATAATTTTTTAGACATAAAACGTAGGTATATCCATTCCAGGGGAATTTTAGGAAATCAAGACAAAAGTTGTACACAAAAATGTACACAGTGAAATAAAGAGTAATATATTTTTTTTAATTACGAAAAGTGAGTTTGTAATCACTCATCACAAAAATGCTATTTCAAGTTTCTTCCTTGTCAAGGTAGAATTTATCAGGCAGCTTTACCCATCATTTATAAAATGACTTAGATTTTCTAACTTGCTCGTGAAATTCTCTAGTGATTCTGTATATGTAATTACATTGCCACTGTGGATAAGCATAAAATTAAATGAGATGTTATCTCTCAGCATATTCTATTTAAGTATTTGTACCAATAGATACAAGTTTGAGAATCCAAGTAAATTTCAGCTATCTCAGAGATTTTGTTTCTCTTGTGGGTAATTTTTCAAGTACTTTAAAACTTTCTTTCTTTTTTTTTTTTTTTTTTTTTTTTTTTTGCAATTTATCTGAGAGTTAAATGTTTTGAGAAGTGTGGGGTGTTGCTGGCTAGTTCTAATGGAAATAGTCCACTACCTAAGATGATATTTTATTTGCTTCTCAGGTCATTTATTAATACATTTGGTAGGCGGATTCAAACCAACAGAGACAGATATGTACATAGGTGTAAGAACAATCCACTAGCTGTGTAATTTGAGGGATAGCAGTTTGAGGAGATGTCACATGCACACAAGTACCTCTTCTGATACTATTCTGTCTCCTTTAAGATTAGATGGCTGATTTTCTCATAAGTAGAGCCATTTTTAATAAGGCCTCTTAAAACACAGACATAATGGGGAGGGGCAGTAGAATAACTCATCGGTTCCCACTGGTGTTTTAGTATGGGTTAGTGGTTCAGATTAGCCACCTGTCAATTGATGCACTTTTTTGGAAAGAGTGAAGGAAACGTGGAGAGCATCTGTACAGGCCAAAGTTCAGGCATCAGAGTCTAGGGCCCTGGGAAGTCAAGGAAATAGCCTGAAGACAAGGGCCACTAATGATGTGTTAGCTCAAGGAGGGCTTGACACCAGGAGTGAACTTCCTCTGTTTCATATTTTGAATCCAGCTGTTAAAATCTTGGGACTTGGATAAAATAAGTGTTCACTGAGTTTGTACATATCCAGAAACATCAGATCTGTGATTAGAGAAGTATGTTGCAAAAAACTGGCTTCGGTTGCCATTTAATCTTATACTAGCCTAAGTAGTAATTCTCCTGTCTTCTTTGAATAAATACTTGATTGAGAAAAATGTTAATCAACAGTCATTTCAAAGGACACATTTAATCTAATCAATATGGAGAACCAAAATGGACAGCTTGATAGAAAAATCAAGAGGAAGTTTGGACAAGAGAAAATTAAAATGGCATGACTCCAATCATCAACTGGTTTGTTGAGTCCATGTTAAATAATTTTCCAGCCTAAAATTATATATTAAATATATATTTAGGATACATATGCATACACATTAAAAAATACAAGAGAAAATCTATTTTTTCCTACTTATTTTCTAATGCAATTGAGTGACTATTTCAAGGTCATGCATATTTTGAGAAGGGCATATTCATTGTATTAATTTTTATGATTCTGTGTCAATCTGGTTTTCATTATATATAAAAACTCCAATTTATGTTTAAAACATTGATTGTGAAAAGTGTCAGAAACCTAGCAGTTACTGACTCAAAAATCATTAGGCAAGTACAGATCACTACAAAAAAAGAGGGAAGACGTATTCACTGAACTGACATCCTAGGATGTGTAGTTAGATTTTCTGAGAGATGCTATATAAACAAACACCCATATCCCAGCTCTGATATTTAGTAGTTTTGTGATTTCTTGTTAAACCACATAAATTCTAGGTTCCCATTGCCTCATGAACAAATTGGGTACCAATCTGGCAAAGTTTGTGATGAGATTTAAACATCATAATCTAATAAGGCACCTAGGACAATGGCTAGTTTAATCAAGGGTCTCACTGCACATTAATATTGAATCTGAGTTGGATTTCTATGCATCATCAGTTCCTCACCCCATGTTTTGAAGAGATAATAAATGGGGCCAAAACCTGCCAAAGAAACAAAATACAACTATAAATTGTTAAATATCTCATTTTTCTTAAGGAGCTGAAAGCATTTTAGATAATTGGAAAAGATAAAATCCTCGTGTTTTAGTTAAGGATGGGTCATTAAGGAAATAGGACTTGATTTATAGTTTCAAAAGCAGAAAGATTTAGTTGGGAAGTTATGGGTTAACAACAAAGGCATGAACTGAATTGAACTTTTTTTTCATTCTCTCGTTAGGTCAGAAGTTGTTACTATTTCTAGGATCCCAGATGGTAGTATAGATAGTCTAGTGGGTGGGGAGTAGGCAAGAGGAGAATCATGACTTACCAGCAAAATTTTACATATAGTTTAGAGGTTTCCTTCTCCCTAGCCTTCACCCTTGGAATCCTTGTGACCTGAAAAACTAAATTGAAAACCAATAAAAACTTCTTTTTTTGAGAGAGACAGAGACACGCTCTCAGAGCGTGAGAGAGGCAGAGGGAGAGAGAAAAATTTAAACAGGCTCTTCACCCAGCACAGAGCCTGATGCTGGGCTTGATCTCACAACCCTGAGATCATGACATGAGTGGAGATCAAGAATCGGAAGCTCAATCAACTGAGTTACCCAGGCACCCTGAAAAACCAGTAAAAGCTTCTATTGCCAAATATATTTCGGGTTCATAAATGTTATGGATCTGAATCAAACTGTTTATACTGATCTTATGCATTTTTCATCTCTGTCCCATTTGAAAGTTCTCTTTACAGCTAGCCCTCTGTCAACATTACCCATCTTCATAGACTAATTCAATTCATTGCACAAAGGGCTTTCATAAATACTCTTCACCTTGATATTATTTTGCTTGGCACCATCACAAGAAATCCCATGAGGTCATTTTTCTTGAATTAGAGTCAAAAGAAACAAAATCAAAACCAACCTTTAAATATATTGTATTTGATTTCTGAAGCAACTCCATAATGTTAATATTATTCTTGACTTCTGCTTCAACATAACTGTAGATTTCATTTTTGATATATATTTTTTTATATTGTGCATATTATAGGCTGAAAGGAATGCATGTATTGGAACAAAACTGCAGAGTGACTAACGTGAAGGATCATGGTTCTCTAGAAAGAACATATGAAAGGTTCTATATGAAACAGAACAACCTAGCCGTGAATCTAATACCATGGTTTAGGAAGGTGTTGTTGTTGTTGTTGTTGTTGTTGTTTTCATGTTCAGGCTTTCACAGCATAATAACCACAATTCAAGCTATTTTCTTTGAATTGATGGCTGGCCTCAGTTAATGGCCTTGGCTTCTCCCCAGTCCATCACCCCAGAATGTTTCCCATGCCTGCCTCTTATTACTTAAATTTGCTCCTTTGTATATTTTTGTGGATCTTTCAGGAATAGTGTTTCTTCCTGGGGAGAAGAACTGGTCATATTTTAGTAGTTTGGAGAGGAGATTTGCACAATTAAAAAAACAAAAACAAAAAAAATATATGGAGAGACTCTTGCATAAACCCATTTGTTTGGGCTTTACTCTTTTTTTTTTATCATCATACAAATAACACCTAAAATGGAGATCATAAAGCAACCTTGTAGCTTAATGTTAGTGTATAGGTAAGAGTAAAGGGAAAAGTTAGCTTAGGAGAATTCTGATGGTGTAAAGACCATGACTAGTGCTTGGATTTTACATCAAGAGAAGAGAAGATATGTGTGTTATGGCATTATGGCATTTAGATTACACATAATAAAAAATTCTGCAACCATGAGTTCTTACTGAATGACTATATAATCCTTATTGCTAGGATCATCAGAAATCAAGTTATTTTTGGGTAATTTGGGTGATTTGTTGGGAATGTGTGATATTACTTGAAAGCAGAGAAGTAAACTCAATGAACTCTGATGGCTGCTTATTATGAGTTAGTTATGGCATGAATCTTAAAGAGAATTTTGTAGTACAGTTTTTCATACCTGAAAGATCACCAGAGTGAGAAGGTAAATCAGGAGTGATGTTTAACATTTAATTCGTGTTGGGTAAAGTTCATAACATGTTAGATCACATTGCCCCAGAGAGGAATGATTCTTTATACTGTTTTTACTTCTCCTTTTCCAAATGCTTCTTAAACTATATAAACAATGAGATCATTTCATACAGTACATTCCACATGCAGAATGCCCAGAGGCCAGAAGAAAGTTCTGTTTCATTCAGTATCTAAGTTTCATAGTCCCATCCCTAGAAATGACCCAGATTTGGGAGTATAAAAAATAAAAGGCAAACACTAACTAACTTGGATGTAAAATAAATAAATAAATAAGTAAAATAAATAGATAGATAGAGAGACAGAGAAATAAATAAATAAATAAATAAATAAATAAATAAATAAATAATAAAAGCCAAAAAAACAAAGCATTTTACTCCGACTCTTTTCTCCGACGTAATGTGTTTTAAGTTGGGTTGGGTAAATTCTATCAGTGAACAACTGCTAGATTCAATTTGATTAATTTATAGTGTCTAAAATGTTGATGTTCATTTTCCCCTTCAAAGAACTCAGTTGAACAAAAGTATTGATTCACTTTTAATTGTTTTTCCTCTTTGTGTTTTATTTCTTCAGATTTTTTTTTCCATCTGCATTGCTTTCTGGGGAGTCAGAAGCATAAAACAACTTGCCTCCAGCGCTTGGAAATAAGTTTGTACTCAATTCTCTTGTTTTAATCAATAGTCCACAACCACAGTATATTATGACTGCCTGTGGAAATATAATTATCTTATATAATGATTATATGAACCATTTTTTTAATGAAAGGTGAATATGCTTATCTACTTTTGCTTGCTTTCCATATGTTATTTTCTATTAAAATTAAAGTGTGCTGCAATTACTTTCCTTTATTGATGGGTTTGAAAACAAGTGATATCAAATACAGTCATGTTATATTCACTTGTAGCATCTGAGTCAAAGAGTATGAGAAAAGGAAGGGAGAAAACTTAAAAAGAATGAAGATTTCATTTGCATTTTTTGACAACTTTTTCTTTGCTGCATGCTAAAATTGTGCTTATATCAATATTTGTTTTCATAAACATGTGTTACATTAGTTGTCTGCATAAGGCTATATTTACCTTTGAAAACCACATAACCTAAGCAACTACATTACAGAAAAAGACATCATGGAAGTGAAAATGAGTAGAATTTATCAGAATTTGTTTATACAACAGATCAATACATATGTCTAATATGTTTGGTCAGTTTGTTTTGGCAATTTGAAGGTATGCAGTCAAACATCCTTTGTTTTTTGAAAGCTTGCGTTATGCTTTGCTTTTACGTATTATGAAAGACCTCCATTAGTACCTATTTTTACTAACTGAAAGAAATGTTCACTTTTACAAAAAAAAAACCCAAAAAAACAAAACCTCAGGTCTTTCACAAACTTGTAATTTCAGAAACCTGTAATTCTCTGTTTCGGGTTTCCCCTGCCACCTGAAAGTAGAGCCTTCCTATGAAATCTTTCATCAGCCAAAATGATACAAATTGAAGAAGTAATTACCATTAATTTATATGGAAAACATTAGAGCATTCCCAGACCACCCCCCCAACCATCCGAAACATCTCTCATAGGTTTTTCTGATACCGTAAGACATATCTTGCTAATGGATGAACAAAATAACTCAGAATAAAGCACAGATGCTCAGAGACACAGTTCAAAACTATGGCAGCTTGACACTGAGATGCTGAGTGTGGTTCCGTGGGAAGGAGCCTGGCCCTGCAGCTCTTGCTCCTTGAGGTGTGCACAGCCCTTATAACTGCTCACTGTGAAACAAACGCTGAGTGTATTTTTGCTTTTCACCTTTTTTCATAGACGCAAAAATTCTCTTCATGTTTCTTACAGGTTAGGGAAAATGGGTACTAATATAGGTCTTTTGTAAAAGTGAAGTGGCTTCATTAATGCAAAACTTTGAAAAGTAGGAGATACTTGTATTTTAAATAGTCACAATAATGTTAATAAACATTTCTAAATAAATTTATCCTAAGTGTTGTGTGTACATTATTCATTGGGATTGTAAAAATCTGCCAAGTGTTTCTTAGGTAGGAACTAACATGAAGTTCCTACCTAAGCCGGATACAGTTCAAAATGGCAGGAGAAGTTGAAAGTAGTTGGAATTTTTTCCTTCCCTCCTTCCAGTATTCCTTCAATTTAAACTTACAATTTAAGTACAAAAGCCCACCCTTATCCATAGTTTTGTTTTCCATGGTTTCAGTTACCTGTAGTCAACTGGGGTCTGGAAGCTGATGTACTGCCAGAAGGTCACTAGTAGCCTAATGCTATATCACAATGCTTAGGTCATTTGCCGATCTTCATCTCATCAGGTAGGCATTTTATCTTGTCACATCATCACAAGAAGAAGAAGGGTAAGTACAGTACAATATTTTGAGAGAGAGACCATATTCACATAATTTCTGTCCTAGTATATTGTTATAATTGTTCAATTTTATTGTTACTCTTGTTAATCTCTTACTGTGCCTAATTTATAAATTCAACCTTATCATGAGTATGTATATAGAAGACAAAACATAGTGTCTATATAGGACTTTGTACTGTTTGCAGTTCAGGCATCCACTGGGAGTCTTGGAATGTATCCCTTGCATATGAACGGGAACTACTGTAATCAAAATTATATGCACTAAAACAATTAATGTTCTTCTTCATTGAGCTTTGCCTATATTCATCTCCAGGATTAAGACACTGATCAGTCCGTTAGTCTCATCTTTAAAATGTGTCAGTTAAGCTGTGAACAGAGAAAAATGTAGATCTATTAGAAAAATCAGACAGCAGGTGTCTATGTGGACTCATGATGCAAAATTGAAGCACATTTGGTTTTCAAACTAGTAAACCAGAGGAAGATTAAATTTTGCATGATGAAACAATTAACAAATTATATCTCTAGCGTCAGAAGCAGAGACTTGGCTTTGCTTCATTCATCTTTTTAAACTGCTTAATGTACCACAGTTAGAGCAAATACTTTAAGCCCATAACAAACATTAAACCCTGCTTTGGTTCCTTAACAGCAGTTCGTGCTGGACTTTGCATATATAGGATCATGTCAAAGCAGGGAGCCCTCTGCTGGCTTGAAATTGCTAAATTCATCGCATAAATATCCTGAATATTCATATTCATATATTCTACATTATTCATATTCTACATCTTCATATTCTACATCTTCAAGACTTCAGTAAAAAGGTTATATCCTCATGGACTGGCAAAGAAAAGAGAGGTTTCACAAATCTTTAAGTAAGTTTTTGGTGTGTCCAAATAGTTTGTTTTCCCCATGGGTCGTGTGTGTGTGTGTGTGTGTGTGTGTGTGTGTGTGTGTGTGTGTGTGTATATATATATATGAATTTAAAGGAGTGACCTAAAAATGGGAATAAAAAATTCAAAAATGATAAAAGATATTTTCATGGGAAAACTCAGTTTTCTTGAAGTAAATGCAAATGTATCCATTCTCTCGTTTCTCTCTTAGCTACCCTCACCATCATTATAAATGATTTTCTTTTTAGAAATGCAAATGTTTTCAAGCTACAAATTTTCCAGATAAGTAGTGTTTCCAGGGCCTGCGTGTGTTACCTGGGGCACTTTATTCTTCACCTTCAACCTTGCTAATTTTCCAGCCCAGTTTTCTCTTGCTGAGTACTAATACATGATGACAGATCATATAACTACTATAAGTGTTGTGAATTAATCTTGAGTGATGCCATGCAATTTATGCTTACTCTTGACTGGAAGCACTTTACCTCTCTCTCATTCTCTCAAGAGGAAAGGCACTAAAAATAGGACTCATCAATTACTTGCCACTTCCAATGGGGAGTTGTAAACCAACTTGGCAAATAATTATGAAGATTCTCAGATTTGCCAACCTACCATAATGAAGGATAGAGAGAGGGAAGCTACATCTGTTTGTTGAGTAGTACTCAGTTAGAACTATTTCATTTAGTCTCTAAAATCTTGGGACTTAAGCACTGTTAATACCATTTTACAGAAGAAAATTGTGAGGCTGACAGAGGTTTAAAAACTTGCTCTGGCCTGTGAAATATAATGGGTGCCCCTGCCAAATTTAAAAACTCTCAATTCTGACAGTGAAGTCCATGATGTTTCTCCTTTCCATGATGCCAGATATCCATGGCAAATCTTTAGAAGTATAGACTCAGGATTTTAAGTTCAGTGTAGCTCCTATTCAATTTGATGCTCCAAAGTACAAAAGTAAAGTTTGGAGGGTAAGAGGCTTAGTTATAGGATTGATTCAGTGACTAAGTGGATGACTGCAGAATTTCTAATCACTCTAAGAATGATAAGGCCATAGGTTTATTCATAGGATTGCCAAACGCCTAAAAGGAATCCATTCCTGTACTTGATTTTATTTGATGAAACTGCCCATTACTTTAGCTCTATTTTTTGTATTGTTTACTTCCCCTTCATCTTGTTCTTCCTAATTAGTTTTGCTAAATTTAATCTAATCCTCTCATGGCCATGATATTCAGCAATATATGGATTCGTAATTCTGTATCTGAAATTGAGTTAATCACCAAAGTATATGAACCCCTGCTATCTTTAACTTTAGCAGCTTGGATTATTGTTTCTTAGAGGTTCTTAAATTTTATTTTACTGGAACTATGCCTTTCAGTATGGAATTCTGTAAGATACGGTACACATTGTGGTGTAATGTCATTTAATAGAGAAAAGTGATTAGAAATGAGTTTCCTTTTTTATGACCCCCTCCTCTATTTTTTTTTCTTATTTGTAGCCCAGAATCTCAAGGAAAGATAGTAAACATAGAGGCTATTTTGGTTTTCAGAATCTTGAGATATTTTTGACGTCATGATGGTCAGCAACACCAACTGGCCCTATCTCAAGCCTACCTCAGTAGAAGGAAACTTAACAATGTTTTTTTTATTATTAGATTGGTTTTCCAAATCTCACCCCAGTCTGCCATCCTTTCTTCTCAACGGCATAATATATTAAACACCTTCTTCCCCAAAGATTCAATTAGGAAAAAAGTATTAGCAAATGAAGAAAATAAGCAAGCCTTGATGGCTTTCTCTCGTGAGCAGTCTTCTTTTGAAATTCCTCAACTCTAATTCCTCTGTGGTCAGACCTTCCAGTCATTCCAGTTGCCTCAGTGTCCATCAATCATAAGTTTGTTCCTAGAGTTTGTTCTCCCTTTGATTTAGCAGCAAAAAAATCCACAATTCGAACTTGCATAGATTTACATTACAGAAAACAAAAGGAAGTAAACTTTGTTTTTATGCATCAAGATTATCTGTGGATCTTTTTAAAAATGCAGATTCTTTGGGGCGCCTGGGTGGCTCAGTCGGTTAAGCGTCCGACTTCGGCTCAGGTCACGATCTCGCGGTTCGTGGGTTCGAGCCCCGCATCGGGCTCTGTGCTGACAGCTCAGAGCCTGGAGCCCGCTTCAGATTCTGTGTCTTCCTCTCTCTCTGCCCTACCCCAGTGACACTCTGTCTCTGTTTCTCTCTCTGTTTCTCTCTCTCTCTCTCTCTCAAAAATAAACCTTAAAAAAATTAAGGTACAGGGGCCATAACGAATCTAGAGTGAGGAAACATTTTCTAGACACTCCCCTTGAGTTTCAGAAATATACAGGACAGAGGCACTATGTCAGAGAATACTGTTCCTATAACAAAGCTTTTAATTTAAAGAAAGAGATACTGATTAAGTAAGCATGGATATTTAAATGTGTCAAATATCAGTTTAACATGAGATTATTTTTACATATATTTTTAAAAACCTGAAAGTTTAAAAACTTAGGTTAGCATCAGTGAGATTGAAAGTACAAGGAGGTCTAGCAGGCAAAGGAGATATACTCAAAAAATATAGTTGCCATAGGCCCTGTCTGTTTGCCTCTGATTTTTCATCTTCGTTTGAAAATTTTTGTCCAGTTTATTTTATTTGTTCTTTTTTATTATTGAGGTATAGTTGATGTACAATGTCATATTAATTTCAGGTGTACAACTTAATGATTCAAAAATTCTATACATTACTTAATATTCACCACAATAAGGGTAATTGCTGTCTGTCACATTATGATATTATTACAATATTTCTGACTACATTCCCTATGCTGTACTTTTCATCTCTGTGCCTTCTTTATTTTTTAATAGGAGGCTTGTGCCTCTTAATCCCCTTTACCTGTTTCACCCATCCTCCAACCCTCTATCCCCACCCTGGGCCAGCAACAACCAGTTTGTTCTCTGTATTTATGACTCTGTTTATTTGTTTGTTCATTCTGGTTTTTTTCTTTTTCTTTTTTTAGATTCCTCATATAACTAAAATGATACAGTATTTTTCTTTCTTTATCTGATTTATTTCACTCAACATAATACCCTCTGGGGCCATCCATGTTGTCACAATGGGCAAGACCTAATTTTTTTTATTTGGCTGAGTAATATTTTATTGTATGTAGATTCCACATCTTCTTTATCCTTTCGTCTATCAGCGGACCCTTAGATTGCTTTTATATTTAGGCTATCGTAAATAATGCTGCGGTAAACAGAGAGTACATATATTTTTTTGAATCAGTGTTTTGTTTTTTTTGGGTAAATACCCAGTTCTGCAGTTACTGGGTCATATCATATTTCTATTTTTAACTTTTTGAGAAACCTCCGTACAGTTTTCCACAATAATCACCAAATTAAATTCCCACTAACAGTGTACAAGTTTCCTTTTTCTCCACGTCCTTCCCAACACTTGTTATTTCCTGTTATGTCTTTTTGCTACTAGCCATTGTGACTGGTGTAATGTGATATCTCATGTGGTTCTGAATTGTATTTCCTTAATGATTAGTGATGTTGAGCATATTTTCATGTGTCTCTTGGCCAACTGTATGTCTGAAAAAAATGTCTACTCCTGTCCTCTGCCCATATTTAATCAGATTATTTGTTTTGATTTTTGGTTTTTCCTTTTTCCTATTTTTCTTTTTCTTTTCTTTTTCTTTTCTCTCTGTCTCTCTCTGTCTCTCTCTGTCTCTCTCTGTCTCTCTCTCTCTCTCTCTTTGGTGTTGAATTGTATAAGTTCTTTATATATTTTGGATATTAACCTGTTATTGGATATCTCATTTGCAAATATCTTCTCCCAGTCCATAGGTTGCCTGTTCATTTTGTTAATGGTTTCCTTTGCTGTGCAGAAGGTTTTTAGTTTGGTGTAGTCCCAATAGTTTATTTTTGATTTTGTTTCCCTTGCCTCAGGGGCAATAAATGGTGTAGGGAAAACTGGACAGCTACATAGCAAAGAATGAAACTGGACCATTATCTTGCACCATATATACAGAAATAAAGTCAAAATGAATTAAAGACCTAAATGTGAACCCTAAAAACATGCAACTATTAAAATAAAACATAGGCAGCAGTCTTTTAGACATTGTCCTTAGCAACATTTTTCTAGATGTGTCTTTTCCGCATTGTATATTTTAGCTTCTTCTGTCCTAGATTAATTGACCATATAAGCATGTGTTTATTTCTGGGTTCTGTATCTCTTGTTCCATTGATCTGTGTGCTGCCAGATAGCCAAACAATTTTATAAATATGTGAGTCTTTGAAGAACAGTTTTGTAAGCCAATCTGTGTCCTCCAATAGTATTGAAGTACTTGGTAGAGTTTGTTAAACTTGGTTGCTTTTTGTTCAAGACTAGTTAGAAATCCTTAGGCAAATATCAATGAGTAAAGTGACACAACTTCAGCGATTGCTGCTATTTGCAAATCTCATTTATTAAAAACAGAGCTTGCAAACAGGGAAACATTGACATTTATTCCTAGGAAAGTAGGGAAAACTGAAAAAATTAAGTTTTAAGAGTTCAAACCTCATATGACATTTAATTTTGAAATCCTATGATTAAGGTCAAGAATATCTTTGTTTGTAGGGATTTAGAAAAATTATTAATGAGCTCCTATTTTCTAATGGATAACTTTATATTATGTACCATAAAGGAGTAAAATAGAAAAAGCCTATAAGTTTATAGCATATAAACAATAAAAATGATGAAACAACAAAAATAAAAAAAAAGAAAGAAAAATTAGTGTGTTTAGTTTTGTAAAATACATTTCAAGCAGATCAGTTTGAATGAAAACAATAGTATAAAGTCTATCCTAATCATTCCACTTAAGTATTTGTTTTTCAGTAAGAAAAAATACAGCAAAAGATTCATTTGCCATATCATATTTTTTTGAGCTCACTAGATACCTAATAAAGAACATTTTCATCATTAAAAATTTTTTACAGACAAGAGTCAAGACAATACAAGTTCAAACTATTAAGACTGTATTGGGAAAAAAATCTTCAGAGAAATACCAGTGACATGCTTACATATGGAAACAGTTAAGAAACTAATTAGGGGTGCCTGGGTGGTTCAGTCGATTAAGCATCTGACTCTTGATTTTGGCTCAGGTCATGAATGATCTCACAGTTCGTGGGATCAAGCTCACGTCTGGCTCTGCACTGATTGCCCAGAGTCTGCTTGGGATTCTCTCTGTACCTCCCTGAGTCACAAGAGTGCGTGCACTGGCTCTCTCTCTCTCTCTCTCTCTCTCTCTCTCTCTCTGAAAATAAACATTAAAAAAAGAAACCGATTAAAGTATTTAATATGTATCAGGATAATTATTCTGTTTATGTTATTTTTAATATTCTAGAATCTATATAATCAGTATGGACAGTTTTTTGTTGTTAATTTGCTTTCTTCACATGGCTTTATTATTTTTAGTTTTGAAAAAAAAATATTATTTTTGGAAATAGTTTTGAAATACTATTACATCAGTCTCCCAATATAATAAGATTTTGGGTTGATACATAAGGGTGAGTATGTGAGTGTGTGTGTGTGTGTGTGTGTGTGTGTGTGTATGAGAAAGAGGGAGAAGGAAAAATCATTTCTATTTGGTCAGTAATTTAGACACTCTACCAATAAACACTACATAATCCATTATTAAGTGTCCTAAAGACAGGAAATTTTTTCACATTCTTTATACTAATGTGATCTATCCTTTATTGAAATACTGGAAGTGGAGCTAAGCACTTTTCATATTTTAAATGCTAAACATACTAATTTAGTAAATACAAGAACTAACATGTTAGTGCCTTAAAAGCCCTTACAAAGTGACAAAGATTTGATATGATGTATAAAGATCCTTGTGCTTTTGAACATTGATCACTTCAAGAGTCCATTCAGTGTGACTGAAGATTTATTTTGCAGCTCTTAGATCTAAGAGATTAGGTGTTCATGCATGAAAACGTATCTGACAAAAGCCTATATTGAGTGGCTTGATGGTAAATCTCATTTATGGTCTGACTAGGTTAGTATTTCTCAGTTTGTGGGCTGACATTTATCTGCATCACAACACCCTGCTATTTCCAGGGCACCACTTCAGATTTTAGGAATCTGGACCTCAGAAGATGGGTTCTGGCATCTGCATGAATAAATAGATCCCCAGTAGGATTATTTGCATTATAACATGTAAAACTCCCTGGTCTAAGGAAAGGAAGCTCGATATATTCTCTCCTATTTAGCAAGATGTCTTGTTCCCAGCAGTACTTCTGGCGACCAGAAGCTTCCTTTTAAGCTTGTGATCACTGGTCCTTGGCTGGTCTGAATTTTTTTTCCACTTTCTATAAATAAACAATTCTTTTTCTACTACTTTGAAATATGAATGTTTTGTAATATTTATAGGAGAATACCTGGGACCACATTTAAACTGTTAAAAATAACTTTTTTCACAAAAAAATTGCCTTGATTGTTATACATGGAGATAGAAAGTGGCTGAGGAGCCTTTAGAACAAACGCCTCCAAACCCAGTCTGGCCATCTAGTGTCTCAGGCTCTTCACCACAAAAATATGAGCACTGGACCAGATCATGTCTATGGTCTTTTGTAGTTCTGACCTTCCAGTGAGCAGTAAGTCCAAGTTACTTCTATATTTTAAAATAATAAAACTACATTTCTTTTGAAACTCTGATCGAATTTGAACTTTAATCAATAACAAATTAATGAGGTTTTATTTCGGAGTATGTTCATTAACATCAAGTCAATGGAGACAACCTCCGAATGGAGTTATAATACAAGAAGTAAAATGTCCTTCATCCATTTAAGAATCCTAGAACAATTTACAAACTCTAATTCTTATTTTTCAAACATGATTCCCTTTCTAATGCCTATTGTCTTTTCTTTGCTCTCTGTATTTTATTGTTCCTTCCGTTTCTTTTTCCTTCCTTATTTCTACTACAATTAAGTTAAAGCAATTGTGTATGAAGAGGCGTCTACCTTACCTTCTGTGTGCTTATTATGATCACCACATTTTGAATTATTACCTAATAAATTACTTCTTTGGCCTTCTTATCACTTTTTTTGGAGTGAAAAATCTCAGGGAGACCTTTAATAGGCATTTCGCCTAAAATTAAAAATATATAAACTACTGTTCGCTGTGTACATAGTACTTGTGAGCCTTTAGTATAGGGACTCACAGACAGCTCAGGAAATTCAGGTCATACATGTGAGGGTGGTCAGCCCAGTGGAGCAGCAGGGAAAGTCCCAGGACACAAAAAGAAATTGCTTAGTGTATCAGGAAAATATTTGGGTTTTAAATTTATTATTAAATGTGAATGGTAAACAACACGTACTATGAAACTCTTAAAGTTTTTTCAGAAATGTAACCTATCAGCTTAAAAAATGCAACAAGAAATAGCTTTTTCTGTCCTTGTATCTCTGTACTAGAACAAATATAGGATAGGCAAAGATAAAATATAAAAGTCAGCTTTATTTGGATTTATTGATAACTGGAATTCACTGCCACAACTGTCTCCTCATGAGACTCCAGAGTGGTATGGAAGGCAGGGAATTGAGAAAGATGCGGCCAGTAGAGAAGAGGTTGCCTGTTAACATTTTATTGGCTGACAAATTCAGCCAGCAGTGACGGCAGCACAAAGTTGGGTTCGCTTCCAGCTCTCTAATGGATTAGAGATTTGAAAATTTTATACAATGAGATCTTATTTCCATAGGTCTCTGAAAATTAAAAAAAAAAAAAAAAAAACAACAACAACAATCCTAAAGAAATGTCAGAATGAGTTGGCATCTTCTCTCATTTGTAAATCCGTTATGGGTCGATTTCCTCATGGCAGTTTTTACCACTCTATGGATCTCTCCCCTAACTCCTTGAAGACTTTTACTGGTGGCTCACTGTCATTTTCTCCAATGTCCTCTTGTAATTCCTGGCAATTCAATATCCACATAAATGATCTTCCTAGTATCCTGGCATCTCTATTCCTTTATCTCCTTGCCTGAATGACTCCATCAGTCATATTGTCATTACCAATAACTGTAAGTCTGTCATCGTTTCAACTTCAAACATGTCATTCTCTGATCACTGCATCCTCTCTTTCCAGCTCACTACCTTGGGTAGTGAGGAATCCCTACCGCCTACTCCACTGAGGCCTGAGGCCTTCCTAGTACATTTCCTTTGTCTCTCCTTTCTTCATGTATTTACTTACTTTGTTAGATGGTTGAATTTCATGATCAGTCATTATAATCACCATTCTGGTCTTATTAATCATAAAAGGATTAAATCCAACCATAGGTCTCCTCTCTATCTGCACTCTTGTCATTGAATATGAATAAAGAAAAGCACACAGCCGTGAAACTAGTCTCACCTATCATGATTACATACCTCAGGTAAGCTCTTAATTCTGACCAGCAATGATACTATACTTCCCCAGTACTATTCATTCTTCCATTTTCCAAGATGGCTATTTTATACTCTTCACACTTTCAGCATGTTCTCAGTATTGGTTGATGATGTTCTTCCTTAGTTCACTGAAAAAAAAAAAAAAAATAGAAGCTATCAAAGAGAGCTTCACTGACCTAGCACCACCTCCCAAATTTGTTCCCAATAATGAGCTGTTCATGTTCTTAAATAGTGCTAAACTCTGTGCTTGTATCTCAATTCCCATCTGCTTCAGTAATTCTCAGTTTTCCCCAGTCTACTGGATCATTCCTGTCAACATGCAAAAAAGCTGCTACTTTCCCCCCAACTTTAAAAGTTTTTATTTCACTCCTCCTTTGCTTCCAGCTGGCCCTATTCATCTCCATTTACTTTACCTCAAATTCCCTTCAGAGTTGTCTATGTTTTTCTAATTTTTCTCTTCCCCTTCTCTCTTGGACATACCCCAGCTGTGAGTTCCCCTTCCCCACTTCCCGCCTCCCCCCCCCCACGCCCTGCCACCTCTACTCCACTGGAATTGCTCTTACCAAAGTCAGCACAATGCCCATGTTGTTAAATCCAGTGACCAGTTCATGGCCCCTACTTTATTGACTGCTCAGCAGCGTATGACACCATCATCACACTGTTCCCCTTAAAATACTTCCCCCCTCTGTTTATAGAACACCTTGCTCACCTAGGTTTTCCCTGAAGTCATCATGGGCCCTTCTTGCTGGGGTTTTCTCATCTCCCCATTGTGCTCAGTGTTTCAGACTCAATCCTTGAATATTCTGTTTGCACTCACCCTTTAGGTACTCTTATCCAATCTCATAGTACTAACACCATCCTTAACACCATCTGTAGGCTTAACCCCCGACATGTGTATCTTTCTCTTGTAATTCTTCCCTTACTTACTTGTGTCTTATTGACTTTGCTTTTTCAATCATCACAATAGGAAAAAAAATTACACAGAGCTTACTGTGTTCCAGACACTCTTCTTAATATTTTATATGTATTAACTTATTCAATCCTTACAACACCCTTACGAGGTAGATGGTCTTATCCTCATTCTTCAGCCATGAAAACTGAAAGAGAGAGATTAACTGATTTATGCCAGGCCATACAAGCAGTAATGGTTCCAGAATCTATATTGTTATCCCCTATGACATGCTACACCTCCTCTTAAATTAGGCAGTTGAAAAGCATCCCTAAGATGGGGAGACATCATCCTTGTGAGGAATTTACCCAGGAGAGCCTAGCTGGTGGTTAGCCTTAAACACCACCAGTTGTGGGTTAAAATGTATGAAAGCTTTTTCCTGACTCTTTTCCTCCCCTCTGCTTCAATTATGACTACACTCTAGGCTTCAGGAGAGAGAGAAAATGTGACAAAATCAAGAAAAACTAAGACTAAACCCCCGGTGCCCCTTCCACACACACACACACACACACACAGTCACTATATACTTCCCACCTACAGCAAGCCAAATTGAGATGGAGAGGGTTGCTGGAGCAGGAGAAACCCCAATTTTAGTGAAGTTCAGAGCTATTTTCAAACATAGACATTGACATGTTAATTTTGACCTGAGAATATTTTTATGACTGAGATTACTAAAGGGGTTACCATTGCGAAGAGTACTCAAGTAAATTATGGATGCTTCACAAGATGTCAGTCAAAGACAAATGAAGAGTTGGTAGTACAGAGACAAGAGAAGGGGAGTGGGGAAAATGAAAGTGGTTCTTTTCTTTTGTTATCTATGAGCCCTGCTTTTTCAGCACATTGGTCCTATACTCTGCCATGCAAATAGGGAAGAGTATCTCTTTATGAAAATTATTTCAAATTTATGGGATACAATCTATAAACTGAATGCAGAATACACCAAAGATAACCTCATTTTCCAACTGTTCAGTATTTTACTCCCATTTTAAAGACTATACAACTGAAATAAAATTATACAAAGTTTTCTAATACAGAATAGCCATCCCAAGACTTATGAAAGATGGCATGATGTGATTATTTGTTTGTTTATTTGATTTTAAAAATTAAAAAATCACTTTATATACCACCTTCCATAGCTAGCAGTGTGGGAAAGGTGAATAGGTCTAAAGTTACTTTCTTGTCTGTTTCAGCACTTTTGAAAGGCACGAAAGGAAATAAGACCAATCCAGAAATTTATTATTTCTTTCCAATTTTTCCTTTTCCCATATGAGCATAGCCTGGAAGTGCACAGACGCATTAGGGAATGATTCCACTGTGTGGGAGAGACATCTGCAGACTACGCCATGGACCACCAGACTTGGAGTGAGAAAGCAGTATGTGGGGGCGGAGGCGGCAGACAATAAAAGAAAAACTGGGAGCTGGTTGGGCCCAAACATTCAACTGAATTGCCTAACCTTCAGGTTACCTTTTGTGTTATATAAGACGTCTAAGAGCAATAACATTCATAGAAGAAACTTTTTTTTGGGGGGTGGTGAAATAGAATTCATAGCTCACCCTTGAAAAAAAATTTTTTTCTGCAAGTATGGAAAATGTTAGCATTCTGCTTTAGGCATCACCCTCTGGAGAGCCTAAGCTGGGTGGTTTTCACGGGCTTCTCCCTCCTCATCCTTTGCAGCCATTTGTTAAGGTGGCTGTGCAAAAGCCCAGGAGCTACAGGCCTCTGCTGAAACCAGAGGGAAGCACAATGAAGACAGATGAATTCTGAGTAAGTTTGTTGTAAAACATCAGGCGCAAAAAGGGCTCTGGAAATGCAAATGATTATCATTAGAAAGTAATATGCGACTACTGAAGAAACATTTGAAAGAATAATGTGGTTTCGCAAAACAGTCCTGCAGTCTGCATTCAATCAAAACTGACCAAAAATGCTTGCAATGGTTCTTTGTACAGTCGGGAGCCAAGTGCTTTCTGGAACTCATGAAGCAAGTTTTACCAAGTGGCACATTACCAACAGAATATTAGTGAAACGATAACCAGCCTTAGAGTTGACTTTTCCAATAAAAGGGAGACTCTCCAACTGTAATGGCCAAGGTATTGAGAGTGACAAGAATATTGATATACCTGTAAATGCTCACAGATGAGTTTTATGCATTGGTTTGTTTTAGACCACAGCACTTGTGACTGGACATCTTGCCCACCAAATAGCTTACGCATGGGGAAAATTAAAATTCAGTATATAGAGTTTTGAAAATCATATGGGACAGGGCTATACTTAGAAGACTGGATTGGAAGTACACACACCACAAACTGTTGGAACCTGCTTAATTAATTTTGATTCTCAGCCAGTTTAATAAGTCTCTTAAGTGCAATGTTATTGAAATTCTATTAATCTTATTCTCATAGAAAACAAGACCATGTATTCTTTCTAGTGTGCGGTTTTCGCTATTCACCTTTGGTTCAGAGCCTAAGGAAGGGAGCAAGCCTTTTGGGCTCTAATCTTGAAAAAGCAATTTCTAGCCCTGGCTATGATTAAATCTCAGACAAATCACCTGCCTTCACCCCTCCAGGTCCACACCTGGCCTACATGAAAAGGGCAGCCTCCTTGGGATGCAGACTGGCAGTCATAAGGCAGAAGCCCTGCTGTCTTTCATGAAAGAAATGCTTATCCTGGGGCCATATATCATATATAGCCAAAGTGCATGGTTTAGGAGATGTCAAGCACACTCAGAAATCCTAGGCCTCATTCATTCACCTACCAGAAACAGACATATATTCACTGGTACTTTTTTTCCAACAAAATATCATCAAGTTACAACAGTTGAGACCCAGTGTGCCTACTGCCATAAACTCGACCAAAACACTGAAAGACCATAGATTTTCTAATTTAAATATATCATGCCTTTATTTATTTATTTTTGTATTTATTTTTGTATTTATTTTTCTAAGAGAGAGTCTGATAAAATTAGTTAAAATCAATACTCAACCAAAATGGTGCATTGAAGAATCATTGTAAATATGGTGATGAACTCTTTGAAGGTGTAAAACAGGTTGTATTACAATATGAATGTAAAAGACTTTCATGAATTTAATCTTACAGAAGGATTTTCTCTTCTATATTCCAGAGAAAGCTTAAAAGAATAGATTTTATTTTATTATATAATGCCAGTACTGCACGTATAAAATGCAGTCACACATGAAACAATTTATTTGTAGCTCTCATGATTCCCTTAATCTTTGCTTCCTCCCTTCATTCCTATCGTGCCTCCTCTTTTTTTCTTTCTTTCCTTTTTTTCTGAAGAAAGATGTAATAATTCAAATGAACATGTACTAAAACTAAATAAAGCAAATTGAAACAAAACCACTACCATCAAAAAACAGATATCCAAAAGCCAGATTAAGTATAAAATAATTGTCAAAATATTCAGATTGGTGGTTATGAGATTAAAGACTATTTCCCCAGCAAGTGTTATTTTTAACAGTGTTTTTAATTTATTAAAACATGGTTTATGCCTAATTAAAATGTGCTTTACAACAATAATCACATTATAGAAAACTACTTGCAAAGGGGACAGTTATCTAATTTTATCAGTTTAATAGACTAAAATTATTAAAATCTCAATGTTGTCTCCGTTGAACCCCTCATGCCATTAAAGAGAATTGGATTTATACAGTTCTTCATTTGAATACAATTACTTGAGGCTGAAAGGCTTAATTCACTCTAATGTGACCGCAATTTGGCCCCCAAATGTCTCATAGAGGCTACAGATTAGCAATTTCCTGGCTAGTGGATTAACTCATTGGATTTTCACATTGTTCGTAGTAACAGCTATTATCTCCTTTTTTTCAAATTGAGGAGAGTGAGTCTTCAAGAGCAAGCAACTTGCTAAAAGTAGTTAAACAGGAGAATCTGAAGGACAACTACGAGTGTTCAAATGTAAAATCTCATGTTTCTCATCTCTCACTGAACAAGGAGTAAGCCAGGAATAAAATCTAGACAAATAAATGTATTTAAGTCAGGATGGTGTTGATAAAGTAGCCAGCTTTTTCAAGAAAAGTGATTCATCTAAAGCGAGAAATTAACATTTTACATATTGGAAATTAAAACATCATAATTTCCTGACAGGTGATTAAAAAATATGAGCGCTTGCCAACTTCAAACACCTGGTCTGCTGTTCTCTTTCACCTGCAGAATAGACGGGCACTATGAAATGCATTCACTTGGATCTTGTTCCAACTCTGTGGGTTTTGGATATGAGAAATTTTATTTTCTCTGAAGTCAGGAAGGAACACAGGAAATATGTAAAGAGGAGAGAATACTCATCTAAAGGCAGGACCCTCCTCTACTGCTAATATATGCCATCGTGGAAAAAAAAATTAAAAATATATTTAAACTAAAGAAATACATTATCCAATATGTATTATCTTTATTCTGGTAAAACATACATAACATATATTGGCCATTTTAAGCATTTTAAGTGTGTCATTTAGTAGCATTACACTGTTGCTACATTCACACTGTTGTGTAACTATCACCACCATCCATCTCCAGAACTTTTCATCCAAAACCAAAACTATGTACTCGTTAAACACCAACTTTCCATTCCTCCCCTCCCTCCAGTCCTTGCAAATTTACCATTCTACTTTCTGTAGATTTCTGATTTTGAGTACCCTAGATATCTCATATAAGTGGAGTCATACCATATCACCATTTTGATGGGCTTATTACATTTAGCATGTTTTCAAAATTCATCCATGATGTAGCATTTTTTAAAATTTCATACTTTTAAAGCTGAATATTCCATTCTATATAAGTATCATATTTTGTTTATCCTCTCATCCACTGATGGACATTTGCTATGCTTCTACTTTTGGTCAGTATGAAAGTGCTACTGTGGATATGGGTGTACAATGGATGTTTCTATCTATAATTATAATTTTTTTCTTTTTTTTTAATATATGAAATGTATTGTCAAATTGGTTTCCATACAACACCCAGGGCTCATCCAAAAAGATGCCCTCTTTGATATCCATCACCTACCCTCCCCTCCCTCCCACATCCCATCAACCCTCAGTTTGTTATCAGTTTTTAACAGTCTCTTAACTTTGGCTCTCTCCCACTGTAACCTCTTTTTTTTTTTCCTTCCCCTCCCCCATGGGTTCCTGTTAAGTTTCTCAGGATCCACATAAGAGTGAAAGCATATGGTATCTGTCTTTCTCTGTATGGCTTATTTCACTTAGCATCACACTCTCCAGTTCCATCCACATTGCTACAAAGGGCCATATTTCATTCTTTCTCATTGCTACGTAGTATTCCATTGTGTATACAAACCACAATTTCTTTATCCATTCATCAGTTGATGGACATTTAGGCTCTTTCCACAATTTGGCTATTGTTGAGAGTGCTGCTATAAACATTGGGGTACAAGTGCCCCTATGCATCAGTACTCCTGTATCCCTTGGGTAAATTCCTAGCAGTGCTACTGCTGGGACATACGGTAGGTCTATTTTTAATTTTTTGAGGAACCTCCACACTGTTTTCCAGAGCGGCTGCACCAGTTTGCATTCCCACCAACAGTGCAAGAGGGTTCCCGTTTCTCCATATCCTCTCCAGCATCTGTACTCTCCTGATTTGTTCATTTTGGCCACTCTGACTGGCGTGAGATGATAACTGAGTGCGGTTTCGATTTGTATTTCCCTGATGAGGAGCGATGTTGAGCATTGTTTCATGTGCCTGTTGGCCATCTGGATGTCTTCTTTAGAGAAGTGTCTATTCATGTTTTCTGCCCATTTCTTCACTGGGTTATTTGTTTTTCGGGTGTGGAGTTTGGTGAGATCTTTATAGATTTTGGATACTAGCCCTTTGTCTGATATGTCATTTGCAAATATCTTTTCCCATTCCGTTGGTTGATGAATTCATGTATCAGTTCTAGCAGACTTTTGGTGGAGTCTATTGGATTTTCCATGTATAATATCATGTCATCTGCAAAAAGTGAAAGCTTGACTCATCTTTGCCAATTTTGATGCCTTTGATTTCCTTTTGTTGTCTGATTGCTGATGCTAGAACTTCCAACACTATGTTAAACAACAGTGGTGACAGTGGACATCCCTTTCATGGTCCTGATATCAGGGGGGAAAGCTCTCAGTTTTTTCCCATAGAGGACGATATTAGCTGTGGGCGTTTCATAAATGGCTTTTATGATGTTTAAGTATGTTCCTTCTATCCTGACTTTCTCAAGGGTTTTTATTTAGAAAGGATGCTGAATTTGTCAGATGCTTTTTCTGCCTCGATTGACAGGATCATATGGTTCTTATCTTTTCTTTTATTAGTGTGATGCATCACGTTGATTGATTTGCGAATGTTGAACCAGCCCTGTAGCCCAGGAATGAATCCCACTTGATCATGGTGAATAATTCTTTCTATATGCTGTTGAATTCAATTTGCTAGTATCTTATTGAGAATTTTTGCATCCATATTCATCAGGGATATTGGCCTGTAGTTCTCTTTTTTTACTGGGTCTCTGTCTGGCTTAGGAATCAATGTAATGCTGGCTTCATAGAATGAGTCTGGAAGTTTTCCTTCCCTTTCTATTTTTTGGAATAGTTTGAGAAGGATAGGTATTATCTCTGCTTTAAATGTCTGGTAGAATTCCCCAGGGAAGCCATCTGGTCCTGGACTCTTATTTGTTGGGAGACTTTTGATAACCAATTCAATTTCTTCACTGGTTATGGGTCTGTTCAAGCTTTCTATTTCCTCCTGTTTGAGTTTTGGATGTGTGAGGGTGTTTAGGAATTTGTCCATTACTTCCAGGTTGTCCAGTTTGTTGGCATATAATTTTTCATAGTATTCCCTGATAATTGCTTGTATCTCTGAGGGATTGGTTGTAATAATTCCATTTTCATTCATGATTTTATCTATTTGGGTCATCTCCCTTTTCTTTTTGAGAAGCCTGGCTAGAGGTTTATCAATTTTGTTTATTTTTTCAAAAAACCAACTCTTGGTTTCATTGATCTGCTCTACAGGTTTTTTTAGATTCTGATCTTTATTATTTCTCTTCTTCTGCTGGGTTTGGGGTGTCTTTGCTGCTCTGCTTCCAGTTCCTTTAGGTGTGCTGTTAGATTTTAGGTTTGGGATTTTTCTTGTTTCTTGAGATAGGCCTGGTTTGCAATGTATTTTCCTCTCAGGACTGCCTTTGCTGCATCCCAAAGCGTTTGGATTGTTGTATTTTCATTTTCGTTTGTTTCCATATATTTTTTAATTTCTTCTCTAATTGCCTGGTTGACCCATTCATTCTTTAGTAGGGTGTTCTTTAACCTCCATGCTTTTGGAGGTTTTCCAGACTTTTTCCTGTGGTGGATTTCAAGCTTCATAGCATTGTGGTCTGAAAGTACGCATGGTATGATCTCAATTCTTGTATACTTATGAAGGGCTGTTTTGTGGCCCAGTATGTGATCTATCTTGGAGAATGTTCCATGTGAACTCGAGAAGAAAGTATATTCTGTTGCTTTGGGATGCAGAGTTCTAAATATATCTGTCAAGTCCATCTGATCCAATGTTTCATTCAGGGCCCTTGTTTCTTTATTGGTCCTGTGTCTAGATGATCTATCCATTGTTGTAAGTGCAGTATTAAAGTCCCCTGCAATTACCACATTCTTATCAATAAGTTTGCTTATGTTTGTGAGTCATTGTTTTATATAATTGGGGGCTCCCGTATTCGGGGCATAGACATTTATATTTGTTAGTTCTTCTTGATGGATAGACCCTGTAATTATTATATAATGCCCTTCTTCATCTCTTGTTACAACCTTTAATTTAAAGTCTAGTTTGTCTGATATAAGTATGGCTACTCCAGCTTTCTTTTGACTTCCAGTGGCATGATAAATAGTTCTCCATCCCCTCATTTTCAATCTGAAAGTGTCTTCAGGTCTAAAATGAGTCTCTTGTAGACAGCAAATAGATGGGTCTTGTTTTTTTATCCATTCTGATACCCTATGTCTTTTGGTTGGCGCATTTAGTCCATTTACATTCAGTGTTATTATAGAAAGATATGGGTAGAGTCATTGTGATGTCTGTAGGTTTCATGCTTGTAGCGATGTCTCTGGTACTTTGTCTCACAGGATCCCCCTTAGGATCTCTTATAGGGCTGGTTTAGTGGTGATGAATTATTTCAGTTTTTGTTCATTTGGGAAGACCTTTATCTCTCCTTCTATTCTAAATGACAGACTTGCTGGATAGAGGATTCTCGGCTGCATATTTTTCTGTTCATCACATTGAAGATTTCCTGCCATTCCTTTCTGGCCTACCAAGTTTCAGTAGAGAGATCTGTCACTAGTCTTATCGGTCTCCCTTTATATGTTAGAGCACGGTTATCCCTAGATGCTTTCAGAATTTTCTCTTTATCCTTGTATTTTGCCAGTTTCACTATGATATGTCATGCTGAAGATCGATTGAAGATACGTCTAAAGGGAGTTCTCTGTGCCTCTTGGATTTCAATGCCTTTTTCCTTCCCCAGGTCAGGGAAGTTCTCAGCTATTATTTCTTCAGGTACACCTTCAGCACCTTTCCCTCTCTCTTCCTCCTCTGGAATACCAGTTATACGTAGATTATTTCTCTTTAGTGCATCACTTAGTTCTCTAATTTTCCCCTCATACTCCTGGATTTTTTTATCTCTCTTTTTCTCAGCTTCTTCTTTTTCCATAATTTTATCTTCTAGTTCACCTATTCTCTCCTCTGCCTCTTCAATCCGAGCTGTGGTCATCTTCATTTTATTTTGCAGCTCATTAATAGCATTTTTTAGCTCCTTCTGGCTGTTCCTTAGTCCCTTGATCTCTGTAGCAATAGATTCTCTGCTGTCCTTTATACTGTTTTCAAGCCCAGCGATTAATTTTATGACTATTATTCTAAATTCACTTTCTGTTATATTGTTTAAATCGTTTTTGAGCAGTTTGTTAGCTGTCGTTATTTCCTGCAGGTTTTTTTGAGGGGAATACTTCCATTTTGTCATTTTGGATAGTCCCTGGAGTGGTGTGGAACTGCAGGGCACTTCCCTGTGCTGTCTTGAATAACTTGTGTTGGTGGGTGGGGCTGCAGTCAGACCCGATGTCTGACCCCAGCCCACCACTGGGGCCACAGTCAAACTGGTGTGTGCCTTGTCTTCCCCTCTCCTAGGGGCAGGATTCACTGTGGGGTGGCGTGGCCCGTGTGGGCTACTTGCACACTGCCAGGCTTGTGGTGCTGGGGATCTGGTGTATTAGCTGGGGTGGATCGGCAAGGTACACAGGGGCGGGACTATAATAAGTTTTAACTACAACACCCTCAGGAGCTTTGGAAATCCCTGGGTTCTACATCATTCACTATTAACAAAGTTTTTTATTTACTTTCTTAGGAGCTACATGTACTTGAACTAAATAAAGTGAATCAGAACAAAACCATCAGAAAACAGATATGCAAATACCTGTAATTTCATTTTATAATGAGTATTAAAATAAAAGAAAAAATAAGGATTCTATTCCAATTTAACACAATATAATGAACCTACAGGTCTATCCCCGCCGCCACCAACCTAAAATTTATTGCATCAGAAGTAATGGAAAGGCACCTGGGTGGCTCAGTTGGTTAAATGTCCGACTTCAGCTCAGGTCATGATCTCATGGTTCTTGGGTTCAAGACCCGCATCAGACTCTGTACTGACAGCTCAGAGCCTGGAGCTTGCTTCAGATTCTGTGTCTTCCTCTTTCTCTACCCCACCCTTATCCACACCCTGTCTCTCTCTGTCTCCCAAAAATGAATAAAAATGTTAAAAAAAAAAAGAAGTAATGGAATACAGTATGTATCAATATAGAGAATGGGCTGGAGGGATTAGAAAGTTAGAAAGCCAATTCATGGATGAGTAATGACTGGTAAAATAGTACAACTTAGGGCCCAGTGAAGAATATGAGGAGAGGAAGATCTAGCTAAGGGAGAGGTGGGTTTGTCTCTGAAGAATTTCAAAAGATAGAAGTGGAAAGTAGGAATGAAATAAAGGAATTGACATAAGAATTCATTGAAATTTTATGTTGAAGACTTGTCTGCAGTTTGCATGAAATGCCAAGAGCCAGGTGATACCATTACTGAAAGGAAAAGATGAAAATTTTTCTCTAATAAACTTTGAATAATTCAGGAGTTGGTACCCAGGCCAAAACCTCTTTCCTTTTAGTATTTAATGGTTTCAAAATGTAATACAAGACTCCTTTCTTGTTCCCCTGAAAGCTAAGAATGAGAGTCAATAATTTCTACTTGTGTACAAAGTACATACAGTCATTTTTACTACAGCCTCTTTCTCACATGAGAAGAGGCACCAAGAAGCACCAGATGTTGGAGGAAAATCAGGAAATCAAAAAAGAAACAACTTGTAAAAACAGGAACAATAACAACAACAACAACAACAACAGCAACAGCAATAACAACAATAATCTGTAATCAAACACATCACTGTGAAATTACCAGGCGCTGAAGGATGAAGTGTTTTTAGAAAGACAGGTCATGTAGGAAAGGAGTTTCAGACTTTTTCATAGCAATACTCTGGTGGAAGGTGGGTCTCTCTTTATACCTTCAAAGGTCTGAATAAAAGCAAAGTTTAACCTAAAGTTTTAAATTGGCCAAACCATCACTGAAGTGAGCACACAGAATAAAGGCTTTTAAACCTCACAGTGACTCAGAAAAGCTTTGCTAGGAAAATTTCTCTCTTAGAGAGTTCTTTTTTTTGAGGAAGCACTCTGACAAAACAAGAAATAAACAAAGAAAGAAAATGGTGATCCAGGAAATAGTTTCAGCTCTTCCAAGAAGGTAGTGAGAGGATGTCCCACAATGAAGCTAACAGCCATGAGAAGATTGGAACAGGGAAGAGGTCTGCTGAGTAGGAAGTTGGGGGGAATGGAAGACATAAAGCTGATAATATGGTTAAGAACTGGAGAATAACTGAGAACTTCGGGGCATATAAAAATGAAAAATAATTTTAATTTGTGTCCCAAATATTTGCTATTCAGAGACATAGGAGTGGATACTGGACCCAAAACAGGAGGAAGTGTCATAATATAGTTAAAAAGCCTTTAGAGGCTGGGGGGTACCTGAGTGGCTCGGTTAAGTCTCTGACTCTTGATTTCAGCTCAGGTCATGATTTCACAGTCATGAGTTTGAGTCCCCTGCAGAGCCTGCTTAGGATTCTCTATCTCTGTCCCTCCCCGCACCCCACTCCACCCCTTGTGGTTGCTCTCTGTCTCTCAGAATAAATAAATAAGCATTAAAAATGTCTTTATGGGGTTTTACTTCTAAGAATGGTTCTTAGAAATAGTGGACAATATAACCATGGGTGTTGAATAAAATTTGTATGCCATCATCTTTAAATTATAGAACTAGTGGTTCAGAAGACATGTAGGGAGGTGGAAAGGGATAAAGAAAAGTGGAGAGATTGGTGAAAGCTCTAATATCTTGTGTTTTACAGAGAGGGGTCAAGAGATGCTGTTAATGGAAAATGTATAAAAAACAGAGATTTAAGAAAGTCCTCTTGGGGCACCTGGGTGGCTCAGTCGGTTGAGCTTCCGGCTTCAGCTCAGGTCATGATATCACAGTCCGTGAGTTCAAGCCCCGCGTCAGGCTCTGTGCTGACAGCTCAGAGCCTGGAGCCTGCTTTGGAATCTGTGTCTCCCTCTCTCTCTCTGCCCCTCCCCTGTTCATGCTCTGTCTCTCTCTGTCTCAAAAGTAGATAAAAACATTAAAAAAATGTTTTTTAAAAGAAAGTCCTCTGAAACAGGGGGAAAGAGATGTAGCAGGGGATAGATGTGAGCCAATTACTAGAAAGTAAGTGTCTATTGATCATAAGAAATCAGTAGACAATGTCTATGTTTTGTGAACCAATAAAGGGTTGTAAAAAAAACATTTACATGTCAAGGTAACCATCAGTGGAATCAAAAAGCAGAATACAGAAAGATTTGCTTCAGAAGGGATAGAGCTGTTGTTGGGTTGGTAGGGGACTGTTTGTTTTTTCATGATTTTGTATTTTGCTTTTGTTATTATATAATACTTCTTACATTCTTTCACTTTGTTTTTTGTTTTGTTTTCAGAGAGAGGGAGAGAGAGGGAGAGAGAAAGAGCTTGAGCAGGGAAGTGGCAGAGGGAAAGGGAGAGAGAGAATTGTAAGCAGGCTCCATGCCAAGTGCAGAGCCTGACTCGGGGCTCACCGAGGAGCTCGATCTCATGACTGTGAGATCGCGACCGGAGCCGAAATCAAGAGTCAGACACTTAACTGACTGAGCTACTCAGGCACCCTACTCTTTGACTTTGTTTAAAAAACAACGTGAATATTTTTTATTATATAGAAGTACCAGTGTAGTTATATATAAATACCAGTGTATGTAAAGGAAAATAAATACCAGTGTAAAGAGATTTGTGCAAACTACAAATAACATCTTTTTTTTCTATTAACTCAGATATTATTTTTTTTATTTATTTTTTGACATGTTTCACATTCATAGACCTCCCTCATTAAAAGCAATACCCTTATGCCCATTAGCCTCTAAGATTTTGGAGGGAGTTAATGGATTCCATAAGTGCAAAAGTAACCTAGAGTCAACAAAAAATGGTTTAAAATCATTGTTTTTTTTACCCATCACATCTGCATTATCTCTTAGTGTTTATGAAGCACTTTATCAATACCTTTACAATAAATCTAACTTGCTAGGCAAGTATGCGATGTCCAGTTGTGAAAGATTAAATGACATGTCTAAGTCATATCGTTAACAAGTGACAAGTAATAAGAGCCCATATCTCTTTGACTCAGGCAAAAAGACAAACAAAAGTGCCTCTACATTTGTGTATGAATGCATAGCAGCCTGTAGATTCTGTCAGAAACCTGTCATTTAATACAAAAACTGTTCTCCTATTGTGCATTCTCTTGTTGCAGGAGAATATGAATAGCAACGTGTGCTCTCTACACTCCTATATTGTGCAAAGTGTCATTTCTGATCATAAGCAAGAAATGGTCTCTCACATGTTCAGTTCTAAAGCTGAAAAATTCACACATTTATATGCTTACGAGCAAAACTGAATCTGGGGCAGATGAGAAACTTGCGCTTGGTTTGTCTCTTCACCCATCTGTGTTTCAGTCCTTGTCCTCATGCAGGACAGCAAAGCCTGAAGGAACAAGACGATGGACTTCTTTTTGATGCTTCAGCCACAGAAAAAGGAAATGTAAATAATAGAATGTATGAGATTCTTTTTCCATTTCTCTCTTGATCCCTAAAGTAGATATAAATAATGTAGTAGGCAATTAGACAAAGGTAAATTTAGGTGACTATAATTTGATGAAAGAAAATGGCAGGCATGTCATGAATTTTTTTAGCCTTTTCTCTTGGTGTCATTACATCAGTTAGGACCCCAGGCATACTGACAGTATAGGATTAAATATAAATTTCAGGGGGAATCCTTCCTGTTTTTAACAAAATTCCAAATTCCCAATTCTCCCCAGCCTTGAATTCTGCATATTGTTGGATGAATTAAATTGAAAACCATGTTAACCACTATTTCTTCTACATATGATGATTTGTTTAAAGTTCTACAATAGTGACAATGGAATGGATGATAAGGAGTACTCATGTTATTATTACTTTAAAAATATATTGTGAATTTCAAAGATCAAAATGCCATAGGAACATAACTAAAGTCTTTTTTTTTAACATAAAGTCATTTATGAACTAACACTGGGAAATGGAAACTCAAGATGGAGGTTAGATTTTATAGAGAGAAGAGAAGGAATAATAGAGCCACAAAGAAATAAAGAAACTAGGGACTGTTTTGAAATCAGTCAAATATTTCCTTATTATTCCCTTCTACTTCAAGCACCATAATCCCTACATATACTTGTCATTGAATTTACCCCACCCAAAAATATAACTATTCTGTATTTAAAAACTACGGTCCTTTGTTGCACTGCTTAGACTGGCTATAGCAATTCTAAGTACATGAAGCTGGGAAGAGGGGGTAAGAATATTCTCCTTTGTGCTGCAAGACAGAGTAAACAACTATCTCTTTTCTTTTTTGATACTGACATCTATTGGAAAACAGGAGAATATGTGTATGTTGTTTTCTGAAATCAAATAAAACCAATTGAATTTAAGGCCCCAACTTAAATTAAAAATTGATTGTAAAATAGATTAATCATCTTAATGATACCATTCTCTAACTTCCCCCAAACACAATTATATGTGTTTTCAATCGCACAAACCTCTTTTAAACCAGTAGTTGTTATTGAAAATATAATTACATATCCTTTAATACTCATGCACTCTGCGTAATGTGCTCATGACTCAAACTAGTAATTGAACATAAGCTAGTGAAGGAAAAGAGTAAAGTTTAAGTTCAAATGTTCTCTATCAGGCTCTCTGAAGATTTTTCTTTCTACCATTATGAATTGATAACGCATAAAGAAAAGACAGTTATCTGAAATACTTTAATTGATTTAGTTTGTGGGCATCCCATATCCTTGAGAAATGATTTACCTAAGTTTTTACAAATCTGTTCAGCACTTTGGCAAAAATATGTATGCCAAAAAAGCATGTATGCTCACTGTGTAACTAGTACCTAAATCTCTCTTCAAATTAGATTGATCTACTTACTAGACCTACATGGAATGTTTCATGTCTAAAGGAACTCTCATGTATCTCCATGGAGTTACAAAACACAAAACCTGTTGGCTAAAACAGGCTATAAAATATACATTTTCTCTACATTGAGTTGGGTTGCAGACTTTGCCAAATATCCCATTATTTTTCTTTGAGCTTGTACCAATATAAAAAAAAAATCAAGAATGTGATGGGGAAAAGTACTTTTCTTAAAATTTAACTTCCAAAATATAAATTTTTGTTTTATAAAAATCATGAAGTATATGATTGTTGTGCAAATGCAAATAGTATATAGAGTAAAAAGTGATGATTCCTCTTTGCCCTCGTGTACAACTCTGTCCTCCTCCTAGGTAACATCTGTTAACTTTAAAAACCTTAAAAGATTTAAAAAGGAAGCAACAGTCCCTTCACTGCTACTATCGAGGAACACTTGCCCTCAATATGAACATCATTTCAGACTTCTCACATTTATAAAGACAGATACAGATAAGAAAGATAAAATATGGTCATACTCTTCACATTATTTCAAAGTTTTAAATGTGTTAACATGAACATGAAATTTACAGAATTAAAATAAATTGAAATAAAGCCAAAAGAGTCATTGAACTTTAAATAAAGGTTTCTTTACAGTAAAAAAAAAAAATTAATTTGTAAAGATAGATCCCATTAACCATGCCAGGATAAATAAGAAGATAATATAATATAAATATAAATAAAAACGTAACTTTTCCTTAAACTACATTTTCAAGTTCATACAGTGTCTATTGACTCTTTGCTGTGCAAGATAAAGAATTTTGTAAACTTAAACTCCCAACTCCCTTTCCAACACTTATCCCATTTTTTTAGCCTTATTAGTTGTACATGACCATGTTTCTATAATTGTAAGTACTACAATTTAGCTGTTTTACATTTATCTATTTTGTATTTAATTTATATATTTTTATTATGTTATATTCATATTTCTTTGCCCATCACATTCATAATTTCCTTTTGAATCTCAGAGTGATGATCTATAGGCCAGATATATAGCGTAATTTCAACTTGTGTTACAGGGAAGAGATATTACTCATATTGATGTAAGAAATCAATATGACTTTTAAAAATTTTAGAGTTATTACTATAAAAGACGAAGAGATGGAACATTTATGCCATAAAAAGAGATGACACTTTTGGTCTTCCTATAAAATGAGATATGCCAAGGGCACCTGGGTGGCTCAATGGGTTAAGCGTCTGATTCCTGATTTCGGCTCAGGTCAAGACCCCAGGGTTGTGGGATTGAGCCCTACCTCAATCTCTGCACTGAGTGTGGAGCCTTCTTAAGATTCTCTCTCTCGCTCCCTCTTCCCCTCTACCCCACTCACACACACACTCTCTCTCTCTCTCTCTCTCTCTCTCAAAATAAAATAAAATAAAATAAAATAAAATAAAATAAGAAAATGATACATGCCATGATTTTTCTTTAAAAAAAATCTATACAGGGGTATCCTCTCAGTGAGCTCCTTTGCATGCACTTGGACTTTCTGGAGACATACAAAGAATTTTATTCAATAGAACTAAGCTGAAAAAAATCAAAGTCAGTAAAAAAATAAATAAATAGCCAAAGAGAAGCTATAAAGAAATATTTAACCTCTTAAGCTGATGCAATGGGACATAATTATTTCAGAAGTCCTTGTCTTTGTGATTTGCACTCATCTAAGTTATGCATGTCTATCAATTGTGATGGTAAGATGTTCCAGATCTAAAATCTTTGCAAGATAGTGTTTGTATCTGAATGCAAAGGAGAGGAAGGCAACAGAGCACCAACCCTCTTTCCCAGTATGTCACTAATCTGTTCCACTGCACCCATTCTGGATTCTGGATAAGTATCATTCTTCTCTCCGGTTTGTGTGGGCAGTGAGATGCTTAGCTGGCTGAGCCCTCAAAGTACGCTCCTACCATACTGGGACAAGGAATTGTGGAATTTTCCTGGATCTCTCACACTTTAAAATAAAATGTGTCTAACAACCAATGAGACTTTTAGGATTGCAGCCTGTTAACAAATGTTGCTCTTCACTCCAAGTCAAATGTATGGTTTTCTTTAGGTCTTGATATTTCAGTCAATGAAAGCACAATCAGTATATTTACCTTATTTTTTCCAAGACCTAAGAATGTCTATTGCAGTCTGACTTCTGGCACTCTCTGTAGGACTATAAGTAACCAAGTACAGTGTTCAACCTGACCCCGAAATACTTCTGGAAAAAACTTGAATTAGAATGGCTTAACCAACGCATCCCTACCCACTGATATTCACTTAGTGAGATTTGCTTGACGTTTGGCATATATCTACTGTGTACAGCTCTGTACCTCTGTCAGATGTTGACAATCCTGTGCTCAAAGGGTAGCCACAGACACCTCCTACCTCCTCATTTCTGAGACTTGAATATCCTCAGGGCTACAATGGAGATTATAGTTTAGTTTAGGATTTCATAGCTACAAACAATTAACTAACAAATTTAATCTGCAACATCTGTGTCTCCAAGTCTTAATGTGGTAAATAGAACTCTCTGGTATGTCTTTGTGTTGGAACCAAAAAGAAGAGCACTCTTTACTGCCTTGTGAGATGTGTTATAAATTTGAGATCACCAGGCTTTCAATACTTGTTCCATATGTGGCCTCTTGTGCTTGGCCATAGAGATGATTACTTAGATATCTGGGTGTACCCCCATTTCTGAGATAGTGAATCTCTTCACTATTTCTGACATTCTTTAAATCCAATTCACAAATGTGGCATGACACTTTCCATGAATTTCTCAAGTTTCTTAATATTTATTTCAGGGTTTATAACAGAAAGCTTAAAAATTGACAAATCCCCCATGCAGAAGAATGCCAAAAAATTTATAATAGATATTCTGCCCTCAAAGAGATGGAGCGTAGCTCCCCACAACATAAATATAGGATAGTGACTTCCTTCCAAAGAGGGAAGGGGAAAAGAACACAAACACTACTTCATCAAGTGAACAAGGTCAACATCAACAATGATAAGTCAAGTTAATAGTATATACCCTTGATATGCTGTGATGATGGCACTTTGCCTGTGTGATCTTCCTCCAAAATCCCCAGTCTAACCATGAGGAAAAAAAAAAAGTTAGCCAAACCATACAGTGACATTATACAAAATACCTGACCAGTACTCTGCAAGACCATCAAGATCTTCAAAAACAAGGAAAGTCTAAGAAATTGTCATAGCCAAGAGCACATGACAGCTGCAGAAAATGTGATATCCTGGATGGGATCCTGAAACAGAAAAGCGACATAAGCTGAAAACTAAACAAAATAGCATGCAGTTAAGGGCTTTAGTTAATAATGATATATCATGTCTGACACCCATTTTGAGTTAATTTTTGTGTGTGTTATAAGATAGTGGTCCAATGTCATTCTTTTGTATGTGGCTGTCCAGTTTTTCAACACCATTTATTGAAGAGACTGTCCTTTCTCCATTGTATATTCTTGGCTCTTTTGTGATAAATTAAATTAATTGACTGCATTTGTAGGGCTTTCTATTTTGTTCCATTTATGTATATATCACACTGGTTTCTTAATTGTGATAAATATACCATACTAATATCACAAACTGGATATGGGGGGGGTATATGGAAAGACTTTACTTTTATGTACAACTTTTCTGTAAATCTGTAACTATTTAAAATATTTCAAATGTTAAAAAATAAAAAGAAACATTGTGCTTGGTATGTCTTTGTTAATATAAAATATGTTTACACCTATTTGTGTATATACCTAGCAAGATGTGTGGAATGACATTATAATATGCTAACCTTGGTTGTTCCTTGAGGGTGGGCTTTCTTTTGGTTTATTTGTATTTTTCCTGTATTAGTAATTCATTGCTTGTACAGTAAAATGATAAATGTAAAATCAACCTTCTGTCCCCTTGTAAGTAGCTCATTTTAGCTGTAAGCTAGAGAAATCTTATACAATACAGTCCTGTATTTTCTTTAAAAAGGAGATCCAGGGGCGCCTGGGTGGCGCAGTCGGTTAAGCGTTCGACTTCAGCCGGGTCACGATCTCGCGGTCCGTGAGTTCGAGCCCCGCTTCAGGCTCTGGGGCTGATGGCTCAGAGCCTGGAGCCTGTTTCAGATTCTGTGTCTCCCTCTCTCTCTGCCCCTCCCCCGTTCATGCCCTGTCTCTCTCTGTCCCAAAAATAAATAAACGTTGAAAAAAAAAATTAAAAAAAAAAATAAATAAATAAATAAAAAATAAATAAATAAAATAAAAAGGAGATCCAGAGATAAATTGGGTTCTCCTTATATATGCAAGAGAATGCTGGAAGTATTGCACTCTTTTGGCTCTGTGTCCTCAGCATGCCAACGGTGTTCTCAGGCTTGCTTCCCTCATGGCCATAAGATAGATGCCAGCATTAACTACTTGACAATATGCTTTGTTGCTCATATGCAGTGGAAGAGAGAAAAAACATCTCCTCCAACCTCGGAAAAAGATTTGAATCAACTCAGGTCACTGTGCCCACCCCTAACTAGTAGCCTTTGCCACAACATATTACTAATGCTCACTGTTTTAACCCATATTCCCTGAACCAGTCAATGTGAGGGGAGTTGGGAATCATGGTTAGGTCAAATCATGATCCATTTGGAACTGTTGAGGGTATCACTGTCTCCTGGATGCGTGGTTGCCCGGAGAGGACAAAACAGTCTATTACAGACTTCCTGCAGGAAAGTTTAAGTTTGCAAATGAGATACATCTGCCCAGGTCATTGACTCCCACTGGCTAAGTAAAGTGGTAAGAACAGACACCAACTATTCACAATCTACCTGCAATTGGGATCTTCAATAGCTTAGTCCTATCTACCTGATGGTATGATCCACCAATCTGGTAAATCCATGTCCATGAAAAAAAAAAATATATAAGGGGTGGAGCCAGAGGTCAGAAGTGCAGTTCTGACAGATGTCACTCATCACAAAAGAAAACATCACAAGTGCGCAAAGGAAGCTCCCACCTTAACACACTAGGCTTACATTTTAACCAATACTGGGGTCAGCAATAGATGGTAGCCTATGGGCCATTCCAGCCTCTTGTAATGTTTTTGTACAGCCCAGGATATAAGAATGGGCTTCAGTGTTTTAAATTATAGAAAAAAAAATTTAAATGAATAATATTTTATAACACATGAAAAATAAATGGAATGCAAATTTCAGTGTCCATAAAGTTTCATTGGCCACAGCTACACTCATTTATTTACAGCTTGTGTATGGCTACTTTTACATTACATGTTAGAAGAGTTGGGCAATTGTGACAAAGACCATCTGGCCAGCAGAGCAGGAAGTATTTACTTTGTGGCTCTTCACAGGAAAAGAGCCTGCCTCTGACCTGTAGTCAATCAGGGACTTTGCTACCTTCTTTAGTGGAGGTGATCAACAGTCTCTCCAGCCAGGTCTGTGCCCTCCTCCATGAGGCTTCTCTCCCAGTATCAACCACTGCTCTTCTGGTTATCCTCCTATAATCACTGACAAGCAGATGGACTTTGACCCTAACACAACTCCCCCAGGGGGGGTTCTAAATTAGGTCAGAAGAGTATATGTGTTAATCCAACTCCAAGACCACTGAAAGTGGTCTTTTTTCCCGTTGTCTAGTCCAAATAGTTTTCAACTATGTTGTTGCTTACAGCCTATCAGAATTTCTGCAGAGAGTGGCATTAAAACATAAGCACCCTTGGGGTGCCTGGGTGGCTCAGTTGGTTAAGTGTCCAACTTCAGATCAGGTCATGATCTCATGGTTCACGAGTTTGAGCCTTATGTCAGGCTCTGTGCTGACAGCTGAGAGTCTGGATCCTGCTTCGGATTCTGTGTGTCCCTCTCTCTCTGCCCCTCCCCTACTCACACTCTCTTTCTCTCTCAAAAATAAATAAACATTAAAAAAAAAGATATAAGCATCCTCTTACAAGATTGGAAATTGGCTTGAAGATATTCTCAATCCCTGGGTTTATTTTAGGTGCTTTTCTTTCACATCCAACATATTTAAAGCATTTTAATCCTCCTGTTGCTTTCGAGTCATAGGTTTCGAACACCCCAAAACTGAATTGAGTGTGGGCTCCATCTAGTGACAGAGCATGCATAGTCTCCTATGAGTATTTTCAGTCCTGTGTCAGAGGAACTGTTTCCACTGCCTCTTGCTATGAAAACACTTAGGCCTAAAAATAGTCTGTCTCCTTGAAAAAGATAATTCGTTTTAGGAAATTAACCAGTGAAGAGCCAAATGAAGACTACAAGGTGGCGGTGATACTAATGCCTGAGGACAAGCCCTGGAATCCAATGTTAACCCTCCGCCATTCCCTTCTTGCCTTTGTATGCATATTAACATTTGGGCAATATATGCTGACGAATCAGGTGATGTCCTAATTGAATTGAAGCTTAAGGCGTCGATAATTGCATTGCAGTTTAAAAACAGGAAAAATTGATCTAACCATCAATGTATAAAAGGCCTAAGGAGGCCCCTTTTTTAATTTTTTCTTTGCTTCTCTTAAATCCTTACTTCTGTTGTGCATGCTGATTATGGCCCTTGAGACCTGCTAGCATATGCTGACCATCTCCTCCCCCTGCAGTAGATATGCTGGGCGGAGTTTAAAGGTAAAGGCAAACCGCGCATATGCACCCTGAGGTTGCCAAAGCTAGCCAATAGCCTGTACCCTTACTGACACCAGTGCAGCTGGCATTGCTTGCTAATCCCCATGCAATGAGATCTGCAGTGAACGTCTCTGTCTCACATATGTATGTTTGCTGAGATATGTTTGGTGCCCACACCATTATTCAGACCTGTTTTGATTCAGTATGCTCCCTACATTTCTATAGAGACAGCCAGCTGCCTGTGGACAAGATCATCTTATGCTGCAATGAATGATGATGTCTACCTCTAAAATTTATTAAGATTTAGAACTGTTCCCCCAGGACACAGCATTTAAACATCAGTTATACTTACATTTCTGGAACATCTTGAAAAACTATAGGATTTGGAATTTTGAATGCCTGTTATCCTGTGAAAAAGTACATCGGTTCATGGTGCCAAAACATTGATAATGCATGGTAGATTTAAATTTCCTGCTTCGGTTGGCCTTAGAGAAGCTTCCACGGTGGTTGAAAAGTTCTCACAAAGTGATCTTAGCTGAGTAACTTTAGATAGCCATGAACTTTGAGTTTTTAGTCTGTTCTGAGAACCCAGTGAATGGCTATCATAATTGCTTTTAAAAGCCCTGTGATTTCTTTCTTCCCTTCTAAGTATTTAAGGTTGTAAAGGCCTTGTAAATACACACACTTTAAAGCATGTGGTTTTTTTTTTTAATTGTACCCTTCAAGACTGGGCAGCTTATGTAAAAAAGTAATGTAGTTAGTTTCTTTTGTCGGAATTTTCTTTTTAGCTCCTGCAGAATGTCAGTTGCAATACACCTACTATCTTCCTTGATAAATCTTTTGAATAAAACAAATCTGAAGGAAAATTTTTACTCCTTAATTTTTAATAGACATTATATTTAATAACTGGCTTTATTAATAGAGTAATGTTTTAGGACAACGTCTTATATGAGTTGTTCACCTTCAACACTGAATGTAACCAAGACTTATCAATCACTATTTCTAAATGGTGTTTTCCAGCTCTCCTGAGAATATTCTTTCGTATATTTCAGTGAGGGTGAAATAACTCTTTTTTTTTTTTTTTAATTTTTTTTTTCAACGTTTATTTATTTTTGGGATAGAGAGAGACAGAGCATGAACGGGGGAGGGGCAGAGAGAGAGGGAGACACAGAATCGGAAACAGGCTCCAGGCTCTGAGCCATCAGCCCAGAGCCCGACGCGGGGCTCGAACTCACGGACCGCGAGATGGTGACCTGGCTGAAGTCGGACGCTTAACCGACTGCGCCACCCAGGCGCCCCAACTCTTTTTTTTTAATGTTTTTTTATTCATTTTGGAAAGAGAGAGAGAGTACAACCTCGAAAGGGGCAGAGGGAGAGGGAGTCACAGAATCCAAAGCAGTTCCAGGCTTCGAGCTGTCAGCACAGAGCCCGACGCGGGCTTGAATCCACAGACTGTGAGATCATGACCAGGGCTGAAGTCAGATGCTTAACCAACCGAGCCACTCAGGTGTCCCTCTTTTTATTTATTAAATTATATTAGACATACAATATCCTATTAGTTTCAGGTATATATTGTAGAGATTTAATATTTTTGTACATGGCAAAATGATCCCCACAGTAAGTATAGTTACATCTGTCACCCTTGTCAATGTAAATATCTCTAATAAAAGGGAAACTACTACTTAATTTCCAAAGTTTCCCCTATGCCTGCTGTTTCTCAAAAATAATCAGCTCAAGATATTCCTATGCCAAAGACACATTTTTGGGGTGGCAAATACTGCTCCCCTTCACAGGAAAATGTCATTCTTTTTCTAGGATGAGGCATAGAAGCTGAGGTAATCAGTGACTTACTATGTCTCTAGTCACATGGTGAGCCACAACAAGGACATAACTCATTCAAAATTAAGTCCTTAATCTTGGTTTGTGAAGTTAGAGTGTATTCCAATACATTTCAGGAAATTTCTGGTTATTTGTATCTTTCTGTAAGAAATAACTTCAATAAGAATTAGGAGTAAAACATTACATAAACCAGGAATCAGTTCAACATTAATTCACACCGTGACATCTGTATATATGTAACTCCTCTCATAAAGGTTTTGTTGGCTTAAAGGGCTATAGTCACTTTGTGAGTATGTGTCAGGGAATGGGTTAAGGAGAGAGGTGAATAAGAAGGAGAAAATGTGGATTTCATGACCCACTTGTGTTGACTCTTTCCATCATTGGAGGAAATGCAAACTCCTTTGCAAGGACAAAGTATAAAATTTACAGAGAATATATATTAAAATGATGGAGTTTGAGGCAGTTCACCTCAGAGTGTGCCATTTTTGCATGTGGATTATTGCGAGCTGAAGGCAATCAGGGCCCAAGGGACTCAGAAGGAACTCTTTGCCTCCCCTTTAACTGCCTAAAGGATTAAAAAAATTTTTTAATTAAATTTGTAATTAAGTTTATTTATTTTGAGAGGGGGGAGGGACAGAGAGAGAGGGAGACAGAGAATCCCAAGCAGGCTCCACACTATCAGTGCAGAGCCCAATGTGGGGCTGGAACCCATAATCTGTGAGATCATGACCTGAACCAAAATCAGGAGCGCAATGCTTAACCAAGTGAGCTACCCAGGTGCCTCTAATTGCCTAAAATCATTTAGGTAGAGAGTCTGATTCAGGAAGAGAGCCACACCAGAGAGAAATTTCTATATCAGGGAGACATGGCAAACATTGATTCTTTCCATCTTCCTGTGGATTGTCTTCTTCCCCTTTGAAGTTCTAGATACTTCCCCCTTCTCCTTAGCTCAGGATGGCATATAAACCTCAATTGTCTGATTTTCAGAGAGCCTCTCCTGTCTTTGTGGGGCTCTCATCCATACCTAATTAAATTTGTTTTTCTCATGTTAATCTATCTTATGTCAGTTTAATTATTAGGCCAGCCAAAGAACCTAGAAGAGAAGAAGGAGAAAGTTTCCCTCGCCCAAAAAAAACCAACATTAGCATAATCATGAATGAGGAATGAAAGAATACTTCTGTCCCACAGAATTAAAGATCTCTAGGGCAACTTATGGCACTGTATTTTTCTTCACTTCTCCATTTTGGGAGTATGATGCAGAGCTCAAAGGGCATGTTATTTCATTCCTTCATATGAATATGCCATCTCTGTACATGCTTCTAGTGATGCTCCCAGATTCCCATGAGTAATTTTTTCTTCTTAATCATGAATTATAGTCACCATTGCATGTATATGTCAGACAAAATAGCTATTTCCTACAACTCTTCAAATTTGTAGACTTTGGGAAAGGTGTTTTTCTTCTTTGTATTTTTTTCTTCCTAAAAATCAAGAAAATGTTGGTAAATATCTTTCTTTTGTTGAGGAACAGCCTATTGTATAGCTTAAACACTTGCCCAAGAGATTGTAGAAATCCTTGCCATTACTGAGTGATGCATGCTTGATCACTTTGAAGAAAACTTTAGTTAAGCCTCAGTGTTTCCTATATATGAATTTGACTTCATCTACTCATATTTTTGTTCTGAAAAGCAGTAAAACATAGGAAACATAAAAATACGTTCAATTATGACCTTATATTGGGATAAGAACTTTTCTGGCTACACTTGCCCTCAACCAGTGCTGCAGAAAACAACTTGGAAGGAGAAAAAGTACTAACAAGAATACAAAAAAAAAAGAGGAAAATAACTGACGTTAATTGTACTAGCCCTTGGCCCACTGATATCCTAGACAGTTCTTACACTTTTTGACTGGTCAGGATAGGGACCACGTTGCCATGTTAAAAGCATTCTCAACTTCTTAAATCCTGTGACTGCCTACCTCTCCCTGTGAAGCTGAAAGTGCCATATACATTATTTCCCAGCCTCCCTTGCATGTAGGGCACAGCTATAGGTGCTATGCTCTGCCAAATTATGATTTGGGTGCTAGTGATGCAAAGAAACAAGAGCTATAGAATTCTCTCTGAAAGAGTGGTGGGCCTGCTTCGGATTCTGTGTCTCCCTCTCTCTCTGCCCCTCCCCCACTCATGCTCTGTCTCTCTCTCTCTCTCTCTCTGTCAAAAATAAATAAACATTTAAAAAAATTAAAAAAAAAAAAGAGTGGTGGGTGCAGGGAAGCAGTTCCTGAGATAGAGTGCTGACTGTATTGACATGGTTGTATTGACAACCATAAAACATCTATGGCAGCCATTTTCAGCTGTGGGGGGTAAAGCTTGTCGTCCCTGTGGGGGCAGGCAGTGTCCTCACTAGATCAGTTCTCCAGCATAATTCTGAGCATTATTCATTGCTATCTTTCTGACCTTAGTTTTTCATCCCTTCTCATGATGCTTTGTATCACTCAATATTCTGTGATAAATTCATTTTCTGTTTAATTTGGCCAGAGCTGATTTCTGTTACTTACAACTAAAAATACTGACTGACACAACAAGCAATTACCCTGCCTTATATAAGGAGAAATAACTTTGAAAGTCCATTCAAACCCTTTGGAATTACTTCCAAGTCAGAATACTAGAAGGATGATTACATTATGATGTGATGCCTTCAGAAAATTAGATGAAACCATTTGTATATTTAAACTTATCCCCCTCTGAACATTTAAAAAAATTTACTGAATAGATCACCACTTTTCACATCTCAGAAATAATCTGTTATTGAAAATGCTGTGCTCTTTTTTTTATTTTTATCTTTTTGAGATATTTTTATCTTTTTTATTTTGAGAGAGAGGGAACACAAGCTGGAGAGGGGCAAAGAGAGAAGGAGACAGGGAATCTGAAGCAGACTCTGTGCTGTCAGTACAGAGCCTAATGCGGGGCTCGAATTCACGAACCATGAGATCATGACCTGAGCTAAAGTTGGATGCTTAACCGACTGAGTCACCCAGGCACCCCAATGATATGTTCTTTCATGAATTGCATTATTTTCTTTTTGTATACCCCACAGCACCAAGTCCAATATTAAAAAAAAAAAACATTTTGTACCAAATCAACTTTTCATTATTAATTTATTATTGGATTGTTTTGGAAATGTGAGCAGGCAGCATGATCAGAAAATCACCATCATACCTGTGAACATGTAGTCTGTTATTCACACTTGTAAATGCCTCTCAATTTGGTATATTGGAATCATTAAATAGAAATAAAATAGAACATTTGCTATAAAATGGGTATTAAAATGTTTAAGAAATTTAGGTAACTTCTTTGGGGGCAGCACTGGCAATTGATAATGATGGGATAATGTCTTAGAGATATTTTGGCTTTCTATTGTAGAAGATGCTTAGAACAAGCTTATGGAAAAAGTGAGAGATCTATTTTGAGGGTACAAAAGTATCTTATGAAAGCTAAGAATAAAAAAAATACACTGGAGGGGCGCCTGGGTGGCTTAATCAGTTAAGTGTCAGACTCTTGATTTCAGCTCAGGTCACGATCTCATGGTTTGTGGGCTGGAGCCCTGTGTCAGTTTCTGTGCTGATAGCATGGAGCCTGCTGCAGATCCTCTGTGCACCCTCACCCTCTCTCTCTTCCCCTCCTCCACTTGCACTCTCTCTTTCTCAAAAATAAATAAACATTGGGGCGCCTGGGTGGCGCAGTCGGTTAAGCGTCCGACTTCAGCCAGGTCACGATCTCGCGGTCCGTGAGTTCGAGCCCCGCGTCGGGCTCTGGGCTGATGGCTCAGAGCCTGGAGCCTGTTTCTGATTCTGTGTCTCCCTCTCTCTCTGCCCCTCCCCCGTTCATGCTCTGTCTCTCTCTGTCCCAAAAATAAATAAACATTGAAAAAAAATTTAAAAAAAAATAAATAAACATTAAAAAAAAAAAAAGGACACTGGAGATTTATAATGCAAGTGAGGGAACTAGAGAATCCTGGTCGTCATTCTTTTGTCTCTCTCTCTCTCTCTCTCTAGCTCTCGCTCTCGCTCTTACTCTCTTTTCCTTTGGGACAATAGATCTTATTACAGCTATTCCTTTACATTTGTTACAATGTTATATCTCTAGTTCAGCTTTCCTTGTGTCTCTATACACGAGCTCCCCAGCTATGGAACTCTTATCTCCTCAGTACCAACTACCTACAGACACCTGGTGCAAAATATCTGCTGATCTCACTTTCCATTTTACTGGAGGGAATTTGGTCAAAATTGAATCAAATGTCTATCATAAGCAACTGTGGCACAGAGAGTGCAGTCCCATGCATGAACAGATTCCATGGACCCTTCCTCATGAGATCGTTGTTTTGGGGAATGTAAATGTCAGGAGGACAGTCACTGTGAAGTTGGGGTCTACGTCAAAGATTGTCTTCTACAGGTAATAAAAGCTTTTTCTCTTTGAGAAAAGTAAAAGACATTCCATTTTGTTCTATCAGTTGGTATTTTAAAATTTAAAATTTTTGAAGGCAAAATTACTCTTGTAATTCACAACGCTTATGAAATAAACATAGAAATTGCATTTAACATACAACTGTCAACTTGTGCTACACTTTTTTACTTTACTGACTTCGTTTACACTTTAATCTTCCATTCAGGAACATCTTGGGAAGTAGTGGTGCAGAGGAAGTCAGGGATCAATGTTTGCTTCGTTCAAATATTAGAAAAGTTTTATTGTCATTTCCCCAGGAATCAGGAAAACATCCAACTGTCCTCTGTCTCTATCATTTCAGGTTTCTATGAAAAATGTTCTTGATTTAAACATGCTAGATCAATGGGAAGTATGTTGTGATGTTGAAAATAGTCAATAAGCATTTATTACTCTAAAAATCAAAGAAAATGGGTCGCCTAGGTAGCTTCCTCGGTTAAGCGTCCGACTTCAGCTCAGGTCATGATCTTGCGGTTTGTGTGTTCGATCCCTGCGTCAGGCTCTGTGTGGACAGCTTGGAGCCTGGAGGCTGCTTCAGATTCTGTGTCTCCCTGTCTCTCGGCCTCTCCCCTGCTCATGCTGTGTCTCTCTTTGTCTCTCAATAATAAATAAATGTTAAAAAAAAAACATTAAAAAAGTCAAAGAATGTGTCTTAAAGTACATAATACTATTTTCAATACTTTTACCACCCTTATGAGATGGTTACCACATTCTAGGAGGAAAGCTGGCCTCAAGAACCAATGCATTGGGGCTGTTTTTAATGGACATGCTCTAGCAAGCCATCAACAGCTAAGCTTCTTAGAGCTCCAAAGTTCTCTGCATCATCCCACCAGAATAACCAATTAAATGACACTTAGACACACAGTCTCCTTTCCTGTATTGCTTTATTTTTATGTATTCTGAAAATTCTATGCAGTAAATCTGATTTATAGTGTACTTTGCAGTTTTTTTTTTTTTTTTCTGAGAAGTCACAAACTAACAAAGTAATGTAACTGTACCATGAAAAACTTACAGTTGGGGTAACGGAAAAATCTCTAAAAGCACTGCCCTGCCCTGCCCCCTTGTGTAGCATGTCAATATTCTATACCTGTTAGGACAGATGGAAAGTGACAGCTCTCAGATTGGTGTCCGGGACCATTTTTATACGTATTGTGCTTACTCCTTTACAGCTCTTTTGCTTCCTGTCTGGTTCCTGTTTTCCCCAGGAAAAGCAGAGATGGGATTTTTTTTTTTTTTTTTTAACCTGCATTCTAGCTGCAGATGAGCATAGGGAGAATGCACTAAACCTCTCTTCTTTTCAAATACTGGAAACGTGCCCTGGGAGCGTGTAGTGAGAAGAAACAGAAGAAGTAGAATCTCCACAGAAGAATGGAAAACAAAGCAATCAATCTCAAATGTTGCTCCTAGTCCTTCTTTAGACCTTAAACATTTTTTTCCAGAGTTCAACCTTTAGATATTTTGAAAAGTTTATTTCAGCCAAAGTCTTCAAACTTTGATATCTTAGTTTATCCCATTTCCTAGCTCCCACAAAAAATAACCAGAAATATATTTTAAAAATCTATCTCAAGATTTTTATTATCTCATTAAGTACAAAAAGTTGTTTTTGAGAGATAACTACTTTCATAGAAATACACGGGTGCCATTGGGAATCAGACCAACAGAGAAAATATAGTCAAGAAACTGTCTAATAATAGAGATAAGACATGCACATAGAAGTTATTAAGAGAATATAGTTTCGACAAAAAAAAAAGCAACATGCAATTCTGAATATTTGCCTTTGCTCAGCATTTTGTATTTATTGTCAGGGCCAAAAAAAAAAAAAATGCCTATTTACTTATATTCTTGACTTTTATCTGTAGTGTTTCTTCAGAGTCCACATTGATTAGAGCACCATTCTAAATGCTGAGATATATTATGCAATTTATTTCCCTCCAGGAAGGAGATTAAAATTTAATTCAGACACAGGAAACAAATAAAAGCAAATCAATTTTATGCTAGAGCTTTATAAGCACAGCAGCCTGGGAAATTCTGCCTTATGAATGGACCTGGTTTGTCGTAACTTTCCTTTGCTTCTGGACCTTAATTCTCAGAGGGACTTGTAACAGAGATTCAGTGATTCATTGGGCTAGAACCATTTCCTACAGAAACAATGGTATTGTGATTCTACTGTAAGACCAATTCATGGAAATGTAACAAAACTTGAAAAATCGGATGGGTCATAAGCATAAGGCATAGGGTGAGAAATCTGTTGCTGTTTTGCAGGGCTAGGTTTTGTTGTTATTACACTTTTTAAAAAGTGTTTCCCCACAAATGTGTTCCCTTCCATCTGAAAGTTATTTTATGTTATTTACCCTTTAATGGTGTGATTACAGAGCTTCCTAGAAGTCCTGAAGTACGCATATTCTCCAGCAGTCCTTTTCGAACTTGCCTAATGACAAGAACCACCAACAGAGGTTCCTAAAATTCATATTCCTGTACCCTCTCCAAACCTAGTATCAGGGTTAGCTTTGACATTAGCCACAGTAGAAACAGTGCCTAGGGTCCGCATACTTTTAGGATCCAAGATAGTGTTTACCTTCCTTTAAAGTTAGAAAACAGATATAATTCAGCTTAGATTGTATTTGTCTTTATACCAACACAGTTGTAAAACATGTTTAATGATTTATATGGATAAAGGGGTACAATGAAGTCAAAAGTGCCTAGGTCAAATGGAAGTCAGAATCTGGCCTGCCTAGCAATCAGAATGTATATCTAAGATAGGATCCCAGAATCTGCATTTTTTTTTTTTTAATTTTTTTTTCAACGTTTATTTATTTTGGGGACAGAGAGAGACAGAGCATGAACGGGGGAGGGGCAGAGAGAGAGGGAGACACAGAATCGGAAACAGGCTCCAGGCTCTGAGCCATCAGCCCAGAGCCCGACGTGGGGCTCGAACTCACGGACCGCGAGATCGTGACCTGGCTGAAGTCGGACGCTTAACCGACTGCGCCACCCAGGCGCCCCCCAGAATCTGCATTTTAAGAAGCATGAACAGGGAATTTTTGAAACACTGCTCTTGTGCAGTATTTTTTTTTAAGTTTATTTATTTATTTTGAGGGCGTGGGGAGAGGCAAACAGATGGGGAGAGAGAATCGCAAAAAGGCTCTCTGTCATCAATGCAGAGTACCGCCCAGAAACGATGAGATCATGACCCCAGCGAAAACCAAGAGGGAGCTTAACCGGCCGAGCCACCCAGGTGCCCCCGCAGTATACTTTGTATCACCTCTGGGTTCAGTCAGGGTTCAGTTAAGGATATGGAATCACTGCAGGCATTATGGAGTTAGACCATACATAATTGTGGAAGAAATAAGGTCTGGAAAGAGGATTTGGAGGCCAGCTCCTCTGAGTTTGAGCGTAGATGGAAGGGTAGACACTGGCAAGGGAAGCCAGGAAGGTGGGATTGTCCAGCCGAGGGAATAGGACAAGGATGGTGAAAGGAGCGGAAAAAAAAAAAAAAAATCTCAGCTGGGCTGTTGCCTCTGCATTTGGCGCGATGGGGAGTTGAGGTGGGAGTTACTGTTTGCCACTAGTACGGGAGAGTGGGACATCTAGCAAAGGACGAGGCAAGCCCGAATGCACTGGCAGGCACCTCTGTGTCGTATTCCCACCACAGCTTATTGGATGACTTTCAGGGAGTAATGGCTTCTTCCTCACTCCCACCTGCCAAATCTCCAGCAAGTCTCTCCCTCTGCTGGCACTCTCCTGGGAAGCATGTGGGAGAGGGATTCTGGGAGATGTAGTTCCAGCTTAGCCCAGTGGGCTGCAAATCACGCAACTTCTACATTTGTAAATAAGTTTCACCTGAGCCAGGGTGGTGTTACTTCCGCTGACCCCAGGCTGTTCTCGCCTCCCCTCTCACTCCCGGCAGTGTGACCTGGCAGGGGTTGTCCGACTTCCCCAGTCTCATTCCAGTCTGGTTCCTCGCACAAAACAGAGATAGGAAGAGTACCTACCAGTGAAAGATAACTGAATGAGATAAGGTGAGTGTTTTATACCACAGTGTCAGGCACAAGGTAAGTGCTAAATGAATGCTAGTTACTGCTGGCGGACCTGGTTTTACTGTCCTTTGCTTTAGTGCACTTTGCAGGTATTGCGTGTTTTACAAATTCAAGGTTTGTGGCAGTCCGCCTCTAGCAGGTCTCTCTGAACCTTTTTTTTTTTTTTTTCAAAAGCATTTGTGTCGCCTTGTCACAATTTGTTAATTCTCACAATCTTTTAAACTTTTTTCATTTTCAGTATTTCTTTTTTTGAGTCATAATCCTATTGCATACTTAATGGACTACAGGATAGTATAAACACAACTTCTGTATGTACTGGGAAACTAAAAAAATTCATTTGACTCGTTTTGTTTAAAGTGATGGTCTGGAATTTGATTTGCAATATCTGGGAAGTATGCTTGTGTTATTATTAATTATACTATAAGTCAGTTCAAGTGAGTGTAATAGAACTAAAAATTATCTCAAATCTGCATCAAATAACAGTGTTATTTGCGGTATTAAGAATTTAAGGGGCGCCTGGGTGGCTCAGTCGGTTGAACGTCCGACTTCAGCTCAGGTCATGGTCTTGCAGTTCTTGAGTTCGAGCCCCCCGTCAGGCACTGTGCTAACAAACAGCTCAGAGCCTGGAGCCTGCTTCAGATTCTGTATGTCTCTCTCTCCCCCTCCCCTGCTCATGCTCTGCCTCTCTCTGTCTCTCAAAACAAATAAATGTTAAAAAAAATAAAATTTAAAAAAAGGAATTTAATAACCCAGGGAGAAAATTCATACTACCTAAAATGAATGATCATTAGATGGTTGATTTTGTAACAGCAGGTTTTTTTTTTACTTAAAAAAAAATTAAAAATTTGAGTATAGTTGACATACAATGTTCATTGGTTTCAGGTGTACAACATAGTGATTTGACATTTCTTTACATTATGCTATGCTCACAAGTATAGCTACCATCTGTCATCATGCAAGACTGTTACAACACCACTGACTATATTCCCTAGCTGTACCTTTTATTCTCATGATCTATGCATTCAATAACTGGAAGTCTGTCTCCCAATCCCCTTCACCCAATTTGTCCTTTCCCCTACCCCCTCCCCTCTGGCAATGGTCAGCTTGTTTCCTGTACTTGTTTGTAACAGCAACTTTGAAAGCCAATAGAAATTGAAGGAATAATATTTTTAAAATGTGCTGAGAGAAAATAACTGTTAACCTAGCACTGTGTATTCACAAAACTATCAAAAATAAAGGCAAGAAACATTTCACACATAAGAGGTCTTACCATGAAGAAATTATTTAGTGGAAATTCTGAAATATGTATTTTAAGTGGAAAGAAATACTTCTATAAAGAAGAATTGAAATATAAAAAGGAGCTGTAACCAAAGATGTAAAATGGATCTAAATCTAAATATTAACTCTGTTAAAATAATATTAAAACATACTTTTCATAACTGATTTCCTTCTCTTACACTTTCCCACTGAACAGGACTCAGAAGCGATTTTGTATTTGGTGTCTTTGCTGTAGCAAACAAAATTTACCTGCCTTATTTTAGTTGGTTCCTTCTTCTTACATTGGAAAATTTGGAAATTTAGAAATCTTAAATTTGGAAAAGTTTCCAAAATTAGCTCGTGAATTTGATGCTATGAGAAGCGTTCTATATTGAATAAAAGTCAAAATAATAATGCTCAATCTAGCACAAATAAAGTGTCTAAATTAAGAAAAGATTCTAAGTTTCAGTTTTTTTAACCATTAATTTTTTTCAAGGGGTAGACTTTTAGAATTTGTGGAAATATGACTATAGCAGAGGCTACTAGGTTTCTTCTAGTGTATATTCTTCCCTTCTTTGGTAGAGACAGTTCCTTATTTTTAATTGGTCCCATGGCCACTCAGAATAGAGACTACATTTTCTAGTCTCCCTGGTACCTAGCTCTAGCTCTGAGATTAAATTATGGCCAAGGAAATACATTACAAGGTAACGGGAGCAATTTCCAGGACGTACGGAAGGACCATGCCCTGGACTGCCTGCCGCACCCACTGTTTTAAGGCTAGGCTATGGATGTGGGGGTGAGTCATTTTGCACCTAGAAGAAGGAACCCCCCTCCCCCTGCCCTGCCTGGGGATGGCAGAGCAACAGAGGGAAAGAATCTCAGTGTCTGACACTGCAGAGCACCTTATCAGCCTGGACTTTTATACTTGTTTAAGCCACTGTCATTTTGTATCTCCTACTAAATTTTGCACACTGTAGATTTCTGTATACTGTATACGTTCCATACAAATGTATAGGTAATGTCAAGTAATGGCAAGAAGAATAGAGAATGGTCTTTTTTGGCTTTAATTTTAATGAAACTGTAATGGAGTCTCTGAACCAAGACAACTAACATATTAATAACTTTGTTTTAATGAAGAAAATTTTGTCACAGTAGCTGTTTCCTTTGTCTAGACAAAATTACTTTGTAGAATGTATAAAGTTAAGCTTCTCAAAATATTCGGAAACGATTTAGTTACATAGTATTTAAGCATAGCTTTCATGCAACTCTGAATAATTCTGTCACATCTTTCTTTAGTAATTGATTTGGGATTACAATATTTGAGCCACATATGCCGTTTCATGTTTCATATGTAAATTGTTGACATTTTTCTCTTAAAGAAAGTGGCGATTAAGATAGATTTATAATAAGAAAATACTGAACATTGAGATTTAAAGAATCAGTCACCAAAAGCCTGAAAACACCTATTTTTATTTGTTTAACTCAACAAGAAATGCTTATATTTTAAAAATTATATATCAGAATTAACAATGTGTTTGTATTAACTCTTTATATTACACTTTTGTTATGTTTTTTTCTTAAGTTTTTATTTCAGTTGAAGTGTAGTTAACATGCAGTGTTATATTAGTTTCACTTGTACAATGTAGGGATTCACCAATTCTGTACAACGCCCAGTGCTCATCAGAAATATACTCCTTAATCCCCTTAATCCCCATCACCTTTTTCACCCATCCTGCCATCCATCTCCCCTCTGGTAACCATCAATTTGTTTTCTATAGTTCAGAGTCTGTTTCTTGGTTTTTCTCTTCCCCCTCTCTTTTTCTTTTTCGCCTTTGCCCATTTGTTTTGTTTCTTAAAAACTACATATGAGTGAAATCATACGGTATTTGTCTTTCTCTGACTGACTTATTTCGCTTAGCATTATATTCTCTAGCATATTTATACATGCTTCTTCTTTATTCATTTTTTTGATAGATTCTTGGGCTGCTTCCATACTTTGGCTATTGTAAATAATGCTGCTATAAACATGGGTTGTATGTATCTCTTTGAATTAATGTTTTTATATATATATTTTTAGGTAAATACCCACTAATGCAATTACTGGATCATAGGGTAGTTCTCTATGTAATTTTTTGAGTAGCCTCCAAGCTGGCTGAACCAGTTTGCCTTCCCACCATCAGTGCAGGAGGGTTTCTTTTTCTCCACATCCTCACCAACAGTTGTTTCCTGTGTTTTTGATTTTAGGCATTCTGACAGGTGTGAGGTGATATGTCATTGTATTTTTGATTTGCATTTCCCTGATAATGAGTGATGTGGAGCATCTTTTCATGTGTCTGTTGGACATGTGTGTGTCTTCTTTGGAGAAATGTGTGTTCATGTCTTCTGCCCATTTTTTCATTGGGTTATTTGTTTTTACGGTGTTGAGTTGAATCAGTTCTTTATATATTTTGACTCTAACCTTTTACAGGATATGCCATTTGCAAATATCTTCTTCCATTCTGTTGAGTGCCTGTTAATTTTGTTGGTTGTTTCCTTTGCTGTGCAGAAGCTTTTTATTTTGATGTAGTCCCAATAGTTTACTTTGGTTTTGTTTCCCTTGCCTCAGGAGACTTACCTAGAACAATGTTGTTGCAACTGGTATCAGAGACATTATTGGCTGTGCTTTCTTCTAGGATTTTTATGTTTCAGGTCTTATGTTTAGGTCTTTAATACATTTTGAATTTATTTTGAGGTATGGTATAAGAGAGTGGTCCGGTTTCATGCTTTTGGATGTAGGTATCCAGTTTTCCCAATACTATTTATTGTGGAGATTGTCTTTTTCCAATTAGATATTCTTTCCTGCTTTGTTGAAGATTAACTGACCATGTAATTGTGGGTTTATTTTTGGGTTTTCTATTCTGTTCTATTGGTCTGTGTATACTTTTGTACCAGTAGCATACTGTTTTGATCACTACAGCTTTGTAATATAACTTGAATTCTGGAATTGTGATTCCAGGTTTGCTTTTGTTTTTTTCAAAATTGCTTTGGCTATTTGGGGTCTTTTGTGGTTCCATGAAAATTTTACAATTATTTGTTCTAGCACTGTGAAAAATGCTTGTAGTATTTTGATAGGGATTGCTTTAAATATAGAGATTACTTTGGATAATGTAGACATTTGAACAATATTCTTTCAATTCATGAGTCTTTCCATTTGTTTCTGTCATCTTCAATTTTTTTTCATCAGTGTTTTATAGTTTACAGAGTAAAAGTCTTTCACCTATTTGATTAAGTTTATTCCTAGGCATTTTATTATAATTGGTGCAATGTAATTAGGATTGTTTTCTTAATTTCTCTTTCTACTCCTTCATGATTAGTATATAGCAATGGAACAGATTTCTGTACATTGATTTTGTATCCTGAAACTTTACTGAATACTTTATCAATTATGGTAACTTTTTGGTGGAGTCTTTAGGGTTTTCTATATATATCATTATGTCATTTGCATATAGTGAACTTACTTCTTCCTTGCCAATTTGGATGCCCTTTATTTCTTTTTGTTGTCTGATTGCTGTGCCTAGGACTTTCAGTACTATGTCGAATAAAGATGGTGAGAGTAGACATACTTTTCTTGTTCTTGACCTTAGAGGAAAAATTCTCAGTTTTCCTCATTGAGTATGATATTCACTGTGGACTTTTCAAAAAGGCCTTTATTATGTTGAGGTATGTTGCCTCTAAACCTAGTTTGTTGAGCTTTTTTTATCATGAATTGATGTATACTTTGTCAAATGCTTTACCTGCATCTCTTGAATTGATCATACAGTTATTATCATTTCTCTTATTGATGTGATATAATTTGCATTTGATGTAATTTGCAAATATTGAACCACCCTTGCATCCTGTGGCTAAATCCCACTTGACGTAGAGAATGATTTTTATTTTTGTATATTGTTACTTTGGTGTGGTAGTATTTTGTTGAGAATTTTTGCATCTGTTTTGTTGAGGATTGTTGCAGCTAAGTTCATCAGAGATAATGGCCTGTAGTTCTCTTTTTGGTGGGGTCTTTATCTGGTTTTGTTACCAGGGTAGTGCTGTCCTCATAGAATGAATTGGGAAGCTTTCTTTCTTCTTCTATTTTTTTAGGAATAGTTTGAGAAGAATAGGTATTAATTCTACTTTATATGTTTGGTTGAATTCCCCTATGAAATCGTCTGGTTCTGGGCTTTTGTTTGTTGGAGGTTTTTTGATTAATGATTCAATTTCCATGCTAGTAATTAGTCTGTTCAAATTTTCTGTTTCTTCCTACTTCAGTTTTGATAGGTAATATATTTCTAGGAATTTATCTCTTTCTTCTAGGTTGTCCAATAGGTTGGCATATCATTTGTCATAATATTTTCTTATAAATGTTTGTACTTCTCTGGTGTTGGTTGGTTATTTCTCCTCTCTCATTTGTGATTTTGTTTATTTGAGTCCTTTCCCTTTTTTTGTTTGGTGACTCTAGGTAGAGGTTTATAATTTTGATAACATTTTCAGGATTATCTCCTGGTTTCTTTGATCTGTTCTCTTGGTTTTTTAGTTTCTATACCATTTGTTTCTGCTCTACTTTTTATTATTTCTTCCTTCTGCTGTGTTGAGTTTTGTTTGTTGTTCTTTTTTAGCTCCTTTATGTGTGAGGTTATGTTGTTTATTTGAGATTTGTCTTGCTTCTTGGGGTAGTTCTGTATTGATATAAATTTTCCTCTTAGAAATGCATCTCACAGATTTTGGATCATTGTGTTTCCATATTCAGTTTCCATGTAATTTTTTAATTTTTTCATTGATTTATTGGTTGACCCATTCATTTTTACTAGCATGTATTCAACATGGGTTTGTGATCTTTTCAGATTTTTTCTTTTGGTTGATTTCTAATTTTATAGCATTGTAGTCAGAAAAGATGCTTGCTATGTCTTTGAACTTTTTTAATTTGTTGAGGTTTGCCTTGTGGCCCAATATCTGATTATTCTAGGGAACATTACATGTACACTTGAAAAGAAAGTGTATTCTGCTGTTTTAGAATGAAATATTCTGAATATATCTGGTCCACTATGTTGTTCAAAGCCACTCTTTCTTTGTTGATTTTCTGTTTGGATGATCTGTCCATTGATGTCAGTGAGGTGTTAAAATCCCCTACCATTATGATATTACTATTGATTATTTCCTTTATGTTTATTTTTAACTGTTTTATGCATGTGGGTGCTTCCATACTGGGTGCATAACTATTTATGATTGTTATATCTTCTTGTTGGATTGCCCTCTTCATTTTTATATTGTATCCTTTTTTGTCTCTTGTTACAGTCTTTGTTTTAAAGTCTAGTCTGTCCAATAAATGTATTGGCACTCCAGCTTTCTTTTGGTACCCATTTACATGACAAGTGTTTCTCCATTCCCTCACTTTTAATCTCCTGGTGTCTTTAAGTCTGAAATGAGACTTTTATAGCAGTGTATAGATGAGTCTTGTTTTTTTATCCACTCTGTCACCCCATGTCTTTTGATTGGAGCAGTTAGTCCATTTACATTCAAAGTAACTAGGGGCGCCTGGGTGGCTCAGTCAGTTGAGCGTCCGACTTTGGCTCAGGTCATGATGTCACAGTTCATGAGTTCGAGCCCTGCGTCGAGCTCTGTGCTGACAGCTCAGAGTCTGGAGTCTGCTTCCAATTCTGTGTCTCCCTCTCTCTCTGCCCCTCCCCTGCTCATGTTATGTCTCTCTCTCTGTCTCAAAAATAAATAAAACATCAAAGTAACTATTGATAGGTATTTACTGCCATTTTATTACTTGTTTTGTGGTTGTTTCTATAGTTTTTCTCTGATCCTTTCTTCTCTCACTCTCTTTCATGGTTTCCTGGTTTTGTTTAGTGATATACTTGAATTCTTTTCTCTTTATTCTTAATATTACTGGCTTTGATTGATGGATACCATTTGGTTTGTACATAACATCTTCTGCATACAGAAGTCTCTATTAAGTTGATGGTTGCTTAAGTTTGAACTTATTCTTTACTTATCTCCCCCCCATACACATTTTGGGTATATGGTGTCATATTTTACATCCTTTTATTTTGTGAATTCCTTGACTGATTTTTACAGATGTAATTGTTTTTCATACTCTCATTATTGTCTTTCCTTTCCACTCAAAGAGTCCCCTTTAATATTTCTTAGAGGGCTTGTTTAATGGTCATGGACTCCTTTAGTTTTTGTCTGAGAAACTTGTTATCTCTCCTCTTCTGAATGATAGCCTTGCTGGATAGATTATTCTTGGCTGCAGATTTTTCTCCTTTAGCACTTCAAAGGTATCATACTACTCCCTTCTGGCCTGCAAAATTTCTGCTGAAAAATCCACTGATAGTCTTATGGGGTTTCCCTTCTGTCTAGCTATCTTCTTTCTTCTTGCTGTTTTTAAAGATTCTTTATCACTATTTTTTGCCATTTTAATACTATGTATATTGGTGTGGATCTCCTTGGGTTGAATTTTTTGGGGGATCTCTGTGCCTCCTGGATCTGGATATAAATTTCCTTCTCCAGATTAGGGAAGTTTTTAACTATTATTTCTTCAAATAACATTTCTGCTCCCTTTCTTATTCTTCATCTGGTGTCCCAATAATACAAATGTTATTATGCTTGATGGAATCACTGAGTTCGCTAAGACTATTTTCTTTCATTTGCCCAGCTTCGTCAGTTTCCATTACTCTGTCTTCCAGGTCATTAATTCATTCCTCTGCTCATCTAGCCTGCTTTTTAGCCTGGTTTCCATCGTGTGTATTCTTAATTTTATTTATTATGTTCTTCATCTCTGATTGGTTCTTTTTTTTTTAATCTTTTTATTAAGGATTTCACGGATACCTTTCACTCTCTTCTCAGTCCCAGTAATATCTTTATGATCATTACTCTAAATTTTCTATTAGGCATATTACTTATATCCCTTTTGCTTAGGTCCCTTGCTGTAGTTTGGTTTTGTTCTTTTCTTTGGGATATATATGTCTGTTTTCTCATTTTTTCTAACTCTCTCTGTCTACTTCTACATGTTAGAAAAGTTCGTTATGTCTCCTTCTATTAAAGGTAATGGCCTTATGAAGAAGAGATCCTGAAATTCCCTGCAGTGCAGTGTCCCTATTCCCCAGGACTTGGTGCTTCAGGGAGTATCTCCTATATGTGGCCTTGTGTTGTTGCCTGTTTTCCCTTCAGTTCAGTTGTCCACAGTGGCTCTCTTTGCCTGTTGTTGGAAGTGTTTGGTCCCCCACAGGTTTAGGGTGCATTTTAAGTAGGTACCCTCTGGTCTTCTTGTTAATTGTGAGCTGAAACTGCTGCTATCAGAACTGGCCAGCCTAAGCAGATATGCAAAGGGTGCTTCGATGGATCCTGTGTTTTTAACAAAGTACTTCTCAGGCTTTTGCAGAACTCACCATTGCTGTGGCAGCTGCCAAGACATAGGCCCTGTAAAGGCACTGGTTGGGAGATACAGTGGTGGTAAGGTTTGTGTTGGTCTGCGGGAGGGGCTCTGCAGCACTGGTACTCATGCAGTCATGACTGGGGAGGGTTGATCTGCTCAGATGGTGGAGGGGGGTGGTGGTGCAGACAAAGTAGGTAGTGAGCCTGGGTGCAATGCTGGTTCCCACAGGTGGTTCTGTGTTTATGTTGAGGGGCAGGGAAGGAAATGGTGCTGGCCAGTTCCTTTGTTCCTGGAGGTCTCTCCATGATCCTTGTGTGTACAAACCATGCTCTGTGATGAGTAAATTACTCTCTCTCCTGTCCCACCGGGTTTTTCAAACTGCTGATGTTATGAGGTTATCTCCTCAGGCTGCTTGTAGTGCTGCCTCCTTAAGGGCAGAGACTCAGCTTCCTAATGCCCTTAGGGCTCTCCCAGAGCCAAACACTCCCATTTTAAGAATTTCAGGCTTTAAGTCCTGCTGTTTATAGGAATTCCCGACATTCAACCCCTTCTGCTTTCAAAGCCAATGTTATGGGGGTTTGACTTTCCTATGTGGGGTCACCACTGTGACTGTCTATTTGTAGCCTTTCACTGCAGTCCTGGCTCCCTCCTACAATGGCTACAATCCCTTTATGTCTCAAATCACTACTCCATGTTTCTTAACTTAGTCAATGTGGTCTCTTCTCTGCTTTTGTTTGTGGAGTTCATTCTGCCAGTCTTTGGGTCTTTTTCTGAGATATTGAAGCTGATCCCAGTGTTATCTAGTTGTATCCATGGGAGGAGACCAGCTTAGAGACCTCCTTCTCCACCATCTTCCCAGTGGCCTATTTGTTAGTTATGTCCTGAGTGAAGGATTACATTTGTGCTTTATGTTAGTTTTCAGTATTTCATATATAATAAGTCAACTCTACATGAAAAATATAAAAATTCTAATATGTTGATTTTCATAAAAATGTGGGTGTACAGATATTTTAACAAAAATATGCTTCTTTTCTAACATAAATTTTCCTTTGAAATCATATAATGAGTAGTACTTTAGACCATATTGTGAGATGAAATATAAATTTTATAATTTGTTCTACTTTGGAAGAAAGTGGATATAAGCCATAGCATTTGCTATATAGTGTAATCATGAAATAATCATTAAATTTCTCTGTTACAGAACATCCTAAGCCAACAAAGGATAATAATCAAAGCATATTCTTTTGTGAGAATAATATCGTGAAGTACATGGAAAAACATGAACAGTAAGAATAGTTTAATCTGGGGGTGTCTGGGCGGCTCAGTCGGTTAAGGATCCGACTTTGGCTCAGGTCATAATCTCGCATTCTGTGAGTCTGAGCTGTCTCAGTGCTGACAGCTCGGAGCCTGGAGCCTATTTCAGATTCTGTGTCTCCCTCTCTCTGTGCCTCCCTAGCTTGCATGCATGCACACGCTCTCTCTCTCTCTCAAATATAAATAAACATTAAAAAAAGTATTTAAAAAAAGAATAGTTTAATCTAAAATATGGTAAAAATAACACGTAATGTAGTTTTCCTTTTAAACACCACAGTTTATTGGTTTAAGAATATGGAAAATACAAGAAAGGCAATTACTCAAAATATCACTATTTAGAGATACTATCACTAATATTTTGATATATTTCTATTCTCTTATTTATTCTGAACATATAAGCTTAGATATGTATAATATATCTACCATATAATTATAGTAGTAAACTTACATTGTATTCATACTTTGATAGACTGAGCACTTTCATATATTTTAAATAGAGTTTTTAATTTCATATATTTTATTTCATAGGATTTTTGCAAGCATTATTTTGGAGGCATTTAGGAAACAATTATATTTCAAATGGTATTAATATGAAGCAAATTGAAGATCTCAGTTAAAACAGTATTTATCTTGGGGCGCCTCGGTGGCGCAGTCGGTTAGGCGTCTGACTTCAGCCAGGTCACGATCTCGCGGTCCGTGAGTTCGAGCCCCGCGTCGGGCTCTGGGCTGATGGCTCAGAGCCTGGAGCCTGTTTCCGATTCTGTGTCTCCCTCTCTCTCTGCCCCTCCCCCGTTCATGCTCTGTCTCTCTCTGTCCCAAAAATAAATAAACGTTGAAAAAAAATTAAAAAAAAAAAACAAACAGTATTTATCTTACCTCATCTTTTTTCAAAAGTATACGGCAATAGTCATGTGATATTTTGACTCTGTTGATAAAAATAGTTATGCCATGTGTCGCATTCTCCTGAAAATAATATATAAAACTGACTCCAAACACCAGTGACTTTATACAGAACATCTTGGCACTTAAATTGTGATGATATCCAAAACTTTTTAGCCTGCTTTAAAGAAGCAGGTGCAGACAGGAATGTAAACATTCCGTTACAACTGAGGCATTGATGCTAGTGTAGGTAAGTACTTATTATTCCTTACTAAAAATATGCATTACCACTCCCCATGCACATATATACCAATTAGAACATTAGGGATTTGTAAGAATTAGGTACTTTTGTTTTTTGTTTTTTTGTTTGCATTTTCTTATGCTTTTGTGGGTAACAGGTAAATAATCTTTTAAGGTATTTAATTAATTTTCTATTAATTAAGTTTCTATTAATTAATTAAGTTTCTATTCTGTGAAATAGATTAGGAGGAAGATTGTACTCTAATGTCATTTAACTAATTAAAATATAATTGTTTTTTAAGGATTAGTGTAGACCACTGTTGAAAAAGTCAAATAGGGGCATTGGGTGGCTCAGTGCATTGAACGTCTGACTCTTGATTTTAGCTCAGGTCATGATCTCATAATCATGAGATCAAGCCCTGTGTCGGGCTCCATGCTAAGCGTGAAGCCTGCTTAGAATTCTCCCTTTACCCCTCTATTTCACTTGCACTTTTTCCCCCTCCCCTCAAAAAATGAAGTCACATAGATGCAAATCCCTTTGGATTATCTTACAAAATACTTGACTACATATTTGTGACATAGTCATCTACCTAATAACACCAATTTTAGCCCAAGTTTCCAGACTTTAAGAAAGCAGTATACATTTGCCTTTCTTCATCTGACAACAGTTTATGCATATGAAAGAGAATTATTCCTTTTAACTCCGATATTGATTTAACAATATTTTTTTATACAGGCCGAGCAATATAAACATGATTGTTCAATAGGTCAGTGATATAGCAAATACATATTTTATCATTATTTATACCATAAACTTTCCTATTGTAATATATAATTTATAGTGACACTACTTGTCAATTTTTTAAATATAGAATGTTCTTGCTTTTTAATTCCTACATAATCTACCCTATTTAAGCATTTGCAAAGTGAATAGTACTGGGATAGTGTTCTCCAGGATGATTAGACATTCTGAAAATCTTCTTATCGCTCCTTCCATTCTAAGAAACCATGAAATTTTAATGAGCAAGCTGTTCTATACCATCAGAAACTATCACTGTGTATGTTTTACACATTTTTAAGTAAAAAAAAAATTCATGCCAATTCCCTTTTTAAGCTTTGCTTCACTAAATAGAATTGTATTTTTAAGTTACTTTAATTATACATATGGCACCAAAGACCAAATACTTATATAGTATAAATATTTACTCATTGACCAAAATGATTTTTACTGTTAAAGTACCTCTCAGTCGATTATAGACTACACATTCAGTTAGTCATACCTTGACATCCAGTAGGTTGTGCTAGGTGTCTTGTAAGGGGGAGGAATGGGGAAGAGACAGGTACAGAACATAGCCATATTGATGGCACTCACAAACCCGACATGCTGCTGCCACAGGCTTCTACCTCAGCTTGTCACATGTGAGCGTAGGGCAATAGCAGCAAGTTGTTCCAGCAGTTTGCAGAACATGAGGTTAAGGTATTCTGGGGAATGGCTGTCTCTGATTAGGAGTTGGCCCTAGAGAAATCTGTCAACAAGAAGGTAGTGTGATTTCCATTCCTCAGTCTGAATGAAGTTCAATATTAGGAGGATTCCATATCCTTAGAGAAAACTGTCAGAAAAAAATATAGGCATCTAATACTAATTGGGATTCCTACATAGGTAATTTAGGTAATTTTACTAGAAGTGGATGTAGGAGCCTAATCAATGATCACAGGCAGTACAATTTACATTGGGAGCATTGAGGTTTAAATCCTGGCTCTTTAGTTTCAGATCACGGGCTGTGATTTAAACTCTTTCTAGCCTTTCATAAAATAAAATAATAGTAGCTATTTTGCAAAGTTGTTGTGAGAAATAAATGAGATAATTACTATAAAGTAAGTTTTTTAGTTTAGTATTGGGAATGTTCCCAGCATTCAAGAAAATATTAAATATTTGCACTAATTATCTTGGCAAGATAATCGCTTTTTTTCTTTTTTCTCTGTAATTCCCCTCTCCCTTTACTCCATCGAGGGAGCCAAGATCTTTATGATTTCACAGCCTCAGGGAAAGTTGCATTGCTGGGCCAAGAGTAAAAGCAGTTTGGAAGACACATTATTTCTTGCCATTTGATGTCCTAAAAGCCTTGGGATAGAGTAATTAGGAAAAATGCTGATGTGTATAAGTAGAGAAGAGAAGGAAAATTTGAAAGATCAAGAGGAAAGAGAGAGAGATTTCCTCTTACTTAGTAATAGGTGAGAAGGCACCAAAGGTAAAGGTTATAAGGAGAGACTAGGGATGCTAACCATCAGAATTCCTACTCTGAGGCAGCATTCTTACTCCAAGCAAGCCATGAAAACAGTTTCTAGATCTTAAAAACCTCTTTACACATATACAGTAAATTTTTGGCTGTGACTACTATGGCTCAAATGTTAGTGGGTCTGGCTTCCTTTTCCAGGCCATATTTCACTGAGAACTGGAAAGAGAATGGGGCCCTAGTTATGACTAAATGAGAATTTCCCACCAACCATGGGTGAAAGCTTAGAATCCATTTTCATTTATTTTTTTAAAAAAGATTAAAAACAGCTATTTCCTATATACTTGAGTTTGTGGATTGTGATTCACATGTTCTACGTTATAATTATTAGCGCCCCTGTGTGAGTAAGGACTCAGAGATTTGGAATATTATAAGGATTCTGAACCTTTATACTAAACTCCACTATCTAGAGCGGAGCTAAGTGAATCCTTCATGGGTCAGGTAATATCTGACCATGGGGATTAGTATAAGGCAAAGAACACAGGCAAAGACACCAACCAACCTTATGGGAAGAAGAGAAATGCTGCCTGATGTGATTTTTCTTAAGAGCTTTTAACATGTCCTTTAAGGAGCTCTGTTACTTTACAGAGTGAGAGTCCTTTCATAGTTCTAAGACTTTACAAAAACAAAAACAAAAACAAAATGTAAAAATTACTTGACGCCAATATCAGTTTAATTTTCAAGGATGATTTTGTACTGTAGTTATCAATATTGAAATTAACCCAAATAATGTAACTACCATTTTTACTTGGAAATACATATGAGATGTTCTAACCTCCATAAAAGTCACATTTTTTGAATTTTCATTACCATTAGAATGGCTTTGAATGGCATTTGGGAACATAAAACAAAACTAGATCTTGAATAACTCATAGTTTTATTACATTACTGGATTACTCAGAAGTTGGGGACATCTCCAAGGAGATAAACACAAAAAGACACAAAAAAGGAGATGGGAAGTAGAACTAGAGCCTGCCTTTAACACCCAAAGAGTGGGTTCCCCTAAGGTTAAATGCCATCAGTGTTGTAGTCCTGAGACTGGACCATGGGCTATTTGCAAGATTGAAATCCGTACGGCTCTATTTTTTTTTTATTTTTTTTAAATCGTTTATTTTTGAGAAATAGAGACAGAGCATGAGCTTCGGAGGGGCAGAGAGAAGGGGAGACACAGAATCTGAAGCAGGCTTCAGGCTCTAAGCTGTCAGCACAGAGCCCAATGTGGGGCTTGAGCCCACAAACTGCAAGATCATGACCCAAGCCAAAGTCGGACACCCAACTGACTGAGCCACCCAGGCACCCCAAAATCCTTAGGCTCTTTAATTAAGGCCAGGACTCTGGAAGGCAGATAAATTGGTGTCATTTGGTAGCTCCCCTGATTCCCAGGAGCAGGAAATACGCATCTACTCCAGAAGATCACTAATAACGTTCAACTAATTATAGGCCTATCATCAAAGAGCATCCAACACACAAGGACACCAATGACCATGAATGAGAGTTAGCAGGAAAAAAGGTATTAGTTTAGGAGCTCCAAGAACTTCAGCTACTAGAATTGTAGGAGAGGCAAAACTTAACCTTTTCCTTCTTGGGGTTTTCATCTCGGCCTGAGAATTTAGTTGACATAAGACAGATTAACGGAAAAGTATACAAATAAAAGTTTTACATAACATAAGGAAAGGAAGACCCAGAGGATTGACACAAAACCTAAAACCTTTTATAGTATAGACAGTCCTTGACATATGATAGTTTGGGCTATGATTCTTCAACTTTACAGTGGTGTGAAAGTGATAGGCATTCAGTACAAACTATATTTTGAATTTTGAATTTTGTTCTTTTCCCGGGCTAGCAATAAGCTGTATAGTACTCTCTTGTGATGCTGAGCAGTGGCAGCCACAGCCCCAGTCAACCTTGTGATCACAGGGGTAAACACCTGATGAACTTAGAACAATTTTGAGCCCATACATCCATTCTGCTTTTCACTTTCAGTGCAGTATTCAATAAACTATATCATATATTCAACATTTCATTGTAAAATAGCCCTGTGTTAGGTGATTTTGCCCAACTGTAGACTAATGTAAGTGTACTAAGCACGTTTAAGGTAGGCGAGGTTAAGCTGTGATGTTTGGTACATTAGGTGTATTAAATGCATTTGTGACTTAGCATATTTTCACCATGTGATAGCTTTATTAAGATATAACTCCACTGTAGGTAAAGGAAGATATGTAGCTTGAACAAAGAGAAGCAATTGTGGAAAAGTTACTAAAATATATGGAGAGGCTATGGAAGATAAGAATTATTTTAACAAGGTCTGATTATACAGAATTCTCTAGGCTTTGGACTTCCCATTTTTTCCCCTCATTGAAGGAGGCATTGTTCACATGAGAGTTTGATCTACTATTCTAAAAAGAAAAGGAGAGAATGTATTTCCCACATTTGCAGTTTTTTAGTACTTAAATTATTTTAGAGAGAGCACAAGCAGGGAAGAGGGGCAGAGGGAAAGAGAAAGAATCTTAAGCAGATTCCATGCTGAGTTTGGAGCCTCACATGGGTTTGATCCCACAATCCTGGGATCCTGGGATCATGACCTAAGCTAAAATCAAGAGTCACATGCTCAACCAACTGAGCCCACCCAGGCGCTGTTTTTTAAGTACTTTTAACTTGAAATAATCTTTACGCCAGGATAGCATGTCTTGGGGTGGCATATTCTGCCATTATTCAGAATCATCTTATATAAGATATAAAATAATCATACATGAATTGTTTGAATAAATTAATAAAATCATATAAAAGTAAAAATTAACAAGAAACTATTCAAAATGATCAGAAATTTCAAAGAACTAAAATAAGCTTTTAGAAACAAAAATATAATTATCAAAATATATTTTTAATCAATGTATAGGTTGAACTATTGATTAGACAACACTGAAGACAGGGATGCATGGGTCTGGGTGGCTCAATTTTTTATTTCAGCTGAGGTCATGATCTCCTGGTTCTTGAGCTCGAGCCCCACGTTGGGCTCTGCACTGACAGCACACAGCCTACTTAGGATTCTCTCTCTTCCTTTGCTCCTCTGCAGTTTGTGTGCTCTATCTCTCTCAAAATAATTAAATAATCATTAAAAAGACTGAAGAGAGACTGGTGAACTAAAAAATAGATCTGAAGAAATTACAGTATGGTACAGGGGAGCAAGAAAAGTGAAAAAATGAAAACAAGATCAAGCTATTTTGAGAATAGAAGGCCTGGCATACATCTAATTTGAACTCATAAGGAAAGAATAAATTAAATGAAAGAGAGGAAATATCTCAGGAAATGATGACTGAATAGTTTCTGTTATTGCTGAAAGATGAAATAAAAGGTAACTAATACTTCAAACTAGGGAAACACAAAATGAAAAAAAATTCAATAGTAGACACAAAAGACAAATATCTTCAAAACGATATGACTTCCACTGACAGTTGTTTTCCAACAGCAATAATGGTTGTGACTGCTAATAGAAAATATCTCAAAATGCTGTTAAAATACATATAAATCTAGGGTTTTTTTGTTAACCAAATCAATTTATTCATTATTACTTAATTCCTTCTACCTCAGTTTCAAGCACTGAGTGAATCACTTTTTGTTCATTTTTAGTTCTTTTTACTCTAAGTCCCTACTTTTCTTCTGTTCCCTATCATTCCCTGCCATATCCAGAGTCTAATGTAGTTAGTGAAATAATATTTAAGTGTATTTTGGTAAAATGTTAAATTAACCGATGGCAAGGATGTGAATCAAAGGCAACTCTTATACGTTGTTGGAATACACTTGAAATCATTTTATAATATAAAATATTCATATACCAAATGATTCAACAATTCTCTTTCTAATCGGCACCCATTCCCCACACCAAAAAGATTCCTGTACATGACCACCAGTAGACAAGAATACTCATAACAGCGCTAACAAACATTTTTAAAAGTTGGAAGCAATTAAAATGACCATTTTCAGGACAATGAATATTATAAGCAATGAAAATAAATGAACAAAGCTGTAGATACCAATTTGTATTAAATTTAGAAAAAGGTGTGAATGGAAATAGCAAGTCAAAGATACCAGCATACAGTATAATACCATTTTAGAAAACCAACCCACAAAATGAAAAGTACATGTTGCCTAGAGTTGCATGTTATATGTGTTAAACATAATAAAAAATATGGCAAGGAAATGATAAATATAAAATTCTAGATGGTGGCTCCTTGATTGATGGTATGCAGAGGAGCAGATAGCAAGACACAGATAGAAGCGTGGGGTGTTGGAAATGCTCTAGATCCGGTGGTGAGTTCAGGGAGAGATTTTATTTTTTTAGTAAACTTTATAATTTATATATGTGATATGTATGTAATATTTTCCTGTGTCAAATATTACCTAATAAAATTTTTAGGAATTTAATTAAAAAGTCATTTTATAATTTTTAAGATTTTATTTATAGAATAAGCCTTTGTACTAAATTCAATTTTTAAATTATGGCTTCACGGACATTTGGTATTTATTAAAAGTGGTTTCATCTTCTGTTGATGAACTTCATTAAAGTTAACTGGCCAATTGTTATTTTACCATCCCAGGCTGTATGCTGTTTGCGAAGTCAAGTACTGAAACATTGGTATTTGGGTCACAGCAGTCTTGTCCTCCTCTGCTTAACTCTCAGTCGTATGTGCTATAATGTATCACCCAGACAACCAAGTTGTTTTAAATGCTTTCAGATTAATTTGTATCTTTGCTTTTTTGCATACAATATATTTCTTACACAGGTAAATGAAATTTTATATTGTATGGCTAAGCTTAATGAATACTGATTCAACTGCTCATTGCCTCAGAATGTATAGAGTATTTAGGATGCCACGATTACAACTTATCTTGCCCGGTTGATGCAGTGGAATCAATTAAAACTTATCTTTCCCAGTTGATGCAGTGGAATCCAATGACACATTGTGTCTTTTACTCTTTGCATAAAGCATACATGAGTAAGTGAAGTCATCCTATATGCAACATATACCTTGCTATTACTGCTTAACTTGGATTTCACAAAGCACATGAGTGAATGAAACAGAGTGCCCTCTCTCCAGGACTGTCTAGGGGAAGAGGGTCAGAAATAAGTAAATTTATGTAAAATAAAGGTACCAGTAATATATACAAAAGAGACATACGATCAAAGGTTGTTGTAACGATCAAAGGTCATTGTAACTAGATTTGGGGGACTGGTGTGGTAGCAAATGGAGAATTTGAGAGTTCAGCTGGAGTAGAAGAGGGTGTAAAATAATACCTGGTGAATAAAGAGGACAAGAACCTTAGACAGCAGGCAAAAAGCAGGAGAATGTGGGGGACTCAGAAGTGATGAGAAGACTGTAGTTCTCAGAATCAAGCAAGAAAAGCACTTTTCTGAGTAAAGCCTTCTGTATTATTTCATTGCCTCTTACCTCATCTTTCTACTACCTCTTCTTCTCAAAATAGTCAGATTGGTCTTTTAAAAATACTTTCAATCATATCACTCACTCCCCAGTAAAAATATTCACTGACCTTGTCCCTCTTCATGGTAAAAGTATTTTCTGTTGTTTGAATTCAACGATCTGCTCAACATGACCATAATAGTTCTTTGAACCATTGTTCCTACTAATCTGCTATAAAACTGTTTCATCACATGTATCTGTCTACTATCTACAGTATTCTTTTATTTGCATGCTGGACTGCACTTGATTTTACATGTCTAGCACCAATACATTTCTACCCGTATGTGTCTATCTACTCCAGTACGTCACACCTCTTGCCACCTGTTTCAAGGTATATGGCAAGTCCTCCTCCCTCCAAAATATTCCCTAAATCCCTGAAGAATTATTTTCTACTCTAGTTTCCTTACAGTCCAAACCCTATAACACAAAGCTATTAATTTAAATGACAGAAAATGGAGAATATAAGAAGGGAAAAAAGTCACAAAAATAAAAGAGAAATCTTCAGGGCTGAGTATCATGTCAGATCAAAACAATGTACCACTTTCCAAGTAAAATGTATAAAAAAATAATTGGTCCAGTATACATAATTCTGAAATTTCTGCACAGCATGGACAAAAAGTATATTCTCAAATTTTCTAGAAATCTAAGTCACTTGACAAATGGGCAAAAGTGATAAAAAAAAAATGCTGCATACCTGCAGGCTGTGGAAGAAGGCCTCCAAGTTTTAAGAGAAAATAATGTTGAGCCTAGGATTCAAGACCTAGAAAGGTATCAACCATTTGAGGGATATGAATCATTGAATCATTCCCACTCATAATTTATTACAGCCTAACCTAATCCTGGAGCGAGGAAATGCCTACCATCGTGACCTGATAACCAATAAGTTGCCGGTCTCTGACTCTATTTTGCAAGTAATTAAACAAGTTTCTGCTCCCGAAAACATTGTTCTGTTGACCAGTGATAGAGACTGTTCCACAGATAAACAAGTCTCCATTTGTTGAGGGAACCACTGTTTAAGCTAAGACTCTTGGGAGGCTGTGGAAAGAAACTTCTCCTTCTGATACATCTTTCCAAAGTTGCCTCCTCTTTTACAAAAAAAAAAAATTCAAGCAAAAAGAATTGAAACAGAATGATATAACTAATGGCACTGAGAAGCTTAAGAGCTTTTGAAGCTTAATAAATGATTTTGATCTTTTAAAATTATTTCGCATGAACCGAGGTTCTGTGTTCAAGGAAGTTAAACATATTAAATAACACAATGGATGTGATACTCAGGAATGGAAAGCATTGCTCACTCCTGAGAAATAAATGTATGTATTTAAAACTCCTACACAAAAGCCGGAAGTCATATCATTGAAGTTAAAGGATGTCATCATTTAGACTCCATTTGTTTTCATTTCTCTATTCCTCCAAGCAATATTTAAAACAAACACAAAATTCCCTTCACCATAAAACCAATGACCAAGTGTACTAATTCTAATAATTATATTTATTATATAGCTGGAATATTAATATCATGATCTGTTCCTTTGCCTTCAAGTATTACTTTGCTTGTTCAAACCTTTTGCTATCATCTCCTGTATTACACTTAATAGCAATTAGATAATCTTTTTTTTTATATTAGAGCATTTTTTTTAAATTGCAGGCCTAATAATTTTCTTGAAAGATGAAGAAGAAATGGAGAAATGACATTGAAAATGTGGTACAATATTAATGAAAATGTTCCATTTTTCTAGAGTATTATTTTTAGTCATAGGAGAGAAAACAAACAATAACAACTATAACAAAAACAACAAAAAGATTTGACCATACACAGAAAAAAAATTACAGACCATTTGTGAGTATAAAAGCAATCTCAGTTTAAACATGAGAAAAGAAAAAGAAAATTAATATTAATTGAAGAATTTCTAAAGAATAGTTATGGTAATAAATTTGGGAATCATTACCCAAACAATCTCAAGTGCTCGTAGACCACATTAAATATTGTATATATGCTATTTAAAAATATATGTAGTTCTAGTTTAATTCATGCTCTAAATACAATAATATATTAAAATTGCAAAAGGGAGAGTAATTGTATGTACCATTTTATGATGTCCTGTTTCTAGAATGTTGTCCTAGACCCCCAACCTTTCTACAATTCAGATTTTCCAATTCTCTCATTAAATTAAACTTTTGGGGTTACTCAAGCATGACTGATACACGTGGATACTATCAGGCATTCAATACACACTATGTGCCTTTGATTTACCTGACAAGTGACAACAAGGCTGTATTGAGTTAAGCACAGACACTATCACTAAATGAATATTTGCAAGACCTGCCTGTGGTTATTGTCATACCAGAACAGAACTCTTGTTCAATATCCTGTCTAGGAAGCAACTCCTACCAGATGCTTCTAAAGAAGGGCAAACCACCCATAATGCAATTGGATGGATATGTAATTCTATACCCCTGAGGGAAAACACTTCATCTTGGTCCCAGGTGGTGAGCCTCTCCTACATACTCTGTTTGTATTCCTGTGAGGACTGGTCTTTTCAAATAATACACTTTTAAAGGACTTTTTTTTAGTAGTAAAGACTTTTACCTTTGAAACACTAATAATGCATTAGTGATTTTCAGTCACTGCTGTAGAAAATCTTAAGTTGGTCAAAATGGATTGCTTTTCCCCATTTTTCACAAATGTGATATGAAACATGTATCACCTTTCCCTATTTCATTTCTTTATATCGTATATAAAAACTATGGTAAACTATGTAGTAGAAATAAAATGAATCTATATGTAAATTGGGAGGCTGGATACAACTGAGCAATGAATGGACATTATAAAAAAACAAACAAACAAACAAACAAAAAAAACCCAACAGAACTCTAACTCACATCTCTGTGGTAACCAGCTTGGGAAGCCAAACAATAAACTCTGCAGCAACCAATCAAAGAAGTCAAACAACACCTATGTAGCAGTCATTGTAAAATGATGACTTAGCCAAAGAATGACAGCTTCGCTCTCCTTTCCCCTTCCCTTGCCTGCCTCCAAAGCAGAATCAGCCTGAGAAAGCCAAATATGCTCTCCATATTAACCGCATAACACGCCCCACTTCTAGTTATTCCACCTCCTGCTTTCCCATTCAAACAACCTTCCATTGGAGCATATTTCAACTCTTTCATTTTTCATTAGAAAGTTCTCCACTCCCTTGATTGCTTTTAAGTATCTGCCAAATGCAAGTGATAGTGACTGGCTCCCTAGCTAGAGCAAGTTTGAATAAACAACCACTGTTCTCATTTGGGTGGTGTCCATCTATTTCCATAACAAGTTAATGTTCTTAGAATGCGTACATGAATTTTTAAGATTTTAGGTTAATATTGGTTTTGAGATACACCTTAAACTGTTTTAAGTGGTTATGTCTGGGGAATAGATCAGATGTTATAGGTAAAAACTTCCATTTTTACTAAAAATATGCACACATATTTATATATTTTTATGTACTTGAGTAGAATTTCAAACTGATTACAAAATCATTTTAAATAGAATAAAACTTTTTTTTTTCATTAGAGAACTAGATTTTATTTCATTTAAAGAGCTAAGACAAATCACATGTTAAAAGGAATTATCAAGTTCCTAGTGGGTGTATGCATAAACAATAGTTTTACAGACATTATTAATTGACTACCAATAACAAAATAAAATTTGTAAAACAAATGAAGAAAAACAGAGTTTACCCAAGAATAGCCTCTACCAGCCTGGTGACTTTGATAATGGAATAGCTTCTTCAACTTCACTAAACTTATCCTTCCTTTTCTTTCTTTCCTTTTCCCTTAGGAATGCTCTCCCAACCCCCAGCTACATGGAGATACGGCCATATACGGCATCTCCTCTGTCTGCCCAGGGCACACCTATTATAACACATGCCATCAATCTTTAAGAAGGTTTGCCTGGGGAAAGAAGCAGTGTGAACCAGAGACAAATGACGGGGGGGGGGGGGGGGGTGGCAGTGTTGGGATTCGTAGTAGTACCGTAAAACACAGAGGAAAAATAAATAATCAGGAAATTCATTTTAAACTCTTGTGTCATGTCTAAACTACAAGCAGTGGTTTAGAACAGGGAAGGGTAGACAAGACTATGGTTGGTAGGAATTGAAGGCTGAAGACAGGAGTGTGTCTCCAAGGGAGAAAGGACTGAAGAGGGACGAAAACACTGTAAATTCTTGAAGATAAAACAGAAAGAAGAGAAATTACATGAATTATAATCAACCACTTTGACTACATTTCCGAGACTACAATTCCAGAAAATTAAGATCCTTAGTGGACAAATTTAAAACCACAGACTGTCAGATTTAAAAGATTCTGTAGGAAAAAAAATAAATGTGATTTCATTACAATATTGACTTTAAAGTAGAAATACTTAAATACAAATATCAAACCTCATTGTAATTTTGAAAGAAACTATCCTTTGGAATAGTTAAAAATTAAGCCTTCAGTTTTACTTTAGCAATTTTACTTTGGGGCGATTTTTATTTTTGCCTCTAGACCAGCGAAAGTGGATTCTTACCACTCAGTCTTTTAAAAGGAGATTGTTTCCAGTCACTAGTTTGTTTACAAGACAGTCCTGTCAGTATCTCCCAATAGAGATGATTTAATAAACTTTTTCTTAATGTGAAAATATCCCGAAGACCCTGTTACATATACTGGAGAATAGGTTTTTGGGGGGATTTATTTACATGTTCTACTCATAATAATTCCCAAGGTTGAGAAAATGCCATTTCAGCACAAAAGGCCACAACAGTGCCACAATGAAAAGAGTATTTTGGAAAAGAATGTGTCTTAGAATCATCTATTTGTGTGTTTCTATTTCATTTTTAGATTTGATCACTTCAATTTTGTTTTCATATGGTATTTAGCAGGAGTACACATTCATTTATTTACCGTGATTATAAGCAGCAGCAGGCCAAAATAAGAGGCTATTACAAGAATTTAATAGATTTTGTACATGTGATTAGCCAAGCATCATGCTCTGTGAATCATTTACATTTAGATATTGCATTTCTTATATCTTTGTTGCACTTCATAGCATACACTTTGTTTTATAAATATCATTTATAGGTATAGCGTTACTAAAGTTTATTACTATTGGTTTCATATCAGGAACACTTAAGCTCTAAGAGTTTAAGTATTTTTATGGAAACATATAGTTAGTAGATAAATAATGTTTAAATCAGAACTCATGGCTTCTAATTTCAAACTGGTTGTAATTTCCATTACACTATTTATGTCTCACTAGAAGGGGGGCTTACATGGGCCCAGTTCCCAGCTCTTTCTTATTATAGAATATAAAACTTCAGTGACTGCTTGAACCTTGTTACAGGCAATTGTAGCATTTGCAGAACATTCATTGCTACTTAATATATTATAGAATACCTATTAAATATCAGATACTGTATTTAGTGATTTGCAGATGTTCTCTTTCATGTTTCCAATATTTTATTTTTTAACGCTTATAATTTTAAAAAGTAGTTGATATTATCTCCATTTGTAGATAAGAAAATTGAGATTCAGAGAGATTAAATAACATATCTGAGGTCACCCAGTTGACAGAATTCACACCATGTCTATTTAATTTTATGCTTCTTCCAGGACTTCTTGCTCTCTTAGGAAGAAGACACGTCTTTATTTTTATGTCACTCTATTGTTTAGTCTTCTTACTTGGCTTCCCAAGGGCCTACCAGTTGGTTAATTTATATAGCCTGCCGATTTCTCTATATTATTTGTTATGTATATATTATATATATATGTATTATTTGCGCATTGTGTGGAAGAGAAACACATGGCACCTGGTAAACATAAACATTATTACAAGAATGTTTTAAAAAGGTAGCCTTGCCAAAAGAAGAGATTAATAATAGATACGTCATTCTAGAGTTGAGGCCTAGACAAAAGATAAAATATGGCTGGGAGAGATCTTCACCAGCCATATATTTAGGGTCCCTCTTCTGTGTATGGTTCTTTATATCAAAAGCATCACTTCTTAGTAATAAGTCCTAGGTCTCTTGACAGTCTGATAACAAACACTTACCTCTTGTTTCTGGCCCCAAACTGCAGAAACCACTCATTGCCACACTACTCACTTGTTATTCTGTGAATAGGGCACAGTAGGAGGCCCAGGAGGGCCAGGGGAGGAATAGGGCACAGTAGGAGGCCCAGGAGGCCCAGGAGTAGGAGGCACAGTGGAGGGAAGGCAATGTCTGGCCCCCAAGGGCTAGACCCAAGGCCCAACTTCCCAACCAGGGAAAAAGCTATTGAGTATGTTTTTAAAGATAAGCAAACTTCAGAGTTGTGTTTTTATAGATTGGAAAACAGATTTGAGCTTAGGCATGGAAATATCTTGGTCTTGGTGTAATGAAAATATTCCCAGTAGATGGTTCCCAGCTCATTTGTCAATTGTTTTCTGAAACCATCCTATTCAAAAAATAGTTCTCTTTCCATTTTTTAGATTTCTATAGTACTTCATAATTTTATCATAACATTTATCAAACCCTGTTTTCATGATTGATTTCTTTGCCCTTCTCTGTTCATCCATAGCCATTACATGATGTTCTCCCTGACAGCAACTCTACTATTGACTTTCATGACTTAAGTGCTGCCGTGACTTCAGGTTTTGTAAAAGACACTTCTCTTAGAACATTCACAGAATCTGAATCCAGTTACAAACAATTCTAGCATTTTCATAACATCTGCAGGAGGGGTTATTATTCAGAGCCTAATGTAAAATCTGATAAAGACTCTAATGTTAAAAAAATGTCTATAATTCGTTATATGTAAGAAATCCTATGATTTCTGAAGAGGTGGAGAGGAAGAGAATGCCATCTCTGGCTCCTTTTTAAATACCAGTGAATTGAACATTTTACAAGTGGGAAAATACTTTATCTGATTCCATTTAAGTGACTCTGGACTGAAAACTGTAAATTGCTCCTGTTTTTGACTACATCTTTCTACATCCTGGATCACATTAGGCCCAGAACAACACAGTGTAGACTGCTGGAAAATTCTGTTGTCACGATAATGGACAACCCAAACAAGCTATGGGAAAAGGTCTGAATTGTGTATATTGTATCAAACAGAAAGTGTTACCAAGGAAACACCATGGCTACCACAGAGATAAGTGGCTCATGTAAAAGACAGGGTAGGAGAAAAAGCTGGTCATTCACTAGTAGGCAAAGGACAGTACTGTTAGCTGGTTTGTTGGTTGGTTGGTTTGTTGATTGGTTGGTTTTGGTTTTCATTTTGTTCTGTCTGCCTATTATTGCCCGTAACTATGTGTGTGAAACAGTGGCTTTGCAATCATTGCCTTTTCATTAGTGATACCATATCTCTCAATATTCCAGAATATTTAACTTGTATGTAGTCAAAACCTGAACTAAATTCTTGTATCAAGCAGAATGAACAATAAATTCTAAGCAACTTGAAGATTATAGAATGATTGTTAATATATTTGCGATGTTTCCCTGATATATTTCCAGAACATAGTAACATTGGTAGAAAAGACTATATTTAAATTTATCTTGAATTTTATAGTTAGAGCTAAAACAACAAAAGTTAAAATGTTGTATTTCCCTTTAAGAGAATTGAATTACTAAGTTCATAATTTTAACATTTCCCTAATACAGCAAATTTTACAAGATCCAGTACTCTCCAAACCAATCACTATCTTTATACTTAAAAATAAACTACAGGGCACCTGGGTGGCTCAGTTGAGCATCTGACTCTTGATCAGGTCATGATCTCACAGTTCGTGGGATCGAGCCCCGTGACAGCACAGAGTCTGCTTGAGATTTTCCCTTTCTCTCTGCCCCTCTCCAGCTCCCACTCACTCTCTCAAATAAATAAACTTGAAAAAAATAAAGTAAAAAAAGAGGAATATAACAAACCTAAAAAAATGATAGAAAGCCTGCTCAGGACATTACAAATAGGACAAATAAATAGAAAAATAGGATATAAAGAAATTACATAATGAACACAAAAACACATGAAAAAAAGTATTAAACTAATTTAAAGAGGGGAATCTAATTAAAAGTGGACTTGAATTGTTTCACATTTATCACCATAGCAGTTTTCATGGGTATGAAACAGACTTCACTTCTGGCTTAAATAGAATATTCAAATATGTGGATGACTGTCACTATTTAACATAGCTTTGCAAACATTTGGTATTTTTGTTAATTTTATTTGCATTTCATTTGGTGAATGTGTTTGAATGTCAGTAAACATTTGAACATCATTCTTAGGCTTAAGGAGAGACTGTCTTTTACAGTGGCCTTATCAGGAAAGTTAATTGGTTAGATTTAGAGAATGTATCTCTAAGGAAATTTCTGAGATATCTGTAGAAATAAGTTGTTAAGCCAAATACAGGTCTAGATTATTAACCTTAAAAATAAAACTGCCAGAGTGCCTGGGTGGCTCCATAGGTTTAACTCTTGGTTTAGGCTCAGGTCACGATCTCACAGTCCTGAGATTGTGCCCTGTGTGGGGCATGGGGCCTGCTTGGGATTTTCTCTCTCCCTCTCTCTCTGCCCCTACCCCCACCCTCTCTATCTAAAAATAAATAAATAAACTTAAAAAAATTTAAAATAAAACTGCCAGCTATTTTACCAGCAAAAATGGGTTTATTCAGGAATAGCAAAGAATTGCAATCTGAGACAAGCAAAGTACAACAAAACCATAGTCAAGTCTGCAAAACAAAGAAGAGATACACTCTTTTATAGAAGAAAAGGGAGAATTTGGGAGAGTGAGGTCTAAGTATAGTGGCTAGCCATTGGCTGAGTTGTGACTATCTCTCATTGGCTAGACTGTGGAGGGGGTGGAGTGAGAAACATTCTTCCTCCTGGTGAGGTAATAGAGTAGTATGTACTTGCAAGGTTCCTCTTTTCCTACTGGATCTACTAGGCTTGAGAGCTCCCCATCCTGGCCTTCCAACACTTCTAAATGGGATTACCTTTTATTAATCTTCACAAAATCGAATTGTGAGGTGTGAGAAATGGCCTTAATTTGTCCTTGGCCCACCAGAATAATAATCCCTCAGTGGGCCAGAGGCCATGTGTTTACCAAACATAGCCTCACTCAAAGTTTACCCTGAGGAGAACTCTAAAACACGTTTGCTTCATGTGGAGAGAAAATCTTGTATAAAAATTGGCTAATAATATACACATGAACAAAAAAGTAACAGAACCCAGCATGACTTCACATTTCAGAGGATCTCCTATAAAATGCATTTTTTAAACATGACCTAAACCTTAAATAAGCAAAATGAAACATTCTTTATTACTGGGAATTGAAGAATTATCCGAGAGAATTGGGTAGTTCTGCTTGTTTAGATTTGTTTGTTTGTTTGTTTGTTTTAAGAGAGAGAGAGCACTTGTGCACTAGTAAGGCAAGGGCATAGGAAAAGGGAGAAGAGAATCTTAAGCAGGCTCCAAGTGCAGCTTGAAGTCCTACCTGGGGCTCTATCTCATGACCAGGAGATCATGACGTAAGTAAAATCAAGAGTTGTATACTTAACCTAACCGACTGAGCCACCTAGGCACCCCTAGTTTTTATTTTGGATTTTAGAAGATCTGCACCAATATCCCTGAAATTTTACCATACAAATAACGGGTTGTTCCACATATGGGTTTGACTGACTCGAGGAGTGGTCTCAAGTGTTCCCAGAAAATTTCCTAAAATTTCCAAAGGAAATAGACTTTAGGAAAGAACCATATAATAGAGTTCCTTTAGATAAAAAGTATAATAGAAGATACAGGGGAGGGAAATTTTTCCTCTTCAAAGATGCTTCTCGTTGGTCTAGGATTTGAATTGACACAAGACAGGAGAAAATAAAATTTAATTTTGTATACATATGGAAATGGCACACAAATGAGAGATTCAAAAGTAGAAAGGTAAAAATGAGGTGTATATGCCATCCTGAGCTAAGGAATGTGATAGCCCCAGGCCCTCAAAGGAGACGAGGTTGAGTCATAGTGCAATGAGAAAGAACTTTGGTTATTGGATGTTTGCCTGCCATACAGATGGGTCATTCAGATACAGTACATTTCTTTTAATAACTCCAATTCTGAGAAAGACTCCTAATTTAGATTCTTCTAGGTAGTTAAGGGAGGGGCAGTATTTTCTCTTGAGTCTACAGAGTCTCATTTGCCTTTGGCTTAAAGTAGTCCACATGCCAAAGAACCACTTCAAAGAGTATACCCTTTGGCTTGTGTCTCACTTCATGGTCTCAGCCATTTAATGACACAGCATTTAATATACGCCTGGCATATGGTATATAAATGCATGCTATCTATAGTGGATGTGGAAAACTCTATTTGAGGCACCTGGGTGGCTCAGTCATTTAAGCATCTAACTCTTGGTTTCAGCTCAGGTCATGATCTTGCGGTTTGTGAGTTTGAGCCCCACATTGGGCCCTGTGCTGTAGAGCCTGCTTGGGATTCTCTCTCTCTCTCTCTCTCTCTCTCTCTCTCTCTTTCTCTCTCTCTTTCTCTCTCTCTTTTCTCTGCCCTTCCCCCACTTGTGCTGTCTCTATCTAAAAATAAATAAACTTAAAAAATTGTATTTACCCCAAAGGAAAGATTAAAATGAATTTTCTTTAAAACATACCTATCACAGAAGTTAAGTTTGCAGGTATGGCCTCAAAGTGATCAAGTAACTTCATAATACTTTTTGGAAAGAAATAGTTATTTATAAAGAAAAACAGACTAATTATTTTTAGTAAGTTTACATCTGTGAAAATTAATTTTTTACACCTGGAGAATATTGATGCCCAGCCCTTGTTTTAAGATATAATTTTACTTTCTCAAAAAAAAAAAATTCTCAAATCACATTATTTAAAGTTATATCAGTATTCAAGGAATATATGACTTAAAAGAACAGAGGTGATTTTTTAAAACAAAAAGTATATTTGACAAGTATCAAAAGATTAGAAATACTAAATTGAGTGACATCACTAAGAAGTAGTATGATTTTCTTCTTGAAGGCCCAGTATGTTTGAATTGGTTCAAATAATGTATAAGACTTCTCTTTACAACATTCTGTATTCAATAAAGTTTTCATCTTGATGAGCCCATATTTACAAATGGTCTCAGGTTTTCTAACTCCCAATCCAGGAGCATTCATTCTAATATGCTGACAATGTATAATACTTTTGTTTTATATCGTAAATACATGACATCAAGTTAATTTCATTCCACTGAAGCATGAACCCTTGTCTTAGAGATCCATCAACTATTTTAATGTATACTTTTAAATAGAATCAATAATCTAGTTGCAAAGCAGATGTGAAGTTTAGTCACGATTTATGAGTAGTAAATGATACCTTGATTGCAAAATAATTTCATTCTGATACACTTGATGAAAAACTACCACTAACAACAGAAAAATAAGATTATCGCATTATTAGAAAAATATTAGAAAAATATTATCAAAATGCCAAGAGAAAAGGCAAGAAAACATTCTATCCTTCTGAGTACAACACTAATAATACCTGATGTATTTACATCAGCTTTGCAGTACTAAGCAAAGTTGCTTATCCTTTGTTTTCAATAAAATACATAATTAAAAACCATGCAGGGTTGAATTTGGTCTAAAGCACAATAACATTTTTGGCTTTTTTTTTAGGGAAGGCTACATTAAGTATGTAGCTCATTTAAGCTAAAAAGTTAATAAAAACATATAGGGTATATTCAGGATATATGAAAAACGGAAATCCTATGAGGATTCTAAAAAAAAAAGATACATTATGTAATTGTCATAGGAATAGAACAGTTGTCGTTGTTGCTGCTGTTGTTACCAGGTGGCATGTGAGTTTGAATTGTACATCCTATCAGTAATATTTTTACCAGTCAAGTATTGGGGATACGAGCATTGCAATCTGAAGAAACAGTTAATAATAACCCAGGTTTGTGAGAGAGACATGTTCAGAAAAGAGAGGAGGAAGGAGGTTTAGCTGGAAATATTGTGTATGGGTGGGCAATGGAAGTTCAAATATAGATGTATATTGAAGCAAATGTGAGGAAAGCAAGGGAAAAACACTGATGAGGTGATGAGTCTGAGTCTGATCTGAGAGTAAATGTGCTTCCCCCTCTCCCTTTGGAAGATCCAAGGTAATATGGAAGTGCACCAGATAAAGAAAAAATAGAGAATAAATAAATTGGAAGTTAATGGATATTAGTGAGTGGCAGGCAGTTGGAGGAATTGGGATTGGATGTATAAGTCACTGAGAAACTCTCTATAAGTTTTTTTAAACAATTTGATGGAGTGTGTTGGAGACAGTAAGATTAAGGACAATAAGAAGTCTTTATTTACAAAAGGAATGCTGAAAAAAAAAAAGGTAGCATTCATTTTCCATCCATTTATGGTTCAGCTATGTCTGAGGTACTTCAGGGACTGGAGATCCAGAGGTATGTATAATGTATAGTCTCCGCAGTTATGAAGTAAAGCGTCTTAGAGAGGTGCACACATAACTGCAAGACAGTGACGTGAGTGAGAGCAATATGAATGAGGTGCTTCGGAAGTACAGAAGCACACATCTAGACTAGGAGAATCAGAGTTTCCCAGGGGACAAGACAGCAGGCATTTTCCAGGTGAAGATGGGGTTGTGGTCAGATGGAATTTTGTGTTAAGCAATATTTAAACTTCTGAAACACCTGAAGTATAGTTTTCTTTCTTTCCTTCTCTTTCTTTTCTTTCTTTCTTTCTTTCTTTCTTTCTTTCTTTCTTTCTTTCTTTCTTTCTTTCTTTCTTTCTTAACATATATTCATTTTTGAGAGACAGAGCATGAGCAGGGGAGGGGTAGAGAGAGAGAGAGAGAGGGAGGCACAGAATTCATAGCAGGCTCCGGGCTCTGAGCTGTCACCACAGAGCCCATGCAGGGCTCAAACCCACAAATATGAGAACACGACTTGAGCCGAAGTCAGATACTTAATCGACTGAGCCACCCAGGCGCCCCTGGTAAATGGATTCTGTTTAATGAGTTAGGTGAGGCAAATGACCTAAAGTTATATATTTATATATTCAACTACAGAGATGTATTTTGCTGCAGATATATTTTAAGCAGGAGAGAAACATCATCAGTTTTTGTTTAAAAATAACTACTTTTCAAAGAGTGATAAGTTTGAAAACAGGAAGACCAGTTAGGGATGTATCATATCAGTGAAAGGTCATGAGCTGCGAATCTGATTAAGTCAGAGGAAGTGTGAATAAAGACGTAAGAATAGATTCAAAATGATGATTATGATAATGATGATGGTGCTGATGAGGTTGGTGATGCTGTTACTGATGATGATAATTACAGGTAACAGTTTTGAGCACTTACTATTTGACAAGTACAGTGGAAAGTCTATTACATAAATTATATTGCATAATCCTTATGATAGCTCTGTAAGTTTAGACCTATTTTTCTCTGCACTTGAAAAAAAGAGAAAATTAATCCTTTAACAGTTTGAGGAACTTGTTAAAGATTGTGGAGGTACTAAAAATTGGAGATAAATTTTTAACCAGGCAATCTAGAGCCCCTGTTTTAGGTCCACTTTATTATTTTGTGCCTCAGTGAATATTTAGGAGTTAAAATGGTCAGGTAGATTGTGGAGGATAAATTGAATTAGAAAAGAATTTAGAATTTCTCCTAACATGCTCATTTAGGTAAATAGGATAATGGTAGGCCCATTTATTAAGGCTAAGAAGTCTAGTAAAGAATTACCTAGAGCAGATTTTCTGGAACAGTATTAGTTTGGGGGCAAAGAATAATCTAGTGAGACCTAAGCTACAAACATATTTGGATATAGCTGCCTAGAGAGATAACCACACTACAAATTTTGTAAAGAGAGATTGTAAGATAAAGAAAAGTATTTTGCAAATATGCATAATAGGACCAGAAATAGACCATTATTACATTGAATACAACATGATATTCTTCTTATTCTCTTGGTGTATTTATTCTGTTTTTTATTTTTCTTAATATTTATTTTTGAGAGAGAGCCAGAGTGTGAGCGGGGGAGGGGCAGAGAGAGGGAGACACAGATTCCAAAGCAGGCTCCAGGCCTGTGCCGACAGCTCAGAGCCCTATGCGGGGCTCGAACTCACAAACTGTAAGATCATGACCTGAGCCTAAGTCGGCTGCTCAACCGGCTGAGCCACCCAGGTGCCCCTATTTGCGTATTTTTAAAATAATCTTAATTTAACTCAACATTGCTTTATGTGGAGCTGCAGAGTTAAGAACAAAATGTTATCTGAATCGCAGAAACAAATATGTCTTCAAAGAACACATATTCTGAAGAAAAATGTTGTCAGTATAACAACAATAATGTCTCTTCATTCCATAATTCCACTTGAAATAAAAGAACCCTGCCCCTTCTCATCTAATTTGGATGTTCATCCATACTCTTATACTGATGAAACGTAATCACTGTGCCATCTTTAACTTTCATGTGAGAGCATCTGGTCTGGTAATTACTACTCTATTTTGCTTCTTTGATGAGCACCACTTTTCATGTTTAAAAAACAAAAACAAAAACACTGAGAATATCCCTTGAAAATACCTGGAGTGCATACAATTTTCCCTGCAGCACAGTTGTAAATTATGATTTTTTTTATTGTTAAAACATGGTGATTATTTTATAAAAGAAACAGGGCTCTATCAGATAATGTTTACATTATGTTAAAAAAAATATCGGGAGACTGATATTTAATATTAAAAGTTTCCACGGGAAAACCCGTAACTCTGAAGTTTTACTTGAATGGTTTCTTGCATTTTCAGAAATTGTTCCTTTTTGGCAGTGTAGATAAAGAACTGTGCATCCCTGCAAATTTGATTATGACATTCTGTCACCAGAGAACATGCAGGTGAACCTCTCTGGTGGGGCGGGGAAGCTAAGAGAGTGTCTTACTCTAAATGGATAGCTAATGAGACACTTGAAAGCACATCCAGTTAAATGTATTACTGTAACAAGATCTATACACATTTGTTTGAGGCCTCCGTTTCATTGATTTGTTTTTGGAGGTGTCTTAGATTTGTAATAGCTTTCACTGCTGTTGTGATATATACAAATTGAAGACATATTGAACACATCTTATTTGGTGAAAGTTCCTAGGGGGAATATCAAGATTAGCAGCCTCCATCAATAATATTTGAGGGTCTCCCGCTTGATTTTTTTTTCAGGAGTAATTAATTTAATAGTAATTGCTTCTCTACTGTTGTTTACATTGCAGCCAATTCTGAATGTCAGTAATTTCCCCTGAAGAAACAAACACAAAACCCCATGTCCTTAATGTTACCATGACTGTCCATCTCATTTATACGTAATTTAGCTAGGTCTAGACACAGAAAGCAAATGAAGAATTAAGCAGTTAAGGAGGGAATTTATTTTCCACTAATCAGACTAAATCACAATACTTTTGTCAACTTTTCTCAATAATACCATTGATTCTTGGGTGCCTGGGTAGCTCATTGTGTTAAGCATCTGGCTTGGGCTCAGGTCATGATCTCACAGTTCATGAGTTTGAGCCCCACTTTGGGTTGAGCACTGCTTCTCTCTCTCTCTCTCTCTCTCTCTCTCTCTCCCTCCATCCCTTCCAGGACACACTCACTCTCTCTTTCTCTCTCTCTCTCTCTCTGCCCCTCACTCACTTGTGCCCTCTGTCTCTCTCTCAAAAAAAAAAAAAAAAAGGAAAAAGAAAAAAAATGTAATTATGGAGTGCCTGGGTGGCTCAGTTGGTTAAGCGTCTGACTTTGGCTCAGGTCATGATCTCGTCGTCTGTGAGTTCAAGCCCTGCGTCGGGCTCTGTGCTGACAGTTCAGAGCCTGGACCCTTCTTCAGATTCTGTGTCTCCCTCTCTCTCTGCCCCTCCTTTGCTCTCTCTCTCTCTCTCTCTCTCAAAAATCAACATGAAAAAATTAAAAAAAAAAATAATGTTGATTCTCCACTTCCATCTCCTATAAGTAGAAACACACGTTAAATCTGAAGCATGAATTTATATGATATGTAATATTGTGTTTGAGCAGAGAGCTAATCAAGGTTAGAGTAGGCAAATGAAAAAAACACTCCTAGTGTGGAATCAGTCGAGTTCAGCACACACGTGTCTTTTAAATGGGGGAACTGTCAGAAAAACTGAAGGGTGTAAATATGAGAGTCACACTCCCGGTCCTGGAGGAGTGTATTAGTAAGGAAAACTGACAATTAAGCATGTATCTTCAATATAATTTTTCACTAAGTGCTAGGAAGAAGACAAAAACATGCAAAAACACTCCAAAAAATTCAGTTAATTACAATGCCCCTAACGCCACTCTAAATTGAAAAGACAGAAAAATAGTAGGAAAACAATTACCTTTGCAAACCCATTTAAACACACTACATTGCTCCCTAACTAGTCAGCAAGAGAACATTTACTACATTTGCCACATCATATATATTCCACTGTAGTAGAAAATTATTAATGACAGAATAGATGAAAATTTCAGGGACTTCAAATTTTCTCCAACACATCACCATGTGATTTAACTATCATTGTGCTACCCCTTAGGTTAGGTGGCTAAAAATCTTAATGACTTGCAGTTTATAGCTGGGAGTTACAGATAAGAGTAACATTAAAAAATAGAGTTATTTACAGTGATATAATCTCTGCTGCAGATTATATTGATGGAGAAAACTGGGCTAAAGAATGACACTGTGCCCATGCCAATCATGCTATTCTCCCTTCACTCTCAGGGTCTTTGTGTTATCCTTATTATTGGATCAATTAAAGTATTTTAAAAAGAGAAATTAAAATATTTTATCCTTTATCTTAGCTATTTTCAACACAGGTATTGTGATGTCTGATTTTATGTCAATTTGACTGCACCCAAGGCTACCCAGATTAAACATTATTTCTGGGTGTGTCTGTGAGGGTGTTTCTGGAGGAGATTACCATCTGTTATTATCTGCTTTATTCTTTTTAGTTGTCTTAATTAGGGTTTTTTTTCCCCTTAGTATTTGGTATTAAGGTAGTTTGTTACTATATTGGTTACTGATGTGAAATATCTGAGGCTCGTCTCATTTTCTCATCCCCCTTCCTAATGTCTCTCCACTGTAGTTTTGTACATGGTACCCTGAAAAGTCATCTCAAAAATAAAGTATTTAACCAGGGTATGTCTTTTTTTTTTTTTTTTTTTTTTTTTTTTTTTTTTTTTTCAACCTTTATTTATTTTTGGGACAGAGAGAGACAGAGCATGAACGGGGGAGGGGCAGAGAGAGAGGGAGACACAGAATCGGAAACAGGCTCCAGGCTCTGAGCCATCAGCCCAGAGCCCGACGCGGGGCTCGAACTCACGGACCGCGAGATCGTGACCTGGCTGAAGTCGGACGCTTAACCGACTGCGCCACCCAGGCGCCCCAGGGTATGTCTTAATATGCATTTTTTCCCAAAATAATCCAATAAAGCTTTTAGTAATACAGTATGACTTTTTAATAAAGTAATTTAATTTTTCCTTCATTTTCTTCCATTATTGTCCTTTAATACTTTTTTTCTATTCCATGTGTTGAAATAGACACAAATTATACTGATGTTTGATCATCTTTATTTACCTTATCTGCTATGTTCTTTTTAGTTGTCTGAATCTTTTTCCTGTATTTGGTTTTCACAGTAATTTCTTTTCTTTAGGAGAGAGAGTACATGAGCAGGGTAGAGGGGAAGCGAGAAAGAGAGAATCTCAGCACCTCCTCCCCTCGTGCTGCCCCAATAAGGGGCTCAATCATACAACTATGATGTCATGACCTGAGCCAAAATCAAGATTGGGACACAGCCGACTGAGCTACCCAGGCATCCTTCACAGTAATTTCTTATGCCCTTTCTCTTTGCCATTGATTTATTTCACCCATATTTACTCTCTTCCTTGTTTCAAACTCACTGCTTTTGTAACACTGTTGCTTAATTCATGATTTTGTTCTTCTAAGTCTGTAGTCTTCCTATTCATGCAATTTTGTACTTTTGTCATTTCATATTTAATATTTGATTTCATTAAAAGTATGCTCTCTTTGGGGCACCTGGGTGGCTCAGTCAGTTAAGCAGTCTACTCTTGATTTTGGTTCAGGTCATGATCTCAGGGTTATGAGATTGAGCCCCATGTGGGCCTGTGAGCTGGGTGTGGAGCCAGCTTGAGGTTCTCTCTCTCCGCCTCTCCACCGCTCACTCACATGTGTGCATGCACTCTTTCTCTCCGAGAGGAGGATGGGAGGATGAAAGGAAGGAAGGAAAGAAGGAAGGAATGTAAAATAAAAGTATGCTCTCTTTGAATTCTTTGATGCAAACAACCAAATACTAGTGTAGTTATTTTTCTGTGTCTTGAGTTTTATTTAATCTTGGAATTGAAAATTTCATCATTTTATGATTTTTACATTTTTAGTTTACCTTCTTATAGTGTCATAGATATATGCCATTCTGACTTCATTCCATTTATTTCTGACTCAAACAATTCTAACTCAAAAAGTATGAACTATTTTGTTTTTCTGGGACAGTGTGGTTAATTTTTCTTAATTATTATTTTTTTTTTTAATTTTTTTTTCAACATTTATTCATTTTTGGGACAGAGAGAGACAGAGCATGAACGGGGGAGGGGCAGAGAGAGAGAGGGAGACACAGAATCGGAAACAGGCTCCAGGCTCTGAGCCATCAGCCCAGAGCCTGATGCAGGGCTCGAACTCACGGACCGCGAGATCGTGACCTGGCTGAAGTCGGACGCCTAACCAACTGCGCCACCCAGGCACCCCTTTCTTAATTATTTGACTACATTGTCTAAGACATGTTTGTCTCCACATCTAAGATTTTACTTAAGAAATATAAATTATATGTTCGTTTTGGTTTTCTAAGAGTCTGAGAAAGAGCTTGTATTTATATATGTTTGGGGGAAATCTGGGAGTGGGTTAGGATTAAAAGTGCTGTCAGAAATACATTCAGTTTGAAAACTGGCAATTTGTCAGTAGTTCTGTTACAGAGTCTACACTACCTGGTTGGAATTTTTGTTACCATTTTTTGAGATATTTTTGAGCTTTGAATTTTTCCATGGTACCTTTGGATCGGTTTGCTTCCAGAAGACACACAACCCTGATGCCTCAAATTTAATTTGTTAGTTTTTAAGAAAGGAAATGCCAAGGTCAACCATTCTTTATTCTGCCACGTCATTCACGATGTTAGAAGGTATTATAAACATTTTAGCATTGTCAGTTCTTGAAATGCTTCAACTCATTTGGGAAGGAAGTAACATATAAGTAATAAATGATAGAAATGCTAGCTCTCTATAGTGGATTCTCCCATATAAAATCTCCATCAATAGTTTGAGAATGTGGTTTCAGTTATGTCCAACAAAATATTTTGAATGAAATTTAAAGAAAACATATAAAACAGATTTCTAGTATATTTTTTTCTTTCATAAGCATTTTCACTGCCTGGCAAGGATATTAGCTGGCAAGGTAATTTGTAACTATTACTGAGAGTTGAAAATTGAGTCCAACAGCTTTGGGTTCAATCTTGGGTTTGTTACTTATTAATTATGTGAGTGACTTTGAGGTATCACTTTACCTCTCTGAGCTCTAAATTCCTCTTTTATTATCTCCATCTTTGGGTTGTCATGACGTCAACTGTATGTGGAGTGCCTGGTATAGTCTATCATAGAATATGCCCAATAGCTAGTAATTATTATTATGAATTAACATTTCAGTGCTTTACTCCATTTTAATTAAGGTATAAAGTGACAGTTATATTGTGGCTTTGCTATACACATAAAAATACATAGATTTATATAAATGTAGCTGCATCTTATACAGTTATGACATGAAAAATATTTTTTAAATTACAAATATTTGAAAACAAGTGCATGAATGTTTTTTAATGTTTTCTTTGTATAATACATCTGATAAGTTCAAGTAAATACCATTTTACATTAAAGGGTCAACAATTCTTTAATTTTCAGTTATTTTGAAGTTTATCTCCTAATGATGCTCATTTATTCTGTTTGGAGTAGTAATTTTGGAGTAGTAATTTTAATTAAAAATCTCATAACAAATTTATATGCATTTTAATTTAGAAAACCAAAACAGTTTGTCCTTTGGATACATATGCGTTCTAGTTTTTCTTCTTCCGTAATCAATTCTCTTACATCTTTTTTGGCGAGAGAAACCTCACATTGCATTTCAAAAAATGAGGAAGTAAAGTACATGAATTAATTCATGTAAATACATTAACTCAGTAAGCTCTTCAAAAGCCTTCAAGAAAATATTGAAAAGAAATATATTTTGACAGACCAGTGTTTGCCTAAACAAAAAAAGTGGTTTTAATGTCATTACATTTTTCCTTCTGTATTTGTTAGTTTCCTCTCAGGATAATCGGAAAAAAAACATTTTTATCAACTGACTATGGGTGGTTCACGTTTTCTTTCTCACATTGATTTATAACTTCTACATTTTAAAAAAATAAATAGAAAATATTTTTAAAACAAAAGCAAACTAATTTAAAGCTATTCCTACAGGAAAAGAATGCTTAAAAATTACAACATTTGATTTACAGACCTTGAGAAATTTCTATCCAAAACTTTGAGTCTTGGAAAAAATGTTCTATAAATAAACCCATTGATTATATTGTTCATCTAGTGTATTATGTCAATGTTCATAGGAATTATGTTTGCCCATTATTCATTTATTGCTACATTTTGAATTGTTACTCTTTTTTTTGGATCTTCTTTCCACTTGCATATGTCAACAAATCCATTTTATATTCTTAGGCTATCCACTCAGTGATCTGCTAAATCAAATTTGAAAGTAAAACTGCTATGAAATTTTGGTGGATTTTGTTGAACTCAAACTGCCTTTTTAAAATGGCTGTGGTCGGGGCGCCTGGGTGGCGCAGTCGGTTAAGCGTCCGACTTCAGCCAGGTCACGATCTCGCGGTCCGTGAGTTCGAGCCCCGCGTCAGGCTCTGGGCTGATGGCTCGGAGCCTGGAGCCTGTTTCCGACTCTGTGTCTCCCTCTCTCTCTGCCCCTCCCCCGTTCATGCTCTGTCTCTCTCTGTCCCAAAAATAAATAAACGTTGAAAAAAAAAAAAAATTAAAATGGCTGTGGGCCTGTGGCCTTCAGTTCATTGTGGAAACATAAATATCACTTTACATCTATGTTACACTTTTTCATAAATACTTTTCCTGGAAAATTAATTTATTTCTAATTAATTATGCAATCATATGGCTTTATTTGTTATAAAGTATGATTGTATTCCATCATTTTACTGAGGAACTTTTTCCCAGATTCTTTTTTTTTTTTTTTTTAATTTTTTTTTCAACGTTTATTTATTTTTGGGACAGAGAGAGACAGAGCATGAACGGGGGAGGGGCAGAGAGAGAGGGAGACACAGAATCGGAAACAGGCTCCAGGCTCTGAGCCATCAGCCCAGAGCCTGACGCGGGGCTCGAACTCACGGACCGCGAGATGGTGACCTGAGCTGAAGTCGGACGCTTAACCGACTGCGCCACCCAGGCGCCCCTCCCAGATTCTTATAAATGACTGTTTACATACAGAAAAGTTTTAATGGAAGTTCTTCCATAAGTGCAGATTTCACAAAGCAAGACATCCTGTCTTTGAGTCTCGGAGAAATGATTCCATGTGATAATATTCCACCAATGCGTATCACTTGTCTTCAAGCAATGAGTTTTATAAGGATGCTGTTATCTGTTGGCAAGTTTGTTATTCACGGGGCAGTTGCTTTTCAAAAATGCAACTATTATGTGTTAAGTGGTATAAACAAAAGGATAATGCATACCTACAGATCAAGAAGGTCTTCAGACTTTTTTCATTTCCTCTGACTTTGTCTCTTCCCTCAGTTTCCATAACTGTAACATGTTAAATGCTTTCTGTGGTGGAGCGATTATGAGCAGCGTTCTCAACCGTTGCTCTTGACTTTAGACTTTGACACTAAGGATGAAGCTTCATTCAGTTCTTGTGGACTAAATATGATCTTTCATATCATTTGTGTTCAGCTAAATAAACCCAAATGTATCATCAGAAAATTAATACTTGAGTAGTCCATTTTAATGCAAGAGCTGTTACCTTTTGAAGGATCAGCTAATAAGTACTTTCCTATTTCTCATCTTCCTCACGGGACAATTAAGATGTCACATGTGGAAAAACCAGACCCCTCTCTAAAATGGCATATGGCATTCAAAAATATAAATCTCTATTTTCAGGGCTTGCATGAGTCTGATGATTTTTTTTTTCTTTCAAGCAGAGACTTTAATGTCTTCCTGGTGTGTTTTGCAGAACACTGGATCAGCATCACACATGGAATATATTTGTAAAGAGACAGACAGAATTATGTCATACCCAGAGGGGATAATAATCAGGTAACAAGCCTGCATTTGCTGCATTAATCATATTTTTGTGACTAAGAGAATTAAGAATAGAGTTGGTTATTAGACTCATGATGACCTCGTTCTGAGTCTCCTGTTTTGGTGTGGCAAATCTGTTGACCTGTCTGCACATTGTGTCATTGGCAAAGTAAAGATAATAATGCATAATACGTCCTTATTGGCTCAGGGCTTTGGAAAGTGATTTCACATTTTGTTACTTGAAAATTTTTATATTATTCAGATGCTAATGGTTCTCGCTAGCAAAGAAAACTAAGGCATGCTCTTTTATGATGATTTGAAGAGGATTTTAAATGAATAACTATATTAATATTTTAAGTAGATTGCATATCACCTTTATATAATAGAATTTAGAGTTGTTAGCACGGGGTAAAAATTAAAATGTAGGTATTAAGAGTATATTAGGATTGGAGAAAAATGATAAGATGGAATTTTTAAGAGAAGACCTGTTTTCAAGTAAGATAATGTTACATTACACCTTGTAAAAGATAACTCATAGCTAATTTTGTATATAGTTTAGCATCTATTTGCAGATGATAGTGATAGGAAATGTCAAGGTTGAATATAGGCATTTGGATAAATTTAATGGGGTAAATGTATAAAACGAGATGTGCAGGGATACTCATTTTCAATACACTATCAGTTGAACTAGAGTTACAAGCACTGCCCTGATAAGATAGTAATTAATATTTGTTAATTAGATCATGTAACAGTGATGCTCATAACTGGTAAAACAACAAAGAGTTTGAAAAGCAATGGCTGAAGTCTTCCTATTAAGGAGAAGGTTAGTTTCCTAAATGATACCTTGTTGCAAAGCAGATGCATGTCTGTCAGTGCCAGCTTGCATAGAGAGAAGAGTACGCAACTGGATAGAACCTTGGATAGAACCTACGTTTCTTTTTAAGTTAAATAAGGTAGACCTGACAGCCATTTCTCATTTTTTGTTGTTGTTGTTGTTGAGAGAACCCCAGTTCTACTCATTTATTGGAAAGCCATATACTAAAGAGAAGGTCATATATTTTTAAAATGTACATACCAGTAGCTAATTTTGATCAGCTAAGCCAATGATTGTAATTCAGTTTTCATGCCATTGGCTTTTCAAACTTATACCAATGACTGGTGTAAGTATAAGCATGTGATTGTATTCTGGCTTTACAGACATGAAGGAAAAACTGCAAGGGGGATTCTGGAAAAGACTATTATTCTCACTAATAACAAGGAAAAGCAGAAACAAAATAACAGTCTTCCCTTCTGGATTCTTTCATGAGAGTTGAAAATTTGGCAGTCGTTTTGGGAACTTGAGTAGTGCCAGTGTACAAGAATTAGTAAAGATACGTGCAGGCAAAAAAAAAAAAAAAAAATAAGAAGAAGAAGAAACAAACCAAAACATAAAAAGAATAAGTCATTATGCCGTAATTTATCCACTCCGTTAACTAATCATTCTCTCTCTGAACTTCTTTTTACATGCACTATTGAATTTCTGTATTGCCAAGTTATTTTTATTTGGTTCTTCTCTTACCTGCATTATAGTTGATGCTTGAGTATTTCATACACTGAAGAACTTATTTGCATAAGACAATCTTTCTGAGTGTATTTGAAAGAATTGAGAGTCTCTATCAATGGTATAGGTATATAAGTTAGGATTTCATTTGTCTAAATTTGTCAGACTAGTTTTAGATAATACTACTAAAATTTAGAGCAGGAGAGGTCCTTAGGTAACTTTTCCACATTTTCTTTCTACCTCACCATTTTACAAAGAACACATTGAACTCCAGAAATGTTAATTGGGGGGGAAAAAAAAAGAAATGTTAATTGGCTTACCAAAGATAGGCTAGCTATCTATATTTTGAAGAGCTTTATTTAAAGCTATATGTAAAACACTTGATTTGATTCCTTGTGTATTTTCCTTTCCGTTATACTATGCTTTTCCTAGAAGAATTGAAACTAAATCAAATATCTAATTTTAATTATTGCTTCAGAGCCTTGTGTAGTTGACCCTTGTTTATAAAACTGGTGGTATTTATTAAATTTCCAGATTAACCAACAGATGGCATAACAATTGGTGTTGGTGAGTCACTGTCCATGGTGCTATAGCAGTAGAAAGAAGAAAAGACATTTCTAATTATTATTTGACTCTTACTTTTTGGTAGTAGACAGTTATATCACCATGGTGTAATTTAAATAAAGTTTATATAGTAATTGTTGCTCATTTTAAAAATAATATATTCATCATATTTGCCTTGAAGTTAAGATCCTATTTCCTTATTTTTATATTATTCTGGTAATTGTTTAGATGAAAATCTTTTAGACTCTATATGGTCTGTAGTAGAATAGTTTGAAAATATAACAGGATAATATAGTGATTATGTGATTGATCTTTATTAGAAGACCTCACACTGGTGTAGAATTTGTGATTTAATATATTTTGCTTAAATTTTTTCATATATATGTTGATATCTTATAGTGCCATCACTCACCACTATCCAGGTTAAGTCATAATGAAGAAAGATACTTTCCTCAAAGTAGAGCATTTTCCTTAATAAGTGATCTGGTGTTCCCTAACTCCTTTCATGTCCTGCTAATCTCCTCTTTTACTTGTTGTAGCAACAGTTACCTTCTTGCTGTTCCTGGAATAAATCCAGAATGCTCCAATTTGTAGTCTTAGCTCAAATTGTTTCTCCTCCCTAGTTAACTTTTCCCCCCCAGACATGTATGAACTCACTCACCTCCAGTATTGATTAAAATACCACTTTCTCTGACTGGCAAAACAACAACAACAAATAAAATTGGTAAAAAATGTTGACAACATTATAATAATTTATAGTTGTAATAAGTATAATAAGTTATAATAAGTATGTTAACAGATCCAATCAATCCTATTCATAAGCCTCCCATATTGTTTGTATATCATTGATAATACATGCACATAAGCTTTTTTGACCCGTTAGTGTAAAACAGCTCTTTGTGGTTGTTTATTTATCCTATGTACTGTGCTAAGAAATTTACATATAGTTTTCATTTGTACAACTTGATTTAAAGACTAATCTTTTCTCCACATTATAGATGAAGAAAATAACCAGATAACTTTCCAAACGTACCTGACTTATAAGTGATAGAACTGGAAGGATCCATAGTTTTAAATAACATATTTTTCAAGTCTTTAAAAATCACAATCTGCATATAAAATATTTATAAAAGTAATAATTTAATTTCCCTTATCTTCAACAACTTTATGGGGTTTTGGTTTTGTTTTCTAAGAGCTTTCTATAGCTATTTAAAGACAGGTTACATTATTTTGCCTCAAAATTTTTTTTCTGTAAGTTATTTTCAAGAATCTCTATCCAATTACATGAAACATTCAATAAATCATAACTTTCCCCAGAATGTAGACTTTTATATCATCCAGATCTATAAAAATCTCTAGAATTTAAGCCAGTATTCTTGAGTCCCATGAACATTACAGCTCTCACCCTGATCCTGGACTCTAACTCAGTTTCAGATATGGTTCTCTTTCTTATAAAAGATTTGAACAAGACAATTACTTAAAAGAGAGTAGGTTGCAAGAAATCCTAGTAATCCTGAAAGTGAAGTTAAGTAAAACATGAAGATCATGTATGGGTATGACCCCAATGGATTCAAGCAAAGATTCATAGCAACATGGGAACTTTTGAGTATTTCTCTATATCATGAGCAAAGTGATATCAGCCCAGCCAATTTAGAAACTTCCAGATGTATTGAATCAATAGACTTCTTTAAAATGGGAAAAGTTAATATGTGATAACTCAACTTTGCCATTTAAATGACTTACATTAGTCTATGAGTAGGTACTATGCCCACAAATACAGTTATTTTAAACATTGTTATTTACTAATCCTGAAATGAACATTTAAAAAAACCATAATTGAGAAAACTTAAGTGTTATTTTCCTAAATTCCATCATCATTTTCTCTGAGAGACAGTTAACAGTTTTTTACCTATCCAGCTACTTTAATATGTTGTCTATTGAATAAGCAATTATGTGCCAAATAAGTGGTTTTCTGACCATGAACCTGATGACTTGGGTATAATTGCCCTGCCACAATTTGTTTTTACACTTCATGCGACTCTTTCATTTTCCTGCTGATGCAGGAAACCTTCCTGATGCAGTTTGTGATAGTTGGTGTCTAAAATGTCTGGCCCTAAGGACACGATCCTGAAATGAAATAAAACAGTAGGAGAATGATGCCATCAGGTAAATCAGACTCTTAATATTTGAATTGCCTCAGTCTAAATGTAATGAAGGTAGCAGCTTGTCTTATTATTTTTTTATTTAAAAACCTGTATTAAACTGACACAAAAAAAGAAGAAAACAGCTTAAATATTCTGAGATACTGAAAGTTTGCACTAGGACATCATGATCTCTCTGTTTATTTGCATTGATGGCAAAATGACCTTCTCTTTGATGTAAGAGAGTTTTGTCACTATTTGATGTTTCAGTTATTTTTTTTACCTGCTAACACTGAGCAGTATTCCCAGAATCTCCCAGCAATACTGCAGTACTGTAGATGACCTTGGGATAGTTACTGAAAGACAACTGACATTTTAGTAAATTCTTTAATATTGTTCGGACTTGGTTAAAAAACAAATTTTTCTATTCTTCTCTTTTCCTTTTTTTTTTTAAATTTTACTTTGCCATGAGAAAAAGTTGAGATCACTTAAGCCCTTAAATACAAGAGCTTTCAGATAGCACTCTTGATAAAGTGGTATATACAAGTGAGTGGTATATTGGAAAGACTTGAAATAAAAAATTCAGGAAATCATATTTCAAGCATGGAGTTCAGAATTCCTATAGAAAAGTACATTCTAGCTAACTGTACTTGAATTCTCTACTCTTTGTAAAGCATGTTCTTTTCACTTGCATCATCTGTCTTCCCCTGCTGCCACATATATTCCCCACGAAATACTCCACTTCCTCCACACTCTTAGTTACTAGAATTAGAACTCTTGTGTTTTGTGGTAGTTCCAAAGGAAAAAAAGAAGGGCATGGCTAGCTCATTGAACTCACATTATATTGGCTTTTGCTGTGCAAGGAAAGAAAATGTAGAAGTAGGTTAGATTCCATTTTAACTTTTATTTAAAAAAAAAAAAAACTTTTGAGCAAATTTTCAAGATCTTATTCAGTCACACCATCATCTCTCCCCTGATTTCCATGACTATAGCTTGACACATTATATAGACACCTAGCATCTTTAAGTTGGAAGACAGATTAAGATTTATGATACTTGGGGCGCCTGGGTGGCGCAGTCGGTTAAGCGTCCGACTTCAGCCAGGTCACGATCTCGCGGTCCGTGAGTTCAAGCCCCACGTCGGGCTCTGGGCTGATGGCTCAGAGCCTGGAGCCTGTTTCCAATTCTGTGTCTCCCTCTCTCTCTGCCCCTCCCCCGTTCATGCTGTGTCTCTCTCTGTCCCAAAAATAAATAAACGTTGAAAAAAAAATTAAAAAAAAAAAAAAGATTTATGATACTTACCTGCAAGGTCTTTTTTTGTTTTTTCTTCGATATTGACTACACATTCCACTGTCTGCATTCATCCTGGATTTCTAGAATCTCACAACATTTAAAATCTCTACGTGACTGCCAACGAACCACTCAGTACCCGTTCTTCAACAACGCCACTTTACCTAGGCCAAGACATTAGATAATTGGTTGATATATTGGAGACAGGCACTTATCTATGGCAGGTTTTTTTATGTTCCATAGTGTTTCACCTTCTCCTCATCTCCTGTCATGTCTTCTATATTCTGTTTTCCAAAGTGGAGAAGTAATTACCACCTTCTTTTGGGTGTGGCTCCCATGAAGGTTAATGACTTTCCCTCATGATTGACATGATTGACCATTCCCTCTTTTTGCATCATTGACTTCTCTACGTTAAAGGACATCTTTTCTGATTTTCTTTTTCTTGTACTTTTCTCTTTTACTTCAGAGTTTGCTGGTTGCTATTCCTCATTTTACCTTCTAATCTAAATATGGAATGCATTTGGAATGCTTTGGATCTTTGTCTTTTCTATATACATAATAATGCATACATGACAGTATATTTTCTCTTTGCATATAATGTATTTATATATAATGCATCTCTACATACATATCTTCTTATATACATGATAATGTATCAGTCATTAAAATGCTCCTGATAAAAGGAATATATAATTATATCAAATGGATTAGTGACATGAGTTTTAAAAAATTAGAAAACGTTGTGATCAATTAGCATGTTGTAAAATAATGTGTTCTGTAATATTAAAATTGTTTACATTTGAGAGGTGGTGTTTTATGTATTTTACACTACATATGTATATAACATATAGTATTTATCATAATTTATATATATTTATAGACAGCAGAACAGCAAAATGTTATTCTTTTTAATATATTTTTTCTTTTCAAATTTTTATTTAAATTCTAGTTAGCTAACTTACAGTACAATATTGGTTTCAAGAGTAAAGTGATTCGTCACTTACAAACAACACCCAGTGGCAAAATGTTCTTCTTAAAAACATATCAAATCAATGAATAAGGTAATTTTTAAATTACATATAACTTAATCCATTAATATTTACTAATTTTTTAAAGTGATTTTATTAGAGTTGGGGATATAATTATGGCATTTATGAGGGAAACATAAGAGATTAAAATATTTACCATATATATCATGTACTTATCATATAGGGTAGTTCAAATGACCAAAATTGCTAACTTTAAAATATTATTTACCTCTCACTAAATAAGCTATTTCATCTATTCAACTATATTTTTCATAATTCTCTTACACTACTTTTGACTTTTCCAAAGAATTGTAATTGGAACTTTAATTGAAATCAAATCTAAATAATTTATTACTTAATATGGTGTATCAGCTCCTTTTTTTTTTTTTTTTTTTTTTTTTTTTTGCACTAATGCTACATAACAAAACTCCTGAGATGGGGGGAAAGAACTCCTGAAGATGTCATGGCTTAAAACAACAAGCATTTTTGGCTTATGAGGCTGCAGTTAAGTGACTCAAACAGGGCTTTGCTTGGGCAATTCTGCTCCTTTTGACTGAGCTTACTCTTCAGTCTTGGCATTGCCTAGCTGCAGGCTGATGTAGGCTGGCTATGGGAAAACTGAGACACTCCTCTTTGCTCCATGTATCTTTAATTGTCTAGAATGTGCATATTCTCATAGTGGTGGCAGAGATTCAAGGACACAGATGAAAGCTTGCAAGTACTTTTTAAGCCTGTGTTTATAAAATTCTTGCCAGTGTTTCATTGGCCAGAGCAAGTCACACGCCAAAATCCACACTAAGAGTGGGAGAGTACTATCTACCAAATCAGTATAACCACATTGAATGCTTCTCTAAGATGTCATAATCATCTATGGAGCATATTGTCCTTTCCATATAGAGCTTCTATCCCTTAAAAAAATCTTTTTCAAAGTATATATGTGTTCAAATCCATACAGATGATTGAAATGTATAACCTGATTAAGAATCACTAACCTAATGCAATTAATACCAAAAGATATGACATGGCAGTTTAAATTGTCCTGTGCAGAATATGCTTATATTTCAAAAATTGTCAAAAATGTTTACCAGGTTCAAGGCATCCGTAAAAATTTTGGGAGAGATGAGCCATGAATACAAGGGCAACTTTATTCCTTAGGTCCTGTAATTTATCTCCCTTGTACTTACTTTTCAGAATGTAAAAATTGTGAACATGAATTTATCTAGGGTGCCTGGGTGGCTTAGTCGGTTAAGCATCTGTCCCTTGATTTTGACTCAGGTCATGATTTTGCAGTTGATGAGATCAAGCCCCCATGTTGGCCTCTGCACTGAGAGCATGGAACCTATTTGGGTTTCTTTCTCTCACTCTTTCTCTGCCCCTCCCCTGTGTGCTCTCTCTTTCTCTCTCTCAAAATAAGTAAACATAAAAAATTAAAAAGAAAAGAACAGTAATATATCTAACTTCAATAAAATGCTCCTCTTAGATTCCCTGTTTCACATTTTTACTTGGTTTTACTACCTACTGCATTTTATAATACAGTTTTTCCCCTTTATCCAGATTTCACAAAGGATCTAACTTCATTCTGTGACTTGCCCTGACTCAGTGGATCATTCAAACAATAACTTAGTAATGAACACTGACTGAAGCATGTGTCACAAAATCATTTTTGTATTTAGTCTTTAAGTGTCATTCTAATTAATAATATGAGAGCATGATTTTCCAGTTTCATCATGGGATTTTATTATAGTATAAGTATCTTGGATTACTGCAAATCAGGTTAAAATACAGAAATAAGAGAAATGTATACGGGGCACCTGGATGGCTCAGTCGGTTAAACATCTGACTTTGGCTCAGGTCATGATATCACGGTTTGTGAGTTTGAGCCCCATGTCAGGCTTTGTGCTGACAGCTCAGAGCCTGGAGCCTGTTTTAGATTCTGTGTCGCCCTCTCTCTCTCTGCCTCTCCCACGTTCACACACTTTGTCTCTCTGTCTCCAAAAATAAACATTAAAAAAAGAAAAATATGTATGAAAATTGATTCATGGAAAGGCACAAATGCATACCAAGACTCTAAGTTTTAACACAGGCAGAAATCTGGCCTTATTCTTTTACTCCATTTTCATTGTGCTTTATTGACTGGCTTTAAAATAATTTCTCATCAAGAAACTTTAATTCTTATGAAAAAATAAGTTCATTTTTGGTGGTCAAGAATATTATTGGTGTCGTCCCATTTGTCTGTTTTTGCTTTTATTGCCTATGGTTTTAATGTTATATCTATGAAATCATTGCCAAGGATCGTGGCAGGAAGATTTCTTCCCTGAATTTTCATTTAGAAGATTTAAAGTTTCAGGAGTTAAGTTTAAGTCTGTAATCACTCTTGAGTTGATTGTTGTGTATGGTGTAAGATCAGGGTCCAATTTCATCTTTATGTCTGAAGATATCCATTTTTCCTATTGCCAGTTTTTGATGAGACCATTCTTCTCCCATTGTGTTCTTGTCATCCTTGTCAAAGATCAGATGACTGTATAATGTCTGAATTTATTTCTAGGTTCTCTGTATTCTGTTCTTTCAGTCTAAAAGTCTGTTTATGCCACTACCTTACTGTTTTATTGCTGTATCTGTAGTATATTTTGAAATCAGGAAATGCAATGCCTCTAGCTTTATCCTTCCTTTTCAAGTTTGAGAATCCTTTGTGATTTGAGATCCTTTGTTATTCCATATGAATTTTAGAATTATTTTTTCTACTTCTATAAAAAATGCCCTTAGAATTTTGTTAGGGATTGCATTCAATCTGTAGATTGCTTTGGGTAGTATAGACATTTTAACAATATTAAATTTTCCAATCAAATAAAAAAACTTCTCCACAGTAAAGGAAACAATCATTAAAGTGAAAAGGCAACACACAGAATAGAGGAAAATATTTGCAAACCATATATCTGATAAGAGATTACCTCCCAAAATATATAAGGACCTCTTATAACTCGATAGGAGCAAAAACTAACAAACCTATTTAAAAATGGGCTAAGGACTTGAATAGACCTTTCTTCAAAAGATATACAAGTAGCTGACAGGTTTATGAAAAGATGCTCAACATGACTAATCATCAGGAAGATGTAAATCAGAACTATAATGAGGTATCACCTAACATCTGTTAGGATGGGTATTATAAAAAAAATACTGTTGTCAAGAAATGGGAACCCTTGTACACTATTGGGAATGCAAAAATGGTGAAGCCTCTAAGAAAAACAGTATTGAGTTTCCTCAAAAAATTAAAAATAATTAATTTTTACTACCATGTGATCCAGTAATTATAATTCTAGATATTTATTTAAAATAACTGAAATTAAGAACTCAAAGTGAGATTAGCTGTCATGTTTATTGCAGCACTATTTGCAATAGCCAGATGTGGAAACAACCTAAATATCCATCAGTAGATGAATAGATTAGATGAAGGAGATGTGCGCGCGCGCACACACACACACACACACACACACACACACACACACTAGACTGTTTTTCAGCCTTAAAAAATAAGGAAATCCTATAATATGTGAAAACATAGATGAACTCTAAGTACATTATGTTAAATGAAATAACACACCCACAGAAAGACAAATACTGCCTGATTCCACTTATGTGAAGTATTTATTTATTTATTTTTTTTTTTAATTTTTTTTTTCCACGTTTTTATTTATTTTTGGGACAGAGAGAGACAGAGCATGAACAGGGGAGGGGCAGAGAGAGAGGGAGACACAGAATCGGAAACAGGCTCCAGGCTCTGAACCATCAGCCCAGAGCCCGACGCGGGGCTCGAACTCACGGACCGCGAGATCGTGACCTGGCTGAAGTCGGACGCTTAACCGACTGCGCCACCCAGGCGCCCCGATGTGAAGTATTTAAAATAGTCAAACTCCTAGAAGTAGAGAGCAGAAAGGTGGTTACCAGGGGCAGCAGGGAAGGGAAATGGGTAGCTGCTCACGAATGGGTATAAAGTTCCAGTAATGATGAGCTAAATTGGTGAAAAGGATTAAGAGGTACAAATTTTCAGTTATAAAATAGATAAATTATAGGGATGAAAAGTACAGCCTAAAGAATATAGTCAGTAATATTGTAATAATTTGTATGCTAACAGATGGTAAGTACAGTTGTGATAAGTCTATCATAAGTTTATAATGGTCAAATCACTATGTTGTACACCTAAAATTAATATAATATATGTCCACTATACTTCAATAAATAAGTAAAAATAGAAATAAAAGTTAAAAATGAAATTGTTTTAAAGTTCTAGTAATCCAAGATGAATGCTGTAGTATATACTTAAAAGCTAAGTGGGTAGTTCTCATGTTAAATGTTACCACAATAAAATAAAAATTGAAAAAGAATATTATTGAGTAAATTTGAATTAAGTGCTATGTTTGAGGGAGCTATTAAAATGCATGATCTGTCTATTGAAGAGTTCAGGCCTGGTTTCAGAAATTTGGGACAAAGAAACTCTGAAATGCTTGAGGCATGTTTCCTGGCACTGTGTTATATCACCTTTTCGGACTCTGAAGCCAAGACTCAGAGCTTAAAGAGTGGGATGTTGATTGTCAATGTGTTACTAATAAAAAGTTAAGCCCTCAGATTTCTAAACCAGACATATTTGCAAAAACCATTGCAATTCCTTATATTTCTTTCTGTATCGGTTATTCATCTCACACTCCTGAAAAGCAATGCATGACTTCATTCATTATGATCTATGCTTCAGTTTGAACGATTCAGGAATATTCGTCAAGATTTGCCATTAATCAGTTAAAGATGTTCATAAACAAAGCCAATGAATAATTCATATAAAATCGAGTACATGTGCTCTAATGATGAATAATCATGAACTGATCTGGAATTTGTTAATGACTTATGAATATTTATCTCTAGATGGAACTCCTGTGCAATTCATAATTCCATGAAAACTGTTTCCTTTTAGATTTCATCATGTACTTTTGCTGAAGATGCCTTTGGGACCATTAAGTATCTTTCCTAGAGGATTATGATACAATAAAAATTGTGAATGTAATGTCATCTGCAGACCTTACTAAACACACAAAAAATTTAATTTATTTCAACAGCCTGCATGTAGCAGATTTTTCTCAATAATATGGTCTTTCACCATATGATCTTCTTACATGTGACAGGAAGATTGCTGTGTGAAGCTCCTTTAATGAGTCAGATGTGAAAATGTGAAAAAGTAAACCAAACTGAAAACCAAATGCCGGAGGTAACGTTTTACTTAAGTAGTCCCTAATCTTATGCCAGGTGTGGAATGTGCTGCTCTTCTACAAATGTGTTCTCAGTGTGCCCTCCGGCCACTTGCACACTGGAAATTTCACAACAACTTTGGATTGAGTATTTATATGACATGGGACACTTAAGCCTAGAATTGTCATCAGCTGGCCTTTCTCAGGATGAGGAGAATTAGCAAGCAACATTTTTGGAACTCTTCAAGTGTTCTAGTGCTTGGCAGTCCTTTACCAGTTAATCCTCCTTTAAGGGAGGTCAGCCCTCTGCTTGAATTTTCACACGAAGTATTTCACACAGATGTGAAATCATCTCTAAAAGGCCATTGTGCAGCAGTTGGGTGGCAATGAAATAATCATCAGATACATACCTGGACAAAATTGAGGGGCAAGTAATCTATCTCTTTGGTTGCCCACCTGGATGCTCTTTCTTAGCGCTGCTTCTAAGAAAAGCATAACTGTTACTTGTTGAATCAGGAACTTTGCTAAACACATACTGGAGTGAATTTGTTTTTCACTAGAATTCTAAGAAATGGGGACTATCATTGTCTCTATTTTACAGATGATACAACTAAAGCATACAGTGGGTAAATTAATTGTTTAGTACATAGCTAGTAAATGACACAGCTTGGATTCAAATCCATCAGGGCTCCACACAGGACTTATAAGCACTCTGATACGATATGCTTCCTCTGTTTCCCTGGGATGCCTCTGCTGCTCCAGTTTTGCCCTACCAATTATCATCATCTCATCTAATTTGTCTACTGCCCACAATTACCTGTAATGTACATGTCTGCCAAGTGTCTCCAGCAAAACTTGTTTTATGTCCTGTTAGTCACCGTTTTCCCCCTCTACGGCAAGAAACTCCTAAATTATCCCTACATAATGTGTCTTCTTGATCACTGAAATATTTTGAAAGGGTAACTTTTGGAGATTAATTTAAAATACCTTGTAAGTAGATATATACTGTGTCCCTGTGTCCCTGCACAGGATCACCTGTGCATAAAAAATGGGGTGAATTTTTTTTATCACTGTTTTCTCCACAAGATTGTAAAATTTATCAGGCCCCTTAGAAAAGTGGGAAGCTTTTGCAGTTAAACTCTGGAGGAGTTTGCCGCTAACCTGTTTGTAGATAGTAATAATGAGGGCAAGGTTGAACTGCAAAGTAAATCTCATGCTCTTTTAGATGTTTTATTGTCTAGGCCAGGACATTTTCATATGTGCAAATGTTGTAGGGTTTTTGGAGAGGGCACAGCGCTAGTATTTGGGAAAATTACTTTGTGATTGTAAATTATATCTATGTCACTACACTGAGTGGTTAAATTCCTCAATTTATAAGGAAAGTTAATGGTTGCTATGAGGGTCAGTTTCTTTTTCTTTTTCTTTAATGTTTCTATGTTTATTATTTATTTATTTATTTATTTATTTATTTATTTATATTTATTTTTTAAAATATTAAATGTATTGTCGAATTGGTTTCCATACAACACCCAGTGATCATCCCAACAGGTGCCCTCTTCAATACCCATCACCCACCCTTCCCTCCCTCCCACCCCCCATCAACCCTTAGTTTGTTCTCAGTTTTTAAGAGTCTCTTATACTTTGGCTGTCTCCCTCTCTAACCTCTTTTTTTTTCTTCCCCTCCCCCATGGACTTCTGTTAAGTTTCTCAGGATCCACATAAGAGTGAAAACATATGGTATCTGTCTTTCTCTCTATGACTTATTTCACTTAGCATAACATTCTCCAGTTCCATCCACGTTGCTACAAAAGGCCATATTTCATTCTTTCTCATTGCTATGTAGTATTCCATTGTGTATATAAACCACAATTTCTTTATCCATTCGTCAGTTGATGGACATTTAGGCTCTTTCCATAATTTGGCTATTGTTGAAAGTGCTGCTCTAAACCTTGGGGTACAAGTGCCCCTATGCATCAGCACTCCTGTATCCCTTGGGTATATTACTAGCAGTGCCATTGCTGGGTCATAGGGTAGGTCTATTTTTAATTTTTTGAGGAACCTCCACACTGTTTTCCAGAGTGGGTGTACCAGTTTGCATTCCCATCAACAGTGCAAGAGGGTTCCCGTTTCTCCACATCCTCGCCAGCATCTATAGTCTCCTGATTTGTTCATTTTAGCCACTCTGACTGGCGTGAGGTGATATCTGAGTGTGGTTTCAATTTGTATTCCCCTGATGAGGAGTGATGTTGAGCATCGTTTCATGTGCCTGTTGGCCATCCGGATGTCTTCTTTAGAGAAGTGTCTATTCATGTTTTCTGCCCATTTCTTCACTGGATTATTTGTTTTTCGGGTGTGGAGTTGGGTGAACTCTTTATAGATTTTGGATACTAGCCCTTTGTCCAATATGTCATTTGCAAATATCTTTTCCCATTCCGTTGGTTGCCTTTTAGTTTTGTTGATTGTTTCCTTTGCAGTGCAGAAGCTTTGTATCTTCATGAGGTCCCAATAGTTCATTTTTGCTTTTATTCCCTTGCCTTTAGGGATGTGTCAAGTAAGAAATTGCTGCAACTGAAGTCAAAAATGTTTTTTTTTTCCTGCTTTCTCCTCTAGGGTTTTGATGGTTTCCTGTCTCACATTCAGGCCCTTTATCCATTTTGAGTTTGTTTTTGTGAATGGTGTAAGAAAGTGGTCTAGTTTAATTCTTCTGCATGTTGCTGTCCAGTTCTCCCAGCAACATTTGTTAAAGAGACTGTCTTTTTCCCATTGTATATTCTTTACTGATTTGTCAAAGATGAGTTGGCCATACTTTTGTGGGTCTAGTTCTGGGGTTTCTATTCTATTCCATCGGTCGATGTGTCTGTTTTTGTGCCAAACCATGCTGTCTTGATGATTACAGCTTTTTAGTAGAGGCTAAAGACTGGGATTGTGATGCCTCCTGCTTTGGTCTTCTTCAAAATTACTTTGGCTCTTCGGGGCCTTTTGTGGTTCCATACAAATTTTAGGATTGCTTGTTCTAGCTTCGAAAAGAATGCTGGTGCAATTTTTATTGGGATTGCATTGAATGTGTAGATTGCTTTGGGTAGTATTGACATTTAACAATATTTATTCTTCTAATCCATGAACACGGAATGTTTTTCCATTTCTTTATATCTTCTTCAATTTCCTTTATAAGCTTTCTATACTTTTCAGCCTACAGATCTTTTACATCTTTGGTTAGGTTTATTCCTAGGTATTTTATGATTCTTGGTGCAATTGTGAATGGGATCAGTTTCTTTATTTGTCTTTCTGTTGCTTCATTATTAGTGTATAAGAATGCAACTGATTTCTGGACATTGATTTTGTATCCTGCGACTTTGCTGAATTCATGTATCAGTTCTAGCAGACTTTTGGTGGAGTCTATCGGATTTTCCATGTATAATGTCATGTCATCTGCAAAAAGTGAAAGCTTGACTTCATCTTTGCCAATTTTTATGCCTTTGATTTCCTTTTGTTGTCTGATTGCTGACGCTAGAACTTCCAACACTATGTTAAACAACAGCAGTGAGAATGGACATCCCTGTCGTGGTCCTGATATCAGGGGGGAAAGCTCTCAGTTTTTTCCCATAGAGGATGATATTAGCTGTGGGCATTTCATAAATGGCTTTTATAATGTTTAAGTATGTTCCTTCTATCCTGACTTTCTCGAGGGTTTTTATTTAGAAAGGATGCTGAATTTTGTCAGATGCTTTTTCTGCATCGATTGACAGGATCATATGGTTCTTATCTTTTCTTTTATTAATGTGATGTATCACATTGATTGATTTGCGAATGTTGAACCAGCCCTGCATCCCAGGAATGAATCCCACTTGATCATGGTGAATAATTCTGTCTATATGCTGTTGAATTCGATTTGCTAGTATCTTATTGAGTATGTTTGCATCTATATTCATCAGGGATATGGCCTGTAGTTCTCTATTTTTACTGGGTCTCTGTCTGGTTTAGGAATCAAGGTAATGCTTGCTTCATAGAATGAGTCTGCAAGTTTTCCTTCCCTTTATATTTTTTGGAATAGCTTGAGAAGGATAGGTATTATCTCTGCTTTAAATGTCTGGTAGAATTCCCCTGGGAAGCCCATCTGGTCCTGGACTCTTATTTGTTGGAGATTTTTGATAACTGATTCAATTTTTTCGCTGGGTATGAGTCTGTTCAAGTTTTCTATTTCTTCCTGTTTGAGTTTTGGAAGTGTGTGGGTATTTAGGAATTTTTCCATTTCTTCCAGGTTGTCTGGTTTGTTGGCATATAATTTTTCATTGTATTGCCTGATAATTGCTTGTATTTCTGAGGGATTGGTTGTAATAATTCCATTTTCATTCATGATTTTATCTATTTGGGTCATCTCCCCCCCCTTTTTTTTTGAGAAGCCTGGCTACAGGTTTATCAACTTTGTTTATTTAAAAAAAAACAAAAAAAAAACAACTCTTGGTTTCATTGATCTGCTCTACAGTTTTTTTTAGATTCTATATTGTTTATTTCTGCTCTGATCTTTATTATTTCTCTTCTTCTGCTGGTTTGGGAGGTGTCTTTGCTGTTCTGCTTCTAGTTCTTTTAGGTGTGCTGTTAGATTTTGTATTTGGGATTTTTCTTGTTTCTTGAGATAGACCTGGATTGCAATGTATTTTCCTCTCAGGACTGCCTTTGCTGCGTCCCAAAGCGTTTGGATTGTTGTATTTTCATTTTCGTTTGTTTCCATATATTTTTTAATTTCTTCTCTAATTGCCTGGTTGACCCACTCATTCGTTAGTAGGGTGTTCTTTAACCTCCATGCTTTTGGAGGTTTTCCAGACTTTTCCTGTGGTTGATTTCAAGCTTCATAGCATTTGGTCTGAAAGTATGCATGGTATGTTCTCAATTCTTGTATATTTATGAAGGGCTGTTTTGTGACCCAGTATGTGATCTGTCTTTGAGAATGTTCCATGTGCACTGAAGAAGAAAGTATATTCTGTTGCTTTGGGATGCAGAGTTCTAAATATATCTGTCAAGTCCATCTGATCCAATTTTTCATTCAGGGCCCTTGTTTCTTTGTTGGTCCTGTGTCTAGATGATCTATCCATTGTTGTAAGTGGAGTATTAAAGTCCCCTGCAATTACCACATTCTTATCAATAAGTTTGCTTATGTTTGTGAGTCATTGTTTTATGTATTTGGGGGCTCCCATATTCAGCACATAGACATTTATAATTGTTAGCTCTTCCTGATGGATAGACCCTGTAATTATTATATAATGCCCTTCTTCATCTCTTGTTACAGCCTTTAACTTAAAGTCTAGTTTGTCTGATATAAGTATGGCTACTCCAGCTTTCTTTTGACTTCCAGTAACATGATAGATAGTTCTCTATCCCCTCACTTTCAGTCTGAAGGTGTCCTCAGGTCTAAAATGAGTCTCCTGTAGACAGCAAATAGATGGGTGTTGTTTTTTTATCCATTCTGATACCCTATGCCTTTTGGTTGGAGCATTTAGTCCATTTACATTCAGTGTTATTATAGAAAGATATGGGTTTAGAGTCATTGTGATGTCTGTAGGTTTCATGCTTGTAGCGATGTCTCTCGTACTTTGTCTCACAGGCTACCCCTTAAGATCTCTTGTAGGATTGGTTTAGTGGTGACGAATTCCTTCAGTTTTTGTTTGTTTGGGAAGACCTTATCTCTCCTTCTATTCTAAATGACAGACTTGCTGGATAGAGGATTCTCGGCTGCATATTTTTTCTCTTCATCACATTGAAGGTTTCCTGCCGTTCCTTTCTGGCCTGCCAAGTTTCAGGAGATAGATCCATCACTAGTCTTACCAGTCTCCCTTTATATGTTACAGCATGTTTATTCCTAGCTGCTTTCAGAATTTTCTCTTTATCCCTGTATTTTGCCAGTTGGACTATGATATGTCACGCAGAAGATCTATTCAAGTTACGTCTGAAGGGACATCTCTGTGCCTCTTGGATTTCAATGCCTTTTTCCTTCCCCAGATCAGGGAAGTTCTCAGCTATGATTTCTTCAAGTACACCTTCAGCACCTTTCTCTCTCTCTTCCTCCTCTGGAATCCCTATTATATGTATATTATTGTGTTTCATCGTATCACTTAGTTCTCTAATTCTCCCTTCATACTCCTCGATTTATCTTTTTCTCATATTCCTCTTCTTCCATAATTTTATCTTCTAGTTCACCTGTTCTCTCCTCTGCCTCTTCAATTCGAGCTGTGGTTGCCTCCATTTTATTTTGCAGCTCATATATAGCATTTTTTAGCTCCTCCTGACTGTTTCTTAGTCCCTTGATCTCTGTAGCAATAGATTCTCTGCTGTCCTCTGTATTTTTTTCGAGCCCAGCGATTAATTTTATAACTATTATTTTAAATTCATTTTCTCTTATATTGCTTAAATCATTTTTGATCAGTTCGTTAGCTGTTGCTACTTCCTGGAGTTTCTTTTGAGGAGAATTCTTCCATTTCATCATTTTGGATAGTCCCTGGAGTGGCGCGGAACTGCAGGGCTCTTCCCCTGTGCTGTCTGAAGTAACTTGTGTTGGTGGGCAGGGCTACAGTCAGACCTCCCCACTTGCATTCGGCACTCAGATTTTTGGAGAACCAGTCTCTTCTGAGCCGGCCGGTGTTAAATAAATCTCCAATCCACCAAGATCTCCGAGTGCTTCTTGGTTTTTCTGCCAGCGTTCCAGCCTGGTTCTCTAACAGTCTGGGACAGGGTGGAATTTCCTCTGAGGAAACCCCTTTCCTTTCTCAGTCCAGATGCTTGGATCTTTCAGGTTGAGCCATCTAGAGGCTGGGAAGCCCAAGGTGAAGGTGCCAACCAATTTGGTTCCGTGTGAGGCTTCTCTTCTTGGCTTGCAGATAGATGGCTGCCTTCACACTACATCCTCCAGAGAATATCCTGAAAATATTCATGTCTCAGCCCCTCTTCACTAACATCCTGGTTGAAGCCACAGCTCATGAACTCAGGTTTGACTGACTCCATCACCCAAGCAGAAACCCTGTGAGTCTGTGGAGGGCTCAGCTGTGGTTAGCCACCCCTCCTTGGAGCCCTGCAGCCTGGAGGAATCTTTAATGTTGTCATTTTTTGAGACAGGGTGAGAGAAAGAGAGCGCAAGTGGGGGAGGGGCAGAGAGAGAAGGGGCAGAGCATCTGAAGCAGGCTCTCTGGTGGCAGCAGCAAGCCTGATATGGGACTCGAACTCACAAACTACAAGATCATGACCTAAGTTGAAGTCAGACGCTTAACCGCCTGAGCCACCAAGGCACCCCGAGGTCAATTTATATTCATAAAACCATTCCATTTTGGAGAAGAAGGGAAGGTTTACAAACTATTTTGCTTTCCTTACAGTTCAGACTATTTCATACACATTTAAGTTTTTGTATCTGGACCAAGCTTGTAGGTGCATGTACATATTTTTAAAGCACTTCTCCATATACCCCTCCCCATTTCATCAAACGAATATTAAGGTTTGAAAAACCAATAATTGTTCATAAATATTAATGGCACAATGGGAATTATATCTCATAGCTGCAGATAGACAATGATATATATGATACAGCAATGAAAAAAATATGAAGTCTTTTTTTAAATTTTTTTTTTTCAACGTTTATTTATTTTTGGGACAGAGAGAGACACAGCATGAACGGGGGAGGGGCAGAGAGAGAGGGAGACACAGAATCGGAAACAGGCTCCAGGCTCTGAGCCATCAGCCCAGAGCCCGATGCGGGGCTCGAACTCCCGGACCGTGAGATCGTGACCTGGCTGAAGTCGGACGCTCAACCGACTGCGCCACCCAGGCGCCCCGAAAATATGAAGTCTTTTTAAAAGGCTGAATTAGAAAAAGTAGGTCCTTAGAAACATTGCTAAAATTACTCAAAATTCTGAAGTTGTCAACACCTCTTTCTTTTATACATGAGCCTAGCATTTTTGCCCTAAGAGAAAATATCTAAGAGCCAATGGTCTTCTGAAAGTCTATCAAATTTCGTGAAAATTACTTCAATCCTCTTCATAAATACCTTGTGTGAATTTATATCCAAATAAAATAGTCTTCTTCAACAACATGGAAAACATAATTTATATTATTAGAATAATAACAATTTTAAATGGACTGGTTTTATTTTCTGAATTTTTCAAATCAACTTGCTAACCCTTTGTGTATGTCTTGTACATTACAATACAGATTACTTCTTTGTAATGTTATTGTGAGGAGACACTTTTCTCATTTATATTTACTTTTAAAAATTGTAAACTTCCAACAACAAAGCAAAAAGGTAACCTACTAAATGGGAGAAGATATTTGCAAATGATATATATGATAAAGTGTTAATTTCCAAAATACATAAAGAAATTATATAACTCAATACTTGAAAAATCCAATTAAAAATGGGCAGAGGACCTGAATAGCCCCTTTTTCCCCCAAAGAAGACCTATAGATGGCCAATGGACACATGAAAAGATGCTCAAAAAAGTAAAGATACTCAACATCACTGATCATCAGGGAAATGCAAATCAAAACCACAACTGGATATGATCTCACACCATTCAGAATGACTAGTATCAAAAAGACAAGAAATAAATGTGGGCAAGGATATGGAAAAGAAGGAGCCCTTATACACTGTTGATGGGGATGTAAATTGGTAAAGCCAGTGTGGAAAGAAGTATGGAGATGCCTTAAAAAAAATCAAAACAAATATCATATGATGCAATAGTTCCTGTACTGGGTATTGGCAGAGGACCTGAACAGATAGGTTTTTCCATAGACATACAGATGGCCAGTGTACACTTGGAAAGATGCTCAGTGTCTCTGATCATCAGGGGAATGCAAATAAAAGCTACAATGAGATATTACCTCACATCCATCAGAATGACTAGTATCAAATAATAAGTGTTGATGAATATGTGGAGAAAAGGGAACCTTTGAGTACTGGTGGTGAGGTCAATTGGTGCAATCACTGTGGAAAACAGTATGGAGGTTTCTCAAAATTTAAAAACAGAAATACCATGTGATCCAATAGTTCCACTACTGGGTATTTACCCAAAGAAAATGAAAACCACCAATGCAAAAAGATGTATGCACTTCTATGTTTATTGCGGCATTGTTTATAATAGCAAAGCTACAGAAGCAACCCAATCTATCAGGAGATGAATGGATAAAGATGTGGTGTGTATGTGTATACACACACAAACACACACACACACACGATGGAATATTACTCAGCCATAAAAAAACAATGAGATCTTGCCATTTGTGACTATATAGATTGAACTAGAGGGTATTTTGGTAAGTGAAATAAGTCAGACTGATGAAGACAAATACCATATGATTGTATATGGAACTCAAGGAACAAAACAAATAGCAGCAGAGGGGAAAGAGAGGAAACCAAGAAACAGACTCAACTATAGAGAATAAACTGATGGTTACCAGAGAGGAAGTGGGGGGAATGGGTTTAATAGGCGATAAGGATTAAAGAGGGCACTTGTAATGAGTACCAGGTGTTGTATATAAATGATGAATCACAAAATTCTACACCTGAAACTAACATTACACTGTACATTAACTAACTGATATTTAAATAAAAACTTGGAAAGAAAAAAAATAGTAATAATAAAAATTAAAATAAAATTGAAAAAAAATGGTGGTTGCCAGAGGGGAGATGTATAGAAGATAGGTGAAATAGGTGAAGGAGATTAAGTAGTACAAACTTCAAGTTATAAAATAAATAAGTCACAGAGACAAAAAGCACAGCACATGGAATATATTTAATAATATTGTAAAAGAACGTATAGTTGCTATTTTATCAAAGTAATATATATAATTAAGTGCCTTACATCTATTCATTCGCCATCTTTCATGCATCTTTTATCAGCTCTTTATTTTTTAAAAATTTTTTAATGTTTTTATTTTTGAGAGGGAGAGAGCAGGGGAGGGGCAGAGAGAGGGAGACAGAGGATCCAAGGCAGGCTCTGTGCTGATAGCAGAGAGCCTGATGCGAGGCTTGAACTCAGGAACCATGAGATCATGAGCTGAGCTGAAGAGGGACGCTTAACCGGCTGAGCCACCTAGGCACCACTTTCATGCCTCTTTTAGATAGTTACCTCTATTATCTCTATTTTAAGAAGGAAAAAAAATTCAGACACATGGAAGTTTATTTAGTTACAGTTAGTAAATGGGTAAGTTCTGGTTATACATAGGCCTTTTAAATATAGAACCTGTGGCAGGTTCTCCTACACCAACCGCCTAAAAGCTGTGCTGGGATAAGTAGCAATCTCTCTTCTTCCTCTCTGCCATCTGCTTAATGGAGCAGCAGACGTAAAGCAACAACCATGTGTGAGTACATCTCCGACCACATTGGCCAGGCTGATGTACAGATTGGCAATGCCTGCTGGGAGCTTTATTGCCTGGAAAACAACTTATGTTAACCTGAATAGGCTGATAAGCCAAACAGTGTCCTCCATCACTGCTTCTCTCAGATCAGATTTGATGGGCTCTGAATGTTGATATAACAGAATTCTAAACTAATCTGGTGCCCTATCCCCATATCCACTTCTCTCTGGCCACATATGCCCCTGCCTTCTCTCCTGAGAAAGCCTACTGTGAACAGCTTTCTATAGCAAAGATCACTAGTGAGTGCTTTGGGCCAGCCAAGTAAATGGTGAAATATGAGGGGCGCCTGGGTGGCTCGGTCGGTTAAGCGTCCGACTTCGGCTCAGGTCGTGATCTCACGGTTGGTGAGTTTGAGCCCCGCGTCGGGCTCTGTGCTGACCGCTCAGAGCCTGGAGCCTGTTTCGGATTCTGTGTCTCCCTCTCTCTCTGCCCCTCCCCTGTTCATGCTCTGTCTCTCTCTGTCTCAAAAATAAATAAATGTTAAAAAAAAAAAAAAAAAAAACGGTGAAATATGACCCTTGCCACTGTAATTACATGGCTTGCTGCCTATTGTATCATGGCAACATGGTTCCCAAATATGTCGGTGCTGCCATGGCCATCATTAAGACCAAACATACCATCCAGTTTGTAGACTGGAGCTCCAGTGGCTTCAAAGTTGGTATTAATTACCACCCTTCCCCTATGGTACCTGGTAGAGACCTGGCCAAAGTACAGTGAGATTGTGGATGCTGAACATTCACAGTCATTGCAGAGGACTGGGTTCACCTGGACCACAAGTTTGACAAAATGTGTGCCTAGCATGCCTTTGTTCCCTGGTATGTAGGTGAGATCATGGAGGAAGGAAAGTTTTCTAAGACCCATGAGGGTGTAGCTGCCCTTAAGAAGGATATGAAGAGGCTAGTGTGGACTCTGTTGAAGGAGAGGATGAGGAAAACAGAGAGGAAAACTGAAGTTAAAAATGTCACAAAGGTACTGTTTTTACCTGGAAGCTTATTCTGTTTTAAACATTGAAAAGTTGTGATCTGATTATTTAATTTGTATGTAGCAGTGTATGGTCTCATATACAATTACTGACCTGTACTTTAAAATTTTTTTTTTCAACGTTTATTTATTTTTGGGACAGAGAGAGACAGAGCATGAACGGGGGAGGGGCAGAGAGAGAGGGAGACACAGAATCGGAAACAGGCTCCAGGCTCTGAGCCATCAGCCCAGAGCCCGACGCGGGGCTCGAACTCACGGACCGCGAGATCGTGACCTGGCTGAAGTCGGCCGCTTAACCGACTGCGCCACCCAGGTGCCCCCTGACCTGTACTTTAAAATACAACAGTTGTTACAGACCTAAGCTGTCTCCATTTCTCTGATGGGTTTGAATAAAGTATTCTCTGTCTTGAAAGAAAGGGAGAGAGAGAGAGAGAGAGAGATGAAAGGGAGGGAGGGAAGAAAGGAAGGAAAGAAGGAAGGAAGGAAGGAAGGAAGGAAGGAAGGAAGGAAGGAAGGAAGGAAGGAAGGAAGGAAGAAATTGCTTTGGTGTAATTGACCAATTCTTTCTTGTTTTTAAATATCCAGTGGTTCTATAAAGCTGATGATAAAAATGCCTTTTTTTGCCATCACTAGTTACTACTTTGCTTATACCTCCATCTTCCTCTTTCTTAAAAAGAAAACTATCTCTGCATCTGTAATATAACTTATAGAGCTATTTCTGGAGATTTCACTGTTAGGCATTACTTATTGACTCCTAGAAGAGGAGGATTTCACTCCCTTTGTGTGAAGTGAGGGAGGATTTCTTCCTCCCTTTGTGACTCCACATCTATAGCCATTCTTCTAAAATACTAATACCCAGTTTCCTGGTTAACTCAAACTTCATTGTTTACATTTTTATGGTTTTTCAGATATTGCTGTCAGTTGGGCCATTGTCAGAACTTTCACACTTCATTTCTGTACTAAACACACTAACACTTCATTGCTTGTATGAGTTTTTCTTTATCCTGGAGTTACCTCATTCTCTTCAATTGCTTTTTTCCCCCTATTATTTATCAGTAACTCAAGCACCCAAATGTCCTGACAGAACTGTACAATTATTTTCGATATGGCCAGATACTTCATATGCATCTATAAGTTTCATTATTTCTCCCTTGATATATCTGGCCTAGAGCTCTTTGTCCCCTGCTCCCATCTGGCCCATTTATTCACAAAGCCTACTGTACATACGGCTTTGGAAAATTACCATTTTTTTCACCATCCTGGGAATTATCTTCCCCTCTCTTCTCTGTCAGATCCACTTTATCTCATGTTTTCTCTTTTTAGTGTTTATTCTCTAATTTTGATGGAGTATATTCTCAAAGATCTCAGAAGTAAAAGATTTAAAGTCAAGCATGACTTGACTTTATACTGAATATATAGAGTGGAATTATTTTATCAGCTCTTTAGTTTCCTAAGTTGATCTTGAGGAATAAGATGCAAAATATTTTATGCATCCTTTTTTCTTCTTTGAAAGTTTCTAGGATCTGAATGTAGGTCTCAAGTGTTACTGTGATCATGTCTGGCCTGCTGTGATGGGTTTCTTCCCGTGTTATACAAAGTAATCAGTGAACCTGTGCAGTTTGGAAAACCATCTCCTTCAGGTCTGAGAAATTTTTTTCTCCCAGTATCTTTCTTTATTATCTCTTTCTGGAACTCTTAATTGCTGGCTAAAATATTTTTTATTATGAAATATTTATCTTTATCAAGGGTCAGTGCACATTTTCTGCAAAGGGCCAGATATTAAATATCTTAGGGTTTGGCAGACCATAGAGTACTTGACTCTACTCTACTCTACACAACTACTCATTTCTGTTCATAAAAGTTTTCATAGATTATGCCTAAATGAATGGGCGTGGTTGTGTTCCATTAAAACTTCACTTACAAAAATGATAGTGGATTGATTTGGTTAGCGGGTGGTAGTTTGCCAAACCTAATCATGATCCGCATCCACTTTACTGAAATCAGTCATTAATTTTTATTGTATTCCAAATCATTGGTTTGGATTTCTACACAGAATAACTCAGATACGTTATTTGCACCAACAAAAAAAAACCCAAAAATTTAGTTTCTACCTTCCCATTGGTAACACACAGTTTTTATTCATTTATTTATTTGCCAGATGTTTCAAATGACTAAATAATACTATTGGCTAAAACCTTCTGATTTTAATGTGAACAAATCTATTACCATATTAGCTCTTAGTTTAAGGGGATTTCTTTTTTTTTTTTTTATTATTTCTAAATAACTTAATTAGGGACAGTGTGATTGAATTCCCTAATGACAATATGATTGAAATTCCCAAATGGTAATTGTGAATAGTTTTTCCAGTTGCCTGGGACATAATGTAGTGATTTTTTGATAATAATTATTTAATTGACAGGTTAAATCTCGTTCTTCATGATGTTTGATTTAAGTTGCTTAGAATTTATTTACAATTTTATTTAGATTTAAGATTTATATTTATTACTATATAATCTTTTTATTTATAAACTTTGGTGTATATATATGTGTAATTTTTGAGATATGTAGGTATGTGCATATAAACTTATATTATTGATAGATTGAATATGTGCCCTGTGCATATGGAGCCTGTAGGAAAAAAAAATACTAGTTCTATTCAATCTCGGTGACCAATAATGGATATTGGCTTACCAAATTACTTTTTTTGTTTTGTCAGCTCTTCTCAAGAAGCATTTGAATTCAAAGTTTACAAAGAGAGTGAAATTCAGTAACACAAAAGTAGACTGAAAAAGCCATAAGTGGTTGGTATAAATAAGAGGTGCTAGATTAGGCAGCAGTCAATATCTGCCATGGATAGGTCAAGGTAAATGGACCAGTAGTGCTGAATTTTATGCTGATTACCAGTTCTTATTCTTTTGTGAGGTTTGATTGTTCAGCTCTTTCATTTTTTTAACTTCCTCATATATTCATATAATAACTTTCTATTATCTGAATTAGGTTTTAGATGTCCTGGCAACTCAAATGAACTTTATTATTTTTTTAATGTTTATTTATTTTTTAGAAAGGGAGAGAGAGAGACAGGGTGTGAGCAGGGAAGGGGAAGAGAGAGAGGGAGGCACAGAATCCAGAGCAGGTTCCAGGCTCTGAGCTGTCAGCACAGAGCCCGATGCGGGGCTTGAACCCAAGAACTGTGAGATCATGACCTGAGCCTAAACCAGATGTTTAACCAACTGAGACACCCAGGCACCCCATCAAAGGAACTTTAAAATGCATGCACAGATCAGAGGCATTTGAGTGGCTCAGTTGGTTAATTGTCTGACTTTAACTCAGGTCATGATCTCCCGTTGAAAGATATCACAATTAAGTTACTTTATCCTAGAGCTTTATTTGGACATAAGTTTTGAATTTTTCAGCATCTTTTATAGTTTTTGGTTTATTCATATTTTCTCTTTCTTAAATCAATTTTATATATATATATTTTTCAACGTTTATTTATTTTTGGGACAGAGAGAGACAGAGCATGAACGGGGGAGGGGCAGAGAGAGAGGGAGACACAGAATCTGAAACAGGCTCCAGGCTCTGAGCCATCAGCCCAGAGCCCGACGCGGGGCTCGAACTCACGGACTGCGAGATCGTGACCTGGCTGAAGTCGGACGCTTAACTGACTGCGCCACCCAGGCGCCCCTCAATTTTTTATTTTAAATGTTTAGAAAGATCATTAACCTATTACAATTTCAAATTCATTAGCCTGTATGTAGACATAGTATTTTGTTAAGATATTCTGAATCTCCTTTACATAATGTTGGAAATGTTCAACCATATACTCTTTTAAGTGTTGTAAGACTTGGAAATTGAGAATGACAGTGGTTTTTATTGTCCTGATAGTTAAAATATTCAGTCACCTGGAAACATTGGAAAACTCTTTTGAAGATTACCTGCTCCGATTACCTCAAACTTGAGGGTGGTTTCTCAATTGTTTCCTTGCAGATATAAATAGCACTTTGATACAAACCCAGACAGATATTATTTAATTGGCATAAGTACAAAGGCAACTATAGCATAAATTCACCTTGAAGACTCTTAGAGAATTCCGATGTTCCTCAACAATTTAGACATGTTTGGCAAAGTGAGCTAGGAGAGCCTTGATTTTGTTTTGTTTTGTTTTGTTTCCATGTATATTTCTGTTTCTGAATTTTCAGCACATATGGCCATAAGAATAAAGGAAACTGATTAAATAGAAACAATACGTTTCATTGCATTGTCATTCTCATACTCTTCCACATTTACAAATACATATGTAAACTACATTTTAGCATATTCCTTTTGAAAACCACTTTTGAGTATAATTAAAATTTACTTTTGCTTTATTGTATACTTGTATTAATTCCCCCTTTCTTTTCTTAAATGGTAATCAGTTGTTTGATTTAAATTGTGCGTAAGAGAAATAAGCCTCTGTAATGCTATTTCTATATTATACATAAATAATAACTGAATTTCAAAGGAGTAAAACGTTTCACGAAAAATTTTGGGACCTAGAAGATTATATGGCCTTTTTCCCCCCATGGGAGAATATTAATTATTAGATTCTCAAAGAAGAGTGACTCATGAAAAATTTTAGAATCACTGCATAACTTTGTGAGACTTTGGTAATGTCCATATTGCTTAAATATTTCAGCTTATTTTGCTGTCTAGTCAATATTAGCTAACACTTTTGAGTAAATGGAAGTACTGTTAGTAGTAATTATTGCATTATTTTTTAATTAATAGAAATGTCTCTGGCTTTCACTATTTAGCATAATTTTATCATGATTACAAATTATATTAAGTAACATTCTTGTATTATATTTACTAAGAGTTTTGTGTGTTTTGTAATCAGGAATAGATGGTGATTTCTATTATAAAAATTTGACAGTTCTCTAATTCATGATTTTTTTCCTCCTTTGAACTATGTAAAGACTGAATCATATTCATAGATTTCCCAATAAACATTCTTAAATTTCTAGGATAAAAAAATACAAAAGTCATCTTAAAGCAACCATAAAAAATGTTTTCATCAATGATATATAGCATCAGCAAAGGATTAGTTTTTATGCCTTTTTACATCACTCATAGTATAAAACAAACCAACCACCCACTGGCTAAATTGATCAAGAGAAAACAGAAGAGGTCATAAATATTCAAAATAAGAAATATAACAAGGAGGAATAACCATTGAAACATAAGAAATTTAAAGAGACTCCTTCAGAAATGTCTATGCAAACAGACTTGAAAACCTAGATGAAATGGACAATTTCCCAGAGAAGGGCAGATTGCTGAAATTAACCCCAATAGAGTTAGACAGCTTTATCCAATTTCCTAATAAGGAAAATTATGGAGGAACCTCCCTGGAAGCACCAGGGTCATATGACATCATAGAGGAATTCTACCAAACCTTCAATAAACAAATAGTCTCATTGTTCCATAAATCATTTTAAAGCAATGAAACTGAGGGGAAACTCAAATTCCTTTAAGAAAGGAAGTGTACACCAATACCATAGGATCTTCCTTCTGTCTTCCCACAGTTTTCCATCATTTGCCTTTGTTGCCGTAAACTTGTTGATGGGGTGGCAGTGACATGTTAGTGTGGAAGATCATATATTGCTAGTTGGTAGGTTATTTTTCTCTTTTACTCAAAGTTAAAGTCTCAGCATTCTCTGTGATCAAATTATAATGAGGGTGTAATTTGTGTAGAATGTAATTTTCCATTCTTACTGTATTGCTTGGTGATTTATTAGTAGATAGAGGTACATTGACTAGATTTGGGCTCATTTTCATTAGGTATATCATGTTATTGTTCCATTGTTGGCATGTGTTTTTAGTCCTTATGTCTTTTTAATACACATACGTGCTTACATATAATGAGACTTCTTTTCTCATTTACTCCTTTTCACTTTGCTACTTTGCTTCATATTTATCATTCATCATCTTTATTTTTCATGATTTTCTTATATAGCTTTTTCTCTCCTTTTATTTTTAGGCTTTCTAGATCAGCATACCTGTTTCATAAAGTTTGATGAGGATTAAATGATTATATCTATCTATATCTATATCTATATCTATATATATATATATCTATATCTATACCTATATCTATATCTGTAACTCACTTAAAATAGTAACTAACACAGGGGCACCTGAGTGGCTAAGTTGCTTAAGGATCTGCCTTTGGCTCAGGTCATGATCCCACGGTTTGTGAGTTCCAGCCCCACATCAGCCTCTCTGCTGTGGGCGCAGACCTGCTTCAGATCCTCTGTCGCCTTCTCTCTCTGCCCCTCCCCTGCTTGTTTGTGTGTGCTCTCTCCCTCAAAAAAAAAAAAAAAAAAGTAATTAACACATAATAAGTACTTGATGTTATTATTTTGCTTCCAGTAAACAAAAAACTAATTAGATTTTAAAAGCCCTGTGTGAGATTTTTGAATTTTGTTATGGACATATCTGGACATATCTCATGCATGATGGGTGCCAGAACCCACTTGACTCCTGGTCTTTTAGCTGCTTGCTCTGCTACTGCTACCATGGCAACTAACTCCATGGGATCATGTCGTTCTGCCTGAGGCTGACACCGAGAGGCTTATGATTCCCCCACCACTTCCAGATAAAATACCACACCACCTGGCAAGAAATGGACTTCCCCAATGGTTGTCAAAGGACCACATAATACAAGTTGAAAGTCAAGGATAGTAGCTTCCCATGTTGTGAAATTTGACTAGCAGGAGTTGGGGACAGAAATACAAAGAAGAAAATATACCTTTTCCATGCTTCCCAATGTAATTTTCTGAAAGACAGTGTTTGCAAAGCTTGCTTAGAACTTTACAGCTTGGCTGAGCTAATGGACATGTGCCTTTATGAAACAGTGGCTCTTCATGTAATTGTCTTATGCTTTTTGAACCTCCTTGCATCCTGTCCTAATTGTATGATTTATTTTGCATGATGAATTCTTGAAACACCCATGACTTAGTACCATAATGACATGCAACTCATAGATGGCAGTTTAGACTCATACTTACTCATTGCATGGTCAGATTATCTCCTTCTAGAAAAGGTCATGTACTGAGGGATGTTTTTTTCCAAGTCAAATCTTTTCTCTATAACAATGGGCATGTTTTTGTCCAGTGTGTGATTATCTGTAAACCATATGTGATGTTTTATGTCATATCAAGGAATATCAGTGTGTGGATATCTTATGACAGAAGAAAATTCACTTGAATTCTACATTGAAGCTTTACTGCTGGCCTTAATGTATAAAGGCAAACTGCTTTTGGCCTCCTCATCATATTTCTCAAAAAAATTTTTTTTGCCAACTCCATTTCTGTGTACTAATTGCTGGTGACTATGCTTATGTGAGTCATTCCATATCACGTATGGCATTTTCAAGTGACATTACCATTTTGATAAGATTACGGTAGATCTTCATTATCTACATGATTTATAAGGTATTATAAGGGGGGATGGAAGGGTAACTACCACTCTGAATTCTTCAATCGTTAAAAAAAAAAGTTTATTTATTTATTTTTGAGAGAGAGAAGAAGAGGGCAGAGAGAAAGGGAGACCGAAAATCCCAAGCAGGCACTGTCAGCACAGAGCCAGATGTGGGGCTCCAACTCATGAAGTGTGAGATCATAACCTGAGCCAAAATCAAGAGTTGGACACTTAACTGATTGAGCCACTCAGGTGCCCTTTCTTCAGTCTTTTTATGCAGGTGCACTACTAATTGATATGTTATATATTGATATATTTTATAAGTAAAACCAAATACAGGCACATCACAACTGATTTTTACTTTAATTGTGAATGATAGTTATTTGGAAAAAAATCATGTGACAAGTTTGTCATATAGTTATCTCTGAAATAGTAAGAGTTATAAACAAATTGTTTTATACATTAATTTTTTGTAAGTATAATTCTTTTCAAAACATTTCATGTTTATTCTCTTGAAAGTGTTCAGAAGATAAGCTTTCATTTTTTTTAAACCCTTGTTGAGTATAATATTCATCAGCAAATAACATATTCAAGTGTTGAACTTAGTATTCACAAAATTAAATACACACAATGATGTGATTGGCACCCAGGTCAAGAGATAGAGCATTACCAGAATACCAGAAATGTCCCTTAGCTACCTCAATACACTTAGTACTACCCCCATAAGGGTGATTGCTATCTGACTTCTAAGAGCTTAGATTAACTCTGCCTTCTTTTGTTATCAATATAAATAGAATCATACATTATATACACTTTTATATCTGCCTTTTTTGTCTCAGATTTTACTTCTTAAACTTATCAGTCTGTTGCATATAATTGCAGATCATTTGTTCATTTTATTTAGTATCCCATTGTAAGGATATTTCATTTCAGTCTTCTAGTGATTTATAAGCGAAAATAAGGAGTTGAATACCTTTTCAAATATTTATTGGCTTTTTTTTTTATTTTTTTTTCAACGTTTATTTATTTTTGGGACAGAGAGAGACAGAGCATGAACGGGGGAGGGGCAGAGAGAGAGGGAGACACAGAATCTGAAACAGGCTCCAGGCTCTGAGCCATCAGCCCAGAGCCTGACGTGGGGCTCGAACTCACGGACCGCGAGATCATGACCTGGATGAAGTCGGACGCTTAACCGACTGCGCCACCCAGGCGCCCCAATTTATTGGCTTTTTAAATAGCTGGCATCTTCTGTGAAATGTCTGTGCAAATTTTTTTGCATATTCTTCTCTTGGATTTTCTTTTATAATAATTTTATTTTGGATATCGTTTCTTTCTTGGATGTGTATACTGCCAATATTTACCCTATGGTTTGCTTTTGTCCTCTATTATTGGTGTATTTTGCCAAATATTAAGATGGTAATAAAAGTTTGATTAAGAGAGGAGCCCTAAAAATAATAATTACATGTACTCCCTCCTCCCCTATTTATTTTCTTAAAGTTTTGATTTCATTCCTTGATATGAACATATACTTCTTATCAATTAATTTTTTTAGGTTTATTTATTTACTTATTTATTTTGAGAGAGGCAGAGAGAAAGAGCACGTGAGCTTGGGAGGGGTAGAGAAAGGGAGAGAGAGAGAGAGAGAGAATCCCAAGCAGCCCCCTCACTGTCAGTGCACAGCCCCACCCGGGGGCTCAAACTCACAAACTGTGAGATCATGTCCCGAGCCAAAATCAAGAGTTGGATGCTTAATCAGCTGAGCCACAAGGGCACCTCTTTACCAATTTCTTTTAAAAAGTTTTTCCAGCACTAAGTTTCCATTATCTGAATTATCAGACCAGACTGCTATGCTCAAGGAAGACTTATTTTCTTTTTTCCCATTAGGAAAACCATTTGAATACTAAGTACTTTTTTTTACCAAATGGTTAAAAGTTCAAGTGTATCCATTTTTATTAAACTGGCATATTGTTGCTATTGTAATCACTAATGATACCAACTAATTTCTAAATGTGAACGCTTTTTGCATATTATTTCACATCTTAAATTTAGTCTTTCCAAAGGGTAATCAAATTATTTTAATTGTTTCTTCCCACTATTTTTAAATAGATGAGTTGTCAATTCTCTTTTTATTGGTAAATACATATACATATGTGTGTATCATGTAATAACACATATAACATACACATAATTTAAATAGTTACTTACTGAAAGAAAAGACACATGTTTCTGGCCTGAAGAATATTTAATTTCAGGGGTGAGTTTGACAGCATTTATTACTGTGATTTGTACAAGCATGTAGGAGTAACATATAAAGGATGTTAAATTTCCTCTAAGCAAAGGCATTGATTTTAACACTCTTACTTCTATGCATACACATATAACTACGTTCCCCTTGACAAAATAAGCCAGAAAATTGTGGGAAGGGCCAACTAGAGCTATTTGTTATTAAATAGTTTAAAGCACCAACTTTTTTAAAGTAGCCTTAAGAATAACCATTATTAAACGAAATCATTTACTCATAAGTAGGAGTGAGAATAAAACAGAATAAGGGAAATAGTAATACCTGTATTATGATTTTGCAACCTTAAAATTCCTACAGTATTTCAAAATAGCCTAAGATTTTCTGCTGATTGCTTTGAAGTAGTTCTCCTTTGACTTCTTTTTTTAATGACTAAGTGGTTTAAGAGTAAAAATAAGCATTTCTTTGAATTAATTTTCAGTTTCAATTCATTCCTTAGAAAACATCATTTTCTGAGACAGCATCCTTCTTTTTCTTCCTGTATTGTTTGAATTGGAAATTTTTAATTTAAAGCCAAATGTGTTCTCTAATGCATTAGTATCATATTTTCCCCCTATGTTTTTTGATTTTCTTAGATACAGATGATAAAGTCATTAAAGAATGGAGACATACTATATTTTTTTAGTATTGTCTAATGTTCAGCTACTTCTCTAAAATAAAGTAGTCCTTTCAATTAAAACTCTTATATAGCTGTAAGTAAATGGATTGCAGAAAATATACAACTTTTTATTGTCAAATTCATTCAAGTCAAATGGCCAAATGGAGCCAACAATCATCAAGAGAAAGGATTGGAAGTGAAGGGGGCAGAATTAGCTACAACTCATTATGCAACAAAGCAATGACAACAAATGGGAAATTCTGTTAGGGAGCTCCCTCTGGAGGTGAGTTAGGGGACTTACTATCCCTCTTTTTACAAGAGATTGCAACTGGGCTTCAGTCAGGTCATCGTGCTTTTGCAGGTGGGTGTTCCTTGATTTCCATGATATAGAAATGTCTGTAATAGTGTCCATCCAAGAACAGCAAAAGTTTAAATGTCTAAATGGTTATACCAATCTTGATATTTTTATACCTAAATATTTTTTGGACATTTCAATCTAGTTACAGGTGGCTTTATTCATTTGATAAATGGAACAGCATATTTAAATTAATCTTAGTTTAAAACCTTCTTTCTTGAAAGTTCCAAACAAGACTTTCTGCATCTAAAGGTGTATTTCGGAAACTGTATCCCTTTAGAGATAGACTAAGCTTCTTGGTGACACTGACATCTTTCAAATATCAGAATGTATTTATACTTCCAAAAACAACATCAGTGTATTACAATCTCATCATTCAACCCAGCCTACTTTTCTTTCCTAAGTCTATCCTTTGAAGATAGGATGCACAATCATTTTGTTTTTCTTCAAATTCTTAAGTGCTACATAAAGACCCTTCCATAAAAGCTTGCTGGGCCCAAAACTACATTTTTTTGTAAATCTTTAAAACTTCTCTAATATTTGATACAGTTTGTGCAAACTACAAATATCAGCAAGGAAAAAAAAGGAATCACTGGAAAGAATTATAAACTCCTCAAAAACACAAAGCAACCTGCAATACAGTGTCTTAGTCTAAAAATTGTATTCTCTTTATTTTAACTAACAAATAACTTTGTTTCCCCAGAAAATTGATATACAAAAAAGTTCTCTTCAGTCTTACACTCACATCCCCAACAGGAATGTGGCAAAGAATAAGGTTTCTTTTCCGTTTAGTAAATCCATTCCCTGAAATAAAATTTAGATAAATCTGGTTTTAGCCATAGTTTTACTTTCTTTTCTGTCTCACCCAAAATAACATCAAAATAAATGGCAAAATTTCTTTCTAGGCAAATTTGGATTGATTTTATGCAACCAGGTGTCCATGGTAATATTATGGTATTTTGTAGGACAAGGGCATGTGGTCCTTTCCTTTAAGAGAATTTTAGGGTATGGGTAGGAAAAGATGGGAAGAGTGGTGCTGAGTTTCTGTTTTTAGAAGTTAGACTGCCACTATCCGACAGAGCTGGTTCACATAACTTAGTAAGAGGGCATGGCCAACAGCATCAGGGAGGGTAAAAATACTTACAATTAATGAAAGAGTATAGTTGTGCCTCTGAGTACATACCTGAGATTGCTTCTGTCCGCTGTATCTTGGCTCTGTATCTTAAACTTTTCTGATATATTTTGGAAGGACTTGATGCTCAATACTAAATAGCTGTGGCTGTTTTTAGATCTAAAAGAACAAAAAAAGTGAATTTCCTTGCCTTAAAATGTTACAAGTGATAATTAAAGGTACCAATCTCAAATAGCTTTGCTGTATCAGGCACAAAAATAATCTGTTTCAATTCTTTGTAACGTTTTTCTGATAACAAAGTAATATCAATGTATACTTTTAAAAAAATACAGAAATTAGAATGTCAAATTCACCTTCTCAAAAAAGTTTCTTAAATATAAAAACTTGACACACACACACACACACACACACACACACACACACACATATATATATATATGGAATCAACATTTCAATGATTTCCTATTTCTTCAATGAAGGAATAAGTATCAGTGTTAAAGATGGTTGCCACTGCAACTAGGTGTTTTTAAGCATTTTTAAAAGCAAATGTTAGAATAAGAATTCCATTTTAGAGATAAAACTTGTTAATGTCTTATAGGACAATAAAATTAAATTGGGCTTATTTTCTCTCCTGGACAGAAGTCTACAAGTTACTATGCCACTTTATAGTTTTTTGACCTTTAGTCAAACAGCAAAAAGCAATGTCAAATAGAGGTATATTCTTCTAGAGAATTTAATAGCCCTTATCTGTGAAAACAGTGCTCCAATATCATATTGAAAGAACATCATGTACTTTTTGCCTCTTTTCCAGATTTTGAAATTTTTGTTAACAGTCCCCCCATTTTTATAAATAATCTCCAAAAAGCTTTCTTCATCACAAAGATTGAACACATTATGGTTGGATTGCTTGTTTGTATAGTTACAGGAAGAAGTATTGATTCACAGTCTGCACACAGTTTTGAACAACTACTGAGCATCTACCAACTAACCCTCACTAGAAATTTTCATACAGACACTCAGTTTTGGGTTTTTACAAGCTCATATTATTTGTTCTTTTATACTCAGTCCAGGAAACCAAGGCTGGGGAATTCTCTCCTATAAATTTGGGGAATTTCTACTGTATGAGGTATGTAATAACTGTTAAGGTCTCTGGTCTGTCAGGAAGGGCCTTCCTGAATGAAGAAGCTGTAAGTGTGTAACAAGTACATGGGACAGTTTACCTGAGAAGCCTCTGTTAGCATAGGCACCGTCTGGAAACTCGTTCCTTAAGAGTCCACTTGGCATACTCTGATCAAATTAATAGCATTCTCATTGCGACCCTTTAGGTATGCTCTTGGAATCACTGTTGATATCTCCAAATATATTTTAATAATAAAACATTTTTATTTAACCTCTGCAAATAACTATATTTTCATTAAAAGTGCAGAAACTCAGTAGAAGTATTTGTTTCTGAAGCATGAGGGGTAAAAGAGACTAGTAAATTGCCTTTTGACACAGATTAAGAGGAAGAGAATGAGTTTACTTATACCCATCAGAAAATAGAACAATGAGATTAAATCCATAGTATTGCAAATAAATAACCACAATTAAATTTCCTCATTAGTTCTGTCCAAGGGATTAATTCTTTTACTGAGTCTTAGGTCATTTGTCGGTTTTTACATAAAACTTTCTACGTCTGGATTAAAAAACAAAAACAGGGGCACCTGGGTGGCTCAGTCAGTTAAGGATCTGACTCCTGATTTCAGTTCAGGTTATCATCTCACAGTTCATGAATTAGAGCCCCACATGGGCTCTGCACTGGCAGTGGGGAGCCTGCTTGAGATTCTCTCTTTCCCCTCTCTGCCCCTCCTCTGCTCTCTCTCTCTCTCTCAAAATAAAATAAACTTTTTTAAAAATGTAAATAAATTAAAAAAGAAAGAAAACTGCCAGATCACCTGATTGAGTCTCCTGGTACGATCTGGCAGCTGTCTACATGATGTCAACTATAAGCTTCAAACTCTGTAACTGCAAGTCGACTTTTTGAAGTTATCAAGAGTTATCAGTAGTTAAAAGCACCTGATATATTGCCTTCCATAAGCCTACCTTTCTTTGTTGAACACAAAAATTTATTCTGTAGCCTATTAGACTTTAACAAGCATGAGAGAACAGCAAAAAACATCTGTTGATGATACTGAATGGCTGTGCTTAGTCTATCACAGAACCAATATCACTGTGGAGAGGAGTGAAGTTCTTTATTGGAGTACAGTGAATAACCCGTTCCTAAGAATTTTTTTCAGTGTTGTCTCTGAGAACATATTAAGGACAGCAAGGGCATTGACAAATCTTCAGGACCTTCAAATCCATTTTGCGTACCGTAGAGTCTCTGATATATTTATATTATTCACTGTCAGCTTGTATAAAATTATCCTTTAGTCTGAAATCTCTTCCCATGTATCTTTTATAACAGTGTTAAGTTAGATAAGAAATCTGAAGGATGTTAAATGAATCTATTATTTTCTCATATTTCTCTTTCGATAAGGTGAAAGAACAAGAGGATTTATGATTTCCAAAAACCCTGTGAAGAATTCTAATCTTTGAGTTTAGGTGTAAAAGCCATGCAATTTTTTCCCCCACTAAACTCAGAGCCTGATTTAGAGGAAGGCAAAATAAAAAAAAGATTAGTGAAGATTTGTTCACTTGATTAAAACCAAATCCTGGGTTCTTAAGAAAAAGTAATCAATGTGGCAATATAATATTTTAAATAATTCAAAGAGAAGAAACTTCAGCTCCTTTAGATACAGAAATAAATATCTTTTCATTGTTTAAAACTCAACCACATGATGAAGTCAAAACAAAGCACAGAAAATATGGAGTTCCTCTGACGAAGTATGAAACCTCAGCTGTTTGAGCATACACATTGTTTTAATACCTCTTGTTAACACATGACTAAATACTTGATTATTACCCTAATGAATAACAAATTCAGTTTTCCATTAACATATGGCACTAGAAAATTCATAAGCTTATTTTGAAATATATTATTAATCAGGTCCTCAATACTAAAATAATACCAAATTTTTAACATATTTATTTTCTTGTCTTTACATGAATTATTTGCAGGTAGATCATTTCCAAGTTAAATAAAGTTAACGTCTCTCAAGTCCTCTAAAACTTGCTAAATACACTCAAGCATTTCCCTTTATGTGACTTCTGTACACTCTGAAATGACCTGACACATTTATTTTAGGACAAAACTACTATCTTATTTTCTCTTAAAATCAGAAGCTTAATGTACAGACTTGTTTTTGCAGGCCATTAACATTCCTACTGTATGTGCAAACACCAATATTAAGTATGACTTTTTTAAAGTCATATTGATTTTGAGAGAGAGAGAGAGAGAGAGAGAGAAAGCATGAGCAGGAGAGGGGCAGAGGGAAAGAGAGAGACAGCTCTCTGCCTTTGCTGGCAGCACAGAGCCTGATACGGGGCTCCATCTCACAAACTGTGAGGTCATGACCTGAGGCAAAATCAAGTCAGATGCTCAACCAAAAGAGACACTAGGCTCCCCTTAATTACAACTTTTAATCATAAAAACTCTATTGCAAGGAGAAAGCTCAGATGTAGTGATTGGCAGCTGACTGCCAATGCCAATCAGTTGACAGACCACAAAGGCTCATGAGCAAAACAGTGACCACCTACTAATACCCACATTCTTTTTATTCCTTTCTGAAGTGACTAAATAGAGATGTTGATTAATTTGATGCAAAGTATGGCCACTCTGTAACATACTAAAGTAATAAGTAAAGGAATATATATATATATATGGTATATATCTATATATATATATAGATATGTATTTGATATTTATCTATATATATGTATATATGTATATGACGTATATCTATATAGATATATATACATAAATGTATATATAAATAGAAATGCATATATATGCATGTATATATACATGTATATATTAATTAAAGTTTAGTATTCACTGTTTCTTAATGTTTCACCAGGCGCCTAAATATTAGTTATCAATTACTTGGTTTAATATTAGTCTGTGTCTTTAAGTTAAGCAAAGATATTGGCAGTTTTTTAAGTTCTCATGCCCAAATGTCACAGAACACTTATGAATTCTTAATTAATAATTAATACATCTAAATTCATAATATACTAGCATATTTAAGGTTTCAGAAGTTTAGTTGTTTTGTTCTCCTAGGTTCCCTAATTGTTGGATTCCCTAATATATATATAACATAAATCCTAAAACAAAAATTACATAAATCCCTGATTTATGTTACCCTTGTCTCTATAGACTAATTGAACAAAGCTTATTCAGGTGAGAGATGTTATAATTCAATGTATTGATATACTACAAAGGAAAGATTTTGAACTCACAACAGTATAGGTGTTTCCCAATCAAAACCACACAAATGCATAGACAGCTAGCAGGTTTAGCTCTGGGGCACAGCTACAAATTTAAAATAAATACAGAAGGGGCACCTGGGTGGCTCAGTCAGTTAAGTGACCGAGTCTTGATTTGGCTTCAGGTCATGCTCTCATGGTCCGTGAGTTCGGGCCCTGCATCTGGCTCTGTGCTGATAGTGTCGAGCCTACTTGGGATTCTTTTTCTCCCTCTCTCTCTCTGCTCCTCCCCTGCACGTGTGCGCTCTCTCTCCCTCTCTCTCTCTCTCTCTCCCTCTCTCACTCAAAATCAATAAATAAACATTAAAAAAATACAGAACAGCAACAAAGAAATCAGTACTGTAGATCTTAAGGCATTGTTCCCTCCCCCCCCCCCCCCCAGTGGGCAAGAAATGTTTTCTTCACTGAGTTAAGCTCACAAATAGAAAAGGCACACAAAATAAAGAACTAAATAGCCAGATTTTGATCATCTCTTAGCTGACAAAAAAAAAATCTTCATTATCTCAATGGAGATTACCAAATGTTCAGGTCATGAAACCAGAATCCCAGTCATTACTGCCAGCCAGTCAGGAATGAGTTGTTGGCCATATACAAATCAGAACCAGAAACAAACTTCATAAAAAACCTGAAACAAAACCAAAACAGAACTGAGAGAGAAATAAACTAAACATTACTAAATATTTGATGAATATCAATATTCTCATTGATTTCAGAAGCAAAATAACTCAACAATTTATCATTGACAAATATAATAAAATGGATTTTTAAAATTTGAGCAATACAATTTATTTTTTTGAAAAATTTTAATTGAAGTATAATTAACATACAGTATTATATTAGTTTTAGGTCTACAATATAATGATTCAACACTTCTATATATTACTCAGTGCTCATCACGATCATGATCCCATTTGCATCGCAATACACCATTTATTTAAAACTGATAGACATGTTGAAGCTCACACCATCCTCATTCCAAACAATAAATGTCTTTTAATCCCCTTTATCTGACCCATTTTCCTATCCACCAGCCTCTGCTCTCTGTATTTAAGAGTGTTTTTTGTTTGTTTATCTCTATTTTTCTTTATGTGTTTTTTTTTCTTGAATTCCACATATGAATAAAATCATATGATATTTGTCTTTCTCTGTGTGACTTATTTCATGTAGTATTATACCCTCTAGGTCCATCCATGTTGTTGCAAATGGCAAGACCTCATTCTTTATGTGGCTGGGTAGTACACACACACACACACACACACACACACACACACACACACGTCACATCACATCACATCACATCGCATCACATTTTTACCCAATCATCTAGACACGGTTGCTTCCATATCTTGGCTATTACAAATAATGCTGCAATTAACATAGGAATATATATAAATTTTCAAATTAGTGTTTCCATTTTCTTTGGGTTAATACCCAGTAGTGAAATTACTGAATCGTGTGGTAATTCTGTTTTTAATTTTTGAGGTACCTCCGTATTGTTTTCCACAGTAGCTGCACAAATTTGCATTCTCACCAACAGTGCACAAGCGTTCCTTTTTTGCTATATCCTGACCAACGCTTGTTATTCCTTGTCTTACTTATTCTAGGCATTCTGACAGGAATAAGGTGATATCTCATTGTTAGGTTTGTAAAGTGATTTATTTCGGACCTAAACCAGCAAAACAAGTGCATATGAACCTGCTTCTGACTTTCAACTCCAAATTCAAGTCTTTTATCACAATAACTTTAGTTGCTTTTTTGGCACTATATTATTTATGCCGAAAATGAAACTGTTGACGTATGCCTGGACTCAGTTCTCTTCTTCACCATCACTGCCATCTTTGTTCCCAGTTGAGAAGACATTGACCTGCTTGAGGGGCTGTGTGTGGTATATACTATACAGACATATGGGAGTCCGAATTTCAGATTTGATTTTTTTCCACACTGATATTAAGAATTAGACAAGTGTCAATGTCTCTTGTCGCAATACTCTATAAAATGAAAAATTGTTCAACTACCTGTCTGTTCAGTTCCATGCCAGCTGGATTATTCTATTCTACAAATTATTTATTACTCTACTATAAAATTGAATTTGGCAGCAAATTGATGGATCTTACTTGTCAACAGGGAGATTCTTAGTCATGGTCCATTATGGCTAACTCTTTATTCCTGCACATTTTACTATGCAGATAAATGTCTAAGGTGTACTTAATAAAATGATAAATATTCAGCTTTGATGGGAGGTTTCAAAGGGGAAAATCTTTTATAAAATCATAGCAATTAAATATGTTGGAGAATACCCTGAAATGTGTGTAGTTAGCCTAAAAGTCGTTGTTGACCTTTTGTACAAATACTATCTCCAAAACAATAAGCAAGATAAATCATTTATTTGTAAACAGCTAATATGCCAAAATTACAGACTTTTATTATTTTTGTTACAAGTTTGAGATTAAAAATCCCTCAAATCTTCCAAAGTTTATATTTTTAAAGTCTTGAATTGCTTGTGTTTTGGATACAAGTATTTCTTTTCAAAAGACTCTCCTTGACATAGTGTTACATGACAAATCAAATAGAGTTAAAACATGCTTAGAAAGGTGCAGCATTTTAACTCTTCCAAAGCTTAGAAAAAAAAGTGTCTCTCATAAAAACATACATGTGCATATCTTAAATTTCCCCATCTGCGTTTTTTCACTAGACAGAAAAAAACCAATATGCCATAAATATATACACAAATCATATATAAATCGAGACATCATATTAACATTTTTTATCAGATTAAAAAAATCATCACTTACTGAGAAATTGTCCATACGATATATTTTTCATAGAAAATACAACATTTGGGTAAGGACCATTTGGGAAATTGAGTGTTTAGAAGAAAGCGTCATCAGCTGCATTCACAACATGTATATATTGTCAACAGGGATTAGTTTTCATTCCTGTTTGACAGCAAGTTAATTCTATGGCCTCCTCAGTGCAGAGCAGTTCCATATGAAGCCAACAAGGAAATGTATAAGCTTGCATTCACAAAAGATTTAGATATGATGACAATTTATTTGCCCATATTTCTAATTTATCTCACAAAGAAACTTCATTTTGAGTGAAGCCTGTATGTAGAACAGATTATATGCTCACTCTGTAATAATTCTTATTGTTTGAATATATATTTGTGATAGATTTGCTGTGACCAGATTTTAGATACCTAGAGACTCTTATCTATACTTAAGGACACAAGTTTGAAATTTGAGGACTGTTTCTAGAAATACAAAAAAGACAATATCTAAATACTTTTATAATCTTAAAGAATAAAACAATAAGTCTTTTTAAATGTAGTTTTTAAATTTTCAAAAGAGGAAGTAAAAAGGTTCTTCTCACTACTTAACTTGTTCCTCTATAAAACGTTAGCTCCCTATGTCCTATAGTCTTGGTAACTCTGATGTCTTCAAACATTTTTGAGCTTTTTCAGCTTTGTCAATTTTTCTTGACAGGTAAATTGGCTTGACATTAGCTTTTTTCCCATAAAGGGTACATATGTCTCTTTTTTCGAACTTTAAACATAAAACACTAATTTTAAGATGACTTGAAGATTTCAAATATGTCAATAAATGTGTACAATCAAGACTTTTGTAATAATAATAGGCAAAAATGAGTAATTTATTTTAAGTAGCTCAACTGTATTTCTAATGCACATATGGGAAAAAATATTTTTATTACTTAAAACCACACCGTGTTTTTCTGCTCAAGGCATCTATGGATCATAAGTGGAATACTTCATAATGATAAAATGGAATTCATAATATTTTGGGATGTATATGCACATAGAAAAGTAGCCTCAAGTACATAAATAATTTTCAAATGTTGAGTCAAATTTGAATACTTGGAATAAACCCTACTTGGTAGTGATGTAGAATTAGTTTTCAACATTGTTGGATTTCATTTGCTAATGTTTTCTTGAGGATTTTTGTATCCACGTTCATGAGAGATACTGGTCTGTAGTTTTCTTTCCTTGTAATGTCTTTGCCCAGTTTGGTTATTAGGGTAATTCTCAGCTCACAGAATAAGTTAGGAAATGGTCTCTCTACTTCTTTTTTTCTGGAATAGATGGAAAAGAATTAGTATAATATCTCCTTTAAAGAGTTGGTAGAATTTGCCAGTAAATCTATCTTGGCATGATACTTTATATTTTGGAGAGTTATTATTGATTTAATTTTTTTAATCTATATAGATCATGTTGAGATTATCTATTCTCCTGTGTGAGTTTTGGTTGAGCGTATCTTTCAAGAAATAGATCAATTTCCTTTAAGTTATCAAATTTGTATGTGTCTTAACTTTCTCTCTTTTTTTTAAGTTAGCCTCTCTAGTGTTTTATCAAGCATATTGATCTTTTAAAAGAACTAGCTTTTGGTTTATTGATTTTCTCTATCATATTCCTATTTTCTTTTTTTTTTTTTTTTAATTTTTTTTTTTCAACGTTTATTTATTTTTGGGACAGAGAGAGACAGAGCATGAACGGGGGAGGGGCAGAGAGAGAGGGAGACACAGAATCAGAAACAGGCTCCAGGCTCCGAGCCATCAGTCCAGAGCCTGACGCGGGGCTCGAACTCACGGACCGCGAGATCGTGACCTGGCTGAAGTCGGACGCTTAACCGACTGCGCCACCCAGGCGCCCCCATATTCCTATTTTCAACTTCATTGATTTATGATCTAATTTTTACATTTCCTTTCTTCTGCTTACTTTGGATTCAGTTTGCTTTTCTTTTTCTAGTTTCCAGGGATGGAACCTTACATTATTGATTTTTTATTTTTCTTTTCTAATACATGTAGTCAATACTATCAATTTCCATAATAGCATTGCTTTTGCTGTATGGTTCAAATTTTATAAAGTGTATTTCATTTAATTTGAAATAATTTTTAAAATACTCTTGAGAATTGTAAAGATTGGCATGCTCAAAATCCAGGAGGAGGTGATGTTTCAGTTTGAGTTGAAAGGCGAGAAAAAACTAATATTTCGGTACAAAGATAGTCAGGCAAAGAGGAATTCCCTTTTATATGGAGGAGGATCAGACTTTTTGTTTTATTCGGGCCTTCAAACGATTGGGTGAGGCCCACCCACATTAGGGAGGAAAATCTGCTTTATTCAGTCCAACTATTTAAATATTAAACTCATCCCAAAACACCTTCACAGAAACGCTCAGAATAATATTTGGCCCATTATCTGGCACCCCAGATAATCCCACTTAACATCATAATGTGTAAGTTACACTTTTTGTAATCCTCCCATAGGTCTTGGATATTCTATTCTTTTTCATTTTGTTTTTCTCTTTGTATTTCACTTTTGACAGTTTCCATTGACCTATATTGAAGCTTACTGAATCTTTCCTTACATGTGTCCAGTTTACTGATGAAGCCATCAAAGGCATTCTTCATTCATTTCTGTTACAGTATTTTTGATATCTAGCATTTGCCTTTACTTCTTTGAGTTTTCATATCTGCTTATGTTACCTATCTCTTCTTGTGCGTTGTCCATTTTTTTTCACTAGATACTTTAGTATATTAATCAGAGCTATCTTAAATTCCTAGTCTGATAATTCCAACATCTCTGCCATAACTAATCTGAATCTGATGCTCGTTCTATTTCTTCAGACTGTTTTCTCGCTGTTAGCATGTCTTGTAAAATTTTGGTCAAAGGCCACATGTGCTGTATCAGGTAAAAGGAACTGCAGTAGGTAGGTTGTTAGTGCGTGGCTTTATGTTTAGCAGGCTAGGAGTTAAGCTGTGTTTACTCTTTGCTTTGGCTTTGGTATCAGAGGCTAAAATGTCTTTTAATATCCTTGTTCTTATCTCCCTTAATGTCTTTGGGTGTCCCTAGAGAGTCAAATAGTAATGAAACTTGTAGGGGTTTTTTGTTATGTTGCAATCCCTTGTTATTATATGGGAGCCCAGTAGATGTGATGTTAAGGTGTGGGAGAGGGGCATGCATTCTATAATCCTCTGACTAGGTCTCAGTCTTTTAGTGAGACTGAGCTGGATATTTCTCTTTCTCCATGTCAAAGACGAGAGAAGACTAGGTTTGTGTATTTCCCTTCCTCAAGGTAAGTTGAGGCTTGGTAAAACCATAGTCAGTTAGGCTTCTGTAAAGTACATTCCCTTTAGGGAAGGTTTGTTAAGGAACACAGAGAGCCCTGGGTATATTTCAAAACTTACTTTTTCAGATTTTTTCAACTTTTTTTCAGGTGTAAGCATAGACATGACAACTTCCAATTCCTTACATGTCGGAATCACAGCCGGAAGTCTTTGCCCAGTTTGTAATATGATTTCTCTCTGACAGTGTGCTCAGATGATAACTTGTCACTTCATTTGCTGTGCCTGGTGCTTTAACTATCAAGCCACTTGTTATTTTGAAAACCAGTTTCATTTGTTTTTGTCTGACTTTACATGTATTATTTCCTTTACCTTGAAAACTCTATCCTCTGGTCACAGCGTTAGAATTAGCTCCTACTTTTCTTTCACAATTCACTTCATTGTAATTCTCCATGGTTCTGAGCTTTTGGTGCGCCTCCACTCCTCAACTTCTGTTCGTTGTGTATTTTCCCTAGGCACGCACTCCCTTTTCCAAAGCACTTTCACACTATGTGGCAGTTGTCTTTTAACTTGCTTGTCCCTGGCCAGACTGTTTCTGTGACGCTAGTACTTGTCGCATAGTTGTTTCATCACTGATTTTAAATAACTGGGTTAATAACACATGAGACAAAAATAGACATTTTACTATTGCATTAAAAAGACAAAAAGAATAATGATAAAGTTAGGGAACTTTTGAGCGTCATGGTCTGTGGATACTGTTTACCAATTCCTTTATTTTTACAGTTGAGGATGGGTGATCAGGCTGTCTACAGGAATATACACATATTTCTTACAGAACACTAAGCAATTTTGATTCAAAGTCTAATCCTGCACCTTAGTAGTAGTTGCAGTAGTGTCTTTGAACAAGCCATTTAACCTGCCTAAGCTTAAGCTCATCAATTAAAATACATTTAATAACTTGGTAGGATTTTTAACTTCATGGGATGGCCAACTTCATAGGTCAGTCAGGCTTACAGAAGACACTCCGTAGGTTGATGGTTCATGGTCTGCATTATTTTTATCATATTGTTTGTGATTTTTGAAGTCCTGGGTTATGAAGCTAATGAAATAAAAAAAAGACTGGAAGCTCATCTGAATCCACTTTTAGTCCTGTAGGTTTGGTTTTGGCATAGTTCTGTCTGGATCCCCATAGTTTCCTATGGGTCACAGCCTGTGGGCTGGTTGGTTTTCTCTGGCCGTAATCAAGTCTTTTCTTTTCCCCTGGCATATTACAAACAGTAACCCTTTCTACTTGTGCAATAGCCAGAGCAAAGTTAAAGAGTACCACTTTATAAACTTGCCTACCCTCCTCACCCCACACCCTCACTGATGTCCTTTCCTGGTAGTCAGAGATTTGTTTTGTTTTAACAGGGGAAAACTCAACAGGGTTCTAGGTGGGAAGCTGTGTCCCATAGGATGCTAGCCAGAGGCAGAGCTGCAGTGACCTCTTGAGGCACGGAGTCCCTCACCTACTAATGACCACAAAAATGTCTTTCCAGCTAATCCTGTGGCAGATGTGCAGGGCTCACATGGAGTTCTGAATTATAGACACCAGACTAAGATCTGCTTGATTTTTCCCTTGGAAATTTTGATATGTGGTATTTTGTTCATTTTTATTGTAAAAAGACAATACGCTTTAAAGGGAAAAGATCTAGCCACGAGACTTGCTGCCTAAACTGAAGAGTCATATAAGGTCAGTGTGAAGATTGGACTCATAATAGATGCCTTTGAAGCATTCCACTTAGCCACAGCAGAGGCCAGGCTTCTTAAGTTACAAACTCTGTGTCTGGCAGCACTTGGTAAAGACACAAACAGGTCCACTCTTTCAGTGGTGAACAGGGTAGACCTTCTCAACCAAAATCAGAAGAGTGAGTCCCCTAAACTTACATTTCATGATATGATGCTGGCAGGTCTTGAAAGACAAACATGGCCACTCAAAAGAGGCATCAAAATCCCTGTAGTCCCAAGTGACTGAGGCCTGAAAAATCTTAATTTCAGAAGAATATAGAGCAGAGTCAGAGGCAAACAGTTCATAGGTTTGATGAAAATGTTTAGTTTCAGAAAACCTTAAGGCTGCTTGCCCAAGAAGATGCTGAAAACAAAAGAGTACAAGAGTTGTAGGAACAGGAGAAAAAAAAACAAAGCATAGGATATATCAGCACACAAAGGAAATAGGAGGTCACTTACAGAGAACCAGTTACAATGTCTGACTGACTCTGTGTTGAAGATGATAAACTTCCCTGTTATCTTTAGAGATGATTACACAGATAGTGAAAAGCTGGCAACACACAAAAAGGATGTCAAAATATGGAAACCAAGAGTGTCAGAGATCAATTTGAAGAAGCTCATTGATGCCGTTAACTGAAATGTTTTCTTTAAAAAAAAAAAAAAACTCAAAAAAGAGAAGCAAAGAGAATTTTAAAAGTTCCCAAACAGAGCAGGCATCTTTCTATGCAGTGAGAAAACGCACAGTTTGGAAGCGAGATTCAAAAGCTTCCTCTGAATCTCCAGACTTCCTGAGCTAAAACAAGAACATGAAATGCGATTTTGCAGAAAATCATTGGGGGAGGGAATTTACTGCTTAGAAATGGAGGAGGCACTCCACAAAGTATATGAAAACTTTAGCCTTGTATATCAAAACCTTGACTTCTACAGAAAGATGGCCAAAATCCTGGAGAAACATTTGGATATTCCGTTTCCTTCAATCCAAGATGGATCAATTCCTATGAGAAGTTAGCTTCAGAAAATTTGCCAGTTGTGATTGCAATCAAGAGAAAGCTTGATGATCTAAAGAAAGAACATGGTCACAACAGGCAAAAACTGGCTGAATTAGAGTTTGAGTTGTAATTTTTTCCAAGTAGCCCCTTTCTGCCTCCTATTTCCAGTGTCTCAAGGCAGGGTCCTAGAGAGTCAGAGCATGCCTCTCTCATCAGATCCCCGGGGCATCCAGGGTGAGGTGGGAAGGTTTAAGGATCCTGGGTGATAGATACAAGTTTGATTGAGGTTTGCAGTAGCCAACTCCCAAATATCTACAACCTCAGCAGGATATCTGATTTGTCTTCTCTCCTTAAATTAATTCTGATGGATGCCTTTTGGCTTAACTTGTTACCCTAAGTGATGCAGTATTCACTCTTTGTAGTTTTATATAATTGTAAACTCCAAAATATTGTTTCCAGAATATATATTGTTTTACCATAACTTTTAAGAGTATATAATTTTATTTCATTGGAGCCTTCAGAATTAGGTAATATAATTATTATATTTTAATTTATTTAATTAGTGTACTATTACTTGAACTGTTACTGTAGTTGGACCTAACTAGTTGGACATTTGAAACGTTGAAAATCATTTCTACATGCTGTGAGGTGATGACAAATCTGTAAAAGTAATCTGATGTTTACGTTAATAAATGTTGATTGGTCTTAAAACACTGTAACAGAACAAAACAAATCAAACACAACCACATCCTCAGTTAAACTTAGTAGTATTTTTGTGTAGGCCTAATTCCATAGATTAATTTTGGGAAGTTACCATTTTGCAACCACTTGTTTCTTATTTTTTTTCTTTATAATATTTGATATATAAATTTGTATTTTGGATATTGTATCATTTACTGTTAAAACATTTCTAAATTTTATATAGTTAGAATAAAATTTGCTTCTATGGCTTCTGGGTTTCATTTTTGACTTGGAAACAGTTTCCTGAATGTAAATTTTCTCTTCCTCTCTCTGAATTTTATGGTTACAAGATTTTTACATTAAATGTTTGAACCTGCTCTGCTTTGAATAAGGAAAGATTAGAAATTTCACATCATTTTTCCCCCAAAATATCTATGCAGTTTTCCCATAGGACTCATGAGATTATCCAGGCTTTCTAACTATTTAAAATGTCACCTTTATCAAATAACAAATTCCCATATGTCTTTTAGGTCTACTAGCACTTTTTTTTTTTTTAATAGTGCTCATGACAAAATCAAGAGAAATAGCAGCACAGAAGATGGGCAGGGCCACTAGTATTGCCTGAACAACATGACTCTTGTAGGACAACCTAGTGCCATGCTTAATTCTCCCTGGGCTGGTCATCTTCTTCATTTGCACAAACTCCACAGTAAGCCATCCCCGGCCCATCTCCCCATGTCAGGGGTGCATGATGACAAAAACAGAAAGTCCTTATAGCTGCCCCAGGCTGACAGTAACAGTTAGTAGGTAGCTGCCGTGACCAGAGAGCTCCAGCCTGCTGGTTGGTAAGGAGGACTCAAGGACCAACAGGTTAAGGCACCATGTCTTCACTGCCTTTATGATGGGAACCTTGCAGATGACCTGCCAAACACAGCGTGGACCTGACAGCACGTCATGCTGGGGTGCAGTCAGTGAACAACAGTTCTTGTCTCAGAGATGAGAGTGTTTTAGGGTTAGAAGAGTAGGGCAACCCTTGAGACCAAGAGGAAAGTGTACACAGGCAAAAGTGCAAACCCTCCGACAGTGTCCCTGGTGGCTTGCACTCTATCCCAGAGCAGTCAGTGAGCCAGGAGCACTTACTGAAAGCTGACCAGGGCTCCTAGGATGTGGCTGAGCCATGCTATTTATTATGCCAGTTCTTTTTGTTTGCCTCACGTCCATCCCATTGGTGAGAAAGGGGTTCTACCTCAGGGTAAGGGGGGTGGCCAAATATATACCGCCTGACTCAGGACAGTTGGGATTTACAGAAGTTTATTTGGTCACATGTACTCATAGCCTGTGGGAGAACACTGCATGCCATGTGGGACCACACAGAGTTTTCAGTTGGGGATGGAGGGAACAAGTAGGGATTAGGAGAGGGGACCTTTGTAGTATCAAGAAGGTAGGATGACTCCTTGTTCCAAGGGATGATGTAATTGGCTCGTTTGAATAATTCCATGGCCAGAGAGGGAACTGAAACAAGCTATTCAAAGATAGGTAGGAACTGTGGCTGATACCCTATCCAAGGGACCTTCTACATGGGAACAGTTAGGAGGGGAACTTGTAGTTAGGCCTTTCAAAGCCCTTTTGAATTCACCACTTATCAAGGCAGCACATAATACTGGCATTTATTTTTAGGTATTACACCATGTATGTGTTCCGTTTTTGCTGAATGTATTTTGAAACTGTGTTATAAGGTATATTAGAATTTAGTTCTCTTGCCTCTTCTTAGTATGGATCCCATTATCATAATATGAGCAAATCATATATTTGATCGGGGACTTGTGTCCAGAATATATAAAAAACCCTTACAACTCAACCAGAAAGACACATAACCAAATTGAAAAAGGAACAAAGGAATTGAATAGACATTATTCCAAAAAGTGGCCAATAAAACATGAAAAGATGCTCACCACCATTACTCATTAGGGAATTGTAAATCAAAACCACAAATTCAGTATCACTTGACACTCTAAGATGACTGTAATCAAAACGACATATAATAACAAATGTTGTGGAGGATGTTGAGAAGTTGGAAGCCTCATGCACTGTTAGTGAGGATGTAAAATGGTGCAGCTGTTTTGGAAGACATTTTGGCAGTTACTTGAAAGGTTAAGCATAGAACCATCATATGACTCCACAAGTCCACTTGTAGGTAATAAACTCAAAAGAATTTGAAACATACGTCCAAACAAAAACTTGTATGATAATGTTAATAGCAACATTACTCATGTTAATAAAAAATCGGAGAAAACTCAAATATCTAACAATTGATGAATGATTAAATAAAATATGATATATCCATATAATAAACATTATCTGTCAATAAAGAGAAATGACGTACTGATGTGTGCTACATTCAAGAACATTACAAACATTACACTAAACATAAGCCAGTCATGGCGCCCCTGAATGGTTCAGTTGGTTAAGTGCCTCACTCTTGATTTCAGCTCAGGTCATGATCTCACAGTTGGTGAGTTTGACCCCACGTTGGGCTCTGTGCTTACAGTGTGGAGCCTCCTTGATATTCTCCCTCTGTCTCTGCCCCTTCCCTGCTTCCACTCTGTCTCTCTCAAAATAAATAAACCTAAAACAAAAGAAGCCAGTTATAAAAGATCATATATTTTATTATTTCATTTCTATGAAAAGTCTAGAATAGGATAATCTATATAGTTGGAAAGTAGATTAGTGGTTGTTTAGGTTTGGATGGTTGAGAATAAATGGGGAGTGACTGCTAATGGATATAGGGTTTCTGTTTATGGTGATAAATATGCTCTAAAATTGATTGAAGTGATGATTTTTCTGCTCTATGAATATACCAAACATGTTGAATTATACACTTTAAATGAGTGAATTTTGGTGTGTGAGTTTTGTTTCCATAAAGCTATTTTACTATTTTTTAAAGATACAATAGAAAAAGCAGTAGACTGAAAGACTTCATTGGTGAATTCAGGAAATGATTTCTATCAAATTGACACTAGATTAAAAAAAAAAAAGAGGTGTTTTTCCCAACTTATTTTATGTGGCCAGCATAATATTGATACCAAAACCTAACAAAGACTTTATAAGAAAGGAAATTTGTAAGCTAATATTTCTCCTGACCATAAATGCTAAAATCCTAATAAACAAATCGACCCAGCAATATATAAAAGGCATGAGACATCAAAACCAAGTTGGATTTATTTCGAGAATAAAGCCATGTGTAATAGTTGAAAATCAATTAAAGTACCTTACATTTTAGTAGCATAAAAAAGAGAAAATTTCCTATAGTTTTGTTAATAGAACAAGCACTTGATAAAATTCAACAGTGAAACATAATTAAAAAAATCCTCTTAACCAAGGAAAAAATAACTTAGTGTGATACAGCATACCCACAAATTTCTACAACCTGTGTGTGCATACTGGTGAAATTTTGAAAAATTTTCCCTTCATATCTAGAAGAGTACAAAAATGCTCTCTCTTAGGGTACCTAGTGGCTAAGTTGTTTAAGTTGACTCTTGGTTTTGGCTCAGGTCATGATCTCAGGGTCATGATCTCAGGGTCTTGAGATCAAGCCCTGCATCAGGCTCTGTACTGGGAGTGGAGTCTTCCTAAAATTCCCTCACCCTCTACCACTAATGCTCTCTCTCTAAAAAAAAAAAAGTCACTCAACTTTCTGTACATCCTAATGTACAGATCTAGAGATCCTAATTCATTCATTAATTCCATAAAATATGTACAAATAGTAAATAAAAAGAAAGAACTCTCATAATATGTGGAAAATGTGTATATATAAAAAATTCAAAACAATCTACAGGTTATATAATTAATGTGTTAATTTGCAATTGCTAGATAAACCAATATATACATTTCCAAATAATAGCAAGTAACAGAAAACATTTTTAAATAACAATATTTAAATTAATATCAAAAATAGCGAATATTTTGGAATAAATATGAAAAATATGTATAAGAACTCTACAGTGGAAGTCTACAAAATATTACAGAGATAAGTCAGAGAAAGCCTAAATAGGTGGCAGGACATATTATACTTCTGGTTAGAAAACTTTTACCAAAAAGGTGTAATTTCTCTCCTAATTTCTCTATATATTTATCCAATCCATATCCAAATCCTGGCAGGTTATTTTTGTGGAAATTAACCAAATATTTCTAAAATGGAAATATAAAATGAGACTGTTAGGACCAAGACCAGATGAATTTTCATTTTATAGTCTCTTCTCTTACTATGGGGTCTTTTTTCTTTATGGCAGTACCTCATTTCCATATCCCAGTACTTTTTTTTCTTTCTTTTTTTTTTTTTTTTTTTTTGGAGTTTCCCACGTCAGAACATTTACATTTTATTTGGAGAGCCATACTCCATTTCTGAAGCCATGGCAAACCTAGAGCCAGCAGCTCTTAGACAAAGAAACTAAGAATAGTTGTTTTGTCACTCTTGGGAGACACCTAAGTTAACCTTTCAAGCTAGTTGCTAGGTTTGAGTTTCTTAGAATTATGAGCTCCTCAATTACCTTAAGTTTCACGATTACAGTGGACCCATTTAGTTCATAGTCCATTTCATTCACTGACTCCTTAGTCTTCTTGTTTGCTAAGTGTCTGTAACCTTTTGAGGTAACTATCACAGGTGTTCTTAATTAGTACCGTGTTTATTTTTAGCATTTCAGTAGGTTTTTTTGAAAGGAGTAGAGAGAAAAACCTGAGTGTCCAATCACCCATTTTGCCATGGATGTTTCTTTACTATGTAGGTGTTTTCCACCAGTGCTTTAACTACTATTCAAAATAATTTTAGAATAATAAGCGGGGGGGTCTGGGTGACTGAGTCAGTTAAGCATCTGACTCTTGGTTTCTGCTCAGGTCATGATCTCATGATTCATGAGATCAAGTCCCATGTAGGGCTCCATGCTGCCAGGTCAGAGCCTGCTTGGGATTCTTTCTCTCCCCCTCTCTCTGCCCTTCCCATGCTTGCACACACTCTCTCTCGCTCTTTCTCCAAATAAATTAATTAATTAATTAATTTAAAAAAAAGAATCATAAGCAAATTCATGACACTCAACTCTTGACTAAAAGTCAACGGAGGGACAAAAGAAAGAACAAAACAGCCTCTGTCCTTCAAAAATCTTGCTGATGATTTGTGATTTTTGAGTTTGTATAAGCGTCACATTGAATTTTTTTTCATGTTTAATAGAATTAAATATCTCATACTTTTTGAAAAGATTGTATAAAAACAAGACCTTTGATAAAAATACCTCCAATGTGTGTATCTATAGATTTAATCTCTGGACTTTATTGTTAATACAGTCAAATGTAAGCGAGGCAATCCTGAACATTATGAAATGCATTTGTGAATTTTTATGAATTGGTTTATTTCTTAGCTGGTTGCAGAGCCTTCCACGAAATTGAGTGCCTAAAGGATTTTAATACCAAATCATTGGCTTTCCATTCATTTACTACTAATACTACTCATTTCTATTTTCTTGGTTCTAAATAATCATAACCATAGCAGCATATATTGTGTTGTTTTGACGTAAGTGGAAAATTGACATATTGTTTGCAGAAAGGGAGCATTAGACAGTTATAATAAAAATATCGTGCTGTTTTACTATACGTTAAATGTAAACTGTTGTATGTCCTAATTCAAACACTTTTAATATTTTAATGTTCTTAGTTCCTTGTCTCAACTGTCACCACCTTAGTTCAGCTCCAGTTCTCTCCTTGCTAGATTCTTGCAAAGCTTCCCATCTCTTCCACCTGTATCCACCTTGCTCTTGTCCAGTCATTTTCCATGTAGGAGCGGAGACATTCTAATAATGTGCAAAATAAATCGTGTCATTTTCCCGCTTAAAATTCTTCAATATCTGCTCATTTCTCTTAGCAAAAAGGACAAAATTCACTAACATAAAACACAACAAGCTGCAGAATCAAATCTCTTCCAAGCTTTCCACCCTCCTTGCTCTCCCTGTTCCACTCATTGTAGTTTTCTTTTAAATAGCTTCTTCATGCAGTTGAGATTCGGATGTATTCAGACTTTTTGTGTATGCTATGACCTCTTGCTTGGAAAATACTTGGTCTTTTGTTTTATAACAAGATTCATCTCATATTTACATTTTATTCTTCTATTCGTTCAAGAAATGTCTACCTACAGTGTACTGTGATAATATTGCAGATAAACTTGTGAGCAAAGTTAGACACAGTCTTTGGCCCCATGGGTATCAGACTCCAAGTAGGAAAATAAACATGGAGCAAATACTTCCACAAATAACCTGACAAGTAAGAAAGTACTTTGAAAGAAAAGCATGTGGCAGTAGAAAAGCGTATAATAAGAGTATACTAAGGAGATTTCACCTAATTATAGAGATCAGAAGGTTTTTAGGAATGATGATTAGCTGAGCTGTGAATGAGTAACAATTAACTGGGCAAAGTGGAGCAGCATAAAGGCACTAATGTGGGAGAGATCAAGCAAAAATAAAGAAGTGATTTTTACTCCCTGATTGCTATGTACTGACCTGTGCCCTCCCAAATGTATACAGTAAAACCTTGGTTTGTGGGCATAAATTGTCCTGGAAACTTGCTTGTAATCCAAAGCATTTGTATATCAAAGAGAATTTTAAGAACCATTGGCTCAGTTGTGATGATGTGACATTCAGCATCACATACCACACACATTGCAAGATGTCACTGGTTTATCAAGTTAAAATTTATTAGAAATGTTTGCTCGCCTTGTGAAACCCTCGCAGAAGAAGTTACTCACAATCCAAGGTATTACTGTATGTGGAAACCCTAATCCCCAGTGTGATTGTATCTGTACATGGGACTTTTAAAAGATAGCTAAACTTAAGTGAGGTCATGAGGCTCGGATAATAATCTGATAGGATTGGTGGTCATATAAGGAGAAGAGGAAAGAAGGAAGAACATGGGCAAGAAGCTGGTTGTTTGCAAGCCAGGAAGAGACATCTCATCAGAAATTGATTCTGCCAGCACCTTGATCTTGGGCTTCCCAGCTTCTGGGACTGTGAGAAACACATTTCTGTTGGTTAAGCTACTGGTCTGTGGTATTTTGTTGTGGCAGCCCAAACAGACTAATCAACTGATGAAAATCCTTTGTGACACAACAGATTACATGATTGTGCCCCTGTAAACTAGTTTCACTGCAGCCTGCCCTTCTCTTGATCTCCTCCTCTATTTTTCAGCTCAGTTTTCCTTATCGTGTTGCCTCCTTCCATGAACAATCTTCCACCTGTGGCTTGAGAAAAATGCTGTTCCGTATTTACTTTATGCAGGCTAACATCTAGAGCAGAAATTTCTTCCCCCTACACTCATTAAAATGCTCATAGGACACAGATTGGCCCTACTGGGTCACATGCCTGGGAATTACTGTGCAGTATGCTTGGGTGATGTGCTCACTCTGTTCCAGAGTTGGGGTCCATTGCCAGAAGGCATGTGGGAAAAACCATTTTGCAGAATTAGAAGCAATCACCATGACTGCCCAACACTATGTTTCCTCTACCACTTTTTTATTCTGTCTTTTACTCACTTCCTTGAGGGTGTTTTGCTTTGAAATGTGGCTCAGTCTTATTTAAATATTTAGAAAAACTTTGCACTTTAACAAAATTCTAAGAATACACTTACAATGTGAGTAGTGTAAACATTTTTAAACTTAATTTCAAGTATGTTACAATGAAATACCTGAAATTATATTGCATGTCAGAATTCAAAAGCATTTTCTATGTGCAAGAAAAACAGGAAATCAGAAGCCAGCCATTCCAGCTTTTATAAAAGCCAAACCTTTTTCTGGATTCACTAGTAAGATAAGAATTGATTGTATTAACTTTTCCATTTATACTGAAAATTATAATGTCATTTATGACATATCTCAATATCTGGCTAATTCCTCCCTTGAGAAAAGAGTATATCAAAATGAAAATATCATTCTCGACAAAATCTAAAATGGATTAAAATACAAATGAAGAAAATAAACAGTTTATAGTAAACTAGATAATTTTAGACAAGTCAGAATATTAACTGTGTTATTTTAAGAGCTGCCAATCTATGTTGCTTATAATAAATTCTAGAATCTAGAGAATGATGTTTTGCTTTATGCTTCAGGATCCCTATGAATCATTCAAGGGTACAAAGAATATAAATCCATAATCCCAAATTATCTGTAGCTATATGCTTGTCTAAAATTTAAATTACACATGGCAACATTTTCATTTGATGACGGTGAGTTTTTAACAACACATATTTATTGAGCACTTACTCCATGCTATGCATTGTTCTGTGGCACTTAAGATATATTGGTGAATGAAGCAAAGTTGCCTTCAGTCATTGAGTTTATGTTCTATGAGATTTTAGCAATCACTTATATTCATAGTTATGTAAAAACTTCGGATATCTCACAATGAATAAGGGAACTGGAATGATGTGCCCATCAGACGGGCCTCTACAGATTGTCCTTTATCTTGGAGAAATCAGCTCATTTTATAGGCTAGCCTTAACCACTCACTAAAGAAAACTGATGTTGAGTATATACCAAATAGTGCTGCATCTATCACAGGTAGAATTCAGTTAACTTCACAGACACCAGTGTCTATAACAAAAGCACTGATTTACTGACCTATATTAAAATCTACAAAACCAGCTATACAGGGACTAAGCTCCTGAATACATTCTTCCTCTGAGGACAAAATCCAGGAAAGCCCATCTATAATCAGAAGATTGCTTGCAGAGCATAAAATCACGACATGGGAGTTAAAAAGAGGTTTCAAATGTTTGCAATATCAAATTGAAAAAAAAATCTGTTAAGGTCAGTCTTCTATGAAGTGTCTAACTCCAAGTTTTTGTGCGAATTATTTTGCCTTCTCTGGTATCACTCTAAAGTATACATACAGATAAACAAAGAGAAACATGCTCATTTCTCCATGGCTGATTCTAAAACCAGCTCTTTGATTGTCTAATGAGGTACATTATACCTCAGTCTTCCCATTGTTGTTCCCTCAGATCTATCTACGTGGAAAAAGAAATGGAAAAGGATATAGAAAATGTGCTGGTCTCTACTCAGTTACATGATCTTCATTACTGTCTAGTGAACCTGCCTTAGCAAATATAAAATAGGATTTCAACCTGGGAACTCACTCTTGTTTCTCTAAATATCTAGTTCATATCCTGTAATATCTAATGGATGTTTTGGGTTTTTTTTTAATGATAAGCTCCCAATCTGTGATGCTCTGATTTCTGAGTTTACTCTCTGAGAGTGCATTTTGTGCAGTCTTAATAATAGTCCTCACTTTTTCTCCACCCACCACAAGTTTATTATTTCACAAAACACTCAACATCCCACTCACTGTCAACTCTACTTTAAAACTGCTGTTACATGTTCCCAGTACATTCCCTATAGAAGAGTTTATTATCTTCTCTACTGATTTCCTCATTTGCCTTGTCCTATGGCTCTTTGAAAAGTTGGAGTCTGGTTTATACACATAACACAATAAACGATTCCCATAAAAGGCAATGACATTTGTAAAAAGGTGGTGCTTTCAGTAAACTGCAATATTGGAAAAAGCATTTGTGATAGTGAACTATTTATGCATAATTCATATTCAACAAAATCAATGATGTATTTATCCTTAATGGATCCCTCTGAAAATGGTTTCTGATTCACAGGACAACCAAAGGTTCTTAAATTAACAGTAGGAGATGTGTTACTCATCCTTGTGCAAAGTTTTCATAGCATGGCCTCGAAGATATGCCTGAATTGACTTGTGATTATCAGTGTGTCGTGGATTTGACCAGGACATGCTGATTTACTAGTGGAATTATTATTGCTTCTAGAATATTTATTTATTTATTTATTTATTTATTTATTTATTTATTTTAAATTCATTTGTACGTTCAGTTAGTTGGTTATTTAGGTACTTAGGGGAGACATAGAAATGCACCACTAATATCTCCCTTCAAGCAAGGACTCTGCCTAACTGCAAGCTGTTGTAACAGTGGAGACAACAGAGAGGTTAAGTAATAAATGGATCCTGATCAAAATTGGGCATATGATGGGTCCACTGGATCCATAAACCCAATTATTGGCCATTTCCACAACTTTGGGATATGTAATAGCCATATATGTATGTGATATTTGGACTAACTACCACTATAATGGGTCTTTAGCCTGTGCAATGTCATAGTAGGGAAAGGCAAGGAGAAGTCTCTGAATTACCCCTACAGCCATTATTTCTCTAAGGATAATAGCAGAGATATAAGCTATGCAGCGGTGGTAGCCTCTATCACATCCCCATTATATTAGCAAGTATGGGTCCTTCACAAATTGGGTGGATCCTAAGTATGCATAGATGACCAAAGTTCCTCCAAGTAATAAAGTTTCATCTCTGTGCTCATGTGGTATCATTGCTAGAGGCCTCAGGTACATAGTATGTAGATTCTGATTTGGTGAATGACTTATGTCCTATCCCAATCAGGAAAGAAAATCAGTTTGTATTCACGTGGAATAATCAAAGTCAGCCACTGACAAGACTGTGTTACCAGTGGTTCAGAACTCTTTAGAAAGGGAGGTTTCTTCTACTTCCATATAAGTGACCCAGGCTAGGGACATGACAACTGAGAGTTAAAGGGGATTTAGATATGAAAGTGAAAAAAGAAGGAGCCATATACCAGTTTGGGTAAAACTATTAGAGTGAGTATTTTTAGTCTACATTACCATTATTCTTTTAAGTGTCCCCACACTAAGGCGGGCACACTCAAATTCTGGAGAAGGGATCCCCAAATGTGTATGGTCAAGTGGACTTACATGGTAAAAAGAATGGATGGTGACAGATATGGAGGGGTGCTGCTTGACTTTCTTCAAGAAAGGACTCACTGGCCAACTGCAAGGACTGTAGTTAGTTGACAGCCTCAGCTGCTAACTCCTTCAGGTCAACCTCCACTTTTGTACTAAGATCACACTCTTTCGGTGGCCCCAGTCACTGACTGAGAAGCACTGTGATGCCAAGGCCCAGTCATTTCCATACAAAGTACAACTCCTCTAACGGCTAATCCTTCCTCCACCTAGGAAGAATATGTAGGTTGGAATCTGCCAATTCGGTGTTATTATCTAAGGCTTCCCCTTTCCATTCCTGTTTCTACCTATTACCTTTCATTGGTATTACTTTCCAGTTAACTGTTGCACTCCTAGCTCTGTCTTGGGATGTACTTCACAGAGGACCCAATGCAAATAATTTTTTTTATAAAGTGCCCAAAATTGCTTAGAAGAAAAATCAAGATTTGGTGTTTTTCTGTGTTTTAGGTTGGTTTTACAGCTGGAACCTAAAATAAATAAATAAATAGATAGATAGATAGATAAATAAATAAATAAATAAATAAATAAATAAATAAACAAATAAATAAAAATATATATTCTACTTAAACATCAAAATTAATTATACTTGGAATTTCTACTTGAAACTTTTCAAACTTTATGTACTCAGAGGAATTTCTAATTCTGGCTATGATATAGTAACTAGTGTCAGACTCACCTTTCTGCACTGAACAATTAAAAATGTATTATAGGGGTGCCTGGTTGGCTTAGTCGATTAAGCCTCTGACTTCAGTTCAGGTCATGATCTCATGGTTCGTGAATGTGAGCCCCATGTCCAGCTGTGCGCTGACAGCTCTGAGCCTGGAGCCTGCTTCAGATCCTGTGTCTGCCCCCTCTCTCTGCCCTTCCCTTGCTCACACTCTCTCTCTGTCTCTCTCTCTCTCTCCAAAAATAAACAAATACTAAAAAATAAATTAAAAAAAATAAAAAATATATCAACCTTAAAATTTATATAGAATATATGCAAATGAAAAAATGAACTTTTAAATATTGGACAATAGACCAAGCTGGGATATTTCTTACAGAGGGGAAATAAATATAATATGCTCCATAACCACCATCCTGCCTGAAGGCACTTCTGGACCATGAAACATGGAAGGTATATTGGTTTGAATAGTGTCCTTCCAAAATCCATGTCATCTGGAACTTCACAATGTGACTGTGTTTGGAAATAGGTTCTTTGTAGATATAGTTGGTTAAGATGAGCCCATACTGAATAAGAATGAATATTAGATCCAATATATGCATATAGTATGATTCCATCTACATAAAATTTTGGAACTGAGAAAAGTGCAGTTGCCTTGGGACAATAGGGTTTTAGGGAATAGGGGGAGAATGAGTAGAGATGTCTGGGAAGAGAAATGAGGAATCTTTCTGGGTGATAAAATTTTTCTGTATCTTGAAAGGGGTATGGGCTAATCTAACACACTGGGTGTGTGCATTTATTAAACCTCACTTAACTCTATAATCCACTGTACTTTCCAGTGTATGTAAATTATATCTCATTTTCACAAGTTTATTTAAAAATTTATAATAGAGTTTGAAAACAGAAAGCCTAATTACTGGAAATCAGCTTTTCAGGAAAGTGGGGGTTTGCTTAAGTTCTAAAACATCGGTACACTTGATTTTATCTAGGCAAATCTATCTCTTAACAGACGGACATCATGACTAATTTTTGTGTCAGCATGCATGCCAAAAATAAGTAAATAAACACAGTCAACAGGGACTATTTACAATTTCTTCATAGCTAAAGAGTTTCTTTAAAATTTGTGACATTTTGGGGGAACTTTTAAAGCCTACACACATGCAGAGTTTTTTTTTCATGTACAGAGTTCTTATGTACAGCCAAAGAATGGTGTTTTGAGATTTGATGATTTGTAGATACTGTTTTTTTACAGTTACTCTTAGAGGTGTCTTTAAAACCTCTAGAATATTGGCTGGGAAAATAGTAATACATGTACAGTTTTTCCAAGAAGACATACTTTAAGAGAGAAGTTGTGGTAAAGTTATAATAACTCCAATCTCATCTTGGTAGATGATAGGTTTTACCATGCATTGAGGAGAAGGCACACACTAACTCCTTTGTTCTCTCTGACCCTTTCTCTACTCCCATCCTTCTTAAAATAGGATGAAGTTGCACTTTCTTCTACTACCTGCTTTGCTCTCTATTCCATCCAGTGACTTGTTCTTAACTTTTCAATCAATTTTAGATGACCCTAGTGCTCTATTTCTAAAATTGCTTTCATTAACACCAGAGAGTGAGTTCTATGTCTTCAATAATAGGCTAATGTAGTTTAAAAAAGAAAAAAAAATAAACTTCTAAATTAATTTTAAATTAATCATTGTTTTTTTTTTAAAATTCAGTCAGAATAATTTTACTCGATGGGCACCTGGATGACTCAGTCGGTTAAGACTCCGAATTTTGCTCAGGTCATGATCTCGTGAGTTTGAGCCTGGCATCAAGCTATGTGCTGACAGCTCGGAGCCTGGAGCCTGCTTTGGATTCTTTCTCTCTCTCTTTCTCTCTCTCTCTCTGCCCCTCCCCTGCTCACGCTCTGTCTCTCCCTCTCTCAAAAATAAATAAACATTAAAAATGTTTTAATAATTTAAAAAATTTAACAAAAGAATATTTTTACAGGGTTGCTAACTATAGATAGAATTGTGAATGAATTTTTCAAACCTTCTATTTTTAGACTGTTTTATAATGTACTTACATTTTTGCACTTTTTGTTGATTTTTCATAGCTTATTGAATTTTCCATAATGTGCTTTTATACAGTTTAGAATTTAATAGTTAAATTTTAAATTCAACCATACATAGAAAGAAAAAGGATCAAACAGCCTTTTGAATAGATAGAAGAAATGACAGTTTTATAATTTATTGGTTACACTGTTTTAAAGAAAGAGAAACCTCAGTGCTTTGGCTGTTACTCTCAGAAACTGATAAGCAAACTTAAGATATAGAAAACTTTGATATGCAGGTTGACAAGGGATGATATAAGGAAATGGAGAAGGTTAAAAAATTCACATTAATTTGGTCTTGATCCTTCTAAAGCAAAGTTGACATGGGAAAATGATGTCTTTTGTGTTTTCTGCATATATTTGTCTATCTATTGATTTTACCTACCAGTTCTAAACTACTCCGGTGTAATCTCATTGTATATCACCAAACTATCCTTGAATCATTGTATCAAACTCAATCTCCTTTTTAATTTTCTTTCCTTCTCTATCATTCCTAATATCCCTCTCACATTTTGTGTTTGGACCACGTATTTGACATTCTCATCTCATTTATTCTGATCAGTATAGATTTCCCTCTACAACTTAGTTTAGTTCCCTCAACACATGTGAGAAAATCTACAAAAATTAGCAGAAAATTACTGAAAATGTGGACATGTGAATCTTTTCTCTCAACTCTGGATATTCTATTTCTCTTTAGCATGTATTACTGAATACCACATAATAGTCCATAAGATTTTAATTATTTTGCATTATGCATTTTGTTTGCTATGTTTCCTTGGCCATGCCAGTCATAGGTGAAAATATTCAAGAGATAAAGTCCTTCCCTGTGATGTAGGAAATAACTTTCTAGTACTCACCACATATTTTTATGAGGATATTATTGTGGAAGGAATACACATATTATAACTTACGTCTCTCAATGGTACGTATATTCCAACACTATTTAGGAATGTGTAATCATTGAAATGAGAATGGATAGTAAACAGAACATTTCCAAACACACTGTGAATAATTTGTTTCAGAATTTCTTGCTGTGGGAATATGCCAAACAGTAAAAAGACTTGTGATAGAAGCTAAAAACAATAGAATGCATTTTTAAAAAAACAAGATTAGAGAGATCTTCGAAAATATGTTGAAATTTCATCCCTTTTTTCTTTGTTTTCTGAGAGCTATTTGGCAACGGGAGATTTAAGCTAGACTGCAAATGTAGACTTATCTAGTGATAAATACTGCTACGCCAGCAATCATATTAAAATATATAAATGTATCAAAGTAACATGCTGTACACCTTGAACTTACACAATGTTATATGTTACATGTATTCAATAAAATGTTTTTAAACTGTTTTAAAAATTCTGAAGCCATTTCTCATGAAAGAAATATAAAGGGAAAAATAATTACTTCCTAATGAGGATTGAAAATAAAAATGAGATATTTTGTAATTTAACAGCTAATCTTTCAAGAAATCGCAATTATTCAAATACCACTTATGATTACTTTCTTACTTTAGGTGGTTAGTTATATGGCAACTTAATTTAGAAGTTAAAAAAAAAGACTTGAGTTTAGTTGTCCCAAAGAGAATCGATTTCCTGAGCGCACAGTTTTTAGAATTGCTTTTTTACAAGCTTTTCTGTACTTTAATGCACAGAAAGAATACTGCCCAACTTAGTTATTACAGCATTATTCTGTTCTTCCAAATATGTTGGTACTAATAATAACGTTTTGAGCATGATATTTTTCTCTTTCATGTTTTTCTATTTTCTCTCACCCAGTCATCCACTTGTATTCCTAATTCCCACATTGTCTGTCTCCTCCATGTCCTTCCACCTGAGACTCTCTTCTCTTTCTTGCTTATTTATTACTATTTGTTCTGCACACACTCACAGCCTCTACTGACATTTAGACTCCCTGCTCATTTAAAAATGATCCAGGTTTTTAGATTGACAGTCATATTCTGCTGGTTAATATAATACAGTGCTATTTTTTTTTAAGGTCAAGTGTTCTATATCAGTGTAAGTTCTCCTGAAAGTTCAACACGAAATCTCAAGCACATTGAAGTTGGGATGAAGAAACAACACAACTCATGATCTTTGGTGTATAATAGCTCCGCATCAGGAATATCTCCCAGGGCCAGTTGTTAACTACTGCCATCACACCACAGAGTTGGTTAATGTTAACTTCCAGTTGTAGCTGAATATCTTCAAGATGATGACTCATGTGTGCCCTTTAGCCTTTGATCCATCAATGAGAACCTCACTAGCTATCTCATGAAGAAATAGTTCTATGAATTCCTGGTCTTCTTTCTTACAGAAGCAGAGTCTAAGAATTGTATACATCATCATCTCCATGTTCATCTACTCTTCCCACCCAACAACATGTACAAAGTTGGATAGTAGAGGAATAGAGAAGGTTTCTCCTCAATGCTAGCAGAAATTGAGCTACAGTTAAATTAGATATAGATTCAGTTTTTGTCTGTTTTCCACTGGACTTAAAACTCTTCTAGGAAAGCAAACTAGGTGGAGTGCTTGGGTGGCTCAGTCAGTTAAGCATCCAACTGAGGCTCAGGTCATGATCTTGCAGTTTATGTGTTCAAGCCCCACATTGGGCTCTGTGCTCAGAGCTCAGAACCTGGAGCCTGCTTTGGATTCTGTGTCTCCCTCTCTCTTTGCCCTCCCCACTCATGTTCTGTCTGTCTCTCTCACTCTCTCTCTCTCACACTCAAAACTAAATGAGCATTAAAAAAAGAAAGCAAACTAGGATGTGTGATGCTTCACAATGACCATCAGAGCTCTGTGCTCATGTTACCCTTTTAAAGTAATTTTTGATGTTGTTGACAAAAAAATTAACATATATACAGATGTCATTTGTACTTTGTACTTTGAATAAGTACAAAGATATCTTCTTTTATTTATTTATTTTTAATTTTTTAAATGTTTATTTATTTTTGAGAGAGAGCATGCGTGCATTAGTGGGGGAGGGGCAGAGAAAGAGGGAGACACAGAATCCAAAGCAGGCTCCAGGCTCCAAACTTGTCAGCACAGAGCCCAACACGGGGCTTGAACCCACAAACCGCGAGATCATGACCTGAGCTGAAGTTGGACACCTAACCAACTGAGCCACCCAGGCACCCCAAAGATATCTTCTTTTAAAAAATAAACCCAAGTTTTGCATCTGGAGATTAGATTTTTGTTCTTATGAACACTTTCAAAGAATAATTCAAAAACATATAGCTGATTTTCAAGAAATTCTTTCACTTGCATATAAGATATAATAATCAATAGATTGTTTTCCTCCAACAAAGGAAAAATGGCACGATTTATATAAAAGATGAGAAAGACAAGGAAAAATATATAGATGGTTTTGGTCCAAGTGATTTTTTTTTCTTTCACATGAGCTAGCAGCCAACAAAGAAGCCAGTCAGGGTGTTCTGCCGTTGGCAGCTCAGTGGGTCATCAAAGAAAACAATTTTAATTGTTTGTGGATTCTCAAGACAAACTTTGGCATAGACAGCATCTAACAGGCTCTCTCTGTATACTAGCTATCAAAGTCTTTTGTTAACACTTCTTTCCTAGATCTGAATGTGCTTCTTTTATCAGAATTCCCCAAACTAGAGCTGAGCATCTGATGACATAGCTATAATTCCTTAATGAAAAGCCATACCATGTTTATAAATAACATACCCTCTCATTTATTTATTCTTTGACTCTATTTTATAAAATCAAGATGACCTTTCCACTTCTATCAGTTTACAGATATGGTGCCACTATGAATTCTTAGATATTTCAAACTCATGATTGCAAAACCAAGTATCTGAATGAAATCACCACCACCAATAATAATCTGCTCCTCTCTCTGTCTTTTCCATGTACAGTCTTGTTGTTGTTATTGTTGTCTCTGAAAAGAAACTTCAAAAATGTTAAATCTTTGAACTAATGGGCATATTCACTCTACAGCAAGGAAGTCGGTGTACCTGAAGCTTATTTTAAATAGAAGAGCAGCAGACAAAACCCCTGCTTATGTAAGGTTTTTAGTTTTTAGGCCTTTTTTATTTTGTTTTTGTGGGGTTTTTTGTTTTGTTTTGCTTTTACTTTGGTTTTGCTTATGATAATGATTTTTGCTTTTACTTGGGTGGATTTGATGTGGTTTACATTTTCACAGGATCCTTTTGCAGGGTATTGAGAATAGAAAGCAAAGTAGAAGGGTGGAGGAAGTGGAATCTTGTAGTAGGATTTATAATAATCCAGGCAGGAGTTGATTATTGGATTAAGCACTGCTGTAGAGGTGGTGAAAAGAGGTTAAATACTACGTAAAGATCTACTGATAGAAAGGATGTAGAGTATGACAGAAAGATGGAAATCAAGATGGACTACCACCTTGTTATTTTGTGTGCTTTGAAGTTTCTCCTGAGCCACCTTTAATAGGATTGTGCGTCTGAACCTGTTGTGGAAATATCCTAAAGACTTAGATTGACTGCGCTCAGTCAGATTTATTTTGGCCATCTAGATGTGGGGTGAATAGTGTCCTAAAATAGTGACAGGATGCTCATTCTCATTTATGGTTAAATAAATGCAATTAAAGTAATATTTTTCTCTCATTGTTTTGGAAAAGCACAAAGTTTGATAGCACACAGTGGGAAGGGCATGGGAAAGCAGGAATTTTCGTATACACTATAAATGTGGAAAGTAATTTGGTAGGACCATGAAGGGTATGATATTGAAGTATCCATAAAAATTAGAAATTTGGGGTGCCTGGGTGGCTCAGTTGGTTAAAGTTCTGACTTCGGCTCAGGTCGTGATCTCACGCTCTGTGGGTTCGCGCCCTGCATCGGGCTCTGTGCTGACAGCTCAGAGCCTGGAGCCTGCTTTGGATTCTGTGTCTCCCTCTCTGACCCTCTCCCACTCATGCTCTGTCTCTCTTTCTCTCTCAAAAATAAATAAACATTAAAAAATTTTTTAATATGAAATGTATTGTCAAATTGGTTTCCATACAACACCCAGTGCTCATCCCAACAGGTGCCCTGTTCAATGCCCATCACCCACTTTCCCCTCCCTCTCACCCGCATCAACCCTCAGTTTATTCTCAGTTTTTAAGAGTCTCTTGTGGTTAGCCTCCTTCCCTCTCTGTAACTCTTTTTTTCCTCTTCTGCTCCCCCATGGTCTTCTGTCAAGTTTGTCAGGATCCAGATAAAAGTGAAAACATATGGTACCTGTCTTTGTATGACTTATTTCACTTAGCATAACACTCTCCAGTTCCATCTACGTTGCTACAAAAGGCCATATTTCATTCTTTCTCATTGCTATGTAGTATTCCATTGTATATATAAACCACAACTTCTTTATCCATTCATCCGTTGGTGGACATTTAGGCTCTTTCCATAATTTGGCTATTGTTGAAAGTGCTGCTATAAACTTTGGGGTACAAGTGCCCCTATGCATCAGCACTTCTGTATCTCTTGGGTAAATTCCTAGCAGTGATATTTCTGGGTCATAGGGTAGGTCTATTTTTAATTTTTTGAGGAACCTCCACACTGTTTTCCAGACTGGCTGCACGAATTTGCATTCCCACCCACAGTGCAAGAGGGTTCCTGTTTCTCCACATCCTCTCCAGCATCTATAGTCTTCTGATTTGTTCATTTTAGCCACTCTGACTGGCGTGAGGTGATATCTCAGTGTGTTTTTGATTTGTATTTCCCTGATGAGGAGGGACGTTGACCATCATTTCATGTGCCTGTTGGCCATCTAGATGTCTTCTTTAGAGAAGTTTCTATTCATATCTTCTGCCCATTTCTTCACTGGATTATTTGTTTTTCGGGTGTGTAGATTGGTGAGTTTTTATAGATTTTGGATACTAGCCCTTTGTCTGATATGTCATTTGCAAATATCTTTTCCCATTCCATTGGTTGCCTTTTAGTTTTGTTGATTGTTTCCTTTGCAGTGCAGAAGCTTTGTATCTTCATGAGGTCCCAATAGTTCATTTTTGCTTTTAATTCTCTTGCCTTTGGGGATGTGTCAAGTAAGAAATTGCTGCAGCTGAAGTCAGAAATGTTTTTTTCCTGCTTTCTCCTCTAGGGTTTTGATGGTTTCCTGTCTCACATGCAGGTCCTTCATCTATTTTGAGTTTATTTTTGTGAGTGGTGTAAGAAGGTGGTCTAGTTTAATTCTTCTGCATGTTGCTCACAGTTCTCCCACCACCATTTGTTAAAAAGACTGTCTTTTTCCCATTGGATATTCTTTCTGTTTTGTCAAAGATTAGTTGGCCATACTTTTGTGGGTCCAATTCTGGAGTCTCTATTCTATTCCATTGGTCTATGTGTCTGTTTTTGTGCCAATACCATGGTGTCTTGATAACAACTTTGTAGTAGAGCCTAAAGTCTGGGATTGTGATGCCTGCTGCTTTGGTCTTCTTCATCGAAATTACTTTGCGTATTCGGGGTCTTTTATGGTTCCATACAAACTTTAGGATTGCTTGTTCTAGCTACAAGAAGAATGCTGGTGCAATTTTGGGATTGCATTGACTGTGTAGATTGCTTTGGGTAGTATTGAGATTTTAACAATATTTATTCTTCCAATCCATAAGCATGGAATGTTTTTCCATTTCCTTACATCTTCTTCAATTTCCTTCATAAGCTTTCTATACTTTTCAGCCTACAGATCTTTTACATCTTTGGTTAGGTTTATTCCTAGGTATTTTATGATTCTTGGTGCAATTGTGAATGGGATCAGTTTCTTTATTTGTCTTTCTGTTGCTTCATTATTAGTGTATAAGAATGCAACTGATTTCTGGACATTGATTTTGTATCCTGCGACTTTGCTGAATTCATGTATCAGTTCTAGCAGACTTTTGGTGGAGTCTATCGGATTTTCCATGTATAATGTCATGTCATCTGCAAAAAGTGAAAGCTTGACTTCATCTTTGCCAATTTTTATGCCTTTGATTTCCTTTTGTTGTCTGATTGCTGACGCTAGAACTTCCAACACTATGTTAAACAACAGCAGTGAGAATGGACATCCCTGTCGTGTTCCTGATCTCAGGGGGAAAGCTGTCAGTTTTTACCCATTGAGGATGATATTAGCTGTGGGCTTTTCATAAATGGCTTTTATGATGTTTAAGTATGTTCCTTCTATCCCGACTTTCTCGAGGGTTTTTATTTAGAAAGGACGCTGAATTTTGTCAGATGCTTTTTCTGCATCGATTGACAGGCTCATATGGTTCTTATCTTTTCTTTTATTAATGTGATGTATCACATTGATTGATTTGTGAATGTTGAACCAGCCCTGCATCCCAGGAATGAATCCGACTTGATCATGGTGAATAATTCTTTTTATAAGCTGTTGAATTCGATTTGCTAGTATCTTATTGAGAATTTTTGCATCCATATTCATCAGAGATATTCCCCTGTAGTTCTCTTTTTTTGCTGGATCTCTGTCTGGTTTGGGAATCAAAGTAATACTGGCTTCATAGAATGAGTCTGGAAGTTTTCCTTCCCTTTCTATTTTTTGGAACAGCTTGAGAAGGATAGGTATTATCTCTGCTTCAAATGTCTGGTAGAATTCCCCAGGGAAGCCATCTGGTCCTGGACTTTATTTGTTGGGAGATTTTTGATAACTGATTCAATTTCTTCACTGGTTATGGGTCTGTTCAAATTTTCTATTTCTTCCTGTTCAAGTTTTGGAAGTGTGGGGGGTGCTTAGGAATTTGTCCATTTCTTCCATGTTGTCCAGTTTGTTGGCCTATAATTTTTCATTGTATTCCCTGATAATTGCTTTTATTTCTGAAGGATTGGTTGCAATGAATGCATTTTCATTCATGATTTTATCTATTTGGGTCCTTACCCTTTTCTTTTTGAGAAGCCTGGCTGGAGTTTTATCAACTTTGTTTATTTTTTTATAAAAAACAACTCTTGGTTTCATTGATCTGCTATACAGTTTTTTAGATTCTATATTGTTTATTTCTGCCTGATCTTTATTATTTCTCTTCTTCTGCTGGGTTTAGGCTGTCTTTGCTGTTCTGCTTCTAGTTCCTTTAGGTGTGCTGTTAGATTTTGTATTTGGGATTTTTCTTATTTCTTGAGATAGGCATGGACTGCAATGTATTTTCCTCTCAGGACTGCCTTCGCTGCATCCCAAAGCGTTTGGATTGTTGTATTTTCATTTTTATTTGTTTCCATATATTTTTAAAATTCTTCTCTAATTGCCTGGTTGACCCATTCATTCTTCAGTAGGGTGTTCCTTTACCTCCATGCTTTTGGAGGTTTTCCAGACTTTTTCCTGTGGTGGATTTCAAGTTTCATAGCATTCTGGTATGAAAGTGTGCATGGTATGATCTCAATTCTTGTATACTTATGAAGGGCTGTTTTGTGACCCAGTATGTGATCTATCTTTGAGAATGTTCCATGTGCACTGAAGAAGAAAGTATATTCTGTTGCTTTGGGATGCAGAGTTCTAAATATATCTGTCAAGTCCATCTGATCCAATGTTTCATTCAGGGCCCTTGTTTCTTTATTGATCCTGTGTCTAGATGATCTATCCATTGTTGTAAGTGGAGTATTAAAGTCCCCTGCAATTACCACATTCTTATCAATAAGGTTGCTTATGTTTGTGATTAATGTTTTATATATTTGGGGGCTTCTGTATTTGGTGCATAGACATTTATAATTGTTAGCTCTTCCTGATGGAAAACCCTGTAATTATTATATAATGCCTTTCCTCATGTCTTGTTACAGCCTTTAATTTAAAGTCTAGTTTGTCTGATGTAAATATGGCTACTCCAGCTTTCTTTTGACTTCTAAAATTGTTTAAAATTAGAAATTCATATCTAGCTTTTAAACAGAAATTACACTGCTCAACATTTAGAGACAATTTTAGATGTGTTTCACAGATGTATATTAGAATTTATTTTTCTTAATAACAAAACACTGAAAGCGACCTAATTGACCTTTGGTCATTGGTTGAATAAATTATTTATCTAGTCTATGTATATCTGGTTAGTATACTACTGTGCAGTAACTTTTTAAAAGTATATCTTTTATATTTAAGTTATATTCTTAAAAAGTGAAAGGTAGAAAAATATTTATAATTAATTCTTTTATTATAAAAATGATTACATATGTATCAATATATATCTATATATATATGGTTTTAGATGCATAGAAAGTTTGTTGAAGAGTATAAAAATGGCTAACAGACCCAGCCTTTGTGAGGAGAATTTCTACCTCAGGAGAGATCCTTATGTTTGACATCTTTTGCAGTGCTGGAAGTTTCTTGGTGCGCACATATTATGTATTTAATTAATTTAGCTAAAAATATAAAAGTTGACCATTTCAGAGAAGTGGTGTGATATATTATCGACCACATTAATCTATAAGTGTCCATCTGTTAAATTTTCAATTATTTTAATTCTGTTTTTTCCGAAATATCTGGTATCTAACATATGTGGTCAAAATTACCTCAGTAATTATTTTATTAAATATCTGTTTTATATTTTGTATTTTGTTCTATTTTGTATTCCCAATGAGCATTGGGTTCTTCTCACATGTTTATTAAGGACTGGAGTATTACAATTTCATTGACTTCCCAATTGCTAAACTTATTGTTTGCTTTCCAACTTTGCTCTGTTTGATCTTATTCAAGCATTGTGTTACATTGACTACCACCTACTGGTAGATACTGCATTCCTCCTTGACTTCACAATGACTGACTACACTCTCTCTTTAATTTTTTTTTCTCTCCTAACTCTTTTTTTCCCCCTATATTCTTTAGCTAGCAGCCTTTTGCCCTATGTGTCCCCCTTAATGATTAGTTCTCCCCAGGGTCCTGTCACTCCAAGTCAGGCAATCTTAACTTGAGATTCTCAGATTTCAAAGTTCATAGAATTCAGATTGAATCTATGAACTTGGATAAGAAAAAGAGTTATAATTACATTTTTATTTATCTTTAGCTTAAATTTTGAATGTAAGCTGCAAACCCAAAGTATTAACAATAGTACCTATATCTCTGTGACTAATGGAAATTGAGTATTTTATATCACATGACAGATATTACAGATACACAGCATATCATTTATACCCACCACTAGTTTGAAATTACAGTAGCTATTAGGTTTTCCACTAGAGCTTGTTATTGATTGTTGATTATTGTTGGTGAATAAGCAAATGTGTGATCATAACTCAAATATGCTTATATTTTGATAACTATTTTAATAAATGGGTCTTTTTTGTGACCCTATATATTTACTTCTGCACATTTACATGACTTATCCAAGGGGGTCCTCGGCTCAATTGATTGAGCGTCTGACTTCGTGTCAGGTTATGATCTATGGTCTGTGAGTTTGAGCCCCGCGTTGGGCTCTGTGCTGACAGCTCAGAGCCTGGAGCCTCCTTCAGATTCTGTTTCTCCTTCTCTCTCTACCCCCACCCACCCTCATGTTCTGTCTCTCTCTCTCTCTCTCTCTCAAAAATAAACAAACATTAAAAAAAATTAAATGACTTACCAAAAAATGCTTTCATAGACTTTACCAGTCTATCAAAAGGGAGAATAACACAGAAAAGGTGAAGAAAGTTGAGTCTTCCCTTGGATAACCACATCACTTCCAAGACTAAAGTAATCATCAAGATCAAATGATCCTCAAATCTCTATCTTCAAGAAAGCCTTCTCTCCTAACCTAGGTCATTAAGTTAGAGTCAATTCATTCTAATGAGAATTCACTCTTCCCCTTCCCTGTCTCTACCTTCATATCTGGGTGCCCCTGTATCCCCTGTATTTATTCATATTGCCCACATTTATGTAGTTTCACAAGCCAAATCATATAGTCATTCTTTATTCCTCTAGCTTAAATAAAGAAAAAAATCCATCTGCCAATTTTTGTGCCAAAAGCTATTTGGGATTTGCATCCCAATTTGATTTTCTCTTCACAGCAATCCTACACACACAAAAAAGTTACTGAGCCCTTGGTAGACTGGAAAACACTAGCATGGAGAAATTAAATATTATTAAATGATCAAATGAAAAGTCATGTCCAGTTTGTCTGATACAAAAGACCATACTCTCTATATCACATAAAGAGTCAGTAGAATCCTTTATTACTTTCCTCATCTTACTAAAAACTCAAGGAAGTGGGAGCCATGCTTCTTTCCTTCCTTCCTTCCTTTCTTCTTTCCTTCCTTCCTTCCTTCCTTCCTTCCTTCCTTCCTTCCTTCTCCAAACATTTACTGATTCCCTACCATACTTTAGAGGGTCTCAGTTCTGTATTAGGAAAAAAACATAAAGTTGAATGAGACGTGACACCTACTCTCAGTCACCTTACAAATGATTTTTTTTTTGCAATTTAAACATCTTCAGGCAGAGTGACTTGCAAAAATTGGACAAAAGTTCCTTTAAGAATTGGATAGTCTAGTGACTAATAATACTAACTATTGGTAATGCCAACTGAAATTGTTAAGTACAGCTCCAAACAGCAGTTACAGAATTTGTTCTACTATCTTGAGTTTGATATCCAAGTACGTTCTTTTTTGTGAATACATTTTATTCAGTTTCCAGCACTGTCAGTGATAATAAATTTACCTACAAATGTGTAGACAACCAATGACAGACACCATATTTTATCATCAGTGATAAAGTCCAATTTCCCACATTTTTCTCACTGTGACCAAAACAAACAAAACTACCACACATTAGTAGGTCTTGGGAATTTCTATTATAACTGTTAAATCTATATTGAAATATTTGAATAGTGTTTTCAAAATGAACTTATTATTTTCTAAAAAAACAATGAATGCTTATTATCTAAAAACATACATGAAATCCAAAAGAAAAAAAAAGTAAAAGACTACTTACTATCTTATATACAAGGTAATATTATTAGAAATCAGATTAACCCTGGTGCCTGTGTGGCTCAGTCGGTTGAGTGTCTGACTTTGGCTGAGGTCATGATCTCATGGTTCATGAGTTCGAGCCCCGCATAGGGCTCTGTGCTGACAGCTCGGAGACTGGAGCCTGCTTTGGATTCTGTGTGTGTGTGTCTCTCTCTCCTGTCCCCCCCCCACTCGTGCTCTCTCTGTCTTTCTCTCAAAAGTAAATAGACATTAAAAATAAATTTTAAAAAATCAGATTAACCCCACTCCAGGCATTACTATTGTATTTATTAATAGAGGCTATATGGATAGGTAACCAGATATGTATGAATGGAATTTTTAAATAAAAATTGGATTATACATGCCATTTTATTACAAAGTATAATTTTAAAATATGAAATGTATTTTTCCTCTCTTGATGAAGTTTAATTTCTTATCTTTTCAGACAAAAATGGAAAACCTTGTTCTGAGCCTAAAAATGCATTTAATTTCTCAGTTGAGTTAAGAAAATCTGTCATAATTATTTGACAGTATTCAACATTGTTTATGAGCCATCCAGTAACACCAATTAAAGAAGAAAACCTTAGAATCGAGTTGGCCCTCAGTAATTGGGAGGAAGGAAAATTTTGTCTTTAGAAACAACCATAAGAGCTCTTCCATTTCAGTAACCGCCTTCAGGCCCTTCCCAGAATCACTTTTGCTTTGAACCTGACCTTGTTAGAGGGTCTATCTCATTCTGTCTTTTACTGTGTTTACCTTTGACAATGAGGGCATGATTATCATTCCTCGATCTCTTTTCTCTTTGTGAAGACAGATGCTACCACTTGACAAGGGTCTGTCTTCTCCCTTAACTTCCTCCTCCCTTCACAGCCATGATAATTGCCTTTTGGTTAAGATATTTATCCAGAGGCTGAAAATTCACACGTGAAGAAATTAATGCATCTGTCTATCCATATACGTTATTTTCACAAACTGTATGTCCACCCTATACCAAAATGAGGCAGTTGTTGAACATAAGAAGTCCTATAAATTTTTAATGTGCTTTATGTGCTTTGTTTCATTGGAGTTTACTAGTCTCACAAAAATTTTCAGAAGGAGATAAAGTATATGGCTCCTTTTTAAAAGACAGATAAATGTAAAGGGTGGCAGTTTAATGATTTACCAGAAGTCATAGAATGGATTATAATATAAGTGAAACTAGGAACCAGGTATCCTGGTTTCTAAAGCAGGACTTTCTCCACTACATCAAAACATACACTTTAGTAACTACTACCAGAGAAGATGTATGTGGTGTGAAATTCATAGAAGAGTACAGGGAGAATACTGCTTGTTGCATTTTAGTATATATGAACTACTGATGCTATCACAAATTTATTTAAGCCCCAACAGATTATAGTTAATTTGATTTGGGAAAGACGTTTTACTCAATTTTTTTTCATTCATTGCAGTCATTTCCTTTGACAAAGCTCATTAACTGAACTAAATATAGAAGAATAAGTTGTTCCATGTCATTTAAATCATTTGTAACGAGGTGCAAATTTTTTTCCACAGTTGATTCTTAATGGAACCAAATATTATTATGCCTGCTTAAAAAGAACTTTGAGTAGACCAATTAAGTATCTTTTTAAACGTTTTTTTTAATGTTTATTTATTTTTGAGACAGAGAGGCACAGCATGTGTTGGGGAGGGACAGAGAGAGAGGGAGACAGAATCTGAAGCAGGCCCCAGACTCTGAGCTGTCAGCACAGAGCCCGATGCAGGGTTCGAACTGAGGAACCCCGAGTATATGACCTGAGCCAAAGTCGGACGCTTATCCAACTGAGCCACCCAGGCACCCCAGTTTAAGGTCTTTAATTTGATTGACTACATTTTTATTTAAAGTTGCATTTTTTCTTCCTGAGCTAAGACACTGATTTTAGAGACCTATAATTAAGTCAAAAGCTGAACAGTTTAAGTATCCATAACCTGGCAAATCATACATTCTTAGTCTGAACTGCCAATAATTAATGATTTGTCATTCCAGCATGTAAAAAATAGGTTTAGAAATATTGTTCATGTAGGGAAATTATTTTAGTGGAACTCCCATCCCCATTTCCTTGGTTATTTGCCTAGCTATTCTTATATGTGAGGACCTCTATGTCTGTGGTCTGGCTAACCTCCAAATTCCGTTAAGACCAAGTTATCATCCTCAAATGTGATGATGATTTATTTGAAAATCAGATCTATTGATTGACAGAATACATTTTCTTCTCCAGTTCTATTCATTGTGATTGCTGTGTTGAACCAATATATGAGCTAGAATAGTTCCTCATAGCTGCTTAACCTTTGGTACCTCCATACCTGGTTTGAAGCAGACTGTCAGATGAAATCTAGACTTAGGTTTCATGGCTTAATAAACTCAAAGGATTGTCTCTGCACCATGGTTTTGTTTCAGGTTTATAATCCTTACAAAACTATAGACCACTCACTATTGCAGCTGAGGGACGAATCACTGGGTTATATATAGTGAATCCAGAGGATTGGAATGTCAGTGTGTGGCCTTGGCAGCAACTGGTCTTTTAATAATGGGATGAAAATGCTTCAACAGCTCTAGCCTTAAATCTTTGGGGAAGTCATTTCACTGTAGGAATCTCACCATTGGAGTTTCTGATTTCACTGATCAAGGATGGGCCTCAGGAATTGGGAAAAGTTAAATGATCCTTAGGTGACTCTCATTTCCAGCCAAGATTAATTCCAGCCCAAACTGATATAGTCTCAGTAACGATAGATATACATCAGCTGGGTAGGAGACAGATGCCAAGTGATGCTCTAAGCTAGGACCAACTTGCTCTCTCCTTTGACAAGACCATAGCAAAGTGCACAGAGGATAAGGTAATCATATCTGCAAATGTTAGAAAAACAATTGGTGCTAGTTTTTTGACTTAGAATTATTTCTCTTGTGTTATGTTTAATTTCCCAATATAGTATGTATTCACTCCATTTACATAACCAGGATTTGGCTTGTTTTTCTGCAGATGAGGTTGGGTTTAGTGGCCATTGGTCTCAAGCACTCTTCTATACCAAAGACAGGAATAGGAATATAAATATAATAATATATAATATAATACAATATAATATAATAATAATATATAAATAAAATAATTTCTATTTTTTTCTGTCCTCATTTGTTTTAAGGATCAGACTACTACCAACTAATGTGAGCTTGGGCTATTTGGCTATAAGAAACTTAGTTTTGTTTATTTTACTTATATATATATATATATATATATATGTGTGTGTGTGTGTGTGTGTGCATGTAAATTTTTATATGTAATATATTTTAATAGTATATTTTAATATTTATTACAAATAATATATTAATGTGCATTTCTATTATATATTAATATATTACTAATTATATTATATATTATATATAATTGCTATAATACTAATTATATATGTGTGTGTGTGTGTGTATATATATATATATATATATATAATGTGCATGAGAACAAAGACATGCTTTCCACGAAGTATTTTTTTAAAGTCCCTTTTCTTATATTGGAGTTCTAGAGAATGAGATCATAAATTGAGGAAACAAATGGAAGTTTTCAGATTTAAAGAATATTAGAAACTGGAATAATGGAAAAGATACCAAAGGGAGATAGGAAAGCAGTGGGAAAGCCAAGATGTGGTAAAGTATCTCAGTTCTCATTCTGGCTGTGCATGTGTGTGGGTTGGAAAGAAGGAAGGGGTGAATAAAGAAAGCTTTTCCAGAGAAGGAAAATATTTTGTTAAAAAGGTAATATATTATTTTAAAGTATTGGGTGAAGTATAATAATTTTGAGGGCAGCATATGGGTTGTATTAGCCCGATGTAATACAGTGAGTTATAAAATATGTATTTTTGTTTAGTTAAACACAATGATCAAGTAACTGTAACTCATGTATCCTTAGAACAAAGCATTACACTCTTTTCAAATTGATATTATTGTTACTAATGTTAAATGTCTCCACCCTCCATCTCCTTTCCCTAATTGGATGATACTTCATGCTAAAGAGAGGTCAACTTTTCTCTTAGTATTCAAAAGGTATAATAGTTACTGCTTTCAGTCATGTAAAAATACCTTCAACAACAACTTGTGATGATTTGCAATACTGTCCCTTATTGAAATATAATTTTAGAGAATTTTGACTAGTAAGTATACAGTTTTTTCTGCATGAACTAAAAAGCTTCATATATATATATTATAATGTATATTATAAGTTTGTGTGTATATTTGTGCATGATTCTCTCTCGGTGCTCCCCCCACCTCTGTCTTCCCGCAAGGAGCGAGAGGAATTTCACTGATGATAGATACAACCTATATTATGATAGTGCCATTACCTGGCATCTGGGTAGAATGATGTGAAACTACAGGAGAACTCTAAAGTGGTTGCTGTTATTTAGTAGTAATAGTATCGGGCACATCATGACTATAGTAAATCCCAGCAGATGCCACTGATGAATATGTATTTGAGCATCTTTGGGTGAAGGGCCCAGTGTTTTGCCCTTGCCCATGTTAACTATTATTAGGCAACATTTTCAAGAAGTTTTAGAACAAGACTGAATACTATAGTTTAATAAACACACAATGAGAAAAAAGTACAATTTGTTCTTGAAAAACTTAACTGGATATAGATATACATGTGAATATATACATGTTCATAAATCTATTTACTTTTATTATACCTTAGGCATCATTGGTCCTAATTAGAAACATGACTTGGTTTAAATCATATTTGTTGTGCCACAAAATGTATTACTCCAAAGAAGAAATTGTCTTTGATTTGCCCTCTATTTATCATGGAAATAGATGCTAACTCAGGAGCTTCATGAATTAATCATATGGTTGTTCCTGAGAAATCCTTTCCCTACAATGTAAAATCAGATACTGTACCAAAGGGAAGAGTTATGATTAGCTGTTTTTCTCCTTGTGTGTACAGTTCCATAGTCTAATCAATGCTGAGAAGAGAAAATTATTTTTTTCTATTGGACAGCTGTGGATGAGCTCCTGGCTTAGAATCGGAAGACCAGGTGCTATTTCTGGTGCACTATGTGGTGTCTTGGTCCCATCATTTATCTTCTTGGACTCTCTAAACGCTGATTTATAAAATGAAGGTGACAATTTGCCTCATAGAGGTATTTTAAAGGTTAAATTTTTTAAAAATCCTTTGTAATTGTAATAGACTATGCAAATAACTGCTACAATTTTTACTACAATTTATAAAGGATGTACATGGTATAAAATATGTAGCACTTCCTATATCTTACTTTGTTTTCTTTCCAAACAACTCCATTGAATAGTGTTCATGTTATCAATGACTACAAAGCAAACCATCCCACGTGAGTAGCTGAAGTCTTTCCACACAATTTTGTGCATCAGGATTTTGAAAAGTCTGGGCTAGGAGGTGAGTCTCTGATCCACTGTGGTATCAGCTAGAACACCTAGGACCAGAGGATCCACTTCCAATATGGCTTCTTCACTCTCAGGTGTGTGTCTTGGTGCCCCTTAGCTTCTCTCTCTCTTTCCACCTTTAGGGCATATCCATGTGGCTTTGCCTTCTCACAGCCTGGTTATCTCAGAGTTGTCACTCTTCTGATATGGTGGCTGGCTTCCAAGAAAGAGGACCTATCAAGCCCAGTTAAGGGCTGTGCCCAGAAAGGCACAGCATCATCTCCACTGTATTCCACTGGTCAAAGCCATCAAAAGGACTGCATAAGTGCAAAGGGGAAGAAAAACAGACTCTATCTCTTCATAGGGTAATGGTCAGGTGAGCTGGGTTTTGAATCAGATCTGACTCATTGTCTCCTGTTTATGTTTTAAAATATGCATTTAATAAGTGAACACAGCTTCTTACATAACACACAAATACATACTCTACACACAAAACATTATATGCAAAGGCAGCTATTACCTTAACATCTAGAAATATCCATTCACTTGACATTTGCTCTTGTTTTTGTTACATTCACAACTGATAGTTGTATAATCACCCTCAGGTGTTGAAAGTATATAGAACTACAAGGTGGAATATTTATATTTTATTTTCACTAAGCTACTTTCAGTCTGAGGAATAATAGAAGTTTGATGTCGAAGGCAGGGGGTGATGAAAATATTTTAAGACATGGGTACTATGGAAGCAGCTACCTCCTCTGCATAAGACTAGTCATCTTTTTCATAAGTTTCAAAGTGTGGAAATACATTTGTGGTAATATGATATATCAATGTGGGAGATATGACCACTTTATTCCTTAGAATAAGTGTACCACAATCCTTCATTATGTCAAGACGGAGGGGATTTTTTTTTTTTCTAAAACTGTCGTGAGTTTTCCTATTAATGCTCACAGATGTAATAGCATGAGCTCCACAATGGGTTTAGTAACCATGACAAAATCTCACTGTGGCTGTCCTTCACTATTCTTAAATAGACATTGAGGCACCATTTGCTCTGTGTGTGTGTGTGTGTGTGTGTGTGTGTGTGTGTGTGTGTTACCTCATCATTTTCCATCCATTCTAGGGAAATTCCAGCATCAATTTTCCTTTGCTAACTATCCTTAGTTTTGCCTTCTTGATGTCCATATCTCTAGCTTTTTTTTTTTTCATCTTCTGTTGACTCCCTTCCTGATAAGATCTGACCTTTCAGTACAATAAAATACACTTGGGGAAGACTCACATCATATGAAATTATCAGGACCTTGAGCCCTGTTGTGGGGCCCCTTTTTGCTTCTATGTTCCCATTCTCTCCTATGCTGTGAATCTGATTTATATGAAGGGGATCACAACCTCAAATACCTGTAAGTAACTCATAGTAAATCTAGATGAGTAAGATGAATAATGCAGACTAGATACAAACACAACAGGGTCTTCGAGGTTATCTTTTATTCCCTTATATCTGGTTCAGACATGAGTAAATAGAAATATTTTCGACTCTAAGAAAAAGTTTCATCAGTAGCAACTGACACTCAGACTCACTCTGGAAGAGTGAGGGACAGGACGAGTAGGGAACAGTGGAGAATATGACAAATGGAAGGACAAAAGCTGTATAGAAGAGGTGCAGCCTTTACTCAGCTTCAGGTCCCTGGAGACACAAGAGAATACAGAGCTAGCATTACCATATCTCATTTTATGCAAATTCTCTTGAATTTTAAATGGTGGTGACTATTTAAAAACAAAATGAAGTTCTGTGTAAGTCAAGAAAATATTTCTGTGGGCCAGCTGTGGACCACTAGTTTATAGATCTATTCTTGGCTCTTGACTCTTTTCTTTCTTTTGGGCTCTAGATTCATACCCAGCTACTCCTATGAGATCTTTTATCAAATACCTAAATCTACATGCATTAACACATCCAAATCAGAGCTCTTACTATTTTTCCCTCAAATTTTCCTATCCTAGAAAAGCACCATCAGCTTAGCAATCTACCTTAATCATCTTATTTCTCTTCTTCCCCATAACTCAGCTTATCAACAAGTTAGGTCACTTCTGATCCCCAAAATATAGCTAGAACAACACATCTACCTCTCCCCATCTTCACTACCACTTTCTTAGTCTTTGCTCAATTTCACATTCCTGGACAACACAATAGCCTTTAGATTGGTCTCTCTGCTTCTCTTCTTCTCCCTTTTTAACCTATATTGTATCAGCACTGGAGAAATATCAAATGACAATAACAATAAAAGCATTATTCCTCCACTAGAATCTTTCAGTGACTTCCCATTGCAATTGGGGTAAAAGCCATGATCTTCTCCATGCCCTACCTCTTTATAACACGCCCACCTCATTCACTGTTCTTGGGCCATATTAATCTTCCCAATGCCATTGAAGGGGGCAAGATCTTATTCATCTCAGGATCAGAGTGTTTGATTTGCACCTGGTGCTTTGAATAGTTGGCTTCTTCTCAATTTCGTGTCTCAGCTCAAATATCTCCTCAGAGACATTTCCTGACCATCTTATCTACAGGAGCTCCCTCCACTCAGTATCTCTGTATCACATCACCTACTTTATTTTCTTCATTAGTACACTGCTGTTATTTTATAGCTTTATATATTTCTTGACTAGCTATAACCTCCCCACTGGAATGTAAACTCTATGAAGGCACAGATTTCATGTGTCTTGTTTGCTTTAGTAGTCACAGTATGTAGCCTGGCATTTTCCAAATAAATATTTGAGGGAGCAAATGGTTTGAACACCTAGAGGGACACATTTGGCATGAAGACATCACCATTATACAAAAAGCCTCAAGTTCTTAACATGTCCTGTGTTACCTGGGCCTACCTGTATTGATCACTACAGTTAGCACCAACTTGGCTAACTCTTTGTGAACCAGCCATGTAATTCCTCACTTAGTATTGTAATACATGCTGTTTCTTCTGCCCAGAGTGATCTTTCAACTCATATTGCTTTTAGCTATCTAGCTCTTATTTTGTTTGTCCTCACATTTCAACTGAATGTTGTTTCACAGTGAAGATTCCCCTGCCTGCCTCACATCCCACCTCCTGAGACCCCCACCTCAAATATGCTTTTCTGTACTTCTCATTTGTATCCCTTATTCTAATTGTAACCATCCCATTTTCTTATTACTTGTTTACCATCTGTAAGGACCGAGTCTGTCTCATTTACTGCAACATCAATAGCTTCGTACAAACTTCCCAGAGCAGAGTTGCTGCTAAATAAATATGCCTTGACAAACATTTGTCAATGAGCAGCAAATGAAAATACAGAACTCACTTTTCTGCCATCTGTGTTCCCTCAGAGTACAAATTAATTAACATTAACAGAAATTAATTAACTTATCACCCTAAATTACTAATATAGGGCCTTCATTCCCTAAAAAAAGTCCTCCTCCATTATTTTTAGGAAACCTTGAGGGATTTTCGTGTCTGCTCAAGAACTACTTGTGTGCGACCAGGAAGTCTGCTGTTTTCTCTCCTCCCTCCTGACCCACAGCTCTATTAATGTTTGCCATTAAAGGAGCTGTCTGAACGTAGTCTGACACTGTCCCCCAAGTTCTCAGCAAGGTAGACTTCCATTTGTTACCTTTTGGTACCACAGCTGATCTCTGCCACCCTATGTGCTACTGAGGCTCTAGAAATGTTGAGTGTTTAAAAACATTCTGTGTGGACCCACTCTGCTGAGTTACATCCAGAAAAGCGAAAAGGGTCCTCATTCTCTGTTGGATTACAATTCATAACAGTAATGACATCTTGTAGTCCAGTGCTCTTCAGATTTTTTGGAGAAGACTATGTTCGATTACTTATTTCCTTATGCTTTTTAAAGGATAGAGGTGGCCAACTCTCTTAGGGTTCAGGCACAAATCCCAATGAAGCCCTGATTCAGTGACTGTTCCATGACTTTCTCAGAGCCACTCTATCCTTCTGATAATTGAGGCTTCTGATGTGGCGCAGACACAACTTTTCACAAGAAGAGGGTCTTCTTATATCACTCACACACATAGATTCCTGGAGAACATGTCTCAGGCATTTTGCAGATTTGGAATACAGTGGAAGATCCTCAAAATCTGCTTCAAATTTTGTTTCAAGGAAGAAAACAAACAAACATAGAAGTCAGAATTTGGGATCTGTATTGAGGTCTAATGGAAAATGCTTTGCAATTCCAAGTGAGCAAAAATATTTTTTTTCTCCTACCTTTCTGGGTTCTTGACTGAGACCTCCTTGTAATAAAAGGCAGATTAACAGGAGAAAAATAAACAGAAGTGTAATAAGATGCATATCTCCTGTATACATGGGAGGTACCCAGAAAAACTGAGTAACTTCCAGAAATAGCCCAAGCTACCACCTTAACATCTCCAACTAAAGACAAAGATGTTGAGGGTTGGGATCAGGAAGGAGGCCAGTTATGGGATGTTACTAGGAAAAGCACAGTAAAAAAGGTAAGGTTTTTATGCAGATTTAAGTTCAAGCCTTCACCATTGATAGGAATTTCTAGGGATTTAGGGGCACCTGGGTGGCTCAATTGGTTACTTGTCTGACTTCAGCTCAGGTCACTATCTCAAGGTTCCTGTGGTGGAGCCCCACATCCGGGCTCTCTGCTGTCAGCCTGCTTCAGATCCTCTGTCCCCATCTCTCTGCACCTCCCTGGGTTATGTGTTCTCTCTCTCTCTCAAAAATAAATTAATTAATTAAAAAAAAGAATTTCTAGAGATTTAGAGTCAGCCTTGTCTTCCTGGTACAGGGATGCAGACACCCTTACAAATGGAGATTTTTTTTTCCCTCAAAAATGTAAATGTCTCTTACAAAAGGGTAACTTCTATTCAGTTTTCAGAGGTTTTCTAATTTCTGCTCTTTCTTAAAGATAATCCTTATACTAAAGGGGCATATTTTGAAGTCACAAATTCTCCCCTTTACAATTCTAGCATGATGAACCGCTCCATATCATGATGTATTGTGACACTTTACAAAGGCAAAATAATTAATATGGTTTCAGCATCACAGAGCCTGTAAAGGGCCTAGGTTTCAGATATATTTACAGCAAATCCATCATAATATTCAGGGATCCCAGCCAAAGCCTCTTTCCTTCTCCCTTTTTCCTTACCATCAGGTAAGATAGCAAGGAATGCCATATGCATATAAAAGGGGAAAATGCTGATGTAAGACTAAAGACAGGGAATGCTATGGAACCTGCTCTTAGGCAGGGAATGTTTTTTCTATGTGTAGTGACTAAACTTTTCTTTAGAAAAATTTCTCCATTCCGATAAATCTGCCATGCTTTATGACCGAAATGCAAAACAGGATGATAGACACTCAGCAGCCTAGAGACAGCCTGACCTGCCTTTTACTGCCTTCCAGGAGCCAATTTGAGCTCTGAGCAGTGAAATGTGTCAATGCTTGAGAAATACAGAAACATCAGGTGACAATTCAGAAGAGGTCTGCTGTGAACAAAATAGAAATTTTACTCTTAGAAAATTAGTAGAGACAGAACAACCTGGGAGTGCAAAGGTTCAAAGCAAAAGGAATAAAAATAATTAAGAGAAGCAAAGATAGACTGAAGGAAGACTTGGCCAGTTCTTAGGCCGTGCTTGTAAAGAGAGATCAATGCGAAAGTTGAATATGACTGGGAAAAAAAAGCATTACTCTATACAACTTACTCTAGCACAAATTTCATATATATTACATTTGAAATATTTATATTGTGTGATTTATGAATGTGTCCACATCACGACTGACACGATTGACACTATGCTTTGTATGTTTTTGTTGATTTTCACTCCATACATGAAGTGATGGAAGCTAATACTTCATGCCAATGATGAGGGGGTTGTAAGGAAGTACTATTTTACAGAAGATACCTATCTGTGTATTCAGATGTGCTTGTTCTGATTCTTGTAATTAAATCAAACTCCCACCAGGGGGAGTAAGGGAATAAATCTCAAAGCCCTAAAGCCAGGCACCTTTCCAACTGAAGGTACACTGGATTCCACAGGGAACTGCTCAGTATTTTTTTCTTTTTTTTTTCTTGGTGAATCATTTGCAGCCTGCGTTTCACTGTGGGAAGTTTCTTTCAGATTTATTTTCTTTGGTTTTTCAGCTGCTTTTTTTAGTTGTAAATCCGTGCTGTGGTTGAGCAGTAAAGCAATATTCCAGCAAACTCCAGCAGGAAAATATTTTCTTACAGGATTTCTAAAACCTTGCATAATCAGTTACAACAGAGCCTTCCCCAGTGCCTTGCCAAAGGTAGCACTCTGGTAACTAAGCCTGGGGACTGGAAGAGGGAATAAAATTAGATGGGTAGGGGACCTACTGCATAGAGAAGCTCTGGGAACAGCTTAATGACTCAGAATGATGAACTGGGGAAGCAGGCAGGTCAGCACAATAGATGCAATTAGCAAATGCGATTAGCATCAGCATATAAATCCCTCCCCCTTGACATTCTCTTTTGTATTGCCACGGCAACTCTGGCAGCCTCCTGCTTTCCCACCTCCTCCATTTCAGCAGCCCCAGTCTCCCTCCCCTTCTCACTAACTGCCTCTGACCTTGGAGTTGATGTTAAACACAGTGCACCTGGATTAACATGTGTCTGGGGGTGGAGAAACAGAAAAAAATGAAAAACAAAACAAAACAAAAAACCCAAAAAACAGGCGGGGAGAGTGAGGACTTAGGCTTTGCAGTTGAGCTTTTTTGTTGTTGGTTCACACTCTTTTCAGGATATAGCCTGTGTCATTTGGGGAATGTTTTATTCCCGTTTGTTTTTAAAACTATGGGCATCAGCTGGCATGAAACATACCTTTCTTTTCACCTCAACATGGGAGTTTGCAAACTGAGAGATGTGCATCCAAGCACTTCACTGTGTGCTCTCCGTATACCTTTTGCACATTTAAATCTTCTATGGAGCTAGTTTGTTGTAAGATAAGCAATGTTTCAAGTTAATTTCATTGGTTGCTCCCAGCCAGAAATTGTGAAAAGCAGCATAGCAATTCAGGAAAATAAATGGGAATGACTAAGTATAATATATGTGACTATATACTAGTAACATCTGAGAAGTGATATTAAAAGAAGACGGTGGGGCACTTTAATTTTCTGATTTAAACAGTTTTGGGGCACCTGGGTGGCTCAGTCAGTTGAGCATCTGACTCTTGATTTTGGCTCAGGTCATGATATCAGGGTCATGGGATCAAGCCCCTTGTTCCACTCCAGGCTCCATGCTAAGGGTGAAGCCTGTTTGGGATTCTCTCTCTCTCTCCCTTTGCCCCTCTCCCCCACTTGTGCACATTCTCTCTCTCTCTCAAAAAAAAAAAATAAAATAAACAGTTTTGCTTTTTATTACCTAATTAAGCAAATATATAATAGTTTTAAAAATATGAAACTAACCCTCCATTTTTTAAGTCATTTAAAGATAAAGACATTCTGATCAGTTGGGGAAAAATAAGACATAGAATTAAATGAGGCAAATATCTCCAATAATAGCAAAACCTTTACTGGCACTCTGCATGCCAGGCATATTCTAAGCACTCATGTGATTCTCACAACAACCCTAGGATGTAAGTATTTTTATCTCATATTTTTTTCAGATGAGGGAACTGAGGAATACAGACAATTTGGCCAACTTACTTCGCGCTGAAAACTACCATGCTATACTGCCTTTCATTTTCAGAATTCTCTGGCGGCACGATTTGTTTATGACAAAAGAGAGAGAGCAAAGGAAAGGTAGGCAGCTTGATAACACAAAACATATTAACCTTCATGTCAGCTTGACTTTGGTCTAGTAAAGAATCTTATAGATTTTGAAGTCAGCTAGAAATATGTGCACATTAAGACTTCACCATTCAGTATCTGGCAGGCCAGTGTCTCAGCCTCAGGATTGACATGTAAAATCGATCTCCTGAAAGCAACCTCTCTTCCAACCTACCCACTTTCCCTTAACTGTCATCCTACCCTCCTGTGTCCCCTGCTAGTCCTCCCCCCGCAGTTTTGGATATTCCCTTCCTTCCTGCCAGAGTAGAAAGGACTTGGTAAACTCCCTAAGATAGCAGCTTAGTTGCACAGTTCCTTTCCTTGCGGTATTGACCCTTTAAAAAAAGGACCCATGTAGAAATGCAAATGCTTTCATCAAAGACAGTTTCCTTATGAAATAGTGTGGGGATGGAATTTTTACTGCAATACACTGACTTGTACCCTGTCATTTGCATTTCCATCTAAGCCTCAAGTGTACTTTTCTCCACATAAGTCACAGATATAGCATATACAGATATATAGAAATGTGGAGAGACTTTGTAAAAATACTTTGCTTACCTGCAGTGCCTCCCCATAAATGAGCTAAGGCAATGGAGCCCTGATGTACGCCTCTCAAATTTTCATGTGGCTTTCCCTTCAAGGGCCTTTTAATCAGAAAAAATAAAAGACAACTACTCATTTAGCTTTTTGTTTTCAGTTTTATTGAACTATAATTGACATGGTAACACATGTACATTTAAGGTGTACGACGTGTCGATTTGATACACTGATAAACTATAAAATGATTACAACCATAGCATTAGATAACACCTCCATCACATCACCTAATTGCCATTTCTTTCGCATGGTGAGAACATTTAAGACTGCGTCTTTCCTACTTGCTTCAAAGTTCAAGTGTATAATGCAGTATTACTAACTGTAACCACTATATTGTACTCTAGATCCCCAGAACTTATTCATTTTATAACTAGAAGTTTATACTCTTTGACTAACATCCGCCCCATCCCCTCAACCCCCAGCCCCTGGTAATCACTGTTTACTATTTCTGTGAGTTCATGTTTCTTTAGCTTCTACTCATAAGTGATATCATACAGTGTTCGCCTTTTTCTGTCTGACTTATTTCACTTATCATGATTCCTTCAAGGACCAACCATGTTATCACAAATGACAGGATATCTCTCTTTCTCATAACTGCGTAATCTGCTATATCCATCCATCTGCTTTTCATTCATGTGCTGACAGGCACTCAGTTTGTTCCATGTCCTGGCTGTTGTGAATAATGCTGCCATGAACATGGGGGTTTATATATCTCTTGAAGATCCCGTTTTTTGTTTTTTGTTTTTGCTTTGTATATATACCCAGAAGTGAGATCACTGGATCACATGGTACTCCTATTTTTTTTAACTTTTTGAGGAACCTCTGTAGTGTTTTCCACAACAGCTGCCCTGATATACATTCCAACCCCAGTGCACGATGGTTCCTTTTTCCCTACATCTTCCCCAACACTTATTATTTCTAGTCTTTTTTAAAATTTTTATTTATTTAAGGAATCTTTACACCCCTCATGGGTCTCAAACTCATGACCCCAAGATTAAGAGTCACATGTTTTTCTGACTGATCCAGCCAGGAGCCCTTTATTTCTAGTCTTTTTGATGACAGTCATCCTAATAGGTGTGAGGTAATATCTCATTGTGGTTTTGATTTGCATTTTTCTGGTAACTAGTGATGTTGAGTACCTTTTCATGTACCTATAGGGTCTTTGTATATCTTTGGGGGAAAATGCCTCTTTGGTTCTTCTGCCTAGTTTTTAATCAAATTGCGTGTTTGTGTGTCTGTGTGTGAATGTGTGTTGCTATTGAGTTCTATGACTTCTTTATATATTTTGGGTATTAACCTCTTATAAGATGCTTGATTTGTAAATATTTTCTCCCATTTCATAGGCTGCCTCTTGGCCATTTAATTTTAGATAACATCCTTGAATGTGTTGTTTAAATGGTTCATCTCCCAGAAAAACTTGCTGCCCTTATTACAGACTCTGGGCTTGAGAGGCTGGCAACTATTATTTAAGACTAGACCCATACCTAGTTCATTGGCTAGAATGCTTGCTTTAAGCCCATGAGGATCTAAAACTTTCCTTGAGCTATATTCAGGCTGTAACTTGTTAAACACTAGAGAAAAAAAAGAAAAACAAAAAAACAACAGTGGTGCCTCTTGTTCAGAAAGTGAATTTGGTTATATGTCCCAGCTGCTCTGTTGAGGCCATACGGTTTGACAACTTCCTGAGAACAGATTTGGGGTAGTGGAAACTTTGAATTTAGAAGAAAATCTCTCTTCCAACACACACGCATGCACACACACTTGGGTCTCTATCTCTTTGGCTTGAATGTTCAGGGAATATAAACGTTCCTAAAGGAAAGATATCTCTGCTCTTAGGAAACATCAGCAAAATGGGAGAGGCATGGCTAGAGAACTTCTGGTCAATGAGAATGACTTTGGCTTCACCTAAAAGAAAACCCCAACTTAAAATAGCTCAAAAAATTAATGCTTTATTATTTTTCCTTTATGAGGAGCCTGGAGATGAGCCACTCCCAGGGTGGGTTGAATTAGAGGATCAACAGTGTAATCAAGGATAGTCTCTGTCATGGCCATCACTCCCTCCTGCCAGCCTCACAACTTTGGCTTACATACTTGGAACTTTGTCCTTTGGTGAATGCAGTATTATTCCATACTTCCAAGAGTAACACCTTCAAAGTACAACAACCAATGTCCCAAAGCCAGTAATGGTGTGTGGGGAAGAGCATGTAACCTCCCTGTATACCTTTTGAACCACCCAGTAATCTTCCCAGGGGATACCTCAACCCACTTACCTCCAGCCTTCCATCGAGTTTCATATTCTGGTTTCTGAATTTGTCACTAGCAAGAAGAATGCCAGTACCTTGATTGAAATAGATCCACCCCAGCTTAACCTGAGACCATTGACATCAGAGGGATTTCATTAGCAAAGAAGTAATAGGGGAATGGCAGCCAATGTCTAGGCAGGAGCCATTAGCCAATTCAAGAGACAACCTAGGAAGCCAGTTGTAAATCACCTTTTTTCCTCTATCTCCTGTCTGTTAACCCTTGGCCTTGAGTGATGTCCTGAGAACCTCATTTAATTTTGTTGTGGGCTTCATAGGCAAGGTGTGGCCAACCTGAGCCAGTGTAGTAAGTGGGAGAACATCATAACCTGGAGCCAGCAATGTTTTGGCAGCCACACTAGTAAGATCCACATGAGAAAGAAGAATCTGTGATCAGGAGTTGAGACTGTGCCATACATCTGCCCTTCCCCAAGTGTATATTTTCTGCTACGGTGTTCTCCCAGGAGGATTCATTTGTTCACTCAACGCATTTTAACGGAGCCTCTAGCAAGTAGTCAGTTATTTTTCTAGGTACTAAGGATACATCATTGAAAAAAACAGACAGTATTTAACATCCACAGAGCTTATATTTTAGTGGAGCTGGTGAAGAAAGAAACACTAAAGACCAAAATAAATAAGTAAATCATTTAGTACATAAAAGGTCAGAGCCCTGTGAAAAAATAAAGCAGTGAAGGAGTAGGGAGGGCCAGGAACTGCCTTCAACAGAGTAGTCAGAAGTAACCTCACTGAGGGGCCCCTGGGTGGCTCAGTCGGTTAAGTGTCTGACTTCAGCTCAGGTCATGATCTCATAGCTCATGAGTTCAAGCCCCACATCAGGTTCCATGCTAACAGCCCAGAGTCTGGAGCCTGCCTTGGATTCTGTGTCTTCCTCTCTGCCCTCCCTTGCTCGTGTTCTCTCTCTGACTCTCTCTCTGTCTCAAAAATATATAAAAATTTTTTAAAAATTAAAAAAAGAAGTAATCTCACTGAGAAATAACTTTTGAGAAAATACTTGAAAGAGGTCAGGTAGCCAATCATGAAAATATATTTGTGGGACAAGCTTTCCAGAGAAAAGGAACAAGTACATAGACCCTGTAGTGTGAAGAAGCTAGTATCCATGGAGGACGCCAGTGAAGCCAGAGTGGGGTGATTGAGGGTAAAAGACAAAGTCAGACAGGAAGCTGAGGAATGGGAACTCAGAGGTTGTAGTCAGGATTTGGGTTTAGATTCAGAGAAAGATGAGAAATTAGCAGAAGGTTGTCCCCATAGTAGAGACCTGTATTGATGTATCTTCTTTTGGAGAATGGATATAAGGAGGTAGGGTGAGAAGTACAGAGGCCAACTAGAATCAGGCTATGGCAATAAACAGATGAACAATGATCACAGTTGGGAGCAAGATGGTAGAAAAGAGGGATAACAAGGATGGTTTCTGCATAGACACACACACACACACACACACACACACACACACACACACGTAACCCCAAAAGAACTAGTTACAGGGTGAATGTGGCACTTGCAAAAAAGAGGAGCTGACTGCAGACTATATTCTTTTATTAAAGGGTTTTTTGCTTTCTTAATCATGATTAGTCAGCACTTAGCACAATGCTACATGTAAAGTGTTAAAATGGGTTAAATATAGAGAAAAACAAATCAAAGCACACCTGGTGGAGGGTCCAAACCATCACTATGAGTAGGGAAATAAAATAACCAAAGTCACAACAACAGAGAGGAAGTAACACTCTCCAAAAACACCTCTTGAAGGACCAGGCCCTGGACAGTGTATGACCCCTCTTTAATATAGCAGTGCTCACAGGTGTAGAGCACAAAACAAGCTTTTAAAACATATAAGAGACAGAAAACTAGCCAAAGTGATGAAACGGAAGAATTTGCCTCAAAAGAAATTCCAGGAAGAAGTGACAGCTAAAGAATTGATCAAAACAGGTATAAGCAATATAACTGAACAGGAATTTAGAGTAATAGTCATAAGATTAATCGCTGGGCTTGAAAAAAGCATAGAAAACAGAGAATCTATTGCCACAGAGATCAAGGAACTAGAAATAACAGTGATGAATTAAAAAATGCTATAAATGAGGTGCAAAATAAAATGGAGGCAGTCACAATATGGATTGAAGAGGAAGAGGGGAGAATAGGTGAATTAGAAGATAAAATTATGGAAAAAGAGGAAGCTGAGAAAAAGAGAGATGAAAAAATTCTGAATCACGAGGGGAGAGTTAGAGAACTAAGTAATTCAATGAAATGGAACAATATCCATATCATAGGAGTTCCAGAAGAAAAAGAGAGAGAGAAATGAGCCAAAGGTTTACTGGAACAAATCATAGCTGAGAACTTCCCCAATCTGGGGACAGAAACAGACATTGAAATCCAAGAGGCACAGAGAACTCCCTTCAGACGTAAATTGAATCGATCTTCTGCATGACATAGCATAGTGAAACTGGCAAAATACAAGGATAAAGAGAGAATTCTGAAGCCAGCTAGAGATAAACTGGCCTTAACATACAAAGGTAGACACATTGGGGTAGTAGCAGACTTATCTAGTGAAACTTGACAGGCCAGAAAAGAATGGCAGGAAATCTTCAATATGATGAACAGGAAAAATGTGCAGCCAAGAATCCTTTACCCAGCAAGCCTGAAAATGGATTCATTGCAACCAATTCCATAATTTTTTAAGGGACATGGTTAATAGTGATTGAGTTTTCTACTGCAAAATGGGATGGGGTTCCACATTCCAATCCCTGCTCTTTTGGCATCTAATTTTGTTAACCTTGGGCAAGTCACATCATCTTTCTAGATCTCATTCTGTTTCATGTGTAAAAGTAAAGTGGCTTTACCAAATCATCTGAGCTACATTTCGGATTCGTTATTTTGTAGTTCTTTGTGTGTGTTATCTGGTGAGGCAAACAGTTCGTTCTTCATATGCAATTGAGAATAATTATAAACATGTCACACAGAAGATTATCAAATGACTTTCTGTCAAAATGAGCTTGAGAACTATTTTATTTCAGAAACAAAAAACAGGATTATTTTAAAACATCACTAGTCTATAAATTGTAGACATTTCTAAAGGTCTGATTATTGAGCCATAGAAATAAGATAATATCAACATTTACAAATAAGATAGTATCAATAATGTGTTTTGTAAGTTTGAATAAATTGCAATTTTTGCTTCCCCCAAGGAAAGATATATCTGTTGGTCTCTTTTGACCTAATTGTAAACCATCAAGAAGAAATGTCAGGTAAAATCAAAGGCATTAGTTTTGTTTTGCTTTTTTTCTTTCAGTATGTCTGAGCAGGTTCCTATTTGTATCATCCATTAATTTAGTTCTATAATATTAATTTAAAAAAATTTTTTTTGAAAGACTTAAATTTTCTGAACACAGAGGATGTGTTCTGTGGTCAAAGTCAGCCCTCAATAAGTTATTTTTAAGTAGTAGTTTTTTATCCTCCTACTTATAGAATCTGGTTACATGTTTTCAAGAAACTATTTTTTTTATAAATTATTGTTATAGGTGAGCTATTTAAATGCTATTCATTATTTCATCCATTCACTATACATCTAATGGGCCTACTATGTGTCAGACGCTATTTTACCTGTTGAGGACAGAACTGCAAAGTCCCCAGAGCTATAGAACTTTGCTTATGGTCCCCTTCATAGTCACTTTCTACATGTCAAATGGACTAACTTAGAAGAAGCTAGGGTATAATCTTGCCTAAGCGTGTTTAGAAATGTAATTCTGGTGCTCCTGGGTGGCTTAGTCATTTAAGGAACCAACCCTTGATTTTGGCTCAGGTCATGATCTCATAGTCATGAAATTGAGCCCTGCATGGAGCTCTGTCTTGAGTAGAGAGTCTGCTTGGCATTCTCTTCTCTCTCTCTCTCTTTCCCTCTCTGCCCTTCCTCCACTTGCTCACATGCATGCATGCTCTCCCTCTCCCTCTCTCAAAATAAATTAATAGACTTAAAAAAAGAAAGAAATGTAATTCTTAAGCAAACATTGCCTCATATGTTTAAATCTAATTATTAAGTAATATTTGTCATTTGTCATTCTTTAACTGTTAGTAGCCTTGCCTAGCACTGCTAAGTAAACTGGCATCTTTAATTTTCCATAGGCAAATGATTTTTCAGCTAGACCAATGGACCTCATTTGTGCATTTCAATAAACAAAGCTACGGTGGTTTTGAATAAAGAAAATGGATTGGGAATCAAGGCTCCAGCTCCAGCCCTGACAAGTACTGTAGAAGCAAGCAAGTTGTGCAACTTGTCTGAGCTGAGGCCTCATATGTAAAATGGAGTCTATATCTATAAATGAGTGCCTCTTAAGGTTTTCTTGAGGCTCTAGTGAAATAGTATATCATATTATTCTAAACTATTCTAAACTCTAAACGAGTATACTATCATGCTGAAGTCTAAAATACTATTCTTAGTTTTAAAAAACAACAATCAAATTTGTTGTAGAACTATAACATAATACATCCACATTAAAGAGAGTAAAAAGATACATAGCTTCTAATTAACTTGAAAATTTTAATCCTCACATTATTTCATTCATTAAACATATCAAGTGAGAGAATTCCTGAAAATGGATCAGTTCATTTCTGTTTTCTTCAACTTGGTACTGGGAAATCAGAATAGCACACTTGAGACAGAGTGTGACAGAAAAGAAAATGTGTTTAGCTCTGTTTATCCAAAAGAGAATAAGCAAGGATAATTCATTTCAAAATGAGAGTTTATTGCATCCAAAACAACACAAATGACTTATGAGCATATTTTTTTCTTATCTCTAGGATTATAACACCCTTCAGAAATTTACTAAAGGTGACAAAGGTGTTCTGCAGGTACTATCGATTAACTGATCAATGAGATAATAAATAAGGTACCCACTGATTTTTAGAATCTTAATAGAGAATGGAAAATGAACAGCACTAACCAAAAGTCTATTCCTACAGATAAGTTAAAATGGTCTTTTAACCTCCCACAATCAATTTAAAGACTCCAGTGGACAGAATATAAATAATGGCTATGCCCAATGTAGAATGAAGCATAGGTTAACTACTAAGTGCATTATCACTCATCTCAAGCAGAACAAGCCATCATTTTTAACGGAATGTTAGCCTCATATTTTACTTTCTGTCTCTCTGATAACATCCTATTCTAGTGGCTTGCTAAGGAAGGTGTTTTCTTTTAAAATATAGACTTTAAATATTTACAGGGAAGCATTTTATCTTTACCTATGTAGCATTCCTCTAAATGGTTAAATACTTAATGATGATATCAGAGAAAGTAATGTCTGAAAGAAGAAAAAATATATAAATATGATGGAGTACATTATTAACTAGCATTTCTTCTTATTAAAGATCCTGGTGCCTAGTTATGTGATCCACATTAGAAAATAATTCACTAAATTCCCTTGTTTGCTTGATGAAGTACATAACCTTTATGGATCTGGGAATTGCAGCAAGAAATAGACTAACATATATCGACATTTAGGTGACATTCAAAAATTGAACAGAGGAAAAACAAACACCAGATACAAATATCATAAGTGGTTGACTTACATTATGTTATATCACCATTTAAATAAATTAATCACATAATAAGAGTCTTACATAGAAAACGAATGTATTTGGGGAAAGTTTCAGCTCATAAATTGGTATGTGATGTGTGTCTCACATAAACACCTCTAAAGCTGTTCCTTTCTTCCATACAATAGCATTTGAATATTTGATGGAAATTACTTAATAGCTGTGTTCCACTTGTCTCATGCAGCTTCCCACCAATTTTGAGTAAGGAAAAGAGTGAAATTAGAACTAAATTGTTATGCCATTAACAAAATAATAGGTAAGAACTCCCCCCAAATACAGTGAAATAATAAAGACCTGAGCAAATCTGTACTGAACACATTCATTTCCACCACACAATAACCTAGGTCAATATTTCAAAAAGTAAATACAAGAGAAGAGAGGTGAAAATAATTGTTAAAATGCACCACGATTCTCTACATGCACAAAGGTGGGAGGTGATCATTTTAAGTAAGTCTTAATATTGGATTTGATAATATAGATTCATTAGAATTTCTTTCATAAATAAATCTTAAGTTAATTTACTTTGAGTATTTTCTCAAAGGTCAAATAGAAGATAATCAGATAATATGTCCTAACAGAAGTAGATAAAATTAGAAATTCATGTAGTGGCTGCTGAGCTACACTAATCCAGGTGAGGACCAACATGCCAGTAGTTTTTCCAGTGCCTGGGAGTCTTCTCTGGCTCACAACTAAGACCCTTCCCAAGAACTGCTTTCTGCCAAAAGGAGCTATATCTCCACTGACTGGTCAAGGTGGGAGAGGGTGCAGAGGTGAATGCATTTGCCTCAGTATGGGAAATCTCTAAAAGGAGCACCAACTCCAGAGCTTCGAAAGGATCACCTAAGTCCTCTGTGTACACTCTATTGCATTTCACCTTCTCCTTCTGCTCAGTCACACCTGCTTCCTTAACTGCCAGATGTTGTTCTGGAGAGCTCCAAATAAACCATGTTCATGCAAATGTCAGTCTTAGAGTCTGCCTCCTAGGGAATCTAACCTTGGCATTGGCCTCCTCCCTAATTAATTATATTTTGAAACTGCATACACTATAACAGGAAATTGGAAATACTCTGCATTTTATTATTACTCTACTGTCATTTTATTAAAATGCTTTGCTTATTTGTCTCAAAAATTCTTATAATGCTCTCCTTTTTTCCCTCTCCTATATTCTTCATCAAATTCTGATCACATCAAGAATATAGGACATTGACTTTTTTCTTTTCTAGATGCATGGTTTAATAAGGACAAAAATTTTGAAAGGTCATTGAATCCAGTTTTAGTTATAGTTTCAAAAGCCAATAGACTATGAACATTCTATTCAGTCCTCCAAATTAGCATTAGTCATCTCTATTTGAGACATCCCTGTCTGACAGCTCATTCAGATTTATATTCCCAGACTTGGGCTACTCTAAAAATGAAGCTTAAAAGACATAAACCAAGAGTTATATCAGGAACGCTGCCAAATTTCTATTAGGTGCAATGCATATTTAAAAAAAAGACACTTTAAATATACTAAAAAAAATTACCCACTATTTAATGATGCTTAGTATCTGCTATATACTACATTAGGCACTTTTCATATATCGTCCCTAAACCACACAATATATTATAAGACAGGTATTATGACTATTACATAAGGAAAAAGAAATTAGTTGACATTCATGATTTTCAGGTTCATGAAGTTCATGATTATTAAATAACTAGGTCAAAACCGCATAGTTAATTAGTGGTAGTTTTGAAGCTCCTTGGTGAAAGGTAGCCAGGGATACACCTGCGATCATACAATGTCAAGCTTATTTAAGTTGGTGTAGTCAAGGAAAACACTCCCCAAGCAAGCCTTCAGAGTTTCTCAAACTGAGGAAGTTATGACAGGCTTTTATAGGGTATTAAGGCTTGTTATGAATGGTTTTAAGGTGCAAAAACAGAGTATCCGTTAAGATTGATAGAAGCAGAAGATATATGCTTATTGGTATGGGCTCTCCGTAGAAATATTTTAACCAAGGAGAAATGTTTTGTGTTGTTTTCTTTGGCCCACATGTCTATCCTTGTGATTTATGAATTAATACCTTTAAGGGGGCTCATCAAGCAGTTTCTCAAAGGACTTAAATTGCCATTATCTGAACACCTCCAAATATTTGGACCTGAGCCCATTTTACCTATTCAACCATATCATGCTACCTTTAACCAAGGCAAAAATTCTAGAACATAGATGGATTAGAATGTTATCTTTTACATTTGAAACTTCATTTACAGTAATATATGTCTGTCAGTATGATCCTCACCATCAGCTTTCTCTTTAACAGGGTAGGAATGTACATTTTTCCTCATTGTTTTTCCTTTTCAGGATTGGATATTGGCTACAGTTAGATCTGTAACCACCATTTTGAAGGAAAAATAAAAGAAGTAAGTTTGGGCATAGACAACAAAAAATGCTTTGATATTAATTTTATTTGTGCAATAGTTAAAGATGGTCCTAACATCTAGAATCTGAGTGAGCACTTAGCTCTTCCTTGAAGAGGAAAATCGAGTTGATCTGCTTTAGACCAACTGATTTTGAAGTGGGTATATACTGACAGATTTGCCCTTCTCAGTTTCTCCTAGACCTTGTGAAGCAGAACATGAATGATTTTGCTTGCTCATTATAACATTACATAGTTTTGATTTACTGTGTGAGATATTCATGTGCACAGTTCATCATTGTAGTCACTGCAGAATGATGGCAGAGGTGATATAAAGACACCCCATCCATTTTTAGAGTTGAATCTGTTGATGCGGCTTGACAAAGGAAATTTTCAAACATATAAAGTAACTGTGCTAAACTTTCTAGATGACTTATTTAGGAGTTGTTCTGGTTACCTTATTGCTGCCTAACACATTCCCCTAAAAGTTAGTGGCTTAAAATAACACCTACTTTAATATATCTTGTGATTTTAGGGTCATAAATTCAGGCAGTGCTCAGTTGAGCAGTCATTCTGCCCTACATGGAAATGATGAGGATCACTAGGTGGTATTCAGTTGGAGGCTAAGCTGAACTGGAAGGTTCGAGACTGCTTCACTCACATGTTTTGTGCCTTGCTGGAGGTTGCTGGAATATTGGGCTCATCTGGGTTTCTTTTCTTTTCTTTTTTCATATTCTCTCATGGCCTTAACCTATGATCTCAATAGCCAGGTAGTTGGACTACTTAGGTGGAGGCTCAGGGCTCCCAGTGACCAAAGTGGAAGCCACCCATGCTCTTAAAAGCTAAGCCCCAAACTCGAATATTTCACTGATTCCAAACCCTGTGGGTGGAAGTTGTCATAGGCCAGCCAAACTAAAATGGGCCAGGAGCACCCAACTCTTGATGGGAAGAATACCAAAGCATTTGTGGTCATTTAATTTGCTATAGGAGTGTGAGAAGTTAGGTGATGCCTCTGTCCACTGCTTATAACCTGACAGGCCCTCACCCTAAACAAGCAGAATCTGCTCACCCTCTTCTGAGTACATCAACCCTAAAGAAAGCAGTGATACTTAAAATGCTGTCATCACCCATCCTGATGCCCTCTCGTATTTTTTGTTAAAAAAATTTTTTTTTTACTTTATCGTGGGAAAATATATCTTGTAAACAGTTTGGAGGGCTCATACTCACCAATTCTCAAAATAACCAAGTTGAGTTATAATGTGTAGACTGTTGGAACTAGTAGAAATGTCTGAGATAGTGACAAACCTAAACTCTGCTTTTAATTTTTATAGATCAGGTAACCAATATATATTTTATGAAAACTGGATTTTATTTAGATAACTTATACCAACCTCAATTTTGAAAATAAATTAGATTCTTGAATAAGAATCTAAAAAAAGTAGTATTTTCCTGTTGAATATTGTTTACTTAAATGTATTTCCAAATCCAGAATCTCATTATTAACCAATGTGCACATATGAACAAAAAGGTGACTAATTTAACTGACAGGTAAATACCATATGTTCTTATTTTCAATCAACAGTTTATTAATAAGGACATTAGTTTAAATGACCAACTTCTTGAAAACCATAAATTAACTGTTGTTGGTTTATAAACATGTCACCAAGGTAAATTACCAATTATAACCTGTGTAATTGGAATTGAATTGCAGCTAGAATAAGTTGTATTTAAAGACTATAATTTCCTTTCATTTTTATAAACCTATATTTTAATGAATTATCTATATTGATTAGATGTAAAAATGCCAGTTTAAACTGTTCAACCTAACTAGAATTGAAACACTTTCTTATTTTCATAATTATGATAGGTCTACAAATATCTGAAATAATTTATGCTTCCTACCCTATGTATGGTAAAATTCTCTTTTGCGTACATTCTATAGATATTCAATTTTTAGAAAAAGATTTATTTTCAACAACTTTTTTCAAGTATAGAAAGTTATGTGTAAGAGGTTTTTAAAATAAGTTATGTATATAGATTATCTTCTCACATTTTATTTATGGATTTGAGTTTCTCTCAGTCATTTATTTTCTGTCATAAATGTTGTAAAAAAAAAGTATAAATTTCTGATAAGTAGTCACACCAATTCACCCCTGAGTTTTACTATAGTCTTTCAGTAGATGCTATGCATCCTCAAATATTTATTCATGTATCTTTTCCAGTTAGATATGAATCAACTGTATATCTACTACTGTGTCTTAAAGAAGTATATAGAATTTTAGTATTGGTATTTAATGAAATTTATGTAGCCCCTTCATTCATTGGTAAACATTAATTGAGCTCCTACTCTTGTCAGACTCTTCTAGGATGACAAACAAGGCCAGCTTAACCCTCGGTGTCTTGAGGTTTTCACTGTATTAGAGGAAATGGCAATATAATAGTAAATAAATAAATATAATATTAGGTAGTCATTAGTGCCATAAAAATTTAACTCAAGTAAAAAAGGTAGGGAATAATGGGAAAATGGGTAGGAGGACTCTTTTAGCTCATGAAATCAGCCAAATAATTTATATGGGAGTGACATTTTTTATGGGGGTGACATTTGACAGGTGCTACATAAAGGGAGAGTGGACCATGCATGATTCTGCCTGTGCACCCCATCATTCTACCTCTTCTTCCATAACTAAATTGTTTTATGGCACTAATTAATATTACATATATATTATATATATGATATGTAATTATTACATATAAATGAATATGTTTTTTATTTTTATATATATGTAAAATTATTTTATTACCTGCTCCCTTAAGGACTTAAGGATGCCAGAGGTTAGGTCACTTTTGCTCATCATTGTATCCCTAAAGGGAATATTATAAATATATTTAGCTTTATAGATGGGGCAGCAAAGGCCCTTCAGTGATCAGGTTTCTTAACCAAAATCATACAATCTAGTTAATAGGATGAGGAGGTAGGAAGAAGAAAATAAACATAAGTTGATGTTAATATGTGCCATGTATCATGTGTCATGATTGGTACTTTATATCTATTATCTAATTTAATTTTTTTTTGTTTTTAAATTTTTTTAAATTTTCTTTTTTTTTAATTTTCTTGTTTCTTTTTTTAAATTTACACCCAAATTAGTTAGCATATAGTGCAACAATGATTTCAGGAGTGGATTCCTTAGTGCCCCTTACCCATTTAGCCCATCCGCCCTCCCACAATCCCTCCAGCAACCCTCAGTTTGTTCTCCATATTTATGAGTTTCTTCTGTTTTGTCCCCCTCCCTCTTTTTATTTTTTTTTTGTTTCCCTTCCCTTATGTTCATCTGTTTTGCCTCTTAAGGTCCTCATATGAGTGAATTCATAGGATTTTTGCCTTTCTCTGACTAATTTCACTTAGCATAATACCCTCCAGTTCCATCCACGTAGTTGCAAATGGCAAGATTTCATTCTTTTTGATTGCCAAGTAATACTCCATCGTATATATATACATATATACCACATCTTCTTTACCCATTCATCCATCAGTGAATATTTGGGCTCCTTCCATACTTTGGCTATTGTTGATAGTGGTGCTATAAACACGGGGGTGCATGTATCCCTTCGGAACAGCACACTTGTATCCCTTGGATAAATGCCTAGTGGTAAAATTGCTGGGTTGTAAGGTAGTTCTATTTTTAGTTTTTTGAGGAACCTCCATACTGTTTTCCAGAGTGGCTGCACCAGCTTGCATTCCCATATCTAATTTAATTTTTAAAGCAACTGTTAATAGGCTGAATATTGGCCCCCACAATATCCACATCCTCCTCCTCAGAACTTGTAAATGATACCTGATAACAAAAAGAGACTTTGCAGATGTAATTTAGCCAAGGACTTTGAGATGAATTCAGGTGGGCCTGTGTAGTCAAAGGGGTTCTTATAAGAGGGAAATAGGAGATCAGAGAGAAAGCAGATATGAATTTGGAAACAAGAGGTAAAAGTGGTGTGAGGAAGAGGCGTGAGCCAATGAATGTAGGTGGCCTCTAGAAGTTTTTTGAAAAGCAAGGAAATGGATAATCCCTGAAAACCCCTAGAAGAAACCAGTCCTGTCAACGTCTTGACTTTAGCCCAATAAAACTGATTTGAGACTGATTTGGTCTCTAGAATTGAAGATAATACATTTGTGTTGTTTTAAGCCACCAAATTTGTGGTAATTTGTTACAGCACCTGTAGGAAATTCATACAGCAGCTCAGCTGGGGAACTCAGGTTAGGGTTAGGTAACTTGTTCAATAGCACAATACCTCTGTATTAGGAAGTTCAGTGTGGGGCACCGGGGTGGCTCAATTAAGAGTCCAGCTTCAGCTCAGGTCATGATCTCATAGTTCAGGAGTTCAAGCCCCACATCAGGCTCTGTGCTGACACCTCAGAGCCTGGAGCCTGTTACGGATTCTGTGTCTCCCTCTCTCTCTGCCCATCCCCCCACTTGTGTGCGCGCGCTCTCTCTCTCTCTCTCTTAAAAAATAAATAATCTTAAAAAAAAAGTTAAATGTTCTCTCCTATATTTGCAACCAGTATGCCAAAGCTTGTAATCAAGGCAGAAATTGCTCCCATGTTTTAAATAGAATGTCAAGTAGCTACAAGCGACTCTATTTATAGTTCTTAATAAAATATGGTAGGGCAAGTTTTTTGCTTTGTTCTATTTTGTTGTTGTATTTGTATGGTTTGGTTTTGAAGGGAAAATATTTATTCATTACAAGTTTTCACAAACGCAGCGTCAAATACAGTTCTATATCAGAAACCAACTGCCCCAGTGGTCCAGCAGCCCTTTATTAATAAGACTTCCAGTAGCGTTCTTATCCCAAATGCTGTGTTTCTCTCTCTGCCAGACAGACCTAACACTTCCTAATCCTGCAATGATTGTATAGCAGTCACAACACTTACTGGGGCACCAAACCATTGCAAAGCCTTGTGCTTTAGGCTTGGAATGACTGAGTATTGGTGACATAGCTGAAAATACTGTGACAATTTTTAAGGGGCAGCTTAGCTGTTGTCACAGTGAAGATGTCCCTTGTCACACAAGATGGCCCACCATGTCAGCCTCACAGGTCTTAGGTCATAAACTCACCTGCTTCAGAATTCCATGATTTGGCTTGATGGGAGGAACAGCAGAGCTGAGCTTAGCCAGGGAGCAAGAATCTTCCTGCCCAGAGCTGACTTGTGCTCCTCCTCTGTTTGCCATGGCCTAGTTCATCCTGCCATCCAAGTTTGTCATCTGTTTGAGAGACTGGTCTCCAAGATGAAAGACCTCCCCACTGTGAGGAGTCCATCAAGCAGACTTACAGCACCCAATCCACTTACATCTAGAGGTAAGTGAGGCCATGACCATAGGCCAGGGGTTTATATTTGTTGTGTCATCCTGAAATTGAACTCTTTGTCTAAGACGAACTAGCCTGTCCTGTGAATCTTCCTTGTTGCTGTTTTTGTTTGTTTGTTTGTTTTTGTTTGTTTTATCTGTTTTGTTTTGTTTTTTGGTGCTTAAATCCAGGATTGGTTGTTTTAATTAAATAGAAGAAGCCGTACCACATGGTTCTTCATATTTCATTTCACATGGGTCTTTTGTAAATCATGCCCACAGCCCATTCAGCCTGGGTAAGCTGTAGAAGACTTTATGAAAATAGGGAATTCATCTGGGTTGTTGAACTGTGAGCTCAAAAAGAAAGGACTAGGACATGTGGGCTCTTTCTCTTCCAAGGCAAGATAATCTAAGAAAAGCGTACAGAGATTGGCAGTATCTTTACAAGAAGTAGACTGCGCCTCATACCATGATTGAATGCTTATGAGCGATAGAACCTCACAGTCTCATCTTGTGGCTTCCCTTGGAGTAGAGCACAAGACGGTGCTTAAATGAGTCTCTTGCAGGATGGAGGCATTTATGTACCTAAAGGCTTAAGCCTGTTTATTGCCATCAGTTTTCTGTGGGTGGGAGTATGGCTAGAAAGGTCCACAACTGCAAAGAGACCTAAGGTGTTGAAGTGGCTTGCGTCCCGCCATTGGATATGCAAGGATTCACGGGGCTGATAGATGCAGAATACAGTAGCCCAGCTTAAGTCTTCCTTTATGTACCCCACAAAATAGGAAAGCCTGCCAAGAAGAGTCCCCACAGCTTAACACCCACATTACAGTACTATGCATTGTGGAGATCTTCACCAACCCACTGGAAAAATTCACTCATATGCCCTAGGAGAGTGAGTCATAGTGATTGAAAAGGAAATAGACGTGACTTAGAGTTTATGAGATTTGCATAATGCATCATCAGGGGGCAGGGAAGCTTGATCCAAAAGGAATGTTTAAGAGGAATAGCTGGTGTAAAAGAAAGGGGCTTCCAGAACATGCTTCTATCGAATTTAGTTCACTCAATACCCCAGTTATTGCACAAGTGTAGGATGGTGCAGCTAGAGCTTGGGACCAGACCTCCCCTATTGCTGTCAAGTTTTCTTCCTATGACAGTATATCAAGGTCTAATATCTATAGAAATCTAACATTAGAATTTAGTCTCCAGTGTCTTGTTTGCAGTGAATATGCCTTTATGATACATTATACAGTGCACTGATGTTATTGGTCATCTACCAGTTAGTGAATTGACAAATTCTCTACAAAATTTTCCTGCCTTAAAACATCAGATAAACTTTAGATTTCCTAGATGAGTGTTTTTCAATTTTTTCTCTTAATTTTTGGTTTGCCTAACTTGCCACATTTGTTCTTGCTTGGAAGTTTTTCCCTTTTTTCATGTAGCAGTCAAGTGGGAGAGAGACTTGAGAAGATAATACGTTAAAAGATACACTTCCAGGAGCAAATTTAGGGTATTTTTGATAACCTAGGAACTATATTTTTGTGGTCTTTAGGGTTTATGATTTCAATTAAAGGAAAAGAGGGGAAAAATGGAGAGCATTACTTTGTCTAAATGGTTTCTTGAAAAGTTCAGTCTCTTGAATGTCAACCAATAAAGATTGTGAATTTAAATAACTAAGTCCTTTGTAGGAAATAGATGAAGAATAATAATGGGAAAGGAAAGACCTACCTTCAGTCATTAAATGGCCTAAAGACATTTAGAAGATAATTCAATAAAAGCATCTCCTGAACTCAAGACAAATTGAAACACTCAGCAAAGATGTTACACAAAATTGTCTTTGAAGTGAGAAAGCTCTCTTTGTCCTGTACCACTTGGAAATTGCTAAGAACCAGCATTTCTCAATTTTTCATTTCATACTTTAGACTTTATTTAAAAATAATAATCCAAGGCATTTAAGATGAAATATGTCAGGTTTAATGCTGGATGTCTCTTTCTATTCTAATTAAATATCACACAAATATATATGTCCATCAAAAATGTTTTAAGTTTACAATAGATGTGTCTTAGAGGGCAGTAAAGGTATGTTCTTTGCACTGTTACAAAATAAAGAGTTCGGTAACAGAGTCACAGAGTTTCAGATCTGGTTGAGGTCTTAGGACTCATCTAGATGACTTCCCTCTTGGTTGGATTCAGTTTTCCAAGGTTTCTCATCTAATCAGGGACAGAGTTTGAATTAGTTGCCATTTCTTCTGTCTCCTGTCCAGTGCACCCATCTTCTCTGAATAGCATTTGTAATTTTTTTTCTTGGTTCCAGTTAACACACACATTCATCCCCTTCCCATCCTCAGCTTCCCCACCTCCCCACCCAATGATACAAGATGAACTTTGGGACAAATTTTATTTTTATATTTCTTATGTTCAAAATCCAAAATCATGTTGTTTGTGAAGTGCCTTTCCCCCTCCATTTTTGTCTACTTATTTTTTTCTATTCAAAGCTTTGATTCCTTAATTTTTCACGCATTTGAGCCTTTTTGAACAGAGTACTGTGGGTAGGAGTTAGGGGTCAGTTTCAGGAGAATTGGGACAATCTGTATGAAGACGGCAAACCAGAAATTTAGACAGTTTGACCCATTTTCTAATCACTCAACATGCTTACAGGATTTTGTTGTATTTTATGTCAAATTATGTACTCATACCAGTATGAAAACAAGATAATTCTGAACCAGTTTCCCTAATGTTTCTGCATGAGATAAAAGAGGCTACAGTGTATTAACAGTAGATTGAAAATGCAATGATGAAAAAAAAAAAGGCATTTGTTTCTTTCAACCAATAGTGTAAGATAGTACTTCTCAAAATAGGAGAACGGTTAGAAAAGAAGATTCTGGAACCTGACTCTAGATCTCCTGAAGCGGAAACTCTGGTACTGAGGACCAGCAATGCTTAAACAGATCCCTCATGTGTGTCTGGTGCTCACTACACTTTGAAGTCTATGGGGCAATTTCCCAACCCAGAGAGATGTAGGTGTGTGCTGGTAAGAAGGGGTACCTCTGCTCCACCTCGTCATGCAGAGACCCAAACTGACTGTATCTCTTCCATTCTCAACATACCCACATGAAAAGGGTGAGTGCACAGAGCAGTATATTGCGAAGTTCCATAGGACAGTTATTTTGCTTCTTACATAATTTTTGAGGGAATTTCAGCACATTGTCATAGGCAACTGCAAGGGAGGCTGAGAAGTGTAAAATAGCTGATATATAAGTGTAATGTAGCTCATAAATTCCCAGTTACTACAAGAGAGGGGCGAAAGGGGTTTTGGTAGACATCTGACAGTCTCTGAAACAATTACATAATTATATTTGGACAAACAGGTTTACTGATGATGTGTTTGGTCTCTCCTTTTCCTTACATTCCTATTGATTGTTGCCTTCAGTCGGACACTTTAATTCTAGCATTACACAAGAGGAGTGCATCTTGGAAGGTGAATAAGAGGGTAATTCAAGAGAGACAAAACAGTTTACAGTGTCACATGCTGCTGAGAAATCAATGAAATGAGCACTAAAAATGTCCCCTAGATTCGGCAAAGTGGAGGCCAATGATCACCTTAGGAAGGATTATTCCATAAAATAATGGTACGTAAGCTGTGTTGGCATAGAGTACATTAGTAAATGCATAGGAGGTGAGAAAATGAAGACTGCAAAATATAAATAACTATTTTAAGAAAGACTGACTATGGAGTGGTGGAGAGATAGGGCTGTAAGTAAAGCCTGATATAGGATGGAGTCCTAGGAATGATTACTTATTGGTAGAAAAGATCTAGTTGAGGAGGTGTGGTTGAATACTCGGGTAAGGGGAGTTGGATAACATGCCTGAGACAGTCTAATGGGGTCCAAAAGCACAGATAGATGGGAGGAGTGACCTTTTTTTAAAAAAAAAAAATAATGTTATTTTATTTTTGAGAGAGAGAGACAGAGTGTGAGCTGGGGAAGGGGCAGAGAGAGGGAGACACAGAATCCGAAGCAGGCTCCAGGCTCTGAGCTGTCAGCACAGAGCTCGACGCAGGGCTGAAACTCACAAGCCGCAAGATCACGACCTGAGCCTGAGCCAAAGTCGGATGCTTAACCAACTGAGCCACCCAGGAGCCCCAGGAGGCATGACCTTTGATAGAAAAAGAAAGAAAGAAAAAAGAAATCTACTTCTAACGTTACAAAAAAAGAAGGAGATGTATAGGGAAAGGGGGGAAAATTGAGGTAATCACTGGGGAGATTGAGAGAGAAGTTTCTAAAGGAACATAGATGGATTACTGAGCAGTATTAGAGACCTATTTGAAGTCACTTTGCACAAATGTACATAAAATCGTAATAACATGTTAATATTACATTGATTTGCTATATAATTTGAATTGTAACCAGCCCTAAAAATTACATTAATTAGTTTCTCTGTTATTTTTTTTTTCCTTTTTAAAAACTTTTAAAAACTGGCCAAGGGTAGAAAAACTATGATATTTTATTTCTGCCTAATCCTGTTTAACTAATCTGTATTGGGAATTCCCTAGTCAGTAGGTTTATTACAAATATAGCACTTTGTGAAATTCAGTAATTCTCTCAAGGCTTCACAATAAACACTTCCATAAGAGGTTTTTAAAAGTTGCCGTCATTTCTCTATATTTTATGGAAATTTTAGAAAATTCTGAACAGAAACTTACCAAATGAACCAGTGCAGTGCTTCTTGCTTATAAAAAATTAATTAAGAAAACTGAGTGCCTAGTTTCACATTCATTTCCTGTGTCCAGAAAGCGGGGGGAGGGGGGGGTGGGCATTTCTTAATCATTAAATATATTTTTACAGGAAGTCTCTAGGTGCCTGTAAGTTGAAGTGACCCGGGTGTGTATCCAATGTCATGCTCTCACCCTTGTGGTCTATTTTGAGGCATCTGAGTGTACTGTGAACATTACTAAAACCTACCACGTTGCTCTGAAAAGTTAACATCCTTTATTAGGATCTTACCCTCTGCGCTATTTTGAACCACCCTAATTGCTCCAAGTACCAAACAACGAGGGATAGCCCCTATGCTAATTATTCAAATTAGCCAATCCTCAGGGAGGCTGCAAAATCTAACTAACCCACCCTGATAGCCATAGCACCCCTACATAGCTGCCCCCTACAACTCTGGTTTGCTTTAATCTATCCCTGGGTGCTCTGGTGGGCCCCATCTGGCAGCTATCTTTACTTAGTAGATGTAACAACAACAACAATAACAACAACAACAACAACAACAACAACAACAACAACAATCAGCCTTGTATCTACAGGGGTGTCAGTGTCTTGTATCCTACCATTAAAAGAATTCTTCAAATCGTAACAAAACATTTGTTACTTTAGCAATAACCACTGACTTTTGTATAACTTCTTGGGAGACTGCTCTTGACTTACTAACTGGTTCCAGACCGCAGAGGAAGAGACATTTGGTGTGGAATTGAAGCTTGTGCTTTTTGTCTTGTGGCCTGCTGCTCTGTCTGCTGGTAGTTGCCAAGTCTCAGAATATTCAAAATGAGCCATGCTAATTGTCTCACCTCTGGGGGCTCACCTCTGTGGACACACCTTATACATAGAAGTGATAGGCCACGAGCTCTGCTTTCTTGGGTCTTTGTTCTAGTGTGCTTCCAGTCACCCTGTGTTTGGCAGAAGCCTATTCCAGGGGTCTGTCACTTCTTTGACATTGTTTTTTTTTTTTTTGTTATTATTCTTTGGGGCAGAACTCTCATTTGTCTATGTGTTTGATCAAATCCTGTGCAGAAGATGTTGGTTGGCTCCCCCACGGTAGAGAAACAGCACCTGGGTCTCCCATTGCTGTTGCTAAGGTGGGAGTAACAGCTAACTGTTTTCTTTGCTGCTGCATACCTTGTTGCTGTCACCAGGAAACTTTTTTTTTTTTTTTAATTTTTTTTTTCAACGTTTATTTATTTTTGGGACAGAGAGAGACAGAGCATGAACGGGGGAGGGGCAGAGAGAGAGGGAGACACAGAATCGGAAACAGGCTCCAGGCTCTGAGCCATCAGCCCAGAGCCCGACGCGGGGCTCGAACTCACGGACCGCGAGATCGTGACCTGGCTGAAGTCGGACGCTTAACCGACTGCGCCACCCAGGCGCCCCAGAAACTTTATACTTTCTAGATGTTCAGGGGCCTCGTAGGCTGCATCCTTGGAGACCAGCCACACAATGTATAATCCAAAGGAGGTCTCTCAGGCAAGGAAACTAATATCTCATCCCAACAACCGCCTTTGGAATACCTGCCAATTACCCTATTAAGTATTACAAGAACCCTAGCCAGTATGCCTGGACCTTTGTAAGTGCCCCAACATAACATACAAAGGCACTGGTACTTCTGAGTGTTGCTTACTGCCCTGTCCCAAGGAGAGGCTGCTCTAGCTCTCAAGTGCAAACTCCACTCCTTTGGAGGTGGCCTGGGAAGGCTGGTGCAAGAGCCACCTGCCTACGAGGCAGGCCACTGGTCCCTTTTCCCTTTTCCCCATAACCACCTAGAAGTTTCACACTGTGAGTTATCACACAGAGACTGAAACTAAAATAACAACATTAGGTGGCCAGAAGCCCCAAAACAGGTAGAAAATAATGGAATACAAGAGAAAGAAATAAATGCAGATATAAGAAAAAATAATGAAAGTAAACTATATGTATGTGTAACTAAATTCCAGCAAAGGTCCAGAATTTGACCCAATTGGAAATCCAAAATTTACTGAAACAATGTTTGTAGCAACAAGATTTAAAAGATGCCGATTGCCTTTTTTGCCTCAATAACAGTCTCTAAATTAACTTTGACAACTACTAAAATGTACCAATTGACAAAGCTTCAAGACTTAATCATAGTGGGTCTCAGATTTCAGTTTTACCAGAAATCCCATTAAATTTAAACATAGAACCCCCATAACCTTAGAAGAGTAACTAAATATAAAATAGAGGAAAAAATAGGTATTCCTCACTTGAGCTATAGCCTTGCCTAAATTTCCCATGGCCATAATATCCATTGTCCTAAAATATTCCATATTGGACATAAACACTAGGAAACCATGAGCAATTATTTGAAACTGAATAAAGACTTTGGTACTTACAAATTGGCTTGACAAAAATGAACCCCATTGACCTCCCAGTTAAAATAGTTAAGATGGCCCAACGTAAGTAAAACAGCACCTTTAAGAAGTCACTAATTATATAAGACATAATTAATAAAGGAGTGATTATGCTCATTCCTTCTCCATAAAAGTCAAATTTTGCCTGTTCTTAAATTTTCAAAAATTAAAGAAAGAAAAAAGAATAGCACCTCACAGTGGATTATTGCATCTTTAATGCTGTGGTTCAACCTGCTAAGGTCCCCATACCCAATATCCAATATTATTAAAATTGCTGACCTCACGCAATCACCAGCCAATAAATATTTTGATAGCAGAGATTTAGCTAATATGCTGTCTTTAGTGTCTATTTCAACAGTTTCTTAGTGGCAGTTTCCTTCACCTCTTTTTTTTTCCTTTTGGAGAAAGAGAGAGAAAGAGGGCGAAAATGAGCAAGGAAGAGAGAGAGAGAGAAGAAGCGGGCTCACCTACAGCGGTGCTCATGTTTTTACCTGAAGCAGGGCTTGTGCTCACCCAGTGAGGAGTTTGCCTTCACCTCTATGGGAAGCAAGACATCTTTTCCAGGCCACTCTCCAGAGTAACTCAACAGCTTTGCCATTGTATAAAATGTTTACAGACTATATCTTAACTGCATCCACTGTTCTCCATCAGCACGAGTATGACATTACAGTGATGATATCCTCCTCCAAGGAGTTTTATTTAACGCACTTATTTTTTTAAAGATACTTTTTTTAAAAGATTTTTTTCTAATTTTTAGGTAATTGCTACACCCGCATGGGGCTCAAACTTACAACTCTGAGATCAAGAGTAGTGTGTTCCACCAACTGAGCCAACCAGGCACCTCAACACCCTTATTAAGGACATAAAAGTCCAACGTGTTTTAGTTTAGTCCTTTTTTACATTCTGGAAGCAACGTATTCCTCATTTAGAGAATCTACTTAATCTTTCTGATGCTGCTACTTACAAAATAACCTACCTTAACTGGGATCCTCTCCAGCAAAAGGCTCTAAAATCTGCCCAAATTAAAATCAATAGGCCCCACAGGGGACAACTCCATAAAATGCAACTGGGTGACATACGGGGTTGAACCAGAATCGTTCACTCTGGAAGAAGCCGTTACTGCCTGCACCTGGTCACCTCAAGTGGCGACACACATGTTTGTTTTCCTGTCCCTGCATGGGGATACCCAGGCCACTGTCTCTGACGTGGTGCCCTGTTTGATTATCACAGATGCATTCAACTGCAAATGCCATTCACTGCGATAGGAAATAGCCCAACTCAGTCCTGTCACAGATACCTTCACCTCCCATGCCCCACTCCCCCAGGAGGCTTTTCTCACTTGACCAGACTGCAGAGCTGAATACAAGGCCTAAAAGCTAGATATGCACTTGTGCAAGGTCATAGACAAGTTCATTTGTGACAATGAAGAGTGGCCAAGCCTTCATCAGGGACTACCATCTTTGTTGCCTCATCCTGATCTACATGGGGAAAAGGTCATTTATTTTTGTATCTAGTGGCTGTGATTAAGATTTAACACAAAATCAATTTAACACAAAGAAACATTTTTAATGCAAACATGAAAATCAGCAAAACAATATGAATGCCACTTTGAAAAGAAGGCCTTTAACAAACATCAGCAGCTGAAAATCCATCCGTGATGATAGAAAAATGAATCTGATATAATAGAATTCAAGTGAAACCATGAAAGATGTATAAAGCACTCTGCTTCACCCAGTAGTCGAGAAGGACATGGGATGGTTCACAAGGGCTGCATGCATCAAAAGGGATGTTCCACTGTGGCAAAACATGTGAGACAAATCTACGAAAAAGGAACCAACATGGAAGTAATGTGGAATACATTCAAACCCAAGGATGAAGGTAAACAACATACAGAAATTCATGCCCCAGAAAGAGAAATGTGTCAACACCCAAGAAAAGACTGCGGTAGAAGTTGTGCTTAGTCTCCAGATCCATGCTTTCTTTTTTTGTGAGGAAAAACACCTGTTTAAGTGTGAATTTGATGGCTATTGCAAAAGATTCGCAATGAAACACTGTCTCATGAGGCATGCTGTTGTGTATGATCGTGACAAGAAGAAAATGAAGATCAAAATAAGAACATTTCATGAAGAATCCAGTGAATATATCCCTTCTGAAAGAAAACACCAACAAAGCTTATCTTAGCCTACAAAATGAAGACGCTGAATGGTATTGATCTCAATAGTTGCAATACTTACTCTCAGCTAAATATTAGATCATGTTGTTCAGAGAATGACAAACTGATGGAGCTCAGTTATTTTCTCTCAGAAGCCCATTTCTCTTCATTGAAATCCTGATTTAGAAAAATCAAAAAATTGCTGAGACTCTCCTTAGTGTCCCAAGACTCCTTCACTATAGAGGCTTATCAGCCTCTTCTCAGGCCTCCCTAGTATCAGAACATCTATGACAGCCATAGGTTGCTATTGGGCTTTAGATGGTAGCATCTAACCTTGGCTCTGTGCTCTACACCCTTAGAGCAAAAATTGCCATCCACTTACTGGCCCTTCCTAAAAATAATGGCTCTCACAGATCTCTGAACCTATGACTCTCTACACCTAGTTGCCCATTATCCCTGGGTCATAAATGCATCATCTCTCAAGCCACACCTTGATACAGAACAGAGCCAAACCTGGGCCTTATGGCACATTATACCTAGAGGAGCATGTGATCTCTCCTGTCCTCACTACCTTGTCAGATCTAGGATGCCGGATAAGATTATCGTTCTCCCAGACACCTTAACCACTTGGCATTCCCTTGGGATCAAATGAATGAATGACAGTGGGAGTTCATACACTATATGGATGGCATTGCTACTACCAAAGGGATGGAGCTCAGTTGTATGGTGTTGCTTTATATCCCCTAACTGGTGTGTCCCTGACAAAGTACCCTGCTCAAAAGTCTGCAAATTTGCCAAACTTCAGACAGTCATCTTGCCTCTAGATATCCTGGTCAGTAAAATACCTCTACTATACATTTTTTAAAGAAATTCTTGAGTCTTTGCCTAAGAGTTTTACCCTCTGTTCAGATTAAAGAACTCTGTGAGCCTGTAGTCTCACACATACCCAAAATATAAATCAAGGTCACATGTATTTCTACATATTCTGAAGCGAAATGCCTCGTCAAAACACTTCTTATCCCCTTTGGAGTTTCAGACACTTCTCAGAAAACAGTATAGGCCTACCTCTTTTTGTTGTGTTTTGCTTTATTGCACTTTGCATATATTGCATTTATTTGTTATTTGAAGATGCGTGGCAACCCTGTGTCAAGCAGGTCTATCAGCACTATTTTTCCAGCAGCATTTGCTTACTTCATATCTCTGTCATGTTTTGGTAATTCTCACAATATTTCAAACTTTTGCATTATTATTATTGTTATGGTGATCTTGATATTAGTGTTGAAATTGTTTGGGGGCACCACAACCCCCCTCCCCAGGTAAGGTGGCAAATTTAGTTACCAAATGTGTGTGTTCTGAATGTTTCACTGCCTTGCCATTCCCCCATCTCTCTCCCTCTGTGGCCTCCCATTCCTTGAGACACGATATTGAAGTTAGGCCAATTAATAACCCTATAATCACGTCTCAGTGTTGAAGTGAAAGGAAGAGTCAATCGATATGGCAAACTTAAATGTTGTCTTACTTTAAGAAATTGCCACAGCCATCCCAGCCTTTAGCAACCACCACCCTGATCAGTCAAAAGCCATCAATATCCAGTCAAGACCTTCCTCCACAAAGATTACAACTTGCTGAAAGTTCAGATGAGATTTATTCTCTTTTAGCAATTAAGTATTTTTTAAATTGAATTTTAGTTAACCTACAGTTCAATATTGGTTTCAGGAGTAGAATTGAGTGATTTATAATTTACACCTCCCTCCGTAAACCCTCAGTTTGTTTTCTATCATTAAGAGTCTCTTGTGGTTTGTTTCCCTCTCTTCTGTTTCTCCCCCTTTCCCATATATTCATCTGTTTTGTTTCTTAATCTCCACATATGAGTGAAATTTATGGTATTTGTCTTTCTCTGGTTGACCTGTTTCACTTAGCATAATACATTCTAGCTCTATCCATGCTGTTGCAAATGGCAAGATTTCATTCTTTTTGATGGCTGTGTAATATCCCACTGTCTATATCCCACATCTTTTTTATCCACTCATCAGTTGGTAGACATTTGGACTCTCTCCATAGTTTGGCTATTGTTGATAATGTTGCTTTAAATATTGTGGTGCATGTACCCCTTCAAATCTGTATCTTTTTTAATACTTTGTGTAAAAATCCAATAGTATAATTGCTGGATCATAGAGTAGTTCTGTTTTTAGTTTCTTGATGAACTTCCATACTGTTCTCCAGAGTGGCTGCACCACTTTGCATTCCTACCAGCAGTGCAAGAGGGTTCCCCTCTCTCCACATCCTCACGAACATCCATTGTTTCTTGTGTTGTTAATTTTAGCCATTCTGATTGGTGTGAGATGTTACTGCATTATGGTTTTGATTTGTATTTCTCTGACGATGCGTGATATTGAGCGTCTTTTCATGTCTGTTAGCCATCTGAATGTCTTCTTCAGAAAAATGTCTATTCATGTCTTCTGCCCATTTCTTAACTGGATTATTTGTGTTTTTTTGTTTGTTTGTTTTGAGTTTGATAAGTTCTTTATAGATTTTGAATATTAACCCTTTATCCGACATGTTGTTTGCAAATATTTTCTCCCATTTGGTAGGCTACCTTTTAGTTTTGTTGATTGTTTCCTTCGCTGTGCAGAGGTTTTTTATCTTGATGAAGTCCCAACAGTTCATGTTTCTTTTTCTCCTTGGCCTTTGGCAACATGTATCATAAGAAGTTGCTCTGGCTGAGGTCAAAGAGGTTGCTGCCTGTGTTCTCCTCTCAGCTTCTGATGGTTTCTTGTCTCACATTTAGGTCTTTCATCCATTTTTAAATTTATTTTTGTGTATGATGTAAGAAAGTGGTCCAGTTTCATTCTTCTGCATTTTGCTGTCTAGTTTTGCCAACACCATTTGTTGAAGACACCGTTCTTTTTTCCATTGGATATTCTTTCCTGCTTTGTCAAAGATTAGTTGACCATATATTTGTGGAAGCGATAAAATATTTTTTAATTAAAATATATTCAGTGTATTTACACATAATGCTATTGCGCACTTAACAGAATTTGGTAGAGTATAAACATAACTTTTATATGCACTAGGAAACAAGAAATTCATTTGACCTTGCTTTTATTGTGGTAATTTATTGCTGTGGTCTAGAACCAAACTTTCAGTATCTCCAAGGTATGACTATATTGGGTGCTTAAACCCATCTAATAAAACATTTCCCCAATAGATCCCAGAGGCCTAATGGGCTCCTCAAAAAACTCTCCTTTCAGTTACACAATAAGCTACTAAATGGTGTCTGTCTTACCCCAGGCGTTAGTCTGTCTCAACTCAAGGCCCTTTAACCAATTCATACTACACACCAATTAAAACAAAAATAAAAACAAAACAAACAAAAACAAACAAAACCTTCCTAAAGACTTTCCCGTATTTAAAGGGGGAATATTCCTGGCCTACATGTATATAAATACACCGTAATGGTGTCTTCTTCTATTATTTTTTATTCAGATTTTTAATTCTGCCGCCATCCCATATTGCTGGAGGCCAGATCTGGGGTACATGCTCTCCTGGAACCTGTTAACCATAGGCTGTCCCATGGGCCAGGATTCTGTCCATCTGATACAGGATTCATTTGAGCCTAAATTTCTACCACTTTAACAATCTATGTCAATATGCAGGTTATAAGGGGTGTATACTTAATTCCTACAATACTTCTTATTCCCTCCAGAAAATTAAAATTACTCTTTCAGAGCCTTTCCAACAGAGAGTGCACACTAACACAAAGGAGATAGAAAACTAGACTTCATAAATAAGATAAAAATAACACTCAGAGATAATAAAATCAACACCATATCCCATAATGATAAAACAATACCTCGTTGGTAATAATCAAGCCAGAGGAAAATCAACATCAGACAACAAAGGTCTGTCAAGTGCAGCTATACACCATTCTGTTGACTGTTGGTTTCATTGCTATCGGTCTGGAGCCTTTCATTGGTTTGCAATCCAAAAGCTCAAACCCTCCAAGTAAACCACTGTTTCCTGGCTTGTCCATCACCAATCAAACCAAAAACTGAGTGAAAGCATCCATAGCAATTGGCTGAATTGGGGACCTGCCTACAGGAATAATGCTGGAGCTCCAAACACAGCCACAGATATTTTAATTGACAAACATGACATCCTATTAACTCCATGTGCCCAAATCTGGTCATATGATTTAAAACCTATCTGCAGTAGAATCTCCCTCTAGACCATCTAGACCAAACCTTGAACACTTGGGAGCCTTTAGATTTGACCACCCTTAGAGATTTAATTGTGCCAGTCAGTTTCTGGTACATTAGTCCAGTCATGGCCATATCCTTGATACAGGCATCATCTTTGCTAGCTGTGTACCCACAAAGCCTTGACTTAAAAGATACTTATAATTCAAGCTTTCAAGCCCAGCATTGCCTTCATTTTCAGATTTTACAGAGACTTAGCCTTGCTATAATACCATAAATCCACACAAAAAAAAAAGCCCCCATCAACTCAAGTGCTCATCCACTTAAAAAGGATACTCCAGTACCATATCCAAACCATATTGCCCTAGCCAGAAACTTGCTCTTAGAGAAGACATCACTTCACCTAACTTTGCATGGGACAAAGACCTCACCATTGGAAATGACTTTGCATTCTGTGCCAGAGACAACTTCTCCCCAGACACTGAGACTACCATACCAGCAAAACCCATGGGTTGCCTCTGTTATCCCCTAAGATGATGATAAATTGAACATGGGACACTTATTACTTTTAAATTATTATTAGAAATTATATTATGTTTCCAGAGCTTGCTGTTTGTCCATGTTTATGTCCCTTGTGCTCTATCTATACTTTTACACCTGAAGGTAAATTTTATAGAGGTCCCTACTATCTGTGCCATTCTAAAGATTAATTCAGATTATTGATTCTCCCAGTAGGTAACTGCCTCACCCTTTGATTGGACCTCCTATTCCCCTCCAGAGCCTTCTCCTACTTCTCCCCTCCCTCCAGTCTGTTGCCACAACCTCCCACTCACCACAGCCACCCCTTTATCCTAGTTACAAACAAATACTATTAACCTTTACACATACTTTACTGAACTATCAGCTTATAACCTCCAACAACAAAACTGCTGTACCTACCATTTTGACTCAAGAAATACACCAAGATATTATTATTATAAAAATATATAATTCATACTTTAACAAACTTTACAATTCCACCATGATATTGTTAGAGACCCAAAAATTTCAGATCTAGGAAGATATATTATCTATTTTTTTTAACATGATGTGACTTATTTTTATTTGTTTTGGGGCAATTATAAGAAAACTATGTACAAGTAGTACCCCTTCATTATGCAGTTATGACAAACAACATTGTCTCCAGATATTGGCAAAATCTCCTAGCCTGCATTTGGGAAGCCCTGGTCTATCATAATTTCTCAATTGGGATTGCAAAGGGACTGATAATGACTAAACCTAAATGATGCAATGCAAAATGTACGTTTTATTGAACAGTATAAATATGGCCATATATACGTTTCTATAGATGTAAATATAACATATAAACATGCTACTGACTGTATTCATCCAATACTGCTTTTGGTCTCCAATCCCACACTTAATAAATTTGAGATGGTATGGCATAAAGTAAATATTCAGAACTTCAAATGTCAAGTCAGGGACTTGTGAAATTTTCCTAAATGGAAATAAAATCCTTTATTAACAATGAATCAAAATTAGCTCTATGAAAGCTATATTTGGGGAGGAAAAAATTCCCCTTCTACTTTGTAGGTTCTTTAGCTGGTCTAATAATCAAATTAACATAAAATAGGTTAGTATCAGAAAAACAAATTCTATTATGTACGTGCAGGTGCATCATAAGGATAGAAGACCCAAAGATGAGCTGAGCAATTGAGGATTATATGCCATCTTGAGCTAAAGGATGGGAAAGGGGCCTGAGGCTTCCGAGGGGAGGAGGGCAATTAGCGCACATGACAAAGCAGCAGTTTTGGGAGACTTATTCTCACTCTGTCTTAATTAATAGAGCCCTGAATAAGCACATAATTTTTAATCAACTGAAAGATAGTTCTTTCAATGCAGACAGATCATTACATTTGACCACATCTAAGTCACCATTTTTGTAGTAAAATTACAGGGTGACAAAGTAGCAATGCTACTTTTCAAAGTAACTAATGAGAATGATCACTGAAATAAATCTCTAACTGAAAAGTAATCCAGTTGTGATTTTCATAGTTTTTCTTCCACAAACAGGTAGATTTTACACAAATCAGGTGAGTTCTGCTTTGCCCAGAGAGGCTTTATTTTAATTAGAATTAATTACTTTTAGATAAGGAATTTATCACTGGTCAGATTCACACCTTCATAAAAGGCATTAAAGTCTTCTCAAAATGAGGTTGCTCAATCAGTTGCAGTGTCCTGGATTGGAGGAGGGAGTAATTTTCTTCAGCATGAGATCCCATACTTATCAACATCTATGGTTCATTATGAATTATTATTTTGAAAATCCTGTAATTTTGTATGAAAAACTCAATTATTGTATCAGAGTTTGGTGTTAAAATATACTTATTAAAAGAAAACATTTTATTTTTTTAAATGTTTATTTATTTTTGAGAGAGAGACAAAGTGTGAGCAGGGGAGAGGCAGAGATAGAGGGAGACCCAGAATCTGAAGCAGGCTCCAGGCTCTGAGCTGTCAGCACAGAGCCCGATGTGGGGCTCCAACCGATGAACACTGAGATCATAAACTGAGCCAAAGTCTGATGCTTAACCAACTGAGCCACCCAGGCCCCAGAAAACATTTTACATATACAAAAAGTAACCTTTTTTTGTGTATATATTTTTCATTCTTAATGGGCTAGTGACCTAAAAATAGGGGTTCTCTGTTCATCTCTAAGATGGTCTGACAGTGTTGTTCTCACTGCTTATTGTGAAGTCAGTCTACAAAGACATGGACGGAGAGATAATTGAACCACTAAATGTAACATCTGAAGTTTCAGTAACATCCCTTTGGCATGAAAGGTGATGCCTGAGAGTGTTTTGCCAAGACCGCGAGGGATTGAATCCAGAATTCAGGACTGTCCCCCCCCATATCACTCTGGGAGTCCAAAAAAAATTAAAAAGGATTTAACAAAATAATTAAACTGAGCTCATGACTTGAGGAGCTTTTGTATTTGGCAAAGGCACTTGGGAGCAGAATCTTCCTTAGCAACCGGTTAATCATGATCTCTTGGCTATGTTCACCATCATCCATTCACACACTTGTGTTTTTATCTACATTTCACAGATACATATATTCTTACGTTAGTCTATATTTTTGCATGCTTTATTTATGTAAAGCTCATTTACCTATAATATATTAAACAGTACATTTTACAGCATTTTGAAATGTAAAATGCACCAGGAATCAGCACTGATATTTTTCTCAGATAAATCGCTGCAGTGATTACCATGAAGTACATTGATGTCACTATCACTATGACAACATTATGACAAGAACTAGTCACTCTAAGCTACCTAGTAAAGGGAACTGTCATCTATATTTCTGAATAAAATATAATACATATTAGGACCTCTGCTTTCTTACATAAATTTGTACCTTAATGATTAGGGAGTGTTGAATTACAATTGGATGAAGAAACAATTCATGTTAATGTCTCTCGAAAGGTAAGATTTGAATATTTGAAGAATGTATACTTTAACTTTTCAGTCAGTTAGAAAGGAAGCAATTGTTTTATTATTATGGTATAAGCCTATTTGATGCAATAAATGACTTCTTTTTACCTGCTTTTTTATATTTTCACATTTAAAAAAACACAATGCAGTGATACCAACAAATATTCTAAATAGGTGAACTTTGGGATCTATTTGAAGGTTTTTACACAAAGCAATATTAGAATCTTTCAGGATACTGCATAGTTTTTAATTTTCAGCTTCTTATGAAAGAAGTGAGTCACCCTTTTGTACTGTTCCATTTTTAATTAAGCAAGGATTCAAACTCATTTCTCCTTTGTGAACTCTAAAAATCACTTGACTCTTATGTATTCTCTGTCTGCCTCCCCCTAGCCCCACCCAGGGTTGTCCTATAGAAAATAAATGAAGGCGGACTAGAACCTTAGGAAGAAAATATTAGTCGTCACAAACACCATTCATCTAGAAATGCACTGTTGCCAATATTTTTGGATCATTTATGCTCAATTTTGTACTTGTTTTAGTTTGTACAGTAGAGTGTCAGCATTCTGACATTTGCTGTTTAGAGAACTATATTACCACATGATATGACATGAAACAGTTGACAAATGGCAATTTTCCCAGTAATGTTTGCCTTTTTATTTGATCTGAGCCAAATCAGAAACTCTTTAGAGGAATTCCTTCCTTGTAAGATTTTATAGGTTTATAAAAAGAAAAAACAAAGGTATAATCTGTCTTGATTTTAAAAGCCTACTTTCCATTTGGGGCAATTAGGAAATATGTCTATATTGGACATAATATGTATATATGGGCTGTAATTTTAGCGATGGACACTGTGTTCTCTTATAACTTCTTAATTGCAAAATTCTTAATGAACATGATTGAGAGGCTACTTCATTTTTTGTAATGCATCATTTGGTGCCAGAGACACTGAAAGAAAAGCAGAAACATTCTTGGTGCAGGGTGTATTATTCCAAGTATATTATCTGATGCAAAACTCAATTATGTTTTTGGTGTTACTCAAGTACCTATTTAGAACAACTGAGGAAGACCAACAATTCTTTTAAAAATTGAAAATGGATAATATTCATTATAAGCAGCCTGAGGTTTCTCTGAGAAATGATATGATTAGCTTAATATGCAATTCGTATTTTGTTGTATGTCTTTGTATTAGAACTCAGTTGTACCTATTCTGATTATACTATTTTTAACTAAATGTTTCTTGTTTTTCAAATTATGCTGACTGTAGGTGTTATACACGATCTAAACTAAGAAAAAAAATTTCATTTCAATAGAAGACATTTTGAATATGCCTCAATAGCATTTTTGACCAAAAAATAAACATAAATAAACGTAAATATAAAGAGAAGGAATACAATAAAAATTCTATTGGTTATTTAGAAGCATCAAGCAGAGAGGATGTCAACTTGTATTTTAATGAAAAAAAAACTTTAAAATTGATTGCTTTAAGGGATTTGTTTTCATAAGGCATAATTTCCTTGCAATTTGTAGTTTCTATTTTAAAATAAGCCTTTAGCTGAGCATATTGCATATCACTAAAAAAAAATTTGCTCGACACCATCCATCTAACCTATTTTTATCATGTAATAAGACAAGCATTAGATTTCCTGTATCTTATATAAAGTTAACCTACTTTCTACAACCCCCCCAACCACCACATGTACACAAATGTACACTCACATGCTTTTGTGTTTATTTTTCTCTCTATTTCAAATTATATGTTTTACCATAATATCATTTTTTACATCTCTCCTTTAAAATTCTTGCAGAAGTAAACAAATTTAAAATTTGGTTCCCTAAGAACAACTCTTTATTTGAAGATTTAAGCAACAGATTTTTTTTTAAATCTTTCAGAGAACCAGGACATCAAAATCATATTCTTACAAAAGGAGTTCAAATATTAAGAAATAGTTTAGATCTAATAGAATATTAGTCAGATGTTAAATTAATCACTTTAATGTGATGATTATTCCCTCATCTAGTGTTTTAAATTTACTCGAGTTCAGTGATGTTATAGCAAGTCGGAAATAGAAGGCAAGAAGGTAATCTTTTTTCTTCTTTTGGATTAAAAAGAAATGTTTTAACATTTTGCTTTAAAAAGAAAATGTTTTTGTTAATCTGGAAATAAATCAAAATTGCTGCTTATAAACGTAGGACAAAAGGACAGCAATATCTCTTTGTCACATGGACTCTGAGTTACTCTGGTTTGTCAGTGTAATTTCAGGAGGCAGCTTTTAGAGTGCATAAGGAATCCTGACATTTCACAAGATACTTAATCTAAAATGGAAACCCTTTTTTAGTATGCTATTAAAGTAAGAGTATATATCAAACCTTAATTTATTTGCAGTTCACTGTAAAAATGACATTTGTGAATAGAATGGCAGGGACTCCAGCCACCGATTTCTATCATATCCAGATCCTAAGACAAGGTAGCTGTCATTATTTTACTAAAGCAATATCATCTTGATTTATCTTAAAATTACATTTAGTATTCTTTTATAAGCAAGTTTAGGCAAGGCTGTGACTTTAAAAAAAAATTGAAGGCTTTCATCAATCCAGGAATTTTTACACAGACAGTATTGTATTTGATAATGTTAATGAACTTATTTTTCCTTTCTTTTTCCTGAATAAACCTAATTTGTTTCCCAAATGTTTGTTTTAAATTTAGTTGATTCTGTGGTGCAGTTAAGATGTGGAAGATAAGCTAGATATTTTTATTCACCTACAAATCTTAACCCAAGTAATTGTTTAAAAAAGTACTATATTTAGTGTTCACAAAATATAGCTCGTGGCCAGAGTTTTTGGCCAAAAATATACCATAAACCTTTTGTTAGTATTTATGCCTAAGTGAGAAAGAAGGTAGGAAACTTTATTTTCTTCAATGTAAGTGAGGTTTTCCCCTCTCTATTATCTCAGAGTTCAGTACGCATAGGAGCCCCTTGGAATATATTTATTTATGATTACATTTTCCATGAGCCCAGTCATTCTCTAGCCTCTAAAATACACAGGCCTTATTTACTTATCTGTTAGGAAATATTTACTTATTCAGTATCTGTCTGGAAATATTTTGAGTTGAACAGAAGCAGCAAAAGAATAGCTCCACCTGCAGATGCTGTTCCACTGAGAAATTAATCCTAACAATTGAAATCATCACTGAGGGAGCCCAGGCTTATCTTTCTTCTCATTGTGATACGACAGTTTACCTTATTTGACTCCTTGGGATAAGGAAAGAAAAAGACTATTTTTCATTCAGATTTCCATTTAAAACTTCACTTTAGGGGTGTCTGGGTGGCTCAGTAGGTTGATTTTCCGAATCTTATTTTCAGCTCAGGTTACCCCAGGGTCATGGGATCGATCCCCATGTTAGCTTCTGTGCTGAGCATGTAGCCTGCTTAAGATTCTTTCTCTCTCTCCCTCTGCCCCCTCCCCCACTCCTACTCTCTCTATCTCTCTCTAAAATAAAAGGAATCTTTTTTTTTAATTTAAAACTTCACTTTAGGGCTTTACACAAAAATGGTTCAAGATTCCTCTACTCCCTGTCCTGTATTCTATTTCCATCCTAGTATATATGGTTGATCTGCACTCCAGACTGAGATCCATAAATGGTCTTCACGGCAGGGGGAGTTTAGGGCTACCTTTTGGAAGATAGACTCTAGGAATACTACACAGTATGTTATCAACAAGATTTGAACCCCCGTTAAAACAAGATCAAATAAAAATATAGCCTTTTAAGGGACAATTTATAAAAAAGACAATCATGCAATTTCGGGGAATGGGCTGGAAAATTCGAGGGACAATTTTGTCTGCTTTTGTGTGTGTGTGTGATTGAAGATGTGTACATTTTGAGGATGATCTCTATGTATTTGCCTTTTTCTCCTCCAAATAATTCATTCATTTCCTTTTTCGCTTGTTTCAATTATTTTTTTTTCTTTTATTCATTCAACTAACATTTAGTGAGCATTGTAGCATTGTGGGCCACTTTATTTTTTATTTTATTTGCCAAACTTTTTTCCCATCTCCAGACTTTACCTTTTCCTATTATCCTAGTTGATTTCTTCACAACATTTGTCACTGCTTGAAACCATCTTATTTGTTTTTTGTTTTGCTACATTGTCTGTTTCCTTCTACCAAATATAAGCTTCCTGAGAAAAATAAATTCTATGTGTTGTTCAATGCTGAATTTCTCAGATCTAGAGACTTGCCTGGCATCTAGTGTTGATAGTAAATACTAGCAATAATAATACCAACAGCAACAATCAATAGGAGCTAACTTTTGCTAGAATTTTAACATGTTTGTTTAATAAATGAAAAGAATGAAAGATTGAAGTCATACCATAGGATTTCTTGAGATGAGTGAGGCCCAAATTATGTTACTGGACTTAATGTTCGATTGACCCCCTAAATCTTCATTTTCAAAAAACCCGGTTTCCTAAAGTCAAAGGGTATCTGCAGTCACTCATCATTATTCCTGGGGCACGTTTGTGTTGGACAGGAATTAGAATGGCATTTTGGGGGGCACCTGGGTGGCTCAGTCGGTTGGGCATCCGACTTTTAGTCAGGTCATGATCTTGCAGTCTGTGACTTCAAGCCCCATGTCAGGCTCTGCGCGGACATATCAGAGCCTGGAGCCTGCTTCAGATTCTGTCTCTGTCTGTCTCTGTCTGTCTCTGCCTTTCCCCCTCTCTCACTGTCTCTCTCTCTCTCTCAAAAATAAAATAAAAACATAAAAAAATTTTAGAATGGCATTTTTTGTGATATCTTAATAAAGTAATAAATGGATATTCCCTTGAGGCCTGGGCCTCTAATTATTATTCTTACATTTGCTTATGATACAAGAATCCTTAAGGAGAACTGATAGTAACACCAACATTCTACCTTTGGTTTGTCTCTGCTTCTGGCTTTGTTGCTGGTATTGTTGTTTTTGTTAACTCTTTTACAAATGGTGTTAACACTGTACAGGATAGTGAAAAGATTAGGTGAGCAACAAATGATCAAATTAATTTTGACAGGTGGAAAACAAGTCAAAATAAAGAGCTAAATTTTAACAAATATTAATGGAAACTGTTGTATTTAGGTTTAAAAACTAGTTAATACGTAATAAGAAAATGCCCAGAGTAATGGTGTTAGTGTGAAAACAAAACACATCACCTTCTTCGAATGTTGGAAATGTAAGGCGAATATGGTAAGAATGTGAAATCTCATGTGCTTTGATAAATGCGTATTCTCAAATAAAGGATACCATGGTCTGCATTTTAAGATTGATACTAAAAATTTACTTCCATTTGAAGAGGGTCAAATTAATTTATTCCATGATTTTCCAGAGCAATAAGGCCTACATCTTGCCACAGGAAGTGTTTGGGTAAAGAATGAATAACTGGGTCTCATTCAGTTGTAGAGAGAGTCCATGCATGGTTGGTACAAAGGGGTGGATGATATGTTTCTTCCAGGTCTGAGTTTTTTTTTTTTTTTTTTTTGGAGTAAATTATTCAAGGCCAAAAAACAAACAAACAAAAACGGAAAAGTGAAAAGAAAAAGAGGATCTTTTATTTCCAGTCATCAAATGTAGAACATACTAATTTTTTTAAAGAGCTCTCTTGAGAACCTATTATTTTAATTTCACCTGCTCTGTTGAAAAGAGCTAAAAATGGGTAATTTATTATCACAGATTTTTTTTCACTGTAAAAACAGCAGTGCTACATTTAGCTTGATTCAATTAGCCACACACACAAACACAATAAATCAAAAATCTATCAAATAAAGTGTTCTAAAGCCTCAAGTTAAGAACTCTTTTGTAAATTGTTCATGCTCTAATTGAGAGCAAGCTTGTTATATTTAGTGTTTCTTGGCTAATATGACAGTAAAGTCAATGGAATGTTGTTTTTAATACCCTAATACTTTAGTGTTGAGTGGGGAAAAAAGAAGGGAGAAAAAAAGATCAAACTTGTCAAAGACAGAAAGATATAAGGAGCAGATTGTTTTTATTATCCTTAATACTTTAGTGGGTAAAAAAAAAAAGAGGGATAAAAAAAGATCAAACTTATTTTTTTTTTAATTTTTTTTTCAACGTTTATTTTATTTTTGGGACAGAGAGAGACAGAGCATGAACGGGGGAGGGGCAGAGAGAGAGGGAGACACAGAATCGGAAACAGGCTCCAGGCTCTGAGCCATCAGCCCAGAGCCTGACGCGGGGCTCGAACTCATGGACCTCGAGATCGTGACCTGGCTGAAGTCGGACGCTTAACCGACTGCGCCACCCAGGCGCCCCAAGATCAAACTTATTTAAGACAGAAAAATATAAGGAAGATAATGTAAATATTTATGACTTCTCTGCTACCAGAAACATTAACCAGAAAGTGGCCAAAGGGATTTCAGTTCTGAGTTTTTCTAATATACGGAAAGTGGCTGAGTGGGCTATCACACTCCTCTCCATGCCTTTGTCAGAAATAGGAATACTCACTGATCTCCAGAAATTATTAGAGTAGGTTATTTCTTTGGACTAAACTTCTCTCTTTCTCTGTCTCTGTCTCTGCATCTCTCTATTTCTCTGTCTCTTTTTCTCATTCTCTTCCTGTTTCTTTAATACCTTTTGCTCTAATAATTTTTCTGACTAAAATTCTCCAGTAGAATTCATTAGTCTTATATACTTTACTGATTTTTAAACAAGATTGTTCACTAGCAAGGATAATTCAAGTGTTTTAAGCCCTGCAATTACATTTATCTCCCAAATCAAGTCTGAAGTTATGCTGAAGATTTTTAAGTTTTGTTTTTAAGTATGAAAGGCATTCTCCTTAAAAGAGTCAACCATGTGCCTATAAAGTTAGCAAGCATTTGTTGCTTAGAGTGTTCTGTGGATGAAATGCAGTTTGTTTACATTATGTAGGAGTTTTAAAATACTCTTAGATTTTTCCCTGGCATATTTGGATTAATTTTGTCATCTAAAATTTTTTGTCTTTCATGTAAAAAAATCTGCAACTAAGCAGATGAAGTTGAAGTCTAAAACTAAACTTAATATTAATTCAGTAGTTTAACCAAACCGTACTTTTTATATATTATATTCTAACTTTTTTTTTTTTTTTTGGTAATCAAATGGAAGTATTCCCTTCTCTAATTCTCAGTTATTTGACTTTACAACATCTCTGCACTTAAGCTGACAGAAAAATAAAATTAACAATTCATTAGACTGCGTAAGGTTAATCATGGAATGGAACCAAGGAAAATCTCCAGGTAGATCTCTCACCTGCTCAGTTCTATTGTAATAGAAGCAGCGTAAGTTCAGGCAGTCAACAGTGAGGATTGAATAGCTCCTTTCAAAAGTCTACCATTCTTGGGCCCCTTTGATGGCTCAGTCTGTTGAGCATTCACCTTTGGCTCAGGTCATGACTTCACTGGTTCTCTGCATCGGGTTCTCTGCTATTAGTGCAGAGCCTGCTTCAGATCCTCTGTCCACTCAATCTCAGGAATCGTAAGCCTCAGTCATCAATCTTGGGCATCACTGATTTGGTTCAAGAAACTGTACTCTTGCCTCTTATCTATTTAATGGCCAACTGTCAATTCCTCATCAAACTTCTTTCCACACTGTTGCCAGCAAGATCTCTTTAAAATGAAAATTTGATCCAAGTGGCTGGGTGGCTCAGTTGGTTAAGCATCCGAATTTGGCTCAGGTCATGATCTCACAGCTTGTGAATTCAAGCCCCGCATGAGGCTCTGCCCTGACAGTGTGGATCCTGCTTCAGATCCTCTGTCTCCCTCTCTCTCTGCTTCTCCCTCATTCGCGCGTGCTCTCTCTCTCTCTCAAAATTAACCATTTCAAAAAAAGATGTGAAAATAAATAATTAATAAATAATAAAATAAAATAAAATAAAATAAAATAAAATAAAATAAAATAAAATAAAATAAAATAAAAGTTTGATCTTCTTACCACCCCCGGCGCGTGAAAATCCTGTTTAAAAATTTTGAATCATGTTAGAATAAATTCCAATATACTTTCATAATCTACAAGATCTTTCCCTTTTTGGCTTCAGCTATCCAACTCTTTGTATGTAAAGATTATCATACGCTTTACTCTATCTGGAATATTTACAGTTTTTCTAAGTACCATGTTATTCTATGAATCTCTGCCTTAACACTTCATATTCTTATTCGTAATTCAACTGTTAAACACATTAATTATTCCAAACATTTGTCAGGCATTACCTCCAGTGTCAAAATCTCTCTCTACCCCCGAATTTCCACCCCTTTCTGCAAAGGTCATCAATTTTTACTAATGAAAATTTTTTTATGTAAATTTATTATGGCAAATATCATATAAATATAATAATATCATAATATGGGCATATTTAAATAAATTTATTTTACTTTTACCTCTTTTGTTTTCCTTATTGAATTATGTGCTACTACAAAGTAAGGTCTGTCCTGGATTTATCCACCTGTCACTGTTGTTGAACATAGCGCCTGCAGCATGGTAAGCCCTTATTAATATTGGGTAACATAGAATATATTTCCCACCCACTGGAAATAAAACCAAAGAATATCTCAATAAATTTTAGTTGTAGAATGGGAATATAGGACATGTTAAAAACCAGGAGCTCTAGAACAAGCCCCTCTGGCAGCGAAGTTTTATTCCATCACTCCCTAGTAATTGAGTCTCAAAAGGCAGATATACCACTGCTGCTCCAATGCAAATGTGAATTCAGAAAACATGCAAGCAGGCCAAGGGTTGCAAACATAAGAGAATGAGAGAGAGGTCCAGTGGACTATAAGTTCTTGATTTTGATTTCCCTGGGAACTGTAGTTTAATTCATGTGCCAGTATATTCTTTATGGTCAACATCTTGCCCAGACTCATTTTATTTGTGTTCGTATCACTTGCAATCAATAGAATCCTAAATAATATAATAGCTTATATATTTGCAGCCACGAGGGTTTGTATGTTTGATGAAAATAATAAAATTGAAAATTAAAAATTAAATATCACTTGAAATAATTGTAGGAACATATATTAGTCTTGATGGTACTTTCTGGTTTTGCACATATGCACACACACACACACACACACACACACACACATACACACACACAAACATACTCCTATAGCTACTTATAAAGAATTTCATAAACATTAAGGTATTCTGAGGAAGCACAGGGAAGTGTTTCGTTATATATTGAAGGAGTGAAAAATAGACAAATTCTTGATTTACCAGGATCATGATAAAAGGTTTATGTTTTTTTCATGTAAACACATACTCTCTATCCCAGAATAAACCATTATATTGCAAAACATAAAATGATAATGTGATTATGATCTTTGAAAAAGGCATTGTTCTACTTTTGCTGGCATTGTTGCTCTTGTAGTTTTTAGATAAAAGTGTGATGTCCTTTAAAATTCTGCAACCAAAATAAAAACTGTCAATGAAGATAGCTATTCTGAAATTGGAAAGTGCCTTTTTTACTTCTTAAAATTGGAAATATAGGAGAACTTAGATGTATGGATGGATGTATAGTCTTTTTTCTCCAACTTAAGGGTCTGGAAGTGCCTCATAAAAATATGTGAACCATCACACACTCAGTAATTGATAAAATTGATGATCATTGAGGATTATAGGCTAGTGGCATATACTGTTCATACTGACAAATAATTTTTCATAGTTCTAGACAAATGGCTATATAGTTGGTAAAATCATAATTAGAAAGAACCCATAAGTATATCGTCCCGCATGATATCGAGGCTGAGAGGATAAGAGTTTTTTTTTTACTTAGTGGGTAGATATGATGATAAGTAATCAGCCTGCAGTAATTTTGTTTAGTGTATTATAATTTTTGTAATATATGAAATTTAGATCCTGTGAGAAGCAGATGGTGAGATTGAAGTTCAGAAGGGCTACCAAAGGTTATTGTGGAGTAAAACCTGTTTTAAAAAAAATAGAAGGGAGTGGGGTGGCAGGAAGGAAGAAACATGACTATGCAGCAAGAACTTTCAGACCATGTTTTGTATTTGATAAAATCTACCACCCCATCAGGGAGGCTTGGGAGAATGATTGCCTGTTAGAAGAGTCCTGCGTTAAGCAGAAATGGATCATTAAGTATCATAGTTTGATCAGTTGTCTGCTGTGTCCAAAGAGTGACCTTGGCTCAAAAGTTGTCATGAACTAGAAAGTGCTCTGAAGAGTGTGGTTGGGAATCAGGCTGCCGCTTCGTGTCCCATGTTCATGACGGCCACATTAAGAAAGACAAAGTTAATATCATGATGAGCTCTGAGTAATAGAATTGTTGAATCACTGTATTGTATACCTGAAACTAATATAACAGTCTATGTTCATTACACTGGGGTTAAAGTTGAAAAAAATACATAAAGCTAATTAAAAAGCGTGCTCTTTGATCAACTGAGGTAACATAATTCATTGAGAGTTAGGACCATTGTCTAGAATTCCAAATTGTGTGTTTTTAATTTGGAAAGCTTTTGCTTACTAAAGAGTCTTGGGGTGCATGGATAACTCAGTGGTTAAGCATCCAACTTCAGCCTAGGTCGTGATCTCACGGTTAAGCGTCCGACTTCAGCCAGGTCACGATCTCGCGGTCCGTGAGTTCGAGCCCCGCGTCGGGCTCTGGGCTGATGGCTCAGAGCCTGGAGCCTGTTTCCGATTCTGTGTCTCCTTCTCTCTCTGCCCCTCCCCTGTTCATGCTCTGTCTCTCTCTGTCCCAAAAATAAATATCAAGGGAAAAAAAAATTAAAAAAATTATGTGATTTGACACTGACAATGGCATCCCACTAGTCAGTAGCAAATGCAATTTGGGGGAAAATCACCATTGTCATTGTCATTTTCATTCCTTGACTGGATTTGCTGTGACTTTATTATATAAAACGGTATTTGGAGAATGCATTTTCTCAAATTATAATATAAAGCTTACCTTCTTTCTACTTTTGTTTACCTTTACCATAATATGTTTCTATTGATAATACTTTTAAAATATATTTTTACATAATTAAATAATTAAAATAATACAGTTTTTAAGTCAATCTTATAAAACAAAAGAAAAAAATGAAGTCCGGGGATTGCTTATAGTTTTACTATCTAAGTGTAAGTATTGCTAATATTTTTCTTTCATTTTAAAATATAAGACAAATATTCTTTCTATAATCAAGTAGTACATACAAATTTGGGTTTCTTTTTCCTTTTACTACATCATAATGTTTCAAACTGTTACATATTCTTTTTTAATTTTTTTTAATGTTTATTTATTTTTGAGAGACAGAGAGAGACAGAGTGTGAGCAGGGGAGGGGCAAAGAGAGAGAGAAAGACGCAGAATCTGAAGAGGCTCCAGGCTCTGAGCTGTCAGCACAGAGACCGACACGGGGCTGGAAATCACAAGCCATGAGATCATGACCTGAGCCGAAGTCAGACACTTAACCGACTGAGCCACCCAGGTGCCTCTGTTATACATTCTTTTAAGCACTATTTTGAATGGTAGCATAATATTTCATTAAGTGAACCAAATGCACTATCACATCTCAATAATTGAATCTTACTCTTCCACAAATTGACCTTTGGAGTCTGTAAGAGTCACAGATCAAAGAGGCTGATCTTAATTATTACATATTTGTAATTTAAAGATTTTTTAATGTTTATTTTTGAGAGAGAGAGAGAGATAGAGTATGAGCAGTGGAGGGGCAGAGAGAGAGAGGGAGACACAGAATGTGAAGCAGACTCCAGACTCTGAGCTGTCAGCACAGAACAGGATGCAGGACTTAAGAACTGTGAGATCATGGGGCTCCTGGGTGGCTCAGTCAATTAAGCATCCGACTTCAGCTCAGGTCATGATCTCACAATTCATGAGTTCGAGCCCCACATCAGGCTCTGTGCTGACAGCTCAGAGCCTGGAGCCTGCTTTGGATTCTGTGTTTCCCTCTCTATCTCTGCCCCTCCCCTGCTCATGCTCTGTCTCTCTCTCTCAAAAAAAAAAAAAAAAAAGTGTGAGATCATGAACTGAACCAAATTCAGATGCTTAACTGACTGAGTCACTCAGGGGCCCATCATATATTTGTAAGTTAGAAAGTAAATTAGTCTCCAAAAAACAGGCTGAGGTATATTTCGAACTTGTAACTCCTGTCTCTAGTCACAAAATGACTGATGATGGAGTTTGTCTTCACTTTAAAAATATGGGAAAACAGGACCCCTTGTTGAGAGGTCATGAGGAAAATGTTATGCTTTCACTCAGGGTTAAATACCAAATCATTTGCTTAAAGAAAGATATAGATATTTCTTAAGTATATGGTAAGTGTAATAGGTGGATAGATGGATAGATAGATAGATAGATCGACAGACACAGATATCCCTATATATACAGCTATTTTCATTGAAGTGAGATAAAATATTTTGGGTAAGTTGATTGAAAAAAGGAGAACTACTAGAAGAAACTACTGTGTTTTACTTTTTTGCTTTCAGTGATAAAATCTAATGTTATATGATAGAGCTTTACATTTTACCTCACAACAATGATTGTGTAGGAATTACATTCCCCTCTCCAGACCTAAATGTTTAAATTACTGAGATTTCCAGTGACCTCTTTCAGGTTGACACACTGGAGCAGTTACTTAATCAGCTAGCCTGGCAAACATGTAGTTTAGTGACAAAAATGGTTACTAGGTTACAAATGAGTTATTCTGTCTTTAGTGAACTGTAGAGCTTTGAATACACAAATTAGTTTCCTCTCCTCAAATTTAAAAATATTAAAGAAACTGGATCATGATGGCAGATCGAATGAATAGAGGCATATAACTCCTCATCCATTTAAAACACCCTAAAAGTATGAAAAATATGTTTAAAATTTTGTTTACTATACTGGCAAGTGAGACAGTCATAAACTGGTTATGAAATCAGTTTGTCAAAATCAATAGCTTTCATATAAAGCAGCTATATACAGCCAGTTAGAAAATGAAACTGAAAAATATCTATAAACACCTAGAAATAAACCTATCAACAAATGCACACTCATTCTGTGAAGAAGTTTACAATATTTTAAAAGATAAAAAAGAACTGAGCAAGTGGAGACATATTCAATATTTTTAAATGTGAAGACATATTTGTAAAGATTTCAGGTTTTATCTAACTCCGCATCCTACTGACCTATAGCTCAATGCAGTCCCAAATAAAATACCAAATTAACATCAGTGATTTTTCAACCAAATGATAGAGATAAATTCCAGAAACAGTATCCAGAATGAAGCTTAGGAATTATGCCGTTACATTCTTTTTTGGCTTCTGACGTAAGAATCTAGATTATTTATTCAGATATGAACTGCAACATTTCCTTATGCCTAGGCTTTCAACCAACCAAAAAGATCCTTCCCCAGAGAAGCTCCAGTGGAGGAGGGAGGGACCACAGTACAACATGTGGGCACAGCACCCAGCTGTGTGTCCACCAGGTGGCAGAAACCATCATGGAAGCTCTTCCTTGCTCTGTAGTTATCAACCTTCCTCACCTAAAGAATAGGCAGGAAAAAGTAGTGGGTTCACATTTGACCTTGACTAGTTTTTCTGTTGTTTTCTACATTTTCCAGCAGTGAAATCAAACTGGGTCTTCAGCTTTTTTTCCTGCTTCTTGCAGGGAAGACCGTTTTTACTATTAGGCACGTTTTGTTTTTTTTTTCTCATTGAGAATTTGAACCCTCTTTTGTGTTCTACAAAAATTTGGAAACATGTTTATTTTTACCTGCTTTTTATTTTTTAATTTACAGATAATATTTTTTATATTGCACTTGTGTGTCAAAATAACACCTCTCGGGGTGCCTGGGTGGCTCAGTCGGTTAAGCGTCCAACTTCGGCTCAGGTCATGATCTCACAGTCTGTGAGTTCGAGCCCCGCGTCGGGCTCTGTGCTGACGGCTCAGAGCCTGGAGCCTGTTTCAGATTCTGTGTCTCCCTCTCTCTCTGCCCCTCCCCTGTTCATGCTCTATCTCTCTCTGTCTCAAAAAATAAATAAGCGTTAAAAAAATTCAAAATAACACCTCTCACGTAAAAAATAAAAACAAAAATATGGCCAGGGATATGCATAGTACTCTTGTGAAGATATTATACAAAGAGACTGAAGTTAAAAACTTTGACATAATGAAATAAAGTTCACTTAAAAAAAAAAGGGGGAAATGACATTTTTGGGAGATTTGGTCAAAACAGAAAAAAATCAGATGTTTTGGACTTAAGATACTTAGCAAGTTTGTAAAGCTGATATATTTTTTTCTATCTTATTCACATCTAGAAGAGGTGTGTGTGTGTGTGTGTGTGTATGTGTGTGTGCGTGCGCACATGTTTAGAGGCATTGGTGGAGAGGGGTGGTAATGTAATTAAACAAGAAGGCCATTAGGTTGAGGTGGCTTTAATGCCTTGGTAGCCTACCTAAGCAAATGAAAACCTAAGCCAGAGTCAGTGCAAGTGTATCTGAGAAAATTAAACGTAACAACAACCAACCACAAACAGCCAACTAGGTTTCCCCAAATAAGACAATTACTTAAGCTATAGCCAATCACATATTTCCTTGTTTTGCTTCTATACCTTCTCTGTGAAAATTTTTTTCCCTAGCTCCTGTAGGCACAGCACTCCTAACCAGCTTTGGTTTGTCTCTGTGTGATTCAAATCAATGTATGCTCAAATAAACTCAAAAATTTTAATGTACCTAAATTTATCTTTTTTAAAAAAAGCTATTTTATTGAGTTAGGAATTGTTTGTTTTTGTTTTTGTTTTCAAGTAAGCTTTACACCCAACATGGGGCTTGAACTCACAACCCTGAGATCAAGAGTTCCATGCTCCACTGACTGAGCCTGCCAGGTACTTCTCAGTTGATCATTTAACGGAGGATACTTAACCGTTTAGGATACCACCTAATTCAGTTTTATGTGTTCACCATCTACCATCTACTGTCTTGTCTAAAACAAAACTACCATGTCACATGTACACTTGCCTCAACTGACCACAAGACCTCAGCCTCATAAGACCACAAGAATCCCCTGGAAGCTTTCTTAGTTACACCACAGAGAACTTTGCAGATGGAAGGGAAACTAACGCCTATCACCACATGTATGGATGCTGACATATACAGTCATATGAGTGCCATGGTTCACTGGATGTTGACTTAACTCTTGTGAACTGATATTGCCAAAATTGTTGGAAGACTAAAAGAACAACTTAGAATTTGTATAAGGGTTTCAAACTAATGCATTTAAATTACACATGTACAATATAACATATTCTACAGTGTAGCAAGTGCTGTAGAAGTGTTTATCAAATAATTATTTACTACCCAAGATATATTTCTGATACAAATATTTTAAAGCAATATTCAGTTTTTGATTTTACAGTGCCATGGATGTGAACAAAATTTTGAGATTTTGCTGTGTTAGTATTGATTTCTATCATTCATTTCTAATTCTATAAACAAGATTACTTCATTTATTGTTCAATTATATATTTCAGACATTTCATATATATTTGGAGTAGGTGTTAAAAATTTGTAATATATAGAAATAGACATGGTAATAAATTGTGACAGTCTTATGTAAAATACACACACATACACAATCAGATTTACAAGTATATATACGCCAGTGCTTAGTAAAAGGAGAGAGTTCCAACACCATTGCTAGATGGATAAAAGCTAGTCTCAGAAAATACATTCATAATTCCTCACCAACTTTTAGGCACTTTTCTGTAGAGTCTTTCTCAATCTTCCTTAGTTGGAATTAATCTATTTCTTTTTTCTTATGCTCTTTTGTTCTTCAATGATCATTTTCAACATATTCAACTTTGTGTTATAGTTGGTTGTGTAACAAACTGTCTCTAATACTAGACAACATTATTTTATCCCACCTCATGGTAGCACAGGAAAAAATAAATTTTTAAGTTGACCAAAGCAACATTCTAAACCTTACTGCTTAGAACATTTCTAAGCTGCAGAAATGGTATAGTAAGAAAAATAAAGGAGAATCAGGAATTTTCAAACTCTGTCTGAGGATTGATTTCTAGAGGCATTGAACCAAGCTAAGAATTTTGTTTTGTTTTTGTGTCCTCTTTGTTAAAAAAAAAAACATAAAGCCAAATACTTAATAAATAGTAAAATTAGAAACAGAAAATTTCAACTATGGAACTAAAAAACCAGAAAGCTTCACAAATTCAGATTTGGGCCTTTGATAGCCTCTGAAAAAGAGCAGCATCTGATTATAGGTTTCAGTTAGAGATTTCATGTCTTTGCAAATGAATAGTGAAGCTTGTTTTAGAGCAAGGAAACCAGGAGAACAGGAATGAAGGCTACAAGAATGTTTAACTTCATGTTAACTTCTCATTGGCCTTTTTTATACTGTTTTTTTTTTCTTTTCATGAAATGCCTTTTTCTCCCCACCCTCCACGTTTTTTGTTTTTGTTTTTTTTTTTTTTTTACCTAAGAGTAATGTCATTCTTCACACACAACCTAAAATCCTTAATGCTGATATTTTATGAGTTTCTACGTGTGTTTGCTGCACATATGGGTGTGCTTCTCTTTTTCTTCTCTAAGACCCTATATAATTTTATGTAACTGAATTGGTTTGTGACATTATGATAATATCTCTTGTATACACACTGGTATGTTGCTAGAAGCTAAGAAGCTTAAGCTATAGCCAATCACATATTTCCTTGTTTTGCTTCTATACTTCTCTGTGAAAATTTTTTTCTGTATTTCTGTATTACTACACTACAGCAGATTTTGAATTTTAACAAAGGCTTCCTAAAATCTTTATAAATTTTGGGGAAAATTGTATCTAAATCATTGCACATAGGTATGCTGGTAATGAACTTTACTGGGTACTCTTCCTCAGTCTCCCCACAAATATACTAAGTCCTTTACTATGTAGATGTCAGAGTTACTGTGGGGGACAAAACTCATTCTGGTTTGGGGAAAATGTTGCTAAGTCAAGAACTGTGTTTGAAATTCTTTGGAAGGTGTAAAGTATCCTACCCATGAATGGCAAAGCAGTTATTTTAGTTAATCTCTCAATCCCTATTCAGTTTTATACTTCTGTCAAAGGAGTCATCTTTCTTAGAGTTACCTTTAAGAAACTGGATACACGGTTCTTAGCATACTTTGTATTTTTCCCCATATTTTGGTACATCTTATTATCACTTAAGTTTTGCCGAACTTAGTTTTAAATTTCTCTTAGGACGATCATTTTGTCTCCATTATAGGTGTTCTACTTCTCCAGAATACACACATCTCATACTTGCCTCCTCAGTTTAACTTTCCATAGTTCTTTCTAAATAGTGGCCTAAAGGGGCGCCTGGGTGGCGCAGTCGGTTAAGCGTCCGACTTCAGCCAGGTCACGATCTCGCGGTCCGTGAGTTCGAGCCCCGCGTCAGGCTCTGGGCTGATGGCTCAGAGCCTGGAGCCTGTTTCCGATTCTGTGTCTCCCTCTCTCTCTGCCCCTCCCCCGTTCATGCTCTGTCTCTCTCTGTCCCAAAAATAAATAAACGTTGAAAAAAAAAATTTTTAAATAGTGGCCTAAAAACAAATTAGGATCTGCCCACCCTTCAGAGATTTGTTCTACTTGTATTCTTTGCAGCAACAAACACTGACATGGTGATCACCTATATATTTATGATCCTATTTATGATATATTATGTAAACTCTAAGGAGAGTAGGTAAATTTATCATCTTAGCATGGTTTCAGTCAAACATTTTGACTGGCTCTCTTTATCATTGCCCTCCTGTTCCCATTGCGCATTAAAATTTTTAAGCATTTTTTTCTTTTTAAAAAAATGTTTTAATGTTTATTTTTGGAGAACGAGAGAGAGAGAGAGAGAGAGAGAGAGAGAGAGGGAATGGGTAAGGGGCAGGGAGGGAGAGAGACACAGAATCCAAAGCAGGCTCTAGGCTCTGAGCTGCCAGCACAGAACCTGATACAGGGCTAGAATTCATGGATTAGGAAATCATGACCTGAGCCAAAGTCTGGCGTTTAATGGACTGAGCCACTCAGGTGCCCCTTAAGCATTTTTTTTCTGTTCCTTCAGCCCCTGCCTTGTTTCCTCCCAGCTGTCTCTTCTCAGACAAGCAGCTGTGGGGTTTATTGAAGCTGAATATTTACATGAATATCATTAATTATTTTCCTCTAATGTCCTACATTCTTATGAAATGTTGTGAAGATATTTTTGGACTCAGTCACTTGGGACTGGAGAGATTTTGATGCCTCTTTGAGTGACCTTGACTATCCTTTAAGATAAGCCATCATCACTCCACGAAATGAAATTTTATGGGATTGGTTTTTCTGTTCTTGGCTGAGAAGGTCAACTCTATCCCCCAGGAAAAAGGTGAACCCATTCACATCATTAAGTTCTGCCAAACACAGAGTTTGTGATACCAGAGGACTATCCCCCACTACAGGTGACTTCGGGGCTCCAAAGGCTTCCTTCATGAGTCTGTTCCTCTCACTAGCTTTATGATTCTCTTCCATTGAGGTAGCGGTTTTTTTGCTAGCTTATTTTCTCTCAAAGTGTGTCTTTTTACTGTACATACATCAAAGCTGTACACATACCAAAATTACCAAGGGAAACTGAAAAAGAATTGAGTCTCATATTCATAATGCAGACACCATCAGACTACCACACAACTGCCACAGGTTAGCTGGAAAGACATTTTTGTAGTCATCGGCAGGCCCTCATTGGCTCCCAAGGTCACTGCAGGTCTGTCTCTGGCCAGTTGCTTGTGGATTGCAGCTGCCTTCCTGCAAACTCTGTGAGTGTTCTGTATCAAAACCAAACAGTGCCTGGAAACCAAGACAGATAAGCTTAGAAAGGTTAAATGGCTCATTCAAGGACATGAACTATTAAATTGCAGTTAGATTTAGAATCAAAATCGTCTGTCTCTGTCTATAATTGTTTTTTTTCTTTTGTAAACCATTCTATATTGCTCAATAATTTCGCCTTGCTTTTAAAATGATGTTGTTATTAAACAATGTTTAATGTGCATGTATCTGTACAATTCTCTTTTCCCATCAGTATTCCTTTTGATTCTTAATGTGATAGAAAAGTGATAATTTTTTTTTGTCACGTTTGCTTTTAACCCATTTAATTAATAAGCATTAATGGAACTACTCCTATACAGCAAGTACTAGGATTCCAGAGATAAGGAACTCACATTCTAGTCAAGGGGACAGACAAGCTAACACACAATTATATCTTGCTAAAAGAAGCTATACAAGCTTAGGGAGGACACCTAACCTGCAGGGCTAGGCAAGGGGATACGGCCCCAAAAGTCAGTTAATATGAGGAATTATATTGCATTGGAGTTTTGAGAGTTCAGTAGGAGTTAGTTCATGATGGTGTGGCCAAAAGATGTTTTTAAGAAAAAAACTAACAATTCATATAAAAGCAGAGATAAATAACACTGTGTTTTGGAACACTGGGTGTTTTATGGTTTAAGAATTGGGCATGACAATGGAAATGACAGGATATCATCCAAACATTGTGAAGGGGCAGTGGTATTGGAAAAGTTGCACATTTGCCTATGAAATTGTGGATTTTCTCCTGGTTGCAGTGAGGAACCTTGAAGTGTTTCAAGAGAGGCAGTAAGATGATCAAATTTGATTCAATAAATGTATTTAATGCAAAGAATAAGAAAGCTCCATAATGCAAGGGTGAGAGCACTGGCCTTGTCATATGGAGAAGAGATTGTGAGGGGAAAAAGGCTGTGAGATTGGAAAAACAATTCAGGTAAGAAACTGCAATCATATGAATTGTACAAAACAGCCTTACATACTAATATAATACTTGGCAGAGTGGTGAGTTAGGCAAAAATCAACAGGGCATGTGCAGAATTGTATTTATCTATTGAGAAGAGTAGGAGGTCAAAGATAACTTAGATGTTTCTGACTTTAGCGACTTAGTTGATGTTCATGCCATTATGATACGAATATGCATGTGTGTTTGGGGTGAGATGAAGCTGAAGTATTTCAAAATACAATTCCATTTCCAGAATGGATTTAGATGAATATACGAAACCATCTCTGAAGACAAAGTTTTGTTTAAAGAAAAGGGTATAGTTTAGATAATTTGTTAAAAAAAAAAAAAAAGTGTGTAGAATGACAGCTACAAAGAGGAATTCCAGTGTTTGTGAATTTAAAAGAGAATGAGATGCTTACAAAAGAGATTAAGCTTCACTAATTTTTGACAAGAATGACTCACCCACATTTTCTCGACTTCTCTTAATCACTCTGCAACTGAAAAACATCTGGTTTCTCTCCTAAACTTTTCCACTGGACCCGCTCTCCCACATGATCTTTTGTTAAGTCAAATGTGCATTTCCAAGTCCTATTTTTATTTGACATCTCAGCAATTTTTTCAATGTTGGTCTCTCCTTATTTCAGAAACTTTCTTTTTTGGCTGTTCCCAACCCTACAGCCTTCTGGGAGTTCTCCCTAACTCTTTACCTACTTTAGTCTCCTTTGTTAGCCACTCTTCTACCAAGTCTCTTAATGTTTCTTCGGGCCTATTAGTAGACTATTTTATCTCTTTATATTCTTCCCACAGCTTTTCATGGATTTGGAAAATATCTACATACCAGTGACACTCAAATATGAACTTGAATCTCAACTTCTCTTCAGAGCTCCACACCTATATAGCCAAATATTTATTTGCTATCTCCACTTGACTAGTAGCCATCTATAATTTTATGATTTCATTATGCATATATCTGTTATTCATTTTTCCTTTTGGTTTTATCTCATATTCTATATAAAAATAATTTCCTGTTCTTCCTCCAGAATATATATCAAATATTTATCTTGCCACCATAACTGTAATCAAAAAAAAAAAAAAGCAAAAAAAAAACCACCACACCTATCTGGAGGATTCTAATAGCCTCCTCAAAATATTCTAACTTGTAGTATTGCTTTCCTTGCAGTTGATTCTCAATTCAGTGGCTGATCTGATTTTTTTTTTCCTTTGAGTGATTTTTTAAAAATGCGTATCTGATTACATCTCTACACTGCTTTAGTCATTGATGACTGCCTTTAACCAAGGATAAAATTCAAGAGCTTCATGTCCCTTACAAGGCTCTGCATGATTTTACTGCGTATATTTTAGCCTCATTTCATTACACTCTACCTGATGTTTAATATATTTCTCCACGGGGCGCCTGGGTGGCGCAGTCGGTTAAGCGTCCGACTTCAGCCAGGTCACGATCTCACGGTCCGTGAGTTCGAGCCCCGCGTCGGGCTCTGGGCTGATGGCTCAGAGCCTGGAGCCTGTTTCCGATTCTGTGTCTCCCTCTCTCTCTGCCCCTCCCCCGTTCATGCTCTGTCTCTCTCTGTCCCAAAAATAAAATAAACGTTGAAAAAAAATATATATATATTTCTCCAAACTCTTTCATCCGCAAAGCTTCCCCATCTGAAGTGCTCCCTACCCACTACTAATAGGCCGGTCTCATGGTCAGCACCATGGACATCAAATGCCAGCCTTTTAAAAATGCAGAATCTTAGCACATACTGCACAATTCACTTTGGTGGAGGAGTCAGAGATGACCCCCAGGTTTCTGACTTGAGCAAGTAGAGACTACATCTTCCTTCCTCTCCACATCTACTTAAATTTGAGATCTTAAAAGTAGATGAGAACTGCTGCAAAAAATCCTCCTCTGATCCTCTTAAATAGTGATTCTCAAATTAGAGAGCAACATCAAAGTCATCTGGCGAACTTAGTAGATCACAAATTGCTGGGCCCCACCACCGGAATTTCTTACTTAGTAGGACTGATGAGAAAGGGGTGAAATTCACCTGTCTAGTAAGTTCCCAGGTGATGCTAATGCTGCAGGCTTAGGCACCACTCTTTAGGAACCATGGCTCAGCCTTAGCTGCATAGTAGAATCACCTGGGTAGAGTTTTTACAATCCTGATGCTGTTCCACACCGTAAGCTAATTAAATCAAAATTTCTAGGACCTTTCTTAAGGCCCTTACATCGGTGTGGTGGGTTTAACTTCAGCCTCTTCAGTTTCTTGAAGGACCTATACTGATTCTGTTTACTGATGTCTTAAGGTAAAGTGTTTTATGTTTTATATTTTCCTTGTTTCCTTTCGCTGCTAAAATTTCAACTTCATATTTGTGTGGTTGTTTTACAATTTTCAATTTCCTTTAAATTCTATTGAATCTAGTAGTGCATTAAATTCCCTGTATGTTGTAGTTATTACAGAGGCTTAATAATTTCAGCAAGGGAAGGGGAGTCTGGAGAGTGGATCTGCCAAACCATACCATACTGCTAAGTTTGAAAGACAAATTTCAGTAGAAAGTTAAGGAGGAAAAGTTGTCAAGAATTTTCATAATAAATAAATTGAAAGTAAATTATTTTTTAGTCCATATTAGAAAAAGGGAATATTAAGACAGAAAGGGGCGGGATTAGAGTATTTGTAACCTCAATTTTGTTACCCTGATTCAGAAAATCTGATACATTCTTGTTCCTGAATCTCATTTTCTAGGCCCCATGGAAATTATCTTCCTTCTTGACAACTTTCTTTTCAGTTAAGGAAAATACAATAGTCAATATATTTTACTTAAGATTTGTGAGCTACCTATTTAAAGAGTATTGGGGTGCCTGGGTGGCTCAGTGGGTTGAGCATCTGACTTCAGCTCAGGTCATGATCTCATGGCTCTGGAGTTTGAGCCCCACGTAGGGCTCTGTGTTGACAGCTCAAAGCCTGGAACCTGTTTCCTATTCTGTGTCTCTGTATCTCTGCCCTGTTCGTACTTTATCTATCTCAAAAAATAAATAAACATTAAAAAATAATAATTAAAAAAAATAGAGTATTGCTTCAGGTGTGTTGGTTGAACAAATAACTTTATATCTTTGATTCTTTTGACCTGAGGTGTATGTGTGTGGATATTTTCTTTTTCCTTTCAATCCTCATAATATATTGGCTTTACATGGAAGCCAATAAATGGAAAAGAGTAAAATGAATATGAAAAGAAGGTGGACAAAGAAAGCAGTAGATTACTGATAAGTAGGATTACTGAGCCTATTGGAATGGAGAAAAAAATAGCAGATACTTGGATAAAAAAGATTCAAAGGAACTGAGTATATATGGCTGTGTCTAGTGTAATTCTTTACCATGTGATTTTCCCCAACTTTTCATTGAGCATACATGATAAAATATATATTCTATAAATTAAGATACATACACACATGTTTTTTAGGGTTGTTTTTACAGCTCTTCATATATATAAAAAACCTAAGAGTGTTTTTTTTTTCTTCTATGGATATTATACAGTACACACTGTTTGTTATATGATCCTATGATTACATTAATTTGATTCCATTGTGCTCAATATAACTCATTACTTTATCTTAAAAATTTTACTTAAATATATACATAATTTCTGTATATGTCCCAAAAAGTTAATGATGCAAGGATAAATCTTACTCAGTAAAAGTTAACATTTGAGCAATAATTCATCCAGAAACAAGTGGAATGCCAGAAACAGAACTGAAAAGATTCATTACAGAACAGTTTTGTTTTCCATTTCTATATAAAGGCGTTTGTTTTACAAGCAAAGTAACAAATGGCTTAAAACAATCTTCTTGTTGCTAGGCTCTTAGATACCTAAACAGACCTTATACTTTTTAGGTTTAAACATAACAAACTGTAGCATTATAAAGATGCTTAGTAAAATAAGAAGGTGACTCATTACAAAAATTGGAATTTCTGTTTCCAACTAGAAGTTCTTGACATTGTGTACAACAGATACTAACTTCTTTGTTAGGTTTTCTCCCTTTTTTTCCTTAAACCTTATCTTAACAACAACCTGGCTATGTGAATTAATATTTTTTTAAATAAAACTCTGTAAAATATTTTTAAATTAAAGTTTATTATTTCCTGGTTGTTATTTCCTGGCTGTTTTATTTTAAAACATTTTCAGTTATTGCAGTTATTGTTATCTGATAATAAATTTTTGTGAATATACAACAAATCAAGTATAATAAAAATAGATTAAGGAACTTGGTTCAAATGTTGGAAGAATCTTGCCAAGTAGTGTGGATACAATAATAAACAGTATTGAAAAGGGAGCTTGGAACTGGACTTTCAGAAGACTGAATGATATGCCTTTTGATGGCTTTATGGCTGTTTGATGGTAGGCAAGTCCTGTCTCCTTTTGAGACTCCTCATCTTTCCCCTTTATATAATGTCATAGACTCCTTTGGGAGCAAAAAATTGAGTAACTTGAGGGCACGATGTTGTGTGTGTATATGTGTGTAGTTTTGAAGACAGGGTGTGGATGTTGCTAATTAGCTACATCACATAAAAAGATAAAGTATTAAATACCAGCCTGTGAAATGTAGATTTAATTTTATATGCAGTATGTGTGTGCGTTGAAAGGAGAGGGAAATCAGTTTGAAGGAAAAATGATCAGTATCTGGATGGAGAGAAATAAATTAAGAAGCCAGTGTAAAAGCAAGTGGGAGTTTGGCCTAGATAAAGGTAGTAGTTAAGGAAATGGAAGGTTCTTTGATTTTTCTCTGCAATAACTGGTCCATTTTTTCTTTTTTCTTAAAACTATGTCAGTGTCAAACTTATATTCTCCTGGAGATGTTTAATAGATCATGAAAAACTAAAGACACAATGCTGTAGAACCTGTATGGAAGTAAACTACAAAACCAACTGGGTAACGATATGGAAAACTTAACAAGAAAATTATTGATACTGGAGAGTATATACATTCTCAAGAAATCAAAATTAGAAGAGTAAGAATACCTATGTATTAACACTTTGTTAGTGGCATAATCTTAGATGCTTAATACACCTTCACGCCGATACATTTGTTGGGAAAAAAATTAATTCTACAGTGCCACATTAATATCAATACCAAAATATTTTCTTCTTGAAATTCAAGATTTTTCTCTCAATTTTTTAAGTTTGTTTATTTTTAGAGGGAGGGAGGGAGGGAGGGAGAGAGAGAGAGAGAGAGAGAACACAAGTGGGGAAGAGGTAGAGAGAGAGAGAGAGAGAGAGAGAGAGAGAATGAATCCCATGCAGGCTCTACACTGTCAGCACAGAGTCCAAATGAGGCGCTCAAACTCATGTACCATAACATCATGACCTGAGCCAAAACCAAGAGTTGGATGCTTAACCAACTGAGCCACCCAGTTATGGATGTAGAAAACTGAAGGCAAAAGTTATAAATAGGTTACTGTAATTTGCTCACCTACCTGATACAGATGTATAACACATAGTATTGATAAATCATCAGAGACTATGACTTCATTAATTCTTAATAATCACCAAGGTACAGGGAACCTGGGTGGCTCAGTTGGTTAAGAGACTGACTTCAGCTCAGGTCATGATCTCATAGTTTGTGAGTTTGAGCCCAGTGATGGGCTCTGTGCTGACAGCTCAGAGCCTGGACCCTGCTTCAAATCGTGTGTCACCCTCTCTCTCTGCCGTTCCCCTGCTCACCCTCTGTCTCTCTGTCTGAAAAATAAACAAACATTAAAATAATAAGAATACCAAGGCATAAAAAATAAATATTATAACTGGTAATTGGAATATTGATTTTTTTAACACTACCTTGCTTTTTCATTTTTCTTCATCTATGTCTAAAATGGCTGGGTTTGTATCAATAGAATATTTGTATTGCCTGTTACTTGAATCTAGAGTAGTGGAATGTTTTCAGATTTAGTTCCTTTTAGGGTGTACATACTTCTGTTTGTGTGTGTGTTAGTGAGGTTATAAAGGAACAATCATTATAATTAATAATAATGGGTACATATAAAAGATCTGGTATGGTTATGCTTATTTGTAACCAGATTTGTTTTAGTTTTCTAAGTAATTGTTCAGTCGATAACATAACAAGAAGGGAAAATCTTAAGTGTGTAAATAAAAACCTTGTTGAAAATTGAACACACATATTACCAGAAAAAATTTGAAAGCCAGGATGTTAGCAATATTTCTAAAGTTCTTCATATGCTCTCCTTCAGTTATTACCCTCTCCAGGAATAAGCATACTCCTGACATCTAACATTGTAGATTAATTTTGCCTGTTTTTTAATTATACATAAATGAAATTATGTGATCTAGACATTATTTTATCTTTTTCAGTGTTAAGTTTGTGAGGATTTTCCCTGTTGTTTCATATAGTTATAGTTGACTATTTTTTGTGGCTGCATAGTATCCACTATGTGATAATACAGTTTATTTTTCCATTTTTCTATTCTGAACTGTTAAATTATTTCCACTTAGTGGTATTATGTATGAGCTATTATAATCATGTGTATACATATATTTTAGTAAACATATATAATCCATTTCTTCCATGTGTCTACCCCAAAAATTGTTAGGTTATTACTAGGTCTTTTCCCAGATGAGAGTGACAACGTTTGGAAAAAAAATAGATGATGCTCATACTTCCTGAAATTTATACTTCAAACTATATCTTCTGATAAAAGTTTTTGTTTTTACAAAGAAGCAGATTTAATTTAGGTTATTCAAATCTTAGCATTATTGCCATTTTTGAATGGTAAAGTCAGTTACTGTGGGGATCTTTCCTGTGTACTTGATGATATTTAAAGGTATCCTATACTTCCATTTAAATGCATCCCTGAAATGGTAGTAGTGGCCTCCACATTGTCAACACTAACAAATGTATTAGATAATACGATGAAATATAATTTAAATGCTATTGACAATGAGCTTGAATTCTTTATTAGCTCTCAGAAAAAAACCTTGTTGCAATATGGTAAGCTTTAATAGCAGAATGAAGGACAGCCTTGTAGGGTGATGGGTGAATAGCCAGCCATCCACTGCTGAACAGAAAGCAGATAATAATGTGAAAGAAAATAAAGGGTCATGGGGGCCAGGAAAGAGCAAATTTGACTTAATAATGTAGCAAATGTAGTAAATCAATTAAGAAGTGATGAATCTTGAGTATTTATTATCTTTATATTTAATGTAACTTATTTAATTTCAAGTTAATCTGATTTTAATAATAGCTGTGTTTAACAACTAAATCCTAAGATTCTTGAAAATTCAACAATTGGGTCCCCTGAGTTGGTACAAACTGCCTTCAACAAATCACTGATGAACACTGAAAATACATGGAAATACATGAGTAATACATACAAATTTGTTTAGTTATCTCAAAAGCAGGCATTACAAATCAAAGTTCTTTTCAACAAATGTTTGACCAAAAATATTTCTGTATTATCAAAATATCTATACACCCAGGATTAGGACTCAATTTCATCATCCCATAAAAATAATGTAGATAATTTCTTCTGGCTTGGGAGTTCAAGCATTCCTTGAATACAAAAAAATAGGTCTATGAAATAACCACCTAGGATGTTCATTGTTATGAATGGCAGGCTACATTTGACTTACTGTAAGTCTGATTTTGATTTTGGATTTTTCTTTATGCTGTATTTTGTATAGTGTTAGAATTCAGTAAAGAAACTAATTGGTGTACATGAACATATTTTTTCCAGTATTAAACTAGAACTATTCAACACACAAAAAAATCTGAGTAAAAAATGGGCAGAAGACCTAAATACACACTTTTCCAAATAAGACATATAAATGGTTATCAGATATATGAAAAGATGGTCAACATCACTATTCATGAGAGAAATGCAAATCAAAACCACAGTGAGATACCATCTTAAACCTGTCAGAATGGCTAATGTAAAAAACACAGGAAATAATGTTAGTGAGGATGTGAACAAAAGGGAAACCCTGTATACTGTTGGTTGGAATGTAAATCGGTACAGCCATTATGGAAAACAGTATGGTGGTTCTTCAAAAACTTAAAAATATAATTACTATATAATCCAGTAATTCTACTACCCAGAGAAAACAGAACACTAATTCAAAAAACATGTATGCATCCCTATGTTTATTGCAGCATTGTTAACATATTGCCAAGATATGGAAGCAATCATATCTATAGTCTATATATGTCTATAGATAGTGTCTATAGATAGTGTCTATAGATAGATGAATGGCTAAAGAAGAGGTGATGCATACATGCACACACACACACACGAAATAGAGTATTATGCAACCATAAAATGGATGAACTCTTGGTATTTGCAACAATATGGATGAACCTAGAAGGTATTAGGCCAAGAGAAATTACTCAGACTGAGAAAGACAAATGCCCTGTGATTTCACTTATATGTGAAATCTAAAGAAAAAAAATGAATAAGCAAAAACAGAATCAGACTTGTCAATACAGAAAACACATTGATGGTTGTCCAAGGGATGGTGGGTGGAGGATGCGTAAAATGGGTGAAGGGGAGTAGGAGATAGAGGCTTCCATTTATGGAATTAGTAAGTCATGAGAATAAAAGTCAAGTGACAAGTGGTATTTATACTTGTGGTGAGCATAGCATCAAATATAGAGTTGTGAAATCACTATGCTGTGCACCTGAAACTAATGCAACATTGTGTGTTAAATACACTGAAATTTAAAAAGTAAAAAAAATTAAATTAAAAACAAAATAAAAACCGAGACTTCATTAACTCTAATGATATCCACAGTTTTCTTCCATTTAAGAATATCTTATCTCAATTAAAGGAATGTGATCATGGTATTTTAAAAACACTTTTCTATATTAAATATAAAAATAAAGAAAATAAAGCCAGGGTGCCTAGGTGGCTCAGTTAGGTAAGCATCCAACTCTTGATCTTGGCTCAGATCTTGATCTCACGTTTGTGAGTTGAAGCTGTGTTGGGCTCCACAGTGGGAATAAAAACTGCCTATAAATAAATAAGCACACAAGCAAATAAATCCTACACATTTATCAGTATGCCAGCTGGTCATTTACTCAGTATTGAGTGATCAATTCCAATGGGATCCTTCAATTATTCTAGGTATGAGTGACTTCTGGAACCTGGTACCTAGGTACCAGAAGCCTGGAGTTAGGCAGCTGTCGCATGGTTTCAAAGGCTCATTTCAGAACAGCGCTAAATACCATGCAATTTTCCATTCTTTCTGATGGCCCAAGGATCACTTCTGCAGCAGTATATATAATGTCTTTGACCAGCCTAGAAAAGAAGTGGTTCTCAGTGCATGCCTCACTTCCTCATCTCTTTGTTTTTTGAATCAGGATAAAAGTATTCTATTCAAGTCCCAGTAGAAATTAGTCACTGGCAAAGAAGGACAGAATTACCCATTCTGGACATCGTTAATACAGGATCTGAGCTGGGGTAAAGCGCCCACCATACCTACACAAACAGCTCTGCCTAGTCTAAATTTTTTTAAAAATAAATCTGTGGTTTTCCTAATGAGGGAGTAGAGATTGAACAAAATTAATGATTGAGCAGGTGAACAATAATAACTGTTCACTTTATATTCCTCAATTTATTTGAACTGTTAAGTTTTTCACTCAATTGCAAAGGCAAATCTCTGAACTAAATTAGCATAAATGAGCACAGCTCCAAAGAAACTATTACTAATTGGATTCTAAAATTGACTTCTACTAAAGTTGAGTTTGAAATAATTTAATAAACTATCAAATTATGTCTTCTTATACTGATTCTAAGTATCCCTTTTCTTAAACTGTATCTTAACTATTTAGCATAATCTTTCAATATCTTTCCATTATACTGAAATCTGGAACCTATTGTAATTTTTAAATTTCTATGTTGTTTTTATTATAAGTGGTTAGTGATTGACACTTATTAGTCATGTACAGAGGGTTTTTCAGACTAAGTACCAAAAAAACCCCTAAGTTTGTATTTTATATTTTTCACCAGTATTTGAATCATTATTATTGTTTGAGGACCGCTTTAAGAAATTTTATGTAAACAACAAATCATCTTCATGGTAGTTGTGTATATTTACAAATTAGGCATAAAAATTCTAAAGTAAACACTCTCCATGGAATTGACTTAAGTAACCCATAAATCTGTGGACCATAGTTAAGATTTAAGTAAATATTTTTAAAAATCATCCATTTCTTAATTACTCCAGCTAATTTTAAGTAGCTATATCCCATTATGATATAGTTTTATCCAAAATCACTTGCTGAATTATATTATGGGTAAGGTAGTCTTTTCATAAAACATGCCACATACAGTCTCAGACTAAGACTCTTTTTCATTAGAAAGAGCACTTCTGTTTCAATAATTTATTATTTTTTGCAAGAGCTTGAAAAGATGTAATTTTTATGACAGTATTAGTTCCATTTGTAATATTTCCCACTGTCAGTGCCCTACTGAGGCTATTTGACCTTTGCTTTGAGCAAGAATAAATAATTCATCTCATAAATTTTCATTAAAAAATATATCTTCCTCACATCTAGTATTTAAATCATGGTCCCTACCATATCAAGAAATATGATCTGTATACTTTTGAGTATTCAATAATGCATTTATATTCTCACCCATCAAAGTCTTAATTCAGGCCTATGTTACTTTAAATTTTTTTTTTCCAACGTTTATTTATTTTTGGGATAGAGAGAGACAGAGCATGAACGGGGGAGGGGCAGAGAGAGAGGGAGACACAGAATCGGAAACAGGCTCCAGGCTCTGAGCCATCAGCCCAGAGCCTGATGCGGAGCTCGAACTCACGGACTGCGAGATCGTGACCTGGCTGAAGTCGGACGCTTAACCGACTGCGCCACCCAGGCGCCCCATGGCCTATGTTACTTTAAAAAAAATCCTAAGGGATTATTAAAAATCAATTAATATCAGGCTACCAGAAAACAGAATACCTGGAATGTCATCTTACTGTCCAAAGATATATACCTAAACTGAAATAGGAATTATTGATGTCCTTAGTCTTTATAGAAAAGTAACATAAGAAATGTTAGATTTTGAATAGCAATTTTGTGTGCATGGCAAAATGTGTTTCCAGAAAAATGTGTTTCCAGGAAAAATATTTGTGTAGTTCCAGAAAAATATTTATGTACTTGTTTATACATTTTATTTTACAACAGATTAAAACAATATGTTGAAAAGTTTACTTCTTTTTGTTATGTGAAAAACTCATTATGTGCTCACCTAATGTAATCAGTCCATCTCAAATGTCTAACAAATGTCTAGGGGTTTTTCTTAATTTCTTTAGATTCTATTTTAGCTCTTAAATACCATCTTTAAGTTGCATTTAGAAGCCCTTTTAAAACCTTTTGGAGCTGGGCAGCATGTGTATATTTTTTAAGCAGTTTGAAATTTTGTGTCTTCTGTGGAGTTCAAAATAACATGCAATATTTCCATAGTTTTCTAAGTAACTCTACATATGTGTGTGGGTGCAAACGTATGTGCTGTTTGAGTACTTGTGTGCTTGTATGTTCATGTTCATATACATGAAATCTGGGCAGAGAAAGGCCACAAAAACAATAGAGAAAAGGAAAGAAAAGGAATAAGGTCTTATGTATTGCTTAGTATGTGTCAGGTACTGTCCAAGCATTTTATATACATTATTTCATTCAGTCTTTGCAACAGTGTTAGGAAGCTGGTATTAATCAGCTTCCCATTTTACCAATGAGATAACAGATTATATATATATATATATATATATATATATATATATATATAATATAAATATAATATACATACATATAAACACACATATACAGTAATTTTCTAAAAGAAAAAGAGCAATATACTTGGAGTTCAAAATCTCCATCCATATGTACATATGACCATGGTTATCCAGTGGCTCGAGTTGATTTGTTTATATCATGCTAGGCATGTAATGTAGCTGGATTTTTGTAAAGACAGAGATGCATTATTGTCTCCTTCTTTTCAAAGGAGTATCTTTCCATTGCAGGTCTTCCCTCCATATGAACTTATATTCAATCAAGATTTGGATATACTTAAAAAATTAAGCTACGTGGGGGTGCCTGTGTGGCTCATTCAGTTGAGCATCTGACTCTTGATTTAGGCTCAGGTCATGATCCCAGGGTCGTGGGCTCAAGCCCCATATCACGCTCCTTGCTCATGCTTAAGATTCTCTCTCTTTCCATCTGCCCCTCTCCCCAACTTGTGTTCTCTCTCTCTCTCTCTCTCTCTCTAAAATAAAGTAAAAAAAAAAAATTTAAATTAAGCTACGTTTATAAGCACGTACAGGATTTTTTATTTCTTTTTATTTAAAGTTTATTAATTTTTTAAGGGAGAGATAGTGTGAGTGGGGGAGGGGGACAGAGAGAGAATCACAAGCAGGCTCTGTGCTGCCAGCACAGAGCCCGACATGAGGCCTGAACCCATGAGGCCTGAGATTTCGCCTAAGGCAAAACCAAGAGTCAGATGTTAACCAAATGAGCCACCCGAGTGCCCCTGGACTTTTATTCCTATTAGTAATACATCAACAGATTTTTTTTTCATTTCAGATATTTCAGTTTTATTTGGAAATGAAAAGCCTAAGAATGTTTTTAAAAACCTATCCATAGGGAATACTCTAACCATAGAATCAATTTGTGTGATTTGGCAGGACAAATCTCAAATGTGTACTTTCAATGTATGTGACATTTTTATAATTACTATTAAAAAAAGATAACGTTAGTTGAAGTTATGCGATATACTAAAGTTGTGTGAAAGGTCTGGATGGACATGTTATCTGGAATAATAACAATATGAAAAATGAGGAATAATTATAAACCTAATCCTAGAGATGTAATCAGGTTATTGCCATGACACTCAATAGTCTAAGGACAAAGTCAAGTAAAGCTGATTTGAGATGAAAATCAATGAATCATATCAAAAGCAGTTTTTATAACACTTAAGCAGAAAGTCTATATAAGGGGATATTTAACAGTCTCCAGGGTAAATTTACATGTAAGTGGGATTCTGTTTTGTCAAATAGTCTTCTAAAACTACCTGAAATACAAAGTTGAGTGTCAGGTCATGAATTTTTGCAAACTGACACCAGACACCCATCATTCTTGCTCGTGTTGCTCATTAATGAACATCATCCCTAATTTTAGAAAATAACTAAACCATGTACGTTACCTTTTTTTTTTAATCGCCCTATTACCAGCCAAAGATTTCTGAGCTATCAGGAATATTGATTGTGCTAAAATTTTCTTGAAAATTCTGAGTGTGTTAGCTTTGTCACTCTTTGAGGGGTCTCTGTTCCATTACCTTTATCCAGAATTTTTTTAATGTTTGTGTATTTTGAGAGAGACAGAGCATGAGTGGGGGAGGGATAAAGAGAGAAGGAGCGAGAACCTCAAGCAGGCTCCATGTAGGCGGTGCACAGAGCCTAATGCAGGACTCAAATTCAGAAAACTGAGAGATCAGGACCTGAGCCAAAATCAAGAGTAGGATGCTTAACCAACTGTGCACCGCAGGTGCCCTTGCCCCTTTTTCAGAATGTGAGCATTGCATGCAGAAGAATTTGAATAAAGGAAAAATTTCTTAATGCCAAAGTTCAAAATAAAATTTTTATTTTTGGATGGGATCTTTTAACATTTCAAAACCCATTAAATATATCTTACAAATAAGTGCAAGTAGTTTTGCTATGGAGATCAATTCCATACAACATAAAGAAAAACAAGTCTGATCTATTACTATCTCTGTCACACTTTGGAAGAATATATCTTTATTGAGCAACTATGTCGTGATTGGCACAGAATGAAATGCACAGGATGGAAATAAAGTTAAGATCTAGTCAAGTTTTGAAGAGCAAAAAATTGGGTGGGGAAGATGTACATATAAAACTAATTTAATGTGATTTAATGTACATACACACAATGCTAGAAGGACATTTAACTGTCGTTGGAGTCTTGAAATTACCTTTTTCAAAAGAATGAGTAAAGTACATTTCTCTATATTAAATGTGTCTCTTGGGACACCTGGGTGGCTCAGTCAGTTAAGCACCTGGCTCTTGATATTGGCTCAAGTCATGATCTTAAAATTTTGTGAGATCAAGCCTCCTGTCAGGCTCTGTGCTGGTAATGTGAAGCCTGCTCAGGATTTTCTTTCTCCCTCTCTCTCTCTCTCTGACCCTCCCCGACTCACATGTACATGTGCATACTCTCTCTCTCTCTCTCTCTCTCTCTCAAAAATAAATAAATAACTTAAAAATTAAAAAATAAATAAATTATAAGAGACTGCCAAAAAAGTCAGATTGTCACCTCCACTACTTAATACTGTTTTAGTAAAGGTCCTTTTGTTGTGTAAGCAATTTTGTCCCGCTTACTTTAGAAGAAAAGGAGGATGAAAAGTAGAAGAAGTAAATTAGAATCGAAATCAAAGTTAGGGTACCTTGGTGGCTCAATCTTTGGAGCATCTGACTCTTGATTTCAGCACAGGTCATGATCCAGGGTTGCGGGATCGAGCCCCACATCAGGCTCTGTGTTGAGCATGGAGCCTGCTTGAAATTTTCTCTCTCTATCCCTCTGTCCTTGTGCCCTGCTCAGATGCTCTCACTCTCTCTTAAAAACAAAAATTGAAGGTGAGCATTCACACATTGGAAAGAAGAAACCAAGAGCAGGGTGCTGGTGCCTCTAATTGTACCTTTGAGAAGCTTCCAGGGCCTGTCTTCATCCTCTTCCTCCTTTTCATTATTCTCCTGATATAAGGGTTCCTCTTCTTTCGAGTGCAATATTTCCACTTGTGATTTTGATCCAATTTAGGCTTTTTTTTTCACAAGGACTACTGCACATTGAAAGCTGTTATGCAATTTTCTTTATTCTTGTTTGTATAGTCTCTCCCTTTCCAGAGACCTCACTGGCCTCTAACAATACTCTGAAGCTTCTCAGTTGCAGAAAAAGCAGATCTTTTTTTCAACATTTTTATCCTCTCAGCCTCTTAATGCTTTTTATTTTAAAAATTAGGCTCTACAGACTATGTTATTTACTCTTCCTTATTTCTTATGTACACTGTGGCATCTGATCCTGAACCCTTTGCTACTTGCTTTTAAAAAGATTTTTCTTGGGGCACCTGGGTGGCTCAGTCATTTAAATGTCTGATTCTTGGTTGTGGCTCAGGTCATGATCTCTTGGTTCATGGGGTGGAGCCCCGCAACGGGCTCCATGCTGACAGTGCAGATCCTACTTGGGATTCTCTCTTTCCTTCTCTCTCTCTGCCCCTCCCCTGCATTCTCCTAGTCAAAATAAATAAATAAACTTTAAAAAAATACACAGATTTTTTTCTCTCCTTTTTTCAGCCACTTAATGTCTGGTTTTCTTTCTGATAGCTCCTTCTCTAACTCTTCTGTGACACATTTGTTTCATTACCCACCTCCCAAATACTTACGTTGTCTGAACTCTGTTCCTCAACCATTTCCATTTCATGCCACTGTTTAGACACTGACTACATTGATAGGTATCACTCTTACTTCTAACTATTGATTAGGTATTGTCACCTATTGTCATGCTGATGCCTCAATATGGAACTCATTTTCCAGGTCAAATCCACGAATAATACTGACACCTCAATTTCTGCTAATAATACTCTCTTTCTTGTCAACCGTTTTAAATACCTGCAGACATTCCTCATCCTTCAAACTCATGGCTCTGAAAAATCATTCATTCTTACAGTGAACATTCCCTGATCATATGAACATTATTTTTTGCATAGATTAGCATTTCTCAAAATGAGTTATTTATTTTTTTAATATATGAAATTTTTCGTAAAATTTGTTTCCATATAACACCCAGTGCTCATCCCAAAAGATTCCCTCTTCAATGCCCATCACCTACCCTCCCCTTCCTCCCACCCCCCATCAACCCTCAGTTTGTTCTCAGTTTTCAAGAGTCTCTTATGCTTTGGCTCTCTTCCACTCTAGCCTCTTTTTTTTTTTCCAAAATGAGTTATTGAGTCTTCCTACTGAAAGTGTGGTTGACAAACCAGCAATATAGACATCGCCAGGGAATGTTTTAGAAACGAAGACACCTCAGATCCTACTGAACCAGAATTTACATTTGAACATGATCCTTTGTTTTGAAGTGACTTGCTTTGAGAACATGAGTTCCATGAGATTTTTTTGGAGTGGGAGAAACAGAGATATGGACACACAGACAGAAATGGAGAAGGAGGGAGGGAGAGAGGAAGAAGAGAGGAGGAAAGGGTAGAGGAGGGCAAAGAGAATGTAGACATGTTTCTCCTCTTGGATTTTCACAGTGCACGTAGCCTATTTAATGCTTTATAGTGAAACAAAGAATCTTGTGCATGTAATATATATGAAAGTTCTTGTAAGGAGCATTATATATAGTACTTGTTCTATACTCACTGATTTCCTCATTTTTTAAATTTTTAAATGAAATTAGTCGTGTGACTTATAGATTACTATAATCTTGTCATAATCAAAAGATTGATTTGAATGCTTTTAGTCAAAATGCATATAATAGTTTCATTGTATTATTTTTATCTAAACTTTTTTTGGTTAGGAATTGTCTGGTGGGATGTTTTAAGAAAAATATCTTTAATAGACATTCTTATAATTGAAGTGTGTTACTGGGTCTTGGTGAGAATTTTGTATCCATTCAAAACCTATGGAGTTCATCCTGCTGTTGCCATAAGATAAATTTAACTTTGCTTCTTGATTAAAAAACAAAAACAAAAAGAAAAAACAAAAAGTCATTGTGACACCCCCAACCTTTCTGGCACATTTTCATAATATACACTGTCTTCCATTTGGAAATTCCCTATTAAAAAAACGGCAATTTCACAGATCTCTAAGGCTGCCAAAGCCTCTTTACATCAGGGTCTCATTTGCAGGCTCATTAAAGCCCACACAGAGACAGCTGCTGGTCATCACTGATGTGTTGGCTGATAGGCTCAGGAAAAAGCAGACACTTGAATGGTTTTTTGCCCAATAATACTCAAATTGGCTCTAAAGCTCGTCACAGCATTAATAACCTGCTTTTAGCACTGCAAGACTCCAAATTAGGCTGTAGGTAAAATTATGACTGCAAAGAAATTCGGTTATGTGGGATCACTTTTGTTTGCCTCAGCCACTGATAAAAATCATTGAATTAAAAAATTTGGGCAGATGTCAAGTACAGATCAATATTCCACATGGGGTTTTAAATCACATTAAAGGGATTGATTGAAGCAGGCATTCTGTCACCAAACACAAAGGATCCATTTCTTGGGGTGTGTCAGTCAATAGACCAGCCCAAGTCTTTTGTTTTGAGCAAAAAGTTTGTTTGTTTGTTTTATTACTGGCAACAGGTAAGTAGATAAAAAAAATAGTCGTCAAAGCCCTGTCTCCTTTTGGGTTTAGTGCAGGATGCTTTTATTCAGTGTGCTAGGGGGCAAAAGCAGGCAGCTTGATACACTGAGGAACACACATTTTGTAACTTAGGCTCTAGGTTAGCTGTGCAGGCCTAGCATGTAACATGCTAGTACATATATAGTATGTTCAAAAAATGGCAAAACAAAAAAAACAAAAAAACAAAAAAACAAAAAACACCCAGCGTACTAGGAGCTTTTAGGATTATAATGAGCTAAAGGTAATTTCAGGCCACTTCAGGGAGCTTTTGTGCAAGTCCTCATCTCTAGGCCCTTAGTTCCAGACTTGTTGAACTGGTTCCCGAGGGGATCTTGTGGAACACCTGGCTGTGCGTCTCCTCAGTGGGAGCTGTTGTTCTGTAAAAGAGACACTTTATTGGGGGGCCTGGGTGGCTCAGTAGGTAAACCTCTGACTCTTGGTTTTAGCTCAGGTCAAGGTTTTCTAGTTTTGTATGCATCGGTTTTGCAAGTTCCAATTGATGAACACTTAACATCTGGGAACTGCATATGTGAGTAAGAAATCATTTCTACACTGAAGGATCTGGTGAAGTGATACAGTGTTTACAACACTGTTTGGTTTTAAAAAGCTCTGAGGCACCTGGTGGGTCAGTTGACTGAACATCTGGCTCTTGATTTTGGCTCAGGTCATGATCTCACAGTTTGTGCGATTGAGCCTTGCATCTGGCTCTGTGCTGACAGTGTGGAGCCTGCTTGGGACTCTCTCTCTTCCCCCTCTCTTTCTGCCCTCTCCTGCTTGTATCCCCTCCATCTATCTGTCTGACTGTCCTCCCTCTCTCTCCCTTTCTCCCTCTCTCCCTCTCTCTCCCTCTGTCCCTCTGTCCCTCTGTCCCTCTCCTACCTCCCCCATTAAGTAAATAAATAAACTTAAAAAAACAACCAGACCTATTCTTTTCCTGCTTTTGTCCCTTCCCCTTCTTCTCTTCTGTTGATAGCTTTCAGCCTCTGATCTGAGTATTCCCTACTATATTGTAGCTCCTAATTCCTTATTTTAATTGTTTGGCTTTATCTGTTTTTCCTCTGCTAAATGAGCACTTATTTTGAAATATACCAAATTTGCATTATTTTTACATGACAAAATGTACTATATTAAGCATAATATATTTTGAGAGATATAAACAGTAAAAAAATTATGGTGGAATATATTTAAATAGGTTGACTCGATTATTTTTAAAATTAGCATTTAATGATTTTTGTTGCCTACCTCTTCCTTACTTTGGAGTCCTCAATCAGCACATTCAGAAAGCAATAGTTTGATCTCACAACAATCTCACAAAAGTTAATAAATGAAAATGAATTTTTACTTCAGTAAGAGCATAGATTGATGATTTATAGCATGCCAAGCACTCCTGTACTCAGAGGAGTGACAGTCCAGCAGATTCTTGGCTAATTGCTCTATTTTACACATAGAATAATGTTTATTCCTATTATACATGCTTATTTAGAATATTGGTATACAAATAAATAAGGTTTGTCACTGAAATTTTAAAAAGTGATTTTCCTCTCCTGTAAGCATTCTATTAAAATAGTAATTTTGAAGTTAGTGACGTCAAAAGAGAAAAGTAATATAAATTATTTTTCTGTTGATCAAATGGAAGTTGAAATTATTCTTGATGTTGAAGCATGCGCTGAAACCTTGTTTATCGAACACAGAACTAACAGGTTATTCAAACGCTTACTTTTGCCTGAGGACATTGTTCATCTGTGGATAGAAAACAGTGAAAGGGTATTCAGAAGGGTTATCATTTTTTTGCTACTGACAGTACATCCTTTTTCCACAGAGTCAAGTGGTGGATTCCAGAGTGGAATATAGTGAGATGTCGCATAGTTAGGTGGATACTCTTTCGCAGTTCTTGACTTAGGTGTCATAACTGATAAAGGAAAAAATAGCAAAGTAATGCCTTGTAATTTTCAAACATCAACCTAATAGAGAAACTTTTGGGTGTTGAAAACTAAGTACATTGTATCTCTTAAATATTAATCATAATTAAATCTTAGCAAAGCATAAAATAGTAAAACTAAAGAAGTTGTGTTCTGAAAAAGCTAAACTTTTTGCCCTCCTGAAATTAAAGTTCATATATTCATAAGGCCTTGAGTGCTTTTCTAGTTTTGTATGCATCAGTTTTGGAAATAGCATCAATTGATGAGCACTTAACATCTGGGAACTGCATGTGAGTAAGAAATCATTTCTACCCTGAAGGAACTTGTGAAATGATACAGTTTTTACAACACTATTTAGTTTTTAAAAGCTCTGGGGCGATTGGTGGGTCAGTTGATTGAGCATCTGGCTCTTGATTTTGGCTCAGGCCATGATCTCGCAGTTTGTGAGATGGATCCCTGCATCAGGCTCTGTGCTGACGGTGTGGAGTCTGCTTGGGACTCTCTCTCTCCCTCCCCCTCTCCCCCACCAAACTGTGTGCACGCTCTGTCGTCTCTCTCAAAAATAATAAACATTTAAAAAATAAAAAAATAACATAAAAGCTAGAGTATAGTCTTTGAGGGATATATAAATGTAGATGAGACCCATAAAAATATAGATGGAAAATGTACTTCATTCTCTAGACACACAAGTTCCCATAGAGTATGTGCCGGATAGTATGTGAAGAAAAATTTAAGTCTGGGGCTAAGGAATGAATATCTTTATAAGTAAACCAGATTTAAGAAGGGACTAAAAGATGGATAGATACAATTTCCAGTGATGGAGAAAGAAGAGGAAATGTATTCTAGGGATACAAAATTGTTAGGATGCAATGTACAGGGTATAATGGCCAGTTCAAGTGTGTTCAGCTGATAGAGTAATCTAATAAAGAATACGTATTGATACTTTAGTAGTAGATTAATATAGAAGCAGGGTTTATCGTAAGTGGAATAAACTGTTGTGGTTATTGTCTTTCAGTGCCAGGCAGCCAATTTTATAATGTGCTCTGTGATACTGGGGATGAGAGTCATTTCTATGTTTTCCTCACTGGCTGGGACGCAATGGTGTGTGACTAAAAGGTCAGAGAGGAGAAAGGACTCTGCCTCCAGCCTTCTGTCAGTCATTTCAGCATCAGCAGACAGCAGCAGCTCCACTGCCATTTGCTTGCACTTTCCCAGGTGGCCCGACAATTAACCATAAAGTTCCCACCATACTCCAACACCTCCTCTTTCTCCCCCCCCCCAGTCCCCAGCCATGTCCCAACATGTCATCTACAATCTGCCTTGGTAACCAACACAGTAGCTTTGCTGAACTCCTAGTGTCTGCTGACACTTCTGACTCTATATTTCTCAAGACTTAGTGGCCATAACTGATTCTTATGTATCCCATTTTTACTTGAGCCTTTTCATATCTGAGTAACCCATTATCTTTATTAAATGATCTGTCTGAAATGCCAAGCTTGTTTCCATTTCTTGAATATACCTTATTTAACTGATACAGAAAACATTGAAAGATTTTGCTCAGTGTATGTGGCATAAGCAGTCATGTGCTTTTAAAAAGTATAATTATAGTTTGCAGGATTGATAGGATGTGTGCTAACTGGCAGTATGGCAATCATTTGGGAAGACTGTTAGTAATTCAGGTAAAGGGAAAAGAACTGTTAAGAAAAGATTGAGTGACATATTAACTATAGAATAGAAATACCAATGTGTTGAGAACCTGAGGAAGTTAATCTAGCACATGTATATCACTATTAAAAAATATTTGGCCTTGAAAGAACACATAAATTCCATAACACCTGAAAAAATCTGTGCAGTCTCTAGATTTTTTTTATTCTGACAGAGAAAATTACATACTCATTTATTTATTATTTTGAAATGCCAATGGACAAAGTAAAAATCCGAGGAAATTTTGATACAGTTAGAGTATTGCTAGGAAAACTAAGTATTGATATGGTTAACATTTTTCATGAATTTGTGAATCTTCATTTTGCTATAATTGCTACCAAATAAATTTCTACAAACTCACCCACTAGGATGGATGCAGATTTCATGAGTTCAAGGCTGTATGTTCACTTTTGAATTACCAGTGCCTGGTAAATAATAGCTGCTCACTAAATATTTATTGAAAGAATTAATCTATATTTCAGTATATCTATTTTTATTTAACTTCTATACAAACCTAATTTAAAATAGTTTTTGTTCTAAAGTTCAAAGATCTTCTGCAAGAAAATTTTACCTATTTAATTTCTCAAATTCCTAGCCTACTCCATTAGTTACTCTTGTTTATTATCTAGACTCTAGTACTATGAGGGATGTATTTGTAGTAACAATCTTGCCTTTTTATAAACTGGCTCAAAATTCGCTGTGAATTGCCTTATAAACAAACTAGTAAACCATGTAATTTGTGTAAATTGAATCTGTACTGAGATCTTAAAATCAGGGATTTTAGAGTTTGATTTTGCAGATAAATATTTGGGAAAGAGGGAAATGCAAAATATAAACTGCTATTTAGAATTGGTAAAAATTGTTGGAAAATTTTTCTTTTTACTTTTTTTGGTTTTGTTATCTGTGCTCTGACTTTTCTCTGTGAACACAGGATATAGCTTAGGGAGAAAATGGGGGAAATTATTATTGAAAGTGATGTTGCTTTGCTTCATAGAAAGCAGGAAGCAATATACTTTTTCCAAGTAAATATAATCCTGTAGTTACATTAACCTTTATCTTAATATTTCTTAACCATGACTTCTGTGTATAATACTGCAGGAATTATGTAGAGGTTTGCCTGGAATTTTTTTATGCCTTTAAAAATTCTTATTTACAGAGGATAGAAAACAAAACAAAAAATCTAGCACGCATCCTCCTAGATTAGTATACATATTGTTTAAATTATAAGGATAGTGTATGGTGAAACAGATGTCATACTCATCTTCAGAAAACAAGAAAAAAAAGAATGTTTAAAAGTTTGTTTAAGGGTATCAATGAACTAAAAATAAAATAAACACTTAAGAGATTCAAACTGAGAGAAGGCAAGGACCAAATAGGTAAGCAGAACATTGACGAGAGCTTTCTCTGTCTTGACCACATTTAGCAAAACAGATGAACATGATTTTCAGTTTCACAGGAATACAGAAGAGAAAAGAAAAATGCCTAGGACCTGCTCATTGTAGAAGAGACCACTCAAATGGGAGAGGACTGTCCTCCCCACCCCTGCATAAAATTGGAATCCACAAAATTTAAATCATCAACACAGTGAAGTAGAAATGTTCGCCTCCCAATGACACTAGTAACAGGGAACTCTAAGAAAAAAATGCCTGTCCTGAAACTTTATGTTTGAAGTAGAGAGAACAAAGAATCACTCTTGTGTGTTTTAATGATAAACACACTCCTTAATGAGTCTATGGCCCAAATTTTTACTAAATAGAAAGTTCAAAACCCTAAGCTCACAATTTACATTCAAATGGTCCTAGGTTGGATCTCCAATACCCTTCCAAACATATGGAAGCAAGTGCAAATATTCTATAGAGAATCACATTCAGCAAGATATCAAAGAATTCCTGTGGTAAATTTTAAGGAAAATGAGCTGATTTCTAAAACTTAAAAAAACACCAACAGAAGCAGGCATTACTAGCTAGAATCAGAAGAAATAATAAATCTCACATTCAGATGCAGAGACACCAAATACTGGCTATATCAAACATTAAATGTAAAACACTTAGGATAAATATATTTAAAGTAATAAAATTAAGGATTAAAGATAAGAGAATGAAGTACAAAACATGAAAAGTGACCAATCAGATGTGTCAAAATGAAACAAAAACATAAAATAATGTAGAAATACGGGATTTTTTATTCCATAAAGATAGAGTAACCTTATTCTTCTCAAATCCTCCCACCTGCAACTAAAAAAAAATGCCTGAACATAATGCAACAAAAACAACAAAAAATAGAAAGATTCTGATAGGTGGAACAAAAGTCAGACTGTTTAGGAGCCATAGGACTTGAAAAATAAAACATTTAAACATACAATTGAAAATCATTCACACTAAGAACAAGGGAAACCACAAATTGAATGAGAAAAGAAAGTCAGCAGCTGCCATCAGCAAAATAAATCATATGGTGTAGTTATCTGACCAGAATTTTAAAGCAGCCATAGTAAAAATGAAATTCACAAAGCAATTATATATCCTCTTAAAACAACTGAAAAAAATAATTCCAGCAAAGAAATAGAAATTATACAAATAATTCAATGTTAATTATAGAATTGAAAACTAAAATAAAATCACTAAAAACAGAACACAACTTGGGATGGTTTTAGTAGTAGACCAGACATGACAGTGGATAGATGCTATGAACTGAATGACAGATCAATGGGATTTACCCAGTCTGAAAAGCAGAGAACATAATTTGAATAACAAAACAACAAAATTAGCATAGCCTCAGTAATCTGTAGGCCAATAACAAAAGAGCTATGTTTTGTATTCTTTCTAGAGATGGCCACTCAAGTGTGGCCACAAAAGGAGACACAAGAGAGGCACAGGGAAACAAAGTTAATTATACTTACAGATCTTAGAGAAACACTCACTGCATGCCCTGAGCAGTCCTTAGGGGAGTTAGCTCAACCAAACAGTTGCAAGCTGAAACAGAGGTGTAGGGTTTGTGGACAAGTGCCTTCATTGGGGATCAGGATGCAGTATACAAGCAAAAGGTGTGAGGGAAAGTCACTGATGCATTTGGATGTCACTGGGCCATAGTCAGGGGAGAGTAAGAATTTGACTCGTTGAAGCAGAGAAGAGAGAGCTGGGACTAGAAAACTATTCAAAGAAATAATGGCTGAAAACTTCCTAACTTGGTTAAATACATAAATCCTAACACTAAGGCAGGTGAATGAACTCTAAGAAGGAAAAATTCAAAGAAATCCAAATCCATACCAGGGCACATTATAATTGAACTTTTGAAAACTAAAGACAATAAAACAAACAAAAAACTCTCAAAAGTGGCCAGAGGAAAACAACCCATTGATTATAGAGGAACACCAATTTGAATTATGGCAGATTTCTTATGTGAAATTTATAGGGACCATAAGGAAGTGTATGATACTTTTCAAGTACTGGAACAAAAATGTAACCATAAAATGTTTATCCAGTGAAAATAAATATCATGGATGAAGGGGAAATAAACACATTCTCAGACAAAGGAAGACTAAGGAAATCTGTTGCCAGTAAACCCACACTTGAGGAAATTTCTCTTTATTCGTAGAGAAGGTAAAGCACTTTAAAGAGAAAATTTCTAAACTTCAGTTGATGCAGTAAAACATAAATATGCAGTAGACTGTGCTAAGTTAAATGTGTATATTGTAATACTTAGAGCAACCACTAAGAAACATACACCAAGCAGTATATTGGGGGGGGGGAAGCTAATTAAGTCAAGATGCAACCCTATCAAAAAAAATCAAGTCATTAACAGGAAAATAAGGAAAGAGAAAATGAGGAAACAAATTAAATACAGAAAGTTGTGATATTTAACAAATGAATACTGAAAAACATATAGTTAAAATATGCAATTAAAAGATGGAGGTTGGCAGAAAGGATTTAAAAAGGAAAAGCATAATCCTAAAATACATAGGAATAAACCTAACCAAAGAAGTGAAAGATTTGTACTGTGAAAACTATGAAACACTGATGAAAGAAATTGAAGATGACACAAAAATATGGAAAAACATTCATTGCTCATGGATTGGAAGAAAAATATTGTTAAAATATCTCTATTACCCAAAGAAATCTACACATCTAATGCAATCCCTATCAAAATACCCACAGTATTATTCACAGAGCTAGAACAATCAATCCTAAAATTTATATTGAACCACAAAAGACCCCAAATAGCCAAAGGAATTTTGAAAAAAGAAAAGCAAAGCTGGAGGCATCACAATTCTGGACTTAAGATGTATTACAAAGCTGTAGTAATCAAGACAGTGTTGTACTGGCACAAAACAGACACATAGATCAACGGAACAGAATAGAAAACCCAGGAATGACCCACAACTATATGGTCAATTAATCTTTGACAAAGCAGGAAAGAATATCCAATGGAAAAAGACAGCCTCTTCAACAGATGGTGTTGGGAGAACTGGACAGCCACATGCAAAAGAATGAAACTGGACCACTTTCTTACACCATGCACAAAAATAAATTCAAAATGGATTAAAGTCCTAAAAGTGAGATAGGAAACCATCAAAATTCTAGAGGAGAAAACAGGCAGTAACTGCTTTGATATCAGTCATAACAACTTCTTACTAGATATGTCTCTTGAGGCAAGGGACACAAAAGCAAAAATAAACTATTGGGACTTCATCAGAATAAAAAGCTTCTGCACAGCGAAGAAAACAACCAACAAAACTAAAAAGCAAGCTACAGAATGGGAGAAGATATTTGATAAAGGATTAGTATCCAAAGTCTATAAAGAACTTATCAAACTCAGCACCCTAAAGCACATAATCCAGTTAAACGTAGGCAGAAGACATGAATAGATATTTTTCCAAAGAAGACATAAGATAGATGGTCAATATACACATAAAAAGATGCTCAACATCACTCATCATTAGGGAAACACAGATCAAAACTGCAATGACATATCACCTCACACCAGTCAGAATGGCTAACATTAACAACACAGAAAACAACAGGTATTGGCGAAGATGTGAAGGAGGACCCCTCTTAGACTGCTGGTGGGAATAACAAGGGGGGCAACTACTCTGGAAAACAATGTGAAGGTTCCTTATTTTTATTTAACAAGTTAAAAACAGAACTACTGTATGATCCAGCATTAAAATATTTACCCAAATGATAAAGAAAATACTAACTCAAAGGAATACATGCACCCAATGTGTATAGTAGCATTATCAATAGTAGCCAAGTTATGGAAAGAGCCCAAATGTCCATTGGCTGATGAATGGATAAGGAAGACGGGATGAAATCTTGCCATTTGCAACAACATAGATGGAGCTAGAGAGTATTGTGGTAAGCGAAATAAGTCAGTCAGAGAAAGATATCTAGCATATCAAATCACTCAGTATGTGGAGTTTAAGAAACAAAACAAATGAATATAAGAGGGAAAAAAAAGAGAGGAAAACTTCAAACAGACTCGTAATTACAGAGAACAAAGTGATGGTTATTACAGTGGAAGTGGGCAGGAAAGGTGGGCAGGGGGATGCACTAAGTAGGTTATAGGTGTTAAGGAGGGCATTTGTTGTGATGAACAATGGGTGTTGTATATAAGTGTTTAATCACTAAATTTATATACCTGAAACTAATACTGCCCTGTATGTCAACTAATTGGAATTTAAGTAAAAACTTGCGAATAAAAGGAAAAGCAGAATCCAACAATATTCATCTACAAGAATTTTACTTCAAGGAATAGAGGGGAGCTTCCTCAACCTGATAAAGAACATAGACAAAAACCTACAGCTAACATCATTACTTGATGGTAAAAGACTGAATGTTGAGGAATAGTCAATAATGTCTGTTGTTTCCACTCTCATTCAACAAAATACCTGAATTTCTAGCCACTGTAATAAGAAAAAGAAATAGAAGAATATATATTGGAAAGGAATACTAAAATGATCCCTTTTTGCCCTTAGCAAGATTGTCTACATAGAAAATGCCAAACAATCTAAAAACTTTTTAATTAAAAATAATTAAGCAAATAATCTCCTAGAACAATAAGTGAGTTTTTTAATGTTGCAGGATACAAGATCAAAACACAAAATAAATTGCACTTTTATATATTAACAATGAACATATGGAGACTAAAATTTAAACACAATGCCATTGAAAATTTCTCCAAGGAAAAATGAAATAGTTAGGTACAAATCTAATAATGCATGCATAGGCTATGTATGCTGAAACATAAAAATGTTGAAATACAGGTGCCTGGGTGGCTCAGTCGATTAAGTGGCCAACTTGGTTCAGGTCATGATCTGGCAGTTCGTGAATTCAAGCCCTGAGTTTGGCTCTGTGCTGACAACTCAGAACCTGAACCCTGCTTCAGATTCTATCTCTCTCTGTCTCTGACCTTTCCCTGCTCATGTTCTTTATCTCTCTGTCTCTCAAAACATGAATAAATGTTAATTTATTTTAAAACATTGAAATAAATTTAAAAATACCTGAATAAATGCATACACATACCATGTTCATGTATTTGACAGTTCAGCATAGGAAACTTATAAATTCTCCACAAATTAATATATAAGTTTGATGATATTCCTACCAAAATCCAAACAAGGTCTTACATCTAGAATATATAAAGAACTCACAAAAGTAAACAATAAAAAATTAAAAACTGATTAGAAAAATATGCAAAAGACATGAAAGATATTTCATCAAAAAACAGGCACCAATGGCAATTACAGTATGACTCAGAAATTGTACTCTTCGGCAAAGAATGAAATGCATGTTCATACAAAAACTGACTCCTAAATGTCTATAGCTCCATTTAACTCTTACCACCCGTTACCTTTTGGTCCAGTGGCTTCTGCCACCATTAAGCTGGACTCAGCTGTGGTTCTCTGTGTTTGCTTATCCCTCCAGCCTTTAGGTGACAGTTGCCCAGTGACTTCAAATTTCTGATTAATCTGAAAAAAAGTTACTGATTATCAGTTTATTCAGCCATTTTTTAATGTGAGAATGACAGTGATGTCTTCTAATATCTTTATATGTCAGAGCTTAGAATATAAGGCAAGAAACTACCTGTTTTTCAACCAGCAAGTCATTCTTGAAAATTATCCTCAAATGTCAACTATTCCCTGAAAAACTTCCCTGTAATTTACTTCCCATTTTTTCATGACTTACATCAAACTCTTCTTTAGTATTTTAGCCCTACTTTTGTTAAGCTGTCACTTTTATCTGTAACCTTTAAATGGCTTTGTGGGATTTACCTATTTTAAAGTCCTTGATTTTGGAAAATAGATGTCTTTCATCTTTGTATTTACAGTGCCCAGCACCATATCCAGCACATAAAACATGATATAAAACATGATTTTCTTGTGTAAGGATAATGGATATTACGAAGACTATAATGGCTAACCTTAAGATGTCACATGTTTTAGTAGGAGTACCAGAAAAACTCATAGGAATTTTATATGCAATGTGCGAAGTACAATAATTGCCGAGTGCATGGGTGCTATGAGGATCAGCAAGGAAAGAAATTACATGTTTTTCAGAGGAAAGGAGACCTCTTGTAAAAGAAAGAGTTGTAGGGAGCCAAGCAAAGCAAGAGATGGTCATAGGTGAAGCAGATAGGGCATCTTGAGGAAGAGTGTGAAAGTGAGTGATAGCATGGGTTGGGTACAGATGTGCTGATCCATGTGCTGGCTGAAGCTGAGCAGAATTCTTGACATCATCACATTTCTTGAGGAAGTGGAGGACCACATCATTTGCTCTGAGTGAATAGGTTGAACAAAGTGGGAGAACCATGAAGTCTGAAGTATATTTAAAAAAAAAAAAAAGTAAGAATAAAACTTTTTTACACAGTGAAGGAAACCACCAACAAATAAAAAGGCAATCTACTGAATGGGACAAGATATTTGCAAATGATAGATCACCTAAGGGGTTAATATCCCAAATAAAGAATGTAACATAGCTCAATACCAAAAAAAAAAAAAAAAAAAAAAAAAAAAAAAAAAAAAATCTGATTTAAACATGGGAAGAGGACCTGAATAGACATTTTCCCAAAGAAGACATACAGATAGTTAACAGACACCTGAAAAAATGTTCAACACCACTAACCATCAGGGAAGTGCAAATCAGAACAACGAGATAATACCTTGCACCTGTCAGAATGGCTAGAATGAAAAAGGCAAGAAATAACAAGTATTTGTGAAGCTGCAGAGAAAAAGGATTGCTTGTGCACTGTTGATGGGAATGTAAACTGGTAAAGGCACTGTGGAAAATAGTATGGAAATGTCTCAAAAACTTAAAAAAATTACTAGGGGCACCTGGGTGGCTCAGTCGATTGAGCGTCCGACTTCGGCTCAGGTCATGATGTTGCAGTTCATGAGTTTGAGCCCCGCATCGGGCTCTGTGCTTACAACTCAGAGCCTGGAGCCTGCTTCAGATTCTGTGTCTCCCTCTCTCTCTGCCCCTCCCCCGCTCATGCTCTGTCTCTCTCTGTCTCAAAAATAAATAAAAACATTTAAAAAATGGCATTACTATATGATCTAGTAATTCCACTACTAGGCATCTATCTACCCAAAGAAAACAGAAATGCTAATTTGAAAAGATACATGCATCCCTATGTTTACTGCAACATTATTTACAATAGCTAGGATATGGAAGCAACCTAAGGATCCAGTGATAGATGAATGGATAAAGAAGAGGTGGTATAGATATACAATGGAATATTATGTGGCCATAAAACAGATATTACTAGCTTGCCATTTGTGACACCATGAATGGACCTAAAGGGTATTAAGCTAAGTGAAATAAGACTGTGAAAGACAAATACTGTATGATTTCACATATATGTGGAATCCAGAAAAACAAAACAAATAAATAAACAAACAAAAAGAAGAATAAGATCTATAAATGCAGAGAACAAACTGATGGCTGCCAGAGGCAAGGGAGTGGGGTGATTAGCAAAATGGGTGAAGGGATGTGGAGATGCAGGCTTCTAGTTATGGAATGAAGTAGTCACAGGAATAAAAGGTACAGCATATAGTCAGTGATATTGTAATAGTGTTGTGGCAGATGATAGCTATACTTGTGGTGAACATAGCATAATATATAGAGATGCTGAATCACTTGAAACTAATGCAATACTATGTGTCAATTCTCATTTTTTTCAACATTAGGATAATAAACTTTGACACAATAAGTAGGGGACAGTGGCTTAAAACAATGAGAGGCAACTTGAAAGGAACAGAGAAGAATTTCTTGCACAAGGCAACATGAGAGATGGTGTATAAGTAGGAAGATGTTGTATATATGTGGTGCAATTATATGTGTGGGACATACAGCACCCTACAGAAGAAACAGAGCCTTGAGTGGAATCATGATAAAGAGAATAGTGATGAAATAGACAACCTGACAGGTTTCCACTACAATATTTACTTTTGGCATTGGTGTTCACTTATCCTACTCAGTGGCAGCTAGGGTAAGAAACTGATGAATTTTGTGGCTGAATCTACTTAACACTAAATACTTTTCATGTTAACTCCATTGAAACAATTCTGGCTTCTTAAGTAATCTTTTCAACAGCCTCCTGTTGGATCCTCCTGGTGTTTTTCTCTTTTTATTCTGATACTTTCTAATCATGACCACCAGATGAATCACCCTAACCACTCCCTCGCAAAAATTCATTCCTCTGATGTAAACTCAGAATGTTTCAACATTGCTTGATCTAGCTGCTGATGTTCTTGTTGCAGACAAGTTGAACTGACTCAAGCTACTTGATGCAAGATAGTATCATTCAAAATATGTAAAGTGGTTCCTACACTAAAATAAAAGACAAAAAGACCAAGCTTAGAAAGGTTAGGAAATAAGTCAATTTTAATATCTATATAGAAACATATGAGGGTGTTTTTCTTGGAATTTTTCAAATCCATTAGCTTCACAGAGTTTGGGAATCTCAGCTTTCTAGGGAGAAAGTCTGGTTGGCTAAATTTAGATCCCCTTGGACTTGGGAACAAGGTGTTTTTATTTACATTGCAGCAAAACCGTATCCAAAGAAAAATCAGAATTTGTTACAAGAAGATGGGGAACTGGACACCGAATAGGAGTAAACAGAAGCTAAACAAGTCCAAAACAATAAAAAACTCAGATGTGCTTTGAACATAGCCCAAAAATTTTAGCCTAATAGGCAAATTCTTTGTTGTTTTTTTCTGGTTTCTGTATACTCTTTTGGTGTCCTAAAATGTTTCCAACATTTTGTATAAACAAGTCAGAAAATGTGTAAGAAAAAATGGTCCATTAATTTAATTAATCACTTTCCTTTTTTTTTAATTTTTACATCTTTGGTCTCCTATCTTGGGTAAAATGAAACATAGTGTTGCTGCAGTTTGACTTCCCTGGGTAATAGTATCCAGATGCTCTCTCTATAGCTTAAGGCTCTCATGAGAGCCTCAGGTGAACATGCACATCTTTCCCAGATGATTGAGACTTGGAAAAACCAACCTGGGTTTTGAAGGAAAACAAAGAAAAGAAAGAGGTTTGCCAACTCTTCCTGAATTTATTAATTTTATGTAGATGTGGATAATTGATCATTAAACTGGAGTGCCCATCTGCCAAGCTTCGGGCTAAGGGTTGGAGCTGTAGTGGCCAAACAAAAATTTCAGAATCCTGCCCCTCATAGAGCTTACAAGTTAGTAAGATTGAAAAAATACTAAGCAAATAAACAGCAAATATATTGTACACTTAATAATTACCCTAAACCATAGGAAAGCAAACCAAAAATACTCAACAGCAGACTATTAAGTTTACATAAGGTAATATCAACTGTTTAGAGTATTTTCAGCATTTGGACAGATCCCTATACAAACACATTTATTGATGTTGTGATAAATTTGGCAATGTTTCTTATTCCAAATATTTTTCAAAGAACTAAAGCTACAAAGGCAAATAGGATATAGTCCTTCCTTCATTGAGTTTATGGTGTAATGAGGGAGAGCCACAGAAAAATTAACCATAATAATATATCGTGTTTCACTATATATATATATACACACACACACATTGTATAGTTAACACAGTTATTAAAATGCATAAATTAATGCCTCTATTAATTATTCTTTACCTTGGCATGAAGTATATCTATTACAAACTATTAGTTGCAATAATTATGCAAATGCCAGAAATAGATTATATCATGAAACAATGGAAGGAATCTTGAATTTGTAGTTTAATGAGGATATTAAATTGTCAAGAATTCTACCGCTGTGTGATTTAAAGTTAATATAAATTATTGACATTTCAAGTGTTAGGTACATCAGTACTAATTAAACATAGATTAAGCAATTATCTGTCCTATTGCCATAGACATTCTAATTTCATGTCTTAAATGATACTTCTCTATTGAAAGTAGAGAGGCAGTATAGCAGAGCTGTTGAGAATATGAGGTCTGAAGTTAGCTTATGAAGATCCAATGCCTTTGCTATTCATCAGAGGTTTTGGTCCTTGAATAAATTAATTAACTTCTCTGTACTTCTGTTTCTTCATCTGAAGATTGGAAGTAACAACAGTATCTTCCTCATAAGATATTGTGACAAGTAAATAAGGTATCATTGTTTAGTTAGACGCTCTCAGATTAGTGGCTAACATAAAAATATTTGCTTTTCCTGAGAGTGAACATATTTTTGGTGGACAAAAAAAGGAAACAAAGTTATTCTGAAGGTGTATGTTCTTCCAAGCTTTGGTTGTTGTATTTTTGGAATAAATCTTTCCAAGAAAAAAAAAAGTATGCTGCAGGCTTTAGTTTTTCTTCATTTTAAAGAATATATATTTTGTTTGCCTAAATTTTCGTGATATCACAGATTCCCCAGATTATCACAATGGGTGGCAATTTTTGCCTAACAGTTTTGACGTCAGTTCCTATTGACGTAAAAGTGCTAATGTGCCAGGGTTTCATGGAGCTATTAAACCTCAGAGTCATTTTTAGATAAATCATCCAGGGCAAATATGGTCTCTGAATTCAGGTCATGCCAACTGAGAAAAAAAGTGACTGATTTTTGAAAATATATTTAGTCATTGTCTGTTTTAATTATACAACTTATTTTTAATTTGCAAGCTGACATGTAATGAAGTCCATTTGCAAAATAAAATTTTCATACTGTCTAAGAAAACTTAGTTTTAAACGTTGGGCTGGGTACAGTTGTAACTATTTAGAAAATCTCCAATGAAAATTATTTTTCTTTCTATTTCTACAAATTATTAAAGTTCCTCTGCATAATATTCTAAGAAGACCTACAAAGATGAATCTTAATAATGTAATACATACATGATATTTGTATAGATAAGAATGATGAGGGCACCTGGGTGGCTCAGTTGGTCGGACAGCTCAGGTCACGAACCCTCAGTTTGTGGGTTCAAGCCGCATGTTGGGCTCTGCGCTGACAGTGCGGAGCCTACATGGGATTCTGTCTCCTTCTCTCTCTGTGCCTCCCCAGCTTGCTCTCTGTGTCCTTCTCAAAACAATAATAATAATCAAAAAGAATCATGAGACTATGAAAACATATAAAAAGGTTTAGAAAAAGGCAACATTAAGCAAAACACATCCTCTTTCAGGAGACCTTCATTCTTAGTTCCTTGAGAATCTGACTTTGAAAATATGGTTACAATAAGAAGACAAGGAATTATTCACTGTAGAGTGAATGAACTGGTTTTAATAGACATACTTGTTTGGGGACGGTACAAAGTTACATGTAGGATCACACTTTTCCTCCTTCGTACTCTTCATGCTGGATGTAGGATAATCAGTAAGAAGCCACCACACACAAAAAATGTATGTGAGTTAAATTTTTAAGAAGTATTTACTGAGGCTTAGAAAAAGCTTCTCTACTTCGCAAACTCACTTTATTATTTTAATATTTATATTGATCTCTTAGCCCATACAGACGGAAAAGGTTAACTGAAGAAATGCATCGTCAGTTTTACAAACTAACTTTAAGGATTAGTTACCACACAGATTGCTGATTTCACAGCAGTGAATATAAAGATAATTAATCTTCCTATTAAATTTCCACAATCTTCTAGCACTTGCCTTTCCAATAAAATGGTTTGTTAAATCCACCCCAAACTAATCTCTGTGCATCTTTTAACGCATAGTGCAGGTAGCTATGATTCCTGTTACAAATTTTAATAAAGACTCTGTATTTCAGGGTACTTGCCATCCTAGAAGTTATACAAGTCTATGTTTCAGTTTAATAAAAATTTACTTTAATGTTAAATCACATAAGATGTACTAGAAAACCATTCAGCAACGCCCCCCCCCCCAAATAAAGAAAATCCCTACCCTTCATCTTAAGGTAGTCTTGTCTAATATGTAGACAAGATGAAGCTTATATAACCAGTTAAATAGCTTAAAGCAAAAATAACTATTTGCTTGAAATTTATAATCTGCTGTTCTAAATATTTAGCTATTAAGTGAAAATTAATTCTTCTCTTTTAAAAGACATTTAAAATTATTTTTGTTACAACTCCATATCAATGCAATCGAAAATCTTTGAATGCCTTCTCTTTGTGAAAAAAAAAAAAAGAAAGAAAAAAAGAAAACAAAATCTAAATTGACCTGTAAGTCCATTGAAGAGACAAACAAATGACCTCCAAAGTGTTAGGAAGAGTGATGGGATGTCATTCTAGGGTTAGAAGAATCTCAGAAGAAGAATTAATTAAATCTACTTATCTAGTTTCTTTGAAAAAAAATTAGAAAAGGTCACAACAGAATATATATGTTGTGTCTTAAAAAAAAACAAAAAAAACATTGGTCTAAATAGTAGCGAGGTCATACTATATAAATTATGGCCATTTTTAGGAATTTGTCCTGAAATTCACTATGTGGATGATCATTGCTAAATTAATTATGCTGTAATCCACATCCAACATGGAGACAGCAAATAAATGGCTGTGCTGTATCAGAGTCTGCTAATTTCCCACATAAAACTTCAACTTCAAAACTATAATTTCTCTGTCACAGACTCTGTATTTCGTGCCTTAAACCATGTTTTGCTGCATTTTCTGTAGTTCCTTAAGTAGGTATATAGCTGTGGACTTCACATGTTGTAGATTGAACAAATGTAATTCAATAATTCGTGTGATTAATCACTGTTCAGTCAGACCTCTTTACAACACAAGTTACCTTCTTTGAAGTAGAGGGAAAATACTTTGATTGTAAAAATTGTCTCTTACTGTCAGCAGTATGCTTGCTGCCCCTAAGGGAAATCATGCAGATTCTGCCATCATCATTCAGTTTAAAAAATTAAATAACTGGAAAGTCAAGTACTTAAACATTAACCCCAGAAAGTATCACAATAATGAAGGGAAGACGTAATCGTCCTTTTGTATGTATGTGTGCACATGTGTGTGCATGTGTGTATGGGAGCTTTGCCAGGCAGTGGGTTGTGTATTTTACATGTGCCAAATTCTTTGATTTTCTCAACTATTCGCTGGGGTGGATGCTATTATAGACATTTTGAGATATGGACAATTGCATTGTCTTCTTTCTCTGGCATGCTTTAAGGATAAAACCAGGTTGCCAACATTTCTCCAGAGGGAGCTTATGCACATGACTGGTGCCCCAGCTTTGATAGCTGCCGCCAAACAATGGGACACCAGATCACCTGGCTCTGATAGCCAACAGGGCAATAGTAAAGAAGTAGCTACATTTTCAAAAAATTGTATTAATTACAGCTTTATTGATGTATACTTCACATGTAAAATGTTGAGATATTTTAAGTATACGTTATGGTGATGGGACATATTGTACATTGTGAAAGGATGCCCCCCTCTAGTGAATTAACACATCCATCACCCCATTTATTTATTTCTTGAAAACATTTAAGCTCCACTCTCAGCAAATTTCAATGATAGAATATAATATTACCAACTGTAGTCATCATGTTTTACATACGATCTTCAGACCTTATTCATGTTATAGCTGGAAGTTTGTACTCTTTTATTTATTTATTTATTTATTTAAATTTTTTTTTTTTTTAACATTTATTTATTTTTGAGACAGAGAGAGACAGAGCATGAACGGGGGAGGGGCAGAGAGAGAGGGAGACACAGAATCGGAAGCAGGCTCCAGGCTCTGAGACATCAGCCCAGAGCCCGACGCGGGGCTCTAACTCACGGACCGCGAGATCGTGACCTGAGCCGAGGTCGGAAGCTCAACCGACTGAGCCACCCAGGCGCCCCAAGTTTGTACTCTTTTATGAACATTTATCAACATTTATCAACATTTCCCTATTTCCCCCACTTTGGCCCCTGTGATCACTTTTCTGCTCTTTTATGGGTTTTGTTTTTTGTTTTGTTTTGTGTTTTAGGTTTCACATATAAGTGATACTATGCAATAATTGGCTTTCTCTGGCGTGTTTCACTTAATATATGTTTATATCATATATTCTTTATCCATTCACCCATTGACAGACACTTAGATTGTTTCCCTTTCTTAGCTATTGGGAATGATGCTGCAAAGAACATGAGAACGCAGATATCTCTTCAAGATTCTTATTCCATTTCCTCTGGATGTATATGTAGAAGTGGGGCTATTGGACCATACAGTAGTTCTATTTTTAGTTTCTTGAGGAACCGCCATACTGTTTTCTATAGTGGCTGTACCAGTAGTATGTAAGGGTTCTCTTTTCGCCACATCCTCACCAACATTTATCTCTTCTATTTTTGATAATAAACACACTAACAAATGAAAGGTTACACACACCTACACACGCACACACATATATATATACTCATATATATAGTGGAATAATAGCCTTAAAAGAGAAGCAAATTCTACCATTTGCCATTTGCAACAATATGGATAAAACTGGACTACGTTATGCTAAATGAAATAAACCAGACAGAGAAAAAATACTGCATGGTTTCATTTACATGTAGAATAAAGAATTTTTGAACTTATACTAGTGGATCAGAATGGTTGTCGCCATGAGCTAGGGTGTGGGGAAATAGGAAGAGGTGGGTGAAATAATATGAACTTTGAGTTATAAGATGAATAGGGAAGATCTAGTGATTAACATAGTGAATATACTTGATAATACCATTTTCTATCATTGAAATTTACTGAGAGAGCAGAACTTAAGTGTTCTAGCAAAAAAAAAAATCAAATATGTGAAGTGATGGATATACATAAAATTAACTTTATATGGGAATCTTTGCACATAGTATGTGCTCATCAAATCATCGCATTGTACATTTTGATTATATTCTATTTTTAGTTGTCAATTATACCCTAATAACATTGAAAAAATTATCCTTATTTTATAAATGTGAAACTAAAGTCTGGAAAGAGTTTTCCCAAGATCATAGCTAGCTATTGACACACCAAATCATAGCTAGCTATTGACCTTTTTGTGTGGGCCAAAGCTTGCATATCTAACCCTGCTATTCCTAGTCAGATGGTCTAGTGGAGACTGGTAAATGACCTCAGCAATAAGCCATGGTGTTTTTGTCCATCCTATAAAATGTGAGAACTGGACTACATTAGGTCTAGCATCCTATTCAAACCCAATATTTTAAGATTTTTATTCATAATAAAATTTTTCATAAAATTTTTTTTCATAAAATTTCATATGAAAAATTTTTTTCATAATTTTTATTCATAAAAAATTTTTCTGGGCCTTTCACAATTTCTTAGCCTGCATCTACTTATTCATGGTTTGAAAGCCAGTGGAAAAGTTCCCATGTTACAATGTACTCAGTTTAAGAAGTAGCTGTGCTCTTATCATTTAAATCAAAGTTGGTGAAGATTTTAATCACATTTGATATAAATTAAGCTATTTAATTTTTCTGAAACATAACAGTTAAATAAAAAATGTTCAAATTATAAAGTAAGGATATGTTTTTTTTGTGGGACCATATGTCCTTTAGAAGCAGATGCTATGAGTGATAGACTATGTTTCTCTTTCCAATGCTTTGTATGTAATAAATGTTCAATAAGTATTTGTTGAATAAAGTATCATGAGAAGGTGTTTTTAAGCCCCAGTTCACATAAAAGGCTTGATAAGTATGGATTTATATTTACTTTAAGTAATCTATGCTACATCGCTAATTAAGTCCCATCTTTTATAAATTGGTTTTAAGAATTATGTTGCTAAAATTCATAAAAGGTCAGTAAAGGTTACCTTGCTTATAATCCTTATTACAGGACTAAAATTTTAAGAACACATATACATAGCTGTGTAACAACTTATTTTTTTTTCTTTCTCCTCTTCCTCCTCCTCCTTCCCTTCATCTTCTTTTGCATAAGCTTGTACTTCTTATAGATTTTTTTTTCTAAGTTTTTATTTAAATTCCAGTTAGTTAACATACAATGTAATATTAGTTTCAGGTGTAGAATTTACAGATTCAACACTTCCATGCCACACCTAATGCTCATCACAAAAAGTGCCCTCCTTAATTCCCATCACCTATTTAACCCATCTGCCCACCCACCTCTCCTTTGTTAACCATCAGTTTGTTCTCTATACTTTAGAGCCTGTTTCTTAGCTATCCTCTCTTCCCACCCCCTGCCCATGTTCATTTGTTTTGTTTCTTAAATTCCACATATGAGTGAAATCATATGGTATTTGTTTTTCTCTGACTTATTTCGCTTAGCATATATATATATATATATATATATATATATATATATATATTATTATGGTATTTTAGATAGATAGATAGATAGATAGATAGATAAATAGATCTGTAGTACATTATTGCTAAATGAAATAAGCCAGACAGAGAAAAACAAATACTGTAAAGCTTGGCTATTGTTGATAATGCTGCTATAATCATCAGGGTACATGTATCCCTTTGAATTAGTAGTTGTGTATCGTTTCCATAAATAGCTGTAGTGCAGTTGCTGGGTGATAGGATAGTCCTATTTTTAGCTTTTTAAGGAATTTCCCTACTGTTTTCCCGAGTGGCTGCCCCAGGTGCATTCCTACTACCAGTGTAAGAGGTTTCCAGTTTGTACACATCCTTGCCAATACCTATTGTTTCCTGTGAACAACCTATTTTCTCAAACATCTAGCCAAGTACCCACTAAACTAGCTACAGATTTGGAAGTAAAAGTGGGAGAAACCATGCATTTCTTAGGGATGAATACGTCTTGATGTTACTGGTTTGCAAAATTCTTAGAAAATGAGATTTTAGGGAATTAATGTTGATTGAATTCATATAGTAGAAAAACATTTTGGGAAAGTATTAGGGGCATTTATTATGAAGTTTTGTACAGTCTATGAGATACTTTTTAGCAGTAAAGACTGGAAGAATTTAAACATCCTTATTCCAAGTTCACCTATCTTCCCAATATCTTGCATCCAGAAATTAATTTATTTATTCATTCACTCATTTGTTAGAAAACTACTTACTATACACATAGTACATTCTAAGCACATTGCTTGATGCTAGAGGCATAGGCAGGAACCAAACAGCCACGGCTTCTGCCACTGCAAAGCTTGCCATCTTTGGACTTTTCTTTTTCTTTCTTTTTTTTTTTTTTTTTAATTTTTTTTTTCAACGTTTATTTATTTTTGGGACAGAGAGAGACAGAGCATGAACGGGGGAGGGGCAGAGAGAGAGGGAGACACAGAATCGGAAACAGGCTCCAGGCTCTGAGCCATCAGCCCAGAGCCCGACGCGGGGCTCAAACTCACGGACCGCGAGATCGTGACCTGGCTGAAGTCGGACGCTTAACCGACTGCGCCACCCAGGCGCCCCTCTTTGGGCTTTTCTATAGCAAACACATATTTAGTTTGGGAATTACAGAATCTAGTTTGGGAATGCATGTTGTTTTTTATTGTCTATTTATTTTTGAGAGACAGACACAGAGAGAGCTTGGGCACATGTGCACAAGTGGGGGAGGGGCAGAGAGAGAGGGAGACACAGAATTCAAAGTGGGCTCCAGGCTCTGAGCTACCAGTTCAGAGCCAGTCATGGGGCTAGAACCCCTGAACCATGAGATCATGACCTGAGCCTAAGTCAGACACTCAACTGAGACACCCAGGTGCACCAGGCATACATGTTTTGACAATAAAGAGGTTTAGTTGGCAATTAAGATATTATTTATTTCTATAAACCCATAAGTTGTTGGGTTTGTTGATTGATGGAAATTTATAGAACAAGTTTATTTCTCTGCCACTGTGTTTCTGAGATTCATTAATTACACAATGATTCTTATGAATTTCTAAAATCCACTGACGGATCTATGGATAAATTTGATCTTCTATATCAAATATATTTCTAAGTAGGGTGGACAACCTTTGCCTGCCTCCTTATATTACATTAAATATAGGTTTGAATGTGAAGCTACTCTGGATTATTTTTTAAGATTTTTTTTAATGTTTATTTTTGAGAGAGAGAGAGAGAGCAGGAGAGGGGCATAGAGAGAGGGAGACAGAAAATATGAAGTGGTATCCAGGCTCTCAGCTGTCAGCACAGAGCCCAAAGTCGGGCTTGAACCCACAAGCTGCGAGATCATGACCTGAGCCAAAGTCGGACGCTTAACCGACTGAGCCATCCAGGCGCCCCTGGATTTTTAGTAATGGTAACATATAAACAGAAATTGAAGAGGCAAAATTATGTGCCTATTTGACCTTAAGTTTTATTAGGATTTTGACATTTAAATAATTCTATATACTCTTTGAATTTAGTACATTGTATGACTTTTAAAACAAAATATTAATCTATGTATTTTCTATAATAATTGTCATAAGGTTGGTTTTGGTAAATTGATAATTATTGGACAATTGATAAATGCTTTGCACATGAACTGATCTTTGTTTCGCTGAAAGCAGTGATTTTCTAATATAAACAGATCAGGAAAAGATGTATTACTTAATCCTTTTGGGTTCTTTTCCTCCTTTTGGATCTTCTGTTGTATTTCTCTTATGCTTCCTTCTTTTTGTGTTAACATCCTCCAAATTAACCCTGATTACATAAGCCCTAGCAAGTGAGAAACTGTATGGCAAATATGAAAATTGCTCAGAGCAGAGCAGAAATAATTAATGGTGTGCATTACAAATAAAATTAAAAAGGAATTAAGTTTATTTTTAGCTTAGACAACTGAATGCTGAGAGTGGCTTAATACCACCACCAATTGGGGTGCCTGAGTGGCTCAATTAGTTAACTGTCCAACTCTCTTGATTTCAGCCCAGATGATGATCTCATGGTTCCTGAGATCAAGCCCTGCGTAGGGCTTTGTGCTGATAGCACAGAGCCTCCTTTGGATTCTGTGTCTGTCTGTCTCTCTGTCTCCCTCTCCCCCTCCCCTATTCATTCTCTCTCTCTCTCTCTCTCTCTCTCAAAATAAATAAATAAATAAATAAATAAATAAATAAATAAATAAAAAAAATACTATCAATTAAGTGGTGTGCGTGTGTGTGTGTGTGTGTGTGTGTGTGTATGCATGTGTGTCTATTTAGGAGGGGTTGTTCATTGTTACTCAGACTCTTACAGAGCAAGAACATGAAGACAAACTTGCTAGAGCAAATTAAGTTAGTTATTAAGAAGTATTCTTGTCTTTGGGGGTTTTGAGAACTTCCTTAACTTCTTAGTTCAGCTCAGCTTCACCTTATGTGAGAATAAGCTGGAGATAAATCAGGACAGAGAATGAGAAACCAATAAGGAGGGAAGGGGGAGTCCACAGACAGCAGTCACCGGTAGGTTTTCATCAGAATTTCTAGCTGACAGAAATAGTAATGCATTGAAATCACAGTGGATATTATGTACAGAAGACAGAGCCACCAAGGGATGTGTGTATATCAAGGTAGCCTGCACTTAAGCTTGTAAACACGCTCCTTAATTCATTTTGCCCACAATTTTTAAGAGAGATGATTTGTACACAGGCTTACATTTGTATTACTCCAACGCATTATTTTACACACATGACTCAAAATTATCCTTTTACCTGTGACCTGACCGATTACATACACAGTTTCCCTTCTAATATTCACCTGCTTTTCCCCTTGCCTTCCTAGTTTGTCGTCATCCATCCTCCAGTCACCTGCTCCCAGGCTGGAATGCAGAAATAGAGTGTGCAGCTGTTAGAATTGCTAGAAGTGGGTTAGCAAGTGGTTGATGAACAATGACCCATCAAGGACTGTAGTTAGCAGAAGGGTGATGGGGAGACAGGTATCAAGTTTCCTGTTGAAGGGGAAATGTATCCTGAATGGTAGTAATTGCGGTGAATCAAGCCTAATGTCTCAGCCGCAGCCCCTCATACCTGCACAGTCTCCACCCTCCTCTTATAACTGGTCCAGCAGTTAAATAGCTGTAAAGCACTGTCTCTTTCTGTCTCATTCTCCCTGAGCTCCAACAGCAATAGTAGCAACAGCAGCTGTGGAAGCGGCAGCTAGAGATAGGCAGGGCTGTTGCTCGCTGCCGCACAGATTGCCTCCTCCTTACCACACACGCGCGCGCACACACACACAGACACACACGCACTGCACGGATTCCCAACATCACCGCGTCTTGATAGAAATGAAGGACTCAGAGAGATGAAACAAGATCATGAGTCATGGACAACAGGTATTTCAAGCTCTGACAAATCCCGTTTCCCTCGCATGCCCCTTGGTATGGCTACCAAAATAACCGTTGGTGATGCCGGGCTTAACCGGGAGCCTGGAGGTGGCCGCGCATGGGAGGGGAAGCGGGAGTGCGAGGTGGGGAAGCGGGATGCCAAAGATGACTTTCAGGCTCCGGAAAGCCACATCGTTCAGCCTCCGCTGTTTGGGAGTTGCTAATTGTCAGGGACTGGTGGGCTGCAGGCCGCCTGTGTGTTGTGGACTGGAAGTCGATGTCCATCTCTCCGACACTAGTTAGAATGGGCCGCGCGTTGTGCAAGGGGGTGGAAGTGGAGGGGAGGAGAGGCTGCGAGCGGAGTTCTTGAAGCTCCACTCCTCTGGGGGAAGCCGAGCTGAGAGGCAGCCTTCTTCCCGAGCGGAGAGCGTGCGAGCTGGAAGCGATCCCGAGGGCTGGCCGGTCCAGGCGCAGGTCCTCTCCGGAAAAGCAGTTGCCCTCGCTTGGGAGATGCGCCCAGCCTTCGCCTGCATCACACTGCAGTAAGTTAAACTCGACACGGTTGGCAGTTTGAGTGGCTTCTGGGTTTGTGCTGCGGGGGGAAGGGAAGCTGAGAAGAAATGGCGAGGAAAGTTAGAAAAGCATAGCTCTGATTCTCCTTGAGATGTTAAATCCGTTGGTCTCTCCGACTCCCGTCCTAGTTACGCTATAGTTGGTGTACTTGCTCGGCTATTTGCTGAAGGCTGTGGCTTTTTGGCGAGGTATGCGTAAAGCGCTCAGTCCTTTGGGATTTTAGGCAACAAAACTGGTAAATGCGTCCTACATTTCGTTACCAGCGCGTGCTCCCGAAAGTTACCAATGGATGGCAGTTTGCCTTTGCAAAAGAAAATTCGTGAAGAGGCCAACTTGCACTTACAAATGCTCAGCTAATTGCTACAAATTTATTCCAAGCTCCTTCCTAATCTGCAAAATAAAGAAGCAATCCAGCAAACAAAATGAAGGGAAGGTCTTTGATTTACTTGGTTGAGTTAAAATGTGAAGTAGGGCTCTAGATAACTGCCAGGCAACAACAGCCTAGGCGAGTCTGATGATACGATAAACATGCAAATACTCTTTAGTGGATGGAAGTGCTGGATTCCCCCAGTTTCTTACTCCTGCAATCAGCACCTCCACTTGCTAAGCAGTCCCTTCCTTGTGATTTCAAAGTGGTGGTTTTTACACAGATGGCTTTATACTCAGAACCAAGCAGCATTGTGGTCCCTGGCAAAATAAAATGAAGGCGAAAAAACTTTCGCAAAAAGTACTTCAACTGGTTGCTCGAATTACAGATAACAAACTCTTAAAAGGAGGTAAAAACAGGTCAGTGACACAGCCAGCCCATTGTAAAGCAAATGACCAAATAAATGTGAATTCAGGCAGAATACTAAAGGTCTTTTTTAGAGAGAAGCCAGGAATAATTAATCTGGAAATGTTGGTGTATTTCTAACCAGTCCCTCTTTTACACTCACCAGAATTTTATAATGAAGAAAAAAAGAAGAAACACCATGTTTCACAAAAAACTATTAGACTTAGTTACAGAATCACTGGAAAAAAAATATTCTATTACTATAGTTTTCTCCAAGAAAGATTAATGAAAAAACAGAGGTTACCCAAAACGGAATCCAGGATTTTAAGCTGGATTGTCTCTTGTGCTGTCATAAATTCTTTAGGATAAAGAGGTGTCAAAACTTATGAAACAACTATTGTGAAATGCAAAATAATTCTAAAACTCTCCATCATTAGAAAGGAGAAACTAAGGATCACTCTTATCCAGTTATTTCAGTTTTTAATTGTGTTAAACTCCTCAAATCCACCTAATCTTCATTATCTTTTTAAGAAATAAAACATATCCTGAATGTAATTTGACTTACTTCACCTACTCATCCTAAGGATCTCCATATAATGTTCTTGTCATTATGGAAATACCCAGTTAGTTACAGGTAACCTGTTCCATATACACATATTTCTTGGTGCAAAACTCTACATATGACTTTGTAAATCACGGAGTAAAATATCATCCAGAGGACATATTGTGATAGTGCATGCATGAGGGTGGTTAAAAATTTTAGACAGCAACAAAAAGGAAAAGGAAGCATCTATACAAAGACTCAAAGAATATGGTTGGAGCCAGTTTGTAAGCAACTCTAGAATAGATCTTTACCTATATCTCAAGTATTGGCTAAAGACCAGAAAAATCAGGCTGAGAGCCTGAATGGAATCACTAGGAGTTGTAGTTGAATAGGGATTTGTGAGACTATCTTTAAAGATAGAAACATAGGTGGGTGGAGTTGAGTTTGGGGAATACATTTGCTTCATATTTTGGTTGTCCTCATGATAAACCTCAGGTTACACCTCAATGTATGTCCAAGGTGAAGATTTTCAAAACTGTTTTTGAAATCAATTATTTTAAGGTGTAAACCATTAGTAAGTTTTGCTGGGAAAAGCGTCTGAACTAAGCATGTACCCTATGACTCATGCTTTCCTTGAGCACTATTAGAAGAAGGAAGAGTTGTAGCCAGACAAGCCAAAGATAACTGCTGGTCCCTGCTAATAATGACTATGATGTTGATGTATAGGATTGAAATGACATTAAGAATATCCTTTCCTGGATGCTTCTCCTCCTGGCTGGCCTCAGGAACAGAACTTTACTTATGTATGCATCATACTGTTGTAATATTATCTTAAGGGTAATACTTCTAGCCTAGGAGCATCTGCCTGGAGGAAGATCTAGGCAAGAATTTAAAGAAGGCTCTTCCTGTTGCTCCTTTCCCATTCATGACATTTTCTCTCTCTTTTAAAAAGCCAACACAAAAATCAGACCTCAAGTAAGAATCTTATGGCTTTGTTCACCCTTAGGTATTGATTGTGAAGTAGATTCAAGCTCTTAATAGTTCTTTCATTTATGGGATAACAGCTACATTTTCTCCCATTTATCAGAAACTTAATCTCAGAGTAAATAAGCAAATTGCCTAAAGCAGTATATTCAGTAACTGGTGGGCTAGGATTAATCTCTTTGCCACTTTGTTTTTTTTTTTTTTTAATTTTTTTTTTCAACGTTTATTTATTTTTGGGACAGAGAGAGACAGAGCATGAACGGGGGAGGGGCAGAGAGAGAGGGAGACACAGAATCGGAAACAAGCTCCAGGCTCTAAGCCATCAGCCCAGAGCCTGACGCGGGGCTCGAACTCACGGACCGCGAGATCGTGACCTGGCTGAAGTCGGAAGCTTAACCGACTGCGCCACCCAGGCGCCCCGCCACTTTGTTTTATTTAAATGGTACTCTACCATATCCTAGTGGAATGAGCTTGTTGTTCTATCGTTGAAGAATGTTGAGAGTGCTGGAGAAATCATCAGGAGAGAACTCCCTCCTGTACCGATAACCAAGATTGGATCCACTCAATTTAGAATCTGAATTGACCCCAAATCCAAACTTAGCAGAATCAATGATTCCAAGTGAAGTGTCCTACTATGGTTTCATGAACCATGGGAATGAAGCTGGAAATATCTTTTCCAGGAAGGAAAATGATGGAGTTAATGTAGGAGGGAAAGAAGTTGGAAAGCCCCAAAACCAAGAGGGATAAAAGGAAACTAAGGGGAGATTGGCTTATCATGGTGGGAGACTGGTATGAGAACTTGTCCAGAGACTGTGTCCTGAGGGATGTTAAAAAACAAACTCTTTGGATGGTATGTGGGGTAGATAGATAAAGCACAGATTTAAAACAATTCTTTAAGTATTTATAAGGTCTGATTATAAAAATTAGATTAGGTTTGTCTTCAGATAATGTCCTTTACACATTTTTTAAAGAGTAAAAGTGATGATTCAAAGGAAAGTGGGGGAGAAAGGCCTGCTGATGACTGAAGAGGTAAAACAGTGGTGTGGAAATCTCACTGGTTTTTGCATAAGCACTTTCTGAAAATTTGCCAGGAAATGAAAGGCCATCTTTAACTGGTGAGGATAAAAAGAAAATGGTTCATTTAGGTAAAATCTGAAGTGTTAAGGAGAATAACGTGATTACTGTCGCTTGTCTTCTTAACACAGAAGACAAACACTAACAAGGAAAAAAATGAAAATGTTGTGGGCATAATGCCAAACAATATTTTAAGATTGGTCTTTCTCAGCATGCTAAATTTAAACAGCTGAAATTCTTTTTTAAGTATTATCTGAGTCAACAATTTGAAATGAAGGATTTGCCTTTTAACAGAGAATCTGTATTGCATTGGAAGTTTGAAACAGTGTCCTTGAGTCAGTTACTTCTAATTGGCAATTGGCCAATCACTACAGATCAAGGAGCACCAAAAATAATACCTTCAAAATGAGAGTAAAAATACATATGCTGCAAAAGGAAAGTTGATGAACTTTGATGGAGCTTTGCAAATACATTTACATTATTAGCCCTGATTCTTTGTTTTGTATCTTGTCACTTGTGACACTGCAAATCAAGGTTAGAAATAGAGTTCCTGTCAAGAGTTGATTTTTGGATGTGGTGCTTTGGCTCTTTTCCCCTGATGGTTTAAAAATAATGACAGGAACACTTACTGAGTGCTTACTACATACCATTTGCTTGTATGAACATCTTGCACATTTAATCTTGACAGTGTTACTCTTGTAGGATAATCCCATTATCATCTGCATTCCCATTTTATAAAAGAGCACAGTGAGGCACAATAGGGTTAAGTGACTTACCCACAGTTAGAAATTAATAGTTACAGAGCTGGTGTATGAACGGGGAGTCTTGTTCTACAGCCTTTGCCTTTAACCCAAAGGCTACAAGTCTACTCTTAACTCTTACTGGCTTTTTATAACCCTTTACAGTTCATGCTATTTGTTTACCTCTTTCATCTCTGCTTACACCTGTCTCTGTCTGTAATTTCTTTCTTGACACGCAGATCCTTTTGTCCTTATTCCATTAGTGTTTTACCTTAGGATACATCTTTAAGCTTCTGCTGTAGCATCATGACCTTTCAGGATTCTATTTGGATTCCACCACTGGCCTAACTGTCCTTTTCTGTTGTTCCACTGAAACTTGTGCTTACCTTTATTATTGGATATGCCACTGAGGGTTGAAATAATCTATTTTCTAAATTGAGGAAGGAAATTAAGCTTTATTTATCTTTGGAACATTAGTGCTGAGTGTTATGTCTAATACAAAAGTAAAAATCAAAAACCATTGAATTCAAAGCTCTAATTCAATTCCCTGAAGGGATAGGTAGTTCCAATTCCAGTCTTTATCCCTGCAAAGTCTAGAAAATAATGTTTCAAATGCAAGTTACCACCTCTGAGCCAGATAGTATATTTTAATTAGTTGAACTCATAATTAGTATGAAATTACTCAAAAGATATTTGCCACACTCTGTGGTATTATATATTTAGAATATAGGAGACAATATTTTGGAAGGTGACAGATGGCATATTCCAAATTGCAATATTGAAATTTACAATGATAACTAATTTCTGGTACTAATGTATCTCGGGGTGGGGGGTTTTAGAATAAATGGTTCAGCAAAAATGTTTTGCCGATAGAATGAAGTTGTGAGACGGCTCTTGTAAAAAATTGTTTCTTGAACTCATTTTCTTTGAGGAAAAGTCCTGAGAAGATTTTGATTTAGTCATAGCTGATAAATATTGAGTCATATCTGTGAGCAGATGTTAGAACCTTGACTACCACTAGAGAAAAATGAAAAAAAAAAAAAAAAAAAGATAGTAGTGGGAAAATCAGTCCCCACTCTCCCTCCCCCAAAGAAGTATTTTCAGTTTATGGGATAAGTTGGATTTTACTTATTAATGATTTGTAAATTTCTTTCATTAAGTATTAAAACAACATAATGTTGTGAACTGAATGGACATTACCTAGGGCTGTCCAAATATGGCATTTTCAATAAAAATATCGCCTTAGGTCAAATAATTCTATTTTACTCTCCAAACCACACAAATCAGTTGTCAAATAAGAGTTATAACCAGAAGAAGAACAGATGTGATGAGATGTGTGGTAGGTATTTAAGATCCCTTTGGAGTTTCATCAACAAAGTTATCTCAGGATGAGATTACCTCAGTGAAATAGCTAGACCTTCCTTTATATTTGTTTTTTCTTTACAGAGTCTTGACTTATATCATATTTTGATTATTCATGATGATGGAATTGTGGTTTAAGGTGTGGGGAAATCGACTCCATGTAAAATTTCTCGGTATGCAAAGATGCCCATTTGAATTTCATTATTTCCTTCTTAGGCACTGTGATATAGGGGTTAACACTTATTCTTTGCATTCAAATTGTATGGCCTCAAATCTTTACTATGTGGATAACCTTGAGCAAGTAACTTAAAGTCTCTGGTTTAGATTTCTCTTTGTAAAATAGGGGTAATGAAAATGATATCCACTTTATTGAATTGAATTATTGAATTAATCCTGTGTGTAAGAGGCTTAGAACAGAAGGAACATAATAAGTACTCAAAAATATTAGCTATTTGTTACTTCCTATTTACTTAGGATGTTGTCTCAGGTAAAAAGTAAAGTACTAATAGCAAAGAAAATGTTCTAAATAAAATTTAAATCTAAAAACTGTTTCCATTTTAGTTTTATATTAATAAAATATTTATGAAACTCATAAAATCTATTAAATGTTATAATAAACAGCCTCTCATTAGGGTCATATTTACTTAGTATTTTGCCCAAAAGGTTTTTATTGAATTATAGAAAAAAAAATGGCAACTGGTCACAAAGATAAATTAGATAGCACATGTAAATACTGCCAGGAGAGTGGCGGGCACACAATCAACCCTTAGAAATTTTAATTCTTAGGGTGCTTGGGTGGCTCAGTTGGTTGGGCGGCTGACTCTGGATTTTGACTCAGGTCAGGATCTCATAGTTCCTGGGTTTGAATCCCACATTGGTCTTCATGCTGATGTTATGGAGCATGTTTGGGATTTTTTCTCTCCCCTTTCTCTACCCCTCCCTAGCTCAAGTTCATATTCTCTCTCAAAATAAAGGAAGAAACTTTAAAAAATTTAAAAACAAAGAAATTGTAGTTCTCTTCCCTTTAGCTAGAACCATGGTGAGAGGCCTTTCACTTTTCTTCCTCCACCATTCTTAAAAGGCAGTCACAGCTATCATCCATTTAATATGCAAACTGATGCTCTATTTTCATCCTTATCAACTATTCTATTTGTACCTATGCAGACTGGGAAAATTTCCTCTTGTGTGAGGAAATCTATCATTACATAAATGGACTCCTTTTGAATTATATGAACTGGAAAGGAGAAAGAAATAGAGGTGCTATGGAAGAGCGTTACAGGATCCTTGACCTGAAAACAGAATTTCAAACACATAAGATGAGTTTGTATTTTATTCAGCAACTTGTTTTGCTGAGACAGAGAATGTGAGGAAATGTTTTTTCCTGGGCTTTTGACCAAGGAATCCCTTCACTGGTTCCTTCATGAAAAGAAAGAAAGACTGGGGAATTCTCGCTTGCCTGCCTTTCATAACATTGTATTTTAGGGATTGTAAGTAACACACAGCTACCTCTGGGAAATTTTAAGGTTCATATAAATAAACACTGTTACTAAAACTATTACCTTAAGAAACAGAACTACTAACACCAGGATCCTGTGTTTTATTGTATTTCATACTTTTTTTTTTAAGTTTATTCTTTTATTTATTTTGAGAAAGAGAAAGAGCACAAGAGCAGGGGGAGGGCAGGGAATGAGGAGAGAGAGAAAGAGAAAGAGAGAGAGAGAGAGAGAGAGAGAGAGAGAGAGAGAATCCCAAGCAGGCTCTGCACAATCAGTGCAGAGCCTGACATGCGGTTTGAACAAACAAATTGTGAGATCATGACCTGAGCTGAAATCAACAGTTGGACATTTCACCAACTGAACCACCCAGGTGCCCTTATTTTATTTCATTCTTTAGTCATTGATGGGCTACTCTGTCAAGCAATATGTCAGCCTCAGGGAAGGAAGAATAAAATAAGGGACAAGTTCCTACAGTACTGAAGGTACTACAGTGAAAGAGAAAGACACAAGCCAATATAATAAACAAGGAAGCAAACACATGATTTATTGTTGTTATTGTTTTATTAACTGCTATGAAAGAAAGAGTTGAAATAGAGAAGAACAGAGGTCCAATGTACTGAGGAACAAACTGGTTTCAAGATTTATAAGAACCATTTCCACACATCTCCCCTCCATTATCATTTTTGTCATGATAGAACAAGTTTCTGGTGTTGACAGTGATGAGAGGAGGGTTATGAACGTGAAGTAATCCTAAAACTAAGACTGATGAACTCATGGTGAATCAGAATTTTAGAATTATTGAGCAAAACATTTTCATTCAGTCAGAAACATGACTCCCACATTGCTTTTCCCTTTACCTTTATATTACAGGATTTTTCAGCTTGTGGCAGCTTTTAAAGATTAGAAAAACGAGAGTCCTTAATGTTGCTTAGTAACTTGTATTGCCTGTCATTTTGGGCTGCACATAAACAACTTGTAACTTCCCCACACTTGTCCCAAATTACTAGAATTGAGAAAGAGCACACAAGCTGATGAGTCACTTTGCTATCCTGTTGTTCTTAATAAGAGTTCTGGTTACCAAGATGGGTGCTTTATCGTTACATAATCTTATTTGCCACCCCATATGTCAGAACTTTCTATTTGGCAAATAGAGTTTCCTTCCCTGTCACACACTGAAAACAGTATAGCATAAAAACCATTCACGGTGGGACTATTGTTGTGTTTGGGTTCCTGGTTTTCAATGTACTGTAAACTCTATCAGAAAGCATATTGTGAAGGTGAAGTGGTACAGGGTTTTCACCTTCATGTGGAAATTACATTTTGGAGCCATGGATGCTTCTGTCATTTAAGTTACTTGCATAACTGCTTGCTGGTATGTTTAGTATTCAGGTAACTATATTATCTTGGTAAGAACACTTTCAAAGCAAAGCAAAAGAAAACAATGATTTCAGTGTGGCTATAATATTGCTATTCTTTATGGTTGGACAGTGTTTTTTAATTCTTAAAATTAAATTATTTTATAAATTCTTTTATAAAAAAGAAAACAACAAGATTCTGTTAGATTTGGTGTATATATCAATAGTATGGGAGTACTATACTGATCAAAATTTCTTCTCCACTATGAACTGTCAAAGCTGTATCACAGGAATTAGCCCCTGTGCCTTACCTTTGGGGAGAATCCTAGATAAAGAGAATGTGCATAATTTCTGTTTTTTTAACATCTGTTTTGCTGATCCTAATAAGTTAAAATCCAAATCCAAACTATGTTAAGACAAAAGGGAAAATTGTTTGGGGAATGCTAGTATGTGTGTTAAAAGAAGAAAAGGGCAAGAAAGCTTTCCTTATCCAAACATTAAACAAAATTAAATAGTTTTCTATTTTAAGGACTTCTTATAGTTCGTCAGATGCAAGTGTGTGTTGGAATCTCTAGAAGTGGGATTTAGTACACGTTTCCCCGACTTTATTTAATCCCAGAATCCTTTCTTTTGGGAATATGTATTAATATCTCTTTGAAAACCCCAGAGAACAATTTATTGGTCTATTGGCACTCATTTGTTCATATAAAATTTTTTGAGCATCTCTCTTACATCAGAGTAGAAAGTTCTGAGAAGAAATTTATGAATAGAACCTGGTCCTGTCATTAAGTGGTTCCTAACTTGGGGCTTAGAGGAAGACACATGAATATAGAAATTATAACACCATGGGTTCTGGGCAATGATAGAAGATAGATGGGCAGGAAGTACATAGTAGGCTATAGTATAGGTAGATGAGAGTATATAGTAGATGAGAGTAAGATAATAAGTAATTCATTGTAGATAACTTAGAATTTGAGTTGGATCTTGAGAAAAGGTAGGAGTTTTTTCAAAACAAGGACAAAAAAACAAAACACAAAGTTATGTCTAGAGATCGTTATTCCTTTGCTCTGATGTGGAAACCAGTACTCTTTTCACTCATCCAAGCATAGCTCCTGAGTGAATAGTGGCTACATAAATTAAGAGATACGAGCAGCAAGCTGGGAAAAAGATATATAAATTTGGTGATACAGATAGTACTTGATTCCTTTGAAGTAGATAAGAATCCCTGGGAAAAGAATGTAGAGTGATAAAAAGATAATTGTAGGTTTCTTGGTCAATTTTTAGAGTATATTGGAATACACAGGATATACAGAATGAAAATGAATTGTCACACAGGAGAAGACCAATAGCAGGAATCTATGGTATTCCAAAGACTAGGGGAAAATATCCTATAAGAAAGACGGAATAATTATCCCTGTAGATGTTGCTGGGAGGTTCAGATGAGGAATGAAAAATATCCATTGGATTTGAACACTGGGAGATCATCGGTGATTTTAGCTAAAGATGTGTTGCCATGGTGATTGGGGTGAAACCCAGGTGAAAACGTGTTAAAGAGTGAGTAGGAGCCCAGGAAATGGAGATGGAGTGACTCATTCAAAAAGTTTGTCTGTGAAGATTTGAAAAAAAGAACTGTTTTTGCACAATAATGGAAATTTGAAGGAGCTTTTCTAAGATAGGAGTTTTTGAGCATGTTTAAATATCTATTAAAAGTCCCAGTGATCAAAAATATAAAAGTGTAGGGGCGCCTGGGTGGCGCAGTCGGTTAAGCGTCCGACTTCAGCCAGGTCACGATCTCGCGGTCCGTGAGTTCGAGCCCCGCGTCGGGCTCTGGGCTGATGGCTCAGAGCCTGGAGCCTGTTTCCGATTCTGTGTCTCCCTCTCTCGCTGCCCCTCCCCCGTTCACGCTCTGTCTCTCTCTGTCCCAAAAATAAATAAACGTTGAAAAAAAAAAATATAAAAGTGTACTCTCCTGTTCTTGGTGGGGGTCAAGTGGGTGGTCCCCACCCCTGAAATGTATTGAGGCAGAGGAAAAGGGCTCCAACCCTCTCTGTACTATGTGTTTCAGTCCACCAGTTCAAGTGCCACAACATGGGTTCCAAAAACAAATACAAAACAAAATTTAGAAAAGTAAAGCAATGTTTGATGGGTACCTAAAAATGTGAAATTGAATAGGTTTTAAGACATGGAGTATGAGTTGACTTTGACTAGCAGTTAACACCTTCTATAGAGAAAGAGGGAAGGAGGGAGAGAAAGGAACAATCTGAATAGGTATATAGGCTTTGTAGTGTTAAATTGAGGATATTTTTGGAATTTAAACTTTCTTGATAGAAATCTGAACAAAGTGAAGAAAGTTTGAAGTTTTTGAACAAGGTTGGAGGAGTTACTGACTGAGACATTTGCTAGGATCTGGGTGATATTGGAGGAAGGGGCATTTGAGTAGGTGGTCATGACTTTACAGTGATGGCATTTTATGTCAGTATGTGATTCTTTTCAACAGCTGGGAAGTGTGATGTTAAAAAATATAGAGCTTATCCAAGATGTATTGTTTTATTTCATTTTGTCTTTTATATTGTCATCGCCTACTCTCTCAGTATCATCTATCATCTTTAGTACTTCAGATTTAGAAATTTGGATCACAATTTTCCTTTTTCTTACCTCCTGTTAGCATTATGATTGATTTTTTAAATTTTTTTTAAGTTTATTTATTTATTTTGAGAGAGAGAGAGAGAGAGAGAGAGAGAGAGCGAGCACGCACCCGCTGGGGAGGGGCAGAGAGTAGAGACAGAATCCCAAGCAGGCTCTACGCCATCAACACAGAGCCTGGTGTGGGGCTTGAAACCACACACTGTAAGATCATGACCTGAGCTGAGATCAAGAGTTAGATGCTTAACCAACTGCACCACCCAGGCACCCTGCATTATGATTGATTAAATTATATGGGTTGACAAGTCAATTAATAGCCTGTAGAAATTTTTAGCCAAATTACCTTCATTGGTATTCTGCTCCCTTCCATGTTAACCATTGGCCAATGACTCTATTCTGAATCTTGATATTATCTGGAACTTTTCATCTTTAAAATCATCAATCACAAAGCAGTAATCTTCTTGTTCTGTCCACCTCCCACCGATCTCCAGCACCTTGACACACCTTGCTTTCTTCATGACTGTTTTCTCACTCACTTCTCCTTAGCATGCAGCCAAGACCTAGTATACAACTTAAAGAATTCCTTTGCCCAAATCTTTTATTTGTACTCTTTTCCTTCCACTTCACATCTGGCAAAATCTTTGCCCTTTCTCAATTGAGCAGTTTCGCTTTGCTTTTTCACTTGGGGTATTGAATGCTATCAGAAATCACAAAACTGTGAAAACTGGTGTCATAATAAATTTGTGATCTCCCATCTTGGTCTGACCCCAGTAATACTTCTAAGTGCCCGTGTTTTATTTACCTTTCCATTCTCTGCAACAGATATCTCATAAAACTCTGCCACACATGTACTTGGTAATTCCTTAAGAAAAGACTTAAATGTTATTACCCTCTTCCTCTTTGTGCTGTTTACTTTTATTTTTGGTATTGATATTTAAACATTTTTAAAAATCTTAGATTTTAATTAAAAATTATCAATTTCCATAAATAAATCAACCTTCCTCCCCACTGTCTCCACCAGCCCCGTGTACCATAGCTTTTAGATAGTTTCATAATTTGTCCCCTCTTTATCCTTGCAAGAATATATATTGCCACAGTATTCTCTTCCAATCCAATGTTTCTTTGACATTAAGCTGCTTAAAATATCCTTTCTATCAGTGCTCCTTTCCTACCTTACTTGCACTCTCATTGTGTCTCTCATTCTTTGTTTTGTCTGTGATTACAACAGTAGCTGGTACAAAACAGGTACCAAAGAAAACAAAAAACAGAAAACAAAAACAGAATAACACTGAATAAATAAGTGAATTTTGAAAATGCCTCCTTTTTGATTGAGGGTGATGGATTGTCTCATAAAGCATTTCCCTCAGTCAACAATGTTTTTATCTTTCAGTTTACTCTGTTAAAATGCTAAGTGACCATCTCTGTTCTCTGAAATATACGGTCTATTTTTCAGTAAAGCTTTTTTTTTTAAATTTTTTTTAACGTTTATTTATTTTTGAGACAGAGAGAGACAGAGCATGAATGGGGGAGGGTCAGAGAGAGAGGGAGACACAGAATCCGAAACAGGCTCCAGGCTTTGAGTGGTCAGCACAGAGCCCGACGTGGGGCTCGAACTCACGGACTGCGAGATCATGACCTGAGCTGAAGTCGGAGGCTTAACCGGCTTAACCGACTGAGCCACCCAGGCGCCCCTAAAGTTTTTTTTTTTTTTTTTTTTTTTTTTATTCTAATCAAGTGCTTGTCTTCTATCATGTTTTCCCCTTGGTAAGTAGTAGTAGTAATAAATACATTTGCTTATTCTGGAAGTAATATTCAATCATGTTATTCTGTTTTGACAGAATAAGATTATTCTTAATTTGACCAAATTCAGTAATTGGCACTTTATTTTACAATATTAACTGTTTACGTTAGGTTTAGGCACTTGCTTTATTTGTGACACATTTCATGAATTGATTATCAGCATTTGATTGTCAACCTGGATGAAGTGGAAGGTTCAGAGTTATTTTCAGTATCTGACAAGAATAAACACTGAGACTTTGAGGGCTTATCGGAAGTAAACAGTAGGCTAAGAGGTCACACATGTGGAGAGAATAGAAAATAATCTAGTCTACTTTCCCCACTGCTATGTCACTTTCTCAGAGTCCCATTTAAGTGATGATGTACCAATGACAACAGAAAGAAAATACTTTCCTCAGCCACATGAAATACTTTAGAAAGTGTGAATAAACACAGAAGATTTTTATCATGATTTCTGAGTGTAATTCATGAGAGGGTGGTCACTTGCTCAGTTTCTTGCTTTCCCATAGCCCTCTCTTCCCTCCATTCTTTCCACAGAATCATATATCAACTAATAAAATGAATGAAGGCATTTTTAGGAGGGAAAACATGATTTATATCAAACCTTACTCTAAAAGTGAATTTATCCACAGCAGTATGCTAGTCTACTTTACAAGTGTGTGTTTTTCACTTACGTGTAGCTCTAGAAATTATAGAATAGGTTGGCTTTGGAATAGCTTTTGGATTTCTAATACAGTATTTCTTTTCTATATAGTTTTACTTAAGCAATATAAATAAGGTTAGCTGTGACCTAAAAAAAAATACTCAGTCATTTTTCTTAGAACACAGTATGGTATGTGCCCTAATTAATTTTATTTGTGGTATAGTAAAAAGTATAACTTCAGAAGGAAATGAAAACTGTGTGGAAAGAGATGACTTTGAGGCAGGGACACTCTATTAGAGCTTATGATTGGGGAAATCCTGATAAGCTGATATATTGTTAACACTTTATATGTTTGATTTTTCCCTCTTTTTTATTTGTTCTAGACATTACTAAAAGAGGTTAATGTATTGATGTATGATATTTTTTCCGGGCCAAACAGGAAAAAAAATTGAAAATTTAATTTTTAATTTGCAGAAATGACTTTGATAGGTCTGGTTTGAAGAAATTGGAAGTCAACTTTCCCTTTGCCTTATGTTGTCCAGATTCCATTCATTCCACACTTTTTGTTTTTGTAGATTGAAGGTGGAATTTTATGTTCTTATTTCAGGACTCTTTTCTTTGTACTTCCTGCTTGAGTGTCAAGAGACTAAGTACAAAGGATTCATTGATACCTGTGAAGACTTTTTGTTTTTGTTTGTTTTTTATGATGAGCAAAACATTGGTGGCCTTTTGCTACCCAAAGAATGCTCATTTTCTCTTAGCTAATAGGAATTTCTGTTTCTTAAACTGAGTACTGATTTGTGAAATGAGCTTCCTCTCCCATCTACTTAGGGCGTGGAGAAGATTTTCTAACCAGGGCTTGTGGTAGGCCATAGCCAAGCCAGTTGCACTGAAAGTTTTGTTTGTTTGATGAAGCACAAGAAATAGAGCACAGAAGTATGTATACATCTGTGGTGCAGCAAGGCTCTCACTGAAGGGAAGAGGACTGGCCCTTTCATTGTTGCTGTGGTCCCCCAACCAGATGGTTATAAAAGGCCAAATTCCTACATCTTGTACTGTGCTAACTGGGAGGATTCCTCCCTCTGCATGGGATTCTGGTAGTATTGAACTTTGGCTTTGCCTTTGTGTGGAATAAAACAAAGCCTCAGGGAGCATCTACTGACTTACATTCTTAATCTTGTGTTTATCCTTTGCAAGGATTCTTTGCCAGTATAATTGTGAATCAAAGCAAAAGCTGAACGTAGTTGAGTCATGGCCCTAATTCTTGCCAATTCTAGAACCTGAACCAGCTTTTTTGTTCTTACCAGCTTAGAGTCAGTGGTGATAAAAATGGTTTTACTGGGCTGGCTCATAGATTCATGGCCACTTCCTGCATAGTATCAACACTTCCTGGCTTCCACAGTTGGAGGGTGTTCCTCTTTATCCATATCTTACTTGCCAAAGTGCAATCTATGTAGTCTTATCAAATGTTTTAAAAATCATTAACCTAGAAAAATTCTAACAGGCCAGTAAATATTACAGTTACCAGCTCTTACTTGTTTTTCTTCCCAATTTCAATTTCTAAATAAAAGGGCTCAAACATTACCCTCATGTAGCTGTCCTTGAAACTTAACTTCATAGCAATGTTTTGTGTTCTAAGCAATGACCTACTCTCATAACTTTCAGATATATGGCTCCTTATTCACACAGAGGTAAAAATAAAAGGTCCAGTTCTTTTAGATTTAAGGTACCCCATGGGGAAGTAGCCTCTTTAAGGGTACGCAGATAGGTATTGAATACCTAGTTGATATAATGGTGCAGAAAATTTCAACATTGGCATATGGAGTGAAGGGAACTCAGATGTTAAGAAGAGTATCTACTATATCATGTTTACCCTTAGGGCGTCTGTCTCTGTGCCTCCCACTTATTCCGTAGCGAATTATACTTTGCTATCAATGTATACCTGTACTTAAATTGGCCTTTAAATTTATTAACAATTTCCTGGTTATCAAATGCATTTACTTTTTATCAGTTTTTTTTGCTATCTTTAGCCTCTTTACAGAATTTGCCACCTTGGATAGCTTCATTCATTGTTGCAACTTTAGTCTTTGTCATTGCTAAGACTGCACTATTAGAATGTTACTTGTGTTTATTCAATGAGTCAAAAACTATTCAGTGACTACCATTTACCAAGTACTTGGAAAACAATGCTAATAAAACACGTACATAGTTTTTGTGCTTAGTGAATTTATAGTTTAGTGAGTGATTGATAATAATTTATTATTTGATTTCTAAATATATTTTGAGTACCTACCTGATGCCAGGTTCTGTTTTAGGCATTAGAAATGCAGTGTAAAAACAGTACATGGGGAAACACGTTTTCTTGGAAGAGATAGAAAGTAACAAGTACTTAATATCATTTTATATATAAGTGCCATGATGAAAAGTAAGTCCGGGCAAGAGGAAAGGAAGTGATAGAGAGTGGGTGTTATTTTTAATAATGTACTATTTTAGGGGCACCTGGGTGGCTCAGTCAGTTAAGCATCCAACTCTTGATTTCAGTCATGATCTCAAGGTCATGAGATCAAGCCCTGCACGGGGCATTAAGTTGGGCATAGAGCCTGCTTAAGATTCTCTCTCTCTCTCTCTCTCTCTCTCTCTCTCTCTCTCTCTCTTTCTCTGTCTTTCTCCTTCTGCCCCACCCTAGCTCTCTCTCTCTCTCAAAAAAAAAATAATGTACGATTTTAGATTTATTAAATATGTTCCATTCTTCCATGGACATATTACATTTGAAATGCCTTTAAATTATCTAATAGGTGCTGTTAAATAGGCAGTTGGGTACACGAGCTTGAAATTCAAGAAGTTATTGGAGGGGCACCTGGATGGCTCAGTTTGTTGAGTGCCAGACTCTTGATTTCGGCTCAGGTCATGATCCCAGGGTTGTGGGATCTAGCACCACCTCAGACTTTACACTGAACATTGAGCTTACTTAATGTTCTCTGTGTGTGTGAGTGTGTGTGTGTGTGTGTGTGTGTGTGTGTGTCTCCCCCTATGCTCTTCTCCCCTGCTTGTCGGAGACAAAAATGTGAGATTTGTGCATAGATCTAGGGCCAGGAGTGATCATGTAGGGAATCAGAGTAGAGAGAGAGGCATATACAATGATGAGCCTTGGAGAAAGTAAGAAGGAGCAGCAGGAGAAAGCCAGGAGAATTTCTCTGGATGCTCAATAAGTTTGCAGTAAGAAAGAGCTGTTGAAATATGTGGCTTGTTACTGAGAGGACAAGCAAGAGGACCAGGTAGGTTAGCCACAGGATTGGGAAAGTCAGTCTTTGTTGACCTTGAAAAGGGAAATTTCAGTTGAATGGTGGAGCACAAGTTAGACCAAAGCAGACTGAAGTGAAAATTGTTGGTTTGACGTGGAGGGAAAACCAGTCAGATAACAATACCAATAAATTGGAAATTGCACCTGAAATGAATGGCCCAAATATAACAGTATCATTTGAGTTCATCAAGAGGGTTTGAAAGGCTTCATGAAGAAATGATTTTAAACTGAGGTCAGAAAGATGAGTTGGTATCAAGTAGACAATAAGGCAAAAGTAAAAAAGTTTGTGAAAAGACTAATACTGCAAGGTAAACTTGAAGACTGGAAGAAGTTCATACAGGTTGGCATGGGTATGTATGAGTTTAATGATGGCATGAAACTGTTTTATCCTTTTTTCAAAAAATTTTAACTTTATTTACTTTTAAAGAGAGAGAAGGAAAGAGTTCACACACATGGCATGGGGTGTGGAGGGGCAGAGAGAGGGGGAGAGAGAAAATCCCAAGCATGCTCCATGCAGTCAGTACAGAGGCCAATGTGGGGCTAGATCTCATGAACTGTGAGATCATGACCTCAACCAAGATCAAGAGTCAGACACTTAACTGACTCAGCTACCCAGGTGCCCCAAGACTGTTTTATCTTTAACCCTAGAGCATTGGGCATAATGATTAGAGGGAGATGGGGATATGTGGACAACATCATCTATCGTTTGATGAAGTTGCTCTAGCTGTACTGTGTATAGGGTATATAGGTAGGTCGGCAAGATGGAAGTTGGATAGCTCACGAACAGGCCATCTTAGTAATTAAGGTGAGTCAAAATTGTAGCTTGCATTACAGCAGTAAAGGTGTAAAAATGGAGAGAAAGAGAAATCTGAGTGATATTTATGAAGTGAAATTGATAGTGCTTATAACAGTCTGGATAGGAGTATATGAGGAAATGTAGAGAAGTCAAGCATGACCCTTAAACTTCTGGCATTCACAGTAGAGAGGCAGTATCTTGGCATTAATTAGGAGAGAATTAGAGCACAACTCCATTGGTTTGCCATTATTTTTGTGGGCCTTAATGGATTTAGGTTATGCATGTTGGATTAGAGGGACTTGTGAGCCATTCTCACCTGCCTATTAGACTTTTCTATCTATATATCCCACTGAGTTCTCAAAAATATTAAAACTGAGTCCATCTTGATTCCTTCAAAATTTCTCTTTCCCATCAACCCAGACTCAATCATCTTGTAATGATTTTTCTTCCTAGTACCCTCTCAGTTTCCATGTCAGGAGACTCATGATCTTTCTTTTTCTTTTTTTTTTTTTTTTCCAACGTTTATTTATTTTTGGGACAGAGAGAGACAGAGCATGAACGGGGGAGGGGCAGAGAGAGAGGGAGACACAGAATCGGAAGCAGGCTCCAGGCTCTGAGCCATCAGCCCAGAGCCCGACGCGGGGCTCGAACTCACGGACTGCGAGATCGTGACCTGGCTGAAGTCGGACGCTTAACCGACTGCGCCACCCAGGCGCCCCAACATGATCTTTCTTGACTGTTCTCTTGTGCATTTGCCCTTTTCCATTTTTACCCATACTATGCAATTTCAAACTCTTTAATTTCACTCCACTGTACTCTTAACCTGCTATGTGGTCTTTTTTCCCCCAAATCATTCCTTGTCTGGTACTTTTTTAAAAATTTTAAGTATCTATTTTCATATTTAAGATTCTGATTTTTCCCATGTCCCTACTTAAAATAATTTAGTGTCTTTCCTATTCCTTATAAATAAGCTGTAGATTGACTTTAGCTTGGAATTCAGGAAAAAAAAAGAAATCTGTAGATTTTTCTTCCCCTGACACACTGTGGAACTCAGTAATTAGAAACTGCCTGGTTTAAATCCTGAGTTTAGTACTTACTAGTTGTGTGGTTTTGGCTGAGTTAATCACAATTTTCTATTTTTCAAATGGGATTAAAAATAGAAACTCATTTACATGGTTGTTTTAAAGTCTAAATCCATTAAATTCTCTTAGCACAGTCCCTGGCACAAAGCTAGCACTCAATTAATGCAGTTTCTATTATTATTCTGTTAGCCTCCCACCAAGCCCCCTGTATGTATGCAGGCACATTTAACCACTTCGTGAGCATGCCTTTTATTTCTCTGATGTGCTGTTTTATACAACTTGCATTCTTCTGCCTAGAAGGCTTTCTCCTTCCTCTCTTGGCAGCCTTTCCCCACAACGCAATTTCTTCCTGTCTAAATTTGTTCATCTCTTCAAGTACCAGCCCTTTTCTATCCCCAGGAAACATTTCTGTCTTTCCCAGCTTGCCCTGTCCCTGGTTCTAGGTGCGGTTACCCAATATTTTTTTTTTTTGTATTTTGACACCTATCTTATCAGCTCCTTGTATATAGTTAGGTATGTAGCTTTCTTGCATCTTCTACAGGGTGGGCCTTGAGTATAGGGCCATTTTTAGGATGCTATTTGCCTAATGTCTATAGTTTTTGCAATATTAGTGAACAAAAGATTGCCAGTGTTGGTGGGCAGTCCATTTGCCTGTGAATATTCCCTTGTTTTCCTTCCATGTAGACTGATTTTGGCTCTACTCCTCATCAAGAAACATCAAGTTACCTGTCCCAGATCTTTTCCTTAAGGACAAGAGCTTTCAAATCAGCAATCCACTAAATCCGTCAGGGCTAATGTGTTTTCAGTGCTCTCAGGAACTCTAAGTGCATTTAACCAAGCTCTTGTGGCAACATTGGCCCTGTTTTTATGTTCCAAGTCGTTAGTTTTGTTTTGTTTTGTTTTGTTTTTCTCAGTTACACATAATTTGAAGGAAGCATTTTTAGGAGAGGTAACTGAGCACCAGCTTAATAGTGTTTTACTCAGAGATCTCTAATAATGGGCTTCTTTAAAATTAAAAAAAAGTGACATAAAAAACAATATTTAATATCTTTTCTGTTTCCTGCCTAATTGCCTCTGGTTCTGCTGGGCCATGGCCTTTGGATTACAAGCTGCAACTTTTTAGGATGTTCCAAAAGCATGAATCAAGATTGATTCTTACTTTATCCATCGTTGTACTTGGTTGTAACTTACACAGCCTGAGATGAGGGTTTATTTTTCCCCTCCGAAGCTTTCAGGGATGTTTTTGTCAGGTTTTGGAAAATGTGCTCCAGAGTAATGATAAATTGAGTGCTGCCTCAGAAAGAGTCAGGCTGTCAGGGAACATATTTATCTCCACATTTGGAAAGCAGAGCAAAATAAGTACAGACCTTTCAAAAACCTGTGTGAAAACTTGCTATGGTAAGGGAGAAGGTCAATCTGACATGGCTTTATATCCACTTTATTTATAATTTATGGGCTTTATGGACATACGGAATATCCTAAAATCCATGATCATTCAAAGATGAACAATGTTTTTCCCTACAGTAATGTACTACTGAGGAAAACTTGATAGTTAAATGTTTCCTTCCTTCCTTCCTTCTGTTTCCTTCTGGTTCAAGAAAAGATATCATGATATAAGAGAAATAAAATATTGTATTTAAGAAATACTCTCCTACATTTGCCTAAAGTACAAATCTGCCTATTTTTGCACATAAAAAGTTATTGGAACATGGCTGAAGGAATTTATTACATGTTGCTTATGGCTGCTTTTGCACTACAACTAGAAGAATTGTATAGTTGCAACAGACACCTTTTGGCTCACAAAGCCTAACATAGTTACTCTCTGGTTCTTTACAAGAAAAGTTTGTTGTCCTCTGGCCTAGGAGGAAATTCTGTCACAAATGGAAGTTTCTGCTCTATTTTCTATAATGACATTAACAAGAAGTTTGCTTTAGTTTTAAGAGATGACAGGATTGTAATGGGAGCATCTGTTTTTTAATTGGTGGTCTTGTTCTATGGATTTATTTGTTTGTCAGGGATAACTGGGTTTAGAATAGGGCTAAAAATGAAAAGACAATAAATTAATAACTGCCTCATCCAACTAAAGCATTCATTAGGGTCTTAATTGGATATCACAGAGTTAAGTATTGTTTGCAGAGGTACTGAGTCTATTTTTGTGAGCAAAATGTCAAGTAAACCTCTGGTTTTAGGTCCCATTCTTATAAGAGATTTCCAGAAAGGGACTCTCCGGTTTGTTCAGCAGTATGAATAGTGACAGTAGTTAATGTAAAATAATACGGCTTTGAGTGTAGACTCCTTGCAAAAACTGTGAGGATTGTCTTTATCTCTACCTACCTCTATGATTTCTACCTCTATCTGTGTGTGAATATGTATGAGTGTGTATTTTTCCATCTTAAATATTTCTCTTTTTTTTTTTTAAGTTTATTTACTTATTTTGAGAGAGAGTGAGCATGTTGTGCGTGAGTGGGGGAGGGACAGAGAGAGAAGGAGAAAGAATCCCAAGCAAGCTCCATACTGTCAGTGCAGAGCCCATCGTGGGGCTCGATCTCACGAACCATGAGATCATGACCTGAGCTGAAATCAAGAGTCATATGCTCAACCAGTCGACCCACCCAGGAACTCCCATCTTAAATATTTCTTAAAGAAATGGCAAAATCTGAATTTATTAATTTTTTTTCATGGATCTACATGTTTTGTGTTCTAGCTATGTGTTTGTTTATTGATCACTAGCTCTCATTAATACTCATCCAATCAAATATTACCACTGTGCTAGGTACTAAAGGAGAGCAAAAAAGCATGTTCCCTAAGCTCATCAAGCCTTCATATTTGGTGTAGACAGACAGTTAATACAGGACAAACAAATTACATACATATTTTTATTACCTTTTTGTTTGAAAAGAAAGGCACAAATAATAAATGTATGGTTTTGTGAAATGTTCACAAACTGCACAGACCCATGTAACCAGCACAGACCAAGATGCAGGACATGCCCAGCAATCCCACTGATGTCCCTTCCTTGTCATGCCCACTCTCCAAAGAAAACCATGGCTTGACGTAAAGCCTCAGAGATTCAAACCTGAGGTCTTTCTTTCTTTCTTTCTTTCTTTCTTTCTTTCTTTCTTTCTCTCTCTTTTTTCTTTCTTTGTTTCTTTAAGTTTATTTTTTGAGAAAGAGAGCAGGGTAGGGGCAGAGAGAGAGGGGAGAGAGAGAATCCCAAGCAGGCTCTAAGTTGTTAGCACAGAGCCTGACACAGGGCTTGATCCCTTGAACTGTGAGATCATGACCTGAGCTGAGATCAAGAGTTGGAGGCTTAACTGACTGAGCCACCTGATGCCCCCAAACCTGAGGTTTCTAAAACATTGAGTTTCTGATATTTATAAGTCAGGCAATCTGCATTTCTGTCCTCCTTTGACAAATAATTTCTGGGGATCTGAGCATGTGTACTCCTCCAGGCAGAGGCCTGCTGAAGCAGGAGCTGCTCCTGTCCCTGAGGGAGAGTGTGGCCTCCCAGGCCCACTTGGCTCACCTCATTTTGTTACTGGCCTGTCTGTTGATATGAGAGACACTTGCCTTTTTCTATCTCTTGATCCCAATTTTATGTCTGTATTTTTTGGCCACTTCAAGCCTTTTGTACAACAAGATAGTATAGTATTACATATAATTTTATATATAATTACATATATATAATGTATATTCCTTTTTGTTGTACTTATTTATTTATCTAACACATACAAATTTAATATGTGCCATATACAGGAGATAAAAACTGAGTTTATTACACGGGGCTGTGATTTGGATAGACGAGCAACCGAAGCTTCCACTAACAAAGTAACAATTTAGCTAAGATGAAAAGTGAGAAGTTAGGCAAAGAGGAGAAGAGAAAACGTATCCTAGAAAGATACCTTTATACCGTTCACAGTTACACTAAGTACTTCACTCTAACAATCTTGTCAATTGTTTTTCCTCTGTAAAGCTTGTTTTTATATGCTCAAAAATGACATTTAACTTTCCCATTCTTCTTAAAACTTCAGCCATCACCTTTTATTGAATTCTCAGATGGCCATGGCCCATATTTTATATAGATTCATATGACAAAAGTACAAACCTTAAAACGGGATTCGGCCCTGCGTGTCAGTCAATAAAACTATCCTGCCCACCCCTCCTTCTCTCTGCTGTTATGGGAGAGGAAGATTTGGTCCTCGGGTAGAATCTAGGAACTTAGTGTATACTCTGACCATCCAGCACTGCACCCTTCTTGTGGACTAGCTTTTCTGTTACCCATTTCATTCTTCCTTTTGTGTCTCATCCGTGATTCCTCGTTCTCCCTTATACTCTCAAATATACTCATATTTAGTTTCTTTTTACCTCCAAAACCTACTACTCTTGATTTTCATCACTGCATTTGAGACCACCAAGGTTTCTTGCTTAGGAAACATCCGCTAAATTTGCAAATAAACTATGGAATGAATAGGTTACGGAAATAAAAGGCACAGCATGACGAATATAGTCAATGGTATTATAATGGCGTTGTATGATGACACTGGTAGCTGGACTAGTGGTGAGCACAGCATAGAATATAAAATTGTCAAATCATGATGTTCTGCACCTGAAACAAGTGTAACATTTGTGTCAACTCTACTCAAATACAAAAATCGCTTTCATAAAAATACAAAATGAACACATTTCAAAGATTTTAGTCAACTCATTAATTAATGAAGGAACTATTAACATGTCAGGAATGATTCAAAAGAGAATTAGAAGATGTGATATTTATAGAGCTGATTAGTTAAAGGAATAAAGAAATGAATTTACTAACAGATACTAAAGTGGTTGGGGCGCCTGGCTGGCTCAGTCAGTAGGACGTGCGACTCTTGATCTCGGGGTCATGAGTTCAAACCCCACATTTGGGGTAGATTTCACATTTAAAAAATTGAATAAACAAAACTGGGGGGGGGGAAGGTCCAAAGCTGCAATAAATAAATCCAAAAACATTTGGATTATGGTATTAAAGTCATTAACGTCATTTCTTTTCAACAACATAATATACAATTTTTTCAGAGAATGATCATTGGCATTTCACTCAGTTCTGCAAGTTAACCTTTATTCTTATATAGTTGCAACATATTTAAAGTAATAGTAAGTAGGAAGTTGAACAAAGATACGTGACCCTAGATACATGACCCCCTTAAAATATCTTTTAAATTAGAATATCTCCAGTTAGGGTGTGTCTGATACACAGATAGCTAGTTACTGTACTGAAATGGCACCTAGTAATTTCTGTTCCCAAATGCAGAGCCATGTTTATGACTTAATTTTTCTGCACACACTCTTAACCCTTAATATATTCTCTAGAAAACCAAGAATGTTCTTTTGCCAATTTTATTATATAAAAACTTAAAATGCGGGTGTCTGAGTGGCTCAGTTAGTTAAGCATTCAACTTGATTTCAGCTCAAGTCATGATCTTGTGGTTTGTAGGTTTGAGCCCCACATCAGGCTCTGTGCTGACAGTGCAGAGCCTGCTTGGGATTCTCCCTCCCTCTCTGCCCCTTCCTCTTTCTTTCTCTCTCTCTCTAAATAAATAAACTTAAAAAATAAAAACACCTTTATGAACTAAATATTTTAGTCACATTCAAATGTGAGTAATTTGTTGAGAGAAAATACTTTTTATTTATATAAATGGTAAAAGGTTAACTCCTCCAGGGTTCAAGTATATACAAAAAAATATTTTAAAAAAGATTTCAGAGTCATAGAAGCAAATCAGCAGGATGAGAACAATCAGTTTATAGAACTGATTCTAATGGGCAGTCCTGTGAAAAGATGCCCCATCTCAGTTGTCACGGAAATGAGGTGATGACCACTCACAGCCATATAATCCAAAGTTTGCCTATCAGATTGGTAACATTTAAAAGCATTTAATGGTATCCAGTATTGACAAGGCTGTAAAGAAATTGCTCTCTTATAAACTATCAGCAGTTCTGTAAATGCTGTGGAATATTTTGAAAGCATTTTGCTATGACTTATTAAAATCCAAATTCCCCATCATTTTTTACCTTACAACATCATTATTGTTTATTTATTCAATGAAGTAAAAATGCTAGAGTATAAAGATACATGGTGGCGATTATTTTTATTGCAACATTATATATATATATAATTTATTATAGCATATATATAATTATATGTAATATATTATAGCATACAATTGGAGAAATAATAGCAAATTAACATCAGTAAGGATATTATTAAGTAAATTATACTTCCTTATTGTGTAATTCTCTGGCTATCATAAAGAATGAGTTATAATTGCCTGTATGCCTATTCTATTTTAAACTCATTAAATTATAGAAGGTGTAGCATATGATCATATCTTTAAAAAATAAAAAGTAATAGCAAAGTAATATTCTCTGTATACAAAGAGGTTGTATAAGCAGAAAGAAGTTATACACAAAGCTTTACCAGTGGGTAGTATAGGTTATGGGATTGAGATGAGGCTCCTAAAGACGTTGACAATTTTGATGCTGCACCATTTTGTTAAAAAGAACATTAATTTTACTGTTATACATATAAGTACATTAGTATACCATATTATAACTGTCCATATGCTCAAAATCTCTCAAAGGGCTTATTATGGAGTTAGAATGCAACCCAAATCTCTTACCCCCATCTGTAAGTCTCTTGGGATTCAGTTCTTACTGCTCCAACTTGAACTTGGGCAACTCTAGCACTCCTTAGCTGCATCTAGAAACAACATCCAGCTTTTAGTTTATTTTGCAAAGTTAAAATTCTTTCTTACCTTAAAGCCTCCCCATTCACCACCATATCCCCTGTCTAGAACCACCTTTCCTGTACTCTGGCTGATTCAGTTTAAATATCATTTCTCTAAAATTGCCACTTTGTTCCTTCAATAAAATTTAGGTCCCCCAGTTAAACAGAAACCAAGTTGATGCCTTATGACTCTCAGAGTTGCTAAATGAAGTTTTTGAGTGTGCTGTGCAAAATGAGCTAGCTAAATATTGAGTAAATAAAATTTGTAAAACTAGAATTCTGTTATGAGAGAAAAGAAGGATCATGCGTTCATTTGTCATTTATTAGTTACGTGAAAGCATCTGGATTATTTCACATTAAAAGAATTTCAACTTGTCACACAAATATCTTATGGGATAAGATAATTTCAACGTAAGGTTAACTTACCGTGGAGAAAATTAATGCTCCTTCTTGATTTTTCTTCCTAGCTGTAGGAGCTGCCACTATGAAGGTTTTTGTTCGATAAAAGAAAAGAGTTTCACAAGTTTGTTTACTAATATACATATTTAGAATCATAGGCATATTCTTTGGACTTGATAGCCCTAGGTGATTTCAGGTAGGAAAGAAAAAAGTTTTGGCCACTTGGATTAGAACCTTCCAAAGGCATAAATATTTAGATAGACTGCAAGGAGGTTCTGACAAGATAAAGTATAAAACATCCAAATAGCTTGGAAGGAGAGTTAAGTGTTTTATATTTAGGGAGCAAACTCCCAACTGAAGCAATAAAAACAGTCTATCTCTTTCAAGTGATATATTTAAGTGCATTCCTTTACTGAATACAGAGTGGAATTTTGCCATATTAAATTGTTTCAAAATTAGACTTGCCTAGCTAACAGAAACAAATCAGGTATCTAAACAGGATATCCTTTACGCCAGGTCATGAATATTTTGAAAAACATTAAAATACAGATCATTTTTGTTTGTCATAATTTGGGAAGAGTTACACTACCTTGAATTGTGATGTGTCTTGATACACATTACTTCTTTAACAATACAATACATCAGGAATCTGTATGATATTTTGTTCTGTCTAGAACATGAGGCCAGGAGTTTATCATTGATTCTTATCAACTAAAAGCATGGGGTTTTGAGAACTGAAATGTAACAATTTATAAAGCTGTAGCATTCATTTGGCTGGTGGCATTTAAATAGATGTTGTTGGCTTTTGATACAAAGTGGAATGGCCTGGGGCATATTTTTACAGTCCATAAACTAACACCTATGCAAGATTCATAATAAATTCAAAGGAGGAAAGCAAAGTTAGTTTGTGAGACATTTTAATAGATCACATGGTATAAATATTACATATCTGTGGTTTTCAATTTTTTGTATCTGATAAAAATGTAGTTTGTAGGGACTTATCACCAACTTGCAAATTAGGCAGTAAAGTGCATAGTCATATAACTACTCTAGATCTGACATTCTTTTAGAGCTTCACTGAAGGGACATTAGTGCAATTGGAAAAGACAAAGATGCAGCAAATGGTAAGAGTTTTACTGCACATTACCATTATGAATGTAGATGAAATAAGGGGTGAAAGTGTTAAGTTCTGAATTATTATTGGCATGATTTTTTTTCTGGTTAGCTTGATGTATAGATTATATGTGAAAGGCTCAGACACAAGGAAATTTTGTTGACAGACTGTATTTGTATGTGTGTATATTTCACGGATAAAATATTATGTGCTTTTCCCCTTCTTACGGGGCATTCCCAAAGTCACCATAAAGTAAGACAAATGAAAAATTTATTCTTGCCCTTCTGTAAAGCACAAATGCGGATTCCTTTTTGAGTACATAGTCATATAAACTAGGTACCAGAGACACAAAAAGTCATAAAATGATAATCAGTCCTCAAAGCTAGGGGTGTGATTTAATTCTCCTGTATATGATTTTCTCCAGAAACCAATCAGCATATTTTCTAATGCTTCAAGGGCCTACTGTTTGTACAACTCAGCACTATGGAGAGTTATTTATTTATATCTTGGAAATAATTTGGAAAAAAATTTAAAATGTGAAGTTAGCTGGAGCACCTAGGTGGCTCAATGGGTCAAGCGTCGGACTTACACTCAGGTCAGGATCTCACAGTTCTGGAGTTCGAGGCCTTCCTGTCTCAGAGCCTGGAGTCTGCTTGGGATTCTGTGTCTCTGTCTCTCTCTGCCCCTCCTCCAATGATGCTCTGTCTCCTTGTCAAAAATAAATCAACATTAAAAAAATTATTATTTTTTTTTCAACGTTTTATTTTATTTTTGGGACAGAGAGAGACAGAGCATGAACGGGGGAGGGGCAGAGAGAGAGGGAGACACAGAATCGGAAACAGGCTCCAGGCTCTGAGCCATCAGCCCAGAGCCTGACGCAGGGCTCGAACTCATGGACCGCGAGATCGTGACCTGGCTGATGTCGGACGCTTAACCGACTGCGCCACCCAGGCGCCCCTAAAAAAATTATTTTAAAAAATGTGAAGTTACCTTAGTAAATAAACATTCATTAAGCATCTATCACAAACTTGGTTTTATGGGGAATACTCCAAAGCAAAACAAAAGTATATGTAAGTTATAAACTACTGTCATACGAAGCTGCACAAGTTGTGGGCAAGGGTGAGGGAAATGCAATCCCAGAGTTAGTGCCCCAAACGGATTGTTTCAAAAGAATATTTCAGTAATAATGAGACCAAAACTTTGACTGAATTTCAGCAGTAATATTGTAAAAGGTAAATTATACACGTGAAATCTCAGAGATTCCAGTGACAATGTGTGGTACATAGTTAGGAAACTTCCCCTAGCTCCCCGATATTGTTACATGAGAAAAAAAGTCTTAATGAACCATGATCATATAAGTCCTTTAATTTTTGTCACATGCAAGTCTAAAAATATTAATGTCTTTGTAATTATCTTCCCAGAACTAAGCATAGTTGTAAGCACATAAGTAGCATAGGGAGATTGAAATTGTAGACATTGAGTAATTTTTTCCCCCTGAAAACAGAATTTGGTGGTTGTTAGTAATCTGAATTAAATAACATACAGTTTATGGGGTGCATGGGTGACTCAGTTGAGTGTCTGACCTCGGCTCAGGTCAGGATCTCATGGTTTTTGAGTTTGAGACCTGTTTGGCACTTTGTGCTGACAGCTCAGAGCCTGGATCCTGCCTCAAATTCTGTGTCTCCCTTTCTCTCTTCCATTCCCCTGCTCACTCGCTCGCGTGCTCTCTCTCTCTCTCTCAAAAGTAAATATTAAAAAAAAATTTAAAAATTATATACAGTTTATAAGCAGTTTGACATATAGGTTGAGTTTTTATTTATGATGTCATCCACTAGATTACAGACATTTATACTGAATGTACTACAGCAGTGAATTTTAAAAGATGATAGATAGTAGATAGATAGATAGATAGATAGGTAGGTAGGTAGGTAGGTAGATAAAATAGTAGCCTAGCTAGCTGAGGAGATATGCTGTGTCAGTGAATGGCAATAGAGAGAGCATCATATGATTAGGGTAGAATATCAGTTGTGCAGGAAAGAAAAAAAAAAAAAAAAAAAAAAAAAGAACAAGCCCAGAAAGGCAGCTAAGTTATATTGAGTTGAATAAGTTTTAATTTATAATAACAACAACAATGTAGAACTGATATGATAGTGCTAATACTAAATCTACATTAAAACCTAAGAAACAGAAGAAAAACAGTTCAGGAAAGTTGGTTGAGTTCTAGCTTTGCTCTTCTTAGAATTCAAGGCAAAGATGTAGACCTGATAGTTAGGAGTCTTATTATTTACTCAAATGATGCACAATAGTGTGTTAGAAAAGATAGTTTCTTTTGCCCAATACTGGTCATTTTGAGATAAGATCATGTGTGCATGTGCATACACGTTCAAATATACACACATACAAATCTAAGATATTTAGCATGTATGCACAGATTCATGAAAATTTCATAATGATCTTTACTGACAATTATTGAGCAGCAAGATTAAGTGGTCTTGATAGTTTCTCATAATTTATTTTTATAACTAGCTAAATAATTAGGCAAGCATAAGACATTATAACAACTTACAATTAGCAAAAACATTTTACAGAGGCGTACAAATTGGTATATTTCAGACTATAGTGTTAAATCATCTATATGGTTTGATTTTTTTAAAAGCATGATAACTTCTAAAAAGTGAACGTTGATTGTTTTCCTAGATTTTAAGCTATAAGCAAATATGGGAAGCAGCATTTTGGTTATGAAATAAAAGAAGTAACATCTGGCATTCATTGAGGGTGTTTGAAAAGAATGGATGGTCCTAGATGATAAATAGCTTTAGAGGAATGACATTTATTTTGTTTGTGGCTTGTAGTGGCTGCTTCCTTTCTCCACAAACATTTCTTTTGATAGGATGTTGGTCAACTGTTATTAAATTATATTATTCTTTGTGTTCTGTCCCTGACTTTCAAGGAAATTCATCTTAACTCCATTATATCTACTTAACTTCTTAACGATACACCAAACTCCTCTCTAGAAAATAGGTATTATTTTTTAACACAGAAGAAAATCTGTTTTTTCATTAAGCTAGCAAGATGAAAAAAAAAAGGTTTAGGAAGGGAAGATATTATAAAGCTCTTTTTTTCTCCTACTTACTTGCGAGAAACAACCTGAAAATTTACATACAGGGGACTGTGCAATCTAAGACTTGATATTATATCTAATAATAAATCTATGTGGGGGGATTGATTTTGAATAATGCTTTGAAGCTCAGGATACAAAGGATTTTGCTGCAATTGCTGCTTTTTTCGGTAACAATTTAAAAAAGCAGTATTTCAGTTGACTTTAATCATTTGTATCAATACTCCTCCATTTTTGTCATGTATATGTAGTATTATATATTTTGTATTATTATTTAGTATGATATCTTAATAGCATCTTATTTACTGTACTATAAAGTAGCATAGCATTTTTTCCTCATAATTTCATGATGAGACTTTGTAGATAAAATAATTGACATTCTCATGAATTAAGTACATCTCCTATATTCATATAAATGAATAAGAGCAATATATATTTATAGTATTTACCATCATGGATTTAATTTGAAATGTGGAAACTCTGTGCTGTTTCCAGTGGTAAACTATGTCAACTAATTTGTCTCCACAAAAACTGCATTATAGTAAATTTTATTTCTACTGAAATGATCTATGAGTTCAATAAATCCTGAAAAAGGAAACTGGATGAGACAGCTAAAGACTCTGTGATAGATCAGAGAAACTCAGGTCCTAATTTTCTGAGGTCAAACTTTGTGATTAGTTTGTGTGTGTGTGTGTGTGTGTGTGTGTGTGTGTGTGTGTGTGTACGTTTAAGTGCTACCTCAGGATTAACTGAGTACACCTACCTGTTCATCTTCAATTAGAAAACTTCAACCTCTGATACATTGGCTGGACTAATAGAATATTATTCAAAGAAAGAGTACTGTTTCTAATAATGTTTAGAAATTGGGGTTGGTAGAGCATGTGACTTTTGATCTAGGAGTTGGGAGTTCAAGCCCAACATTTGTCCTATATTTTAGAAAACTCCAAAGAAGAAAAAAACAGTCTCAAGAAGTTAGTCCTATTCAATCCATTAATTATGTTTAAAAATCACTACTGAATATTTTCATTTCATTCTTTAGGAATTCATTCTACTCTTTTTGTATTTTGATTAATAAAATTATTGTTCCATATTTTTGTAATGACTTTCTATGTAATATGTTACAAATAAGTTACTGTAGAATACATAAATAGTGCCATTACTGATTTCTACCAATTAAATTTTCTTTAAAGGAAACAAATGTCTTTTTTTAAATAGAAGTATTGGTGACATACAGTATTAAATTGTTTTTAGGTGTATAACAGTGATTCATCATCTCTATACATTATGCCGTTCTCACCACAGTGTACCTATCATCTATTATAATGCCGTTGACTACATTCCCTATGCTGTACCTTTTATCTCCATGACTTTTTCATTCCATAACTGGAAGGCTGTATTTTCCCATCTCCTTCATCCATTTTGCCCATCCCCCAACTCCTTCGCCTCTGGAGACCACCATTCTGTTCCCTGTATTTATGGGTCTGATTCTGCTTTTTTGTTTGTTTGTTCATTTGCTTTGTTTTCCTTTAGATGCCAGATATAAGTAAAATCATATAGTATTGGTCTTTCTCTTATTTTTTTTCACTTAACACAATACCTTCTAGGTACATCTGTGTTGCTGTACATGGCAAGATTTTATTCTCTTTTATGGTTGAATAATGTCCCATTGTATATACATATACCACATCTTCTTTATCCATTCTTTTATGGATGGACATATATGTTGTTTCCATATCTTGACTATTGTAAATAATGATGCAATAAACATAAGACTGCATATACCTTTTCAAATTAGTGTTTCCATTTTCTTTGCATAAATACCCAGTAGTGGTATATTGGTTCACATGGTATTTCTATTTTTAATTTTTGAAGAAACTTCACACTGTTTTCCACTATAGTTGCACCAATTTACCTTTCCACCAGTAGTTCACAGTGGTCTCCTTGTCTCCCCATCCTCACCACCACTTGTCATTTCTTATCTTTTTGATTTCAGCCATTGTAACAGGTGTGAGGTGGTATCTCATTGTGGTTTTGATTTGCATTTCCCTGAGGATGAGTGAAGTTGAGCATCTTTTCATGTATCTGTTGGCCATTTGTATGTCTTTTTTGTTTTTTTTTTCCTTTAATGTTTCTTTATTTTTGAGAGAGACAGACACAGCATGAGTGAGGGACGGGCAGTGTGAGAGGGAGACACAGAATCTGAAACAGGCTCCAGGCTATGAGCTGTCAGCACAGAGCCCAATGGAGGGCTCGAACCCAGGAACCATGAGTTAATGACCTGAGCCGAAGTCAGACACTTAACCGTCTGAGCCACTCAGGCCCCCCTGTATGTCTTCATTGGAAAAACATCTATTCGGGCCCTTTGCCCATTTTTAATCAGATTATTTGAGTTTTTTGGCACTGAGTTGTTGAAGTTCTTTGTTTTAGATATTAACCCCTTACTAGATATATCATTTGCAAATATCTTCTCCCATTCCCTATTTTTGTACTAACTACGTATGGAATATTTTACATATAAGTTACGAATAGAATACATAGGTAATGTCATCACCAGATTCTACCAGTTATATTTCTTTAAAGAGACCAAATGACAAACAATTTTCATTCAGTTCAGAGACTTTCAGAAATGACTCTGTAGTTTTGGACTGTAAGGGTAACTGTCTAGAAATAATGGAACTCAGAATTAGCTATAAATTGTTGTGCATTTACTTGTCACTTAAAGCCTGTGTACACACGTATATATAAAGAATATTTATTTAGTATCTAATAAACTTACTAATATTTATTTATTATCTACCATAAATCAGGAGCTGTCCTAGGCATTTGAAGCATAACATAATATAAGACAGAAACTTTGTTGGGATCTTTCAATAAATACTTATTCCAGAGCCCGTGATAAATAGGTTTCATTACCTATGCCAAAATTAATCAGTTGGTAGTATTTGCCTCTAGTGCTGTGTAGAGAGAGATTCTGAGACTGCCCCCGAGCTCAATAGGATGCTATTGTAATCCTTTATTTATGACTGTTTGAGTGTTGGGAGGTCTTAGTGGTATATTATATATATCCATATAGAGAGAGATATGTGTCCATATATCTGTATATACATATGTGTATATATATATATGGATATATATATACACATATGTATATATATGGCTATTTATCTATATATACATATCTCTATCTCTATCTCTATCTCTATCTCTATCTCTATCTCTATCTCTATGCTGTACCTGCTATCCCTGTTCTATTTTCTTATTTAGAGTCAGCATTTCATTGGAGAAATAGATGTACTCTAAAGGTAGCATAGTTATATAATGAACAATATGGACCGATGAATATATGATAAATTCTTATATTACGGTGTTCAATCTTTCATCCTTTATAAACTCATATTTATTTTTAGATCTCATGAATCACCATTTTCCCCTTTGCTTCACAAAGAGCTTAGGGGCATTAATGTTCTTGAGACTCTCAGGTCTGTCTCAATGATAGCTTTATTTTGGGCACAGTGCCATATTGATGATAGAAGTTGAAGCAAAAAATATTAGAGAGTGCTTACATTTCAAACTCAGAGGTTGTTTAAGATGAAAATACGAAAACTAAATGAGTAAACATTAAAATTCATTTTGACAATGATTGGTTAATGCCTGCATCGTGCCATCCATCTTTATATCTCCCCATAGGTAGCAATTAGCATAATAAATATGTTAATGTTTTTTACCAATCTAAACAGTGCTGGGCACTTAGTAAAGGTACACTAAATGCCTGTTAATGATTTGATAAGTGTGTGATCTGTGTGTTCCAAAAAATTTTTGTCAGCATTGTGCTATGAATGTTTTATAAAAAAGGAGAAGCCTAGTCCTTCTCAGTCCACATCCTAGGTAGTGTTAGCATACCAAACATCTGGGCATATTAACATTACCAAAAACAGAGAACAACACGCATATTATAAATATGTGATAGGCTGTGTGAGGCTGACCTTAAAGAGGGTAGATCAGAGTAGGGTGACTCATGGTAGCTAGAGATGAATATTCTCAAGATCAGTCTTAAGTTAATCTTTGTCAGAATTTCTATGATGAGAGAAAATGAAAAAATATTTTTATCAAAGACAGTAAGGGAAGTATTCTGCACAGAAGTCCAAGATATTTTCTAAAGAATTAACTCATTAATTCACATATTTATTCATTTCATCTCACTCATTTACCCAGTGTGGAAAAAGAAGTTGCTTGTACACCTACGATGCAGGCTAGGAAGCTCCAAGTAGGTTAATCAGGGGAGGAAAGAGAGCATTTGATTTACGGTATCTGTAGGATACTTAGATGAAGATCCCTAGTTAATAGTTGACTCTGTAGGTTTGGATGTCAGGTGAGAATAATGGGCTGAGGTAAGTTGAAGATGCATTTTCAACTGATTAACAGTGGAATGCAAAGATATGAGTGAGATCCCTCAAGGAAAGATGTGTAGGGCCAAGACTCCCAAGATACAACTTTGCACCAAGGTGTTAAAGAAAGAAAGAAAGGTTGATAAAGGAAATTAGAAAGTAGACAGGTAGAAGAATAATCAAGAGAGAGTGTAACTAACAAAGTAAAGTGTTGGATTACAAAACATTAATATCGTCTCCTAAATCATAAACTAGATCTTCTGGTATAGCATGAACATGAGTGGGTAATCATTTGTTTGTTTATTAGTATGTCATGATCCTTTGATACTGACTAGACAGGAGTAAATTACTGTAAATGCAAAGCAGAATTAATTTAAATAAATGAATATACATTGTGTATAAGATTGTTTCAAAAGACGAATTAGGCAAAGAACAGGGAAATACCATGAGTAATAAATGCTGTGATATATTCTTTATTTATGAGCTACTTTTACATAACTCAAGGAGGAATAAACTTTCAGAAAAGCTTTTATTTAGATAAGGTAGATCATACTTGTTTTTAGAAGTTAAGTGCTTAATGTTTGAAATGAATTCATTTACTTAAGAATGGGCATTGTGGCGCCTGGGTGGCTCTGTCAGGTAATTGTCCTGACTTCAGTTCAGGTCATGATCTTGCAGTTCTTTGAGTTCGGCTGCGTGGGGGCTCAGTGCTGACAGCTCATAGCCTGGAGCCGGCCTCGGCTTCTGTGACTACCACACTCTCTGCCTCTCCCCCACTCACTCTCTCTCTCTCTCTCTCTCTCTCTCTCTCTGTCTCTCTCTCAAAAATAAATAAGCATTAATTTTTTTCTTAAAAAATGGGAATTAGTAATAATACTGTGATACAGCATTCAGCTTAAACATTTTCCTAAAAATGGAAAGAATATTCCCACTTTAGAGGAATGTATGCTCATTTACAAAGTTGTAATAAAATGCATTACTTAAAAAAACTTTTAAACTTTAAAATGTACGGGAAAATATGGATCCATTTAAACCTTAAGTGTTTAATCCTGTCAAAACATGATAGAATCTCATAGTCTCCATGAGAGGCACCAATGTGAAGTAAAATATCAACAGTAAATTTTTAATCGAGTTTCATTTTCCGAGAATTTACATAGGTTGTTTTGAGCTTTTCATTACTCATTTTGATGAGGAACATGACTTTTTTTCCTTTTTTTTTTTTTTTTTTTTTTTTTTGTATATAATATTCGCTTTGGCAAGATGCCATTGCTCATCTCTGTGGGCTTGGTTATTTTAGTGATTGCCATCTCAATGTAGAATTTATAACCTTTAGTTATGAAGAATTCTGACAATGTTTAGCTTATAATATCTAGACAGACTGTCCTTGGAGTTTGACATAAGTGTTCTATCTTTACCTCTAAGACAATGAAGAGTTCTTTTTTGTTAGGTCTTCATGGGGTGTTTTATGTCTTCATCTTCCCTGAGAAATTTAAAATTTGCATTTCTGTAAGGAAGCAAGGAACAAGCAATTTACAAACATGGATTGAGTGTTTAAATATACAACAGTAAATGTGCTAGATTCTTAGGCCTTTGATTTCACAGGCTAGATTCTTAGGCCCATTGAGGTAGGTACTGTTGTCTCTCATTATATTTAAGGGAGAAAATTCAGCCTTTTCCACTTCTACAGAGGGCGACTGGAAAGTAAAAAGAAAAAAAAAATCAGAGAGGCTGGAGGGAAGAAAAATTGTTCAACAAAGCAAAATGGTGAGGCGAGTTAAAGGAAAGTAGGTAGGAAGGTATGAGGTTTGGGAGCAGAGCCAGAGCTATTGTGCGGAGGAAGTCTCTGAAGTCAGAATCTGTACAAGAGAAGAGAGGCCACCATGTGGGGCAGCTACTGAAGGGAGCAGGTATCGAGTGGAATTTTAAGGGGAAGTTTTGCTTTGGAACATGAGTGTAATATCTCTTTCTCCTGTATTTTACCACAAAACCTTCCATATAATCCACATTATGTTCAATGAAAGATGGAGGTTTCCACTGGGGGTTCTTGGTCTGATCAGAGCCAGGACAAGGTCCAGTTAGGTGGGGATTAGATGATGACAGCGACACACAGATACAGAGATGTTAATTTGAATTAAAAGTCAAATCCAATCTGTCTCCAAATCTCTTCTGTTACTCCCTCACTTCTACAATTTGAAATCAGCTCTAAATCCGAGGGAAATACTAAATACTCCAAGAACACTGCTGTAGCTTTTACTGACACTACCTTAGGTAGTATTCCCTTTACAGTATCTAACTAGACAGCCGATTTGATTGTTTCAGCAGATACCTGTAAGGATTAGATGTCAGTCAAGGAATCGGTGCTAGTTGTTCTTACATATATATCCTGAGGATCTGTACTTCCTCCGCTCTGCTGGTAATACTTATAAAGGCAGTTCTCAAAGGAGAAAACAGAAATCTAAGTCAGTTTCATATTCTGTTAAGCGTATAGGAGAAAGTATGATTCATTTGAGATATTTATAGGGGTTAATTACATTTGCTTTTAATAATTCATAAATATTTAGAGCTTTATTATTGTTTTCCACAAATACTGTTAAACAAATGAGTTTGAAAATTTAGTGCTCCAATTTGAGAAAACACAGTCAGTTTTTAAATTTAAAGAGTAATTTAACAAGTTCCATTTCAGTAAAAGGAAATAAAACACTTCAAGAATTTATTGTTATAAAAATATGTAAACAAACAAATGTTGGCCTTAATATATTTTATGTGCTGCATTAAGAAGTTACTTCTGGGGCACCCGGGTGGCTCAGTCGGTTAAGCCTCTGACTTCACCTCGGGTCATGATCTCACAGTCTGTGAGTTCGAGCCGCACATTGGCTCTGTGCTGACAGCTCAGAGCCTGGAGCCTGCATCGGATTCTGTGTCTCCCTCTCTATCTGCCCCTCCCCTGTTCACGCTCTGTCTCTCTCTGTCTCAAAAATAAATAAACATTAAAAAAATAAAAATAATTTTAAAAAGAAGTTACTTCTTTGGGGCTCCTGGGTGGCTTGGTCCATTGAACGTCCAAGTCTTGAATTCACCTCAGGTCATAATCTCACGGTTTGTGGATTGAACCCTGCATCAAGCTCCCCACTCACAGCCTGGAGACTGCATGGGATTCTCACTCCTTTCTCTCTGCCCCTCCTTCCGCTCATGTTCTCTCTCTCAAAAATATAAGTAAATATTATAAAAAGGAAATTAGTTCTTTAAACCCCTTGAAACACAAAATGTATGACATTTCACAAAAACAGTTTAATTAGAAATGGGTTATTTTCCGTAACACTACTTAATATATGTAGATGTATTAAGAAACAGGACTACTATCTTCAAATAATTAGATGACCTATGAAATAGTCACCAGCATCATAAAAATTTAATCCACCCAAGCTTATGCATAATAATATCTAAAAAGTGCCAGTTTCCATTGCAATGCTCCATAGGAGGGTTTCTCATCCTTGGCACTATTAATCTTTTGCGCCAGATAATTCTTTGGGGCTTGTCTTGGTCATTGCTGGATATGTAGCAGCATCCCTGACCTGTACCCACTAGATGTCAGCAGTGTCTCCCACACCCACCCCACGGTTGTGATCATCAGAACTCTGTCCCAGCATTGCCAAACGACTCCTACAGGGCATATAATAATCTCAGGTTGAGAACCACTGCTCTATAGAAATTATCATTTACCTCCATTTTTTGAGGCTTAATATCTAGTTGTGTTATTCATAATTAATACAACTAATTAAAACATTTTATTTAGGTTTCCTTTCTAGAAGCTTTGTATAATTGTGTAGCTCAAAAACTTAGTACTAGTACTTGATGCTCTCCATCTCTGTCAATCAAAAAGATTATTTACTACGAATGAATGAATAAAAGTTGTTTTATTTTAAGAAACTCTTCAGAAGATTTAAAATAATGAGAAGTTGAGACATATAATTCGGCTGAAAACACACATTTTTGGAACTAAATACCATCCCTTTGGCCAACTCCGTACGGAGACTACACTTGAAAAAGTAATGAAAATAGACAAAATTCATCCTTGAGGTTAATTAAAATCTGGGTATGTTCAGTACAGAGTTCTGCATGGTCTTTGCTGGCTGTATTTGTAGAACACCCTGCCTGTGAATGGATTTATTTTGTCAATGACTGTCAAATTCAGTGACAGCTATTCTCATTTTACTTTTTAGAATGGAGTTATTATATCCAAGGAAAAGCCCAATAAATTAAAATATAACTGAAAAATTAGGTGCCATCTGTATTCTCAACTTTGTTGAAACTATTTCAAAAATATAAACCAGATTAGTTTTTCTTGGCTTTCTTGTATGAGCTAGTTTCTGTGTGGGAATTAAGATCTTGATAACAGAGTACCAAAAGATAAATCCTGAATATTGATCCAAATAAAACATTTTTTTTAAGTCTATTTTTCTCTAAGTCTGGACTTTTCAGTCCAGGAAGTAACCTTTCTCCATCATCACATCTCAACTCCTTCTGTCTTTATCTCTATATTTGTATTCATTTCTGTGCTTTTGCTTAAACAATTTATGTCACCAAGAAAACCTTACTTTTCTACCCTAACTTGGGAAAATTTTTATCTTTTAATTTCACTTATTTCTGAGAGAAAGCATAAAAAAATGAAAAATAAATTTAGTGATTTTTGTAACGTGTATAATACATTTAATGCAGTTGACCTAAAGTGATTAAAATATATAAAAAAACTTATAAAGGCAAATGAGGAGTAACAACTGCATTATATGTTCATTAAAAAAAAGGAGAAAAGAGGGAAAAAAAAGAGGACCCTTTGTAAAGAGAAGTAATAAGACCTTTTAGTCTTTTCCAACCGATTCTTACACTTTTAAAAATATAGGGGTGCCTAGGAGGCTCAGTCAGTTAAGCATCTGATTCTTGATCTTAGCTCAGGTGTTGATCTCAGGGTCTTGAGTTCAAGCCCCACATTGGGCTCTACACTGGGCATGGAACCTACTTTTAAAAAGTTAAAATTAAATAAAATATTGGGGCACCTGTGTGGCTCAGTTTCGCTAAGCATCTCATTCTTGGTTTCAGCTCCGGTCATGATCTTGTGTGCTTTGGGATTCAGCCCTGCATTGGGCTCTGTGCTGGTGCCTGCTTGGGATTCTCTCTCTCTCCCTGTCTCTCTGCCCCTCCCCTACTTGTGCTCTCCCTCTCTCTCAAAAATAAATAAATACACATTAAAGATATATGTAAACATAAACTATTTAATCTGTGTAAGAGAAGTGACAGAACATCATAGTTACAATTCACTCAGAGCGGAATTTCCTCCTTTGGACTTCGTCAGTTTGAATTCTGTCTCCATCGCTTGCAAACTGTGATTTGAGGCAAATAACTTAAAACTCTGTATCTCAGTTTTCTTATTTGTAATATGCAAATAATAGTATTACCTCACTCAGAAAGTTCTTATAACCACTAAATAAATATAAAAAGTTAAAAATGTACCTAGACGATAGAGAGTACTTAGTAATTGTTAGCTATTTTCCTGTTTTTGTATTTATTAATAAAAATTTGTTTTTGCTGTTTAAACCATATCACACATTTCTTAAATATGCATTACGCTGTAAGTCAAACATGTTAACACATATCTTTATATTATAAAATCTACTTAGGGGTGCCTGGGTGGCGCAGTCGGTTAAGCGTCCGACTTCAACCAGGTCACGATCTCGCAGTCCGTGAGTTCGAGCCCCGCATCAGGCTCTGGGCTGATGGCTCGGAGCCTGGAGCCTGTTTCCGATTCTGTGTCTCCCTCTCTCTCTGCCCCTCCCCCGTTCATGCTCTGTCTCTCTCTGTCCCAAAAATAAATAAACGTTGAAAAAAAAAATTAAAAAAAAATGTAAAAAAAAAATCTACTTAATATACACATTTCCTTTTTGAATGTATAACTGAGCAGAAATAACTTTGTACATTTTATTAGATGCCTCAGTGTCTGAAAAATATAAAAAATACAAATAGTGGAAAACCCAATCAGTTTATACAATTCATATACTCAGTTTGCTACTCGAATTTCAGAGGTCTAAATTTATTATACACATATGCCAACTACTTGGAAATAAAATGACTTTGTGTGAAATCATCCTGAATTTGAATTCTGAAGCTTACATTTCCCCTACAATGATGTCTTGTATCACTGCTATTAATCATTTTCTTGCTGGATATAGGTAAATATAGGGGTACAATGTGTCATTCACTGTTTATGAAGGAAATACATTTTAAATTCCCAGAAAAATCTATGATCTCAATATTTGGAATCATATAACCTTTAAAGATTGTCATGAAATTCATGAATTTTCTTTCCCAAGTGTGAATGCATATTCATGCAGTTTTGCATGTCATAAGAGGGTGCTGAAAGAGCTCTTGAGACTGTACATAAACAATTTAATATCCTGAGGGTGGAGGGGGGAGCTCAAGGAAGGAGATTGTTTTATAAAATCCTGTAAATGTAAATCACATATAGCTGTACCAGTTAAAACCATAAAACTGATAAGTAACTAACTGTGAAAGCATCTAATTAAAATTTTCTATACATTAATATTCTGTCACTGAAATATTTCTCTCTCAGAATTTACATACCATCCAGTTTTACAGTGTGGTAGGAAGAGAATGGAATATCTGTCTGTGGAAAATGACACCAAAATGCCAGTTTAAAATGATTTCCTTTTTCTTCCCAACTTATCTCAGTTTTTATCTGCCTTTCAGAAAATAATTTACTGAGAACCGATTTATTAGGCATCATGTACACATATAAAAGCAATAAACAGTGAGGGACAAATACAGATATATATGATTGTCATCAGATTTCAAATTTTGTCCAAGGAGCACTTTTGTTATGAGAGGCAATGAATTATCAAGAATGAATGACGTTTGTCTTTTGAAAGAAAAGGCTTCTTTATAGATTTGAAATATAAAATATTTTTAAGTAAGTGCTATCCGTCATAAAAATTCACAATGTTTAAAGCAACAGAAATGATAGATTATATTTTAAGTATATATTATCCTGTCCTTTTTAGTCAGAGAAGTTATTTAACAAAGGAAATGCCTGGCACATTATTGTTAAAACATATCACTTTAGGTACAAAAATATAGAACTGCTTTTTCCATTATTTCTATAGCTAGTGAAATTGTTGCTTGTTGTCATTTTGTTTGTGACAGAGAAAATAAGTAAGTAGATATTATAAACTTATTTCTTACTTCTTGGTACAGTTTTCTGATTACATGGTTGTGTATTGAAATCACCAAAGTTTTTGCTACTAGGCCTTTGTTACGACTTTGGCTGTATTGTAAGTCACATTATAATGTGGTTGGGAATCCTGGGATATAATACAACTGTCTTAAGAGGTGCATTTATTCATTCCCATTGTTTACATTTAGTCAGGAAATGAGGGGAAAGGAGAAAGGAGAAAGGAAAATATTTATTAAACAACATGAAGATTCCATAATTAAATGTCCAAAGGAAATGTTGCATCAAGAAAATATGGCAGTACTTTTTAGTTGTTTGTTAGGAAGAGAATGGATTAGGAAATTTGTGAACTTGTAAAACAATAATGAAAAAATACCCTGAAAAAGTCTTTTCCTACCAATCTTCTCTACTAGTTAACTTCTTCTCTACTCTTGCATATTTTGAAGATTCAAATAGTCCCATGTACTTCAGCTCTCTTGGCTCACCTTTGAAGCCAAGCTTTCCTGTCTCCTTTTTGGCTTATTTAAATATTCTGTTCCTGATTCTGGAAAAAATTAATATTGAATGAAATAATGAAAAATTAATATTGAATGAAATAATGAAATAATGAAAATATATTTTCATGTATGACAGAGGAATCACAGTTCATCACCAAGAGTAATAAGGAGACTCGACTCGACTCGACTGTGTCTCCCTTAACCTTCTTCTTTCCTTGATATCCAGATCTCTTGTCCAAGTACAACCCTGTTTATGCAGACTCTAGTTTCTGTTCTTGACATCCACCCACAACCTGTACTCTCTGCCTGGATCACATCATGATTGCTGATGACAGTGTTTCTGCTGCCTGGAATGCCCTCTCCCAGTGAACATATAATTCAAAGTCTAACTTGGGTTGTACACCTCCTCTTTGTAGCTTTCCCTAATCTTCCCAGTCAGAATCATACTTCACCTCTGTGCCTCTGAAGCACTCTGTCATTCACCAAACTGCCTCATAGAAAGATGAATGTATTTAAGTCCATCTTTTCAAATAGACTGGGAGATCGTTGAGCTCTGTAACCATGAGCTAATAATGTTTATTTTCCCCAGAAATTATGACAGTGAAATGTACTTGTCACTTGATGACAGTTGGATTTGAATATCTATACCTTATCTACTCTGGCTACTTTATCGAGTGACTCCCTGATCTGTTTTGTCTCTATCTCTTGGTCAATTACTGAGATTCCCATTCCTATCTTTTGGCTACATGCTATTCCAGTGGTGGTTCTTTCTCTTTCTCCTTACTCCTTAATCTGTTGCCATCTGACACTATTAGAACTTTATATCCCTCATGGTGCTCTGCTGCCTAACGATAATACACATCTTGCAGGCCAAGTAATTATATTTCCTCCAAAGCTGCCACCTTGCTTAAATCTTATTTGTGTATCTCAGAGCAGGATTTTAATTTAATGTAGAGTTTATTGTCTTCTTTTTACATGCATCTTCCATTTCTTATATATACTCCTAAATCTATACATATTTTCTGTTTTTATTTTCTCAGAAGAAATACATTTGTACCCTAAAATGAAGATGAGAAGAGTATAATCATGCTGATTTTTAGTGTTATATTACTGCTGGTCATCAAAGTCCTTTTTATTGTAGTCATTTTTGAGCATAGAGATCTGCTGTGGGCAATCTGGCGATGGTAGTTAGACCCAAGAACAGAAACATACTGAAAAACTGGTTATTTCCAGTGAAACATGATCTCATTGATATGATTGAAAACAAAAGATAAACGCTAAAGCATGGCTTCTGGGTATGTTTTTGAAGTGTTGTAAGTCAATATTGGAGAACAGTTTTACTTTCATATACTCATTCATCTCCTCAGTCTTGAATAGTTGTTTGTATTACGTTGAAAATGCTGTTATAGGTGACTGAGTATGAATCTTACTAATAGTGGAGAACTAGTATCCATTGAGTATTGATTCTAATAGGTCAGGTCAAGTAAAAATTTATCCACATAGGAGAAGATTGATTCACTTTGGATGTTTATATTTTCTAGACTTTCTCTTTCTTGAGATACTTAGAATTGCAGGTAGTATTTAAAAGTGTGCAATAAATTATAAAAATTAGTATATTTAAACAAGGTAAAATTTAAAATTCTGACAGCAAAGATACCATCAATAACTGAAATATGTTTAAAACAATGAATGTATATATGAAAAACTTCTATATATGGAAGAGAAAAAGGAAAAAACAAAAAAAAAAACAACAGTAGAAGCATGGGAAAAGGATATCAATGGGCAGTGCACTGAAAAGGATACCTGAATGGCCAAGGTACATGTGAAAAGGTACACTGTGTCCTAAAATCTAAAATCACAAATTAAGACAAAAATAAGGTAGCATCTTATCACCATTGTATTTTTTCTATACCTCCTTAAATCACCACAGATGTTATAGTTTTAAACAACATTCCTTTATTATATCTTATTTGCTGTAGATAAAGAATGTGGGTGTGGTATAGCTGAATTCTCTCTCAGGGTCTCAAAGCTGAAATCAAGATGTCTGCAGAGCTGTCTTCCTGTTTGAAAGTTTGACTAGGGAAGGATGTACTTTTGAGCTCCCTCTGGTTGTTGGCAGAATTTATTTCCCTGAGGCTGTAGACTTCATGGAAGCTTGCTTCTTCATATCTGGGAAGGGGGAAGGGCAGAGTGGGAGAGGCTTTGTTGCTTAAAGTCTCTGAGATCTAGACCCACTTTATCTATTTCTTTTAATGATTTATTTATTTTTGAGAGAGAGAGAGAGAGAGAGAGAGCGAGCAGGGGAGGGGCAGAGAGAGAGGGAGACATGGAATCCTAAGCAGGCTCCAGGTTCTGAGCTGTAAGCACAGAGCCCAAAGCTCGAACTCAAGGGCTGGGAGACCATGACCTGCACTGAAGTGGGACGCTCAACCAACTGAGCCACCCAGGCGCCCGATCTAGACCCACTTAAAAAATAATAATAATTCCAGTATAGTTGACATGAAGTGTTATATTAGTTTCATGTGTACAATACAGGGATTTAACAATTCCATACATCACCCAGTGCTCATCAAGGCAAGTGCACTACGTAGTCACCTATTTCACCCATCCCCCACCCACAGACCCACTGTCAAAGGACTTGCTCATCTGACTAGATCAAGTCTACCAAGGTGATCCTCCTTTTGATTTACTTAAAGTCATCTAATTAGGTACTTTCATTATCTGCAAAATCTTTGTGCCTTTGCCATATAATGTAATCCAATCAAGGGAGTGACCATTGCCATATTCTACTATTTAAAAGCAAGTCGCGGGGCACCTGGGTGGCTCAGTCGGTTAAGGTGTCCGACTTCAGCTCAGGTCACAATCTCGCGGTCAGTGAGTTTGAGCCCCGCATCGGGCTCTGGGCTGATGGCTCAGAGCCTGGAGCCTGCTTCAGATTCTGTGTCTCCCTCTCTCTCTGCCCCTCCCCCGTTCATGCTCTGTCTCTCTCTGTCTCAAAAATAAATAAACGTTAAAAATAAAATAAAATAAAATAAAATAAAATAAAATAAAATAAAATAAAATAAAATAAAAGCAAGTCGCAAGTCTTACCCACATTCAGGGGGAAAGGATTACCTGACTGTGTGACTCATTGGAGTTTACCGTTAAGAGTGTGTCTTCCACGTTCATTTTGTGGGCAAAAGCTTAAGAAACTGACTAAAATAACTACATTGTAAAGAAGAATTTGGTAGCACAGAGCTAAGCATACTCTAAATTCCAACATTCTATGTATTGTTATATACCCCACAAACATATGCAAAAATGTCAATTGCATCATTATTTTTAATAATTAAAAATGACACACAAAACCCAAGACCCATGAATAAAAGACAAGATGAATAACTTTGATAGATTCGTACAATGAAAACTTATGCTCCACAGCACTGATAATGAATAGATCAGGGCCACATATGCTAATAGGTATACATCTGGAAAAAAAAAATGAGTGAAAAACAGAAGTTGCAGGAAAAAAAGATGGGCAGTATGATACCAATTAGGTAACATTTCAAACCATATAAAATAGTACTATGCAGAGTTCATAATATATATTTATATGCATATGACACTTGCAATAAAATAATAAAGGAAACAGAAATAGCACTGTTATCATCTAGACTCTAAAAGGTATGAGTGTGTATGTGTGAGTCAAAAAATATATGGTTATCAATAGGAAAAGGATCAATTGTAACTGTATACTTTTATATTTCCATTTCAATAAGAATATATCTTTTTCAAAAGATAGGTTGAGATCTCTATATTTATTCCACTGAGGCAGTATTCAAATTTTAATCTAGGATTTTTTCAACTCTTGGAAATAAGCCTCAGGAGGGTTAAAATGATGAGTTCATAAATTGAAAGCTGTTCACTTATGAGTTCTTATATAAAATGTATCTTGAGTGCTATTAGATTTTGTATTTGATGGAGGCATTATTTTTATCATTAAAATGGAGAGAAATATATGCTTCAGAGATTCAAGTGCACTACAGTTTGAGGAAAATGTTAATTACCAATACATATATTTTCTAAATTAGTATATTTGTTATTGGTTGGAGAGTCGGTGGGGTGTGAATGGAGGTCTTAGTTCTTGGATTCCTCACAAAAAAAAAAAATTAAGAGAGGATCCATGCTGGAATAAAGACAGCCAGAAAGAAAGTAGCAATCACAAAGTAGTTTATTAAGGTGAAAGTACACTCTCAAGATGGGAGAATGGGCAGGTTCTGGGAGGTGGACGCCATCCCGAGGGTTGTTTTGGGATTTGTTATTTCTTGTGTCTTTTTAGCCTGGGAGGAGCAGTGATGTTCAGTGGTGTGGTGTCTAATGGTGGCTGCTTCCAATCCTTTGGGGGAACCCCTCCCACAGTTTGGGACAGGGAGTTTTTGACCCTACATGGTGTATACCTGGAACAATCATGGCAGCCTTTATCAGGGGGCGGGTTATAACCCAGTGCAAACGCATTATAATGGGTCTAGGTGTTACCCCAGGGTAGAGGTGGAAGTGGAGAGTGCCCACTCAGCACCTGTGGCTCTCAGCCTTTTAGCCCCAAGATCTTGGAAGCCATAAGGTCAGGATGTTGTGCCCCCCAGGCTTCTAATGTGTAATCTGTTTATCCCTACCCTTGCCTCCAGTTTCTGTCTCTATCATCTCCCCATCAAGGATTTGAGACTCTACCTCAGGGTATTCCCTGAGGGTATTCCTCCAGGGCTCTTTCTAGCTTCTACCTAACATATTGACCCTTAATCCCATTACTATTACTATGAAACAACATATATATTATCTTTGCATACTGTACATTAAACTTTATGTTTTTTTATTATTTGTGCCTTATTAGGATAAAACATGTATTTTATTTATTTTATTGTTAACATTTATTTATTTTGAGAGAGGGAACACCTATGAGTGGGGAAGGAGGAGAGAGACACAGAGAGAGAGAGAGAGAGAGAGAGGGAGGGAATCCCAAGCAGGCTGACTGGGGGCTCAATCTCATGAACTGTGAGATCATGACCTGAGTCATGAGTCAGTTGCTTAACTGACTGAGCCACCCAGGCGCCCCAGGATAAAAAAAAAAAAAAAAAAAAAATGTATTTCAGGGTGCCTGATGGCTCATTCAGTTAGGCATCTGGTTCTTGGTTTCAGTTCAGATTATGATCTCATGGTTTCCTGTGTTCGAGCCCCACATCAGGCTCTTTGCTGGCCTGCTTGGGATTTTCTCTCTCTCCCTCTTTCTTTGCCCCTCCCCCACTCACACTGTTTTTGTCTCTCTTGAAAATAAACTTAAATACATTAAAAAAAAAATTTTTAGTGTTTATTTATTCTTGAGAGAGACAGAGACAGAGCATGAGCAGGAGAGAGGCAGAGAGGGAGGGAAACACAAAATCTGAAGCAGGGTCCAGGGTCTGAGCTGTCAGCACAGAGCCTGATGTGGGGCTTGAACTCACTAATCGCAAGATCATGACCTGAGCTGAAGTTGGATGCTTAACCAACTAAGCTACCCAGGTACCCCTTAAGTACAGTTTTTAATTGTTTTTTAGAGTACACATGAGCTGCTCTTCAAAAGAGTAGAAAGGGAGTTGTATAGTCATATCTAATCAACATCAAATAGGGTATTAATATTTAGAAACAAAAACAAGGACAACAAATTAAGTATGGAAAGAATCTGAGCTTTCCAAGAACATTGCATTCAAAAAAATCTTGTGGTAAATACCTGAGACTTTACTTAAAGAGCTTAATCATTTATGACCCAAGAGGGCAAAATGCTCAATCCATCTCTGACAAAATGTGTGCATATGTGTTTTGTGTGGGTGTTCATGTGAATGTATGCATGTGCGCTTGTGTGCGTATTTATCTGCGTTGGGTGTCAGCTATGTCTGTTGTCCATGGAAATATAGGTTTACATAATCAAACTTTCAATTCTTTATCCTTTTCCATTATGCCATAGATACTTTTTTGTAACAATTATCTCAAGATTAAAACTATACTTACATGGAAGGGATATATATCCTGTCTCTGAAAGAACCTTGAAGGAAGAATTTGTTAGTTCAAAGTATATCTCACAGGGTGATTGAGGCTCTCCCTGGATTCCCAAGTGCTGCTCAATTTAGGCCATTCTAACCATGAGAGGCTGAGACGTGCTATTTCTCTGCTGATCTCCCAACAGCTGCTGTTCTTACTCATCTTTTTTGATGTAGACCTGATTTAAAATATTACAACCTCGTTTCACACCTTGAATTCTTAAAAAAAAAAAAAAAAAAGGAATTTAATTTCAATTGTGTTTTTTTAGAAACCTACATTAAAACCTTTGTAATAATGTTTCATTTGTCAACATTTGTGTGCGTGTGTGTATGTGTGTGCGTGTGTGTGTGTGTCTGTGTCTCTGTTTAAGGATGTCCTGCAGGCGCTCTTGAATGCATTACACCCTATTATGCTTCTGCTCAGCAATTGTTCCAGTTGAGAATTTGATTCATTTTTTTAATTCTAATTTGGTTATAAAAAACTTTTAAATGTTGTTGCTGTTTTCTATAGGTCAAGTAACAAACACACTAGACTAATTTCATTAGTCAATTTGTTCTTTTGTAGTTCTATAAATAATCTTCTGCAGGAAAAGAATAAAAGCTTAACTTGTGAAAGAAGAAATTCTTTTTTCAGTTCAATATTTTCTCAAGCAGGGAAGGGCAACATTTTATACTTCAATGCTAGCAACAAATAAAGAAATCAAATGAGAAAATTACATTGTGTTTTTCTGTGGTGTTTTTGGTGAATCATGTGTACATGGAATGTTTAAGATAGTGGATTTCTCAGAGGGAAATAAAGCCTATATGACCAAAATATGTGTTTTTCTATTGCTGATATCTGTCTCTGTGTCAATAAATTGAATATAGCTCTCTGGTTTTACCGTGGATTTACTGCAAGCATTACTTGTTTCTCAGAGCAGACATCAAATTTCATTTGGTAAAAAGGTCCCCAGTGTGCTGCCATAATGATTTTCCTTAGGCAGTTGTGTACTCTAACTTGAAGTTGAATAACAGCATTAGAGTTGATTATTTTCTAGAGATAAAAGGTTTGAAAGGTTCCTTACCAGCATCATCAATTTCAAGGAAGTGCCTAAGACTGAATTTATTATTTTTTAATTAATAGAAAAAATTGTAAACACATGCATTCATAATACCGAGTCTGAATGTATCATATCAGTGGCCCTTTGGCAAAGAGTTGGGGAATTATTTTAGTGAATTTCTGCTTTCTTGAGTTGGGCATGAGAAACAGTAGTGATAAACTTATAAACTTTTAATAATTAGCATTCTAGAAAATATGTTTCTTTTGAAAAAGTCCCAGGTCGAATAGATTGAAAACACTCAATGGTATTTTTCTTTAATCAGTATTTCCATATTCGGGGTGGGAGGAAGGAGTTTTCTTTTATCCTTTCACATTTTCTCTTCTTTATTCGGGATTATATTTATGTTTGGAAAATCTTTGTAAAAGACACAAACAGGCCCTTTCCCCTGATAAAACAGAACAAAACAATGGCTCACAAAATGGATCTTTTCTCTTTCTGGCTTTGAGATCTTTGCCTATTCTAAAGTATTACTCTGTTAACCCCTTATTTTTTATTCCATGACTCTCATTCTCTCAACCATCCATCATTATAAAGTCCAAAGTTAGAAGGAAATCTATAATAAATATTTATACTCAACTCCCAAATACTTTATTCCTCAATTCAGAAGGAGATGGGAAATTCACAGCACTATGAGCCAGACAAGTAACGTAAGAAGGGTAAATTAAGAGTTACACACACACACACACACACACACACACACACACACACACACACACACAATTTATTCAGCACATAAAAATGCAATAATAACAGTAAAATAATTTTTTGGTACTTTTTATTTGGGTCAAATATAGTCCTAATATTTTTATTTTTACTTTTTAATAATAAAAACACAAAATAGTGCTGTAACTCAACCATTTTATTGGGTTCTTGTAGTCAGTGGGTCAGACTTTAGAATTTGCATAATGAGTTGGGTTGTCTCTGGCTCTATTTGGTAGCTCATCTGGGAAGACCTATAGCTTAGAGAATGGGGTTACTTGACAGCTTGGGCTGGAATCTGAAGGCATCTTCACACAGATATTTGGGGGTTTATGCTGGCTGTTGACTGACACTTAATCTGGGCTGTTGGCTGATGCACATATGCATGGTATGTCTTTGGTCTCTTCACATAGGCCAGTTTGACTTTCTTAGAATATGTTGATTAGCTTCCAAAAGCAAGTGTCCCAAGAAAGAAAGCAAGACTTAAGTGTGTGACAGTTTTATGATCTAGCCACAGAAGTCATGCTGCACCATTTCTGCTGAAATCTCTTGGTTAGAAGGTAATCACAAAGGCACTCAAAAGTATTAGGGGAGGAAACATAGATATCACTTGTTGACGGCGTTCAACAGGGTTCTACAATGGCATGTGGAATGAGTGATACTGTTGTGGCCATGGTTGGAAAGTAGATTCTTAGCATAGCACTTTACATTTAGTATTTCATATTGATAAAGGTTGTATCGCTGTACAGGATAGCCATTTCTACCTAACCCTCCCGTCTCCATTCTGAAGGGTATTCTCCTTAAAACCATGTATAAAAAGTGTAATTTTCTGGGGCGCCTGGGTGGCGCAGTCGGTTAAGCGTCCGACTTCAGCCAGGTCACGATCTCGCGGTCCGGGAGTTCAAGCCCCGCGTCAGGCTCTGGGCTGATGGCTCAGAGCCTGGAGCCTGTTTCCGATTCTGTGTCTCCCTCTCTCTCTGCCCCTCCCCCGTTCATGCTCTGTCTCTCTCTGTCCCAAAAATAAATAAACGTTGAAAAAAAAATTTTTTTTAAAAAGTGTAATTTTCTTAAAAAAAATGATAATCGAACTTTGAAATCATGACCTGAAAATACAGATAATGCAGTTTGATGTATTTCCCTGTTTTGCATCACCAAAGATTTCCCTTGAATTTTTTATTTTAGATTTTTTGTGGCAGTAGAGTCTAAAGATAACACAATCATGAATCTTACATTAAGCCCCCCACGTAGTCTTCTCAAAGGTTTGTAGACTTCCAGTTTATTTCCCCTATATACATACTGTATATATGTTCACATCCTATACTGTAAATATGCCTTAAATCCTTACTTGCAAAAACAAGGAAAGAATAATTTTTATTGAGAAGCTTTTATTTCTTTTGTATTATGCACATGTTATTTCATTAGCTGTTAATACCTCTGGGAAGTGGGTGGTATTATCCACTTTTCATGAGAAAGGATTTGAAATTCAGATGGGTTAAGTGATTCACTTTACATAGGGAAGAGAGCTCAGAATTTCAATGAGAATACAGATCTAGTTGATTCAGAAGTGGTGGGATAAGAATATGATTAATTTTCCTTTAGATGTTTAGTTGTCCTTTAGATGTATAAGTTAATAATTTAAAACCAGGCTGTTTTAGTTCTAAATTTATGAATAGCAATGTCCCATTGGCTTTTAACTGTGTCTGCTATTCTTACTACATGCCTTTAGTGAACTTGCTTTACAGTGTTTGTAATTTTTTTGATTAAAAAAAAATTTCTAAAGACTTTATTTTTTAATTTATTTTTTAAAAGTTTATTTTTATTTTTGAGAGAAAGAGACAGAGACAGACAGAGAGGGAGGGAGGGGCAGAGATTGATGGAGACACAGGATCTGAAACAGGCTCCATGCTCGTGGAACTTGTGAACCCCGAGATCAGAACCTCAGTTGAAGTCAGATGCTTAACCCATTGAGCCACCTAGGCGCCCCAAGATTTTATTTTTAAGTAATCTCTATACCCAATGTAGAGCTTAGACTTAAAACCCTTACATCAATAGTGCTCTACCAACTGAGCCAGCCAGGCCTCCCACATTTGTATTTATTTATTTTTCGTATCTTCCCACTCATATTTCTCTCTTCCCCCATCATTGCCTAAATAAACTCTCTGCTAATAACTACAATTTATATGTCATTGAGAAAATAGAAGTCATCAGCCAAAAATCTTCCATTTTCTAACCACCAAATCTACAAAACTACTTGCATCGGTTCTCATTGTTATGATTAATTTTGGCTCTCATATATTTTCTGGAACTTATCTCCTCTTGCTAACAAGGGCTTTTATAATCCTTTTTAAAGACTGAAATACCTATCACTTCTTCTGATCCTTAAACCATTCTCGCTATAAATCTTTCTCTTCAATTTTAAATTTTGTTGCAGTGATTCCTACAAACGAACAAACAAAAAAAGCAAGCAAAATTCCTTGATTCCATATTCTTCTTGGATAGTTGCTTCCAGCTTTCCACTCCTCACAATCATACTTCTCTGAGAGTTAATGGCTTTCACAGCTATCCCAAGCTCAGTTCTTCTCTGCAACCTGTTCCAATTTGAGTTGCTCAGCCTCAGAGAAATTGTTTTGCTAAGGTCGCCAGTGACCATCATGTTGCCTTTGGGTGTTTCAGTCCTCATCTTAAAAATTTTTTTTTAATGTTTATTCATTTTTGAGAGAGAGAGAGAGCACGTGAGCGTGTGCATGGGGCGATGGGGAGGGGCAGAGAGAGAGATACACACACACGCAGACTTCGAAACAGGCTCCAGGCTCTGAGCTGTCAGCACAGAACCCGATGCCAGGCTCGAACCCAGGAACCATGAAATCATGACCTCAGCCGAAGTCAGATGCTTAATTGATTGAGCCACCCAGGTGCCCCTCCTTATCTTATTTAATTGCCCAGAAACTTATGAAAAGTGCCTTCTACTCTATCCTTGAAGGATTCTTTTCTTCCTCTTTTGTTGTCTCTCCGGCACCATATTCTATTGGGGGGGGGGGGTCTTTGTCTACATTTTAAAATAATGTTTACTTACCCATTCATTCATTCATTTATTTTTGAGAGAGCCAGTGAGCACGTGTGCACATAGAGTGAGGGGGGAGGATTAGAGAGAGAGAGAGAGAGAATCCCTAAAAGGCTCCATGCTCAGCACGGAGGCTGACATTGGGCTTGATCTCATGACCGCCCTTGAGATCCTGACCTGAACTGATGTCAAAAGTTGGCCACTTAACCAACTAGCGGAGGCACCTAGGCACCCCTCTACTTCTAATCTCTAAATACAGGAACTCTTTGGAACTTTGTCCTGGGCCCTCTTTCTCACACCATATTCTTTCCTCAGATGTGCTTGATATTTCCTTATTTGCCCCTTGAGATTTCCCCTTTCCCCTTTCCCCTTTCCCCCCTTGCATATTGCTCTCTGCTTCCTGAGGTTATTTCATACAGGTGGCATCAATTGTTGCCTTTGCCCTCTGACTTATGATTGGGTTTGGTCATTGTGAGGCACTAGAGGAGATGGGAGAGTTGGAAGAGTACAAGGTTAGGGATGTCATTTCCCTCCACCTCCTGCCCAGCTAAGTCCTTTGAAAATAGGTGAATCCTGCTATCCAAGAACATGGCCCCTCTCAGATGACCCTGTATATATATAGCTACTCTGAGGTTTCTTACCTACAACACCCTTGTTCCGTTTAGGCTTAGGGTCAATAAGTTCCCAAGTTTTGCTAGATCAATATACTTCACCAGCCTCTATTAGCTCCCTAACCTTCGTCCATATTCACTCAAAATCCTTTTATTAAATTCCTACTTACCCATTTTAAGTGTACCATCTGTTTCCTACTGGGGATCCTGACACATGGGATCCTTCACCAGGAAACACACACCAAAATGGAGTTAGGGATACAAAGGCTTACCAGGAAATTATTCCTGTGAAAGATGAAGGGAGGAAAAGCAGGATTGGGCACAGACAGCCTTCAAACAATGATGCAGATTTGATACCCAAGAAAAGAAAGGAGGTGGGGGTGCTGATTTGGTTATGAATAGCTTCAGATCACAATGCAGATCTAACAAAATCTCAGCCGGTCCAATGGGTTGTTGTGGAGCAAATACGGATCATTACAGGAGTCCTCCATTGTACAAAAACCACATGGTCCTAGTACATCCATCATCTTTAGTCTTTGACCCCTGCCTGAGAAGAGTGTGACCTTGGTTCAAAAGCTGACTGTATTCTGAAAGCAATAAGAGCTAGAGGCTGTCAGCTACTACAGTCTTGCAGCTGAATGCACGTTCTTTCTTAAAGGCAGAGCTTAGAGGCAAAGCTTTATGGCTGCTACATCAGGCAAATGTACACATGCTCGTATCTTCAACAGTATTATCTATATCAGACAACTCACAAAATATGACCTCTATTTCTCTTTTATTAGCCATAGGTGTATCTAACTATCTACTAGTCCTGTCAATTGAGATGTCCCTTCTCAAATTTCATACATTCCCAAACAGAATACTGATTCATCTCTTCTCATACCTGATACTCTTCCAGTAAATAGTAATTCTTTAAACTCCACCTTTCTCTATGCTGTGCTCAAGCTCAAACTCTAGGAGTCATTCTTGATTCCCTCATCCTACACACAATATATCCCATTCATTATGAAATCCTACTTCTAAAATATATCTTGAGTTTGGCCTTTTCCTTCATCTTTACTGCCATTTCCGTAGTGGAAGCCAACACCAGCTCTATCCAGTACTGGAGCAGACCTTCCACTTCAATGCTTGTCACCTTTCCATCCACTGTTTATAATGGACTTCTTAAAATATAAGTGGATCATGTTTATCTCCTGCTCAGAATATGTCAGTGGTTTCACACTTCAGTTATGATAAATCTTCAATGTATCTTCTAAGAATCTACAAAATGTAGTTCTTATCTATTTCTCCAGTTACACCTGTCTTCTTTAGAGATCTGTTATTTTTTTTCTTCCCACTCTGAGGCTTCTGCTCATGTTTTTTTTCTCACCGAAGTTTTTAATTATTACTCAACTTTTATCATGCAGTATAAATAAAACTTCCTCTCTGAGTTGCTCTTTGAATCTCTCAATGAGGATACTGTGGTGCTCTCTCACAGAACTATATTGCCTTTTTTTCCATATAAGTTATTACAATTCAGAATGATTTATTTGTGTAGTTGGTTTGTAGTGATGTAGATCTTCTGCCAAAAGAAAATCCAAGAACTCAGATACCATATATGTTTTGCTTTTAATATATCTCCAGCATCTGGCATAGTGTCTATCATGTTGTTCCTTTCATTAATAAATGAACAAGTACTTATAAATTACATGATAACATTAATGTTCCATTTAGTTGCATCCTACTTTTCTTAAACACTTTTTTTTAAGAGGGAGAGAGAGAAAGATAGTGTGAGCAGGGGATGGGGGCAGAGAGAGAGGGGGGAGAGGGAGAGAGATAATCTCTCAACAGTGAATGTTGATCTCTCAACAGTGAGGTCATGACCTGAGCCAAAATCCAGAGTCAGATGCTTAACCAATTGAGCCACCCAGGAGTCTCATTATCTTACTTCTCTTTCATAAATTCTTCGGTTGATATTTTGACTCTTATATTTTTGCTATGATTTCTCCATCACTTATCTAATAATTTGGGGTTTATAACCTTTCAGACCCAGTCAATATTTTCAGTCATCATAATACCTTAAATTTGTATACATGTAATTTTCATTATGCCTTAATGTGTATTAACTTTATTAAATCATAGGAGTCATGACTTGTTGACTTTGAATAATTATCAAGAAACATACTCTGTGACTAATAAATAATGAATCCAGTCCATCAAATTCATGCATCTAGATATTGCCCATAACTTCTTCATAGGAGATTGGTTTCCTTCCCTCATTGTAGAGAATATGTGTTAGCCCAAAGTAGGCCAAAGAACCTTCTCCAATTCCTCCAACATAATTATTTCCTGCCAACGACTAAGTAAAATGGCCCATCCATTGAGTAGATGAGAATGCCAGCATTAGACTGCTTTCCAACAGCCATCAAAGTGGATCCTCCCTGGCTTTCATTTTATGTATCTGAAGAAACCCCTTGCCTGGGAGCAGGAAATCTGTGAATGTACCATAGGGAATCTCAACTGAATATTGTCATTCTCTTTCTACACATTTATAAAGAGTCAGAGACTGTAAGAAAGTGTTGCCATCATGGGAATGCCTCTCCTGAGGCATGAATAGCTGTATCTCCTGGTTTAATATTATACATGCAACTTTTCTCTTTATAGAGAGCTGTGATACGTTAGTTCAACTAGTTTAAAATATTTGATTAGGAAAACTTTTCCATTTGCATCCCACCCTTATTTTTTCTTACTTTACCACATGTCACATCTCATTGTGAGAGTTAGCACTACCGGGATTGTAAGAAGACAAAGGCTTTACACTAGGAGAAGGATTAAGAGGAGGTTTTATTCAAGGTGTATTAGTTTTGGAAGAAAGCAAATCCAAGAACCAAAGAGAATTTACTTGGAGTCCTTCAGGGCTGCCATTACTCTTTAACATCTTCTTAATAAAATGCAAATTGTATTAGATCAGTCCAGAGAAACTGTTCTTGATACAGAAAGTTAGGACTCTGCCATCTGGCTGGCTCAGTTGGTTAAGAGTCCAACTCTTGATTTCCTCTCGGGTCATGATCTCACCATCGTGGAGTCAAAACCTGCATCAGGCTCTGTGCTGGGTGTGGAGCCTGCTTCTGATTCTCTCTCTCTCTCTCTCTCTCTCTCTCTCTTTCTTTTTCTCTCTCTCTTCTCTCTCCCCACTCACAAGCACTCTCTCTGTCTTAAAAAAAAAAAAAAGACTAGGACTTGTGTTGACAAGATCATGCTAAATTAAAGAAAGCTATGTAATTTTTTTGTTAGATATAGAAAAATAATTTAAAGATAGTCCTGATGCTCATGTGTGTTATCATAAATTTGTAAGCATTCCTTGGGAATAATGCTCATTTATATGGACTTAGTTATATTTGACAACAAAAAGAATAATAAAGTACTCAAAAACTGTGTAAAATAAAAATTTTTAAAGTTCATTTATTTTATTTTTGAGAGAGAGAGTGGGAGAGAGGGCACGTGTAAGCACGAGCATGGGAGGGGTAGAGAGGGAGAGACAGAATCCCAAGCAAGCTCCACACACAGTGCAGAGCAGAGCCCATTGCAGGGTTCAGTCCCACAACCATGAGATCATGACTTAAGCTGTAACCGAGAGTTAGCTGTTTAATCCACTGAGCCACCCAGATGCCCCAGTCTTTTTCTTGTAAGTGTAAAATTTTTGTACCTCTAACTACAACTTCTTTGCTTCATGTCTCTTGAGTTGAAGGAAACTGATGGCCCCTAATAAGAGTGAAATCTGTAGTGACTGATATTCCTAACCCCTTTATGCCCCATTTTCTCTTTCTCAACTTGAGCAGCTCTTTCTACCTCTACTACCCAGGTCTTTCTTTATGAAAAAACATGTAAGTGAGTTCATACCATAATTATTTACTAATCAGCTACTACATACCAAGCATTCTTTTAAGTACTAGGAAAGTAGCAAACAGACAAAAATCACTGTCCTCATGGGACTTAGGTCTTAAAGCACAGGAGAGAATATGGTAACATAGAATCTAATAAATGTGTTGGGGAGAAAGAATGTCATTTCCCCTTCAGTATTCTAACAGACTAAGAATCAAGTTGACATGAGACAGATTAAGAGGAGAAAATCAAATTTAATAGCATATGTATGGGGAATCTATACAGACACTGAAATTTCAAAGACAGGCAAAATGAGGCGTATATGTATCCCGAACTAAGGAGAAGGGGGTAGTGCTCTGGGACATCAGTGGAAAGGGATGTAATTCACAGGGTGATGAGAATAAGCAGAAGTTTGGTAATTAGATGTTTGCCCAGCCATAAAGATGGGTCACTCTGATCAAATTTATCTCTGCTAATAACTCTTATTCTGGAAAAGAGCACCCGGTGAGATTCTTCTATGTAGTTACTGGAGGGGCAAAATTGCCTTTGAGCCTATAGGGTCTCTATTGCTTTCAGTCAGAATAATTTCCATTCCAAAGTGGCCCATTTTGTGGTGGCCTGCCCTTGGCCCCTATACATACACCTGGATGAAAATCAAGGGAAAATGCAATAAGTATTTTTCCTTGTATTGTCCTTTTTGTGGAATCCTATGAGAGCTCAAAACCACTCATGTTGCCCCTAGTTTGTAGCATGAGGAGCAAAGAATTACATGATATAAATAAATTAAACATTTGATAAGATATTATATTCAAAGCAAATAAAAGCATGATGGAGGGATGGTGTGTATGAAATGTGCAATTTTAAGTTGAATGACCAGGTAACATTTTACTGTGAAGACAGGATTCATGTAGAGATGTGAAGGATATCAGTTACCCAGTCATTTTAAATTTGAGTTTTTTAATATGTAAATAATTGAGGAATTTTAATAAATTTCCCAGCAAGTAACAAGGTAGAAAGCTATAATTAATTAACCAATTCATTACTATTCTCATATATTAATTAACTTTTTATTGCTAATTTATCAGACAGGCCTCTGGAATCACCTTAGTCTGTGACTGTCCATGAACTCAACAAACAGGCAACATTAAAGAAAGGTGGAGCTCAGGGGGCCAGTTAAGAAGCTATTGCAATAATACAGTGAGAGCAAGACACAAAATGAAGGCATTGGCATTTTTCTATAATGACATTTTCCCACAGGGATCAGGTTTCTGGTATTTTTGGATCTTCTACTGTTTATTACTGCCTTCAGAATAATTACCCAAACTTTATTTAGCATTGAGATCCCTTCAAAAATTGGCCTCTTGATGGTTCCAATAAAACTTTATTCACAAAAAATAGGGGGACGGCCAAATCTTTCTGCAGTTAGCTGTTTGGCTTCCTGGCCTACTTTATAGGATTCTACTATTCTTTGCACATGCCTTCCATTTTATCTCAGAAGTACAAAAAAAAAAAAAAAAAAAAAAAAAAAAAAAAAACAAACAAACAAAAAAAAACCTGCTGGATTTGCAGCCAATATGTTACCATTCCTGGTAGGAAGTTGGAGGAAGAGAAAAAAGGTTAAAAGGTAATTTGCCAGCTGTATTTCCCAGTAGAACCTTTCTATACACCTTATCCAACTTTATTTACATCTCACTGGTCATTTAATTATGCAAATAACCTGAAGAATATAGTTTTTTAGATGGATATATTTTCATTCATTGAGATTAAAGTTCTGTTACTAAGGAAGCAAGGGAGAGGAATAAATATTGTTTAAGTTTGTAGCAGTGTCTCTCATATTTAACCAGATTCTTATCATCCAGGGTCAGTTTCTTTGTTTGTTGAGTCAGAGAACATTGGTTCCTCACAAAGTTATTTTGTGAAGACTGAATAATCTGACACACAAATATCATGAGGAGAGTACCATGCATACTGTAAGCTCTCAGTAAAGCTGACACATTGTTGTAATTAACATTATTTTCATTTTTGGGGTATATTTTGATCTTTGTTGCATTTCTAGTGCCTAGAATGCTTTCTGGCACACAGGGGGGGTAAATAAACTTTCTTTAAAATGAATAAATGATCTTCCATTATCATCAGTTAAGATTTGGGGGTTCTAGGCAATAGAAACTGATTCTGATCTACTTAATGCTTAATTGAAAGAATGTTACTTGCTTCTTGAAATGACAAGATATCTGGACAGTCTAGTTCAAGCATGGACATGCAGCCAATTATTGCTGTATCATTTAGGTACAACTATTTTCATCCTGTCCTTGAATAACTCCATTCAACATTTGAAGCCCCATGAGGTGGTCTCATGTGCCAAATATGACTGAATCATCTGTCTCCCTCTAGATAGGAAAGAATAGGACACCTTGTTTTATAGTCCCCAAATTGCACGTAACTGGGAGAAGAAAGAATTAAGATGAAATCAGTGAGAAGGATGAAATCACAAAGAAGACACAAATAAATGTCCATCACATGTTCCTGTTCTTTTAGTTTGCATTATTTCCACAAAGTCATGGTTGTGATTCAAGAGCATTCCCTGGCAGGAAAAAGAGAGCTAGCAATTTGGCCTTTGTTAACACATCAGTATCTTCATTATTGCCAGTTAAATAGCAAACCATCATCCTGTAAAACTGAGTGCAGGAACTCTGAACAGATGAGACAGACAAGAATCTTTTTTAAGGCAAAGATGAAAGGATGTGACAGTGAGGTCCTGGGGTTGATAGGGAAACAAACAAACAAACAACAAAAACAGATGCTAAGAGATGTTACACACTAATGCCAAATATAGATACTATGGCCTGAGATAATGACATCTGTATAAATAAGCTTTCCAAGCATACAATTCCATAAACTTAAGTCATTGTTGCTAAATATTTCATTTTCTATAATTATCACAATGCCAGTCTGACTTTGAGCAATTGATCACTGTCTTTAATAAAAAGTTGAAACCAGATGGTTTGTCATTTTGTTTGCCTTATAGATAAGGCAGTGAATGTAGGACCATGACAACCTAGGGATTTATTTTTAAGCATGATTCATAGTAGTTATTCTACTATCATTACACAAGTCTGTCAGACATTTGGAATTGTTTTAATTTGGTAACTTTTATTGGGTTTTACAAATTGTAAAATTAAAATATTCTGTTTTTTTTATTGCTGGGAAAAATCTCTATATGACTCCCAAAATTGATTTGCCTGATTTCAAATATATGTGGTACAGTTGAGTGTCATTCCAAATCATTGTTAAAAATCTGTTATACTGGTAATTGTATGTGTAGGGTTTAATTAGCCTCCTTTAATGATTTGGGTCTGGATTTTTATATAATAATTGCTTAAATATTAAAGGATTGATAAGTTCATAAAAATGACACCCTTGTTTGCTGTTAAAATGTGGAATTTATAAACGTGAACAACAAAAAAAATCTACTTTTATGAAACAGACTTCATAAAAGTTTCTTCATTTTATATTTTAATCATATTTATTCCTGTGATCTGGCATTAGGAAATATACATTAAAATGCAATTAAAGTATGCATAGACAATTACCAATTGAGTATTACACAAAATAGAATAACTTTGGAACACATTATTTAGAAATTAAAAATTCTTAACTTTCTATAACTTTTCAATTTTTTCTTTGTGCAATAATGCTGATCTTTTTATTTTTATGTTTCTTTTTCTGCAGTGCTTTAATATATTATTGAAACTACAAACTCACATCCACATCGGTTTCATGTTGACAGATTGCATATTTTGAAAGCTTGAGATATTTTGTAATGAAACATGCCATGTGGAAACTCTGAAGTATAGAATTCTGGCAAACACCTGAATGAAGAATTCCTCACCTGGTATGTAAGAGACATCACTACCACCATGACCAACCAGGAGAAGTGGGCCCACCTCAGCCCCTCAGAATTTTCCCAACTTCAGAAATATGCTGAGTGTAAGTATTCCTGTTGGTAGTATGATTTTATTTGGCATTCGTGTTAAATCAGATACTAATTATTTAGAGGTTTACAGATCCTGGTTAACGTTGGGATAGATGTAGGTATGTCTTTTGTGTTTGCAAGTAGGTCCACTTGGGACTACCTTTGGGCATGAGAATAAGGAAAAGGTAAACTTAAATATCATTAAAAAAAGAACTAGGATATTAGATGCAAAATGAAGCCTGGAAACATTCCAACTGTACCAGAAGTAAAGCAAAAGGTAAGAGTTTGGGTGAATGGAAACTGGTGATTTGGCAACTGAGTAGAAGAACAAACAGAAGTAAAGGGAAAAAAAGGAGGGCTTTGTTGTTGTTTCCTTGTTGCTTCTTCTGTTAGTGTAACATTAGTAAAAGGACTGGGAGCAGGGAGTCACAGATCATTGTGGAATTGGAATTAGAGGTTGTTAGAGAGAGGGTATCAGGACCTTTAGCCAACTTTTCAAGTGTGTGTGATTATACAAAAGATAGACCATGGCAATCCAATTTATAGTAGGTTATTTCTAAATATGAAGTTTCTTTTCACATAAATAGTAAGATTTTATTTATAAGCAGTTTTATTTTTACCACACATTTTCAGGACCATGTTTCATGAAATGAGTTTCAACTATAAATATGAATAGCAGCTGGGTCAAGGTATTGAAGAGAGAAAAGGAAGTAACTAATGAATAAGAGGCACCGCAAGTTGGGAAGATGATGAGTAGAGAAAAAAATAGCACATAGAGAGTGGAATAAGATTGGCAAGAATGGTGGGAGTACTATGGCGATTGGAGGAAGAGAACGCAAAAAGCTTTAGAAAGAGAAAAACAGGGGCGCCTGGGTGGCGCAGTCGGTTGAGCGTCCGACTTCAGCCAGGTGACGATCTAGCGGTCCGTGAGTTCGAGCCCCGCGTCAGGCTCTGGGCTGATGGCTCAGAGCCTGGAGCCTGTTTCCGATTCTGTGTCTCCCTCTCTCTCTGCCCCTCCCCCGTTCATGCTCTGTCATTCTCTGTCCCAAAAAAAATAAATAAACGTTGAAAAAAAATTAAAAAAAAAAAAAAAAAGAAAGAGAAAAACAATCACTAGACACAAGAATGGAAAAGGAAGCTGGGGCTGCTTATGCAGAGAGCAGGTGTGGCATACAGGACATACAATAAGACTTGGGAGGAGAGGCAGGGAAAAGAATTACACACAGAAGGGGAATTTGAAATAATAAGTAGGATAAATGAATACTAATATATTTATGGGGTACATATAAGTCAGGAACATTAATAAACAGTGCATATTATCTGAAAAGGACAATTTCACAAGTTTTCTAGAGTCTTCCTCACTTGAGGGCTGAAGTGTTCAGGGTGAGGTTGGGAGGATGTTGTTGGGTATTTTCAGTGAAGATGCAAAGCCATAAGAAAGCGTGCATTTTCTTAGTCAATAATAAAAATACAACAACTATCACTGGTCGGGGGCAGAAATTTCTGACATCGAAGTGTTCCTGATATTCGAAAACTGTTTTGAGCAGCTGAAAGCACAGGTCATCCTCTTATCCCATTAAAGACATGAAGTCTAGAATGACTGCGTTCTGCATGCTCTTTGCTGTTGTGTTATATCTGATAATTAAGTAAATTGTTCTGAGCACTTTCTTTTGTTAGAGTATTCTGCTTGGTACTGAAGGAAATACAGATATGAACAGATGTGGACCCTCCAAGGATGCTTAATGAAGGCTAGAAACTAATGGATAAATGACTCTGTATCTAGGCAGAATATTTTAAGTGCCACAAAGTTAGGGGTTCTGTAGGACATTAGTATACATTTGGAGGTGGGAAAAGGGAATTCTTCATGGAAGAAGTAGGATTTAAAATGAATCTTAAAAAATAGGTTTAAGGTAAATGGAGAAGGAGATAATATAGATAAAAAGGAAACTTCAGCATATATTTGAGGCAGGAAGAGGAATCATATTTAGCCATACCACAAATTAAGACTGTAAGTGCTGTTAAAGATGTAAAAATGAGATGGAATTAAGATATATCATGCTAAACTTGAGTTAGACAGCGAGGAGTAACTGTAGGGTTTTAAGGGTAGAAAAACATGAAGAAAAAGTTTAATTTGGTAAAGATGAGCATGGTATATGGTATGGAAAGAGGCTAGAATCTTGCCAGTGGGCTGTTAGAATACTAAATAACATGGATGATGAAAGACAACCAGAGAAGCATAGACTCAGATATTGTAGCATTAAAACCAACACAGAGTTTGAGAAATAATGAAATTGAGAGAGAAAAAGAGAAATCCAGTTTAGTTCAAAAGATTTGAGTTGAGAGATAGGGGAATTTGGTGACATAATCACCCAAGTGAAGGAAACATTGAGTTTGGTTTAGCTTATATTGAATTTACATGGATCAGTAAAATATTTTAATGTTTATGAAAGTACTGGCATAAAATAGGCAAATGATTGCCATAATAGCTAAATTATCACATATAATAACTTAATTCAGATATTAGAATTCCAACAGAATTTATTGTTAAAGTATTAAATATGTTATAAACTGTGACTTTCATTTTATTGACTAAGGAATATGGTGTAATAAAATGGTAATAAAAATTGTCATAAATGTAGAAGTTGTAACATATTGAGACAAAGATTAATGAGCATTCAATAAATTGGTAGTAAGAAGTGACACAGTATAAGAACATTTTAAAATTGATTTTATGGGGTCAAAAATTAACTGATTAACTGTAACAAATTAACTGATTAACTGAAAATAAAAAAAAAATAGTGCAAATTCCATGATCTACGCTCTTTTTTAAATAAGCAAGACAATATGACTTAATCATCCATGAAGTTTCCTGTGTAATTAGGAAGCAAAGAATAACATGATTAGAATGTATCCTTGTGTAATAAATTGCCATTGTTAAATATAGCTGGAAACAAACATTATTCTGAAGATTATAAAAGTAGTATATTTTCCATGCTATTCAGTACATGTGATCGGTTTGTCATCAGCATTTAAGGATCCGGTTTTTCTTTAAAAAATGTTTTTTAATGTTTGTTTATTTTTGAGAGAGAGAGAGACAGAGACAGAGACAAATGGGGAGCAGGGTAGTTACAGAGAGACAGGGAGACACAAAATCTGAAGTAGGCTCTGGACTCTGACCTGTCAGCACAGAGCCTGACACAGGACTTGAACTTACCAGCCTTGAGATCATGACCTGAGCGAAAGTCAGACGCTAACCGACAGAACCACCCAGGTGCCCCAAGGATCAGATTTTTCATGTTGCAGTGCAATGTGGACAAAGTGACATTCCTCCATAGTCGATTAGAAAATGGTATATTGGATTCTCTTTCTTGACTTTGTTTTGTAGCTTTCAGTAGGAAGCTGTTTATATGTATTAAATTTAAGGGGCGCCTGGGTGGCGCAGTCGGTTAAGCGTCCGACTTCAGCCAGGTCACGATCTCGCGGTCCGTGAGTTCGAGCCCCGCGTCAGGCTCTGGGCTGATGGCTCAGAGCCTGGAGCCTGTTTCCGATTCTGTGTCTCCCTCTCTCTCTGCCCCTCCCCCGTTCATGCTCTGTCTCTCTCTGTCCCAAAAATAAATAAACGTTGAAAAAAAAATTTAAAAAAACGAGTTATTGATTTAAGTTTAAATTTGCAGCATGTTAAGATTATATGTGCTATTATATGTGCTATATGTGCTATCAAATGAATGTTTCATATGCTTTTGGGGATGGGGTGGGGCTGTAGACCTCTTATCAAGATGAGAGAATTTGGTAAAACCAGATCACTCAATGAGAGGCCTAGATAGCACCATAAAGATCATTTCCTCAATTGATCTGATTTTGGGTTCCCTCCACAACTGCCACAATACACCCCATATCTTGTTCTGTTTGGGCTGCTATAGCCAAGTACCACAGAGTGGGTGACTTATAAATACTGGAAACTTAACTTCTCACAGTTCTGTATGTTGGAAGTCTTAAACCAGGGCTCCAGCATGGTCAGGTTCTGTAAGGGCTCCCTCCTGGGGTACAAACTACTACTTGTACCCTCACAGGTTGGAAAGAGTAAGAGAGGAGCAGTAAGCTTCCCAGGGACTCTTAATAAGGGCACTAATCCAACTGGGGCCACACTGATGACTTCAGCTAGTTCTAATTACCTACCAAAGGCCTTTCCTATTGGAGAGTAGTATAGCAACATGTGCATTTGGTGGGGACCCATTTAGTCCATTACACCCTGTAACAAGAAATCTTCTCTCAACTTCAAGGTTTCTCTTGTAATTAATCGGGGAAAATAGAGTGATATTGGCACAACATTCCTAGTTAGGCTGCTAGCACACCAGACAGCTTGTATTCAAATCCTGATCCTCCATATTTTAGATTTCCCATTTTGGGAAAATTACTCAACATCACTGTGTCCCATTCTTTGCACCTATAAAATGCAGAAAACAATAAATATGTCAAGGGTTATAAGGATTAAATTGAATGAATTAATAATATACGTCAAATAATGATAGCAGTGCCTGGCAGGTTGTAAGTGATGTAACTTTACAATTATTATTTTAATAGGAAGGGAGTAGTGTGTTATGTTGGCTGTTTTGAATATAGATGATCAGTAGAAAAGTGCCATATTTTAGAACACAGTCAGTGTCTTTTTTTTTTCCTGCTGTAAGACTAGATTCTTCCCACAAGGTGGAAACTTCTGGTGTTATTGGCAGCCTCATTTCTGTGTTGTCCCCACAAATGCTGAAGGCAGCTAACGTGAAGCCTGCTGTGGCTGCCTACAGCCTGCTGAGACCATGCTCCTGTTTAGGGTTTCAGGCTGAGTCACTCCATGGGAAACATTTCCATTGATATGTGGGAGAGGAGTATAATTTTCTTTCCCACTCTTTATATAAAGTCATCCAAACAGTTGTTACAAGACAGAGAGCTCTCACTCCTGCCGTGTAGAGAATTGAGCTTATCACATTATTAGTTTGCCAGAGCTTCCTGCTGTGGTTTCATGGCAGAGCAAAGGGTTAAGATACTCCAGATCTTTTTATGGAGGACAATATTTTCTATGTAAAAGCTACACGATATTTCCAAGTGATTCATTATCTGCCCACATATTGTCACTTAGGATTAGCTTTTTATTTGCTATATATAAAGCGTGTTATATAGCATGCAAATTATTTTTGAAAAATACTGTGTTATTATGGTGGGAACACTTCCAAATTTTCATAAATTTTGTACTGTTTATAGCAGCTGGCATTGTTGAGAGTTACAAAATTATGATGAACTTGTTCTTTTCAACAAGGACCAATATGCCTAATGTTTAGACCTAATGTACAATTTCTTCCATGGAGAGAGGCAGGTGGCATGGCTTAGAGGAAGGAGCAAAGGATTTGCAGGTAGACTAATACTTGACAGCGTTGAGCCCCAGCCCCATTTTGTAGTTAATAGTGGTATGACCTTTAGAATATTACATAGACTACTTGTGCCTCAGCTTTTTCACCCGGAAAAGTAGAGTCCACCTCAAAGCATTGTTGTAGGATTTATTGAGACAGTAAGCATCATCATAATAAATAATACATTTTATTGTCTTATTCTACACAATGTGCAAGTGTAGAACACTTATTGTCTTATTCTACACAATGTGCAAGTGTGTTAACTCATTTAATACAATACACCTTAGACGGAGGCAGATGATCTCTTTCAGGCAGATTACCTAGCACACAGCCATGGCATAATAAGTGATGAAGATCAAAACAATAATAATTTATGTATGTTTCTTATGAAGATCAATATGTTAATAAATGGGTTGTTAATCATGTTTCCAAAATAGGGAAAGCTGGAATCTGGGATTCAGGTCCTCATATTTCCATCAGCCACAGCCATCTCTCAAAGGTTTTCGCATACAGGACAAAACAAAGAGGCAAAGCTGCTCACTAAGGCTTTGGCCTCAATATGTCTTCCTGGTCTCTTATCATAGTCAATTGGATTGGATCATGTGTGAACCTCAGTGGAGCTCTACCTAAAGAGAGACAGATTTCAATATTCCTCCTACACTCCCTCCTCCTGTCCCTGGAACCTCCCTCACGTTTTCTTTATTAAAAAAAAATGGGGAGAGAAAGACAGATAAGAAGAAAATCATGAAGCAATTGTAATAAAAATATGGCAAAGTTCTTTTCCATTTTAAGTAGCCTTACCCTCCTGAGAAACCGCACCCACTAGCATGATGATCTAATGTGTCTTTGAAATATGTTTTGTGTTTGATCCATACAAGATGGGACAAAGATAATGGAGGGAAACTGACCTGACCTCTTCCCCTGTGGGTATTTAATTTATTGTTAAGCAAATTTAGATCACATATTAGCCCTCTTTCTAATTTGTCATGATGCATTTAGCTTTTGCTTTTGGCCTATGCCATGTGTTAGACTGGCTCTGTGTTGGGAGGCCAAACCACTTACTGATGATTACTCTTGGTAAAATACAAAAGAATGAAGGGCAAAGGGTCATTTAGCACAGTGACTGAGAGAATGCAATTTTATGTTGCCTAAAATGAGGTAGGTTCTAGTGTTGTCACAGACCCCTCTGTTTTCTCACCCATGTCCTAGGATTGCAATGATGATTCAATGTGAAAATGCACGTAAAATACACAGGACTCAATCTGTTATTGTTATGATGAGGATTATGATGGCGACGCCTGAGGTAGTTTAATACCAAAAGATAACTTTTTTAAGTAATTTTTTTAGGCCTATTCACCTATACTACTTAAGTGAAATGTCTTGACTTTGCCCTGATACTTGATCTGAAATTGGAATCTGCAACTCTATTTTGGATAATACATGTCTCTCATTTCCGACCCTGTTTCTTCTGATTCACATTGATTAACTCAGCAGTTCCTGGCTCTGACCCAGATTTTATTTCTGGAATGTATGTTGGCTGCATAATCTCTTTTGCCTCATTCCTGTCTCTGTTTTCTATTTGTTGTACTGTTTCAGACTGAATTTCTCCTTGGTAGCTTCTCTTGGTCCATATATGTCTTTAATGTTTTAATACACGAAGCTTGCAGTGATAAAAGAAAGTAATAACTATGAGTGTCTAAATTTCTATTATTTTAGTGTTGTAATGGCACATAATTTTCAGTGATTCTTTTTAGATATCTATTTTTTCAAACTTTTCAAACTTGACAAAAAAAACAGTTTTATTAAGACTCACAGTCAAACAACCTTTAATATTGAAGTTAGGACTTTGAAGTATTGGCCGTGGTGGGCCAAATTATGTCATAAAATCTTAGTGGCTTAAAGAAATAGGCACTGGTTTCTTGCTTATATTTTATTTCCAAATCTGAGTCAGCAAATGGTTAATTTCACTTTGTCCCCAGTCAAGTCCCAGTGACTTGGAATAGTCGTCAGCTTCAGAATTTGGCAGGTGCTGTGGTAGAGACAGAGAGCTTGAGAATTGGGTGCTGGCTCCTAAAGCTTCTCCCTGGCAATGATATTCTTAGATTTGTTTTGCCTAAGCAATCCGCATGACTACATCTAATTCTAAGTGAGTAGAGAAATGCATTATTTCTGTCTGCCCAGTGTCAGGGGAGCACCAAAATATTTGGTGAAAACTACTAACTGGCGAGTACACACAAGTAAAATATAATCAACCATTTACTTTGGAAACTTAGGCTTTATGCTTCTGTTTCTTAATGCTTTACGCTCTCATTTCTTTGCCTATAAAATGAGGATGATACCCCCTATCAAAAAATAACAACTGTTATTATATCACTACTATTTATATGATAAATTTATAACAAAAGTTATCACTAAGAATCATACATATTGAATACATACTTCATCTTTAACTTGGTTATAGATTAAAAGTTGTCACTTGACAAAAGTTTCCTTTGTCGTCACCATCCCCATTATAGCAAAAGTGCTATACACACACAAAAATGTGAGTACACAGACTAGAGGAACTTACTTTTGCTCAATGATCATTATTCACACAACAATGCTTAGCACCTTTTATTCTTAGGCATTATGTTTGGCTTTGGGTAATACAGAAGTGAATATTGTGGTGCTTTCAGTCAAAGGGTTTAGTCTATTCAGAGACTAATAATAAGGCAGATGATGATAAAGCAATGAAACACATTCTCTGAATGTTACATATATAAGAATTTTTTTTTATTGAGATATAGCTACTTATAAGATTGTGTTTTTTAAATGTATGTTTATTTTTGAGAGAGAAAGAACAGGGGAGGGGCGGAGAGAGAGGGAGACAGTGCAGGGCTTGAACTCACGAACCGTGAGATCATGACCTGAGCCAAAATCAAGAGTCCGATGCTTAACTGACTGAGACACCCGGGTGCTCCTAAGATTATTTTAATTTTAGGTGTACAGCATAAGGATTTAATATGTATTGTAAAATGATCACCATGATGAGTTTAATTAGCATCTATCACCACACACAGTTACATTTTTTTTCTTATGGTGAGAACCTTTAAGATCTAGTCTCTTGGCAACTTTCAAATACACAATACAGTTTTATTAACTATAGTCACCATGTTGCACATTATATTCCCAGGACTTATTTATCTTATAATTGGAAGTTTGTACCTTTTGACCTCCTTCAGTTATTTCACCAAACTCACATAATCACCCTCCATCTTGGGCAACCATCATTCTGTTTTCATATATTGATAAGTTTATAGAGTTTTTTAGATTCCACATATAAGTGAGATCATACTGCATTTGTCTTCTGTGTCTGACATATTTCACTTAGCATAATACCTCAGAGTCCATGAATGTTGTCACAAATGACAGGATATCCTTTTTCATGGCTGAATACTATTCCATTTTATACTTTTGGCACATTTTCTTTATCCATTAATATGTCTATGGATACTTAAGTTGTTTCCATGGCTTGACTATTATAAATAATGCTGCAACAAACATGGGGTGCAAATATCTATTTGAGTTAGGGTTTTCTTTTCCTTTGGATATCTTCTCAGAACTGGGATTGCTAGATCATATGGTAGTTCTATGTTTAATTTTTTGAGAAACTCCATGCTCTTTTTCATAGTAGTTGTACCAGTTTACATTTCCACCAACAGTGTACAAAGTTTCCATTTTTTCACATCTTTTCCAACACTTAAGTTTTGTCTTTTTGATAATAGCCATTTTCATAGGTGTGAGGTAATATCTCATTCCAGTTTTGATTTGCATTTCTCTGATGATTAGTGATATTGAACACCTTTTTATGTATGTATTGGTACATGATCTGCAAATATGCCTCTTTCTCACATACATTGGGAATTTTAGTCTGATACCTCTCCTTTGTACTCTGGGGTTAAATCATTAAGAATGAATTCAATTTGCTATGGACCTGTGGAACCTGCAGACATAAGTCCTACTGGCCCCCAGAGCCTGACAGTCAAGGGATGCATCCTCTAGGCAGCAGCTACAGAAGCCTGGTACCAGTTGTACAAACAACTTGGAGTGAAGCAGAGGGAGAGTGCTAGCTTCCCTACCTCTGGGGAGTATTGAATTTGGCTCCTTAGATGTGTGTTAAGTTAGAAGGTTGTCTCTTGGGCCACAGCTTTTCCTTTTCTTCCAGTTTTATTGAGAAATAATTGATATACATCACTGTATCAGTTAAAAGCATACAGTATGATGGTTTGATTTACATATATTGTGAAATGATTACCATAATAGGTTTAGCTAGCATCCATCTTCTCCTACAGATAAAATGAAACAAAAGAAAGGAAAAAAGAGAAAAAATGTGCTTTTTGTGATGACAACTTTTAGGATTAACTCTTTTAGCAGCATTCTTATGTATCATATAGCAGTCATCATGTTATACATTATATCCCTAGTATTTATGTATCATAAAAGGGGAAAATTGTATCTTTCGGTCACTTTTTTCCAGCTCCCCCTCCCATGATCCTTCACCTTTGCTAACTAGAAGTCTTACCTCTTTTTCTATGGTTTTTGCTTTTGTTTGTTTGTTTTAGATGCCACGTATAAATGGGATCATATGGTATTTGTCTTTATTTATTTCACTTAGCAAAATGCCTTCATATTCCATCCATATTGTCACAAATGGATTTACTCATTTTCTGGGGTCGAATGACATCACCACACATACACACACACGCACACACAACTTATTTATCCAGTCATCCATCAGTGGACACTTAGGTTGTTTCCATGTCTTGGCTATTGTAAATAATGCTGCTGTAAACATGGGGGTGCAGATATCTTTTTGAGTTAGGGTTTTCATTTCCTTTGGTTATATTCCCAGAAGTGGAATTGCTGGATTATATGGTAGTTCTGTTTTCCATTTTATGAGGATCCTCCATACTGTTTTCCATAGTGGCGTCACCATTTTATAAACCCACCAACAGTATACAAGCTTTCCTTTTTCTTCACATCCACACCAATTGGTAATTGATATGTTTTTGGAGAAATGCCAATTCATGTCCTTCACCCACTTTTAAATTGGGTGATTTGTGTTTTGGTATTGAGTTGTTCTGAGTTCCTTACATATTTTGGATATTAACACCTTCTCAGATATGTGGTTTGAAAACATTTTTTCCTCATCCCATTAGTTGTTTTTTTTTTTTTTTCACTTTGTTGATGGTTTATTTTTCTATGCAGAGCTTGATTAGTTTGATGTAGTCCCACTTGTTTATTTTTTATTTTGTTGCTTGTGCTTTAGGACTCATATCTAAAAAATCTTGACAAGACCCATGTCAGGTAGCTTTATTTTCCTATGTTTTCTTCTAGAAGTTGCATGCCTTCAGTTCTTACATGTAAGTCCTTTTGTATTAATTTTTGTGAGTGCTGTTGATATGGGCCCAGTTTCATTTTTTTTTACATGTGAATATCCAATTATCCCAGCATTATTTATTGAAAATACTGTCTTTTCTACATTGAGTGACCTCGGCTTCTTTGTCAAATATATTAGTTAACTATATACATATATATTGGGTTTACATTTGGACTCTTGATACTGTTCCATTGGTCTGTCTGCTTTTACATCATTACCATGTTGTTTTGATAGTATAACCTGGTAGTATAGCTCAAAATCAGGAATTCTGATACCTCCTGTTTTGTCTCAGGTTTCTTTGGCTATTCAGCGTCTTTATGGTTCCTAATAAATTTTGGGAGTGTTTTTCTACTTCTATAAAAAATGTCATTGGCGTTGCATTGAATCTAATATTGCTTTTGGTATTGTTGACAGTTTAACAATAATCTTCCAGTCTATAAACACCAGATACATTTATACTTATGTGTGTCTCCTTTGATCTATTTTATCAATATCTTTTAGTTTTCAAAGTAGAGATTGTTTATCTCTTTAGTTAAATTCAATCTTAAGTATTCTGTTGTTTCAATGCTATTGTAAATGGTATCAATTTCCTTATTCTTTTTTTTTTGAAAATTGTTTTAATGTTTATTCATTTTTGAGAGAGAGAGAGAGAGAGAGAGAGAGTGAACAGGGGAGGAGCAGAAAGAGAGACACACACAAAATCTGAAGCAGGATCCAGGCTCTGAGCTGTCAGTGTGGAGCCCCACACGGGGGCTCGAACTCACAAGCCGGGAGATCATGACCTGTGCTGAAGTCAGGTGCTTAACCGACTGAGCCACCCAGGTGCCCCATCAGTTTCCTTATTCTTTTTCAGAAAATTTATTGTTATTAAGCCATAGCTTTTAAGATAAGCACATCGGCTTTTCTCATGGAAAGACTGAATGCTTTAGTCTGTTGCCTCTGTGCTATACCTGGGGCTTAGCCTCAGTGAGTCCAGGTGAGTGCATTAAGAACTGTTTCTCAGTTCACTATAGCCTGTCTCCTGGACATAAGCCCTGTTGTTTTTCAAAGCTCAATGTTTTGGGATCCATTTCTCAGGTGGAGGTAGTTAAAGTTGGGGAACTAGATGTGGGATTCAACCCCTTTGCTTCTCAGGATGAAGCTAACAGTAATAAGTTTCCTTCTGATTCTGTGGCACTCTGGTGGGGGTGGAGTTTATGGTGATAGTGTGTGTCAGTTCCTTCTACCTGTTTCAATGTGGGTTTTCTCATTTGCCTGATGTGTAGAAGTCATTGAAGTTTACGGACTTCTTTCATATGGAATTGTTCTATATGTAACTGTACATTTCTTGTGTCCATGGGTGGAGGTGAATTCAGGAGCCTCTTGGCATTGCCATCTTGAATCAAAATCTATGCAAGACACTTGGAGAGCTTTTAATTCTTCACGTAGATAGGAGTTGAGGGGGGAATGGGATTTTAATTTTAATTGAAATTATTGGATAGGAATAAGAGAAGTAGGGAAACTCTAAGCAGTTATCAAAGCATGTGCTGACGCATAATATACTGTGACACATTAGGGACAGTTGGAAGTGTGTGTCGATGTATATACACACTTGTGTAGGAGTATGTATGATGTGTGCACATCTGCATGCATATAATCACTGAAGATAGGCTGATCAGCAATAGTAATAAAATATGGATACATGAATGCTATTAATAAAAGATTGTCTATCAACATATACTCATCGGGAGACATGGAAGATACTAGTAGGAGGGATAGAGAAATGAAAAGATTATAATTTCTTTTTTTTTTTCAACGTTTATTTTTGGGACAGAGAGAGACAGAGCATGAACGGGGGAGGGGCAGAGAGAGAGGGAGACACAGAATTGGAAACAGGCTCCAGGCTCTGAGCCATCAGCCCAGAGCCCGACGCGGGGCTCGAACTCACGGACCGCGAGATCGTGACCTGGCTGAAGTTGGACGCTCAACCGACTGCGCCACCCAGGCGCCCCAAGATTATAATTTCTGAAAGAAGTATGTGTAGAATCACTTTGATTAAGGGAGACTACAAAAAATATTTTTCTGGTTCAAGTTGTTGAATACTCAGGGTTAAAGGTATTGTTAACAGAGAGGTAATTATTTCTTAGAGAGTATCTAGAGGTAGAATAAACCAGATGTAATCACCATTAGGATATGAGGACTAAGGAAGGAGGATGGTATACTCCAGCTTGAGTCAATGTGCTTTACTTAATCCAGGAAAGGAATACAAACAAACAAATTAATGCATTAATGACAGGTATAGAGAGAACTGATTTGATTTTGGACATAGTGAACCATAGTTTTGTATCCATGTTGTGATTGAAAATATGAATTAGATTCTTGGCATACAGATCTGGAGCTCCCAAGAAATAAATCACAACTGGATTTATATATAGAATCGGTGTGCTTTTGCATTGTGGGTGGTAATCAAATCATGAGAATAGATTAGATGACCCAATGTGAGAAAATTGAACAAGAAGATGGAAATGGAATGCTAGAGATCATTGTGTTTATAAGGCATTTAAGATGAGATATCCATGAAAGCAATTGGAAAATAGTACCTAGAAATGAAGGAGGAAATAAGTGAATGACTAGTATTCTACAATCTAAAGAAAAGTGTTTTTAGAAGGTGAGATGTAACTTAATAATCAAAATGTACCCAGAGTTTTCATCATTTAGTGTCGCTGGTGATTTTAATGAAAATTCTTTTTTTCTTAGAATAGTAGATGCAGTGAGTTGAGTGGAAAAGAAAGGCAGAGAGAATACATACACACTACTTTTTTTTTATAGTATCTTAGCCATGAAAACAAAGAGAAAGATAATTATAGCTGAAATGAATACAGTAAAAAGAAGAAATTTGTTTTACATAGGAGAAAAGACAAGTTCATAGGTGCAAAAAGGGCATCATATAAAAAGAATAACTTGTGGTGGAAGCTTCTTAGCCTATGGCCAAATCTTAATTTTTGTTTTGGTTTTATTCAATTTTCTCAAGTTCATTTCTGTTTATTTTTTTAACATATTAGTTTTAGCCTTTAGCAAGTTACATACTCTTTCTAAACTTTAATTTTCTCAACTGTGTAATTAAGAAAATATTAAGCCTATCTCACAAGATCGCTGTAAGACTCAGATAAAATAATGTGTGGAAATGCTTTGTAAACTGCAAACCACCATATGTAAGTTAATTACCACTTTCATTGTAGTTACCATTAGAATGTTCTGAGTTATCTTTATACTATTTCTTTTCTTTTTCTGTAAGACAGTCTCTGCTTCTCCCAAATACACATTTATAATTTCATTATTTATTGAATTTTATCAGTTGATTCTATGGGATTATGTGAAAAATACCCACCTGCTCATTGTGACTTAATTTTTCATTTTAACCTCTTAGATAACAGTTTGTCTTCAAATCCTTCAGTCTCTTGCAAAGACTTTCACAGGCATCTTCAGGAGCAAGGATTATTTTCTCATACCAAAAACTGTATTTTGTGGGGAGGAAAATTGTAAATATTGTGGTAGGTCTGAGAATTTACCCCACTCACAATTTAACAATGTAGCTTGCCACAGATTTATGATGCTGGAAGACACAATACTCCTGGATCATAGGAAAAGGGCATTACTAACCATGTCACAGCAAACAGCATGCACTTCCTGTTCTATGTCCCCCAAGGGTTTTCACTACAAAATATCTGTGAAGTGATGGTCTGGAATCAAAGTAGTCTGTACCTCTGTTTGTGAGACCTACAGAAAACTGAAAGAAACATTGCAAATTATCCCCCAGTAAACATAAGCTTATAATAGTCATTACCGCCATAGTCAGTATTCCAGAGGTTGATGAAAACACATGTTTCCTATCAGGTTGCCTTTCAGTCCCTATGAGTCTCTTTGTCTTGGTTTCTGACCCTCTTTCTTTCCCTTCACTCTGCTTCTGGGTTTTCAGATTCATCCTATCAGAGCCCTACATTTTATTTATTTATCTATTTATTTAATTAATTTTTTAATGTTTATTTATTTTTGAGAGCGGGGTGGGGGGCAGGAAGAGCGGTGACCCAGAATCTGAAGCAAGCTCCAGGCTCTGAGCTGTCAGCACAGAGACTGACATGGGGCTTGAACTCACGAAGCATGAGATCATGAGCTGAGGTGAAGTCAGATGCTTAACCATCTGAGCCACCCAGATGTCCCTAATGCCCTACATTTTAAAGGTCTCTCTCTCTCTCAAAAATAAATAAACATTTAAAAAATTTAAAATAAATAAATAAGTAAATAAATTAATACATAAATAAATAAATAAAATGTAGGACACTGATAGGATGAATCTGAAAACCTAGAAGCAGAGTGAAGGCAAAGAAGGAAGGTTGAGAGAAATCAGAGGTTATGAAGATCCAGGAAAAAACATAGAAATAGTTAAGATGTTGGTGGACATTTTGGATGGTTTGAATGGGAACTTCCAATGTTTCACTTTTATGACTACTCTTTTCCCCATGGTCTGAATGTACAAAGTGGCCCCGGGCTGGCTACTGTGTGGAGCCCTTGAAGTTGCCAGAAGAGAATGAGGAGGTCAGAAAAATGGTGCATATGGACCCAGCACTTGTAACCAGACTAATGTTGCAATTCCATCTCTTTTAAATATTGACCTGTTTTTTTTATCTGATATAGGATTGACGAATTGGCATCTTATTCTTTCCTTTCTAAGAAATTGTGGACAGTAATGTCCAGAGATTGACTAAATAATAATAGTGCTGCACATTCCCCCAGACAGCACTAGTAGCAATAGGTAGGATGTCTTTTTGAGGAAAATCCCATAGCTCCTACTACTCGTAAAAGTGAGGATTGGAAGTTCCTTCCAAAATGTCCACCAACATCTTAACTTTCAGTCAGACATATTTTCTTGAGTTGGTAGAGGACCCTTGTATCTTCAGGTATTTCTGATTTTTTTCCTTGTTCTCCATAACCTCTGATTTCTCTTGACCCTCCTTGAGTTAATCGAAACCATAGGGATTTTTCAGACATTTTAGGAAGATTGATGGCTGGCAGAACTTGGTCACATATTTGGGCAACATATTTCTCCTATCACGTCTTTGACTGTGTACTGACCATTTTCCCCTAAGACCTCCTCTCTAGCATCTTTTGTAAAAACTTTCTAGCACATCACAAAATTACCTATATTTTATCTTCATTCCTCTAAGTGGTGAAGAAATTAGCATATATATCTTGATATTTCCAAACCTAATGCAGATTTATTTTCTAAACTAATAGCACAGAGCTCAACAGAGGAACTGCAACTTTATCTACATTTATTCAGATTTTCCTCCATAAGCCACCTCAAAGATGACATTCTAACCTCCTTATGTTTTGCTTATATTTCAGTTAATTTTTCTGTTGTATAACTATGACTTCTTTTTAAAAAAAATTAATGTTTATTTATTTTTGAAATAGACAGAGAGACAGAGCAAGAGCAGGGGAGTGGGCAGAGAGAGACAGAGACACAGAATCTAAAGCAGGCTCCAGGCTCTGAACTGTCACCATAGAGCCTGACACGGGGCTCAAACTCACAAGCTGTGAGATCATGACCTGAGCCGAAGTCGTATGCCCAACTGACCGAGCCACCCAGGTGCCCCAACTATGACTTCTTCAGTGGACAGTTCAAAGTTTCTTTCTCTGGAAATTTCCTAAGTATTTTGAGATTGATTGTCTAGAGATATCTTGCGGAAGCTGTGTAACTTATCTGTTATTGTCCATACAGGGTCTCTGTGTGAATGGCTGAGATGTGAAGTAGATGTCCTCAGCTATACCGTATTCCTCATGGGTCTTTATTCTCCATAAGGATCCTAATTTTCTTTCTAAATACTGTATAATAAATAGGGAATAAGTCATTCTATCGCAGGCTCTTTTACCCAGGATTTCCTTCAGGAAATTTCTTTGAGAGATCATCTTGATAAAGATACATAATATAGCTTGGCCTGACTTTGGAGTAGAAACAATTTTCTCAAAGCTTGTCTTTCTTCAGCATGTTTACTACAGAGTCCATGTGTCTATTGTATCAGTGTCTCTCTTTCAAAATGATCTGTCCCTCTCTACTATCAGTTTAAAAGCTATAGTAGAAGCTTCTGGAATTTGCTATGATACGCTTGTATTTAGATGCGGCCATTCCACGAGTCAAAAATCCTAGGCAGCAACTTCTCTGACTGTTCCCATGCTAATACTCCATACTGTTTTAAAGGGTGTTCAAATGCAGTCTGTCTTTTACACCAGATGTAATACTATGAGTTGCTGATAAAAAAAAATACATAGAGTTTAAAGCAAAACATTTGTTCGTTTGTTCTATGCCTTTTTTTTCCTCCTGTTTCCCTTTCTCTTTCTTTTTGTAGCCGTTTGTATTGTCCTGGCCCCATCCTGCCTGAGTTCTACAAGGTCAGAGCTCATAAGACCATTATTTTGGTATCCTGTGTACTCTAGGTCACCTGCTATTCATGGCTTCATCCCATGAGGGCAAAAGATATCTCATTGAAGAATGTGGGTCCCTTTTAGAGTGTTCAGAGTGGTGTACTTTAAGGCAAGCTAAATGTTTGCATGTTGGTATTTATTATCTCCCAGAACATATCTTGAATGGCAAATATAGTATAATATCTAACACATAAGGATCTTTTCATGAATTTATTACAGCTCACGTTTGCTAAGTATCTGTGCCTTAACTATATTGATATATTTAATAATAGCAACCCTATAATGCCAGCAATTATTATTATTGTTATTTTACAGATGAGGAAACTGAAGCCCAGACAATTTAAATTAACTTACATAAGATTATAGAGATATTAAATTATAGAGCCATAGTTCAAATCAGGTGCACTGTGTCTATAGTCTATGCATTTAATTACTGCTTTACTGACTTTTTGTTATCCCTTGGGTGATCATTAGCTTAAAAACAAAGCATAAGCCAGCAGAATTGTTTCCCAACAGTAATGAGAATAGTAAGGAGAAAATGAATAAAGGGACGAGGAAACTCCATTTTGCTACAAGTTCAAATTATTCATAAAGGATATAAATGTTTGCTATGACTCAGACAAACTATAAAGCATGATATTTCTTGGAAGCTGCTGGGCTGAAAAATTGATGATTTCTAGTATATCCTTTAAGGTAGTTTTGAGATAGTTCTGATGGGCAGGCAGTTGAGAGTCACGTTGAGAGAACAGTGAGAGACTCATGAGAAAATCAGAGATTAAACGGGCAGAAGCTTTGATGAAGAGATACATTTCTTCCAGCCAGAATCCATTTCCAGGCTTTAGTAGGAAGAAGCATGATGAGGTCAGCCAAGTTGTTGGAGTAAGCATTTAAGGCTTGTCTCATTTTTACTGCAAGTTTAACACTGCTGCTCTGGGTAGGCCCTGAACAGCGTAGGCAAAATCAAATAGGCTGCCTCAGGGTAGGCAGCAGCAGTAACAAGAAATGTTGAAGGTATGATGCAATAAGTGGGCAAAAGGAAGTGTGCACTTGGAGACTTAATGCAACTGTTAAAACTGAAATGAATTACTCAGAAAGCCCAAGATGCCTCTGATTTTATGTTTCATTTAGTTCTCTACCTCACACTATGTCCTTTGTTGATAGAACATAGAGGTAAGAGTTCAGTTATGTTTTTGTTTTCAATAGGTAAGAATTCAGTTACACTTTTGTTTTGAATAGAGAGTTAATTTTAAGGAAAGGGGGAATTGCCTTGGTCATTTGTTTATATTGTGAACCTTTTTAAAAAATCTTTTTAATGTTTACTTATTTTAGAGAGAGAGCATGTGTGAGTTGGGGAGTGTCGTAAACTCTGGGTCTTAGGTTCTCTCTTGTGTAGCAAAAGAGTGGGATGCAGATTGAAAGCAAAAGATGGCTCATGTCCAGAAAAAGGCAAGAGCCCCGAATAAGTGTCCTTGCCCCATTTTTATTAGGATCAGAAGGCTAACGAACATGGCAACGGACGTGCACAAAGAGACAATGAATCTGTGAACATTAACTTGTGGATGTGAGGAAAAGGGTTCTTGAAGATACTTATGGTTAGGGGTTTGGGTTAATACAAAACAAAATCTGCACTCCGGGCAGCCCAGAGGAAGGTTGTTTACAGCGGACATAAAGCAGCACCTCTGTTTATCTTAGCCAGCCTAGGGGATGAGACAGGGGAAATAACCTCAGGGTTGACAAAGGCACATTTTCTTTTGTTAACCATCTCCACTCTGGGATGCTTTGCCTGCAGTACAGTGGTCTATAGTCCAATTCACCAATTTACCAAACCTGGCCCTATTCTCCTGTGAAAGCAGCTTTCTGCTACAGTACTAAATTTTTGGGCGCTTTCACCCTGAATATCTAAGCTTGTTTGTTTCATATACCTATGTATTGGGCACCTTTGCATCATTTCTGTTTCAGGTCTTTTCCTGTCTCTATTCTGGGGGCTCTGCACCCCCTCTCTATTTTGGGGTGCCTTTGCACCTCCTTCCATTTCTGGCACCTTTGTGCCTCCCTATTCTCGGGGTGCCTTTCCACCCCCCTGTTCTTGGGGTGCCAATATGGTTTACCCAAACTCAGGTGTGAGCATTTTATGACTTTGTATTTCTTTATGCCTTGTCAACCCATTGGTGTAAGCCTGCGGATTCCTAAGCTTATCCCCCAGAGGGGAGTAGCAGAGAGAGGGAGACAGAGGATCCAAAGCAGACTCTGCACTGAAAACAGCACAGTGCAGGGGTTTAGTTCAGGAACCATGAGATCATGACCTGAGCTCAAGTCAGATGCTTATCTGACTGAGCCACCCAGGAGCCCTGTGAACCTTTTAAAATATATTTTTGGGGGGCACCTGGGTGGCTCAGTCAATTAAGCATCCAACTTTGTCTCAGGTCACAATCTCACAGTTTGTGGATTCAAGCCCCACGTCGGGCTTTGTGCTGACAGCAAACAGCCTGGAGCCTGCTTCACATTCTGTGTCTCCCCCTTTTTCTACCCTTACCCCGCTCATGGTCTGTCTCTGTCTCTGTCTCTCTCAAAAATAAATAAACATTAAAAAATTTAAAGTAAATGAAATACAATATGTTTTCAGAAAATCGTGGCGTCTCCTTTTTAGCCACTAGCCAGCTAAACAGCTTAGTCCACCTGAAATTCAATCTTGCTGCAGAGAGGAGCTCCTCAGTTCAAGCCTGCTGTGTACCACACCTTTCACAGAGTTTAGGAACACATTATGAACAAGAGTAAAAGGAATGCTCTTTAGTATCTCTGCCTACCTGGTATATAATTTTGTCTCTAATTTAGACTCAACATGCTGTTTCTGTTGGGCCATTTATTATGAGAATCGAAAAGTGTAAAATTCTATAACTTTATAATTAATAAAAATAGACTGTTAAATGATGTTTTATTTACCTTTCTAATACGATCTTTAATGACAAAGATGAGGCCAGTTTATAAAAGGGTAATTGTAAATGAAAACTCAGTATGTCTTCTAATCTCTGATGCAGCTCACCTTGGTTGTGACACAGCGAACCATATACAATCATGTACAAAAATGTCTCCATGTTGAGGCCAATGAAGGAACTTTTGAGAATTTTAATAATTTTCAGCTATATAATATTATGTAGCTTTCTGAGTTCTGAACAGTAATACAGATACTTTGCTACTAATTTCCTTCTCCAGAGTGACTAAATTTGATGCACCTCTCACTCTCTCATTCTCAATTTGTATCTTTCTTCATTCTTTTTCTCTATTTCCCTCTATAAAACATTCTCTTTCCTTTCTTTATTATAATCCATATCCTGACTGGCATAAACAAAATACACTCTTTAACATAAAAACTGTTTATATATTGCTATTTGTTGACAGAGGGAAACAAAAACAATGAGGAAAACATTATGTATCTAAAGGAAAAGTCGATGGTGATACAGGTTGTTTCAATATAGGTTGATGAGTAAGGCCAATTAAAGAAATTAAATTTTATTTTTAGAAGCCATATGTATTCATTGAAGGTAATCTGCAAAATGTGGAGAAGCTGGAAAAAAAATAATACTCTTAGTTTCACTTGCTTCTTGTTTGTTAATCATAATTTTATTGTGTTAACAAAAATTTACCTGTGTAAATTTAAAGATCAAATTGGCTTTATTTAGCAATTCATAAATTGGGAAGTATCCCATCTAGCAAATAGAAAGGACCTCCATGGAATCTAAAAAATAAAGATTTTTATGTCAGGAAGGGGGCAGTAAAAGGAAATTATTAGGAAAGAGTGTAATATTTCAGGTAAATTCTCCCTCCTAAGGGAAATGGAAGGGTTTATCTGGCAGATTATCTCACTAGTGCTAATCTGGTTGACTAGTTAAAGGTTACATACCTTGGGGGTTTAAACTGCAGTTAGGTTAGGTATTAAGTCTTGATTTGTCAGTAAGATGTTTAGCACAAGTGACTCCATTTTGGGCCTCCTTGTCTCCTTTTAACAATTGTTTTACTATTCAAGTGATTTTGGTGAGAGTTGTTTGTTTGAAGGGTAATTACTTTTTAAACATTGTGGATTTTTTTCTTAGTTTAAATATAATTGTATGTTTACAGCAGAGATACATTTTAAAATCTGACTTTATAAAGCATAGTCAACTTTAAGTTCTCTTAGTTGAAGTTAACGAAAATATACAATCTATGTCCTTGTTTGTTTGTTGTTTTTACTTTTAATAAGATACTATAATAACCATGTTTCCCTCCCAAAGGTTAATTTTTGAGAAAGCAAAAACATCCTATATCTAGTATACCACAGACATAAATTTCTAAAATTGAGAAAATATTTTAAATATCTGCTCACTTTAGGAATAAAAAGTAGCAATTGAAAACACAAGACATAAGAATTAATTAAAAATTATATGTTATAACTTATCTACATATTTTAATATTCTACCTGTTAATTGAGTCATTTTGTCTCTTACCTGTTTTAATTTTAGTTGGTACTTAGATTCCTCAATTATGGTTTTTTGACAATTTTTTGACTTAGTTTTGTTTTAATGTTTATTCATTTAGTTTGAGAGAGAAAGAATGTGAGCAGGGGAGAGGGGCAGAGAGAGAGAGAGAGAAAGAGAGAGAGAGAGAGAGAGAGAGAGAGAGAATCCTAAGCAGGATCTGTACCATCAGCACAGTGCCCTATGGTGGGGCTCAAAATCATGAACCATGACATCATGACCTGAGCTGAAATCAAGAGTCAGATGCTTAACTGTCTGAGCCACCCAGACGCCTCTACTTAGTGTCCTTCTAATGTGAAAAGATACCTTGGGCTTTCTATAATTGTATGATATGAACAAATTACATATAAATTTAATTCTTAAATTATAAAATCTATTGTTCAGAATAAAAAATATATAAACTGACTGAAATCTGTGGTGAATTCAATTGAAAATAGATGACATCATCCAACTGTGCCTAAGATACTGAGTTGAGAAATATTATAGTTGAAGACATCCCTAATTCTTGACAAGAAAGAAAAATTTTCCCAGAAATAGATATTTATAATATGAAGTTCAAATCTTTAATATGTGGTTTTGTGCTTGTTAGAACAGTTGTGCAAGGATTGCTTTTATCTGTTATTTGGCAGGATTTTTGTTTTGTTTTGTCTTGTTTTGTTTTTTCTTATGAGCTCACTAACTTGCTTGTTCGTTGATATCAAAGACTTCTCCCATTCTGTAGTTTCTTACCTACTTTACTCTGAAGGGGAGCAGAATTTGCCACCCAAAATATGCCTCTTTGGTGTAAGAATTATCTTGAACTAGTTATTTTTGAAAAACTGAATACACAGGAGAAATTCTAAAAACTGAGTAAAAGTTGCCCTTTTGTAAAGGACATTTCATTCATAAGAGAAATCTCCATTTGTAAGTGTGTCTCCCCCTCTATATCTGGAAGGGGAGGATGACCAAATCTCTAGAAACTCTTAACTGTGGAGAAGGCATTGAACGTAAATCTGTGTAACAACCATCCCCTTGTTTACTATGCTTTTCCTGGTAACCTCTCAACATTGGCCTCCCCCACTACATCTTTCTTTTGTCCCCAACTGGAAATGGTATGTAAGGTGGTGGCTTGGGTAATTTTGGAGAGTTAATCAGTTTTCTTGGGTGTCTCATGTATACAGGAGGTATATTAAACGTCCTTGTTTTTTCTTGTTAATCTCTCCCTTATTCCAGAACCTGGAAAGATAGAGGTAAAATTATTTTTTCTCCTTTACAACTCCTTTTATCAACCTACAAATCACCCTAGAATTGTCCATTCTATAAGAGCTTTACTAAACATCTCTACATACTGTTCCATCTATCTGCCTTGAGTTTTACCATAATCAATTTGGAAACCTAAGGTTTTCATGTTTCATTGTTTATTTTACCTGAACTCTCAAATTAATTCATTTGCATAACCAGTCATTTCTTCCTAAAACCCACATGTCTCTTGCTTCCAGATCTGTAATTTCCTCTTTTTTGACTACCTCTGGAGTGTCCTCCTCAATCTCCTTTGTAGATTTTTCTTCTAAACCTGACCTCTAAATGTTTGCTGCTTTCAAGATTATGTTTCCTTCTAAAACTCGACTTTCATTCTTTTGTAATGATCTGTTTGAAGGCTTTAAATACCATGTATGTGACAATGACTTCCAAATGTATATTTCTAACCCAGTTCTCTTCTGTCAACTTTAGCTCTAAATATGCAATTCTCTAGTTGACATCTTCAATTGGATTCTCATTGACATTTCACATTTGACAGATCCAAAACTGAATTCTTGATTCCCTTCTGCTCCATCCAAATAAAATCAAAATTAAAACACAACTCTATCCCTCCTTTAGATTATGCGTGTTGAATTTGTGCTATTATCATTCTATAACTTTGGAAGAAAAGTTAATACTCAAACTCGATATTCATCTTTCCCTCTCTCTCAACATATACTGTCAGCAAGTCAACCTCTAAGATAATTTCTCCATTTCTCTTGATTATGTGTCTTTCACTGTAAACCCAAACACCAATGTTTCTCTCCCAGATTACCATGGTACTCTTCTTCTTGGTTTTCCTGCATCCCCCCCAAATCCCTCTCCAAAATATTCTCTATGGAGAAGCCAGAGAAGTCTTTGGAAAATATAAATCCATCTATGCCATTCTCCTGCATAAAACTATGAAATGATATCCAATTGTACATTGAGTAAGACCCAGATTCCTTACTATTCAGTCTAAGACTTGTATGAGCAGACTCTCATCTGATGTACTAAACCATCTGACACCACTCTCTTTTGCCCACTATGCTCAGCCACACTGTACTGTCATATGGTCTTCTTTTTGGGGATGTACTTCCCTTTGGATTTTTTTCCAAGTGTGCTTCCTTTTTATCTTTCTGTTCTCAGTCTAAATGTCAACCACTCTATGAGGCCTCCTCTGGTCACTTGAAATTCTTCTTCCTTGATATTATCAAACCTTTTCATCTCCTGTATCACAGTTAATGTGATTTGGGTTTATTCATTTGGTGTTGTTGCTGTTGTTTAAATTTTTTAAAAACTTTTTTTTTTTTTTTTTTTTTTTAGTTTTTAAGTAGGCTCCACAGCCAACATGGGGCTTAAACTCATTATCTACCAGCTGATAATAATTTTTTAATTATTTGTTTTTATCATTTCTAGTTTCTAAAGGTAGTTTACTTATTCACAAATATATATCCACATTGTAAACGTAGTATTTAACATGCAGTGGATACTCAATAACTATGGATCTAATAAGTCAGTGAAACTTAAAGCAAATAAGGAAAATGGCCCTAGCCTATGTATATAGAAAGTGACATGGTAAGGTTTTCGAAGAGGCTTTAATACAAAAATGAACTTTTCTGACTTCAAGATTTCACTCTTCCTACTAATGGATATGTTACTAATTTAGATATGAGTAGCTTTTTTTTCTTTAATGTAATTAATTGTAGAGCAGAGACAAAGACTTTTCTGGAATCTGGTTGAACCTGTTCACAGAAAGGATAGAGAGCTCTAAGATTGTAAATACCTAAGATGTTTCTCAAAAGCCTGGTCTGAGATTGTAACTATGGATTTGGGTCAGAAAGTATTCAATGGACCCCCTGTAGTTCTCCAGGTATAGCTTGATTTAAGTACAGAGACACACTTTGCTCCAGTTTTCAAAGTTCTAGCTCTGAGAGAAATATCTGTGATAATTTTAGGTTAACTCTGTTAGAGTTTCTTGCCTTAAACCCAATAGAAAAGTATTACCATGGAAAGAACACTATATCCTCCATAACATTTCAGATATAATCCACTCACATTATCCCCTCTCCAATTATCCATCCAGTGATCAATTATAATTCATTAAGAACATTTGCTTCTTTTTGTGCTTATCTTTGTTAAATTAAAACAGTATGGCTTTCAATAAGCTTATTTCATATAAATACTTTAGTTAATTGGAAACCATAAATGATAAACACCATTTCATAATTATATGTGCAGTTAAAAATTTTTGAAATGCATTAAAATACCCAACCCAAGGAAATTTTTTCAAGTGTTATAATATCAGGCACTGCAAAACACCAGTGCCAAGTTTTTTTTTTGCTTTTTATGATGATTTTTTTTAGTGCTTGCTTAAGTAGATTATAGAAACAGCAACTATATGTTGAAATAAAGCATGGTATAAACATTTGGAAAACAATGAAATACTACTATATGTTAATGCTATATAAAGCAAAAATTACCTACATATTATTGTAGTAAAAGAGTAGGATTTTCTACATGATGTTTAAAAACAAGGGGGCACAGTTAAATTGGATTTAGGCAATTTTTTGTTGATGCAGAATCTCTATTGTTTACATAGCAGGTCACCAAGCATTTCTTAAAGCATAGAGAATCATCAGATGATTGATGATTGGTTGTAACTAGGTAATTCCTTCAATGAGTTGATATCAGGCAATGTATGGAAAGAATGAAAACAAAGGTGACTTCTTGCTATATTCTTTCTACCTTCTCTTTTTTAATGAGTCTCTTTTCCCCACAAGATCCCAAACACATGGATGAGGAGAGAAGGTATTATAAAGATTTTTCTGAATATATGAACCTATACTGATCTCTAACTTTTTAGAATTTATTATATTCACTCATTATATTATTCACTTGACTTCATTTAGTTTTATGACTTAAATTAGTATGTTTATTTTGTGCATTTTTTTAACTCATAAAGTGTATGATATATTGGTTAAAACATGGGTTTAGAGGGATGCCTGTGTGGCTCCATTGGTTATGCATTTGACTCTTGATTTAGACTCAGCTCATGATCTCATGGTCATGAGATTGACCCTGAGCCCAGTGTTGGGCTCTGCACCATGCAAGGAGCCTACATAAGATTCTCTCTCTCCCTCTCCCTCTGCTCCTCTCCTGCTCATGCCTGTGTACTCCTTCTCTCTTGAAAGAAAGAAAGAAAGAAAGAAAGAAAGAAAGAAAGAAAGAAAGAAAGAAAGAAAGAGAAAGAAAGAAAGAAAGAAAGAAAGAAAGAAAGAAAGAAAGAAAGAAAGAAAGAGAAAAAAGAACGAACATGGGTTTAGAATTAAACTGCGTAGGTTTGAATTTGGATTCCACAAACGATGCAACTATGGGCAAGTTATTTCACCTCTGTGCAATGTAGAATCTGTAGAATATGCAGAATAATTACAGTATGTATGCTATAGGGATACAATGCTAGTAATTATGATTATTGTTGCCATTTGATTTTCCCTTTCCCCCAAAACAGGTTAGAACTACTGGGGAAGCACTGTGCCTTTCCTTGGAAGTGTTTTCTGTGTTCTGTGCTGCAAAGCCAAACACTAAACCCAAGTTGCACTTTGGACAGCACCAGCTTTATTCAGTGGCCTGAGAATGCAGAAGCAGGAACTAAGTTCACAAATCCACTTCTCTGGGGTGTATCTCAGGAAGGGTCTTATGGGCTGGGGCAAAAATGGGAGAAATATGCATGAGTTTTTTCTGAATGAGTAGGTTTTTTTCTAAGAATATGGTTGCCACCTCCTCTTTCTCCTTCCATGACTTTGGTTGGAACTGTTACAGTGTTGGCAGGTATGTCATCTGGCATCCTGATGTATTATAACCAGCCTATAATCAGATTTGGGGTTCTTCTATGGTCAAATCTGTCGCCATAGTCTAATTAGCTATTGGGTTTTTCCAGTCTCCTGCTGCCATCTTGGATCCAAACAGTTATGGCTAGTTCTTGTTTTGCCTGTAACTGAGAAGAATAAAAAGAGATAGGGCCATCTTCTGCTCAATGGGATGGGATGCAACCTTGGTAACATTACCTATTATTGTTATTGGTCAAGAGAACAATTGATTTATCCAAATGGTATACATCTGACTTAAAGGCAAGGCCTCTATGTCAATTTATCCCTTGGTATTATACACACTAGATTCCCTGTGTGTATTTAAAAAGTGGAAAAAATTGGGGAAAGTAAATTGAATATGGAAAGTGAATGAATCTGTGGCATGTGGAAATGACTGGGACATAAACTAAGGGAAACCAAGAAGAAGACAAAAGTGGACAAAGATTAGCATAAAGGAAAAAACAAGTAGCCTGAAGACTAGATGCAATCAGTTCTTTTAAATTTTTTTTTCAACGTTTATTTATTTTTGGGACAGAGAGAGACAGAGCATGAACGGGGGAGGGGCAGAGAGAGAGGGAGACACAGAATCGGAAACAGGCTCCAGGCTCTGAGCCATCAGCCCAGAGCCCGACGCGGGGCTCGAACTCACGGACCGCGAGATCGTGACCTGGCTGAAGTCGGACGCTTAACCGACTGCGCCACCCAGGCGCCCCACAATCAGTTCTTTTAATGTATAATTAAATATTGGTACCTTATATTAATGCCTATTAAATAGGCATAACTGAGTTATGCCTATTTTTGTAGTAGGGACTTATGTCTGACTTTGTTTCTCTGAACCTCCTTACAAATACCATCACCTCTAGTTGTTTTCTCTCTCGAATATTACCCTCCATGATATATAGATTTTGAGCATAGACTAACCCAAATACACTTTCCATAACAATTAATATGTCTTAATCATCATTCTTTCTCCTCACTAGGAAAGTAGAATTAAAAGTTGAATTTCAAATCCTGACTGGTAATATAATTTGGAGGCCATTGTATTCTTTAGTTTTTCTTTTTCTTCTCCAAAGACCATTGCCTCTGCTTCTGTCTCCCTTACATTACAGCTATTTTATAGTTCCTTCATGACTTCTGCTTGGAGCCTTACTCAGAAGTTTTCTGACGCTGTGGAAAGGTGGTAGGAGGTAGAAGGGACAGGGATAATTGCAGTAGTCTAATGGGCTAAGTTTCTCCATGCTGCTGGGGAACATAGCAGGCCACCCTGCCTGCCTCTTTATTGCTTTCCTTTTAGGTATGCAGGTTGGAATTCTCATCATAGCCTGCTGGTTCAAGATTGTAGAACCGCATGCATTAGAGGGGGCAGAGTTAAGTGTTTGAATTAATAAAGAATAGAAATTGGACCACCTCTGATTTAGCCATTTTATTTATATTTCTGGAAAACACCTTTAAAAGACTTTCAGTAGTGCCATGTAGGAGGAGTGCGACAATGGCCCACTTTCCCTTGATATTTTTGAAACAAATGTTCTTAGTTGTTAAGGGCCCCCCTTCAATGAGCCTGTGGTGGTTTAAGTTTCTTAAGAATCCATGTTCTAATCTTCTGGAACATTGGTATTATCACAGTTTCCTAGCAGAAGTCACGATTTGTATACCTAAGAGAAAATCTGGAGTTTTTCCCAGTTGGTGTCTGGGTTGCTCTCTCGTATATTAGCACATAGTGCAGAAATTCAGAATTAGACTTGGCAGATATAGGAGACGCCTACTGATTTTTTGTTGTCGTTGTTACCAGAGTTGATTCTTGCTATCAGCATCATGCCATAATTTGTGTGCTTCTGGAAGCACATGTACTTTTGTATTATTATATTTCACTGGAAAATGATTAAAATAGACTTTACTTTGTAATATATTATTATTGTCAATATCTGTGGCAGGGATAAGGAAATAGACACTAAGCAGACAATTGGTTTTGACAATATAATCTAAACATTGTGTCATTTGTGCTTATTTTAGATGAAAACATGCATTTCCCTGTTAAGAAGAAGAAATGTATGTTAATTAAAATATCTAACTCTGATTCAGATTCTAAAAATGGGTAAACTACTGCAAAAGCATAGATATTAGATACCTTAAAAAAGAAAGTGTTTCTTAAGCTTTTCAAATTAAAATCCAACGTTTACTCAGTTTTTTTTATTACTATTTAGCCTCCATTTGATAAGTTTCACTATAGTTATCCCTTAGAAGCTTTTATGTTTGTATTTCTATTTTTTTTGTTTGATTTAAAATTTTTTTAACGTTTATTTATTTTTGAGAGAGAGACATAGCATGAGCAGGGGAGGGTCAGAGAGAAAGGGAGACACAGAACCCAAACCAGACTCCAGGCTCTGAGCTGTCAGCACACAGCCCGACTCTGGCTTGAACTCATGAATCAGGAGATCACGTCCTGAGCAGAAGTCGGACACTTAAGCGGCTGAGCCACCCAGGCGCCCCTTTTGTTAGATTTTTAAAGATATAATGATGTCTGACTAGATTTCATCATTTTCTTTTCAAATAAAAGCCAAATATTGTACCTGGGCTTTTTGTAATTTAATTATTATGGTGAAACTCGACATGTGTTAGTATTATGATTGACAAATTAAAACTTGCAACATTTACCAGACTGTGAGATGCACTATTGGGGGCATATAACTTAAATTATCCCAATGGCATTTAGTCATATATATGTGCATGGTAGATGGAGCCATAAAGCTGTATCATCAGAAGTGAAGGTCATGGTCTCTGTGAGATTGTAATCAAATTACCATAAATTGGAGATGAACTTCATGATATCCTAAGCCATCAGTTATTTCCTGAAAGCTCAAACTGGAACTGGGTCTGAAGTTTAGCAAGGATGTGAAGGAAAATAAAAAGACAAATATTGATGCATGTTATGGGAAAGAGCATCTTATAGACAGAAAACTGTGTCAATAGTCTTTGGGCTTTTAAGTGTTAAGTGTTCCATCAGCAGCATAGAACATAAAAGCAAACTCCTCACCAGGAGTTCACACTTGAATAATATTGGCTTAGTATGTTGGGTACCTGTAGGAAGCCATTGCTATTATCAGTGTATGTTGGTTCAGAGTTTTTTGTTTGTTTATTTTTGCTATTCCAGTAAAAGCATTTACAGAAAATGTAGGTGTTATCCTATCATAATAGTAGATACTTATCTACATATGTAATATTGTGCTGTATCCTTTGCCTGTATTACCTCATTTAGTCTTTATGCGAAATAAGTCTTTATGTGAAATAGCATTATTTAGGCAATATTTTAGAGCAATAAAATTAGGATGTAGAGTCTTGGCATAGCTCTAACATGCTGTCAGTAATGGAACCTGTGTGTGTCTGATTCCACAGTCCATGTTCTTTATTCACTTGCTGTTTTGACCACAATTCTTCCTGGTTAACGACAGCTAGAGTCTAATAAAAATGATCAATGACTATTTCAATAACTGCCAACCATCAACAGGGGTATGAGATCAGAAAAACCTGAGGCAAAATGGCAACTTAGTGGAGAATGAAAAGGAACAAAAAGGTAATTTCTAATAAACATGTAGAGGGACTTGGCGGCTATTTTCTACAAGTATACAATATAGGTATCTTCTATCAGCCTACAATGTAAGCCTTTCATATTTGAAATCTACATCTTTCTCCTTCAGTTTAACCTGAGGTTGTATTTTATCCATTCCCTGGTGCCCCGTGTCTGGTCCAGGGAATTGTCTTTCACAATATATTCCTAATAGCTTTCTTTCTTTTTGTGATTTTGTAATCTGTGATTTCATTACCTCTTGTTGTGCTGCTGTTGATAAAAGGAAATAACTAAGGGTTGGGGGGAGGAAAAGTTGAGCCTGCCTAGTGGGTAGTTCATGGGTGTGAAGTCCTCCCTTCCACAACACTAAAGCCAGAGACCAGGTCTCCAAGACACCACTCCGAGAGATCAGTATGGCTAGAGGGAGAGAACGATACCTATTTCTCTGTTAGGATCTTGGCTTAGACAATGGGCTTGGCACAGTGTCATATACCTACCTAAATAAGAGCAAAACAATCATGCGAAATAAGTGGGTGGAAAAATCTGGGCAGACATCTGTTATTTTTTGTCATCACAAGGATAAGTGAGTTTCCCATGGGTTAAGTGAATTCAGTAAAACTGGCCAGGTTTGAACTCTTCCACAAACATCATACCCTAGAGTGAGGCCTGGAAAGAGGACCTTGGAGCAAGAGGTCCACTAGCTTAGGGTCTAGAAGAGAGGATGAGGAGCCACATTTCTGGTGTCAAAGGAATGTGCAGTGGAAGGCACTGAATGAAGATTTCATGCCTGCACATGAGACTGCTGGCATTGGCTGTCTGCCCCACAGTGAATAATGATAGCAGCAGTCCTAGTCAGATAGGAAGCCACGATCAAGATGGAAAGAAGAGGTGCCAGGGTGGCTCAGTTGGTTAAGTGTCTCACTTCAGGTCAGGTCATGATCTCACAGTTTGTGAGTTCAAGCCCCCCTGTCAGGCTCTTTGCTGAGCCTGGAGCCTGGTTTGGATTCTGTGTCTACCTCTCTCTCTGCCCCTCCCCGCTTGCACTCTCTCTCTCTCTCTCACTCTCAAAAATAAATAAACATTAAAAAAGTTAAAAAAAAAAGATGGAAAGAAGGAAACAACAAAGAAGCAAACAAGACAAAATTATCCACTTTTCTAATCTCTTCATTTTCTGTTTATAACCCTCTCTACTAATCTGTGGCTCATAAGATTTCATTTGTGTAATGTTTCATTTATAATAATATAGAACAGCAGCAAAATTTTTAATTATGAGAGAAAAGACAGTAAATATAAAGATTAGAGAAACCGTAAAATACTGTAATTGGAATGCCAGAATAAGGGAACAGAAGAAATCAATCATAAACACCAATTAATTATATATTAGAAGAGACTTTCTGAGCTGAAGAAGAATATGAGTCTGCTGACCCAAACAATTAAATAGAGCTAATTAAAAAAAAAACACAACACTTAACATATAATACTGCCGTGATATTTTAAAACTTGAACGATAAGGAAAACATTTACAAGCCCTCAAGCAGGTGATCTCTAAAGTAAGAAAATTTGGTGTCCTTTTGGAATTAACCTCTTCAGAAAATTTACTAATTTTCAGAAGAAAATGAAGTCATGTTAGTTAAATGTTGGGTGGAAAATGACTCTAAAATTCCAAATCCAACCACATTTCCATTCATAAGTAAATACAACAGAGACTAATAACTAAGCTTTTATGTCAGAAATTGTGATCTTGAAAATTAAATAGTCCTTTATTAATAAAAAGTATTTCTTGAAAAAATTCTTACAATGGAGAGTATTTTCAGTCACAATAATGGAAATCCTGACTCAAAGTGGCTCCCCTCTCTATATGTCTATTTTTCCCATGTCATATTTTTCTCACTGCTATTCTTTTATGTGATAGTTTGATGTTCCCAAGAGCAGTCCTGCTTAGGGCAAATAAGAGAAATATGCCTGTGGGTATACTAAATATAAGAGTAGTTCTTCTAGTGTAATTGAAAAAAAAATTAAATGTTCATTATTTACAACTGTTCATCTATATTCCTTTTCCTTTTCTACTAAGACTTGCTAAAGGAAATAGCTGGAAATAAGGAGCACTGAACGTGTTTGAAATTCAGACAGTGAAGGTCTTTGGAATAGTTCTGGTTATTAATAAAATTATCATGTGCTTCTCACAAGTCTTTGAACACTCTAAATATGGCGTTGAAAAAGTTAGAGAACAGTCTACTTTTGCTGTGAACATCAGTGCTCAGGATTTCATGAGCTTTGTTTTCTTATTTTTAGATCGTACTTGGTATATCACTGTTTATTTTTCTCCTTAGTTTGGATCTTGTTTCCTCAAAGCCGTATTTACTAGAGAGGCAGAAATTACAAGTGAATGCAAGGCGAGTTGTGGATTGGGGATAAAAAGGAACTGGAGATAGAAGTACTTACTGATGTTGCAAAATTGCTAAGGTGCAATTTCACAAGGCTAAATTTAACCTAACCGAGCACACATGGTATTTTAGTTGTTGAAATTGTATTGCTTTCAAAATGAGTTTTTAATACCAAGAATAGTTCACATGTGGGAGCCGAGAGAAGAACTAATGGAGTGAAGAGGGTTGAAAGATTGAAGCCTGGAGTATGTGACAAGATAAATTCCAACAAAAATGTCGAACTGGGATAATTTATCTGAGACCCAGGTAGCTGAAGCTTAGAATCTTCTATCGATATTTTAAGAGAAATGTTAACATTTCTCCATGTAAAATAATTTAATATTACAGAATGATGACCTTGGAAAAATATAGTAGAATAAGAAGTAGGAAATAAGGGGTAGAAAAAAATTCAGGCTGTCAGGGCAATAAATTTCTGTTCTGCTAGAAAGGAAGACTGTAGATACTGCCAGCACAAGGAGGAAAGATTTTTATTTCATTCTAAAGTGAAAGGAAAATCTGCCACCAATTTAATAAAAAAAAAAAAAGTAGAAATGATAAGGGCTTCTCAAACTCAGGACACTTAATAAGAGTGAAAACCTGTGACTTGAACAGGTGTTTGTACACTACTTCATGGCAGCATTATTCACGGGGGCCCAAAGGTGGAAGCAACCCAAGGGTCCATCAAAGGATGCAAATATAAGCTAAATGCAGTTTATACATAGGAAGAAAAAAATGAGCCTTAACAAGAATAAAGTTCTGACACCAGCTGCTACCTAGATGAACCTTGAGGAAATTATGCTAAGTGAAATAAGGCTGTCTCAAAGGTGCAAATACTGTATGATTCCACTTATATGAGGTACCTAGAGTAGTCAAGTTCATAGGAACAGAGAGTAGAATGGTGGTTGCTGGGAACTGGGGGGAGAAGGGGATGGGGAGATAGTGTTTAATGGGTGCAGTGTATCAGTTAGGAAGAATGAAAAAGTTTTAGAGATGGATGCTGTGGATGGTTGCACAACAGTGTGAATGTACATTTAATACCACATAACTGTTCACTAAAAATGGTTAAAATGGTAATTTTATATTCTATATATTTTATCAGACACAACAACAACAAAAAAGAGAAGGCCCTATTTTAGAAACTATGGTAACAGGAGAAAATGGTCAATTCATGGAACTCTAATTTTAGGGTATTTAAAAAAATTTTTTTTAATGTTTATTTTTGAGACTGAGAGAGACAGAGCATGAATGGGGGAGGGGCAGAGAGAGAGGGAGACACAGAATAGGAAGCAGGCTCCAGGCTCTGAGCCATCAGCCCAGAGCCCGATGCAGGGCTCAAACTCACGGACCGTGAGATCGTGACTTGAGCTGAAGTCGGACGCTTAACTGACTGAGCCACCCAGGCGCCCCTAATTTTAGGGTATTTTAACCAATTACATAAATACTTTAAATATTTCCCCTCAAAATAGATGTTTTATTCATTCTCCATTTCCACTATTATCAAGAATAAATAAAAATATTACATTTTTGAATAATAAGAATTTTATGAGAAGTATGGATTTTGATGTAAAAGACCCAAGGTTTAAAAGTGTATACTATTCTTTATTTTATAACTCTTGGCTATAATTCTTTATCATTAAACACTGAAAACAATTTAAATGTTACTAAAATTGCCCTTACTACTTGGTTTTGAAGCGACACAATCTTGTAGTCATAGATTGAAAAATCTGGCTTACTTCAACTGGTCCTTTCTAGACCTCCAGAGTTCCAACTTTTAGTTAAGCCAGTATAACCAAAGAGCATTTTAATAATCCTCAAGCTCATGGCACTTCACCTGGCACTATTTAAAGCATTTGAAACCTTAACAGTTCCAGAACTGCATTGTCTAATATGGTAGCCACTAGCTACGTGTGGCACTTGACTATGTGAAATGTGGCAACTCCAAATTGAGACGTGTCATAAATATAAACTGAACTCTGCATTTCTAAGCTTTCATAAGATAAAGACATTCATTAATGTTTTGAAAGGTTAAATGCTGAAATGTTAACATTTTGGAAATATTGAATTAAATAAATTATCAAAATTAATTTGACTTTTTTCTTTTTACTTGTTAAAATGTGGCTACTACAAAATTTTAGCTGACTTTTGCAGCACGCATTTGTGACTTGCATTATATTTAAATGACTGTGATTGCTGGCCTAGAAAATTATAACGGAAATACAATTAAGACCAGCAATGAGAATACAAGTTCAGGATGATATACCTTCACTCAGAATATGGATTCATTGCCAGGAGTGACTTGAGGTTCACTCGATTACCAGAAACCAGACTACAGCACATTTATTTTGTTCTGAAACCATTGTGTTCTAATAATGGCCACACGGGTACTTCTACCATTTATCTCTGAGTCTAGCCTTTGCAGCCATATTTCCTAGTTTCAGACCAGTTTTTAAATATAAAAAAGAATTCATATTTGCAATATGGATACATTCTGTCAGGTCTCTAGGAAAGACTTAAATGTAAGACTAAAGGAAGTGGAATTCATGATCTCAAGGTGTTAATGTAGGATCTTAACAAGTTTAACAGTGATTTGCTTGTTCACCAGATTTACTGGAAAACAGGGAAATAAACACAGTCCTAGAAATTTTACATTGGAAATCCACAGAGAACATTTTGCAAGTTTTCATGTTAGCTTTCTCTCATTTTGCAAATGTGCCAGGGGATGCTGAATAAAGGATCTGTTGCTTACTTTCATACATGTGGCCTAAAGCAATAAGACTATACTTTTCTTGAGGAGAGAACTACAGTGACTACTTTTAATGTTCCTCACTCCCTACTCTTGTAATACCAAAAATGCTGCTGTATTATTGACATTAAATTATTTTTTAATGTTTATTTGTTGTTGAGGGAGAGAGACAGAGACAGACAGAGTGCAAGCAGGGGAGGGGCAGATAGAGAAAGGGAGACACAGAATCCCAAGCAGGCTCTAGCCTCTGAACTGCCAGCACAGAGCCCAAAGCGGGGCTGAAACCCACAAACCATGAGATCATGACCTGAGCTGAAGTACGATGCTCAACTGACGGAGCCACCCAGGTGCCCCGGCATTAAATTATTATATAGTTTTGTTTTTTTTTTTTAATTTTTTTTTTTCAACGTTTATTTATTTTTGGGACAGAGAGAGACAGAGCATGAACGGGGGAGGGTCAGAGAGAGAGGGAGACACAGAATCGGAAACAGGCTCCAGACTCTGAGCCATCAGGCCAGAGCCCGACGCGGGGCTCGAACTCACGGACCGCGAGATCGTGACCTGGCTGAAGTCGGACGCTTAACCGACTGCGCCACCCAGGCGCCCCTATTATAGAGTTTTGATTTCAGATCTGTTTGTCAGGCATATATTCAAGTTGACTTTGGAAAAAGTATTAACTTAAAAATCTAAGAACAAAAATACTTTTTCGCAAAAAGAAAAATTGCCTCGTGATGTGCATTCTTTCTTAATGAACACTCATTAGAAGATTCCAAATGTATTAGAATATTACTTTGAAAAACACTACATTTCTTACATGGGTGGAAGGTAAAATATCACCTCCATATTCTTGGGGATAATGACACTGCCCATATAATTCACAGGGTCTTTACTTCAGCTTCAGTTGAACTTGAAGTCTTAAATCTGATATTTCACTCACTTCTTTTGAAATGACTTTGAAAACATGGTCTCTGTTAGTATTTGACCTGGAATATTAAAAACGAAAACCACTGAACTCTAGCGGGAACTTAGTGCTTTTAGGTGAGTAGCTAATATCATTGTAAATTAAATCACAATTAAAATCATACATGTGAAAAAATATATTTAAATGCCTAATATAAAAATTTAGCCAGAATCCTTAAATATCTAGATAGATTTTCTTAGGAGATATTCAGATTGTATCTTTGCCTCGTAAAGTAGTTTTATTACACTTTCCACAATAGTCAAAAAGAGAATGCTAGGAGAAAATTTGGCCTACATTAAAGTTATCACTTCCTCAAATTTTGTTTCTAAAATTTTCTTTAACCTCAGTTAAAAATAAATGTGTTTATGTCTGCATAATTTGGAAACTTCAAGCAACTTCCAGTACAAGTGGGGGATGGCCATTCCCAAATGAAGAGGAACATGGAGCTGGGCCTTTGTTGTCCTCTATTTTGCCCCCTTCCCTCAGTTTCCAGTGGAGGATGTTTTTTCCTTTTTTCAGTGGAGGATTTTGAGGACTGGGCATGTTTTCCAAGTTAACCAGTGTTACACAGCTAATTAGTGACAGGTCTGGGGTAAGGACCTGGTGTACCTGTATACTAGTGTAGTTATTTCCATTGTTTCTAAGGAGCCTCTTGGCCCTTTCCAACAAAATGAAACTATGAATTACAAGCAAACATTCTACCCTCATCGGTTTTCACCTGGGTTTCTGTAACAGCCTCTGTCCATGTTTTACTTCCTTTTTGCAGTCTCTTGTGCTCCATTCATTTTTTTTCTCAGTTATCATTTTCATCAAGCCTTTACCCTGTATAAAACTCCTTCACTTTTTGCTGATTCAAGCTCAGTGTGCTTTTACTATCCTTGAAATCCTTTATAGTGCAATGTCTCTTTTGTTATATTCAATTTTATTATACTTCTTTTGGATTCTTCATAGTTTTGGTGGTTGGTGATGAATATTTAGTGGGTATTAATGCTTACTTCTTGAATAGTCCAGAATCCTTCCGGTAACTACCCAACACGCTAACCAGTGTGCCCTCTTCATGTAGCTAGTAACTTATTACTTATGTGTAGGAATCCTTTTCCTTAAGAAATCATTTTCTTCATAATACTATTTTCTTTGTAGTAAATATCAACATTATGGGGGAGCTATTTATTGAGTAATATTCAGGAAATGATAACTGATCTATTTGTTTATATAAACATCTCTCATAGAAATCTTGTTAGTCTAGAATAGAGGCTAAATAGTGATTTACAGTGCATGAGCGTAGTTTAAAAATGGAAGCTCTGAAGGGTATTCTTATGACAACTGGGGACATTTGGATATGGTTAGATACTAGATTAGGAATTGACAATTCCTTAGTAAGAGATAATCCATATTCCTAGGAGTTTCATGATGAAGAATGTATGAATAAGTGTCATGATGTCTATAACTTATTTAAAGTGATACCAAAAAATGTATATACCCAGACATATGAACAATAAACAAATACGTCATAATATTACAACTGTTGAAATTAGTCTGAAGTCATGTTTTTCATAATGTGTTTTTTGTAACTAAAACAAAGGGACTATTACTCTAAGACGACGCTCTAAGCAATAATGCTGAAACTTTTCCTACCATGACATATTTGTTTGATGGTGTAATTATAGACAACAGGAGTTCTTTGAGAGAGATGGGAGAATACATGTTATGAGGTATTTCCAAGACTTTCAACTCCATCCCTCTTTATGTCATTTGTATCATTTCTGATACACATCAATAGTGATCTTATCAGTGTAATTTGATGCCATGGTTGGTAACTTTTTTCTAATCTCATGTTACATTTCTTCATAATGTACATTAATGTACATAATGTACATTAATGCACATTCAGAAGAAATGTACATTTCTTCTGAGGCAGAGCAGAGGGAAAATAATATTTATTTTGTGCCATTTGAAGACATTTACCTCAGAATTATAGACAAAATTATCCTTCACTTATTTTAAATTAAGGGTAGCTGTGGTAATATAGCTACGAGAGCTAGTACTTATTCATTTGTGCATTCATTTTTTGTTTATTAAACATTTGAATTGGGCACTATGATAGGAAATAAATCTAAAATGATTAACGAGACATCATCATCTCTGTTCTCAAGAAACACAAATAGTGGGTAACGTAGAGGAGAGAATGGAAGGTTATAATATATGATCTGTGAGGTAAAACCTACATTCAGAGAGAAAATTAAACTCTAATTTGCTACTATGAGAGACAGAGAAAGAGAGACAGAAAAAAAATACAGACTTAACTGAAGAATTTCAGGACTGCTCTGCCTTTAGGTAGAGCTTTGTTCCCCGAGGAGTTTATCACCATTTCTCAGTTCTGATTTTTCTTTCTAAGAGCTTCATTATGTTTCCTTCTTGAAGCTGGCCGACTCCAGCAGTGATGGATAAGAACCTTGCCAGTAAACAAACCTGGAAGAAAGAGCTACCATTGTTTCTACTTGTTTAGGGAAAATCCTAGAGCTGCTGATGCTAGCGGTTTCTCAGCTCACTTGCTTATTGCTGCCACAATTGTCTGGGCCTAGGTTATATTGTCATTCTGATAGCCATGGAATAGGGAACACCTTTGGTATAGCACAGTCTAAGAGTAGGAGCAAGGTGGATTTTTGAAAGAAATTGGTATGTTATCAGAAAGGAGAGGGCACGAGTATCTGGGTGGCTCAGTTGGTTAAGCATCCTACTGTAGCTTAGGTCATGATCTCGTGGTTAGTGGGTTCAAGCCTCGTGTTGGGTCTGTGCCGACAGCTCGGAGCCTGAAGCCTGCTTTAGTTTCTGTGCCTCCCTCTCTCTCTGGCCCTCCTCCCCCACTCGTTCTCTGTCTGTCTGTCTCTCAAAAATAAACACAGAATGAGGGAAGAAGGGAGGGAGGGAGGAAGAGAGGAAGGAGAGGGCTGCTTATGAATACTAAGGAGGCAAATGTACCAGATAGTCATTATGGGAAATAAGATGTGACAATTGCAAGTACTGTGGGAAGGCATGGTGCAGACAGCATACACTAACAATGAAGATGCCTTGTGACTTAAGATTGTGATCACAATGCCTTATTTTACAGTTTTCACTTTACAAACCATAGCAGTGTAGGTGCTATTCATATGTTTTTACAAGGCATAGAACAATTATCAACTGTCCATTTGTGTTTACTCTTCCCTTTCTTCGGAGTCAGGTATTTACATAACTGGTAATGAAGGAATAAGTGCTGTGTTATGATCTTGACTACAAACACCCAGATAATTCTGAAAACTTAAATGTATGATCTGTAGCTGTAACATCAGTGCATATAGTATATTGCCAGGCAATAATTCTTTATAGGATTATTTTCCAAGTGAAAATTGGATAAAGAATATTTTCTGATCTTTCTGAACTTCATAATACAGTGTTGTGCATTAAAGGTAGCTCTTCAGGGAGGCTGCAAATTAAGCTCCAGTTACAAGAAGAATGAAAGCTAAAAGCTGCTGTGCATACCTCAGGTAGGGTAGTAGGGCACACTATGTCACTTTGTCATATAACTTTGTAAAAAAATAAATTTTCACTATTATTGAAGTAAAATATGAGAATCTGCTTATCTTAATATCCTAGTGCATATAAAAATGATAATGGACCTATTACATGAAAAGAAAAGACTGGAAATTTGAGTAGGCTACACTGATTTGACTTGGTTTGAAGGTATTTTCTAAAATATAATTACAAATAAAGGATTCAGTTTAACTAAAAATAAATCAATATACTTTAGATTCAAATGTTATGAATTCTTGGGCACTGGCTGGCTCAGTTGATAGAGCATGTGACTGTTGATCTTGGGATTGTGAAGTTGAGCCCCATGTTGGATATAGAGATTACTCAAAAATAAAATCTTAAAAAAACACCAATTTTATGAGTTCTTGGTAAAATGACTTTGAGAGGAAGAGTTGTAGGCTTATAACATGGAGAATCAGAAAGAATCATGGATCATTTCCTTAGAATTCTTATCAAGATGGAATTATAACTTCATACTCTTTTATTACAGTCACTAGTGTTGATAAATTAGTTATTTCAAAACTGAAGACCAAATCATAGTTTATATAACATAATATATAGATCCCCATGGACTAAAAACTGGAGAGAAATATAAAAAAAAAAAATAGCATATGTAACTGAATCTACAGGCATGCTGGACTTTCCTTTTAGACTCAAACACAGGAGCTGAGATCTCACTTCCTATGTATCAAGAAGAACTAAAAGAACTCCACAAAAGGTGAGCTACCAGAAGTGTGCTCAAAGTTAGAAGCCAAGTGCTATGGTGAGTCCAACTAGTTAGCGAAAAGAAGCTTGAAAATGATGTACTTGCTGCCTTGAGCAGCATATATAGGGAAGAAGAACAAAGCAGCTGGTATCTTACAGTGATTCCACCCACTGGCTTATGACTTGTTCTGTGATATTCTCATTCCCACTCTTGGATGGTGTTTCCTAAGGCAGTGGCCCACAGTTATAGATGGGTTATTACACAATTATCAAGGAGTATCCAAATAAATGAGTCCACTGGAATTGTGAGTGATGGCTCTATGCTAGCAATTCACCAACCTGAATCTTGTTTTTGGAAAGTGGGCTTTGGGACAGAATGGAGGTAACTATAAACTTCTTTGAAGAAATAAGAGAACCTAAAACAAGGAAGAAAATAACTTCTACTCAAAATTCACCTAAAAACTTAAAGAATGGTAACCAATAACAAGCCCAGTCAAAAGGAAAACCGATAAAAATTAGCTGTAAGAGAAGAATTATAATATTTTTATAATGACTAAAAACTATCAAAGAGAGAAAGAAATAGAATTTAGAAATACACAACAGTAGCAAGACATATTAAATTAAATGAAAGTGAAACAAAAGCAGATGTACCTGAAAAGAGTTAAAGAAATCTTTGGAAAAGAGAATACAATCACTGAGAAGCTATAAACTCATGTAATGCATGTCAACATAATGCATTATTTCATGGAATAAATAACTATGATATTTTTATGGTTCAAAAGAAAGGACTAAAATTCTAGACACTAGTTACAAGGCAAGTGAAGAAGATATTCGCTTGTGACTAAAATATGCTAAGAGCAATTTTTGGAGCAATAATACAGATATTGAACCATAGACAAAAGAAAAATTATATTGATTATATTACACATATAAGAGTAATCACTTTTAAAAGTGGTATCTAGGGGCACGTAGGTGGCTCAGTCAGTTAAGCATCAGACTTCAGCTCAGATCATGATCTCATGGTTAGTAAGTTTGAGCCCTATGTTGGTCTCTGTGCTGACAGCTCAGAGCAAAAGAAATGAGCAAAGAAAAATCATGGTAGACACCACGCGCACGCACACCAGACACACACACACACACACACACACACACACCAGGTGATAGAAATAAATTCAATTAAAAAATTGTCATAATACATTCAAACAGATGAACTCAGTCATAAAGGGACAGTGCCTAAGAAATGTGAAGGAATAAAAAACACCATTTGATGCTTTTAAATCAACCCAAAACATATAAATGAGAAACAGACAAGACAAAGTGAAAATAATAGAATGGCCGAAATATTTAGTTAAATTATAATCATTCTTCACACACACACACACACACACACACACACACACACACACACACACAATTAGCTAGCATAGCAATATTAGATGAAAGGATTAAAAGCGAAAGCATTAATAAGGACAAAGAGGGCTCAATCCTTTTAGTGCAACATCTAAACACATGTAATAATAGATGCAGAAAATAAATCACTCTCTGTCTTCTTAAAATGTTGGCTCATGACACTTTGTCCAAGAGGTTTACATTCATTCCTCTATTTGAATTGCAACCTACCCCCAACTCTTCCACTTCAAGCCTTCCTTATCAGCTTTATGTTTTTAGCACAATCACTTCTTAGTGTTTTCTTCATTATGTTTTCAGTTCATTTTTTATTTTATGAATGAAGATAACCTTAAGAATATGCCTGTGAGAATGAAAACTTGTACGCAAATATTAGAAAAATATTCTCTATACATTTATGGTTATATAAATGTGCAGCAAATGTATGAAAAATCAGTATGATGAAGATCCACTTCAGTTTTCAGATTGTGGTTATTTTCAGGTAGGATTGAGAGTGAAATGTACGCAGATTTTAGTAAATCTATAATTTTTATGTTGATTTTTATAAATGAGCTAAAGAAAACTATGACATTTTAGCAGTTGTTAAATCTACATGGTGGATTACACAGATGCTCATGATTTTACTCTCTAAACTTCTGTGCATATTTGAAATATTTCTAATAGAATGATAATTTCATCCATCATAATTTGACAAAACTTCAACATTGTTTTATAAATTACTTATATTAAGAATGTTAACAAGTAATTTTTTTTAACAAAGATTTTTTAAAAAATATTCATAGAAGTTCACAGAAATTAAAAAAAAATATTTTGCAAAGTCTTTAAAAATAAGCTAAGAGAAGCCAAATAATACTATTGACCTTATTAATATTTAGCTGGCTAGATTTTAATGGGTCTCCCAACATAAATGCTATAGCCCCTACATTCCTAATGATTGCAATGGACTTTTGCAGAAAAATAACTGTGTTTGTAAAATTAGTAACAAAAAGGAAAATGAGATAGGCAAAATAAATTATAGAAATGATTGCTCCTTAAAAATTAGATTGCCATTACAGTAGTGGCAGTGACTTTGTAAATTAGAAATTAAGTCAAGTATAGAAATGATTAAAATGATCTTAATGGTCTTTACTTTGTAATAAAATAGAAAATTCTTGACTTAAAAGGACTATAAATCAGGGGTGAAATCCTAAACCCTGACAGAAATTCTAACACTAGATGTCATGTAAGAATTTTTCACGAACATGGTTAATCTTCTAATTTTTTTTTCATTTAAAGTCAAGTTATACATACACTCTCTATAAAAACTGAGATGTCTGTATATTTCTCTGCTTTTGGCAAACAATATTAATCATCCTCATAAAAACTCTTAAGTACTAATTAGACATAATACTTGAGTGATACTTTATGAACACTTTAATGTTTTAAAGTTTATTTATTTATTTTGAGAGAGAGAGAGGTAGAGGGACAGAGAGAGAGTGACAAAGAGAGACAGAGAGAGACAGAACCAGAGAGGGGCAGAGAGAGAAAGGGAGGGAGAGAGAAAGAATCTCAAGCAGGCTCTGCATTATCAGCATGGTGTCCGATGCAGGGTCCAAACTCACAGACCTCAAGATCATGACCTGAACCTAAATCAAGAGTTGAACTTAACCAACTGAGCTATCCAGGTACCCCTTTGGCAATATGAACACTCTTTTCTTTTTCCTAAAAAAAGTGTAAGTTTATTATTTGAGTGATACTTTAAAAAGTATATAATCTTCTCTGATTTCTCAAAGGTGAATATCCTAATGAGGCTCAGAAACCCAGACAGAGAAGGCAGAGCAGTGTCAATGTATCTGGGAAGCAGGAAAGAAATACAGTATTTGAATATCACAAGTGATAGTTGTGGGAGAAGAGGCAGGGATGTTTTCTTGGGATGGTAGTGGTGGAATGCCATGTCCCAATAAGGTAAGATAAGGAGAGGAATCCCATTTTAATAATTCTGTCTTTTCTGAATGTAAGAAGTTTCAAGTAACATTTCTTATAGAGTGAATTTCCAATACCCATTTACTAGAATGATTGCTGTTATTTTTCTTAAGATTCACCATTAATGTTCATGCAGAATCTCAATTGGTAATTTTGTCTCACGTGACTTTTGTGTCTATGTGTATTTTCACATATCTGTGTTTTCCTTGTTGCCTTAATTAGGATGTTAGTGTTTCTACCAAAAGAACATTTTTCTTCAGATTTAATTTGTATCTTCTTCATCGACAAATTCAAGAAATTTAGTTTAAAGTGGAATGAATTGGCTATAAAATTTCTTTCTATAAGAAGAGTATTATGTTTCCATGTGGGAAGTTTCTCTAGTGGATTGAATTAAAAGTATCTCAACAGAAACAGTATGAAAGGGTTAATGATAATACTATAGATATGGTGCCTTTTTCTTAAAGCTGTTTTCCAGAAAAAAACAATGAGGTGTGACTAGATTAAACAAACAAAAGTATTCCAATATTATACTTACGGTAACTTTCAAAGTTTGCTCAACAGGTGTTTAATTTCATGTCCCCCTTTTGACCTGAGTATGCCCGCCTATTTTTATTATGAATATGAAGATAAGCCCCCATGTGCTCATTTATAGAAACATTAGGAAAAGCTGGATTTTGCTCAGAGCATGAAATCCTTTCTTTAGTTCTGCCTATTATCATCATTGTATGACTACCTGATCTGAGACTTTCCTGGTCTCAGTGTCCTTCTTTGGGTGGCTTCCAAGAGGTATTGTTCACCCATTTCTTTCCTGCTTCTGTGGTCAGAGTGGTAGAGTGAATGATGGAAATTCTTAATTCTCATCACATTTTCTATATCCAAATACTTTTTGTTCATTATTTTATTTAATTTTTACTATATTCTTTTGATGTCAGTACCATTATAATCGCAAATGATACAATTGAAATTCAGAGATGTTAAGTAACCTGCAAATATCACAGTTAGAAAACAAGAAAGCTAAAATTTCAACTGATAATTGTTTGGCCCAGTGTCAAATCTAAGACTTTAAGCCTCCTGACCCTTTACTTGAACTGAACAATAAGTTATTGAGACCTTGCACTAGATTCCCTTTAAGATACCCTTTACCTACTACTGACCTAACTCTTCAGACTATCCAGATTGGGTTATCATCATTTTTCTCCTTAGATTAGTTTTGAATAGGTTAATTATGTATATAGTTTGAAGGTCAAAACCATCAAAAAGGGAATAATCTGAGGAGTCTCATTTCTGTAAGAATGAGAGGCTGTTCCCACCCCCTTCATCTCTTTCCTCACCTCTGGTTCACTATTGCTATTTCTATTATTTTCTTTTTTTCTTTTTTTATTATTTTTTTTTAATTTTTTTTTCAACGTTTATTTATTTCTGGGACAGAGAGAGACAAAGCATGAACGGGGGAGGGGCAGAGAGAGAGGGAGACACAGAATCGGAAACAGGCTCCAGGCTCCGAGCCATCAGCCCAGAGCCCAACGCGGGGCTCGAACTCACGGACCACGAGATCGTGACCTGGCTGAAGTCGGACGCTTAACCGACTGCGCCACCCAGGCACCCCTATTTCTATTATTTTCTTATTTACCTTTCCATTGTCTCTTTCTGCAAAGAAAACCTAATGTGTATTATTATCCTTTCACAAACAAAATTTCTCCAAGGTATATACATTCTCTTGCCTGCTGCCATTTTACTTAAACCCTGTAACGATTTTTTAGTAGTATTTAGTGAGCTTTCTCATTTTTATAAGTTTATTTATTTATTTTGACGAGAGACACCATGAATGGGGGAGGGGCAGAGAGAGAGAGAGAGAAAATCTTAAGCCTGTTCCACTTCCAGTGTTTTGCCAGACTCTCAGTCTCATGAACCAGCTTTCAATGTCATGCCGGCTGTCAATGTCATGAACCATGAGATCATGACCTGAGACAAAATCAAGAGTCACTTAGACTGAGCCACCCGGGCATCCCTCTCATCCTTTTTTTTTTTTTTTTTTAAGTTTATTTATTTTGAGAGAGCAAGAGGTGGGGGGTAGAGAGAGAGAAGGGGGACAGAGGATCCAAAGCAGACTCCGTGCTGATAGCAGGAAGCCCATTATGGGGCTCAAACTCACACACCATGAGATTATGACTTGAGCCGAAGTCAGATGCTTAATTGACTGAGCCACCTAGGTGCCTCCCTCTCCTTATTTCTTTATAGCTACATTGTATTCTTTATTACCTAATGAAATTTCTAACCATCCTTTGTTGACAATCCCCAAAGCTAGCTAGCAACCTAGCTAGCAGCTATACATATATTTGTTTTATTAATTGGGCAGTATCCTTGTTTCACTACTGGTAGTTAATCAAATTCATGTCATTTATCTATAATTATAAAATGAAATCTCTTAAATAGATAACTCAAAGATATAGCAAGGGGATTAAAGGAGTGTAGTTAATGAAAAGCTAACAAGATAACTGACACATTAAAAAATAGAGTTATATAATGATAGGTTTGGGGAAAAAAATGATAGATTTGATAGAGAAAATTGTAGCTTGGGCTTGAGGATCAAGGACACCTCAATGTGTAGTCTTCTTTGCTGCTTACTGGACCTGTTAATGTGGATAAGTTGTTTAGTGTCTCTGATCTTCATTTCTCATCTTTGTAAAATGAGGAAAATGACATGTACCTCAGAAGACCATTATGAGAATGGATGAGGTAATTAATATAAATCTGAAGAGCATGTGGCATATAATAACCACAGTAATTATGTTTTCTTTCTTCTTTATATTGTATTGTTCAGGTTAACATTGTAAAAATAAGAGTATTAACAAGTTTTCCAATTTCCTCCTCTAATTTTGTTAATGGATGGTTTAAGATGGAAATGTCTTTCTTGGCATATATCAGTGTAGTTTTCTTTTGGACTATTATGTAGCCTCCACCCTTCTGTTGGGTCTCATTCTCTTTCTCTGCTAGGCTCCCAGTGATTTTATAAGAAGCATCTTAAGTGATCAAGGCCACCCACTGTTTTTAATCAGAGCCACAGCACTGAATGTAGCTGAAAAAGCGTTAGAAGGGTAGCTACATGACAAGGCTGAATGCTAATTGGATTTGGGGATTAGAGTGGCATGTATAACCTGCTGTACTTCTTCATTCTCATATTTGGTGGCTGTTGGAACATTTTGCTCTGGGAAGGCAAAGCAAATGATAGGTCTAAAACAAGGTACATGACTGTACAACCATCAATCAGAATTCTGTCAAGGCTTCCTGCCTGCCATTTGTAATTAAATCTATTCCTAGAACAGTAATAACAACCCCACCCATCTAGTTGGCTATTTTAAGTAATACAGTACTGAAAACTGTCAGAATATTCTTTAGACAGTTTCAACTGGCAAGATGCCCTCCAATCTGTGATTCCTCTTACTGTTCGTTTTTGATCACTTTGGAACATTTGGCAAAGGAATAGCCGATAAGAAGATGGGGATGCTCATATTTAATCTCTAATGGAAACCATCAAATGCTTTATGTGAAGCTGAAAACAACTTCTGTGAGGCTTTCAGAAAAGCAGATTAAAGGCATAACTTTAAGATGCCAAAATAGTTTTTCTCTTTATTTAAAATATATTTGTGGATATCAGCAAAACAAAGCTAAACATTCTGCCTATACTGTGTTTCCCTTGTCTCTTTTCAAGCACTGGTTTGCACTTTCTCAGGCTCCTGAGTGTTAATCTCTCACCCTTTTGCTCTCATAACCAGCCTCGTGAAGGTCATACTTCAAAACACATAGTTGCATTTTTTTTCTTTATGTGTAACACGTACTCTACTTGAAGTATAAAGTTTTAAAAATCCTCTATTAGCATAGTATAGCATATTTGTATGAGGAATATAGTAAAAGATATATGGAAAACTTATAGATTAATCAGTCCAATTGCTGCTTACTGCCTCTTTCATACATGGCCTTGGGAAAACTCTGGTTCTCAGGGAGCTTCAGTCACATTCAGTTTAACAAAGAATAGCGCTGCTACATGCAAGAGTTCATATGATGATTAAACTAGATAATGTATAAAAACATTCTGCAGAGTACTTTAGACATGTAGTAATGGATTAGTTTAAATGCTTTAAAACATTTGATTTGCAGTTTCCATAATCTCAGAGAGTTCCCTCTAACGCATTTTCAGTCAATTAACTCCTACCACACCCAACCCCTGGAAATACATATTTAATTTTTGTCATTACAGTTTTATGTTGGCAAGAGTATCATAAAAACTGAGTCATTTAGTGTATATATTTTTTTTATTTTTATGTTGTTGTGTTGTTTTGTGTTTTTCCTTTTTCTGGCTCCTTTCACTTAGCATAATGCTTTTGAATGAATCCTTAGTGCATGTATTGATAATTTGTTCTTATTACTCCTATATTTCACTGTGTCAGTGTATCAAATTATGTTTATGAATTCACCTAGTGAATTGAATGTCAGTTTTCAACAATTATGAAAGATACTGCTTAAATATTTGAGTACAACTCTTTTTATCCATAAATATTTTTTTTTTCTTGGCAAATAATTGTATATATACAGAAGAATGTTTAAAACAACTATATCATTAATAGGGGAGGTAAATGGATGCAAAAAAGAGGTAAGTTTTCTATATTTCGCTTACTTCGAAAATGGTGAAGTGTATATTATGATAACTTATATGTATGTAGTATAATATGTAGAACAGTCATTAAAATCTGTTAAAGAGATAAACAAAAACACTAGAATAAATGAAAATGGAATTGTAAAAATATTCAAGTAATGCCCAAGAAGGCAAGGAAAAGGAGAAACAAAACAGAGAGAACAAATATAAAACAAAACAGTTTGAGCCCCTAATATATGAATAACTGCACTAAATATGAATAGTCTAAGTAAGCCAGTTAAAAGATACATAGTGGCAGAGTGGACTAAAAATCATGGCCAACTCATTTCAAATATAAGGATACAGGCAGACTGAAAGTTAAAAGGAGGAAAAAGAATGTAATGTGCAAATATTAATCAAAATAAAGTAGGGTGGAAAAATTAATATCATAATGTAGATTTCAGAGCAAAGAATATTTCCAGAAATAGAGACATTGTATAACAATGAGAGGGTCAATCTACTAATTAGGCAGAACAATCTTAATATATTTACACCCAACAAGAGTTTCAAAATATGTAAAACAATAGCTGAGAGAACTGAAAGTAGAAATACCCAAATCTACAATTAGAGCTGGAGCTTCCATACTCCTTTCTCAGTAATTGATAGACCACTTAAATATTTAAACAGCAAGGATATAAAAGAATTTAACAGCACTATCAACCAACAGGATCCGAACATTATTTATTTAATTGTCTACACAACAACAGTAAAATACTTGTATGTTACTTTTCAGGTGCCCATAAAACATAAACCAAGATGGACGGTATCTTGGGCCATAAAACAGACTTTAACAAATCTCAAAGAATTGAAATCAAATAGAGTGTGTTCTTTGATCACAATGGAATCAAATTAGAGATCCATAAGAGGAAACCTCAAAATACTTGGGAATTAACATACTTCTAAATAAATAATGGGTCAGAGAGGAAATATCATGGGAAATAAAATATTAGTTTGAACTTACTGAAAATGCAAATATATCAGTATTTGTGGAACACAGCTAATAAAAACCAAGAGGGAAATTGACAGCAGTAAATGCGTGTAATAGAAAAGAGGAAACATCCAAGTCAATACTCTCATCTCCTCCCCCAAGAGATTAGAAAGATATGAGCAAACTAAATCTAAAGCAAGGAGAGCGCATGAAATACCAAAGATTGGTAGAAATCAACAAAATTGAAACAGTAGAAACAATACATGACACAAAGAACTTGTTCTTTGAAAAGATGAATAAAATTCACAAGTCTCTGGGAAGAGTGACAAAGAAAAAAGAGAGAGGCTACAAACTGGCAGTATCAGGAATGAAATGGGACAGCACTGTAGATCCTGTACATGTCAAAGGAGTAACAAGAGAATACCACAAACAACTCTATGCACAAAAGTATAATAACTTAGACCACTTCTTCAAAAAACAGAAAATGTCAAAACTGAATCAATATGAAATAGAATTGAATAGCTCTAATACTATTAAAGAAATTCAATTTATAATTGAATAGCTCGTGCAAAGAAATCTCTAGGCCCAGATGGTTTACTGGAATGCTACCAAACATTTAAGGAAGAAGTAATACCTATTGTACATATTCTCTTCCAGTAAACAAATAAACAAAACAGAAAGCGACAGACTAATATCCCCCCAAAATATAAAATCCTAATGAAAATATCAGCAAATAGCATATAAAAATGGAATATGGTGCTAAGCAAAGATTTTTTTAGACTTGATACCAAAAGCACATTCATAAAAGGAAAAATAGATAAATAAGATTCTATCAAAATAACTTATTCTGTGCAATAGACCCTGTTAAGAGGAGAATATAAGCTACAGATGGGGAGAAAATATTTTCAAAACACATTCACTGTATGTTAGCCAACTTGACAATAAATTATATTAAAACAAAACAAAGCAAAAAAAAAAGCAACAACAAAGTAAAGCAACAACAACAGTGACAACAAACACCTTCAACAAAGGACTGCTATCTATATAATGAACTCTCAAAACTCAACAGTGAAGAACAAAACAAATATTCCTATTAGAACACAGGTAAAAGACATCAATAGGCATTTCCCTGAAGAAGATATACAGATGGTAAAGAAGCACATGGAAACCTGTTAACATTATTGCTCATTACGGAAAAGCAAATCAAAACCAAAGCAAGATAGCACTACTCACCTATTGGAATAGCTAAATAAAAAAGTAGTGACATCACCACATGCTGGAGAGGTTGTAGAGAAAGTGTCCATTGTGGGTGGGAATTCAAAATGGTGCAGCTACTCTAGCAGTCTGCTGGTTTCTTAATAAACTAAACATGTAACTACCATATGACACTGCAAATGTACTCCTGGGCATTTGCCTTAGAGAAATGAAGCTATGTTCACATAAAAACCTGCATATGGGGCGCCTGGGTGGCTCAGTCAGTTAAGTGTCCGACTTCAGCTCATGTCATGATCTCACAGTCCGTGAGTTCGAGCCTCGCATCGGGCTCTGTGTTGACGGCTCAGAGCCTGGAGCCTGCTTCAGATTCTGTGTCTCCCTCTCTCTCCGCCCCTCCCCTGCTCATGCTCTGTCTCTGTCTCAAAAATAAATAGAAACATTAAAAAAAAAAACCTGTATATAAATCTTTATTGAAGCGTTATTTATAATAATAGCCAAACACTGGAAACAATCCAGTTGTCCTTCAAATTGTGGTATCTTCATACCATAGAATAGGATTCAGCAATAAAAATGAACAAAATAACAAATCATGCAACAAGCTGGATGAATCTCCAGGAAATATTGCTGAAAAAACAGTCGGTCCGAAAATGTTACATAGTGTGTGATTCCATGGATGCAGTATTTTTGAAATGACAAAATTATGGGAATAAAGATGAGTGCTTGTCAGGGCTAAAGAAGGGGTGGGAGCTGGAGGAAATTGGGTATGGCTATAAAATGGCATGTGGAATCTTTGAGATGATGGAACTGTTCTGTACCTTCACTATCAATGTCACTATTCCAGTTAGATATTGTACAATATTTTTGCAAGGTATTGCCATTGAGGAAAACTGAAGAGAAGACAACATGAGATCTCTCTGTCACAGAGTTACTTGCATATGAATCCCATTATCATCTCAAACTTAAATATTCAATTAAAAAAATTCCTCCAGTGGGAAGCTGCAGCTATATTGTTGTAAAGTCAGGTCTGGAATGCTGATGGATTTTTTCTCAGTGTTCTTGCTGCACTGACATCATTTAGCAGACCGTCAATACCTGTGCCCTAAAGGAGACTCTGTGCTGCTTCACATCCTTCAGAAGTAGACGCTGTTGTATGTTATTTTATGTAAGATGTTTTTTTTTTTATTTATTTTGAGAGAAAGAGAGAGAGGGAGAGAAATTGATGGAGTCGGGGAGGGGTGGAAGTGGTGGGGACAGAGGATTCAAAGCAGGCTGTGTGCTGACAGCAGAAAGCCCAATGTGGGGCTCAAACTCACAAACTTTGAGATCATGAGCTGATCTGAAGTCAGATGTTTAACCAACTGAGGCACCTAGGCGACCCTGTAAGGTGCTTTTAAAAATAGCTTCTATTATTATTTAGGTATGGCCGTGTCAACAGATCACGGAGTGATTGCCATTGAGAAGGTACTTTGTTGTACTCACAGTTCCTAAGAGAAGCAGCTCACCCTGCCATAGGAGACACAGGAGGGTCAGTCAGGAGGTAGACAAAGTAAGGAGAAAACATGGGCAAGGGCTTTTATTATGGTTTCTGTGTCAAAGAATGGGTGAGGCAGGATAAGCAGGCTTAGGATTTCTTAATTTAAGTAATTTCAGCAGGCTTTGGGTCATGGAAGCTGTCTCTAGTCATTTGATACCTGGCCCTGGAGTAACTGGAACAGATAAATAGTGGCTCAGGGTGTGAGAGCCTGATGAAGTGGGTGAGTGGGGTAGAAGATGTGTATTGATAATTTGTAGATGAAAAGCATGCTCATAGGCAAGATTTTGCTATCTTTAGAAATGAGCTAACCCTTGAAAGTAGCAGTCCCTTCTGCTTGAGGCAAGGCCTCAAGGTATCAAAGCATCAGAATGCAGACAACAAAAGGCATATTAACCTATGCATGGCTTTTGATGGGATGCAGATGGCAGTGGAGAATTTCATACCGTCTGCTCCATCCTCAGACTATGTTTCTGTAGACCTGGTCCTCATGGCTTGGGTTGTTCTCAATGTGCCTGATCTTCCTCCAAGGGTAACAGACCTATGTTTTGTATTAGGTCAGTGCTCTGGCCATGAAAGCTTTATATGTTCCTCTTAACAACAGCAGCAAGCCTTTGCCTGGGATCAGGGTACCAGAGTCTGTGTCTTTCCCAACAGTGTCCTAATGAGACTTATTACTCAGTGCAGTGATGCTAAGAGCCCAGGGCATGTTTTCATTCTTCTTCCCCAGCTGCAGTCTTAGCCATCAAATTTTGCCAGATTTATAATATTTTAAGTGTGTGTGTGTGTGTGTGTGTCTGCATTTTCCTGGAAATTTTCTGACCTTTGCTTCCGATGAAGTTTATAACACAGGAGATCTCTGTACAATTGCTTAGAAATATCATGAAGGGAGAAAGAAAGAACGAAAGAAAAAAGGAAGAGAGAGAGAGACAGGGAGGGAGAGACGGAAGGAAAGGGAGGGAGGAGGGAAGGAAGGAAGGAAGGAAGGAAGGAAGGAAGGAAGGAAGGAAGAAAAAAAGAAAGAAAGAAAGAAAGAAAGAAAGAGAAAGAAAGAAAGATTCACAAATGATTTCCTGCCAGAGTTCAAACACTGTTTTGTAAATAATTCTTTGAGCTTGTGGGATAATGAACTGTAATATGGCTTTCTTTTACCCTTAGATCTTTCAGCTGTTGCAAAAAAAGAAAAATCTTTCTTCTTTTCATATCTAAATGTTGTACTTTCCAATAATACTTGGATAAATTTGAGTAATCCTAAATTTTGGAATGTGAAATGAATGTTTAACTTAATCTACTGTTTCAGAAATAGTCTTATTCATGACTTTGGAATGTACAATATATATATGTATTTTGAGATTATGATTCAATACTTGATTTTCTATTTCAGAATTCAGCTTGGGAGAGCAGGCTTAAGTTTCTTTGTGTCACAGTCTTCCTGTTATGTGCTTTTCCACACATGTTTTTGATGCAGGTGGCCTTCAATTTCTAGTTCAGTTCTAAGGAGACCTCTGTCCTATTTCTGATCTCCTGACAAAAAGTACATCAGTCAATGGATTTAATATAATTTAATTGTGAATTGCAATAAGGTTTTTGCCATATATATATATGCATGTGTATATATACATGCATATATATACATATATGTATATATACACATGCATATATATACATACATATGTATACATATGCATATCTATACGTATGTATATGTATATATATGCAAAAGCTTTCAATGAACTAGATGGAAGGAGTCAATATTTAGAGCCAAGATGTTTTATTTAAAAATAAATTGAATGACAGGCAAGGTTATAAAAGGAAGAAGTGAAACCATTTATTACAGTGAGTTTGCTAGCCATTTTCTACACTTTTCTTGAGATACTGATAATAAAATACTCAAAATAATTTTCAGAAGCCACTTAGCTATTTTTAAACCTTTGAAGTGTCATATTTTTATATCATATTACTTTTTACTTTATCTGTTTTTTCTGAGACCTTGAAAGCCATATGATGAAATAAGTGTAAACTGCCAAGAGAAAATGGAAAATAAAGATAAAAGTCACTCATAATACTAAGCTGACTCTTTCTTGCTCTTTTTCACGGAAAGTGCACATTTAGCTTCATCGTACAGGCCATAGGGATGTAAGACATGTTAGTCTGATGCAACCAGAACCTTAGTTTATGATGGCCATGCTCTGGTAAAAGAATGAGAGACTTTTCTTTCCTTTCTTTTAAATAACTTTTTATGTAAATTCTCCATCTAATGTGGGATTCAAACTCATGACCGCAAGATCAATAGCTGCATACTCTACTGACTGAGACAGCCAAGCACTTCTTTTTTTAATATGTATTTTTGAGAGACTTTCTTTCTCATCAATGTGGCAGACTAGCCATATTGAAAAGCCTTTCAACAGTAAATATACATTAAAATATATTGTTGTTGAGCTCACAAGAAGTATGGAAAATTCTCAAAGGGCAAAAGAGAAAAAGAAAAGCTGACACAGGAGGGCTAAAGGAAAAAAGAAGCCAGGTTGCCCTGAGGAAAAGGCTAATATCAGCAAACTAAAGCAATCTTAACTATATAAACAATTGTAAGAATTTCTTGTGATGACCAAAAAAGAAAAAAAAAAAAAAAAGCTAAAATCTAATCAAAATAGCTAATGATTTGGGAGTTGAATATTGTTAAAATGTTCAATAGCTTTTTAATGGTTTAGATTTTACTAAAATTAATTTGAATAGTGTAACTAAAATTAATTTGAATAGTGTAACCATTCAGAGAATAGATTACAGAGTGCAACACAATGGGCTGAGAGGGTGAATCCATAAGTATTAATAATTTAAAAAAATACAATGTATCTTACTCTCATTACATTTACTTCAGAAGATTTTTTAAAACTTAAAATGAAATTAATGCAATTTACAATAAAAGGTTCATGTTGAAAAAGGCATTAAAAACATTCAGTAAAACTCAGTGTATATTCATGATTAAAAATTCTTTGCAAACGAGAAAAAAAATGCTCAACTTGCTTAAAACTATTTAACAGGAAAGTATAATAAATACCATTTTCAATGACAAAATAGTGCAAGTATTCCCTCCAGAATTAGGAAATTGGCCGAGATGTTCGTTGTCACTATTTCTATAAACATTATAATGGAGGTTCCTATAAGTAAAATAAGAAAAGAAAAAAATATATATATTAGGATTAGAATAGAAAGAACAAATGAATATGGATGGTGTAATTATCTATTTTTAACATTCACATATTGTGTGGACACATTTTGATAATTAATAGTTGAAGTAACCAGTTGCTGGTTGTAAGACCAATAAAAAAACTACTTCTGTAACTCTAAAACTAACAACTAGAAAATGTAAAAAGAAAATAAAAAGATGTTATTCAAAATAAATCTACCAAAATCTGTACAACAACCTAATGGAGAATGTTATAAAACTTGATGAAAACTTATTAAATCTGACATAAATAAAAGAAACAATATTTTATATTCATGACATGGCAGACCCAATTTTGAAAAAAAATGATCAATTCTCCACAAGTTAAGCTTTGGGCTTAGTTAAAATTAAAAAAGCATTTTCAAGTATTATTGTTGGTGAGAGAGTTTAGAGAATGCTGTATCATAAAATAGGAAAAGTCTGTGATAAAACAAAAACAGAGATTAGCAAGGCTTCTTCGAAATTAAAATAATGATGCCATCATTATAAAAACAAGTTAATATTGGGATGCCTGGTGGTTTAGTAGGTTAAGCTTCCAACTCTTGATTTTGGCTGAGGTCATGATCTGGTGGTCCTGAGATCAAGACCCAATGTCAGGGCTCCAAGCTGAATGTGGAGCCTGCTTGGGATTCTCTCTCTCCCTCCCTCTCTGCCCCTCCCCTGATTGTGCTTACTCTCTCTCTCTCTCTCCCTCTCAAAATAAATAAATAAACATTAAAAAAAATGATTCTCAGGGTGCCTGGGTGGCTCAGTGGGTTGAGTGACTGACTTCAGCTCAGGTCATGATCTCAAGGTTCGTGAGTTTGAGCCCCGCTTTGGACTCTGTGCTGACAGCTTAGAGCCTTGGGCCTGCTTCTGATTCTGTGCCTCCCTCTCTCTCTGCCCTTCCCCTGCTCAGGCTCTGTTCTCTTTCTCTCAAACATAAATAAACACTTTAAAAACATTAAAAAAAAAAAGTATTCTCACTACCTCTTTCTGCCCCTCCCCTTGCTCGCACGTGCACATTTATGCTCTCTATCTCCTTCTTAAAAAAAGTCAATACAATATATATAGTTAAGGAAGACCTTAATTATCTGACTGTAAACAGTGGCTTCATTTTGTACATAGGGCAAAATAACAAAGAATTGTTAGATCTAGTATTCATTTAGTAAATATCTCAGAAAAAATAAAGAAAGACATTTAGCTACTGTGAAAAAAGTCTTTGTAAGAATATCATGCTCTAAATACTATGCAAACTACAGTATGGCATGGTTTGAACTGTGGATTGACTATAAGAAAATAGAACCTAACATTCTTTTTAAATGACACAGGATTAATCTAGCTTTCAAGCTCCATCCCTCAGGGTCCAATCACACTATTTGGTTGAGCAGTAAATTATACCATTATATGCCTAGTGTTGTAAATGTTGCTATGTAGTTTTGATATTTTAGAAATCAACAGACAAAATACTGAAGTGTATTTGTTAAGTGAATTAAGATGCTAAAACAGAGAGACCAGAATTTCCCAAATTTAAAGAAGATGTTTATATCCTTCCTGCAGAAAATAGTCATCTGGGGAATGTTCCACATTTGTGGATGGCTCTATATCCCATGGTCATTTGCTTTTACTTTGCTGCCCTGCCATTTACTGCACACTTAGGCTGTGTGTAGGTTTTTATCATTTTCCAGCCAGCATAAACAAGAAAGAGAAAGCGTAAAGAAGGCATATCCCCATTTAGTGACCCAACTTAGAATTAACACAGAGTACTTCCTTACATTCCATGCCCTGTTTCTACATCTAAGCTGGCACTCTGCCCAGCTACAACATTCACTATAGAAAAAGAGGCATCTCCATCACAGAATAAAAATGTAGAAGGCAACGTGTAGTTCAGAAAAGTTGGAAGAAAGGGTAGTGAAGTAAAGAGAGTGTAGGGCAATTTTCCCAGGCTCCATAGAGAACAGAGAACTGAAACTGAAGAATCAATAACTATAACTAGTAATATAAACAGTAAAATACTGAATGTATTTATGTGCACTTTGGGGGAAGTGCATATGCAACATACGTTGTTTTATATCAGGATATCAGGTAATTAGTAAATATTATGATAATCAACAGAAATTGCTAAACAGCAGAAATGGCTAAAGTGGTCAGCTCTGGAGTTTGTGGGAGCCTTTATTTTTCATTTTATATTTTTTGGTACTCACGGAATATTTTAATTAAGTTACTTCAGCCATATTAGTCATAAGTGGTGATTATGATCATGGTACTTTTATAATTAAAAATGGAATACTCTTTCCTGCTTTGTCAAAGATGAGTTGGCCATATATTTTTGGGTCCAATTCTGGGTTCTCTATTCTATTCCATCGGTCTATGTGTCTATTTTTGTGCCAATACCATAATACCTTGATGATTACAGCTTTGTAGTAGAGGCTAAAGTCTGGGAATGTGATGCCTCCCATTTTGGTTTTCTTCTTCAACATTACTCTGGCTGTTCAGGGTCTTTTGTGGTTCCATACAAATTTTAGGATTGTTTGTTCTAGCTTTGAGAAGAATACTGGTGCAATTTTGATTGGGATTGCATTGAAGGTGTAGATTGCTTTGGGTAGTATTGACATTTTAGCAATATTTATTCTTCCAATCCATGAGCATGGAATGTGTTTTTCCATTTCTTTGTGTCTTCTTCACCTTCCCTCATAACTTTTTTATACTTTTCAGCCTACAGATCTTTTACATTTTTGGTTAAGTACATTCCTAGGTATTTTATGATTCTTGGTGCAATTGTAAATGGGATCAGTTTCTTGATTTTTCTTTCTCCTGCTTCATTATTGGTGTATAGAAATGCATCTGATTTCTGTACATTGATTTTTTACCCGGAGACTTTGCGGAATTCATGTATCTGTTCTAGCAGCCTTTTGGTGGAGTCTTTCAGGTTTTCCATGTAGAGTATCATGCCGTCTACAAAAACTGAAAGTTTGACTTCTTCTTTCCCCATTTTGATGCCTTTTATTTCATTTTGTTGTATGATTGCTGATGTTAGCACTTCCAATGCTATGTTAAACAACAGTGGTACGAGTGGACATCTCACAAATATATGGCCAACTAATCTTTGACAAAGCAGGAAAGAGTATCCAGTGGAAAAAGATAGACTCTTTAGCAAATGGTGTTGGGGAGAACTGGGCAGCAACATGTTGAAGAGTGAAACTAGACCACTTACTTACACCACACACAAAAATAAACTCAAAATGGATGAAAGACCTAAATGTGAGACCGGAAACCACCTGTCTCAGGAGGAGAGAGGCAACGACCTCTTTGACCTCAGTCACAGCAGTTTCTTCGTCGACCTATCTCCAAAGGCAAGGGAATTAAAAGCAAAAATGAACTATTGGGACCTCATCAAGATAAAAAGCTTGTGCACTGCAAAGGAAACAGTCAGAAAAACTAACAGGCAACCAATGGAATGGGAAAAGATATTTACAAATGACATATCAGATAAAGGGTTAGTATCCAAAATCTATCAAGAACTTACCAAACTCAACACCTGAAAAACAAATAATTCAGTGAAGAAATGGGCAAAAGATATGAATCGACACTTTTCCAAAGAAGACATCCAGATGGCAAACAGACATATGAAAAGATGCTCAACGCCACTCATCATCACGGAAATACAAATCAAAACTAAACTGAGATACCACCTCACATCAGTCAGAGTGGCTAAAATGAACAACTCAGGAAACTACAGATGCTGGTGAGGATGTGGAGAAACGGGAACCCTCTTGCACCATTGGTGGGAATGCAAACTGGTGCAACCCCTCTGGAAAATAGTATGGAGTTTCCTCAAAAAATTAAAAATAAAACTTCCCTATGATGCAGCAATAATAGCCCTACTGGGAATTTATCCAAAGGATACAGAAATGCTGATTCATAGGGGCACATGTACCCCAATGTTTATAGCAGTGCTTTCAAAAATAGGCAAATTATGGAAAGAGCCTAAATGTCCATCAACTGATGAATGGATAAAGAATATATGGTTTATATATACAATGGAATACTACTTGGAAATGACAAAGAATGAAATCATGCCATTTGCAGCAATGTAGGTGGATCTGGAAGTGATTATGCTAAGTGAAATCAGTCAGAGAAAGACAGTTATCATATGTTTTTCACTCATATGTGGAACTTGAGAAACTTAACAGAAGACCATGGGGGAAGGGGATGGGAAAAAGAATAATTACAAACAGAGAGGGAGGGAGGCAAACCATAAGAGACTCTTAAATACAGAGAACAAACTGAGGGTAGACGGAGGGTGGGGGGATTGTGGGGAGAGGGGAAAATGCATGATGGGCATTGAGGAGGGCATTTGTTGGAATGAGAACTAGGTGTTGTATGTAAGCGATGAACCACTGGAATCCACCTCCAAAACCAAGAGCACACTGTACACACTGTATGTTAGCCAATTTGACAATAAATTATATATTTTTTTAAAAAAAGAATAAAGGTAAGACAGGGCATCCCTGTCACTTAATTAAAGATGGCAAATCTCTTACAATTTCCCTCTGTTAATTTAAACAATTGGGATAAAAATAAGAACAAATGTATTCATTCCTTCCATTAAATAATTCATATTGTATTTAAAAGTTCCAAAAATTTAGTGATAGGTACATTTAAAATTCAGAGCTACCTATGTAAGAGCAAAAGTTAAAAGTCAACTCCTTCTTCACCTCTATTTTAGCTGAAGGCAAGAAGTATAAAACCGAGGCTTTCTTAGTTGACTGAATATTTCATATTAGTAAACTTTGTATGAGACCTCAATCAACTTTTTTCTCTTTACTTTCTAAAAAAATGAAGCAAATGGAAGAATGGTTTCATTTGCAGAGGGTTATAGAGCAATTAATACTGGAAAATCAATATTTACTTTATTTTTATATGATCCTTTGAAATGAAAATGGATTAATAAGCAGCCTAGCATACTCATTTAAAAATATGTCTTAATATGATTCATGTAGCACATAAAAATGACTATTTTACGCAAAGTACTTTACATACTAGGTGCTGTGGAAAAAAAAACTAAGAAAGTAAGTCATGGTCATTAGCTTAATGGAGCTTGCAGTATGGTATACATGGTGTTTGACAACTTGAAAAGGCTTAGAAATTGCCCAATCTGTCATCTTTATTTACAGATTTAAAGAATCAGGTACAAGGAATATATTTGTTCAGCTGGTACAGGTCTCCTAACTAAATCTTGTCGCATTTTCATTTCTGAGCACGTTTCTTGTTCAGTCTCTTTATCTTGATAATATTTAAGAGCATGATGCTTATATGTGTATATATGTATATGTATATACACACATGTGTATATATATATATATATATTTTTTAATTAATTAGTTTATTTTTAGAGAGTGAGAGAGTGAGAGAACAAGAGCAGGGGAGGGGCAGAGAGAGAGGGAGAGAGAGAATCCCAAGCAAGCTCTGTGCTGTCACCTCAGAGCCTTATGTGGGGCTCAAACTTATGAACTGCAACATCATGACCTGACCCAAAATCAAGAGTCGGACACTTAACTGACAGAGCCACCCAGGCATGCCAAGAGCCTGATGATTATTAATTACTCTATAACAATAAAGGAAAAACAGAATTCACCAATAATACCTATGTTTACTTAATTTATTCACAGCAGTATGAAATGTGAATTAATGTGGATTTTTTTTACTTGAGTATATGATTATTGAGGCTAGAATACAAATATATTTGCATCATATTTGAATTATGTCCAGATTCTATACACAGCAAATACTTTCCTTATATACATTGTTATGACAAATTAAATTGGGTCAAACTTGCTGAACAGCAAATTGGCATAATGTAAAAATAGCCTTAAAACATATGAAACCTTCCATCCATCCATGCTGCCTTTAGGAATTTATCCTATGAATAGAATGAAATATGTTCCAGAGATGTAAGTATATTATATTTATTTACCTTTAATATCAATAAAAATTTAGCCATAATTTAAATAATTAAATAGACAAGTAAATAAAATTATAGTACAACTATGGAAGGACACACTATTCAACCAATACTAACAATAATATGGATGTGTGTTTATTAACATAAAAACTTAAAAATATATATATTAGAGGCACCTGGGTGGCTCAGTCAGTTGAGTGTCTGACTTCGGCTCAGGTCCTGATCTTGTGGTCTGTGAGTTCAAGCCCCATGTCAGTCTCTCTGCTGACATCTGAAAGCCTGGAGCCTGCTTCAGATTGTGTCTTAATCTGTCTCTGCTCCTCCCCTGCTCACGCTTTGTCTCTTTCTCTCTCTCTCTCTCTCAAAAATAAAGATTAAAAAGTCAATAAATAAATAAATAAATAAATAAATATTAAATATAAGGGCAGCTTAAAAATATCATGTCCTCTCTCACCCCAGTTTTTATGATTTCTGATCCCAGTATTCTAAATATGCATTTATATATACATATTACAGAAATTCTGGAAAGATATCACTACAGTGATAATAGTGGTCATTTTCAGGTAGAGAAATTAAAGAGAGTGATATCTTTTTATATTTGGCAACTTCTGTTTTATGGTTCTAATTTGTGGGCATTAAAAATACAGTCATCTTGTCACTTCCATCTCAGCAGCAGTGGAGCACATACTATGCAATATGATGCCAATCTGGACAATAAGAGCCAGACAGATAAAGCAATCTGTGGTGGAAAGGAGACTTAGGAAAGGAGAGAAATTGGAGAATTCTAATGCAAAAACAATTTTTTTTTACTCTCACAAATTTAAATAAATTTGCTGCTGGGGTGCCTGCATGGCTCAGTTGGTTAGGCATTCAACTTCAGCTCAGGTCATGATCTCACGGTGCATGGGTTTGAGCCCCACATCGGGCTCTCTGCTGACAACTCAGAGCCTGGAGTCTGCTTCGGAATTTGTGCCTTCCTCTCTCTCTACCCCTACCCCGCTCATGTGCTGTCTCTGTCTGTCTCTCAAAACTGAGTAAGTGTTAAAAATTTTTAAATAAATTTGCTGCCAATTTTACTGAGTTGTGCATCTGTCTTTAATTCGGACTTGCTTAGAAAATGTAATAGTTTGAAGAAGACCATTGCATATGACATATAGATACTTAGGTTGAAAAGAGATTTTTGATATCCAATTATGATCTGATTAGATTCAAATAACACTCCCAAAGGGCCAGTTATTTAAAAAGTCATAAAGCAGATCATCTAATTCAGAGCAACATTCAAGCAAAACCAGTATACTATAGCAAAATAGCAATAATAACACTATGCAAATAAGAGGAAAGCTACGATTTTTGACACTTTGTGCAGCACACTACCCCTTCTTAGCTTTTCTTTAGTTTCAGATTTTCAATGTAACAAATATGCAGTCACTCTGAATCTCCTTTATTTTGTATGTGCTTGGATGATGTGCCTTAGGCAAAGCTCTTGCTATGTATTAATTGGAATTTATTTTAATTTCTTTGAATTCTCTTTATTTAAAAAAAATTTTCCCAGACCAATTTTGACTTTGGAAGAGATAATTTCTTATTTTTCTTGGGCTCTTCCTATGACAAAAATAACATCAAGATGATTTTTTCAAGGCTTGTCAATCTTTTCTGTGCAGTCATTCAGATACATTTAAAAAAAAAATTAGAGTGTATTATCTAGGCTTCCTGACACCCCACCCCCGACACTTTGCACTGCATTCTACAAAAAAACTTGTGAGGCAGTACAGGTTCATGAAAATGTAACTTACATTTTATCATGATGTTGACAGGTCGCAATACAAAAGAATTCCTGACAACTGTTGGCCAGTATAATCATCTTTATTTATGGTCCATGTACACCTCCTGGTGATCTCATCTTTGGTCCACTTCAAAACTCTCCCATATTCCTTTCTAGGACTTTTAGTACAGTACAAGCATTTTGATTATGTGTTTCTTTGCTTCCATTATTGATTACTTCACTATTTTTTCAGAATGAACTTGAGGATATGACTCCTTATTTAGAGCAGCTGATGTTGAGGACTGTACTGTTCAGACTTATTTGGATCCTCTGATGTGCTCGGTGAAATTCCGATGCTATTTTTGGCTTTTCTCACTCTTGTCCTTTCTTCGTTACCTTCTTTGTTATTCTTCAGTTACTTTCCCTGAATTCACTAACTATATACATTGTTTTTCTACTTAGAAAGTATAATGTGTGTCTCTTATAATCTGAATCTAATCTATTATTGAAAATGTGTTGACTACTTATTTTTTAATAGTAGTAGCTTCAATGCCATTATTTTTAATAGGGAAAAACGAATGCATTTGCTGCTTATGAAAACATCCAAGCAAAATTTCCCAAGTCATAATAAGTATTGAAAGACTTACATAAACCTCAACAAAGATTTTGTGTAATATAAAGCACTAAAGCACCAAATTACTTAATCATTAAACAATTATTTAGCACTTTATGAGCTTTTTGGTGCATAGGTGTGAAGTATGTAATGATACTGGTATATCAAGTATTAGATACAAATAACCTTCTCTTTCTAAGTAGAAACCTGAAGAATGAATAATATATTGGAGATTCAGTGAATGAAAATAGCCTTTAACAAAATAAAAAAAAAGTTAAGAAACGGGGTAGTTTTTTTGTTTTGTTTTGTTTTTTAAAGTTTCATTTATTGTGAGAGAGAGAGTATGTGTGTGCACTTGAGTGGGGGCCAGAGAGAGAAGGAGAGAGAGAGAGAGAGAGAGAGAGAGAGAGAGAGAGAGAATGCCAAGCAGGCTCTGCACTGTTACATGGAACCCGACACAGGGCTTGATCCCATGACCCTGGGATCATGACCTGAGCTGAAATCAAGTCTGAAGAGTCGGTTGCTTAACCAACTGAACCACCCAAGTGCCCCAGGGTAGTTTTTAAAATTAAATAAACACTTGCAGACTTCCTCACTGAGGTTAATGGTGAAAAGGGAGGTGGAAGATGTAGTCAAAGCTGCTGCTGGCTGAATGGAAAAGATGAATGGGAGGTAACTGGTAAAGGGGTGAGAGAGGCAAGAATAAGTGCCTGAAGTTTGGCTGTGTCCAAGTACATGGCCATGTCCGAGTATATGGAACCAGTGGATAATTTCTCCTGTTGGCTCTTTTGACTCTGGAAACAGATGGCTGTGAACTATCAACTGATGTTATAGACAACAGTAATAGGCTCTGTAGAACTCAAATTCCACATCTATTCTATTCATTTTGCTTATGCCAGTATAACTGGTGATAAAGTGATAATATGTGATGTTCATATTCATGTCTACATCACATACACTAGCTACATGGTTTTTACATGAATGATCTAAAGCGTATTTGAAGATTTGCATCAACCATCAATGCTTTCTCTTCTTCCAATTCACAATGATTAAATGAACAAATCCTTTGCTGAACTATTCTTCAATGTTTTCACTGTCCAAAGTGACAAATCTGGCTTCTATGCTGGATATAAGATGTCTGTTTGGTTAGCCCTCTTCATGAAAATTTTGGAAGTTTAGTTAAAAAAAGTATAGAACTGTGTAATTTTTTTCATATTTAATTTATTGTTAGCCATGAAATCTCTTTTGCAGCCCACTTGATCAATTTGAGTACCTTCTTGCTGTCAGGACCATTCAGGTAGGCCTTCACAAGGGCAAAGTCATCTGCATCAGCCTCCCACTCCAGGTACTGCATCACCATAAAGTGATATGCCTTCAAGGTCGCCAGTACCCTTGGCTGTACTAATATTAGTGGTATTGAGAGACAAAAAATATCACTTGTGCATTATCTCATAATCAACAACCCTAGAAGGATATCTTAGGTATAAGCAAAGAGCTGTATTTACACAAGTTTCCTTCTCGAACTCTTCTTGGAACTTTGATGGATGGTGACAGAAAACTTTTCAACTGAGCCTTGACCAGCTTCTCATCATTTATGCCTTACACTTGGGACTTAGTACACTGTTAATTCTGAGGCCCTGCTCTCCCTGGACTGCTCCCAGGCAGTGACTAAGCCCAGTGGCGGTGATAAACCCAAGTTCTAACAGCACTCTTCCAATGGGCAGTGTTTGCTCAGGAGCTCCACATTGGCCTGAGGGAGGCTTTGTCAGAGCTTCCCGGTATCTGAAGCCTTGCGACCCAATTCTCTTCCTTCTTGTGTCTTTTTCCAAGTGTTAGATCTGTTTCATTGCCTGAAAGTTCTACCTTCTCCTGCTTCCCTTTGCCCTTCACAGATGTCTGTCCAATTCCTGTATATACTCCTCACAGGACCTGAACTGACATACCATTTAACCAAAAATAAACTTTACAAAATTCCATTAAGATTCCTGGGTTTTTCAGAGCAATGCATCAATAAAAGTATTGGCTGAACACTGCCTTTAAAATTTCTACCTAAAACCAGTGTCTTGTGGGTGAATAGTGCCCACACCCTCCAAAAAGGTATGTCTGAGTTCTAATCCATGGAATCTATGAAGGTGACCTTATTTGTGAAAAGGATCTTTGCAAAAATAGTTAAGGATCTCAGGAGGAGTTCATCCTGGATTTAGGGTGGGCTTTAAATCCACTGGCCAATATCCTTATAAAAGACAGAAGGGAAGAACACACAGAAACAGAAGAGAAGAGCATGTGATGACAGTGGCAGGAATTAATGTTATGTGTCAACAAGCCAAGGATTATCAAGGATTTACAGTAGCCTCCAGAAACTAAAGGAGAGGCATGGAAAGGATTCTTCCTTGGAGCTTCCAGAAGGAACTAACCCTGTGGATACCTTGCTTTCAGACATCTGGCCTCTAGAACTGTGAAAGAATACATTTCAGTCGTTTTAAGGCATCAGATTTGTGGTAATTTATTACAGCGGCAGTAAGAAACTAATGAGCAGTGTTAGCTTATTTTTGGAGGCTTTATGTTCTTGGTAGGTTTTTGTTCTTTTGTTTTTTGTTTTCCAACATGACTGAGAATTTACTCTGTAGGAGAAGCACATTGATCAATGGATTTCCACAATTCATTTGGAGAGAATGCTGCAGCCTCACTCTTTGGAATCTTCTCATTCCTGATTGTTATACTGTGCGATGTCACATGGTCCTTAAATCCCTCAAACCATTTCCGATTTTCTTTGTAACCAAATTCCTTTATAAAATCATCACCTCTAATTGTTCCCTTCTTTTTTAGATCTTCAAAAATATTTAAGCAGCGTGGGACTAGCCTTTATGCTGATTACAGAAAAGGTGCATTAGAAATCCCTTCCCTCAGGATAGCCAACACATTTTGCTAGCATTTTAGAAGGTGGTTTTATTTGATGGCAAATTATGGCCAAATCTGTTGGAAGTTGTTATAGCAAATATTCCAATGTAAGAACGTACATTATGAGATACCATTTAATAAAATAACACCACCAGTTAATTTCCTTCTGAACACCACTCAGTAGGGATATTTAGAAGAACTAAGTGACAATATCCATGTACATAATGTTTCATCTCTGGTCTACTCGCCACTCAATAATTTTTGAAAATATAAAGATTGATTGTCATTTTGTAGGTAAAGTTCTCCATTTAAAATTGTCCAGTTAAGCTTTAAGGGACCTTGATCAAAGTTTATCACTTTTCAAAGTAATAAGTATAACTCTTAATATATTTCTCATATAATACTAGTAATATGATTAGAGGTTCAAATAACACTGGGGAGTTTGACATGCCAGAAAAATATCCACCTCTCTGAACTGGAATTATTATTCCTCTCCTCCCTTTTCTGTTTATCAGGTTAGTGGGATTAGAAATTTCCAATTTCCTCATTCTGAACTTCGTACTCCAATGTTGGGTAAGAATTAAAGGAAGGGGAAGTATACCTGGGAATACTAGTGGGAGAATATTTAGAAGGTGTAGATCTATTTTTCTATGGCATCTGGAGATTCTTTTTTCATTTGGATCATAGAATGTCTTGGTTGGAAGAATTCTTCAATACTGGTATTGTTTGCTTTTCTTCTGACTTCCTCAGTGTTGGAGGGAGAAAATGGAGGTCCCTTTTATGAGAGGACTTTGATATACATCATCTAAGAGCCAAGGTCTGGAAGCAAATATTTCAACTAGTTTTAATTTCATGTAGAGCTAGAGGCTTCTTTTTCACAATAAAGCTTTCATGGCCCCTGGAGGCATGGTAGAGATGAGGAGATAAAGCCACAAGATAAATAGAACACATTTCCCTGCCTTGTGTTCTGAATTTAAGACCTGGGGACAGTGTTTTAGAGTTTTATGTTCTTTGAAATTATGTATGTAAGCAAATCCTATTCTTTGAAATATGTATGCCAGCAAAATAAATAGACTTCAGTTTTTCCACATTGCCTAATACTGTGTTGGTTGGTAAATATACACAGAGCTGAAAATTTTTATGGTCAGAAACAAATAGAAAACTTTGGTAGTTTTATGTTGTCTTAAAACAGGATGTCATTAGCAGTGCCACTAGAGAATACACAATTGTTGCCAGAATGTCTGGTTTCCCAGTTAAGTGTTTTGCAACCCACACAAAAAATAAATAAATAAACTTTCATCTTCTGAGCTAATGTGGGTTTAAAAGGTTTAAATAATGCACACATTCAAAATTGTAACTCATAGTTGCATTTCATTAAATATTTGATTGAAACACATAATGGCTATACTTAATTCTATTGTCCATAATAAAAAATAAAATTGATAATAAGTATAATTTTAATTTAAAACATTTTGTATTATATCCTGGTTATTGGTTTAAATAGGAAATTTAAAGCATCTAGTGAAAATGCAAAAGAAAATGAAGAAAATTGAGAATAACCTGAAATTAAGGTTATGGAAGAAAAAAATCTCAAGAGCACAGTGTCAATCTGACAGGACAGATGAGAAGAACTCATGTTGGTGAATAACTGTTATGTATCAGGTACTAAGCCCATAAAAAATAAGAGGAAGATATAATTACTATCCCCATTTACCGATAGCAGTAACATCATCACAAAAAGTTGGTAGGTAAGCAGCATTAATCAGTATAAAATCTAGATATTTGGTTGAAAATGAGTTCATTAGTTTGGAGATTCTGCATGATATTTGTGAAGGATCTGCTTGAACAATACTGCATGAAGTGGCATTTCTTGCTTAATACATACTTTGAATTTTTTATTTTTTAAAAAATTCTATTTTTGTGTGAGAGAGAGAGCGTGAGGTGGGGGGGGGAGTGGGGAGAGAGAGAGGGAGACAGGGACTCCCAAGTAGGCTTTGCACTGTCAGCGCAGAGCCTGACACAGAGTTCTTACTCTCAAACTGTGAGATCATGACCTGAGCCAAATTCAACAATCAGACCCTTAACCAATGAGCCACCCAGGCACCACAATATATACCTTTTAAATCTCGCCTATCTTTCTGGGAAAATACAATGAGTACAATTTGTAAAGCCTCCTCCACCAAACCTAACAAATGACTCAAAATCACTTTTACAAAGAAAGAAAAAAATATTGCGAACAAATGAGCAGTCTTTAAGCCAAAGGAACTGGAAAAAAATATGTAACTTCAACCATATAAGCTAGAAAGTGTTGTCAAGGGGCAGAAAGCCTTCAGAATCATCTCACTGTTATTTTTCAACCTCTCCAAAATGAATTAAGTGGGTGTGTGCTGCGGACAGTTAAAGCATCATCAGACAGGAAGGGAGGAGTAGCAAGCAGTGAAGTGGGGACAGGAGACTTAGAATGTGTCTCTAGAGAAACAACCTTTTTCACCACTGATAGTGATGGCTCCAGATAGAGCTAAGGTACTCGGGCTTTCTATTTTATTCTCTGGACAAGGGGGAAGGATGGAAAGACAATTTTAACAGAACTAATTGTGTCCAAATATAATTAGGTGCATTATAGAGAGAAAAAAATGAAGGAAGTGGGGGGGCGGGGAAAGCGAGAATGACTGAGGCACTGTTACCTCTTGGGAAACATATATAGAAAGCAATGTGAATTGTAGAGTTCTCTTTTCCATATCATTTTATGGATGGTAGAGAGGAGGCAGTCATCTGAGGAGGGGGTAAAGTTCTGAAAAGCATGATAATTGCCAGAAATGTTTCTCACTCAAATGACTGGCAGAGTCACACAGTGGACTCTTCGTGAATTGAAGCCGTAATCCAAAACCCATATAACCCCCCAGAAAAAGTCATTAAAACCAGCCCTCTGCTTCCTTCCTCAAGTTCCTTTCCTCCCCCTCACTGCAAATCACTTTGGCGAACAAACTATAATGGTAGTTAAATTTAACCCTCCACCTACGTTATAGTTGGCTGGCCTTCAGTGTGTCCTGGCAATCATCTCCCTTGGCCATTAGCCTTTTCTGTCTCCTGGATGGCTTTTCAAGACCTCCATATTCTCCTCAAATTTCTATAACTTCCCCTCTCCTATTTTCTCAATTGATGGTCTCTCTTCCTGCTTCACTGACTATAGTTGTCATGAGAACTTTATATATGACAGCTGGACATCTCCCTGCCCCTCAGCAAATGAACCCGTATACTCTGCCTCTCCCTTGGGTGAACGGTCCATGCCCCCCTCTGTTCTAAACCAGATCACCTGCTGTGAACAAGACTGCGTTCTATTTTAGCCACTTAAAAAAGTGCCCATCTAGTGGTTTTCCATTCTTTTCCTTAATTGTTAATTTTTCCCTATCCACTGGATCATTTTTATCAGAGTGCTGTTTCCTTTTCTCTTCTCTTAGGAAAGTCAACCTGAGTCCATTTCTAGTAGTCCACCTACTGCTCAAATTGTGTGCTTCCATTGCAGCAAATCCGTTTGAATGAGCTGTCTCTATTGGCTGCTTTTGAATTCTTCCATTTTATTTTCTCTTAACTTACTCTGGTATTTTGTCCCAACTACTAAACTGAAACAGTTCTTGACAAGGACATGAATGGGTGTCTTACTAAATTTAATTATCAGTTTCTGCTCCTCATCCTACTCGACATTGTGTGACATTGCTTCCATGACCCATGTTTCTCCTGGTTTTCTTGCTATTTCACTAGATACTCATTCCTAGTCTCCTTGCAGATTCGTCTATTTTTCTTAACATCTGAACATCTGAGAGTTCCATGTCTTAGTCCTTGGTATCTTCTCTATGTCACTCTTCCTGTGATACTCAATTCTGTGGCTTTAAATACGAATTATATACATAACACTAAAATTCAGTTCTTTAGCCTAGATCTTCTCCTGAATTCTACACCCATATATAAATGCTTTCTTTTTTTATTAAAACATTCAATTGAAATATAGTTGGCATGGAACATTAAATTAGTTTCTGTACAACGTAATGATTCAACAATTATATACATGATGACATGCTCATCACAATAAGTGCACTGTAATATCATTGATTGTATTCCCTATGCCGTACCTTTCTTTCCCATTATAACTGCTTTCATAATGGCCATACTTGGATGTTTGGTAGATTTTTCAATTATAAAATGCCAAAAATGAAAGTTTTTGTCTCAAACCTGCTCTTTCTCAGTATCCCCCATTCTTCTTTGTGGCAACTTAATCCTTCCAGTTACTCAAACATAAGATCTTAGAATTATTTTTGCTTTTTGAGTTTCAAAACCCACATCCTATCCATCAGTAAATCTTTGGACTCCACTTTCAAAATGATCCAGGTTTCCTACTCTACTGCTAATACATTCATAAAAAGTCATCAAATCTCTGGACTGAATTAATGTAATAATTCCATAACTCCTTCCCTGTTTTAACCTTTGTCTTCTAGAGTCTCTTTTCAATACAATAGCCAGAGCACTCCATTTAAAATATATTTTGAGGGGCGCCTGGGTGGCTCAGTCGATTAAGCGTCCAACTTCAGCTCAGGTCATGATCTCTCAGTCTGTGAGTTCAAGCTCCACTTTGGGCTCCGTGCTGATATCTCAGAGCCTGGGGCTTGCTTCAGATTCTCTCTCTCCCTCTCTCTCTCTTTGCCCCTTCCTTGCCCGCACTCTGTCTCTCTCTCTCTCTCTAAAAAATAAAATAAAAAAATAAAAAATAAAAATTAAGAAAATATTTTGAAATAACTACAGATGCACAAGAGTTTATATTAAATATGTACAAGGAGCCCCCATGTACCAGTTAGAGATGGTTACACATTAAATAACTAGTGTGTACAATACCATCAGAATCAGAGAAAAACTTTGTTATAATCCCCAGAGTTTATTCAGATTTCATCAGTTTTACTCGGACAGAGTATTTCTTTTGAAACTTAAATCAGATTCAAAGTTTTGCCCAAATGTCATCTGTTCACAGAAGTCCACTCTTGCTATTTAAAATTGCAGACTACATCCTGAAAGTTGATAATTTTCCTTATCATTGTTGTTCTTTCCATAGCAGTTGAAATCTTCTAATATACTACATTTGCTTATGTTTATTTTCTGTCTTCTTTCACTGGACTACAAACCACATGAGCCAAGATTATTTTCTATTTTGTGCCTTGATATATTCCAAGTACTTAGAACAATGCTTGTTCTAAACTCATTACATGCCTCTCAAATATTTTCAAGAATGATTGGGCAGTCACAACTGGGCCTTTTGTTTTTTCTCTTGATCTCTATTTGTTTCTAAAGATTTGTTCACTTTCCTTAAAATACATAAATATCTATGTTGATTAATTCATTAATTACTGCTCATGTGAGGGAAATATTAACATATATTCCCAACTCCACATTCACGATGCCATGCTGAAGGCTTGAAATGGCCAAGGTGGGAGGATGTTTACAACAGGTTAATCAACAAACACATAAGTCAGCATTCTGCATCCTCTATAGTAGGTAAATATTTAACATTACACCACTGAATCATGCTAATCAATTTAGGTCCCAATTACAATTCATTTTTGTCTTTAGGGAATCTTCATTTATTTTCAAAATAAAAAAAAATTTTAAATAACTGCAATTACTACCTGGGCATACACAAAACTCAGCCACAGAGAGAGAATACCAAAAAGCAATAAACTTTTATTTATAGTTGATAAAGTAAATTTTGATCCACAATAAATATTTTATCCTGTAAGCATAAATTAACAAGGTTCATAATCTACCTTCCTAGAAGAGAAAAAGAAATCTGAATGTTGATGCATTGCACTTTCTTTAGGCCTTTAATGTTTACTTATTTTAAGCTACGCTCTTCTCTTGCACCAAAAAGAAAATACTTTCATTAAAAATATTAAATATTAAGATGTCTTTGAAGGAGTTTTAATCTTTGGGAAATTATTTCTTTTTTGATTCCTTATGTTTTATTTGTTTATTTTCTTTTTAAAAAATACCTTTAGGGGCGCCTGGGTGGCGCAGTCGGTTAAGCATCCGACTTCAGCCAGGTCACGATCTCGCGGTCCGGGAGTTCCAGCCCCGCGTCAGGCTCTGGGCTGATGGCTCAGAGCCTGGAGCCTGTTTCCGATTCTGTGTCTCCCTCTCTCTCTGCCCCTCCCCTGTTCGTGCTCTGTCTCTCTCTGTCCCAAAAATAAATAAACGTTGAAAATTAAAAAAAAAATACCTTTATTTTATTTTTTAATTAATTTATTGTTTAATATACATCCAAGTTAGTTAGCATATAGTGCAACAATGATTTCAGGAGTAGATTCCTTAATGCCCCTTACACATTTAGCCCATCCCCCCTCCTACAACCCCTCCAGCAACCTTCCGTTTGTTCTCTATATTTAAGAGTCTCTTATGTTTTGTCCCCCGCCCTGTTTTTATACTATTTTTGCTTCCCTTCCGTTATGTTCATCTGTTTAGTATCTTAAATTCCTCATATGAGTGAAGTCATATGATATTTGTCTTTCTCTAATTTCACTTAGCATAATATTCTCTGGTTCCCTCCATGTAGTAGCAAATGGCAAGATTTCATTCTTTTTGGTTGTCAAGTGATACCCCATTGTGTGTGTGTGTGTGTATACACACACACACACACACACACACACATACACACACACATATATATATGTATATGTATATATACACCATATCTTTATCCATTCATCCTAAAATGGACGTTTGGGCTCTTTCCATACTTTGGCTATTGTCAATAGCCCTGCTATAAACATTGGGGTGCATGTACCCCTTTGAAACAGCATACCTGTATCTCTTGAATAAATACCTAGTAGTGCAATTGCTGGGTCATATGGCAGTTGTGTTTTTAATTTTTTGAGAAAACTCCATGCTGTTTTCCAGAGTGGCTGCACCAGTTTGCATTCCTGCCAGCAGTGCAAAAGAGATCCTCTTTCTCCACACCCTCGCCAACATCTCTTGTTGCCTAAGTTGTTAATGTTAGCCATTCTGACAATTGTGAGGTAGTATCTCATGGTGGTTTTGATTTGTTTTTCCCGGATGATGAGTGATGATGAACATTGTTTCATGTGTCTGTTAGCCATCTGGATGTCTTCTTTGGAGAAGTGTCTATTCATGTCTTTTGCCCATTTCTTCACTGGATTATTTGTTTTTTCAGTGTTGAGTTTGATAAGTTCTCTATAGCTTTTGGATACTAACCCTTTATCTGATATGTCCTTTGCAAATATCTTCTCCCATTCTGTTGGTTGCCTTTTAGTTTTGCTGGTTGTTTCTTTCACTGTGCAGAAGCTTTTATTTTGATGAGGTCCCAGTAGTTCAGTTTTGCTTTTGTTTCCCTTACAGAGATGTGTCGAGTAAGAAGTTGCTGCGGCCAAGGTCAAAGAAGTTTTTGCCTGCTTTCTCCTCAAGGATTTTGACACCTTCCTGTCTTACATTTAGGTCTTTCATCCATTTTGAGTTTATTTTTGTGTATGGTGTAAGAAAGTGGTCCAGGTTCATTCTTCTGCATGTCGCTGTCCTGTCTTCCCAGCACCATTTGCTGAAGAGACTGTTTTATTCATTGGATATTGTTTCCTGCTTTGTCAAAGATTCATTGACCATATGTTTGCAGGTCTGTTTCTGGACTCTCTATTCTGTTCCACTGATCTGAGTGTCTGTTTTTGTGCCAGTACCATACTGTCTTGATGATTACAGCTTTGTAATATGTCTTGACATCTGGGATTGTGATGCCTCCAGTTTTAGTTTTCTTTTTCAGGATTGCTTCAGGTATTCATGGTCTTTTCTGGTTCCATACAAATTTTAGGATTATTTGTTCTAGCTCTATGAAGAATGCTGGCGTTATTTTGATAGAGATTGCATTGAATATATAGATTGCTTTGGGTATTATTGACAATTTGACAATGTTTACTCTTCCAGCCCAGGAGCATGGAATCTTTTTCCAATCTTTTTCAATTTCTTTCATAAAGTTTCTATAGTTTCCAGTGTATAGATTTTCACCTCTTGGGTTATGTGTATTCCCAGGTATTTTGGGGGTTTTGGTACAATTGTAAATGGGATCGATTCCTTGATTTCACCTACTGTCGCTTCATTATTGGTGTATAGGAATGCAACCGATTTCTGTGCATTGATTTTATATTCTGTGACTTGGCTGAATTCATGGATCAGTTCTAGCAGTTTTTTTGTAATCTTTTGGGTTTTCCATATAGAGTATCATGCCATCTGTGACAAGTGAAAGTTTGACTTCCTCCTGGCCAATTTGGATGCCTTTTACTCTTATGTGTTGTCTGATTGCTGAGGCTAAGACTTCCAATACTATGTTGAATAACAGTGGTGAGAGTGGACATCCCTGTCATGTTCCTGACCTTATGGGGAAAGTTCTTAGTTTTTTCCTATTGAGGATGATATTAGCTGTGAATCTTTCATATATGCCTTTTATGATCTTGAGTTCTGATCCTTCTATCCCTACTTTCTTGAGGGTTTTTATAAAGAAAGTGTGCCGTATTTTGTCAAATGTTTTCTCTGCGTCTATTGAGAGTATCATGTGGTTCTTGTCCTTTCTTTTATTGTTGTGATGTATCACACTGATTGTTTTGCGGATATTGAACAAGATTTGCATCCTAGGTATAAATCCCAATTGGTCGTGGTGAATAATTCTTTTATTGTATTGTTGGATCTGGTTAGCTACATCTTGTTGAGGATTTTTACATCCACAGTCATCAGGGAAATTGGTCTGTAGTTCCTCCTTTTAGTGGGATCTTTGTCTGGTTTTGTAATCAAGGTAATAGTGGCTTCATAGAAAGAGTTTGAAAGTTTTCCTTCCATTTCTATTTTTTTGTAACAACTTCAAGAGAATAGGTGTTAACTCTTCCTTAAATGTTTGGTAGAATTCCCTGCAAACGACCCGGCCCTGGACTCTTGTTTTTTTGGGAGATTTTTTATTACTAATTTGATTTCTTTACTAGATATGGGTCTGTTCAAATTTTCTATTTCTTTATTTTTCAGTTTTTGTGGTTTATATGTTTCTAGGAATTTGTCCATTTCTTCCAGAATCCCCATTTTATTGGTGTATAATTGCTCATAATATTCTCTTATTGTTTGTATTTCTGCAGTGTTGGTTGTGCTCTCTCCTTTTTCATTCTTGATTTTATTTATTTGGGTTCTTTCCTTTTTGTTTTTGATCAAACTGGCTAGAGGTTTATCAATTTTGTTAATTCTTTCAAAGAACCATCTCCTGGTTTCATTGATCTGTTCTGCTGGGTTTTGTTTGTTTATTTGTTCATTTGTTTGTTTTGTTCTTTTTCAGTAGCATTGATTTCTGTTCTAATATTTATTATTTCCTGTCTTCTGCCAGTTTTGGTTTTTCTTTGCTGTTTTTTTTTTCCAGCTCTTTAGATGTAAGGTTAGGGTGTGTATTGGAGACCTATCTTCCTTCTTTAGGAAGGCATGGATTGCTATGTACCTCCTCTTCTGACTGCCTTTGCTGTGTCCCAGAGGTTTTGGGCTGTGGTGTTATCATTTCATTGGCTTCCATGTACTTTTTAATTTCTTCTTTATCTTCATGGGTTAGCCCAATCATTCTTTAGTAGCATATTCTGTAGTCTCCAAGTATTTGTTATCTTTCCAAATTTTTTCTTGTGGTTGATTTCGGGTTTCATATCATTTGGTCTGAAAATATGCACCATATGATCATGGTCTTTTTGTACTTGTTGAGGGCTGATTTGTGTCCCAGTATGTGATCTCTCCTAGAGAATGTTCCATTTTCACTCTAGATAAATGTGTATTCTGTTTCTTTAGGATGAAATGTTCTAAATATACCTATTAAGTCCATCTAGTCCAGTGTATCATTCAAAGCCATAGTTTCCATGTTGATTTTCTGCCCATTGCTGTAAGTGCGGTGTTGGAGTCCCCTACTATTATGGTATTATGATCAATGAGTTTCTTTATGTTGTGATTCATTGATTTATATGTTTGGATTCTCTCACGTTTGGATCATAAATGTTTACAATTGTTAGGTCTTCTCTATGGATAGACCCCTTAATTATGATATAATGCTCTTCTTCATCTCTTGTTACAGTCTTTATTTTAAAATCTAGATTGTCTGATATAAGTATGGCTACTTCAGCTTTCTTTAGGCAACCATTAGCATGATAGATGGTTCTCCATCCCCTTATTTTCCATCTGAAGGTGACTTTAGGCTTAGAATGGGTCTCTTGTAAACAGCATATAGATGGATATTGTTTTCTTATCCTGTTCCTTTACCCTCTGTCTTTTGATTGGAGCATTTACTCCATTAACATTTAGAGTGGGTACTGAAAAATGGAATTTATTGCCATTATGTTGCCTGTAGAATTGGAGTTTCTGGTGGTGTTCTCGGGTCCTTTCTAGGCTTTGTTGCTTTGGTCTTTTTGGTTTGTTTTTGTTTTTTTGTTTTTTTCTCTCCTCAGAGTGCCCCCCTTAAAATTTCTTGCAGGGCTGGTTTTGTGGTCATAAACTCCTTTAATTTTTGTTTGAGGAAACTTTTTAAATCTCTCCCATTTTGAATAACAGCCTTGCTGGATAAAGAATTCTTGGCTGCATATTTTTCCAATTTAGCATGTTGAATATATCCTGCTGCTCCTTTCTGGCCTGCCAAGTTTCTGTGGATAGGTCTGCTACGAACCTGATCTGTCTTCCCTTGTAGGTTAAGGAGTTTTTTCCCTTGCTACTTTTATGATTCTCTCCTTGCCTGAGTAGTTTGTGAATTTGACTATGATATGCCTTTTTGGTGGAAAGTTTTTGTTGAATCTAATGGGAGTTCTCTGTGCTTCCTGGATTTTGATGTCTGTGTCTCCCTGGGTTAGGAAAGTTTTCCGCTATGATTTGTTCACATAACTCTTCTACCCCTATTTCTCTCTCTTCCTCTCTGGGACTCCTATGATTCTGATGTTGTTCCTTTTTAATGAGTCGCTGAGTTTTTTTATTCTTATGTCGTGCTCTTTTGCCTTAGTCTCCCTCTTTTTTTCTGCTTCATTAATCTCCATAAGTTTGTTTTCTGTATTGCTGATTCACTGCTCTGCCTCATCCATTCTTACCGCCGTGGCATGCATTCCAGATTGCAGCTCAGTTATAGAATTTTTTATTTCATCCTGACTAGTTTTTACTTCTTTTATCTCCACAGAAAGGGATTCTAATCTATTTTGAACCCCAGCTATTATTATTACTATCATGATTCTAAAGTTTTATTCTGACATCTTGCTTGTATTTGTGTTGAATAAGTCCCTGGCTGTCATTTCTTCCTGTCTTTCTTTTGGGGTGAATTCATTCATTTTGTCATTTGGATGGAAGAAAAGGAATTAATAAAGTAAAAAAAAAAAAAAAGTTAAAAACAACACAAAGAAATCAAATAAAATATGTTAGAACCTAGGTGTGTTTTGGTCTTGTGGTTGATTGAATCTTGATAGATTAGGGAAAAAAGGAAAAGATAAGAAAAGGAAAAAAGGGGGGAAGGAAAACATTTGAAAGTTTGAAAAAATGAATAGAATGACATAGAATAAAATGAAATGTTGTAAAATAGAATTTTAAAAAAAATTACACAAAAGTAAAAAAATATAGTAGAAAAAAGTTAAAGAAAAATATTTTTTTTTTCAACGTTTATTTATTTTTGGGACAGAGAGAGAGCATGAACGGGGGAGGGGCAGAGAGAGAGGGAGACACAGAATTGGAAACAGGCTCCAGGCTCTGAGCCATCGCCCAGAGCCCGACGCGGGGCTCGAACTCACGGACCACGAGATCGTGACCTGGCTGAAGTCGGACGCTTAACCGACTGCGCCACCCAGGCACCCCTAAAGAAAAATATTTTTAAGAAAAATGGCAAATAATTTTTTCCTCTTTATTCAATAATAAGAAAAGAAAAAGAAAAAAAAATGAATGAAGGGACCAGCGAACAGAATGAAATATGATTGAAATGACATCTGGTATCCCTTAGAAGTCAAACTAAGAAGCACTTTATAGTCTGTAAACTAAGCAGGTGGAGGGACTAGTTGTGTTTCTTAAAAGTGTGGCTGGCCCATTTGGGTAGGGCTTAGTGTAAGGACTCTGTTCTCCACTAGATCGTGCTTCTTAGCTTACTGGGGTGGGTTGTTGTGGCACATGTAGGCATGTATATGCATGCATGGGAGGGGTGAAAATGGCATCTTTCAGCTTACCCAGTCTCTAGTATTGGAACTCCATGTCCTCCCCGACCAGGAATCAAGTCCCCCTCCTTTGTGTCTGGCTTTCATCCTCTCCCTGCTTCTACACTATTTATGAACAATGTGTCAGGCTGCCAGGCATCACCTCCATCCTGAGTTTTATCTCAGATGAGTCTGTGTTTCCCAATCCCTCATTTCTGAGGAACTGTGGCTTTGACCCACTCAGACCCTCTGGGGGAGGGTCTCACTGAGCAATGGCCAGGTGCCAACCTGCCCCCAGGAGTGTTCACAAGATCATGGTGTTGCCAATTCCCAGAGACTGTGGTTGGGTGCCAGCCTGCCACAGAAAAAGTTTGTGTGATCGTGTAGAGGCAGCGTTTCAGCGATTATGGTAAATCACAACACATCTGGTACCAGGCTTCACCCTTTACATCCTTATTTCAACACCAGCAAATCTGGTTGTTCTCTGGGTCCACTGGGACATTTGCCTGTGGGGAGGCCTCACAGCCTCTCTCAAATGTCCTCCCAGCAGGGGAACTGCCACTCCTTGAGTGGCCCATGGAGCCCTTGGACCTTGCTCTTTGCTTCTTGGAATTTACCTTTCCCACCAGAGCACCTCCAGGTATCGAGCTACGGAGTTTCAGACTCTGCACTCCCTCTGTTTGTAGAGTCTTAATAGTATTTAAATCCTCTCCTTTCTCCTTTCTCCCTTTTTTTTTCAGACACTTGTGGCTGTTGCCACTTTTGATTTTTCTCTCCAGCTGTTTTTGAAAGGGGGGGGGGTGCTTTTCCTGTATTTCTCCCCCATCTCCGTCCTCTCTCCACAAGCAAAAATAGCTCCCTGCCCTCTGCAGCTTCTCTCTCCCCCAGTTCACCTCTCTGTTCTGCTTACCTGCAGAGTTCTGTGGTTCAGGTTGTGAAGATTGTTGTCTTAATCCTCAAATCCGTTTTCTAGGTGTGCAAGATGGTCTGGTATTGATCTGGCTACATTTCAGGGACAAGAAATGAAAAAAAAAAAAAACAAACTTCCGTGCTGTTCTGCCATCTTGGCCTTTCCCTCTCAATTACAATTCTTAATTAAAATTATATTTTCAGTATCAATCCTTAGTTATTTTATAGAACAGTGGCTCAAATGCAAATGTGTATTTTCCTTAATGAATTTTCCATGTGAGAATATCTCTATGATATGCAGATCATTTCATGGGCATTTCAGACAGTATCCAGCTGGAGGACAGATTACCAGATATGTTGTCTATCCAAGGTCACTCTTATAAATATTTTGTCCAAGGCATTGAACAAGTGTACACCTCAAAAAGTTAAATATGAATAGATGAATAAGGGAAAAAATAGCAAATGCAGAAAATAGTTTTAAGGATTGGTTATTTAAGAGTATTATCATCAAATAATGAATATCAAAAGGAGAAAGGGAATTTTCTCCATAGTCTCACATCAATAGTTATCTTGAAATTAAATAATTGTCTTTCCAGATAAATAGAAATAATTATTATACTGTGTGTAATATTTTTCTCTAAGATAGTATGACCATTGTCTTTTCAAGTTACAAAGATCTTGAGAGCTTAGTAGAAATATGTAGAAAGGGAACTTGCTCTCAGAACTACTTACTAGCTTTTTAAAACAACTCCGCCTAATGTAGCTGTACCATCAGAGTATCTTTGGGATGTTTTTAAAACTCCAGCTATATACATTTCACTTAGCATATAAACTGCTACAGTGTGACTTACTATTTTTAACAATAGTTTCAGGTTTTATTTTCAATCTGTTTGTACATTTGTTATAATTCTCCCACAAGTAGATATGAACTTCAATGTTGGGGTGACTGGCTCTCCAAATATTTTATTCTATAATGTTGTAGGTGTTTATTTACTGCTGCTGACCACAACTTAAATAGGACATTTTTTTTTTATATCACCTTGGGATTTACATTAATAGCAATAGCAATTTCTGGATCTTCTCTATTTCTAAAATACTATTTTTTGCTATCGTGACCTCAGATGCAGTTAAATCAGTTTTTAAGTAAAATGCTCTAAGTTTTTTTTCCCTAATAGAAGTCCCCTGAGCAACAGCTAGACTAAATATATACTTATTAAAGATTATATATAATCTTTACAATCAGGCTAAATATATATAAATTCAGATTAAAGGTTCTGTCAACCTCTTTGCATCATCAGAGATTGTTTTTTTTTTTTCCTCCTGGAAATGCATTGTTCTCAGTGAAACAGGGACCCAGGTAGGAAGATGTAGCAGCAAAAATTTTGCTGATTAATTATCAATTTCTTTAAGGATAAGAACAGTGGTTAATTCAACCTTAGCTGCATATAAAAATCATGTGAGGAGAATTTTAAAAGTTATCATGTCTAGTGGGATCCACTCTAGTGGATTCAATCATCATCACTGTGTTTTAAGCCCAGGTATCAGTATATTTTAAAAACTACCCACATGATTCTAAGATGGATCCCAGTTTGAGTATCACTGGGTTAGACACAAAGCTGTTTGGGTTATTTTGCTTATTTGAAATACTATATAGTTAAGGGAGACTTTAATTTTCACATTTAACTTTGTACTGAATAGTAATATGTTATATGTGCATTAATGCTAGCTCAGTATTTAGACTAGAAAATTTTCATTTAAACAGTTGAAGCTACAAACCTTATTTCCTACAGGATTAAAATAGCCACTGCAAAGATGATTTAGATTGAGTGCATAAAAAGATTTCTAGGCCACAGATAACCTTTGTTATAAGGGGAAAATACCACGTGGGGAAGCTTAGACTTTGAAGAAAACTTTTGAAGCACTGAGTTGGGAAAGCCAACAGATGACTTTTCCATGGTCCCAAATTCAGATTACAGGCATTAGGAGCCTCTCTCACATTGTCAGAGCTGCATTGTTCCTGGAAACCCAATGTCCTCACTGAAACAGGGGCCCATGGTGTTGTCTACTCAGGCACATTAAGGACTAGATGATTAATCTACAGTTGGTTATTTCAGAATTTGGTAGTTTTAAAAATAACAAATGTGCTTTGTAAGTTGGATAGTCTTGGTGTTAACAGTGGAATGTGATAATCTTTTCATGGGAGTGAGAAGGCCTAGGACTACTGTTTGGATAGTAAAACTATTGGCCTTGACCTTTAAAGTATATTTACCTTGAAACAAACAAAAAAAGATTTTCTTAGGAGGTATAATGAGAATGTGTTCTTTGCAAAACATTTTTAGGATTTTGCTTCAGTAGTTCTCTGCATTTGCTGTGACTTTCCCTTCTTAATGCACACAGGCAATTTTAATGTTTAAGAATGTCTGATAATAATTATATGAAATACATACATTATGTCAAATTTACATATGTCTTAAGGTTTTCAAAAAGAATTATATATATTCTAATTCCATTATCAAAGAGAAATATAATCCTAAACAAAAATAAATATGCCAGAAAACACTTTAAAAATATCCATATGACCTTTTTGTTTTGTTTTTTTATATTTCATATATGTATATATTGTATTCTTCACCTGTTAATTTAAGTTGGTAAAAAAGAAACAGAATGTTTCCATGTGCTAGAAAAATAGGTAATGAACTTCAGTGAACTAAATTAAAGAAAACCATGGACTGCCAAGTTGATGCCTTGGCTATGATGGAAACTTCTATTTTTTTTTTATGTTTTGCTTTGCTTTTACAAAATAAGGAAAACAGACTTGGGTCATATACCAAAGTTTGGATCACTGCTTAAACCCCTTTGGGTTGTATGATTTTGAATAAGTAATGGTTACTTTAACCTTGATGTCTTCATGTGTTTGTGAGTCTTAAATGAAAGAATAAGATACAATGCTTAAAAAAAAGATACAGCACTTTGCAATCTCTAAAACTATCTACCCATGCAAATGTTGATTAACAGTGTTAATTGTACTCAATGCATAAATCAGGTGTAGATTCTAAGAAAGTTATTATAGGGTATTCCATAGAAGGTTAGTTGCTATCTACTGTTGTTGAAGGAGGTCTTGAGAGGTTTTATGAATAAGGTGACAGGTAAACTATGGCATGCATTATGTTTGAACTTCATTTGATATTGAAGAGAATCCCAGGCAAAGAGAATATCATGAGCAAAGGAGGGGCTCTAAAATCATGGGATATGTTACAATGAATATTAACTATAATAAGGAAGGCATGAAAAATAGCTGTTGGTAGGTAGGGTATGGATCATATTGTGGCATAACTATTATGCCAAAAGGAGGAGTTTGTGCTTCAATCCAAACACAACAGGAAACTGTTGAAAGTAATGATATTTTTGAAGTCATATTTATGGTGGAACAAAGGAACAGGAATTTATTGCGCACCAGACACTCTGCTACATACAGTACTACAAGGTTTGTATCATTATTCCTATTTTCCATATTAGAAAACTGAGCCACGGAGACATTAAAAATATGCCCAAGGATATTCAACCACGAATTCTGGAGCCAGGACTCAAATCTAAAACTCTCTATCTTTAAATGTTTCCATAATTCCATGAGACGTTTGTGATTAATCTGAGAAGTGTGTGTTGAGTTTTTTGGAATGAAGAGTCAAAGAGACTGTGAAATCACAAAGGAAGTTCATTCAAGATGTAGCAGACACTTAAGTAGATCATCAGTCCCCATATACATTTCCTCTGTCCTTGCTTATAACCAAAACATTTGCTGAACAAAATGATCCCTCCCCGTTTTTGGTTCAGTAGCACCTTAGTGCTTAGGTGATTCTGATGGTGGTAGAGCAAGTAATCTAAAATCCCATAGTCTTTGTTGTGGTTAGTAATATTAAATTGCTTCTTAGTAAAATGGATATGGTTTTACCAAGATATTAATTTCCTGGTAAAATGGATATAGGGCAGTGATTTGCTTCTACTGTTCTTCTCCAAGTCTCCTGCCCTATTAGCTGAGTCAAGCATCAGTGCCTCTGGAATTAGCCATGTATTTCATGTCATGACCCTCCTTTGCTTTCTAAGAGACCCTGTATTTGGTACTAAGCATCTGTCCTGATCCCTGATGCAAGGATGAAATCAGCTGTTTGAACCTGGCTGCCCTACACTTCAGTTGCCAGGCTTCTTTGATGCCAGACCTTTGTTTCATTACAGATATGTATTACCTGTGAATTGATCTCCCAGTTCACAGCTTCCTGCCTGGCTGCCTGCCTACCTAGATTTCTCAGTATTGCTCAGCCCAGAATCTGTCACTGTGCTCTCTTATTTGAAGCTCCAGTATTAGCTGAAATGTGATTGAGATTATGTCTTTCACTAACCATCTATTCACCCAGGCATCACTTACTTTATGTCTGTCTTATACTAGAGAGTAGGTCAGATTAAGTTATGTGTCCTTTCTCCTCTCCACCACCCCAGTGCTGTTTGAACAGACGTGATTTAGAGTTGACAGAATTAGAAAGATAGGAATGTTTATGGTGACAAGTAATAGGAGCAAATCCAGAAAAGCAGCAGAATTATAAAATAAGTAAGTGACGTTTCACCTTTGACGGTCGGTAGAACACAAAAGCAGGATCTTTACAATCTACTGCAGTTTGGGAATCCACACAGATATGTAGACTGTTCATATAAGGCAATTCTGATTAAAGGTTAGGGGACCAAGTCAGGATATCTGGAACCCTTTGATGTTTCATACCAGAATCTTAATCTATAGAATATTGGCTGGGTAAGTCAAGGCCTCAGTGGTCAAGAGACTGGGCCCAAGAGAAGTTATTGGGACTGGAATAGAACAACAAGATAATGTTCCAGTTCCTAAACTAGATTGTGAAGTGGAGATTGGATCATGAATATACCTTAGATATCAAGATTAAAAATGAAATTTGACCATTGATAAAGGGGTAAATGGAGTGAATGGTGATTGATCTAAATATGAATCAGTGCTTGTTAAATTGTCCCTGAGCAGGATCATCGTTGAAACACAGAGATTTTCCTCTTAATTTGTTAAATTTATTCCTAGTGGTCTCCCACTAAGAATATTCTAATATAAACTATGACCAAGAAAATCCTAAAAAAATGACATGAATAATTTTAAGGACTATTGCCCTCTCTGGAGCATTCATAAATGATTACTGAGTGTGTGTGTGTGTGGGGGGGGGGGGGGGCTACTCCTATGGAAACCTGAAATGAAAAGCCTATCTTTAGGCAATGTCTTTAACGTTCTTCGGAAAGCCTAGGTATAAGAAAGCAAATTTTCTCCTCCCCCTTTCATTTTATCATGGGGCTCAGATATGGTTAAAATAGCCAGAGTCCTTGGGATATCTTATTCCAAAATTTGTGAATCTAGAAATGTGTACCTCTATGTAGTTGTATACAGAAGTATCTGCATCTACATCTATAAATTAGAGGAAGTAAAAGTTTTCTGCTAAGTTACACTAATGCCTTATTATTGACAAAGAAGGATTTGGGACAAAAGATTCAGCTTCATGTCTCTCTTTAGTTTTTTTAAAGTTTATTCATTTATTTTGAGAGAAAGGGAGAGCGATAGAGAGAAAGGGAGACGACACTAGTGGCAGAGGAGCAGAGAGAGAGAGAGAATGAGAACCCCAAGCAGACTCTGCACTGTCGGTGGAGAAGCCAATGCTGGGCTCAGACTCATTAACTGGGAGATCATGACCTGAGCTACAATGAAAAGTCAGACACTTAACTGACTGAGCCACCCGGGTGCCCCTCATCTCTCTCTTTAATATAGAACCTGGTCTCTAAAGTAGTTTTAAGTTTCTGCCAAGGTAAATGTCAAAGTAATTACTGTAATTTGTTTTAATTAAGAAATAGCTTTGATCAATTGAATCACAATATTTATTGCAATTCCATTACTTCATCTTTGTAATAAATTTGAGTGCTATGTAAAAATAAAATGTACATTTTCTTCCCCAGAGCAACCTACAATCTAGCAGGAAGCAAGACGTAACGAATTAACTCTGATCACAGTACAGAAAGTGGTAGCAAAATATATACTGAAAAAGAAATATATAGGAAAGTGTAACAGTCTTCAAACATGTTACACCACACACACACACACACACACACACACACACACACACCAATCTCAACAGCAAAAAGATAAACAACCCAGTTAAAAAATAGTCAAAAGACTTGAATAGACATCTCTTCAAAAAAGATACACATATGGCCAATAAGCATTTGAAAAGATGTTCAGGGGCACCTGGGGGGCTCTGTCTGTTAAGCGTCTGACTTTGGCTCAGGTCACAATCTTGCAGTCTATGAGTTCGAGCCTCACATAGGGCTCTGTGCTGACAGCTCGGAGCCTGGAGCCTGCTTCGAATTCTGTGTCTTCCTCTCTCTTTGCTCCTTCCCCACTCACACTCTGTCTGTCTCTCTCAAAAATAAATAAACATTTTTAATTTTTTTTTTAAAATGAAAAGATGTTGAACATCATTAGCCATTAACAAATAACTAATGAAATACAAATCAAAAGCATTTCATCCCTTTAAGGTAGCTCTGATAATAATTAAAAAAAAAAAAAACTAGGAAAGTATAGCAAAGATGTAGAGAAATTAGAATTCTTATACATTATTGATAGGAATGTGAAGTAGGATAGCCCTGTGAAAATCTGTTTGGCAGTTCCACCAAATGTTCCACATGGAGTTTCCGTATGACCTAGCAGTTCTCCTCTTCAGTGTATACCCCTGAGAATTAAAATATGTATTTGCACAAAATCATGTATACTTGAATGTTTGTTCATAGTGGCATTCTTCATGATAACTGAAACATGGAAACAACTCAAATGTACATGAGATGATGACTGGATAAACAAAATGTGGTATATCCATAAAATGGAATATTTTTTAGCTATAAAAAGGAATAAAGTACAGACACATACTGTAGCATATGTGAACCTTGAAGTAAAAGAAGCCAAACAAAGACAAAAAATTATATAATTCCATTTTTATGGAATGTCCAGAATATGGAGGTTGTTTTTGGGGTGATGAAAATATTTTGGAATTATGTAGGGTGATGGTTGCACAGCAATGTGAATACATTTTAAAAACCCACTGATTTGTATAGTTTAAAATGGTCAAAATAGAATCTATGTTATGTGGAATTTTTAATAATATAAAAACAATACAGTCACACAAAAAACCTCACAGAACTTACAACATAAACAAAATTGCACACTCTAAATGAAAGTATAATTCACAAAATATAGACATGATTCACTTGATGGGGATCTAAGAATTAATTTTCTGGCAGGATGCCTCAAAAGCTCATTTGTAAATTAGTATTTTTGGAACTGGGAATTATTTTATGTTACAAACATCGCTGAATCTTGGGGAAATGAAAGGAGGATGATATTCAAATGCTAGGACCATACCCTCTTCCCTAGTGGAAAACTAAACAGCTTCTGCTTATTTCCCACATTTCAGTTTCAGCCTTGTTTTATCACTATTAATCAAACTTGATTGAATGTTTAGATGGCTTATCAGTATTAATGGTTAGTTTTCTCTAAGTTAAGTATATTGTAAGTCTTAGATTGCTTTATCAAAATTATATTTTGATAACTATGAGAGCATTGTATTAGTAGATTGATTGCATATATTTATATTCTACTTATTTATATTTTTCTAACATTTATTTTCTTTCATGACATGATTTCCATATTAACTCAGGATTCTTTTGTCACAATCTTAGTATGATGAACATCCTAAAAATATTTCAAAATATTTCAAAATTGAAAAAGCAATTCAAAATTATTTTGGTAACATATCTAAACCTTTTTAAAAAAATGTTTATTTATTTATTTTGAGAGAGACAGAAAGTAAGCTGGGGAGTGGAAGAGAGAGAGGGAAAGAAAGAATCCCAAGCAGACTCCGCACTGTCAGTATGGAGCCCAACCCAACATGGGCTCCATCTCATAAACCTTGAGGTCATGGCCTCAGCTGAAACCAAGAGTCGGATGTTTAACTGATTGAGCCCTGCCAGGTGCACCTAAACTTTTTTTTTAAGTTTATTTATTCTGAGAGAAAGAGAACCAGTGAGGGAGGGGCAGAGAGAGAGAGGGAGGAAGAAGATCTGAAGCAGCCTCTGTGCTGACAGAGAGCCTGATGAGGGGCTCAAACTCATGGACTGTGAGAGCATGACCTGAGCCAAAGTCGGACACTAAACCAACTGAGCCACCCAGGTGCCCCTAAACTTTTGTCGTGTGTTTTTTAAATTTGGAGCTATAAGTAGCTTTTCATTGAATGCTTCCTCAATGGGGCAGCATCCCTTCTGGCAAGTAGAGAGATACTTCCTCAACTTTGTTTCTTAATTTTTTTTTTCCTAAACTTGGTTTCTTAATTGAATTAAGCTTTAGTTTGTTCTTTGTGTGTATTTAGAAAATTCCTTATAAAACCGTCTGCAAAATACTACAATGTGTACCTTGCCTCTGACTGGATTCACCACTGAGGCTTAACTACACATTTCATTGTGTTTATTTGTCCAGCAGGGTTATTCTTTGCTAATGGAGTAAAATATGTAAAATGTACTGTGTTAATTGTAAAGTTCAATAACAAATGCCTATGTTTACTTTTTTTCTTTTTTAAATGTTTATTTATTTATCTTGAGAGAGAGAGACAGAGTGAGTGTGTGCACAAATGGGGGAGGGGAAGAAAGAGAGGGAGAGAGAGAATCCCAAGCAGGCCCTAAGCTCAGCACGGAACTTGATCTCATGACCTTGAGATCATAACCTGAACCAAAATCAAAAGTTGGAGGCTTAACTGACTGAGCCACTCAGGCACCCCCTATATTTTCTTTTTAAACTAAGCTTATTTCATTCATTTAGATGTTATGCTATCAAAATAAAGAGAAGAGATGCTACTTTTTTATATGTTTGCTCATTAATTTATGTAGTACATAGGTAATGGCCTTATTCTTGGGCAATACACTTGGAAAACATAGTATTTCTGTCCCTTTCTTTTTTGTGTGTTATTGCTTTTTTCAACCAAATAGCCTTTCGAAAATGATAAAGAACGTTTTACATGTTCATTTTAAAACTGAATATGTGTTGGTGATTATATTTTAATGGGTCTTTGTTTCTGAACTGGGTTATTTAACCACAATAGGCATCTATAAACAATTTGTGTGTTCTCTATTTCTTTATAGATTCCACAAAGAAATTAAAGGATGTTCTTGAAGAATTCCATGGTAATGGTGTGCTTGCAAAGTATAATCCTGAAGGGGTAAAACTTCTTTTTCATTTATATCAGTTTCATATATGTGATTGGAGAAGGGGTTTCTTAATGAAGAGTCCTTGGAAATATATGTACCATATACCATACCATAAATGAAATAAAATTCATAATGAAATACTATTTTGGAAAATATGTAAAATAGTGTACTACTTTTTTCATTCAAAAAACGTTTGCAGATGAAAATAACATTTCTATATTGGGTGCTTGAAAGAGTATAGGTCATCTCTAATATGGTCTTAGGTTCTTTCCCTAGATGTTAAAGATACTGCAATTCTGAATTGGCTTGCTCAGGTAGGATCAGGTCAGGTTTAGATAGAAGGGAAGACAAAGTGTGCTTGCCGCTCACTCTGTGACCTACACATTTTAACCCCAGATCAAAATTTGTTGGGGGCAGGAGAGTTACTCCTTTCAGAGAATGATTCCCTTGACTAAAGAAAGATTTTCTTTCTTTAGTAATTTTAAAAAGCCACTTTGGGTAAAAAAGAGGAATTTCTTCACCCTATCTTGTTTTAACCTACTACCAGTAAGCCGGCAAGTCCCTGAAATTTCTTCCTTGTAAAAACTTCATGTCCTGTCGATTGCTTTTGGACACCTTGCTTGAATGAATGTCTTTCCTTTCCTAATTACTTGTTAAATAACCTTCCTTTTAATGCTACCTGAGTGATGCTACGTTTAAATGTTTGAGCACCTTTGCTGTGAGTTCTTTTGCAGTTTCTCTGAATGATAGTTGTGTTGTATGGGAGATAAAACAAATTATCCTTTGGAAAAGGCCCTTTCCCCTGGATGAATTATTTAGCCAGCTAGATAGATTCATTTGCTGATTTAACTGTGATTTGTTTTTTGCTATCATTGTCATTACAGTTTTGAATGTTTATAAGAGCACAGTTCCTAGTTTTCCTTCAATATTACTTTTCTTAGGGATTTGCGTTTTAGTCAAAACCAAATCTATATATTCTAGCCTTAATTCATATTGTTTTATAATTTCCTTTCAGTATTTCCAATAGCTTTTTTTCATGTCATATTTTCTTATTTTGTCTATATTCTGATACATTACTGTAGCTTGTAAAGGTCTTTAATCTAAGATTTGTTTTCTTTTTCAAGTAAGTTAATATTTACAGCCTACCAATGATGGGGAAAATAAGGCAGTTTAAAGCCATTCCCATTTTCCTGTCCTAGGAACAAAAGCAGATATCCAGCGTACATTTCCCTCAGATTTTATTTTCCTGGATGCTATAGTATGAGAAAGAAAATGTTGGCAGAAAAGTTCGTAGAACTGAAAATCTCAAAGACCATAAAAGCAGAGTGGGAAAGCTAAGATGACAACTGTACAGAATTGCTGTAAGGCCCAAAAGTGTCATTAATATTTACATTTCTGACCATGCTTGAAAATGTACATGTTATCTAATCTATATACATAGATAAAACTAGGTTTGTTTTTCTCCCTAAAGATAGCTGGTAGCTATAAATTAAGTTGGAATGTAATTTTGTTTGCAAAATAGCCTTTTTGCTTCAATGATTTCTTATTTAAAAGACTCTCAAGACTTAGTCTTACTATTATATTTTCATGAGGATTATCAGTCACTGTATACTGGATTTATTGAGGTAATTACTAGATTCATTCTTAGACACCCATATGATGTCAGCCTATTCAGTAATGTAATAATTCTCCATAAATGTGCAGATCTGCTCTTGAAATGCATTATTAAAATAATGAATTGTTGAAAAACAAAAAGTTAGATCTCATTATGACCCCAAAGTAATTCTAATTTAAAAGCAAAACTACTCCTAATCTAACATTGATAGGTCTTTTCCCTTCAGGAAAAAAAAATAAATAAAGTTTATATGACTCTTAAACACTAGTATGTATTTTACAAAAGCCAATAGGAGGTAATTAGGAATATTTAATGTTGAAAAAGAAATCTTTAAAGCCTTGAGGTTCTCTTCAGAACATGACTTCATCCAGTTTCTGAAAGGTTACTATAACAGTATGCAGAATTCACATGGGAGGTTATCACTCTCTATTGACTGGACAGGTTAATCCTAAAGTTCTTTGCCACAGATGACTACTTAATTGATGCCCCCTTATACAAGAAAATTTAGAAAAAAATATTTCATCTACACTACTTTTAGAATATATAATTAATCCTTCGTTTTCTAAAATGAACATTGCTTATGTCATCCATATAAAAGATATTTGCAAAGAAACAAAGAAAGAACAGCCTAAATATCTCTTACTTGCTTCTCCTCTTTTAAAGCTGCTTGTATGGTAGGTGCACTGTATTTCTTATCACTCTTTTAATTACTGAATTCTAAATCTTTGTATAAAGGCTTAATATAATGAATATGTGACCTGTTTAAGTGTATTTTAATGGAGAAGAAATACTAATTGCAATATATGGATGAATCTAATGGAGAATAAATACTAACTGCAATATACAGATGAATCAATTATTTTTAATTTGTGTCTTTTAAAGATCATGTAACAATCACTCTTTGAAAAAAAAAATAAATAACCAAATCAAAAAGATATATTATTCTAAACAATGGCACTAAAGATTCCCTAAGAGCAAAAATTTTAAAAAGCTCTTAAGTTTCCTAAACAGATAAGATTATCAAGTTTTTAGATAAAGTCATTATAAGAAAACTAAAATTACTTTCTCAAGATTCACAAGCTAGTTTCATGATAAGAGCCATAATTAAAACCTAATTATCTGGAGTCCCAGATTAAGATTAATGCCCTTTCTTCTTCACTTTGTTGACTGGCCATAAAATGAAAAGGAAGGTTTTGGGAGATGAGAACAAGGGGAAAAGAAAGGTATGTCACGTACATTGAATGGCATTTCTTATGTAATGAGTATGGCATATTCCCATGCATGTAATTACTACTAACTCATACCTAATAAGGTAAGAGATTCTTATTAGTCTCCAACTAATCTTACATGAATGATATAATGTTAAGAGTATGATTATAGCTAGTTTTTAGTAGCCATCCAATCTCAGTGAGAAGACTCACAGTGAATATAGTCAGCATATCTCAGATATAAATGATTCATGAAAGTAACGGAATTTGATAATATGAGAAAGAACCAGTTTGGCATTGCATTTTATATATATGTAAAATATACATAGAATATTAGAGAATAAGTAATTTTGTGTGTGTGTGTGTGTGTGTGTGTGTGTGTGTATCTTTTTCCCTCCTGGATTTCAAATTCAATTCTATATTGTTCCACTGATGTTTAAAAACATGGGAAAAAATTAGTAATACTATATGTATGGGAAGATATTTTTCTTTAAAGGCATTGCAATGGGCTAGTCAAACATGTTATTCCAAAAGATGGAAACATTAGGAGTGAGAAATAAGTATTCATAATCTAATATATATTTATAATGCTGTTATATTTTCATAATTTTCTCTGGAAGGTTTTAAAAATCTTATATGTGTTGTTCATTATATTTATCTCCTATCAGTTAGAACTATTTGCTTATTACACTCAAAGATTGACCTAGTAAGTGATTCTCAAATTGTAGCTTGTATCAGAATCACCTGTGGGTCTTCTTAAAACACAGGTTTCTGCCTGTTCCCCTATCCTCTCAGTTTCTGTGTTTCTGGGGTAAGGCTCAAAAATGTATATTTCTATCAGTTTCACAGTTTATGATAATGATGCTGTTTCAGGACCACATTTTGAGACCCATGGATCTAGGGTATGTTTTAAAATCAATCTGTAAAATTGACCTTTTAGTTTGTCAGCAATATGAGATAATGAGTATAAATTACCTTACATTAACACATGTATTCTTTCTTTCCTTGCATGCACAGAAACAAGACATTCTTAACCAAGTAAGACATTTTCTTTTCTATTGAAATCCGTCTTTTCTTTTTTTATTCTGATGTGAGCTATGAATTTCTCATCCATATCACTGACCTGTACTTCTGTACCATTAAGATTCATATAATATGCAAGTCTATCCATAATACTTAGTAGGTTATAATTGACTGACACTTGTTCACATCAAAGTCTCCAACGGAGGAGCTAATGTCTCAGTGGATTCAAAGAGGGTCTAGCGGGTGGGCTTTAGTTTTATAGGCTCTTGAATTTAATTTTCTAATTTCACCAAAACATGGATCAGACTCCAATAACATAATTCATGTAATGAAAGTCTTAATTTATTCTTTTACAATGGGAGGTTTATAATTGCACTTAAATGCAATTGATAGGGATTTCATTGTTGGGGGGCATCTACAGTGCTATTAGAATCTGTGAGAAAAATATAACTGAAAAGCTGTTGATCTTTGCCTTCCTGGGAAAAAAGAGTACACCATCTGTTGTTTCAGTCACTCTCTCCTAGCAAAGCCTATTTTGTAAAGGAAGTTTGGGGTCCATAGTTCAGCTGGGTGCCTAGAATTACAACCCATTTTGGGAATCTCTAAATGGATTTTTCTATCATACTAGGAATATATCATACCAAAATGCATGAGATATTTAAAACCATAATATTGTCTCCCTTGAACAGTAATGGGTATGTATTAGCAGCTTTTTATTCACATGTTTCCCTATGGTCTCAATGACAGCAAACACTGGGATCTCATCCCCAACATATCACAGTGCAATTGGTTACATCAGAATGATCTGGATCGACTAGATACAGGCCCTCCATATTACAGTATCCTAGGATGAGGTAGGACTGAAATGGCAACTTATTGACTGTGATGACTTTCACCAGTCTCTTTCAGAGGATGACACTTCCCTGATATTATCCCTGACCTCTATGGAAACCTACCAACCACCACCCCACCCACGACGGACTACATGGACTTTATGGTTTTAGGGGACAACTCTTCAGAGTAAATGGCTGCTTTTATATAGCATGCTTTAGCTATGAAAGGACATTTACTGAACACGTTGGTCAACAAACACACCTTTCTGCACAATCGGCATCCCTACCAGAGACTGTCTGAAAACTGGTGTCAAAGTTAGCCCTGCCCTTTTTAGGGTCAGTGGGATGAGTTTCTTCCTTTTCCTTGCTCAGTCTTTGTTCCATATGGAAATGTTTAGTAGGCAAGCGATTTCAGTTGCAGAATAGAAAGAATAGGTATAGCTGAGGTTAGCCAAAGGAAAAAAAAACACGGCATGCATATTTATTGCTCTATATGGGCTCTTGGTGTATCAGTGCCTATGAGTGTAGGATTTTCTCTTTACATTTCCTGTTAGTAGATGATCCTTGGCTCAAGGCTGTGTTGTATTTCATAGTTCCCTAAGCTTCCCTTATCTTTGTACTTGGTACTCTGTACTGTGGATTCTACAAATATAGAAGGTTACCCTTTACATTTAGATTAGTGAGTTGCTTCATTCCTTTAATAAGAAACCTGGGAATTCATAACTTACATTTGGTAGTGCTGCTGCCTAATGTAATATTTTAAGTGTCTTTAACAAGGATGTTGACACTGATAGAATTGTTAGCAATGATATAAACACCCTTTTATTGTAAGCTATAATTGTCCTTCCAGAACCGAATTCAACCTTTGCCATTAAAGAAAGCATCTGGAAAGTATAACAGAGAAAATGTGGTCTTAGGAGTTCAACTGAACTGAGTTCAAATCCCACATCTGCCACATATTAGCAGTTCTTGTACAAATGATTAGCCTCCATTTGTTCAGCTGTCAAACAAGAGGAATACTGGCCTTATTGAGTTGTTAAGAGGGTTAAATTCTAAAGTGTGTATAAAATACTTAGCTCTGTGCCTGACGTGTAGGTTTTCCAGTGATGTTTAAAGACAGTGGCTGTTAGTCACACTTTAGCAACCAGCATGATTTCATACAAAATTTCTAGAATATATGTGAAAAGAGAAGGTGGGAATATATGAGATACACCATCAGCCTATCCTATCACCTTTATTTTCTTAGAGCCTCACTTTTCTCAACTATAAAGTGAGAAAATATAACTCTGATGTCTTTTCCAACTCTAAATTGATTTCCTTCTACCATGAGGTACGAGTGGAGGACACAGGATGTGATTTGTTTCCCTGCCAAGCCTGGCCACCATCCAGAATGCTGTCCTGCTCCCAGAGTTATTGTGTCTGTTGTATCTGTTCTGCCTCCCACAACTGCATAAATGCCAGGGCAGTTAGCAAGGAATGGAAGGAACATGTCAACCAGTATTTCTGCTTCTCTTCCCTATTCCTGTCAACACAAAGGCAGCCATTTTCCTCTTATCATGCTACAACCAGAGAACAGTTTTGAAAATTTACCACCAAACTGAATAATAAAATGCCTTTGATAATTCTGTATTATTAACATCATATTCACTATGTATTAATTATTGTTGAAATATGTAGTAACTTTCTTTTCATGATGGGGCTTGGCTTTTACACCTTGATACTCCGAGAATTGCTCTGCCCTACAAGGGAGCCATGTAAAAGTTTGAGAAGATACTTACATAGATACTTATGAGTTTACTTAGTTACATTTTATCATAATTAAACACATAAATTTGAATAGCTTCTTACAGGTTTCTCATAAATGCACTGAGGATCCAATCTCGATATTGTCAAAAAAATAGTATCTTGTATCTATGACAACATTTAGAATTTGTGAATGGACCATTTGCAATACCATATCCTAAATTGAAACTTCAATGATCTGAGTATTTCAAGGGGTGAGGTGATACCTGTCACAGTTGATGTATTTCTCCCCTAATTTTCTATAATAGACATATGAGAATGTATTTTCTACCATTCTAGTCTGCCCTCACTCCTCTTCTGCTCTCCTGCTCCTCCTCACTGGATTTTATATAAATTCCTTTAAAACAGGAACAATTTAATACCTCAGGACATTTGCACTACCTGTTTTGCCTATCTGAGATGTTCTCTCTCCAAATATGTGCAAAGCTATCTCCCTCATCTCCTTTAAATCTTTATTCAAAGAACAGATTCTCATTTCTTCATCATAAGATTTAAAACTACATGTGCCCCTCCCAAATACATAACCATTTTCCTTCTTCATTTTCCTACAACACTTAACACTGTCAAACATTGTACATTTAACATATTTATTTCTCTATTTTCTTATATCCTTTGTTAGAAGATTAGCCTCTAGTGGAAGGATTTTCGCATGTTGCAGTAGCATCTTCACCCAAACACCTGGGGCGGAGCCTCATATAAAGTGGGTGCACAGTGAACATTTGCTGAATATGAGAAAATCTCCATCCTGAAACCACCAGAATACATTAATGATAGAGCGATGACATTTATTTTCATTCACTTTGAATCTACTTGGATGAACACTAGTGTTATTTCTTTAGAATTAACTAGGACTTAAAAACAAAGGACCCAGATGGTCAGATATAATAATGAAAGGCATATAGAAATGTGTTTTGAATTCATGCCAACTTGGCAACAATATCTCAGCAGCTCCCTCAGTCTGAATTCTTTGCAGATTCTCTATGTTATCTCCCTAAATAGTCTGTGGCTGCTCCTTAAGAAAAAAAAAATGAAAAAGCAGTTCTCAAAATTTTCAACATCGTGTGGTCTGTGTGTCTCCGAGCCTAGCCAATTTGATTTTTGAACACTCATTCAGTTAAGTCCAACCCAACTTTTTTTTTATTAGTGTTTCCACTGATGTGCATATAAGTGATCTCATTCTATTTAAAGGTCACAATCTTCAAAAGCCAATTCTAATGCTGCTACATGACAGCAGTAGAAAATAAAATACTTAAATTTGGAAATGTTCTACTGAATCACGAAATAAGGAAAATGTATATATTGAGAACAGTATGCACTTACAGATATTTTAGACAACATAGAATTTAAAAGATATTTGGAAATCTTTTACTAACAAGAAAATAAGGAGACAAGGGTAACCAGAAAAGGCATTGCAGAATAATTAGCTCCATGAATTGGAAAACTGAAACAGCTCAATTTTGGCTTTAAAGAAGTTTGAGTTTTATAACACTGTAAATTGTATGTAATGACAGAAATGTAAGGCAGGGGAACTTTGCTTCCACCAACAGCATAAAGAAGTTTGAAAGAGAAGTTTACATCAACAGTAAAACTTAAGTAATAAATGGGATGATGTCATCTCGTAGAAAACTTTCAAAACTGAGGAATTTATGATGATTCCAATAATAGACTTTTATTTTTTTTAAAGAAGATATTTGTTTATAAATAAATGCTCACATTTTATTTTATTTAAAAATTTTTTTTTAATGTTTATTTATTTCTGAGACAGAGAGAGACAGAAATGAGTGGGGGAGGGGAAGAGAGAGAGAGGGAGACACAGAATGGGAAGCAGGCTCCAGGCTCTGAGCTGTCAGCACAGAGCCCGACACGGGGCTTGAACTCACAAACCGTGAGATCATGACCTGAGCCGAAGTCGGTCGCTCAACTGACTGAGCCACCCAGGCGCCCCTAAATGCTCACATTTTAAAAGCAGTGATTTGTCAATGCTGCCTGATTCTGAACAATTATAGCAAAAGAGCTAAAACACAGAAAGTGCAGGTTTGATTCGGGAAGATGTAGTGACTTTCCTGGTTTTCTGGACTAACAAAGAGGAGGGCAAATTAAGATAATAAAAAATCCATTAAACCTCAAACCAGCACTTCCTTCTATTAGTTTATTATTTCATTTATTTTACATGCCACGTGCCCAAGAGCATCTTAAGTGCTTTATGCTGATTTATTATTACATTTAGATGACAATCCTAAATGGTTGATCATATATATATATATATATATATATATATATATCACTTTATATGAAAAAAATTAAGGTTTAGAGCTGTCAGAATAAAACCAAGCTGCTTTTTGCTTACTGAGCACAGCAGAGCTGCAGCATTTAATTTTAGAATGTTTCCTGAGGACCAAGAAAGATGTACCAAGGAAGGATGCTATTCGTTTTGATTGATTATTTTTCTGTGTTTCATTATTAAATTACAGGCGCTAATTTCAAGGAGGGTCTACTTGGGTTATGTAAGGCTTTATAAAATACACCCACTTGAGATGTGGCAGATTTTTCTTTAAACAAGCATCTAGAGGCGCCTGAGTGGCTCAGTCAGTTAAGCGTCAAATGTCGGCTCAGGTCATGATCTTACAGTTTGTGGGCTCCAGCTCTGCATTGGGCTTTGTGTTGACAGCTCAGAGCCTGGAGCCTGCTTCAGATTCTGTGTCTCCCTCTCTCTCTGCCCCTCCCCTACTCATGTCCTATCTCTCTCTCTCTCAAAACTAAACATTAAAAGATAATAAAAAAAATAATAATACATAAATAAAAGAGCAGATAAACTCCTTGCCCCAGAACCCTCAAATAGCAAGTAGAGATATTGGAATATGACACAAAATTATTTTATTCTGAAGTTCTTCTTTCGTTTTTCTTTGTTGGTTGGTTGTTATTGTTTTCCTCTGTTATCATGTTAAACTCTTGCCTTGCAATAGTTAGGTTTTAAAATGTATTCATTGTACCAAAAGAAGATCCAGAGAATAAATGTCAATGATTCTAGTCCTTTGTTCATGTTTTGTTACTAGCTTTCTAAAACAAATATCCAAAAAGGGTATTCAAATGCATACAAAAACATTTAAGGTAATGTGGTTTTGAGGCGTATTCTTCAAAGACTACTTGAAACTGCTAATAGACCAAAAAGTAGGTATTATGTTATTCTTATCTAGAGATGGATAAACTGAGGCATTGAGAGATTAGTAAATCACCCACCTTGACACAGCTAGAAAGTGTTGAATCTGAGAGCAGATCCGGGTAGTCTCACTTTAAAACTATGCTGTTGTCTTCTGTAATATTGGCAAACACAATGCTGACTACTTAAGGCTTAGGACACAGAAGCAAGAGTGAATATAAATAACCATGCTCCCGGCCACAGTGCCTATGAATGTTATTTTTTTTTTACACAAAGTTCCTACATTTTTGTAATAAAATTAACTCCTAGTGTCCCATGGGGCTTCACACATTTGGGGATTGTCTATCGATACTGCTCACTCATCCAGTTGAATGTGGATTGAATCTCTGACAATAGGCCATGCCTAAGGAACCCTGTTAGTAAGAGTAGGTGTCTCTGCTCAAGAAAACTAATTTTGATACAGTGGCCTGGCTGTTAGCCTTATCAGTGTATTTGGAAACTTTGGTTTCGTTCATGGTAGCAAACTGCTTTTTGGAAGTAACGCTACCTGAGACTATTCTTTATATTTTCATATTATTCATGGATTTTAATTACGTGGTTCACTTCCTAGTAGAATGTGTAATATTTTGTAGTGGTGGTGATCTATTAAATATAGAAGAAAGTGAAGTCTCCTTTTTTTATTAAAAAAATTTATTAAATGTTTAGTTTTGAGAGACAGAGAGACAGAGCATGAATGGGGGAGGGGCAGAGAGAGAGGAGGACACAGAATCCGAAGCAGGCTCCAGGCTCTGAGCTGTCATGCTCTGAGCTGATGTCAGACGCTTAACCGACTGAGCCATCCAGGTACCCCATGGAAGAAAGTGAAATCTTTTTACTACCTCCAGTGTAAATGTCTGAAGTGCTCTTTATGAATAAGCACAGGAAGATTAAACTAACTAAAAATATCAGATTAAGGTGTATGCAGAGTTTTGCAACCATTAATAAACAACATGACATTTTTGTTTTGTTTCTATTGGCTTGAAATTATATTAGATACAGAAACATACTTTGTACATATTCTTAATTGGCACATGATCTAATCTTTAAAAATGCCCTTTCTGTAATGATATCCCTGTATGTCATATTCCATTTTAGGTTTATTCAAAATAATGTTATAATAAAATTGGTCATTCTGTACCATCTTATCCCAATATAATTACACAGAACAAATACTTTTTCTATCCAAAATAGTAGTTTAAGGAATTAATTTATTCTCATCTGCCAGAAGTTTGACCAAAATTAAGAGCATTTATCAGCCAAATTTAATTTTTGCCCTATTTTTAGTTTTATCTCAATTACATTAAACTGGATAAGAAAAAATAGTGCCCTTCAAGGGCTTCTTCTGAGGACCATCGACCTTGTACTCTCTTGATCTGGACAGATGTGGCTTTATTCCAGCTACTTCTCAGTAGGTCTCTTAGTCCCTTCAAATCAACTACTGGCCTCTTCCATGTGGTCTACATTCATTTCCCAGGATATATTTGTGCCTTATTGTCCCTCCAGTCATGAGGGCGTTGGCCAAACCCAATATAGTGCCATTGACTTGCCTTTGCCCTAAAGCACCTGCAGTCTTGTCCTCAGTTTTCAGACAAGAGTAAGATCCTGCCTGGATCTGTCCAGTCCACTGTCCTCATCTGTGTGGAGAAAGCAAGCTATCCAGGTGGCTCCTGGGAAATCCTCTCCTTAACTCAAGGATAGAAGGTGGTTCGCACCACTATTTCCCCAGGTCAACATGGAGACTGTCAACGTATCAATGGTTCTCTCCTAAGAAATAACTGTGTTTTCGTTTTGTTTTGTTTTTTTTTATAGACCTGCAGTGAGTATAGTTGGGCAAAGTTCTTGAAATAGGTTTCTTTGAAAGTTTGCATAGGAACTTTTAGAATTTCACTTTGGAATTTCATATCACTTGATTTTTTTGGTGCTAGGGTGAAATTTATAATTAACCCCTTTTTCCATTTGTCAAAAGCAAGACTCACCATTAGAGGCAGGGAAATGAGACAAGAGAAATTCCTTTATTTCACAGTATTCATGCTGTGTTCATGACTGAATTGGCCTGTTCATGTCAGTTGCCTGATTTAATCATAACAGCAACTCTGCAGGATTGGGAATATTATTCCCAATTTACAGAAAAGGAAACTAAGTTTCAAAGAGGAGATTTTTTTAAGGTGATAAGATACTCTGGAAATAGAAATGTATGACTGGAAAGCTTCAGCCTTTCCTGCTGGAATCCAGCTCATCCACCACAGGTAAGATATATACTTATCTAATCGCCACTGTTAGCCTAGGACGGCTGCAACCATTTCTCAAATAGTCCCCTTCCTTTGGTAGATATGGATATAAGAATGTTTGCGGTCATTTCTACTACTGTTGATTCTGAATATAGCACATAAAAAATCTAAACATTGGCTGTGTCTGAAAATATATGTTTCAATTTTTTTTTCAGACAATAGATTTTGAAGGTTTCAAGCTATTTATGAAGACATTCCTGGAAGCAGAGCTTCCTGATGATTTCACGGCACACCTTTTCATGTCATTTAGCAACAAATTTCCTCATTCTAGTCCAATGGTAAAAAGTAAGCCAGCTCTCCTTTCAGGCGGTAAGTCTAATTATTTATTTAAGTATGTATACACAGTAGAAACCTCAAAGGGAAAATCGGTATCAAGTTCTCTATAAGAGAAGAGATTATTTGCTTAGGAAATATCTTTGTTGCAAGACTTAACTGTCATACTAAGACTGTGCAAAATATTTAAAGTATCTCTGATATAATAATAGCAAACATTAAAGAAAATATACTTTTTCATTATCCATCACTTGTCATTCACAGTCTTAGAAGTCTGTGTTTAGGTAATAATTTTAAGAGATACTTCCATCACATATGGAAAAGTGCTCCTTTAAATGACTAGATAAATATAGATCACTTTATATATGAAAATGTAGTCACAAAGCCATCATGTGTAGGAAACATAATATTTTTATCACTTGTGTAAATTTCCAATATGCTATCAAAGAAGACAGTTTTGATTTTTCTCTTGGACACTTTTTTAAAATTTAATGTCACCATAGAGATGATTGGTTCTGTCATAATAGTTAGCTTTTCAGAGATGTCTCATGCATTAATACCTGTTGCTAATTGTGTCCAGCTCCATCCAGTCAGGAGAACAGAAGTCTCACTCTATTACTCTAGAGAGTGTAGAAGAGGTGATTGGTTAAACAGTGTTGGAAGGTTGAAAAAGCAATGAGAAATACTGAGGTTATGCAGAGGCAGAACCACAGGAAGTGTGTTGGTTGGAGTAATCAAAACTCAGAAGCTTGGAGAAAGGACGTCTTGGAACTGGGACACAAGGTTCTGCGGGGAAGGTGTTGCCTGGCAGATCGCACCCTGGGACTTCTGTGAAAGGGCTACTTCCTTCTGAGTTTTATAGCTCAGGAACTCAAGAGGAACCTACAACTTGGCAGTCAGACATCAGAGGAGCATCTCCAAGGTCTGTGCAGGACTGTGTAGCCAGAGCTCCCTCTGTCTTTCTCAATGTGGATATAAGCTAGTGACTAGAGCCTCTTCTGCCCAGAACCATGTGCTGTGAGGGTGAGATACCTGAGAGATCTAACAGGAAGTGAAGGTAGATGAGCAGGAACCAGCCCCTTCTCCTTTCTTTCTTGTCATGTCTCTCTAGTGCCCCCTGTTAACTTGATAGGAATCCAGCTCACAACAGAGAAACGTAGTATACAGCTGAGTTTCTCAAACTCTTTGGTCTCAGGACACTTTCAGGACCCCAAAGAGCTTGGGTGATATCTATTGTAACCACATTAAATATGAGACATTGTAAAAGTAACCATAATCAACCCATTACATGTTAACAAAAATAACATTTTTTTCTGAAAAATATTTTCAAAAGCAAAACAAAAAAATTGTGAGAAGACTGGCATTGTTTTATATCGTTGCACATCTCTTTAACCTCTGGCTTTGTATCTGCTTCTGTGTTTCTTTCGCTGTATCCTATGTTACGCAACCTCATAAAAGATCTACTGTACAGTCATGAGAAAATTATAGTGAAAAAGGCAAATGTGATATCTCACAATTATCACTGATAATCATTTGACCTTACAGATTCCCTGAAAGGGCCCAGGGATCCCAAGGGAGCCCCTGGTCTAGCGACTTCAAGCCCTTACATCACTAAGTAGAATATCAAAATGTGAGTAAAGGGATAGATGTTTAATAACCGACACTCCAATATAAAAAAACAAAAACCTGGAACATGTAATTAAGAAATAGGTGGTTGAGCCATAACTAAGACTTAGGCAGTGTGATGAAGAGTCCATGCTCCTTCCCCTTCTGTTAATGACATAATGTCTCTTCCTCAAGTGATTATATATATATGTCGGTGCAAGATTTTTTTTCTTATTTTTTATTTTTTATTTATTTTTTTTTTTTAAATTTTTTTTTTCAGCGTTTATTTATTTTTGGGACAGAGAGAGACAGAGCATGAACGGGGGAGGGGCAGAGAGAGAGGGAGACACAGAATCGGAAACAGGCTCCAGGCTCTGAGCCATCAGCCCAGAGCCCGATGCGGGGCTCGAACTCATGGACCGCGAGATCGTGACCTGGCTGAAGTCGGACGCTTAACCGACTGCGCCACCCAGGCGCCCCTCTTATTTTTTAAATTTACATCCAAATTAGTTAGCATATAGTGCAATAATGATTTCAGGTCTGGAATCCAGTGATTCATCCCCTACATAAAACACCCAGTGCTGATCGCAGCAAGTGCCCTTCTTAATGCCCCTCGCCCATTTAGCCCATGCCCCCACCCACAACCCCTCCAGCAACCCTCAGTTTGTTCTCTGTATTTAAGAGTCTTTTATGTTTTGTCCCCCTCCCTGTTTTTATATTATTTTTGCTTCCCTTCCGTTATGTTCATCTCTTTTGTATCTTGAATTTCACATATGATTGTAGTCATATGATATTTGTCTTTCTTGACTAATTTCCCTTAGCATAATACACTCTAGTTCCATCCACTAAATGGAAATGGCAAGATTTCATTCTTTTTTTATTTTTTTTAACTTTTATTTATTTTTGAGAGACAGAGACAGAGCACAAGCAGGGGTTGGGGGAGGGCAGAGAAAGAGACATGGAATCTGAAGGAGGCTCCAGGCTCTGAGCTATCAGCACAGAGCCCAACACGGGACTTGAACCCACAAACTGTGAGATCATGACATGAGCCAAAGTCGGTTGCCTAACTGACTGAGCCACCCAAACTTCTCAAGATTTCATTCTTTTTGATTGCTGAGTAATATTCTGTTGTATATGTGTGTGTGTGTGTGTGTGTGTGTGTGTGTGTGTGTGTGCATGCCACATCTTCTTTACCCATTCATCAGTCGATGGACATTTGGGCTCTTTCCTTGCTTTGGCTATTGTCAATAACACTGCTGTAAACATTGGGGTGCATGTGCCTCTTTGAAACAGCACACCTTTATCCCTTGGATAAACACCTAGTAGTGCAATTGCTGGGTCGTAGGGTAGTTCTATTTTGAACTTTTTGAGGAACCTCCATACTGTTTCCCAGAGTGGCTGCACCAGCTTGCACTGCCACCAGCAGTGCAAAAGAGATCCTCTTTCTCTGCTTCCTCGCCAACGTCTGTTGTTGCCTGAGTTGTTAATGTCAGCCATTCTGACAGGTGTGAGGTGGTATCTCCTTGTGGTTTTGATTTGTATTTCCCTGATGATGAGTGACGTTGAGCATTTTTTCATGTGTCTGTCGGCCATCTGGATGTCTTCTTTGGAAAAGCGTCTTTTGCCCATTTCTTCACTGGATTATTTGTTTTTTGGGGTGTTGAGTTTGTTAAGTTCTTTATAGATTTGGATACTAAGTCTTTATCTGATGTGTTAGGTGTGGGCTTTTCTAAAAACAACTGTACACCTTCCATATGATATATTTTGATCCCTTCAAACTGTATACCAAAGAGTACATTTAGGGGCGCCTGGGTGGCACAGTCGGTTAAGCGTCCGACTTCAGCCAGGTCACGATCTCGCGGTCCGTGAGTTCGAGCCCCGCGTCAGGCTCTGGGCTGATGGCTCAGAGCCTGGAGCCTGTTTCCGATTCTGTGTCTCCCTCTCTCTCTGCCCCTCCCCCGTTCATGCTCTGTCTCTCTCTATCCCCAAAATAAATAAACGTTGAAGAGTACATTTATTATAATCTTTAATTACCCTTAAAATATTTTAGTTACTTAAATAATTCCCTTTATATCATGAATTGAAAGGACTCCCCCCGCTTGTTTTTCTCTGAGTCTTATTTTGTGTGTTCTCACAGTGTGCTATCAGCGCTTTCCAGTGTTTGGGACTGAACATTTTAAAATGGGACAGTTGCTTACTTTGATCGAGAAATTAAAACTCTGTTCTCCATTTCATGCTATAAATAGGTTGTACATACCATAGACTAAATAAAATAAAAATTGTCTTTTTAATTTCAGATGAAGCAATACTGTTCTTGAGTTTTGACAAAGAAGCAAGGGGAACATTTTTCAATCTGAGTAATTGTGTCAGACTTGGATGAAGGGGAGAGATTCTAATTAATTAGGCAGGCTTGTAACAAGTGAAAATCTCAAGCTCTCTTTTCTTCAAATAGCATGTAGTATTACACAGAAGATGCCAGATTTACAAGGAGTAGAAATCGAATCAGTTTCCAAAATGGAAAAAAAAAAGGGTAACAGCTTGTACTTCATTTGGGACAGCCACATAATCTGCACAGATCTACTTGAAAAGGAATTTCAAGATGGGGTGTGTAACTCTCATGTAGCAAAAAAATAAAACTGGAATTCCTTTTCAAAACTTGGTCTCCACATTTTAAAACATAAGTGCATGGTGTCCTTCATAGCCCTGTTTTTAACGCCATATTCTTTGAAACTTACCACTGACAGTGAAAAATAAATGTATGTTTATTTTTAGAACCCTACTTTGCAATAATCTGTTATGTACACAAGATGTATTTGTGGCTGAAAAATCACAAATTAATATTGAATACTAGAGAGCTATAATCTGTTTTGTTTATCCCTTCTTAGAGTTCACCATATTGCATTACTACAATATCAACAGGAATATGATCACTATTCTTGACTCTGTATATAAACTAAACAGCAATGGTTTCTCAATAAAAAGCAAGACTAAATTGGGAAAAATATTAATGAACAATATTCAAGTATCGGAGATATGGTGAATGTAAAACATTTAGTTTTTATAGAATAAAAATGTTTAAATAAGTATAAAGAGGCATAAAGGGGTGTGTGTGTGTGTGTGTGTGTGTGTGTGTGTAGTTATTTTTTGTTGAACTTGTAGTAGCTACTGATCCATCTGGTATTTTGTGTAGTGAATGATTTTTTTGGGGGGGGAGTATATTTTGTTGCAGTATAAGTGCCTTTTGTCACCTACTTAAAATGTAAGCTGATTATTTTTCCTGTTCCCAGGTTAGACTTTTAATTTTTGAAGATATTCCTAACACTATATATTTCCAGATTTCTCACTTCTTCTGCTTCACCGTAAATGTCACGTCCCTAACTCCTCACCTCTTTGCTGGCCTAAGAGACTAACTTCTGATTTTACCTGCATCACTAGTGTCTATTACCTGAGCTGTTCTCATTACAGGATTGTTAAGTCATGTGGAACCTTTGTTTTTTTGCAAGTGGCTCATATACCCTCGACCATGAATCGATATTATTATCTCATATTTCAGTCAGTACAACTCAAACAATAAGAATAACCCAAGAGAAATTTTATAAATATGCAGATTGTTGCCTACAAATTCTTACCATTCAATATTAACATGGCCTTAACACCCTTACACCTTTTTAAAAAATCTGTCTTAAAAAGTATTCATTTTTGATGCTGTCTCCTAGCTCAATTAGGTTAAAATTTTCAGACATCCTTTAGCTTATTCATTTCTTTCTCCTCATTCTCAATAGGTGATTTTTTTCACAGCGTACAAAATAACCTAAAGTACCTCAATTGTTCCCCATGCAACACAGAACTGTTTCTTCAGCTCTAAGAAAATATATATTAACTATATTCCAGATGGAACTCTTCATCTGGATATCCCATAGAAATTGAACTAAATGTGTCTGAAAGTCAAATAATTATATTCTACCCAAACCTGTTTCAATTCCTATCTCCTCTCTTGGTGAGTAGAACCCAAGTATCTATCAGTTTTCCAATCCTAAAATATTGGTCTCTCACACCCTCCACTGCTTCAGGCCTCATGTTTAATTAATCACAAAATACTCTCTGTTGCTCATGATAACTTATTCTTTTCAAACATTCTTTGTCGTTTTTATCCATCATTGTTTGTGTCTTAGGCTATCCCCTGGCATGGCTCCCAGCTGGACCCTGACTTGACATCTCCACGATGTGCTCCACACAGCAGCCTGGTTATTTTACTCTTGGGTTTCCAAGTTTCAGGCCTTCATGATCACCGTGTGGAAAGTTTTTAAATTTTTGTACAGGGAGTCCTAGTCATAGTCTTCCCCTATCTTTTGAGACACCTCCCCCTCCACAAGGTCCCCTTAATGGAACTCAGGGTCTGGACAGTGCAGTTAAGAAGATGATGAAACCTGAGTTTCCTAGTAGTAAATACAATGCCATGTAGCTTGCGGATCTGCTTATAGTCCCAGTTCTGTGTCCTGCCCAGTGCACCCCCGCTCCTTTTCATATCTAGATGTTCACTCTGGTTTATGTCTGCTGTGGTTACTCAGAACTCTCATTTCCTGCGTAAGTCTTGCTCTGCCCTTAACTCACAGCAAAACCCAACTCTTTGAAGCCTCGGCTAATGTTTCATTGTAATTGAATAGCACATGCTGTGCTCCATGCTAAGAATGCAATGATCAATAAGATGAGATACTTAGACTGTGCAACTGGAAGGCAAGCCCGGCACCCTTGTAAAGTCACACCATCTTCCTCCTGTAAGATAGCTGGTGCATCCCTGCTTCTCCCCGACTTGCACCTAGGCCAACTCTGCACAGCAGCACTGGGAATTAACTATCCTCCGCTAAATTACTGTTCTTATTGTATAGGATAGCACTTAGCAGTAGTCATTAGTAACTTCTGCTTTTTCTAAAAATGTAGTATTAAAAGAGAATGTAATTGATTTGTTACCTGCTTCAGACACTTATACTGTATATTTCCATTGGTTCCACAATGTCTAAAATGTTGACTCCACAATACTATCTGTTATTAGCTATAGGTTAGTATAAGTGCTTTTTGTTGTTATTATTAGTTTTATAGGACAGAAAGAGAAGATTTTCCTAGCACCCTTTATATCAGACCATGTAGTGAGTTGGCCAGGTGTGCCATTTAATTCTTTATCTGTTCATTTTATTACATTAATTCATGCATTCCACCATTCTTTTCTAAACCATATTATGTCCCAGGAATTCCACCAGAAAGCTGAAGATCCTTCAGACCCAAGCAGAAAAACAGACAATTAGGTAATCAAGTATATAATAAAATAAAAGTTGTCATCTATTTATCAAGATCATCTTACTTTTTCACCATAAATTAAAATTATCTAATTTAAATAGAGGTAGTGATAGGTACCAGTTGGAGAGGATGGAAGGGAGATTCAAGAAGAGAAAACATGTACTCAAATAAAAAATATTGCCTGGGCTTCCTGGGTGGCTTAGTCGTTTAAGTGTCCAACTTCAGCTCAGGTAATGATTGCATGGTTCTTGGGTTGGAGTCCCACATCATGCTCTGTGCCCACAGCTCAGAACCTGCAGCCTGCTTCGGGGATTCTGTGTCTCCCTCTTTCTCTGCCCCTCTCCCACTCATGCTCCGTCTGTCTCTCTTTCTCTCTCTCTCTCTCTCAAAAATAAAACTTTAAAAAATTAAATAAAAATGCCCTGTCAAAGGATAGTGTGTGAACTATATAAGACATTCAGTATTATTCCATTCATAAATATTTATTTATCTTAAAATTTTTCTTTTATTTAAAAAAATATTTTTATTTAATTTTGAGAGAGGGACAGAGAGACAGAGAGTGAGTGGGGGAGGAACAGAGAGAGTGGGAGACACAGAATCCAAAGCAGGCTCCAGGTTCTGAGCTCTCAGTACAGAACCTGATGCAGGGCTTGAACTCATGAACTGCGAGTTCATGACCTAAACCGAAGTTGGATGCTTAACCACCTGAGCCACCTTGGCACCCCTATTTTTAAGTTTTTAAATAAATTTTAAATACAGTATAGTCAACTTACAATACTGTAATAGTTTCAGGTGTACAATATAGTGATTCAACAGTTCCATATATTTCTCAGTGGTCATCAGCACAAGTGCCCTTATTCATCCCCATTACCTTTTTCACCCATCCATCCATCCACTTCCTCTCTGGTAACCATCAGTTTGTTTTCTAGAGTAAAGAGTCTGTTTCTCGGTTTCTCTCTCTTTCTCTCTCTCTCTCTTTTTCTTTGCTGATTTGTTTTGTTTCTTACATTTCACATCAGTCTAAAATCATATGGTATTTGTCTTTCTCTGACTTGTTTTGCTTAGCATTATACTCTCTAGATCCATATATGTTGTTGAAATTAGCAAGATTTCATTCTTTATGACTGAGTGATATTTTATATCATTCACAAATATTTATTAATCACTTACAATGTGCCCCCCACACTATTCAAATTTCAGTGAGCAAAATGAAACTACTTTCCTTCCCCTATAGTCATTAACATTTTAACAAATAAATAAAAATATATATAGCATGTCAGAAGGTAATGTGAGTTCTTTTAGCAAACATTGATTAGATAGAAAGTACAAGTTGAAACTGAGGATGACTGGAAGTCCTGAGTTTTTCATGAATGACTAAAACTGGGATGAGGAGCACAAGGAGATCCATCCACAGAGCAGATGGTAGTCATGACCTTGGAAGTATTGGGCACAGCCTGGAGGTGGGGCTGCGGAACTGGTCCTGGTAGGATCAGAGTCCTATGGCCTTAGGAGTTAGAGGTAAGTGGGCTTGATGAGTAAGAGGAAGGTAGGCTTGCTCATTACTGAGAGATCTGGGTCTATGCCTTGAGTTGTTGGGATGGGACAGATGAAGTGACTGGAAGAGAGTGGCTGGAGAAGAGGTCAGGGAGGGAGCCAAGGGCCCATGGAGAAATTGGAGAGTTGGTATATTGTCTTAAGTCAGAAAATAATCACACTGCTGGGGGGCAATTGCATGGCTTAGTTGGTTGAGCATGTGACTTTGGCTCAAGTCATTATCTCATGGTTGTGGGTGCAAGCCCTGCATTGCGCTCTGTGCTGATAGCTCAGAGCCTGGAACCTGCTTCAGATTCTGTGTCTCCTTCTCTCTGTACCCACCCCACCTCCCGCCACCTCTGCTTGTGCTCTCTCTCTCAAAAATAAATAAAACATTAAAAATTTTCATAAAAAAATAATCACACTGACAGCAGTGTGGAAGCTATCACGAAGGGATATGAGGCTAAAGGTACAAAAAAGTCAAGAAGGTATTTAAGATTGAGAATAATAATAGCTACCAATGAAAGAGTTATAGTACTTTATCTTTGGCCCCTCTCTTTGCCCATCCAGTATGGCAATGGTTAATTGATTTATGCTGTTAAGCTACAATATCATTAGTGGAATGTAATTCTTTTTATGTTTTCTGTACAACCAGAGAGTCAGACCACAGGTAAAAATTTTAGGCAGAAAAGGAGAAAGAATTTATTCTTGTTCATAAGGAAGTTAATCAAATTAACAACAGAAAAATGTACAATGAAAATGAGGTACTTGAACCTTGGGGAAAATATTCTTTTGCCAAATGACCTTACTGGATGTTCTTGCCAAAAGACACACTTCATTAATTGTGCTGAGAAGAAATTATTACTCTTATCAGGACTGTCTTGAGGATATTAAAAATTTGTGTGCATGTATGTGTGTGTGTATGTGCATGTATATTTTCACCGTAGCTTCCTTTATAGGTCTTTTGTGTCTAATAAACTATTTCAGTTTCCACAATACAAAAAAGGGCAGACAGGGTCTTGTAGAGCACAAACTGAACAGAGTACAAGGCTTATATGACTATAAGATAGGGAACTTCTTGTCACATAGTAGACATTTAAGATATATTTGTGTCTTCGCTAATGTTGATATACTTACATACTTATATAGAAATGCTCTAGAAATAAAGATAAAATAATTCCTATCCATTGGCTAAGTAGCTTTTATTTATTTCAACCATTACATATTTTATGCTTTTATAGTACCAGATTTCTCTTATAATTATTATTAGTGGCAGTAATCCACAAATTATTTTATTCCAATAAATATTTTATCTTGAAACCCTGAAAACTCTTAACTGAAACCACAGAAAAATCTACACTTCAAGGCACCATTTAGGATAAAATTACTGTCAGTACAGGAACAGTTCCCCTAAATCTCCCCTTTAATTGCTAAATAGGTTTGAATATATTGAGTTTGATTATACAGGTTTCTTTATTCTCCTATCTGAATATTCTAAGTAAAATGTTGGTCTTCAAATTTGCCATTTTTACCATTAGATTTATTCACCAAATATAAATGGATTTTGTATTTGCACTTACATGTTAATGATTGCATATATAAATGATAATATTATCTTAAGATTGTTGCATTGTGTGTTCATGAATATCATTTATAGTTTTTTATTCAAATAAAGGCAAATAGGATATTTAGTACTTTTCAGAGTCCCAAATGAGTCATAACTTTATTTAACTTGTGATGTACTCTAAAATACCTAGGAATAGCTGTAAAAATGAGCATTGGCTTTGATCCATTAGAATGAAAACCCTATAAAAATGGGATTTTTCAAATTTTCTCTGGTCAATGCTATATCCTAGGACCTGGTTTTACGTGACTAATATGAAAGGTTCTTAATATCTATTTGGTTTATATTTATAAAGTGCATGCTAGTTGTACACCTATTAGATAACACAGATAAACAAAAAGAAAAGATATCCAGAATCCATTTCCCTATAAGAAAATGCTGGTAAAGATTTGGTAAATATGTAAATATGCATGTTTATTTCTATACATACAAAATATGTATATATATAAGAACATCTCACAATTGTATTTTATAATGAATGGCCCAAGAAATGATCTGAGTGCAAGAGTAACATTTAGAGCTCTCAGCCATGACTAGGATTTCTAATTTCATTCCAAAGGTTTATGAAATAATCAATGTATATACGCTTAAGAGTCCTGAAAACCAGACTCTTAATACAAAAGGTCATTTATTGAGAGTTAGGAGACAGATATCTCTGATTTATTTTTTCTCTCTAGCCCCACAGAATTATACTTAAAGCATAAAATCTCAATTCAGATTGCCTTTTGAATTGGAACCATACTACTTGCCTTTGCCTCTGTTCTCCCAAATATGAAATGGAGATAATAACGTTCGTGTATTTTACTGGGTACTGTGGGACTCAAACACATAATGTATTATGTATATTATAAGTGTTCAGTGAATGCCAGCTGTTACCATTATTCATTAAATAGGTTGTTTTCCAGCATTTTAGTTTGCAGACATAGGGAAAAATCAAATTCACTTTTTTTTTTCCCTAAAATGTTGTTCATTCTGAAAGAGTACAGTAAATTTTATGGAGTATTAATTTGGATTTCTTTTTGTTTTGATTTTTTGTTTGTTTTATTAAGATATAATTCACACATATCATTGTACAAGTTTAAGGTGAACAGCATACTCGTTTGATTTACATATATTGTGAAATGATGGCCACAATAAGTTTAGGTAGCATCCATCATCTTGTACAGACGCAATAAAGAACAAAGGCAAAAGCAAAAACAAAAACAATGTTCTTCTTATAATGAGAACTGTTAGAATCTACTGTTAATTTTTTTCTTTATAAGGGGAACTCTTAGGGTCTACTCTCTTAACAACTAGCATATACAGTTATATCATATAATAGTGTTACTTATAGTCATCAGATATATTACATCATTGGTACTTATTTATCTTATAACTGGAAGTTTGTACCTTTTGACCATGGTCCTGCAATTCCCCTCCTCACACCCCATCTTCATAACTTGTACTTTTTTTAATTGAAGTATAGTTGACATACAACATTACATTAGTTTCAGGTATACAGCAAAGTGATTCAACATGCTTATAGATTATGTGCTCTGTGCTCACCCACAAGTGTACTACCATCTGTCACCATATAATGCTATTACACTATCATGGACTGTATATCCTATGTTGTACCTTTTATTCCTGTGACTTAGTGATTCTGTAACCAGAAGCCTGTATCTCTCACTCTGCCTCATTTATTTTGCTACTGTCACCCCAGCCATAAGGTTGTTTATTTATGGGTCTCTTTGTGGGTTTTGTTTCTTTGTTTTTTGTTTTTCTTGTTGTTGTTGTTGTTCCAGAAGTGGAACTGGGATTTCTCTTTAATATAACAAAAATAAAAATTGTTATCATGACTCTTTTTTTTTTAATACATGGTAGTTTTATTCACTTACTTTCAGCAGACAGTATGTCACCAGTACTGTCGAATATGGTAGCCATTAGCCCAATGTACCTATTTCATTTAAATTTAGGGGCGCCTGGGTGGCGCAGTCGGTTAAGCGTCCGACTTCAGCCAGGTCACGATCTCGCGGTCCGTGAGTTCGAGGCCCGCGTCGGGCTCTGGGCTGATGGCTTGGGAGCCTGGAGCCTGTTTCCGATTCTGTGTCTCCCTCTCTCTCTGACCCTCCCCTGTTCATGCTCTGTCTCTCTCTGTCCCAAAAATAAATAAACGTTGAAAAAAAAATTAAAAAAAAAAAATTTAAATTAGTTAACAAGTTAATAAAATGAAAATTCAGTTCCTCAGTCATAACAGCCATATTTCATATGCATAACAGCCATGTGTGGTTAAAACTACCATATTGAACAGTACACCTACGGAATATTTCTATCATTGTACAATATTCTCCTGTAAAGAACTGACATAGATCTTGTTTTTACTGACTTGGAAAGACCTTACTGTCAGGAATTAGATATCCTGTCTCCAGCCCTTGGCTCCCTGGATTGCCCTGTGACCATCAGAGGTTTGCTTTACTCTCTGATTTTTCACCCTATTGTCTCTAAAATAAAATTGTAGTGTCAAATCAGACCCTACCATTGTGTTTAAGTGTTGTTGGCACACAGCTAGGGATGTTATAATTACTGCTTCTTCACAGTACAGTACAGCACAGTACGGAATAGAAGCACAAATGTGCTTGTAGAACGTTATCACCAAAGACCTGTGCTTTGAGCCCTTCTCCTTATAATTTCTTGTTTGGGGTTTTTGCCGATGTCCAAACAGATGAAATCCAGATACTTTGCTGACCCAGTTTCTTGTCAGGGAAGATATCCCACTGCCTGTCCTCACTTGATGCATATTTTACATTCCTTATTGATTTGTAACCCAGTCTATCTCATTTTGCTGCCAGTTTGTGTAAGCATAAAAAATAAAAAATATGTATATATAATACTATCCTAAGACAAGCATAATTGGAAGGTTAACTCTGAAAATCATGAAATGTCTGACAATACAAAACAATTGTTCTTACTTTTTATTATCTATGCTACTAATCATGACTATTACTAAGGATAGTGGAAATATGATTGTACTCTGACAATACTCTGACAATGATTATACTCTGACAAGGCTTGTGTCTAAGCCTGATAAATTTCTGAAAATTGAACCGGTATTAAAAAATAGAAAATCCAAATTGTCAGGTGGTTTTTTGCCTTGTAAGTTTAGAAATGTAATTCATGTTATTAGTTTTGAATATTCCATTTTAATAGATGAGGGGAAACACTGGATATAGTGATACCTTTTCATTATCTGAGCTACATGTGTTTCAAAATAAAACACAATGCAGCAGAGGCAATAATTGAACATGTACCTAAAACTTATTTGCTAATAATTGAACCTTGAAACTGGAGTTAAAAGTATCTGGTAAAACAAAACTTCTTAGGTTTTTGTTGCAGGAAATGGAGTGTCTAGTTTGAAGTACAATGAAAATCATGTTCTTGAAGAATGTGATAATAGCAGGCAATACTCGACTAATGCGAACTATTTTTATAGTTAAAACTTTGAAGAATGTTTATATATTAGAAGATATATATACATACACACAGACACACACTAAAATCATCATCAAACAGAAAAATGCTCTCAAAGTACAAGATGATTTTTTTCCTAAGTGAACTAATACACTCTAGTTACAGTGCGTATTTTTTTCACTTTATTTTGTGCTTTGTTGTACAGTGCAATAGATGTACTGTGGTACATCCACATTGGTATGTGGACATAAATGGTGTGTGTGTGTATACACTTGCTTCAGTTTTGTGACGCAGCATTCAAAGAAGCATAACCTTTGGCACATGAGCAAACCTGTAAACTGGGTGTCAACTAATCACATTATCTTTAGAGCTAACTATTGACTACTCCAGGCAAAAGAAACACCACTGTTTTGCTTATCTTTGTGTTCAGTTCCAATTCTAAAGAGTTTTACCAAAGATCAGATGTATTAAAATGGCCTTCCTTAATGGAAAGTAGAATACTGAGGCTTTTCATCAGAGGCTCTTGCTGCTGAAGAGGAATGTAGGGTTCCATTTAGCATCTCCTTGAAAAGGAGTCAAGAAACAGGGCTTGCAACTTCTTGTTTGCCACTTGTGTCATTTCATGTGTGTTCTGCATCAACCTTACCCAGTATTCTTGAAAGAAAAAGAAATATTTTAGAGCAATGAAGGAGTTAAGTTGTGGAAAAGACCTAAAGCCAGATTTAAGGAAGGGAAAACATATATATCAAGGATATATAAATGGTAGAGTAGGGTTGGAAAAGTCTCTATGAAGATGGATTGAGGCCCCAGGGCCTGCTTTCAGAAAATTAAATGAAAATATGAAGAAACATTTTCACCACATGAGAGAAAGTGAGCTGATCTTGGGGACGGGAGTAGGAGCAGGAACAAACATAGGACATTTTTCATCAGTTCAGCACCTCAGGATTCTGTCAAGTCCTGCTCTACCCAATTTTTTGTCATGAAGCAATTGAGAAAAAGGTCTTTAACATTTTTTTTCTTTGACTTTATCTCTCACAAAGGAACAACAACAAAAATCTTTGTCTGGATTTGAGGAAAAGTTGATTAGTTCTCCAATGTGATTCCTATATAAGCCCATATATTTTTTTAAAAATAACCTTTAAATTCTTTTAAATATAAAACTGTGACATGAATGTGACAAAGCTTTTAGTTTACAACATGTCGTGAATAGAAAGTGGAAAATATTTATTCATTTTGTCAAATAAAAATAATCTTAGTATAATAATATGTTTTTCCAAAAAGGTGGGGCTAAATGTAAATTATATGTGGATGTTTCTGTTCAATATGTACATTACTTAAAAGAAAGGCAAACAGAAAATTATGTGGTTTTCACATTCTCCATGTTGTTTATATTCACTATTATGAGAGCTGATAATGAAATACCAAGCACTTTAGTTTTATACAAACAAATGATCAGGAGGTGTTCTAAATCACTGAAAATGTATAATATGGTTGGCAATCTTTCAAATTAATGTCATAACATGTTCTTTTCCTTCTTTCTTGTTTTGTTATAAGTTTTTGTGTAAGAGTTAAATCAAGCTGATTAAATCATTTCAGTACCATAATGGGAAAGCAGAGAAGAGAGGCTTAGCTCATCATGCAGGATGAGTTAGGTCATAGTTTATCCGACCATAATTCAAATGCTGTGATTTCCAAGTCTGGAAGTTATGGCTATGTCAAAGGTTAGTGCCAAAATGTCTTTTATCATAAAAGACAACTGCTTATTCCTACAGTTGGCCAAGATTTCGTTGGTTAGGTAGAACCAGTAAGGTATATAGGTGTTTTAAAATTCAAGATTGTCTTCAATCTCTGCCTTTTATTTTTAAAAATAACTATATTAGTTTGTATTAGACATACAGTGACATTTTTCTTAAGAAAAAATCAATTTATAATTATATCTCTCTTTTAATAGCTATAAACAGAAGTAGAATCAATGTGAAGCGTAGAATTGTATTTGAAATAAGACTGGTTAAAAGAAAATGAAGGAAAGATTTATAGCAGTGTTATTCAAAATGTGAGTTCTGACCCACTAATGGGTGGTGAATTCAATTTAGAGGGTCTTTGACAGAATTTTAAGAATGAAATAAAAGAGAAGACAATAGGTTAACATAGAAAAGAAAAATTGGGGCAATTATGGAACCTACTAGTAATGAGAAATGGGTGGGGGGAATAAAAGGATTCTGCTGGATTAATATGTAAATTGTTTTTCTTATTTTTTCTTACTCTTGGCCTTGAGCAAAAGTAGTCTGTAATTCATTAGTGTAGATTAAAGGGGATGGATTTTCCAGCTGCAGAACTCTAAGCTCGTAAAGTGGGAATATTGTAATCTACCTCACAGAGTTAAGGTGGGAATTAAGTGAAATCATACATGTTAAAGCCTCCGGCTTGATTCCTGCCACATGTTAGACACTCAATAAATGAATGATAGAAGTGATTTCATAATCCATTAGATTATATGCATGGCTATCTTGAGATGGCTAGAGGAGAGGCCAGGTACTCCATCAAAGTTATTCATCAAAGGAAATAGACAAGAGCAAGAGATGTGGTTAGGTTAGGTTCATAGAATTGTATTTGGATGGGATTATTCCCTCCATTCTAGTAACTCCTGGTTGATTAGGAATCTAGTACATTCAGTCCATTAACCATTTCACCCAAGCACCTCTTGTTTGCCAAATGAACCTTAAAAGACAATTGGGACTTGCCTTCAGGCCATGTCAGATACACATGATCTGGTTTCACAGGCTTCTCTGTGGAACTAACCATTTATGTAAACGAGTTTCAGTACAATTATAACCGGCCAGATAATCTACAATCATCAGCTGTTGCAAACAGGCATTGAGTTCACTACCCTCGTCTTGGAATAAGCACAGTGAATGGGTTTCAGAAATAAAGTATGAACCATATTAAAACTAAAGTACAGTCATATGTTCCCACCTCTCTAATTAAATGTCTGTCATGTTTAAGCAGATTTTTGTTTATGCTCCCTTTCTTACTCATGGGCGGATTTCTTGATAGGAAAAAGGATGTGTTGGAAAAAGGATGTTTTATTCACGGTGCTGGCAAATATTTGACATAAATATGAGTTTTTATGAGTGAATGAGTCGTGATTATCAACATATAAATCATATTGTGACAGACTCAAGTTTCTTCTTCAGTTTTTTGTGAAAGGCCAATTTTTTGTATCTCCTTCGCTGATTTATAGCTGTCACTTCCTGAAGCACAGAAAGATGGAAGAGGAAAGTAGTTAATCATGCATTCAAATACACCTACCAGCTTACCCTGGACAAGAGGATTTGACCCTAACACCCTCCTGTAGGCAGGCAGAGCAGTCCCCGTGTCCCTGAATCCTGAAGAACTCTGCACTATTTACAACAATCATAGAAAATGTCTGACTCTGCTATCCTAGAGTTCCAGAGAATTTGGTTATTATATAACCTAAAAATATATAGCTCTTTCCATTGTCTTTGCATTATCTATTTTCTTAGTTGTTGTTTTTCTTTGAAAGCAGTGTGGATATTTTTATGAATATAAAGACAAATATGTTTTTTCCCCAGGTTTGAGAATGAATAAAGGTGCCATCACCCCACCCCGTACTTCTCCTGCAAATTCATGTTCTCCAGAAGTAATTCATCTGAAGGACATTGTCTGTTACCTGTCTCTCCTTGAAAGAGGAAGACCCGAGGATAAACTTGAGTGTATGTGTTTCTTTATTTAGTTTACTTCTCACAATAGTGGGGAGGAGGAGGGACTAGATACTGATGAATTGAAAATTGTATTTACTATGGTTATCTAAATTTTCATTAAATGAAGTGGCCTTGGTTAAGAAATAAAAATTCTTTCAAGTGGGAATCAAAGGATATTGTGAATATCTTAAGATTCTTATCAAGTTCCATTTATTACAGAGTATTTCTTTAGCATGTTGGTCTGTCAGATGACTTGTTCTTGACTGTCCCTCAGTTTGGTAACATGATGATACTGGAAAGTGTCATTTGAATTGTTTTGAAAAAACACCTTTATTTCTAGGATATGAGGAGGTCTTCCTCTTAGTCAGCATCAAGGTTCACTGGACACATATAACCTGAGCCTTTCTCTCATGGAAATCTTTCTTTAAAACGTCACCACTAACACTTTCTGTGCCAGGAATAAATGATTTCTCAGGTGCCAAACACCTGAAAGTTTCATATATAGGAGTTGACTGTGGATGTTGTAAATAAACATAGCTGTGTTTGGTTTTTTCTACAATGTAGCAGGTGTTTCAGATAGAGATTTTCTATCTAGGGGAAAAGGAGAGAATTGCTGTCTTTAATAAAGTGCAGTGTGTGAGCTCTCTCTGGTGGCAAACTATACTCATTGCAATGCAAGATATATTTTTTCAAATATTTACAATAAGCCTGAACATTTAATAATCTGGTCTGTCTCCAAAGCCCCTGCTAAACATAGAGCTGGTAGTTTGTTCAATAATCCAATAACTTGATTATATTGGATAGTGTTAAAATAAAGTTCTTGCGACTGAAATGATAGTGAAGATAACAAATCCTAAATTTGATATTTTCAAGCAAATATAGACCATAGTGATGTTTCAGAATTATGATTTGAAAGCATGTTTAGTTAAATCTAATAGTAACATGTTGATAATATTTCTCTTACTAATAAAGAATTAACTATAATATGACTAAGTCATACCTGTCTAAGTTATAAACTGTATTAGGAGTCTTTAAATACATATTTATTATTCCTAAATGTGGAATATTTGCATTTCAAGATTTATTTGTATTCCTAAAGACATACATAAATCTTTCACATTCCAAAATAAATATTAATGTTCAGGGAATTTCTCTTGAAGTGACAGCCAAGGAGAAAGTTTGCTCAGGTGTTGTCAGGTCCGTGTTTGGGATGATTTTAAAAATATACAGGCAAATCCTTTCTTCCAGGTCTGAGACTAAATGAAGGCACCATCATTCCTCTTCAACATGCTATTTGTGTTGGAGTTTAATTATTTTTATATCAACCGGAAGCATTTTGTTTTTAAGGTAGAATTCTTAAGAGGTGTGCTTTTAAGTTCTCACATTGAGTTTATGAATCAAACCGTCTTTGTCTACAACTGCAGTCAGAATGTTAACCCACAAGTCATTCAAAAACACTTGCTGAATCAGGTCAAACCTGACCTGCCACTTACCTTTCTTCACTGTTTTCAACCTCCTTTACTCTTTTCTTTCTTCAAATTTTCCAGCTCTTTGTCAAGCATTTGTCAGATTCAGTTGCCTTTGCCTTTTTTCTTAACTGTTGCTTCAGACTCTTGTCATAGTGGGAATTTTTAGAGCCTGGCTCTATCAGTATGATTTTCATCAGTCTCTTCGAAATAGATGAATGTCGATTTACGAATATATGAAGATTCTGCCTCTGTCCCTGCTACACTCAAGTTCTCTGCTCTACTCCTCTGATTTGGAGGAACTTAACTTGATCCTTAATTATCTGGAACTTGTTTTTTGTCTGGTTTTTTTTTGTTTGTTTGTTTGTTTGTTTTGCTTTGCTTTGTTTTGTTTTGTTTTTAATGCCAGTGCCTGGCCCTTTCCTACCTCTGTTAAGTCAGAATCCATTCCTCTTACCCACTTTCGTATCAATGGACTGTACACTCTTTTCCTTCTACAATTAAACATTGACATATTCTCAATATTCATGTAGTCTTCTAGAGCTACAGGTTTGAAAAATATTTTCAGTAATACTTTAAAGAAATTTAATGGTGGTTAATTTAACATACACTTATTTCCAAAAGGGTTGTGACTTATTAAACACAATATAAACTAGAGGAAAGAAAAAATAAGTAAGTTGACAATAATTAAATATGGCCAAGCACCTAATATAATTCATTTTTGCTGGTAAATGCTGAACTTGGATCTTAATTTCTAAGTAGCTAAACAGAAAGGAATACATGCACATTCACTTAGGCCAGAAGTTAAACTTTATCACACATAAGAATTACCTGTAGGATTTAGGAACATACAGCTTATTCCGAGCCCCAGAGTCAGTGTAGGTGCTTCAGCAGGCTTGGTGTGCGCCCTTAGAATTTTCATGTATAACAAGAATCCACATAGTGCTGATGTTGCTGCTTCAGGGACCACATTCTGAGGAACACTGGCTTATGCAATTCCTCCGTCCAATGAAGCATATACACACACACACTTTCTCTGAAGGAAGGACTGTTTCTCAGAACTGCTGAATGGTGACAGTATTTGGTAGGCTTCTTTCCCTGGGTTACTACATAAAATAATGACATGGTTGTAAATGTTTGTAAAAAAGATATTTTCCCCCAAAATACTGTTTTATAAATCTATCCATCACTTACTATCACCTCCCATCTTCCTACCTGTCTTTTTTTGCCAGGCATTTACACAATGTTTAGAATAAAGATAATTTTTTTCTTTGAAAGGAAATAGACAAAAGTCCTCGAACTTTCCACCGATTATGTCATTTCTTCAAATTACTTTGCCTAGTCCAATTATGTTTTCTCACTGAGAACTTTGCTTATTCTGAGGCCCTATCAAGTAGATGGCACTTATTCACCTGCTGCTGTAGAAGGTATATGTGCATGTGCACGTGTTTTGTGTAAATGTGTTCACGTTGTGGGGAATTCCATTTTTCTCTTTCCTTGTCAGTGCTACTTACCTGCAATCCTGATGTGTGGAATAGGAACATTGTACCACAGCTGTTTTGCCCTCCTCACCTTAAGTCAGCTACAATACTTTGTGGAGAGCCATTCAGTATCTCCCTCTGTTAGTTTCTTTGCCTTCCTCGAATTCTGTGATTTCAACTCCATTTTATTTCAGTCTCCCACATCTGCTGCAATACCACACGACTTGTAATTTGTAAAGACTGGTTTTATTCTAAAATTTTAAGCTCTAACATTTTACTTTGACCCCAGACTATGATCACTTAACTTCCCCCTCTCCTACTTTTAATTTAAACATAGCATAGCACAGTACTGAAAAGCCTAGACTCTTGATTTCACTAACTGAATGCATCCTAGCTTTAACACTTATGACTGCCTGGGGCACATTTTATGAAACAAAAACCTCTTGAGGCCTTAGTTTCTCCAACTATAAAATTGGAATCATAATAATATCTATCTCATATGTTTGCTATAAAGATTAAATTAACCAATATTTGCTCGCATAAATTCCTTCACATTTATTGGTTCACATAAATGTTTGTTAAGTGCAATTTAAATAAGTATTCTTGTCTCTTAACCATTTCCCTTCCTCCTGAATTTGCCTGCTGCTTTTTTGGAAACCATCCCTCCATAATCTATGATGCCAGTCATTCTTCGACACTTAGTTTTGGGCACCCAATTTATTTGCTTATATATGGTGATGGCAGAGATTTAGTAAAATAAAACTATAATTCTACAGATTATAACTCTACTCAAAACTTCGGCTGGCCTACAGTGCCCTCAGTGTTTCTCTCATCATCAACTTCTTCTAGTTAAGTTGATCCAGATGCTTCATTTTTCCAACACCTACGTATTTAATCATCATCTTTAGGTGCGAATTCTTATAACTTTGTTTCATCTTTCGTAAAACTTGTCAACTTCTAGACATGTTCTTTCTTGTTCCTCTTCTTCTTCTGAATGTGTCCCTTTGACAGTTCCCCATTAAAAATACATAAACTTAAGCCCTAAACTTAGAGCTATAAACTGATTTGACTCTACAGTTTCATCCCAACCTAGTTGGCCAGTCTTGCATTTAGCTTTGACCTACATTTGCATGCACAGACTACGTCCTAGTCACATAGATCTACTTTTCAATCACCAGACAAACCCAAACTTTTTCATATTTATACCTTTGCTTATAATGTGCATTTGCTGGGAGTGCTCTTTCTCAATGTATATCAGATCCACTACAGTATACACTTGAGGCCCAGCTTATGTTATGAATTCTCTGGCCAACTCCTAATTGGATTCATTTTGCTTGTACATTTATGCTGTGCAACTTCCTACCCTAGCACCTACTCTGTGTGTGTGAGTGTGTGTGTGTGTGTTTCAACAGACAGATGATCAATAAATGATACTTAATTGGAATTGTGTTGAAGTCAATGGGTGTTTGAGAAGAGAAAAAAACGTGAATTATTTAAGTCATGGAATGATGCTAAATTCATTTATACTGCATTTTTAAGACACATTATAGTCACATTAGGATTGGTATTTATAAATTGTTAATGACTTAAGGAATAATTTTTGTTAGCTTACATTTAATGAAAATGTATCACTGAAGAGAAATACAAAATACAGATACAAAATACAAAAATAACCACAAAATAGATCATTGACACACAAATAATGAAGAATAACCTGTATGTTAAAGTTATTGCCATGTATAGTATTAATCTTAGAACAATTGGATTTAACACTGAAGAGACCCTAAAGATCAGTTAGTCATTCTCCCTATAGAGTCAATGAAAAAAATTAAAGCCCAGAGAGACTGGTTGTTAATTATAGCACTAGTTTTTTTCTGGCTGTGACTAATACCCATGATTTCTGAGTGACTGTATAAGTGCTCTTCATTTTGAAAAGCTTCCTTTCCTTGTCTTTGTTGTTTCTCTATAGGAAAAAAGGAGAAAATGTTACTTCATTGCATTAGAGGTCACAAACTCCAAGCAGCTATTTTTTTTTTACCTCTGCCCTGAAAGCTTACTAATATATAAAAAAGTAAAAAAAAATGTGAGTTAAAAAATTCCAGCTTACATGCCCTTTATAAACATACTTTCTAATGTTTAATAACAAACTAAATATTAATATTTTGATTAGCAAAATATATTATCCCAAGTATAATAACACCAGAGTATATTTAGTAGGATGATGAGGAGAAAATAGATAAAAAACTTGCAAACCTTTTGGAAGAGAAAAAATTGTAGATATAAAGAATGAACCTTATATTGCATAATGTGCCTTTGCCCTGATCTTTTAACCAAATTCATGTGTGGGTGCATAATTGTTTCTATATAAAGGGAAATTTCATGAGCATAAAAATAGAAAAAAAGTGGGTTAAACTAGCTTGTAACTTTGTAACAGGTACCCACATTTGGAACTTATCATGTTGACAGAGTTATTTTAATATTGAGCTTAAATTATGTTTGCACCTAAAAATCTGTATCCTTATTATGTTAGTTTTAAGAATATATTTTTTTCAATGATTCACTTGACCTTGGAGCCTAATTTAGTTTTAAATTCTAAGAAGAATATTAATTTTATCAATATTATTCAATGTAGTTTTAAAAGGGAAAGATTATATAGACTTACCAAGCCAAACAATTTTTATTTTCCATAGTTTTAATAAGTGCTCTTTAAAAAAATAACTGCCTCTTAAAAAAGTTTCATTAGTTTCTCTATCTCTGTACAACAGAAGAATTTTCAAATCCTCCACCACAAATTCTAGTTTAACAATTTGTGCCCTTCATTTTTTCTTTAATCTTTTCATTCTTAGTTACTTTATCCATTATTTTACTTGTTCTGTCTTTCTGGAACTATTATTTTTGGATATTGATACTCCAAGACAGAAATTTGAATTTGTTTTTTTTTTTTCAGTATTTTCCTTTTCCAATATATTTTCTCCTATGTCTTTTTTTTTTCATCTGTAATGTCTTCTACATCTGTGATAAGTCTTTGTTTTACTTTTTCTGTCATGCTTTTAACTTCACAGAGGATTCATTTTGTTCTCAGCATAATCCTTATTTGTTTCTCTTCTCGTTTTATGGATTGCAACTTTCCTCTTACAAGATTTTATTCTGTCTCCCTGCCTTGCTGTTTTTTTTTTTTTTTCTCCCCCCTCCCAATTACTTGTTTTGGAAGGACTCCTTGGTGTGGTGGGTGGGTGGGTATGTGGGTGAGGTTTAAGTGTGACTCACTGGAGATATGGAAGGGGGCTTATACTCTTAATATTCAATGTATAGATTTTCACATAAACACCCTGATTTTGGTGTAGCGCCCCTCCCATCAACAGTCCTAAGCAGCCTGAGCTCAGCATCCTCTTGGTTTGCATGCTATAGAGCACAGTGTCCACTCTTCTCCTGGAGTAGGGAGCTGGCATATTGTTAGGTGGATGGTATGAAGGGTAGTATTTGAGGGTCTAATTTCTTTTCATGAAGATTATCACTTAATTTTCCATCTCATCACCCTTTCTGTGCAAATCTTTGCTGCTTCTTCACTTATCTTTATATTCTCTGGGATCCAAGTCACTCAACATGTGTTTTCCAGCTTCCATTTTTTTTTTTCCTCTTACATTTTCCTTGTACTTGTTGATTCATGCCAATTTCCTTTATTCTTTTTTTAGATGCTTATTTATTTCTTTTGGTGGAGGGGGTGGGGGAGATAACGAGAGAGGGAGAAAATCTCAAGCAGGCTCTGCAATGTCAGCGCAGAGCCAGATGTGGGGCTCGATCTCAAGAACTGTGAGATCACGACCTGAGCCAAAATCAAGAGTCAGACACTTAACCACCTGAGCCACCCAGGCACCCTGATTTATGTCTATTTCATACATTACTATTACCATAGTCGCACTTCAATACACAGCCAATGTCGACAAATGTGTTTAATACTTCATATTTTGCATGACACTACTATAATTTTAAATTAGGAAAATAGACTTGTCTCTGAAAACTAAAATCCTAGAATTTCTCTCTCTTATTAGGGGGAAAGGAAGGAAGGAAAGAAGGAAGGAAGGAAGGAAGGAAGGAAGGAAGGAAGGAAGGAAGGAAGAAAGAAAAAGGCAGGGAGGGAGGGAGGGAGGAAGGGAGGAAGGAAGGAAGGAAGGGAGGAAGGAAGAAATTCTTGATTTAGACTTGGTCAGATTTAGAGTATGTTAGATTTACTGTTCAATATATGCATGCCGTTTATATGATTGCTATTCTTATTGACTAGAACTTTTATTTTTCCACCTTTTCCATGATTAAATAAAGAGAATTCATAAGCAACCATTACCCGCTGTCAGTGTGTTTAGAAATTATTCAAAAGATGTCAGGACTTCTACTTTAGGCAATAATGAAAAAGCTTTCAGACCAACATCTCTACTGGGAACACATAGAAAATTTGGACATAGTATTTTTTTTAATTTGTTTGAATTTGTTTAATTTTTTTGAATTCCAGAGTCTTCTTAATAGGTGTATGGTGGTCTCTGTGGCTTAAATTTTTATTTTGTTTATGATTGATGATCTTGAACACTTTATTTTGACTATTCATGTATCTTCCATTTTTGAAATATCTGTTCAATATTTTTTGACTCTCTCTTATTTGGGTTGTTTGTCATTTTATTACTAAGCTATAGAGTTTGTTAATATATTTTAGAAATAAGCCCTTTATCAGACATCTGTGTTTTCAAAAGTTCTTTAATTTGTGGCTGGATTATTTAGTTCTTATTTTTCTTTTTTCTTTCTTTCTTTCTTTCTTTCTTTCTTTCTTTCTTTCTTTCCTTTTTTTCCCTTTCTTTCTCTTATTTATCTTTTGATGAACAGAAGTTCTAATTCTGATGAAGCTTAATTTACCTATTATTTATTTTTTAACGTTTTTTTTTAATTTATTTTTGAGACAGAGAGAGACAGAGCATGAATGGGGGAGGGTCAGAGAGAGGGAGACACAGAATCTGAAATAGGCTCCAGGCTCCGAGCGGTCAGCACAGAGCCTGACGCGGGGCTTGAACTCACCACCGTGAGATCATGACCTGAGCGGAAGTTGGACGCTTAACTGACTGAGCCACCCAGGCGCCCCTACCTATTTTTAAAAAAAATAATTGACGGTCCATATTGGCTTACCTTAAGGTTGTAAAGATATTTTCCTGTATTTTCTTCTAGAAGCTTTATAATTTAGCTTTAGTGTTAAAATTTAAGTCACATTTTTTTTTAAGTTCAATTTATATTTAAAATTTATCTTGATCTAACCTTTATGTCTGATGTGAACTAAGTACCAATGTTGAGTGCACAGTATCACTGGGCAAGACAGAAAAACAGGTTAGTTTTTAATTAATTAAATTTAACTTTTAAAAAATATCCTATGTTTAGGATTTTTGTAAGGTTTATTTATTTTTGAGAGAGAGAAAGAGAGAACACATAAGCGGGGGGGTGGGGAGGATGGCAGACAGGAGGACAGAGTATCCTAAGCATGCTCCGTGCTGACAGCATAGAGCCCATGCAGGACTGGAACCCATGGACTGTGAGATCATGACTGGAGCCGAAGTGTGATGCTCAACCAACCAAGCCACCAAGGCACCCTAATTAATTTGATTTTTAATAAAGCTGGTTATTGTTTTTTAATGATATCGAGGAACACAGAGAATCATTAGTAGAGGCAGAGAACCAGATCTGGAGGATACTTTTCTAGGATCAGTGGTGAACTTAAGTACAGAATTGGACCAGGGAAAAATCCCATTGCTGCCACTCCGTACGCAGGGAGAGCACTGTTCATTGCCAACAGTCACATCCAGGCCTCCGAATGCGCTCTCTCTGATAACTGCTACTCCTGCCTCACATCACCAGAATGAATTTGAATAGCACATTTTTTCTTGGGTCACTAGCATCTGATCGATTAACAAGGTTTTTCTTCTGAATAGTAGAGCCGACGTCATGTGCAAAACTCTCCCTTCAAGTCATCTGTTATTGTGTTTTGTAACGTGTGGCTTTAAGAACATAGAAGTTGCAGATGGTGCCAAAAATAAATGGCAGATACCCCCGCACAGAGTCCACTTGTGTGTGTATTTTTGAGGTTATGTTTCCAACAGGGTTTACCAAGAAGTGTAGAGCTCCATATATCTGACCATGTGAAAATGGTTTTATAGTCATTTATTACAATAAGGATTGCTACAATAAGATAGGATTAATAGAGTCACCAGTACCCCTCATTCTAAAATACAGTTAGGCTTGGTGCCTCGGTGGATTAAGCTATCTGACTTCCGCTCAGGTCATGATCTCACGGTTTAGGAGTTCCAGCTCTGAATCGGCTCTGTGCTGACAGTAGGGAGCCTACTTGAGTCGGTCTCCCCCCCACCCCAACTCTCTCTCTCTTTCTGTGTGTGTGTATGTGTGTCTGCCCCACTTTTCTAAAAAATAAACAAACTTAAATAAATAAATAAAGATAAATAAATAAATAAAGTTAGGCTTTTGTAAGTCTTTTCCTTGTTCCCTGCACTGAAACCGTTCTTTGGGCGATGTGTGAATGACTTCCTGCCGCTTAACAAGTGATTTTTATTTTCTGCTTTTTTCTCGAAAATCTTAGTATCCATGTTGTGGTAGGTTTTTTTTCTTTCTGAATTTTTGTCATTTATTGAGTACACGAGAGAGAGTAATCATCATGGTTTGCAAATAAAGATATTTACATCATTAGCCAGCCTAACGTTATGTTCCTTAATTCAATAGGTACACGCTTTCCCCTTACATTTTAACATCTTTAAAGTCTTTTCGCGTTTTACAATAAATAGTATATGATAGTTGCATTGCAAGCATTTTTTTCCAGTTCGTTGTATGTAGACCGGCTATACATCTTATAAATAAAGAATCATATCTTAGATTGGTGAAGTATAATGATTGTTTTTAAATACAAAAATAATAATTACAGATATATGATCAAGGCCATTGCATAATTATGCCCCCTTGTTATCAATGTCTTTATTTAATATGATAGACCTCAGACATCAAGATTCTCCCAGAAATTATGCAAACCCAACAAAAACTCTCACTTCCACTCCTCTGTTTTAACAGCTGTGTCAGTCTTCTCTGTTTATCTCAAAATGGCACCTGCAGCCTCTTCTGTGGTCTCCTGGTGGTATGTGAATTTATGAGGGAATCCTCAGGCCATTGAGACCCACTGTCCTCTGGCTTTCCTGTGCTGGCTACCACAGAGACAGCACTTCCCTTTTCCTGACTCATTAGTTCAAAGAGTGGGTACCCTATGAAACTACCTCTCAGACTGCAACAAATACACCATTATAACCGTAGTAGTAATGCATTTTGTGTCTTGTTGTCCTCCGTCAGAAAAATTCCCTTGTTTTGCACTAATCCTTTCCCATACTGCTTAGGGATCAATCAAAACAAGGGCTTACATTTGTGTACTGACCGACAGCTTTGCATATGCATTTATGTGTATCCCCTCACTTAACTTTCACAAGTGTGTTTTATGACAGGGTAGTTATTCTCATTTTAGAGAGAAGAAAACAGTGTTTGACTATGCTCATGTACTAGAGGATCGCCCGTTCCGAATTTGGGTTACACACCTCCAAATCACATCTTTCTTCTTATTCACTCTGCCCTTTAATATCTGCATTCTGAATGTCTAAACTCCTTCTTTCATTTTTGAATTTTCATTTAATGATCTTGTAATAAAAAACTGAGGAAAGAATAGTACCTCTTAGTGTTTTCTAGATACATAACAAAAATTGATAGACCTTGTATCTGATATTTCATATTTTTGTTAACTGATGAATTCATTTGCAAATTAGTTTGAGAAATGATCCCATAGATCAATTGCTTTAAGTAGGAGAGGATTGAATATTTGCTTTCAACAGAAAATAAATTTTGAAGAATCTGTCTTATCCTAACATTGATCTCACTCACCTATAATATTTTTTTCAACACCTCTTTTATTTCTAGTTATGTTTCGCCTCTATGACACAGATGGGAATGGCTTCCTGGACAGCTCGGTAATTTTTTTCTTCAAATTTTCTGTGAAAATTTCAAAGCAGTTTGTTCTGAAAAATGCAATGAATAAATTTATAGCTATTACCACAGAAGACACACTTAATATAATTTCTATGCACTCACACAGCATTTTTATCATCTGAATTTTTGAAAGAGAATGATCTGAAAAGGCTGTTAGGATTACAATTGTTCTATTGAATTATTTTACTAGAAAAAAGTGACTTTTATGCATGGGACGATAAAAAAAGACCCCAACCTTGTTTGAATAATACATGAGAAAGTTGAGATCATTGATCTAGAAAGAAAAAAAAAATCTGAGGTTTGACACTAAGGAAATTATCGAGAATACCAGTAGAATTAAAAGAAATTATAAAGTCAATTCAATCATGTTATCATTTGCCACATTTTAAAGTCTTTTGGTCATATATATGCTGTTAAAATACATACATATATTTAAAAATTGATTTGACCAACTCTCCTTTTTAAAATGTCTCATCTAATATAAATGCAAACTGTATTCTTTATCATTTTAGTCATAAAAAGCAATAGGAAAAAAATACAATCTCTGTATGACTTAATTGAAATGAATAATTAAATGTTTATTTTATTTGTAATATACACAAATAAGTGTTAGTTTTCAGAGTAGTTAGATTCTTAATTTTACTGCACAAATCAGTGCCTCAAATGAAAATCCATTTTAGGTTCCATCCAATAGTGCATTTATATTTCCTAATCATATATTTTTCATATTATATCATTGTGTATTCCATAAAGGAAATATAAGAATATTAATAAAATAATAAATGTCAGGTTGTGGAAATTTTGAAGTATGCAGGTACATTAAAAAACAAATGTTTTGATATTTTTAAATTGATTAAAATGAGCATTACTTCTGATAATGAGTGAGTTTCTCTCATTATCTGATATACCTCCCTCTAACAGAACCAAACAGAATTCTACAGGCAAAGCAATGAAGTTGGATACATATTTATGTAATGCTGAGTACGATAATGGCACATTAGCTTCTCCAGAGAGAGATAAAAACGTATAATTCCTAATTTAGGAAATGACCACCCATCTAAATTGATGCTGTGATTGTAGGATTTCTTATCTAAGTCCCTCCAGTTTTTCAAATGCTATCATTTTTAAGTGCCTGGTAGTGTGCAGTTTTCCATTTAGGAATATTAAGCTACACGATACATTTGCTCATTTTCTGGTGGCACTTCACAGCTAGGAGTTTAGACTTTTCTAGATATTTCCATATGCTTATTGTAGCACTTCTGACTATATTGATACAAATTATATTTCAATGCAAATTTGTTTTATTTAATGTTTCTGTTTAATTAAATTAAAAAGATGTTTCTTTACTAGACTTTTAGCCATGGTGTGGCGGCTGATTTGAAAATTAAATTAAATGCTTTTTTTGGTCTCTGGCCATTTTTGTTGTTGTTGTTAACATACAGTATATTTCCAACAATATTTATAACTATACATACAATATTAAACAATGAATTGGGGATAAATAAATTTATTTATGATTCAAGTAATCTGTTTTGTAATTAAGGGTCTGAATTTTGTTTCTATGTTGTTCTCCATACAACCTACTACAACAGTATATTGCCTTCACTGTCAGGTTGAAATTGCACATGCTGATGTCATTTGTCTTGGAATTGTAAAGGTGTAACACTTCACATAGTGGAGGCAAGACATAGGAAAATTGATACTTTGAAAAATGACCACTATGTGTAATAATGCTAGTTAATATTTATTGACCCCTCGCACTATGCCAGGTGACATAAATGTATTTCATATCATAGCATGTTTACTCTTTGCAGCAAGTCTACAAACTAGGTAAGATTAGAATAGTCATTTTACTGATGAGGAAACCGAGTCTTAGGTTAGTTGACTTATCTGATGTCAATTAAACATGCCTACATAATAGTCCACTAGAAATAGTTTCTGTTCCTAAAAACATATCCAGGGACGTTTAACCTTTCTAAACCACTAAGGCATATATATGTAGGCAAAGACAGAGTAACACACACACACACACACACACACACACACACACACACACACGCACGATTCTAGCCTATAATTCCAAGGTACACTAGTTTAAAATTTTTCTTATCTGTATTAAGTAAACACATTCATATTTGTATGTTTTTCTAGGGCAACCTGGGTTACACAAACAACATTTTCATGATTACATTTTTCTAGAGAATGGTAGGGTAGCTTCCATCAGTTTTTTATAGGGATCCATCATCTCCCAAAAGAAAACCTCTTTTACCATATTTCCTTCTTCACTTTATGAATGTTAAGTACATATATTAGATCAGAGATTGAGATTAGTAGATTAGAGATTAGATTGAGTAGAGTTATCTTTGATTAATATGCTTTCAAACCTTATTCTTTTATACTATAAGAAGTATAAAGTTTTACATTATTATACTGTAACAACAATTTTAATTACGCCATTGACTACATTTAAAATTACTAGCATTTACAAAGCATATTTAATCTATTCTGGAGACACGGAACAATTAAAGCATCAAATAAATAGTTATGAGCAAATGTTTTAATTTGTTTAGTCAAGTCATATGTATTAACTAGCCGTTGTTCAAAGAGTTGACACTTGAGCAGAATAATATGAAGATTCTAACTAAAATTCTATTTCCTCATAAAATAAACTTTACATGTACTTAGCCTCTAAACTTTGACCCTTGAACGCACCTCTAGCAGAGCAAATTATACGACTTAATGACTAGAACAGTCAATATACATTCTCAGTGTATCGGAATAAAAATAAACTTCTCAGTTGCCCTCAAACACTCCCTTTTATCCTTCCACACCTGTTTCCAAGCCATAGGGTCAGGATGCTTGGTGACTTAAACATCACATCTTGTGAAAATATGCATGTCTCTTCTTTGATCAGATGTTCTTTCCCAAGACAGATTTTCTTCCTTAAAAAAATCTTCTATTGGAAGAAAATCTTTTTTTGTGCAGTTGGTGCCCTCTCCTGGTGAAGATTTCTAGACAAAGTACAAAATGAATTTGTATTCAAGTGCATCTTTTATGTATAGTTAATCAGACTGTTAAAAGGATATATTACATGTGTATATAAATTACTATATAGATATATAGATTTTATATAATAGGTATAAATTAATCATGTAACTCCTTTAGTTTTTGAGCTACATGTTAAAGAAAACAATTCTTGTAAGTAAAAGTTTGAAAAACTTACAAAGACCTTGTATTCATATCCATATTCTCTCTCTCTCTCTCTCTCTCTCTCTCTCTCTCTCCCTCTCTCCCTCCACCCCGCACTCTCTTCTCTCCAGGAACTAGAAAATATCATCAGTCAGATGATGCATGTCGCAGAGTACCTTGAATGGGATGTCACTGAACTTAATCCAGTAGGTATATGAATGGTTTAACTGTTGGCTACATTCTAAAAGACCCCTTTGTCTTTTGGGTTTTGTTTTGTTTTGTTTTTTTTGTTTTTGGAACTTGAAGATATTCCTGTCTTTTGATATTTTCCTTTGATAAGTCTAAGTTACTCTTTCTATTCAGTGCTGAAAATGGATTCTGAACAAGAAAATTCATTTGATATTTTCCTTTGATAAGTCTAAGTTACTCTTTCTATTCAGTGCTGAAAATGGATTCTGAACAAGAAAATGTGTATGTGCTGTTCTGGAGTTCTAAACAGTAACTTTTCCTTTTCTTCTTCATGGAAATTAATTTGAATGGTGGCCTCAAATATCTGTCGGTAAACAGGCTGCTGATGAACACTGCCAAAGTTGTGCTATGTCATAAAAAAGTCAGAAATGATGTGTGTTTTTCATGATCTCTATGATTTTCCTCGTATGGAAATAGCTAAATATTGATTCTAAAAGAAGGTGAACTCAATCAAGAAGATGATAGTTTACTGTGTATGGCATTGTATTATTCCCTGTATATATGTTATTCAACACTTGCAACTCTCTGAAGTAGATACTACTATTTTATTCATTTTACAGATGAGGAATTGAGACCTCAGAATGTTAAAGTAACTTCCCTGTAGCACTTAAGCTGGTTAAAGATAGAGCTAGAAAATTATAATCTATTGTTTAAAGAAATGGTATCTAACAATGCTTGTAAGAACATTAAAAAAAAAAAACCTTATTGGGGCGCCTGGATGGCTCAGTTGGTTAAGCAGCCGACTTCGGCTCAGGTCACGATCTCGCGGTCCGTGAGTTCGAGCCCCGCGTCGGGCTCTGTGCTGACAGCTCAGAGCCTGGAGCCTGTTTCAGATTCTGTGTCTCCCTGTCTTTGACCCTCCCCTGTTCATGCTGTCTCTCCCTGTCTCAAAAATAAATAAAATGTTAAAAAAATGAAAAAAACCCTTATTTTTACAGCATTATTCAAATGTATATTAAAACATACTTGATTAGAATCTGTGACTTTTGCTACAAGTAATATTTTGGGGAGAGTTGATAAGTATGTTATTGACTTTAGTTTATTCTTGAAACCAACTAAGTCAAGCAAATTATAAATGAGTTAAGCAAATAGAAATCAATTTATTTTAATGGCTTGCATTTTATATGAATTTTAAAAGCCTTGTAACGGCATGATAATGACATGATTATGTGATAGGAGAGCTGAGATAGCATTCCCTTTGCTTTGGAAACTAACGCCAGTAAATTACAACAAAATTGTATGCAATGTCACCTATAAAGGAGGCCACCATTCTTACTGGGATTGAGGTTTCCAAGTTTTAAGTCAACTGGTTTTTCTTTTTTGAGGGATGTGGAAATACACATGCTGGGCACATGATGCATAGCAGACATCATGAACAAGGTTGCAGTTTTTATATTCAATAATAAAAGAATGGTATTTAATTCTAAGAATACTGCTTGATTCATCTTAGTACTATTTTCACTGAAATTAAGGGACTTTTAAGTTCTTTTGTCCTTTGGGGTTATGTTCATCTAAAACAGCTCTGTCCATCCTACTCACCTTAATACCTGTAAATATGGTACATCTTTCAGTCAAGTCTCTTGTCCTCACTGGAGCCATGGAAAGAAGGAAGATGTTTTTTATATTAGATTAAAAAAAATTTTTTTTAATGTTTTATTTATTTTTGAGATGGGGAGAGACAGAGCATGAACGGGGGAGGGGCAGAGAGAGAGGGAGACACAGAATCGGAAACAGGCTCCAGGCTCTGAGCCATCAGCCCAGAGCCCGACGCGGGGCTCGAACTCACGGACCGCGAGATCGTGACCTGGCTGAAGTCGGACGCTTAACCGACTGCGCCACCCAGGCGCCCCATTAGATTTTAAAGCTGAAGGCGGCACTACTGATTTCTCTCCCCCAGAATATTGGCAGGCTGTACATTTGAGTAAAAGGGAGATGTGGATGATTTGAGGAAGGGAACAGTTGGTGGCTGGGCCGTCTAATTATGACAGATCCCTCCTAGAAAATATAAATAATAAACTGTATGGCATTATTTGTCATTTGCAGCACACACTGATAAATCTGTCACCTCTGTGAGTAGTATAAATAGTAGAAAGGGAAGATAAAATGACTTACCTTGTGCAGTGTGTTTGCCATCATGGGGAACGGCATGCCTCATCCTGCCTAATGATTTGGCAACTCTGCCTGTTTTAAACCAGTGTGTACATTTGTACACATTGTCAGACACCTGATAAGTTTACACATATGAATAAAAACAATTGAACATTTGAGGTTCATGGCAGTTAATGGGGAATATTGAGACGTCCTTGGAAAAGGTTTTTAAAAAAATGAACCCAGGTTCTAACATTAGATGTATGAGGTACAACCACCTGAAACAATGCTCTGTGTTTTAGTTTTCTTCTTATTTATTCTTTCTACTAGTTCATCAAAGTACATTCAAGGGGCAGGAGATTTTAACAGTATCTTCTACCTTTTTGCTAAATTCTAAATAATTTCCCCTGTTTTTCATTTGGAGAATAATAAAATGAGTATTTCAGCACCATTTGTTCCAAAAAGTCTCTTGTTTCTCAATACCTACCTTTAGGTGTGTATGAAGAAAAATAACCTGATTTTCAAATACTTCATGAGGAACCACACCAATCAACTAAGTTCAGGAGTTTTTAGGCAAACAACACTGTATCAACATATCAAGTATTTATTGCATCTTTCAAATTTTTGTTCTAATGCTCTCCGTGTATCTTTTTTTTTTTTTTTTCTGAATCGATTAAAATTTCTGTATTACCATTTTGGTGCTATTAGATGGAAATACTTCACCTCCCCAGAAAGCAAGGGTAATATGTTTGAAACACACATATACTTTTGCTAATGCAATATTAACAGCCCCTATGTGATACTTAGTATACATTCTGGATGCTCTTTGAAAAAGCTTACAGTATATTAACATACTTATTAAATACATTGGATTAAATACTGATATTACCACTGTAAAAGAGATAGTTGTATTACCAACAAACACTGTAGAGAACATTTTGAGACATTCCATACAAGTCAACTTTAGAAAAGAAACCTAATCAAAAATGACTTGATGGTTTAACTTCTTGGATTTATTAAGTTCTGATAGACAATTAAAAGCAACTTAATTCCTCCACCCCTTACCACTTAGCAAAGAATTACTTCAGCTCTTTGCCATGAAGTTAATTTGTTCAGACATTTTCTGGCATATACATGAATTTTAAAAATCTAGAGAAAGCAATTAAAGACGACTTTCACCCTTAAATTAAAGATACCCTCTTGTTTTAGCTGTATCATTCACTGAGAAAGTATTAAAAAGTTAAGCAGTTATTCCTACAAGATGAACATCATAGGTGGTCAAGTTCCAGAAATCATAACAAAGCCACGATATCCACAGTTTTTGGATTAACACTTTACCAACTTACCTAGATATTTATCTCTACTCTGCAATTAGTTGCTGGTCAGTTTGTTTTAGCCAATTCATTGCAATGCTTTATTCTTTCTTTTGAAATGTATTTTATTGATTCACTGCAAGCTTTCCCTCATCTCTTCTACTCCAGATCCTCCATGAAATGATGGAAGAAATAGACTATGATCATGATGGAACAGTCTCTCTGGAGGAATGGATCCAAGGAGGAATGACAACAATTCCACTTCTTGTGCTTCTGGGCTTGGAAAATGTAAGCATTTACACAAAGAGGGTGGCCTGGTGGTAAGTCAGTGGGGTGCTCCATTACACATTTTGATTATAAATTGATTTGGCCATTTTCTGTCATTAAGCATGTAGTGAGTGCCTGGACCTTTTAATAAGTGTACCACAGTGCAGTGTCATAATAAGTTGTGATTAATACTTGCCACAAACACATTGATTCATTTTAGGTATTGCTTTATTATTTAATACGTAATTTCTTTTTTTCTCTATTTAAAATATGATCTAGTTTGAAAAAAAAATATTGACCTTCTCATTTTATTTACTGCAAGAAACTCCCCAATATTATTACAGTCTGTGGTTCTTGTGGTGCTCCTTCTCATTCCATAATCACCATCCCCATGAAGAAAATCTATTTTATTGATAACCAATACTTGGAGAAGCCAATTATTTACTGAGGTAGTTAAGAGTATATATGAAACATAATTTTTTCTTACGTATCATCAGATCAGCCAGCCTTTCATTCTAAGCCTATCAAAAGTTTTCTTATATCATTGCTTCCAGTGGTAATTAAAAAGTGGTTTGCCGGAAAATAAATGAACCTAAGTTTAGAATGGGATATAACAGTGACTTTGAAACTGAATCTTGCTGCCGGGTCTTGATGTCAATTTCAGTAATCAAAGTCAGTGAGTCACTATTGGATTTTTGTATGTAGCATTAATAAAAAGAATTAATTCTAATGTGCATATAATAAAATGTATACTAAGATTTAAAGAACATTACTTATGGAAACCACCATAACACATAAAATATTTAGAATTTTGAAATCCAAGAACATCACGTCCACCACTTTGCTGCTGACTCCAAAACTGTTCATACTTATTTGTTGCCAGAGCTAACAACGTTGCAGATTCAAGACTATACCACAGTTACTCAAGAGACCAAATTTTTTTTTAATTTTATTTTTTTAAAATTTACACCCTAATCAGTTAGCATGTAGTGCAACAATGATTTCAGGAGTAGATTCCTTAATGCCCCTTAACCATGTAGCTCATCTCCCCTCCCATATCCCCTCTAGTAACCCTCTTTTTGTTCTCCATATTTATGAGAAGAGACCAAATTTTTTAAAGCCCTCGTGAAATCTTACAGTCTGTATTTGTAAGACATATGAGAATATACACAAATATGTTTGTACACTTTTACATATGGGTGTGGGAATATATATGTGGGCTTTAGGAAAGTAGCATTTCTCTCTTTTTCACCTGAATGTACAAATTCTTTCACATTTAGGTTAAGCTTACCCCTCATGAGGCGCATAGGATTTTAGATATGGTCATAGGAAGGCAAAGAAAAATTGCTAATAGATTATATACAAGGAAGTTATCCTTAAAGTAAATAATTTATTAAAACAAAGTAGATCTTATTGTTAATAGATATATATTTCTACATTTTGAAAATTATTGAGGGAGTTTTTTCTTATATCTGATGTTCTCATACAATATATAACCTGATATCTTTTGGTAAGAACCTGTTGTATATCTCTATATTTTAAATATTTGTTTAATTGTTTAATACACCTGATTAAACTATATGTAAATAAATCAGGAGAAAACAAAAAGAAAATTAACAAAAGTTAACATTTTAAGGAGTAAGGTATACTTTAAACAGAAAAAGTTGTCATATGCTAGTCAAGAAGTTCTGATAATAACATTTCCCTCAAAGAGAATTTTATATTTTTAAAGCTACAATTACATTTATTCTAAATATTTATGGAAATTTTAGTATGAGAGAATGTATGGGAATGAGTAAGTACACTATTTGGTATTTGGTATGCTGGACAACAAAATGCAGAAATGCACACTTAGTCATCTATTTTTAAAATATTACATAAAGATTTTGAAATGATGCTCTTCTAAGGAAACAGTTGTTTAGATTTTTTATAATTTTATATATATATATATATATATATATATATATATATATATATTATTTATAAGGTTGTGAAAATAGCGTGGGTAAATACAATCCACAAGTCCTGATAGATTTAATTCAGATTATTTTAAACAAATACAATACTTCATCAGTTTCTAATGTAGCAGTAAATTTATTTCAACTGAATGAAAATTCTTTGTCATGAATTTCTATCAGGCTAAACATACCTAATATACTTTATAATCATGTTCTTAAATTTATATTTTGTGTTTTTAGTAATATGAGATGTTTTTGGAGTTTAACAGGAGAAATCCGTTTAGGGTTTCAAAGTAGTAACCAGACCTATGTTCCAAAGTTGTGTTTCCAGTGAAAGCCACTAGATGGCATGGCTACATCGTTTAACATTTACTGATCAACTTAAATAGGAGATGGAATTGTTCCTCTATAAAGAATTCTGAGAGTAATATCCCTTTCGCTTTTTTAAAAAAGAATAAGCCAATAATGTTTTAAATTGTCTTTTAATAAAATGTATAAGCCATGTAATTATGATCACAAAGCAGAGCATTTATTTGTTAGAAACAGCTTTTTAATTCCGAAGCATGGAAAGTGTTATACAAAGCAGGAATGACACAATGACAACTGAGTGATGAGGGCCTTTTTTTAGTAATTGAGATTTATTTCCTTTTCTGTAGGCAGTTAATGTGTTATGTTATTACCTGTAGAGAATTTGATTCATGATGCCATTTCCCCCTTCCACCCCCCCAAGCCCCCCCCCCCCCCTTTTGCTAATCAAATTGGAAATCTAGAAGCTTTAGGTTGAATCCAGCCATTTATTGTGCAGCCAGTCTTGTTATGTTGTCCTATACATTCTTGTCTTCTGTCAATTATGAGCTCAGGGAGTAGATTCTAATTGATAGTGCTTGTTAAATACCACAGTGCATTTGAAAGTGACTGTGGTGTACTAGCCAAATTACACAGATAAGAACATTGTCCTGGGAGAGAAATCCTTACTTCTAATGTAAAGCAGAACAGTTGTGATTTCATGGTAGTTTATTTTTCTCCATCAATAGACTTTAAATATTTACTCTATTTCAAGTACTATCTGTTTTGGCAGCAAAATCACAAATGTAGTTTATCAGAACCTGATTCTATATCAAATGCTAGAGAGTAAGAGTCATTTCTTTTCTATTATAAGAAGTCCATGAGGGGCGCCTGGGTGGCTCAGTCACTTAAGCATCTGACTTCGACTTAGGTCATGATCTCACAGCTTTTGAGTTCGAGTCCCGCATCAGGCTCTGTGCTGACAGCTCAGAGCCTGGAGCCTGCTTCAGATTCTGTGTCTCCCTCTCTCTCTGCCCCTCCCCCGCTTGTGCTCTGTCTCTCTCTGTCTCTCAAAAATGAATAAATGTAAAAAAAAATTAAAAATTAAAAAAAAAAGAAGAAGGCCATGAAACTTAGCAAACCCAGTATGAAATGGTACAGTCTGTTACATCTGAAGGAAAACTGAGAGTTTGGGTGGCACTTGTGATTTTTATTATACCTGAAGCAGAGTCATTTATTTATAAGGTCTTTGTTGCAGTTGCTCATTTCCACCATATGGCTGGCACAGAAATAATCACAGGAACTAAGTAAAGGAAAGAGCAAAGCTGTGTTCCAGGAAAACCTTATTTACAAAAACAGCTTGCTAGTCAGATTTTACCCACAGGCCATAGTTTTCTGACCCATGATTTATTCTGTCGCTTATCTGTCATATTAGAAACAGAAAGAGTGTTAATTTATATTTACTCATTTAGGAGAAAGGAATCTAATATCTTTTTATTTAGCTCAGTTAGACAACCCCAACAAGACATGTGGACTAATGAAGAGATAGTACGGTAGCAGTGAACTTCATCAAATTGATCTTTACCTTGGCTCTGTTACTAACTAACTAGGTCATTTTTGTGCCAGCCAGTCATTCTCTCTAGATACATGAAAAGAAACTAAGCAACAATATCCCTTTCCTTTTCAAATATTCTTTCAACTCAGTTATTCTTTTTTTTTTTTTTTTTTTTTTTTTAGATAAACAAGATAATTCATAGTGCTGCAATTCCTAAAATCTGTAATCTTGGATCATTATTAGGTTTTTCAAAGAAAATTCCTGAATTCATATTATCATAAAAACAGAAATACACATTTAAGTAGGAGCCTGGCTTAAGATAGAGAATACCTTAACTTCTTAGTCTTGGATTGTAGTGCCCACATCTGGCATGTATGGCTTTTGAGTGGATATATGTTTTCATTTCATTTTATGTGTTCTCAGAATCCTGGACTTTAAATACTATACATCATTTAAACTTTGCTGTTGATCAGAATGTCTTAGGACACATATTTTCAGCTGACTCAGCAAAGTAAAAGTAACCACTTGGTGTGCCTCCTGATTTCTGATGAAGTCTATTTCCTGATGAAATTTCTGAGTAAAATGGAGAGCCGAAGATGATGCATTCTTAATAGACTAAGCTATATTTGGAAAACTAATGCTTCACACTCTATTTTTTAAATTTAATTTGGTTGAGCTGTTGTTCTGCTGTTTATACATTGCTCAATCTAGAAAGGAATTATGAAGCTGGATAAATGCAACAATTCTTGAGATTCCAAGTTGGGTCGTTCAAGGACGCCAGCTCGGTGCTGTGATGTGCTCTTGGATTTGCATTTGAACCCAAGAATGGCAGGTCCTGAGCCTGGCTTTTAAAAATGGGATCTGGAGATAAGCAGTTGATTGCAACTCTACTCAGAATTTTAAACTGTCTCTCTGCATTCTCTTTGCCCAGATCTGATGTAACTCATCTTTCTATCTTAAAGAGCATTTTCTTACCTATTGTTATATTTTTTTGGAGACCTTGAGCAGAAAAGGAAGGTAATTGAATGGTCATTATTATTTAATGAGTTGGAATTAATTTGCAACATTTGCTCTTAAAAGTGTCTTAAGTGAAGTCAGCTGAAACAGACAGGGATGTGGCCCGGTATAGGGGTTTAGGGGCATTTTGGCTATGGCATTAGTAAATTTTCTCCTTCAGGTCTTTTGAAAAAATGAGATTATTTATAGTAGCCCTAGTTCACTTGAACATGATATGTGATCTTGGATGCATTTAGGGAAAAACTAAAACTTTAGAAATCATTAGGGTCATGAAATAGCTTCCAAAAATTTCCAAGGGGCATTCTTGCCTTTGAAACCTCCTTTTGGCTTCTAGGGAGTAAAAAGGGAGGAGGTACTTAGGGCTCTTTCTCTGTGTGAACTTGCCTCTGTTTCATTAAGTAGTTCTCTGTCATAATCAGTTCACAGAACTGAACCACTTCACTTATAAAATACAGTGTTTTGTAAATATCAGGAGGAAATTTCTACTAAAAGTGATGTCTGGTAATGAAAAACAGAACAGATTTTTTATGAAACAAAGTATAGTAAACCTACAAACATCCTTCTCAAGTCTTTTGGCTAAAACATTGGGATGTTACAACTCAACCCAATGATAGTAATAATATTTGCTGTTTATATAACACCAATCTTCTGAGGAGCTAAATTGACTTCACAGGTATTGTATAATGAAACCTCACACCACAGCCTGGGAGAGGAAAGTAGGTGTTTCCATTTTATTAGAGAGGAAAATAGGAAGAGAGGTGAAATGGCTTATCCACATTTTCATAGTAGGCCGGGAATCAAGCCTTCTGGATTTTTCTCTTCATTTCTTGTTTAAAAAGATGAATTCCTTTCTATGACAATAAATATTTATTTGCAAGAGAAGTACTATTAGGGACATGCTCTACTGGCTGATAGAATATAATAAGGGACAGATTCTCCCTGTCCCCCACTAAGTTTAATAAGACAAACAAGACAAGACATGAAAATACAGAGGGCTGGAGTATAATTTGCACTGCTGAGAAATAGTTGGCTCCTGGTTTCAATTTCTTTTCTTGAAGTCACATACATATTTCATCCTTTGCATATTTTGGCAATGTATCCGGTTAAGAGCTATAAAGCTATTTAATTTGTTTTTTGGTAAAGTATTTTATGTCTGGGTAATGGATTTGTACATCAGTTACAGCCTGTAACATGGCTAAGTGTTCTGATTGACAGAACACCCACGTTCAGACTTGTTTATTTTTTGATAAGGAAAATGCCAGCTAACTTAGTCCATATGTGCTCTTCAACAAGATGAGGCTTATTCACATGTAATGGACATTCATTTAAAAATAAAATGACAAGGATTATAAGAACAGTAATACATATTAAAATTCCATATTTTTTTCTTTCCTCTTTTCACTTAAGAATGTTTGTTTAACCTGATTTTATCTATATCTATGTATTATTTCTATCTACCTATCTATACCTATGTGTCTATATCTATATCTATATCTATATCTATATCTATATCTGTATCTGTATCTGTATCTATATCTGTATCTATATCTATATCTGTATCTATATCTATTAAATTAACAACCCCCTCACTTAAACTTTTCACTCAGGATGTTTTATTCTTATTTTAATGAATAGAAATTTTAAAATACAGACAGTTTGAAAAACATAGCAATGCTAAACAAATATATAAAATGTTCCATTCATATAATAACAACACTAGAAATCTCATGACTCAAACAAATTAGAACTGGATTCAGAAAGTACTCTAAACACTATTTCTTATTTTATTTTATTTATTTTGAGAGAGACAGAGAGAGCATGAGGGGCAGAGAGAGAATCTCAATCTCCACTCTCAGTGCAGAGCACCACACAGGGCTTGAGCTCATGAAACCATGGGATCATGACCTGAGCCGAAATCAAGAGTTGGGCACTTAACCGACTGAGCCACTCAGGCACCACTATAAAAACTATTTCTTAAGTTGTGGAAGAAAATTAAAACACCAGTGTTTTCTGATGTCCTCTCCACAATACCCTTAGCATAACTGCTTTTGTTGAGAGCTTGTTTGTCAAAACAAACAAAAAACAAAAAAAACTAAACATTGTCCAGAACTGTGAAAGGCCTAAGAAGTTCCCTACTTGCACATTAGTAGGTTAGCTTGTTCAAGTTTCATGTATGCTGGCAGAGGACATGAGACACCTGGGTCAGAAACAAAGGACATTTATTTATAGCACAGCAAGAGGTAGGAGCTGCATGTTTGAGCCAGTTCTCTTGGCCTATAGTCTCACACAGGTGATGGAGCATGTCACAAGGAATCACTGTGCACAGCCTCAGAGCTTGGATCCCCTGGCTCGGGGAAACTAAATCTTTTATAATGTGCAATAAACAAACCTGCTTAACCTTTTCTTAGAAGAGAGAGATTATTTTTATTATACTGGACAGTAAGTAAAACTGCCCTCTGCTCTGTAGGGAGATCCATCTCTATTGTCCAAGGCTACCTGTTTTTCAAATATCTTTAAAAAGATAACCTGGAAAAAATGACAGTTCTTCTGCTTACAAAATGTGCAGAAATTCAAGACACCCATGGAGAATTATCTCCCAGGAAACATTTTCATTAATGTTTCATATTATGATGCAAATTTGACATTTCTGGTTCTAATGTAAGAGTTAGTTACTATGGATTTAATCAAGTATTTTAAATCTGGTGGTTTATCTCATCACTGGAAATAAAAAAAGGTGGTCAGGAGGCATTATTATTAATATTTTAGTATAAAGAAAAATGAAACGATCTGGACATGTTTATATTGTCCCACCACTATGGAAATGTATTCATGTCACAGCACACAGTAGGTGATCAAAAAGTTTTATTAGGTGAATGTGTTCTGAAAAATATAATAACTAGGCTAACGTGAAAAATCATGTCCTATAATGGTTGCTATTGAATAAGTGATGTCTAAAATTAATCTGAGTTTGATAGAATTTGGTGAATGGTGTACACGGTCTGCAAGGACAGAAAATGATAGTAACAACAGTAATGGTATTTAATAATTTCATTTAGTATCTTGACCTTCTTGTAAGGAATTCAAGAGATTCAGGAGCATCTTAGTATTTCATTTTACTTCAGTCTGAACAATATAGATGTAATTAAATACCTATTAGAGAAATAGCTATTTTGATATTATATAGTTTTACTTAGAAGAATAAATCATAATTATAATTGTTATGAAAAATGTGATTTAACTCAAACTTAAGATTATTATAGCAAATAACTATAGTGCTTGTTATAAATAAATACCATAATACAGTTTTAATATTTTAGCACCTTTCTATGAGATCAAAATCACTCATATTTTATGGAAGAAGAATAAACAAGATAATAATATAATTAAGTCCGATGATAATATAATTAAGTCCTTAAAAAAGTTTATCTTTTAAATTTTGCTAGCTGTGACATACAAAAATACACTAATGTAAATTATAAGGTGTAAGTAGTCCTCAACTGAAGTCTTAAAATAACACCAATAACTTACCTTTAAGTAATTGTTCTTTCCCACCCCATTCCATCCCATTCCTCTGCCTCCTTTAAGACCCCCTATCATGAAATTTGAATATTCCTACTACTAAGCAAGGGTTAACATTCTTTCCAAGTTTGTATTTGTCAGGCTTTTCCACTCAAGAAGAGCGTTTTCTCTTTATTTATTCATTTACTTCTTTCTGGAATTGTTCTAAGGATAAAATTTTCAAAGGCGAGGCAAGCATGTCCCCTTTCTTAGGGAGTGCTCGGTTTGCCAGGTCATTATGATGGTTTGGGACATGCTGTTGAACTGTTGACATTAGACAAGAATGTGTGCGTTGCTATAGTATCCGAGATGTGTTAGCGGATCTCATTCCACTAGAGCACATGTGTTTTTCTAGACTCTTGGGCGATCTTGGAGAAAGTCAGGGATGAAATAACAGATTGTCTTCAAATGCCTCAGTCCAGCTCTGAATTTTATTGGCACTTGCATATTCCACTGTTTATTTCATTAAGTGAAATCTGTTTCTTTTGCATCCTGCGCAGAACGTGAAGGATGACGGACAGCATGTGTGGCGACTCAAACACTTTAACAAACCTGCCTACTGCAATCTTTGCCTGAACATGCTGATTGGTGTGGGGAAGCAGGGCCTCTGCTGTTCCTGTGAGTATATTTACTTTGCCTGGACATCAGCACCTGGAGGAAAGGTTGATTTCATGGAATAGTCCTATTTGTAGATGGAGACCTAAGAAATGATTCTGACCTTTCCTGTACCTAGGATTCATGTTTCCTTGCAATATGTTCCTAAATGTTTAGGTCTCTCTGGTTTTATCTTTCTTCACTTTTGAGAAACCTTCCCCTTGGAAAAGAACAAAGGACATTTTCCAATTGAGTAGCCATTTTCTTTCCATTGTAGTTTGATTTATGTATGATTCCCATTTCTTCTGGGACTATTATGAAAATTCCCACTGGCTTCTCATATTTTTATCTTACTCATATTTGCCCTTTTTTTCCAAGTTAGCCACTTAATTCACATTGTCTTCCTATCATGAGACATTTCTTTTAGGTCTTTTAAAAACAATTAAATTAATTGATTACTAATTTGCATTCCAATTAAGGATACAAACTAATCTTAAAGCTCAGGCAAGTAATTTTTAATGCTAGCATGAGGAAAACCTTCATATATGATTAATGGATATTGGGAACCAAAGGGTTGCCACTTCATGAGTTGTGGCCATTATGTCCGTTTCAGTACACTCACCCTTACAATTTCCGTTTTTTTCTGTTGAGTGAGTACTGCCCATTAGAGTTTTCTGGTAGTATAGATAAGAATTTATTAACAAATCACCTAAGTATTTTTAAATACACAATAGTTATGCCTGATAAATGTTTACATTTTCTTTTGTCCCTGTTAAAACAGAGGAATAGTGTGTCCTAATCAATAAATATGCCATTCTCTTAGTCCAACAATTTGTCCAACCATCTCCTTTTCTGCTATGTATGGAGTTACTGAAAACTGTCAAGTACTTTTTTATGTTTATTTATTTATTTTTGAGAGAGAGAGAGCCAGAGAGAGAGAGCTAGCATGTGACCAGGGATGGGGAAACAGAGTGAGAGAGGGAGAGAGAGAATCCCAAGCAGGCTCCATGCTGTCAGTGCAGAGCCCAATATGGGGCTTGAACCCATTAACAGCGAGATAATGACCTGAACCAAAATCAAGAGTTGGATGCTCAACCAACTGAGCCACACAGGTATCCCAGAAACTGTCAAGTTTATTAAACACATCCCATTTTTTGGTGCATGTATATTAAATCTAATTTCTTACTTGGCTTCCATACAACCCTGCTGGCTTCCGATACTATTTTTAGGTAGCAGCATCTTTGGTACTATATCTGAGAATTGACTTCCTCTTACGTGTACCATTTGACATAAAAACCATGTTTTAATGCCACGTTTAAGTGATATTAATAAAGTTATGTGAAATTGGCTTATGTCACTTCAGAGGGCAGTTTCTAGTGGCCACATTTGAGAGGCTAGTTATGCTAGAACATACTTTATGTACAAAGGAAGTAATCTGTTTTTAAACTTTATTTTTTTAAAGTTCACTTATTTGTTTTGAGAGAGAAAGAGAGCATGCGTGGTAGAGAGGAAGAGAGAGAGGAGACAGACTGAATCCCAAGTAGGCTCCACACTGTCAGTGTGGAGCCCGATACGGGGCTCTTAAACTCATGAACTGTGAAATCATGACCTGAGCCGAAGTCAAGAGCCTGATGCTTAACTGACTGAGCCAACAAAGTGCCCCTAAACTTTGTTACTTTTAAGGAAAAGGATTTTTCATGGTAGATTCTACTGATGGGAGCATATGAAACAAAATGATAATTCATTGTGAGTGCTGTCAAAGAGAGAGTGAGAATTTTGCTCACAAATTTTAACTGAGCAGTGTGACAAATGTAATACTCAACATTGTTACCAATATGGAAAAGAAGAAAAAGTGTGATTTCGTCTTCAAAGTCACCAAAGGAAATAAAAATTGTGGATATTTTAAAACAGTTTTACTATATAAATATGTGAATTTAGTATTGTTCATTCCAATTCTACGTAGTGGTTTGTTTTTGCCTTATTGAGAGGACTACACAGTAATTTTTTATTTAGTTTTTATTCTATATATTTATACATTTAGAGCTCTTTTAGAATAGGTTGTTCCTTTTGGACAAGCAGTGCCATGATGGCAAGTGAGGGATAAACTTATTCTGAAGGCCTGGCATGTATGATGAAATCTATTCTCTGGAAATGGACTAATCAGCCATTTAAGGTTTAGATAAATCAATAGAGAAAATAGCATAAACTCGTGGGCTTTTATTTCCATGCCCTCCAGCTGCTCTCATGCCTATACTTTGTAAAATATAGATCTCTTCCTTCTAGCAAATGACACCGAGCCATTTGGCAGTCATCAATTTGTCTTTAATATTTCTGTCATCTGGGAATTATTGTGAAAAATTTGAGTGAAGCCTGATTTAATTAAGCATTTCCTGCTATGCCATGACAGAGGAGTCTTGGTTTTTCACATGCATAATATTTCCTGTACTAATTGGCCTTTTGTATTCCATGGTAAAAACAGTCAACTTAGACTTTTTCTTGATGTAGCTGATTGGATTGATTAGGGGGCAGTGGATGTAGAATGAGGTTCTGTTAATGTCATTCTTTCCCTATACAATTGCAATCGGGACCAGCATTAACTCTGAATGTGTATACGTGTTTCTTTTCAGTTTGCAAGTACACAGTGCATGAGCGTTGTGTGGCTAGAGCGCCGCCTTCTTGCATCAAGACGTATGTGAAGTCCAAGAAGAACACTGATGTAAGTGTGTAGCTGTACTTGATCTCTTAGGGTGATGTTGAGGTATGCCTCCTCTTAATCACAATGTTCTTTTCTTATTCTAGGTCATGCACCATTACTGGGTTGAAGGTAACTGCCCAACCAAGTGTGATAAGTGCCACAAGACGGTTAAATGTTACCAGGGTCTGACAGGACTGCATTGTGTTTGGTGTCAGATCACAGTGAGTAACATCGGAAAACAAATCTCTAGCATTCACTCAAAATGACGACACTCCAAGAATTTTATCCTGGATGATGATCCAGAATTTTAGACTAACTTAGCATAAAACCATGGAAGCTTCTTATCCCATGTGGCTCTCCAAGGGATAAGTGTCAGAGTCAGATTTGTCCTCATAGACTCCAGAATTTTAGAACTACTGACATTCTTAGAGAATTTACCATTATGTAGATTCCAGCTATGTTCCAGGGAGCTCTGGGGGTTACCAGGAAGGTAATGAAAAGCCATGGCTAGGGGTGGGCACTGTGTGTTGGGTATAGTCTGTGTAGAACTCCGCTCTCCCTCCATCCCCAGTGCTATTTTGGAAGAAATTTCTGTTTTACATGTTGTAAATGTATCTTAATCACAGAATCTATGGGCTTAAAAAGGGTAAAAAGATGAAAAAAACTTAATTATATAATGAAGATCCTAAGACCAAGAAACATAGCAAATTGATGTTGACCACATGGCTAGGTAGACATGCAAGTGGGTCAATATTTTAGTTCTTGATGCTTCTAAGAACTTATTTTGTGCTTCTTCACAATATGTTGTTGCCTTGTTTCTTCACTTATATCATGATTTGAGGGATACAGTTTTACATGTGGCATTTACATATAATATTTATAGATGTAAACTCTAGTCATTATGATGATACTGAGAGTTGACAAAGAAGAGGTAAATTGGTCTTTTCTGGGAACTTTTAGGATTCTACTTGGTTTGTATAATTATGAAAACCTGGTTCAAATAAATTCTGGAATAAATGATTTTAGATGATATTGATACTATTTTTGTGCTTAATTTTTGGAAATCAGTGGGGTGCCTAGGTGGCTCAGTCATTTAAGCATCCGACTCTTGATTTCTCACAATTCGTGAGATCAAGTCCCACACTGGGCTCTCTGCTGACAGTGAAAAGACTGCTTGGGACTCTGTCTCTCTCTCCCTGTCTCTCTGCCCCTCCCCAGCTTACACTCGTGAGTGCTCTTTCTCTCTCTCAAAATAAATAAATAAATAAACATTAAAACATGATTTCTGAGAATTAGATAGAATGCCATTTTTATGGCATAGTACAAAAATATTTATGGAATTGTTTCCCCTCCCACACATAACATTTTGATTTTGTTTTTCCAGCTAATGCATGAGTGCTCTTGTTAGAGGAGAAATTGTTCTTGCTTTTGTGCAACTAAAACAGTAGAGGGCACTGTTCCAGTTAAGTACATTTTTCTGTAGTGCCCCTGATCACCATACCCCACAAACCATTTATGATTTTTCTTAAGCACACATATGCATAACACACAGGATAATGAGAAAAACAAACTGTGACTTGCATTTCAAAAATACAATTACGTACTTTTTTAAATGAACACATTTTCTTCAATCATTTTCAGCTATTACTCAGTTAAATTACATTTACATTTGAAATTTCCTCAATTATGAAAGACAGTTTTATACTTTTGAAGTGTTTGGTTATTATAATAAAATGTGTAACAATGATTTAAATTACTCATATGGATTACTTAAACATGTTAAATCCTCAGTTTTAAGAAGACCACACTATTTCGTTTTAGAAAATTTGTGCACATTATATAATAATTTTTGTTTGCTAAGCATCTATAAAATATGCAGTTTTTGGTTCAGATCTTATAGAAGCCTGTTTTGATTATTTTCCCTTAATAGTGCATCTTTCATTAGTTATATCTTGACTTAAACTGAATTAGGGGTGCCTGGGTGGCCTAGTCGGTTGAGCGTCCGACTTCGGCTCGGGTCATCATCTCACAGCTCGTGAGTTCGAGCCCCACGTTGGGCTGGCTCTGTGCTGACAGCTCAGAGCTTGGAGCCTGCTCTGGATTCTGTGTCTCCCTCTCTCTCTTCCCCTAACCCACTTGCATTCTGTCTCTCTCTCCAAAATAAATAAACATTAAAAAAATTTTTTTAATATAGAAAAAAAATAAAATAAACTGAATTGGGACAATATTAGAATTTATTTCTTCTTTATATTTCAAGTTATTTCCTCATTCTTCATAAATTTCAAATGTAATGTCTTAGGTTTGTTTTTCTTCTCTTTTTTAATTTATTTAAATTAATATCTTTTTTTTTTTTAATTTTTTTTTTCAACGTTTATTTATTTTTGGGACAGAGAGAGACAGAGCATGAATGGGGGAGGGGCAGAGAGAGAGGGAGACACAGAGTCGGAAACAGGCTCCAGGCTCTGAGCCATCAGCCCAGAGCCCGACGCGGGGCTCGAACTCACGGACCGCGAGATCGTGACCTGGCTGAAGTCGGACGCTTAACCGACTGCGCCACCCTGGCGCCCCTAAATTAATATCTTTTAAATGTGTACTCATCTTAAACATGCATTGCAAAATATAAAATATGCATTGCTAATACAAAAGCTTTTGAGCTTCCGGAATTTTCTTTATTTAGCTCATTTCTTCCTTTCATTTTTTAATCTCCATGAAGTGTCCTCTCCTTTCCATTCTATGGAAATGACTCATATCAAAGTTACCATTGGAAATAGTCTGTTATTTCTATTTCATGAATCTTGAAATTATTTTCTTGTTTTATATCCCATTTTGTTTCCCTACCTTTCTTCCTTATGTTTTAATGTCCCTCTCATCTATGGCTCCACAAATCTGCATTGCTACCCCAACCACTTATTAGTCACACATTTACATTTGATCTGAATCTTGGCCCCAATCTTGTAAGAAATTAGGCCTTGGTTTTGTAGGAAAGAGGGTGTTCCCTCTGAAGAAACTATATACTTTTCAAGTCTCAGGATTTCGTGTCCAAATCAATTCAGACAATAAACCCCTGACATCTTAAGTAAAGATCAGTGCATATATGAAGATTACTTTGTCACTATGGCAAGGAACAATATAACCTATAAATGTCTTCAAATCCTTTACTTCTGGGTCACTTGGGTGTCTCAATAGGTTGAGTGTCCCACTTTTGATTTTGACTCAGGTTGTGATCCCAGGGTCATGGGATCAGACCCGGAGTAGGGCTCTGTGTTGAGCATAGAACCTGCTTGGGATTCTCTCTCTCTCTCCTTTTGCCCCTCTCCCCCTGATCTCTATCTCTCTAAAATAAATAAAATTAAAAAAAAATCCTTTAGTTCTACTTAAGAAATAAAGGAGCAGTGAGGGGTTAAAGGCAGAGTAAAAAAAAAAAAAAAAAAAAAATGGCTGCCCTCTTACTAAGCTCTGCTAAGTCCTGAGGCTTCTGGAGAACCTCAGCCTTATTTTTCACACACCGTGATCTCTAAAGGTCATTCGGGTATTTGGTTTATGAAACAAAATTCCAAAATTTTTTTAAAAAGTTGTCATCTATCCAAAAGAATATGTAGCCCTCTCAAAAGTAAGTTCAGCCTTTTCTGCACTTTTGGATTTTTAATTATGAGCAATTTTAAGGACATATTTATTAATTTAATGATGCTGTACCTAGGTTAAACAGAATATATTTACCTCAGAATATTTATATATTTACTGCAATCTATAGTTTCTTCTTGAACCATTGTATAAAGATTTTAGTATAAAATTGATTTTATACCAGTTCTTAACTGGTGCTTACCTACTACTACTCATTGCCTTTAAACAGACTGAATCTACTTTCTTATGTCTATGCTTCCCAGAAAGTTCTATTAATATAGCACATAGCTAGCAGAAGTTGTGAAAGAGATGGGTTGTGGCCTCATCAATGCTGAGTTTTAGGGAGACTTACCTGAATGGAGTCTGTGGGAAATAGATTGCAGAGAGAAACAAAGAGCATGAAACTTCATTTCACAGGTTTCCCAAATGCCATTATTTCTTTTATGTTTACTTTTAGAAATGGGTTGAGTCTTCTAAGGCCGATCAGATAGATTCTTAACATGGTCGCTGTCCAACAACTAAGATAGCAGTTGTATAATCTTGGGCTAGATATATAAGAAGTTGTGGGCAGTTTCCTAATTTGTAAAATGGAGTTAATGGATATGCACCTTATAGGATTGTTGTAAGAATTAAATGAGTAAAAAAAAAAAAAAATCTCTGTAGGTGTGTTTAGGGCAAGACCTCACACATAATAAGTGCTCAGTAATTGACAATTATTACCATAATGAAATCTAGGCAAAATATCATAGGGCCACAAAATCCAACCCCTGGTTCACAGAGGGCACTCCATGATTATTACTCATGCCCTTTCTCTTTCACCTCTGGAAGGATCTAGTTGCCCAGACTAAATCAAACTAGTATCTGCATATTCTAAAATCATCCAGAACCATGTGGTCCTGAATCTCACTAAATCCTAGACTAAGCTGATTTATTTATATTCACAAAAAGCACCAATTCCAGCTCTCTCTTTTCTGTCAGCCATGGCATCATCATGCTTGCAGTCATTGGAAATAAAGTTAGAAATCAGTTTCTTTTATTCTTGTCTTTCACCTTTCTCTCATATAGTCAACCTATCACTGAGCCTTGACATTTTTTCCTTAAAATATCTCTCTCGGATTTGAGTTTTTGTATCCATCATTCACAGCCCAAGTGCAAACTCTTAGCACCTCTCAACTAGATTAGAGTCAGAATCTCTTGGCTTATCTCCCTAACAGAAGGTACTTTTCCTATAATGCAGGCTGCAAACCACCTCCAGAATCATCTTCTGAAAATACTAGTTTGTTATCATATGCCACCTTCAGCACCCTATAATAGTTCTGTGATAATAAATGCAGCCCTCACTTCCTTTTACCCGACCTGGTTTTCATTTCCTCAAATATCAGCCCCAAACCCAAGCACATGACGTATATGTTATTCCTTTCTACACACAGCCCCTGCTGTAGACGTGCATAGCTGTGGGCAGTCCCTTGGGAGGGCCATGCTTCCCCCTTACCTGTTATTTTGCTTATTCTATTCCCTTGACTGTACCCACCTTGAATTCTAATTGCCCCTCAAAAACCAAATTAAGTTCCATATCTTCCTTGAAATTTCCCTTGACACTAATCATTCTCTCTCTCCTTTTTAAAAATACTTTCTATACATTGAGTCAATACCAAAATGAAAGACTAAATGCTCTCCAGTGGTTTCAGGTCTACGTACTGAAGTTGTACACACTGCCAGACTACAATGTGATTGAGCTCCTGGTCAAAAATAGACACTTCTACCTAATCACCTAAAGTACTTAACAGAGTATTGAGGTTAGAGAAGGTCCTCAATAAGTTAACTTAATCACTGATATACTCGTCTTCTTAATGTTAAATATTGAATTTTAAGTGCACATCCTAAATTCTGTTTTATTTTAAAAAGATCATCCTATAATACCTAAATCTGCATCAACTATGCAAGTAAGTTTACACAAATACTAAAGGTAAAAACTCCTTTTAATACTTCCTTTTTAGTCAGCACTTGTGGCTTCTTGAAATGATACTTTTTGCAGATTGTAGATTGTAAACTCTTAGAAAATAGAGTTTTATCTCCTGTTGCAAACCTTACGTGAAAAAATAAAAACAGAAAACTCCTAAGTAGGAATAGTGTAAACTATCTTCTAGCTTTTATGAAACCGTTTTATTACATTTTTATAATTCAATCAGTCATACTAAATATGTTCATTGATTCTCTCTTCCTTCTCTTGTTTACATTCTCTGATCCCAAGATCCCACTATTTATAAGTTTTCATTTCTGTTGAGAGTTTATTTCCTTGACATTCTATTTAAAACAAGTTGTAATTTGCTCCTCATTGTAGTTAAATGTCCCTGGTCAGGTAGAGCTCCCCAGGATAGGAGGGTGATATATTTCATTTGAACTTGACTAAAGAAAGCCTATATTGTGGCTATGAATTATTTACTTTTGGTATCATGAGTGCTACTACATTATTAGAATATTAGGCCACCAGCAGTAGTGTTTAAAGGTTTCCAATACCTTTCCAACAGGAATATTTATGCTTTAGCAAAAGCTTGCATTAAAGCAGCAACCTGCACTTGCAAAATGTTAGAGATAAAAGGGTGTGTAAACCAACAGTGTTTTTGTAAATCAGGTCCCTTAGTTTTGCTTTGGAAGAATGACTTACTTCTCTTCTTTTCCTCCAAATTAAAATGAAAATATATTTCCTATTTTTCCTCCTTTGACTTCTTAAATTCCAATGCTTTCTTTTCAATAGAGTACCCCAACTCTTTTCTCAACTCTTCCCTGTAAATACACACACACACACACACACACACACTCACACACACATACAAACTCTCACGTTTTCTTTTTCTTCCTAACTTGAGACAGCTTTCCCCAATAAACATAGATCTGGCTGTAAATTAGGTGCTATTGGAAATTGTCATAAACTCTAAAATTATTTCCAAATCTTTAATTCACTTCCAGGAAAAGCTGGTTCGTATTTTATGAATTTTGTAGATAAAGGTCTGATTCCCTTAACTCAAATGGGAATTTCTGTATATATAATAAAATGACCTATGCGTTACTCTTAGAAAAAATTGCAAACACAACCATAAGCACACATAAAAACATTTAAAAGAAGGTAACAGTTTCCTATCTCTGGGCTCTATTGGCCATTTTATTGAAGACCTGGGATTCATCAATGCTCTAGTTTATTTGTATTCTTGATGAGGATTTTTGTATTTACACTTTTGGTGATTTGGGATCTGGGTTATCTTTAAGACAATTTTCAGTCTTCAGCAACTTATTGACACTGAAAAGGACTCAGCTGTGTCTTTTACTGATATGCTTGTCTGTAAAATGTCATGGTGACAAGTTTAAGCAAATTGTTTTTGTTGCTGATTATGTTCGCTTTTTTCATTTTTAAGATTGTATTGAAAAATAACATACATGCAGGAGAGTTTAAATGTCCTAAGGGTAGAGCTCAATGAATTTTTCACAAATGAACGCTCCATGTAACAAGAATCTGATCAAGAAATAGAACATTACCAGTAACCTAAGATTTTGTGTGAAGGGAAGGAAGGAAATTTTAAATTCTTTCATATCCTATTTTCTGGACATTTGCTGTTTTTTAATAGACTTTTTATTTTTAGAGTAGTTTAAGGTTCACAGCAAAAAAATGTTCACTTTTAATCTTGATAAATAGTGCTGAGAACTATGTATTATTATTATTATATTTGGCTTTCACATTTTATCCCTTGTCCTCAAGTGTATCTCCGAGCAATACAGTGAATAAACTAGATCTGCTGTACAAATTTGACTTACAGCTTTTAGAATGATGAGAATGATCAGCAGTTCCAACATGGTGTCCTCAGTTTTGACACTTTTGGCTTCATGCAATGTCATGGTGTCTATGGCCACCCAAATATATTTAGCAGCTGTAGGATTCCAGTCTTTAAAAAAGGTGTAAGGCATCATTGCACATTATTAGTTAATAGAGACTTTTGGGGTAGGAGAATTTTCTTGTACTCTGTGTCCCTGTTTCACTCACGATCATATAGTTACCAACTTTCTCATAGTCTCTGTTACTGGCCTATGTTCCTGCAGGATTCTACCTCACAGCTGACTCGATAAACCTCAATGATATGAGCCATGTGACAGGCAAACTGAAAAAAAAAAAACCCTTACTAGCTTTATTTAGCACTTCTACTCTGAAATCTCCAACCCCAGATATGAAGAGTTATTCCCTGTACATACATTCTGTTGAGCTCATCACTGTGATTCTACTGGAGTCCTTAGTTCTTTCTTTTTGGATGGAAAACAGGTAAGAAAGAAAGAAAGAGAGAGAGAGAGAAAGAGAGAGAGAAAGAAAGAAACAAAGAAAGAAACAAAGAAAGAAAGAAAGAAAGAAAGAAAGAAAAGGAAAAAGAAAGAAAAAAGGTGTCATTAAGTTTAGGTTTGCCATCTCTTCTTACATCTGGTAACGCTCAAATAATTATACAGAAAGCTCACTTGTCCTTTACCAGATCAGTTGCAAATTGTTGGAAGCACATGGAATGCAGGTATGGAGGGGGCTGAGGCCTTCAGATAGCACATCTGTGGTCAGTGCTGGCAAGAGATTAGGAGTGCCCTGCCCCTCTGTCCTTCAGAGTCACGTGTGAGGCTTTACAAACTTCAGTCAAGAGTAAAAATTCAGTGCTTTCTCATTCTGTACACACAAGGATTTTTATTATAGATCTTATCTCTACAAAATAGAGGCTTCTGAGAGTCTGCATTCTCAGTTTTAAAGAGGTTGTACAGGATCAAAACACAAGAGGTTTTTTGCTGTGAGACCCTACTAACACATGAGCGTTAAGACTCATCGTTTGTGTTTGGTTTGGGTTCAGTTTTCATAGTGATGGATATATTAGTTTCCTAAGACTGCCATGACAAAATGCCACAAAATGAGTAGCATAAAACAACAGAAATTTATTCTCTCATAGAGGCTAGAAATTTGAAATCAAGATGTCAGCAGAGTAATACTCCCTGTGAAGGCTGTTTGGGAGAATGCTTTCTTGCCTCTTCCTAGCTTCTGGTGATTGCCTTCCATCCTTGGTGTTCCTCGGCTTATAACTGCATCACCAAATTTCTACCTCTCTTGCCACATGGCCTCTTCCCTCCATCGCTGTCCCTCTATGTCCAGATTTTTCTCTCCTTATGAAGTCACCAGTTATTGGATTAAGTCTACTCTTACTCCATTAAACTTCATCTGACCTTGAATACATCTACAGAGATCTCTCCAAATAAGCTCACATTCACAGGTATCAAGAATTAGGACTTCAACACATCTTTTGAGGAAACCATTGTCCATTAAGTCCACATCCAAAATTCCAGGGCCATGATTTATTCCAAGGAAATTGACTAAGTCCAATAACTTAATAATATATTTCACCAGTCACTAGTTCTAATTTGAAGTAACTATGCATTTTCATTTGCCAAATTAGAATACCCATTTATTTAGTTCTATTTTACATGTAGCTTGACCTTCTTTATCTTCAACATCTCTTACTTTTTGACAAAGATCCGCAATGCTTGTTAAGAAGATTAAGCCACTTTTTGGGAAGGGGTTTACATGTCACTGAGAAGCAGAGCTGCTAATGATGGATGAATGTATAAAGGGTCTTTCATTTCATATAATGTGGCCTGATGTGCAGTAATTACAGTCCAAGTAGTCTTAAGTCAGGCAAGGAGGTAGTATGACAGATATTTTAGATTCAAGGGCAACAGAAATACACCTTCAGTAGATTTCTGTCACCGACTGTAAATCAATACTCTTTAGTTGTTTATGTTTTATTGCTAATTAACTGCTTACAAAGGTAAGTTTGTTTTTGAAATGAATGCAGCCATGACTTAAATGGAGTGACTTTTGGTCCAAAACTGAAAAAGTGATGCAGCTCTGCTTTTCTTTTGAACTAGGCATGTTGCTTTATTAACATGTATAATTGTTCTAAAGTATTAATATTTTATGTTAAATTTTATATTTTAATAATTTTATATTAACTTTGTATGGTGCGGGAGAGGGAGAAATCCCTAGATGCCTTTAGCAAATTTGTATGATTCCAATGATAACTACCACCTCAGTTTTAAAAATCACTATTTAATGCACTAGGTTATAACCTTAATTTAAACCTGTGACCAAGATGGTATAAAAATACCACTTTCGTTTCATACATGTTGAAAAGTAAATAACACATTATGTGATTATACACTAACTTAATGTAGAGCTGATAGATACAATATAAAGATAAATTTTTATCATCATAATCATCTTCTTATATTTATATCCTGCTCCTACTGAGATGAATCTCTGGTTACATTTACATATTGAATTACAAAGTTAAAACTAATGATGGGATCAATTATGCCCCATACTGAGCTGTGCACTTTGGAATGACTTTGAGAAAACAGGAGGGTCAAAAAAAAAAAAAAAAAAGCATCCACAGCACACAGTGGTTTCAAGATTATGCTAACAGATAAGCAAAGGAAGGACCGTACTAGACAACAATTTGTGTTTGTCAAAGAAATCAGGTGTTTATTGGTGTAAAGCCTAAAGTATATTTTGAATACAATTATTTCTGAGAATTGGAAAATATATAGGCTGGGTCACAGAAGTTGCTAAATGGTTTATTTAAGGTAGATGTATAAAAGCAAATGTAATATGAATCGCTTTATGGTCATCTTAATTGTTCTTGTAATTCCTTTGATGTATTGTTAGTGTATTTGCTGTATCTCAGTTGAAATACCTGCTGTACGTTTGCACTTGTCATGCCAGAGTTGATAATGTCCTCTTTCTACTTTCCTAGCTGCATAATAAATGTGCTTCTCATCTCAAACCTGAATGTGACTGCGGACCTCTGAAGGACCATATTTTACCACCCACAACAATCTGTCCAGTAGTACTGGTGAGTTTTTCCTTCTCATCATCCTGCTATAACTTGGGGTCTCTATGACTGACTGGTACACTATACCACTAAATGCTTCCAGAGCTAATTTTCCATTGATCAAGGCAGAGCTCTATAGATCTAAAAGACCTCATTACTGCGGAGTAGACACCTTTGCCCACTATATTTCCTTTTCTCTTCATGGCACAATAAACGTTTTAGTAAGGTATGCCCTAACTGAAGCTGACTAAGGCTTTATCACTTAGTCATGCTGTACTTACCAGAAATTGTATAGGCAGAACACTTCTACATTTTACATGTTTTATAGATCTAGCTTCCCAGAATAATGAAGTTATTCTTATGGGCAATTTTGCTGGGGATGCACATTATATATCTGCAACGTTGAGTTCTCTTATCTAGGTCAGAGGCTACCTAGGATGAGGACACATACCCTGAAGAAAGTTATGCACTGCCATTAGGTGTATTTTATTTTTTATTAGTGAACAATAAATTTAACTATCTGCAAAATACTTAATTAAATAAATGTGCAAGTGGAAAATGTGTTAAGTGAGGTAACCCAGAAAAAAAGCAAACCTTGATAGAGAAGCAGATATTTAAAGATAATATTCATTTTACATTTCAAAATCCAAATTGTGTCTAAAGTTTAACGCTTATTTTACAAAACAAACTATTTTTTTTTGTATATAATGCAATCTGTATTTTTTTAAAAACTATGGAAATTAAGTGGCTGGAACTTCAGCTTGATATAATAAAAATACAACAACTAAAAAATGTTAGACAAATACTTTTGTAAAGGTCAATCTAGAAACTAATCAAATTACTCAATTTGCACCCACTTATGATTCATTTTGTAATTATCTGTAAAATACTGGTTGTATTTTAAATGTCTTTATTTAAAAAAATTATTTAAAACTCCTAATTTTCTCAAACTACAATATAGAACAAAAGAAAATACCTCCACCTTGCTGAGGATAGCAATAACCGATTCTCAATTTCCTTTCTTTGTGTGTGATTTATTAGACATCCTGTAGCAAATAAGATTAATTAAAAATAATGAATGCCATATAAATATACTTTACATTTTTAGATGAATTGGGGTGTCATTTTATTCTTTTAGAGTGTTATCTTAAAGAGACAGGACTTGTAGAATTTTTTCATGTTTTCATCCTTTTTAAAAAGTGTAGTAATTTTACTGGTTTTGTTGCAGATCTCAGATTTTAATTCTGAGAAGAAATTCATTATGTCATCCTACCTTCTAGCTACCTATGTAAAACCCATTCGATTTATTGAACCTGTGGACTACTTCTTTGGTCCACTTATATCAGCCTCTGGTCACATAAAGTTAAACATGAGATGTATTCTTTTTACCCTCTATCTTTTCTTTCTTTGAGAGAATCAAAGGTAAAGAACATGTGTTACACAAATATTCTTGTCTTTTAGCAATCTTACAAGCCCTCTCATTATTTCGTTGTTTTTTTTTTTTTTTTTTTAGATACTCTTGATTCTGAAGATTTAATTTCAGTCATGAAATCTTCCTACAGTTTTAATCATCAGTTGTATCTCAACATTTACCATTTTCTCATTTCCTTGGTACTCTCTACTCTGAAATACGTGGGCGCTATTGACCTCTTCATCCTTCACGAATGCCTACCGTTCACTGACTTCCATTATACCACATTCTCCTGGTCTTTCTTCTCCTGGTTTCCCTGGAGACTTCCTTTTTTATCCTTCCTGGCTTTCATAACTTCCTCCTGCTCCGTGTTGGTGCATCCCGTGCTCAACCGTCATATGTCACAGCTTTTCACTCTTAACATTCTTCCCAGTGGGATCTTGTTTATTTAGTTGCCTTCATTACCATGTTAATTTATATACAGTTCATCCTCCATCCATAGGTTTGCATCTCAAATCTATGAGGCTGCAACCTGAAGGTCCCATGTTGTTTTACATGCCCAATATATTATTATTATTTAATGTAATAATGATAATTCATATATATTGAACATATATACCATACCAGCTACTATGCTAAACAGGTTAATTCATTAATTCAATAAGTATTTATTGAGTGTCTAGTTGATGCCACATAGTATTATAGGCAGGGGGGTAAAACAGTAAAAGCTAAATTAAATCTTTGCTTTTGTGGGGGTTTTCATTCCAGCAATAAACAATGAAATGAGAAAATTATTTCCTACCTGGTTGTATGTTAAATGTAAAAGACAAAACTGAAGCAGGAAAAAAAGAGAAGAAATGTTGGTGCTGCAGTTACGAAAGGGGTGGTCAAGAAAGAGTTCAGTAAGGGGATAGTTGAATGAAGAGTTGAAGAATGTGAGGGAGTCACCCAGGTGGCTTACTGGGGATGGAATCTCACAGAGGAGTCACCAAGGAAGAACGAGGAAAGGCTTAGAGGCAGGAGAAAATGGTCATATCTGAAGGGCATCAAGATTAGTGGCTGGGCCTAAGTGAGAAAGAAGAATAGTAGAGGACAAGCTCACAAGGTTCACAAAAATTTTCATGTCCTGTGGGGCAATTTAGGCCATTTTAAGATCTTTAGTTTTTATTTCAAGTGAGGTTGGAAGCCATTAGAGGATTTTTGACCAGAAATATGATTTATATTTTAAAAAGAACAATCAAACTGGTGAAGGGGAAGCAGTGAATGAAAACATATGTGACACTTCTCTCTTCTCAGAGAAATAGGAAGCTGGGTCGTTGCTGAGAGCAAGGAAGGTATAAACTGTATGAGAAGTTTGTGGATTGGGAAGAAGTTACACAACAGGCACCTAGAAATGTGGGAGCTTAATGGATCAAGGAAATGCCATTTGATTGGCAGGGAACAATGAGCAGCCACTTGTTAATCATCATAGATTTAGAGTAAGACCAGTAAACTTGGATGAGTATACTTCTCTGGTCACATTCAGTCATATTTCTTTAGTTTCAATCTAGCTCCAGGAGTAGAATAGGTATAACTTAGCCTTAACAAGACTGTTTTGCTAAATACGATCCAAATAGAGAGTAACCAAGGAATTGAGACCATATGCAATGGAATGCTTATAAGGATTGGTCGTGGAAGTTAAGCTGGGAGGTAAGGGAAGTAAGAACATGAAGAGTGAGGCACAGTAATGGGTGTTAGGAAGAATATCTTATGGATCATAATTGAATCAAAGATTGTTGAAGTCAAGGTTACTGGTGTGAGGTTGTGGGAGCGAGTGGGGTCACAAATGGAGATTATGAAGGGATTGTGGTTACTGGTAATGACATGTATGAGTTTGTTTAATCCTCATAGTGACACCGTGAGATCAGTAGTATAACTTTCTCCATTTTGTATGTGAGGAAATTGGGAAACAGTGTTTAAGTAAATTTCCTATGTCACATGGCAACGAAGTGGCAAACCAGAACTGGAACCCAAGAGTGTCACTCCAGAGCTTGTGCACTGAACTCATCATTCTTACCCCTTTTCCAAATCCCGAAATAGGCCTTCTCGTATTTATCTTATCTTGGTGACTAGAACATTCATATCCCAACTTTCCTAAGACAGAAACCTTAGAATTATCATTGCTTCATCTTGAATAGCAGGTTGGTCATTGGGCAGCCTATTCTAATATTCTTAATCCTTTTCCTTTTCTTCAGCCTAGCCGTAACGGCCTCACATGCCACTATCACAAATTGTTCTCCAGGATTGTCCTAATGGCATCCTTACTGAATTGCCTCCCGTACATTCTTCATTCTGCTTCCTGAATCCACTTGCGAAAATGCAGTATAATATTTTAATTCCAAACTATCTAGCATGCTGAGCAAGGCTTTACCTAGATCAACTCATCCAGTCCTTCATATGCCAATTACTCACTAGAAATCAAGGATGATTTGAACTACTGTAGTTCTCTTAAGTACACCTGCTCTTTAAAGCCTTTGAAGTTTTGTGTATCTTAATAAACCAGCCTGAATCACTTTGCTTTAAAATTTCCCCCAACTTGCTAAGTGGAAATTAAAGGTTACATTCTTGTCATGGAATAGATCCTATTAAACCCATTAACTATCAAAATGCTGATACTTTAAACAAATTAATGCAGTTGTTCTGCCCATAAAATTGCTTAATTTTTTCTGACTGATGGGCTTTGAGACTTTTCAGTTTTTAAGCTCTCATTTTATATCCCAGGATAATTCCACACCACGTCACCTGTTGTAAAATTATAAACTTTTACTTAAAGAAAATCATTAGTCTTTTTTAATGTTTATTTATTTATTTTGAGAAAGAGAGCACAAGTGGTAGGGGGGAGCAGAGAGAAAGAGGGGGAGAAAGAGAGAGAACTGTAAGCAGGTTCCATGCTCAGTGTGGAGCCTGATGTGGGGCTTGATCCTACAACCACAAGATCATGACCTGAGCCAAAATCAAGAGTTGGGTGCTTAACCAACTGAGCCACGCAGGTGCCCCCAAAATCATTAGTTTTTCAAAAATAATATAATCTTGTTTTTGTTTTTTTTTCAATAACAATTTCCTTCTTAAAAAATTATGAGACCCATTTTCTCATGCTAATGTCCTCAAAGAAGAACAGGTGAGGTTCAGAATCACTTATTGCACAATGGCTGTGAATATCTTCTTTATCACATTCCAGGAAATATAAAATGAGGAACTTAAGATACCTATTTTTGTTGAGGTATTTTTTTTTCCTTTTCCTTGACTGTATGGTCAGGAATTGGTTATTGAATGAGTGGTATAAACAATATGGAGCCCTGATTCCTGGTTGAAACATCTTAATAATATAAGTTCAAGGTCTATAGCAGCAGTTTTTTGATATTTTATAATGTCTTTTTAGGTTTTTTTTATCTCTTAAAAAATCCTACACCAAATTTCTCAGCCCACCAATTACTCCTCAACATTTGTTACTAACTTTAAGTTAATGATTCAATTGATATGTGTTCACCTCTTTTGCAGATTAGCAAGGTAAGCATGTTTTTTTCACTGGCGGCACGTTTTTATTAGCATATACTACAAATGGCCTCCACACATAATTGGTCTTGATAGTGCCTATTGCCATAAAAATGGATTAAAACCAACTACTCTGAAATTAAAATTGAAATGTAACCAGTAACTCTATACATCAGATATAATCACTGTTTTCTGAGATTGAAATTGGTATCAGGCATATTTTGAAAGTATTATAAAAAACACATAGCTTAAAATTTATATAATTTCGACATTTTGTCAAGATATTCTATGGCTGTGTTTGCATACTGATAATGCTTTCTTGGAAAAATTTTCCAGCAAAAATGATGACATTCGTGGGCCATTTATTGCCATATTGAAGAAAATTCAGAACTGTTTACAAAAGCAGATTTCTTGAAGGCCTTCCTTCATCCTACCTCCAAGTGATTCTATTCAGTGGAGACTCTTGATAAGCAACTTAATTTCCATGAAAAGCCATTAATTCTTCCCAGTTGATTGTTAAAATGAGTATTTCTCCTTTGAATAAAATCCTTTAAAAATTCATTCTTGATTCTTGCTATAGATTGCACTCAGAAATTTCTGTTGTCCAACCTCATAGTGACAATGCAAAATAGAATTGTAATAATTGCATGTAGAACATGGCTTGATAAGCTTGAAATCTGTCTTTTATGTTCTAAATTTAACGTCCAACCAAAGACAGACTTGGCCCATTTGTTTTAGTCCCTTACTGATTTGCTATAATTAAATGTGAACTCACCATTATGGCTTCAGCCTATATTGAAAGACATTTTAAAAATCATACAGAACTCCTTATTGTCACAAAAAAAGCTATATTTTTAGAGACACCTTCACTACCTAACAGAAATCCTTCTCAGTTCTCTTTATCATGGTTTTCTTATCTTTTGGACACTGTCAGTCTTATTACTGTCATGATTTATTTTCTATCCTTAGGATGCACTAGAGTTAAATGCATGGCCACATTTAACAATGATACACATTTTTATGTTACTTACTTCTATGTGCTAATCCATAACTTTATTGCTAGCTTATCAAATTATAATGGCCTCAGTTAGTACTTTTATTTTTTTAATTATTTTTGATAGTACATAAGTTTGTTAGATCACGGAAATCCATGAAATAGGCTAGAGTCCCTTTGATTCTTAGAGTAATTTTATAGAGTCAGCTATAAATGTTCTTAAATTTTTTTATAAAATTTATTTTAAGAGAGAGAGAGTGAGAGAGCACAAGTGGGGGAGGGGAAGAGACAGAGGGAGAGAAAAAGAATTCCAGAGAAATTCTGCACTGTCAGCGCTGAGACCAACTTGGGCTTGAACTCACAAAATCTAAGATCAGGACCTGAGCCGAAATCAAGAGTCAGATGCTTAACCGACTGAGCCATTCAGGTACCCCGAGGGAGCTATAAATTTGACCAACTTCTCTAAAACTGTGGTATAATCCATACATTCATTCCAAGTTTTATATTATTCTTTTATGTTCAGGCAAATTGGGTCTCTAGGAGTATACCTGTTTTCCTAATGATTCTTCAGTTTGAGGGAGGCTGTTATTAAATTGATTCACTCTCAACAAAAGAAGACTTAAGATGTCTCATGAGGAAATCGCATTTTAAACTTTATGTTTGAACAGTGAAATGAGGCAGATCATCATAAAAATCATTTTTATTATATTTAGCTCCATGATTAAATTTAGTTTTCTGTATGCATAAAATGATTATTATATATTATTACTTAAAAGCAAGATTTTTATTTTCTTTTTGTAAGACTTTTATTTTCAAAATAAGGGGTTGATTAGTCATTTTCTGTATCTATATGTCTATATATATGCTAGTAAAGCTGATAAAATATAAGAATGATATGGCATTGATTACTTTAAACATGAGTTTATATTGGAAATAAGTATCTGCCCTTTCTCTACTATTTTGACTGTGTCTTTATTTTAAAATCTTTACTGATAATCTATGTGCATTGTTTTTATATACAATAGCTATAATGCTTGATTATTTTATGTCTTATCATCCATCTTTTTCTCTCTACTTCCTTCTTTCCATTGCCTTTTTAGGTTACAGAGCTAAAAATTCAGATAAGAATATTTATCTTATTTCCTACAAATTAGACTCTACTGGTCAAGGCAGAAAAGCAGATTACATATCATGGTGTGATAAATATTGACTAATAGGGGCTCTAGAGGACAGACTCTTAATTCATCAGGAGGGTAATTCAAAGAGTAAATGAAAACTTTCTTGAAGAAATGATGCCTGAATCCTGAAGAATAAGTAGGGATTTAGCTATCAAATTCAAAGTGAACTCCATCTGAGTAGTCTCAGCAACAAGAGTACAGAGTGAGCTCTTGAAGCTAAGAAATGTTTATTAAGGGTTATGTGTAAAGGTGAGACTTGGAAAGATGGACAAGACAAAGTCTGAGATAGTGAAAAATCTGGCCTGTCTCATCAAGGAGTTGGGTTTATCTAGTATATATTGGAGACCACAAGATCAGGTTTTAGAAGGAAAATTGTGGTAGCAATGTGATCACAAATAAATATAAACTGGGAGCAGAGGAGATACAATAGAGTACGGGATTATGATATGAACAATCATAAAACACCAACAAAGTAAGAAATTGAGAGAATCAGGAGAGAAAATTGTAGCATAAAGTGGAATTAGAGGGTTTAATTTGATTTCAGAGTGGATTAGTTCCAGAGGATGGTAAAATCCAGTTTGCAGCCATGGATCTGAGAGGCTCACCTGGTGCAGAAGAGAGGTTCACTAGATATCAAGAGGTCAAGTAACTCTTGGGATAGCTTATTGTATGTTGTCCTGAAAATGTCCCAGGGTAATTAAAGGGTCTTGGTGAAATGGTCTTGCTGTATAAGAGTAATGAATACGAATGGTGGGGAGAGGTATTAGATTCCATGAGTTTCAAATGATAAGAGATAGTCTACTCTGGGTCTGAAGGAATGATGATTTGAATGGAAAACCAAGAGATTTCTATAAAAACTATACAACAAAGCACTGGTTGAGAGAATGAGCAACCTCTTTACAGAAATATAGCAGGGAAAATGGCAGTGACTTGGAAAGAAAAAAAGATAATTTGTTTATTTGAAAGGTTCAGAGAGCCCAGCAAAAAGTTTTAAAAGTGAGGTGAGATATGGAAAATCAATTTAGGAGAAAGAAAGCAGAAATATACATGGGATAGTGATAACCAGAAAGGATAGAAACTAGAAACTTAAGTTTCTAACATGAACTTTGGATCTGTGGGCGAGTTGTTTCCTTCATAGGATTATAGAATAAGAAATGACTTGTGTCCAGAATATAAAAATAATTTATGTATATAAATAATAGGTAACAAACAATGCAATTTAAGAGGGCAAAAGACCTAAATAGGCTTTGAACAAAATATATACACACAAATCACCTACGAACATATAAATATATGCATACTATCTTTACTCATTAGGAAAGCACATATTTAAATCTCAGTAGAGAATACTACACATCCATCAGAATTAAGACAATTAAAAATCTTAAGGTTTGCAAAGGATAAGAAACAACTGGATTGCTCATACAATGCATATGGGAGAGTAAGTTTGTTCAGCCACTTTTGGATACTGTTTGGTAATATATTCTCTGTATTTGAATCCTGGCTTTTTCACTAATTTTGTGACATGAGGCAAGTTATTAATATTTTACACATCTGTATTCCATTTAAAAAATGGAATTAAATTAATTAATTCATGAAAATTACTTAAAAGTATGGTCAGTATAGTTCCTTTGATATCACATGATATTACTGTTATGAGAAGTATTGTGTTGGAATACTATGGTTAAAAAGTAAATTGTAACCAGGGCGCCTGGGTGGCTCAGTCAGTTGAGCATCCAACTTCAGCTCAGGTCATGATATCACAGTTTGTGAGTTCGAGCCCCACGTCAGGCTCTGTGCTGACGGCTCAGAGCCTGGAGCCTGCTTCAGATTCTTTGTCTCCCTCTCTCTCTGCCTCTCCTCCACTTGTGCTCTGTCTCTCAAAAATAAATAAATGTAAAAAAAAATTAAGAAGTAAATTGTAACCTTTTACTATAAAAGAACCATGTATTTGTTAAATAAAATTTATAAGAGCAACTTAAAAATGAAGAGAAAATATTTAAAAATTGTAATATAAATGGAAGAGCTATTAAAAATTTCCTCTTGATCCTTAGATATATATTTTTGACATTTTTGTAACTAAACTTGGTAAATCATGTGACACTTTATTTTTTTTAAGTCTATTTATTTATTTTGACAGAGAGAAAGCACAAGCTGGGGGGAGTGTTAGAGAGAGAGGAGAGAGAGATAATCCCAAGCAGGCCCCACACCAACAGCACAGAGCCCCATGTGGGGTCCAGTCCCATGAACCGTGAGATCGTGACCTGAGCCAAAGTCGGATGCTCAACTGACAGAGCTATGTAGGCTCCCCAAGCTTTCATTTTTAACACCTTGTTTTATACTTAAACTAATACCATTAAATGTTTATGTTTCTATATACTATGTAACATTGCTATTAACGGCTGTATAATAACTTATTAAATGAAGATACCATAATTTAGTTATAACAATGTTTATGTTTAGTATGTTTCCAATTATTTATTTTGTTTTTATATATAACACCTTAGGGAACACCTTTATGAACCATGGCTTTTCCTCATCACTGTGTAATCAAAGTATCCTTTTCTTCTCATACTTATTATTTTGTTTCACAGGTGAATCGGATTTCACAGTTGTTTAGTTTTTTTATGTACTATAAACATGATTCTTTTTTTAAGTTTATTTATTTATTTTAAGAAAAAGAGAGATCACGGAGGAACAGAGAGAGAGAGGGAGAGAGATAATCCCCAGCAGGCTCCATGCTGTCAGTGGGGAGCCCAATGTGAGGCTCAGTCTCACGAACCATGGGATCATGACCTGAGCCAAAATTAAAAGTCACATGCTTAACTGACTGCCCCACCCAGGCATCCCTATAGTATAAGCATGTTTCTAAATCAGGAACATAATGATTGGAATGATTTTCCTAAAACCTAAAAAACATATTTTTTTAATAAACTATTAATTTAAACATTTAAACAGTTAATTTGGGATGATTGTTTTATTTTTCGAGAACATATTATTATCAGAATATATGGTCAAAGTAGTATTCATTGGCAAAAGGTGATATGATAAAAAATTAAGTATATGTTCAGTAGTGTGCCCCTTTTGGACCAATTGTGGTCTTTTCTCCCCAGAATACTTTATACTTTTGCTATAATATCCTACATTACCTTAAATCAACTTTTAAGAATGCCAACAAAATAACCAATGAAGCTCGTTAGCTCAGAGACAGGAAAATAAAGGTATTTGGAAAATATAAATTCTAGACATGTTCTTAGACTTAATTCAGACTTTTCCAAGTACCCCTCTTCTTTGTTGTGACTAAAAACTTGGACAACGTGGTGTTTCTAAAGTACCAATCCACGTATCTCTGCATATATCATGCTTGGAGAACCATATGCCTCTGTTACCTTCTCCTCTTCCAAACTTGTTTGCTCTTCTACAATTACAAGAATTCTACTAAATTATGCATTGTAGATATGGTGATTACGTCTTATGTAGCAGAGAGTATGTTAAATCTGTCCTTAAAGCATGTGTTTAATCAAGTGTTTACTCCTCAGCAATGTCAAAAGTTCTTTTAGAGACTGGAAGTATGGTGTGTGGGTTTTATCCTTACATTCCAACTATTAAGGGTCCTTTCCATACTGTATCTGTCATTTAAACAGTCAATAATGACAATTTCAGTCGTAAACATTAGCCAGTTAAAAAGGGAGGGAGATTTTTGAATTCTCTGTGATTCTGAAATTTGGATTTTGAATGCTCTGTAAACTTACTTCCTTTACTAGTTGTAGAGCTCCCAGAAGTCTGGTGGGGAAGTGTGAACAGTTGGCTAGGGATGTGACTTGCTGCACTGAGCTTCAGTTTTTATTTAACATCTTTTCGGCTGCTTCTCCCTTCTTTGCATTTACCTCTTTAACCTTTAACCACACTTACTGAAGTCATCTATTTTCTTGAAATTCTTTATGCAATGTACCATGGGTTTGTGCCTGTGCAATTTTCTTTTTTGTCTAAAGAGTGGGGACAAAGCCCATTGTCAGTGCTCAATAAATGTTTCATCAATGTCATTACTTAATATTCATTTAATTAATATTCATTATAGATCAATTCATAATTGTCATCATAGTAATGATAGGTAAAAAAGAATCTAATTTTTCCATACTTTGAAAATCTAACTCAGACTCAATTTTGTGGTATTATTCATATAAGATAGCTGCTTTTTTAAATTTATTTTTAAAAATATGTAGAATTAAATTCTGAATATTCCCACATTTTTTTGCCAATGTTTTTTTGATTCAATTCCATGGAGGAAAACATTTAAACACTAAAGATCTGAAATGTTTATAAAATATGTGTACATCCATTTGGGTTGGACATAGTCTTCATGTATTTATATTTTAAAGGGACATAGTACAAGAAATGGAAAAAGGACTCTGCATCACTAAGTGATGATTCCATCATCTACACTTAAGAGACGAACCATTTATCTGTTACACTGTCTTAGATTGATTCTAGTGGTTTCTGAAGAACCCGTCTTTACAGTAGCTTAGGCTATATAATGTATAATATGTGTGATTAAAATAAGGGCTAAGCTAGAAGAAAAAGTTAATTATGTTGTGGCAAATTATATTTGTTTCTACATAAATGAATATGGTAGATTCTATTTTTAGGATTCTAAAAATATTATTTTAATTTTTTTAAATAGGACTACAAATTTATTCCTACACATTTCTATATTTTGTGCCTAACATGTAGCTGTACCTTGATCAAGTTATAATTTTTTAAGGAAACAAACCTGTACTCTGTTAATTTTGTCATGATTTATAGAAAAGGAAAACAAAAGACTAATATGACATAAACAGGAAGTTCAATTAATTGAAAACTGATGGAAATCTAAAGCTTGTAGCCAAAAGTGGGTATTATCTAAAGAAGGAACAAAAAAAAATACTTAAAAGGTAAAAATCTAGGTAATAGACTAACACAAAATAAAGAATATTTTGTATGTGTCTGATTCAAAAGTCAGGCTATGAGATTATGAATTAAGTTATTCTACAACATATTACCAGTAACATTCAAAGTCAGCCTATTTAAGTATATATTAAGCAGCATTATAAAGCAATAAATTTATGCCAAAATCAAAGTAGACTTAGAAATTCATGTCGCTAATATCTTTAAAAAGTTGACAGAGGTAGTTTTCAGATTTGTCCCAGAGTTTCTTAGTAGCCTTATGAAAAAAGGGGGAAATAAAGTGTTGACAATCTTCACAACATAAAACCAAACCATTCACTTAGCGGAAACGCTTTTTATTGTTATTGTTGTTACTGAGATCTGAGATTAATTTCTTCCATATGAAATTGTATCAGGCAGGGACTACGCCTCAACAGTATTGCTGTAATCATTTAGTAGAGTTTGTTTCCTTTGGTTTTGCTTTTTTATAACAACTGTCAATGCAGAGTGATGGCTTATGGCCAAAGTGCATTTTAGTATAAAGAAGTCTACCTGTTGCAAAAATAAAATAGTAGTAATTCTGCCATAAGAAAAAAGAAACAGGCATGGTAGTTAAAAGTTAGATGGATGTCATACATGAAAATTTATTGTATTGAACGGAAGAAAATGTTAATAGCAATTGTTTTACCTGATAAAGAATACTAAAGAAAACATTTACTTTATAATATACTGATTTAAAAGGAATACCTGAAACTTTAAAAAAAGACATAGAGAAAAATAATACCTTAGCAGAAACTAAAATACATTAGTGTCTACCTAGGAAAAAATCAACATCGAGGACAACTGAATCAGTAACTTGAAGGAGAGGATTAAGACAACCCCCTTTAGTGCAAAGGAGAATGGCAACAAGGTGCTATCCCTAAACAAAAAATTAAAATATTTTCTTGAAGTCTAAATATGCTGAATAAAATCAAATTGAACTAAAAAGAACCTACATTTCTTCAAGTTCACTCATCCACTTAATGCAATTTCCAGGTATTATTACGATTATTCATGTTTTTCTTGGCAAAATGATCCTACAGTTTGCCTGGAAGAATAAACATGCACAAATATGTTATAAATTCTAGGAAAGAATAGTAATAAGGAAACACCTGTTTGAAGAGACCTTAAGAATATGCTTATTAAAGTTACAGTGATCAAAATAATGTAATACTGGTTCTAGAAGATACTTGGTAGAGAGTCTAAAACTTATTAAATGATATGTCACAGTGTAATATATGATGACACTCTCATATTAAATCTGCAGGGGGATGGCAGGGGTGCATGATGAGATGACTACATATGTATGGGACACTAAATTAATTCCACTTTATTCCTGTTCTAAAATACATCAAACGTGGATTAACGGTTTAGTTTTTGCCTGTAAAATGCCTTTTTCCATTTTATTTTAAAACACAAAGGTGGAAGAAAATGTTGACAGACTTGACAAATCAAAATTTTTTTGAAAAATGGCAAAGAAAGACCAAAACTCACAAATCAAGATAGATGTAAACATTTTAACAAAAAAGCCTTGTTTTGTAAAATTAATACAAATACCTAAAAAAATAATTGAAAATTTTAATTCTTATAAATAACTGAGAAAAACAAATTAAAACAAAAGCCAGAGATACTCATTTTCTATCCAGTGAGACAATATTGCCACAAAGTGGGGCATAAATATACTCCCAAATATGTGAACTCTATGTTGGTATTTTTGCTTGTGCCCTCCAGAGGAAGTTTGGGGTTGGGGCAGGGCAGATATCCAGAACTAATTGCATTACAGTAGAAATAAATACTTTATATTGTTTCTGTCTGCTCACTTTTAAATTTTGAGTGCAATAAAAATCGGATCCCTTCACCACTAGACATTGAAGGATAAATTCCACCTTGCAGAGGTAACCTGTGGTTTTAATGATTCCAGATGAAGTAGTGGTGATCATAAAGTATTTATATACATGCTTTTCTCTGTTTTACTATTAAATATAACTTGTCTATTCTCAGCTTTCAACTTGAAACCTGAGTAAGAATTGAGTCATGTAAAACTTTTGGTCTGGACACCAGTTTCATGCACAGTGAAATGATTTTTGACTCAATTTTGTCTTTTTTTATTAGCCTGCTCTATGTTTCCCCTTTTTGTAGAATAAAGATTGCTTAGTTCTTTTGAGACTGCCACACCTACCCCTTGCCTTCCAGTCTAGATGGTAAAATCTATCATTTCAAATTCTCTTACTAATACTCACAGGAGCTTTGACCAATTTGGATTCATTCGCCCAAGGGAACTCAAATCCTGGAGGAATACAGCTCTCCATTCCTCTTTTTTCCCAACCTGAAATATTCTTGAATTCTTCCATTTGGTTACCATTACTCCAACATCCTTGAGTCATCCAACACCTCTATCCCTCCAGTTTCTTTCATTCTAGCATTTTCTGCCTCTCTTTCTCCCCATTTTGCTCCTGTCATGGCATATGCCACACAGTATATAATAATATACTGACTCACTAATTTATAGTTGGAAAACTCAGATAAGGTGTAACCTAACATCTTATGGCAGGTAGCACTTGACAGCACGGTGATCTGAGTGGTGGAACTTCTTTGTTTCTATTTTCAGTGATATGTCTGCCTTTGAGCCCATACTAGAGGGATAGCTGTTCTTTTTGCTGTCTTCCATATTTGTTTATGGATGTGACTTTTCTCCGCTTCTTAATGTAGCTATAAATCTATGCAGCTGTGAAGATGTACTCACTGTGTCAAATTTCCCTCCTCCCACCTCAACCCACATTATTCTCATTCCTGACAGTAAAATAGGTGGAAACCTGCTCTTGCTATTCATCCCAAATCCAGCGGCACTCTTTTTGGTTGGATTCCCAAGGAGCAGAGAGTGAAGGGGATTTTGCTGTTTGTGATTTATAGAAGGAGGAATGTTCCTTTTTTTTTTAATTATTAAATGATTATTTTTGAGAGAGAGAGAGAGGGAGACAGACAGAGTGTGAGTGGGGGAGGGTCAGAGAGAGAGGGAGACACAGAATCTGTAGCAGGCTCCAGGCTCTGAGCTGTCAGCACACAGCCCGACGCGGGGCTCGAACTCATGAACCCTGAGATCATGACCTGAGATGAAGTCAGATGCTTAACCAACTGAGCCACCCAGGTGCCCTTGAAGGAGGAATGTTTCTTTACAAAATCATCTGTAAGGAAGGAGAGGAAGGGGGCTTTGAGCAAGGAAGGAGTCATAGGGAGAGTTCAAGACTTAGCCTGAACCTTGGCATCTCTAGCGTAAAATCCCACCATATGATTGTTCTTAAGGGGGTTGGCTTTTTCTAACTTGTATCAGTGTTTCATTAGCTGTGGCTTCCTGTAGGATAGAAGGTATTTGCCACCCTGGAAAGACTGCTCCTGAAGTAAAGAATAATTCTTCAGAAAATGGGACTCTTGGGAATTCTCATCAGTCAACCCTCACAGCAGTTGGGGATGGGTACTCTGGCCAGGTGACAAAGGATTTGCTTTGGGCTACCAACAACGTCTACTAGACGCCCTTTCCGAGAGTCCTCATTTTTTAATCCCCTGCTGTGTTGGCAGTATTTAAAGTGCTCTGTTATAATGTAGCACTCATCTAACACATTTGTACTAGTTTTTCTTCTACCCCTCTAACCACACTTTATCTACTTTGCTAAATTCCTCATCCTCCTGTTCTTGAATATGTATGTCTCCATTTTTAACTGTACTCTCATGTCATTATGCTCTCTATAGATTATCTCATCCAGTGTCTTATGACTACAACTCCCACTTTTGAATACAGCTGTGTAAGCTTCTTCTCCCTGACCCCTCAAGATCCAAATCCTCAGCTTCAGCTTGCAAATTTCCTCTTGATGTCCCATCGAGGGCTCAGTTTCCAAACACCAGGAACTGAACTGAAAACATCTCTTGTGGAGCTGTTGCCTCTGCTCACTGACCAGTGCTGCCAACACTTATCACTGACACGAAAAGGGTTTATCTTTTTGTCTCAAGTACCTAATTCAGTAGGCAACTAGTCAACAAATATTTGCCGAATTAATGAATAACAATCAGTTGTCTCTTTGTGTCCCCATCAGTTACTACCTCTCCTGAGTCAAGAAGAAAATATATCAGACAGTGACATACATAGCAAATGAAAAATTAAAATGAACATGTGACAGGGAGGTTTCTTTTTTAAAATCATTCAAAACACATAATAATTAAATTTTATTGTTACAAGCTAATACACTCGAGTTCAAAGTATGTGATAATGAAGTAATCTTAGGGGTTGTCAAATAAGCATTGTGTTTAGTTTCTAGAGTGACACAGGAAGTATTTTACAGTTATTACTAAATTTCAAAAAACCCTGTGATTGTTATGTTGTTGTAGTTATATCAGATATCCGATAGATGGTACTGTGAAATGCCTAACATTTAAAATAAAGTGGTATTGCAGGTAGAAGGCTGAGAGGGAATATTTCAGAATTCTGAGGAGAATCAAGACCTTTTTCTCTGACTGTCAAATTATATTTACAATCTGATTTTTTTTAAATATAGCTTAAGCAATACAGTAGTCCATGTAAAATATCACAAATATTCATTCTTAGTATAGCTCAGAAAATGAATATTGATGTTTACTACTAAATAGAACTTTAAAATTATTCATATTCTATTAGTAGGATTTTTTATGTGGTGATTATTACTCTTAGTGTTATTCAAATCACCACGTTTTCAGCAAGAAATTATAGCAACATGTCTTTGTCACTGAAATTCAACAGGAAATTTCATGTTAAAAATAAAGCAAGCCTGTGTGAGACCATCTCCTTTCTTGTTTAGAAAGAGAGAGTTCATTATTTATTTCATGTTTTGGCCTCTACCAAAGCCAGGCTAATATCGGAATGGAACATTAGACCATTTTGTAAATATACATTCAGAACATTTAAAAATTTGTATAAGCTTATGGATTTAATTCTTTTTTTTTTTTACAAAAGCAATGATTTAAAAACTGGTTAGAGTTTGTTCCTGAAGAGCATGTAAAAAGTAGCAATTTATAAATGGCCTTATTTATCTTAGTTCTCGTCAGTATTTCCATTTTAAAACGATGCTTATCTACGTGTAAGAATGAACGTGAAGTATTGAATACCAGAACTAAGTGTTATGAAACCTATTACTAAAGCTAAAAATGTCTGAGGGATTATGTCATAACATAGAAAGCTTCAAAATCTCTGTGTATCTTATTTTAAATATTACAGGGAGCTTTTTAAAATTTTTGCTTCTGTTGATGATACTGTTCTTGGGTATTAGTATTCCTTTGTATTAGGGTTATTTATTTGTCAGCTTATTCAATCATCTTTTATTTCATATGACAATATGCTAGGTTCTAGCAAAACCAAGATAAATAGCTTTTAGGAAGAATGTTTTTGCATGAATCAACAGCTTCATGTGGTATAGGAAGTATATGCCCCTTGGTTTCTTTATGCATTTACTCTTTTGTCCATGTTTTATATAATCGGAATATGTTACATTATGCATAACCTCTTAAAAAGAATATAGTTTTAGGTGCTTATGAATTTTCTGCTTAAAGAAAATATGCTATTGAAATACCTTGAGCTAGCTTAAGTAATTGAGGTTATTTTCTTTATTGAAAAAAAAAAAAAACAAAAATAGTTAGTGCTTTGGCAAGTCTAGGCTTTTCTGTTATCTCCTAAGCCATATCAAAACAAATATGCCACATTTGTAATAGAAAAGTGTGGGATGAACAACTATTTTCCTGGATACTTAAGATAAAAATAATTTCTATCCACCACTATGTAATGATACACCTTTATGGATTCATCAGGGAATCAAAGGTCCTCTAGAATCCTACTCAGGTCCTTTAAGATTTTCTGTGTATTGTGTATTATATTCTTTTCAAAAACACTACCACACACTAGTTCATTTTCAGATTTCCTAGCATACTGCATGTATATAACATTACATGGCCAAGTTCCTACTTGAGCTAAATGGGTTTAAATATGAACTGTGCATGCAGATCTCAAGTGATAGTCTCTTAATAGATGTCAGATACTCTTTATTGCTGCCCTCTTTTATTTCAGTAACATTTTAATTAATTCACACTGATTGAATAAATGTACATTGAGACTTGTTTCCTAATGAGGGCGCATTTAGAGGAAAGGTTTTGCATCATTCTGATATCCTGTGGGTAATTATATTCTAATTATATGGTCGGGGGAAAAGAGTCTATAACTCAGTACTGATATTGTTCATTGGACCCAATTAATTACATGCACATAATGAAAGTTCATGATAAGGTTGACTGGCAGTCAATGTAAAATTTTAACTCAATTGAATCTTAGCCTAATGTGAATGCAGAATTGGACTTTAACCTGGTTAGAAAATGCTTTGGTGTGAGATCAGTGGCTATTTAGAGAGGCAAAGGATAGGGACAAATTTCATTATAACTTGTTTGTTTTTAAATTTGGGGTTTTTTTTTTCCCCAGATTGATGAAAAGGAAAACTTAGCAGCCTAATGCTTTAATCCTAAATATTATTATCCATATTCTTTCACTACTTAACAGTGTTTTTCTATATTTTAGAAAGCCACAGTGTTACGTTTTGAGAATGGGATCATGTGGAGAAAAAGAATAGGCATAACAGGAAGTATTTTTGATGAATTTTATTTACATAAAATTCAATAGGTATTCATCTATTGTATTAGATGTAGTTTCTTGAGGATGCTTTAAAAAAATTTTATTTTCAGAAAGAAAAAGAGAGAGAGAGAAAGAGAGAGAGAAAACCAGAGGAAGAGGGGCAGAGAGAGGGTACATAAGACCTCAGTGGACTCTGTGCTGAGAGCAGAGAGCCTGATGTGGGGCTCAGACTCACCAACTGCAAGATCATGACTTGAGGGGCACCTGGGTGGCTCAGTCGGTTGAGTGTCCTAATTCAGCTCAGGTCATGATCTCACAGTTGGTGAGTTTGAGCCCTACATTGGGCTCTGTTGTGACAGCTCAGAGCCTGGAGCCTGCTTCAGATTCTGTGTCTCCTTCTCTCTGACCCTCCCCTGTTCATGCTCTGTCTCTCTCTCTCTCTGTCAAAAATAAATAAAACTTTAAAAAAAAAATTAAAGATCATGACCTGAGCCGAATTCCTATGCTTAACCGACTGGGCCACCCAGGTGCCCCTTGAATGTACTTTTTTTAATTTAAAACTACCAACTGCAATCAAATCCCCTGTCCCAAAAATCACAAGCATAATCATGCATATGTATACATACACGTAAATAGCTATCTCTTAATTATATTTATGTAAAGTAAGACTTGTCAAGAATTATTTGACACAAATAAATAATAAGGCATGTGCATTGTATTTTGAAATATATTTTGTAGATGGTTGAATCTGATGTTTAAGAATTTTTCAATACTTGAATCAAAAGCAAAAGCCACACTCTAAATATCAGCCCCCATCCCTTCTTTACTCAATTTCATTGTTTTCTTTGAATGAAAGGACATTTATTTCTGAAATGGTAGATGTAGTTATGATGTCCATGGTACATGTGAGGATTGAGGAGAATAGCAAGGAGGACTCTGTTCTTCTTTTATTTTTCTTAGCCTCTCCTGTCTCCCTCTCCTTTTTTCACTATTGCTTTCTCTTTTTGATCTCTTGTCTCCCCTTCTGCATCTTTCCTTCTTTTTCTCTACTGTAATAGCCCTAACATCGATGTTTCATTAAAAAAAAAATAATCTGTTGGTTCACATATACTTGTAAGCAACAAAAATAGTTTCAGATGAAGAAAGTGTGATTAGTCCTTTTTTGCTGAGCTACAGGCAGGCAGTGGAAACAGAAGAACGCTTCTTCAACCATCTGGGCGTCTGATGATTTTATGAGACCTGGCCAAGTTATGATAACATTACTAATGATTTCATTTCACTAGTTAATCAGGATGGCAAGACAGTAACAATAACATTGGGAAGGGTTTAGTTCTTGCTGGTTGCTTTTATATGTAGAAATCTATGTTCAAAATGATTTGGGATCTCTATAAAGATATGTTTTTAATATTCTTATTGAAAACAGTGCCTCTTAAGTTTCCAAATATCCACTGCATTAGGTGTATTTTCCCTGAAGGTTCAGGGTGTTTCCTTTCTAGACACAAACATGCACACATACTGAGGGAACCATAAAGGACGGAGCCTTCCAATTCCTTCTGTGCAGTATCTCCTGAGCAAAACTCTGCAAATATGTGTAAATGATCACATTTACAAGAGTAAGAATAGACATTTTTGTGAACAATTAAAATTATGAAACACTGAGATTATCTGTTAAACATATTTTTACCATTAAATTCATGTTGTTGCAAACTTAAAAATTTGGCTCAAACATCCCTTGGTTAGTCAAGGGATCTTGAATAAGATTGTAATATGTATATCTTCTAAAATATTTTACTTTTGATAGTTTCATTTTATTTTATTTTTTTATTTTTTTATTTTTTTCAACGTTTATTTATTTTTGGGACAGAGAGAGACAGAGCATGAACGGGGGAGGGGCAGAGAGAGAGGGAGACACAGAATCAGAAACAGGCTCCAGGCTCTGAGCCATCAGCCCAGAGCCTGACGTGGGGCTCGAACTCACGGACTGTGAGATCGTGACCTGGCTGAAGTTGGATGCTTAACCGCCTGCGCCACCCAGGCGCCCCGTTAGTTTCATTTTAATTAGATATGTCAATGTGCTGCTGGAAAAGAAAAAAAAAATAATGACCTAATTTGTCTAATGTCTAATTGACATACTTGCCATACATTGAAATAATCATTGGTTATAAAAATTATTTATAGTATACAAATTATTTCGGTCTCACTTCCTTTTTTAAAATTTGTATTGTGTTTACATGTGTGAGTATACTCACTTAGGGACCTGCAAAATCATAAAAGGTTAAACAAATTATGAATCTGGAAGGTGACAATAAAATTCAGCAAAACCAAATGTGTTTAGTTTCTATACGATACAGATGTCCTGGATACATTTTACCATCAAGGATGATAGAACAACTTCTCTTTAAGGCTGAGACACTGTACCACTTTAGGAAGTCAGTTGTTCTTTTCCCAGACTTGCTTTTTATTCTCTCACTTCTTTTTTGATGCCAGAGATAATAACTTGCATATAAGGAAAGCAGCTATTTAAAATAATTTTGTTGGGGCGCCTGGGTGGCGCAGTCGGTTAAGCGTCCGACTTCAGCCAGGTCACGATCTTGCGGTCCGTGAGTTCGAGCCCCGCGTCGGGCTCTGGGCTGATGGCTCAGAGCCTGGAGCCTGTTTCCGATTCTGTGTCTCCCTCTCTCTCTGCCCCTCCCCTGTTCATGCTCTGTCTCTCTCTGTCCCAAAAATAAATAAACGTTGAAAAAAAAATTAAAAAAAAATAGTTTTGTTTAGGGGTGCCTCAGTGACTCATTCGGTTAAGTGTCCTACTCTTGATCTCAGCTCAGGTCATGATCTTATGGTTTGTGAGCAGAGCCTGCTTTGGATTCTCTCTTTCTCTCTCTCTTTCTCTCTCTCTGCTCCTCCCCACTCAAAATAAATAAATAAACATTTTAAGAAATACAAAAATAAAATCACTTTATTTGGCCACCTTAATTTACCACCGTACTAGAAGTTATAAGGTTAAATTAATCCATATTGATATTCAAGCCACTTCTTTCAGGCAGAACATATATATTGTGGTCTCTAAATACTTCGCAGTGTTCAATGTTTTAAAATAATGGTATTTTCATATCACTTAAAAAATAGAGACATAGCTAAAAATAGACTTAGAAAAAAATTCTTATTGAGCTTGTATGAAAAAAAATGGAGCCTGGGACAGAGAAGCACTATATTTGGATCTATCGTTAACTTTATTTTCTTAGGCTAATTATCTAATCTTTCTGATTTCCAGTTTCTCAGTCTGAGAAGTGAAGTATCTTGGTTTACATGGAGGATTAAATGAGACAATAAACATAAAAGCGATTTTTCAAAAATTTGAACATTCCTATATAGGTAGAGCATAGAGTTCTGTTAATTTTACTTTAGTCTTGAAATAACTGATGATCCTTTTAATCTGAGTACTATGTTCTTATTATATTTTTAACTCAAACCTCCAACAATCTTTCTACCAAATATTTTTCTTTATCCTATGACAATTTGGATTAAATTGTCAATTTAAAATGATTACATGTTAGATACTATGAAGACAAGAGATATCTCTATACTTGAGAATAATAGAATTTTTAAAAATTCTTTGATATTACGTTGAACTTAATAAGTGCCCTGAAGACAAATGCATCTTTTAAACTAATTATCTGCACTGTGTATTCTATTTAATATTAAAATGATACTGATTAAATAAAATCAATCACGTTCCTCTGTAGTCACACCTCACGTTTGATTAAATACAAATATACAGTTCCTATATTAATTCTGATTAAAAATATATTACATTTAGAATTATACAGTCATGATAATTTTCAAAAAGCTAAAACATTTACTCTGTTAATCCTTGATATTTAGAAATCATATACAGAAGAGTATAATTGAAGTAATATAATATCTGAATTTGTTCTCTAACAAGTTTCTTGTTTGTCTTTTACCTGGATACCATAGTTTTATTATTGTAACTCAAGGGTAAACCACTGATGGGCATATTAGTTTAATATACCCTCTTTGCCTACACACCTTGATTATAAGTGAGCTTTTGTATACATTGTTTCATCCCTCTTATTCTTGGAAAGAATTTTTAGTGTTGCTGTCAGATACTTGAGTGTTGCTAGAGATAATTCTCTGAGTAGGTGGCTTTCTCTCTTACACATTTATGACTTTTTGACCCGCTGTGCTCTCAATTTTGTTTGATCCTATTACTTATTCTTAGTCAACTGCTTTCACATCCTCAGAGAGGTAGTGACAAACTTTCTACTATTTCCTTACTCTCTTGTCACTACTTCTCTGCCAACATCACTCACTCTCAGTAGATGACCCATAATCCCACTACCTTAACAAGGAAGAAGCCTGTAATACGAATATCCATAAATTACCAATTCTCCACACAAGTGGTAGCAAAGTGCCAGCCAGGAGTTAATTTCATCCTACAGTGTGTTTTGGGGAAAGAATGCCTTAAAACAGGGTCCTCATAACCCAAATTGGCATAATTTTTGCTTTTTGTGTCATCGAGCCATATGATTCAAATATATCCCCAGCCTCTATTATTATTTTTCCATTATATATGCAGAAATAGATATATTTTATTAAGTTGAATCTTTTATATATAAATTGCAGGTAGTATGACATTATATCGCTAAATATGTCAGCAGGCATCTTGTAAGATTAAGGACAATTTTTTATACAATTTCCATACTATTATCACACATAGGAATATTAACGATAATTCCATAATATTAATCACTATCCTGTCTATTCAAATGCTTAAATATATCTCAAAAATGTCTTTTATAGGTTTTTTTTTCCTTTTTGGTGCTTGAGGTGGGGTGGACCATATCCATTTAAGATTTGTGCATCACACTTGCTGTTACTCTAAACCGTTTTGACAACTATAATCTTTTCACTTGGCTTTCCAGTGTCTTGCTCTTTACAGACAGCTAAGGTGAACATAGACTCTTCCAAAGATAGAAGGCATCTGTGACCTATGTCCTGGAGACTGTTTGATGGGCATCCTAATTTTTGCTTGAGAGTCTCTGGGACTTTCCTTGGCCCATGGCATAGGATAGGATAAGGAATCACAGGATAAGGCACTTACTCTGGATTAGAGGGAGAGCAAACATAGACTATAATAAAGATGGAAGGATTACACTCATGTCTTAAAATGTTTATTCAGATCTAAGCTTGAACTAAGAGCTGAGAAGAAAAAAATAGGAAAGCTGACAAAAAATTGAGGTGATGTAGATTGAAATTAGCACATTTTTCCCACCCCCCATTATCTCAAGTGTTATATAGACTGATTTGGGCTCAAAAGTCAAGAATATTACTGAAGTCAGAAAGCTTTCTTTGAAAGTTCTATGAAATCTGTTTTCAGTCCATCTGAGAAATGGCAATTACTTCCATAGGGTTTTGCTGTTCATGGGATAGTTAACCCAAGTTCATCCTTTCAGACTTCATGACTTATTTTGATGAAAATCTGCAGCTGAAACATTTTTTACTTACATGATAAAAATATCTTCTAAATAGAGTTGTATTCCTGGACACTTCAAATTCCTCTGTGGCTTCTCTAGACCCCTTCTTTTTCTGATCCACTCTTGTGTGCCCTGGATCCTTCTAGTCCTCCATGCTGAGTAGCTGGGAAGTCGCTTCTGTTGCATTAACCTCATGTAGCTATTTATTCTTCTGTTTCTTGCTGCCTTCTTGGACTTACACTGCATCAGGGAGTAAACTAATGTCTATGTTCTCAGATTTTTCAGACCCATCTTGGATATCCATTTGGAGTCACTTTCACATAGCCCAGTCCTGGGGGTAAACTGGATTATACTGACCACTCTCTCCTTTTCAGAGACACACAAATGTCTAAGACCTTCTAACTTGACATCCTGCTTCATACTTAGCCCCACCACACACACCCCACCATTAGAAAACTTTATCTAGTATTATGTGTGTGATTTGTCAACAATTCTTCCAAATTTGCCCTGAGTCCCATAGGGCATAGACTTTTGGAATTGTTAACCTTTTATTCTGTTTTTTGCCAGAAACAAAGCTCCTTACTGTGACTCAGAAAAGGAGGGCTGGTGAATAATTGAAGATGCACTGTCATGAAGACCAGTTTCAGTGTGTTTAACCTCATCTTTTTTTTTAAGTTACTCTCAAGTAAAATTTTTCTACCTACTTAATAATATTTTCACTTTTTACTGATGCTAATGGAATTTTTTTTTCTTATTTCCAGAAAAATCCCAAAATAAAATCCACACCATAAGCTATGTCTCCATCAAAAAAGATACTGAGTGTTTTTAGCAAGGAATGAGAATTGGACTGGAAAATGGAAAAGTGGGCCGGGTAAATGGGCAACTCAAAAAATTAGTAGGGATGGTTTATGAAGGATAATGGAACTTAGAGATGAGTTCTTATTGCAAAACCTGAATGTAATATATCAGTATTATTTCAGAGAGGTATATGAAGCAGGTCAACAATATTGACCAATCTCCTTTGGGTGGATGAAGTTGCATTTTGGACAAGTACTTCACAACCCAACCCACTCTCCATTAGAGTATTCCTTATTCATTTATTTAATGGAATTAAGCAGAAAAAATATGACAAGGAAATGCATTTTATATTTATTCATTTATTTCACAGAAGAAGAGTGGTATAAGAACCTTTGTTGGCATTTGTTTTCAGTTTGACTTTTGTTTTTTTCAGCTTTAATATGAACTTCTCTTTTTCAGCAGACTCTGTCCACTTCAGGAGTTTCAGTCCCTGAGGTGCGTAAGCAAAAAAGGTTTTCACATTTGGCCATATAGGTCATTATACATCTTTTCATTGTTATAAAGAACATTTGGGGCTATCTCAGTGACCTACTAATATCAATTTGTTAGTTCATTTTGTCTCATATTCTGATATTTGGAATTGGGGATCTTTATATTTTCTTTTTTTTTAAGTTTATTACTATTATTATTTTATTTACTGTGAGAGAGAGACAGAGAGCAAGTGTTGGAGAGGCAGAGAGAGAGGGAGAGACGGAATCTCCAGCAGGCTCTGCACCATCAGCACAGAGCCTGACACGGGGCTAGAACTCAAACACCACGAGATCACGACCACAGCCAAAATCAAGAGTCAGAAGCTGACTGAGCCACCCAGGCACCCCAGGGAGATATATATTTTCATGATAGGATTGACTTGGAACTGTTTCAATCTACTTTTGTGGCAAACATTAGGAAAGCAAAAAGTTAGATGGAACAAATTATACAGAGAAAAATAAAAGTTATTTTGCAAAGAGTTTTGACCTGTGTATAAGAATAGCATCATTCCTATTTGTCATGTTAAAATGTAAATACCTTACAGAAAACCCAAACGACGCAAAGTTCTATACCATTAAAATGTAGTTTTAAGTGATAGTAGATTGAGAAACTCTTGCTCACTTTGAAGTGCCCATCATTTTAAAAAAGAATGTATTTGCATTAATCAGTTAGCATATGACATTATCTAGGAATGTCACTGGAATAAAATACAGTTACAGAAAAAATGACTTCTATTTTGAAAATAAATATAGGTATTCCCATACCATTTATTTTCAGTAAAGTGTTAGCTTTGTCTTTGCATTAATAAAGGAAAGCCTCCACATTTTTCTGTGACCCTATTCTATTCAGTTGTTTCTATCTTTTTTTAAATGTTTATTTATTTTGAGAGAGAGGGAGGGAGGGAGGGAGGGGCAGAGAGACAGGGAGATGGAGAATCCCAAACAGGCTCTGTGCTGTTAGTGCAAAGCATGACGTGGCACTCGATCCCCCAGATCGTGATGTCATGACCTGAAGTGAAGGCAAGACCCGGATGCTCAACTGACTGAGCCATGCAGGAGCCCCTCAGTTATTTTTATCTGTAAAGGATATGCTCAGATGGTATTATTTCCCCTAAATTATAATTTGAATCGGCCTCCTTAGGAAAAATATTATTTATAATATATGAATACTACATAAGGATATGAGTTTCTTTAGAGGAAAGCATAATTGTACAAAAATGTAGTAACCTCTCTTCCCTACCCAGCCCCTGCAAAAAAGTTTTGCAATTAGTGTAGTCTGCTTCATGAGATTTTTAAAACTTTGATTTTGTAACCAGACATATACTTTAAAAGATACTGGAAATATGTTTGAAAAAGTAATGTTTCTAATCTAAGAGAAATATTAAATTGTTTTTGTATTCTTTAAGTCAACTGATACCATTATTATCATGATGGTTATAAAATAGAAATGTTGAATTACAGACTCAAGTGACAAACGTTCTCAGAAAGTTTATCACTTAGTTCAGTTATTTAAGTGTAAGAGAACTGATTTTGTATATATCAGGTGTTTGAGTTTATTTTTGCCCGTGAATATAGGCACTGCATTTGAGATTTAAAATTTTCTCCTTAGACTTGATAATTTCCACAGATCTCCCATATTAAACTATATAATTTGTATCATATAGGTAGAATAAATAGACCAAACTGCACTTTTAATAATACACTTTTCTCATTTATTAAAAAACAAACAAACAATTTCTTCTTCTGTAAAGTTATTAAAAGTCTTCATACATTACCTTTTATTTTCTGGCAAGATATATTGGTTTATATTAATTTAGACTTTTCACCATTGTCTGAAATCATCATATGAGTTTTTTTCAACTATGTTGTTCCAAAAATTTTCTTAAGCCCATATGTGGATCTTTACACTGGTGAGTGTGTGAACACACACACACACACACACACACACACACACGTATCCCTTTGTTCAACTATCAGAAACAATAGCTTGTTAAGTAATTGTTAGGTTAAGATGTATGTGGGGGAACTTATGGAAGGATATAGACATACCTTAAACATTCAATGTGAAATATGTACTTGTATATTTGTTGGCTACACTTTTGATGTAGGTTAAAGGGCTTTTCTATGAGGCCATATCTCTTGTTTGGAAATTGTATATAGGCTTTCTTACATTTATCACAGTTTTATCACCCATGGTAAGCTTCAGTTATCAATTGTTGTGAAGCAAAAGTAAAGCATTCCCTATTTCATGAAAAGATATTCATTTATTTATGAAAATAATTGTCTTCAATTATTTTCAATTTTTTAAAGTATAACAAAAATTCAAGGATCTGTAAAGCAATTTGAGTGTAAAATAACTCTTAATATTTTTTAAAGTTTATTTGTTTTGAGAGATAGAGCATGAGCAGGGGAGGGGCAGAAAGAGAGAGAGAGGGACAATCCCAAAGAGAGAGAGAGGGACAATCCCAAGTAAGTCCCATCCTGTCAGTGCAGAGCCTGACATGGGACTCAATCTCACAACCATGAGATCATGATCTGAGCAGAAATTGAGTCACTCACTTAACTGAATGAGACACTCAGGCACCCCAGTAATTCTCAATTTTTATTAATTTTCAAAGCTTTTACAGTCATTGTGTCTTAATCCAACTGGACCACTCCTTCTACACACACACACATACACACACACACATCATGTATTATTGTGGTTCCAAAGAATGCAAGTTATTTTCACAGAAACAATTTATTTTACACTCGGGATTCAATGGTTTGAGTAATAATTAAATCACATGGTTATAATAATAAGATAACAAATTCTACTTGGAGCTGGTATAAACAGATTGGGGGCAGCATAGTAATCACTATGTGGAGCATTTAACTCAGCTGGTTTAAAGACATGATGAGTATGAACAAACAAGAGTGCTACCTCCTTGCTTTTAAACTTTGGCTCAACATGTCCGTGGTGACAGTTACAGAGAGAGGAAATGGAGAGTGAGTGAGGTACGTATGCACACACATACTTTTATAAAGTCACAACCATATACTGGCAAACAGCCCAAAGCAAAAGATTTTGGCATGGGCCTTCTCATTCCTAAATTTCATTGCCTCCAATCAGTATTTCTTGAACAGAAATTTTGTAAGTGGTTTGCACCCAATATGAAATTACCCCAAAAGATAAAATAGTCACATTGTGTGTGATGTGTGAAAACCAGGACTTGGGGACCAAGTTGTAAATTGTACATCTGGGTTTTGTTGGTGAGTAGCACCTCTAGGTCGTTTAAGACTAGCTTTCATTCTGTTTGCCTCTGGTCTGCCCCCAAAAGACCCCACCTGGATCACGGCACCACTTATCCCCAGAAATGGGGACTCAGCAGACAAATAAAGTACTACTAAATAAATGAAGTACTTCTTCACAACACCCATCTTGCACTCCTGCAGTGTAAGCAGCATACATGTGATAAGTTAAATGAGAAAATATAGCAATATACTTTTTTGTATTTTAAAAATTTTGCCATTTGCTAAGTGTCTATTTTATGCTGGTATCATTATACACATTTTCTTAATTTATCATCACAAAAATCTTCTCCTTTTATAGATGAACTCAGTGGTGGCTTAGAGATAGCAAATAACTTGCCCAAGTTTGCATGGCAAATAAAATACAAATCTGGGATTCGGCCTCCAAGCCCATACTTAGGACTTTTCCCAAAGTAGTTTTAGTTTTTTAATAAGTCCTTACTTAACTAAATTAAGAAAGAAATGAAAACCTTTATAATATGTCAATTATTATATCTATGTTTAAAGCTTTTAAACTTTTTTTTTTTTTAAATCAAGACTGCTTTGCTACTCAGCCATAATAAATTTTGCTGCAACTTCCAAGGATTCCTAGTAGATTTAGAGCTTTTGTTATTTTCCGAGTGAATTTGTTTCTCTCGGCAGGGAATGACTCCAGTTTCACAATAAGGTCACAATAATTAAAAGTGCAGTTCTGCAGCTGTCAGCCTTGCTTTCATGGAACCCATAACCCTTCTAAGCACCAATGAATTTGTTGGCACGTCTGCTTCCACGAGATCTTTTATATTGGGAATATCTAAGTGTTACCTTGGGTTCAAATTCTAGAGCTCCTGGGAAATTTCTGTGGCCTAGCTCCAGTGGCAGAAAGGACTAAGTCTCCCCTAAGGCAGGTAACTGAGAAAGCAAGTTCCAGGACTAGCTAGAAGGATGCTGTTGCAACAGTGCACCAGCCCACCCTTTTGTGGCTTTGTACCAATGGAGGTACTTTGCTGCTGCCTGTTTCTCATGCTGAGATTGGACAAAAAGAAGAAAGCCCTGTGCTCGAGGTAATCATCACTTGCTGCTTGTAGTTTGTGAGTGATCGATAACAGCAGGCTCAAGTATTGTGGTAAACATCCCTTTTGTGAAAGTGGTTTTCAGCAATGCACAAATACTCTACCTCTGAGAATCAGCATGATATAAAAAAAATGTTTTTTAAAGCACAGGTTTAAAGGGAGTTCTTTTTATTTCATTTATTTCATCTTTCTGTTTTCTGTGAATGGTCCTTTCGCCTTTTTTTGTTGGTTATTATGATGATTATTCTTTTGGAATTCTATTACAATGTATTCCCCAGTTAAGATCTGTTGTACTACTTAGAGAGTCTGAGGATCACAAAACACTGAATTCTATATTCAAAATGTCTGCATAGCAAACACAAATGGCTGATATTTGAAAATCCTGAAATATCAATAACTATATTTTATTTTTTGTAGTCATATTTTCTATATTTTGGGGGATAGAGTAGCTCTTTTCAGTGTTTGAATAATTTCTATTGATTAAAGCAATAATTTTCCAACTCTTTTTATATCTTGGATAATTTATCTGGCAGAACAAAATTTGTCTTGATTATAATAAGGTAATTTATTTTGTTATTTAAAGCCCAAAAACTTAAAAAAAAAAAAAGCAGAAGGTGAAGTGGTGAGCACTGACCTCTATTATTACCAGAAATCAATATTATCCTGATTAATGATGCAAAATAAGGTTGGTGAGTTCTTCTTGAAACTTTTCAGTAACTTCAATACTGGGAGTAATTCTCTTAAATATCACAATAGAGATCTGCCATTCAGAGTTAACCCCCACAACAGGCTAATGAAATTTCTGTGGACAGCAGATCTTTCAAAGATGCAATTGCTTTCCCTTCCTGTCCCTCATATGAAATGAAAGAAGTAAAGATTTTCGTAGTGGAAATAGGAAAAAGCATCCAACTATCATTCTGTGAGCTTATGCTGCTTACCTAAAGTATAGTGGATATTTCATGGAGATTGCTCTACAATTTGGAAATAAAGATGAAACAAATGAGTGCAATAAAATGATAACTCTGGGGAAAAAGTAAATGCTTATGAGTTTCTCCTGTTTACAATTTTCGGCCTTGAGTAATTCCACGCATTCTACCCACTAGACATATTTCCCTTAACCAAAGAAACCATTTGGTGTCTTTGGGGTGTGTGTATGAGTTTGTGTGTGTGTGTGTGTGTGTTTAAACAAATGTTTACTATTTTAGCATTATCTGGATTATATAATAAAGTTCACATGCAGGTGGAGGTACTGACGATTTTTCTATTAACTTGTTGTATACCTCTTTCTTATAATTTTAGTTTTCAAAAATAAAATCTTAGTTGAACACTCAGTGTAGGATTTACATTTTTTTTTAGATCTTACAAAGGTTACTATAAAGCATTTGTTTCATCTACTCCAGTTTACTCAGAAAGATGACTCCCTGGAGAGACCTGAAGCTACTTAATCAACTGCTTTTTGCTAGTTGGAGGGTCTTACCAGCAATGGAATTTCCCCAGCTATCTGCATGGCTAAGAATAAAATCAAGTTAATAGATAATTTGGTAGTTCTTTACAGACATACATTTACATGTATTCAGTTTCCAGCATTATGTATATAAATAGTTTGGTCACAAATATCCAGTTCCAATATGACTAACCAACTTAAATTTTATTTAATTTTTGTAACCTAAGAATTTTAGGAATTAAATGTAAAATAACAATTGTTGGATTGTATGTCAGAATACAAGGTATTTAAGGTATGATAAGATATTAGATATATAAGATATTAGGTATATAAGTATCTTCTACACTATAGATTTTTATAGAGTATTTTAAAGAGCATTGTATGTTTTACATACCTGTATGCAAGCATCCAGAAAGAAATTATTCCCATACCTACCTCAGTATTTTATTTTTGAACTCCTAATATAAGTTATGGATTTTCAAATGTAATCACTGAGACTTGCTTATTTAATATACTTAATGTAACTAAGTGTAATTTTTCATACATATATGCACTTGGAAATAGAACAAACACTTTGCATAATACTAATGAGCACCCTAATGAGACAGCCACACTTTCTTATTCATAATAACTTTCATTTATTGAGCACATATTCTAATATAAGCACAATGTTAGGAATTTGTGTGTTTTCTATTAAATTTTGCACAACTCTGAGGAATATGTATCGCTAACTCCATTTTGAATAAGAGTTAAAAATGCTCCAAGGTTACGTAACATTTAAGTAACAGCGATGGGATTCAGCTCAGGCTTTCTGACTCCAAACCTCATCCTATAATCCACTCTTTCTATGCATTATACTCTTAACTCTCTAGGGACAAAATTGTAATTTGTAAGTTTAGAAAGAATGATCTATCTTTAAAAAAATCAATATTTTTGCCAGAAATTATGCTTATGTGAAAGTACATCGTTTTCCAAAGAATGTGAATTTCAGGAATCCTATTACACCATCCATTTTTAGCCACACAAAAAATATATTCAGTGATTTTACACCATGAAATTGCAAGGTAAATGGACTGTATTGATTAGCATCTATTTTGGTCTGAGAAATTTTCTGATCCATCTGGCCCTAATATAGTTAAAAAGAGCTTTACTTGTAAGTCCAGTTAAAATATGTTCCAAAATTACAGAAATTGAAATGATGCTCTAAGAAGCAAATATAGGGACTAGAAAATATGTGTCACTCAAATATTTAAGCATACATGGCAGACATTGCTTTTTGATCAGAACAACTTTTCACTCCAAGCCTAGACATGGCCCAAGAATCCCTCTTAATACAATACTATTAAAACATTAGAAATTGTTTGACTCTTGATTCATCTATTTCTCCATTCATTCATCCTGACTTTTGTCAGACACTGATTGAGGATCTGATCTTGAACAGTGAAGCAAACCAAGCACTTTTTCTTCCGAAGCTTTGACTAAAAGTGAGGATAGACCAGCATTAACCTAATTAAACAGAACACATTTCAGGTTGTAATAAATTAGATATTATAGTTGTATATAATATGCATATATATGTACATAGTATGTACGTATAATATGTGTATATTCACATATATGTATAATACATATTATATATGTATGTATAATATGTATATATACACATATGTATAATATATATGTGTACAATATGTATATTATATATGTATATAATTATATATAATATATATACTTTTATGTGTAAATATATTTTTATTTCTATAAAAGGAGGCTAAAGGGAATAGAGAAGCCAATTTGACATTTGAACAGAAACCTGAAATAAGTGAGGAACATGCCCAAAAGAAAGCTTTGCAGCAGAGAGAAGAATGATGACCAAAGCTCTGAATTAAGAGCTTACTTGTGATCAAAGCATAATGAGGAGGTGGGGATAGCTAGAATGGAGTGAAATAGGACGAGTGTGGCTGTTGTATAGAGAATTGACTGTAGGGAGACAAAGATGGAAGCAGATTGATCCCTTAGTTGATGATTACAATAATCCAGGTAAAGAAGATGGCAGAGGCTTAAGATATGTAATGTTGGAAGTGGTGAGTAATCATCCAGTTTGGGATTTATGTTTAATGAGAGTAGGCAGGAAATTCAAGAAAAAATAGTTTTGGATATTTGAGGACTAATGTGTGTTTTAGACACACATGGACAGATAGAAAGGGCATTTGTATGTAGGAAGTAAAGTTTAAGGGAGAAATCTGAACAGGAACTGTAAATTTAGAAGTCTTCCTCATAAAATTGAAATTCAAAGCCTTGGGATCTAATGAAGTTGCCTGGGAAGTGAGTGTAGATAGTGAAGATGAGCCATTCAAGGAAGAGGTTAAGTGTTATGGACCCTAAGCCTGGGAGGGAGAATCAAAGAAAGAGACTCTGAGGAAGCAATTAGTGAAGTAGGAAGAGAGCAAAGAGTAAGAGAAAGACGTGTCCAGAAGCCCAAGTGAGGCAAGTGTTCAGGAGGCAGGAAGAGATCAGTCTTCTCAAATGCTGCTAAAAAGTGGAAAAGATGAAGCGGATCAATAGGTGTGGCAATGAGAAGGTCATTGGTGATTTTAAGAAGAGCAGATTTGGTTGATTAACGGTGATAAAATTCATTGGGTTGGGTTGAAGAGAGAGTGGGGGTGGGATAGAAACAGGAAGCAGCCAACTCCAAGAAATGTTTCCACTATGATGAACAAAGGAATTAGCTGGGATGGAATGTGTGTTTTAACTTTAATGCCATCCTTGATATAAATAGCAGCTTAAAAGTCCGTCATGTCTTCATTTTCAGTATTGCCTGCATGTATAAGCCTTGTTTTTAGTGCTCAGTAACAAATTTCTTAAATTGTAAGTCTATATTACTTATTCCTACCATTCCTTATGAAAATAATTAGTCTTACTGGTCCTTGATAACTTGTGGTGAAGAGTCCTGATTGGGCACATAGGGGGAATACCATCTGGCTTTCTTTAAGTGATAATTAATTTCTTTAAGATAATTAAAGAAAATAATATTTCTTCTTGTGCCTGTATCATGTGGACTGTTGCAAGCAACAGATTTCTTAGTAGTCATTAAGATACTCCAAATTAGGAGCATGGGCCCAAGTCTGTAGCCAATAAAGTCTTCTTTGTGTTCCCCTTTTTATTAAAACAATATTCTTATAAAAGATTGTCTCCTTACAGGAAAGACAAGCAACAGTGAAAAAGGAAAAAGGTGGTTCCCAACAGTCAAATAAAGTGACTGACAAAAACAAAATGCAAAGAGCCAACTCCGTGACCGTCGATGGCCAAGGTCTACAGGTAGGGCTTTTTCCATCAAATTTTAGTGGCTTTCATATTTGTTCCTTCTATGCTCTTACAGGCACATATGTCCAGCTGTCAACACATTTATTTAATGTGCGATTAGCTCAGCAGAGGACTTCAGAAAGATCTTTGTTAATTTATCAAGATGACGGTTTTATATTTGATTGACAGTGACACTCTGATTATATTAATCTCTTACGATGTTATCTGCATTTGAAACTAAATGGTAAGAGATCTTTTGCAATTCCATAGGTTTTGCAAATCATTACTAAAAGTACCATTTGTTACAGGCATACATGTTATTTATTTACAAGTTTACTTTCTCCATATATGTTTATATATTTGGAAGAATCATTTTGGTGGCAAAAAAAATGTTCAGGAAAAAAATAAAATGAATTTCATGTGTGTGGTATTTTTATTGCTAAGAAATAATAACATAAAGGGTTTTTATGATTTATTCATATATTCCTTTAGTTTTAATTCAAAATTAAAACTCCATATATATTTCTAGTTTGAATAAACACAGGTAACTCAAAATCTGTTTTTAGTACCCTAGTATCTCGGACATCAGCAGTAAGATTACTTTCAACCTACATTTTTAGACATCCTAGAGATTGTGTGGATTGTATTTATTTGCCTTTATTTTTCACTCCAACCAACACGTGAAGTTGGCTAAATCTTTGTGACATTGTGCATTCATTTTTTTTTTTGCTTTTTTACCTATATATTTCTCTCTTCTAATTTTCATTTCCTTTTCTTACAACAATATGCTTCAAGTTTCATGTTCTCCAAAAAAAATTACCAACCACTTACCAAACAAAAATATATTTTGTCACATTCTCTTGCCTTCAATATACAGAACTTTGTATCTTCCCTTTTCATTAATTATTTTATCTATGATATTATGGATTATGTGTTTTATATTTCCCTATATTGGAAGCACAGTTCAGAGCACATAGTAGTTGCCTAAATGCATGTTTCTTCATTATTTTGAAGATCTCATTAAAAATTTAATAATAATTGCGTAAATACTGATAACCGGATTGCTGATTTGTTTTTGATCTAATAAAACACATTGTGAACAGAAATTTTTTAAGTGTTATTAAACTCAAATATAAAAAGAAGAAATTCTAAATGATGAAATTGTTACATTGGTTAGAAAGTTTAAAAATTAAAAGAGTAAAATTAAAAGAGTATTAAGAGAGTACTAAAAGAGTAAATCAGGATCTACACTTTTTGGTAGTCATCTTTATATGTTTAGCAATCTCGTTGAAAGACTCAAATATGAAGTCTGTCTACTTGGATAGAAAAAAAAACTTAAGTGATCCTATTAAATTTTTGTGAAAAATATCAACATTTACAAATCTAATACACCAGCTGCAAGTGTTGATTAATTACATCTTCAGTCATTCTGGGTTCCAGTGATGAAAATATCAGAATGGAGAATTAATTTAAAAATCAAGTACATTTCACACATGGCTAGATACATACTTCTCAACATGAAAGTTAAACGTGCACCATTTGTCAAACAGTATATGGTAGACACGGTGATAATATCTTAGGCCGACTAAGTAAGTGAATCTTCTCAATAAACATATGAGATAACTATCCTTAATTTTCTCAATAAACATATAATACATATCATCATTATTATCATGACTTTCAAAATGAGGATACTGATGTTCAAAGGCAAAGTTATTTCCAGGGCCTCCCACTTAGTCAGTGGTAAAGCCAAAGTTTGATAAGGTCAGTCTGACTCAGGGTTTATGTGTTTTACTCCTAAGATACCTGACCTCCTTGGTTAACAAAGTTTAACAGGTATATAAATGCTAACTTCTTGACCAACTTGTTCTGACTACCTGCCTTTCTCTGTGGACATATTGCATCTCACAAAACAGATAATAACTTTTCTAAATTTTCTTTAGAGTGTGAATTTATCAGGTAAAGTTGTTAGTCAGGACAGGGTAGACACCAGCCTTATAAAACAGGAGTAAATAAATACCTTAATTATTGTCATCATAATTTTTTTTGAATTTTAAATGTTGGTATATAAATCATGTGCAATAGTCTTTCACCTCAGCAGTATGGACTAAAATTAATACACATGGGTATTCACATAATTTGGGGGAAAATAGAAAAAAATGAAAGAATAAATTATTGGATAGCTAATGCAAAGTAGAAAAATAAACTTTGTTGTGAGAATCAACTTAAAAATAATAACATGGTTATTCTTTATCAGGAAAGATAAAAAGATATGCCAGAAAGTTAATTTTTCTGTGAGTTTTAAAAAATGTGTATCACGAAAAAGCATTGAGTTGCAGGCCAGTTTGCATAGAAGTCCATGACAGAAGAGATCTACCCTGCTTAAAGAAGACTATTAATCATAGTTAAGCACATTCATCTTACTTCTTTCCAGCTAACCAGCATAATGATCAGGATTATTATTTCTAATTAGAGGAAGTAATAGATCATGTATAACCTTAGGATGAGTCTCATTAATTAACCCGGGTCCTAGGGGACTTCAAATAGAGGTAGTTAGGCACTCTGTCTTTGTCATTGCTCATACCATAGGTTTACACTTAATACATATGATCGAATGTAATTGAAACTACAATTTCTAACACGCACGAGATGTAAAAATGCAGTAAGTATTCGCATGTGAACAAATAGGTGAAACAGAACCATGGTTTAAACTGTATTCAACTGAAGTTTCCTTGTCCCTAATTACTGTCTGAGAAGAATTTCCAAATTAAAGGGTCACTTGAGAACCAAAAAGTCCAGTTTGTGATACTCAACACTAGAAAGAACAGGGAACCTTTATATTTAAACATGTAAAACTGAGCCAGTGCCATGCCCTGCCACAGTGCTTCTCCCTGTCCCTACTGTCTTTCTTATTTGCAGTATCTCATTCTTTTAATTACCAAGACTGTAAATATATATATATATATATATATATATATACACACACATATATATATATATACGCACACACACACACACACACACATACACACACCCATGTGTAGTATAAATGACTTTATAGTGTGTGTATACAATTAATTTCCCATTATTTGATTGGACTGTGTGCGTGTGTGTGTGTGTGTGTGTGTGTGCGCGCGCACGTGTGCGCACGCACCCCTTGACTACTTTAGGAATCTCAAGCCACTTGGCTCTTCCATAAGTAGCTCTTCATTGTCATTTTAACTCCCTAAGTCCAGAATTATTACTCTACACTGTAAGTAATGCAACAACCTTTAAACTGAGTTCCTGTTCCCATAGTTGTAATGTGCTAGCTTATCAATAATATGGAAAAAATGGAGCTCCATATGAAGTGTCAGGACTGAGAGTTAGAATTGTCTCTAATATTAAGTAACATGGCCAGATTTGGCCTCATTAAAGTGTGATATTTGAGTAAAGACTTAGTTGAGGTCTTTAGTCTGTGGATATCCAGCGAATGGGCAGCCCTAAGGCAAGTGCGTGCCTGGCAAGTTCTAGAATCAACAAGAACAACTGCCTGGTTGGTGCAGCGTGAGCAACATGGAAACTGGTGAAGACTACTTTAGAGAAGCAAGAGGAGCTAGACGTACAGAGCCCCCAAGGCCTGTATAAGAATTCTGACTTTCCCTCTGAGAGAGATGGAAAAATAGAACATGATCTTGACTTAACTGTTGAAAGGCTTACTCTTGTTGAGAATGTTAGGGACCAAAGAGTCTAGGTTGGAGATTTTAACTAGCTATTTAGGGTTTGTAGGATAGAGGTATGTCCAGAGTAGAGCAGGAGAGGTGAAGAGATGGATTCTCCATATATTTTGAAGACACAGGCAACAGGATATGCTGATAGATGTGTGTAGGGTTTATTACGAAGTAGAAATTAGGTACATCTTTAAGATGATTGGCCCATTCACCTGAAATGATGGAGTTGCCAGTGACTGACATGGAGAAGGGTCTGGGTCAATAGGTTTTAGACAGAAATTTCTGATACTGTTGGACATCTAAGTGGAGATGTTAAGTCGGCAGGCAAATAAGTGAATCTATAATTCAGAGCAGAGGATAGATACACATTTGGAAGTGAAAGTCATATTGATGGTACTTAAAACCATTAATATGAAATGAGATTACCAAGAGGGAGAATAGAGAGAGAAAGGAGTCATTAAACTGGGACCCAAAACCAGTCTGAGTCAAGTCATGCCCTTTAATATTTACTATATGAAATGACCCCATTATGTGAGTAAGATTTCATGGGATTAGCTCTCTTCTCTACAGAGAAGAATCCAGTATAAACTTTCACATCCTGGAATGCCCTTTATCCAATTTATAACCATTCTTCAAGATTTCAGTTATCTTGAGCATTTCCTCCCTTTGTAAATATTGTCTTTGTTATACCATATTTCCTACTGCATTGTATCTTCAAAACTTGTCTGAAAAGCCCAGGGTTCTGTAGAGAGATGTCTCAAGCACAATGGTGGGACAATGGAAGGCTGAGGACAGGGTCAGGGTTCTTCTGAGCTTCAAACAGAGCAACTGGCTTTTCACCTGTCTTATCTATTCTTCCACTTAAGATTACTGCAAATGCTATAGAAATATTTACTTCCAAGAACAAATCAGTTTAGGCTGACAATTTTTTTATGTACGTATATTTTGGTTTTCCCTCCCCTTCCACAAAAATTTATTAGAAAAGGGTACAATATTTTAGGATGGTAGTAAGTCAGTATGTAAAATAACTTGGGGCACCTGGGTGGTTCAGTCACTTAAGCATCTGACTTTGGCTCAGGTCATGATCTCCCAGTTCTTGGGTTCAAGCCCCACATCACACTCTGTGCTGACATCTCAGAGCCTGGTTCAGATTCTGTGTCTCCCTCTCTCTCTGTTCCACCCCTCACTCACTCTCTCTCTGTCAAAAATGAATAAACATTAAAAAAAAATTAAAGAATTAAAATAACTGAATTTTACATCTTTAAAATTTTTGTATGAAATAAAAATTGAAAATTCATCACATTAAAAACTATATTAGATATAGTTCAAAGAGAATTAGTAAACTAAAGATTGATATATTAGTGCTATCTAATTCTTGGATTCCATCAGGTTTTATCAGTTGTCCAGTAATGGCTTTTATAACAAAAGCAGCTAGTACAGAATCATGTTAACTTCCCGTTTTTGACAGACAGTTGTGTTATGTTCATGTTCTTGTGTAAAGGCAAATCTAAAGTAAACAAGAGTGATAAAATATCATCTTATCAACTTAGTCTCAATTGGTTCAGGAAAAAATGTTATTTGAATATCACTTCAAAATATACAAAATTAGTGTAAGATATTTCCATAAAACTTTATTCATCAAAATCAGATGTATTGAGTTTCAGAAACAAAGAAAAACTTTGTATTCTTTTAATATGCTTAAATTATTTTAAGTATATATGATTTACATTTCAATACAAATTAGTTCCGCTAATCTGAATTTTGAATTTGATAAGTTAGTTCTTACCTGATATTGACCTCCCAGGAAAATAAAATGTGGAATCAAATAGATCGGATTAAGTAATTAAAATATCACATCTAGTAATACCTGTATTTTTCCCTCATTTCATACTCTTCAAGCTACAAGAGGATTAACTGATAATGAGTATCCCCATTCTCAATAAGGAGAATAACATAATGTAAAATAAAATAAGATACAGATTCTCTTCAAGAATTTTGATATCAAGTCTCTGTTCTTCACTTAGGGTCTAGAAATATTAACAAGTTTGATGAAGTATGAAGTTTCTATGCCTGGGTCCATCTATATTCAATTCTGTGCCCTTGTGGATCTTTCATACCAGTGACAATTAGGTTCTGCAGCATATAATGGAGAAAGAACAAAAACAAAAACAAATAAAACATAACAGTGGTTTAGAGAAGTTAACCATCAATTTTTCTTTACTGTAAATAAAGTCTAGAAGGAGGATCTCCAGAAGTATGTCTAATAAGACAGTTCCACATTTTTACCAGGGCTGGTTCTATCTTTCCTGTCCTCCATCTGTGGCATCATCAAGGTCACCTCATTAGCAAAGATGGCTGCTGGTCCTTAGAATATCACATTTCATGCTGGCATCCAGAGGAAGATGACTAGAAGCTGTTACGCTTCCTTTTTAAAGAGCATATCTTGAGTTTCCACAAAACACTTCTGTATCATTCGCCTTGGGCTGCTGTAATGAAGTATCATAGATGGGTGGCTTAAATAAGAGACATTTATTTATCACAGTTCTAAAGTCTGGACAGTTCAAGATCAGGGTGACAAGTTATATTTCATTCTGAGGCTTCTTTTCTTGGCTTATTGGTGGCTGCCATCTCCCTTTGTCCTCACGTTACCTCTTTGTGTGTGCAGAGGCAGGGGTAGATCTTCCTTTTTTAAGGGTACTAGTCCCATCATGAAGCTCCCACTCTCATCTAACCTTCCTTGAATCCCAAAGGTTCTCTCTCCAAATACCACCACACTGTGGGGTAGGGCTTCAACATAAAATTGGGGGAAACACAATTCAATCCATAGCAACTTCCAATTATAGACGAAACATAGACACATTTTTTTTCTACTTAGACTATTTATTTGCATGCTTATATGGCAAGACACCAAAAGTTACACCTTATTAAAACTCTTCAAAAGAAATACGTATTTAAATTCTGCAAACAGCAGCAATAGCGTCCAAGGTACAGGTATGATGGGAAGGGCCAGTCTTTCAAAATTTTGCCCAGGGCTCTTTCGATAAAGATGAAGAGAAGTAGAAGTAAATGACAGTGGCAGTCTTTGACAGTAAGATGCTGCTCCTTCTTCCAGGAGTATTAGTGCACAAAGTAGTTGTTATTTTTAACATGTCAGACCTGAAAATGATCATGCAGGACTACAGTTTTGGTGCTCTCAAATTTAGGAATTCTATCTTTGGTCTTCTGGCCCCCAAATTTACTCTGGTGGGTTAGTATTCTTATAGTAACAAAGTGTAGCCAGATGTTAAAGCTTTTTGAATAGGGGCTTGAAAAACATGCTAGATTTGCTTAATACCTTGACCTTTCCAGTGTAACACCATTAAATGATCCCTTCACACCAGTGTCTTTGTGGTGCTGGCGTTTAATCACATATTATCCCTTAAATATAGATTGTGTTACGTCAGGAGTTTATCTAACATCAATGTCAAAGAAGCTGTGTTCCAGGGCGCCTGGGTGGCTCAGTCAGTTAAGCGGCTGACTTCGGCTCAGGTCATGATCTCGAGGTCCGTGAGTTCAAGCCCCGTGTCGGGCTCTGTGCTGACAGCTCAGGCCTGGAGCCTGTTTCAGATTCTGTGTCTCCCTCTTTCTCTGACCCTCCCCCGTTCATGCTCTGTCTCTGTCTCAAAAATAAATAAATGTTAAAAAAAAAAAAAAAAAAGAAGCCGTGTTCCACAGTGCCAGGTAACTGATAAATAGATATCTCAAGTTTTCAGTATTTTATTTGTATTTAGTCTTATTTCATAAGCCTACTTTGTGATACGAATATATACAAGGAAAAGACTGCTAAGTGATTTTATTCTTCCTGTATTTCCATTTGGCATATTTGACTTTTGTGCTTACAGAGCATCCCCATTCTTCTAAATTTGTTCTTTATCTAAATTATCTTCTATTTTCTAATTCATTTGACCTATTTATCCATTTACCCACCTCTAAAAATAACATCTACATTTTTTTTTTTTTTGTATTTTGAGATCCTCTACACTGTATTCTAGTGGGATATTTATTTGATGGTAATAATGTGCACCTTAGAACACAGTTGTTCTATAGCTTGCTACTAACCTTTATTTGATAAATGGTTATGATGCCTTTAAATATTCCATTATACATGTATTTCTGAAAGGCATTCAAAAATATTTAAAAATACATTGTAAATATTTGACCCAGTGTGAATTTAATATAATCTAATTTATTTTAATAGAACTGTAAGCTGAATGTTGAGTTTGGAGAAGATCATCTTAATGAGTGTTTGGGTTCAGACTTAATGTTGTGCTTGAAAACCTTTATTTACCTTGAGATTCTCACCCTTATTTAAAAATAAGGAGTAACAATTCAAATTAGGTGCAAAAATAAAAATCCACATCTGTTACCATTACTTTTTTTGAATGTGAAAACTTCAGGAGTTCTTTCTAATTCTATAATAGGATAAAAAAAAATAAAGGAAATTGAATATAAGTCTTTACATAAAGTTGTGTTTGTGTAGTTTCTTTATTCTAGCTTTTAAATGAGGGGAGAAGGGCACACACTGCAACCTAGGAGGCACTGTCTATATGTTAATTGATTGAACACGTTTGCTACAGGAAAGTTGCTACAAATCCACTTTATATGTCTCATCTCCTACCTAAATTAGAACCAAACCAGGAACAAGGAACCCTTGTCCTCTTCACAGAGGAAAGCAAAACAGAGACAGATACAATAGATGAAAGTGACAAGTTGAGTAAGAGTAGAAGAATTAAGAATATTTTACTCAGCCTTCTGTAACTAATGTGAAGATTTTAACATTTTTCTAGTGCTTATAATCACTGGAAAAATTACAGTTCACTTAAGATTGGAGGAAAGTGTATTAGAAGAATATTTTAATTTCTGTTGTTTGAACAAAAGGTAAGAAAGGATATCATATGGTAAAATGGTTGTTTTTAAGTGTCTCATTACATATTTTAGAATACTTTCTGAGATAGAAAAAAAAAAAAAAACATAGCAATAAAGGATAGCCTGAATCTACTTTCAGAAAGTAAACTGATCAAGAACTTTTCAGTTTAATATCAAGAGGGCTCCAGTAGTTGCATATTTTGTTACTAAATATTTTTTGTCAAACTGTATTTAGACAGAATTTTTATAGTGGTAGATTGAATAGGAACACATGCATTTAAGAGTCTACCTATTAACATTGAAGTCAGGCAAAATGCAAGAATTCTTCCTTACCATCCTATCAAAAACAGCTTTACCCCCTTCACACCAATAAAGTGCTATCATTTTATTTGATTTATTTCTCTTCATGGTATGTTTTACTGCTAACTACCTATTTGTTTGCTTATTGTCTATGTCTCGACTAGAACATAAGCTGCACTAGGACAGGCAATATTTTCTTGTTCAACCAAGAAATCAGTATCGGTATATAGTAGGAGCACAGTCAGTTTGCGGATTCCTGGTTAGCAAACAGACTTGATTCACTGGTCTTCTACTCCCCAGGCAGGGAAAGAAAATATTGAGGAAAAATTGTGTACAGGGGAGCGGTTAGGCTGAAGGAGACCTCAAACCATCTTACTGAGATTCTAGTTGGCAAGAGATTGCGTAGATGGATTCCACACATGCCACAAACCTCTAAAGGAGCTGTCATCTATAAAGTCAGGGCTGTCTATAATTTAATCCCTTTATTTTCTTCTAATCATTTTCCTCCCGCTATCTTCTGTTTCATTCTGTCTGGTTTACTCACTGTCCTGCAAATTGTACCTTTTGTTTTCATCTCATGGCTATTCAGTCACCATTCCTTCTTCATGGCTACCTTCCTCTCTGCCCTATACCTAGCTGGACCCTACCTGTCTTTGTGGTGTGGATATGCCTGTTTGATATAGTAAAAACATAGGGTTCAATTGAGTTGTTAAACAGATCTATCCACCCAAATTACAGAACTGAAGAGCCATATTCTTAAAATTGCTAATTGGTATTTCATGAAATAGAAATTACAAGGGTCCTTTTCATACATAATGCGAATAATTTGACCATCTATCCAAATTTCTTCTAGATTACTCCTGTTCCTGGTACTCATCCACTTCTAGTTTTTGTGAATCCCAAAAGTGGTGGAAAACAAGGAGAAAGGTATGTTTTTAAAAATCAGGTTCCTTTTCTATGTCATATGTATGTAAAAGATAAACTAGAATTGGAGTGTAAAGACATTTTATTTACTTTTATCTATTTTTAATTTTTTTAATGTTTATTCATTTTTGAGAGAGAGAAGGACAGAGTATGAGCGGGGGAAGGGCAGAGAGAGAGGGAGACACAGAATCCGAAGCATGCTCCAGGCTCTGAGCTGTCAGCAGAGAGCCTGATGAGGGGCTAGAACCCACGAACCGTGAGATCATGACCTGAGCTGAAGTCGAACGCTTAACGGACTATGCCACCAAAGTGCCCCATAGAATTACAGTGTAAAAACATTTTAAAGCATTATTCACTATGGTTTGCGAATTTTAATGTGAAATAAATAATTCTAGAGTCAATGTGTAATATATCGATATGATCTCTCCTTATTCTTATATAGTTAAAATTAATATAATAATGGCTTCTTATAAATATTTTTATTATCAATCTTGGGTATCTGAGTTCTGTCTACCCTATCACCCCTAGCCCTTAACAAAGAGCTTTGCATACAACATGGCTCCATAAATAGTGTTGAATGAAAATTGGTTCTCTAAGTGGTCAACAAGGTGACTTCAGGTAAATTATCACTAAGTAGTGAGGAACAGAATTTATATACAGCTTCTAGATAAATTGTATTAAAATGATTTTCTACATGTGAGTTTTTGTAGTACGTGATGCCATATATCCTTAAGGAAAACAATCTGAATTATAATCTGAATTATAATAAGGTTCATTATCAGGTGTCTCAGCATTCTGGCAGACAATGCAGAAGTTTCATTTTTGTAATACATTAATGATTAAATCATAATAATTAATAAATATCTGAAAATCCCATTGAAGAGTAAATCTTATGTCCTTATAAAAAGGCATGTCATAAACAAAAATGCAGTTGCGTCTGCTATAATTTCTAGAAGTCTTTACTTATCTCAACAAAAAAAATGAGATGAAAGCATCCATACAAACACTATGATAATAAAACGGAAATTTGCATTGTGATTCTCATGATAAGTGGAATTGTTTTCAAGGTAAATGGAATTTTATAATTTCTTTTCTTGCCATCTAACTTTCCGGCTTTATTTTAGTGAAAAGAAGAGTGCTATTCTTTTTCCAATCAACAAAATATTATTTCTGCTTAGAAAGTTTTGTTTCCTTTATCAACATGTAGTTGTATATGTTTTTACTCTGCTAAACATGATAGAAATTATTTTAAATTACTAGTGGCTTAATAAAAATGGTTTTATTAAAGAGAACAGTTACCTCACTTTTAGAGATACAAAATCGCAATTAAATAATTAACAAAAAATATTTTCTCCTTTACTACGTACAGTCTGTCAGCTTTATATATTATGGATGTTTGCAAAAAAAAAACTCTTTATACGGAATTAGGTAAGCATTAAATTGATGTTGGAAAGTAGAGATAAATGAAGTATGAAGAGAAAGAAAAGGTATATTTTCAAAGGGAAAGCATTCCTTTCATTTTAGGAGAATATGGATCATGCATGATGAGCTTAAGTGAGTATCTGACTCCCCCTTATCCCATTAAGAAAAAAACTACATAGATAGACTAAAGTCAGAAGTAAATTAAACTTAATAGCAGGAGGGATGATACTGCAATGCTCCTAATTTTTGTGAATGAAGAAGAATCATCTTTCAGAAATAATGATATTCCATTCAGGGTTTCCTTTAAAAATAATTGGTTTTTAACTTTGATATGTTAGATAACTCGCAAAAGGTTACAAAATTATATATTTACACAAAGTGTTCCATACCAGTCAACAGGTGTGAAAATGTTCACATACCATTCATTCATTCATTCATTCATTCAAACAACAAAACCTTAATGAATCCAAACTCTACTAGGAAGTGGGGATAAAAGACCCATGATATAGCCACGCAAGGAAGCAGGCACAAACAGATAAACTGCAGTACCCCAAGATGAATGACAAACTAAAAATGTTTAAAATAAAAATGCTGTTGAAGTTCAAAGGGAGAAATAGCTATCTCTGAAGACTGAGAAGTTTCTTTGGACAGGAAGTAGCTTTTGAGTTGCTTGTGATATAGTAGATGTTTGCCAGGTGAAAAAAGAACGATTTGTGAAGTGGTGTGGTGTTTTTTAGGGAACCAGGAGATAATCCCTGAGATTAAAGTTTCAGGAAAATCAGGGGAAAGGTAAGGCGTAACCTATTTTAAATATAATAAAAAATTCTGTATCATAAATAACTTGACACTTGCAGAAACGTTTCATCCTGGAAACAACATGACTGTACTTAACCAGCACTATGTAAGAAGGCTGGATAAGCAAGAATTTTATAGAGCTGGTGAGACAGCTTGCAATCCTGAGCTAAGGTAGTGACAGAGAATAACCAGGTTTGATTGACATTACTGATAGCAGGTGCCAAATTGTTCTCTCATTGGGTTCAGGTGCTGGGGAAAAAGAAGTACCAGAAGTACCAAGAATGAATCTTAAGGTCTTTCTTGAGACACTAGATCATGTAATTAATCAAGATCTAGAATGTGAGATTATTGCAGATTTGGGAGTGGAGTGATAAAACATATATTACACAGTAAATTTGAAGAGTTTCTATCAGGAAACATAGTATGAATGTGCTTATAAAATATATGGTAAAATTTTCCCATGTATGTGAAATCTGACTTTAAAAAACTAAATATATGCTTTCAATTTCAGTATTTCATTTAAGAATGCAATATGGGATGTGTGTCTACTTAGAAATATTTGTACTGCATTTGTTGTACGATGATTGATTTCTTTTAGAAAAAAATTATTTAATATGTGCCTGTTGAGGGGCATCCGGGTGGCTCAGTAGGTTGAGCGTCCGACTTTGGCTCAGTTCATGAACTTGCAGTTTGTGAGTTTGAGCCCTGCACTGGGCTCTGTGCTGACAGCTCGAAGCCTGGAGCCTGCTTCAGATTTTGTGTCTCCCTCTCTCTCTGGCCCTCCACCACTCACCCTCTGTCTCTCAAAAATAAATAAACATTTAAAAAATAAACAAAAAAAATATGTGCTTGTTGATACAGTTTAGCAATTGTGTGAGCTGACTGATCAAGATGATTCTTTATGTGGCATAATTAAGCAGATGAGGACATTCTTTGATTACATATATATACAGCATGCCCAGTCCCATTTTATATGTGGGATAGTTTTCATATTGATTAGCTTGGCCCAATAACCTGTAAATTTCATAGGGCTCCATTAGGAGAAGGTATGTTAGTAATTTTATTCTGATATTCTTAAAAAATATATTTGAAATCTAATTAGCCAAATAATATTCAAAAGCAGGATGGAGAATATTCTAAATGTATATGCATATTTAGAATGCAAATATCATTCTCTCTATTATAAACTATATTACTTGTATATTGGCTACTAAGCCTCTTTTCAAATAACCCTAAGTTCTTATAAAAAACTGTATGTCTAATATTATTAATGTAAAATTTTTCAAATATATTTAGTTATAACCATCTATATAACTATTTAAACATTGGGGAGTGTCACTCAATTTCTTTTTTTTCCCATAATTTCCTTTTTATAGAATTTACAGAAAATTCCAGTATCTACTAAATCCTCGTCAGGTTTACAGTCTTTCTGGAAACGGACCGATGCCAGGGTAAGTCTAAGGAAAATATTGTTACCGTTAACTCGTTTAATAGTAATTAATACATCAAGCAGCCTGATGTACCTAGAGACAGTGTTATTTGAATACACAGCCAGATTAGTATACAAAAAAAAAACAACAACAACAACATTGAATATCAACTCTATAACAGTAAGCAGTGCAGATGCTATTTTTCAAAATAGTCTGTTTCCAGCACATATTTTTCCCTTTTAAGTACCGTGGAGTACTGTTACTATCACCGCTAATCACTTACACTCGCTTGCTGGCTGCCTAAATATCCAGACCATCTGTCTGAAGAACTACTGCCTCTTCCTTTCCTTGTTACATAGCGAATGGAGATCTACCATAAAGAAGAAGCTAGCTCACAAAGAATAGAAATCATAACATGATTGTTTCCTTTACTACTTGCAAAATCTAGTGACTGTCACTCTTTTCCAAGATACTTTATTCATAGGTAAGGGGTAGTAAAATACATTTATTTTTTCCAACAGAGCCATGTGCTTTTGATACACTGAAGTCACTCATCATTAATTTGGCCTAGTTTACTAGTAACTTCCACTGACCTGTTTTCTCTCCCAACGTGAGAGTAAACCTTAGACCAGGTGAGGTGGTAAGAGGCTTTATAATGCTTACATGAGCTTCTTTTGAAAAAAACAAGAACAACAACAATAAAAATACATCAGTGTGATTGGAATAAGTCTTCTAGGTTTTCCTCGGAAACCAGAAACCAAATATTGAAATTGGATGGTTTTAAATGCTCAGAAGAAAATGTATACCGTTGTGTCTTATGTTAAATAAAGGTAAATAATACACAGCTATTTAGCACAGGCACCCTCAATATATTCATCTCTTTCTTCCACTCCCTGCTACCTGTTGTCCAATGCCAGCTGAGCAGTGATCTGTAGAACCTCCTTGCTGTCAAAGGCAGAATCATCATAAGCATTTAGTTCAGAACAGTGTCTTTGTCAAGATCCAGACTCCAGGATCTAAAATATCATGATCAGATTTTTGGCTGCCTGAACCACATACAGGAAGTCCCAATCAAAAGAAAGCGAAGCAAAGTAAAGTCTTGCTATTAACAAGGAAGCTTAGTCAGGGTGGCTCTTTTTCTCGTTCTTCAATATTCTCTAAATTTTGAAGCAGTAGCTCTTATTCTGCAAGATTAAGCAGTGATGTATTCAAAAGTAGCCATTCCAGGACCTCTTTAGTTCTATCTAGACCAGTAAGTCCAGGATGTTCCCGTATTTCATAATTAAATGCAATGCCCACTGACTGCTAATTACAAACCTCTGTGTCTTCATTGCCTTTTTCTCTAAAATGAGTACCTGCGTCATAGAATAATTATAAAGTGAAATGGGATGATGCTTATGAAGATATAAGACTAGGCTTACTACATATATCCTCAACTAATGTTATTTATTATCAGTACTATTTACAGTAATTAGTTAATAATTACATGTTTGTAGCTCCATATCAATGTACTGCAGTAATAATGATTTTAGCCTTGTTTCCTCATTTCATTTTTTCCTATTCCACTTTAAACATGTACAACATGTTTCCTTTCACTCTTTCAATTTTAGCCATCATATTATCCTGCACTCTATTTTAATATATTGAAAAAATAAAAAATAATGTGTGTACTTCTGAAAATCTACACTCAATAAATATTACTTAGAAAATATGTTAACGGCCCCACTTCAAGCACTAATACTCCTCACATATTACCACTTCAAATTGTGTGTATCCTCCCAAAGCTTCTTATGGGAACATAAAACCTAATGTATATATGTGATGTATTTACATATAATATATTCATATATATAATGTATTCATACACATATATGTTGTATAGATGAATAGATTTTTTTATGTAACTTGAATATAGGTCTTTTATTGCTCTGCAGCTTGCTTATTTTTTACTCAAAAGCATACGATGGATGTTGTTTAAGTTGAACAGATATTGATCAGTTTCATTATTTTGAAGAGATGTACAGTATTCCATAGTTTTGTTCACTGTCCCATTATTGATAAACATTCAGATTGTCTGTGCTTTTATTACCAAATATGTTAAGTTGACATTATTACCAAATATGTTTATTACCAAATATGTTAACATTATTACCAAATATGTTGGGTTAACATCAGTTTATTTATGTTTTTGAAAGCATATTCAAATATTTTCATAGAATAGGTTGATAATAGGTAGAATTGCTTTGATGAGAATATTTTCCATTTTAATTGTGTAAGGTTCTGCCAAGGTTCTATACAAAAAGCTTGTATTGAATGATAATCCCAGAAGTAGTATATAAGGCTTATTTCCCACCATGTTCTTTAAATTGACTATCTTCAGTAATTTCTATTTTTACCCAATGTGACAGGTGAAAATATATTTGTGTAATTTTTATTTGCATGCCTTTGATCAATTACAAAGTTGGACATGGCATTAATTAGATTGCTTTTCTATGAACAACAGAATGAAGTTACTCCTAGAATTAATCGAAAAATAAAAGAACTCTGTTTTGTTAAAGATAGGGATCAGGACAATTTGAGGGCATGGAGAAGCATGGATAAAGGACAAAGTCTGTGGGAATTATTGCTGAGAGGAATTGGTTCCAGTTGCTTTTGGTATTCTTATATCTCTGCTCAAGATTCATATACCATGGAGAAGTATATTTATTGGTTTCTCTTGTTTCCCAAGGCACAGCCTTGACGTGTTTAGGATGGGCCATCTTGACTCACAGCCCTGTCAAGGTTCTATCTAAATGGCTTATTCCCTCAAAGATACATGAGGATGCTATAACCTGAGGATGACAGGTGAATTCTCAGAGGGAATCAGCAGTAGGCGTTCAGCACAATCCAGTCATTGGGTTGTCCAATATCCCTTCTTTTGTGAACATATTTGTTGAAAAACAAAATTATACCATTCAGTATATTGCTGTTACTAAATATACAACTGAAAACACACATTCTCCTAAAATGTAGACAATGCAGAGTCTCATATATCCCACTCTCCATCCTGGTTTGCTGGAAACATCTGTGGAGATGACTATTTTCTCCTCTCTTTCTCTACATTTGCACTTAACATACAAAAATGTTAGGGGAAAGTTAAAATGTTTAATATGAATTTAATGGAATGATGATTTAATAATAAAAGGAATGGGACACATGTAAAGTCTCTGTCCCTGGTTTTGTAACTGGTTGAAAGTTGTAGTTGAAACTTAAAACATTTCTCCTGCCTATATGTTTTTACCCGGTGCAGTTACCTGTTTTTCCCTTATAGTTGAGACATTGGTAGTATTGTTTCTATAGGACTGAATTAGTCTTTCATTGACCCTTACTGAAAGACATGGTGGTATATGGCAGTATTTGTGTTAGCTATCAAATATTTCCAGGTTTCTTCCCAGGCATTGATTTTAGTGTACTTCCTTTTCCCTTGCTATTTAGAATGTCCATATGGGTCTCTCACAATAAACTGTGGGCAGAAAGTAGATATTCCATGCTTTCTTTTCCTTTGCCAGAGCAACCAGCAGTATTCTAGATATTGGCTCTTTTGTTAGCTTGTATCACGGAGTAAAGAGAGGGAGAAAGAAGAGAGGGAGACACACACACATCACCTTACTCATGATCCCCATTGAATGGAGGATAAATAAGCCCCTGTAAGGTGATGTCTGTAAGATTTTGGGTTATTTGTTATTATATGTAACCTGGCCTTTCATGACAAACCAGTGATAGGGGAGAGATCTTATTAGTAGTCTCTATTCCCATTGTACAGCCACAAACCTATTTCTCCTTGAGAATCAGAGTCAACTACATCAGTTGACACCATATCTTTTTTGTTTATTTGTTTGTTTGTTTTTTGTTTTGTTTTGTTTTTGCTTGTTTGTCTAGTGGTGTGAAAAGCCTCAAAATGCTCAGGTGTCAATCTTAGCTTCTAATTCACTGAAAACTGTATTGTCTCATATGGCAGCATTCTTTGCTGAGGTGTTAAAACATCTACATGATGATAGTTCAAAACCAAGGGTATGGGAAGCAAAATTTTTAAAGTGTATGGTACGAGTCAGTGTTCTTCAGAGACAGAACCAATAAGTTATATATAGAGAGATTTATTATAAGGAATTGGCTTACCTGCCATGGGAGACTGACAAGTACAAAATCTAGAGTTTATGTTTCAGTCTGAATCTAAAGGCTGGCAAGCTGCTTTAGAACCAGGAAGAGCCAATGTCCTAGGTTGAAGGCCACCAGGCTGATGAGTTCTCTCTTTTATTCTGCCTTTTATTCTAATTTGACCTTTACTTAATTGGATGAGGCCCACCCACCTTATGGAGGGCAATCTCCTTTACACAGTCTACAGTTTAAGTATTAAGCTCATCCAAAACTCTCTCACAGAAACATCCAGAATTATGTTTGATAAACTATCTGGGTACCCCATGGCCCAACCAAGTTGACCATAAAATTAACCATCACAGTGAGTCTTAAAAATAATTGTAAGTTTAATCACGTAAGTTTAATCACTTAAGTTTAATCACCCTTTGGCCCCAGACCATGTTTTTTTTTTTGCAACATGAGTAAGCATTGTCATATAGTTTAGACCATGTGCTACATCGGTTTCTAGTACACCATTTAAGTGTCCCCACTGATTCAGTGACTGAGTCTTTAGTAGGATATTTCAGTGTTCTGTTGACCAACTGCTTCTGCCCAATAAAACACAAGATAAGGATTTCAAGTCTTAGGGGCATCAGCCTACAGTCTTTCCTCTTTCTCTGTGAAAGGAATTTTTTGAGAGGAGATAGCAGTATGTGACACACTATGGTAGTGTGTGAGGCATTCAGTAACTCAATTGCTATAACCATTGACAGAAACATAATGGGAAAGAAAAGTAAATCCAGTTGCTAGAATAAATGTCTAGTGCAGTGAGGCAAAAGGCTGCAGTACCATTATGGAAGGAGTCAGATGAATTTAGCCTACTCCTAAGTAGTTGTTTGGGTCCATTGAAGTAAATCAACACATTGGAATTCACTCATCAGTTTCTTTGATGACAACTTAGCACTCCTGAGTCTAACTACCCTTCTTGTTTAAGATAAATTAATGTTGTTTATCTCTTCCATCACCTCCACTCCTACCAACATGAACATGAATCTTTTTCCGCACACTCATTGGGAATAACTAAGATTCCTTTGGGTCATTTAAAGTCCCAACTATGGGTTCATTCTGAGAAGTTCACTTATATAAGTTTTCTTGCATCACTAATTCTCCATTATTATCCTTTCCAAGTCCTTTATCATGTAAGACATCTTATCAGCAGTGCTGTTGAATTGTTGTATTTCATAAACTTTGGTCAACATTCTGTCTAGAAAAGGTAGACAACAAATTTTATTGTTTAAAATACTGCCCTCTGGTCAGCTGGCATTCTTTTCTGTTCCCAGATTATTCCCCCTTCCACGGGAGTCTACTTCATGTTACTTCTGATATATCATGGAGAGGCCCTGGCAAACCAGTTTCTTTTATCCTTAAAGAATGAGAATTAAAAACATGCCTCTGAAGGCGGGGGGGGGGGGGGGGGGCGCGGCGGTGGGGGTTGAGGCAGTGCCTGGGTGGCTGAGTTGGTTAACTGTCCAACTCTTGATCTCAGCTCATATTTTGATCTCAGGGTTGTGAGTTCAAGCCCCATGTTGGCTTCACACCCAGCCTGGAGCCCACTTAAACAGAATCCCTATGAGGACACAGATATGGGACACTCCTTTAGAGTGGTGCAGAGTTTGGGCAGATTCTGATTATCTGGGGGTGATATCAAGCATTTGAATCTCTTAAAATCTCCCCAGTTGATTCTTTGCAGGCAGCATGGAGAATCACTGAATAAATAGATCAGTTGCTGGATAATAGGTATTATAGTCCAGACTGATATGGTACAATTGGGGTAATTTCCCAATTAAATTATAATAGTAGTACATTCTTAGTAATAAGCCTTGTGCATTACCATGTTTGCAGGTTGTCGCATATGGATGAATCAGTAACCCATAATTATCTCTTTAGATCAAAGTTCAAGTTCAAATTTCAGAGAAAAATTGTCTCATTGGCCTGGCTTTGGTCACATGCCTATTGTTTGATTCAATACAGTTGGTTTCCTTGTTTGGTGTATCTACCAAAACCATTCCCAGCAGTATGTTTCCCCATAATCAAATAAGGCCAAAAGAACAGATGCTCCAAACAAGTTTTTTTTTCTTATGTATACCAAAGTGTTATATTTCTTGTGTAAAGCATATGCTCTTTTATTTGCCCATTTTCCTTTTGATTTATTTGTCTTTTTTATGTTCATTTTAAGATCTCATTGCATAAATATTAACACCATCATTTTATATGTGTTGCAGATGCTTTCTTCTAGTTTGCTCTGTGTGCTTTCAATTTTTTATTTTCTTCTTTTTTTTGTCCATATAAATATTCAAAATTTTATCTACTAATTCTATGCAGAACGAGGTCTCTATTTTATAAGCTTTAGAAAACTCTTTCCTCAAGTCGAGATTATGAAATGTTCCTGTATATCTTCTTTTATTACTTTTACATTTTGTTTAAGGTTCTGACCTTTAATCTTTAAAGATTGAATTTTCTCTTAGAAATGCATTGAAAGATATGGATTATATAGACATGGAGCACATTTTCCACCTCAAAATGAAATGTAATTGTCTCAAGAAAAGCTGTTCATTAGTCCAACTCTTTCACCACTGCTTTGACATAATTTCATATATGATGAAATAATATATATGTTAGAGTATTGCTGCCCTTTGCTTTGCTTTGTTGGTCTTTTGATGCTAAGGATAGAACATTTTAGATACTCTATCTCCCTAAATATTCTCTCAAAATTTAGTGACATTTACTCTTCCTAGTTTGTTATTGCCTCAAGTAAAAAAAAAATAAAAATAAAAATAAGGGCACCTGAGTGGCTCAGTCAGTTAAGCATCTGACTTTGGCTCAGGTCATGATCTCATGGTTCAAGGGTTCAAGCCCTGTGTCGGGCTCTGTGCTGACAACTCATAGCCTGGAGCCTGCTTTGGATTCTGTGGCTCCCCCTCTCTCTCTGCCCCTCTTCTGCTCTCTCTCTCTCTCTCTCTCTCAAAAATAAATAAACATTTAAAAATTTTTTAAAAAATAAAATAAAATAAAAAGGTTTGAATGAAATTGCATTGAATTTCTAGTTTCTTTTGGATCACCTTTGAGAATGCTCTGTTTCTATACCAATGCCCGCACTGTGTCCCCAGTGGCAGACCAGTACTTCTATGGAAGAACTATTTCTCTGTTATTATCCTGGAGGCAAATGCCACTGGTAACTGCTCTTGATGGGGACGCTGAGCAGGCTATGACTGACCTGCTCACTTGTTGTAACTCCTGCCCCTCCTATTTCTAGCTGTGCTATCCCTGATCATGGCTTTGTTACCAGAGCTGCTTTTGCAGTGGTTCCCTTTCACTGTTTTACGTTGGGAACTGTTGCATTCTGTAAGGTCTCTCTACTAATCTAATATTCCTTGTGATTTAGTCTCAACTTTGTTTTTGGTGCATTACTTTCCAACTGGTACCATAGATGTACTTAAAATAAATTTATTTTGTCTCCCATCATGAGCTTGCAGTTATTCATTCTTTTAATTCCCTTTCTTCCCCATTTTTTCCTCCTTACCACACCAGTCTGTAAAATTTTTATGTATGCATCTCTTCTCTCATCCTATCTTTATTTATTTTTTCTTTTCTAAAACTTCGTTTATAGAGTGGAAACTTTTCTTGATGTATTGGAGCTCTGCTAATCCTTAGTGTGAGTTATTTAGTAAATATCAAACTCTTTGGACATTCCCTTTTTATCTTAAATTGTTTTCAAGACGGAAGTGGATATTTGTTTGTTTGTTTCCATTATATCTCCTTATATAAATTCTCTCTGATTCTATTCTATTAGTGGTCTCTAAAATTAGTATCTATGTCATAAGAATGGTTTCTTCCTGATAATGCATGTTGTTATCTGATTGAATACATTATTTGCAGGTGTAAACTAGTTGGAAAAGATGAAATATACACTATATATATTGCTTTCTGGTCAAAGAATGAGGAGGTGTTTTTTTCCTTCACAACGCTGAAATGAATATGCTCATCTTGAGCTGTTACAACAACTGCATATGCTAATGTGGCCTATATAAAGTCAATATCAAGTTTTTGTGTACTTGTGACATGGGTTTTTCCTTTCTAACTCTACAGCTTTGTGAAAGTACAAATGGTTTATTTTAGTCTCATATCATCCCTAAAATATTCTAGGAAAAAAAATCAAGTATTTATTGAAATGAAATAAAATGGAAGATAAATCTTTTAAAATCATGTAAATTATTTTCCAGATTGTTAGAATAATTAGGTATAATGATTTTTTTTATGAAAGGTGTTATAATTAGAAATGTTTGGTTTCACCTACCTGAACTAAATGCAAAACATATACAATATTAAAAATGAAAGTTAACAGTCTACAGATTCTCATATTCCAAGTATGCATACTTGCATAGTGAAAAATTTTAATATATTTTCCTATTACAATAAATGTGTAACTTAGGAAAGATTAACAGATTCCACAAATTGTATTTACTACTTTCATAATTTAAGATATAATTTTATATAACAAAATTTCTACCATATTTTATGTAAATAAAATCCATCTTGAATCAGAACCGATGACCTACTACATATGTCTCTTGTTATGAAATCTTGTTATGTCAGGGAGCTAAACAAAAATCCTCAGAAGGCTGAGAAAAAGATCATAAAAATTCAATCCAACTCTACTGGAAATATCCAGAAAAATAATGTTGCTGGTTTTAAAAAAATTGTTGGCAAAGTAAAAATAAAGCCCTTCTCTCACCCTTCCAATCCTTATGATTAATCCTATTTTATGATGATTTTGTGAGCTACAACCCATCAATTAAATGTGTGAGCTTAATGCTGTCTTTATCACTAGAGTAAATGAGTTTGAAGTTGATTTTTTATTAAAAATCTATGGGTGGTAAAGGTTTTTATATTTTTTTATATTAAAAATCTATGGGTAGTAAAGGTAACAAAACAATGTGCTCCTACAATTAACAAAGTCATATAATCACCTGCCTTAAAGAAGAACTCCCCAATTTGGGGTATTACAACTTTATAGTCACTTTCCACATATATCAGCAAATGAATTATGACTTGAAAGATGTTGAAAATACTGAACTTTTGTTATTCATCTCACAAAGAAAGCAATACTCGTTGGCTGAATAGCAGTTATACTAGAGACCCATGTGATTCTAAATTCCTTGAACACTCTAAAAAAAACAGTTTCACATGAATTGGCTGTTAGAAATAACCAATTCATTTATCTATATGCCTTAACCTGTTTTTTATTTTATCCCATGAAAGAAAAGTTTCTAATAATTACCAAACTAGTTTATTTGAGTATTCACAATTTGCTAACCTGCCCAGTGTCTTTTCTGGTACAACTTTTCCCATCCACCCCAGGCAGTTAAAGGACACGTCCCTACTAATGAGTGAAAATGAGATAACTCTTAGTAGATATTTATGTCAGAATCTTTTAAGAGTGATGATCATATAGCTTAGTCCTATAATTTAATTAAAAGGAATAACAGTGGGCAGTGTAATCCATACCAAAAATAGAATAACTATGCAACAGCTAAGTAAAAAGTAAAACATAGCTCAATAATCACAACAATGATAGTGACATAAATTGATGCAGTATATATTTATTAAATGGCTAACAGATGTGAGGAACAAGTCTTAGAAGTGCCAGTCCAGTTTGAACAAAGAGATAACAGTTTCTACTCACATGGCTTTATGTTTCAGTGGAGGAAGACAAATTAAACTAACAAAATATACATTATGTCAGCAGAGAAAGTAAAGAGAATATACATGGGTAGTGAGTGGTCTGTTCTTTTATATAAGCTGAGCAGGGAAGAAGTCACCGAGTATAGACATGAAGGAGATGAGGGAGCAAGCCATTTGGCCATCTCATAGAAGATCATTTAAGGTAGAGGGAGGACCAAGGAGAAGAGCATCAGGATGGGACAGTATTGACATGCTTGGGGGAGATTAGCAAGATGGCCATGGTGGCTGAACCAGAAAGGATAGAAATAGCATAGGAAAATGTTACTGAGGGGCCAAATCACATAGGGTCCTACAGTTATAGTGAGTATAATAATTATATTTACCCAGGACTCTTCTGGTCTATTCCTGGTTTTCCAGGATCCATCCCAATTTAGTATTTGCCCAGGAATTTTACATTTTTAATTTAAATATTATCATTAATCAGTACATTATAGTAAACTCTGATGATGATGAGTTTGGGAGCTCTACTGTATATCCAGTCTCTGCCATGTTTTCCTCTAGTAGGGTAAAAGATACATACCTGTCCAGTGAATGGTGTTCATGCTTCAGTATGTAATCATTATGTCTGAAACATTACCAGAAAAAAAAAAACCCTCTCTTTTCCTGGTTTTTCCCACACACAAAGACAAGCAACAATTTCTTCTGAAGTACAGTATACAGTGAGTTCGAAAATAAAATTAAATGTTAGTAAACACCCTGTTGGCTAACTGGTCTACCAGCCCCTTATGCCTTGGCCACTGACTCCTGTCCCCTTGTGAGATGCAAAGGAGAAGAAATGTACCAATCAGCAATGTCAGTGGAAATTGGGGGAAATCATTGGTTAGATGTGTATTAAATAAATGTGAAGAAGAGAAGTTGAGCAGCCCTGCCAAGAATTTTAGTGAATAGTTTGAATACTCTTCTTCAGTATTTTCTTTAACTAAATATGTAGTTTGGAGGCACCTGGGTGGCTCAGTCAGTTAAGCGTCAGACTTTGGCTGAGGTCATGATCTCCCATTTCATGGGTTCAAGCCCTGGGTCAAGCTCTGTGCTGTTAGCTCAGAGTTTGGAGTCTGCTTCAGATTCTGTGTCTCCCTCTCTCTCTGTCCCTCCCATGCTCATGCCCTGTCTCTCTGTGTCTCTCAAAAATGAATAAATGTTAAAAAAAAATAAACATATAGTTTATAAATATTTGTTTGTAATAGTTTTCTTATTTTGCAATAAAACTTTTAAACAAAAAGTAGCTAAAAAATCAATACAAATATTAAATGAAAAATTCAGGTCTGAGTTCCTATTTTCTCAGAAATAATTGATTATGAATACATAATTTTTATGGAATACTTACCAATATATACCATCGACAATGGGAGCTCTAGTGATATCATTGACCATATTTAAACTGCAAGCACAAATACACTGTAGAAGCATCAGTATCTGCTTCAAAATTAATAGCTAATTATCTTCTCAAAACAACCATTTAAACTACAGAAAATCTCTTTGCCTATCACTCTTTGAAGCATGACTCTTCATTTAGATCAAATGATTTTTCCATATTAATGTTCATGTACAATTCCACGTTTTCTTGTGTGTGTTATAAAGGAAGTTATTAATATTTTGGCTTCATATTTTGGCAGAACTTTAAATGATTAAGCAATGCCTGTGTGAACTATTTTTCCACTTTTCCACTTCCTCTTCAGTGTATTTGGGAGACTCTCTATGGAAACTGCTATTGTCAATAATAAACTTGTAGATGTTAAAAAAGGCCCTGTTTATTTTTAAAAGTCTCCTCTCCCTTGGATATTAGGAAATAATTGTATCCAATCTCTACGGTTGCTGCTTCTTATGTAAGTGGATACATCTTTCCTGGTTCATACCTTGAAAATTATATCTTCCTAGAATTTCATATTCAGAACTCTGTTTCATGCATATATGCTTCCTTAACTTTATAATAATAAAATAATGGTATTTGTTGGGCATAGGTCAGGAATAGGTAGGTCAAAATACAACAAACTTATCACTTGGGCATTTTCTCCATTTGCAGATAAGGAAGCTCATGATCAGACGGTTTAAATAATTTGCTCAAGGTTTTAATCCCAAAAAAGAGAAAATCTTTGTCTGCTGTATTCCATCACGACCCTTTTAACCTTTATTGTATGTTCCCTCTTCTTACTTACTTTCTTGATTTTGATCATCAAAATATATTTGGATTGTTTCTGAATATTGCCTTCCATCTCAGATTTCTTTCTGCAGTCCCATATAGATTTGTACAACTTCTAGACAACATTTCCAGGTTAGTATCCTGTAGATGTCTCAAATTTTGCATGTCTAGTATGAAACTATTTTTTCCCCTTTCTCAAACTTGCTCACTGACTTCTATTCCATAATATGATAAATAGCACTGTCCCTTCTCTTCTGACAATGCATTATTTCACACTGTCCAGAATTTCTGATCTAATCACTTTCCTGGTATCCTTTATTCACCCTTCTTCTTATATATTAATCCTTCGCTCACATCCTGTTCCCAGTTCATCAGAGAATTAACTTACCTTGATATACTCCTCAATTTAATCTGCATCAACTGCTCCCAGAGAACTTTCTATTGTGACCTGAACTGTGTGTTATTTTGTCTGCTTTCTCAACTAAACCAGTCAGATACTGGAGGCAAGGACTCTATCTTGCTTTTCGGTCTCTGGAATCTAACTCAGTTCCTGGCACAGAGTTGTAGTTAATAAATGCATATTAAATAAAGGGATCAATGCAGGTGCTGTGTCATTCATAAAAGTTGCTTTTCTCAGTGTATAAATATTCTATTAAACGTAACTCTCTTAGACATTTATAACTATTCTTTTGTATTTGATCCCTGTCAAAGTATTTTTTTTCCTCCATAGTAGTTCAGATGTATTTCATAATTCACAATACCTTCTTACTTCACATTCTAAAATTAACTTGGTGGAATGATCTAATGCATATAAAAAACTCATTCTAATTACTACTAATAAAAGCATTAAAATGACAAAATGGATTTGAGTAGATTTGCCAAAAAGACCTAAGCAACCTAATCATTTTTTTTTTCAACGTTTATTTATTTTTGGGACAGAGAGAGACAGAGCATGAACGGGGGAGGGGCAGAGAGAGAGGGAGACACAGAATCGGAAACAGGCTCCAGGCTCTGAGCCATCAGCCCAGAGCCTGACGCGGGGCTCGAACTCACGGACCGCGAGATCGTGACCTGGCTGAAGCCGGACGCTTAACCGACTGCGCCACCCAGGCGCCCCATCAACCTAATCATTTTTGGTGTTACATTTTAGGAGTTAATTTTAGATAATGTCCTTTGGACCACAGATAATACCTTTGTGCTTTCCAACTGGAAGTATTAGGAATGAATTCTTCCAAGTTAACTTCTTTGAACGATCAGGAAATATGTGTGATTTCTGGCTAAATTAAAACTCTTCATCATATTTTTCTCTTCATTCTTCACTTCAAAATTTTCAGTCTTTTCTACTCAGGTTGTAGTCATATAATTATAAACTTAGAAGAAATATTTAAATTACATTTTCAAACATACTCATATATGTTAGTAGGCAAACTGTATGTGTGTATATATTTATGTATATATGTATTTAAACATGCACACATACACACACACACACAAACACACATTAGGATTTTGAGGGATGAAGACACAGGTACCTGGCCATAAGGTTCATTGCATATTTACAGTACTAAATATAGTTAGATAAATACTGAGTCAAATCACCTACCTCTCATTCTAATGCAGAAAACTCTTAACATGTAGAGATGAGAGGAAATGTCTAAAAAAAAAGGTTGTTTTATGTTCCTCAGCTACTTGGTCCTTAAATACTAATTTATGTTTATATATATTTAAGAAATCCTAAATCAGTTGCTTTTTCTACATACCAGAATAAGTATATTTTAAAGTAAGATCTTTATAGAAGTATTTTATTATACAAATGAAATCATGAATAGTTTCAGTAAAAGGCCAAAATTATTTTAGCTATTTGTTTTTATTCATTGAAAAATGATCTGAGAGGGGCGCCTGGGTGGCGCAGTCGGTTAAGCATCCGACTTCAGCCAGGTCACGATCTCGCAGTCCGTGAGTTCGAGCCCCGCGTCAGGCTCTGGGCTGATGGCTCAGAGCCTGGAGCCTGTTTCCGATTCTGTGTCTCCCTCTCTCTCTGCCCCTCCCCCGTTCATGCTCTGTCTCTCTCTGTCCCAAAAATAAATAAACGTTGAAAAAAAAAAAAGAAAAGAAAAATGATCTGAGAGAGTTTGATATTTTTAACACACTAATTTTCCAAGAATTATGTGCATTAGTGAAAAAAGAACTGAATGTTTGGACCACATTACAGAGCTGATTGTTTGCTGATTTATCCTCTCTAACTCATTTTATGTGAGGAAGAACATTAAGGTTATTTAATAAGATAACAGAGGTTTCCCAGGAAAAATAGTCTCTCATTTTCTGTCTCTCATTATCTCTGTTATTTCTCACTGCCTTTCTCCTGTACTCTTTCTCTCCTTCTCTTGTAAAATACATATGCATAAAATATGTTTTTGATTTTTCCAGAGATAATAAAATTAATGTTTCAGTTATTAATGGTTCATTGGGATACATGTTTTCTCAAATACTCTGGAAGTTATTTCTGGCTGTGGTGGTAACAGCATTTATACTGGGTTCATCATGAGGAGTTCAAGTCACATTTTGTATGACTATCCCACTTATCCACATGAAATGCCCTCTTGCCAAAACAGTATAAATCCATCTTTCATACAGTATCCTTGAAAGACTAGCCAAATTTGTTAAAACAGGTTCATTTGCTAGTTTACCTAACCTTTATATTTTTTTAGTAAAAGAGAATACATAAGATATGAGATGGGAGGACATGGTTATAAGTAGTTTTACTTTAAGCTGAAATGATGGGGGAGGCATTTTACAGTTGATGAGTAATCACTTTGAAGCTGACATTATCAAGATCCACAGAAAAGGACACTATATAAGAATGTATTTTGTAGACAAAATTTTGTAAAGTTTATTTATTTTTGAGAGACAGAGTGAGACAGACCATGAGTAGGGGAGGGGCAGAGAGAGAAGGAGACACAGAACCCGAAGCAGGCTCCAGGATCCCAGCTGTCAGCAGAGCACAATGGGGTCTTGAACTCACAAACTGTGAGATCATGACCTGAGCAGAAGTCGGATGCTGAACCGACTGAGCCACCCAGGTGCCGTGGAATATACTTTGTTAATTGGCAATATACAGTAGAGAGGAGACTTTGGGGAACATAATTGCTTCATGCATAGGTTTTCCAATGTGACTGCGGCAGCAATAATAGTATCCAGTGATACCAAGGTATGTATAGATGCGGTCTGGGTATTAGGAAATGAAGTGGAAGATATCAAACATTATTTTTCTAGACTAGCAATATGGTTTCAAAAACAATAGCAACATCACAATTCAGAAGATTCAATCTGATTTTAGTGAGGCAATTGTGAAGCCATTTAATCTTATAACCATAAGAGTAATATTTAACTGTGTACCTGAAGGTATGACTATGAATTGACCTAAATAATAAGAGATAAATATGCTTGTTTCTGGCTCAAAATGCCTAAATCAAAATGCAGACCTTTCTTAAGGCAAGCTCTTGATACATTTTTTCTGAGCAAAGAAGAGGAAAAGGAAGAGTTGAGGACATATAACAAAGTCGTTTTGGATCCTTCAACCTTGTGTTTCTTTAATGCTAAGAAATATGAATAGTATTTACTAATGAGAACTCATCCTGCATTATTATGCTGACAATATTTATGAATCTCATACTGATTTCTTGTAAATATCAAAGAATATAATTTTATAATATATGCATTGTTTAATAGCAATACACATATATTTTCCAAGATTATGGAATCCATACTATAGCTCTTCTTTTCTCTTTTTAAAAAAAGTTTTCCTTGTGTGTGTATTAAATACTATTGTCAGGTAACTATTAAAACTTCCTCAATCTTCTTTGTCAGTTTTATCCTAACACTTCTTAGCAATGGAAAGTAGACTTCTAAATCTTAGATGCAATATCTTGATTTGCTTTTAGTGGTATTAAGCTTGAAGATCTCACCACCCTTTTTTACAGTGTGTGCTGTAGTGTTGGCTGTTGAGTAAATGTGGTAGGAAAGCAGCCGACACAGAGCTACTAAAGCTGTACATTAATATTAGATCTCCTTCACATGTAGCTATTGCGGCTGAATAGTAACTGTCCTAGGAGAGCACTGATGACCAACCCTGGAAACTCAGCAATTATTAATCCACTTCATAAATCACCTTAAGTTTTAATTTCAATACATTTCCATAAATGCAACCTAAATAAATTCTGGAGCCACACATGATTACTTGATTGAGAAATATTAATATGTATTAATTCTGCAAGTGGACCTCTGAAATTGGTAGGTGAAAGTATAATACACAGCACTAAAGTTTCCACAAACACGCATTTTTTCCAGACACTCCTTATTCCCTCATCCTTCTTACTGTTAGGATGTCATGTGAAGTGGGATCCTCATATCTGCTGGTCTTTACAGCTTAATGAGTAAAAAGTGCCCATGCAGGGCCCTGCAGTTTGGTTCTTGCCAAGTCTCTTGGATTTATTTGTTCTCACTCAGACCTGTTTTTCTCTGCACGTTCTGGCCGTAATGCCATAAGTAGGCCTCCCAGTAGTTCACCGGCCACAGTTTCAGATTGGAGGTAGGAAAACTTCTCATTGTCCATCCAGGTTTGCTTGGTAGTAAGTTCTCCCTGTGATGATTTTACCAGAACACTGAGGGAGAGGGAGGGGTGGAAATAAAGGCATGACACTCTGACCTATAAAACATATATACTACTTTTAATGAAGGGAAAATGATTGAATCAGTAATAACCTGTGGATAGTACAATGTAATTTACATATACATATTGTTTGTTTCTTAAGACAGCCCAATGAAGCAAATGTTATTAACTTCATTTTAAAGAAAAGAAACTGAGGCTCAGAATGATTAAATAATTTTCCAAGGCCACTATTCAGTGAATGAGTGAAATAAGGAATGAATGAATCTCTAGGGAAAACAGCATGGATTGAGTGGAATAAGAGGCTGAGATAGAGAGGTCAATTTTTCAATCCATTTAGCAATCTATTTACAGAGAGTAAGCTGGTCTGACAGTCACATGGGGTTTATGTTTGGGGGTAGGATGCTGCTGAAGAACCAATGATGACAATTTTAAAAGAAACAAGAATGAATAACAGATGAAACATCATCATGGAGTAGAAGAACAATGGTGAGTCAAATGGATGGTTAGGCTTTCACGAGAAACAATTAGCTCTACAGTAAACTTTTCATCTGCCAGCATATTTTGAAAAACTTTTCTACGCTTCAGTGAGTCAATGTTTGAAAATTTAGGAGATAAACAAATTAATAGGATATATTATGGCAAAAACTGATTTAGGGAGTATTAAAAATAGAAATTTTGTTCAATAATTATTAAAGGAATTGAAAAAATTATATAAAAAAGAAAGAGATAAAGACTCACCAGAAATTGGATAGTTTATATGGAAGTGCTACCTTCCAAAAATTGTACAGATGCTTCCAAAAAAATGAAAATGAAGGCATATTCTAGAACTAATTTTATGAGTTATAAATAATTTTGACAAAAATTAGACAGAGAGGGTAGGAGGAAGAAAAATAGTAAGTCTGTTTTGATCAATATAGATTCAAAATGTCTAAGGAAAATATTAGCAAACTAAATCCAGTTCTCTACAAAATAGTAATAAACAATATCCAATTTGGGTATGTAAAGTACTGTAAGGGTATTTTAATAATGCAAAAATATCTAAATGTGTATCCCTACATTACTGATTAAATGAGATCAACCATATCAATATCTCAAAAGATGCAGAAAAAAATTTAAACATTTACTCATAATAAAAAACCCCTACTATAACAGGAATAGAAGGAAATTTTATGAACCTTATAAAAGGTGTCATTCAAAAAAGAAGAAAAAAAGAAAATCTGTACAAAAACATCATATTAAGTGGGGGAAAATACAGAAATACTCCACTTAAATTTAGGAAAAAAATATGGGTGTTCTCTATGAATATCCCAGTTCAGCGATATATTTGAGCTCTGGACAGCATGAAAAGAAATAACAATTAGAAAGATTGGAGATCACTAATAGTACCATTATTATCAGCATATCATACAATTATTTACATAGAAATCCAAGTGAATCTACAAAATATAGGCAATAGAAACCACACGAGTAATGTGGCTCTTTGCAAGATCAAAATATAAAAGTCAAATATATTTTCTTATACCAGCAACAAAACATCAGTAATAAACTATTTTAGTAATATTTAGTATACCAACACAAACTATAAAACAACCAAGAATAAACCTAATAACACATATGTAAGACCTGGAAGCAGAAAATTAAAAGCTTTATTGAAGGACACTAAGCAATATCTAAAATAAATCAAACATGCTGTATCATGGATGAGGAAACTTCACTACATTATACAAACTTTAATTCTCCCAAAATTGATCTATAGGCTGAATGTTACTTTGTTCAAAATCATAATTGGTTTTGTTTGTTGTTTTGTGTGTGTGGAATAGGACAAGTTAACTTTAAAATGTATATAGAAAAGCAAAGAAGGGATAATAGCCTAGATTCTTTACACTCTATGAGATACAGACTTATTATAAAATTACCTAAGGAATTAAAAGAATGTGGTACTGGTTGAGGGATGGACAGATTTATGAATAAAATAAAACAGTTCAAAAAGAAATATACTCATGTATAGAAATCTGATTTATGGTGGAGCTAGGAAGTGGAATTATTCAATAAATAAAAAGAACAAAGAAGAGAGAAAAATTGGTGCACAAGAGCCACAAGGAAAGATAGAGGGAAGGAAGGGAGAAAGAAAGAGACAAAAAGAAAGAGAGGATGGAGGGAGGGAGAAAGGGAGAGAACAGGAAGTGAATAAAGGGATCCCTACCTCGTACCACCACAAAGAATCGTCAAAAGCAAAACTGAAATTTTACAAAAGATTATATATGAATTATCTTCAGACCTCCAAGTAAGCAAACTTTTGTTACACAATATAGGCCAAAGGGCTAACCACTTATGAAAAGATTGATGAATTTGAATGCATTAAAATATTGTGTATTAAAATACACATTAAAGTAAAAAAAAACAACTTATAGAAGATAGTTGCAAAAAAAAAAGCATTAAAATTAAGAACAATTAAAGACTTTTTTTTACAAATCAACAAGAGACAAAGGAGTAAAGAAATAAAAGTCATGATTAACCATTTCACAGAAGAGGAAACACATGAAATTAAGAAGTGTGACATTATAAGTGTTAGAATGGGTTCAGCCAAATTTTATCCATACTGTGAATGGATGCATGCACTGGTAAGACTTCTTTGGGAAACTAGAGTTGCATATAAGTATATCCTACTCTGAAAGTAGCAACTGTCCACGAAACCTAGGAATATGTCCAATACAGTTTTTGTAAGAACATAAATGAGCCAATCCAAATGTCCACCGACGTGGATTTCAAAAGGCACATTCACCTAAATGATATTTACCAATAGAAATTAAATAATTTCAACTATACATGGAGATAACTTCAGCTATCACATGAATGAATCTTAGTAATAATGCTACATGGAAAAAGCAAAAAGCGAACAATATGTTGTCTATGGCATGCACATAATGACTAAGAATTCAGAATAGTGCTCACCTTTGTGTATGAGGAAGAGAGAAAGACCACAGAGGTCTATGTAAGTTATTAGGAATGTTCTTCCCTTGGGGTGGGCAATTAGTACATAGGTGCTTAAATTATGCATAATATTATGCTATACATAATATGAGCAAACAAATGGGAAATAGTCTCTAAGAAAATATTGCAACATGTCTAACATTATATCCATAATATAATACCTAAGAAAATACTTGGAAGTTTCATGTTCTAAATATTAATGGCTCTAATTATCCGATGGTGGGGTTTTAGTAAATTTTTATACATTTCTATTATATTTACGCACTATTTGTATTACTTTAACAAACTGTTTTTGTAATAATGCTAATTTGAATGAGACACAGCATTCATAATATGTAGAGTTCATAAGATAATAATAAAAGACAACTCAGTGGAAAAGATGACGAGGGTTTGAAGATGCAGTCCACAGAAGAGATCACACACGTGTAAACCTACAGAAATATGCTCAATCCACTAGCAAGCAGGGATATGTGATTTGACAATAATAGCATAATTCTATTTTTCACTATTACTGAAGAAATATCCTCAGGTGGTTTACCTACAGTGTTTTGAAGTTGAAGGAAATCGATATTTACATCTTTCATAGCGGGAGCTGTTCAGAGAGTAATATGATGGTATACTGGAACATTTCTCTTCTAGAAGATTAGCCTTCAAAAACATGCACATGTTCACATAAACGTGCTTCAAGTAGTATTAAGTATAATACCTATTTTTTGTATTAGTGAAACACTAGAGATAGTTTAAAAGTACATGAAGCGGAATGGTTTATTTGACCATAGAGTGTATACCTTATATAATGCATTCACTTATTATAAATCATGATGCAACCCTATATGAGCTGACATGGCAGGATCTCTTGCACATTTTTAAATAAAAAATGGACACAAATACATTAACAGGATGTATAGCATAATCCCATTCACGTTAAAAATATGTGAATAATAATGCTCATATGTGTACATTCACATATGTAAATATATAGAAAAATTTCCTGGAGGATTGAATGTTATATTACTACCAGTTGGTTACCCCTGGGTAAGGGAGATAAAAGACACATTCCACATATTTCTGTCCTGTTTCAGTTATTTATTTATTTATTTTTGTTGCAAGAAAATAGGCATATACAATTGTATAACTGCCTGTGATACCTGCCTTTTTAGCTTTCCCCAAGGTGGGTTTCTTTAACAAGCAGATGCTCTTTGCATTAGCAACAGAAGCTATGGTCATGTATTGCAGCCCACCCAGCAATTCGGCTTGAGTGTTCCTAGTAGCAAACACAGAGGGCCGTGTCAATAGCCAAGGGGAAGCCTCCTATTAGTCAAAGGAAACAGAACCCCAAAAGCAATGTGATCGATTTCTTCCAGTGGTGGAAAGGCTGAAAACTCTCAAAAATATATTTGCTGGCATAATAGTTATATTTATATAATGATTCAAAAGAGCATTTTTGATTAATGAAAATTATTGAATTAAATACTATAATGTTTGTCACTTTGGGTTATTTGTGAGTTGCAGATCAAATATGAGAGGATATTTTAATAAAAATTATAATGTCTTAGTTTTGTTTTTGTAAACTTAAGAGTTGATGAATCTAGAATATACAATTAAAATATGTTTAAATCGAGATGTTCTTTTATTTTAGAATTTTATTCTCGATAGTTATTGAATATTTTTCAATAAGATCATTGATGTTATCTGACAGTTTTCATAAACTAAAAATGTCTGTCATTAGACAAAATGCTAAGAATACAAAACTTTACAAGTTCTAATTTTAAAGTATCAATCATGTGCCATCACATGCTTATTTTTCAGGTTAAACTTTTTCCGTGATGTTCCTGATTTCAGAGTGTTAGCCTGTGGTGGAGATGGAACCGTGGGATGGATTTTGGACTGCATAGGTAATGAAGACACATATTTAATGTCTCTGGGGTGAGACTGGCAACTGAAAATTCTTTATATTTTATTTATCTTATTTAATGCATTGATATCTTTGAGTGCTACGGTGGTATAATCGGACATCTGGCATGTTGCACGTTATTTACTGGCTTAATGTATTTTCTACAGTTAGAAATTTTAATTGGTAAAATAATTTGCAATTTCTATATAGAAATCCTTCTTTTTTAAATCCATTTTTCTTGGAATTTCCTAAATCCTCAGAGCTATTTTCAAATCAGGCTTTACAGATTCCATTTCTTTCTTTGCCCCGAAGAGGGAGCCAAAGAGCATCTTAGCATTTGTGATAAAATGTGTGCCAAATAGATGTACTTATTTCATTGAAGCATGGAGCCTCGAAACCTTACCCTCTGTTTACATTCATATCACATGCATCAATCATTATTATTACCATAGCTATTTTTTTATTTATCATGAACTATCTCATAGACCTTGTGCTTATATTTTTACCCCATCCATCCTCATTCTCACAACTTTTTGACATAGTATTGATAATCCCATTTTATAGAAAGAGGCTTTAATATATGGAGAGGTTAAATAATTAGAACAACGTTTTAAGAGCTGTGAATTGATAGACCTAGGATTCGAGCTCACGCCTAACCTTATTTTATATTGCTTCTCTATTTAAACTTTTAAAACATTTTTTTTTTAATAAGCAAACAAAGCAGATACATGACTGAGGATCAAAAGCAGACATGTATCACAAAAGCTTGATGGTTGAGAAAAATTATCTGGTTTTTCAGAGACAGTCAGATGTCACAACTCATTACAAGTCAGTAAAATGATCATGTACCGGCCTTTAACAGGAGATAAATTCCAAACAAATATCCATTTCTTTAGTTCTCATTTCAGCTACTACATTGAACAATTCTTTGTTAAAAATGGGCCCTTCACCAAAGGGAAATAGTTGCTTCAAAAGAAGTTTTGCTGTCTATGTAAATTGAAGCAAACTTTGATTCAGTTAATGCAGGTGAAAATATTCTATCTTTTCATACACACAAAAGTATTCAAATTAAAAGTGAATGCATGTTGTCAATACACTTTTGGTAAACATCTTATGACTTTAGTCCATTTTTTTTTAAGAAACACTGAAAACTGTGTTCTTGGGCCTTTCAATAAAAGATGTAAATAGTATAATGTGCATTATCTAAGGAGAAAATCAGAATTCACAAACTGCAGAAATTAGAGCTGCTTGAATAGAGCCGGAGATCTTGTAAGAATGTTAGTGAAAACAGTACAATATTGTGAGTTTGTTTTAGCCTCCCAAATCTAAGCCTCACTGACTACACTGGGGCATATCCATCCCTAAATAATCTGTTGTCTCCACATTCTTCACACAGACACACACTCACTTTGAGGGCTGAGCAGGTAGAAAAAATAAAGAAAAGTAATATATGTTCGTGAGAGTCATCAAAGGCATATGATGGTTTACACAAAACTATGTGGAATTTTGATGGCAGAGATCTTTACTGTTCTGAACCCAAAGCACTATGTTCTGTAAACCTTAATCTCAAAGAACCCTGCTGATCTCAGAATTACCCAGTTCTTATGTTGTTTACTCTGACCCAAAGCAGCACCATGGGTAGGAACAACACAGTGAAACACTTTTAACATTTTACTAGCTTCTAGAGTTTGATTTTTTGAAACATTTTATTCCTTAAAGTGAAATATACCTAGAGTTGGTGTGCAAAAGGACTTTTTACAGGAATGCTCACCTCCACTCTGATGATAGCCCTCTAGTATTTTCCTATGATGCATATACCTGAATCCTTGAGAATTTCAATGATGTTAAATCAAACCCACCATAATTTTTAACTGAGTTAAAATTTTAAAAGGCTTTATTCGGGCATAAGTCCTGAAAATTCCCACCACTTTGTAAATTATGGTATTTGTTTGTGTTTCATAAAGTGCTATAAATACACACAAATTAATCTTAATTTATAATTGTATATAGCTATAAAACATCACTTTTCTTGCTTGTAAGTACCTAGTGGGAAGCCTCATGCCAAGCTGTCTTATTTACTGTTTTTCCATCTGTGATGAAAATTTTATTTTATCTTAATTTTTCTATTCCACAGAAAAGGCTAATGTTGTCAAGCATCCTCCAGTTGCTATTCTGCCTCTTGGGACTGGCAATGACTTAGCAAGATGCCTGCGATGGGGAGGAGGTAAAACATAACACAATAATGAAAATCTTAAAAAACAGAAATACAGTGTAGAACATAACCCCCCCCAAAAAAAAAACACCTAAGCCCATCATTTTTTATATGTGATAACTGCCATGTGAAGTTAGTAAATATAATTGCTATGAGAGACACAGTATCTAGTTTTGAACAATAATTTAGGGTAAGGGAACAAATAATGGACCAATCGCTAGACTGTGAGTGCTGGGCTTTAATATGATACCAATTATAGACTTTATGGGGCATGGCAAGTTTCTAAACCTGATTGGTCTGGGGTTTCTAACTTAAGAAATGAGATAAGTATGGGTTAACTTTAAAGTAATGTTCAGATTTTTGATCTCTGAGTTGTGTAGCAAAATCACAAACAAAGGAAAAAAATTGAAAGGCTAATGAATGATTTGTCCAGGAATGAATACATTAAGTAATACTTACTTTTTGAGACCCGCTTTATACGAGGCAGTGTGTTCTGTACTTGGGATACAACGTTAGTAATAGAAAACAAGATCTACCTTCAAAGGGGCCTTGAATTCTAGCAGCATGTAAAGTCATATGTAAATTTTGAGACTTCCTACTAACAAGCAAACCTATAACCAACAGAACAAAAGGCCTCACGGAGGAAATGAAAAGATAACATAGGGAGAACCCTAATTGGTGGGTAATGACAGCCATATAGAACTGAGGGTAGACTTTATAGGGAAGAAAGAATCTCAATTTCAGAGACCCAGAAGGAGAAAGGGACTTGATACACTCAAGGAATTCAAAGTGGAATATTGTGTATGAAATAGGATAAGGGGGGAATATTTCAAAAGGTCTTAAAATAATTGGAAGTATCTCTACTTACCTGAAGATGACAAAGAAAATAAAACCAGATTTTGCTAAAAAAGCCAGAATTTAAATCTAATTTTATCTTCTAAATTCACTTAGAAACGTTTAAAAAGTGTCTGCTAAAACAATGTGAATCAAAAAGCCCTTACATAGCTTGTTAAAAATACAGTGGCCTGACCTCACCCCAAATATGCTGAATGGAAATCTCTGGGGGTGACCTAGGCAGATGATTTTCTTTTTAAACAAACTCCATAAGTGACTCTGATTTACAATAAAAATTTGAGAACAATTGTTCTGTGAGTATTCGGCCTACTGGTAAACTCTAAGTTATGTGTATATTATGTATGTGTATATGTATATGTATATGTATATGTATATGTATATGTATATGTCAGAATTGAAGACTAAGTTAAAAACTCGGTATATTATATATTTGTAAGTTTCATTAGGGATATAATTTAGTAAAAGGATATCATGAAACACTGAGTTAAATCTCATAGAATCTACAGACCAACAGACAGATAGAATGAACCATTACTTATAAGATGCTAGTGTTTGCCAACACTTACACATGCATATTGATTAAAAGGAAGAGAATCACACATGTGGCTTCTTGTGTATTCTTTCAAAAAATATTTTTGATGTTTGAAAATTAATGATTTTGTTTAGATTCCAAACTTATAAATGCCTTCAATCTCAAAATCAAATAGAAGTTACATTTGGAACATTTTCTAATGATTTTGTTATGAAACAATTTTAAATATTTTTATCAGTGGTCAAAGACACATGAATTGTAGATATGGAATATATGGAGTATATGTCAAACTCTGAAAGACTCAAACATATTTAGAGAATAATGGGGGGAAAGTATCCAGCTAGACGGTCAGGAACACCTCTCTGAGGAAGTAACATTTAAACTGGATTTAAAATATAGGGAAGGAGAATTAGCCTCCTAAACTGTAAGGGCTGAAGGAAGGCTGATGTGACTCTTGAATCAGTCGAGAGATAGTGGATAGCAATGGAGTGGGGGAGATTGGAGAGATAATCAAGAGCCAAAATAATGCTGGGGCTTGGTGGTCTTGTTAAGAATTTTATTAGATTGAATTTGAAGCACAAAGTGAAACTTGGAAAGAGTTTCAAAAGCAGCGTAACACAATGACATTTATGTTTTCAAAAATAGGTTAATTGAGGGTTATAACATAAACTTAAGAAGAAATTGTGAAAATGTAGACAATCACAGTTTTCCAAATAAGAACTTGTATGATAGTTTTCATAATTAGAGAATAAAAGGACTGGGCCAAGGTGATGATAAACAATTGAAGACAAGTAGACAAACTGGAGTTGTGTTTTCAGGGAAGGACTGATAGAACCTGCCAGTGGAGTGGATAGGAGCTTTGTGGAAGGCAAGGTACTAAGGGAAACAGCAAGATGCCTAAGTGGAGTGATTAGGAAAATAGAGATACCATTTGGTAAAGCAACATGCTCTGAAGCGTGATTATTTCTCACCAGGTGTGTAGCTAACTTCGAGCAAGTAAGTTGCTTAACAACTGCGTACTTCCGATTCCTCATCAGATTTGAAAAAATGGTAGTGTCTGCCTTGTGGGTTCTGATACCAAGCTATCAAATTGTTTGCCTAATGTTTGTTCCGAGTACTTTAGGTAGTTGTAGTAATTATCATCATGCTTAGCATTTGGGAAAGAAAATAATCACTTGATTAATTATTGGTTAACTTTTGGTCACTGTAATATGTTGACTTTAAGCTTATTGTTTGATAAGAATATATTTGGGAAAATGTAACACTGGAAGAATGTAGGAGGTCCTAGGGCATTTGAAAATACTTAGTTTACATTCTCTTTGCAGTTTTTCTGGCAATAGTCTAACAAAAATTTAAGATTATGGCAGGGAAAATGTTTCGTGAGACTGAGGGGATAAGAGAGTTTTAGACGGGGCACACGCTTACAAATGTATGTTATTGCTTTCCTTTATGTGACTTTCCTTTATAAAAATTTCTATGATTATTTTTTTTTTAATTTAAAAAAGTTTTGTTTATTTATTTTGAGAGACAGACAGAAAGTGTGAGGGACAGAGTGTGAAGAAGAGAGAGAATCTCAAACTGGCTCAGTGCTGTCAGCATAGAGTCTTATGCGGGGCTCGATTCCATGACCGTGGGATCATGATCTCAGCCAAAATCAAGAGTCAGACAACCAACAGCCCCCCAGTCACCCCTGTGGCTTTTCAGATACATTTGGTCATAACATTGCATCATTAAATGGAAAATAAATATTAATTATGCTTTTTTTTTTGTTTCTTAGCCTAGAGGGATTATACGTTTTAAATCAAAATAATGGAAGCAAAATAACATCATTCTTTTCTAGAAATAGGCTTTTACTTATATATTTAGTGATTTTGATAAGTATTTTTTTTTTTAAAAATATGACCTTCTTGAGTTTTGGAATCCTGTTTGTAGTTACACATCATTATTTAACAAGCTTGTTCATAGATAAACAGAAACAAGTAGGGTGTAGACACTTGTTAAATTGGGGACTACAATTTGGAATTCTTCACCTTTGAAAATTAGCTCTCAACTGCAGATGTTATGATTCTCAAAATAGATTTACTGCCTATCTCTTTCCATTTTTATTGGGCTAGAAGGTTGATTGGCATTAGACTTTTTCATGCTTATCCATAAAAACTTTGAGAAAATAACCAATGGTAAAGATTTTAAGGTGAACAACACTACTAGAATCTAGCTCTAATAGTTAAATTTCACTAAATCCATTTCTACTTTGTTCTCTCCTGGTCAGTTGCTCTTCCTACATTTTTCTAGCATTATATTGAGCCATGCTGCTGTTAACCTGAGATGTAGCTGAGGACAAGCTTAATATTTTATTTAAAGCATTATTATTTCTCCATGTATCTGCTGAATATATGTAATACAGAATATATTATATTATATTATATTATATTATATTATATTATATATTTCTATTATATATATTGTACTATACTTCCATGCTATATTGTACTATACTATATTACATTAGTATATGTAAATTGATTTACACCTGAAAACCATCATATTTATTTTTAAATGAGTTGAATTTGCACAATAGGTGAACATACTTAACTTTTTTATTCAGTTCAACTGTGAAAATATATAAAATTCATTTGCGGGATAATATTTATTATTTTTATAAGAAATTAAAAATTTAGGAGACATTCAACATTGAGAATGAGGGCAGAACTATTAAAAATATGAAATATATGTAAGTTTAAATATTTTTTTTTTTTAGCAGCAGACAAAACTTTATTAGAGTATAAGATGAGAAAGGAAGAATAGTATGAAAGATCTTTTTACAGAGAGGGGACACTCGAAAGTGACTATAGGCAAAAGGCTTTGTTTTATAAGGTTCTGATTAGCCCTCCCTCCCCTTCCCCCTTGTTCCTTCTCAGGTTCTACCTTACTAGCTGGATAACTCTAGGTGCTGGGTCCATTCCTGATTAGTTCACTTCCATTGTATGAGGGGTAGTCTAAGGCCACACCACTTCCTTGTGGGTCATAGGTTTTGTGTTCAAGTCTGTCAGGTCTTTTGTCAAATTCCTAAGGGGAACTTAAGGGGGAGTAGGTGGTGTCTGTTGTATTCAAAAGAGAGACCTTAAGCCTGAGGGGGTTTGCTATGGTCAGACCCTCCCAGCCTTGTTACAAAATATGTGTTTTTTCCCACCCAGGGATCTCAGGTCCTAATCTTTCCCTCTGCCTACTGAATCCTATCCTTTTCCTATCATATTCCCACCCTCTGAACACATAATTCCTAACTGCCATTAGGAACTGGGACAAAGCCTGATCTTAACTGCTTCCTGCTGAGCAGGGACAATGACAGGAGAACATTAGGGCAAGTTCAGAGGCCGATCCATGGTCCAATATAGTGGGCAGGTGTTTGGAAAATCCGGACTAGCAAAATTTTCTTGGATGTCTTATTTTCTGGCATGTGCAACAGCTTCTACAAATGACATACAAAGAGAATGTTAGGCCAACAAGCATTAATATTCCAAAATGCAATGCCTCTTAAAGAGGAGACCTAACCATAGGAAGGAAAGACCCATTGTAGCCATCCAAAAAATTCTTCACGTGTCTGGTCATTTTTTAAACCAATTTGACTGTAGTTTTCTTCCCTCCTCCATACTTATTTGGATCCTGTGATATCATTAGTTAGAATAATTAAGTACCTGAACTAGTTTATGGTTCTCAATCCTCAGATCTTCTTCTGGCTATCCAGTTTCCATAGGAACAACTCCATGAGGGGTATTTAAATTTACTTCAAGGAAAGATTGTTCTTTGATCCAGATTGCTGTTAGTTTAGGCAATTGTGTATCTATCCTGGAGCTAGTAGCACTATAGTCCCTAATTTGGTCATAATATCTCTTTCTAGCAAGGGAGTGGAGCTCTCTGGCATTATCAAAAAAGAATATGAAAAAATTAAGGATGCCTGGGTGGCTCAGTTAGTTGGGTGTCCAACTTCAGCTCAGGTCATGATCTCACAATTCGTGAGTTCGAGCCCTGCATCAGGCTCTGTGCTGACAGCTCAGAGCCTGGAGCCCACTTCAGATTCTGTCTCCCTCTCTCTCTGCCTCTCCCCTGCTCACACACTCTCTCTCCTTCAAAATAAATAAACATTAAAAAAAATAGAATATGAAAAAATCAAGTCTCCCATATGCACCCTGGTAGCTGAGAGAAAAATTTTTCAGAGATGCCTCTAATCATTATGCAGTGTTCAGATAGTTGGCCGGGAGTGGAAAGGAGGACAGAAAAGATGGTTCCAATGTCAGGAAGGAAATCAACTGGTTTACCTTGTATATCCAGAGTTACCAGAGGCTTTGGGTTTACGATAGCTAGTTGGTTTTGGGGAGCCATTTTAAAGAGCCTTGGACTATATCACTCCCTTTCAGGGACATTGGTTATCCAAGCCCTCATAGACAGAGGTCCCTGAAGGCATTCAGACTCCCAGTGCCCCGAATGGACAAGTAAATGGCACTTGGTTCCAGACCTAGGGAAATCCAGTATGACATAGTGTGGAAAGCCACAACCAAGGCCTCAGATTTTTTCTTAACCCTCCTTTTCTGTTCCTTACTCTCCTCATGATCTCAGTTGTAATGTACCCATTTGACAATTCCAAAGAACTCCTCCAGGGTCCCTTCCAGGCCAACAGCCAACTTTTTGCAGCTTTCTCCAAATATCTGGGGCTGATTGAGTGACAAATTTGTCCTTTAGGATCCTCGCAGCTTTGGGGGGTGTCAGGGAGATACCCATATATTTAACCTCAACCTTTCCAGTAAGGCCACCAGGTTTTCATCTTGTGTTTGCATAATAGTGGCTAATTTAGCATAATTTAAAGGTTTAACTTGGGACCTCATTAATTTTTCCAAAAACAAAGGCCATCCATTCCTCAATGAGATGGTCATAGTCCCAATTAGGATCTTGGAGCAGGACTGCCTGGGTCCTTTCTGGTTCCCTATAGGACCTCTAGTCCCATGATAATTAATGAGTTGCTTTATGAGTCCCCATATCTCTCAGCTGCTGCCAGAACCCTATGTTTCTCTGTCTCATTAAGAGTCTGAATCAGCAAAAGCATTATATCTTTCCAGAATATTCTAAAAAGCCCCTATATGTCTATCTGGATCATCAGAAAATTTACCTAGATCTCCTTTTATCTGTCTTAAATCTTGTAATGAAAAAAGTACTTGTAATCTTATCACAGTGGTGCCTCCTTGTGTCCTCCCTTCCAGCACTTGAGCTTCTTGTAGGGGAAATATGCCTGTTGCATTATGGGGAGGGCCTGGATAACATGGGCAGAAGGGAGCAGAAGTGTATGTTTTTAAGCCTGAATGTACAGATCGAGGACCTGAGGAGGAAGAGGCTGAGATGGAAGACTTCCCTTTCTCCTTTTCTAGGTATGCTTTGGGTACAGGCAAAGGTTCTTATGAACTCTTGGAAAGTATTGCCAACAGGCCAGAATGGACCTTATACATAACTCGATTCTCTCTTAAGGCCCCCAAAACACTGAACATAGGCGACTTCTCCTCAATCCTCCTCACATTTGTAAAACAGTACCATTGGAGGATAGTATCATAATTGATATTTTCCTCTGGTGACCTGCTTTCCTCCTCTAATTTGTACTGGGGCCAAGACTTGGTGCAAAAGAAAACGAGTCACTTTTCTTTCAGGGTATGTGGATCAAAATTATCCCAATTTGTGATAATGCATCCAAAAGGAGGATTGGCCTTGGTTGGGGAATTGCCAATTGCCTATAGAATTCCAATTTTTACAGGAAAAAGGAGGAATAGGCATCCCTTATCTCAATTTCCTATCTCTGGCCACAAGAAACCTTATCTCCTAACCACTGTACTTAGCCTGGCTATGCAACTGGCAGCCAAAAGCCCTGTCAGTCTTGTGAGGTGCTGGCAGTAGTCGCTTTTACCCGCACTTGACCCTACCTCCAAGAACGACCTTGTCTTCCCGATTCCTCACACCCCTCCATTTCCCACCTGTGGGACTTTGGGGGTATCAGCTGTGACCAAGCAAGACTTCCCTGGATGTAGAGGATGTGCTAATTTTATTTTTGGCTGTACAGTAATTTATGTATTGATCATAATAAAAACTGTTCCTCTTTACAAATACATGTCAAAAGGCTGGTGAAAAACCTTTTTTGTAAGGATAAAACTGGCCATTGAGGGGGGCTAAAAGCGTCAAAATTGAGGTCTATTCCCCTGCCTTTTCCAGCAATGCCCACATAAATACATTCCAGCCATGTGGGTATTCATTTTACAATATCGAGGTTGTTGCACATTGGCAGACACTGGGTTAAGTGTAGCAAAATGGCTCTCATGTATCTCAGTAAAAACCGTCCATATATCATAGCCATCCATCCATCCCTCATATGGCACAGGCCATATTCATCTGCCTTGCAGAAACACAAATGTAGAGTATTTGGAGGCCAGCAACGAGAGTATTGCCACCATTTTCCCAGCCTTTGGCTCAAAGGAGGGGGGATTTTAATCTTATACCAGGGTACTTTTAAAATCTGTTCATTTTAATTTTAGTCTCCCTGACCACACATAAAATTCCTTTCCAAAGATTTCCCTGCGCGAACCTTCTACAATTTTCCTTTGCATTCAGATTTTGTCTGAAGCCATTTCTCTTCAAACTACCAGTCTTGTTTAGGACAAAATTCCTTTTTTTTTTTTTTTTTTTTTTTTTACTGTCAACAAAAATGTATTTCCTTTCCTTATAACTTAAACATCTACTTTTCTACAAACATATTTGCTTTTACTTATTTCCTTGCTTCCTTATTTCCTTATTTGTTCCAGTGTTAACTACATTAAGCAGAATTTTAATGGTTAGAAACCTTAGTCTCCAGTGAAAACTAAGCAGTAACCAATTGTGAATTGTTACATCAGAATTCCTTAGATGACAAACTTATGAATCAATTAAGCACAAAGCATGTTTTCCAACAGACCCAAATATCCTTAGTTTTTCTGCTGTAAGTCAAAAGCATAGGGGCACCTGGGTGGCTCAGTTGATTGGATGTCTGACTTTGGCTCAGGTCAATGATCTGGCAGTTTGTGGCTTTGAGTCCCAGCTCAGAGCTGGGAGCCTGCACCAGAATCTGTGTCTCCCTCTCGGATGCTCCCTGCTCATGCTCTGTCTCTCTCTGTCAAAAATAAATAAACAATAATAATAAAAAAAAAAAAAAGTCAAAAGCATAAACCTATGTTTAGTTAGCAGTGCTTTAGCATTCCACCTGATTTAGAAAAGTCCTAAATGTCCAGTGAATTTAACCCAGTTTATCATCCAAGCAAAACTTCAAAGGTTCAGGTTATCAAAGACCCTGAAAGCCATCTTAACAATCACCCAAGAACATTTTGAAACAAATTGCAACAGAGATAGCATGAGCTTATTTGACCTTTAGTAAACCTAAGTAGACAAATTTTTATATATTTAATGCTGATGACCCTAAAGATGTGCATGTCTTAATGAAACCAACAAACTTAAATTTGTTTAAATACCAAATATGTTCCATCTGTGCCTATTTAAAAGTCAATTAATTTGTTCCCCATTGTTACTTTTTCCCTGGGGCACCTGTGGGGAAATCTGAAGTGAGTGGCTCCTTGCTGCCCCTTGACCAGAGGGTGGGAGGAGGAGCCGGTGGTGCCTGAGGCCCTGAGGATGGGATAGGAACCAGTTTCTAGGCGGCACCCAAGGTGGTGCGGAAACAGGCAGAGGGAGGGCAAGGCTGAAGGGATGAGCTTTGCTAAGAAGTCCAGAGGCAGATAAAAGCCCAGAGGGCAGACAAAAAGAGGTCTCCTGGTCCTAAAACCAGTCAGCTTGACTAGATGAGCAGATGTGGATTTTTTTTTTTTTTTTTTTTTTTTTTTTCACCAACAAGCAGAAATGGGCAGTCCATGTTGGGCCAGAGAAGATAGGGAAGTTCCCCGAAACAAAAGGAGTTTTTGCAGCTGCTTGGGAATATTCCTTAAAGTCCCCATCATGAGGAAGACTAACCAGAGATAGTTGGCTCTTATTATAATCTGCACATTGTGGGAGCCTGCCAAATGTCTGAGTACAATTGTATGCAAATTATTATGTATATTCAAAGTTTTTGAATTTTACTGCAAAAATATGATGTAACATCTATGAAAATAATATGTGATACTTCTAATGTTTCTATGTGTCTAATCATTGTTTGTTGTACTCTTTGCTGTATGTATTAATTAGTACATAATTATTTTACCTGTGTAAGAAAAATGTAATGGTAGGTGCCGAAATAGGCATTCCTAGTTTCTGTCTATCTTACCTTCTAATGGTTAATTCAACAAATACACCATCATTACACTTATTTATTTTTAAAGAATGTTGGCATATTACAGTGCCTATTCTTCTTTCTTTTAATCCAATTAATTCCAATGTTATGTGTGCTAACACCTCTGATCAGGCCTCATAGCCTCAGGCAGTTACTCGTTCAATGAATACATTATTAAAATATAGACCAAAGTTGGACACAGAAAATCTATGAAAATCTTGTTTCAATTCAAAATATACTCTCAAGAATGTGTGTGTGTATGTATGTGCAGAGTTAGAGAGGGAGATATTATTTAACTTAATACAATATTTCTAATTCTATTATCATTAGTAGTATTATACAGTTGAGAAATTCCTATTCTTATGCCTCATATACTAAGACCTTTTATGCATTTTCTCATTTAATTCTCACAATAAATCTAAGTTTTTACTTAGGAGGAGGACGCTATTTAGGGAGGTTAACAGCAAATATTAAATAACACAACCAGGATTAGGATGTCTGAACTATAAGGTTATATAGATACAAATACATTTAAGAGAAAATATCATAGTAAGCAATAATTGTAGTTTCAGGCCATGTTGACTATCTGCAGTAGACTCATTAAAACAAGACTTGTTGAGCATCTGCTCCCGGGAAGACCTGGTAAAGGACACTTGCAGTGAGAACAATGCAAATAACTACAATGCAATGTAGTGGTTCTAAGGTGCCACTAGTGTGGAGAGCTGTGTGCTGTGGCACTGTATAGAAGCCATTTATTTTGGGAGGGTGGCTTCTGGAAAGAAGCGCTATCAAATATAAAACCTGCAAAGGGAGCAGAAGCAAGGCAACCAAAAGAAAAGGGTACTCTGGGTATATAGAATAAGGCAATATAGTGCACAAAATGAGAAAGAGAAGGACCTTCTTCTACTTAAACTGAAAGTTGTTCCATATCAGTAGAGAGCAAAGTGTGAAGATAAAGGAGGATTGTAAAGGGTCAAGTCTAAAATTGTATCTAGGATTTTTACTTCAACAACTGGGTCAAGGCTGTTGCCTGTCTGAAAGAGAGTTAAAGCAGGCATTAATTTCATTCTGAATTCAATGATATAGTTTTGAGGGGATAAGCAGTGGAGATATTCTTTTGTTCTTGGACAATACTGAGAATTGGCACCCTAGGAGAGGAATGTGAGTTGCAAATTAAAGCTAAAGGTAAAATATTTTTATGAGCTTAACGATTACAGTTAATTCTTTATCTTGTATTAGACTTTGCTTTAAAATGCATTGTTTAGCTTTAGAGTGATGTATCCACATGCACACACTCAGACACACATAAATACAGCTTTTGTTATTTGGTTATTTTTTTTTCTCAAGATAATTTTTGTTTCATTAGGTTATGAAGGTGAGAATCTGATGAAAATCCTAAAAGACATTGAAAACAGCACAGAAATCATGTTGGACAGGTGGAAGTTTGAAGTCATACCTAATGACAAAGATGAGAAGGGAGACCCAGTGCCTTACAGTATCATCAATAATTACTTTTCCATTGGCGTGGTAAGATTTTGCATTAAATGTTCTTTTTTACCAGTCTGGAATAATCACTGTGTATAAACTCTTACACTGTGAAGATTTACTGATTATAAATAATTTATTTTATCTCTGTGTCAGCAAAACACCTCTTTTAATGGGCTATAATAAAACTTACGAATTTATTCAAAGTCAAAGAACCAGCAATAGATAAATTTTTCATGTGTTAAACAAAGGAAAGAAACTTTTTTTTTTTCCCCAGTTGATTTGACTATTTGGGTTACTAAAATAAGGGGTAGAATGGTTTGTAAGATAGTTATGTTTTTGACTATAGACTGAAACTCCACAGTTAAAATGTGAAGATGATGCATCAAATTTTATCTTACTTTGAGATATGTATCAAAATATTATATAACCTATTAGGTTTTTATGCTTAGGTCTGAAGTCTAAGAAAAATGCTATTATCATTCTCAAGTGGTTAAAACGTCAAAAGGCTAACTTTTTACTTAATTTCTTGAAAAATCTTAGATGGAAACTAAAATATCATTTGACAATTAAAATAGTTATTGTAATTCTAATCCCTAAGGAATTAATATTTTTAATAGTGATTTTATACATACATATATGTTACTTGGTAATTATTAATTCTTAAGATATATTATGTACATTACATTTCATTTAACATACACTGTTTAATATTAATCTCACGTCATGCTACACAGTCTGATGTGCCTGCACACACACACTCACACACACACACACACACACACACACACACAAGCACCCACACACACTGCTCTCGTAGATTATAGAAGTCATTGATTGAATCTGTGAATTTAGGAAGTTAAGCTACCTGAGCAAGGTTCCTTTAGCAATATTTTTTCTGAGTGTCCATTTATTTATCTGTACTCTCATTGTTACAAATAATGTCGTTATACATTTAAAGAGCCTCAAACAATGGTACATAATGAAAGGTAAATATACAATCATTAATAATACTATTACACCATTATGCATTTGATCCAAAAAGTCCTACTTATCTTTGACATGAAGTATGCATAATAATGTTTTTAACAGTTTTATGGGCATGTAACTTACACACAACCTATTTCACTCATTTTAAGTGAACTATGATTTTACTAAATCCATCCAATTTTACAAGATTTTCATTACCTAAACAAGAAGCTTCATGCCCATTTGTAGTCAATTCTGGCTTCTTCCCCTAACTCTAAACAACTAATTTTTCTGTATATAGATATTTCACATAAAAGAAATCGTACAATATGTAGTCCTTTGCATCTGGCTTGTTTCACTTCACATAATATCTTTGAAGTTCACCCATATGAACTACATGAATACTGTATTCCATTTTATTGCTGAGTAGTATCCCATTGTGTGGGCATGCCACATATTGTTTAGTCATTCACCAGTTGAGAGGCATTTAGATTGTTTTGATTCTTTGGATGTTATGAATAATGCCATTCTCTTGAGTTCCTTAAGTGTATTTTTTGTTTGTTTTCGTTAATGTAGTTTTTAACTCCAGAATTTCCATTTGTTTCTCCTTTTATAATTTCTCCATTTTTAATTGGTATTTTTTATTTGAAGAGTCATTGTTGTTATGCTTTCCTTTATTCTTTAAATATAGTTTACTTTAGTTCCTTTGACATGTTTAAAATAGCTGTTGTGAAGTCATTTTCTGCTAAGTTCAACATCTGGTGCTCATCAGAGAATTTAATAACATCTTGACCACATCCAAGACTATTTTTCCCAAAACATGTGGCACATTTTGCTCTTCCTCTGCATGTCTTCTAATTTTTTGCTGGTAACTGGATATTATATACAATTTATTGTAATAAGTTTGGATTTGGATCTGCTCACAGTGGTTATAGTTGTTCCTGTGTTTGTTTAGTGACTTGCCCACACTTACCATGTGGAGCATTTCTCTCCTGTGGTGTATGGCTGCTGATGACTCAGTTTTGTTTTGTTTTCTCTTTTTTTTTTTTAATTTTTTTTTTTAATTTTTTTTCAACGTTTATTTATTTTTGGGACAGAGAGAGACAGAGCATGAACGGGGGAGGGGCAGAGAGAGAGGGAGACACAGAATCGGAAACAGGCTCCAGGCTCTGAGCCATCAGCCCAGAGCCTGACACGGGGCTCGAACTCACGGACCGCGAGATCGTGACCTGGCTGAAGTCGGACGCTTAACCGACTGCGCCACCCAGGCGCCCCCCTTGTTTTCTCTTTTTAATTCTTGTGTTTATTTTAATCCTGGCTTCCTGGAGATCACCTCTGTGTCAGCATGATTGATCAGAGTTTGTGCTCAGTAAGTTTGTGGCAATAAATCTTCACCCCTTTGCCATTGGATCTGTGTGTTTGCTGGGGAACACACATACACTTCAGGCAATTTTTAATCCTACTTCAGCTTTTAATATCTGCCATCCCTACTTCTGTCTCTTTTGCCCATGCATAAAAATTCTCACTAGCCAAGGATGTATAGTCAACTAGGGCTCTTTTTGGTCTTTCCTGAACATGTTTGCAGCCTTGCACATGCATACAGCCTTTCAGACAGCCAATCAAGGCCCATTATGGCTATCTCATTCCTCAGGTCTCCTGTTGAATTTCCTGTTAGCTGGCTCCTTAGTTGTTTGCCTTAATCAGTTTTGCAAACTCAAGCCAGCTGGGACACTGGCCTTCCTTACCCACTTGCTACTGAGATTACTCTTGTTTTAGATAACTCTCTGGGTCATGGAGTTTTTCTACCTTCCACTCCAAATCCAGTCAGTTCCCCTGCCAGTAAAGTTGCTTGCTTTCATGGCTTGCTCACACTTTAGAAGTAGAACAGTGATGGAGCTGGAGGATAAGGGAGTAGCCCAAAGCTGAATCATGACCGATTGCCACTGCTCTTATCTGAGCTTAAGTAGTTTTTCTTGGATAAACACTTCTCAGTGTTTATATGCTTTTGGTCAGTTTCCAGTGGCCCTCAAAAGCATATAATTTTTTCCCACCACAGGAGACACTTGGCAATGTTTGCACACACATTTGATTGTCATGAATGAGAGGGGATGGCTATTGGCAGCTAGTGGGTAGAGGCTAGGAATGCTGCTAAGCACTCCCAGTGCACAAAAAAAGCCCCCAGACACACAAGAAAGAATTACATAGCTCAAAATGTCAGTAGTGCTGAGGTTGAGAAACCCTAGTATCAAGAAACAGACATATTAAATACAAAACTCAAGGTGTTGGGAAAGGAGAAATAGCTAAAACCCAAAGAAATGAGAAAGGAAACTAATAAAAATAAGATGGGAAATATAGCAAAGATTAACAACAACAGGAAAAAAATATATGTAGAATGCTGGCACAACAAAATACTGGATAATTGAAAAGAATTAATCAGTTCTATTGCAAAATTGATTTTATAAAATTACAGTGGAGAGAATTACACATAAACAATGTAGAATGAAAAAGACCAGAAAAACAAACAAATAAAAAAACCCATAAACACAAAATGTAATATCCCAATTGAAAATATATTAGAACTAAATATGGGAGAGTAGCAAAGTTGCCAAACTGAAAACCAACTTAAATATTCAAAGTATAAGGTGTCTGCGTAGCTTAGTCGGTTGAGCATTCAACTGTTGATTTTGGCTCAGGTCATGATCCCAGGGTTGTAGGTTGTAGGCCTGTGCCAGGCCCCCTGCTGAGTGGAGCCTGTTTAAGATATTCTCTCTCTCTCTCTCTCTCTCTGTCTCTCTCCCCTCTCTGTCTCTCACTGTCTCTCACTCTCTCTCTCTTTCTCTCCTCCTGCCCCTCTCCCCCACTCATGTTTGTTTTTTCTCTCTCTCTAATATATATATTCACTAATACTCCATTATATCAGTAATAATCAATGAATTTACAAAAACAGCAGTAAAAAACAGAAAACATCTAATAATTAATAAAGTATATACAAGACCTATGTATAGAAAATGTTAAAACTCTCTACAAAGACATGAGGGATCAGAACAGAGACATTTCCTATTCTTAGATGAGATAGCTTAATATAATATGCAAATCAATTTATACATTTATCTGTAACTAATGAAGATTAGTGCTGGATTTATGACAAACTCGAAAAACCTATTCTAAACTATATATCCCAAAGTAAGTCAATTTCAATACGAAGAAAAGATGGAGAACTGTTTGACCAAATTAGACATACTGCAAGTGGCATGGAAATGATAATAGAATGGTGCTGTGAAATGAAAAGATGGATGAATCAGAGAGGTAGAGGGACATATAATGACACTCAGTATAGACATGGCACAAAGACTCACTGGTGAAATGACAGATTGTATAGTTCAGATTGCAAATCACTTAATGTTCAAAAATTAGCTTCCTAAGGAAAGAAAATTTTGTTAGAAGTCTACTGCACATTACATAGGTAATTGCTAGATGTATTTAAGTACTAAATTTGAAATGCCAAGTTTAGGACCTAATAAAAGAATATATCAAATATATTTGTGATTTTGAAGTAGAACAGAACAAACTAAACAGAGTGGATTTTGAGTGAGGTCATTTTATTTTTTTATTTTTTATTTTATTTATTTTTTTTTTAATTTTTTTTTCAACGTTTATTTATTTTTGGGACAGAGAGAGACAGAGCATGAACGGGGGAGGGGCAGAGAGAGAGGGAGACACAGAATCGGAAGCAGGCTCCAGGCTCTGAGCCATCAGCCCAGAGCCTGACGCGGGGCTCGAACTCACGGACCACGAGATCGAGACTGGCTGAAGTCGGACGCTTAACCGACTGCGCCACCCAGGCGCCCCGAGTGAGGTCATTTTAGAAGGGTCTTTGTCCGTTTGACTTGGAGCCTCTTTCAGTGAGTAAAACATGGGAAGGCGGGGTAGGAAGAAAGGAGAAAATCCCTCCCTGAAATATTTGCTTCTGCCCCAGCAAGCCAAAGGCTCAACACTCAGGATCGGAATCAGAGCAATCAGAGTTCAAGCTTTGGCTGTCCCTCAGCAAGGCCACCTCTACTTAGCAATTTGTATTCTCCTGTCTCAATGGATCCAAAAAACAATAAAATGAAATGAATGATCTATCTCAAGCTATTCCTGAATATATAAGAAGCAGACCAGTTGGAATATTGAAAAGATGAGAGGGGGGGTTTCAGCTTTTTCATATCACCAGCATGGGACACATGAAGGTGGCATACAATTTGTACTGGAAACTATCTCTTAGAACTTGATACCTCCTAGTTACAAGGAGATCTCAAAGTTTGACTGTATTATCAGTAGAGTTTTCAGGATTGCACGTATTGCCCTTCATTGGCTGGCCATAAGTGTTTTATACTTTATGTAGAACTTGCTTCAAACTTTTAGAAAAACCTGTGATGGTCAGAAATATATAAATATCATCTTCATATGCACTGTGGAATATCCCTTGTATTAGTCAGAGTGGGTTGAGTACTGGCACAAACAACCCCAGAATAACAGTGGTCTGACAACAACTAAGAATTAGTTCTTCCCTTGGGGTGCCTGGGTGGCTCAGTTGGTTAGGTGTCCAACTTCGGCTTAGGTCAGGATCTCACAGTTTGTGGGTTTGAGCCCTGCATCGGGCTCTGTGCCAACAGCTCAGAGCCTGGAGCCTGCTTTGGATTCTGTGTCTTTCTCTCTGCTCCTCCCCCACTCATGCTCTGTCTCTCTCTGTCTCTCAAAGATAAATAAACATTAAAAAAAAAAAAAAAAAAGAATCAGTTCCGTCACCTAATAGTCAGCATGGGTTACCATTTGGAGAGGTTCTAGTCCACTTGGTCACTCAGTGGCCCAGGCTCAAGAAAATAGAGGACTTTTGAAAGGAGGGCTTTTATGGGCCAGGCTTGGAAAATGTTTCACTCAAAACCACTGTCCCTATCTGAATCATTTGCTGCACCTAATTTTAAGGAAGCTGCAGAAGGAATTCTTTCTGTGCAGGAAGAAAAGGGAAATGGGTAAATAACCAGCCCATTTCTGCTAATTCCTTCTGAGTAATGCTTTTCAATTTTAGCCAGAACAACTGGAAATAATCCTGAAATCATAATTAACTCTAAAAATAGATATTGTTGTACAGTGGTGGTCCTTCAATAAAAGCATAATTATATAGCACCTACTATGTGCCAGATACTGTTTGAGGAATGGCAGTGAACAAGATAGAAGGAATCTATGTGATCACTAAGCGTACATTATAGTAAGGCGAGAGAATTGTCATGAAAAGCTGAACAATCACATTAGAGGCACAGATATAGAAATTAATGAAAAACAACTGGTATGTGTCACCTTTCACTCTTACTTTACACTTGAACATAACTATAGATAATCTCGATAATTGCAGGAAGAAAACTTTCCATACCACCAGATTCACATATGCCATTAATTTTGTCCTCATAGTTGATTCTTCATCCATTTGTTTAATAAACAAACAAAACTAAGTCCCCCTCATTTTTGGCCAGGCCTTAGTCTTCTAGGAACGAGTTAAACAGATCAAGTCATTATTAGAGCTTAGAGTTTAATGGTAGAATCATTAAAAAACAAATCCACAAGTACACATTTTTTTTGGAAATTGTTATAAATTCAATGAACGAAAACTAAAGTTATCATGAACTAGAATAAGGAACTTTAGATCTGATGGTCAGGGAAAGCCTAGAAAAGAAGATGTATTTAAGCAAAGATCTGAGGAGTACAAAAATGAACTGGTCACTAAAGAGATGGACAGATCAGGGCAAGCAGGTGTAACTCTATGTAAAGAAATTGACGTAAGAAAACATTTGATGTGTTCCAGTCCATGAGCCTGGAACATAGAGAAGGTGGAGACATATGGCAAAAAAAAAAAAAAAAAAAAAAGGCTGTTGCCATGTTGCCACTTCCATATCTTGAAGAATCTTGGAAGCCAGGTGTGGTGTTTGCCTTTCAAGAGGGGCCATGAAATGATTGAATGCTTATAATCAGGAAGTTAAGTAGTCCAATATGTGCAACAGGAGTGCTTCTGCCAGGAGTGACAGCTACATATTAACCGAAAGATAAAGTGTCATAAAAATGATACACAGAATTTTGAATATTTTAACCTAACTTATAAATACAATACAATTGGTCAATCTTCCCTTATAGACCCATCTAATACCATTTGTTCGAACGTGGATCTGAGGTTCTACAAAGTCAGTCTTGCGTAAATCACATTCCGTAATAAACCATCTAATGATTTCCATTTGCAGTTTCTGTTAAGTGGAATAAAAACTCAAAAGACACTTAGGATGCAATCTGAGTATAAAACCCTTCTAGATTTTTACAATCCTTAAATCTTCTATAATGATTTTCCTTATAGGTAATTCTATAGCAAAAAATATATAATTCTATAGCAGTTTCAGCATTGCATTTATATCAGATCTTCGTTTCGATATAAAACAAAAAATTTTGTAATCATATTTTTATTTTATATAGTATGAAATTAAATTAGTAATTATAATAAAAACTAAAATTGGTATAAACAGTGTTGGAAACAACAAAAATGATTCTTGGTAAGTGTAAAGCTCATAATGTGGCAATACAAACGAACAGGTTTACTAAAAAGTAGTGGCTGATCAGCGCTGGAGGTGAATTACCGGACTGCTTCAATATCCGCAGTCGGAGGGATGTTGGCAAGCTTGCTGCTGGGAGCACGGATGGGATGAGCATGACCCCTGTGGGTTTCTGAGCAGGCAGGGCCACTCCCAGATCACTGCTAAGGGTCTTGAGCAAGCAGGACCACTCCCAGGTCACTGCTAAGGGTCTTGAGCAGGCAGGACCACTCCCAGATCACTGCTAAGGGTCTTGAGCAGGCAGGACCACTCCCAGATCACTGGAACCAGATAACAGCGCTGCTTTCAAATCCACAGACTGCACTTGAAGAAGCCTTCAACTCCTCCAACTCCCTGCTCACTGGCTTCAGTCAGCTCAGTTAGGGAGTCTGAAACTGTCCCAGAGCTTTTCTGTAGATGCACCTCTTCCCCATATCTTGGGACGGGGACATGGGTGGGGGGGTACATTTTTAAGAATGGATGCTATCTCTCGATCCTCAAAGCCTGGGTGGGTGTTGAGAGGCTCCCGTGTATTTTCTCCAGAGCAGTGCTCGGGAAAGCTGAAGTTTCCCGGCCTGCCTGCGATCCTGCAGAGTTGACCCGGCAGTCTGCACATGCTCAGAAGCAGGCGGCCAAGCTTGCCCTCCGACTCACAAGGGTGCGCTCCGGGGCGGGGCGCGCTCTGGGGCATGTTCTCAGTCGGGGATGTGGGGGTAGTCTAGGCAGGGCGGGTGGCCGTGGGGCAGTGGGGTTTTAACAAGGTGCTGTGGGCAGGCCTGATGCCGTTCGTGGTTTGAAGGTTCCATCATCCTCTGTTGAGTTCGAAACCTTTTTGGCCGTGAGTCCTCGCGTCTGCTGCCTGCTCCCAGCCTCTCCTTACCACTCAGCTGTGCTGATGCCCTCAGTATTCTGGGTGAGGCAAAAAAAAAAAAAAAAAAAAAAAAAAGAAGTGTTCTGTCCGGCAGTGTGCAGCAAAGTTTAGGAAGATGCGCACTCAACAACACTCAGGGTCTTCCGTGAGAGAAATCTCCAGCTGAGGGTCATTGCCTTTGTCAGTGAGCTGCGCCACCTTGGGAAGGGGCGTCGCAGGTGAAGTGAGAGTGTTCTTGCCCTCCACCTTGCATCTGTTGTCGGATCTTCTGCTCCAGTGGTGTGCCAGAGCTTCGCTGGACCCTCTGACTCCCACAAAGGTACTGTGATCTGTGAGTGGTCACTTTTATGGTTCTTTGAGGGGGATTATAGCCGAAAACTCCTATTCTGCCATCTTGGTGATGTTCCTCTCCAAGAATATATATATATATATATATATATATATATATATATATATATATATATATATATATATATTATATATGACATATATAAATACACATATATAATATATAATATATAATATATAATATGTATAAATTATATATGTATATATATACATTAACAGAAATTAAATACGCAGCGTAATTGGTTTGAGGCTATAACTACAGCTATGGAACATATTTAATTACAAAAGTATGTGGTTTGCATGTTTATGTCATTAAACTTTATCATATGGAAGAAACGGAATATTTTGCATTCTAAAATAAGTAGCTGAAATTTCCTTAAGAGGAGGGAGTTTTAAATCTAAGCCAGTAGTTCTCAAATTTAAGAATATATTAGAATCACCTGAAGGGCATGTTGAACTCCAGTTTGATGATCCTTATATCCTTTCTATTTCATTAGGTCTGAGATGGGGCACCCAAATTTATGGTTCTAACAAGTTCCCAGGTGATCCCAGTATGGCTTTTCTAGGATCATGCTTTGAGAACCACTGCTCTAAGCATATAACAAAGATGAAAAAATAGCATGTAGTGAGAAAACTACTTTGGTAGTTCTGGTGTCATGTAAGATGGTCTTTCACAGCACAAATAATTCTTATATATTAGAAGTTATTTCAGAATATAGATTAAAATGGAATGTTTTCCCATTCATTTTACATAGCTTGCAAATGTCAATATCATTACCTCATGAACGACCCCAAAAAGAAAATACACATAGGAATATAAATGCTACAGTTTCAAACAATATAATTAGCAAATAAATTTAAGTATTATATTTAAAGACTAAAATCTGTTGACCAAGTAAAGTTTTAAGAAAGCCATAGTGGTAAATATTAGTGTAATGATTAAAAAAAAACAAAAACAAAAACAGGCTCAGTCCCTTAAGGCTCTGACTTTGGCTCAGGCCATTACCTGAGCCCCACGTGGGACTCTCTGCTGTCCATGCAGAACCCATTTCAGATCTTCTGTCTCTCTCTCTCTCTCTCTCTCTCTCTGTCCCTTCCCTGTTCAAGCTCTCTCTAGTTCAAAAATAAACAAACATTAAAAAGAAAAAAAAAAAGGTTTGCCATTTTTCAAAATTAAAAACTTGAAAATATGTACAATCTTTTCTACAAATGCATAGTTAATATCATATTAATAATGCATATTAAAAGCATTCAAAATATTAGGAAGAATACAGGGATTTTTCTATCACTCCTTAATACTTTTAGAAAAGTAAGGTAATATAATGGTAACAAATTTAAGTAAGTCATAAATATTGAAAATTTCAGTAAGAGACAACATTATTATTTGAAAGTTATATCATGACATATGTAGTAAATTTTGCATAAGCTAAACAGTAAATGAATATAAGGTGCCAAATACTACATAAATGTATAAAAAATGACCATCTAGCTTTCCTTTATGAAATTACCAGTTAATATATTAATATATATAATTTAATTAACAGTATCAGAAAACGATAAAATACCAAAGTTTACATTTAATACGAAAGATACCCAGGGGCGCCTGGGTGGCTCAGTCGGTTAAGCATCCGACTTCAGCTCAGGTCATGATCTCAAAGTTTGGAGTTCCAGCCCCTCGTTGGGCTCTGTGCTGACAGCTCAGAGCGTGGAGACCACTCGGATTCTGTGTCTCCCTCTTTCTCTGCCCCTCCCCTTCTTAAGCTCTCTCTTTCCCTCAAAAATAAATAAATATTTAAAAAAATTAAATATGAGAAAGATATCCAGCCTATATGGAGAAAACTAATTTTATACAAAGTTATAAAACAGGACCTGAATAATAAGTCATTTCATGTTCCTACATGGGACTATTTAATATTATTAAGAAATCAAGTGTCCTCAAATTATTTTATACCTTTAGTCTATTGCTACTGAGAATTCTTATAAGATCTAGTAGTTATTTTGATAAATGGTAATTTATAATTGGAGATATTCTCTTTTATAATTTTTAAAAATAATGTCCTATAATGGTCAATTTCCTTGCTATGTAGAAAATACTACTAGGTTACTGTAACTAAAATATGGTAGCACAAAAACAGATGAATAGAATGGAATATAAAATTAGACCAAAATAATTACATTACTCCATTGCAGGGGATTTAATACTTGTTTAGTGTTGAATTTTCAGATAATTGGGTAAGATTGAAATGCATAGTAAATTAAGTTACAGAATTGGTTACTAATTTGAATGAAAATAAATTTATATTCCCATTCAGATCCTTGTGAAATATACATCAAATAGATTTAAAATGCAAATTGATGTAATACATTAAAAATATATTAGAAGAAAATATGCAAGTATATTGCTTAGGATAGGAGAAACCTGTCTCAGGCAAACAGGAAACTTAGAGTCTGTCAAGTAAAAGGAAATTACAATTACTTTTCATAACCTTTTATTAAAAAAAATGTTAAGGGGCGCCTGGGTGGCTCAGTTGGTTAAGCATCCGACTTCGGTTCATGTCATGATCTCACGGTTCGTGGGTTTGAGCCTCACGTTGGTCTCTGTGCGAACAGCATGTTCAGAGCCTGGAGGCTGCTTCAGATTCTGTGTCTCCTTCTCTCTCTACCCTTCCCCTGCTCGTGCTGTCTCTCTCAGTCTCTCAAAAATAGGTAAATGTTAAAATATATATATATTTTTTAATGTTAGAGTCATTAACAGTTAAAAGTCAAAAATAATTTCAGCACAAGTAGTAAATGTGGGGTTAATAAACAAAAATAGTAATTCTTAATAAAAATAAGCGTCTAATAGGAAAATGGACTAAGACTATAAGAATTATAATCGATAACCAGATGAAAAGCTTCCAAATACTGTTAGTTTACAAGGAAATGCAGCATTATGCAATAGATATCATATTTTGTCTTTCAGACTATTCAAATTCACCAAGATTGATAATATCTGTCTAAGGTCAGTAAGTATGCACAAAAATAAGGACATTTGTAGTTGTGTGATCTTTAAATTTAAATAGTCTTTTGGAGAATAATTTGATTTCATTTGTTAAAATTTAAAATGTGAATAACTTTTGGGGTGTCTGGGTGGCTCAGTTAAGCTCAGATCATGATCTCACGGTTTCATGAGTTCAAGCTCCACATCTGGCTCTGCACTGGCAGCCAGAAGCTGGCTTGAGTTTCTCTCTCTCCCTCTGTCTCTGCACCTCGCCACTCTCACTGTCTCTGTGTCTCTCAAAATAAACACTCTTAAAAAAAAATTTAAGTGTGAATAACTTTTGAGCCATCAATCCCATTTCTTAGAATCCATTTTACAGAAATAAATAATAGAGAAGCCTAAGCTGCATTGGTTATGTTTAATGACATAAAATTGTAAACAGCCTACAGGTCTATCAGTTTTTAAGTGATACACAACAGGAAAAGAGGTCCCAAAATTATAATGTTCAATCACAAAAGCAAATTGCCCATAAATAAGCACTGTTTCTTCTATTATTTTGTGAATGGGGATAATATAGAAATTTTCTTAAGAAGCTCTTAAAACAATATGTAGCACTGGTGCTTAATAAATATTGGGAATGATGATGGTGATAAAATATGAATGGTTTTGTATAGCTCTAGGTCTAAGAACTTATGAAAGAGTTATATATGTTCACAATATTAACCTCTGGAGTGTGGAGGTATGGAAAGGGAAATGAAACTTTATCTTCTTAATATAATTCAAAAATATTGTGGAACAATGGGTAATCTTTAAAATTTCACAGGATTATTCAAATGTATTTAAATGTTTTTAAACATACCACCATGATACTTAAATTTACATTCAAATATTCACTTTTAACCTGCTTCATAGCCCTGCCTTTTAAAGAATTTAATAGTGTTGGAGATTTGATGTGGTTTGATTTGGTTAGATCACATTTTAAGTAGTTAGACTTTACTAAACTTTAGTTGCTGTTCTGTTGATCTCTTTTACTTTTGTACATTCTCATGTCTTTTCCTTTCATTAATTTGTGCAGCAATTTAATTTTGTTTATGTGAGCAGCTATTATGTTCTGGACACAATTCTAAACATTGGATGATACAATGGAAATCAGTATAGGAGACTAGGACAGGCAAAACTTTAGTTCTCATTTAGTTGCCGTTTTCATAGGGAGTGAGACAAAAATGTGTGAATTTTCAGTAGTGGTAAGTGTTATGAAGGAAAAGATGCAGGTACTATGATGGAAAGTGACTTAGTATCTTTATTTCACTGCTGAATGGGAAATACTTTTCCTTTTGGACTACATTATTTCGTGCACTTTGCAGAATGAAGTCATCTGTATGGAGTTCTCTGTACCAGACCATGACAAATTCTTTTATTTCATATGTTGTTCTTTACTTCTTTTTTTTTTTTTATTGAGGTATAATTGACCTATGGCTTTATATTAGTTTCAGATGTACAACTAAGTGATTCATATTTGTATACATTGGGAAATGATCACCACAATAAGTCTGATTAACAACTGTACCATAAATATAGATTATTTTTTTCTTTTTCTTGTGAGGTGGACTTTTAAAATCTACTTTCTTAACAACATTTATTTAAAAAAAAAATTTAACGTTTATTTATTTTTGAGACAGAGAGAGACAGAGCATGAACGGGGGAGGGGCAGAGAGAGAGGGAGACACAGAACCAGAAGCAGGCTCCAGGCTCTGAGCCATCAGCCCAGAGCCCGACACGGGGCTCAAACTCACGGAACGTGAGATCGTGACCTGAGCTGAAGTCAGACGCTTAACCCACTGAGCCACCCAGGCGCCCCTCTTAGCAACATTTAATTTTTTTTTTTTTTTTTTACGTTTATTTATTTTTGAGACAGAGAGAGACAGAGCATGAACGGGGGAGGGGCAGAGAGAGAGGGAGACACAGAATCGGAAGCAAGCTCCAGGCTCTGAGCCATCTGCCCAGAGCCCGACGCGGGGCTCGAATTCACGGACCGCGAGATCGTGACCTGAGCTGATGTCGGACGCCCAACCGACTGAGCCACCCAGGCGGCCCATCAACATTTAAATGTACAATACATTATTATTAATTGGTAGTCACCATGCTGTACACTATATCACCACTACTATTTTATAGCTGGAAGTTTATATTTTTTGACCCCCTTCACCCGTTTGTCTCCCCCAACATCCACCAATCTATTCTATTTATGAGCTTGTTTTTTGTTTGTTTGCTTGTTTGTTTGTTTTGAGTTTTTTTGTTTTGTGTTTTTTAGTTTCCAGATAAAAGTGAGATCATGTAGTATTTGTTTTTCTCTTTTCGACTTATTTCACATAACATAATGCCATCACAGTCAATCTATATTGTTGCAAATGGGAAGATTCCAGTCTTTTTTTATTGCCGAATAGTATGTTATATATGCGCTACAAGTTCTTTATCCATTTGTCCACTGATGCTCTCTTAGGTTGTTTCCATATCTTGGCTATTGTAAATAATGCTGCAGTGAACATGGGGGTGCTATATATGTCTTTTTGAATTAGCGTTTTTTTTTCCCTTTGCTTCTTACAGTTCCACTTTCTCTTTGGCTGTCTCCCCTTTGAGGATTAGGCCTTATACATCCCAAGGACCTCAAGGCCCTTAGATTTAGCCTTAAGACAATGGCTCATTAATTTTATTTTCCAGCTTTCTGATTTTGTTGATAGCTATGGTTTTCTCAGTTCATTACAACACTGACCCTGACTTCTCATGCTTTTGTCCTTTTGGCTTTGGGCTGGAGTGTGAATTTATACATAAAATGCGGATGGGAAACTCACACATCTGGGGACAATAGAATCATACTCATGACTGCTCCCTGTTCAAAAATATTCACTTTTCCCAACAGCACAGAAAGCAAGAGAGATTATATATTCAATACGCAAGGGGTATAGTTCAAATTAATGGCAGATGCCACACACACACACACACCCCCCCCACACACACAGTTTTAAGTCCTTTTGTGCATTAATTTTTTGCTGCCTTGTGATGTTATTGTTCACCCAAGCAACACGAAGTTTTAAAGTAAGGAGAGTATTACATGCAGCATCAAGGAGAGGAGTGTTAGTACTCAAAAGTATTCCTAATGAAAGATCCAGTTTAACAGATCTGCAAAATATTCCTTTGATGAGCCTATTACTAGGATTTGTAAACCGTTTTGTTTAATAAACATATCCTAACCTTTGACGGTGTATGCTTTACTTATGTTAAGATAAAAAAATCTAAAATGCTGAGTTATCATTTAATGCCCTAGTGCTGCTTAGTATTTTAGTCTCAAAGGAGTTTATTCATTAGTTCATTCCACAAATACTGACAAACTGCCCACTCTAACTCTTGGGGTAAGCATTATAGTGGATACAAAGATGAATATTGTGCCAGAAAAGAGGTGTTAATTCCACTGTATTGGAGGCAGAATATTAGATATATGTATCTTTGCTTGAATGTGTCTAGAAGAAATAAAAAAATTAATTCAGAGAATTAATTTTTCTCTTTAAACGGTTAGCATATCTATCTTGTTATTGTAAAATTAAGTTATAATATTAAGTTACTGTAAGCAGTATAATAGTTTATTGTAAAAATTTATTTAGACCTACAGAAATATAAAGGAATTTTAGGGCATATGTGAGCATCAGTGTATCATAAACCAAAACACAAATGTCTGAATTATTTTTCAATTTAATTTGTGCAGAAAAAAATTGAAGACTCATTTTGAGGCAGATTGCAGTAGCAATAATAGTATGACTTAGTGTTTCAACCATAATAAATGTTAAAATAATGAAAGATTTAAGTAAATCCATTTCTTACTAAGTGTAACAGTGATCATTTTTGCAACTGAGAATATGCGTAATTATGCATAATTAAAACCTATGAATTATCTTCCTCACCCCCTCGGTCTCTGAGGTTGAATCTGAAAAGTCCATGGATTATATCCATGGAAATGCTTCCACCAACATAAATTATACTTGGCTTGCTGACATAGATAGATATTCTGCCACAGAATAGTGCTCATGTAAGACCATCTTAGCCCAATTCTGTTTTCCCTCCATGGAGTATTGATTTTGTAGCAGCTGTTAATCATCCCAGTAAGTTCCAATTTGGACAGTCTTCAACACAGAAGTCAGCACTGTGAGCAGAAACAAGCAAGGCAATAAGAATTTCAAAGGCTCCTGGAAGGGTCCTCCAGTTTTTGTAGAACACATCCAGAAACAAATTAGTATCGCACACTGTGTAAGAAGCGAAAGCCAATATGAAAATGAAAACCTTATCCATGTTAGTACGTCTGAAATTGGAAATGGGTCTATACTTACTGTGGAATTACTCTCCGAGTCTCGAAGAAATCTGACAAAGACAAGTGGACTTTTAGTGCACCATATATATCACCACCCAAATGTTCTATCAAATAGATATTTGCATGGTTATGATTTAATATCCTTCAGCCTCACTCAGTCACTAAGAGCCTCTTATTCCGCCAGTGTAGGAAAAATATGACTGCTTAATTCTCATAACCATAAATTTCAAGTCAGTGGAATAGTAACCAGTCAGAATTCCTTTAGCCATAAGCCATTTCTTACATTATATATTTTCCTATGCCTTTACTGAAAATACAAAGGAAATATCTTAACTGTAGAAATTTGGTTATGATCACAGACTGTATAGGAACGTAGAGTTCTTTGGTCTTGATATCAATAAAATTGGGTCTGAACATGATCAAAATCTGTTTTTATAAGTTTTATTTGCTTTGATTTGACCACTTCATCTACCTCTTTATTACAAGCATTATATAATTTTAAAGCATTTAAAGCATTATAAAATTTTAAAAACAAACTTTTAATTTGTTTTGGCCAATTCTATTGGTCTAAAGATAATCCCAGTGTCATGCAGGCAACAATAATTGTTATGTGATTCCTTAATGAGGAACATGGATTCTATTTTTGAGAAATTGACAAGATAATCAAATGAAGACTGTCATTCTCATTATAGAAAGACATTGTTTTGAAATGCATTTTTTCCCATTTTATGACAAGAAATTTAGAATGACATTAATGCTATACTGGTGTAGAATGTTCTTCCTGTAAAGTCAACTTCATAGTTTTCTTGGAAGATGCTGCCTCCAAGGACATTTGTTTCTGAAGTAGGTTATTTATCCCAAGAAAGATATACGTTATTTGACTGAATGGTCAACCACAAAAAGATCAATAATCTCACGTACTTGATAGTTTTATCTTAAAAAACTTTATTTTACACACAAAATTTGAATGCAAGTTTAATTCCAACCATTTTCTTACAATTACATAGTGTTTTCTCTTTTATTGGCCAAGCCACATTAAACTCTTCAGTAAATTATTTTTGGAAAAATGAGTAACTTAGAGTACCTGGGTGGCTCAGTCACTTTAGCCTTCACCTCTTGATTTCCGCTCAGATCATGATCTCAGAGTCATGGGATCCAGCTCCACTTTGAGCTGTGTGCCCAGCAAGGAGCCTGGTCAAGATTCTTTCTCTCTCTCCACCCATCTCCCCCACTTATGCACACTCTGTAAAATAAAAAAAAAATAATAATAATAAATTAAAACAAGAGAAATGAGTAACTTATTCTATACTGAATGATAAATAAATTATTCATTAAGCATCAAACAGAAAATATTGGTATTTTTTTCCAAGCAACTCCATCAGTTAAAAACCAATAGTGGATCCTATGATTTGATTTTACCCCATAAACTAAAAACCCTGAACTAGAATATTGAATCAGAGGCTGAAAACAAGATTGTTGTTCATATTTTATTAATAAATTTGCAAAAAAATTTTTTTTCTTAAGCAACTGATTGCTATATTTTTCAGTTATTTTTTTCACCATGTAAATTTTTCTTAAATGCTGAGACTTCATATTTTGGAGTTATCTTTCCTGCATTTTCTTTATCACTTAAAAGTTTACAGTGGGTTTTCATTATTGACAAGAATGTCAGATTTTTGAAGATGGTATCATGCAATGTTTAATTTAAAATATTAAAATAAAATACAAAATATTACACAGACTATTTTAAAATAAATATATAAAATACTTGGGGAAAGAAGAAAATGGAAAACCCATTAATTTTTTTAAAAAATCTTTATTCCTATATAATTTCTGAGTATAAAACAATTTTTTTTAATGTTTATTTATTTTTGAGACAGAGAGAGACAGAGCCTGAACAAGGAAGGGTCAGAGAGAGAGGGAGACACAGAATCTGAAGTAGGCTCCAGGCTCTGAGCTGTCAGCACAGAGCCTGACGCAGGGCTCGAACTCACGGACTGTGAGATCATGACCTGAGCCAAAGTCAGACGCCCGACCAAATGAGCCACCCAGGCGCCCCTAAAACAATTATTTTTAGTTGCCACTACCTCATCACCCTTTTGCTGAACCGTGAGTGGCTCTGCTGTCTCTTTACTCTCTCACATACCACCTTGCTAAAACTTCTCTGCCTTGTCACTCCTGACCTTCAAATTTTTCCTTCCTTTGTCAAGATTTTGCTGCACATAACCTTGAATCATTTTCTATTTCCTCAATTTCTTTTCTTCTTTGGGCTTCCTCACCTCCATACCCTCTCGAGTCCTAAAATTCTCTGACCACCTTGCTGGATATATGTCACCTTCATGTGCTTTTCTAACTTCATCTGTCTTTTCATTGTTGATGGTCACCAGGATTATTGTTCTGTGCTGCTCTTTTCTCTTCCCATCTACCTGAGCTCTTTCATTTCTCCTTAGGGTTTCAGCCATTGTCTGTGCAGATGACAGTTTTCTCTGTGTCATCCATCTTAGATTTCCTGGAGTTACACAAATCTCCACAACGGTCAAAGAATGCTGATGATTCTATATCTGAACATCCTCCAAATGATTTCTCTCTTTACCCCCACGGCCATCTCCCTCCCCTGCCACCCCCAAGCTCATAAGTAGCTCAGACCTCTTATTTTCACAATTTCAGTGCTTCTCATTTGGTCTTCTCTGCCTCCAGTCTTGATTGCTGACCGATCTTTGCCCAGATAGCCTTGCCTTGGCCGGCCCACTATTTCATACAGAGGAATTAATATGCTTTACTATGTCCTGGCCCTTTTTAATCTCCATTTTGGAAACTGCCTTTAGTTTCCAAAATACTTTTTCTTGATTCTCTTGCTTGCTCCTGTCATCAACTCCTGGATGAAACTGACCACTGTCACCTTCCCCTCCTCTAATTTGCCTCAAATATATCTGCCCTTTTCATCTGCAGGTTATAAGGCTAGGTGCTGTCTGTATTTGGGCAATTACCTCGGACTACTCTTCTCTAAAAAAAAAGTCTTTGCTAAGCTACCAGATTGGGTTTGCCACTCCTCTTTGGTAACTTGTGTTTCTTTTCACATTATCTTTTTTAATATTAATCACATTTCTACATTATTTTTTTTATAGTGATCTGTTTGTAGTTTTTCCCCTAGTATCTGAGCTCCTTGAGTTCAGGAAGGTAAGTTTTCAAGTATGCCTACTCTTCGCATATTCATTTGCGTATAGCAGTTCTCAGCAGATATTAAATGATCATTTATTATGAATAAATTTCTTACTCGATTCCAACCTACAGAGTGATTTCTTTGGTTCTTTCTCTTGCTCATATTAAATTAACAACATTTTCATTGTCAGAGGAAAGCAAAAATATAAAATCCCTATCATAATTCAAACATTCCTTAGGTATATAAAAATAAGCATATTATTCTTTTGAATATTTCTAACAATTTTAGAAAGTGGGAATATTAAAAAGCTACCTAATGTGCACAAATTGAATCATAATGTGCCATACATTTTCTATACATACATTTCAAAGCATAGGATTTTCTTAAAAAATATTGTAAAAAATAGAAGAGGCCTTTGTCTGAACAGAATTATTATTTTCTTAGAGTCATTGAATTTCTGGGACATGAACTTTCCTAATGTTCCATAGCTAATTTAATCTTACCTGGTTTTAGCTGTCATGTGCTTTTAATGAGTAAACTTACAAAATGTATCACAGCTAAGGAATTTTTTTTTTTTTTTTACATTAAAAAAAGCACTACACTCTGGCTAAGAGCTATAATGCTGCAAGTGACAATGATAAATGAGAGTGTATTCCTGAAGATGTAATTAATCTGCAACAGGGTCAGAACAGCTCCTTAGGTAGATGAAACTAAATCAGCTGTGTAGTCTATAATTAACTTACAACCGTATTAGTCCAAGTGTAATATTATTCATTATATATGTAAGGTATTATTTTCTCCATATGAAAGTTGTAATTTGCTAAGTAATGATTAACAATTCATCTTAGTACTTTAGTCATATTATCATAATGTAATTGTCATATATTTTCATTTAATTCCATTTGCCATTTGTATTTGAGAAGCAGAAGTAAATTTGTATTCTTTACGTGGTATGTACAGAAATGGATAATTTAAAGATAAAGTCTGATTCCTTGTGATCAGATTAGTTCCCATTGGCACTTGATTTACCAGGTTTATTGTGGATTCTCTGAGAATGTTGGAGGTGTATTTATTAAAAATTACTTCAAAGTAGAGGTATACCATTTGGTCTGCTTTGAGTACCTGTTAGTAAGAAAATTTCCAAGAAATAGATAAGGATCTATTGACCTTTCAAACCTCTGTCCATTTTTTCTCTTCCATTCTGATCATTCCATATTGAGGACTGAGTCTGTAACAGGTTCAGGCATTCAGTGATTAGTTAACCAGGAAAGATCTTATTTTATGCAAAGTGTGGTGCTTTTCTAGACGTATCCAAGAACATTTTAGGGAAGAAGGAAAACAATTGAGACCCAAAACAAAAATAAAACATGTTTTGGTGAAAACCCCAGAACTCTGCTCCTGCTAATTTAAGCTGAAGTTGGAGTATATGGACTCACTTAGATGATCCAGTAGTGTTTCAGGCTTTAGGCTGGGATTAGAGGCTTGACAGCATTGTCAGTACCATATTACTTTTTCTTTCTTTTTGGTTCTGTTGATCATTGACTTCATTTCTAGTAGGGTCCAATTTGGATTCAATTTCTGGATTTAATTTCTCTCTCCATTTTTGGGTTTGGTTACCTCAGTCTCTTGTCATCAATAGAAAAACTACTTCCTGGGGCGCCTGGGTGGCTCAGTTGGTTGGGTGACTGACTTAGGCTCAGGTCATGATCTCACAGTTTGTGAGTTCGAGCCCCGCGTCGGGCTCTGTGCTGACAGCTCAGAGCCTGGAGCCTGTTTCGGATTCTGTGTCTCCCTCTCTCTCTGCCCCTCCCCTGCTCATGCTCTGTCTCTCCCTGTCTCTCAATAATAAACAAATGTTAAAAAAAAGAACAACTACTTCCTGAAACTCTGGATCCTTGGTACAAAGATACAATCTTATCCCATACTTCCAGCAGCAAACCCTAAAGAGATATTTGCTTGAAAATGTTTTGAACATGTACTCAGGCTACATAATTTACAGGGCCCATTGCAAAGTGAAAATGAAGAATCTTTTGCTCAGAAGTTACTAAGAATTTCAAGAATGTAGCAGTAAAACATTAAACTTACTGAGAGGCTCTCCTGAGTTGAGGGTGGGCCTGTCTTTGACTACATAATTCCTATGCCCCTGACGCCAACCCTGCATGGATTTATTCCTGAAGTAATCACTGTGTTCTATTACACCACAAAAGAGAAGTGCTTATGGTGATGAGTTTATTTCTACTTGAGCCACAAAGAAGAAGTTACCTGTTGTAAATTGAGATTTTATTATGAGAAGGGAGAGAAGGAGTACTTGATAGGCAAGCCAAAAAGATACCCACCAGAAGTCATTTAACGCCTTGGGAAGTCACTTAAAAAAACTGAAAGATTAATTTAAGTAAAATTTAATGCAAATAGTTGGGTCCCATATACATGCAAGTAACTTTTTGTTGGTGTTCTTCCTATGTACCATAATAAATGCTACTTACTGTAAAGAATCTTGTAATGTAGAGGAGAAGATTTAAAAACTTAGGAAAAAGCAATTTTAGACTTGCTAGTATTTTTACAGATACATTTACCAGATAAAAAGCAGAGTAACAAGTTAAATGAAAGTAATATGTGCATTTGCCCAAATAGTCTAGGTTATGCTGAGATAACAAACTCTGAAGATTTTAGGGCTTAAAAAATACCGAAAGTCTGTTTCTTAGTAATGTGCATTCATCACAGTCCAGAAGGGACTATAATCCGGGTGTGCTAATTCGGGGACTCAGGCAGATAGATCCATCCCCATCTTGAATATCATTCCCTATGGCAGGGGCATGCAGAAATGGTGAATTCAACCCTGGATTTAAAGGCTTTTACCCAAAGTTGACACAAATCACTTCTACTTACATTTTATTGCAAAGGAAGTCTGCAGCCACAGATGACTTCAAGGCAGCAGAAGAGTTTACTTTTTCATGCATCCATTAGAAGAACCAGAATGTCAAATGAATATCAGAATGAACTCCCCTGGTTAGAAAAGTTTCAATTTAATCTGTGTCCCACACCCAGTACGCTCATGGCGCTGATCAAGGAAGTTACCCTCTAGTCCCAGTTACTCATATCCAGATTTTTCAAAGTTCAGACTCTGCCTTAATCATATTTGTCTGTTCTTCACGAGGTAAGGAAAATAGTCTACCTCAGTTCTTCGTGTGGCCTCTTATGAGCTAAAGACCTAGAATTAAAAATAACAGTTTTCTGCCCTCGTTCTCACCTCATATGATGATGGGTTAGGAACACAATAACCAAAATACCTGCTCCCAGAAAGGAAAAGAATGGGAGTCATGCAGCTGACCTTGGTTGGTAGCAGTTCTTACAGGCTGTTGAATGTATAACTGTGAGCTTTCCAGCTCTGGAAGGGTGTGATGGAAGCTAATGGAGCCTTTTTTTTTTTCCTGCTTTCTAGAGGCCCCATTGAACATTGTTCATAGTTCTTTTGCCCTAATTTTTATTACCTTCTTGGACCACATCTAATAGAGACATTTTGTAATATGTCTTTTTTGAGAGAGATTTTTTTCAGTTTATTTTCTGTTCATAGATTCTTGGGGCCTCAACAATCTATTGTTGGGCCATCACAAGTCTTGTAGACTCAGTCTGATTTAGGCCAAGCTTTGGAAGTATATTCTGACTACTTATTTGGGCTGTTAACTATTTGTTTCCAGTCAGCAACATGGTTCAATACCCACACCCACAATTCCTTTTAATTGAGGATATTTTAGTTATATAAACTTAAGCTGGAGACACTCTCTCGTAATCTTTTTTTTTTTTTTTTTACCCCTTGGGTCATCTTTTACCATTGAAAGAATATTCTGTGCTATGCATATTAGCCTAATTTTTCTCCAGTGCATCTTAATCTTTCAGAGGTTCTAACAGTGGAAATGACGGGCAGAAATTTAATCACATCCTTGTCTTGAGTCAGTTTAATGAATTGCAAGTTTTTAAAAACAATTATGAATATTTTTTTCTTTATAAAATCTGAGTTTTAATCTACTTTTTTTCTCTAAAACTGTCCTAATTGTCTTGTTTATCGGACTAAGGAGAAGTATCTCCTTCCAGCTCTAGTAAATTCTCTCTGGTTTTAAAATTCCCGATTGCACACTCTTCAGTCCTTTTCTGTGCTCACCTCTTTCTTGGAATATCCTGCCCACTACCACTAATAGGAATGGCCACGTGCTACTTACATTTTTTTTTAAAAAAACCTCTTCTCCTAGAGCCCAGGATATTTAAACACATGGTCTCCTTTTATTTCACCAAGGCAGAAGATGAATTCTCACTTTCTTTCCAACTACCTCTGACAATAGTTTCCTCACTGTTCTATTCTAGACCTAACTTCTAAGCCATTGTCATATATTTTATTTCTTCTTCCTCCTCCTTCCTTTTAATCATGGTAACATCCTGCGTTTTGTAACGATTTCTGCTGGAATGTGGTGACCGAAAACAGTTTAAATTTCAGTGAATTAAAGTTTATTTTCATTCATGCTATGTATCCAGCATGTGTTGCCAGAATTCTCTGATCCATATCATCCTCATTCATGGATCCATAATTGGATGTTGTCTCCACAACTTGGAAAGTTGATGTTGTCTTGGCAGCAGAAAAGATACATAGTGAATCACCCTCTGGCTCCTCAAAGCATCTGACTTTCAGTGACATGTATCACTTTGGTTCACTCTTTTTTATCCCCATAAAACAAGTTACAAAGCCACTCCTAAGCTAAAAGCATCCAGAAAGAGGAGAACTGAAATATGAGATGAAATTTTGACAACAGCCGTGATGGCTATCTTAGCATGCATGCACAGAGAGGAGTAGAAAAAGTAAATGCAATTTTAGAAAAATGTGACAAAAGATAAAACATTTAGCAATAGAGGAAAGTTGGAAAGGATGGTGATAGGAAGGATAAAATAGTTGTAGGTATAAAGGAAATGGGAGGTTTTCAAAAGCTGAATTAAAAAAATACATATTTTGGCATCGACATGAAGAAGCATCTGACAGTAGAAATACAAGTGGGAGTGAATGAGAGGGAAAATTGACATTTGGGAGCAAGCCTAGAAAGCAGAGAAAGAGAAAGAACTGACTTACGCAGGGGAGGGGGAAACCCAGCATGCTGGGACTAAAAGCAAAAATGGATTTCTATAAAAGAGAAAACACCACCACTAAGGAATTTAACACCTTGTTCTAGAAGAATATTCCTGTCAAAAAACATCATGTGAAGCTTTTATCGTTACTATTACTCATGTCCCAGTAGTTTTGATTAGCCATATTATAAATGTGCCTGATTTAATTTAGATATTCTCTCTTTGAAAAATCATCTGAATTGTTTTTCATTAGAGTCAAAAATTTGACTTGCATATTAGCAATGGGAGAGACCCATGGTAATAAAAGATGTTATTGACACTTTTTAGGCACAACAAATAAGTGAATCTTCAAATATGTGTTAATGATTTTTAAATTCCTAAAATGAAGATTTTTCACTATTGAATGATTCTGAATTTTAGGTTTATTTGTTCTATATGTATATATCTTTCGATAAATGTCTTCAAGGCTGATTAAAACCACTGCTCTTCTACAGCACATTTGGAAATACGAAATCAGAGTTTTTTCGTCCATCTTTATTGAGAGATAATTGCCCTGTAGCACTGTATACATTTAAAATGTGCAGCATGTTAATTTGATACATTTATATATTGTAAAATGATTATCATGATAGTGTTAGCTAACACGTGTACTGCATCATATAATTACCATTTGTTTTTTGTAGTGAGAAAATTTAAAATTTACTCTCCTAGCAATCTGTAAGTATACAATAGAGTATTGTTAAATGTAATCACTATGCTGTACATTACATCCCCAGAACTTACTCATCTTACAGCAGAAAACGTGTATTCTTTGACACATATGGCCCCTGGGCCCCGTTTCATCCACAGCCCCTGGTAACCATCCTTTTAGCCTCTGTTTCTAGGAGCTTGACTTTTTAGATAAATATAAGTTATACAGTACTTGTCTTTCTTAGACTTGTTTCTCTTAGCATAATGCTCTCAAGGTCTATCAGTTTTCATGAACAGCAGGCTGTTCATCTTTTTTTGTGGTTGAGTAATATTCCTGTGTGTGTGTGTGTGTGTGTGTGTGTGTGTGTGTGTACATGTATATATATACCACATTTTTATCCATTCATCCATAGATGAGCATTTGGATTATTTTCATATTCTAGCTATTGTTTTTTTTTTTTAACGTTTATTTATTTTTGAGACAGAGAGAGACAGAGAATGAACGGGGGAGGGGCAGAGAGAGAGGGAGACACAGAATCGGAAGCAGGCTCCAGGCTCTGAGCCATCAACCCAGAGCCCGACACGGGGCTCGAACTCACGGACCGCGAGATCGTGACCTGAGCTGAAGTCGGACGCTCAACCCACTGAGCCACCCAGGTGCCCCAATTCTAGCTATTGTTAATGATGCTGCCTTGAATGTGGAAATGCAAATATGTCTTTGAGATACTGTTTTCATTTCCTTGGTTATACCCCCGAATGGGATTGATGCATCATATAGTAGTTCTACTTGTAACTTCTTCAGGAACTTCCATATTGTTTTCCATAGTTACTGCACTGATTTATATTCCCACCAATTAAACATTTACAAATACAAAATCATGAAAAATTATATTGCATAATTTTTATTTAATGAAATTAGTTGATTCTTATTCTCAGTGACTGTACCTAGTTCAGTAGTAAGGGATTAAATATAGAAAATTTTTTTTTCTTTCATTATTACAACCTTCACCATCTCAAAGGCTTTCTTCTGGGGTACTGTGAAAATTTTCTAAATATATGGAATTTTCATATATTTGATGATTGTCTTAACAATTGTTAAGAATATATTTAATTATGTTAAGGTCATTTTAAATTTCAGAATTAATGACTGCATTATAGAGAAGTAAAAGCTATGGCCTTAAAGCCATGTACTATTTTTAATAATATATGAAAATGAAATTTTAATATTTTTATTTTTATCAAAATGAAATTATTTTTTAAAAATGTACCTGATACCCTACATTTTTAAGTATTCCTTTTTGTCTTTGAAATTACTGAGGTGTATGTAGATTTCTGGAAAGGATTTATGAAGTTTCTTCTCTAGGATTTATAACCAGTCACTACCTTCTGAGCTAGTAAGTCTTGTTTTTTTTTTTTTTTTTAATTCATAGCTATAGCAGTGAGCTATTATTTACCAAACTTCTGTTTACTAGAATTACTTTGTACTAGATGCTATACAATGTCGTTTCATTTAATAATCTCCATATCATTATGAAATGGTGGCTTCTATTTTTTTCCTCATTCCATTGATAAGAAAACCGAGGTTCATATGGGTAAAATTTCCCAAGCATATGAAGCTAATAAGAGGGAGGGTAATATAAATATTCAGACTTTTTTTTAATGTAGATCTTCTAACACTATTGTAATTAGTTATTACTTTATAAACATATTCTTTTTATACACTGTAGCACTGACAAAATGGACATCAGTTCATTATATATTTAGAAATTATTTTAATGTCTGACATTTTTAAGATAGAATAAAACATGACATAGACCAGAAATGTGTTCCAGCCCATAGTGTGAAACTATGAAAATTAATCTTTACCTCAAAATCTTTAAATGGTCCTCCTGGACGTATCTACTTTTTTTTTTTTTCCCCAAAGCCATTACAGCAAAGTCAGCTAATACACAATTCTCTAGGGTCTCTGTAAACATATTTGTGAGTAGTATGGTTATAGATAGAGGGCATTTCTTTGTGTGCTAAACTTGCCTGAACGCCTCTCGCCAAGGTGGTAACAGAGCGGGCAGTCTTCTGGGCCTGGTTGAAGTCTCAGGAATATATTCCTATGGAGAGTCATCCCCTCCAGAGGACCCTTGAATTTTATGATTGGACCACTGACAAGCAGAAGTGTTATATTCATATTTCAGTGTCTGAATCTTTTGCCTTTGCCAGGGAGAGGCAGCTATCCATTGGTTTAGGGGACAAGGCAAAGTAGTAATATTTAAAACTTGTAAGGTTATACAGAAAATCTTCTTGACGATCATTTCAGGGAGTGTACGGATTAAATAGGAAAATAAAATGTGGAAGAGTTTTCTGGATAAGAAGAATGATAACAAAGCTTTGAAGTAGAGAATCCAGTTAGTATAAGCCATATGTAGGGGAGAGTGATCACTGTGACTGGACAGAGGTTCTTGCAGGGGAGAAGTAGATGATCATAAGAGAGTTCAAAAACAGTGGCATGGTCCACGTTCAAAAATTGATATGGAGTTGAAGGTTAAGATGTAGTTATGCTATAAGGGACCATCAGTTAATTTTGAAGAAACAGTTGATCATTTGAAAGGAAAGGTGTTTTAGGAAGAATGATATCACTGCAGCCAAGAAAATGAATTTAAAAGTGGAGGCAGTGAGGCCAACAAGTTCATAGGCTAGTACAGCTTCCGTGGTATGAGGTAATTATATAATGAACTGGAAAAGGATTGTTAGAATGGGCAAATTAAATTAAAATGTGCTAAGGACAAAACGAACAGTTGACAGAATTTGGTAATGGATTTGAATTGTTTGATGTGTCCATTAAAATGTTACAAGTTCAAAAACATCCTCTGACATACTGATGTCCATTGATGTCCAATTGGAAACTCTTTCAGGTTTGTAACACAGAAAAAAAGGTGTAGTGATAAAAATTTAGGAGTAGATTGATATAGATATGATTGCTGGAAAAATCCTGTGGAATATAAAAGAAAGTAGTCTAAGACTGAGTAAGAGAATAAGTCAATTATGTTCTTTGGGAAATTAAAAAAAATATTTAGAATAGGTTGCTTCTATATAGCTCTCTACAAATATCTATCAGTCTATTATTTCTTAATAAGATCTCTAAAACACAAATAATTACTTTAAAATGTTATTATAGACATGTACTTACAGGGAAATCTCAGTAATATTTTATCTTTTATTGAACATCCTCAGTGGGCTCAGTTCATTCCTGTTTCATTTGTCATGTTTAATAAATAGCAGAATATATTGCCCATGATTCCACTTTTTCATTTGGGATGTAAGGCATTGCCAAATTTTTATCCAGTGTAGAAGCACTTCAGTATACCTTATATGAAATGGTACTATAATTGACCTATGTTTGTGAATGATTTTCATTTTAATTTTTATTACCATAGAATCCTAGTCATGATACTACCTGCAGCTGCCATTCACCTGGCAGCTTCTGTAAATGAAAGGGTATCACAGATCTTTGGATAGGGCATCACTTGTTGCATGAGTGTGTCTGGAAAAAAAACAAACCAAAAAAAAAGGAAGACAACATGGGGCAACTGGGTGCCTCAGTCGGTTAAGCATCTGACTTCGACTCAGGTCATGATCTTAGGTTTTGTGGGTTCAAGCTCCACATCAGGCTCTGTGCTGACAGCTCAGAACCTGGAGCATGCTTTGGATTCTGTGCCTCCCTCTCTCTCTGCCCCTTCCCTGCTCATGCTCTGTCTCTGTCTCTCAAAAATAAATAAATGGTAAATTTATATATATATATATATATATATATATATATATATATATATATATATATAAATATTTTTAATGCAGTTTTTCCTAAAGTGCAAACCATGGACCTCTAGTGGATCTTTAAATTCTATCAGGTATCAGTGAGCAGTCTGATGGCTTCAGATGAAACCCAATGAAATAGTTTTGTTCATAAAAATTGCAAAAATTTGGGGGTGCCTGGGTGGCGCAGTCGGTTAAGCGTCCGACTTCAGCCAGGTCACGATCTCGCAGTCCGTGAGTTCGAGCCCCGCGTCAGGCTCTGGGCTGATGGCTCAGAGCCTGGAGCCTGTTTCCGATTCTGTGTCTCCCTCTCTCTCTGCCCCTCCCCCGTTCATGCTCTGTCTCTCTCTGTCCCAAAAATAAATAAACGTTGAAAAAAAAAATTAAAAAAAAATTGCAAAAATTTGAAAAGTAGGGTTTGGGTGACCACATGGCTCAGTCAGTTAAGTGTCCAACTCTTGGTTTTGGCTCATGTCGCGGTCTCATGGTTTCATGAATTTGAGCCTGCTTGGGATTCTTTCTCCTTCTCTCTGCCCCTTCCCCACTTGTGCTGTCTCTGTCTGTGTCAAGTAAAGAAATAAACTTTTTTTAAAGTAGGATTAATTACTATTTCTATAGATACTCTATGATGCTGTTAAACATCACTGCATTTGAAAGGTTATATCCATGCTAAAAAGACAGTGTTGATCAGTTTGTCTCAGACCATGTTCAGACAACAGACTAAATTTCCTCTCACCTAATATTTTCATATTATTTGGATTTATTGCTTGTGTGTTTTAAGTATGCAATTGCCATTGTTACTGTTATTGTGAGTTTTACTACTGAAAGTGCACCCAAGCTTCAAAATAAATCATGGGAATATGAATGTAATGATAAAATTAGTCATGAAGTTGTAACTCAAATTGTGAACCAGACCGTATTACAAGGGTGGAAGATAAAACTGTGTATTCTCACAAAGCGAATTAGCAAGTGTTAGGACAAGTAGCCACAAGAGAAAATAATAAGATGGGAAATATGAAGATAAAAATCTTTTAAAATGAGATATTATTGGATTGGTTTTATGTATGTATGTATGTATGTATGTATGTATGTATGTATGTTTTCCTTACCCATAGCTTTTCAGGTTAGAGATGTCTGCCAGTTTGGGACATGAACTTTTGCTTAATTTTCAAACAAAATACAGTAATCTCTCTAGCAAACCGATTGAGTTATTTCAGAAATATAGTAATATACTTGCAAAACTGATTATTATTACTTTTGCCAGAGGCAAGGACAAGAGCAACACTTCAAAAGGGTTGTTAAAGTCACATTTTCATTGTAATATGTAACATGGTTGCAGGGAGTATCATAACAACAAATGCAAGGTTAATAATGAATATTAAAAAAAACAAAAATGATGTATAGCAAAATTCCTTTCTCAGATGATACTGTTGATTCTGGCATATCATTGGCCTACATCTTGGAAGACAAACAGAGGGTATGTGCATGCTATTAAATATTTCACTTACGTGAGACCACTGATGTGGTAAGTCCACAAATGAGTGGTAGCTTAGGGAAATAGTTTCGATGCCATTTTTTCTCTTTGTCACATGAAAATTTACGCTACAGGAGATTAGTCAGAGTTATTTTGCCAGTTACTACTGGGGAATTAACGAGGTATATTGTGATCAATAATGAAAAAGATTGAGTATTATATCCTAAAGTGTTTACCCCTAAAAGTTCATCTACATGTAGCGGTCAAATATATGTCTCTGGATCTTGATTAAGTATTGAAGCAAATCAATTTTATGAAAGTATGCAAAGGATATGTACTAATAATAAACCTTTTTAGTGTGCTGTTTGAGGAATTGGATAGCACCTCTAAGACTGTGTTTTTTATTACTGAATTACCATGGCTTTTTAGAAGAATGTGCATTACATGAGTTTTTTGAAATTGAAGATGAAAATTTTATGTTTGAATTCTAAAAATTGAGTATAGTTGACCTGTAGTGTTACTTTAGTTTCAGGTGTACATCATAGTGATTCAGTACCTCTATACATTAGGCTGTGCTTACCACACGTTTAACTACCATCTGTCACCATACAATGCTATTTACAGTATCATTGACTTTATTCCTTATGCTGTACCTTTTAGTCCACATGACTTATTCATTCCATAACTGGAAGTCTTTGTCTTCCACTCCTCTTCATCCTTTTTGCCCATCTCCCCATCCTCTTTCCCATGGACAACCAGCAGCTTGTTCTCTGTATTTATGAGTCTGCTTCTGCTTTTTGTATCTTTGTTCTTTTGTGTGTGTGTGTGTGTGTGTGTGTGTGTGTGTGTGTGTCCACATATGAGTGAACTCATATGGTATTTGTCTTTCTCAGTCTGACTTACTTTACTTAGCGTAATACCCTATAGGAAAATTCATGTTGTCACAGCTGACAAGATCTCATTATTTTTTTTTATGGTTGTGTAACGTTCCATTGTGTGCGTTTATCCATTCATCTACTAGTGGACACTTAGGTTGCTTCCATATCTTAGCTATTGTAAACAATGCTGCAGTAAACGTAGTGGATCATAGATCTTTTCAAATTAGTATTTTTGTTTTCTTTAGATACATATACTAGTGGAATTATTGGGTCACATGGTATTTCTGTTTTTACTTTTTTGAGGAACCTCCATACTGTTTTCCACAGTTGCTAAACCAGTTTTCATTCCCACCAACAGTGCACAAGAGTTCCTTCTTTTTTCCCACATCCTCACCAACACTAGTTACTTCCTGTCTTTTTAATTTTAACCATTCTGACAGGTGTAATGTTTGATTGTGGTCTTGATTTGCATTTCTGTGATGATTAGTGATGTTGAGCATCTTTTCATGTGCCTGTTGGCCCTCTGTATGTCTTCTCTGTAAAAATGTATATTCAGGTTATCTGTCCATTTTTTAATTGGATTGCTTTTTGGTGTTAAGTTGTATAGTTCTTTGTATATATTGAATATTACCCCTTTATCGGACATATCATTTGCAAATATCTTTTCCCATTCAGTATGTTGCTTTTTTGTTTTGCTGATTATTTGGTTTTCTATATAACAGCTTATTTTTCATGTAGTCCTAATAGCTTATTTTTGCTTTTGTTTCCCTTGCATTAGAAGACCTATCTAGAAAAATGCTGCTATGATGAATGTCAGATAAATTATTGCCTTTGTTTTCTCCTAGGATTTTTATGGCTTCATGTCTCAAATTTAGGTCCTTTATTAATTTTAAGCTCATTTTTGTGTATAGTGTTAGAAAGCAATCTCATTCCTTTTTTTTTTTTTTTTCATGTAGCTGTCAAGTTAAAATGAAAATTAAGAAAAATTCTTGCAGGCAAAACTTGTAAGTAACTTGTTCAAGTTTTGTATCTCAGCAATATTTTGGAAACAAAATTCAGAAACATAATTTACATGCCATAGAATTAACCCATTATAAGGGTATGATTCAGTGATTTTTTTGTAAATTTAAACAATTGTGCAACCATCTCCATAAAACAGTTTTAGAACTGTTTTATCATCCCAAAAAGTTCCCCTAATGTTCCTTTGCATTCGGTCCCTGCCCCCTCCTCCGACATTAGGCAGCCACCAATCTCCTTTGTTTTAAAAATTTTTTTTGTTTATTTTTCTCTTTTGAGTGGGGGGGGGTGGGGCAGAGATAGAGAGAGGAGAGAGAGACTCCCAAGCAGGTTCTGCGCTGTCAGTACAGAGCCTGTTGGGGGCTTGAACCGTCGAAATGTGAGATCATGACCCAAGCCAAAATCAAGAGTCAGATGCTTAACCAACTGAGCCACCCAGGTGCCCCAACCACCAATCTCCTTTTTGTCTCTTTTCCTTTCCTTACTTTTTTGCACTGGCTAGACATGCCAATGGGCAGGTCCGCCTTCCTTTCGCAATCTTAGGGAAAAGGCATTCAGTCTTATAACATTTAATGTGAAGTTATGTTTTTATGAGTATCTTTTGTAAAGCTGAGGAAGTCCACTTTTTTTAAAAAAGTTTTATTTATTTAATTAATCTCTACACCCAACGTGGGGCTCAAATTCACAACTCTGAAATCAAAAGTCATATGCTCTTCTGACTGAGCCCGCCAGACACCCTAAGAGGAAGTTCACTTTTATTTTTATATATTTTATTTTATTCATTTTTATTTTTTAAGGATATCAAAAGATTTTATTTCACATAAAGTCACATACAATTTCTTTGGGAATTGGCACATTGTGAATATTACATAAACAAAAAGTGGAAAGAAATTAAGCATAATTTTACAAATTATATCCTATTGGATGATATCCTAAAACTAACTATTTGTGAGGCTTTTAACATGCTATACAAATTCATTAGGAACAATGCATAAACACATTTATTTCATAAAACTTAATTAGACACACCCTAAATATATCTTTGACATTAGCTATTCATACAGAAGCTCATTGATACTTATTTTCCTACACCAAAGTCTAAGTCATTTGATTGTGTTCACCCAGGTATAGCATACTCAATGATAAAGAACTCTCTCATGAGAAAAGAAGAGGGAATTCAAGAAATTAGAAGACAAGAGGTTGCATATTTCATTGAAAAAAACAAACATTTTAGGAAAAGCAAGTGCTTAAGTGATTATATAAAAGGCCCATTTAAAACTAATTTAGCTTTGTCTTTTAGGTCTTTTAAACCTATACTTTTGAGCATTGAACTGAGTTGACAGGACCAAGTTATCCTTAATTATTCTTGTTTAACTTGGCCAATTAATTCCTATTAGAGTAGTGAATTATTTCACTTATATGTGAGGTAACCTGAACATATACTGGGTTTTTTAATTTATTCTAAAAAATTTATTTATTTATCTATTTATCTCTCTATTTTCAGTGTACATCCAAGTTAGTCAGCATGTAGTGTAATAATGATTTCAGGAGTAGAATCCAGTGATTCATCCCCTATATAAAACACCCAATGCTAATCCCAGCAAGTGTCCTTCTTAATGCCCGTTGCCCATTTAGCCCATGCCCCCTACCCAAAACCCCTCCAGCAACCCTCGGTTTGTTCTCTGTATTTCAGTCTCTTATGTTTTGTCCCCCTCCCTGTTTTTATTTATTTTTGCTTCCCTTCCCATGTGCTCATCAGTTTTGTATATTAAATTCCACATGAGTGAAGTCATGATATTTGTCTTTCTCTGACTCAATTCGCTTAGCACAGTACACTAGTTCCATCCACATTGTTGCAAATGGCAAGATTTCATTCTTTTTTTTTTTTTTTTTTAATTTTTTTTTCAACGTTTATTTATTTTTTTGGGGACAGAGAGAGACAGAGCATGAACGGGGGAGGGGCAGAGAGAGAGGGAGACACAGAATCGGAAACAGGCTCCAGGCTCTGAGCCATCAGCCCAGAGCCCGACGCGGGGCTCGAACTCACGGACCGCGAGATCGTGACCTGGCTGAAGTCGGACGCTTAACCGACTGCGCCACCCAGGCGCCCCAAGATTTCATTCTTTTTGATCAGTGTATAATATTCCATTGTATATGTATACTACATCTTCCTTATCCATTTAGCAGCCAACGAACATTTGGGCTGTTTTCATACTTTGGCTGTTATCAATATTGCTTCTGTAAACATCGGGATGCATGTGCCCCATTGAAACCGCACCCCTGCATCCCTTAGATAAATACCTAATGGTGCAATTGGTAGGTCTTTGAGTACTTCTGTCTTTGATTTTTTGAGAAACCAAGGAAGTTCACTTTTAATGTTAGATTGTTGATACTGTTTTGCCAGGGTGAGTTTTATTAGATTTTATCAAATTATTTTTCCATGTCTACCAAAATTAAAGCATTTTAAAGTTATCAGTTTACCTCTGTGCAGTACTTGAACCAACCCATACATTTTATTATGTTTTGATATACCTTCAGTTTAGAAATTTTGTAACTTTTTTCATGATTTCCTTTATGACCAGTGGATATTTGGAAGTGCATTATTCAACAAATATTTGGGGATTTCTCACTTTTTTTCCTATGGTTGATTTAGTTGTGGTTTGAGGTTCATCCTTTGGATGATTATAATAAATTTTGATTATTGATACTTTTTAGTGGCCTAATGTAAGATCTATCCTGGGAATACTCCACTGCACTTTGAAAGATTGTGTAGCTCCTGTAGTTGGGTGGAATGTTAGAAATATATGTGCTTAGTCCATTTTGTTGGTTGCGTGTTTCATTTGTTCATGTCTTCATTGATTTTCTAATTGTTTTATCATGTATCAAGAGTAGGATATTTAAGTCTCCAAATGTAATTGTTAACTTGTCCTTTTTTTCTTTTACTTTTGTCACTTTTTGTATCTTCTATCTTGGGATCTATTTTTATGTGTGTACATTTATGATTATTATATCTTCTTTATGTTTGGCCATTTGTATATGAAACTTTATCCTTTGTCTCTAACTGTATTTCATGTTTCAAAGTTCATTTTCGTAAATATTACTGTGTGTACTCCATCTCTGGTGGTTGCTGTGTACCTCATATAGCTGTTTTCCATCCATTTGCTTTCAGCCTATTTATGTCTTTGAATTTAAAGCTTGTAGACAGAATATAAGTGGATCTTGTTTTGTATTTAGGCTGACAGTTTCTGCTATTTGATGTAAGTGGTAGTCCTTTAATATTTCCATTGTTATTGATATGGTTATTTTTACATTCACCATTTTGTTTTTGTTTTCTGTATCAAATTTGTTCCTTTGTCATTTACTGCTTTCTGTGGGTGTTGAGCAAATTTTTGTTCTGTATAATTTATATTCCTCTGATTTTTTGACAGCAGTTGAGATATAATTTAGTCTAAAATTGATTCATTTCAGGGGTACAATTCAATATTTTTTTTAAATGTTCATTTGTAGTTATTACCAACTCTCATCTTTAGTCACAGACAACCACTGATATATTTTCTATAAAAATTTTTTTACTAGACACTTGATATAAAGGGAATCATACATTATGCAGTCTTTTGCATTTAGTTTCTTTCACTTAGCATGTTTTATTTATTTATTTTAAAATATTTTTTGTTTATTTATTTTGAGGGAGGGAGAGAGAGTGAGAGGGGGAAGGAAAGAGGGAGAGGGAGAGAGAGAAACTTCCAAGCAGACTTCATGCTGTCAGCACAGAGCCCCACGTAGGGATCAATCTCAAGAACCATGAGATCATGACCTAAGCCGAAATCAAGAGTTGGATATTTAAGCAACTGTGCCCCCCCAGACACCTTTCACTTAGCATGTTTTAAGTCGATTAATAATTAGAGGATGTATCAGTAGTTTTTTGAAAATGTTATTTGATGCTATTTCATTGTATGGTTATATCATATATTGCATAACCTTTTATTAATTAATGTGTATTTAGATTATTCCCATTTTGGGCTGTTATAAACTGTGCAGCTTTCACATATATGTCTGTGTGTGGACAAGTATCTTCATTTTTCTTGGATAGGTTCCTAAAAATAGAATTGTTAAGTTGTTTGGCAAGTAACTGTTTGATAATTTAAGAAACTTATTTTTTTCAAAAGGGGCTGCATCATTTTATATTCCCACTGTAATTGATATGACCCTTCCAGTTCCTCTGTATCATCCCCTTGTCTTGAAACAGTTTTTCTTTTTTATTATAGCTATTATAGTAGGTATGTAGTGGGATCTCATTGTGATTTTGATTTGTAATTCCCTAATGACTATGGATAATGATCATTTATTCTCATGCATAATTGCCATGAGATATCTTCTTTGATGAATTATCTATTCACATTTTTGGCCCATTTTTAAAAATTGGATCTTTTGTCTTCTCATTGTTGATCGTAAGAATTCTTTACATATTCTAGATAGAATCCTGCTATCAGATATATTTTATCAAATATTTTCCTCCAGTGTGACTTGGCTTTTACATTTCTTAATGGTGTCTTTTGATGTATTTTTCATAAAATTTTTTAAAATACTTATTTATTTTTGAGAGAGACAGAGACAGAGAGCAAGTGGGGGAGAGACAAACAGAGAGAGAGAGAGAGAGAGGGAGACAGAATCCCAAGCAGACTCCATTCTCTCAGCTGTCAGCACAGAGCCCAATGCGGGGCTCAAACCCATGAACGGTGAGATCATGAACTGAACCAAAGTTGGACCCCCAAACAACTGAGCCACCCAGGTGTCCCGATGTACAGTAGTTTTGACTTCATTTGTGAAGTCCATTGAGGATTATTCTTTTCATATTTAAGACCTCTTTTCCCAATTCAATTTCATAAAGATTTTCTCCTGCATTTTCTTCTAGAAATTCTGCACATTAAACCCATCTATATAGATGCTGGATCCACTTTGAATTAATTTTTGTGTGTTGTTCAAAGGTTTTTTGTTTTTTATTTATTTATTTATTTATTTATTTATTTATTTATTTATATATTTGTTTGTTTATTGATAACCAATTATCCCATTGCCAATTGCTAAAACTTTTTCTCCACAGAATTAATTTGATGTCTTTGTCAAACACCAGTTGATCATAAATGTCAGGGTTTATTTAGGGACTCTTAACTATGTTCTCTTGGTCTATATGCATTACGTGCATATCGTAATGCCAATACCACCCTCCTGATTGCTATAACTTTATAGGAAGTTTGAAATCAGATAGTTTCACTCCTCCAATTTTGTTCTTCTTTTTCAACATTGTTTTGACTATTCTGGGTCCTTTGTATTTTCCATATATTGAAGTTGGTTTCATCACTTTGTCCAAAATATCCTACAGGCATTATGATAAGGATTTCATTAAATCTATTTCATTTCTACAGAATTCTATCTTGATAATATTCATTTTTCCCATAAAATATTTCTCACTTTATGTAGAGCCTTTTCACTTTTCAAGTGTTTTGTAGTTTTCATTGTACAAGTCTTTTAGTTTTTATAAATGTATTCCTAAATATTTTAATTTTAGGAATCATTATAAATGAAATTATTTTCATGATCTTGAAGATTTTTCAGTGCTAGTATATAGAAAAACAGTTTTTTTCTGTATATATTTTTGTATCCTGTTACCATGCTGTCCACCTGACCTTTCTTTATTAGTTCTAGTAATGTTTTTGTTGGGATCAAGTTGTTTGTTTCTTCCATTTACATGTTGTAAATTTATTTTTATTGTGCTAGCTATAACCTCCAGTGGAATATCGAATACAAGAGGTCAAAGTGGTTATTCCTTTTGGTGTAGCAGTCTTTCAAGGGATAGATTCAAGTATATCTGGGGGACATATGTTTCTCTTAATATGTTTGTCAATATAGAGATGTAGAAATTACTGCAAAATATTTGTGACAACACTGGTATTGTTATTAAACAAATTAAAATTACTTTCTTTTTACTCCTTATTTATTGTTATATAATAAGTGTTTATATGTTTTCCTTTAGATTTAGGTTATTTAGCTATATTATATATTTCCTCAAATTATCTTATAGAGGAAACAACCCGATAAAATGAACTGGGAAACTTCATTTACATTCATTTATGATATTTTTTGGCTAGTTTTTTTTTTTTAATTGTAAGAGTGATGTCATCATATACAAGAGCACTGAATATGTAGTGAAAAAGAAACACAAAGGAGAGGTTCAGTTTAATGGCAGATTATATAGATGGTTCATGGTGAGATTAAGTCAATTTGAACCTCCTTGCTATATCTTGTGTGATGGCACATTTCTTCTTAGGAAGTTAATATAATAGGTAGGTTGATCTCATCTGTGTTTTCATGAGACACCCCATATTGTGTAGTAAACTCATTTTAAGCATCTTTTCACATTTTACATATGCCATTCACTTTTCAAATTTCATCCATCTATGCAAAAGACAGGAATTTTAAATTGTAGCCTATATCAACTAAGAAGTGATCAAGAGAAGAGCCAACCTGAAATGAGTTGTTTATACAGAATGGCAAGCCATGTTATGTTACTTACCTGCTAACTCCTTTCCTCAGCTGACCAAAGGCATTACTTAACACATGATCTTTATTCATTACCTTCCAAATTTTATACTTCATAAAACAGTGTATAGTAATTTATTTTAAAAATCAAAAGTATAAAGATTTACTTTTGGGAAGCAATTGTAAATAATTTTTAGTTACTGCATTAGAAAATATGGTCTTAATAAAATGGCATGCCTGTCTTAGAAAGATTATTGACATTTTGATATAAGGCAGAGACCTTTAATGAGATCTCAATCAAAGGAAATACTTCAGTAATGATACATGAATTAATCGATGGTGATCATATAAATCTACTTCAGTCCATTTTGGATTTCACTTTATATGAGTAGCTGCTCAGGTCAAAAGATTAACAAGTTTGTAAGTGACTACTAATAGCATTCCACTTGACTATGCATTTGTGTCTAGCTAATTATACAAGACAATATTTGAAAGTCCTGGAGATTATAATTTATTGTAGTATAGAATTCCATGGAGAAGGAACGTAGCAAGCAAAATGTTATAAATGAAGGCTTAACCTAAAATAAGCCATGAAAAAATCCTTGAAGGTATATTGTGTTGCATGGAACTATGGGAGAAAATAAATGCTAAAAATATAATTATAATAAGCTTATGTTGAAAAACGCTAGAAAGAATTTAAAAGTTACCAAATCGTATTCTGATAGCATTATCCTTTCTCTGGATGCTGTCAAATCACCCTTACTCCTTAGGTAAGGAATTTTTATCTGTTGTACAGACATTTTTCATGCAGAGCAATGATAATAACACATTCCAGAACTCCATGCCATTATTTACACAAAATATCGTCATAATTACTTTGTAGTGGAATCAATAAGATCTTCATTTCAGGGCTCCTATTATTGTTGTTTCTAATGATATTACCAAAGACATAGTTACTCAATTAAATAGACTTTGCAGATTATTAATTTTAGCACCATGGCACAACAGAAGTAGTCGATGGTCACCTTTAATAGCAAACACATGTAAACCAATACATGCCACCCCAACAAGTCCTTGCCCTGCTGCCATCCTCACCACTCCACAATTTCTGTATTTATTTGGGAAGTATCTACGTTCAGCCTGTATCAGGTAAAATTTCAGGAAATAATTTTTTACCAACTTTCAAACTTAAGGTAATAGCTTTAAAAATAATTTTAATATCTTTAGGGGCACCTGGGTGGCTCAGTCGGTTAAGCATCTGACTTTGGCTCAGGTCATGATTTCATGGTTTGTGGGTTTGATCCCTGTGTCCAGCTTTGTGCTGACAGTTTGGAGCCTGGAGCTTGCTTTGGATTCTGTGTCTCCCTCTCTCCCTGCTCCTTCCCCGCTTGTGCTGTCTGTCTGTCTCTCTCTCAAAAATAAATAAACATTTAAAATTTTTTAAAAATAATTTTAATATATTTAGAGTATTTCAGCGTGATTGTAAACAGTTATTCAAACAGTTATCGTGTCAGTCATTTCAGGAGGAAGAAAGTAAGAGTTTGGAAATGACTCTGAGCTGTGTTTCACCAGTTAGTAATGAAGTTAAGTTAAACTCTTGATCTGGATTTAGCCACTACACCCCAGTGCAGTTGACAAGTTTCTGAACTCCATCTTTTTGACCTTACAGTATTAATTCTACCTCTCTATCCCTGTTATTTGCCTTATCACAGGTTTTTATGGGATATGTATGGAAATTTCATAAGACTACTAAATGATATAATAGCACTTCTCTACTTCATGGGCATACTATAACAGTCCTTATTTCAGATACTGATTACCTGTGTTGCAAAATAAATATCCCCATTCACATGCTTGTTTAATGAATTGTCTAATATTTTTGGTATTAATATATTTATGCTCTATTAGTGCAATGTATTGATGATTTTTCTGTTATCACTTGATACAAAGTGTATTCCAATATAACTACTCTACAATTACTGTTCAGAAGAACCACAATACAAATACAATTTCTCCAGATTACTTCATAATTATACTTCAAGTTACCACGTAGTTCAATGACTAATCACCATGTTACTTGCAATTTTTATATCTTGTAAGCCTGCAGTTTAAAAGACAGAAATAATCAGATAATTAGTCTTTGATTACATAGTACTCACCCTGTTCTTAAATGTACTTAAATGGTCAATAATTACCATGTAATTACCAAGCAATTATTGTAGTGCATTCACACCACCATATGTAAGGCACTGCCAGTGATTTCATCCCCTATGTTTAGGGATTTATGACTCAGTCATAGAAAGGTCACTGCAGGCTGTGTCGGGGAAAAATTGCCTAAGAAAGCTGACCATTTTGTAAAGGTGAGAATATATGGCAATACAGTGGAAAAGCCTACTAAAGGGAAGTTATGATAACTGGATTTTAAGATTTTTTTATATGGTTAATACATACCAAAGACATGCAGAAAGAGAATATGTAGAGTTTATACTGACTGTTGACATTTTCAAAAATCTATCAACTTGTTCTTTTCAGTAAGTCATTTTCTCTTAAGTATCTCTTTTCACTTGACACAAAGGTGCCTTTTTGGAGGGGCTACTGATCATTTTAGTATAAGCTTCACACACTAAAAATCTCTACCTCATTTCCATCTAGCGAGAAATTTTAAGTGCCAGCACCTGGTACCTCAACAAAAGATCATATTTAGCCCATTTTCTTTTTATTGAGAGTTGCATGACAAGAATCGATAATTTTCCACTCTGAGAGTTTCATAAAAGTTGCTGCTTTAGACATAGTTTTACATGGTTGTATTTTCCTACTTAATTATGTAATTTAATTAATTCTATAATGTTTTATTTTCTACATGTTTATCTTCTTACATTCAGGTTTGTTAAGTGAAATTAGAATTATTTCTGTTAGCAAAGAAAAATACATCTAAAGCCAATGAGAGTTATAGCACTTCCTGGTAATATTGTCCTGCACTTTCTATGAAACTTCCAAAGGCGATTCAGACAGAGTTAAGCATATAAAGGAATCCTAGGAGAACTTTGAATTGAAATACATTCAAACCTTACTGTTTTTAGTGCCTTCTCTAGTTCCAGAATTTGTGAGGTTGGTAGTTTGATAGCACTTTGGAGGTTTAATTTTACTATTTTTAAATTTTGACTTGTCTAATGGAGATGCTAAAGCTCATATGGCCACAAAACAGAACAAAACAATCTCTCATTTTATGCGTCAAATATTTATTCAGGTTTTATTCTGTCTCCAGTGCTATTTGTATACAGTGGGCAGTGCTAAAATTAGCTATCCTATATACCTGTAGTTGTAGAGAGGAGATCATTGCTAAGCTATGCAAGCCAATTGAGGGTAGTTTTAGAATAAGATAAAAATCCTTGAAAACTAAATAAATGGCTATGTTATTGTACACTCTGTAAGCACGTAAGAGTAAGGTATTAACTCTATTTAACATTATCATTTGACTTAAGAAAAAGGAGAGAGGGAAAAATAGGTGAACTGGTTAAGTAAAAGGTGGTGTTTACTCATATCAAAATGTGGTGTGTGTGTGTGTGTGTGTGTGTGTGTGTGTGTGCGTGCACACGCGCATGTTTACATCTGACCCATTTTGGTATTCATGTATGACGGTTTAGAATTCTTCTTCTATGATGAACCACTCTAGATGAAGAAAGATCAACGCAGTTGGATGAGAACTGCTTTGTGTGTCACCCTACCCCTTCCCCAGGCTTAACAAGCAACCTGAGTTTTTCAATCCCAGCTCATTGGGCTGCTCTCTCACAGATCCTCACATTAAGCACACGGTATTTAAATTATTTAGTTTAAAAAAAGTTTGTAGTTGAAAAACTTTCTCTTATCCTGCTCCCTTTCTCCTCCTCATCATTTCTTTTTCTTGTTTGACTCTTCCCACTACTTGTGTTGTAATCCTTTGAGAGTAATTGGATTTTAGGCAGGTGTAAAGCAAAACTCACTTTAAAGCATTGGTTCTTAATTGGGACAGAAGGGTGATTTTGCCTCCCCGGGGATATCTGGCAGTGTCTGGAGACATTTTTGGGTTTGTCACAGCTTTGTAAAGGGGATACTAATATCATCTGTTAAGTAGAGAACCGTGATATTACCAAACATCCTGTAGTATACACTATAGCCCTCTACAGCAAAGAATTTCTCAGCTCCAATTCCATAGGCTGAAGTTGGAAAACTTTGCTTTAAAGAATGAACATAAATTGACCTTGATAGTTTGTAACTAATCATATGAAATTTTAGAAGAATGTTTATTTTTACGCAACATTAATTAAAACATATACAAATGCAGAAAAAATATTTTCTTGTAACTGAGTTTGAAAAATATATTAAACATAAAGCAAAAATTAGTTTGTCTAACTGGGAGTGGGCACATACTTTTAGCATATGTAAAAAGCTATCCTACATCATTACTTTCAATGATTTAAAAATTCTAAAATTTTCTCTTAATGTTATTTTTTCTTCAAATGTTATTCCTTTACTTTATAACTCAACTGTGGGGGCGCCTGGGTGGCGCAGTCGGTTAAGCGTCTGACTTCAGCCAGGTCACGATCTCGCGGTCCAGGAGTTCGAGCCCCGCGTCAGGCTCTGGGCTGATGGCTCAGAGCCTGGAGCCTGTTTCCGATTCTGTGTCTCCCTCTCTCTCTGCCCCTCCCCTGTTCATGCTCTGTCTCTCTCTGTCCCAAAAATAAATAAACGTTGGAAAAAAAAAATTTATAACTCAACTGTGGACCTAATTGTTATGATGCTACTAATACAGATTAATAAGTCCTGGAATAAGTTGACATAGGTAGTTAGCTTAATAAATAATAAAAAAAAACTAAAATATTTTCCTATTTTACAAATGACATTATTTTACTCTCTATTTTTTTTTATTATCCATGTTTAAAGCCATTAGAGCAATTGGATTATGTCTTGCTTACAATCAACAATGTTATGATTCTAATTTAAAGGTCACTAGACTAAGTCACTTAAGTGACCTACCAAGGACATGTACCCAATCATTAGCCAAATGAGAGAGAGTTCTTTGTTGGACAGAATGATTTTTCCTCTGCTGCTTAATGAAGACAACTTGATAACACTCTTTTCAAGACATGGTATAAATGGAGCAAAAGAGTGTAATTTCCAGAACATTCATTCTCTTTTCCAGAAAAGTCTAACTTGAAACACTTAGAATGTCTTCTTTTTCATCTGGGACACATGTACATCTTAGAGTTGCCCTGGAACAGCTGAAGATGAAGGTTGGGGTCAAGCACAAACACATTTTTAACTGGAGTGAAAAGTGTTACCTAGACCAGGGCTACAGAATGGACAAAAGAAGAAAAAAAAATATCAAAGGGATTCAAAGTATCAGTAATAAATAAATTTAACTCTTTACTATTGAAACCTTTGACACTACCACAAGATAGAAAGAAGAATATAAGGAAGGCAATGTACTTTCCACACAGCTACAATGATTACCAACATCTTGTCAATCTTAATTTACCTATAAATATTTTAGTACATGTGTCTAACTTATAGCCATTTCATTTATTGGATAGCTACCATGATCTTATCATATTTAAGATAATTAACAATTTCCTAATATTTTCACAATTCCAACAGGATCCCACATTGAAGGTGGGATCCTTTAAAGCAGAATTTAGTACATGAACTATTTCAGAAGATGTAGCCAGGTTTTAGGGATAACAAAATGACAAGGGGTAATTCAGTAGCCTGGCTTTTATCTGTTGAAGTGTTCCTTTCTACACTCTCCTGGCCTGAATTCAGTGAGGAGTGAGAGCAGTTACCTAAACTCAGAGAAAGGGACTATAACCACTTCACTGGTAATGCTATTTTCCAGTAACTTTTGATTTTTTTCATGTTACAATTTAAACTGTTAATGTATCTCCTAAGAAATTGTTTTAGAACCAAGAATTGTATAGAGAAGTATGAGAAGTCAGAAAGTAAAAGGCTGAACAGATTTGAAAACATAGTCCAAAGTATTAGTGTACTGTCTGGGTCACCAATAAATCCATCAGCAGAAAATGAAGCATTAAATGCGTAAGACAGTTGAGGATAAACTCTAACCAATCTTTGGGGAAACACTAAGCTATATGGTCACATAGGTGTCCCCTAGGATGCCAGGCTTAAAAATAAAAACAAAGAAACTGAGCAGAAATATACCTTGTGGAAGATGCTGCATTGCTAGACAGATAGATGTAACAGATGGAGTCCAGGCATAGTAACTAAACAAGAACAACAACAAAAAAATACCAAAAAACCCAGCAGTCTTAAGGCAGGAGAGTCATAATCCAGAGTCGCTGAATTATCTGAAAACTCCATTATTCAAAAATTACGAGATATGCAAAGAAATAAGAAAGTGTGACTCAGAAAAAAAATCACTGGAAACTTTCTTTTCCAGATTTTGAAAGTAGCAAAAAGTTTTCACAGCAGCTTTGTAAATATGTTGAAAATAAAAGAAATTGTTTTGAAAGAAATAAAACCATATACAAAAACAGTAAATCAGTGAATAATCTCAAAAAAGAAAAGATAAAAGTAGTAAGTAAATGGAAATTTTGGAAGTGATAAATACAATAACTGAAAGCTGAAGAAAAAATGCACTAGAAGGGCTCAATTGCAATTCTATAAAACAAAAAGAAAAAAGAACCAGCAGACATGAATCCAGATAAGTAAAATATTCTTTTTTTTGAAGTTTTTTTTTTAATGACTTTATTTTTGAGACAAAGAGACAGAGCACAAGCTAGGGAGGGCCAGAGAGAGGGAGACACAGAATCTGAAGCAGGCTCCAGGCTGTAAGCTGTCAGCACAGAGCCTGACTCAGGGCTCAAATTGATGACCCTGAGATCATGACCTGAACCAGAGTACATATGACACTTCACCGACTGAGCCCAGTCCCCACACTGAGCCCAGGTGTCCCCACATAAGTATAATGTTCTTACTGGAAGAACATGCAGAAAAAAGACTTGAGGACCAATTAAGAGTACAAAACTTGTGGGCTGGTATCATGTACACCGACATAGAAATTAATGAGTCTCAGAAGGAGAAGAGAGAGTGAAAACGTAGAAAAGTTTGAAACATAATGGTTGAAAACTTCCCAAACTGTATGAAAAATTGTAAATCTACAGATTCCAGAAATCAACAGACTGTAAGATAAATACTGTGTGATTCATATAGAGACACACCATACTCAAACTGTTGAAAAACAAAGTGAAAATCTAGAAAGCAGGAGAGAAACAACTATTCACATAGAAGGGAATGACAGTATAGCACATAGCTGACATTTCATCAGACAAGGAAGACCCAAAGAGAGTGGAACAACATATTCAAAATGCTGCAAGAAAAAAAAAATCTTGTCAAACAAAAATTTTATATTTTAATAAAGAAGGTAAAGATCTTTTCAGAAAAAAAAAAGCCTGAAAGATTTCATATAGGATTTCTTGCCGTATAAGAAATATGGAAGTCTTTCAGGATAAGGGAAAGTACTACTAGTAAATAATTCAAATTCACAGAAATAAATTAACTACTAGAAATGGTAGATATATGAGTAAATATAAAATATTCTGTACTTTTTTTCTTATTTTTTCTCTTAATTTAAAATACATAATATGCTTTATGGCAATGATTGTAACATGGTATATGTATATGTGTGTGTGTGTGTGTGTGTGTATAGTAACATTTATGATAACATATAAAGATATATAGCAATGATAGCATAAAATTGAGGAAGGAAAAGGTGATATACTGGAGCAAAGTTTCTGTATTTTACCAGAATTATGTTAAATTAGCTTTATGACTAGCAAAATCACTAAGAAAATAGCCCTAATACTAAAAATCAGCAGAGATTAAATCGATAAACCAAGAATATCACAAAAGCAAGCAGTAGATATAGAAGAGCAAAATTTTATAAGACAATAGGTAACATTAACAAAATGCAGACATAAATCCAATCATATAAATACTTATATTAAATAAGAATGGACTAAATACCCAACACAAAACAAGAGTTTTTTCAGACTGAATAAAAAAAAATCCAACTGTATGTTGCATATAAGAGACTCATACTAATTCAGATTCCCAAGTAGGCTAATGGTAAAGTAAATACCCTGCATAGAGTAACCCCAAGAGAACTTCAGTGCTTAAAGATGAGATTTATTGCAAAGAGGAATATTTCAAAATAACAAATGTCCGTGCATCAGGAAGGTATAATAGTTATTTATAAATATATATGCACCTATGGAGTATATGGAGTATAAGTTATAAACATAAATTCGTTTTTGAATAGTCCCTAAAATATGTAATACAAGAACTGAAAGATTAAAAGGAGAAATGAAAAGTTTTACAATATTTCCTAATCTTTCAGTCTTCCACTCATAGAAATTTATAGGAAAGCCAGACTGAAAATATCAAATATATATGAATCTTGAACAACAGTATCAACTACCTTGATTTAATTGACCTATATAGAACACTCTACCAATGACTATGGAATACACATTCTGTTCAAACACTTAAATTTGCGAAATATTTTTCAATAGAAAACATTTGCTGTACCATAAAACAAGTCTCAGTGAATGTAAAAATATTGACATCATAGAAGGTGTTGCTTTGACCATGGCTAAATTATATTAAAAATCCACACGAGAAAGGAATCTTGGAAAATCCCAAATAGTGGATATTAAACAAGGCATTTGTAATCACCTGTGATCAAAGAAAGAAATCATGAAGGAAATTGTAAATATTTTTTTAGGTTTACTTATTTTGAGAGAGAGAGAGAGAGAGGACACACGTGAGTACAAGCAGAGGAAAGAGAGAGGGAGAGAGTGGATCCCAAGCCGACTCCTTGCTGTCAGGGCAGAGACCATGAAGAATTGTGAGATCGTAACCAGAGTAGAGATCAAGAGTTGGGTGCCTAACCAACTGAGGTACTCAGGTGCCCCTGAAGATACTTTTAAATGAAAATTAAACCCCAACTTATACAAATTTTTGATATGCTGCTAAAGTGATGTTTAGAGGGAGATTTATAGATTTCAACATCTGTATCAAAGGATAACAAATGACTTAAATCAGTAACCTAAGTTTCCACCTTACGAAACCAGGAAACAAAAAGCAAATTAAATTCAAAAGCAAACAGAAGGAATGAGATAATAGACACTAGAATGAAACTCAGTGACATATCAAGTAGAAAATAATAGAGAAAATCAATTAAACCAATCAAAGCTTTGTTCCTTGAAAAGATGAATGTAATTGAGACAACTTATACAAACAGATAATGATAAAAAGAATGAGTTAACAAAGTCCTGAACAATAAGAACTAAAACTGTAAAGTTCTGAAAAAAAGCAGGTGAAATCTTTGTGACTTTAGGTTACATAGAGTGTGCTTTAAAACAATAGTGAAAGCACAACCTAAGTATTAAAAAATGATTAGTTGCACTCCAATAAAATTTAAAATGTTTGCCCTTTAAAAGACATCATTAAAGAAATGACAAGTTAGAGTAGGACATTAAAGACAAGCTAGAGTAAGACACATATTTACAAATCATATATCTTATAAATGACTTATATCCAGATTATAGAAATAAATTGTATACAAGAATTATGAGGAAAAAAAACAATTTAAGAAAGTAAATTAGGAAAAAAAAAAAAAAAAAAGAAAAGAAAAGTGAAGCCTGAGTGGCTCATTCAGTTAAGCATCCGACTTTGGCTCAGGTCATGATCTCGTGGTTTGTGGGTTCGAGCCTCATGTTGGGCTTTGGGCTGACCAGCCCAGAGCCTGAAGCCTGCTTAGGATTCCTTGTCTCCCTCTCTCTGCCCCTCACCAGCTCCTGCTTTGTCTCTCTCTGTCTCTCAATAAATAAATAAATAAATAAATAAATAAATAAGAGATTAAATTCTTTTTTAAATGGAAAAAAAAATGGTTTGAATAGACATTTCACCAAAGAAGATATTTTAAAAATGCTAATAAGCACATAAATAACACATTATTATCATTAGGGAAATGCAAAATTAAAATTACCATGAGATACCACACATATGCAGTAGGAAGGACTGTAAGCAAAAGCCAAATAATACGAAGTGATGGAGAGGATGTGCAAAACCTGGAACCCTCATTAATTTTTGGTAGGTAAAGTAAAATAGCCACTTAGAATAAAAGTTTGGCAGTTTCTTAAATAGTTCATTCCACACCTACAAATACACACAAAAGAAAATTCATGTCCATGCAGATACTTATGTCTCTTATACCTAAGTAATGTTTAAAAAGTTCATGGAGGCTTATGATTTGTTTCTTGTCATTAAAAGAGAAGACCCAGCATGAAAGTCAGTTGGAGCAGCAGCAGCACCTAGGAACTTAGAAGTACAAATTCTGAAACCCTAACTCAGACCCACTGAATCACAAACTCTTGGCACAGGGCCCAGCAATCTGTCTTTCAAAACTGAGTGATTCTGGTAAATGCTAAAATTTGAGTGCTACGTATCTGTAAATTCCTGTAGTAATGTGGTTCTCTCTCTTCTTGAGAGAAAGCTTAGATATCCTAAATCCCTATAAATCAAATGCTTTAAAAAATGTTTTTAAAAGTGTTGAATAGACAAATATTTTTATTTTATTTTCAAGTTCTTATTTAAATTTCAGTTAACATGTAGTGTAATATTAGTTTCAGGGGTAGGATTTATGGATTCATCACTTACATGTTAACACTCAGTGCTCATCACAGGTGCCTGCCTTAATGCCCATTTCCCATTTACCCCATCTCCCCACCCACTTCCCCTACAGTAACCAATAGTTTGTTCTCTCTGTTTAAGAGTCTGTTTTATGGTTTGCCTTTCTCTCTCTCCCCTGCCGGGTTCATCTTAAAATTCCACATATGAGTGATATCCTATGGTATATTTGTCTTTCGCTGGCTGACTGACTTCATGCAGCATAATACACTCACACCGTAGCTCCATCCACATCACTGCAAATGGCAAGATTTCATTCTTTTTGATGGCTGAGTAATATTTCATTATATTTTTATATACTGCATGTTATTTATCCATTCATCAGTTGATGGACACTTGGACTCTTTCTGTAATTTGGCTGTTGTTGATAATGCTGCTGTAAGCACGGGGGGTTGCATATGTCTCTTCAAATAAGTATTTTTGTATCACATGGGTAAATACCTAGTGTTGCAATTGGTGGGTCATAGGGTCATTCTATTTTTAACTTTCTGAGGAACCTCCATACAGTTTTCCAGAGTGATCGTTTCAGTTTACATTCCCACCAATAGTGCAAAAGGCTTCCCCTTTCTCTGCATCCTTGCCAACACCTTTTATTTCCTGTGTTGTTAATTTTAGTCATATTGACAGGTGTGAGGTGATATCTTATTGTAGTTTGGATTTGTATTTCCCTGATGATGAGTGATGTTGAGCATCTTTCCATGTGTGTGTGAGCCATATGGGTATCTTCTTTGGGAAAATGTTTATTTGTGTCTTCTACCCAGTTCTTAACTGGATTATTTAGTTTTTGGTTATTGCGTTTGGTAAGTTCTTTATAGATTTTGGATACTAACCCTTAATGAGATACATCATTTGCAAATATCTTCTCCCATTCTGGAGGTTGCCTCTTAGGTTTGTTGATTGTTTCCTTCACTGTGCAGAAGCCTTTTATCTTGATGAAGTCCCAATAGTTGATGTTTGCTTTTGTTTCCCTTGCCTCTGGATATGTGTCTAGTAACAAGTTGCTGTGGCCGAAGTCAGAGAGGTTGCTGCCTGTGTCCTCCTCTAGGCAAATATTTTTAAGTGGTAGTATTACCTATAAAATTCTAAACATCACTTTTCTCTTGAAAAATTATAAGACAAGGCAATAGTTCTCTCGTCTTCCTTACATGGCAGTATTGAGCAAGAGCAGACTCTAGGCATCCCTTGAGACAGCATGGGCTCTTCAATGTGCCTCTGTTCCACACAGCTTTCTTCACTCATCTCCACTGTTTGTTATGGACCTTCTAGATCTGATTTGTTTACTCCGATCTTTAATGCAATTCCAGACTATTTGATTGCAAATTAAAGAATTTGTAAAGAACATTGAGTTCTTCAAAGGATATAGGAGAAAATATTTTAAAGAATATTGCTATAATGGTCCTGAGGGAGAGCGTATAGAGTTTGATTTTATTGCCATATTTTTAATTAGTTCAATGATTTGTTCAAATGGTGCACTTCTTGGTTTATTTTGTATTCACTTTTCTGGTTTACTTTTCTGTTTCATCTGCTGGGAGTTCCAACCATAGTTTACTCATGCCTAGAGTAATAGATTGCTTTGTTTACTTCTATTGTGAACCAATGGTTTTCTTCTAAGAAAAATCTAACTTCAGTGCTAGCAATTTGGAATGAGAAGTCTTCTTGCATTTCTGTAATAACCATGGCACTTTCTTTACAATTCAAGTAGTTTTAACAAAAAAGTGACCGAGGTGATTATTCATATAATTTAATGATAAAGTTCTTATTTCTAGTTGAAAAGGCATAACGTTGAGTATGTTGGCTAGATTGTTGCAATGTTGTGTGAATACTTTGGTATTAGACCCTTGAAATTTGAAATTTATTGATTTTTTTCTCCCCCTGATTCATACATTTTTGGATGAGATACCTAAATTCTTTTTTAAACCAGTTGATATGCAAGTTAATAGATAAATGAAAAGATAGTTTAATAAAATTTAATTATTAAACACGTTAGATTGTTTGAATCATTTTTTGATTTATTCATCATAACAGAGGGGGAAAAGTGTTTGGTCTGGCTGTCAGGAACACCTAAGAGACAATCCATCTCAAAGCAAACAACTTATTTTCTTATTATGGGACCTTGAACACTGCCATCACTGATTTCATTATTTTCCTGGCAAATAATCACAAAACCCTCTATAATCAGTTTTCTCAAAGATGTTGAGTAGTTTCCTTGCAATTGCTAATGGAATATAAATAATGAAACAATATATTTACATACTGATGAGTGCTTCCATTTTTTATTTTTGTAATTTGATTTTGATATTTGTTAACTGACTTTCTAATGCTATAAACATGAGAATTGTTACATAAGAAAGTTTTATTACTGAATGTCCCAGCTGTGTATGGGGGATCTTGAGGTCACTAATTTTTAGTCTACTTATCTTTTAAGTGGGAAATTAATAGTACCTTTCTCTAATGTTGTGGTAAAAAATCAAGAACACTCATTTTATCACTATAGTTGATACAGGGTAGGTTTAAAAATAATGTTCATTTGATCTAAAATAAGATCTGAATGTATGTTCAATAATATCTTTGTGATTCTGATACACATCTGTTTTGCTAATAGAAATGTTTAATCACTGCTTGTTTTATAATTAGATCACTAATACATAATACATTTTATATTCAAGTGTTTAGATAGGGATTATTTGCAGTTACAATAAAATTCTACAAAGTGCAAGTAAATAGTTGGAAATGTGTACATATTGTCGTAATCAGTATTTCTAGAGTTCTGCTTGTGTGTAGCTTTTTAAGAAAGTCAAGTTAATAGCCTATTTTTAAAAGTTGTTTTGAGGTGGGAATGTGATCCTCATATATATATTTTCGTTTATTAATTCTAAACTAAAATTTTGGAAAATAGCCCTCCCCTCTTTTTTTAACATGGGGCAGGGGAGTACCTGCATGATTCAATAAGATCAAAGTCTAGTTTACTATTTATATCATAATTTATATCTATTACTCTAGGCATGAATAAATTATTGTTGGAATTCCCAGCAGATGAAATAGAAAAATAAACCAGAAAAGTGAACAAACAGTAAACCAAGAAGTGCACCATTTGAACAAATTATTGAACTAATTAAAAATATGGTGACAAAATCAAACTCTATCCACTCTCCCTCAGTACCATTAAAATAATATTTTCTCATATATCCTCTGAAGAATTTACATCACAATTACATAATTTAACTCATATTATACAAAGAGTTTCTTTGGCTAGAACTATTGAAGCCTTGTGATTTAAGTGGTACCCAAAATATAATCAGTTCTCAGTTAATTAGTGTAGTTTTCATTGGCATTTTATACATGTTTAACATTTATCATGGATTTAAAGAATTTAATTTACATGGGGAATAAATGAAACTTTAAAAAGAGAATCAGAGTACTTTTTCAGTAATTAACTGCTTAGAAATGTCTGTAGACCAAAAGCAATGCCAGCAAATTTAGGTACAAAATAGCAGGTAGAAGATTTTAGCCACTAGTAAGCAGTAGAACATAGTAACTACGTAGAGTACTTTTATATTTAGAAAACCACCCATATGTTCACCATTTTAAATTTGTTCTAACTCTTCCATTAAATGAAACGTTAGGCTGGTTCCTGGGGGGTAGTATACAAAGATGAACAACATATAGTTCTACCTGTAAAAACACTTATAACCTAGTAAAGAATTGTCCTTAATTTGTATGCCAATTTAAATATTTATAATAAGAGAGTCCTTCCACTACAGTATTTAAAATCCTAAAAATATAGAATAAAGTATAAAACCCTGTAGATAGATGGAAAAAAATCTTATTTTAATAAAAAATGCTGTTAGTATATATGAAGATATAGGTAATAATTATGAGTCTTAATCACTCCCATAATTAGTTCAAGTGTGACACTGCCTTAAAGTCAGATGAATAAACTCTCAAAGATCTTCCCATCATCATGCTAACATAGCTAACTCATTTTAATTAATTTTTTTGGTAAGAAAGTAGAAAATACACAACAAATTTACATTCATTAAAAGCACAAAAAGCTGTTGATGTAACATGATTATTTTAAATGGACACAACCATCTACTATCTCTCATATGTATTTTAAAAAAACCTAAAAACTTTTTAGTTTTATTCTTAATTATATGTAATACCCCCAAATGTGGTTAAACCTACTTAATACATGTAGAAGATAGAATAATAAAGTATGGATTCCGTCTTAATCACTCTGCTCTATTAAATATTAAAGGGCTGTTATTAATAGCACTTTTATAATGGATGTCATTTTCTACCTTGAATGAAAACCTAATCTCCTTTCATGTATTCATTGCAGAAGTTATATAATCTTTTCAATTCCGAATCTTCTACCAAAGGAATTTTTTTTTTTACTACATGCCATATCTTCTTTGTATCTGCCCTAGTTCTTGATGTGTAATAAATGTTCAACAATTACTTCGTGAATGAATAAGTGACCACATTATTGAATGAAGGCAAGAATAAAAAAGAATAAGTGAATTGTCACAAAGCAAAACCTCTTTGTTTAGTTCAAACAGGCTGTTTCATTTTTGCGGTTTAAACTTTTGCTGTCAGGGAGATTTTATGAGTTGTGGTGCTTTACAACTTATGTAATGATGGCTTGTGTTATAATTGAGTTTTGTAATATATTAATAGACAGGGAATCAGTTGACTTAGTAGGGGAAAATTGATAAAACAGTAAGTTTTTACAAGTTGTATATCTTAATTATAATTTGAGAAAACCACATAGTACTATGGTAGCTTCTTTGTTTCAGGAATGGCTATGACCACTTTCTAAAGCCTGAGCTGTCTGTGTGAATGTTTTAAGATAAATTAAAAATAAAAGAGAGTGAGTTATCAGGATGAGATTTTAGAAAGAAGGTTCCAGTTAGCTAAGGGTATTCTAATCATGTCTCATTTCCAAGTTAAATTTCAAGGGTAAGCCTATTTCTTAACATTTTAGTGTCTTTCAAGAGAAACTGTTACAATAGAGAAACTTTACTCTCTGAGTAGTCTTTGAATATATGCATCAGCTATTAAAATCCTTCTTTTGTAATCAAAGCAAGGCAAATCATTCCATATAAGAAGATAAAGATAATGTGAACTTCTCAAATATCAGTTTCTGTGATTGTGTTTGATGTTCTGCAAACATGAATGTGTTTTGGAAGTATGTATGCAGCATTTGATGAGCAAGATAGATACATCCATAGGAAATGGACGTAAATTGACCATGAATCAAGACTAAAGTGGTTGTGTGCTCTCTGATCATAGAAGAGACTAGATGTCTGTGTGTACTAAGTGCTATAGAATTTGAGGGAATTACAGAATATAACGTGATTTAACCACCCACTTAGAAAGGGCAACTTCTTTTCTCGATGCTAGATTGAAATCCTGAACTTACATGCCAGTGGTCATATAAGAGATGCTCACTTGAGAACTGAATGTAATATTTTTTGCTCACATCTTAAACTATAAAAGTTATATAGATGAACTAGTTCAACTCTGTAAAGTGGCAGGATGATAGGATAATAACAATAGTGCTGGATTTCGGGGTCAAGAGCTTGGGTTCAATAAATATGACTCACTGAGTTACTTTGGATCTATTAATTTGGACATATTAACTTGGTTACTTAGGTCTCAAATTAATTTTCTAAGTATTTTCAGCTTTAAGAAGGTCAGTGTCAACTTCTCTAATAGACACTGTCCCTAAAACCAATTTAATAGCTATTGTCCTTACTAAAGCTTGTATGTACGGTGAAGATATTCTCAGGGTCTTTCACAGCAGCTCCAAAAACCTTTGCTGACTAATTCTACCTCATCCTTCCCAAGAATTCAAAATCTACTTGTTTTTCTTTCCCTAGTAAAATATTTTTCTTTCTAATAGGCACCTTCAGAAGATAGAATAGCTTAACCTAACTAAAGTGGCTCAATAATTTAAGAAATCTCAGGCAAACTGCCAGAACAGCTGGGAGGGGATTCTTTAAGTGGATGATCCATTTAAAGATCCTCAAATCATATACTGTCCATTTTATGTGGTCAGATGTTCATTCCTGATAATAAAGTTTACTAGTTTATAAAACAATATATTTTTTGAACATACAGGCAGAAGGGTCAAAGATGAATATTTAATAGAGGCAGGATTTGAAGCCTGCAGTGCAAACTGTTCATCCTCGAATATATTTTTTTTGACATTTGTCTTCAGGTTTTATTATACAGTTTAGATGAATAAAGCCAAAATCCCCAATTTCTCTTTATTTATTACTGATTTGGTTAGAAATATAAATTTTTTAAATACGCTGCCTGATTGTTTTTTGAAGAGTCACCTGGGTAAAGACAAAAGCCTAAACATCAACCTTTGTAAAATAATTGCCCAGTAACTATCCTCTGCAGCCAAAGGTAGCTTTTTAAAAAAATATTTTGAAAGATTTATCTGTCAGTACTAGAATATTGTTGACAAATCTGTGTATCTGTAAGTAAGTACTATAAGCTTAGGATGGACAAGTGTTTGGACCTCCATGTCTGGGAATTATGCCATCAGAACCCACAGTTGATTCACATGTTTTTTTTGGCTCTTTCCCCTCATGCCATCTGCGTGTTTGGCATTGTGCCTGCTAGCAAGTTGGGCAGACCTGTGCCAACATAATGGAATGTCGATGGATGGTACATAGAATGCTGCAAAATATAGCATTTTAAAAAGGAGAACCTGCTGCAGGGGGCACCACATTGGTTCAACATATGGCCTTCTGTGGATACCTGAGGAGAAAGGTGAACAAAGACATGGAATCCACAGATATTTCCAAATGGCAACAAAGATAAGAGCACTGTGAAAATCTCTGTGCAAAGTACAAAATGAGAACATCCTCACACACTTATGGCTTGACATATTTAACATTAAATCATATGTGGATTCTCCATGAAAATGATTAGTAAGATGTTATTAAGATTTTTACATGCATATTTAATATTTCAGGAACATCCCTGACAGTGTGCTCTGGGGAGTTAAGTATTTCATTAAAATTGACACTATTCCTTAGAGAAAACATCAGAGCTTCAGTGCTACTGTTGAGTTTTGACGGCCAGAGAATAAGATGCTAGATTTTGGCATTGTCATGAAAAGTACTGAAAACTATAATTGATCTTAAATTTTTATGTCAGTGACTGAGGCTTAATAATTTGTAGTTGTTTGAATTAAGCATCCTATGCTAGGTTGTGCTGCAACAACAAACAGGCATCCAAATCTCTAGGGCTTAACACACTAACTATATCTTGTCCAGGGGTCAGGCAGCTTAAATTAACCTCTAACTTATCCAAGCACCAGGCACTTGCAACTAGTACTTCTGTCGCACTGTAAGTACAGTGTCACCTTGGCATCATCCAGCCTACAGATGGAATGGGAAAGAGGACAAAAAGAAGGAATCCTGGACACTTACAGTCTACTGGCTAGAGCTGGTCAGTGGCCAACCTGCTGGGAAATACTGCAGAGCACAGATTATCAGGGGATGTCAACGAGCTCAGAGGCTGTCAGCAGTAAATCTTTTTTTGTGTATGGAAAATCCCAGGAGGTAACGATACCTCCACCCATTCACCTACTTACAGAATCTTGCATTGCTAGGGATTCTAGGGATGTTAGATAGGATCTCCTTTGTGTACGGCTTTGTACTTCTGAGTTCCCAGTGGCTTGCTAAGTCTCTGGCACAACTTTGTTTTGTGAATGACTGGATATAATCTAAATTCCCATTTTATATATGAGGTCAACAGAGATTAAATGACTCTCATAATTTCCCAGAGTTCTCTGGATCATCTGTCTCCTGGTGCATCTCTTTGCCAATCTTGGAAAACTTTATTTACATGCTGTCCATCTTTTTCACATAAATATTTTAAATCTAGGCACCCTAATTGTTCCCTTTAAGAAATTTGAAAAGCTGGGGTGCCTGGGTGGCTCAGTCAGTTAATCGTCCGACTTCGGCTCAGGTCATGATCTCACAGTTCGTGAGTTTGAGCCCCACATCAGGCTCTGTGCTGACAGCTTAGAGCCTGAAACCTGCTTAGGATTCTGTTTCTGCCCCTCCCCCACTTGTGCTCTGTCTCTCATTCTCTATCAAAAATAAATAAAGATTTAAAAAATTTTTTTAAAAAATTTGAAAAACTTTTTAGAAGGTAGTTTTTGACTACAGGAATTTGCCATTTTTGCCTCCCCAAAAATGTACTTCACACAAAGCTCTGGACTTGCTCTGTGGAGTCAGGACAACATCCTTCATGTGGGTGAGTTTACATTTATGGGTTTGTAGGAGGCCTGGAATTTTGTTCTTCTCTAATAAGAAGATTCTGCCAAAATCTTTATTCTGAGTTACCAGTAAGTGTGGTTAGTCATAATGTAGTGCACACTGTGAGCTAGAGATATATATTTAATAATACCGTAAATCCTGCATTTTATAGGCTCTGGATATGACTATAACAACAGGCAAATTCAGGTTGCATATTTGAGTAGTGAAACTTACAGTCATGGGTCATGCAAAATGGAACCTGTACAGCTGCTAGTTCCATGGAAAGCATAAACTGGGGTGGTGGGGATGGGTGGATAACAAGATTCTGATGAAATTAAGGGGCAGAACATATGGTAGAATCTCCCAAGGAAAATACCTAAGCCACAGGTGATATTGATCCACAGGGGCCAAACCATCACCACGTAGTTGCTAAATGAACATTTGCCACATTTATTGCCTGTAAACAGTTGTTTTATCACTCCTAGCCTTTTGTTGCTAATGTTCCTTCCTGTTGAAAGGAAGGGACCCTTGAAAATATTAGGCAGATCTCCAGAAATATCTGGTCATAGCTAAAAGTGAAAGCATTTTAAATCTCATTACTAGCAAGGGAAGAATGTTGCTCTGTCTTTATTATCAGCAGTAAAGAGACCTGGAAATCAAGTTTGTTGTAGATTGAGAGAGGAGATAGAGCATTTTCATGAGGACAGTGTACAGAAGTGAATACCGTGGGTATTTGAGCAACATTTGTACTGTGCGAGCACCTTTTACTTAACATATTTTCTTGAAGAAGATCTGCTAAAATTTGTTTTCTGTTTCAAGAAGAGTAAGAAATCAAAAGGATATTTAATCATAGTCTAAGGCAAATAATTATATACGTATTCAGTTAGGAGACAATTTTCCATTGACTTTTGAAAGCAAAAGTGGACAATGTAGAGTAATAAGCATTTTCAAAACCTTCCCAAACCAGTAACCTTGTGACAAGTAGAAGCTCATGTATAAGATAAGGAAGGATGAGGATGAGTATGGGAAATACAGTTAGGAAATCTTGAAACTAAATAGAACAAAAAATAATGTTTAAGTACATGAAATTAATAGGGTATGAGTACAAGAAAATGACATTATATTCAAGCTCTCCACTTTGCAGCATCGGGTACAAGGAGAGCATTGGAGAGCTTCACCATAAAGTGAAGGCTTGCTCTCTGCTTCTAACCTTTAGAGAGTAACAGGCATTGAATTCTAGTCCTTGTTAGTTTGAAGATTTGGAAAAGTTTGACCATGTTCACTGGATGGTTATAGGATTAACTAAGTCACCACTGACTGCGCTTTACCTAATTGGTTGGTTGAGAGAAAATTCAGTTTTTAGTGGTCTATTGACCACTGCAGGTGAATTCAGATCTTGGAAATTATCCACTCAAATGCTTACAGGTGAGTTTCTAAAATAAAAAGTAAATTTCAAGTCAACTGTAAGCTTTTTGTGGAAATCATGTCTTTTTCTATTTGATTTAAAGAAAAAGCAGTACTTTTGGTAATTGTCTTGTTTTCATATATCGATAGCTTCTTAGTGATGCATGTGACTGCTTGCTTCAGAGCAATTGTTTACTTTAAAACCATAAATGGAAGAGTGCTTAAAAATTTTACAGTACATTAGTAATCGCACATCTCAAATAGATGAATGATACTGTGTGAATCATAAAGATAAAGCTGTAGAAAAAAAAGTCAACAAGTTCATTTCTAGATGCCTCTTAGCTGTAAACCTCTAGCCACTCTTCATTTGTCAATACTGAACTTTAATGAGTCCGGATAAGAAGCTAGTCAATGGATATCCATTTAGCTAGTGATAATCTGAACTCCAGCTGATTGTCCTAGCAGCTGTGTGACTTCATTACCATTAGAAAGGCATACAGCCAAGCCAGCTGGTACCCAAACCGGCTACTCAATACACAGAGCATATCTATTTGTTGGTTTACACATCAGAATTGCACGCGTCTCCATGAAAAGTTTGGAGTATAAAATAGAATCTGCATAAAGATTTAATTTAAAGGGCTTATCATTACTATGCCAAGTACAGCTAGTTTGTTTTGTTTCTACTATGATATAGTATATTGTGGTTGCTTTCAGTTCTTCCATAAATGCAGCCTACATGCACAATTTGCATTTAGATACCAAACATAACTGCACATCATAATTTCCCAGTTAAGAAAACATCTTTTTGGTTGTGTTTGTTTTAGTGCTTACAACAGTGCATTTTCATTTTCTAAGGCAGCTTTAATAGAAAGCAGTTTCAGGAACTTGTTAATAGCTAGTTTAGTTTCCATCTGTCCCCTCCTTTCTATCCCCAGTGCTACTGTCTAGATCAGGCCTCTGTTAGCTCTCCTTTGCACTTTTGTAAAGTTTTTCTAACTAGACTTGTTCCTCTAGTGTCTCACTGCCCTACATTCCTATTAGAAAATCGTCTTGAATTACATCCCCATTGCATACACCTGTGTTTTATATTTTGGTCTCAACCCATCTGTGCAAGAATCAGCTGGAATCCAGAAGTAATTGGAGGCAGATTTTTAGCTCCATTCCAGACCCGCTGAATAAGTCTATGAGTTAATTTCATTTATACTGATCTCTGAAAATTACTCTGTGATAAAGATGCCACAGATAATAATTTAATTCTTGCCTTGAAGTCACCCCCAATTTAACAAAATGATTAACACTTTTACATAAAATGAGCCAAAATATAGATCATGATATAAGTTCAAAATATATGAAAATTAGATTATATAAGTAACACATGCAGTGTTGTAAGAGAGTAAAAACAGTTTGTTAAAACCACTGTCTCCTCTTCAGGGCAAGACAATAGTTAAGGATTGATAAGAGTCTAGAAAAGATTGTCACATAAATATGGAGTTTGTTTTTGCAAGGAATTTTAAGAAGCATATTTTACCAAATAAGTCTCTGTATAAGAATTGTTAATATTAGGTAGGTTCAGCAGTGGATCTTACACAGACGTCGAAGTACATAAGAAGCTTTTTGTTCTTGTTGTTTTTGAGAAGTTGAGCCGCTAAAAATGGCAGAAGTGTAGGCGTGATGAGGTTTCTGAAGCAAGGACTCAGGGCAACATACACTTACTTAACATTAGATCCTGGAGAGGCATGTAATCACCCGAGATAAGAACTTCATTACTGGAGTGTCAGTAAAACAGTCAACAAAGGACAGAGCTTGGCCTTTGTAATGTTAAGCTGTCCACTTGTGCTTTCATTGAGTCCAGTTTTCTCCATGTAAACTAATCCTTGAAGGGCAGATTAGAAAGAGTTAAAGCTGAAGGTAGTGTAAAGCTCTTAGGTGAAGGAGAAGAGAAAGCAAGTCTAAGACCATACAAATCGTGCTGCTCTTTGATCAGTGCTACCGGCAGGAGGGGTTTTGCAGTTGGGACATACTGTGCTGAGAGTGGTGGTATAGAATAGGTCATATTTTCAAAAAGTGTTTATTGACATTTTAACTGGAATTGCAAGACCCAAGATGGTCAAAATCAAACCTCAAATGAAGCTGTCAACCCAGTGTCAAAATTTGTGATCTTTATATTTCTGTCAACTATATTTAAGGTTCTGACTTTTGTAATTACCAGAAAAATAGCTATTACCAAAAGTATTTCCAATCATAAATGAATACTGAAATGGCAGTATAGGTGTGCTTGGCTTGCTTAAGAGTTATCTATTGCACTCTGTAACAAACTCCTTCAAAATATAATGGTTTAAAACAACCATTTGTTTTGCTCAAAGTTTTGTAGGACAGGAATTTGGAAATTGATGAGTGAGTGAGTTATCTCTGATTCATGTACTTCGGCTTTCATAGCTGCAGGATCCACTTAAGCCACATGTGTGATACCTTGGTTCTGTTTGGTCCTTTCTCTCTCTGAAGAATGGGAAACCTCTTTTTCTTATCACAGCATGGAGGTCTTAGGTTGGTTGGGCTTCGTACATGGAGCCTGGCTCCCTCCAAAGCAGATGTTTTAATTAATTAATTTGTTTTTTAAATGCTTATTTAATTTTAGGGAGTATGTGTGTGCACTCATAGGCAAGTGGTGGAGAGGGAGAGAGAGAATCCCAAACAGGCTCTATGCTCAGCATGGAGCCCGGCATGGGGCTTGAATCAGGGGCTTGATCTCATGACCTGAGTCAGAATAGAGGTGGGTGCTTAACTGACTGAGCCACCCAGATGCCCCTAAAGCAAACATTTTAAAAGCACACTTTCTGAGAGACGGAGGTGGAAGACTTACGACGTAACATGTCATTTTAACTGTATTCCTGTTAGTTAGGTCCAGATTGCAGAAGAGACAAATAGCCTGCACTTTTCCTTGGAATATGAGTTGTGTGATTAGATAGGAGTAGAATTAATGATAGTTATTGAGATCAACTACAGCATCCACCCACATTTATGACCATCCCATATGTAAAATAAAATCACTGACTCCCAACACTGCAAAAGCCTTATTCTATTATGGCATCAGTTCAAAGTGCAGAACCTCATTATTTAAATTAGATCCAGAAGAGGTTCCTGAGTGTACTTCCTCAGGTACAGCTCCTCGAGTATGATTCATCTTGAAATAAAAGCCTGTTCACTAAAGAGACAAGTTATCTACACTCCATATGCACACCTGACTTAATATGGCCTAGGATAACAGCATTTTATACTCCTATTCAAAAAGGGAGGAAATGAAAACTACCTAGAACTTATGTGATTCATCACAGGTCTGAAATCAGGCAGAGCATACCTTGCCAGTTTCTTGGTTAGTACCTAGTTCGGTTTCTTGGAGATGATTCTCTAAACTCTTCTTTCTGCCATCTGAATCACTATATCTTTTCCAGAAAAACCTAATCCATGTATTCTTTTTTAAAATATAATTGTATTTCTTTTTTTTAATGTTTGTTTATTTTGAGAGAGAGAGAGAGAGACAGAACACAAGTTAGGGAGAGGCAGAAAGAGACGGAGATGCAAAATCTGAAGCAGGCTTCAGGCTCTGAGCTGTCAGCACGTGAGATCATGACCTGAGCCAAAGTCAGATGCTTAACCGACTGAGCCACCCAAGTGCCCCTGTGTATTCTTTTAAGCAGTTTACTCTGCCTGCTACCTTGCCACAGTAGGTTGGGGCTTCAGCAACCTCTTTTCAGTTTGTCTGGTTTCTGTCCCTTTCAGCCCATCTGGAAGAGCTCCTTTAAAAACTTTGTGTGCTTCTTAAGTGTCAAAGTATAAATCCATTCCATTAGGCAACAGTGATGCCCATATATCTCTTCCTGATAGACTTTTCTCTAGCTTGGGTTCCCTAAGAGGCTAGGGTAGGTAATGCCCTTAAGATTCTTACAAATTCTATTAACTGAAAAGAGTCTATAAAACACACTCTGCAGAGTCTTAGAAGTTCTACTAGACAGGAACTTAAGTATTTTTGAGGTCTTTTTTTTTTTAAGTAAACTCTGTACCTAACTTGGGGCTTGTACTCATGGCCCCTTGATCAAAAGTTGCTTGCTCTACTGACTGAGTGAGTCAGTACATTTCTGAGGTCTTAACAAAGAATCTTAGTCACAACTTTGTGATGTTAACTCTGATTCCATGTGTTATTTGTAGTGCCTGGATTTGATCTTTTCCCTAAAGCCAATTTTAATGAATTTTTTGATGGGAAGGACTGAGGATGAGAAGCATTTTATTTTCAAACCATTAAATCCTGGCTCATTAATTATTTTCTTAAATTTAGTCTTAAAACTTGGGTAAGTTCCTTTGTTATTTAATATTTCTCTTTTGTATTTTATGATAAGCATCTAGAAAATATGAGTAGGCACTCTTCTACATTTTGCCTAGGAATTTTTGCAGCCATATTCATAAGATCATTATATCCCATCCCTGTCTTCCTTGTAATAAGATGGAAGAATGTCACTAAGCATTTCACCACCGTGTAACAAGGGTCCCTTCTCTCCAGCTCCCAATAGTGTTGTCTCCAGGTCCCAGTAACATTCTTCCAGCCATTTCTCCAGCTTCCAGTAACATTGTCCTCACTGTAGTTCACATCTTCACCAGTAGACTCCCTGAAGCTCTTTGAGCTTCTGCTCATCAGCTGTCCCCAAACCAACACTATACCCTACTTCCAGGTACCATAATTACACTACCACTAGATTGCTTAAGTTTAGGAGTGGTTTATGTCACTTAGGCTTTATATTTATTATTGTTAAAAATGATTGTTTACAAAGCATGTGGAAATGATACTAGAGATACCCTTGTACTTCTGCTTATTTCACTTTAGGAAAGTTACAACAGCAACAGGGAAACAAGGATCTTTAGGAAAGTTACAACAGCAACAGGGTAACAGTCATGTGTTTTCTTAAGCCCTTACTCCATTACTCCAGTACCAAACATATATTAAGGCCTCAGTGATAAATTAATTACTAAATAGTAACAGTTGAGCAATTTTAAATGCAGTCAAAGGTTAAAAAAAAATTATTTGAAAGGCTGATCAATAAAAACAATATGAAAACCTAATGGATATTTACATTAAAAAAGATGAAGCTTAAGATAACTTCTAGTCTTTTTCAATAGAGTTATACATGCCAAGGTGTTAATCAAATTAAAAATATAAGAAAAGGCATCATTGTTTGATTTTTAAAAGTTAAATTTAGTGTATAGCAAATGAAAACTCAGTCAAAAATATCTTTTATGGAGCATCAAGTTGGGGAACAGAAAAATATATAAAAAATGTAAAAGTCACAAAATTAATTAATAATAACTCTGTGAAGTTAAACAAGCTATTGAGTTATAGTTTTGATTCAACTTACTTTATTTTCTAACTTTGAGGATGACCTGTGGGAGAAGAAATGTGCCTTCTTCTCATTGCCACCGCCAGAGAAAAATACTGAGTGTGATTCATTATGACAGTTCTTGGGTTTTCTCTTTTCAGTTGGTGGGAAAATACTTAATTGTTCTATCCTTTATCTTACTACACTGGGCCATGCTTTGAGCAGCTTCTGCCATTCACTTTCCAGAAGGTATGTCATTCCGTTATTACTTGGCATTAAAGTTAGATTTATGTAGTATAAAGGGTATATAATACGAATCAAGAGACCCACCACCAACACATTAACTATTTACAAATCGTTATACTTAAAGTGCTTACTTCACTTTTCTTGCTTGTCAGAGAATTTTTCAAAGATGACTTGGGATATTCTAAATTTGTAGTTTTATGATTATGTTAGTCTATCCCTGATTTGGGAGGTCTTGATTTTCATTTTTGGTATTGAGGAACACTTGGACCAGAAGAGAGAGTGGACAAGCCAAAATGAATCTTTGGGGAGTGATACTGATAGCCAATAAAAATTACATTATAGATTAGAGTAGCAAAGAACTTGCCTACGTTTCTTTTGAAGAGTTCCAAATGAGCAAAACATACTGAAAAATCAAACCATAAATTTTTGGGGGAAGCCTTGCTTTCCACCAAAGCTGGTAATTCTCTGCCCCAAACAACTCCAAGATGCCAACCCAGACCAGACTTACATTCCTGGGTAAAAACCAATAAAAAGGACAGAAAATAAGTTTGAACTTAAGTATGTTTGTGGCATCATTTGCTACATTTTACCACTTTAAAAACCTGTGTGAAAACCTTTCTCTTAATGCAGTGATTGTGTAAGCTCCCTGAAACAGAATTATAGTTATCTTCTTAGAAGGAGGCCCATCTCTAAGAAATACCTCCCCCCGCCCGGGTCAAGAATTTATGCGTAGGATTCAGTTGTCAATCACATCAAATTAAAACTCTTTACTTTTACATTCTGGGGCCTTCATGTTTACACACAATGTCTTTCATCCTCTTCAAAACCCACTTTAACCGGCTGCATCTCTAAGTGATGACTCTACTTCCCTACCAATTATAATCTACTTTCCACATTCAAACCATTAGTAAACTTAAGGCAAATAGTATACTATATCCCTGCATGAAGTAATTAGTTTTGACATTTTCAGTCTGTTGAGATGAGTATTTCCAGTGGTAGAATCTAGATTAGTTTGGTCCTATTTGTCCTTGCTAGCAAAGATCTGAGAAGTGCTTATGGATAAATCCTAGTGCTCATTGATATAATAGCACACATTTTGAGGGGGAAAAAACACAAAAAAATCTAACAAAATGGGCAATTCTCTGAAATTACTTTCAATAGACCTTAATTTGGATAATTTATCATAAAATGAAAAGGACACCTGCATTTTAATTTTCAAGACTTTTGTTTGCCTTCTGTTTCAGTGCTAGTATTTAGACAGGTTATTTTACTCTTTGAATCTCTGAGCTTGAATCTCTAAAAACCATTCCACGTTTTTAAAACTCCATGGCTTATTACCTGTGCTGTTTTTCTTTTAAATTTGTTTTGCTATGATTTTGTGATACTGTGTGTTAATTAAGTTGGCAAGTTGGCTGTATGAATGTATCCTTAGCAGAGCAGTTTTAAAACATGGAGCACTTAAGTTTGTGAATATATTTTAATGAGATTTAAAGACATTTAAGCAAGGTAAGCATCTTTAACAAATGCTACTAAGGAGAATGTGTAAGGTGGCAATTTGCTTCATAAGACAATGTTTGTTTGCTTTAAAAGATCTTTTTCACAAATTAATAGTAATACATTTCAATTACTTACTTTTCTGACATATTAAAGTGGAAAATATGCCTATTTTGGACTTAAACCCTTCAGAAAGAATAAATCAGGATTATTTACCGTATGCATTTTAAAAAATTATAAGAATTCCACTCAATACAAATACAACCTAAAAATCTAAAACAAGTCAAGACATATTAAGTATATGTTTTGTTACTGAAGTTAAATGTGCAACAACATTTGAGTTTTATTAGTGCCAAAATATCAGTAGTCCTTTTTTGAGTGGCACTCGGTGATACACAGCAAATCTTTCAGCATTCAGTGATATTGGAGAAATAAGATAACCAACCATCTCCTGGGAGAGAGGAGGCATTTGAACTGGGTTTAATTAAATATCAGTTGAAACCAGATACGCTTTTGTAACATTGCACAACTTACCTAATATTAGTGAATCTCACTTTGCTCAATTATATATATAATAACCCCCAAACTTTGACAACTTCAGTAAGTTATTAATACTCCAGATGATCCAGCCAAGTTCTGATTGTTGCCTACTAGCTCCGGGTCATTTGGTAATCACGTAAAGGTGATTAGCAGATGCTCTGTACGCTCACTTGCACCTGACTGGATGTGTAGTGAGGAATATAGTGATGCCTTCTGTTCACTGCCCTGTTTCAAGAACCTAGAAAGATACTTTCTGTGATGTGGGGAATGGAGATGAGAGCTTGATGTAGTTTTCCCAAAAGTCTAATGCAGTGTTATTATGGAGGGCTAGTGTTGGAAACTAAAGGTACTCACTTTTCTTACCACTCTCCCTCCTTGTACAATCTACACCTTGAAGCATCCTCACATATTTTTAGAAATACATTCCTATTACGTATATTGATTTTTGGCATCTTACCTGAAAATGAGACTGCACACTCACCAATATAATTTTAATAGTAATTATATTACTGTAAATACCTAAACAACTTTATCCTCTCCTTCTATTTTTAGCTTTATTGAAAGAAAAATACTGCTTCTTCTGTTGGCAAGAACTTCAGTATATTGTTTCTGCCTCTTTATCACTGATGCATACCCAGTAAGGTTCAATGAGAAAAGATTTACACATAGGATTTTTCCGACATGCAGGTCTTTGTTTTATTTAATTTTGTTAACTTGGGACCCAGCACAATGTTTGGCACAGATTGGTGCTCAAAAGATATTTATTCAGGTAATGACTTTGTAAGTTAGTGGGATGAAAGTGGTTATTTGAACAAAGTATACTATTATTCCACTGCACCTTTTCTTTGGTTTTTTTGAACCCCTGTCTGAATAAAAGAACCCCAAAGGTGCCAGGTTTGTAAAGAAATAACAGCCATTTGTAACTAAGAAATTAATACTCATCAATCTTACTATCTTATCACCTTTTATGTTTTTAATATGCCACTGAGGTTTATCTTTAAAAATCCAAGAACAAATTGCTTCAGGCAGTTATTATAAGTTTGACCATATGGGCATTGCTTCTGCAATCTACATTTGAAATGGAAAAAACAAATTTTATGTGCATGTTTGATAAAACATGGACTATTTATTTATTAAAGGTAAGGCAAGAAAATGTTACTTCAATAAATTTTAAAAATGCAAGTCAGTAGGTTAAATATTAATTTGAATGTCTACAATAATGGGTACTTCTGCTATTTAAGGAAGTCATTATTCCACTGTGTAGTCAACAAGCATATTGATTAGAATTAATTCACTACAAAAAGTCTCCAATCATTTTTAACATAAGTTTTTCCTCTTTAACAGTAGCCTGAAGCTTGTCTTTTTTTTTTTTTTTTTTCTCCTTTTGTGGTCAATTTAGCAACAAATTTGCAATTAATCATTTGCTGATTGCAATGAATGGTCTGTCAATAATATGCAACTCACATTGCTAAAAGGGTTATACTGAGCTTTATTGTTTTCCTTTTGTCTTGGGAATGCTTTGTCTAGCTTTATTTCCTAGAATGGATTTTGAATAGTTGTTTGGAGGTAATGCATGCCAGTTTTAAAGAGACACTACAGGCTGCTTTGAGGGTATTAATCAAGATATGCCCTAACTTTCTTTTGGCATTACAATATTTGGACATCTGTTCTGACTCCTTATATGTGAAATAAAACTCATACCAGATAGTAGAATAAATGAAGGGTTTCATTATCTTAAATGTCATAACATTTGTTTGAATTATCATGTGTAGATTTTAAATGCTGAAATTGTCATCTTGGTTTTGTTTCATCTATTTTGCTGTCCTTTCCAAAGACTATAAGCCTGAAGATTTTTTCTATTGCATTAATAATTTAAAAGAAATAATTTACAATTTTATGCAATAACAGTGAAATTGTTGTGGATGAGCTCTATAGTCTGGTAATTTCTAAAAACATAAATATTTTACTGAGAGAAACATACCCTTTTAAAGCACAAAAGGTTTCTTGTTATAATGGCAGTGTATTTAGTGACAAATAGTGCATTTTTAAAGAGCCATTTCTTGACCATCACTGTAGTTCTCTTTGTGTAATGGTATTCTAGGTTCTTAGGTGTTCACTTATTAAAGTCTTTTCCATTGTGTGTATCAGGAAGGATTTGTCTCTGAATTCCATGGTGCCACTAATTAGTGGTGACTGCATTTACAGACTCACGGGTCAACCTGAAATATAATAGGAGTGTATTTGGACTTTTCATTTAAAAAACAAAATAAATGATTTGATTGTGATAGATATAAATAATACTTTCAAATTTGACTTATACTACCTCAATACCTTTGCTTTTTCTCAAGACCTTTTTTTCCTTTTCTTTTTTTTTAACCAGTATTGTTAATCTTGGGAAGATAACTGTTTATCATGAAGCCATATCACATACGTCCACTGGTTTAGTGTCTATATGTATTTTTTCACTTCACATTACTGCAAAAGAATAGCATATAATTTGACATACATAAAATTATTTAACTAAATCCTAGAAACAAAGTAGTGTTTTACAAATGTATAATTTTGAATATCTTTACAAACCCACAGGAGCTCTCATCCTTGTATTCACTTTGCATATTTGATGTGAGAGAGTCAGTGATGTTTTGCCTACCAAAACATTTCAGTCCAAGGTGCCCCATACTAATTTGTTTGTGAGACTAAGGTTGGTTCTAATTCTTCACAAGTGAAAATCATTTTTATAAGTGTTGCTTACTTGAAGAGATGAGCCAAAGTTTTTATTAAATGTATACTCTTATATTTGCAATAACTGAATGATTCTGTGACCCTTTTGGATAGTTGGGGTTTGGAATTAGGTTCAGCATAAAACAGAAACAAATGATCCCATTTGAAGTACTAAATATAACTTGTCAAGCTGTTCATACATTTTATCTTAGATATCTAAAATCTGGTCATATTATAAAACATTAAACTAAAATATGACATTAACATATAGAATGAAAAGGCAAATGGTAAATGAGATAAAATACTAAACTAATGTAATAAGAAAATATACATTTTTAAGGAAAACTTCCATAAAACAATACATATCAGTTATATATATATATATATATATATATATATATATATATATATATATCTGCTCTAAGCAGGGGGACTTGATAATCTCAGGTGAACAGCATTTTCATACATTTTAAATCTTCAGAGCCCTTAAAAGATTGAAGCTGGTATGTTGGTACCAGAATAAATAGAATTCATGTATTTATTGATTTTATATTAAATTATAGCTTTTAAATTTGTATTTGCTTAATTGCTCTGATATGTACATATCCATGATAGGTAATTCTGTGATAGTTTTTCTTTTCTTCCTAGATTTAAAAGTAATAGTTTGTTATGTGAGAGGTCTTCATGGTGAGTAAGTCCAGAATCATAGAAGGCTGTGAATTGATTTATCCAGCATTAGTGTCTCCTTTTTTTAGCCTTCAGATAGCAATAAGGACATTAAACTCCATTTGTATCCCATAATTTATTCAAATAAACATACTCAAACTTATTCTGTGCCCAATCATAGAACCATTTTTCCTGAAAACATTAATATAAGATTATTTTATCAGAAATAGGAACATTACACAAATATGCCTCTGAAATAATTTGCATAGGTTAGGCATTCAAAGTAGATGTATTGAAAAATGGTTATGTCTGTGTAAGTATATGTGGACAGTTTTACCTTTTGCAAAATTTGACTATGATTATTACTACTTAACAACTATTATAGTTTAGCCGTTTTATTTCTGTATACTATAAACACGTAATTTTTGTTTTGATTTTTGTAGCTGTTGAATGTGAAATATGAAGATGATTGAAATTCTTCACACCTATTACTCTTTAGGGTGACCTATGTATCTTAATTTTTCAAGTTAGTAATCACAAGGGGTGGTCAAAGAGTTTTTGTATTTGTGAAATTACTTTAATGGCAGATTGTATTTAAATGCTTGCTAATTAGAAACAGGTAAATTATGAAATAGATGTACACAAGCTATATTTTTAATATATGTAAATATTAGAATATAATTCTAGAAGCAGGTAAGTTGTGAATAGTAGAGTAGTCAGAGGGTGGCAGGCCTTGAAAACCAAGCCTCAGATTTGAAACTTAGATGGCCCAGAGTAATTATCACATAGTGTGCCTGATTATTAGAAGAAAAAAGCATTTGGAGCACTTTTTAAGCAGTTTAGCTGGGATGTGATTGAACCTGGACTAAGGCAAGGGCATGAAGATGAAAAGAAACAAGTAGAATTGACGGGACAGGTTATAGAGAAGTTGTAGGAGTAAAGGGAGGAATCAGAAACTCTAACCCTGAATCCAGGGAGCCAGAAGCAGGATAATGGCAGGACTGATGGAAGTAACAGTTTTGAGAATAAGAGCCACTTTTGGGGAAAAGATAATGCTGAGTTTGAATAATCAGCATGGTACCTGCATGACAGTATAAAACATAGATTTGGAAAATTGGAACTGTATATCAAGAGAGCAGTCAGGGCTGCAAATACTGCACTAGACTTTACTTAAACAGTTGAAAGCTTATAGAAGAGAGTGTAACCAAAAATGTGGAGATTTTAAGATTATGGGTTTGGAAGAAATGGAGGGCAGTGCTGAATATTGCAGGGATCCAGAGAACAATCCTAAAAAAAGTCTTTGGAGTTCAGTGATTTGGGTTATTTTCTCATGCTGTGAACTTTCTAGTAACTTTAATCTATCTCATGAAAACTGTCAATGAAATAAATATGTCCCAGTATTACTCAGCAAAGGTCTTGAAACAAATGTCTGACATATTTTTAAATGCCGAAATTTTAAGATATGTTGGAAAGATAAGGAAAATCCAGTAACAAATTTTCATGTGTCAAGTTGCTTTACTAAAGAAAATGTTCTATTTCTTATTTTTTTAATTGGGTCAATTTATTGTATGTGTCTTTCAAGCAAAGGTTATTTTCTTTCGATTGATATATTTAAAAGATAATATTTGTAGGTATTTTAAAATGTCACAACTTATGAAGTCAGAAATCTGATACTTTTCTTATAAATTTCCAGGGATGACTTTTATGTTAGGAATGCAAATACAATGAAAAAAAGAATAATTATCATTGTTAAATATTTTCTATCTGGCAGATATTAGTTTGACTTTTTTACCAAACTATTTTCTTGCTTATTCTTTACCATAACCTCAAAGATTGAAAGCAATTTTCCCAGAATCCCACTGTTTGCAAATGACAGAGAAAGGATTCAAAATAGGAACTCTATGATTCCAAATCTCTAATTTGTGTGGTTGTTTCACACTGAAAGATTGAATACTTGTTTTAAACTGTATCAAATAAAATAAGAAATCAACATTATTGGGGTGCCTAGGTGGCTCAGTTGGTTGGGTGTCCGACTTAGGCTCAGGTCATGATCTCGCAGCATGTGAGTTGGAGCCCTGTATTGGGCTATGTGCTGACGGCTCGGAGCCTGGAGCCTGCTTTGGATTCTGTGTCTCCCTCTGTCTCTGCCCCTCCCTCAATCACACTCTGTCCCCCTCTGCCTCTCAAAAATGAATAAATGTTAAAAAAAATTAAACAAAAAAAGAAATCATTATTAAAAAATGATGTAGCACAATTGAATTTTTCATCATCGTTTATAAATATCCCATAATTTTTTTTTTACAATTTAAGTTTTTATCTAAATATTGATAATAATTGGCAATTTTCAAAGGAAAGATAAATTCTGGAAATGACTGTTATAGCAATATATCACATAAGTTCTTATTTGAGATTCTAATATTCTTTATAAGTATTTTCTTGTTAATAGTCTTTTTAAGTATTCTTGTAACCATCAATCTATTCTATTTGTTTAGTTAGTTGAAAGCTATTAACACCCACCATCACATAATTATAAATACACATAAGTTTATGCATTCCAGAAATAACTTTAAATAGGTTTTTAGTCATTCACCTTTTTAAAGATATAGGCAGTGACTGGAGTCAGATGTCATATTTACCATAATAATTGGGTGAAGGCAATTATTGTGTGTGTGTGTGTGTAGTTTTTATATATGGTCTACACTTGACTCTGAGACTAACATTCAACTTCTCTTAATGGGAACTGGACTTTTGGAGACCATACAAATGTGCTGTTTATTTATTTATTTATTTATTTACTTACTTACTTACTTACTTACTTTTTAAAAATTATTATTCTGGATGTGGTTAACACAGTTTATCCATTTATTCTTTGGGTACACTTTTAAAAACTAGATATTGATTTCGATAGAAAGTTAAACAAGCAGAAAGTTTCAGTGTGACTAAAGAATGCCATCATCTCTGCTGAACTTCCTATTCTTTTTCTATTTCAGTTGGAGGCACCATATCAATGCAGTTACCCAAGCCAAAAGCCAGAAAGTCGTTTCTGATCCTTTCCTCCCTCTTACATCTCAGTCATTCAGTGTCTAATCAATCATCAAGATCAGTATTTACCACTTAAATATTTAATGAACAAGAACCTTCCTTCACATCCATCCTTCTAGTGTTCTAATTCAGCACTTATTCTATTGTTCCCCAATTTTGTCCCCACCAAATAAATCATCCATACAGCTTCCAAATGATTACTCTAAAATGCAAATACGATGCCCTGTTTAAAACATTTCTGTGGTTTCTTATTTTTGCAATCATGTTTAATCTCCTTAATATGATTACATGCTTTTCCTTTTCAGACCCACTTGGGTAGAGTTAGAAAAAAGAGTATGAGGACAGAATCCCAAGAAATATCACTATTAAAGATGGAGACAAAGGAGTAGCCTGCCAAATAAACTGAGGTCGATGGCCTGGAAAATAAGAGAAAAACCAGGACTTTGTCTTATTCAAGTCCAGGCAAAAGAGCATAGGAAAGAAGGACAAGAAATAGAGTCAAAATTGCCAAGAGGTCAGAGATGTGGTTTATAATGGATTGATAAATGACATGCCAGACTACAGTAGAATAGGGAGTGAAAGTTAGTAGACGAAGCAGAGACATAGTTGATAATTTTAAGTAGTGAAGTGGACAGACTGTAGTGGATTAGAGAGTCAGAGGTGGAAGTGAAGTTAGAGATTCTAGTCAGTGTTCTTAAGAAGTTTGGGTAAAAAGTGGAAAGCAGAGTGCCAGTATTTTGCAGGCACAGAGGTTAGGAGGTTTTCGTTTAATTATTGGTGTAATAATAAAACTATGCAGTTTTAGTGTTAAGGAAAAAGAGCCTACTGAGAGGGAGGGGATGGAATACAGGAGGGAAAAGACATCAACTCCTAATGTATTATGGTTTGTCAGAGATTGAGGAAGAATAGGATCTGAGCACAGGTCAGGAGACTGGTCTTAAAATGGAGGAAGGGAACCTCTGCTGTAACTAACGGAAGAAAGAACAGGGTGTGTTTGAAAACAGTTATGTGTTAAGTTTGGTGACAGGAGTTTGGCAGGTTCCTTGGTGTATGTGTGTATATATAGGAAATAGGGTCACCTAAACTGGTGTGAGAAGAGTGAGAATGTCCAGTATGCCAACTAGTGTGGAGAGGGCTTGAGCAGATTCCAAACCCAAATCAGAACCCGGTAAGATGCCATCAATCAAAGATCAGACATGGAAAGACATCAGGTTTAAAACCTCAGGCAATTGGCCCACATATTTGTCAAGGACAGGTTTGATTAGCATTCCCAAACAATAAAGTTATAAATACTCAGTTCTCTTCAGAGGAGAATCCTTTTATATTCTTTTCCACTGAGGAAATTTCATCATGAAAAATAAGTGTTCATGAAAGAAAGGTTTCACAGAACAACAGTTTTAACTATTTCCAAACTACTTAAAAAAATAAAATAGGAGCAGCTGGGTGGTTCAGTTGGTTCAGCGGCCAGCTTTGGCTCAGGTCATGGTTTAGTGGTTCGTGAAATCAAGTCCTGCACTGTGCTCTGTGCTGACAGCTCAGTGCCTGGAGCCTGCTTTGGGAGCCTCTCTCTCTCTCTCTCTCTCTCTCTCTCTCTCTCTCTGCTCCTCGCCTGCCAATGTGATCATGTGCTCTCTCTCTCTCTCTGTCTCTCTCCCCGTCTCTCAAAAATAAACATTTAAAAAACTAAAATGCTTGAATCATTTATAAAGAAATCACCTCTGAAGTCCTGTTTTGGAACAGAGCTGAATATAGAGGATGACTAAAACAGAATCTTTCATCTGTACTCATATTTGCCTTGCACACGGCAAGTCATATAAACTTTGTTGGTCCTCCCTTAACCCTTAGTACCTCTAACTCTTCGCTTTAAACAAAACTCACTAGTTTCCCTTTATGTTAGCATTATATTAACATCTTTATCTTTTCATTCTTTTTCTGACACAGCCCCACAAAGAGTTCCCTGGATAAATTACATTCCCTTTCTGTAAATAGCCTTCTGGGGATTATAATCCTTTTTTGGTTTAGTTTGGTTTGTTTTAGTTTTATTTGTGTGTGTGTGTGTGTGTGTGTGTGTGTGTGTGTGTGAGAACAGGCAAAGAACACTAACATGAGACCTACCCTCTTAACAAAATTTCAAGTGCACATTATATTATTGACTGTCGGTACAATGTTGTATAGTAGAACTCTAGAGTTAATTCATCTTGTTGGACTGAAAGTTTATGGCCTTTGATTAGTAACTCCCCATGACGCCCCTTTCCCAGCCTTGGCACTCACCGTTCCACTCTTGGATTCTGTGAATTTGCCTTTTTTTTTAAGATACCTTATATGAGAAGGTAAGTCCTTTTCTTATAGTGCTTTTCTTCAGAAAAATCAGACCAAAAGACATCTGAACTTTTATGTAAGGATTAAATGGGCAAAGAGAGAAGGAAGAAGTTGTGAGTCCTGTGTGGTAGCAGTTGGTTTTCTGTCACAAATATGGTTGTATGTGTTATAACATTTAAGAGTTGTATATCTTAACATCTTGCTTCTATGATAAATCTTTTGCAGAACACACAATACTGAATCATGTGTAATTTTATATTTTGATATTTGTAATTCAATGATATTTAAGAGTTTCAGATTTTATTACTATTAGTATTGTGGACTTTGCAGGAACACTTCACAGGGGCCCATGATTTGTGTGAGGCAGAAAGTAATGTTTCTCATATCCATTACTTCTGTACCTCTGTGTGATCTGTGTTAACAAATGTGACCACTGGATTTACTTACCTTCAAATGAGCCACAATGCAAGAGACTTTTCCTTCATAAGGATTAGGCCTTTACTTTTAAGTTGGAAAACATGAGTAAATGTTACTGAAGCAGTGCCTGATATATGCTCTTTCATCGTTATTTATGGATTTTCCCCCAGAGCTTTGAAAGAGCTGGAGCCAGCACCTCTGCCCCAGACTGTTGCATACCCGTCACTCCGCAACAGGACTGTTTCCTTGTCTGGTACATGATTGTTCATTTCTCTGTTGCCCATAGGAAGATTCTTAATACACTAGATACAGCCTTGTTTGGGGAGAGTAAAAGTAGACTAACAGGGACAACTTCTCCTTATAAGTTTAATTTTTTCTAGATAGGGAGCAGATTTGAATTTTCTTTTACCTTAGAAGCAATGCAATTTTCTATCTGAAATCTGCTGCAAATTCACTTACCAGTATTATTCATTCATGAGTATGATATCATAGCTCCTTATCCTCTTTAAAGCCCTAGTTTACTGATGTGGGAGTTCTCTGTGGTCACTTTGTATGATGTTCTTTGTAGCATTAAGGCATGGGATTATTTTTGCTGAAGAATTTTGAACTCAAGGTCTTCTGACTTAAATAAATAAATTAGTCTGATTATGGTCTCAAGCTTCTGACTTACTGATTTCATTTTCTTTAAGGACTGTGATTACAGGAAAGAATTGTCAAAGTTGTATTTATTCTGGAGAACAAAGAATAGGCACACTGCTGTTTATTATTTAATGAGGACCAATCAACATTATTTTGTTTTCTAGTATTACCTAGGAAATACATCATTAATTAAATGAAACCTACCATTAAATTATGAACAGAATTATGGGCACAAGCAGCTTCTCCTGATTTTCTGAATATTATTAGTTGTTTTAGGAAATCTGGAATGTTAATGGTACAAACAGCAATTAATGTTGGAATACCTTAAAGACAAGACCATCATTGGAGTGAATATAAGTGAACTGTCTATATTTCAGGGATAAATAAGGAAGGCACACCTTGAGTTACAGATTAAGGGACAAAAGACAAACTCATCTGTCCTTTGGATAAGCTCAGAACCTCAGGAAGGTCCCTTAAATCCAGATAGACTTTTTTTTTTCCTAAAATAAAGATATCTTAATCTTAATCATAATATGTTAATAATCTTAATATCTGCTCTGTTTCTTTCAAAAAGGTAAATAATTTAGCAAAAGTAATGAGGTCAAAATATATAATTTGGAAGAAAACTCTTTTGAAATCACAGAGCTCTGTACAAAAATACAAAGTTTTGTAATTTTAACCATAAAAAAATAATTGAGTGAACTCTTTCTCACAAATCACCATTACATGGTTTGCAGACTTCATATCTTAACGTTTCCAGAGGAATGAGATGCTAGGGAAGGGATCACCTGTGTTTCAGTTAAGATTGTGTTTGGCTGCATGGGACAGTACAGAGTTAACAGGTCAGGGGCTTCTTTTCTCTGCTTTTCTCATCTGGAGGAAGTCACCTTGATCATCAAGGTACTTTAGGGTCTTCTCGGTGGCTCATTCAGTTCAAGTTATCTGCTATTCCTTTTAGTAATCACACCCATATGCTTATAAGTATGGCAGTGACCTTGGTGGTGGAATGTGGAAAGGAATTGTATCTAAATCACCACACCTAGCTACAGAAGAATCCGCAGAATTTGGGGTTTGGTTTCTCCATTGCTTGCTTTTATATGCTTAGTACATGGCTTCCCAGATGAAATAAGAGCTTTGTTGGTTAGAAAGAGGTGGGAAATAGGTATTGGAGCTTAACAAGCAGCATCTGCCATGGCCCAGTTTTACCCTGTAAATGTCTTTGGTGGGTATACTGTTCTGGGAAAGGAATATTTTCTAGAAAAAAAAGATGATGAACTCTTCCTGAGGGACTTTCCTATGTGTATATTTAGGAGGACAGAGAGGGAAGACAGATAGCAAGGAAGAAGGTGGAGTGATGGAAAGAGAGGAAAGGACAGGAGAATGAAGTATAGTGCAGTATTCCTCAGTGAATTTCTTCCTTAAGATGAAGAAGCAAATAAATAGAATATATGCTATCACTTTGAGCAATCTTATTGAAATCAACCAAACTATTAGTACCAATTATTTTTCAGATACAAAGAATACAGTCGTATTTGGAAACCATTCTTGTAATGAAGCTAGGGTCATTTTGGAAGGAATTTTCAAGATACAGCCTTTAGAGCACTGGACAACATGACTATAAACTATTTACATGTAGACGCATACATTCTGGTTTATGTTTTGGCTACTCCAACTTGATGACTTATGCCAACTTATATAAACTGATGTACCCTCAGTTTTTTTTCTTTACAGTAGTACTTATCGTACACACTTAACTGGGATAAAGGTGATATAATTATACCTTGTACTTAATGCCAATCATCAGTCTATTGGCATTCATTTGTTTTATCGATATTCTATAGAAAGCCTTACTTTTATACTTTTTCTATACAAATTATCCTAGTGTGGGTTCTAAAAAACTGTTCACACTCCTGCCCCAATGTGGTGTTCCAGTCTCTGTCCTCCCCCCTGACCCAGTCTCACATAGTCAGGCTTGTTTACACTCGTCACTTTTGAGACCTACTCCCATTTCTGCTTACAGAGAGTAAAAAGAAATTATTTCATTCAGTCTCCATTCTCTTCCTCCTCTGCTCTACCTCAGCCTCCATCCTACTTGTTTCACTAGTCTTCCTCCACACTATCTCATTCCAATTTGCTGGTGCCACTCATACCACCATGGTCATTACCACCCCAGTTTAATGACTGGCAATCACACAGCAGGTGTCTATTTTATTTTGCAAATGCAAGAGTTATGCCTAGTTTGAGATATTATGAAAAATGCTGTTCACATTTAACCCCCACTCCCCCCCCCCGGGGTATTTGAAGACAACAAGAGTTTTTTGCGGATTTGCTAAAATTACATCAAAGCAGTGAATACATTTGTAGCTTTATCAGATTGAATGAATACTATAATGACCAAGTCAACCTCAGAAATAAATGGAGTTGATGGCTCCAACCTTTCTGTTTTAACTGAAAAAGATAACTTTATTATTAAAGGTAATAGGTATCCACAAAATACTTTAAGTTTGTAGAAATTAAAACAGCTAAGGATCTAGTTTAGTATGAAAAGAAAGAAATATATGACATTGACTTGGTTTTTTTCAATTCAGCATCTCAGACAAGTTTATGATAAATAAATATTTTAGTATTTAAATTTATATACTTGTTTTTTTCCCAATTTTGGAAATAATAATGCAAACTCTAAGAATTCTGCTATTTGAAAACCAACACGTTATCCAATGTTCAGTGGACGCTAGCAGAGCTTGTGATATATTCTAAGCCTGTGATCATCTTTGCAGAGTGTTTTTGTAAACATTTGCCAGTCAGGTGATACATACGGAAGGGGATTGGTTCTTTTTTAAGACACCACCAACTTGTTTCTTCTTTTCTCAGACTAATACTTTTTATTTGCCCAGTACCTGAGCAGTGGAATAATAGCTTTCTTGTTCTGTTTATTGTCAGGCTTTATGCCAACGGATAAAGATACGTTCAAAAATGATCTTAGTATTGACCTGATGAGGTAGATAAGGGCTATTTTCATTTTTTAGATGAGGAAACATCATTGTAGTGATGGCCTAAGTATAGGAGCTATTGGTCAGGTGGTAAGGTGTTCTTAATTGCTGCACTGCCTGGCTGTGAGCAAGCCACTGCCTTCCTTTGTTTCAGTAATTTGGACCCTGTTTTTTGTCCTTAAGCCTTAACATCAAGTGCAGCCTTCCGATTCCTCGTTCCCTGGAGCCCTGGCCTGCTTTCGTTTACTTTGGGCCTGTCCCAGACCTTAAATGTGAGAAGGGTATGCAGACTTCTCTCTTGTTAGGCACGGACAGAATATCTTCCCATACTGAGTGATGTCCTCCTCTCCAGACCCAAAGCAGGACATTTTCATATGGGTTTGTTTCCCTCTGAAGGGGAAGGCCTGGGGTTTCCCTTTCCAGGATTATTCTGTGACTCTAATTTCTCTTGAGAACTTCAGATTTGCATCATGGCTTGACTTGAGTTTGACTATATATAGGGTTTTACTAAAGACTAATTTAATCACCACAGCACCCAAACTATGAAATTAAAAAGAAAAACCTAAATTTTATTCTACAGTGTTTTTAGTAACAATTTTGATTTAAATATTGCCTTTGTTACTTATGCACCAAGTTCTGTATATATTACTATCTACTTTCTTTAGTTTTGACCTCGGCCTCTATAGAAAGGGAGCTCCTGATCTAATGATTAACTGCTACTAAAATCTTATAAATTTGGCTTTCATGTGTTTTTGTTTAATTAAGATGTTCTTGGGTCGTTCCACATTAGGAATGAAACAAATTATGAAGCAATTATTTAGATTACAATTCAGTCACTAATTATGTACTGTACACTGTTTGCTTCATTTGAGATTTCTAGGCCTCCAAATTTATGATTTCTTAATCAAAAGAAGCACTTTGAGAGGAATTTAGTCTTTTTAATTGAATAAAAAAATCAAATCTGCTTAGTACAACAAAATTTGTATTTAAAGGAGCATTTTGATCATAGAAATTATATAGTTGTGATAATAGTATGTGTGTACTAAGTTTATTATTCTTTTGGTAAGTTTGTTTACAGAGCTTAAAGTTAACGTGAAGAAACCGTTCTGGAAGTTTTCTGGCAGTGCTATGTGTTGTATGTGATAGAGCAAACGTGGGATTTATGATTTAGGGCTAACTGGAATATTTTTTCCTCACAACTTAAACTAATCTGCTTGGTTTCATGATCTCGTCTGCATAAAATTTATGTAAACAATGGGAATTTTTAATGAGATTATGAAAATGAAGACTCTCTCTCTCTCTCTCTCTATCTCTCTCTCTCTATATATATGTATAATTTTAATGATATAAAATTAAATGATTTTTACTGTATAATTTTAAGTATGGGTTTTTTGTTTGAGAACTGAAACTCAAACTAATCATTTGTACTTCTCCTGTCACTCTTAACAGTCTATTAAATTTTTAACAAATGTTTATAAGAGGTGAAAAATACAATATTTAAATCCCAATAATGTTTATTTATAAAAGATAATGGTACTACTAACTTGGGTTTTTTGGAGTAAAATGACCACCTAGGAAGTATGTAAAATAAAATGCTTAGGTTAGAATGATTATCTCAAAGTTGATGCACAAAATTTCTGAAATTCACTTATAGGAGAACCTATAGACTATTTTAGCCTCTTTTCTGCTTATTGGCTGTGTTCCAGACTTGTGTAAGCTTTGTTCAGTCCACTTTGTTAGAGCAGGCTATGAGCAGTAGTTATGTTCAATTCTAGGTTTCAAATTCTGTGGTTCCCTTTTTTTCAAAGTATGAAAATTTACATCAGTGAAGCAGGAGGAAACTGCTAAGGAAAGACATTTTCTTTACAGCAAGAAGTGAAAGATAGGGGTTTGATATGATGGAATAGGAAAGGATTTAAAAAACCTTAAAACTAGAAAACAGCATAATAGTCTGAAGTGATTCAGTGTAGAGCCAACAGCCCTGCATACAGAGGTCCACACTGTGTCACTGTACAAGGTTTATAATACGTAAAAAGATAGCCCTAGCCATTAAGAGTAGCTTAAAGGTTATGCTGTATATCAATTTTATTGAGACAAGGGATTAATTTATTAACTAAACTTAATTAAGGTAACTCTATAGGTATAATAATATATTTTTCCCAAATTAGCAAAATTTATATTTAAAAATTTAGTGTGTAGCACATAGTGGAAATATATTTACATGGCATATATAACTCTTTGCTAAAGCAGGAAAAATTTCTTTGTGTACACTTTATTCTTAATGCACATATGTAAACTTACAGGGTGCTCTTAGGTAATAATGGCAACTTTGGTTTCATTTTCTGAAATAACTCAAATTATTTCAGGTGTTTTGCTTTTTTTAAAATGAGGAAGTTTAGTATTTATTTCCGGGTACCATGTAATACATATTCATTAAAAAATTTTAAATGCATATTTTATATACACGCATGTACATATATACTTATATATTATAGTTATTTGATACTTTTGTTGATACAACGGTAGCCCCCTTAACTGTCAGTACTTTTCCATATATTTGGTGCTTATGCTTCTTAGACTTCTGTGTTCTTGCATGTAGCTTTCTGTTCTGCTATGAGCATTGAATCTTAAGGACTGTAATTCCTCTATTCTGGATTGCTTCCGTTTGCCTGCCTAGATCCCCTCTCTGTCCTTCTCCATCGTGCTGTCTGACCGGGCAGTGTCCTATGTAACTATCAGATTCCTCTTGTCCTTTTGCTTCCGATTGACTTTTCTAGTTGAGGGCCCCAGCGAGAGATGAGAAGGAGGAAAGTGGGTAGGGTGATTATATCCCTGTCTATCTCAAGGAAAAGTCAGTTGTGAGTGGAGGTCTTTTTCTCTCAAGGCCATGTTCTGCATGTCACTCTATTCCTTCTGAGTGGTAACTGCCTTTTCACGTTACCCAAAAGGATTTAGGTGTGGAAACCCTTTCCTTCTTTCCCAGTATTCTGTATGACCCTATTGGTTTCTCAGCTTCTTTGCATTTAGGATAATGCACTTCCTCAGACTGGAGTTTATCATCTGTTTTTTATGGAACACTGATGATGCCGCTTCCCTCAGTGTAAAGCTACCAGCTTCCTAAGGGTTTCTTGAAAAATGAAAAAAGGAGAGCGGGAAGATGCTGAGGTGGGGACAGCCTTCATCTCACAGACAACCCCAAGTCATACTTCTCTCTGTAACGTGGACACACAGAGCAAGTGACATGTGCTCTCTAACTTTACTGAGTAATTGGGGGGGGGGGCAACTAAAACTAAAGAGAATTATAAAATCTGAGAGTAATAATTCAAACTGAAAATTATAACTTTTGCCATCTTCCTAGAGAAAGTGTTTTAAAGAAATTTCTTAATTTAAGAAATGCGTGAGAAGTCTGCTCGCAGTGAAGCCACCTCTTGGCACAAGTCTCCTCATTGAAAACTCGGCTTCTGAGTCCGCATCTACCATTCAGCAAAGCTCATATCCTTCCCTGGGGACTGGCTCTAAATGACTAACACCTGTCATCTTCCTCTCAGGAATGTATTTCTCTAAGTCTGAATTTGCAATTTTAGAAAAATTCTCTGATTGTCCCAGAAATGTAATCAGAAGCTAACCAACACAAGTCTGCGCTGGGTTGCATCTGAAGTATTCATAGCAGGATAAATTGCAGGTGTGCAACCTGAAGCCTCTGAAATCCTGTGGAATCACATACACTCTTACACATACACTTCAACCAGTTCAAAGAGACAGTAAATACAATACAATAGAGAAAAGTCCTTGTACTTCCATTGATGCTCAAGTCCAGAAGAAACTGTACCACCCCTTGCATCCTCCAACTCCTTAAATCATTGTGCCTCAGGATGGTATGTATCTCCATTGATTTGCTCTTCTGTGTCTTTCAGTAATTATCATTTTCTTCTGTAGGACTCACATTGGTAGTTTTTGTAATTGTTGTTATTGTGAATGGGATAATTTTCTGTCACTTTGTCTTAATGTGGTTAATTTTGCTAATTTTATATGCTAATTATATATCGGGACAACTCATTGAACTCTTAATTTATGTGGATTTCATTTGATTCCTTTAGATTTTCTATACAGAATATTTATGTCATCCATAAATAATGATAGTTTTTCTCTTCCTTTATAATGCATATACTTCTTTTTTATCTGTTCTATTTCTAAAGACCCCTAACACAATCAATGTTAAATAGATACTCAGCAGGAGGATCTGGGGTTGACTTAAGTCTTTCTCATAAAGACAAGAAGTTCTGCCTTTCTTTTTATTTGGAATTTATTTATTTATTTTGAGAGAAAGAGAGGGAGAGAGAATGCGTGGGGGAGAGGCAGAGACAGAGGCAGAGAATTCCAAGCAGGCTCTGCATTCTCAGTGCAGAGCTCAATGTGGGGCTTGAACTCAGGAACTGTGACATCATGACCTGAGGTGAAATCAAGAGTCAGATGCTTAACCCGCTGAGCTACCCAGGAGCCCCAAGTAGTAATATGCTAAATTACACATTCAAAACATCATGCTAAATACAAAAAATAATGCAATTTGAATTGATAGAATGAAATACGGATTCAGAAAAGTTAAGATAATGCTTTCTTCAAACAACCTGTAGGGATAGATGATGTATAAATTTTCTTTGCCTGCTATAACAAGTTACCACAAACTTGGTGGCTTAAAACAGTAGAGATGTATTCCTTCATGGTTCAAGAGTCTGAAAGTCCAAATTTTGTATTCCTGGGCAGAAATCACGGTGTCACTAGGTTCATGGTCCTTCACGAGGCTGTAGGGGAGAATCCCTTCTTTGCTGCTTCTGGCTTCTGGCGGCTGCCAGTGTTCCTTGACTTCTGGCCGCATCACTCCATTCTCTGCCTCTCCTGTCACCTTGCCTCCTCCTCTTCTGTCCAACAAATTTCCCTCTGTCTCTCTTTATTATAAGGACACTTGTAAAGGCATTTAGGTCCTACTTGGATAATTCAGATAATCTTCTCATTTCAAGATCCTTAATTCAATCACATTTGTAAAAAGTTCACCATATAAGATGACATTTTCAGGTTCCGGGGATTTGGGACAGATATATTCAGGGGTTGCCATTCATTCCATTACTGTCTACCTGCTGGCCCTCAAAGATTTATTCCGTCCCACATACAAAATACTTACACCTCATTTCAGTGTCTCCAATGTCTCAGTCTGTTAAATCAAGTCAAGTCAAAAGGCTCATTTAGGGTGCCTGAATTCGGCTCAGTCAGTTGAGTGCCCTAACTCGGCTCAGTTGATAAGTTCACACTTGGTTAGTTCAAGCCCAGCATCAGGCTTGCTTCTGTCAGCTTAGAGTCTAGAAGCTGCTTTGGATTTTGCATCTCCCCCTCTCTCTCTGCCCCACCCCCACTGTGTGTGTGTGCTCACACATGCTCTCTTTCTGTCTCAGAAATAAACGTTTAAAAATGCTCATCTAAATATCATCAGCTCAAAGTCCACATCTTATCATATAGATTATCAAAATTAGTTATAGGTGAGACTCAGATGATTCACCCTGGGGCAGACTTCTCTATTGTGGACCTGTGAAACTAGAAAGCAAGTTATCTGCTTTCAAAATACAGTGATGGAACAAGCATAGGAGAGTAGTTAGACATTCCTATTCCAAAAGAGAGACAGTGTGAGGCAGAAAGGAGTCACTGGTCCCAAGCAATATTAATCTGTAGCTTGATCACATCTGCAAAAACTTTACCAAGTTCTAGGAATTAGGTTCTAATATCTTTGGGGACCACTTTTCAGTCCAGTCACTACAGATGACTTCATGAAAAGTATTATTTTAATTATGTAGAGAGAAAAAACCCAAATAGATCACAGAACTTAAGAAATGTTATAAAAACTCCCCAACCTACAAGGCTGGCAACTCACAAATGATATTTAAAGCCTTCGAAGAGCAAATAATTCTCATGTATTGTCAGCTGTTTCAGAACATAAAGATGGAAATATTCCGATGCTCCTTATTAGCCAGCAGTTATCAATATCTCATAAAATCTGCCTATGAAAGTCTCACTTATAGTTGTTGGTGCTATTTTCTTAAATAAAATATTTTAACAGATAGTGTATTGTATAATTAGTACATTAGGTAAAGGTTGTCAGGAGAGCAAAGACTGCTAATTGTAGATAGGAAATAAATTCTGAACTATAATCTTTTATCTAAAATTTCAGAGTCCACAAAGCTCTGAAAATCAAAATTTCTTCATTGTTTATTTGGTGAAATACAGAATATGAATGGACATGGTCATTGTAATGTTAATTTATCCTTCTTTGAGTCATTATTTATATGTGCTAGTGCAGAAACATTTATATGAATTTAAATTATGGTGTGCTATTCCTGACCCTTTGGGTTTGTTGATTAATTTACCATATATGCACTGAATAATCTTTTTAAGACCCACAAAACTTTGCATACCAAAGCATGATTGTCCCCAGATACTTCATCTAATGCATTATAGATTTTATTTAAGATATCAATGAACCAAAGGAAAAATGATATGAACCTCAAAACACTAAATATATTTCAGTAATAATAATAAGAGCTAACGTATTTGATTGCTTTGTATGTACCAAGCCCTGTTTTAACTACCTCCAGGTACTAGAATATCACCTCCTTGTAGGAAAGCAGGTACTGTTAATATCATTTCTATTTTAAAGATAGGAACATGGCAGGACTGAAACCTAAGCACACTTTTCAAGGTCAAAGATCCAGTTAATTTTAGAGCCAGGTCTTGAACCCAGGTTGTTTAAATCCACGGCTCATGTTTTTAATCTCTCTGCTCTAGTGAATGTCAATAGGTATCTGGTGGTTATTAGAAACATTTGGTCATTCACCCATTCATTCAGTCAACCACAACTTGATGGTTAATCTTTCTCAGGCTATACTCTAGTTCTAAGATACAGAAGGGCATAAATCAAGTGGAAGAAAACAAAACAAAACAAAACAAAACAAAACAAAAAACAGAAACAACCTCTCCCTATTCTCATAGAACCTACATAAGCTTACATAGAGTTTACCTGTTAGGTTAACATGCTACATGTAAGATGGTCATAGTTATGGAAAAAAATATATCAAGAAAAGGAGTCAAACTCTTAATGAAATATAACTGGATGAATCTTTCCAAGCATGGTAAAAACTTAGGGTCTCAAAAGAAAAGGCAGCATCATATGTAATGATAATGTAGTATAGTATACATATTTTCACTAAATCGAGTTTGCAACAAGTGTACTAGCATTTCCATTTGGTACTGTTTTGAATGTACTCAGTAAGCAATTAGATAAGAAAAAAAGAATTGGGGAAGGAGGTGTTTGAAAGAAGGCAGAGCATATATCATTATTTGTAGATAATAGGACTGTATGTCCCCCAAAAATGAATCACCTGAAAGGAATGATATATGGCAACAGCATTATAAGGTGTCTGTGGAAAAGATTAATAATAAATGATCAAATTATTTTTTAAAAAATATAACCAGCTCAAACAGATAATGTAAGAAGGGGTTCTATTATAATAAAAAAGAAATGGGTAAGTATTTATGTAATAAATATAAATATATTACACTTAATGTGAAGGAAACTTTGGGCCCTACTAAGAATTATATGAGAAAACCTAATAAGTAGGAAAACATATTTTTGAAAGGTAGGCCTGATATTATAAAAAATTCCAGTTCTCCCAAAATTTGTCTATCGTGTAAGATCCGATTACAATACCAAAAGATTTTGGCCAGGTTCTTAAAAGCAAAGGTAACTCGAAAATTATTTCAAATTTTATCCAAAAATATGAATCTTGTAGGAAAACAACAAATTTTTTAAAAAAGAGTAAGCGGAGAATTGATTCTAGCCCAACCAAATATGAACATTTAGTACAGAACTAGAATAATTAAAATAGTTGGGTACAGTTCAGAGGTAACATAGAGATATAGAGGTGGAAATTTATTATAGAATTACCTGTGTCTTTCAAACAAGGAGGAAAAATTAGATTATTAACCACATTCTATTAATATATATATTAATATGTATAAATCTGAAATGATTGAAACACTACAGTGTAAAACATGAAGTCATCAGGAAAAAAACAAAAAGTATTCTGCTGAATTGTGGAGAAAGGAAGGATCTTTCTAAGCATGACTCAAAAGACTGAAAGAAAAGGTTAATATATCTGAAATATAAAAAATTAACACTACAAGGTAAAAAAAAAGTGGGAAAAAAAGAAATTTGGAAAATATTTGCAATGCATGACTTTCTCATTACTAGCAAAAAATATAAAAGGCTTGAAGGCAGTTACCTGTATTTAGCTGTTAATTTCACAGCTTCTTCCTGTATGGTCTGGAACAATTCTAAACTCCATAGTCCTCAGTTTCCTCAATCATAAAATGTAGGTAGCAGTAGCTAGCTCATAAAATGTTTATGAAGATTAAATGAAATATTACATGCAAAGCTCTTAAAGTAGTGCTTTAAGAAAGAGTAGTGAATATTTAATTACTGCTAATTATCATCACTATGGTTATTAATGTAAATATTTTTAATGTGCATAGAATGGATAAAGGACTTGACCAGGTACTCCACACAAGAAAAAGTTGAGGCAAAGGCATATGAAAAGATAATCAACTTCAATCAACAATAAGGAAAATTTATTTTAACAATTGTGATACATTGCATTTTTCAACTTACTGTTTTTATTTTAAGTATAGTTTAACCAAAGAAAAAGATCGTAATCAGTTTGAGAGCTTAAAGTTCTTCAAAGGAGACTTTAAGCATATATCCTCTGAAATATCTTTTGGAGAAATTTAATAAAAAAGGACAAATCCTTTAAAACACGTGAGGTTCTTTGTGGGGTGATTTTGAGGCAGAAACCACAAGTGGAATTGTGGAGTGCTCTTTGCTGAGATAGTACAAGAACTGCCAGAATGAATGCATTGTGGTAGAGCTGGAAACATCTAGTAAGTCTGCCCCAGAACATTCAAATCTTCTATTTTCATCAGAATTGATCGACCCCCCTAGTGAAGCAGCTGGTGTTGGCTCACATGGTTAAGGTTCCAAGCAACAACACCATTGCAAATTTATTAGAATGGTGAAATTCAAGACTGCCAAGGGTTGGTGTTGCTGTGGAAAGTTAGTAAAGATGGGGAGTAACTGGAACTCTCAAATGTTACTGGTAGAAGTGCAAAATGGTACAATGATACAATCTTTATCAATACAATTGGGCAGTCTCAATCCTAGGTATTTACTCAAAAGATACAATCGCATATGTCTATGAAAAGAGTTGTGCTCAAAAGTTCATAGCAGCTTTATGCATAAAAAGTCAAATGCCAGCAATCAGTGAGTAAATGAACTGTGGTCTATCTTTTCATTTGGATACTATTTAGTAATAAAAGGTGACAAACCACTGATATGGGAACAAATGGTAGAATCTCGTTAAGTATTACAATAAGTGAAGGAAGCCTGATGTAAAAGAGTACTTTTAAATTCCATTTATAGGAAATTTTAGAAAATGCAATTACAGTGACAGAAAGCAGACCAATGTCTTTTAAGGGGGGTAGTGGGGATATATGCCAGTGTAAAAGTATATAAATGCAAAAGGGAACTTTTTTGGGGTAATGGAAAATTTCTCTATCATGTTTGTGAGAGTAGTTATTATATACCTTTGTCAAAACTCTTTGAATGGTACACTTAAAATTGATGAATTTTGAATTAATAACTTAAAATGCAACTTTGGAGATTTAGGTTAACTGTTTTTTTAAAAATAAAAATGTAATAACCCCTTACAGGAAAAGAGAAATCACTTCTCAGAAAAAATATCAGTGACAGAGTATTAAAGACAGCTATGACTAAGAAGCTGATTCTCTGATATATGAATATTTCTATGTACTGTGTGTGTGTATTAGTACTTTCTGCTGCTTATAAAATTTACATATTTAAATTTGTCTTGCCTTAATAAAGATGGGTATATTTTATTTTTACTTCTTAGATCTAACTTTAAGTTTTAATTAATTTAAAGTATTTTATAATTTCAGGAAATAACACCAATTTCAGAGTCAGTAAACACATGTTCCAAAATTATACAGTTTAACTATGGTTTAGCATCCCCTTTTACTTTCAGTGTAATTCTGATGTGGATATAAAATATATGAACATCCCAACTATACAAAATAATCTAAAAAATCTTCACCAAAATATTATAATGGAGTATGAGTATCCTCTTTTAAAGATAAGAAAGCTGTGACTTAACAATAAATAAGTCATTTGCTCAAAGTTACAAGTCTTGGAAGTAAAAGTCTGTCTGAATTTACAGTTTGTTCATTCTAGAATGTGGAAGTAATGTTGATTAATTTATGTTTTTCAAGAGCGGAGTACATAGAGACAGAAACAGCAAAATTTATATAAAAAAAACGACACTGTTATAGCTTTTTCTTATTTGGTCTCCTTTTACAGTCTTCGGTGTCTCTGAAATATGGCTGCTGGATAAGTTTACAGTGTTTGGCAGTTCTCTTTTAAGTCTCTTGGGGTTACGCCAAAGGGACAGTGTCCCATGGGAATTCAGTCTGAATTCTCATCCAAATGAACACCTGCTGTCATTGTTTCTTATCAGTCCTGTAGTTAGCAAATGCCAACTCCCATGAAAGCCATTCAACACATGGAAAAGGCATCCCAGTGTTCCTCACTAGTTTTAATTTATCCCTGCTTTTACTACATGATCCATTGCCCCAGTATCTTGGAGATAGAGCTAACATTAAGTTTGTCCTTGGCTATTTGGTGATCTATATGCCTAGGAGTTTACCCAGTTATAGTCCAGTCTAATTAAATGGTCTTCTTTTGATACTCTTTCTCCTTTCTTCTCCTTTCCCCTTTTCTCTCCTTTCCTCTTGCCCTCTCTCTGACCTGTTTATGTTGCTTTGGAAAGGAAGACATTTGTTATTGCAAAAATAATATGCTTGTAAAGCAAATTATACTACACAATCTATTTTTAAAAGTCTCAGTTCTCTACGTTAGCAGGAACAAATAATTCACGCAGAAGCAAATTCAATGATAGTCTCCCTATGGATAACCAATATTGATCATCCATTCTTAGTACTTGAATCATATTTCTTTTCTTTTTGTTCAGCTGGTCTGCTGGATGTATGCATTTAATTATAAAGTATTACAAATTGATTTTGAACCAGATTAGGGATAAAGTCAAAATAAATGATTTAAAAAAATTAATGATCATGTCATATAATATACCCTTAATAGCCTAGCTACATTTTTATCTATAATTTCATACCACATAAGACAACATTCTAAGATGTATTTATGACTTATTAGTAAGAATTTAAAAAAAAAAACAAGAAACTCTCTGACTGTATTTGAGAGCTATTAAACCAATAAAAGTGAACCATCTTGACATTACTACTTCTTAGCAAACCAGGAAGTTGACCATGTATGTATAACAAAGACATCCTAGAATACCAAACCACAGAGGGTTTTGGGTAACTTTTTAATAAGTGTTTCTATATATACCTGTCTATATCTTTGTGTCCTTTTCTCTTGCAGATTGATTTAATTACTTAATGATTTTTAGAGGATAAAATGTACAGAAAAACTAACAGTGCTATTACAGCTTTATCTTGTAGGGAAAAGCTACCGGGCCTGCCATCTGCAGCGGGCTTTGGTCCCTCTCTTGTTGTGCCTCATGCTTTGTTATGCATGAGTAAGCACATTAGCCTTTTCATTTCATTCATTAGACTTTTAATCCTTGATTAGTGTTTTCAAGATTCTCTCAAATACACAACTTCTTTATTTCCTTTGTGTATGCTTTTTTTTAAATCTGCACTATGAAACAAAATTAAGTTAATCACAACAGTAGACCCGTTTCTTTTGAGATGACTGGTAAATATATTAGTTTCTCATTGGAGTGATTAATCATGTGTAGATGAAGAATGGGGAAACATCTTCTTGCTTGGAATAACAGGGGCAACTGTTTAAAGTCAGCAAGAACAGTCTGTTTGAAAAGCTTGAATCACAATATTCTACCAATCTCACATGCTCAGTGTGATTCTGTCTCATAGAAACTCTGAATGGATTTCCTAAAAGAAAGAAACGTCCATTAGGGTTCAGAACTGATATGTTTGGGGTCTCAGAGCTTAGTTATAATTACACCAATTCTCCAAAAATAATCTTCTCTCTTCGGTGCTTTCTTTTCTCCATTAAGCAAGATATGTGAGAAGGTTGCTTGTGACTGAACAGTTAATACTTACACATGCAAGACACTCTTAGCAAACTTTGAAGTCATGTATTATACTCATTTACCTTTATTAAATACACACTTTCACACTATCTTTTTACTCATAATTAATCTCAAAGGACTAGAAACTACTATCGCTCCACTTAGGCCATCCTTCCAGCTATGCATTACAATATTTTCAACTACTTTTTAACATTTCTGTTCATTTACACTATTTTAAACATACTTTGATCATGAGGCCAAAACCAGTTATTAAAGGAGATACATAAATTAAATAGAAATCAGTTTCCAGAAGTCAATATAACAAGTAACCAACAGTGAAATGATGGCATAAATCACACTTGTACTGAATTTTTGTAGGTTACTCATTTTTGCCTAATTTCAGAGTGTCTTTTGGCAATATTGTTAAGAAAGAGTAATTTAAAAATATTACTCATTAACTTTTCTCTTTTGATCTTTGCACAAAATAGTAGGATCATAAACTGTCTCATTTTTCTTTTCTGTTTCTCTACCTAGGATGCTTCCATTGCACACAGATTCCACATCATGAGAGAAAAACACCCAGAAAAATTCAACAGTAGGTAAGATAACATATGATAAAATTATAATTACGGTTACTATTGATGAATTATGTCATGAAAAGGATCACTCTCTGCTCTAAAACATTTTACGTATAATGGCTGAATAAGATTGGGTATGTATGTGTGAGTATTGAGACACAAGTGTAACTGAATTTAATTTTTCTTCTTTGGTTTTAATGAGACTATATTGAGGAATGCAGTGGTCATCTGTAGTCCGTTCTCATGTGTTAAAAAGAATTTCAAGTATAAGGTAAAACTAATATTTTATTAAGATATAGTGGAAGTCTTTATGTGGCTAAGGATATGAGGGTGATTATACCAAGTCCCAAAGAGAAAACATGGGACTGTGATTTGATAATGCTGAGTAACTCTGTATTACAAAGGTATCATGGAAGGCCTCTCATCTTTCTACTGTTCATCCAGTATTGGCCTCAGGTAAATGGAAAATAAACCAGAGAAATAATCAATGCTAACATAAACTACTTTTAAAGATACATTCTTCAAGGAGAAGATCCTTGACAATGAGAATTTGTTTTGCTAATAGAGTAATACATATTTTTTTTTCAAATGCAGATATTGACTTTTTCTGATATTCAGGGAAATAGAGAAAGCTTTGGTTTTGTATCTTCCCCACTTGTAGATGGAAATAGGGCTGTCTCCAACCCTTTCCCCAGGAAAAATGGGATGGAAGTGAATCATCTTTGCCCAATTACATACATTTCTACTTTGATCATTTCACAAAGTTACAAAATCATAACCAGCATTTCTGTGCATATATTTAAGTATATATTCAATATTAATATTAATATTCAAAGCCCAAGGATCTGTGGTCTCCATATTTGGATAGTTAACAACACTGGAAATCATAAAATCATGATATTATGGTTTGCCTTTTCTCTTATAATTCAGCTAGGTACAATTTTTGTTTAAGGAAAGTGGAAGAAATGTATGTATGAATATGTACATGTGCCCATAGTGTCTTTGGAGGGATTCACAAAAATCTCTTAATTCTGGTTCTTTCTGGAAAAGGGAACTAAACAGTTGGGATGAAAACTAAATTTCTATTATATACTTTTTTCTGTGAATCTTGTGACATGTATATTATAAAATTTAGTAGAAATCTAATTAAACGTTGCACCTATAAATTTTCTTTGTATGTAGAATAGCCATTTTCATTTTATAAAATTTAATTTTATTTTATAAAATATATGCAAATAAATTGATGTAACAATGAAATTATATTCACTTTATAGCAACTTTTAACACATGGTAATTTACCTTGAATGTCCTGGACATGAATATACTTGTTAATGTACATAAAGCCATATTATAAAATCTAGCTTGTGCTTACTCAAATACCATTCTGTGTAGCAGTCATGTGTTGATATTCATATATTGAAATAGATTTCAAGCAAAAAAATAAATGCTATTTGAGAATGAGGCATGCAGTGACCCCATTCAGGAGTTTCACAATTTAAAAACCCAGTAAAGACTGTAAGAAATCCATGGAAAAAAAAAGTTTGATGATGTTTAAGGCATTTTTGTCCCGAAGTTATTCAGCAGAGAGAAAGAGAATGATAGGGGAGAGGGGGAAGAAAGGAGAATTAAAAGTATAGATAAAGTGTATCAATATATTTATGTAATACTCAAATTGACATACTACATATAAGAATGCCGATATATATGATCCTCTCTCAAGTGCCAGAGGTTAATGAATTCTGTTCTCCGGAATAATGTTAATTCTTCTTAATAAGACTTCTATTATTCACATATATCTACTTAATTTTTTATTATCAATTGCAGTGTTAATTTATGACATTCCTCACTGCCCAATATGTGGTTAGATACTATTTACAGCAATGTGTTTGTATAGCCCAATGTATTTATAAAGTGTAAAAATACATTTGGAAGGCTAATAACATAGAAAACACCTTCTAGATTGACACTGTGAGTTCAAAGAATGTCAGGTATATAGTAGATCCTCAGTGTATAATCACCTACTATTTTTTTTTTTAAGTTAAGAGCTTAACATTGCATATATTACCAAGTCAGGCACATACATTTCAATCTATATTTTTTACAGATTGTCTTCACTCAGAATTACAAGCTTTTAGATAATTTGCTAAACTATAATTTAACTCATTCAGAATATGAAAATTTTCTAATAAATTTTTATGAGGAAGACATGCCACATATTGTGCATAAACAATTTCATACTTATAAGGACAGATTTTCAGATTTCAACTTTGAGACACATTCAGCCATAGCACTCTTTGGTATTTTCAGGAATTTGCAAATGGATTTTTTTAAATACTCATAATGTGTTTCAGATCAGATCTCTTGTCACAATCAATCATATGCCATTAATATTATCCTCTAGCGTGCTCACCTTGAAATTCATTTATATTTTAAAGAACTTGATGTTTCTAACATTATCTTAAGGAAATTAATTACCAAAATATATAGTTCTCTCTATGCTTCTTCTGACAGAAATTGAAAGAACTGGGAAAGATAATGATTTTTCCGGTGCTTAAGAGAGTGCTGGTTGAGAGGTTTATATCATATTCTTTTCCAAATTTTTGTATAAATCTAAGTTAACTATTAAAAGGAATTGTTGTTTAACTTTCTAAACTCAAGACATTCTTCATACTTAATATATATATATTTTATTATTTTAGACTCAAATAATCCTTAAAGTATTGAGGAAACTATTACTTAAAACCATTATTGTACAATATTATTATTTAAAATATTGACTTGACTATTATTATTAATAATCACATTCATGTTCTTAGAATTCACATACATTACTAATTCTCCTGATTTTATTGAGAATAGAGCATGATATTACTTCTTGGCCTTTTGACTTAGATCAAGTGTAGAACAGAGCAATATAAGTTCTTACTTTAAAAATGATACTAATAATTGTACACTTATAGTATTTAAAATATGCATCCATTAAAGTGATAATTATGAAGGCCTGTAATAATTTTGAAAGAAAAACAAAACTCTTTAATTCCATGAATAAAATCTTGCAACATTGACAAAGACTTACAAGTAATATGTGAAATGGAACCAACTACAAAAAAAAAATTGGTCATCTTACAAAGATTTATTAATACTGTAGTTATAGCTTGTTACAGCTTGTTTCAAAAAACTAATTTTTTTTTAACATCACTTGATACCATTTGCTAGCAAACGCTGATAGCCAGCGATACTCCACAAAGATACTAATTCAGTAAGTCTACAAGTAAGTCCTTATTTAAAAGAATCTGGTCTCTAATGCACTGAATGAGATACAGATTGTTTTCTTAGCCTCCTGTTCAGAGGAATATACTTCATTCTTGTTCTGCATTCCGCTTTTTATGAAGAAATCTACAACTAGAAAACTGAAATTGGTGTATGAATTTAAATAAAGCCGTTTAACTCATCTGTGTAGTGATAGCAGATACGTCAGAGGGTTTTACTGGCCAAATGTGTGAAAGGAAGAAAGGAAGAAACAAAAGTAACAAGTTGGAACACCACACTTATACTTTATCACTATATTAATAAACCCTAATATAAAAAAGAAGCTCTGTACTCCAAATTACCTAAGAAATTAATAGCATACAGGAACATAGAAAATTTGCGTATGACTTTAAAATCACACTGGTTCTGTGGAATGATGCTTGATTTTCTTGATTTTTTTTGTTTGTTTGTTTTTTCCTCTAAAGTAGGCTTGGTGAGATCCTGGAATAAAACTCTTTCTGGGACTTTAGTATCTATACAGAGCATAGAAGATAAATGCTCACTTAGTAGATACTTGCTAAATCTCTTTACTGAATTATTTATTAATGAGCGCTGTATTTGTTTTTTAAATACCTACCTAACTTTTATAGTTTACCCTTTTTAGTGTCAAAAATGTAGTAGATAAAACAGAATTGAAATATGCCTAGAATGAGTCTTCATTCTAAACAACTATTCTTTCAGATTTTAATAATGCCTTTATTTTTTTTTTTGTATAGTATTCATGTACTTAATCTCCAAAGCCCCGAACAATATTAAAAAACAAGCAAAAATTCTTCAGTTATAATCTCTGACCATTGTGGATGTCTTGCTAATGAATAATACAAGCTTACTTATACATTTGTTTAGCACTTATTATCAACTTTATAGGTCAGCAATATGTAATTATCAACCAGTTATTAATATCTACCTGGTGATGGTGAACTGAAGACTTAAGTATTAAAAAATTTGTTTTTATGTCTCTTTTTCTGTGTCTCTAATTTTGTAAGTTGCAAATCATTTGATATAAAGCTAAAGACAAAATCAATTTTGTATAAAGTATAACAGGAGGCGTTAATTTGCTGAAGCAAATATTTTTATTGGTCAAAACTGTTCATGAAATATTTTTATTGATCTTGAAGTACCAATTTTATACCTGTTTTTTTTTTTATTTTAAACTGTGCATGTGTATATCTATTCTGAATTTGGAAATTATATTTTCCATATATTCCATACTCTACTGTATGGGAGATAGTACAATTTCCAAGATAAAGAAATAAAACCTATTAATCTTTTTTTTTTTTTAGACTTTCCACCTTGGTGTTGTAGCAGATAGATAAGAATAATTATATAAAATTATCAATTGTTATCTAGACAGAAAAGATCCAGCTGAAGTTCTAGAATAAAATGTAGAGTTAAGAATAAAGTAATATTTCAATAATGATGACAAAATGCTGAATCGTAACTAGATTTTTCTATTTATCATTTAAATAACATTGAGAAGGTTTTTCTCTAAATTCAGTAAAATAAATTTTTAAAGCTTCAAAATCCGTGCTTAAATTGTGTTTAATAACATGATTATATATTAATATATCTAATTTTATTCATATACTGTAAATATTTTTAATGTATGTTTAATAAAAGCCAATTAACACTATTTTTCAATAAACTTCATGATATAGCCTCTTACATATATATCTTACATATATTTTTTAAGGCACTTAACCTATTTTTATTTTTATAAAATCTAGATATATTCAAAGATTACACATTTTAGTGACTGTAATAAGTTAAAATCGTTGTGGATAAACTAAGATTTTGTTTTTTTTGTTTTGCTTTTTGTTTTTTTTAACTTATATTTTTAATTTACATCGAAGTTAGCATGTAGTGCAACAATGATTTCAGGAGTAGCTTCCTTAATGACCCTTACCCATTGGACCATCCCCCCTCTCACAACCCCTCCAGTAACTCTCTGTTCTCCATATTTAAGAGTCTCTTATGTTTTGTCCCCCTCCCTGTTTTTATATTATTTTTGCTTCCCTTCCCTTATTTCATGTGTTTTGTATCTTAAAGTCCTCATATGAGTGAAGTCATATGATATTTGTCTTTCTCTGACTAATTTCGTTTAGCATAATACCCTCTAGTTCCATCCATGTAGTTGGAAATGGAAAGATTTCATTCTTTCTCATTGCCAAGTAATATTCCATTGTACATATATACCACATCTTCTTTATCCATTCATCCATCGATGGACATTTGGGCTCTTTCCATGCTTTGGCTATTGTTGATAATGCTGCTATAAACATTGGAGTGCATGTGCCCCTTTGAAACAGCATACCTGCATCCCTTGGATAAATACCTAGTGGTGCAATTGCTGGGTTGTAGAGTAGTTCTATTTTTAATTTTTGAGGAACCTCCATACTTTTTTCCAGAGTGGCTGTACCAGTTTGCATTCCCACCAGCAGTGCAAAAGAGATCCTTCTCCACATCCTCGCCGACATCTATTGTTGCCTGAGTTGTTAATGTTAGCCATTTTGACAAGTGTGAGGTGGTATCTCATGGTGGTTTGGATGTCTGTATGTCTTCTTTGGAGAAGTGTCTATTTATGTCTTTTGCCCATTTCTTCACTGGGTTATTTGTTTTTTCGGTGTTGAGTTTGATACTAACCCTTTATCTGGTATTTCGTTTGCAAATATCTTCTCCCATTCTGTCAGTTTCCTTTTAGTTTTGCTGATTATTTCCTTTTCTGTGCAGAAGCTTTTTATTTTGATGAGGTCTCAATAGTTCATTTTTGCTTTTGTTTCCCTTGCCTCTGGGGACATGTTGAGTAAGAAGTTGCTGCGGCCAAGGTCAAAGAGATTTTTGCCTGCTTTCTCCTTGAGGATTTTGATGGCTTCCTGTCTTCCATTTAGGTCTTTTATCCATTTTGAATTTATTTTTGTGTATGGTGTAAGAAAGTGGTCCAGGTTCATTTTTTTGCAACTTACATGTATTTCTGAGTCAGTTACAACACAGCAAGTAAAATAAAGAAGACATTCCTTTTGTTTTCTCTGAAGCTTTTTAGTATATATATTTGTAGGAATTCAGCTTTTCTTGCACTTTGAAATTATGAAATTAAATTTTTTATATGACTTACTTATATAAATTTATTTACATAAGTATTTGTATCTAATTTATTTATATTTTATATAAATTCTATTTATTATGTATTCTTAAAATATGTAGAATAATTTATTTTTATACTATTGACACATTCACAAACCATTGAAAACAATGAAAGTGAAGACAGAATGGAGTCTGCATGGCATTGTCTTTAGGGCATTTGACCTCAATTTTGCAACCACCATTATTGTGTAGTGAAACCTTTTTATCTATTTAAGAATGTACATACATACCTTTTAATGTAAACTTCCATATTATGTAAGTGGTACCATCTTTTATAAACTCGGGCAATTGTGCTACTGATATTAAAAGTTAAACATTTTGATTTTTAGTATTTTGAATAAAATCCATATTCATTAGAAATGGCACTTGTTGGGGCGCCTGGATGGCTCAGTCGGTTGAGCATCCGACTTCAGCTCAGGTCACGATCTCGCGGTCCGTGAGTTCGAGCCCCACGTCGGGCTCTGGGCTGATGGCTCAGAGCCTGGAGCCTGCTTCCAATTCTGTGTCTCCCTCTCTCTCTGCCCCTCCCCCGTTCAAGCTCTGTCTCTCTCTGTCTCAAAAATAAATAAATGTTAAAAAAAAATTAAAAAAAAAAAAAGAAATGGCACTTGTTGGGACAAGCACTGGGTATCATATGTAAGTGATGAATTACTGAGTTCTACTTCTGAAAACAATACTACAGTATATGATAACTAACTTGAATTTAAATAAATACATTTAAAAATAATAAAAAAAGGAATGTTAGCACTTTATAGGGATTTTTTTGGATAAAATTATATGTTAATGAGAATTTCATATCCTATAGCGTTGGTTATGTCTTCACTTTCTGTGTACATATCAATTTTGTTATTTTTTAAAAATAGAAACATACTCCTTTTTCATTTTCACTTAGAATGACTCTTCAATTAGATCTTTTAAATAACATTTCTTGACATTTTTTGTGTCAGAACTATTGTTAAATCAGTTTTCCGAGGTGCCTAGGTGGCTCAGTCAGTTGAGTGTCCTACTCTTGGTTTCGGCTCATGTCATGATCTCATGGTTTGTGGATTTGAGCCCTGTGGCAGGCTCTGTGCAGACAGTGCAGAGCCCCCTTGGGATCCTCTCTCTCTCCCTCTTTCTCTGCCCCACCCTTGCTTGTGCTCTCTCCCTTTCAAAATAAATATATAAACTTATGATCTGTGTATAAGCCATATAGTGCTTAGATGAATATGTGGATTGATAATATATAGATGTATATGCATGTATACATACATGGTGTATGATTTATATATATGTGTGTACATACATATATTTTCTGAGTTTCACTTTTTCTTATATTTATGCAAATTTTTCATAATTATGTGTATTCTTACTGTACATGTATTTATAATATAAGGCTTTTAAAATAATTTACCAGTAGCTGTGGTATTATATTCATATATTTTCATTTGTGTGTTGAAATACATTTAAATACTTCATCTGAGGAGGTAAAAACGTGAATGGGTAAATTAGTCACAGTTGTGTTCATACTGATGCAAGGGATTCGATTCACCTGAATCTTCCTGCATCGTTTCTAGATATCATTAATCCAGAATACTCACTTTTGTGTCCAAGCTGTTCAAAATCATGTGTATAAGATAGTTCTTTGGAATGGAAGGAGAACTGGAGGATAAACAAGGAAGATTTACAGTAGCTTCTTCCTTTCTTTTGCCTCTCACTGATTTCTTTGTTCTCTCCAAAGTTCTTATTTCTGCTTTTTTTCTATTCTTTACTTTTGCACTGCCATGGAGTAACAAAAGGATCAATGAAGGTCTTGAAGTTTGGATAACGTAGCTCCTGTTATTGATTTGGTTGATTATTTATTCTGCAGACACTTACTAAAGGAGCCCTGTTTATATGATGGACATCCATCTAGACAACTGAATCTTTCAAATCTCTAAGGCAAGTGAAGAAAATGAATTTGAAGTTACATAGAAACCTTAGATAATGATAGGTTCTGCAGAAACATGTAAACAGGAAGAAAAGTTTTCATGGTAGTAATACAGAAGGAAGGATATTTTCTGGGGCTCCCAAGTTAAGGTGACCATTGAGCTTTAAAGGATGTATATTGAAGTAGGGGCTGCTTGTATGTTCTCAGATTTAATTGAAGAAGAAACATTTATTTCCAGTTTCTGTTTGCAGGGTACTTACATTTTATTAGTATAACTTCCATGCAAATATTTTCAAAATTTTCTTCATTGATTTTGCCTTTCTTTTCCTAGGATTTGTGTTTGTGCTTTACATGAATTTGCATGTGTTTTATGCAGAAGTTTTACACACACACACACACACACACACACACACAATCATTTCCTAGAGTTCCAAATTAAGAAACAAGATTTGTGAAGTTACAGTAGTTAATTCAGAGATGTGTACAAGATCACAACTGAAAAATCTAAGATACAGAGTATTTTTTAATAGGAAAGAGTACTAAATAGTAACAAAGGAGATTAGGAACAATATTTCTATTCATTATTACAGATTCTGTGCCTACATGGAAACTTTTGGGAAATATTTATGAAATTAAAACACTTAAAATTATTTCTTGCTTGTTACAAGCTGACAGCATACACACACACACACACACACACACGCATATATATATATATATAATTGCATGTTTTATTTTTTATATTTCTATATAGAATAAATATAGATGTAGGATATGTATGTATATAGAATATATGTAGAGTTAATAATACACACACACATATGTATACATTTCAATTAGTTCACAGTAAATGTATGATCAGTTTTTAGGCAAAAACCAAAGATAGGCTTAGCCAGTAGTTAAAGCTACTGTTTCTGGGAACCCTATCCCTAGTTTATGAACTGCTTTTGTGTTAAAAACACTAAAGATCCCATTTCCTTTGTATTCAGATTAGTCTACTGAATCCTTTATATAGATCCCTACTCCTTTGTTCAGATTAGTCTAACTGTAACAAGAACCAGTTGCGCTCTCGGGACTGAGGGATGCGCTAAACTAATTAGACAGTGGACAGCCGACTTTGGGGAATGAGCCTTTGACATTGATCAATGTCAACGACAGATTTTTTTGTTTGTTTGTTTGATATTCTTAGATATTCTATAGACTAACATTTAGAATTGAATATCATTCAATTATTATATTCTTTAGTATATAGTACATGCCATGTAAATTAGTTAATCTGACATGAACTTTTAATATCCAAAAGTGTTTTGTGGTTCTTATAGAATAACATCTGTTGATTTGGAGTAGAAATCATCCCTGGGAACAATTTTGAGAACCCTTATTATGTCACCTTTTTATAGGCCATATTAAGTAGAAAGTAAGTCTATCTTAAACTCTTTCAAAAGAGGTTAATCACCTCATTATAAGGTAATTTTACCTAGAATAATCCTATGGCATGGCTAATTGGAACTAATTTGGTGATCTCCATTGTCTCTTGCTCTACCTGACCATTAGTTACTAATTCCTTTCCTTTTGGAATACATGTTCTTCAACAGATAGGTTCAGCATTATATTCTGGCCGAACATAATAATCCTAATATATTAGCTTCAAATGACTGATAGAATTTTTTTTAAAGAGTTCCCTGATTCACATTTTTCTTTGAAGAGAAAAATAATATTCTCACTTAAGCAACACTGTTAAGTTTCTATTTTCTGTTTTACATTTCTACATGACTGGTGTTTTCACAAAGTAGAGAATCTTAAGCAACCCTTCTATATATTGATATACCCTAGCCCTAAAATATGAAGAGATTATTTCCCTAATGGGTAAAATTTCTGAAAAAAATTAGATAGAAAGTAGAGGTAAAAAATCTTGATTTATTATGATTTTAATTCTAATTTCTCTGAAGTTTCTTCCTTCCCATTTCTACTTCTCACACACACACACACACACACACACACACACACACACACAAAACAGAAATGCTATATAACTTTATTACATTTATTTGGTAAATACTTATAAGGGGCAAAAATAGGCTGAGATTTGCCTGTTACTGTTGTTTCGTAACAAACCGCCACCATATAACTAGCGTTCAGTTTCCTTTTCCCATTAACATTATTCTGTATTGTCACTGCCCTCACTAATGGTTTCCAAAGGCCATTCATTGTCTCCCTTTACCTTCTAGGTTCTGTTCATCTTTCAGTTCCAAAGCAAATGTCACATGTTTTCTGTTTTTGTTGTGGCAACACTCCACTTCCTCATGTCAAAATCTCTTCTGTTTATTGTGGCTACATAACAAACCACTTGAAAGCTAGGCAGTATAAAACAACCATTTTATTACCTGCATAGCTTCTGTAGCTCAGCCATTCAAACACGGCAAAGCAGGGATAGCTTGTCTCTGGTCATGGGATCTTTACCTGGGAAGATTGGAAATGATTGGATTTGCTGGGAAATGGAATTGACTGGAGGCATGGTTACTCTCATGTCTGGTAGCCAGTGCTGGTTGTTGGTTGAGACCTTACCTGGAGCAACTGTGTTAGTCAGGGTCCTCTCCTTCCTCAGTCTTTTGTTCCATTCAGGTCCTGATCAGTTTAGATGATGGCTACCCACCTTGGGGAGGGCCGTCTACTTTACTGAGTCCACCAATTTAATGTTAATCTCATCTAGAAACTTTCACAAACACATATACACAGAAATAATGTTTAATCTGGGCACCCTAGGTCAGTCAAGTTGTCACATAAAATTAACTATCACAGCACCTACAGCACCTTTTTGTCACCTAAATTTTCTTGCAGTGTGATGGCTTAGGATAGCCATACTTGTCAATGACAGCTCAGGCCTTCACAAGTGAGTGTCCCAACAGAACAGGAAGAAGCTATATGCCATTCCTTCACTTAGCTTTAGAAGTCTTACAGTTTCACGTTCTCTGTACTTTTGTTGACAGATTATCATGATTGCCAAATTTATCAGACTATTCAGCCCTGAATATTAATCCTGCATGTATTTCCTTATCCCATTCCTTCTCTCCATCTTTATGACACCCATTTCCAACATCCCCCATTTGTTTTTAAACCTCCTTTACACTTAGAGATGACCCTGATTTATACTTCAATAAGAAAAAAGTAACACCAAATAGTGATTAACATAACTTCTAATAACAAAGGAACAATTTTTCTGCATCCACATCCCTCTTTCCCTCATCCTTCTAACCTAGCAGGTAAGTTAGGCATCCATTAATCTAGGGCCACTTTACCTTGTGTCCATATCTGTTACATACCACCACCATCTTCTGTTTCCCTAAATCTTGAAGCATACTTCATCCTTCTCGCCGAGATCTTTCCTGTCCTACAACTGCAAGGTCCTTTCTAACACCTTACAAACAAGCTCTGCCTTGCTTCATTCTTCATCATTAAAAAATCAGTTTCCTGATCTTGCTTTTCTTCAGTTATGCCTCATGTACCTTATTGTCTTCACAAATAAATCCTGGATAAATTTTGTACTCACCCATTGCTCACTCATTTTCTTCTGCAAAACCATTCTAATTGGATTCTTTTACATGTAAATGAAGCTTTTCTCATTAAGGTCACAAAAGATCTCTAAGTCACTAAATCCAATATTTTTAGGGCTTTTTTGATCCCTACAGACATTGAATTTGCATTTGTCATTTACTCTGTCTTCCTAAAACTTCTCTTACCTGGGTCCATAAAATATATCATCGTAACTATTCCTGCTCGGTTTTGAGTTTTATTTGTGACTTGTCTAATCAGTTTGTAATTGTTAGTGGCCCTCAGAATTCTGAGATAGACTCTTCCCTCAGTTTACCTTCTCTTCTCTAATCTCTTGAAGCTTCATCAACAGTGATCCTTTTAAAGTGCTGAACCACCGTCCTTTATTAAACTCTTTAACTTCTCAAGTCTTTACCAGGCCCTCCATGATCTGGTTCCTGGCCTGACTTTTGACTTTTCCTCTGTCTTTTGATGCATCTACCCTTGACAGAATTTTAGGTTGGTTGTTGCTTTTCATTAGACTGATGATAACTGCTTAGATGCTACTTCTGAAAGGATAATCCTTTCTTGTCCCACCTGACTAGGTTAGGCTCCCAAACCACCCTGTGTTTTCTTTTGTAGAATTTGTAGAGGATTTATGCTTTTAATTCCTTGATGTGTTTTGATTTAACTATCTGGCCCTTTCTTTTCCCAAACTGCGCTTTAATGCATTTATTATTTCATGATTGGGTCAGGAATAAAGAGATCACAGTTCTGAGCTGTTAAATTTCAAGAGACTTGAAATTCACATCATGGATAAAATTTTGAGAATAGTTTTAGAAATTTCTTAATTCTGACTTGTGAATATCATAAGTAGAGGCCTGAAGGACTCAGAGTAGGGGATTTATGTTAGAATCATGATTCTGATGTTACAGAGTCCTTGAAAATTACATGCATTTTTTTATGGCACTTCAAAGGAGTTTGGCAAAAAAGAGTTAAATACTTCGGAAATTAATGCTGGGATTGGTGGTACATTGGAAAGAATGACAATTCAACGAGGCCATTAAAAATAGAGGAAGATTTTACTGATTGCTATTTCTGATGTTCTAATTGTTAGAATTTCTCATTTTTATTTTTTAAAATTCGATTATAGTTTTATAACATTTTTAAATTTTCAAAATTCAGTTTTAAATATAGGCCTCATTACCATAGTAAACCTAACAAATTTATAGAATTGTTTATGCAGAACAAAGTTTATTTTTGTTTATGCAGATATATGTATGCTGCTTTTATTAAAGTTATAGGAATGAAGTCAGATGTTTATTTTGTTATTAGAAATTTTTTTGCATTATGGTGTTTTGTATTTTTAATACTATTTTTTTCTTTTTTATTGTGAGAAAATATATATAACACAAAATGTTTCACTTTCATTATTTTTATGTGTACATTTCAGTGGCATTAGGTACATTCACTTTGTTGTGCAACCGTTACCACCATCCATCTGCCAAACATTTTTATCTTCCCAAACTAAAGCTCTACAAATGTGGCTATTTTAGATACCTCCTATAAATGGAACATTGCAATATTTGTCCTTTTTTGGCTTCTTTCATTTAACATATTGTCTTGAAGTTTAGTCCATTTTGTGGTATGTATCACAATTTCCTCCTGCCTTCCTAAGGCTGGATATTGGTTCCACTGTATGTATATACTTCATTTTATTTATCCATCTGCTGATGGGCATTTGACTTGTTTGCATGTTTTGGCTATTGTGAATAAGACTGCTGTGAATAGTGGTGTATAAATATCTGTCCAAGTCCTAACCTAATTTATAAAGGCATTTTAAACTCCTTGAAATCAACTTTAAAAAGAGTTGTAATCTACATTGGAACAATTTTATTCTAGAAAGGACATTAGATAGAGCCTAGGGCCTTTGGGTCTTACAATAAATAGTTGCATATTTTCTGGGATTCATTCCTTCCCTCCTTCCCTCCTTTCCTTCTTTCCTTCCTTGCTTTCTCCCTTCCTTGCTTTCTTCCTTCCATCCTGACACATCAAAAGACGGAGGAAAGGTCAAAAGTCAGGCCAGGAACCAGATCATGGAGGGCCTGGTAAAGATTTGAGAAATTAATGAGTTTAATAAAGGAGGGTAGTTCAGCATTTTAAAAGGATCACTCTTGATGAAGCTTCAGGAGATTAGAGAAGAGAGGGTAAACTGAGGAAAGAGTCTATCTTCCTTCTTTCCTTCCTTCCTTCCTTCCTTCCTTCCTTCCCTCTCTCTCTCCCCTTCCCCCCAATATTTGGAGTATAACAGGAAGAGGAGTATTTGTTTAACAATGATTTTTCTTTATAGCCTATTTATGGGCCTCTTACTTTATTTTAGTATTTCTTTGGCTTGCTGTATAATGTGTCTTTTTAAAACTAGGTCACTGCTCTTCTCTGAAAAGTTTTATAAGTGCTGAGAGAAAGCTGAGTATAAGTATTCAAGAAAATAAGTAATCACCAAATAGGAGATGTATGCCATAACCAAAATTTGAATGTTTTATGTACATACATAAAATATATATAATTTTCTTAGCTAAATACTGACTCATAAGAATTTAATTACTTCTCATTTTATGGCCTCATGTTCTAATGGTCTAAGAATACTCATTTACATATTATTTATTCAGTAAAGAATTAAAGATTTACACATTTATACTCTTATCATTATGAAAACAAAATGGTGAATACTAAATTTTGAAAACACAAAGCCCACAACTTTAACACAAGCACCCATAATGTGATTTTATATTTTTCCATTATTTTTAATGTGTAACTTGAGAAGTATTTATTACAATAGGAAAGTGCTTAGAAAATAAGTTAAGGTTCATAATTAAATATTCTCCCTGCCCTTGGGGAAGACAAACCAAACATGTACTCACAATAAAATGTGGTAAAGACTGTCACTGAGGTTAAGTGCAAAATTAAGTGCGGCGTGCTGCCAGGAGGAAATGTCTATTTCTGTCAGAGGTAAGAAGGAAAGAGGACATCCCTCCAAAAGGTACTCTTACATCCATGCCCACTGCTGATAACACTGTCACCAAGTTCCTCCACCAGAAGTCACGCTTGTCGCTTCTCACATAATGCCTCATATTGCAAGGCACCTACACTAAAAGGGAGGAGTTGTTCAGGAAAATGTCACCTTTGCTGCAGGGTCCTGTACCCACCTAAAGCGTAGGAGGTATTAGTATACACAGAAAGAAAGGAAAGTGGATAATGAGGGTCAGTCAGCAGTGTCTGCCCAAATTTTCGTATGTTGTAATATATTTCGTATATTGGGCTTTTCATAGACTTTAGGTTTCTTAGTTCATTTTCTCAGCTTTAAGCAAGTCACATCTAAATCTCTGAGGTTCTCATTTTCTGTTGGGTCTGTTTAATGATGTAATCAAATTACTTACAGGTACTATGAGAAAACCTTATGTAATAAAACCTTTTTGTAGTGTAGACAGTCAGCCCCACATATTTATGCTGTTCTGCTTTATAAGTTTAAATGTTTACATGTCCATTTATCTCTAAGCAGAGCACATGCCACTTAGGCCATCCTTGTAACTTACTGAGAAGCTTATTACTCACTGAGATGGCATAATTCATTTTATTTTGTTTTTTACACATAGAAATATTTATATATACAGGTTGGGTTTTTTGTTTTGTTTTGTTTTGTTTTACCTATTTTCATTTTACTGTCATTAACTCTTTTTTTAATTCATTCTGTTTTTTTTAAGACATGTTCAAATTAAGAAGGTCATTTGGAACTTCGGTAATAATGTCTAAGGCACAGAAACATTCATACACTGTGATTCATGTGGTCTGTGAATTTATGAATATGAAATCTGTGTTCACACTCAATTATTTTAATTTTGTTGGCATTTCAAACTAGGTGCTTTAGTCTGTTTTGTATTCGCCCAATGATCTAAGCCATATTCAAATATATTTAAATTAACTGAAACTATTATGTGACATAAAGGAAAGAATGCAAATTCTTATAAAAATTTTTCTTTTACTTTCTTTATATCTATTAACTTTGTCTTTTTTTTATTAAAATATTTCAGAAAGAAAAAAGGGCTTTGTTTACCATGAAAACTTAAAATAATGCCACAAGACCTAGTACCCATCTTATTTTTATTGTGAATTCTTATAGCCTTTTATACAGAGTTACCGCTCTAGTAGTTCTCTTTTGTTATACCAGTCTACTATATTAGAACTCACCATTAATACCTCTTGAAGCCTGGGGTGTATTTCAGATTGTCTTACAAATGGTTCTTCTGGGTTATTTTATTAAACAACATACAACCCTAGGATATGGTTACTATTATCCCTACTTTACATATTAGAAAACAGAAGTATAAGTTACTTGCCCTAGTTTATCTATTTAGCAAGTATTAACCATTTTGTCTAGATAAATAGTTAAAAGATATTTGCTAACCAGAAAAGATTTTCATTGCTTAGAATAAAAGGTGAGTTTGATACCTTTGTAACCTCTGAGTTTGTGGCTCGATTTGGGGAAACATGCATGAAAGCAAACACATACAGTGTTGTGAGATGGATGCATTAATTGAAGTACCACACATAAAGATACAAGGGAGAAAATAATTCTCATGTGGTCGCGGTGCAGTGGTGCTAGGGAGTCTTTATAGAAGACATAATGCCTGGGGCAGCTGGGTGGCTCAGTCGGTTAAACGCCTGACTTCTGTTCAGGTCATGATCTCACGACTTGTGAGACCAAGCCCCACATCGGGCTCTGTGCTGACAGCTGGGAGTCTGCAGCCTGCTTCAGATTCTTTGCCTCGCTCTCTCTCTGCCTCTCCCCGCTCACACTCTGTCTCTCTATCTCTCCCAAAAAGAAAATAAACATTAAAAAAATTTAATTATAAAAGAAAACATAATGCCTGGATATTGCTCTAAAAGGTGAATAGGTACTTTATAAAAGACTAGCATAAGTTAAGGAATATCATGTGTAAGATAAAGTGGAATAAAGCATAATAATGTGTGGTAGGGACCAAGAAGGAAGGAGGGAAGGGTGGAAGTTAGTTTCAAATGTGAGAAATGGAAGATTGAAGGGAATTTGTTGATCATACTGGTATTACAGGGAATTTGGGTAGTCCTATTGGAAACGTCTCCTTTATCTTTGAGGTAATATGAAACAATTACAGGGTTTTAAACAAGAACATAATACTTTTAGAAGAGAAACATGGTTACTGTCCCCAAGCTTAGTAATTGATATAGGTATAAATGCAGATGCAAAGGAAAGATGAATAGCAGCAATACAAATTTAAGAGGCAAATGTAGGAAGAAGAGACGTGTGGGAGGAAGGTTAAGAGTTTGGTTCTGTGTCTGTTGGGAGGTGTATGTGGGATAGCCAGGTCAGTTACACAGACAGTAGATTATTTTACTGGCCTAGGATTAGGTGAGATGTCTGGGATGGAACTCAAGAGCTAGTACAATAAAGGAGCCATTCTTGTTCCATCATCTGTAAACTGGAGCATTGGTGAAATCCACAGTAGTGATTACTAGGTTATTTGACTGGATTTGAACTTTATATACTTGTTATAATAAATACTCATTTTGATTTTTGAAGACACTGATTTAAAATCAATGGTGAATAATATTGTCATGTATTATCAAATGTAATTATATATAAAGTATTATATATAATCATGTAGATATTATTGTTAGTTTTTTCAGAAGCATTTATTTAGGATTTATTTAAATCATTTTGTTTATTTTTTTAGACTATTAGAATTATTTATTTAGGCATAAGAAGTTATTAAATTATTCCTTTAATTTTTAGTACAATTTAAGAATCTAACTTCATGACCCTCACAGAAAATCCATGTTGTTAGAATGCCTATTATTCATTTCAAAATCCAAATTCTTACATACAGTTTTCATACATTCTTAATTCCAGAAAGAAAGAAGCTGTAAGTCATCCTTTGTATAAGCCAGGCTTGAAAATATTTTCTAAATTAATGAATTTGAAGAATCCAGCCAGCAGAGGGCAGTGGCTCACATGAGCACAGGTTTTGCTACGATCCTTATGATCCAGAGAACACTGGAAGACTCTTTTCTTAATAAGCACACTGGAAAAGCAGTTGTTTTTCTTGAGTGTTGTGTTGATGTCAGAACTTAGATATTTATCCCAGTAGTCCTTCTCTTGTGGAATTACGCATCTCTCTTAGCAAAACGTACTTTGAGTTACATTTGAATGCCACTCAGCACGCATGAGAGTATGAAATAAAATGCCACAATCTGAGCACCTGTGGTGAGAGATCAAAGGCCATTTGTTACCTTATTCCTGCTGACTAATTAAGGAGCTTTCGATCACATTTGATGAAGAAAACCAGTGTTAATCTCATGTGGAAGGGGCTTTACTTCAGTGAAACTAAAAGTCAGAGTGTTGAACTCCTTTGTAATTGTAGCATTACTAATTAAATAAATGCCAAAATGTCTGAAACAATTTTCTAATTTGAACTGAGGGCATTCTAAGAAAAGATTCTTATTTAAAAGAATTCTTAGATAACTTAATTTGGGAATATTAGCATTACTATGGTATAGTGTGTAGATCACTTAAAGGATTTTTTCCACATACATATCTGGCTTAGAAGTATTTAATGATCTTTCAACTATATTTTATAAATACTTCAAAAATGCAAGTAATCCTATATTTATTTTAAAGGAATTTTAACAAATCCCATATTTTACATACATTTATGATTATAAGTTTTCTTGCACTTCTCATTAAGATAGAAGCAGATAAAGAATACATTTATTTTTTCAAGCATATAGTAGATTTTTAATATACAGAAATTCTTGGCAGCTGCGTATTTTAGACGATTACTTAATATCGACTCGTTTTTAATGATGCACGCCCTTCTACTTATCTGTTTACAAGTACATCATTTCTTGTTATTATGACACAGCATGCTTATAAACTTGTGTACAATCAAATATATGATATATCTGTGTAATGTCAGAAATATGTTTACTTTTAAAAGCTAATATGAAACATATTTGCTTTTATGTTTTAAAGAGAAGTTAATGCTGTCATTTCTACTGTAATATCCAACACCGTGAAAGTGTAGTAAACTGTTTAAAAACCTGTGGGAAGTTAATTTTAACGTGTAATAGTGTGATGGGGTCCTATCTCTTGTCTTCATTCGATGAAGCTGAGAATAATTTTATTTGCCAAGATGATGATTATTTAATAAAGTGACAAACTGTCCCACTGATAGGATACATTAATTTGCCTCTAAAGCTGTTCCTTGTCCTCCATAAAAAGGTGATAATTAGGTTTTCAGGTTATAATAAAATAATCATGTCACTTATGTAGATGCCTGTTAAAATATATTTAATCTTCCATATAAACCTGAAACAATTAAAAGCTGTAAAATATTTTTCTATGTGAACGTTTAGATGAATGCAGCCAATACACTAAGTTAATTTTAAGTTAGCATGATGCTTTGAAAAGTTAACAATTTGAAAAATAATATAAGAAGTGATTAACTTTTCAGGTAAAGCAGTGGTATTAAGCTGTGCTAGAACATCGACCTAATAAAATAGCACTCATTCATATCCTGATTTAATTTCTTCTTTTGTCCATACAGAGTGTGCAATTTAATCTTTGAAAAGTCACGTAGAATCATTTTGTACATGTGTATTAACACCCTCAATTTCTAATGTCGTCGAGAGCTTAAATTATTGTTAGACACTGCAAATGATTGCATTTCAGTTTTAGCCTTATATTATGCAATATTAACTAGTTCCCACATCTGAGTGCCTAGAAAAGTACTATATGGTGTTTGAATTTCCAGCAGTGAAAACACTTTTAAAAACAAACCACTAAGTGACTTTCTATAAAGAAAGACTCTTTCATTGCCTTGGGGTTGATGATAGCACATTGTCTTAAAGTTATAAAGCCCAATCTTCTCTAGCTTTAAATAACCAAAGGTAATTTCCTTTTCTTAAAGTTTGCAGAGTTTTAAAAACTTCCCTAAATCTATTTCCTGAACCAAGTTGGAGAATGTTGAGTGCACATTCATTTAAAATATCTTTAAGCATTCTGACTCAATTACCTTTAATAGAGTGGAGAATGTTTGGTGAAGCTTTGAGTGCACAGCATGAAAGGTTGGGTTTTAGTTAGAAAACATACAAAATTAGTTCCTGTGCAAAGGTAATCTCTAGAGAAATAGAAGTAACCAGAAAACCTTATTTAAGACTATTACATGTATGGAGAATGTCATGTACTTTCTTTGCACATGTTGTGTACAGAATTATGACATAAATGAAGTTATGGTAAGACATTGGCAAGATAAAAAAGAGATTTTTGTTGATAATATGCAAAAAAGCCACATCTGTTTTTATTCATTCTGTACTTATTTCTTTGAAGAAGCTTTTATACAGCTGTGAAAACCTAGGGAGTTTTGTACAAAACAATTTTGACAAATGTTCATGGTTCTACACCAGTGAAATGCATTTTAATTTCATTCAGAATGTTCCAAGCTCTCTAGGACATAAACAGTAATAAAACTCATATTGAAACTATTTCTGTGATTTTTACCTTCACTGTTCAAATGATAGAAGCAAGTTTTCTGGTCCTCATTAAGACATACAGAGAATTCTAAGCAGAGTTTACACAAGAAAAAGTACACTGGTGATTAGGAGTTTGGACCTGATATTGGGTTCCATAAATAACTCAACCATGAAACACGATATGATGTCATACAATGTACACGAATCTTTAGTTCTATTTATGTCTAGATTCTGCTTCTGCTTCGGCTTCTTACCAGCTCTATAACATTGGGTAAATTATTTAGAATTTATGATGCTCCATTTCATTACCTATAGCATCCAGAATAGCAATTACTGATTACTAGTTCTCAGGGTTGTTATAAGATTAAGTTAAATTTAATAATTCATATAATGTAGCTAATGTAATACCATTTCCTTTCATTTTTATCCCTGTCAGAATTTACTATCAAAGCTATCATATGACTTCTCTTCATGAGGAGCATTGATATCATGATGCAAGGGGTCAGTAATTGTCTGGAATTTAGGAAGGCATGTCAGAAATACTAAATAATTTGTGTGAAGTGGGAAATGGAGTTGGAAGTTTTTGAAAAATTTACTATTTAAGAGGTAACATGCATCTGATAGCAATCACATGTGATTTTTCTATGTAACACAAAAATTTTGTTATTAGTAACAAAGGCACAGGATTGGGAATAAGAAGCCGTTTTATAATCACTGTGGAAGTTACCTCTTCTGCAAATTGGAATGATTTTGGTTAAATAACTCACAGGATTATTATGGCTGTTGAGTGTGATAACGTTTCTAAAAACACAGACTGTGAAAGAATTGGCTCAAGATGGTTTTCCAGTCAAAACTGTGGTCAAGAAGAAAATACAGGTTCGATAGAGACACACAGAGATGGCTGTAGAATTAAGTGACTTTTCTAAATGGGAGAACATTTTAAAATCATTTTCCCTTACAAAAGGCAGAGCAAAGTATAAACATTTCCTAGTGTGATGTAATAAGAGAGATCAGGGATTAAAAACTATGGCACACGTACCAACTGTAGTCCTATGCTTGCTTTGTACAAATACATATATACGTACATACATACATACATACACACATACATACATATGGTTTCGTTGGGACACAGCCAAGCTCATTGGTTTTCCTGCTGTCTATGGCTGCCTTTTAACCACAAGGGCAGAGTTGAGTTGTGACAGAGACCATATGATCCACATAGCCTAAAATATTTACTATCTTGGTTTTTACATAAAAAGTTTACCCCCTGCTGTAGATGAAAAATTGTAACTATGAGAGAAAGTGTTCAGAAGAGTGTGGATAGATTTCAGAGCATGTGAAATGAGTGGAAACCTCAAGTTCTGTAATTTGTGGTCCGATACCATAGAGACAATTGAGAAATGCAGTGAATGAAGAATTTTAGTAGAAATCTAATCTTAAGTAGGGTGTGAATTTTGAGTAATGTAGAGAAACTGAGATTCTCTGTAAAATGTAATGCATTTTAGTTCAGATTCGTATGTGCTACACAAGGTAGTGAACCAGGACAATATATTAAATAGAAACTCTTGAGTAGACAGTCCTGTATCTGTGTCAGCCTTTTCTTACTTGTTTTCTAGGAAAGGCAATACATACCAGAACCATGCAATTTGATCTTTGAAATGGCTGTAGTGGTGATGAGCACACACTCTGAAACCTAATAGCCTAAATCCAAATCCAAACACCTTACTTAACAACTGGGTGACCCTGGACAAGTGGCTTAAGCATTCTCTGTGCCTCAGTTTTCTTCTATGTAAAAAGACATAGCAATAGTTCCTACCCTAAAGTGTGTAAGGGATATATGAGTTAATACATATAAAACTCAAAGAACATTTCCTGGCATGTAGCAATCATATGTATAAATCTTTGCTATTTCCATTTCCATGCAAATGCATATAATATATTAGCTGTCCATTTATATATTATCTGATCTTAAGTGCATAGTGTGAATTCAGTCAGTAGTCTCTTCTGATTCACTTTTTGTCTTTATAGGGCTCTGATTTAAACTTAACTTCATATAGGAGCGCCTGGGTGGCTCAGTCTGTTGAGTGTCCAACTTTGGCTCAGGTCATGATCTTAACAGTTTTTGAGTTCGAGCCCCAAATCAGGCTTGCTGCTGTCAGTGCAGAGTCCACTTGGATCCTCTCTGCCCTTCCCCGCTCATTCATTCTCTTCTCTCTCTCTCTCTCTCTCTCTCTCTCTCTCTCTCTCTCACACACACACAGACACACACACACACACACACACACATACAAAATAAAAACATTAAAAAAAAAAGTTAACTTCAGATAGATTTATCTGTTTGGACAAATGGAATCTTATATTTAAGTTTTTTTAATGTTTATTTATTTTGAAAGAGGAGAGAGAGAGAGAGAGAGAGAGAGAGAGAGAGGAAAGGGCAGAGAGAGAGGGAGACAGTCCCAAGCAGGCTCCACACTCAGTGCAGACCCTGAGGAGGGGCTCAGTTTCACATCTGTGAGATCAGGATCTGAGCCGAAATCAAGTCACACAGTCAGCCGACTGAGCCACCCAGGTGCCCCTCTTATCTTTAAGTTTAAGTCAAGTAATTGTATTACAAAATGATTGGTAAATAATAGTTATCCAAATGTTAGCTGCTATATAAATATTTCTTTGGGGCCTTAACAGATAAAGTGAAGCATAAAAACTTTGGTACTAAAAGGACAAAATTTATAATTCTAGGGTCACAAGTATTTCCTTACATTCAAAGTAAGTATTATTTTAAAATATATAGTTGAATACTTTTTAATTCATATGAGAAAAAAGTTGTCAACAGATTCTAGATAACTACCTAGTTGTTTTTAGATTCTAAGAAGATTTTTTTTGCCATTATGGTTATAATAAGAAAATATGTGCATATACTAATGTACAGTTTTAAATTTTGCTTTTATATGCATTATTTTATGTGATATTGAGATGCGTAGGCACAGAAATGTATGCCATGCATGCTCTTTTCTATTTGGCAGGAAATATTGCAAGCATATTGATGATGATAATTAATATTTTCTAAACAGTCAAAAACAGGTGTACCTTTCCAAATAAGTCCACATAAATTTCAAAACAAACTTGTTGAATGTCTTCAAAAAGAATTCATACAAAATAAAGTAGAAATTGTCTTCAAAGCCTCCAGATTAGGAATATTGTTAGAAATAATTATTACATTAAATTTTTAATAAGAATCATGCTCTATTCATCCTTGTATTTTCATTGCTCAAGTACCTAACACAAGTAGGCCTTCAATGTGCATTACATGCTACACATTTTAAACTGGTCTAGTTGTCTTTTCAAGGAGGTTTTAATGAGCTTTTTCATTTTTTATCTAAGTATTTATGGATTAGAATTAATGGTAAGAGTAGCTAAGTTAATTTCACATTATTACATAAAACTTACTAGCCTTGGCAATAAACACATTAATATAAGCAATCAAATATAAAGCAATCAAAAGTCACACTGAAAAGTGTGCTTTGTTTTATTCCTTTGGTTGTTCTTATCTGATTCTTGAGTCACCAATCTCACTGATGGAATAAATAACTGGTTTTGTCATTTAAAATGCTTATAGGTCACTTTGTGACAATTAAGCATCCAACTCTTGATTTGGGCTCAGGTCATGACCTCACGGTCTGTGAGTTCGAGATCGGTATCACGCTCTGTGTTGAGAAAATGGAGCTTGCTTGGGATTCTCTCTCTCCTCTCTTTCTGCCCCCCCCCCCATACACACACACACTCCCTCTCTCTCTCTCTCAAAAATAAATTTATTAAAAAAAAATACTTCAGTCTTTTCCAATTTAAAATTTATTTTCTTTCATTTAATTACCAGTGTTTCTAGGTGTTTATCTCTACTCATTAGCTTTGCTTTTTCTCTCATTCTTCACAGAAAATACTTGGGTACAAAGGGCATATTACATTTTCCCTCAACATGGGGGGAAGATACTATCTCCGTTCTCTATCTCTACTGAAATGTCACAGAAAGTCACATGGTCATTGTGCATCTTCCACTGGTATCCTCTGTAGAGACCCCCCTCATATTTTTGACATCTGGCTTCTGCCTTATTCTGATGACTGCGGACCATGTAATAGCCTTCATTGTCAGTGTTCCACACCTACCACCTACTTGTCCTGAACATATTTCATTCCTGTTTTGAGTCCACATTGTGAGATGGCCTTGTAGTTCTGAGGTGCTCTTTTTCACCATAATAAGGTCTACGTGACCCTGCAAGGGCTTTCTTCAAATTCACTTAACTGGACACCTCCTTCAGCCACTGCTGCTTCACTGCTCCAATGCCATTTGGACACAGAATTATGCAAACAGCAGTGTTCTTCTCACTCACACATAGGGTCTGCCAGAGGTTACTTCTAGGATTCTTTGATTGCCTTGCCTTATGTGGATATTTTCCTTTTCCACCAGAGGAATGAGGAGGCCAATATATCTAATCTTGTGTCTTTGCTTCCAGTGTTTTGGCTTTTATCTTCCCACCCACCACCTTCACCAAACAACAGCAGGGCTTCTAGTATGGCAGAAATCTCCCACCCTGCTTCCTTATTCTATAGCTTCAGTGAATTAATTCTGTTCTCCATCGTCTGATACCTGTCTGTTGATTAGTAGATCCTTGCTATGAAACTATAAAGAAATGTCCTTTATTTTTCCGTGAGGAGGGACTTTTGCAAAATTAAAAAATGCATGTTTTCAGATTATTACCTGGCTAATGCCATCCCGGTGAAGATATGCATGTTACAATTAGTAGGGGTTTCATGAGCATTCAGGATTCTGGTGTTAAGCAGCATGAGAGTACATGGATTTAATATCTCAAAACTCAATATTGTTATTTTGCATAACAATATAAGGTGTTTTGTTATATATTTTTTTATTCCCTGGAATAGTCTCTTCAAAGTATCATAAGATCAAAATTAGTTGTCACCTAGAAAGTAATCTATAATGAACTCTGAAAATCAGAGTCTAACAATTTAAAAACAATTCACTATATTGTTTACTTTCTACACTAGAGTATCTTCATAAAGTATCCAATTAGATAGTTTCACTGAACATTCTCCGTGAGAATTTGGCACAAAATTCAGATCAGATTAACTAACTGGCTTGGCTAAACATTTTGATCCAAGAGAGTCACAAACAAATTAAATGTTAATTCTCTACTCTTTTGAGACTGATATTTTCTTAATCTGTCATGAAAGAAAAGCTCACAAGAATATGCTTTTACATTAAGGGAATGTAGATGTTTGAGGGGAGGTTAAGTATCACTATAAGATATTTAGAAAATGACTTGTCTTATGGATTTTTTAATGATAAAATATGTCAGCAGTGCTCAAGAAAGTGGATGTAGATATTATAGGCAATTGAAAGTAGTAGGTGGTTATTGTAGTTGGAATGACTCCCAGAACAGATGGTTTTATAGGAGTTTTTGAAGGAGAAGAGCAAGGTGGCCTGCCTGGCGTATATTAACTTAGTGCCTGTTCCAAGTGTAGGGGGTGGTTGGAAGAATGTGTGATGTCTTGAGTGGGCGAATGATACAAACAGGCATAACTTCAAAATAACCTGGAATTTTTGTCTCTGAAAGCTTACAGACAATTTCACAAAGACACAGTTTTGTCTGTAAGGAATCAGTAAAATGCAAAATTATACAAACAGAGAGCTAACGCCACATAAAATAGAACTAAGCCAACCACAGCCAGTATTTTCACATTTAACAATTGTCCCTTGCTCATGAACAAAAAATAATAATTTGCTAATTAAGAAAAACTATACCAAAGCTACTTCTGATTAAAAACACACACACACACACACCAGATTTTATTAAGCGTTTAAAAGATATGAGTTTTGAAGCTCTTGGGAGGCTCAGTAAGTTAAGTGTCTGACTTCGGCTCAGATCATGATCTGACAGTTCATGAGTTCAAACCCCACGTTGGGCTCTGTGCTGACTGCTCAGAACGCGGAGCCTGCTTCAGATTCGGTGTCTCCTTCTCTCTCTGCCCCTCCCCCTCTCTCACTGTCTCTCTCTCTCTCTCTCTCTCAAAAATAAGTATTAATTTTTTTTTAAAGATATGAGTCTCAAACTATAATACTTTATATGTATATTTGGGAGGCATAGATTCTTTGAAAAATGACATAGTTTAACTTATATTCATTATAGGTCATTGTATTTAAGTTGAAAATGGACTCCTGAATCTATCCTATCCAATCTATTTCTTACAGCCACCATTCTGGTTTAAATAACATTACCTCATGTTCATACTAGTGAAGGTTCTTCTAATTGACTTCGTTTCTCAGTTTTGTCAGTTCTTTAAACACACATATATGATGTTTTCAGATTTATTTATTTTAAAATTTGATTTTGCTCATTGACTTCATAGTGTCATGAGTGAGAACACAGAATCTGGAAACTGACTGCTTACGTTTGAATCCCAGCTTTGCCACTTCCTGGTTGTGACCTTGGGCTTAACTTCGCCATTTCTCAGCATTCCAAGTCTAAAATGCTTGAATAATAAAATTATCTGCCTTAGAATGTTGTTATGAAGATAAATTAGTTATTATTTGAAAAATATTTTAAACAGTACTGGACACATTGCAAGTGAACTGTAAGTGTTTAATTAATGGTCATGATCATGCTCGGGAAACTTTAGGACTCCCTGTTGCACAACAGAAAGTTCACAATTCTTAGTTAGTCATTCAGTCTTTTCAGCCATCTGCCTCCATTTTCCAGTCGTTCCCAACTTTATTTCTAGAGGCAAGTGTTCTACTTAATCAGTATTCCATTTGTTTTGTGCTTTCTTGCTTGCATCCTTTAACTCCTAGCTTTCCACAAACTAGGATGCTGATTGACATTCCAATACCACACCCATCTCTGAACCCTTAACCTATATATTACATCAGGTACTACTTTCAGAGTCCTCCTTTAGTCTTTCCTCCCTTGTAATCATTACATTTTCCTTTTTCACATTTTTCCTATCTTCTCCTTCCAAGTTCCTCGGCACTACTAGCCTAAGCCATGTGTATAACATTATGTTGTTATTGTTTCTGTAATTCATGATATCTCTCCAACTAAGGCGCTAAATTCTTAGAGAACATAGCACCCGCACTCAGTGTATGGCCTTGCACACAGAAAGTGCTCAACATGTATATGATGAATGAGAAAATGACTGAGCACAGAAGTAAATGGATACATTAAAAAAAAAGAAGTAAATGCATGCATAAACTGGACTATCCATCAAAGGGATTTGTTGTGGTTTAGAGAGATTGAAAGGTCTAAGGTTCTTGGAATGTCAGCATTACTCTGTCAAGTTGTAGGTAATATCTCTAAAAATTAGATAAACAGTCTAAAATTCCCAATAAGAGCACAGAATTTTTGTCTCACGAGATTGCTTAAGTTAGGGAAATGTTCTGTTATATAAAGAAGCTTAGAAACAGCTGATGAGTTATAACTTTCTGATTGCCAGTGGGTGTGTTATGAAAAAGGCAGCGGTGATAGCCATTGTGTGATTATTATTGTAGGTCTGTTGGTATCTGGAAGAAGAGTTTTCATTGTTTTAGGTCTGAGATTTAGACATGTTGATAGTTGTACTTTTAGCGCTCATTGAGAAAATATAAAGTGACACAAAGTAACATAAATATACCAATGCTTCAAAATAAGCAAATTTTATAATCTAATTAAAAAAGTATTTTTAAAAATTATCAGTGTATATAAATGCAAAATAGTATTTCTACTCTTGTCTTTCTGCATATGTGAATTTGCAGACCGCTTGCAATATATCTGTGTATCCTACCCATGATCCACATTTTGGGAGCTATTGGGAGCAAACTTGGCAATAATGAAGCCAAATTTATGAGATTGTAGTTATGTGAGCCTCTATGCATCCATAGACAAAACTCTTACCCTAGATCAACTTCTTTAAATATGTCCCTAGATACAAATAGAGCAAATGCTGATCTGGGTAGGAGAGAAAATCAGAGAGCTCTTAGAATACATGGCACACAAGTTGGTGTTTTATCATATTTTGTTGGACTTAGTATTTTTTAAATGTTTATTTATTTTGAGAGAAAAATAGAGAGCATGTGTGTGAGTGAGGGAGGGGCAGAGAAAGGGAGAGAGACAATTCCAAGCAGGCGCCATGCTCCGTGCAGAGCCCAACACAGAGCTCGATCTCACGACTGTGAGATCATGACCTGAACCAAAATCAAAGAGTTGGATGCTTAACCAACTGAGCCACCCATAACCCCTTGTTGAATTTATTGTTATTCAGAAGCTTAATCATTTGTCAATATTTAATTGAATTATTTTCACTTACCGTTTATAACACTCAATTTCTGGGTACATGCCCTGTGTTAAAGTAATATGTGGAGTGTGTAAAAGCTAAGGAGGCAAGTTTCAACGGAAAAAAACTATGACTTTAAGGAGTTAATAGAACAATTGGATAAAAAACTAAGTAAACCAAATTGTGTAATTTCTCAGGAAGGTTTAACAAGGTTCTTAGAAGAGTTTATAAGGATTTGCAAATAACCATTCTAAAAAAAGGGTACATTCTGTTTGAATGAACTTTAGTTAAGTAGCTGCTTTTCAAAACACACACAAAAAAAATTTGTATGGCTCTTGGGTCCATTAGTGATAGGATTGACTCCATGCCTCTCAGAACACAAATTGACTTCAAAGGGAATTGCTTTCCTGAAATAATGGGGTAAATATATACATGGACTAAACAGGAGATTGCAAGAAGTGTTTGGAGAAACTTTGTAATGTGAATGAAAGAGAGACCAACTGGCCAAGAAAGTCAGTGAAACATGGCTTTTCCTCATGTTGCAAATTGTAGTAGTTTAAATTTAATTTATGAGCAAAACAATGCCTCTGAACAATTCCATGTAGACATTTTCTTCTGGTAGGATTTGGAGTTCTAGGGAATTACTGCAGCAGAAACTATTTGAGTTTCATGGAAGGCAGTACTTTAGGACTTGCTCTTGGGAAAACATAATTCTCGAAAAAAATAGCATTTCTATAGATGCCATGGTTTATAAGAAACATGAAACTTGTGGCTATGTTTAATGTATGCATGTCATTAGGGACACTTTTCTTTTTAAGATGCAAGGTTTTCTTTATGATCCTTGGAAACAGTTTCTACTGTTAAGATTGCAAAGGGTTTCATTAATCTTATAGTCATGGTTAATTACAGCCAAAGTTCACCTTATGCATTTTAGCTTTATTTTGGGATCCATTTTTATGGCTACCTTTCCATTATCTCTTTTTGGCTAATTCTTCTTACTCAAGTCTGTGTGTGTGTGTGTGTGTGTGTGTGTGTGTGTGTGTCTGTGTGTGTGTGTATTTATTTATTTATTTATTTATTTATTTATTTATTTATTTATTTAGAGAGTGAGCGAGACAGAGATAGAACAGAGGAGGGGCAGAGGGATAGAGAAAGAATACCAAGCAGGCTCTGCACCTGCAGCATGAAGCCCATCATGGGGATGGAGCCCACAAACAGGTGAGATCATGACCTGAGCCAAAAACCTGAATCCAATGCTTAACCAACTGACCCATCCAGGCCCTCCTTATTCAAGTACATTTTCAAATTTATTTGTTCTAGTAAACATTTCTTTTGCTTCTCAGCTTTTTAAAACAAATTTTAAATTATTTATATTTGAGAGAGAGAGAGAGAGACAGCGTGTGAGCAGGGGAGGGACAGAGAGAGAGACGGAGACGCAAGAATCCTAAGCAGGCTACAGGCTCTGAGCTGTCAGCCCATAGCCTCAAACCCAAGAACTGAGAGATTATGACCTGAGCTGAAGTAGGATGCTCAACTGACTGAGCCACCCAGGGTGTCCCCTAGTAAACATTTTTAAATAATTTGGGAAAATAAAAATAAATATAATTAACAAACTAATTATAAAGACTATTGCAAATTTTGGGTAATATTTCTATTTGCAATTTTTTTCTTAGTATTGATTGACTTTTGCTTGATAATAATTACTAGTTGGACCTTACACACAATAATGCAGTTGAACGTGGGCAGTCTTTGAGCTGATATATCTAAAATATATAGTGGAAATAGAGGAAATCAAAAGATTAGAAGCTTTGCTTCGTCACTTCCTTCAGTGTTTGTCATGCAGGTTTTAAAGTATATGTCATGCCAGGGAGACACAAAGAAGAGAAACAGAAAATATATTTAAAGTATTTAATGAGTTGATTTGAATTTAAACAGAGTTTTGCATACACCTGAGGCATGAGTACATAACCCCAACTTTATTTTCCACTAAATGTCTCTACAGAATGGTCATCAGCTAAAAGATGTTGCTAAAATTTATCCTCACAAATTTTTCATGTGAATGTTTAATTGATTTTTGTTATTAACTTGGCCACAGCAACCTTTAAATCCTCATTGATCTTGGAACAATTACTTGCAAATAATCTTAATGAAGATCCAATTTCAATTGTAAGAAATTAAAGTGAGGTATTATTTAGGAACTGATATTATGAATGACTGTTGGTAGTTATTTTTCTGTGATATTGTTTTTAATATTTAAATTCTTCACACATATGATCCTATAAGTCTTCCAAATTACAAATTTTATTTTATTTTGTCTCTGTGTTTTATAGTTTCCATGCCGCCATTTTAAAACCAGTATGTATATATGTATTTTAATATACTTTATAATAGTTCATTCAGTGGAGAAAGAAAGATAAACGTAATCGTTTTTCATTTCTAACAGAAAATATGAGAAACGATCTTTCAGAAAAATCATCATAATGTATAGAACCTATAATTTAGAAAAATAAAATTAACTTCTCTTGTTTTTTATTATTTTGACCTTAAAAAAATACACCACTGTGCACTTTTTAATAGAATAATGAAAGCTAGGATTTTGTATCAGGTAACTATAATGACCAGAAAAAAATTCAGCCTTGGATGCTATAGACAAATAAAGGAACCATCATGATAGCTACTAAAAAAAAGAATTAAATGTATACAAATGACAGAGGTGGGGAACAGTAGTGGTACTGGTAGATAGCCATAAATATATTAAGGATTAATGTCATTCTTCTTTCAGTCTTTAATTGGAAAATAATGATTTTTAATTAGTAACCAAATAATTGTAATAATCCTTAACAGGCTACAGGGAATAAATAGATATATTCATTAGTGGTTCAAGGCATTTCAGATGTGATAGTATGTTATTAATTTACTTTATGCCTTTTTCATACCCTTCTTAAGAACACAATATTCATGAATTTATGAAATTATAGGGTGTTAAACATAATAATACTAGCAACTTTTATTTAGGGCATTTAAAATATAATAGGTGCTATGCTAAGACCTTTATATGCATCACATATATTTGTAAAGTAGGGATAATAATAGGATGTACCTTATACTCTTCTGTGGAGATGAAAATGTCTGATCAGTACTAAATGCTTAGACCATTGTTTAATGAATGTCCGATGTTATCTATTTTGTTTTTGTTATCATTGTCGTCATCGTCATTATTGTTACTTTAGCACTTAATGCTGTAGTATTTACTACCCAAATTTTCCAAATTAAGAAACTAAAGACGAGAGGTCAAATCATTCCTTAAACTTGTAATTGCTGAATACCACGTTTGAATTCTTAGCCATACACCTTCAAAGTCCATGCATTTGGCAGCCATGCTATAATGTTAATGAATACATAGCTTATCTTTTTATCACATAAAACATTGCTATAACACTAAATTATATTGTACTAAGAAAAATGATATGCAATTATTATTAGGATAAAATAGTGCTCATACATACCAACTGAATAATACTAAAACTAGTAACTAACATACAATATCAAAATCTGACACAAAAAAATTTAAAATTTTTCAGGAAAAAATAATCCTCGTGTGACTTATTTTACAGATTACCAATCTGATTAATATTGTTGACAACCATTATTATCAAATTACTACAGTTGTAGATATAAAATTATTTTATAAAATTCAGGTAATATTGTTGGCAACATCATCCAACATGTATGTATATGGAAAAGAGTATATTTGCAATGAAATTAACTATTTTTAAGATGTATAAAGTGTGATTATTTTCATATAAAACCCACTATTTACTTGTAAATTTATTTTCCAAAGTCAAAAATGCAAATAATTAAATGTGGTCTTTTATTTCTTGACATTTTGGTGGGTAGGTATTATGAAAAAACTCAAGCCAAACATTAAAAACGTCAGATACAATTTAAGTGCATGGATATGATGAAATGGTAAAATATAAAATAGGACTGTATGGCTATATTGCAAATAAGAGGGAATTTCCAACTGTCCATAAACTAAGAGAGAGAGAAAACTAAAGATGTAAGTTTAACTGGAAGCAAATATATAAAATTAGCATTTTCAAAAGGTTAATAGTAAAAAGGGGCTGCGTTTACTGGGTAGCTCAGTCGATTAAATACCCAACTTAGGATCAGTTCATGATCTCACAGTTTGTGAGTTCAAGCCCTGCATTGGGCTCTCTGCTTTCAGCACAAGAGCTCACTTCAGATCCTCTGTCCCCCTCTCTCTTTGCCCCTCCCCTTCTTGTGCACACTCTCTCTGTATGTCTCTCTCTCTCTCTAAAAAATAAATAAACATTGAAAAATATTAAAAAGGTTAACAGTTAAAAAAAAAACAAAATTTGAGAAAGGAACATGATTATTTTTAAAAATACCAATCAGTTATGAAAACAACCCAACTCTAATGTCTATAAGTGCAAAATAAGACTACTGAAAATTGAAAAAAAAAATAATAAATCCTCAATATAGGATTAACAAAAATATTAGAACACAGCAGAAAAGAGTGTTAGTGAAATGGATGGTAGAGTAACACATGAGGAAAAGAGATTTAAACAAATGAGAAGATTAAGCATCTGATTCTTGATTTTGGTTCAGGTTGTATTCCCAGGGTTGTGGGATCAAGCCCCACTTCAGGCTCCATGCTCAGCATGGAGCCCACTTGTGATTCTCTTTCTCTCTCTCTCTCTCTCTCTCTCTCTCTCTCTCTCTCCCTCCTTTGCCCCTCTCCCCCACTTATACAATCTCTCTTTCTCAAAAAAAAAAAAGTTAAAAGTAAAAAAAAATTTCTGAGGGGCACCTGGGTGGCTGAGTTGGCTAAACGTCTGACTCTTGGTTTTGGCTCAAGTCATTATATTGTGGTTGGTGGGACTGAGGCCTGAATTGGGCTCTGCCCTGACAACTCAGAGCCTGCCTGGAATTCTCTCTCTCTCCCTCTCCATTTGCCCCTCCCCCACTTACTCTCACTTCCTCTCAAAATAAATTAAAAAATTAAAAAAAAATTGTAAATGAGAATAAAAGCCGGGTTAAGTAGAGAAGTATGTATTTTTTTTAAAATTTTTTTTTCAATGTTTATTTATTTTTGGGACAGAGAGAGACAGAGCATGAATGGGGGAGGGTCAGAGAGAGAGGGAGACACAGAATCGGAAACAGGCTCCAGGCTCTGAGCCATCAGCCCAGAGCCTGACATGGGGCTCGAACTCACAGACCACGAGATGGTGACCTGGCTGAAGTCGGACGCTTAACCGACTGCGCCACCCAGGCGCCCCTAAGTATGTGATTGGATTCCAGAAGTAGACAATAAACAAATGGTGAGAGCGCTTATATTGCAAATAGTAGTATATAAAAATTTTGTAGCATTAACAAAGATTATAAATTCTGAATCCAGGAATCATAATATATCCTATGCAGGATAACAACAACACAGAAACAAAAAAAAAAAACAGGCAAAACCTGCAGAATCAGTAATAGAGAGTACCAGAGAAAGCAAGAGAGAGAGCGAGAAAGGGTAGGGGAACCTTCAGAGTGTCAGAGAGAAAGGACAGATTACCATCAAAAGAACGCAACAAGGGCTTCTGGGTGGCTCATGATTTTGCAATTCCTGATATTTGAGTCCCCCTCTTTGGGCTCTGTGCTGACAGCTCAGAGCCTGCAGCCTGCTTCATATTCTGTGTCTCCCCGTCTCTGTCCTTCCCCCGCTCATGCTCTCTCAAAAATAAACTTTAAAATTAAAAAAAAAACAGAAACAAAAAACACAACAAAAGAGACAATTTATTATTCAACATCAGCCGTAGAAGCCCAAGTGCTGTCCTCAAAGTTCTGAGAAAGTATTTATCAGCACATGATTTGAAAGTTAGCAAACATCATTTGGGGACCAAAAGTCAAAAAACAGTATGTTCCTACAAAAAGTAAGAAAGCTTACCTTCCTGAACCTTTACTTCAGGGCTTCCTAAAATTTATTTCTTATCAGAATAAAAGATTTAGTATATAAGAAGTTTGGATAAAAGTAGATAAATAAACATTGGCTGAATAAATAATGTTTAACTGAGAGGTAAATTTGAACATGTGAGTTGTGTGAGAAATGAAGTTTAAAGGTTGTAAGTTCATTTTATGCTTCAGGAATAGGACCCTACTTCCAAACCACTAAAGAAAACAATAAGGAAATAAATATCAGGTAAGGCAAAGGAAGGTAGGACAGGATTTCTAAAAGGTCTATAGAAAAGGCGATAAAGTAAAAAAACACACAATAAAGGCATTTCCAGCATATCATTTTGGATTAACTTTGACAGGTATTAAAACAGAGTTTATTAGTTCAGAGTTATGAATTTGACCAATATGTAAATGATGCTATGTTTTCAAGAATTATTATCATGTAAGTGATATTTTCATACCAAAGGCCAATTAATATCAATATCAATTATCATTATCAATAACTGAAAGGAAATATCTAAAACCTTTATTTAGAAATTCAAAATCACACACAAATTATAGATCAAAGAAAACAATCACATGTATATTAGAAATAAAATATTTAGAAATAAAGTGTAATGAAAATACTGTATATTAAAATTTTTATAATAGAGTTGATAAATAATTACAGGAAAGTTATAGCTGTAAACATGCATTTTTAGGAAAGAAAAAGCCAAAAGATTAATTAGCCAATTAACTTAAGAATTAAATGAAAAGAAATATGAAGAGATTTAAAAATTTAACAATATTAAACGAATAGAATAAAAACCTAAATTTGAGAGGAGAAAGAAAATTAATATTTGCTTGTTGAAATGACAAAATTGTAGCAAGATAGATCACAACAGCAAAAATGATAAAGAATTTTAGGAATATGATTTGCAGATTAAAATTCAGAAATCAGAATAATAAAAATAAAAGAATTTTATTTCAGTACATTTGGAAACTAGAACAGTGTTCAAGAAAATACAATTTATAAAACCAGCAAAAGAAAATAAAAAGTTATTAGGTGAAAGATATTAAAGAGATTGAGGCAGTAGTTAAAAATTAATGCATTCCTTCATTCACTGATTTTTTTAAAAGACAACTTTGAACAAACAGTGAAGGAAGAATTAATTTAAACATCATCCTTACCAACTAGGGGGTAAAAAGATGGAAACCTTTCCCACTCATTTCATGAAGTTTGACTATATCAATAAAAATAATCCAGGACAGGGGTGCCTAGGTGTCTCAGTGGGTTAAGCATCTGACTCTTGATTTTCGCTCAGGTTCTGATCTCACAGTCACGAGATTGAGCCCCATATTGGCTCTGCACTGAGTATGGAACCTGCTTTGGATTCTCTCCCTCTCTCTTTGCCTCTGTGTGTCTGTCTCTCTTTTTTTCTCTCTCTCTCTTTCTCTCAAATAAATATATGAGCAAGCAAAAATAATCCAAGACAGAATGAGGAAGGAAAATTAAAATCTAATTTCAAATAATAACATAGATGCAAAAATTTAAGCAGATACTAGAAAATCACATCCTGAGACATATATGTTTAAAAATATCCATTGCATCATGACCTAGTTGGATTATCTCACAAATACAAGTGTGGCTCAACATTAGGATATTTATTATAGAAGATATATATCGAAAGAGAATATGTTTAGAAATAGTTTATTAAAGTTCTCATTGAAATAAAAAGGAAAGGCCGTAAATGAAATTAAATACCCACTCCTAATTAAAGTTCTTACCATACTGGCAATAAAAGATGAAGATGTTCACAATCATTATTTCTGTAGAAATATCACCCAAACGGTAAGTAAAAAACGTGAAATGAAACAATAAAATCTGAGAAGGAAGCTCGATTATCCTTATTTGTTTTAGCCTATATGGAAAACACTCAGTAGTCTACTTTCAAATTACTGCAGATGGCATAAGTCATCGTGATGTCAGGTTGAAGCCCCGAGAGAGAGAGAGAGGGCCACAGGCCTGTTGCCAAGAGGGTTCTTAGCTTTGTGATAGAAAGAATTCAGGAGCAGGCCATTTAGAGAAAGGAACAAAGATGAAGTGTAGCAGTAAGAAAGGAGCTGCTTCACAAAGTAGCAGTCTCCCCTCCCAGGTGAAGAATTGGACCCATTTTGCCTTTAAGGCAGTGTTTTGTAAGTTTTTTATTTGTTTGTTAGTTTTAACTAACTGTGTAGCAAGCAGCTTATTCTTTAACTTTCAGTTTATCATTCACATTGGGCAGTTAGTTTTTCCATTGTTGTAGAATTGTGGAATTACCCACAGGGAGCAATTTTAAGAAAGTCCAGCCTTTGTGGCTTTTGTTGCCAGAGGGAGTGGGGTCTTGTGATTTTCCATAAGTAGGATCTTGTGACCATTTTAGGAATTGCTGACTTTTAGGTTAAGGGTCAGCCAGAAACCAAAAATAGTTTTACTTTGGTCAATTTGTCTCCCTCGTCTCCCTTCCCCTTGCCTCAATTGGATGCTTAACAGGTAGTTATGAAATATAATTGAAAAGAAAAAGAAGCTAGATCCTATTTACTAATATGTCAGAAATTACAAATTATACTGGAATAAATTAAACAAAGTTGCACAAGAACTTTAAGGACAAAAAGAAAAAAATGATGCATTTGTGGGAAGGCATTAAAGTAGAATGAGTTAAATTAATTAAATGAGTTCAAAACCCTATTCATTAGTCAGAAGACTATCATAAAAATGTCAGTTCTTCTCAATTTCTAATTCCATTCACAGTTTTAGAAGAGTATTTTTTAAAGGAGTGAACAATGAGGTACCTGGGTGGTTCATTTTAAGCGTCCGACTCTTGATTTTGGCTCAGGTCATGATCTCATGGTTCAGGGGATCAAGCCCATCATGTGGCTTTGTGCTGACAGCAGAGAGCCTACTTGGGCTTCTCTCCCTCTCTTTCTGCCCCTCCCGTCTGCACGTGTGTGCATGTGTGGGCACGATCTCAAATAAATAAGCATTTAAAGGAACTGGACAAGCTTATCTTAAAATGTGTTGTATAGAAGGCAAATGTTTAATAATCATCAAAATAGAGTTTGCCTTAGCAAATATCAATATTTATTATGAAGCAATGATAATTAGGACAATATGGAATTTGTTATTGGTGCAAGTAGCAAAAAGTACCATTTCAAAAGAATGCCTGGAAACATATCTACACACATAGGAAAGAATGATACGTGAGAGAGATGACATTGCAAACCAGAGGAGATTATTATTATTTTGTAATGTATGTTTATGGTGAAAGAGAGAGGGAGAGAGAGAATTCCAAGCAGACTCTGTGCTGTCAGTGCAGAGCCCAACACCTGGCTCAATCTCACAAATCATGTGTTCAAGCAGACACAACCAACTCCGCCACTCAGGTGCCCCAGAGATTATTTAAATTGTATTGGGAAATGAGTTATCCATTTGGAAAACAATAAATAAATTGGATCTCTATTTAATATCATACACACAGACACACATAGCAATTCTTATTGCATTGAGGATTGAAGTTAAAAAAAAGTTGGCTTTATAAAAGTGAGAATCTTCTGTTTATCAACAGCAAAACAAAAGATCTACTACAGCTAGGGAGAAGGTTGAGTGTAATGTCTGTAACTGACAAAGGATTATTATTTAGAATATGAAAAGGACTTCTTTGATTATAAAGAGAAAATGAGGCACTTTATTTTAAAATGGGCAAAAGATATGAAAAAAAAGCAATTCTAAAAGAGGAAAAAATGAATACCCAGTAAACACAAGAAAAGCTATTCAAGTACATTCTGTTAAGAAAAAGCAAATGAAAAGCTTCCCTTTCTTTCATAGCTATCAAAATAATTAAAATTAAAACCCTGACAATACCAAGTGTTTGCATGCATGAGGAACAAAGGCAGATGATGAACACTGTCATATTGATAGAAACACTTTGAAGAGCACCTTATCAGCAGATGTAAATTTCAAGATGTGCATATACTAAGACCCACAACTTCTATTTCTATATATTGTAGAGAAATCCTCACATGTGTACCATGAAACTTGCTTGAGAATGTTAAATCCTCTTTTCATTGATTATACTTGCAAATTGGAGTCAACCTATGGTGCTATCAACAATGGATCAATAATAAGCTGTGTTAGCAAATTCAAACAACAGAATATCAATCAGCAGTGTTAAGAATTTAATGTGTATCTGTCAACTTGAATATATCTCACAAATTCAAATGATGGGTTTTAAAAGAGCCAAGTAAGGAAAATATGTATCTTTGATAGCATATTCAAAAAGTTTTAAAACCTGCAAAAATTGTTATATGTTTTAGAGATTCAGGCATACATAGAGAAAGCAAAAAATGGAAATGGAAATGCCAAACGGTAGAAAGTGGTTATCTGTGTGGAGAGAGGTGGGGTGAATGAGTGAAGAGGAGATCATGGAGAGCTTCACTTATATTTGTTATATTTTATTTTTTCAATATATGAAGGAAGCACAGGTGTTTTCGTATTTTTATTCATTTAATATCTAAAATCTTTTTTTAAATTTTTTTAACATTTATTTATTTTTGAGACAGAGAGAGAGAGAGCATGAATAGGGAAGGGTCAGAGAAAGAGGGAGACACAGAATCTGAAACAGGCTCCAGGCTCCGAGCTGTCAGCCCAAACCCGACGTGGGGCTCGAACCCACGGACCGTGAGATCATGACCTGAGCGAAGTCGGACGCTTAACCGACTGAGCCACCCAGGCACCCCTCTAAAATCTTTTTTAATAGTATTCACTAGAAATAAAAATATTTATAGCCTATATATGGAAATTCTGCTCAAACACACATTTACAAATATCATAAGAAGCCTTGTTTTCTATCCTACTGAAATAGAAGTAATATTGACAATATATCAGGTTGTATTCAGGGGTGAGTATGATGAAGAAAAAATGTAAAGAGGCAGTTTGGGTATAAGCACCTGTAATAAAAGCAAGTCCTCCTTAAGAAAACCATACTCCCCTTTAATATTTGTTTGTTTGTTTCCCTTGAACATATTTTACCTGGCTATGTTTCCATAAAATACAAGACACTCTTAGAAAGAGACTGGAATTAAAAAAAAAAAAAAAAAAGTAAGCTTTTCTCATTATTATATAATTTCTCCATTATTATAGGATTTGAAATGTTAAAAAAAGTCTGGAAATTTTTAAAGGTTAGAGAATATACTTAGGTCATTCTATAGAGAATATATTAAGTCATTTCTTATTACTTAGATCTTAAATTTTGGAAAGGTTAACCTCTCCTTTCAATAGTTATGGAGAAGATAATTATGAGATACTTAATTGTCTCTTTCTTTAAGGACTGCATTGCTTGACTGAAACCTATTCTTGCTGCCAACACTTACTAAGATTGCTAGAAGGACATTTGCTTCACAGTGTTGGCTCTAATTTGAGATGAAATAATGCATCTAACTATGCTGTCATCTGTAATTCATGGCCACTCATAAGTGCAGTTCATTGAAGTCTCACCACTGCTCCAACCTCTGTCACTGCAGCAAGCAAGATTCATTGAATTTTTATTTCTTTTCTTATCTAAATTATTTTGTTAACCATTTAGAGGGTTTGAGCAGTAAATTGTTCTCAATAAACAATAAAAGTTCTAACTTGATGATATCCCTTTAAAGCGAGAGTTTGGATTTACTTACCTTTTTCTTACCCTTTTTAGAACATGGCTATAAAACTAACGAAATGTTTCTGATAGTTTCTTAACTGAGTCCTCTTCCAAATGTCATATATTTGGTTGGACTGTTTTATTTTATTTTTTTTTTAATTTTTTTTAAATGAGTAGCTTTTCTCTCTGCACCTACTCGTGCAACTCCATCAGCCTCACTTACAAACCACTAACGAGGCAGGGCTTGAGCCTTGTTGTCTTAATCCTGGCTCTTCTGGCTTTACACTGAGAAGTTGCATGAGCAATGTATCAAGTCTGAATTAATTTGTTCTAGTATCCCTGAGTTGTGTTTTTGTTTTTTTTTTGTTTTTGTTTGCTGTTTTTGTTTTTGTTTTTTGTTTGTTTTTGATTTAGATAGATACTTGCCAGAGGGAATAAAAGTTCTGTTTGGAAACTTTGAAACATACCATGCTTTAGGATTGATTACAAAGACTTTGTCATCTAGATATTATGACATATTAATAGTTTTGTCATTTTGTAATCTTGCAAAAGAGAACGAGTTTTTAAAAATTTCATCTTTTTTTATGCCAAGGGGGAAGTATTAAACTCTCAGCCTCTTTTTTGTCTTATAATTCACTTACTTAAAGGCCAGTAAATTCTGCCTTTAAAATACTTTCCCTGAATTCTCTAAGGCAAAATCTTACTATTATTTCCTAAGAAGGTTTAAAAGAGAACTCGGGGGGATAATTTGGGGGTTAAAGAGTAAGGGGAGAATTAACTTAAAAAACTCATAAATTATTGAAAATATTTTTTTTAGCTCTCCAGAGATTATTAAAGACAACTCTCTGTCTTGAAAGGCTTACTTTCAAGATGCAAATTAACACAATTATCTTAGTTGAAAACATATTTAGGAGGTATGTAATCAAAATAATAAATCAGTTAAATAAAGCTGACATGTGCAATCACATTTGGTAAGTAAATAATTTCTAATGAGAAACTTTAAGGAATATGTTTAGCATACTTGTAAGAGTGGAGCACATTTTCTGCAGAGTCATTACTGCTCCTCAGCTTATGCTAAATTTTACATTTCTAACCCAGGAACTAATAAAGTAACAGGTAAATGTGTAGGAAGCTCAAATAAATACAAAAGCATGAATAGATTTAGAATTATCAAAGTAATTTTATGTTAATTCTGCATTACTAACTGAGATAAAAGCAGCCTCTGGACTCTTATGGATTGGTTACTGAATTAATCAACTCCAGCTTAATTTTTAATTATAATCACTGTTTTTAGTTCTTGAAGTGCAGTTCTGGGGTGTCTGGGTGGCTCAGTTGGTTAAGTGTCCGACTTTGGCTCAGGTCATGATCTCACGGTTCCTAAGTTTGAGCCCTGCATCAGGCTCTGTGCTGACAGCTCAGAGCCTGGAGCCTGCTTTGGATTCTGTGTCTCCCTCTCTCTCTATGCCCCTCCCCGACTCATGCTCTGTCTTTCTCTGTCTCTCAAAAATAAATAAACATTAAAAAAAAAATTAAAATGAAATGCATTTCCATAAATCATTAAGTCTTGGGTCCCAGAAAAATATTTTGTATATAAAAAATAGTTTATGGTTTGCTGAAGTTGCAATCCCTTACTGCAGGAATACACAAATAAGTAAAAAAAAAAAAAAAAAAAAAAAAAAAAAAAAGAAATCTAAACAGAGAATGAAAAGCCCAAATACCAAATGAGTTTAGCTCATTAAGGAAGGTAAAATTAGTTGTCTTAATTATTAAATACCATGAAAGCATTTTAACAATGCTATACTTTTAGTAGTTCATCTAAGTAATTTAACTCTGAGGTTCATTAGAATATTTTCAAGGCTCATACCTGTTTTTTTTAGTTACAATATTTCTTGTAATATGATACTGTAAACTAGAAGACAAAGTCTGGGCTCCAATAATTTGAGCTAAAGCTAGACTATCTTGAATGAATTTATGATATAAATAGGTGTAAAACTTGTAAATGAATCACTGGGAAGTCACACAGAGTGAAATGAAAATGAAATGAAAAAGCAAAAGAACGTCTAATAGCATTTAACTATCTAATTATTGAATTTAGGTTAAAAACAAAATACTGCATTTTAGAAGAGTGGGTTCTTTGGCAGGAGCCCAGAGGTAGGCTGGGCTCTCACAACCTGTCCCCAGGTGGATGGCATGCCAAGACCGTCGTCCAGGGAGTCAGAAATGCTTTTGAATAGAAGGAGCAAGAAATTCTAGTCCTTAGCTGTGGCCCACAGGAGGAGCAATGTCCGTAGTGTCAGCAAATGAATCCAACTCTTGTAATAAGTGTTAGTTTATTTAATTTAATATCTAGCTTTTATTTATTTAGTGGTATTTGTTCAAAGAGCTATTAAAAATAAATAGAGGGGTGCCTGGGTGGCTCAGTCAGTTGAGCATCTGACTCTTTTTTTTTTAATTTGTTTTAATGTTTATTTATTTCTGAGAGATAGAGAGAGACAAGTGTGAACAGGAGAGGGGCAGAAAGAGGGAGACACAGAATCCGAAGCAGGCTCCAAGCTCTGAGCTTTCAGCGCAGAGCCTGACGCAGGGCTTGAACCCACGAACTGCGAGATCATGACCTGAGGCAAAGTCAGATGCTTAACTGACTGAGCCACCCAGGCGCCCCTCATTTGAGCATCTGACTCTTGATTTTTGCTCAGGTCATGACCTCACCACTCATGGGATTGAGCCCCATGTCAAGAGCCTGCTTGAGATTCTCTCTTTCCCTCTCTGTCTGCCCCTCCACTGCTTGCACTCACGTATGCATGCTCTCTCAAGATAAATAAATAAAAATATTTAAAACAGTAAACATTCAAAAGATAAATAGAAAATGATCACTGATATTGGGAATTAATTTTTTAATTTACATAATTCTAAATTAATGTGCTAATACCTATAATTGGTAAATTAGGCATTAAATTCCACTTGAAGTGTTTGGCTCCTGGAGAACAGTGATGATTCTTGTTCATCTTTACTTGGATATTGTTCTAAATCATAATCTGTTAGAGTACCCATTTGTCCTATATTTCCAGAAAAGAAATAGTAGTACAATATATACCGAAATTCAGTAACTACACAGGACTGTTGGAAGCTCAGAAAACATTTCCATAGAGAGCTTTCATAAGTAAACTAACAAGACTTGCTTTATATCATTATACACAGTAGACAAATATTATTTGTAAAGATAAATTTTCGGGGCGCCTGGGTGGCGCAGTCGGTTAGGCATCCGACTTCAGCCAGGTCACGATTTCGCGGTCCGTGAGTTCGAGCCCCGCGTCGGGCTCTGGGCTGATGGCTCAGAGCCTGGAGCCTGTTTCCGATTCTGTGTCTCCCTCTCTCTGCCCCTCCCCCGTTCATGCTCTGTCTCTCTCTGTCCCAAAAATAAACGTTGAAAAAAAATTTAAAAAAAAAAAAAAAAAAAAAAAGATAAATTTTCAAATTGGTAAAAATCAATTAATTTCACTTTTCTCTTGCATGAGAGAAAGAACATAAATTAGAACAGTGTGTAGACATGAGCAAATAGACCATTGAAGATAATATGACATTGCATAGGATGTTGAAAGCTTTGCCAGTGCATTTTTTATTAATGTCATTGATTCTTGCAATAAAAATAATTAACATTTACTGAAAGTTTATTTTTCTATTTACTTGCCACATTGCTTTATGTGTATATTCAAAACCACCCTGTTGGGTCAGCACAACTCAGTTTTTCAAGGGAGAGAACTGTGATTTAGAGATTTAAATGTTTTTGACATCTAATACTGACCAAATGGGAAGCAGAGACTGAACTCGGCTTTCTGTAACTTCCTTTAGTCCTCTACATATTGCCCTTTTATCTTGAATTTTTTTGTGTGTCCAAATCTCATAAAGCTCAGAGATTTGCCTTCTTTTATTCTGATGAATCATTGTATGGTTAGTCATGATTATAGTTTTTCTTTATACACATCAACAGCAAAAAAGCAAGCGAGAGAAGTGCTTATTTGTCAAGAAGTAGGAAAATAGGTTAAGTTAGGTAGAGGTTGAAAAGAGTTAAAAATCTAAATCAAGAGCTAGTTTGAATTGACTAGCTATTAATATTAGGCACACAAGGAATACTAATATAAAAGTAGAGAAATAAACTTTCCTAATGTAATAGTTTGCAGATTGGAAACACCATGATTTTCTGAATTTCAGGGGAGGAGGGAAAGAGAGAGCACATTGTGAGCGCAGGAAAATGCAACTGGCAAAAGAGTGAAAACAGTATGATATAGATGTTATATACACTCAACCAATGGCAAACAGTCCCCCACTCATGATGGTTTGATTTAGGATTTTTTGACTGTATGAGAAAGTGATATGCATTCAGTAGAAACTTTGCTTTCGATTTTGACTTTTGGCATTTTCCGAGGCTAGAAATATGTGTTCCGTTACTCTTACGATGCTGTGTAGTGGCAGTGTCCTGCACAGGTCCTAGTCAGCCACATGATCTTGAGGGTAAACAACCAACTGACATATTTACAACCATTCTGTACCCATACAGAAATTCGTATTTTCAATTTCAATATTGTATTCAGCAAACAATATAAGATATAAATGCTTAATTAGAAAATAGGCCTTGTATTAGATGATTTTGCCCACCTTTAAACTAATGTAAGTATTCTGAACACATTTAAGGAAAGTTAAGCTACGCACTGATCTCTGTTAGGTTAAATGCATTTTTGGCTTAAAATATTTTCAAGTAAAACAGGTTTATCTGGACATGATCTCATCATAAGTCAAGGAAGATCTGTTATCAAATATATTTTAATCAAATGATTTATGTCATGTTCTCACTGGTTTCCCAACCTTGGTCCCTTCTTTTCCACATGGTTGAGCCTTTTGGTCTCTGCATGTAAACCCTACACCTGGTCTCATGGTTGTGAACCTTCCCATGAGTCATGAAGAGGTACTGGCTTTGTTTTGCTGCAGTAACAAATTCCCTGAAGCCTAGTAGCCTAAAACAACACAAAACATTCTTAAATGTATTATCTTACAGCTCTGTAGGTTAGAAATTTGACACACTGGATTAAAAGTAAGGTATTGACCAGGTTGCATTCCTCTCTATAGGCGCTGGGCATATGGGCTCTAAGGAGAATCCATTTCTAGGTGTTTTCCAGCATAGCCTCCTTTTCTCTATATTCAAAGACAGTGATGACAGGCGTAGTTCTCACATTATATTACTGTAGCCTCTTTTGTAGTCCTATGTCCGTCTGATTCTCTTCTGCCTCAAACTTTTAAGGACTTCTGTGATCACTTTAGCCTTTTCCAGATATCCAAGATAGCCTCCTGATCTCAAAGTCCTAGACTTAATCAAATCTGCAAAGTCCTCTTTACTGTGTAGAGTAATATATTCATAGGTTCTTGAAGGTTAGGACAAAAAAAAAAAATCTTTGAAGAAAGTAGATTACTCTGCCTATTACAAAGCATTTAAGATTTTCAGGCCAAAATAATGATAACTCAGCAGTGTCAAATAGTTTGCTTATTTAGTTTTAATTATTTTTTTTGTCCAATTAAAGTGAGAATCTTTTTGATTCTGAGATGACTAGATTATATAATACTTTAAACATGGTAATTAGATATTTTTAGTTATTTAAGCTTGATTACCTACTCATTTTTCTCAAACTCCCCAAAGTTAAAAAAGTGAAAGATAAAATTTATTTAGCATCTACTCTGCAAAATGTGGTTTAAATATATTATCACAAAAGAAAGTGATATTACTTTTTTCTTTAAGTATCTAGCTAATTTTTGTAGTTGGATTATTGATAATATAAAATTCTACTGCTGGTTTTATTAGATCATAAATATCCCTAAGAAAAGGCTCTAGTTGTGGTGCTGGATAATCACTGTATAAGAAGGAATGTCTATTAAAACTACAAGACTATATATATATATATATATACATATATATATATATATATGTATATATATATATGCAATAACTTAACCAGACTTTTAATTTCAGTTCTGTTATTTTCTAAGCACCTCCCACCACACACACAAGTAAATAAATATATTATTTAATTTTTCACTGAAGTAATTTTTTTGGGGAATCATGTTACACAGCTTCAGTGATGTCATTCTCATAAAACACAGTATCATTGCCCTCATATTACCATTTTTTTGCTTACAGATGCTGACGAGACTAAAGAACTCAGGGTTACACAGCATGTTAAAGTGATCAAATTCAAACTCAGATCTGTCTGACCCCAAAGCCTATTGTTTCACATTAAGTTCCCTGGGCAGGGGTGGGGCGGGAATTGTGATATGGAGGTTTGCATGCAAGAAGTTTGCTGGAATCAGCATCAGTGGGGGCCAAAGGATATTGGATTGAGAAGATTTGAATTTAAATAAAATCTCAAAAAGGGCTTCAGCTGATTCCATGGTGAGCTCTGGAACTGTAATGGCCCTTGAGAGTAATCCTTACACCAAAGGACCAAGTCTTTTATCCTTGCTTGACCAGTTAATGCATATGAGCTGCTCCTTGGGAGAAGTTGTGACCTCACACAAAGAGGCTCTCCCCTGCACAACTGTTGTCAACTGTCAGTATTTCCAGCAGCTGGAAGAATGAGTAGAGCGGTTTCCAAGGAGGGGTCTGGGGAGATCACCAGAGTGTCTACTATACCTGTGCTCTTGCCATGTGTGCTCTTTCCATGTGTGGAAAGTGTCATTTGAGAAAGAACAGTGACTCTATATTAGCTTGAAGGGAGGAGGAGTAGAGAAGGATGCATGAAGTGAAGGCAATGGAGGAAATGAAATCAGGACTGGGACAAGGCTAAGAAAATCAGGCAGAGGCAGAGACATGCATAAGAACCACTCCTCAAATGTACTTCTTGGGATTATGACTAATGGATTGGCTGTTAGAGGTCCATTTCTGTGTATAAATTATAAAATGTAGTGGCAAACCAGGGAATCTAAGGGATAGCATTGAAGCCAGAGGCCATGAAGGGAAATTGAAAGTCACTATACAAAGAAATAAGAGCCAGACACTGGGGAAGTAGAAGTAGAATCATAAATAAGGAACCGGAGAATTGGAAATAGGGGCATTGGGTGTCTCAGCTGGTTGTGTCCGACTTAAGCTCAGGTCTTGATCTCATGGTTCATGGGTTCAAGTCCCACATTGGGATTTGCATTGATAGTGCAGAACCTGCCTCATATTCTGTCTCCCTGTCTCTCTTCTCCTCCCCTGCTCTCTCTCTCCCTCTCAAAACAACAACAACAACAACAACAACAACAACAACAACAACATTAAAAAAGAAGAGTTGGGGGGCGCCTGGGTGGCGCAGTCGGTTAAGCGTCCGACTTCAGCCAGGTCACGATCTCGCGGTCCGTGAGTTCGAGCCCCGCGTCAGGCTCTGGGCTGATGGCTCGGAGCCTGGAGCCTGTTTCCGATTCTGTGTCTCCCTCTCTCTCTGCCCCTCCCCCGTTCATGCTCTGTCTCTCTCTGTCCCAGAAACAAATAAATGTTGAAAAAAAAAATTAAAAAAAAAAAGAAGAGTTGGAAATAGATTGAAGCTGAGTCAATTTAGGAGTATATCTTGAAAGAGCAAAGATATTCGGAAAAGGAAGCTATAGACATTGGTAGTGTTGGCAGCCCTTTTTTTTTTTCTTTCTTTCTTTCTTTCTTTCTTTCTTTCTTTCTTTCTTTCTTTTTTTTTTTTTTTTCACCAAAAGAAGTGGTGGTGGTACCTGAGCTCTAGGAAGATTATGATGTCTTCTTCTCATTACTTTATGTTCTGCACATTTGGATCAATTCTTAGAGTGACAAAGAGGACCCTTTATAGGGAGGATAGGGCAACAGCAAGTCACAAAGGGATATATTTTTGATTTGATGGTAGCAGTTTCTATCTTACCAATGAGAGCCCAGTAATTGTAAGGTATTTTGTAAGCCAGAAATTTTGCGTGTACAGATGAAAGCATATTTTTTTTCAATATATGAAGTTTACTGTCAAATTGGTTTCCATACAACACCCAGTGCTCATCCCAAAAGATCCCCTCCTCAGTACCCATCACTCACCCTCCCCTTCCTCCCACCCCCCATCAACCCTCAGTTTGTTCTCAGTTTTTAAGAGTCTCTTATTCTTTGGCTCTCTTCCACTCTAACCTCTTTTTTTTTTTTTCCTTCCCCTCCCCCATGGGTTTCTGTTAAGTTTCTCAGGATCCACATAAGAGTGAAACCATATGGTATCTGTCTTTCTCTGTATGGCTTATTTCACTTAGCATCAACCTCTCCAGTTCCATCCATGTTGCTACAAAGGGCCATATTTCATTCTTTCTCATTGCCACGTAGTACTCCATTGTGTATATAAACCACAATTTCTTTACCCATTCATCAGTTGATGGACATTTAAGCTCTTTCCATAATTTGGCTATTGTTGAGAGTGCTGCTATAAACATTGGGGTACAAGTGCCCCTATGCCTCAGTACTCCTGTATCCCTTGGGTAAATTCCTAGCAGTTCTACTGCTGGGTCATAGGGTAGGTCTATTTTTAATTTTTTGAAGAACCTCCACACTGTTTTCCAGAGTGGCTGCACCAATTTGCATTCCCACCAACAGTGCAAGAGGGTTGCCGTTTCTCCACATCCTCTCCAGCATCTATAGTCTCCTGATTTGTTCATTTTGACCACTCTGACTGGTGTGAGGTGATATCTGAGTGTGGTTTTGATTTGTATTTCCCTGATGAGGAGTGACGTTGAGCATCTTTTCATGTGCCTGTTGGCCATCTGAATGTCTTCTTTAGAGAAGTGTCTATTCATGTTTTCTGCCCATTTCTTCACTGGGTTATTTGTTTTCTGGGTGTGGAGTTTGGTGAGCTCCTCATAGATTTTGGATACTAGCCCTTTGTCCGATATGTCATTTGCAAATATCTTCCCATTCCGTTGGTTGCCTTTTAGTTTTGTTGGTTGTTTCCTTTGCTGTGCAGAAGCTTTTTATCTTCATAAGGTCCCAGTAATTCATTTTTGCTTTTAATTCCCTTGCCTTTGGGGATGTGTCGAGTAAGAGATTGCTACGGCTGAGGTCAGAGAGGTCTTTTCCTGCTTTCTCCTCTAGGGTTTTGATGGTTTCCTGTCTCACATTCAGGTCCTTTATCCATTTTGAATTTATTTTTGTGAATGGCATGAGAAAGTGGTCTAGTTTCAATCTTCTGCATGTTGCTGTCCAGTTCTCCCAGCACCATTTGTTAAAGAGACTGTCTTTGGGGCGCCTGGTTGCGCTTGGTCGGTTAAGCGTCTGACTTCGGCTCAGGTCATGATCTCACGGTCCGTGAGTTCAAGCCCCGCGTCGGGCTCTGTGCTGACAGCTCAGAGCCTGGAGCCTGTTTCAGATTCTGTGTCTCTCTCTCTCTCTGCCCCTCCCCCGTTCATGCTCTGTCTCTCTCTGTCTCAAAAATAAATAAACGTTAAAAAAAAAAAAAAAAAGAGATTGTCTTTTTCCCATTGAATATTCTTTCCTGCTTTGTCAAAGATTAGTTGGCCATACGTTTGTGGGTCTAGTTCTGGGGTTTCTATTCTATTCCATTGGTCTATGTGTCTGTTTTTGTGCCAATACCATGCTGTCTTGATGATTACAGCTTTGTAGTAGAGGCTAAAGTCTGGGATTATGATGCCTCCTGCTTTGGTCTTCTTCTTCAAAATTACGTTGGGTATTCGGGGCCTTTTGTGGTTCCATATGAATTTTAGGATTGTTTGTTCTAGTTTCGAGAGAATGCTGGTTCAATTTTGATTGGGATTGCATTGAATGTGTAGATAGCTTTGAGTAGTATTGACATTTTGACAATATTTATTCTTCCAATCCATGAGCATGGAATGTTTTTCCATTTCTTTATATCTTCTTCAATTTCCTTCATAAGCTTTCTATAGTTTTCAGCATACAGATCTTTTACATCTTTGGTCAGGTTTATTCCTAGGTATTTTATTTTTCTTGGTGCAATTGTGAATGGGATCAGTTTCTTTATTTGTCTTTCTGTTGCTTCATTGTTAGTGTATAAGAATGCAACTGATTTCTGTACATTGATTTTGTATCCTGCAACTTTGCTGAATTCATGTATCAGTTCTAGCAGACTTCTGATGGAGTCTATCGGATTTTCCATGTATAATATCATGTCATCTGCAAAAAGTGAAAGCTTGACTTCATCTTTGCCAATTTTGATGCCTTTGATTTCCTTTTGTTGTCTGATTGCTGATGCTAGAACTTCCAACACTATGTTAAACAACAGCAGTGAGAGTGGACATCCCTGTCATGTTCCTGATCTCAGGGAAAAAGCTCTCAGTTTTTCCCCATTGAGGATGATGTTAGCTGTGGGCTTTTCATAAATGGCTCTTGTGATCTTTAAGTATGTTCCTTCTATCCCGACTTTCTCGAGGGTTTTTATTAAGAAAGGTTGCTGAATTTTGTCAAAGGCCTTTTCTGCATCGATTGACAAGATCATATGGTTCTTATCTTTTCTTTTATTAGTGTGATGTATCACATTGCTTGATTTGCAAATGTTGAACCAGCCCTGCATCCCAGGAATGAATCCCACTTGATCATGGTGAATAATTCTTTTTATATGCTGTTGAATTCGATTTGCTAGTATCTTACTGAGAATGTTTGCTTCCATATTCATCAGGGATATTGGCCTGTAGTTCTCTTTTTTTACTGGGTCTCTGTCTGGTTTAGGAATCAAAGTAATACTGGCTTCATAGAATGAGTCTGGAAGTTTTCCTTCCCTTTCTATGTTTTGGAACAGCTTGAGAAGGATAGGTATTATCTCTGCTTTAAACGTCTGGTAGAACTCCCCTGGGAAGCCATCTGGTCCTGGACTCTTATTTGTTGGGAGATTTTTGATGACTGATTCAATTTCTTCGCTGGTTATGGGTCTGTTCAAGCTTTCTATTTCCTCCTGATTGAGTTTTGGAAGCGTGTGGGTGTTTAGGAATTTGTCCATTTCTTCCAGGTTGTCCAGTTTGTTGGCATATAATTTTTCATAGTATTCCGTGCTAATTGCTTGTATCTCTGAGGGATTGGTTGTAATAATTCCATTTTCATTCATGATTTTATCTATTTGGGTCATCTCCCTTTTCTTTTTGAGAAGCCTGGCTAGAGGTTTGTCAATTTTGTTTATTTTTTCAAAAAACCAACTCTTGGTTTCGTTGATCTGCTCTACAGTTTTTTTAGACTCTATATTGTTTATTTCTGCTCTGATCTTTATTATTTCTCTTCTTCTGCTGGGTTTGGGGTGCCTTTGCTGTTCTGCTTCCATTTCCTTTAGGTGTGCTGTTAGATTTTGTATTTGGGATTTTTCTTGTTTCTTGAGATAGGCCTGGATTGCAATGTATTTTCCTCTCAGGACTGCCTTCGCTGCATCCCAAAGCGTTTGGATTGTTGTATTTTCATTTTCGTTTGTTTCCATATATTTTTTAATTTCTTCTCTAATTGCCTGGTTGACCCACTCATTCTTTAGTAGGGTGTTCTTTAACCTCCATGCTTTTGGAGGTTTTCCAGACTTTTTCCTGTGGTTGATTTCAAGTTTCATAGCATTATGGTCTGAAAGTCTGCATGGTACGATTTCAATTCTTGTATACTTATGAAGGGCTGTTTTGTGACACAGTATGTGATCTATCTTGGAGAATGTTCCATGTGCACTCGAGAAGAAAGTATATTCTGTTGCTTTGGATGCAGAGTTCTAAATATATCTGTCAAGTCCATCTGTTCCAAGGTTTCATTCAGGGCCCTTGTTTCTTTATTGACCATGTGTCTAGATGATCTATCCATTTCTATAAGTGGAGTGTTAAAGTCCCCTGCAATGACCACATTCTTATCAATAAGGTTGCTTATGTTTGTGAGTAATTGTTTTATATATTTGGGGGCTCCTGTATTCGGCATATAGACATTTATAATTGTTAGCTCTTTCTGATGGATAGACCCTGTGATTAGTATATAATGCCCTTCTTCATCTCTTGTTACAGCCTTTAATTTAAAGTCTAGTTTGTCTGATATAAGTATGGCTACTCCAGCTTTCTTTTGACTTCCAGTGGCATGATAAATAGTTCTCCATCCCCTCACTCTCAATCTGAAGGTGTCCTAGGTCTAAAATGAGTCTCTTGTAGACAGCAAATAGATGGGTCTTGTTTTTTTATCCATTCTGATACCCTATGTCTTTTGGTTGGCACATTTAGTCCATTTACATTCAGTGTTATAGAAAGATATGGGTTTAGAGTCATTGTGATGTCTGTAGGTTTCATGCTTGTAGCAATGTCTCTGGTACTTTGTCTCACAGGATCCCCCTTAGAATCTCTTGTAGGGCTGGTTTAGTGGTGATGAATTCCTTCAGTTTTTGTTTGTTTGGGAAGACCTTTATCTCTCCTTCTATTCTAAATGACAGACTTGCTGGATAAAGGATTCTCGGCTGCATATTTTTTCTGTTCAGCACATTGAAGATCTCCTGCCATTCCTTTCTGGCCTGTCAAGTTTCAGTAGAGAGATCGGTCACGAGTCTTATAGGTCTCCCTTTATATGTTAGAGCACGTTTATCTCTAGCTGCTTTCAGAATTTTCTCTTTAGCCTTGTATTTTGCCAGTTTCACTATGATATGTCATGCTGAAGATCGATTCAAGTTACGTCTGAAGGGAGTTCTCTGTGCCTCTTGGATTTCAGTGCCTTTTTCCTTCCCCAGATCCCGGAAGTTCTCAGCTATGATTTCTTCAAGTACACCTTCAGCACCTTTCCCTCTCTCTTCCTTCTCTGGAATACCAATTTTGTGTATATTATTTCTCTTTAGTGCATTACTTAGTTCTCTAATTTTCCCCTCATACTCCTGGATTTTTTTATCTCTCTTTTTCTCAGCTTCTTCTTTTTCCATAAGTTAATCTTCTAGTTCACTTATTCTCTCCTCTGCCTCTTCAATCTGAGCCGTAGTTGTCTCCATTTTATTTTGTAGCTCATTGATAGCCTTTTTTAGCTCCTCCTGGCTGTTCCTTAGTCCCTTGATCTCTATAGCAAGAGATTCTCTGCTGTCCTTTATACTGTTTTCAAGCCCAGCGACTAATTTTATGAATATTATTCTAAATTCACTTTATGTTATATTGTTTAAATCATTTTTGATCAGTTCGTTAGCTGTTGTTATTTCGTGTACATTTTTCTGAGGGGAATTCTTCCGTTTCATCATTTTGGATAGTCCTTGAACTGGTGCGGGACTGCGGGGCACTTCCCCTGTGCTGTCTTGAATAACTTGTGTTGGTGGGCGGGCTGCAGTCAGACCTGATGTCTGCCCCCAGCCCACCACTGGGGCCACAGTCAGACTGGTGTGTGCCTTCTCTTCCCCTCTCCTAGGGGCGGGATTCTCTGTGGGGTGGCGTGGCCCGTCTGGGCTACTTGCACACTGCCAGGCTTGTGGTGCTGGGGATCTGGCGTATTAGCTGGGGTGGATCGGCAACGTGCACAGGGGCGGGAGAGGCAGGCACAGCTCGCTTTTTCTTAGGTGATCTGCTTTGGGAGGGGCCCTGCGGCACCGGGAGGGAGTCAGACCCCCCCGGAGGGGTGGCTCCACAGAAGCACAGCATTGGGTGTTTGCACGGTGCAAGCAAGTTCTCTGGCAGGAACTGGTTCCCTTTGGGATTTTGGCTGGGGGATGGGCGAGGAAGATGGCGCTGGCGAGCGCCTTTGTTCCCTGCCAAGCTGTGCTCTGTCGTCCAGGACTCAACAACTCTCCCTCCCGTTGTCCTCCAGCCCTCCCATTCTCCAGGCAGAGCTGTTAGCTTATAACCTTCCAGATGTCAAGTCCCGCTCACTGTTGGAACACACTCCCTACGGCCCCTCCGCTTTTGCCAGCCAGACTCGGGGGCTCTGCTTGGCCGGCAGGCCGCCCCTCCACCCCGGCTCCCTCCCGCCAGTCCGTGGAGCGTGCACCGCCTCACCGCCCTTACTACCCTCTTCTGTGGGCCTCTCGTCTGCACTTGGCTCTGGAGACTCCGTTCTGCTAGTCTTCTGGTGGTTTTCTGGGTTATTTAGGCAGGTGTAGGTGGAATCTAAGTGATCAGCAGGACACGCGGTGAGCCCAGCGTTCTCCTATGCCGCCATCTTCCCCTAATTCTTCCAGATGAAAGCATATTGAGCTTTGTTTGTATCAGCAGAAATGCAGATGGGTAAACTTTAGAAGAGACATCATCATTCTGATGTTTCTCAGCAAGCACATTCAGTTTCCACTGAAGAATATCCAGCATAACCTTTCACAGTTAATAAATGTCAAGACATTGCAAAGGGTATAGTTATAGATAACTGTATAAATGTGCAAGTGAAGATAATAAGTACGTGCTCTCTTATGCCATAGCTACACTATGTGTTCACGTGGCTTTCCTATGGTAACATACAAGTATTTTATTTTGGTTTAGTATAGTTTTTATGAGAAATGTCATAAAAATCAATATGTACATCTTTTTCTTAAGAATTAATCAATTCTTTAGTAATATAGATACAACTTAATTATTGTATTAAATGCAAAACTATTTAAATATTGTCAGAAGATTTTTGTTTAGTACTTAATTACACATAAAGTTTAATGACTAAAGATCCTGGAGCATTGCCTTAAAGAAAGTCAGCATTTAATGTTGTTCCTTTCAGTTCATGAAGTGGTATCAAAGCTCTGAAGGAGAGAATTAGAATTTCCAAACATTTTCCCCAGCAAAATTTATGCCTACCCGTAGGATTAGTTTGAACCAATTAAGTTGCTGTTATTCAACCACTTTTTCACTTATACCAACAGATCATTTGTTTCAAGTGTCAGCCTGTCAACAAAGAGCTTGACACTGTGCTCGATCTCAAGAACCATGAGATCTGACACAGGCCGAAATCAAGAGTTGGTTGCTTAACTGACTCAGCCACTCAGGTGCCCCTAAAGAAATATAGTTCTGGTTGGTCTGGTTGGTCCACAAACAATTCTTCTCACAACCAATTCTAGATGGTAGTAGGAAAAATTTACCAGTAAAATTATTAAATATATAAAGGGTAACCCCCCAAATTTATAATCAGCCAAAATATTATTTGGACACAAATCTATCAATATTAAACAAATATTTTTGAACATGCAAAAAAAAATTACTGGGGGTGTGGTTCCTGGGTGGCTCAGTTAGTTAAGCGTCCGACTTTGGCTAAGAACATGATCTCACGGTTTGTCAGTTCAAGCCCCGCCTTAGGCTCTGTGCAGATAGTGTGGGGCCTGTTTTGGATTTTCTGTCTGTCCTTCTGTATGTCCTTCTGCCTCTCCCCCACAAAATTTTTTTTTAAAACCTTACTGGGGATGCTATAATGAAAGAATTGCAAGTTGGATACAAATAATTTAACTCTAGGCAAAGAATAAAAAATTCTTAAGAAATTCTGTACCCATTGTTTACAAAAAAAAAATCAACAACATAAGAAAACAAATAGAAACTGAACAGTTAATAGATTTGTTTCAAAATAATGAAGAAATAAAGGTCACAGTATATTTTAACTTATAAAATTTCTTTATTATAATGCATTTATTTTAAACTTAACTATTTTAGGTTACCTCAGTTAAAAGTTTGGTTGAAATCATAAGCAAGTCAGAAAGGTATACAGAGATTTCAAGAATGTTGTTCAAGTAAATGCTTGTTGCAAACTGGAACACTAAGTCCCCTTGTCTGTCTCATCCAGCTATATTTACTCCATCTTTAATAGAGAAGAACTGGATGTAAGACATCAAGATTCAAATAAATATGCATAATAAAATAATTTAGAAAGTCAGCTTTATCCTCATAAACAGTAAAGTGGTCATCTATTTATATTACCATTTTTTTAGCATTTATATGAACATTATGGTCGGTTTTAATTTTCACACTGGAGAAATGTGAGTTATTTAAACCCAACAGGCAAATAGAAATAAAATATTATAACTGAATTAATGGAGCATCTTGGTGGCTCAGTTGGTTAAGCATCCAACCCTTGGTTTCAGCTCAGGTCATGATCTCTTGGTTCATGGGTTTGAGTGCAGAGACAGGCTCTGTGCTAACAGCATGGAGCCTACTTGGGATTCTCTCTCCCCTTCTCTCTCTGCCCCTCCAACACTCATGCTCTTTCTCTCTCTCAAAATAAATAAATGTAAAATAAGATAAAGTAAACTGAATTAAAGAAAATAAAAGCAAGTTAACTGAAACTTGTATATATATATATATATATATATATATATATATATATATATATATGTATTTTTTTTAATTTAAAGTAAAATAAATAGAATAAGGAAATGGCTTAAATACCTCAAGTTGAGAAGACTTTTGTTTGTTCATTTATTTTGAGATTGAGAAAGAGGTGGAAGGGGGGCAGAGACAAAGGGAGAGAGAGAATCCCAAGCAGGCTCCTCTCAGCATGGAGTACCACAATGGGGCTCAATCCCATGACTGTGAGATCACAACTTGAGTTAATACCAAGAGCTGGACACTTAACTGACTGAGCCACCCAGGTGCTCCAAGTTGAAAAGACTCTTAGGTAATACTTTTTAGTTATATAAGAATATTTAATTATTTTAGGCTTTGAATCCTTACATTATCCCGCGGATATGCTTGTTTCAAATAACTTATTAAAAAATTGTTAACTTTTCACTTATTGAACAATAACAAAATAAATGGAATTAGATATATGACTGTCTTTTTAAGTAAAAAAATACACTACTACTTACCATAGTAGTATTGCTTAGTACAGAGTTAGTGAAACTGATCATACTAGATTCAACAAACTTCAAACTCAAGGCTCTGATACAGCTTTCTAGCCTGCTTAAGAGTTTGTTTTTCCTCTACTCACAATTTTAGCAGAGATGACTGGAATACTTCATTGTCAAGAAATCAGTTAAATCTCAAGCACAGTAGATGGATAGTGGGGTGAGGTTAATGATGTTTTAATCCAGTGGCTTTGTAAAAGCCTATTTCTTTCAATGCCCCTTAACTTTTGCGATGCATGGCTTTCTTGTACAGTGAAGCCACTCCATCCATTCGTACATTCATTCAACAAACATTTACTGATCTCCCACCGTATGCTACGCACACATGAATGTTACTTCCGCAGCAATTTCACATTACAACAGAGTATGAGGTTTTGATGTCATATCTCTCAGGTGCACTTTGTATGACTATAAATCACTTAGCCTAGTTACTTTACAAATTTGTAATTCTAGTTTTACCCTTTAATGTGGAGGTAGCAAATTTTTACTTTTTGTACTGTCAGTAGTAGACTCAACCACTTTTCTCATCCCTACAGATAATTTGGACTAGGAAATTCATGAAACTGTGTTGACTATGCATAAAACTAGTCTGTGGTATATTTCAGTTCAAGTACATATCCCTTTTCTCTTAACTCATGTAAATAGTAGCTGTGGTGACAATAATATCTTAAATCTGGATTCTTAAAAAAGTACAGGAGTTTGAGGTTTATTAGATAAAAGTCAAATCTCAGTAATACTAAATAGTAGTGGTATTTCAAACTATTTGCAAAATGTTATTTAATTTGAGATGGCTTTGAGGGGAATGGAATAAAACTTTTATTAGTAATACTGACTTAAAATTATGTACAATATTCCTTTTTGTGTATGCTGACATGGGACTATACCAATTAGACACCAAAGACACTCCTAATTATCTTTAATGCAAGTCTGATTATAAAATAATATTGATAATACAGAATTTTGTCAAAATAGAACTTTTTCTTTTTCCTACTACTGGATAAATGCTAAGACAAACTGAAACATTTATACTCAGAGCAGGAGATATTAATCTTGTAACCGAGTTCTATTTAAATGACTAATACTATCAAATTATTGCTTGTGGTTGATTGGTTCTTTGTGTTGGATATAGATTTACCAGCAGTAGCTCAGTAAATTTATGCCTTTTGTGTTAGTTTATATTTGATTCCATCATATAAAGGGCATTTTCACCCATGACAATTATTAAATACAGTTAAACATGGAAAGGCTGATTTACATATAAAGCAAATGTATAATTTGGCAGTTGATCTTCATCTTTCACTAAATACACAAACAGTAAAAGAGAAGTTTTGTTACGCCTTTAGTGCAATGGTTCATTACATAGATTCTAAAACAATATGCTCTGTATCACAGTTAAAAGTATATGTAAAGGATATCTGAGTTATTATTTAACAGGGATTTTAATTTAATAGTATAGTATGAACACTGATTTGTATAGTATAGTATAGTATAAACACTAATTAGAGCAGTCATGCTGTTAAGAGGATAGAATATTAGGAAATAAATGAAGGAAAAATCAATAGAAATAATAAATCTCAATGTAAGTAATTTCAGGATAAAATTAATGTTGGTAATATTCTATTTCATACGTATACTTACATTTCTACACCAGCCAAATTATGGAGTAGAATGAACATTTACTCACATGACCTTGGGTAAGGAAAGACAAAACCCAGAATTCATGCAGAGTGAACAAATGCCTTCTCGTTGGCACTTGATTGGCAACATGTCTTCCTTAAGAACACAGAGTGATGCAGGGGAGTAATCACCAGATTTGATTGACCTGTGTTTAAATCTCTGTTCTACCATTTACTTTATTGGAAATTTATGTGTTATTGGAAAATTATCTTAAACTCTTGACCCTCACATCCCTGTTTGTAAAATTGGGAGAGTCCTAAAGAATAAATGGGACTAGGTGGATGGTAAAGAACAAGAGCTGAAGAATCTAGAGATCCAGTTCGAATCTTAGCCATGTGTCTAGGTATGTTGTGTAAAGCTTAGTAAGTTACTTAATTTCTCTAGCCTCCAGTATAAATGAGAAAAAATAAAACCTAATTCTTACAAATATTTTGAGGGTTATGAAATCACGAATATAATATGTATAACAGAATGCCTAGAGTAGTAATATAATAAAGCTTTCAGTTGGAATGTGATGTCGCTAACTTGTATAAGGGAGGTCAGAGAACGCTTTTTGCTAAGTGACATTTGAACAGAGACTTAGAAAAAGTGTGACATGCAGAAATCTGTAGGAAGAGTATTGTGAGCACGGAGGAGACCTGGCATGAAGGCCCAGGAACAGATCCAGGCTTAGTGTATTCAAAGTGAGGAGACAGAGTGGAGGAACAGAGTGATCGAATGGAAAAATGGGGACAGGGAGAATGAGGACAGAAGAGCAGGGCTCCAGGCCACATGTGGACTTAGAGATAGGGATGAGGGTTAAGTTTTACTGAATGGTGGAGTTTGGCAAGTTTTAAACAGGGCAGCTTTGATTTCTGCATGGGAGACTGACTGAATGGGGTGAGGATTTAAGTGGCAAGAGCTGTAAGGTGACTCTTGGTCAACTACAGGCAGGGAGTGACATTGGTTGCACAAATATGATGGTTGTGAATGAAGTGGGTAAATTTTGGAACATTTTGAAAGTGATATTAATGAGGTCTGCTGATTGATTTAAATGGGATGTTAAAGGGGCACCTGGGTGGCGCAGTCGGTTAAGCGTCCGACTTCAGCCAGGTCACGATCTCGCGGTCCGGGAGTTCGAGCCCCGCGTCAGGCTCTGGGCTGATGGCTTGGAGCCTGGAGCCTGTTTCCGATTCTGTGTCTCCCTCTCTCTCTGCCCCTCCCCCGTTCATGCTCTGTCTCTCTCTGTCCCAGAAATAAATAAACGTTGAAAAAATAAATAAATAAATAAAAAATAAATGGGATGTGAAAGAGAAGTAAGAAATTTAAATATTTGAGCCTGAGTAAGTAGGAGAGTAAAGTTACCATTTATTAAGAGGAGAATATTGTAGGAGAGACAGTGATAAGAGGAACTCAAGAGTTTTATTTTTAGTGTATTTCCATGTAGCGAATTCAAAAATTGGAGGCGTTATAAATGCACGTCAGTGGTTTTAATATAATCATCATTGTAGGAAATACCACTGATTTCAGTTCACTTTTTTTCAGAAATTCTCCTTGATGAATTTTAGTCCACCTTGAAATGGAATCACAGTCTCAGGAGTTAAAAGATGTAGAGCTCTTTCTAAGTCTTTCAAAATATTTCCAAACCAATTTTATGAACTTCTAGGAGTAATTACACAGTTACATAAAAAAATTATCCATAACTAGAGTCATTGGTTTTCATATACTAGTTATGGACCACATGATATTTGAGCACCTATTTTTATAATATTTAGAAGTGTGAGAGTTATGAAGCCATTTACAACTTCTTAAATGCTAGATAATTTTATCAGTTTTCATGTAATTAATATTCTATTACTGATTTCAAAAGATAAACAGCACTATTCTTTATGACTTATTTTAACGATAGGCCTTACTTTTCATCTTACATTTCAGACTAGAATACCAAGGTTTGTAGTACGTTTAAAAACTAATTTCTAGGGTGACAAAAAATGTATTCTGAGTTTGAAAAAAAAAATAGAGATATTCTATAGTTTTGTTTACACTCGAGCCATGTGGCTATCTTGCCATCTAGTTATTCATCTATTACTTGGGTCTGCTGTACTGGTTCCGTTGTCAGACCCTTAGTTTACAAAAGCGTAATGGTCTTCTTCTAGAATAGAGAGTTATGTAGAGCATGATCATCAAACATAGGTTTTATCTTCAGAATAAAATTTGAGTCCCAGCACTGCAGTGATTGGCTACGTAATACTGTATCAGTCATTTTGTTCTTTAAAGAGTCGTTTTCCCATCAAAATATGCACTGATCTTTTCGAGTAATTTGGGGGATTTAAGGACATAATGCATACAAAGAACATTATACCCTACCAGAGATAGAGAAAGTAATCAGTAAAGGGTGCTTGCTGTTAGTGTTTATTACAATATTACTGCTGCTGCTATTACTACTACTTCTCCAACAACAACTCCTCCTCCTCTTTCTCCTTCATCATCCCTTCTTCTTCTTCTTCTTCTTCTTCTTCTTCTTCTTCTTCTTCTTCCTATTATTATTATATTTTGAGGAGAATTCTATTTATAGTACTTTTAATGACACACTCATACAGAAACATCACAGGAGTAAGCACTTTAAATGCCTTAATGGGGAGAAATTCTCAGCAGTTAAGATTAAAAATATCCTGTGAGAGAATTAGAATCTTAAGACTACATTATCAAATAAAATATAATAAAGGTATTTTCTTTGCAAGAGAGTCCTTTGATATTTGAAATACAGCCTAAGAGGTGTGTGCTGTATGTGATTAACTGCAGAAAAAAAAAATTGGATGGTCTTTTACCTGAATAAACCATTCATGGGTTTCAAGCCTTCTTGATTCTAAAGAAATCATCCAAAGACAACATATATACTTCTTATTAACTCTCTAAATTTCTTTAATACAATAGGATTTTTGATTGCACACAATTTTTATAATAGCAATTCTCATCAATAATAACATAAAAATAAACTTCAGAAAAATAAATATGAGTTTTTTTACCATTGAAGGGGATTGGCTCTTTTCTTGATTTTATTTATTTATTTTTTTTAGAGGCCAGGAAGCAAATTTTGAATTATGGTGATACTTTGTTGACACAAGATTAATCGTATTTAGAAACAATTGAAAGGCCACTGAATTTAATTGTATTTCTCCTTTTAGGTTACTAAAGAAGGTAATATGATTCAGCAAATTGACAAAGGAGATTAGTTGTCACAAGTGCATTTTTAAAAATAGGTAAACACAATATATCAATATTTATTCTATAAATATGGTTATTATTCTATATTCTATAAATGTGCTTATTATTTTCTCAGGAGGCTGTAATAGCTTTTTTGGATGCTAAGGAGTGCCTGAAGTGACTTTTTATGGCCGTTATAAACTCCTAAAAGAAGGGTTTATAATGGAAACATGGTGAGACATTTAATATCAGCACGGAAATAGGTATTTTTGAGTCCCATATTTGTTTGAAAATAGTAACAGCAGTTCGAGTTTGTCCCAGAGGTATATTTTCTTTAGCTACATGTCTAAGTATGTCTAATTATGGAAGTGCTGTTTGTGCCTATTCAGTGTTGATACTCAACATTGTTTTCCATTACCACCATATTCTTATTTTAGAGCTTTTAAAAAGTATCCTACCCAATAAAATATCTGTGGAAATTATATTTTGAGATTGAGTGAAATGTTTTCCATTGATAACTGTTGAAAAGCAAAATGTTTTCTTCTTTTTTAATTATAAATTCAAGAGGCAGTTGACCCAAGACACTTGAATAACTTATTTTAAAAGAAATACCTACTTTCTACTTTATCTGACTAGAAAAAAAAATTGTAACAACTGATATCTTCCATTATAGTTTACAGTTTCCTAAACACTTTTAAAATAAATTATTTTATTTAAGCCTGAGTAACACTTTGTGAGATATCTTTATTATATCTATCTATCTATCTATCTATCTATCTATCTATCTATCTATATCTATCAATGGATTGATGGAAGTTATTTGTTGGTGGTCAGACAGCTAGTTAATGGCAGATACAATGCTTGACTGAAACCCTTTGGGCATCAAAGTCCCTGTTCTTCAGAGTTGTATTAATATTTCCAAAATACTGTGGACTTATAACTGAGCAAGTGAATTCCAAAAAATTATTTTATAATTAAAAATTTTAAATTAAAATGAGAATATATGTGTGTGAAGCGTGAGCGATTTGTTTCTTTTTTTATCTCCAAATTTTTGTTTAAATTTCAGTTAGTTAACACACAGTATGATATTAGTTTCAGGTTTAGAATTGAGTGATTCGTGACTTACATGTGCTCATCAACAAGTGCCCTCCTTGATACCCATCACCTATTTAACCCATCTCCCTGGCCACCTCCCTTCCAACAACCCTCAGTTTGTTCTCTATAGTTAAGAGTTCATTTCTTGGTTTGCCTCTCTTTTTTCCCCCATGTTCATGTGTTTCTTTCTCATCAGCTAGAGAATGATTTAATTACCTAGTTGTATGAATTGAAATAAATCAGCACCTCAGTCATATATCATTGAAACTTAAATTTTCATTTTAAAGTAAATCCAGCTATGTACAGTAGTTGATACCTTTAAGAATTTCCAAGTGAACTGAGTCTTCTGAGTTTATATCATGGATCAGGTAGAAGATTAGGGACAGTGCAGTCCCTTTCACATGCAAATCTACCATGATGATTCATTTTTCATTTCAGAAGTACAGAGGAAAAAAAAAAATTCTGAAAGCTATATTGATACAAATGGGCAGAGACCCAAAAAGTCTGCTTACTAAATTTATAGTAAGCAGAGAGACATTTTACCCGGATTTTCTCTAAAGTGATTTTCTAGAAGTTATATTGGCAAATGAATGGAAACTGAAATCTGAAAACCCTCCTGCAGATTATTTTTAAAAGATTGAAGATCAGTGAGACAAGGATTTCCTCACAAGATTCAAAATATTGTTCAGTCTTATCACAATGAAAATATTCCCCCTAAATTCATCTTTAATATAGACTGGATAATATTTGATCCCCCCTGCTGTTTTTCTCATAAAGTCATTTTTAGGGGCTTTATTCTCATTTAACAAATCTAAAATACAAACATTTTTTAAACTTCAGTTTCCCATGCCAATGACTGCATTTTTGTTTGAATTTTAAAAATATATAAAATAAGCAAAAATATTGATGCTTGTCCCTTGAAGTTTCAGGTTGGATATATTTAAAGTGGCAAATATATCTGCCAAGTGAAAGTGCTGCTATACAAGTTGACATTACTTAAGAATTTGGATAGCCTCCTTCCTTCTTCCGCACCTCTTCCATATCCAAAATACCTGTTTGGCTCTTTGGTCTGGCCGAAATATTACATTTTGGCAACCTATAGACCAGAGTATGGAATGAAGGGCCTTTGGGACTATTATTTGGTATTTAACATTAATTTTTTCACATAATTTGTGTCTTGATAAGGGAGAGGGGCATTTTTTACAGGTAATTAGGAGTCTCTAAACCTAATTCAGTAACTTGTTACTGAACAATATTCAAGCTCATAGTTTCATTCAAATTTGTTGGAATACCATCAATATCACTTATTTTTTTTTTAAATTAAGTGACTCTATTTTGCATAATCTCAATACAGTTTAAAAAAGAGAGCATTGAGTTTGGTGATTATCACCAAGACCTGGTAAAATGAGTTTTTTTTTTTTTTTAACATAGCCTTGAGCTAGGTAGCCAGTAGCAACAAACAGATGACCACAGTTTCCTTCAGGGTTACAAAAGGAATGGTGACTTGAGCTTTTGCCAAAACAAAGTTTCTATCTATGAAACTTAAGTAGTCTCATAAATGATGAGAATTGAATAAGAATATTTTGGGATGTCTTTACATATGTAGCCCTAGTAAGGTTTTGGTCATGGTATAACTTCACTTATGTTTGTAATAGGTTCTTGACTGATAAATGTGTTATATATCATATTAACTGTAGAATTCGAACTACTTTCTCACTGTATTTTCTTTTCCTTTTCCCATAGGAGACGTAAACTTTGCAGACGTTTATTTTGTATCTGCTTTATTAACTATAATGAATTTTTTTTAAATATGGAAATTTATTATAATTATGCAAAGAGTTTTTACAGTAGTACAGGACACTCTCCCGACCCCAAGTAAATATCCTAGTACACTCTTCTGCTTTCTCAGTTACAGTAAACACATTCATTGATGAGTTTCTTAGTGGGATTTGGTCCTATTTCTGTGATGAGCGATGTAGAACGTATGGCCTGGAATATCACAAATATTTACAGATATTTGTGTTTCAAGATGCAACCTTTTATTATTATTATTTCAGGTTCAGCTAGCTCTTATTGAGTGCCTTCTATGCAACAGTCCAATTCACATACTTTTATCAAGATGATTTTCTTTCATGTTATCTTTATTTTTCTCATCATAGTAAGTATGCTCTTTAATCTTCATCCCCGTTTCCCCTTTTTCCCCCACACGCCTCCCCTCTGGTAATCATCATTTTGTTCTCTTATTTTAATTGTTCTCAAATTGATTTTTAATTTACTTCTAATAAATCTTTGAGGTACATATTATTTTTTGTACTTGATATGTAAGGCAAGCTCAGAGGGATAACGAAGCTAATGAAATTAACACAACAATTAAGTAACATGTCCAGGACTAAACCCACAATTTTTTTTTTTACTTCAAACCTAATCATTTCAACATAGTTCAAATTGTTTGCTTATTTTTTTTTTTTTTTACAACAGAACAATAGCATGTTAAAAAGAAATAAGTGGATCAGTATAAGCTGTCAGGCTTTCTATAGTTATTAAATAGTACTAGGGGTGCCTGGGTGACTCAGTCAGTTAAGCGCCAGACTTCAGCTCAGGTCATGATCTGACAATTCTTGGGTTAGAGCCCCATGTCGTGGTCTGTGCTGACAGGTCAGAGCTCAGAACCTGCTTCGGATTCTGTGTCTCCCTCTCTCTCTGCCCCTCCCCCACGCATGCTGTCTCTCTCACTGTCTCTCAAAAATAAATAAACATTATTTTTTTTTTTAGATAGTAGTAATGATAACTAACATCTATAGAGTAGTTGTGGTATGCTGCTTTCATTTTGCCTTGTATGCTTCTTGATTTTAATTAGAGGGAATTGATATTTTATACTCTATTGTAAAGCAAAGGTATATTTCTGCATAGATGTATATAGATCTATAGAGAGTAGAGTGTTATATATATGACATATATAATACAGATCTATTTCAGGGAAAAATCTAGAAGCATTATAATCTAAGGGTACTTAATGCAGAGACGTAAGCATCTATAGAATCCTTAGAACACCTTCATGATGCAGAAAGCTTGTAGTCATTGATAAAGAAATAATGACTTGGCATAAGTAAGCCCAAGTTTACTTACGTTTGTGACTCCCTGATTTTTCTAAAAGTACCAAATGAGTACCTGATATATTCAAGAAGGCTTCCATTCAAACTAAGTGAAAAAATTTTGTTTTCTCTCCTTTGTTGCTGAATGTTACATACATTCAAATATCTAGAAGACATAGCTATTCAAACATCCTACTCATCCAAAATTCCAGAGAAGATGGCTTTAATGAAATAGTTTCTGATTGCTTTCCAGTATTCTTAGTAGGATAAATGTGTAGTCTGCAAATAAAAGAGTAAAATAATTACAAGAAATAATTTATTATACTTTTCCAGTTTTCACAGGTCAGTATAAAAAATTAAGCACAAGTGAATTGTAGATCATTATCTATAGAGTTTCTTAAATGGGGTGTATGATTTTTAATCATTTTAAATATTATTTATCAAATCTCTATTGAAGTTAAATAATCATTTTCCCAGATGAAGTAAAAGAAACCATTAAGAAACTATATCGTATATTTTATATTCTGAATTAGTGGATGCCTCATAATTCCCCCAGTTCTTGCTACTCAAAAATTTTATAGCTTAACTCACTGAACCAGGGTAACTTCACCTCTTCTATGTTTTTTGAAGTATTTTATGTGAACATTGAAGCTGCTGGTTATTTCATAGATTTTGTTTTATTCTAATACAGTGTCTGTATTTAACAGTGCCAAAATAAGTATAAACATTAAAACCCTTTGATATCATGGAATTAATCGTCATAATAACAATATACTACAAAATGTAGAACTCTAGAACTTGAGAGGGAAAGGGATTTTAGAAAACGTTTAATCTATACTAAAACCAGTAGGGGAGCAGAGAACTTAACGGTCTTCCAGAGGTCAAAGAGTGAGTTAATGGGAAAACTAAAATATAATATATCTTCCTATGGTCTGAGTTCTCCTCATTAGAAATATGAATTAAATTAAATAAATTCAAAGAAATTAAAATCAATGATATTCACGGTAACTTAGAATGTGATACAGGAGTGTTTACACGAAGGAAGAAAATTATCTAATGAGTGATGCCTGGTAAGCAGCATGCAGTCTTGTCCCCTTAAGGCATGGTTTACAACTTTGAAAAGTTTTGAGTGGGTCAACAAGCAAAGGAAATGTTGAGTAAATTCACCTGGAGTTATAGGTAGGAACTAAAAATAAACAAACAAACAAACAGACAAACAAATCAATAAAACCAGAGGCTGGTTCTTTGAAAAGATCAACAAAATTGATAAACCCCTATCCAGATGCCTCAAAAAACAAAAATAAAAACAAAACAGAGAGAGAGAGAGGACTCAAATAATAAAATCCAATGACAAAGGCCAAGACCAGACAGCTTCACAGGTGAATTCCACCAAAAATTTAAAGAAGAGTTAATAGCTATTCTTCTCAAACTATTCCAGAAAATAGAAGAGGAAGGAAACTTCCCAATCCCTGCTGTGAGTCAGTATTACCCTGATACCACAGCCGGATAAAGGCACCACAAAAAAGAGAACTGCAAGCCAGTATCTCTGATGAACATAGATGCAAAAATCCTCAACAAAATATTAGTAAACTGAATTTAACAATCCATTAAGAAAATCATTCCCCATGATCAAGTGGAATTTATTCCTGAGATGCAAGGTGATTCAATATTCTCAAATCAATGTGATACATCACATCAATAAGAGAAAAGATAAAAATCGTATGATTGTTTCAGTACATTCAGAAAAAGCATTTGGCAGAGTACAACATCCATTCATGATAAAACCCCTCCACAAAGTAGGTTTAGAGGGAACACACTTTAGCATAATAAAGACCTATATGAAAAACCCTCAGCTAACATCACGCTCAATGGTAACAAACTGAGAGCTTCTCCCCTAAGGTCAGGAACATGATAAGGATGCCCATCTCACCAATTTTATTCAACATAGTCCTGGAAGTCTTAGCCACAGCAATCAGACAACAAAAAGAAATAAGGCCTCTAAATTTTTTTTTTAATTTTTATTTTTGAGGGGGAGAGAAAGACAACCCAATCAGGGAAAGGGCAGAAAGAGACAGAGACCCAGAGTCCAAAGCAGGCTCCAGGGTCTGAGCTGTCCACACAGGACTTAACACAGGGCTCCACGTCACAAGCCATGAGATCATGACCTGAGCCAAAGTCAGACATCCAAACAACTGAGCCACCCAGGTGCCCCAGAAATAAAAGCCATCTACATTGGTAAGGAAGAAGTAAAATTTTCATTATTTGCAGGTGACATAATATGTATAGAAAATCCCAAAGGCTCTACCAAAGAAACTACTAGAACAGATAAATAAATTCATTAATGTTGCAGCATACAAAATCAATATACAGAAATTGGTGGCACTTGTATACACTAATTATGCAGCAGCAGAAAGAGAAATTAAGAAAACAATCCCATTTACAACAGCACCAAAAATAATGAAATAACTAGGAATAAATTTAAAGAGGTGAAAGACCTCTACTCTGCAAAGTATTAAACAGTGAAAGAAAGTGAAGACGACACAAAGAAATGGAAAGATACTCCATCCTCATGGATTGGAGAAACAAATACTATCAAAATGTCCTTATGACCCAAAGCAATGTACACATTTAATGCAATCCCTGGGAAAATACCAATAGCATTTTTCACAGAGCTAGAACAAACAGTCCTAAAATTTCTATGGAACCACCAAAGACTCCTGAAGAGCCAAAGCAATCTTGAAGAAGAAGAACAAAGCTGCAGGTATCACAATTCTAGATTTCAAGTCGTGCTACACACCTTTAGTAGTCAAAACAGTATGGTACTGGCAAAAAATAGACATATAGATCAATGGAACAGAATAGAAAGCCTGGAAATAAACCTAACTGTTATGGTCATTGAAGCTCCAACAAAGGAGGGATAAATATGCAATGGGAAAAAGTCTCTTCCACAAATGATGTTGGGAAAACTGGCCTCTACATGCAAAAGAGTGAAACAGAACCACTGTCATAGGCTATACACAAAAATAAACTCAAAACAAATTAGGATGTAAATGTGAGACCTGAAACTATAAAAATCCTAGAAGGGAACATAGGCAGTAATTTCTCTGATATCAGCTGTAATAATATTTTTCTAGACATGTCTCCTGAGGCAAGGGGAAAAAAGCAGAAATGAATTAGTGAGACTATATCAAAATAAAAAGCTTCTGCACAGCAAAGGAGATAACCAACAAAACTAAAAGATAGCCTACAGAATGCAGTCGCAAATGACATAATCCGCATGTGAAAAAAAGCACATAATGTAAAAAAAAAAAAAATGGGCAGAAGACATTTCTCAAAGACAACAGACACATGAAAAGATGCTTAACATCACTCATTACCAGGGAAATGAAATTCAAAACCATAGTGACATATCACTTCCAACCTATCAGAATGGCTAAGATTAAAACTCAAGAAATAAGTGTTGGTGAGGATGTGGAGAAAAAGGAAATTTTGTTGCATTGTTGGTGGGAATGCAAACTGGTGCAGCCACTGTGCAAGATTGTATGGAGATTCCTCAAAAAATTAAAAATAGAATTACCATATAATTCAATAATTGCACTACTGGTTATTTACCCGAAGAATGTGAAACACTAATTTGAAGGGATATAATACACCCCTCTGTTTATTGCAGCATTATTTACTATAACCAAATTATGGAGGTAGCTCAAGTGTCCATCAGCAGATGAATGGATAAGGAAGATGTGGTATATGGGTATGTCTGGGTGACTCAGTCGGTTAAGTGTCTGACTGCAGCTCAGGTTACAATCTCACAATTCCTGGATTCAATCCCCATGTCATGCTTTGTGCTGACAGCTCAGAGCCTGGAGCCTGCTTCAAATTTGGTGTCTTCCTTTCTCTCTCTGCCCATTCCCCACTTACACTCTGTCTCTCTCTTAAAAATAAGACATTAAAAAAGAAGATGGGGTATATGTATATACAGTAGAATATTACTCAGCCATAAAAAAGAATGAAATCTTCCCATTTGCAACTACATAGATGGATCTAGAGAATATAATGTTAAGTGAAATAAGCCAGTCAGAGAAAGACAGATACACTATGCTTTAAAATCATATACAAATGAACAAAGACAAAAGAGACAAACCTAAAAACAGATTCTTAACTGTAGAGAACAAACTGGTAGTTACCAGAGGAGACGTGGGTGGGGGATGGGTGAAATAGGTGAAGGGAATTAAGAGTTTCCTTGCTTATCTTGATGAGCCCTGCATAATCTATGGAATTTTTGAATCACTGTAATGTACACCTGAAATTAATACTGTTTGTTGACTACAGTGGAATTAAAAATTAAAAAAAAAAATACTTGGAGTTACAGAACTGAACTAATTTAAACGCTTCAGGAAAGGATTTGAGGCCAAGAAGATTTTGGTCCTGATCCATAATGTCAGTAAATTTTAAAGTATATGGTTTTAAATAGCATATATTTTTACAAAGAGTCACTGGTTAAGAATGGTAGTAAGTTCTTCTTATCTAGATTCTATAAACCATTGTTGAGAGGAGACACCATAGAATTTTATTCTCCTAGAATGGAATCAAAACAAAATCTTATTTAAGAAATACATGAATAGCATTTGACTCAGTAATGTTAATCATTAATTTGATGCATAAAAACAAACCTATTTTAATATTCACTGGAAAATATGAATTCTGAAAGGGAACTGATAAATTTAAATGTAATCACTTCATATGTGATATATTCATTATTTTATATGCTTGTTAAATGTTTACATCTAGAAATCTGTTTTCACTTTTAAACTTATTATTTTCTGATACTCTTCAATAGTTGTTTTTTTTGTTTGTTTGTTTTTTTCGTTTGAATAGAGATCACATAAAATCTCAAAAATGACTGGGTGCTTTATTCAAAGTATTAAAATTTTATGTAGTTAAAAATTATGTGCACAAGAGATAAGATTTTAATGGATAAGTTGCATAAGGAATGATGTCAAATGATTCAGCTTGTCAGAAACATGAAGTACCCTCACACATCCCTAAGGCTGGAGAATGTCAGTTCACACCCCTGCCAACCTATTAGAATCAAGTCAAGGAATGTGTAGAGCTTTTATCTTCATTTACACGGGGACCTATAATAAAAGTTCTGCTAATATCATGCTCTACAGATGTAATTTTTTTTCTTGTAGCATATCTTTCCTCTTGTTTTACTAACAGAAGTAAATAATTTTAATGTTGTAAAAGACATAGATAATAGAGGGAAACTAATTAATTACACATATTAAGAAACGAAGGCTTGGATTAATTAAATGACTTATCCAAAGTACCTCTCTTTATTATTGGCAGAGATGAGAGGGCGCCCTTGTTCCTGAATTCTAGGGAAGAGCTTTTGTTACTGTACTGTACCTCTGCAGAACAATTTATGTGTCACATAATACTGACATGGCCTTCTTAATATCATGGGATTCTTTTCATATTGCTCTTTTTTTAATTGTTCAAGTAAGTTTCTAAATCTTCCCAAAGACTGCTCTCTTCTGCTTTCATAGAATAAACTTTTCTTAACCCCCTTTCAGATACCTTACACTCACTTATGTTTCATCTGTCCCATCCCAGTCACTTGGAGTGCTCCCTTTCTAAGCTCTAGACATTTGAAAAGGATACACAGTGGTCCCCAATTCATCTCCTTCATCTTTGTATTGCTAAATATCTTACTGGAATATGTTTATTCTTTCTTTTATCTTGAATTACCTATGAAAGATTGTAACTCTGTAAACTTAAATTATGTAGTCTATTGGAAACAGCATGGATATTTTTGAAAATAGACAGTAGATATTTTTGAATATTGAAAAGTCATATATATACACATATATATGTACACATATACATATATATATATATATATACATATATATATATACATATATATATATATACCCTTTAAGTTCTAAGAGCAAATCTCTATTCTAAATGTTCTCGAATCTGCCCCACTAAAAAACAAATTCCACTTTAATTTGCTTTCACTTTCATTTGCTTCATGCCTTTCTGGTTAATACCCTTTATTTTCACTACTCAGTGTGATCCAGTCTTGTTTACACATCCATCACTCTTGCTGTTGGCACCAATGACTTCCATCTCACTTTCTTCAATGAAACATCTGTTATCTACATTTCACATGAGCTGTCTGCACGTTTCATGTATTTGGGTTCTTCTTGAAGCACTTTACCTCTTGGCTTCTATAGTACCGTATCTCTGGCCACTCCTGCCCTGTCTTCTTCAAGATAATTCTTTATCTAGAATAGTCCAAGATCTTTTACAAGCCCTTGTACCTTTAACTTTATTGACTCCTTTATGTAACTCCTACATTTGGTATACAATTCAGAACACTCTTCAGATCCAGGCTAATTTTTCCAGTTACCTCATTGGCATTTCCTCTTGTATATTTTGAAGATGATTCAGGTCAGGATATGTAAACCTGAATTTAAGATTTTCCTCCTCAAACTTGGTGCTGTTCTAGCATTTTCCATGTGGTGAGTGGCAACACTATCCATTTCATTATACTAGTTAGGATCCTGTAAACCACCTTAATTGGCTCTTTCTCACTTAATATCGATCAGAAGTTACCTGGACCTATACTGACTGCTTAAGTGACTTTTTAAAATTCTCATAACCATATGAGGAAGATATTATTATTGTGTCTACACTGCACCCTCTATATCCAATCCATTATTATATCATTTTACTTTTATTTCTTTTGTTTTAAGTTTATTTTAAGAGAGACACAGGCAGCCTGAGTGGGGGAGGGGCAGCTAGAGAGGGATAGAGAGAATCTCAAACAGCCTCTGCACTGCCAGTGCAGAGCCTGATGCAGGACTTGAACCCACGAAGCCATGAGATCATGATCTGAGCCAAAACCAAGAGTTGGACGCTTAACCAACTGAGCCACCCAGGCACCCCTACTTTTATTTATTTATTTATTTATTTATTTATTTATTTATTATTTATTATTATTTTTTTTTTTTAATTTTTTTCTTTTCAACGTTTATTTATTTTTGGGACAGAGAGAGACAGAACATGAACGGGGGAGGGGCAGAGAGAGAGGGAAACACAGAATCGGAAACAGGCTCCAGGCTCTGAGCCATCAGCCCAGAGCCCGACGCGGGGCTCGAACTCACGGACCGCGAGATCGTGACCTGGCTGAAGTTGGACGCTTAACCGACTGCGCCACCCAGGCGCCCCTACTTTTATTTATTTAAAGAAAAATTTTTTAAATATTTTATTTATTTTTGATAGGGATAGAGCACAAGTGGGGGAGGGGCAGAGAGAGAGGAGACAGAATCCAAAGCAGGCTCTAGGCTCCGAGCTGTCAGCACAGAGCCTGATGCGGGGCTCTAACTCACAAATTGCGAGATCATGACCTGAGCCGAAGTCAGACGCTCAACCAGCTGAGCCACCCAGGCACCCCTACTTTTATTTCTTTTTTTTTCTTTTTTTTAAATTTTTTTTTTTAACATTTATTTACTTTTTGAGACAGAGAGAGACAGAGGATGAACGGGGGAGGGTCAGAGAGAGAGAGGGAGACACAGAATCTGAAACAGGATCCAGGCTCTGAGCTGTCCACAAAGCCTGACGCGGGGCTCGAACTCACGAGCCGTGAGATCATGACCTGAGCCGAAGTCAGACGCTTAACCGACTGAGCCACCCATGCGCCCCAACCTACTTTTATTTCTTAAGTAGCTCCTAGATCCATCACTTCACTTTATTTCTACCAACTTTTTTTTTTTTTTTCAAATCCAGGCTTCTGTAATCTGTCACTTGTATTACACACATAACTTCCAGCACTCTTTGTTGATTATTGCTCATCTTCAGTCTGTAGCCAGAGTGATGGTTTTCAAACAGGTTTCTCATTATTTCACCTATGTGACTATCTCCTTAAATTTCTTTAATAATGCCCTATAATTGTAATAATTTAATAATATATAATATATAATATATATATAATAATAATACATGTAATTATATATATATACGTATATATATATGATGATCCCCATTATATAGTAGGGTAGGCTAAGACTCAGAGAATGAGTAAATTACTGAGATTATATAACAGGCAAGTGGAAAGACCAACTTGAGCCCTGGACTATATGATTATGCTAGACTTGATAATAATAAACTGTACTCCTTTATTGTATTTATTATTTATTTCTTTTACTTTAGGATAGTGATTTATTCTTTACAAAGTACTTGTATGTACATTTCATTTTTTACAACAACTCTACCACCCAAATATAATCTGTTAACATTCGTATATATATTTCTTTCCAATATTTTTCATGCACTGAAATGTAATCTTTATATTTGCAGAAAACCATGATCGTATTTTGTAGATCATTTTATTTTTTGTAAGTTTTTATTTAAATTCCAGTTAGTGTACAGTAATGTTAGTTTCTGGTGTACAATATAGTGATTCAACAATTCCATACATCACCTGGTGCTCATCACAACAAATGTACTCCTTAATCGCCATCACCTCTTTAACCTATCACTCTCCCTTCTGGTAAATATCAGTTTGTTCTCTACAGTTAAGAGTCTGTTTTTTGGTTTGACTCCCTCTCTCTTTTTATTTTCCCTTTGCTCACTTGTTAGTGTTCTTTGAGTGATGAATGGATAAAGAAGATGTGGTATATGTATACTATTGAATATTACTCAGCCATAAAAAAGAATGAAATCTTGCCATTTGCAACAACATGGATAGAGCTAGAGAGGACTATGCTAAGCAAAATAAGTCAGTAAGAGAAAGACAGATACCATATGATTTCACTCATATGTGGAATTTAATGAAGTGTACTCCTTTAAATTTCTTGATTTTATTGTCAGTTGCCCTCCAGAGTTTTTTATTAGCCTGTATTTCTATAGATCTCTATACGTGCTATCACTGTTATTGTTGTGACTATTATTGTGACTAAGGAAAAATACTTTGGCATTTAAAAATGTAGGAATTCATTTTTAATACATTTTATGTGTGAATACAAGTAAGATCAATATGTTTGTATTTTTCTATACATTGTCTGATTTTAGCTTTATCATTTTTATTGGTAAACTTTTTTAATATAATTGATTCATCAGAGCTCTTTCTATATCAAGAACATTAACTGTGTACCTCATATATTGCAAATATTTTCCCATTTTGTCAATTCACTTTTAATTTTTTTATGGGATATATATTGCATTTGTGTGTGTATTTTCTTTTTTTTTTTTTTTTTTTTTTTTTTTAAATTTTTTTTTTTTCAACGTTTATTTATTTTTGGGACAGAGAGAGACAGAGCATGAACGGGGGAGGGGCAGAGAGAGAGGGAGACACAGAATCGGAAACAGGCTCCAGGCTCTGAGCCATCAGCCCAGAGCCTGACGCGGGGCTCGAACTCACGGAGCGTGAGATCGTGACCTGGCTGAAGTCGGACGCCCAACCGACTGCGCCACCCAGGCGCCCCTGTGTGTGTATTTTCAACAACACACTCATTTTAACTCTTTTGTGTAGCCAAATAATTCAAAGACATAATCTTTTTACCATATTCAAGGTTTTCAAGATTTGACTTTTAAAAAATATTTTATTGATGGATAAAGGTTAAATAATTCTTGAAAGAAATATTCTTGGAAATAGAAATTAAAATATGGTTAGTTATATAAGTGAATGTAGATTAAATCTATTTTAGACATGTCTTTCTGAATAAAAATGTCTTAGTGATAGGAATAGCAAAAGGTTTTAGAAATAGAATGAGTGTACACATTAGATGAATTTGGAGCAACATGATAAAAACTTACCCAGAACCAGACTTTATGAAAATATACAGCTATATTATAAATTTTAAAATATGTTAAAGGCTTCTTCTGGAGATTATTTTTAAAAGTGAGTGTATATATTATTGGTGTAAACAGGCTTAGTGTGATTAAAAGGTCATAAAAATTGATGGAAAATATCTAAGAGATTTGAGTATGAATAGAATTTTTGTTAATTGTGGTACCCCAGTTTTATTTATGGAAATCCAATGACTATTGCTGTAATGAACACAAAAATATGAAATTTTTAAAAACATAAAATTAAAAAAAAATCAGTGAACTAGAATAGAATAATAAAATAAGTCAGAAACAGTATTTGTTCCATGAATTTGGAAGGATTTTCCAAATTTCCTACATTTTCTCTCATAAGTATCAGCATCTTGTTGAACTAAATTTTCTGCTCAGTACAGAACCTACAGTTCCTCACTTGATTACATTCTCAACCAGTCCATTATTCTTTCATTTGCTTCCCTGAAAACTGCCAAGTGTGGATCCATCCCAGAATTTATACTCTTCACTCCTTGATCCAGACTAGTATTAGCACTATAGCACTTGGGAATATTGTAAATAACTTAACTCCACAAACTGAGATGTAAAAATGAGTATATTTCATACCATACTAATTAATCATTCATGATACCATTAAACAGAAATAATAGCAGAATAGTAACAGAAAGTTTAGAATCTTCTAGAGGTTTCTCTTACTCTACATTTTCTAAGATCCTGAGGTTTAGACATTCGCAAAGTGGGCCAGTTGTCTTCAACCTGAGAGCCATTTTTGTTTTGTTTGCTTGTTTGTTTTGTTTTGTTTTTAAGAAGTGATGGTCACCATCAAAACTTCTTTCTGGTTTTATATACACAGCCATCTTTCTCGAAGTCAACCAGATAGGACCAGTAAGTGTGGTCTTGAGTAGGAGTATACCAACTCATAGACCCAAATCTTTTGTCTGATTCTTCATTTCCTTACAGAAGGGCCAGGCAATGTTTTTCTTTATATCCCTAAGAATATCACATTTCTGAGTTTTCCCAAAGTGTTGAAGTAACCCTTGATAATCTGAAGGATCTTCTAGTTCTGAGCCAACTTGCTCTCAGATCAATTCTTTGTCATTTGCTTTCTCTCCTGGCAGAAAGGGGGCCGGATTCTTGGTTTGCATTTTCCAGGCAGGTTGTGTCATCTGGCATGTGACTTGGTTCAGCCACTGAATGTTATTGATAATGGAGACTTTTACTGATAAGGAAGGATGAATTAGGATTTAATTTTCTTTCTTTTTTACATGTTTATTTATTTTGAGAGAAGAGAGAACATGAGTGGGTGAGAGGGACAGAGGGAGAAAGAGAGAAAATCTTAAGCAGTCTCTACATTCAGCATGGAGTTGGACATGGGGCTCAATCCCAAGAACCATGAGATCATGACCTAGTGGATTATCAAAAGTTGGACACTTAACCGACTGACCTACCCAGGCACCCCAAGATGAAGAGGAATTTTAAAGTTATCTCTCCTTTCTTCTCTCTAGGCCAGCATCTCTCATAATGGCTATATTTCCTCATTGGTTCCAACTTCCCTTGGGCAGACCACTTAAAATTTCATCTTTTTGTGGCTGACCCTTCTCCTGGGCTTTGGTCTCACCACCTTCCTTTTTGGCCCTAGCCGGTTAGTGGTAGTAGTGGCTTCCTGCTTTTGCTAATCTTGTGTTGTCTCCCCAGCCCCCATTTGGAGTCACATCTATTCCTGAAAGGCACTGGGTTCTTTCTTGCCATAGTTCCTTTGCCCTTTCTAGTGCCTGTGATGTAGAATGACTTTTTCTCACTTTGTGAATGAAGAGCTGCTTCTCCTTTAGGTCTCATCCCAAGTATCATCTCCTTGCAAAGATGTACCTTGCTTCTGTTGTTCTCTGTCACATGGAATCCTTTCATTCAATGTGTCACAGTCTTTTTAGCTTACGTGATTATTGTTTGACTTGCGTGTTAACTTTCTTCTCCAACTGGATTATAGTTCCATGATGGCTAAAACTTTGTCTGTCTTGATTATCTCTTTAACACCTAGAATGGAACATAGTAAACTTATAATATGTATTTCTTGAATGAGTCACTGAACAAATGAGTGAGTAAAATCTGATTATGGACTTTACAAAGCCGATCTTATGTAATTCTTACTGCAAGCCAAAGTCATAATTACTATTATTATCCAGTTTAACAGGTGAGGACCCTGACATTTATAAAGATTAAGTAGCTTGTCATGAGTTATTTCAGAAGTTATAAGATTAAGTAATTTATTAAAAAGCTAATAAATGGTGAAATCTGTATTAAAAGACAGGTTTTTGTGATTCCCTAATTAATACTCCTCAACAGAGTTATTTTTTTTTAATTTCTTTTTTTTTTTTTTTTCCAACGTTTATTTATTTTTGGGACAGAGAGAGACAGAGCATGAACGGGGGAGGGGCAGAGAGAGAGGGAGACACAGAGTCGGAAACAGGCTCCAGGCTCTGAGCCATCAGCCCAGAGCCTGACGCGGGGCTCGAACTCACGGACCGCGAGATCGTGACCTGGCTGAAGTCGGACACTCAACCGACTGCGCCACCCAGGTGCCCCACCAGAGTTATTTTTTTTTAAAAATCATCTAAAATAAAAATATTGACAAGGCCGTGTAAGAGAATTTTTCTTTTTTTTCCCCCATATATAATGTCTTAGCTATGCAGATGTGCAATAATGTATTCAATTACTGGTTTTGAAAAGCTGTAGGTAGAGTTGAAATGTGAAGATTAAGAATTTTGGCCTACACACATTAGATATGAGATCTGAATGGTGATATCAAGTAACCTGTTGGGGTTTGGTGCTTCAGATATGAATCTTGGAATATCAACTTCTCTCTGATGCTTTAAGCCTCAGAACTGTATGATATTATCCAGAGACTATTCAGGGAGAGAATGTGGGCTCAGAGCACTTGACTGAAAGTTGGGTCACACCAGCATTTGTCTGAAATGGGAAAGGGGAATGAACAAAAGGAACTGAGAAGTAACAGCAAAGTAAAAGGAAAATGATGGAGGTATAGATCCATAGACATGAACAAGAAAGAATGATTCAAGAAAAATAAATTTTGATGAAGGCGAGGCAAGATAAGAGCAGAGCATAAAAGAACACTTATGGTATCGTAAAAACTGAAGGGATAGGTTTGAGTGAGAATTAGGATGAGGTAGTAGAAAAAGTGATTAGAGACCACTGCATTGGGAAGTTTTGTGACAAAATAAGGCTGCAGCCGTATTTTCATCACTGGGCTCAGTTTCTGGCACATAGTGACTACCTAGCAAATGTTAATTTCACACAACAGGATTGAATTGAATATTCAATTGAAATTTGATTTGAAGAATTATAGCAGAGTGACCAGTTGAGTGTACATATGAATGTGCTGTTAGGGTGAATGAACAGTGAAGAAACATCCATTTGTGGATTTGCCCTTTTAACACTTGGTTCCATCAGTTTGGCAAATGTGAATGACATAGCAAAGCAAGCATAGCATTCAAAAAAGAGAAAGTATGGATGACATTCTGTTTCAGAAGTTTAAGGAGGAAGGAAGGGCATTGCATCTGAAGGAAACAGTAGATTAAATGGAGATAACCTAGGACATGTGTGATCCGTCTCATGATGTCAGCACCAACAGCTTCTAACGTACTTACTTTTGGTCTACTATGCGTTTGCCTATAAGAGACTACATATTCATTCTTTCTAAATCAACTTTGCATAATTCACTAAGCATGCCTTTGGTTGAAAAGCCACCCATTTCTCTCTGACATGATAAAATATGTTAACTTTCTGAAAACTATCTTCCTCAAAGGAATCTTTCACTTCTGTCAAAGAAGGAGGTTTCGTTCTGCTAGCTTAGGAATTGGAATAATTAGGTAAGTGGGACATTATTGTAATGTGTTCTTACTTTTACATAAAAAAACAAACAAACTAAAGAACATAATCACTGGGCAAATTTACAAAACTCAGATGAATATCACTGATTTTAGGTATCTTTATTCTGACAGAGTCCATGATTCATGGAAGGTTGAGTGGTTTCAATGACAATCCTTATCAAAGGATACTTGAAGAGAGCAAATCAGTGTGGTGGTGAGATAGATGGCAAAGCAGTTATATGTAAATAGTGTCCAAGGTCTTTACATGAGAAGTTTACTTCCTTATTGAAAACTAATGTATACTGTGGGATGCTAATTAGTGTTCCCTAAGAGTTCTCCAAAAGGAGCCGCATTGGAGTTGATGTGAATTGGCAGAAAGCAGCATAAATTGATTTGATCACTAAAAGGCCTTGCATTTGGGGCTTCTTTTCAAGTGGAAAATGGTTCCCCAATGAAAACATATATCATAGGAGAATGAGAGGAAGAGAAGATAAAGAAAATTGAATGTTCGTCACTGATCAATTATTCAGAATCAATTATGGTTTGCTAGGGAAAGCATGCTGTGCCAAAGCCAAACCAAAGTCAAGTAAGCATGAGAATTAATTACTTTCATGCCTGCATAAGGCTAGAGGAGGGAGAAGGTGGTATCTTTTGGCAGAAAAATACTGCTGTCTAGGAGCAGAAAATGATTATGACACGAGAGACCTTAGTCTAGAATGCCTTGCATTTTGTTATTTAAGGAAGATATTCTGAATTCACTTTATGAGAGGGGGTATGTAAATATATGTAATTTCTTCTGCAAACAATGTATTAGTCAGGGTTCTTCAAAGAAACAGAGCCAATAGGATAGGTGTGTGTATATGATATATACATACACACATACACACATATATGTAAAAATATATACTTCGTAATACATATTAACATATATATATATGTTTACATATACATATTTGTATATACATATTTATATTACACACACACACATATAAAGAAAGAGGTAGGGGGATTTATTTTAAGGAATTGGCTTTATGCAGTTGAATTGTGGGTGCTGGCACAACGGAAATCCACAGGGCAAGCTGGCAGGCTATAAATTTTGGCTAAAGTTGGTATTTCACTCATGAATCCAAAAGCTAGAAACTGAGGTTGAATTTCTATGTAGCAATCTGCAGAGCAGAATTCCTTCTTCTACAGGGACCTCTGTATTTTCTTAAGACTGATTTTCTTAAGACCTTCTTCCACTGATTGGATGAGGCCCACCCACATTATGGAGAGTTATCTGCTGTATTCAGAGTGTACTGATTTCATCATTAATCACATCTAAAAAAATCTTCACAGCAGCATGTAGACCTAGTGTTTGTTCAAACAACTAGACATCATAGACTAGCCAAGTTGACACAACAAATTAACCATCACACTTACTATACCTCCTTATGACCCAGCTCTGTGCCATGGATAGTAATCTCTCATATTTTGGTAACTGCTTTTATGCACTGTCATAGTCATAAATTTCATATTCTCATGATGGAATTGGAGGTTAAGCAAGGCAGACATTTGATTCCAGTGACATAACTGGGAAAACAGAATCACTAAAAATATATAGTTCTCTTTATTTGAGTTTTATTTTTGTCAAAGCGATGTACTTTTAAAAAGAAATTTTAAGAGCTTAAAGAGTTAGTAATAGGCTTGTTTAGAAAAAGATCAGTTTCCTGTTTTCTCTTCATTTCATATTCTTCAGAGGCAGTTATTTCTACCGCTTTACCTAATTCCTTGGTATGTCTCTCCAGATTTCTAAGTAACTGTGTATATTTCCACTTCTTGGTTTTTCAATCTGATACATTTTCTCTTGACTTTCACTAGGGGAATTGAGGATTTTACTCTGTCACCATACCTACCCACCACATGCATATACTTCCTGTTCCCCCATCCTACCAATATTCAGTGAATACATGATCATGACAAAGTGAACTTACTCACATAAGCTATGTGTTATACATGATAAGTTTTCCACCATATACAACTTTTTGTTTTTCTAAAAGTTAATTTTGTCTTCTTTTTGGAAAAACGTGTAGGCCTTTAATTATAGATTGAATTCCACATCCAATATCATAAAGAATCCTCCTAGCAGCCGGTGAAGGAAAAAAAAAATGTTAGTGAGAAAATACACTCTTGGGATTAAAATTAGGCATTATTTGGTATAGGTGGAAGTCTTTATCATTAAATTAGAATTATTATGTGAATTTCAAAGTGTAAGCAACTTTAAATTAGCTATTTGAGTATTTTCACCCAATAGTAAGAGGTAAAATGTGATAAAACAATTTTAATGCTATGAGTGATACTGTCTTCTTTTTTATATAAAAGAAACATTGAAATCATATAAGAAATGAAATGAGTATGCTTTTCTCATATAATCTTTATATTTAGAGAGAAAGAGAGAATTAAGGAAAGAGTGGTAAATATCAGTCCCTGCCAAAGAATGTGAAGTACACATCCTACTGCGAAAGACTCAAAAGTTTTTTTTTTTTTTTCCCTCACATCTTAAAAAATGGGGAGGACTAGGGATTCATATTAGTTGAATAGGATGTCTTTGCTTGCGTGTATGTGCTTGTGTGTGTGTGTGTGCATGTGCATACAAATTATTGTGTTTTTTTCTTGACACAAATTCTTGCCCCTGTGGAATCACTCTTATTCACGGGTGTCATACATAAGGGAATTAAAAATCCTATCAGTATTTCAAAAGTCTCCCCCAGTGAGGCAGTATTTCCCTTTCACTGCCGTTGAGTGGAATCCTTTTGAGCTGAGAAAGATTGAAGAGTCTCTCTCGTTTTTAGAGAGTGAGTTGAGTTGGTTAACTAATAGTGCTAGAAAGGGGCTATTATACCAGTTATTTGAAACATTTAAAAACTGGCCTAATGCAAGTGATTATGTTTGGAGTTAATGAAGCACCGATTCCCCTAACATAGTTGAGTAAAGGAAAGAAAGATCTTTTGCCAATAAAAATCTCATCAGGTGATGGCCTTGACAGAACATCCCACTATTCCTGTCAGCCAGAGCTGTCATAAACAAACCACTGATGAGACAATGACAATAATTAACACTGTGTTAATGGGATATGGAGCCTCACAGTTATTTTTTCAGCTACAGTGAACTGAATGAATGCCAAGCAGTGCACATGGCTTAACATCATAACATGTTTCTCTTTTATTTACTGTGGTTATGTTGGCTCCCTTGTATTACAGATATGCTTTCTCGGATTCATGGGATGGTAGCTAAGGAAACTAGATGCCGGAAATCCAACAACTATGTTCACATTACCATTAAAGGTCAGGAGTGAAGAAATTGGCTTAATCTGGACTTTGTTTAGATAAGACTGTGGCAATTTGGCCCCACACAGCGGAAGACATTTTGATTATGGTCATAACTCAAAGGAAGAACATTCTTTTAAAAGTCAGAAGTTGGTACCAAAAGTTAAAGTAATCAGAGGCAGTGGATTTGCTTAGAGATGTTGTCACTGGTACAATCAGGTTCCTAAGGTCAGGAGAGGTGCTGGCTGCTGCTGCTCTCAGCAGGCATATTTGGTGCTAATTTTGTAAGTAAGAAGACATCACTTCTAGTACAGGGTAGCATATTGAACTGGGAAGCAGTCAAGGATAGCTTGGCACATGGTTCCCTGAAACTCTCTCTTCACTATAAATTTCTAGACTCATCATTGCAGTCTGACCTGCTTATGCCCCACTGTTTTCAAGCGTCTTTCTGAGAGGACTCTCCCTCTTGGAATTACTACTTTTCAATAAGATATTTATGGAACACATGAATACTTCCTTAAGCCACATTTCAGACTTAATAAATTTCATCTTATACAAGGAACAAACATGGTACGTCTAGACAGATTTTTTTTTTTTCGTTTTAGCTTCCCTGCTTGAACTCAAATCAAAGGAAATAGCTGTATTACATAAAATGCATTCACTTGTAGAAATGGAAATGTTTTGATCTCTATTAAAATACTGGAAATTTAAAAAAAAAAAGTTTGAATGTACTCTGAAAAGTGGGATTATTTTTATCATCCTGAATGACAAATCTTTCTTAACAGGCTTTCCAGCAATTAGTCTTGCTCTAATGCTATTTCTACACTGGCAAGATGAAGTCTGTTACTTGCCAGATCTCTGGAGAATATGGTGCTTTCTCCATAGGCACCAGTATTTGTCCAAATGCCAGGGTATATGCTTGTATTTGGCCAGTGCAGAAACAGCAGAAGAGGCCTGAAATACTCAAAATTTTGATTGGATTACATGGATGATTTCTCTAAGGAATCTCTGCTTAACTTTTCTGAGAGTCACAAATTATTAAACAAAATGCAAGGACATCTGTGGGTTATTCTATTTACTGAGTGTGCATTACGTTTGGCATTACTGAGAGTAGGAAGGAAGTAAAATCATGGTTCTGATTCTAAGGCAGACCGTAAAGGGTGTTTTCACCCTAGACTCCCATTTTAATCGAAAAGATTTATATGGTACTTCAAAATGGATTTGTAGACAAATATTTTTGTACACACTTCAGTATACAAATGCATGTTTGTTTTTTGAATCTGTTAAATACTTATATAGAAATTCCCTTAAAATGCTTTGAAAAGAAATTCTATTGTTTTTGCCAAAATTCATGGTGGTTTCTATAATAATCTAAAACTTTTATTAATATTATCTTGATGTATCTCTTCTATCAAAAGGGAAATATCTGGCAGTCTGAAGATTGTTAAATTTTTTTTTCATTTTATTATTTTCAAAGGCCTCAGAATAGTCTGTTCCCTGTTCTGTCTTTTTTGAGAACTTCAAGAGAAATGGCTCATTCAAAGAACACCCTGTTGAAGTAGATTTTCTCTGCCATTCTAGAAACACATAATTTGGATGTCATCCCATAGTCTGTCTCAGTTAAAGCATGGTAAACTTTAAGTTTTCTTTTTTCTTAGGCCAAAATCAAAGGTCACTTTTTCATGGAAGTAACCATATAGGACAATCACTGTACATGGTAATCATCTCACCTTTTCCTTCAAACCTTAGTGCTTGGCTCTAGAATTAGTTAAAGGTTATAATGTGGTTCAGTTTGGATTTTAAGTGTTCATCTTTGTTTTTATGATAGAAATATCTTTTTTTCGTAATTGAAGGTACTATGAATAATCTTGTGTTATTGACAAAATATAATTATTCTTATTTTAACTAATATTAGATAAATACTTCTGTCTAATTAATATTTAGGTTTTGGCCGTAAACAGAGCTATAGATAATTCTTGGAGAACAGAATACTCAGGTGGAGTGTGTTTTTTGTTTTTTTTTAAAAATTAGTTCCATATCCAAAATCATTGTGGATGTATAATTATTCTTAATTATTTATAATAATAGATACTAATATATTGTTTTGTGTACCAAAATGTTTTCAGATCTATTCTCTAAATATTCTTAAAAGCTTAAGATGATTTTTTAAAGAATGGTAGCAATAAGGGGCGCCTGGGTGGCTCAGTCGGTTAAGCGGCCGACTTCGGCTCAGGTCACGATCTCGCGGTCCGTGAGTTCGAGCCCCGCGTCGGGCTGTGTGCTGACAGCTCGGAGCCTGGAGCCTGTTTCAGATTCTGTGTCTCCCTCTCTCTGCCCCTCCCCCGTTCATGCTCTGTCTCTCTCTGTCTCAAAAATAAATAAACGTTAAAAAAAAAAAGAATGGTAGCGATAATAATAGTTGTACTCCCATTTTGCCAGTGAGAAAATTGATTGAAGAAGTTAAAGTATTCATTCAGATTCTTATGTTTTGTACATTACAGAGCAAACTCATAGATTCATATCTCTTGAGTCCAAATGTTTTACTAATTTCACCATACCTTTCCTCTATGTCCACCAGGTGTTAATGGGAGTAAGATTTCCAGATATGCAGGATTTGCAGGCATATTTCATCTCAGGTGACATGCTGAAGGTTCACTCAAACAACCTTAGATCTTCTTCCCTAGGCTTGGACTGGTCTCACAACAGACAACCAACTGAATACCTTAAATGGCTTTCAAAATCATGGCCTTCCGTAGACAGATACCTTGCTTCATCTATCATGCATTTTTTCACCTTCCTTCATTTTTTCAGTCATAGACTATGGGTTTAGAATCTCAGCTCACATTGCTTTATAGATGACTCCAGATAGTAAATGTCAACCACTGTTCACTCTAATTCCATTTCTATGATACTTTTACCTATTATTCTGGCTATCCCCTCATTCTAGCTCATCAGAAATAAACTACTACTAAATTGCTGCTAAGTAGATTTGGTCATTTGAGAACAACAAACTGAAAATAAAAGCTGAGTCTCAGATTTTACTTTCACACATGCCAGTTAGTTTTCCTTTTTGTAAAGGTAGTTGTAGCTTTGCCTAACTATTCATTTTCAAAAAAATAGTGTAAATTTGTCAAAATCATAATGTGAATTTGTGCTTAAAGCATTGATTGCCAGTTGCTCAGCCTTTTGAATGAATTATGCTTTTAGAATCATATACCAATCATACCGATGTTCATTATAAACTTTTCTTTCTGTTTTCCGAATTACTCATTTTTTGTTTACAAGGACATTTTCAAGGCCTCAGTTCATAGGAAACATAAGAGACTATTTATTGGTAAATGTGGTTTAGCATAATGTTTCACAATGGGTACTATAAAACTTGGCATTTCTTCATTTTTACCATCTTTAATCTTTTCAACCGGTCATTATCATTGATCAAAATCATTCAGGAAGATGAGATCAAAGCAGACAGTTAGGTAGTTGCAGTAGGTGAGCATTTATGGTGCCTATGTCACATTTTCTCCAATGTGTAAAGCATTCTTTGAAGTAAATCCAATGTGTATATCAATGTTAAGTGTTCAGAGATTCCAGTAAAATTTTGGCTATCTAAAATCAGATTTCTTCCACCTTCATTCATCTGGAACAAATATGAGCACAAAGGAAGGCTCCCAATTTTTTTAAACAATGTCTGATTGTTAGGCACCCATTTATCTAAAAGAAATGGGAGATCCAAAGATTTCACTTGATGTAAGAAAGCAACCAAACAATAAATGGTCTGAGTAGCTGATAAGAACAAATCAGTTTTTTCACATGAAAGTTAAAGAGCATAAGAGAGGCAACATTAAACAAAATGCAACTAAACAAAAGTATAAATGTGTAATGAAACGAGAGAATGGAGCAAGGATAGGTCCATTGGAACATGGTGGTAATGATACAGGTCAACTGTAGGGATGGAAAGAGCGAATGAGATTGTAATGCTGAAGAAAATGAACAGTAAAGAACAGTAAGACAGTGGCTTTGTTGGTAGAAGGACACAGCAGTTCTAGGCTACAAACCTTGCAGAAAGCATAAATTAGAGGTGATCATTACTACCTAAAGGGGAGAGAAAAAGCAAAGAGTTAACTAACCGCAATAAAACCTAAAGATACGCTCAGAGTATTTCCAGTGACTGGGTCATAGAAAAGAGGAAAGATGTAAATACACACTGATATTTCTGTATCCCTCAGCTAACCCCAGCAGAGTTAAATAGTCTAGGGGTAGCAAATATCCACATCTCAGTGCATGAACCGTTTTTTACCAATTACACTGACATTTGTAACTTCAGCTTTTCCTATAATATAGCCCAAGTACAAATGTTAATCTTCTGTCATCAAGAAAGTTTAAATCATGTCCTGTCTACCCTACGTGAACTTGCAAGGAAACCTGCAACTCTTGCTGAGATTTCCATGCCCCAGTCTATATCCATAAAAACAAAACAAAACAAAACAAAACACAAAGCTCTTCTCAGAAAACTTGAAAAATACCTTGTCCAGAGAATTTTGTCCCTTTGGTGTTTACATATAACATAATTTTTAATAATATGCATGAGAATTAGACAGTTTCTTAGTCCAGTTCAGAGTTGGGAATTCTCCTTTCTCTGAACCAGCAACATATTCTCCTTCTTTTATTTGGTGAAAACCTATATATTTTCATTCTGTTCCTGGTCTTTAGAGTTTTGTGACTCTGTAAACTTAGTAGATATGTACAAGCATGGCAGCTGCAGCTATGGGAGACCTGCGTGTGGATGGAAGCATATTGTCACCCTAGTATGAAATACACCCAGAAGCATTATAAAACACAGTGTAGCATTTTTTTAAATAAAACACTGATTCTGTTTAAATATCTTACCAACTTTGACCTACATGTCATGAGTACTGTTATATATTATGCTATTTAAAGATGCCCCACAAACAAACAGAAGCTCACAACGCTTAATAGTTGTTGTTTTTTTTTTTTTTTTCTCCCTGAGAAAGCAAGCGAGAAAGAGAGAGAGAGAGAGGACACTCTGAGTGAGCGGGGATGGACAAAAGGAGAGAGAGAGAGAGAGAGAGAGAGAGAGAGAGAATCTTAAGCAGGCTCCACATTCAGCATGAGCCCGACACAGGACTCGGTCTCATAATGGTGAGATCATGACCTGAGCCCAAATCAATAGGCAGACGGTTAACTGCCTGAGCCATCCAAGTGCACCATCACAACAGTTTTTTGTCCAGGGCCACATAAAGTTGGGGTTCATCATGCTTTGATGTGAGTTTGAGTATTTTCTTTGCATTAAATCTTAACTATATAAGGTTTGACGAATAGGTCTGTGTATCCGTAACTAATGGTAAACCAACATACTTTCCTTTTCTTGAAAATATAATCTTCTAATGATTTAGATACATGGCCTAAAATATTTGTTCTATGTTAAGTTTTGATCATTTAATCACCATGCAAAAGTAGACTTCTGTGCCCTTTGTTTTCCTACAAGATAAACTGTTGCTTTTCTACTTTGCCACTAATTGCTGTTTGCAAACAAATTAAGTCTTCAGTATTTGGGAGTTCTCCAGTAACACTTTGCAAGCAGTCTAGACTCTGGGATTTTGCATTTACTAACAGTTAGTCATATTTAAAATATATTATTTCCGGAGCGCCTGGGTGGCTCGGTCGGTTAAGCGTCCGACTTCGGCTCAGGTCATGATCTCACGATCTGTGAGTTCGAGCCCCGCGTCGGGCTCTGGGCTGATGGCTCAGAGCCTGGAGCCTGTTTCAGATTTGGCGTCTCCCTCTTTCTCTGCCCCTCCCCTGTTCATGCTCTGTCTCTCTCTGTCTCAAAAATAAATAAACGTTAAAGATTTTTTTTTAAATAAAAATAAATAAAATCTATTATTTCCTACTCAGTAATCTTACTCTTTCATAAAAAGAAATAGTTTCATTATGTATAAGTAAGGTTAACCTGCTCTACCATTCTCTGGTGACATGGTCACATAATTACAGTCCAGGAGAGCAAATTTTAATTCACATATTGATGCTTCACAATGGGAAAACTTATATTGAAGGCAGTTTTTCAAATGCATACTTTATAACAACGAAATTTTATGTCTTTGAAGTGATATATAGAGTAGCTTGTGTTGCTTACAATGAAGTCATTTTCAGAGGACAAAAATACCCTTCTTCTTGGAGAAATCAGCAATTCTCAATAGGTTAGGCCTAGGTGTTCAAGGGTTTTACTTATCTTAAATTCACTGAGTTTATTTTATTACCAGTTAAATAATTTATATATTGGTTTCCTCAGGGTAAAATAATGTGAATAATAAATTAATTGAAACTAGAATGACCTTAATAGGTTCAAGAATCTAAAATATTGTATATTTGTTATTTGTACATATTTATATATATGGTAAAGTACACATGATAAGATATTATTTAAACATATTGTTCTCTAAATGCTTTGTACTTATCTGGATTTTAGAATGCTAGACTTCTTAAATCTTATCATAATATATGGTAAGTTTGGATGTCAGTAATTTATAATAAGATACTTTAAATTTTTTCCTGGATCTTTAATTATAAAATGGAATTTTTTTCTTACATTTATTGTAAAGATAATTTGAAACTACTGAATAACAGATTATCTACTGAAAATAAAGAAAACATAGTAATAAAATTAACCAAAATTCATTTTGAATTACAAAGATTAGATTTTTCTAATGTATGAGCAAGAAAAAGGGGAAAAAGTGGGATGAGAGTGAGTGTGAGATACGGGTGAAAATATTTCATCATTGTATTCATTACCATAAATCAAAGGCAGTGTAAGATTTGCCTTTATGTTTGGAAGAACAAGCTTTTTATTGACTGTCTTTCATAATTAATAGCATTTACTCTTTAAATCAAATTAGTCCACTTTTCCTATTAAAGCCATACTGTAGAATCATTTTTTAAAGCACAAAATGACCTTGACAAAAATGAAGAATCGATAATATGTTGATTAGGAGTCTATTTGCTCTAATAGCAAATGTTTCCTTGTCGTTAGTTCCTGTTGGAACACTCTCAGAGGTTGTAGTTCATTACTATCTCCTGGCAGTGGTATTTTCTACATACAGAAAAAGTTGACCCTACTGAGCAAAACACTGATGGATTGACTTAGTCATATATATGGATTTTCTTAATACTTCTTTAATCAGCTCATTTTTGGATTCAAGATTGCGTTACAGGATATCCATCAATTGGGCAGGAAGAGAGAACAATATGCTGTTGAACCTAGCATCCTTAGAATTTCTTGAGTTAGTCTTAATCAATGAGAGGTAAGGGAGCTATGCTTTATTGCAGAAAAAAGAAAAGCTTAATGTGATTGAGGTTTTAGAAAATCAAAATGTGAGCATTGATGGGGAAATGGATAGCAGGAAGAAAGTGCACATATAATAGCAGATTATATGAGTGTTCATGGCTTGATGTGTTGAAAAATGAAGCTAGAAAGGGCTGTGCATAAGTCACTGGAATCCTTGCTGAATTTAAGAAGTGTTCCTATGAAATGTAGTAATTTTTAATATAAAAGAGATGTCCTTTCCACACTAGTTTGAGCAAAGGAACACAGATATTTAAAAACAACACATTCAATAAACAGAAACTGTTAGTGATAGATTCTTTATCAGTAATACATGTGGACTTGCTGGTCTAAAATAAATCTAGTGTGAGGAAAAAAAAGTTTGCTTTGGGTAGCCAAGGGGAATAAAGGACAAATGAGATGCAATTAAGCAGAGAACAATTTAGTATAATTCTAATAGCAAAGTCTTTAATGATGCTTTGGTACAGACAAATTTGATTTAGAAATATATCCCAAGTTAAGTTGTGGAAACCCATCTCTTCAGTCACTTAAATTTGGACAGGCCAAAGTTATTATGCTGAATGAGAAAATTGGAACCTAGGAAAGGAACTAAATGACCTAATTGATCTTCTTTTCCATCACCAATTTTAGATACTAGTGTGAATTAAATGAAAAAAAAGGTTAATTTTTTGCTGTTTAAGATAAAAAGAAATGAACTGAACTTGTAAGTGGTTACATTTTTTTTTTTTAAATTCAGCGTAAGGCTGTGTCTGTAGTCTCCCTTCTCTTTTTGCCTGTGTCATCACACACATTGTTCCTAGTCATGTGTCCCTGAGGTGATGGACACAATCTTCATGTTAAATAAATCAGTTCAGAGAGATTGCTTACAGTATTTCTGGAACAAAATAGTAGACACAGAGTTTCTTGTCCTGATTTAGAAATGAGTGAGTCATTAGAAATTGTAAAAGTTATCATAATTAGTTATCCTTGGCTGCTCCATAGCAAGTGTTAGAGCAGCAAGATAGGTAAATAAATGGTGAGGGAAGGAAAGAGAAAGGCCCAAAGATGTTGTATCAGCTAAATTAGTAATGTAAATGTTTTCTGATCTTTAGCCAGCAGTGCACCATCCTGCCTGCAACAGGCGTTGACACACTTTTTCTGTAAAGGTCAAAGAGTGAATACTTCGTACTTGCAGGCCAAGATGCAAAATTAAGAGTTTTATATATAAGATGATTACAGAACAGGAAAGGAAACAAATGTCCTTAGTTTTTATTGGTAACATAAAATATTAATATTAATTGAATGCTTCTTTGGTAATACATGTTAACTAATGGGAAGAACAGATTTCTGTTTGAGGACAATAACATTTTGCTTGATTAGGGTTCGTAGTTGGTGATCTTTGTCGTCAAATCAATTGCAAACGTAAAGGCTGTAGAGAAACAGACCTGTTTTGGCCTCTAGGCCATAGTTTGCCAAGTCCTTTCTTAAAACACTTTTGACCTGGGGTGGAGATATTTTTGTAGAGGTTTTATCCTCATGTATAAGAAAATATTAGGGAAATTCTTAGCTCAAGTTATCTGGAATATCTAATTCTGTATCTGTATTCCAAAGGATATCTATACTGCACGGTATAGAAGAAAGGTTGTCTAGTCAACTAAGTGTGACTAATCAAATATCCTTGAATTCTTGTTTCTTAGTTGTAATTGTGATTCAGAGCTCCCATTTGCCAATGGGATCTGGAATTTCCAGTGGCGTTTGACCAAACTCATTTATGTTCAACTGTTCACTTTCTGAGTGCAGGTAGCAACACCAAATCTGCTTCACTCAGTGAACTCTCTTTGCCAGTGCCTCTGCATGCCCTAATGAGATCAGAGGGACCCACTGATAAATGGTCTAAACTTATGCTGCAGAAACACAATAACAGTGTTAATTTATTCATATGCATTCATTTACTTAATTTAGTTGTATATTTATTCGACAGTCCAACAATCGTATGTTCAATACTGGCTGTTTCGACTCACTGAAAATTTTGAGGTTACAGAAATATTTTATGAATATTTTTCTCAGACAGGTGATTACATCGTGATAGTAACTGGAAAGCAAAGTAAACTAGATTCTTGCTCCTTTATTTATTTAGTATTTATTTATTTATTAGCAGTTTTTAGTAGTGACAGTTTCTGGATAAAGGCTATAAGCTTATGATCTTAAAGATATTCTTAAAAGTTTTTTTTTTTGAGAGAGAGAGAGATAGAGTGAAAGTGGGGGAGGGGCAGGGAGAGAGAGGGAGATATAGAATAGAGTTTTGACTGGCAAATTCAATGTATTGATATCATGGTGTTTTCAAACATCAGAATAAAAATGAAGCAAATAAAAAATAGCAAATTTATTTGCGTTAAAATTTCCCAATGAGTCAATGTCAGAAGTGCAGATAGAAGTTTCTTCACACACAAAAAATGAGCAGGTACTCTGTTGTTGTCAAGCTATTCATGTGATATTCTTTTGGGAAGCACATGAATTTATATTACAATATACTAGGAGTTATTGCTCTTATGTACATTTTGCAAACAATTTTAGTTAAGGTTCTTTTAATGGGGGGGAGGGTGTTCAAATATAATCAAAGAAAAAAACCTCAGTTTTCTAAACAAACTCAAGTATTTGCCTAATTCTCATTTATATGATTAGTAGATTCTCTTAGTATTATATAGTTCCAATCCAGTGATGCAATGAGAATATAGTTAACATTTGCAATCATTTTATCTTTGACATGTGTACATTACTGAAGAATTAACAGTATATGAATTTCGTGTTTTCATATATTTTCTACGAAAGACACACAATAGCCCCTTTGCAATATCTTTCAGGTTACCTTCTCTCCTCCTTAGAACCTCACCCAGGTTGGGGTAGGATTGGAGAACATGAAAGGTTGGGGAGAGAAAAAAAGGGGCTTGGTTTGCAAGTAGCAAGATATGACACAGACTCTCGCTATAGACTTATCCAAAATAGAGTGAGAAACAAAGTAGATAAAGCTATACAATTCCATACAAAATTAATTGTAACTGAATTCTTAAAAGCGAATTAATATAATACTGTTACTAAAGCTATTCTTAAAAGTTTTTTTTTTTAATGTATTTTTGAGAGAGAGAGACAGAGTGCAAGTGGGGGAGGGGCAGGGAGACAGAGGGAGACACAGAATCCGAAGCAGGTTCCAGGCTCTGAACTGTCAACACAGAGCCCTATGTGGGCCTCAAACTCAAAAACTGTGAGATCATGACCTGAGCCAAAGTCAGGCATTCAACCGACTGACCCACCCAGGCACCCCAAAAAGCTATTCTCTTCATCACAAAAATACCTCTAACTAGCAAGTAGGTAATAAGTGAGTTGAATTGCATATATACTAGTTTTATGTTGATTTTTCCTGAATTATATTTTTTCCAAAAATGAATTCCAAAGAATTAAATATTTTTTCTAACTTAAGATCTAATTTATTTGAAGCTGAAAAAAACTTCCTCTACATTGAAGAGGTGAATCCACAAAGAAGGAAACAACAAAAATCTCTCCAGAAAACAAGTCATTTTACCTACTCTAAATACCAGTTCACTAATGCACTTCCTTTCCTAAATGAACATATTTTGGAGCATATTTCATCTTGTAAATTCTGTTGTGGTATTTTACTTTAAATAATTACATTTCCCCCTCTGTGTTCTGCTGTAATAATTTTATTTAAATGAAATTGTGAAGAAGATCTCTGAATGAAACCAGATCAAGGCATAGTGAGAGAAACTCTCATAGAGAGAAAAATAGTCCCACATTTCCCCTGTTTTTGTTGTCGTGGTGGTGGTTGTTTTGTTGAAGAAATGTCTTGTGAGCTATAAACATCTGTATTTGAAAGTCTTGCTTGTTCAGAATTTATCTTCTTCTTTGTGGTTCTTATCAAGACATCGGTAGAGTGACATAAGGATTAAGTGTATAAAGTAGTTCAAAGACAAATTATTCCTTCATGATAACATTCTCATATTAAGCCCGGAAATCCAGGAAACGTGAGTGGCATTGAAAGAAGGAAGTTGAAAAAGCAAGTAAAAATTAATTCTTTTAAGGAATTATCTTTTTTCCCCAAGATTCTCTTCTTCCAAAATCCCTAAGAACTTTATCATCAAGTTATTACAACAAATTATTAATGTGAAATTCATAAGAACATGAGTGACTTTCATTTGCTGCCATGGACATAGGAGACTTTTTGGTTGGCCACATCAGAAGAGAAGGAAGTTCTGACTGGCTTTTGCTGTTTGGAATCATACCAATAGTTAAATAGAAATGGTAAAGCTGGATTAGTAGGCAGAGTGAAAGATTCTGTGGCCTATAGCTTCATGAGTGCACCATAGTTTGCTCAGAAATAGGTAGGTAGTATTTACTGTCTTGAAACACCACTGATATATGCCTCTTCCCACTCACATTACTGCCTGCACCCCTACTTAGAGTTTTTAGGTTATTTGCCAATCAGTACAACTTTGAGTTATAATGCCCCCTCACTATGTTGGAAGTGTTTCACTCTAAAGGAGCTTCAATGGGATGCCCTCATCTTTTAAGTTTAACAAGGGCCGCTGATGGATATGGTCCATTTAAATGTACAACAGAGAGCTGAACTAGATAACGAACTTATTATTCCTCTCGGAGGATTATAGGTTAGTCCCAAAGGAGTGCAGTAAGCCAGAGCAAATCTATATCTACTGGCTAAACAATAGCCAGAAGGCTGACTAGAAATATTGATTTACTTTCTAGGCCATTTAGACCTTAATGGCAGAGAAAAGCTGAAGTGCTGTTTACTTTTCTGCCAGAATCGACCAAACAACCAGTCCATTTTTTACAGGTTTTTGATTGATTTCGCTTAGAGGAATTAGAGGTGATTTATTTTTAAGCTGAAAGCAACTCGTAAATATCTTCAACTGCATGGGTTCCCTGAGAGGAAATGTTAAGTGGAAATACTTATTGAGAAAGACTTTGTTGCAAATCAATGGGAACAGGTATCGTGCCTCACTATGAGCAGTCAGATGTCAGACACCTTTCCAGAGCACTGTCAGGACTATAATCTCATCCCTTCAGCTCCTCTCCTTTTGAAAGCTCTCAAGTTCACCAAGCTTGAATAAATTTAATCGCCTGACTGAATTTCAGCCAGATGCACCCTGCTGACTTTCAAAGGGTCCTAGATGGGACAACATAATGGTGTGCAAGGCTCGTATGGAGCATTTTCGATGTTTGATGGGTGAAAACAGTAATTTATCACACAAGTGGCAATTTTCCATGATTCCTCAATCCCACACACAGAAAATGTGGAACTCCAACAAAGGAATGAAACAGACACACAAAAGAAGACTCATCCCAAATGCTACCATGTTAGTCTGCCTTTCAAAAAGACATCAACTCTTAAATCAGTGATAATATGGAAAGATATGCTTTAACAATAACAACAAAAAATGAATTGTGATTTACTGTTCATGCTGGCAAGATGTGAAGAGGCTTTGAAGAAAGGGCAGTTAGTGTTTTAAATGATCTTTCCAAGAGTGTTTGCCTTCATGTTTAGAATGAGTTAACAAAGGAGTAAAGGACAGCACTTGAAATTCTATATACAAGGTGTGTATTCCATGTTGGCAGGAGAGGGAGAAGGGAGTTGGGCAAGCTTCTGATTTCAACTCTTCTCTTTTATGCTGCTATCCCTGCATCCGCCATCTTGTAAGTTTTGTGAAAGGGTGCTGTTTGGAAAAGTTCTCAATATTCTTTATCTTCTTCAGTCTAAAGAAAAAAGAGTTTTTTTGTTTTTTTTTTGTTTTTTTTTTTTAATTTTTTTTTTTTTTCAACGTTTATTTATTTTTGGGACAGAGAGAGACAGAGCATGAACGGGGGAGGGGCAGAGAGAGAGGGAGACACAGAATCGGAAACAGGCTCCAGGCTCTGAGCCATCAGCCCAGAGCCTGACGCGGGGCTCGAACTCCCGGACCGCGAGATCGTGACCTGGCTGAAGTCGGACGCTTAACCGACTGCGCCACCCAGGCGCCCCGAAAAAAGAGTTTTAAAAATCATATCATCAGTTAAAATCAGTTTGGAATTTTGCATTCATTAATATATCTATTCTTACACTTTTCCAAGGTATACAGTCATTTTTATTTCATAATATTTTTTCCTGAAGATAAAACTATAGTTGAATATGGTGGAAAATGTAGATAATACATAAAATTTTAAATAGTGAAAAGAGCACCTATATTCCCTTTAGCTGCTTTTTTAGTATTCTTTCCTTCAGTCTATCTTTCTCTCTCTCTCTCTCTCTCTCTCTTTTTTTTTTTTTTTTTTTTTTTTGCTTAGGTGTTTATATATATTTGCTTAATGTTAAACAAACAAAAAAAATGGAACAACTACATATTGTTTTACTTAATGCTGTTTCAGGAGGTATTTACTTAATCAGTAATAAGAGTCTTCCTTCAAATCATGGTACCACCATTTCCTAGCAATGAGAGCCTAAAAAGGACACTTCTCCAGTTGGCAATACTAACCTGTAAAATGGGAATAATAGTAGAGCACCTATTTCATGTGATTTTTGAGAAGACAAAGATATAAAAAGAAGTAACGGGAATGATAATCAATCATTAGTTCAGAAGTTGTTTACATGTGTCTCTCATGTGTTTTGTTTGCACAGTATAAAATTTAGCTCCCTGCTTTCTGTCATGCCTGTTCATTGTCGTTAAAATGGTAAGCACCACTTAGAGAAATCATAAAACAGATAGAAGGTTCCTATGAGATAGACCTTTTAAATATAATAAGTGTGTAAGTTAGGTGAATATTTCTCGGTCTCCCCCCAACCCCTCATTGTCCTTTATTTCCCCCATCAAAATGTTTGATCACTTAGAAAAGGCCAGCCCTCCTGGGAGAGGCGTTGTACATGTATATGCTGATAAGCTTGAAAGACCTGTTTGCTGCAGTTCACCAGAGGGACAGTTAGCTACAGCTTTGCTGTAATTACTGTAGACTGAGGGCAGCAGTAATTTATGGGCTGACAATTTACACTTTCTTTCTCGCTTATCTCTTGCTTTTCACTAAAATCTGTGCAACTATTTCAGCAACTGGCACATGGTTGTATCATGATTCCTGTGTCAAAAATACCTCATCAGCACAGATCTTTCTTGATAAATGAGGTTACTAAATGAGAAGGGGATTATACTTGAGACTGAGTCACGTGTTAGGACAAAAGTTCACAATCAGCCTAGATTCCCTAAGCATAGAGGTGTGAGACAACTCATTTTTCCTCTGATCCTTGGAATTTAAGTGGAGATACTTGCTAGGAACAAGTATGAAGTTCAAAGAAAAAAAAATCATTTCTGAAAGTGAAATACATCAGTAAAGAAAACAACAGCTGTTATCATGGAGCTAAACTGGATTTGAAAATGTAGCTTAAAACAATGATTATAAATGCAATACTACATCATGACATTAGAAGCTTCCAGGCCTAAAGCACTAGTTCACAGCAGAATTTCCCACATGCCATGTGAAACGGTATTTCCAAAATAAATCAATAGTTCCCAAATTCAACTAAGTTCAACTAAGTCCCACAACCCTCACTCTTAGAAATTCACAATCAACATAACATTTTTAAAGGCTCTGTGATATTTTATATCTTAGCTTTTACTAACCTCTCGCTGGCATTATTCCTTCAGTTTGAATGAAGACAGGCTCCAGTAATAATAGCAGTGACCTCAGACTTTGTCCCCATGAAAAGTCACATGTTTTTTTTTTTTTTTTTAATGTTTTTATTTATTTTTGAGACAGAGAGAGACGGAGCATGAGAAGGGGAGGGGCAGAGAGAGAGGGAGACACAGAATCTGAACCAAGCTCCAGGTTCTGAGCGGTCAGCACAGAGCCCGACACGGGGCTCGAACTCAGAGTGTGAGATTATGACCTGAGCTGAAGTTAGACGCTTAACCAACTGAGCCACCCAGGCGCCCCAAAAGTCACATGTTTTTATATGACATTACATTTACTGTGACTTTTGTGAAGTATTATTTTTACTCATCACTATTTTGAAATTACGGTAGTTATTGGACCTACTACTGGATCTTATTATTTAATGTCTCAATGAAGAAATGCTTGGGGCGCCTGGGTGGCGCAGTCGGTTAAACGTCCGACTTCAGCTCAGGTCACGATCTCGCGGTCCGTGAGTTCGAGCCCCGCGTAGGGCTCTGGGCTGATGGCTCAGAGCCTGGAGCCTGCTTCCGATTCTGTGTCTCCCTCTCTCTCTGCCCCTCCCCCGTTCATGCTCTGTCTCTCTCTGTCTCAAAAATAAATAAAACGTTAAAAAAAAAAAATTAAAAAAAAAATGCTTGCATTAATATGCGACATATTTGTTTTTATATTTTGATAATTGTATTTCCTTACTCTTTATTTCCTTTAAACCCTATACATTTTGTTTTATGTATTTTATAACATTATTTTGAGAAGGGATCTATGGCTATCTATCCTCCCACAGGAGAATGGTTAAAAACCCTCTCCATAAATAAACTCATTAAACTCTGCATAGTCTAGTACTCTTCCTACTTATTTATTTAGGAATCCTTGTATCTTTCCATTTAATCACCATGTTTGAATGAGTCATTTAGGGAATGCTGATTGGAAAGTTTTGGCAGGACCTTTGCTCTATTGATCTAATGTATTTACCCTAGAAGTTTGTAACTGGCTGCCTCCCCAGGATCATCAAGCCCACAGTTCACAGATTTCTTTACCACCAGACCTTTAATATCCTTGTTCACAGTGAATCTCCAGGATGGTGATGTTATAGGCATCCTCTCCCCAGTTCATTTGTCCAGGGAGCCCTTTTCTCTTTCAGAAGTGAGCTTAGGGGCGCCCGGCTGGCTCAGTCAGTTGAGCGACTGACTTCAGCGCAGGTCATGATTTCACCGACTGTGAGTTCAAGCCCCGCGTCAGGCTCTGTGCTGACAGCTCAGAGCCTAGAGCCTGCTTGGGATTCTGTGTCTCCCTCTCTCTCTGCCCCTCCCCCACTCATGGTCTGTCTCTCTCTGTCTCAGAAATAAACATTAAAAATTTTTTTTTAAAAAAGTGAGCTTAGTAGCTAGCCTTTAGCATGACAGCCGCGTGTGAAAGACTGTGTCAGTACATTTTACATGACCGGTGGAAAACTTTGAGTTGTTTAGTGCAGATAAAAATGGTGTTTTTATTTAGAGAAAAAAAGATGAGGCAATATGGCAAAGATATTACCCCTGAGATAGAATACCAGAAGACACGTTTCTTTCAAGGAAGGTGGTTGGTTTTTGGCAACCACCTGTTCAGTCCTGGGCGAGTTCTCACTTGCCATAATGTTTCTCAACATTGGCACTTTTGACAGTTTGAGCCAGATAGTTCTTTATGGCGGATGGTTGTGCTTTGTAGGATGGTTAGCCTCACTCCTGGCATCTCCCTACCGGATGCCAGTGGCAGCTGCTTCCCCTTCTTCTTGCCCTGGTTATGACAAGTAAATATGTCTCTGGATATTGCCACATGTCCCCTGGCAAGAAAAATCTGCCCTATTTGAGAACCATTAAAATAAATGTTTAGTTTATAAGAGGAAGGAATTTGTCATTCTGTAGGAATAAGTCAGAGACAAGATAAAAACTGATTAATTTGCTATGTAATTTAAAAATATAGCGGGGCGCCTGGGTGGCGCAGTTGGTTAAGCGTCTGACTTCAGCCAGGTCACGATCTCGCGGTCCGTGAGTTCGAGCCCCGCGTCAGGCTCTGGGCTGATGGCTCAGAGCCTGGAGCCTGTTTCCGATTCTGTGTCTCCCTCTCTCTCTGCCCCTCCCCCGTTCATGCTCTGTCTCTCTCTGTCCCAAAAATAAATAAAAACGTTGAAAAAATAAATAAATAAATAAATAAATAAATATTAAAAAAAAATAAAAATATAGCTATAATATTTTTCCAAGAAAGTTCTGTGGACCCTTTCAAATACGATGAAAATGTAATATGTCTTGTATTTATATTGTTATACCTTATATTGTTATATCAGCAAACTTTTTCGATATGAATCTAGATAGTAAATATTTTAGGCTTTGTGGCAAGACTGTCTGACACAGCTACTCAAATCTGCCATTATATGGTGAAAGCAGCCACTGACAATATATAAACATTTAAGAGTGGCTGTGTTTAATAAAACTTTATTTACACAGAAACATGGCAAGCCAAACTTGGTCAGCAGCCTGTATTTGCCAATCCTTGCCTTAAGTACAATTTGTTAATTTTAGGTCTAGAATAAGGAAAGGTGTTTTCTAAGAAAATATGATTTTATGTATTCGATATACATTTAGCTAATCATTAAACCATGCTAATTTTCAAAATTGACATTGCTTTTTATCTAAGAGTTTGTTTACATAAATTAATGAATCAGCTTGGCCTATCTTCACAAATTTAACATTTTGGTATCTTGTGTCTGAAATTAACTTGGAAATGACTAAGTGGGTTGTTACAGAAATGTGCATACCTCATCTTTAAAAGCCTTTCAGTCCATGATTGATGATGACCGAAGACAGCCACAAATTGGAGTCGATCTTGATTCTTATATACAAACTACATGCTTTAGTAAAACCTCGGTATGAATGCCAATTAACATGTCCTTTATAGACAGGCTATGTAAAATGACACCACTCAATAGCTGTGCTCCCCTTCATCCTTAGAATTATACCCTTGGGTTTAACTCAGGTGATAGTACATTCAGCTAAAAGACTGGACTTCCCAGCCTCCTCTGAAATGTCATTTGGCTGTGTGAATAAGAGAGCCTGTGTCCTATGAGACACCTGAAAATGTGTTGTATAGGACATCCAGGAAGAATGCTTTAAAAAAATGTTTATTCAAGAAGGAGCCTCCTTCCTCCTTCATTCTGCTTGCCTGGCACATTTGTATATGAGAACCGAAGGAATGGGCCATTTTGAACCGTGAGCATAGAAACCATGCACTGAGGATGGCAGAGGAAAAGATAGGAATTTGGGTCCCTGATTACATCAAGAAGCCAACATACAGGACTGTGTACCACCTGATGCCATCTAAATGGAAAATGAGTAAACTCCCATCTTCTTTAAGTTAATGTGATTTTAGATTTAATGTTATGTACTATAAGATATCATAATTGATGGATCAGTTATGTTTCAAAGTAACTCTAATACTCATTTGATGATCACATGAAGTCCTGAGGTACTAAGCATTGCCTCAGGAAGTGCAGTACCTCAGACAAAATACCAAGGCATCAGTTCTGAACGAAAAGAGGTGAAGAGGCATGGAATAGTACTCGGGGACCTCATGTTCTCCTCATGAGGAGATGAGATGAGAGTGAGATGAGCCATTATAAATCTTTTTTTTAAGTTTATTTTTATTTTGAGAGAGAGAGAACATGGACAGAGGAGGGGCACAGAGAGAGAGATAGAGAGAGAGAGAGAGAGAGAGAGAGAGAGAGAGAGAGAATCCCAAGCAGGCTCCACGCTGTCAGCACAGAGCCAGATGCACGGCTCAAACTCACCAACCATTAGATCATGACCTGAGCTGAAATCAAGAGTCAGATGCTTAATGGACTAAGCCACCCAGGCGCCTCGAGATGATCCATTATAAATAGGAACTGTCACTAGGAAAAAAAAAAAAAATGTTTCTGCTGGATTGTGTTTTTATCACAGATCTTCCTCTTTATTCCACTCCAGAACAAAAGGAGAAGGAATTTGTTTTTGCTCAGAACTATGAAAATATTACCAAGTTGACAATCAGGAGAGGAAATGACATTATTTGTTTTTTTTTGCCTGATCATCAAATTTTTGTCGTATTTTTCAGTATTTCAGCTTCCTAAAAGATCCCCTCTTGGCTCTTGCTCACTCTCTATTCTGCTGTCACTGTCCACTGGGCTCTGTCACTGCTGCACGCTTGGCCTCACTGAGACTCACTACCGCCACCCATTCCAAGACTCAGTGTTGTCTCAACCAAGTCCTCATTTTAGCTCCCAGGCATCTTCTGTTATTTCCTTTTGATCTGTAGCTACAGGGAAAAGCCCATGGCAATAAAAACTCACAAGCTTCATGGCACTTCATCTTGTAAACACTACTCTTTTGAAAGCTATCTTTTGGGTGCTCTGAAATGCTTCATTTCCTAAGAGTTGCTATTCTGGCCTTTGATTCTCCCTCCATAGGTTTCCTAACTAGTCATGCCTATCAGAAGGGTGTATAGGAATCATTCCTGTGAGCGGGATCAAGCCTTGTCCTTCTATAAGGTCACCTATGGTTTATGTTTTACAAACTTTGTGATGTATGTGCATGTGTGTGCATGTGTGCATGTATATGCAAGAACTAAAGAGATTGGGAGTGGATAATGAGAAATGTAAAAGGAAAGCATATATGAATGTGAATGAATAGGCGTTTTCCTCTGTATTTTGTATGTGCTTTATTGAGTAACACTTCAGTGGACAAAAATGCTGCCTTTTATATATCTTTGCATAAGAACTCTGTTAATTGTGGGTAAGAAGTTTATAGAAGGCATACTCTCACTGTCTGTTTCTAAGTTGGTCATTCCTGCTGCATCCACATAGAGCCCCATGCTCCTTATTGGCAGAACCATCCAGGCAGCTGCTACCATCCTATCAGAGGTGAAATCTGAGATGAAAACTATTTGAGTCCTAAGAATAAATCGTCTTGTAAAAATAAGATGTAGAAGAAAGATGGCTGAATTTGAACATGTGTGAAACATACACCTCAAGATCGAAAAAAAAATCACACTGACAAAATGAAAATATTGTATTATTACAAAGAGTGTGCAAAATCAGTAACCAAAGCCATGGGTTGCCAAGTTTTGAGTGCTATTCCACTTTAAGCAGAGATGGAAACTGAAACTGGCAAATGTTATCACCATTCCTCTAAGACCAATAGAATTTAGGAAAAAAATTGTGATTAGGATATGGCTAAAAACAGGAAGAAATTGTATGGATGCCCACTTCCTGAATGTCAAAGAGAGAAACCTTCCTATAAACTCTGTGTGACTGAAAGGAGAATCGCTTAGTGGGATCACTCTACCCCTCTAATTCCCATTTTCTCATCTCTAGAATGTGCAACATGAATTGTTCCTACATTAAAGGATGGTTAAATGAATTAAATAAAATAGTGGATGCAAAGCTTTTTATGTAGTACTTTCCATATAGAAGCCACTCCATAAATCTTAGTCACTAGAATTATTATCCTCCATTATTATCCTGCACCTGAGGTTTTCAGGACCTGGAGCAAAGTACAAAGGGTGGTCCCCACATTATGTATCTAAATATTTAAAAGTTTTAAATCGGTCTAATCAGCTTGCTTATTGTTAAATAAGATAGGCTCTTTCCATTACATTGGTGTAACAACAGAGAAGGCCAGTTTCCAACTCTTTGGAGTTTCTCACTTGGAAGTGACAGCACAAAGGGAATGAGGCCCTGGCCTCAGCTCTCAACAATGATCTTTTCTCATCTTTTTCCACCCACTGCTCCATCATACATTTGAGGAGCTTCACTTTTATCTATAGCACAGTCTGCTCCCATCTCTTGCACATAGCTGCCTCTTGGCCAACCTTGGACCTCAGATACACACCAGAATATTCTGTAATCAGAAAATAGGACTTTCCAGGCTCTAGAAGTATGTGCGCGTCTATTTGGGCAGAGATTAAAGGAGGAATTATTGTATTTGAAACAATTGCTTAAAGCCAACTAAACTCATCAACATTTGACATCAGTCAGGATTCCTGCCATCCTGAAAGTTTCTCAAGCACGGGATTCCTGCCACCCTGAAAGTTTCTCAAGCACAGACTAGAATCAGAAAGTGGGGAAAAATATAATTTCTTTGAGGCACCTAATGAAGGATTTCATTGTACAATTTCTGGTAACAGTGGTGTGTGAACTGGAAAGTTGGTTCAACAAAAAAATGATTCTGTACATGGTTAAGTACTTACAGATGATGAAAGAAATGGGAGCTCGTATTTTAAAGAGGGTTCCAAAACAAACACTCACTGAATTCAGCATAATGAGATAAGAAAACATAGCCAAGGAAATGAATTAGATTTACAAATAACAAATTTAGAAAATGAAGAAATCTTGTGTGATGGGGGAAAAAAGTCTTAAAATGTATACGTGACATAATTGTCTACAGTATTTTTAAAAAAAGGATTTTGGTAAAAACTAAGAATTTTTTTAAATTTTTTCTTCAGATGACATTCCCTAGTCTCATTATGCTTTACTTTATTTCTGTATTTTTAATGAAAATTTCCTCCTATCCTTCCAAATTGGTTTTGATAACAACTTCTTTTGTACTTCACAGAAATGTGTAAATATTTATAATGGACAAGAGCAAAAACATGGATTTAAATTTTTCCCTTCTTAATTCTATATGCATAATCACCTAGTAAAAGGAGGTCTAAAGAAAATGAGTAGGTAAATGCTTTCATGTACATAGTTTATTTAAAGTAAGGGATCTTTATGGTCCCTTTGAGTTTTTAAGATTTCAGTATATACCTTACCGTATACAATTCCCTAAATCTGATAGTGTTTTGTACAGAAGCACATTGGTTGAGGTATTTGATGTTAGTTTTTTGATGAAAATAATCAGTGTTTCTAGAATATATATTAAGTAATTTTCCATCCTTTATAAAGACTAGTTATATCATTCCCTAGGGTATATTTGGCCTTTTGAATTACTGGTGATTTCCTCTACCACAATTTTTTTAAACAGATTTGGGGTACTTTTACATTTACAAAAATGTTACAAATATGGTATAGAGAATTTCCATAGACCTTTTATCTAGTTTCCCCTTAACGTATTACTTAGTCATGATACATTTACCAAACTAAGAAGTGAACACTCAAAACTAAGAAATTAACAATAATGTATTTTTTACTCTGTTTATATAGGCAGATGGATTAGAATGCCATCTTCTCTTCCCCTAGAAATGACTGAATCTCCAAAGAGAATCAGAGTTCATAAAGAAGTCAGCTTCAAAGTTAGTGAGGCCTCATCAGCCAGAATTAAATTCATTTGTTGTTCATTATTTCCTGCTTTCAGTACAAATCTTTCTCTTGCAGCCCCACCATGTACACAGTTTTTGCCGGGCCAGCTGGGTAAAGTCTAAACTATCCCAAGAGTGTCTGACTGAGTGACTCTGATGTACTTCACCGTCAGTGCAGAATCATAGGGGACAGTTAGTAGCCTGGCAGATCCAAGAATTACCCATTCCGGGAAAACCTTTTGTGAATTAGAAAGACTGGCATTTTAGACAATCATCAGAAAAGCACTCTGGGGAAGGAATAGCACTGTACTATCTATGAAGACATTTCAGAGGGAAAATCCCAAGGCCTGGCTGTGAACACTTTTACATACTGCCAAGGAGAGCAAAACTCACCTGGGATCTGGAGACTTGATTTAGTAGGGAGTCCCGGGAGGGCCCGAGGAATCAGGAGAGGGCCCAGCTAACACAAGGTGCATTATTGTCGGTGGAGAACACAGATCTTCATTGTTACACAGATAATTTGGGGTCCTGGCTATCTATATTTTATATATACACTGTTTTAGTACGAATATCTTTTGGGACTGCATTTGTTACCAAGTTTTAAGTACATATTACCAGTTTTATTAAAATCACTTAAGTGTTTTCATACCTGTCCTAGAAAGATAAGAATGTTCAGTGAGGAGTTTTAAAATAGAAGACAAAAGCATGGGCCTCAAGAAAAGAAAGTCTATCCTTTAAATCATAAAGCAAATCAAGAAAGTTTAACAAGACTACCATCAATGCAATTTTTCATTTTTCATTTTAAATTAAATCATGAGAATAAAACAATTTTCTTTTTTTTTCTTTCTCTTAAGAGCTTAGTACATTATAATAGATATGACATTGAATGATTGCTAAATTAATGAAACCATTGTTAGAGTTCTCTACAAGCTAAGAGATAGATTTATAAAAGGTACATTTGGCTGGCTGGCTGGCTGCTCAGCCCTATTTTTGTCCCTTTAGCTTTGAAACGGCCTAATCAGGAAACAATTCTGCACAGTGGGGCAAAGGATAAAATCCCTTGAGACAGAACTCAGAATATTGTGAAACAAAAGTGCCTCAAATTTAGAGGTTCTCATGGTTCTGAACCCCATATCCTATAACCTGGGTTCTGTAACATCACAACCTGGACCACAAAACACAGAGACAGTCCTGTACTTCCACTTTCTAAATATTGCCTGAAGTTTCAAAGGCCACATGGAGCCTTGGGCTATGGGGTCTCCCAGAAATTTTCCCCATGGCTTTGGTGGTGAGGGAGGGGCCCCGAACTCTCAACACTGTCTTCAAAATTTCCACGTTTGGCCATTTATAGAAAGACTACTTCTGCTTCAAGGAATAAGACTACAGTCTGAATGTTTGATCAACTTCGCAAATCTGCCTGTATGGAAATATCTGGGTATTCCTTAATCACCTTAGAAAATTAGTGCGAAAGTATTCATACAATGGCTTTCCGCGGATTTCGTATTTAAATAAGCAATGCACGTGCTACTGAAGGGGCAGGGGAGGGGCACAGTCATGATTTTATAAGGCTTTTATAATTCTCTTCCCTAAAGTTTAGAGCACTGTAACAATGGTTTCATTAATTTGTGAATCCTTCAATGTCATCTCTGCTATAAAATACCAGACTTCTAATGGGTTTAGGGAGAGAGGAAAATTATTCCTATGATTTAATTTAAGATGAAAAATTGCATAGTTAGTAACTTCGTTAATTTTTGGTGTGGGGGGGTTGCTGGTAAAATCTTCATCTGGTATAAGGTTATTTTTGTGATAAGAGTAAGCATCTGTTTTCATGGTCTCTGTGACAAGGAGGATAGAAAATATATTTAAAATATTGCATGATGAATTAGGTTAGTTAGGAAATTAAAGAGAGTTTTGAGAAACACAAAAGGTTACTATGGTGGATTGTCACAGCAGGTGACTTTGAGCCTCATGAAGAATCCTTTCAAGCTACCTCTGAATTCAGCCACAGCTGTCTTGGGTGTTCTGTGCCGGCTTGGGCTCACCTGATGCTGGCAGCTCCCTGCAGGAATAGGCTGGGTGTTCACCTGCTTTCTGCCTCTGGGCTTTGCTTTCTGAGAATAAACTAGAGAGGCATGAGAGGGCCACTTGTACGCTCCTGTGTCCTGGAATATCTGTGTAACATTTCCACTGCTGGTATCCTTATTTGTAGAAAACTAAAATGAAATTGTGCTTGAAGCAAATTTGAGCCAACATTTCAAGCCAGGTCTCTGTGCTGTCTTGGGTTGACTCAAATACTAAGACCCCCATGTTGAGGCTGGAAATGTATTCAATTTATCCAAAAAATATTTTGGAGAACTTACCAAATTTGAAGTATGTTCTATAGGCATCGAGGATATAGCCGTGAAACAAGATCATTGTCTTGAAGGAATTTTTAATCTTTTGGGGGAAACATAACCGACAATTAAAACATCATTATTTTGAAAGGTAGGAAGTTCTATGGAAGAAAACATGGCAGGGAATGCCAGGATGGGGCAAGGGTTGAATTTTAAATAGAGTAGTCAAGAAGTTCTCTGTGAGAAGGAGACATTTGAATACAGACCTGAAAGGCATATGGTTATTTTGGGGAAGAAAATTCCAGACAGAGACAACAGTAAGTATGAAGACTGAAGACAGGTTTGTGCCTGGCCTTAGCAAAGTACAGTCAGTAGTGAAGCCAATACCTGGCTTTGAACTAATAATTTATTCTCTCTGTGTCTCACTTTTGTCTCTTGTAAAACAAGGGTAACTCCAGTGGCAAATGCACTGTGAGGAGGGAACCTGTCATTTGATGTAGGGCACATGGCGTATGTTCAATAAATAAAAACTCTTATTACTCATTTAGTTTCATCTATTCCACTCTCAGTGGAAACATCAGTGAAGGCTTTGGATTCAGCAAACTGCATATAGAAGAGAAAATTAAAACTGTTTTTCTGCCTGGAAAGTTTTCCCAAAAGAGATGTGGCTTTTTCCTCACCCTTCATTTGTATTATCAATGGCTTCATTTTGTTGTTCTGGCCTTAGTGTGTGCAATGTCCCAACACAGCTACCAGCCTTCAAAAAGTATCTCTTTGGAGAAGAAGGGGAGGAGATTGTTAAAAACCTGTCTAGTCACAATGGAAAAGTGAGGTACAGGATGCTTTGTAGTAAAAAAAAAAAACAAAACGACAACAACAAAAAACTGATTTAGTTTGGTCATCCAGAGCTAAAGATAAGTAAACATTTTCTAAGAATGAGAAAGAGAAATTTGTAGGGAATGGGAGTATCATATGAAGTTTTTAAGGCAGTAAGTGGATGGTTTGCCCTCTCAACAGGATATTTGGCAGTGTCTAGAAACTTTTTTTTTTTATAAGTTTATTTATTTCTTCTCAGAGAGACAGAGAGAGAGAGCAGAAGGGCAGACAGAGAGGGGTAGACAGAGAGGATCCCATGCCCCCTGCTGACAGCAGTGAGCCCATGTGGGGCTCAAATTCACGAATCATGACATCATGACCTGAGCTGAAACCAAGAGTCGGACGCTTAACCGACTGAGTCACCCAGGCACCCCTGGAAGCGTTCTTGATTGTCACAAGGCAGAAGTACAAATGGCAGATAGTATGTGGAGGAGTGGTATACTGCTAAGCATCCTGCAATTCACAGGACAGCCCTTCACAACAGAGAAGTATCTGACAGTTAAATATCAGTAGTCCTGAGATTGAGAAATGTTGTTCTAAGGCAAGAACGTTCTTTCATATAAGAATCAAAGAAGACCTCCGAGACTGGGTCTTATTATCACAGGGTTGTTAAAACAGGTAAGTTCTAGATCATATGGACTTTATAGGCTTAATTCCATTGTATCCTCAATTCAAATAAAGTCACTGAGGGACTTTAGTAAGGATGTGGGTGAGACCCTGGGGGACAGGTGGGGTTGCTAAAACTTGACTTATATTTGGAACAGATTGTTATAATGGGAGTTTCAGTTGAGGCATATTCCAAAGAGAGGTGCTAATACAGAACCAGTTTTAAGGCCATTAAAACACTTCACCACACCAAAAGTATAAAACAGCCAATGAGTATAGGTTGGAAGATTGTTGAAGAGGATTTCTCTGGAAGGGGATAGGCCATCAGGTTCTCTTCAGCCCTCCCAGTGAAGTCAGTCCCTGTGAACCCCACCTAAACCAAAATTAGGAGAGGACGTTTCCAAAATTCACTTAGAGATCTGTATACGTGTCCAGTTGCCCTGCAGCATATTATGCGTGAGTTAGGTCTGAATGAGATAAAGGGTGGGACGCTGACTAAAGTAGCTATTGACAGTACAGCAGAAGACAGCAGGGTGTGGTCTCTGAGTTCATCAGGCAAACTTGGAGCCTGAAGGCTGGATCTGTGAGCTCTGCAGGGAGGGGGGGGAAGGCCATGAGCTGCTTTGGGATTGTGTTACATCCTTCAGAACAAACAAAGTCGCCTCAGCAGAAGGAAATGGAAGTTAGATTGGCAGCTGCCCAGAGGATGTGGAGGAGGTCAAAATGAGGAGTGGCAGAGCACCTGACCATGTCAAGGATTGTGGCACAAATATCTTCAGTAGTAGAGGTAAAGGGAGTACAGTACAGGGAGGAATCTCTAAAAGGAAAATGAAAGCAACGGCTCAAGAGCACAGTCAATGTTAAAAATAAGACAGAAGTAAAAAGCACGAGTGAAGTTTTCCATTGTGATACAAATCAAGAACTGTCTCACTCTCCTTCCCTCTTATCATACCTGGTGCTCCAAATTGGCAAGGTCAGAGAACGTGGTTTGTAAAATGGATCGGGGAGAGAAGTCCTAGGTGAAAAATGAGTGAAGAACTTCCCCCTCTCCCTTACTATCGACTTTCTTCTTTCATCAGCCATTAGCCAGGATAGGAAAGACATTTCAACTTTAGGTTAGGAGTTTTGATGACACTAGCATTTTAATTAATGAAGTGAAACTTTATTTTGATCAAAAAACTAGAGTAAAAATAAAGACAAATTTCAAAAATGATTTAGTACCTGATAACATCATTTCATTCAGTTTAAATCAACAGAACAGTAACTGTTTCACATATTGAAACAGTGGACAAAACCTGGATCCTCTTTGGAGAATAGTTTGGGAGTGGAGCAGCAGTGTTTGAAAAGGTATGTTAGAGCATGTTTGAACAGGATAGGAGTGTTCTGCCAATATAATATCCCCAAAGTAAGGGTGACTGAAAACCACAAAATATCATTCTCTCAAGTTCTTTGCAAGGGTAAGGGAGCCTTGTTTACTCTGTTCAGTTAAGAATCTAAGTTGAGGGGCACCTGTATGGCTTAACCAGTTAAGCATCTGACTCTTAATTTCGGCTCAGGTCATGATCTCACGATTTGTGAGTTCAAGCCCAGGTTCTTGCTTTGCGCTGACAGCACTGAGCCTGCTTGGGGTCTCTATCTCCCTCTGCCTCTGCCCTTTCCCTGTTCTCTCTCTCTCTCTCTCTCTCTCTCTCTCAAAATAAATAAATGAACATAAAAAAGAAATCCAAGTTGATACCACAGCCACATACTTGACCCTTGCCATTGAGTGCACAAGAACAGAAGTCCAGAGGAGCTCACTTTGGCTATTAACTGTTCCAGTCCTAAAATGACTCACACCATATTTCTTAACATCTTATTGGTCAGAAGTAGCCACATGGCCCCCTACCACCATAAGGGGGCCACGAGGTGTAAATCCCATATGGTTTCCTAAAGGAAGAAAGTAAAAATATTTGTCAAATTGTGGTGATCCCACAATCAAAGGCAAGTGATGATAATGATTTGGACTAATGTGGTAAAAATGTATATGGACAAAACTAAACGGACAGATTGAAAGGATATACTTGAATGAATTCTCTTAGAGTCATCCTTTTTTTTCCACATATTTTTAAACTCCAGTATAGTTAACATACAGTGTAATATTAGTTTCAGGTGTACAATATAGTGAGTCAGCAATTCCATACATCACCCGGTGCTCCTCCATCACAACAAATGCACTCCTTAATCCCCATCACCTATTTCACCCATCCTCCTCCCCTCCCCCACTTCCCCTCTGGTGACCATCAGTTTGTTTTTTGTAGTTGAGTCTGTTTCTTGGTTCCTCTCTTTTTTTTCTTCGCCCATTTGTTTCTTAAATGCCACATATGTCTTTCTCTGACTTCGCTTAGCAAATGGCAAGATGCCATTCTCTTTTATGGCTGAATAATATCCAGGGTCAAAAATAGGCACCATTTCTGTGTTTTCCAAGAAAGCACATGAGTACCTAATATGTAAAGTGATAGGTAAATGCATATAAACATGATTTGATACCTGCTAATTGCTCTAGGAAATGCTAAGAAACCGTCATTATCTGTAACCTCTCCTGTTATACACACCTCTCATTGTGGTCAAGACACCCACAAATGAGACCTTGTTTGTGACCCACAAAACAAGTCACATCCAAGTCTCAAGGATGAAGACACTCTGGATGGCACTGCTTACACATGTGTTGCTCTGACTCACCTGCTGCTTGTGGGCATAGTTGCCTTGCACTTGCATTACAGGCTACATTGCTGATTGTTCCTTCGCATTTTCTTTTTAAAGTATTTCTATTATTTCTTAACACAATATGGAATATAATTATGAATGTATATTCCTTTCTAGAGGAAACCTTTGAGGAAAACTTCAAGTTTAACTTTAATATTTAGTTTTTAAATCTGTCTTTAGTTCTAATTTGTTATTTGAAAATATGCTTAATTGCAACATATAATCCCCTTTCAGTTTAAATTTTTATGGAACTGAAAATAGACTAGTATTTGGTTTCAGGTAAAATACTTTGTATTATGAAACAGAGGTTAGTCAGTGCTTTGCCATGTATGAAGAGAAATGAGAAGGAAAAACAGTAAACATGAAAATATATACAAACGTTCTTCTTCCCAACAGCAAATTAGATTTCCATAAGTCATAACGCTAACGTATTTGGGATACAGCAATGTAAATTTGCTAGAGGCAAAAGTATGGACTGAGGGTTAAAATCCACTCATAAAATGTAATCAATTCCAACTTTATGAATTCTTATTAGAATAGCAAAGTTAGTATATGGCTTAGCTCTATGTATTTTGTTTTCATCGTATCATATCTATTGTATGGTAAAATGTTCCTGTCTTCTCAATTCTAAGTGGAAACAGTTATTTTATTTCACATGGATTTCATAGAGATATATGAAAACACAGTTGAAAATTGCATTTGTGATCTCACACGATACATGCTGGTACCAAATAACTTTGAAAAGAAATAAAAATAATTTACATTCAGGATCTGTCATTTATGATACATGCCACCTTGAGGATTTTTGTTAATCCTTGACTTTGCAAATACCACCATAGTTAAGACTTTTAACCTGGATTTATATAGTTCTAGGCACTATCAGTAGATTTCAAGGAGACTGTAAAACTTCTGAAATTTTAGGCATGGTCCTTTTACATATGTTTCATGTGTATACTTTAGGAAATGAGGTTCATGACTCTTACCAAAGTCTCAAAGTATCATGACCCACTGTCAATTAAGAATGGCTGCTCCATTTGCTTCATATAGTTCATGAAGCTAATTACAGACTAATTGGCTCTAGTGTCTAGATATTTTTTAGTATTTTACAGGTTTATTTTTACAAAAATGGAGGAAAAAAACTTTTTAGCCCTTCACTAGGATTTCTGCATAAGTTAGGGCCGACTGAGGAATTCAGGCTGATTCAAGTGTTAATAGAAATCTCATACCTCATCTTTACCTGTGATTTCAGGTCCTTGCTTTTGTATTGTTTGCAGATGGTTAAAATGCAATCATTAATAATCATGGGGATAGATATAATCCATGTTGCAATAGCAGAGACTTAAGTCTTAGAAAACATAGTCATATTGACTGATGCTCAGAAGTCTTGAGTCCGATCTCATGTCTGACATAACTTCCAACAAATATAGATTTGGCTTCTTCATCCACTGGAGAAAAACACTTCTGTGATGCTTTTCTGCTCTAAAAGTGGGAGCCCACGATTAGTTTTATTCCCATCATTTATTCTTCAAATATTGAGTGCTTATAAGTCTAAGGCACTATGAAAGACATTAAAATGAAACTGACAGGTAGAGCCCCTACCCTCAAGATGTTGACTATCTAAGAGGACAGCAAAATGTTCATAATATTTTAAAGTGGTAAGTTTTGAAAGAAGGATATATATTTAATGTTTACAGTCAGTGTCATAAAGTGGTATTAGGACTACCAAATATATTCATTTATGTGACACATTTGCAGATGGTGACCTTCTGTATGATAATCTTGGTACATTTCCTTAGAAAATTCTGTTTTTCTGAAGTCTGTTTCTCCACGACTTTTGGTTCTTGAGATTTATGCTCCCGTGCAGTCTGGTCCTGAGCTTCATTAGCACCTGATTTACCATGAGTGCAGATGGTTATTGGAAATAAAAAGTCAGCCATTTCCTATGATTAAATCTCTCCTGGGCTGCATCTCTCTCTTAGCTATTTCCTTACTATTGCATATGATTCATTTGCAAGCAGAACAGTGATTATTATATGATTGTTAAATCTAAAGTGGAAAGGAAAGTAGATTATTAGAAAAAGTCTAGTAGCTTATTAATATATATGATGTGCTACAATGAAATGATTTTACTGAAGTATTAGTGAGATGATAGATTTATGGATGATGAGAGAAAATTACTCTATTTTGACGATTGAATGTAACAAAAAGAATTTAGAATTTTTTTTTCTTTCTTTTCTCTATTTGTTTGCCTTTCTTTCAGGGGTTGCTTAAATCAGTAATCCCTCAAAATGCTTCTTCATCCTGGTCACTTGCCAGTCTTTGGGCAATAATAATATTGCGAGTGAAGTAGGCAAAGGAAGCGAACTCCAGGATTGTTAGTTAATTGCAGCTTATATTTTTTGAGCTGAGAGAAAAGCAAAACTTTGTTTCCAACAGAAATATTTCACTAGTTTTATCTGAATGGAAATAATCGTTACTTTTTCACAGTGACGCTTTTATTTTGTGAAAACAATAAGAGTTTGGAAATCTTTTCACTCTTTCAGAATTTTGCACATTCTCTATATTATACTGAATTAATAAAGTTGATGACCACATGTTACAAAGCCATAAAATGTAAAGAAACTAGTTGATTTGCCTGGTTATTACTATATTTATTTGCCCTATCATATTCCTTTACTTCAAAGTAAACGTCTAAGTATTCAGTTGAAAGACAAATACAGCCACAGTCACTAGAACTCTTTTCTTTCACATCCATTTCCATTATTACATTTATTTAGGTTACCAAGTTTCAACTCTGAAGGCTTGAATATACAAGGATTCTGAATAAAATTTGAATATTGCTTTGGTGATTTTTTTTGTTAAGTGCTTTGTTGTCATTTCATAAATGTTCATACAGCCAGTAATTGCATCAAAAGGAAATACACAGATCGCAGAAATATAAATTTTGTATACACACTGCTACTAACAGTATTCTTCGTAAGACACATAAACTGTACAGCTAAATATGTGCCCCTACTATGCTCGTACAATCTCATAATGAGCTAACTTTGTATCTCTTCTAGGATCTTTGACCTTTTTTCAAGAAGTTTTAGGTACCTGCTTTCTACCACCGGGCCTTTGTGCCAGAAATGTGCTGCCCTCCCACTAATTGTAACCTCTCATGAAGTATCTTTGCTTTTCTTTCTTTCTCATATTACCATAGCAATTTCACAGTAGTTGTGTATTTGAGAATTCCTATCTTCCTCACTACACTGCAAGGTGGAGGCAGAGCTATGGAAAGCTTTACTGGCTTTTGTACATGTTGTGCTTAGCACATTATGATATATGTAACATGTTTTTGTGTCTTTTTCCCATTTCTAGTTAGCAGCACACTAAACTCAATGGGTTAAAACAAGAGTAATTTGTTATTTCTCATACTTCTGTGGGTTGGATAGGCAGTTCTTCAGCTTCAGGAAACCAATGGATAAGCAGGGTTCAGCTCGTATATTAGAGTTTCATCTTCACATCATTTTCCATCCTGGGCTTCTTCTCAATATGGAGTCCATGGCACAGAGCTCCAAGAGGGGGAAAGTGGCATTTACAACTTGCACGGTGTTCCTTCTGCCACATTCAGTTGGTCAAAGTAATTCCCTCAGGCTAGTGACCCGCAGATTCAAGGTGGTGGAGAAAGAGATTGACCTCTGGAAGGGAAAAGTGACATAGTCCCACTGCATAGGGGCTTACATGCAGGACCAGAAAGAATTTGTGGACATTAAATAATACCATTAGTTATTCAATTGTAATCAAATTTTGAAGTCCAGGAATTGGCTGATTAAAATGTGTATATTTTGTTATATATTGTTTGTGATCTTATTTTATACATATTCTGTTCTAAGAATGAAAAGAGATGGAGAGAGTGGTTTATTAATTCTAAGGGGTCATAGGCAAACTAATCTCACATTTAGATACATAATGGCTATAAGCAATATGAGAGTAGAAACTTTATTTAATCATTGATGACTTTTTAGCAACTACAACAGTACTTGGCACATAAGAGATTTTTAATACAGCTTTGTTGAATGAATGACTAAAGACAACTAATGGACATTTATTTGGTCTTTTCTTTCATGTTCCTAAAGAAGTGGCTTTTTGTTTTCATCCATCTCAAACGATTGGGTTCTAAGTTTTTAGAGAAATAGTTGAATGGGAAATAGAGTTCTTACTCACATATGTGATTTCGTGAATCTATAATAATTAACTCTGGCAAGATTCAGTGACACTAAAGCATTTTATATAATTATGAATAATCTTATGATAATTTTATGAATATTTGACCATTCACTAAAGAGTGCCTCCAAGAAATTTTCTTTTCATATTGATTGATACAAAATGACAATGAGATATTCTCTCTAATCTGTATAATCTGTTCAGACTAGGAAACATCTCTAAATTAGTCATTAACCTAAATGAGTGACTATAAATATCCAATAATATTCAGTATGTAATGATTTCAACACTATATCTGGGTTCACACTGTAGTACTACTTGTGTGGACAAAGTATATCATTTGGCTCGGCCTCGACTGAAGTATGCAGGCGACTTTTTATTTAAATTCTGGAAATAGTGGAACATGTGCCTAAGTACTTTAATATAGCAAAAAAATGGTGATTTTTTATTTGTTTATGGTAATGTAAGTTGAAAATAGTTTTATCTTATAAAATATTTCCAACTGGATTTCATCTTCATTTATTATACTTTTATATGGGTATGATTTCAAATACAAGGAAACAGTATATAGACTAGGCATGTTTTTAAAATAAAACAGTAGATGATACGAGAGAGAAAAAGAGGAAAAATGTTTCTTTCACACCTGTCTTAGAATTATCTGACATGTACTTGAATATACCAGCACAATGATTAATCCCCAAACTGTAATGTCTCCTTCTGTCAATTAGTTTATATACGAGTCAGCCTGAATATTTTATATAAATTAGAGCATATTTACTATCAACAAAAACAGATCATGATATTTCAGGGAGTCATCTGGGTCCCTTAAGATATGAATCAGTGACAAAAAATGTAATCTAAATAAGAATGGATTTACTGACTCACATGTTAGACTGTATAATTCTTCAATTTGATTAAAAATACCAATATTTTCAATATAATTCTAGTATCTGATTCCTGTCCATATCATTTTTATATACAACAATTAATGTGTTTGTAAAACCACTCCTCTGTAACATTGGAAAAAAGAGAGTTATCCCATTCTTCAGTTGTAGTGTGAGCAGAGTTTTAAGGTGAACCACATTTTCAAAATGCAGAGTTGTGCTTCTTGTTGCAGAATTGGAAAGGGCTTCTAGTGTGTGAAGAAAAACCAAAGGTAAAAAACACTTAACTAATTTTCAGAGAATAGAAACAAGTTTTATTAGAAGTATTTTTTTACAGTGGTGACACTGTGGCAGTCTTCACAGAATAAAGGTAAGGGAAATAATGTGTGAAGGAGCTAGAGAGGTGTAATTTTTTTTTCATTATTTTTGCAAGTTTTACAAAACAGAGAGCATCTAAAAATTGGTCAAGAGAAACATTAAAATGCAGCAAGGTATAATATGTCCTAATGAACAGAATTCCTAATTTAAAATTATTCTGTAATACTGAGGGTAGTCATAGAGGATTTAATTGGCCTTTCAGTGATGGAAAGTAAATGTGTTTTACGAAAATATTTGCATAATATCTTTTTCTCGTGTTGAACTCCTCATGTTGTATTAGAAACTGCTTCATCTACTGATTTCAGATGTCATTCATATTTTAATATGCAAAGCAAATGTCATTAAACAGAGTTACTCAGTTTAATGTGAAGTCCTTCGTGTAGTTCTTAACTGTACAAAGTTATCAATCAATTTGTATTCTGGTTAGAAAGAGTTGCCCACAAGGCAGGACAGAAAAAAACAGGAGCTGTGTTTACTTTAAGTTTAGTGAAACTACCTCATTTAATTAACTTCCCTGAAACTAAGTAGGTATTTTTTAAGTATGTGTTGAACTATATTAACACTGTGTTCTTATAACTGGTGCTTAAATAATTGGTTTAGAATATTCGGTAAAAGAAAATACGGCAGACAAAAAGGGTGACAGAGACAGAGAGACAGAAAAAGAGAAGAGGAGGAAGGGAAGTCAAATGGTGAATGTCAGAAACAGAGGTGTGGCAGGCAATTCTTTCCCTAACTAGCTCAACACACTCAATTCATATTATCCAGCTGGTTGTCCCTGCTGCCACTAACGGCCATTTGGTCTTCCTAGGAGTACTTCCAGCGGGCAATATTGTAAGTGTGCAATTATAGTCTCATCATCATTTTGGTAAATGCAAAAACATAATTGTATCATGGTCCTCAGAAGTGATCAGGCTCTTACTCATTTGCTCAAGTTTACCAAGTAATAAAATTTATATACCACTTAAAATAGAGGGAAGGAAGTGGTAATTCCTTTCTAGGGATTGGAATACAATTCTTTCATTCAAGACACCATATCCATGGTATCACAATCCACGAAAACCATTTTAACTCCCAGACTGCTTGATAATCATGGAATTAGAGCAAGGGAAAAGGGAGGGTTTGAGGAGCTGTGTTAGAGGGAAAACCTGACCAATTTCCTTCCTTAAGTAAGTCTTGCAATTCCCTTTTACTGTGCACATGCCTACAGCATCCCATAAACCTTTAACACTTACAGTTAATATGAAATAATTTAGTGTAGTTCCCTGACTAGGTATGAAGTGTTGCACAAGCAGAGACTTCTTTTATTCTATGTACAAATGTAATCCCAATGTGTGTTGTAGTACCTGTCTCGATGAGGTGTACAGAATATTGAATAATTTCTGTCCCACCAGAGAGAAGAGCAGTCTAGTTTCCTTTGATGTCCAGAGTTATGCATGGAGACCTGCTAATTCTCACATTTGTAGTGCCTTCCTCTTTTTTTGTTTTTAAATACAATGAAGGCATGTTCACGTAGTAGTCACTTTCTAGTTATGAATAAAATAATCCATTTAAATAAATTATAACTTTCTTTTATAAAGAGGCATACAGAGCTTAATTACATTTTCACCATCCATTTTGGCTTGGCTCAACATATTCCTGTTTATCTTAGTGGGAAATACTATCTCTACCTTAAATATTTCTGCAGATGATCTCAGACATCATGGTGTATTTCATCAATTCACGTTTCACTAGGTGAGTCTGTTCCTAAGTTATTGGATATATAGGAAGGTAATTTGATATATGGGAAGTTTCTGGATATGGGTGATGGTAAGAAGTATGAATTTACTAGCTGCTTAGTAGTCATTACAGACTTCATTGACTATAATGTAAGCGACAGATGCAAATTAGAGATACTTCAAAAAGGGATGTTTTACGAAGTTTCTTACAAGATTGTTTCAAATATATATACATGGAAATAATTCTTAGAAAATTCAGGGGGATGGCAAGTCATGACAAAAGTAAGTGTAGTTATATTGGCATGTCGAGTCAAAATATAAGCACAAGTAATTATGCTGAATAGAAATTCTCCACCTTAACTCCTTTCTTTGTTACCACTGAGTTTCACATCTAGAAAACTTGTATGACAAATAAATCACCTCATTTAGATTTTCTAAATATCTCATTCATAATAATATATGTGAAAATTTTCTTAAAAACTATAATGAGCAGTGTGTTAGCTGCTGGTAACAGAATACACAAAATAAATAAAAGTTTATTTATAAATCTCCCATGAATAGAAATCCAAAGACAGACTGTTTCACAATTGGCTGATAAGGCAGGGATCTGGGTTAGCATCTAGGTTTCCCATGCCTTTTCCTTCATAGTGGCAAGATGGCCGCTCCATCTCCAATTATAATCTTACATGACAACATGGAAAAACAGGAAAGGAGGGGCAGATCTTTCATTTTGCATGTGTCTCTTTACCAGAGAGGAAAATCTTTCATAGAAACCCACAGCTATACTCCCATCAGGTCCCATCGGTCAGCTCTAGATTACATTGTTATCTTTAGTTGGCTTATTTCAGGAGAGGGGAATAGAAGTTCTTTTAAAATAGAAATATGAACAAAGGAGTCATCTAATGATGACCTATATGACCTATAACATTTCCCTTTTGGCTTAGGGAGAAGTTTCAGGTGATGCTGCATTCATTATTACATTTAATGAGAGACAGTATGGGAAAAAAGCTAGAATTTCTTGAGTTAGGTTATGCTCCTTCCCATGTGATGTTAGGAGAATGAGTTTGCAGCCTCATTGGGTTCACCTGTGACAGTGTCTTGCTCAATAACAGCAGCAATTATTGCTATCACAATTTTGTTTCATCTTTCAAACAGTTTTCGTAGGGAAGCTTTCATGATAGTGAAATACTTAATATTAAAGATCTAATTATTATGGGAAGATACGCAATTGTAAGCATGCCTGGACATCATTTATACATTTTATAGGTTTAGTTTTACATTTCATATAACTATTAATTTATCACTGCTCTTGGGACCTTACCATGTAGATACTTCTTTAGCATGGACTTGGCAATGTGGCATCACTACTGCTTTTATACGTTTCCATTCTCACTCTCCTAATTATTTCTAATAAAAAGTAGAGAAAACATTTAAGAAAGAAATGGTTGATTCGCATTTACAGTAGAAAGTTCTTATATACAAAAACACTCATATCTAACCACATATTCTTTTTCTTTTATAAAGAGAATTTAAAAAAATAATTGAAAAATCATACTGAAACTTTTTGATCTTTGGATGCATCCTTTTGTAGGGGAAATTTCTTTACTCATGTCAGAGCAGTTCAGGTTAAAAATTGTACTTTTAGAATATCCATCTTTTTTTACACACTAAGACAGAACATTGTGTGATTCTGTCTGAAGTTTCTGTAGCTTGTTTCGTTGTCTCCTGGGGACTTACCATGCATATCTTATGAATGAGCATTAGATACAAGCACTTTTATATGTCATTAAAAAGAATTATATCTGTACCTATTGTTTGGAGATATGAAAAATGTTTGCTCTCTTTGGCGTGAATATAAAATATCCCCACTATGGTCATTACAGCTGTGTTTCTTCCTTATGAAATAATATTATCAACATTATTCACTTGCTGTGAAAGGATTATAAATTACTAGTTACAAAACAACAACATGGGTTTCAGGGTATCAGTAAAATGTATAGTATTTGACAATACAGAATATAGGGTCCCTTCTGCCACTAGTACGTTCCTGTGGGTAGTAATTGCCATAAAACTATAGTTTCAAATTTCTGTAAGCAAACGTATAACTCTTGGTGCACTTCAGTGTTTAATACTGTGATTTTTATAAACTGGAGTAAGAGTTCCCATTCATTCCCAAATCTCAAACTTTAAGCAGCCTTTTTCATAACCATTTATTCGTGTATTTACAGTTGCCAGTCAAAAGAAAAAAATTAAATTGCAAATCTCATTTGGTTGGGTATAGACTTCATTCTTAACAAATGCCTGCTACTGTATGTAGTCTGTACAGAAGACAGTTTGCAGATGTCAAGAGGTGACAGCCTAAGCTACAAGTGTCCCCAGCCTTGCCCCCTTATGTTAACCTATGGTTGCTGCACTGTCAAGGCCCCGCTGCCCTGCCCGCTCTGTTTGCCGCCCCTCCCCCCGTAGGAGCTTCTCCTGCCTGGGGCTGCAGCTCTTAGATGCTGCTGGTCTGCCCAGGAATCAGGTCCCACCAGGGCATTACCACTTGGCTTGTGTATTTTTACCTCACTAAGTTTGGTAAGAAGCGAGTAACCCTATAACCAGTGTTTAGTGTCATGGCTTTTGATACTGAAAGATAAATAAAACTGAATTGATTGTATGACATAAATGCACCTCTTGAAACACTTACCCTATTGCTGTGAGCCAAGAGTGCTGCCTGCATCTTTTATCACTGATACTGTTAGCCAAGTTCAAAATTCCTGCTGTGTTCCTAGCATGTTCTGTAGAGTTGTGAGACTGAATCTTACCATTAAAGTTAGTGAATTGTTAGAAACATTGTTCTTCGTGAGAAAATGATTTTCAAGCCAGAACTGAAATAACTGTTGAAATACTTTCATAACAGGACAAAAGTGAAAGAAAGCTAGTGAAAAAAAATGAGATTTTTGAAACATCCCTAATGGATAGAAAAACATACTGGTTTTAAATCCTTTCTAACTAAGCTACTTAAGACATTGTTTTTACTTTCATATTGAAAAGCAATGATCAAAAGAGTTTTATTTTCTTATCTCATGAGCATGTTATCCATAAAATATAGATAGAATTGCTTAGTTAAGGATGCTTGAAAAGGGGAGTCAAGTGTCTAATAGAAGGCTTTTCACATGTTTGCATATTAAGTAGTAATATCTTAATAATTTTATATATATTTATAATAGAATAAAAAAGACATCTGTGAGAAAAAAAAGCTGACCCTTAATTTTAAGAGTAATTTCACTGAATTAACAACTCTCTGTGTTTATGACTTCTGAGCTTTCTACATAAGATAAACGAACCAGTTTGACCCTTCTCTTTATGTTTCAAATTCATTAGAAATGATCTTAATATCTAATTAGGCTCTTTGTTATTCTTTGTGGGAAATGCACTAGCAATTCATGTTCTGTTTGTTTGTTTTATGTTTGCTGCATTTACAATACGTAGCAGACAAAAGCCAAATCAAAAAACATGTATACCAGGAAGAAAAAAAATCCAGGGAAAGTATATTGAAATTAAATGACCTGTTTGTAAGTTCCGAACTTGGAGAACAAAATATTACCTACATTTTATAATGACAAGTATGATTGTTTGCTTGAACAAAATATCTGGTAGTTTACATTTCCCTGAGAATACGTAAAAAAGACAAAGTGGCCATTGGGAAGAAAATCTTGACAAATGTGAGCTCATTTTTAAAAGTTTTTACCTGAACATCTGGTAGCCACGCACGTTAAATATTAAACCAAAACCTGTAGACTTACAATTAAATTCATTGAAATAGGATTTAATATATTAATGAATTAAAATTATGATAATATGGGTCACTTTTTGTAGGACATTGGTCATCATACCTGGAGTCACAAAACCTGTCTAAGAATACAATAAATTTGAGTTCGGTGTGGATGTTTCACAGTGTGTTAAATGTCCAGTTACCTTATTATTCTTAAAGTCCAAAGCTACATGTTTTCTCTGGCAAATTTGAGTTTGAATTATTTGATTCATTTTCTAATGTTAGCCGTAAAAGTAAATAGCATACATGCTTAAATGTGCTTTTTTGCATTTCTACAACCTAAAGACCAGTTTGGTTGAAAAAATAAAATTTAACAGCTTTTAATTTGTCATGTGGAATCTGATTCTATGTGTTTTTTATTACCTCCATATATTTATCTAAGTGAAACATAAAATGGTTGTAATAATGGAGAATTTAAAGCAGCTTTTGCACATGAGCAGTAATGCTAACTAATATGGGGAATAAAGACTGAATGTAAATTCTCAGAGTTTCTTTTTTGGGGGGATGTATTTCCTAAAGTTGGTATATTTTGGTTAGCTGATACAAGCCCTCCATCATCCTAATTAAGCTATGAAGAGTTTTGATGGACAGAATGGGAAAGAAAAGTAGGGAGTAACCATTGATAAAGAATATAAGCAGTCTCATGTATGTATATGTATGTGTGTGTATGTGTGTACATCTATATATATTTAATTTTCAAACTACCGTGCAATATACATTAGATCACAGAACCTGTCATAATATAAACACACATCCTTCTTTTGCTGGAGTAATGTTCTGGTATTTCTACATGTATATCCAGAAATAATAACCTTGGTATGACAGAAATCTATATAATCTAATATCATGAGTTCCTACTGATACTACTTAATTTACGCCCCTTATATTGAGCCTCTTTTCTCCCTTTCCCTTGCCACTCGGTTTAGCCCTTCATTTATATTTCATTTGTACTATTCCAATAGCCACATTTCTGTTCACATGACTAGCATTTCAACATTTTAGCCCCCTTATTCATTTCGGCTAAACTTACTGCTCATAAACCAGAGCTGGCCATGTCACTCAACTGGTAATAAAGTTCTGTCAGCATCCTATTAATCTAGAATGTCAACGCTAAACCTCCTAGCTTGACATATATGTTCTGAAACAGACCTTTGTTAGCCCCTACCCTGTATTCTCTTAAGTCATTCTGCATACCTAAACTGCCCAGAACTTGTTTTTCTTCCTTGTTTGCCACCTTCTAGTGACCTATTAAAGTGTCGCCTTATCTTCTGAAGCTCTCTGGCCTCTCCCAGGAATAAGCGGTTGACTCACTGAAATGTTTCCCCATAACATTTTGTTCATATATTATATAAAGAATTAACTTTTTAATCATTTCATATGTCCATAATCTTACAACATTCTGCGCTCCTTGGAAACAAAGCATTGTGTTCATATTTATATATTTACAACTTAACACAGTAGCATATGGAAGTTAATGTCCTTACTGAATATTTGTTGAATGAATGAATGGGTGAATAAATGAGTCCAAGAAGGTCTGGATAAAATGCTAACACAAGTGTTATTAGTAAACTTGCTGAACATAGAGAGACAGTTCCAAAACGTCATAAGACATCTACTTGTTATTATCCTAAGATTGTCTTGAAACTACTGCATAAAATCATTATTTCCCTCTCAGTTTATTGAATGCCATGTTTTCATCAGAATCAATAGGAAAATATTTTTAATTTGTGTAACTTCAGCCATTGTGTAAATTTGTAAACTTACATATATTGAATGAAGTAGATATTTACATTAATTTAATATAAATTTGCCTGTAGGCTCAGGCCCACAGATCTTGGTGTTAAACCTATTCTATCTAATTAGCTATCATCTCTTTCTAACTACTCACGTATATGAAGTCAGGCCATAACTCGAGTAAAATATTCTCCAAAAAAGAGTAAGGATTCATGGTACTAGAATCCTAGGCGTAGGACACTTTCAGATTACTGGCCTGAATATGGTGATTGATACAACAAGAGCTAGTGAAAATTTTGTAAGTAAATAAGTCCTTGTATGAGGCTATTATGGGACATGTCTAGATAGATGAAATTAGTTTTATAATTCCAAATTTCATATTAGAGAACTCTATTCGACACACTGTAATAATAAACGTTGTATTAGGCTCCATGTAATTTTCCATAACTGATCATAGGGCTGAATTAAGTAAGGTCCTTGCCAAATGTATTTTTAATTGTTGAAATGTTTTACCTTCTAATGTGAAAAGCACATATCGATATTCATAAGCCAAAAAGAATAATTTGTTATGAGAGATATATTTGAATATGGCAAAAATTTTTGTTTTGCCTTTATGTGCAAAAATGTATCTTATTTTACCTGCTTTTCTTCTAATTGAGGGCATAATACCTTGTTAAAATGCGTGTAATTAAAAATTGCGGGTTTTTTTCATGAGAATGAACTTTTAAATTCAATATTGGGTAATACACTATTACCTAATGTAATTAAGTTACATTAAATGATCATAAATTTACTTACCTGGCACAAAGAAAGATAGGGTTACTGGATCATGGGAGAAAATAAATTTTGAGCATCTTACTTCCAGATTATATACTAAAATATTTTAAACTATATTTTTTGCAACTTTTGTTATACTGATAAAATACTACTACTTCTTTTGTTCTTCTATATGGTATCATGGTTTTTCACTACTATTCACAGAAAAGAGGCTACTGTCTGAAAAAAATAATGGCTATCCCAAAGTTACTAAATTTTATCTTTATGGATAACCACTATTTTTTTTCTTTTCAATATGCTATTCAATCATGTCAATCTCTGATGAATACCTAGCCATCTAGAAATATTTAGCATTGTTAGCTTAGTCTCATTTTTCTCATAAAAAAGCTCCAATTGTTTTTTTCCCTTTATGATTATAGAGTTGCTGGTCTAAATCAAGTTGTCTCTGAACAAGCTAAGAATTATAAGCGCTAAAATCATATTTTAAAACCTGAGCAACCAATATATATAAAAGTCAAAGATATACTTGTATCTATCAGATCAACATATTCTTCTAATTCCCTCAGAGGCAATCATGTAATTTGACACCAACATTTAAGCTTTGAAAATTATGTGACCATCTATTATATTATAGATGGTATATGTCCTCAAACCTTTTTTATGACTTATAATACAAGAAAGGACTGCTCAATTAAAAAAAATCCCTTCTGTTATTGATAATTGCCTAAGCTGCTTCTTCCTTTCCTTTTTCAGAATGAAGAACAAATTTTGGTATTTTGAGTTTGGCACATCTGAAACTTTCTCAGCCACCTGCAAGAAGCTACATGAATCTGTAGAAATAGAAGTAAGAAACATGAATTATATTTTATGATACAATGAAATTGCTTGAGTTTGGTTATTAATGTTTGTGACAGTCCATGTGAGGAGTTATACTTTGAGCAATCCATATAACTTTAACCCACAATCCTAAAATTTCATTTCTGTCACTCATTGCGATTCCAACACTATCTGAATTATTAGTATAAAGTTAAGTTTTGAGTATGAATTGTTTTAATACACTATAAAGGATGAGAGGTGGGACACAACTTTAGAAATCAATGGAGAAGTTGCTAGGCATAGTGTGGTTAGAAAAATGTAAAATGAAGGAAAGTACTTGAAAAGAAAGGAAAAAAGTTGCAAGATACATTAAAGAATACTTTATTTTCAGGTCTCAATATCTTACAATCTTTAAAACACAGTTAACTAAAATTGTACTTGATTTTGTGAATAAGACTTAAAATATATACTTTTCCATTCCATTCCCATTCATTAACTAGATTTTTCTCAGTTCCCGAGGTTGCCATTTCCCCATTACATTTATAGGAAGTGGAAAAACCAAAAAAGAGAGCAAAGATAGCAAGAAAGACAAACTTTGAAAAGATTTGGAGCAAATAGGTCCTCCAAAAGAATATAGCTACTGTGGGACTAGAATTTTTGGAGATGGGTTATAATATAAAATGACTTAGTTTTGTTGAGAGATTTTAGGGGGTTAAGAAAAAGGAAAAGTTATATTTTGTTGAGTGGTAAAGACAAACCAAAGGAACATAATTATGAAACAAGAACATCTAATGACTAGCTGATATGAATTGTGAAAAATTGGCTTTAGCACTTTTTATTTTAAAAATGAATGTATAACTTACCTACTAAGACCTAATCATTAGTGGTATATATTCAGGTAATGAGTTTGATAAACAAAATTAGTTATGGATCCATTGGATCATAATGGTCTGCCTAAGTTCTTCATTATTCTAGCTTTCTCGTTTACTGTTAATGATTGTGACAGCAAAAGTGGTCCTATTTCAGAATGTAACCTTTTTGGGGTTTTTTTGGCGGATAAATTCAAGTATTAGAAGTAGAATTGGTGATCATGGAATGGAAAATATCCTCCGTGACTGAATCAGATCATAACCCTGAAAAGGAATATAATCCCAAAAGATGAAGGATTTGGGTTCGACATGGGCTTTCTGTAATTACTGTTCATCAAGATTTATATATGTATATATTTCATATACATGTGTAGAGAGTGATATATTTAGATAGTTATATATATATATACATATATTTATAAAAAATAAAAATAAATATTTCTTTACCTTTAAAATCATTATTTTAGGAAATTCTCAATAAAGTGGATTTTGAGCATTGTTTTACCCTCAGAAACTTATGCTCAAAGAAAATCCATAGAAGGCAAAAATGAAAAAAATAAAAGTATGACTTCTGGTTGAACTTAGGGTGAATACTCTGAAGCCTCTTGCACTTCTCCTTGCTTTATCCTACCACTGAACACTGACTGAGAAAAATGTTGAACTAGGAGAGAGAATTCATGGATAGGAAAACTCAGTATTGTCAGGATGTCAGTTCTTCCCACCTTGATCAATTGGTTCACTACAATCACAGTCAAAATCCCAGCAGATTTGTGGGTGAGCGAGTACTAACAAAATGATTATAAAGTTCCTATGGGGAGTCAAAAGAGCCAGGATGTCCAAACAATATTGCAGGAGAAGAATAAAGCTGGAGGGCTGACACTACCTGCTTCACGGCTTACTATAAAGCCACAGTAATCAAGACAGTGTCGTACTGATGAAAGGACAGGCAAACAGATCAATGGAATAGAATAGAGGGCCTAGAATAGACCCACCCCATAAATATACTCAAGCTTCTTTGACAAAGGAAGAAAGCCAATGCAATGCAGCAAAGGAAGTGTTTTTTTTACTAATGGTGCTAGAATAACTGGATGTCCACTAACAAACAAAAAAAAATCTAAAAGAAATGAATTCACTCTTAACAAAAGTGAACTCAAAATATATCAAGAACTTAAATGTAAAACATGCAACTATAAAACTTCTAGAAGATAACATAGGAGGAAATCTAGATGGCCTTGAGTATGGTGATGCCTTTTAGATACAACACCAAAGGCGCACAAACAGTGGAAGAAATAATTGATAAGCTGAACTTCACTGAAATTAAAAACTTCTTCTCTGTGAAAGACATTGTCAAAAGAATGAGAAAATAAGCCACAGACAGAAAATAATTGCAGAAGATATATCTGATAAGAGACTGTTAACCCAAAATATACAGACTCTTAAAACTTAATAAGGAAATAAACCACTCCACTGAAAAAAAATGGCCAAAGACTTTCACAGATACCTCACCAAAAAAAGACATACAGGTGGCAAATCACCATATGAGATGATGCTCCATATCACATCATCAGAGAAATTTAAATTAAAACATTAATGAGATACAGCACTACACCAAAACACCAAATGCTTGTGAAGATGTGCAGCAGTAGGAACTCTCATTTATTGCTTGTGGGAATGCAAAATGGTACAGCCACTTTGAAAGACAGTTTGGTGGTTTGTTACTAAACTCAACATATTCTTACCATATGATCCAGCAATCGTCTTCCTTGGTATTTACCTAAAGGAGCTGGAAAGTTATATCAACATAAAAAAGTGCACATGGTTGTTTACAAGTTTAATAATTGCAAAACTTGGAAGAAAACAAGAGGTCCTTCAGTAGGTGAATGGATAAAAAGACTATGGTACATCCAAACAATGGAATATTATTTAGTGCTAAAAAGAAATTAGCTATCAAGCCTTCAAAACACATGGAGGAAACTGAAATGTGTTTCCCTAAGTGAAAGAAGCCAATCTGAAAAAGCTGCATACTGTATGATGCCAACATATGACCTTCTGGAAAAGTAAAACTGTAAGACAGTAAAAAGATCAATGGTTTTCAGGGGTTGTGGGGAGAAGGAGAGATGAACAGGCAGAGCATAGAGAGGATGTTAGGGCAGTTATAATACTCTGTAAAATATAATGATGGTAGAAAACTTCCTTGGTTTGTTCAAACCCAAGGAATGAACAGTTGGAGTGAACCCTAATGCAAACTATGGGCTTTAGATGATTGTGATGTGTCAATGTAGGTTCATCAGTTATAACAAATTTACCACTCAATCCAGGACGCTGATAAATGGGGATGCTGTGCCTGTCTGTTAGATAGATGGGAAATCTCTGTACGTCCCCTTGAATTCTGTGGTGAACCTTAAGCTGCATGAGAGAAACAGAGAAAACATGAGTGGGGAAGGGGCAGATAGAGAGTGAGACAATTCTAAACAGGGTCCACACTGTCAGCAAGGAGCCCGATGCGGGACTCAAACCCACAAAACTGTGAGATCATGACGTGAGCCGAGATCAAGAGTTAGACGCTTAACCAACTCCAGGCACCACCCCTCCCCCCAAAATAAAGTCTTAATTTAATAACATGTTGATCTAGAATATAATATTATATGTCAAAAAGGTAAAAAAAAAAAAAAGAGAGAGAGAGGGAGATTTAGAAAACATAACAAAGGACAATTCATTTGAATGAAAATGAAAATAAAGCACATTTTATGAAAAAAAAAGTTTTAATGATAAAATTGTATGGTTTTGTTTCACACAGCTTTATATTCTACAGAAAATTGATTTAGAATGCCCCCCCCCCACCCAAGAAATATGGGCACCTAGAATAAGTTATTCTTCCTGGTGCCTTACTTTTACAAGCCCTCCAAATCTGGCTTCCTAGCTCTGCATTTACCGGCTTATTTTGGGTCACATTGCAATAGCATGTATAAATCAGAACCAGCACCACGCCCTCACCACTTTCTTGTTGCATATCCTGAATACTGTTATAATGTTATGTATTTATCTCAGTTCTAAAACTTGAGGGGTGTGTGTGTGTGTTTGTGTGTATAGATGGTAATGCAAATCCGGCTTTTCTACTCACTTTTTAATGAATCCAGTCTATCATAGTAGCAAAATATGCCTTTCTACCCTCAAGGTTACTTTATAATTTAATATAACAAAAACGTTAATTTGGAAATTGGATTCTGTTTGCTGTTGCTCCCTACTTGGCCTAAAATTGTACCAACCATGATTTGAAAATACATAACTAAAGATAAAAATACAAGAGTACCTCAAGTAGATACATGCTTTATCAGCAGCTTCTTCAAAACAAACTATTTGCTGTGTGACACTTTATTTCACTTTTCTTTCTCATAGAGGAAACTTTTTCCAAAAGGGATGAATATTTGGAAAAATATGAATACCATGGTATAATAGTTGATAATAGCTAATTTTTATCTCTCATTAACTATACCGTCTTCTTGGTGCTAAGCAATGTGTATACATTATCTGATTTAAGTCTTTGTCAATCAATTAGAGAGGTTCCCATATATTTCCACTACAGAGATGAGCAAATGAGCATGTTATTTAATAATTTAAGAGAAACAAGAATTGTGTTGCTGACAAAATGTGTAAATCTAAGGAAATAAATAAATTGGAAATGATATATATAATAGGAAAATATATATGATATATATAACATGTGTAATATATATAGCATGCAGGCATATATATGACGTGAAAGAGAGATGAACAAAGGTGAAATTTTTAATTTTAAAAATTTAAGTTATTCTCTTTGTTACAAAAGGTAAATAATACAATGAAAAGTCTTAAAATTAGAAGATATGTTAAAAGCAAAGTTTGTGTTAAACTATTTGGGGCATAGATGTTCACCTAAGAGTCATAGGTCAACATCTGGAAATGAAGCTCTAAAGTTGGTGGACTTTTAATTTGTTCCATGTACCAGGCAACATTCATGAGAAAATAGAATAGTCCATTTTCCAAAGTTTTCCAGTCTTTTGGTTAATTTCTGAGACTAAGAAAGATGGTATGTTTTGAGGGTTAGAATTTCCATTCCAAAGCACTAAGATTTGTTTTAGTGATTAAGTACTTCTATAAAAACCAAAAGGATCTCCAGGATTAACAAAGGGCAAGAAGCCTCAGGGACAGAAAATAAATTCAGAAGGATTCTACAGTGAAGATTCTTCCTACCCAGTAATCTGCAAAACACTGAGCTTTTAAAGACAATCGGGCAAACTTTTATAGCTCAGTCTCTGTCCCATCTGTATCACAATTACCTTGGATACTCCTTCAACACATATTTAGAGCACCTTAGCTGGGTCTCAGCCATACCAAACCACAGTCTTGGGGCGGGGAAATAAAATTTGTGGATGGACATTTTTTAACAACTTTATTGAGGCATGTTTGACAAACCAAAAACTGTACGTACTTAATATATACAACTTGATGAGTTTGGGGATAAATGTGTACCCATGAATCCATCACCACAATCAATGCCATCAGCATATCCATCACCTTCCCTCTTTGTGAAGTGTGTGTGTGTGTTTATGTGTGTGTGTGTGTGTGTGTGTGTCAGAGAGAGAGAGAGAGAGAGAGAGAGAGAGAGAGACTTACAAGATCTATCCTCTCTTCTAAAGCTTTCTGGGTGATTTTTTTTTTTTTTTTCCTAATGAAATTCTAAAAGCAGTAAGAAAGGAGACTATAAAAGTGTGGACCTCAACAAATGTCACTAAAAAGAAAAGTTGGACTCGTTAAATCCAAAACATAAACAACTTCTTATTCCAGAAGAGAGTAAGAAATGTGGTAGGGGTGGGGCATAGTGTTATTTTATTAAGATAAAACATCATAATTTTTCTTAGGAGAATGAAGAAGAAATGAGACAAGTAAAAACAGAGTGAATGACCAAGACATGAATGAATATTCTCTTCTGTTTAGCAGAAGTTATTTTTAATGAGATAACTTCTCGTAAGAATTCTGATATCCCAGCAATAATTTTTTAGCCTTCGCAGTATCTATCAAAAAAGAAAAATATGTAAAACTCAACTGATTTTCTGCTGATACTTATGGCTAATGCTGGATATCTTGAGCCAGCGATATTATCATCAACATGTTTAGCAACTGGGTGTGTGCATGCGTGGTACAGGCCTCAAAGTTTCCTGTTTTCAGGTTTGCCTCCATCTTTCTCTCGCTTGCCTACCAGCTCCCATTCTTCTCTGAAAGTCATCTTGCGGTTATCCACAATCGAGGCTTCTATCATTACCACTGGACTGCCAGCTAATACTAAAATTACTTAAAAGGCATGCCCTGGGCCCCTATACCACACTGTCTTTTGTAGATAGAAGTCATAAAATGCATTTCAAAAAACAATGAGCTTACCCACGGGAAAATAGAGAATACCCCAGCCTTCAAACATCAGGAGAGATGCTGTTTGGCCATTTATGTGTACAGGAGGGTTTTATTTTTTTTAATTTTTTTTTTAATTTTATTTAAAAAAATTTTTAGTGTTTTTTTTTTTTTTTTTTTTTTTTTTTTTTTTTTTAATGTCTGAGAGACACAGAGAGACATGGCACGAGAGGGAGAGGGAGACACAGAATTCGAAGCAGACTCCATGGGACTCAAACTCACGAACCATGAGATCATGACCTGAGCCAAAGTTGGATGCTGAACCAGTTGAGCCACCCAGGCACCCCTGTACTGGTGTGTTTTAATTAGTGGATTTGCTGTTGTTGTTCTCTGCAAATACATACATAATTGGGTGTTACGAATCCATATGAATTTGAAGAAACTCTTCTAAAAGTACACAAAAGCTATTTTACTCCAGGCTACTTTATATAATGAACAAAGCAATGTCTGTATGCTTGATTAAATCAAATTATGGATAATTTTTATTTGACCTGGGCAAAGAATTAGACTCCCTATGGAAAAATATTTACAGGGTATCATTAATTATATCTCATCAAATCTATCCATACTTACAACTCTCCTAAGTTCCTCACATTCTGAATTTTCCTATCAAATGACATGTTAACTGAATCTCAAACAATACATTTATTTATAAAAGTTTGTCTTTAACATCTCTGCATAGTTTGGTGCAAGGTATGTTTGTAAGCAAGGATTAAACTACACTGGCAGAAAAAAATTAAACCATCTTCATTTCTTTTAGGTAAATTTGTGTCTGGAATAAGATCTTCCAAATTAAAACTGAAAAGAATGGACAGTGGCCTCATAGCATCACAGTCTGCAAATAGCTCCCATAGTACTATATGTTAACGACCTTTTTTCTACATAATAAAAATATTCAGGATTTATTGACTAACTGAGGCTGTTAGCTTTTAAGCTTTTATATTCTTTTCCTCTGTAGCTACCTTTTTAAGAATCATAAATCTTCAAAGCGGATGAAAATATTATGTGACACAGTATTATAACTTGTTTATATTTCATAGCCTTCACGTCAGCTTTTATTTCCATGCACTCAATTGGTGTGCTACAATTCCTGGTCTCCATCTGAACTAGCACCGAAATTTTCCAGACTAATGAACAAAATGTTAAAGCAAACAGAGGAAGGTAACCTGGGGTCAAGAACTAGTGGAAACAAATCATTAATAAATAGCAATTTATGTAAGTACATTGTCCTGCTCTCATAGAAAACTCCGTGTTCTTCATTAGTCCTTCTATGGGACTCCTTGAGGATTTTTTTTTTTTTTTCATTTTTCCGAAAGCTGCTTGCTCTGTTTCCTTGAAACTACACGTGATGAGACTTGGAAAAGTGAAAACATGAATAACAGTATACACTGGTATTTTTCAATTGTCACATGTAACTCCCCTAGTTCAATTAAAACGAAAAAGCCTGTTTGCAACAGCTCTCCTTTTCTGCAGATGAACAAAGGAATACTCCTTCACTAATTCTGAAAGTAACTTGTCACAGTGGGGTTCTAAGGCCTAGTCAAATAATTGTCTTAGTGTACTACCTGCTGTGTTCAATATTGAGTGAAAATGGAAGCCAGGCCCTAACTCTAGCTTATTTCACAATTCTTCTGTTATTTAAATGATTTTAGTCAGTTTGGGGAAAGCCAGACCTTTATAAATTAACAGCAGGGAAATACCAAAGGTGTCAGATTGCATATTTATCATCTTTTTCGTGTAATACTTAAATATGTATTAAGAAGTGACTGACATAAATTAGGCAGATTTCAGAAGCCACAGGCCGTGGCTTGTAGAGGACCCCCTTCTGCTTGACATTTCATCCTTGTCAAAGATCAAATTATTTTAATTTAGGCTGCAAATTATAAGGAATGAAGACTTCTTTGTGGGAATTCCCTGTGGTAATCTGACTTTTGTTGTTACTGCTGCTTGTCAGTGTGCAAAAGATATAATATGCATGCAAATAAGGTTAAAAAATATGTACTATCTAATTATCCAGCCAGTACATTCCACTTGAAGACAGTGGGAGGGCTGACACACAGTATGTGTTTGATTCATTGAGGCCTGCAGGGTATTTACACAAGATTACTTTTAATTATGAAATTAATATCTGTTTATCTAGAATATATAGCAGTAAGTGAGTATACACATGAGCAGAATTCTTTAGTAAAAAGAAATCATCTTAATTTAATACATGAAAAGGAGGGAAAAAAAAAATCGCTTGTTTCTAGGGGGGAAAAAAGGCATCATCCAGACCTTGGTTTCACCCCCTTTGAAACAAATTGAATGAAAACTTGGCACCTTCGCTAGAATTTGTTTCTAGCCCTGCCAAGTAGACTCAAGATGTGTTGCTTTATTTCACAGTTTTTATATTTTAGCGAACAAGATGCAGGATTAGATTCGGCACGAAGACACAAATGTGGAAAAAAGAGAGATTTCTTGTTTGTTTTTTGTTTTTTCATTTAGGTGGAGCATTATCTCTTCTAGGTTCAAAAATCATCCTTTCCATGAGAGACAGATGAAGTCAGTATCAGTGTTGTTTGTTTCTGAAATAACGCGTGGCAAATAAAACAGCCCCACTGCAGATAGACTTCAGTTTATGAAATGCATATCCCTAACAAAGTTCTTTGTAAAACAAAGTGTTGCATATTTGCATCTCTTCTCATATCAGCTCATGTCAGCTGACAAAGGCAAAACAGTATCTGGGATAAATTCACAGTAAGTGACATTTTAGAAACCTCAAAGTGAACGAACAAATAAATAATAATTCCAAAAATACAGCATGGCCTTGCCACTCTCCACACGTGTCCCTCAGTAAAAATGAACAGAAAAATCAAAGAATTAAAAAGTGACCACTCTGAATATCACAGAGCCTGGTCTGTTAGCAAGTTTCATATTTTTCATAATCAAAAAGGTTGTTTTGTCACCAGGTGAACAAAAAACTGTGGCTGATTAATTATTTTTATTCTTCCATTTGTTGTTAAAGCAGCTATAAAGTAATGGTGGGTTGGAGATTGCTTTTACTGCTGTTCTTGGCATTGCTCTCCCTCAGGCTGCCTGGTCCTGCTCTTCCATATTCCTTCAGACAACAGTGCCTCTCATTGCCTTTTGACACTGTGCTTGGAACTTAATCTAGTGCGAGAAACCATCCTTGGCCCCTGTGATGTAATTCAGGTCTCTGAACTGCTGTTTTTTTTTTACTTTTTTTCCCCCCAAAGTCTATTAAGCTGCTTCTTTCTCTGATCAACCAAGTGAGATCACAAATATGAATTGTTTCCTTATTTTCCTTCAATAGTGGCTTGCAGCGTGTTCTAAGTAGGAGGCAGTCACAAAAAGTTCTGCCTGACTCGTGAGTTCAAGTCCCACGTTGGGCTCTGTGCTGGCAGCTCAGTCTGGAGCCTGCTTCGGATTCTGTGTCTCCCTCTCTCTCTGCCCTTACCCCATTTATGTTCTGTCTCTCTCTCTCTTTCTCTCAAAAATAAATAAACATTTAAAAAAAATTTCTGCCTGAGTGTTGACCAGGTTTCCTAGACTCAACTTCTTTGCAACACGTCGGAAATTTCTAGCTGGACGCACAGACACTAATGTGTGTCCTTCCCAATGGGTTTCTCTAAATAAAGATAGACGGATGATTTAATTTGATCATGTTTCAAGATATGTTTAATTGATAGCTGGTTAATGTTAATGTCTCCTTTACCTTTCATATTGACATTTAGCGTAGTCATTTAAGTGTTCTTGAATGGTTTATTTAAATACAAGATTGTGGACTTAAAAGCTGCTATTGAAAGATAAGGAAGTGCAAAAGAAGAAATCAAGGAAAGGATGATCAAATATCTTACTGTTTTTTTTTTTTTCTTTGTTCTTTTTACTGATCAGTGTGATGGAGTACAAATAGATTTAATAAACATCTCTCTGGAAGGAATTGCTATTTTGAATATACCGAGCATGCATGGTGGATCCAATCTTTGGGGAGAGTCTAAGAAAAGACGAAGCCACCGCCGAATAGAGAAAAAAGGGTCTGACAAAAGGACTACACTCACAGATGCTAAGGAGTTGAAGTTTGCAAGTCAAGGTTAGTTTTCTCTCATTTAATTGTGTTAACTTGCTTCTTAACCTGCTTTTGAGGCTACGTTAAAATTAAAGACTTTTCCATTGCGCTATAGTCTACGTATATATGCAGTTATATTTTTCATACTATCAGATATGTATGTGTAATTAAGTTATATCATAATATATTCTAAAATCACTTATACACTGGTTGTATTTTTCATGGATTTTTTTTCCTTCTTTGGATCTCATTTTTTTATTCTCCTTCCCCGCAGAAAATTGAATACATGTGGGTATTAAGTGGATAAGATTATAGGATATATTGCACATTAAGTTCTGAAATGTGGTCATCTTAGTCAAGATGTTCAAGTTTTTATAACAAGAGCCTTGTTAAGGCTTTTCTAACGTTGTGTTACAAGATTTTTTATTTTTGGCTTTGTTCAGTCAGGCTATGACATCCAAGCTATCTTACATTTAGGTGTTGCTCTATAATGACATGTTTAAATATCCCACAAAAAATTTTGGTTAGCTGCTGTTATTTTTCCAGAAATTTTATGACAACAATTGGGAGACCTGGGGAACAGATCGTAAAAGACTTAAAAAAATGGGGTAGAATAGTTGTGGATCAGAATTTTCAATTTTGTGGTAATGTCTTGTGGGACAAGACAACTAATTCTTGTTGATAGATTTTATAGACAAAGATACTAAATTGGTAGTATTGTCATAATCATGCTTCAGTAATTTTGTTCATTTCTTTGAGTTTCCAGAATCTAATTAATACCATTGATGGCATTCAGATGGCCATCAGAAAGCATACTGGCTTGCTCAATGTAGCAAAGACAGATTATGGAGAGGTTACAGCCTTATAGACCCAAGAAAAATAAATAAATATGTTTTAAAAATAAGTAACACAGTAACATGTGAAGATGGTTGGTAGGCTTTATGGTGGTTCAAGTTTCGGTACCTGGCAGTTACTTATGTTATATGGAATATGGTGACCATGAGGGTGACAAAGATTAACAGAGAAAATATTAGGTACTATTCTCTTGAAAGGAGTGCTTATTACAACCTGTCAATGACAAAAGCTTTTGAAACCCCTTAAACATGTGGATAATCCTAAAGAGGTAAATCCTGAAGAGTCATGTAATTTAGTACAAGCAAATATACACCAAGTTAATATAAATGCTTCATACTCAGAGTTAATATAACTATATGAAAACATCAAGAAAAAGTGTTTTTTTGGAGGAGACACATATAGAAGAAGTGACTAGGTTTGTACCATATGAATCATAAAATGAAGGGAATTAGATATAATTATTTCCCTAGGGGTTGTTGACATTAATATTGTATTTATATTTAAATATAAGGTTAATATTCTAAGAAAATTAGTAAAAAATCTCCTACGTATTAAAATTAGTTCAAGGACCGTATTAAGATCAGACTTAAAAATCTCTGCTTCTCTTTCTAGGGAAGCACTGAGTACATATATATTAGTAATATAATCCATATAATTTTAAAAAGTTATATATATAATATTTATAATAATTTCCAATATTTATGTGGTTACTACATACCAATACTTGACATGTCCTTTGCATGTTGATATTCCAGATAGAAATCTGAATTATTCTCAGTGTTCGGCTGCCAGCTACATTCACCTCTTGAGCTGTTAAGGTTTGTCAAACTCGTGACTGTGCTCGACCGGGACGAGTGTCTATACAACCCCTATTGCGCTGGCCTCCCTGGCCTCTGCTGGCCTCACTCTCGCCCCTCTGTATGCTTTTTATCAGGATACACACCTGAAATAAAGCACAGAAAAATCAGCCAGAAATACTGCCAGAGACTGTCATTGCCCATTAACTGTACAAGAACTTCTTTCTTCCCACTGTCTTCTTACTTACTGTTGTGGAACTATTAGGGCCAAGTTTTCGTAAGTTCGGGAAAGAAGAAACTACAAACCTGTAGGGTCTGTGACTTCAAATACATTTTTTCTCACCACAAAGGGAAAAACAGCAGAAATCAGTGTTTTCGAAGGTCATTGTACGAGCAGTAACCAAAGTATGTCCATAACCGATTTGGCTCAACTTTTTTCTTCCTTCTCTTGAAACCGATGATGCTAAGTTGTTTGAGTTTAATCTTCAGACAAGAACAATTCCCTTATTAAAAATGACCTTGTCAGCTGAATATTAAATAATATACTAACCTGTATTTCCTTTTTATTAACTTTATCTAGATTTTTTTTCCATTTTGATATATTTGACAACAAAATAGCTAGAAGTATTTCAAAATGCCTCTAAGATTTGATTGCAGATTTATTCTGCAATTTACAGTACAACAGTAAATGTTGTACTCAATACTCAAGAAGTGAAAGTTATTACTTAGTAGACCCCTTTTCTAAGTGGTACATATTTCTATCATTTGATTTTGTTTTTAGTATCTTGACACAAAAACAATAGTATTAAATGTTAGGTCAATCGATATTTTAAATCTAAATATATTTTCAATTTCACATAAAATGATAATAAGTGTTGACTTTAGCTTGAAATAGGAAAAATGTAGGGGCGCCTGGGTGGCGCAGTCAGTTAAGCGTCCGACTTCAGCCAGGTCACGATCTCGCGGTCCGTGAGTTCGAGCCCCGCGTCGGGCTCTGGGCTGATGGCTCAGAGCCTGGAGCCTGTTTCCGATTCTGTGTCTCCCTCTCTCTCTGCCCCTCCCCCGTTCATGCTCTGTCTCTCTCTGTCCCCAAAATAAATAAACGTTGAAAAAAAAAATTAAAAAAAAAATAAATATGAAAAATGTAATTCTAGTTGAAAACATTTCTTTAGCCCAGATCCAAGTTAATATTTTTTACTCTTAGAAAATATGTAAGTAAAGAACTAAAAAAAAATTTAGTACTATAACTTCCTTTTTAGGAAGTACTTTCTTGAAATATTAACAAGAAATATGCCTCTGCATAAAGTTTATAATTTAAACTAACTTTTAGTATATTGGAAGGATGTTTGTTTTCATAAAGTGTAAGAATGCTTTTGATGGGGACAGAGAGTAGAGGCAGCATACGTATCTAGATTCTTATAATAAAGAAAGATTATTTTATCTGGTAGAAGCGTTTAAATTAAGAAAGAGTTTACTTATTTTTTCTTCATTTTGAAACTGTCATAAACCAAAGGTATGGGACCAGGTTTTAGAGCATTAAATCCTCATCTATGTTATGCTGTCTATGATCTGGGACTCCTGCACAATTAATTTGCTTGCAATCTTTGAGGACACTCACAGCATAGGATCAGAGTATCTTCAGTTAATAATTTCACTGGTGGGAAATTTTATGCTTGGTTTAATTCAGTTGATCAAAATTATAAGTAATTCATTTAATTACATTATTGTTCCAGCAGAACATTTTAGAACAGTTGGATGCAATTCTGAAACATATTCACACTCATCCAACTCAGTAGATAATTTCTTTGTGGGTTTGTCTTTTGTGTTTTGTTTTTGGAAATAGAAGTAAGCGTGTTATGTATAGACACCACGGTCTTTAAGCAAAATTGTAAAGTAGGCCAAGTAGTTCTTCAGTGCGCCTACCCCTAATATTAACTCAGTCTTTCCCACTACTTTCAGTTACTGAGTTTATCTTTGCTTCCTTCTCTTCTGAAGTAAATCCAAGCCTCAGAAGGATGTCTAGTAAATTCACTCACATTAATGTAGAAATGACTGATTGCAGATGAAAGTAGAGGTATTTGCATTTTAAAAGAAATAAAGGCCTTCAGCTAAACCATTATTTTTCAAACTTTGTTCCATTGAGTTATAACTGTAATTTTTCAGAGGTTCTGTGAAACCTTGGTTCAAACCAATTATTGCCATATTTTGGAAATATAAGAAAAAAACTATAATGATAACACGGTAAGGTGTGTTCTATAAAACATTTTGTCATATTAATGACTCTAAAATCATTAAATTCTGCTACCACAAAATAACTTCCTCTCCTCCTCCTGTTTCTTATCCTCCTCTTCCTTCTCAGTAGATAGATAAAAAGACAGATATACATATCTACACACACACACGCACACACACACATGTACACACACACGTGTGTACATGTGTGTGTGTATGCACAGATAAAAAAAGTAAAAACTGTGCCATTAATTGGAAAATCTGTAGTTTTGTAACGGTCACTTAAAAAAATTTATGTAATGGGCTATGTGGGTGGCTTGGTCAGCTGAGTGTCTGATTCTCGGTTTCAGCTCAGGTCATGATCCCAGGGCCATGGGATCAGGCCCTATGTCAGGCTCTGTGCTGAGCTTGGATACTGCTCGAGATTCTTTCCCTCCCTCTGCCCCTCTCCCCGGCTCATGTGCTGTCTCTCTCTTAATGTCTTTGTATATTTAATAGGATAATTGCACATAAGGGTACATTACCACCACAGTGTATATGATCACATTCAGTTAAAAGGCCCACAAACTTCGGTACTTTTACTTGGCATAAGCAATAAACGGTACATAACAATCAATGGAAGTGAAAGCAAAGTGATAATAATACTATTTTAAATGAAAATGGAAATGAATTTTTAGGAAGCATTTTTGTCATAAAGAAATTGCACTAAGTACATCACAAAGATACTAGGCTTGTAGTAGCTTAAACATCAAGTGCGCTTTTATCAGAGATTTGTGGTATAAACATGCTCACAACTGCAACCAAAGAGCCTGCAATGAAATTGAAACAAAATTTCAGCTAAGTATGCGGAGTAAGATGAATTTGACTAACTGAAACTTCCAGTGAACATCTAAATCAAATAACAAGTAGCATCTTACAGTAATTTGTATTGACAAAGTTGAAAAACTGTGTTTTTTTGGATTGGGCACTGTTTGTTAATATTTTTTAAATATACATAATACACTAGTATGTTTTTTTGTAAATGATTTTAGCAATAATTCACTTCTTACTCTGCAAACAGAGTAAAAAACGACTAGGGTTAGCAAACTCTGGCCTAGGGGCCAAATCAATCATACAGAATTTTTGCAAACGAAGTTTTACAGGAACACAGCCATGCCCTTTCAGTTGTATTCCTGCTATAATTGTCTATAATAGCTTTCGTGTTACAGCAGTATAGTTAAATAGTTGTTTCTTAAAGACTGGATGGCCACAAAGTTGAAAATATTTGTCTGGCCCTTACAGAAGTAAGGTTTAGAATATAGACTCCCGGTTTAGAATATGGACTCTCTGCCTTTTTCTACCAGCCATGTTCTTATATACCACGCATGTTCACAGACTATTTTTTGTGCACATAAGTGAGATTGTACCATATACATTGTTCTGATACGTGCCTTTTTTTTTTTGATTATATATCTTAGGAATCATTCCATGGCAGAATATCATTTTATTCATTTATTTAAAAAAATTTTAATGTGTTTACTTATTTTTGAGACAGAGACAGAGACAGAGCATGAGCAGGGGAGGGGCAGAGAGAGAGAGGGAGACACAGAATCCGAAGTAGGCTCCAGGCTCTGAGCCATCAGCACAGAGCCTGACGTAGGGCTCAAACTCATGAAGACAGTGAGATCATGACCTGAGCTGAAGTCGGACGCTTAACCGATGGAGCCACCCAGGCGCCCCTCATTTTAATCATTTATATGTTGTGGCTACAAAGTAATCTATAATGTGAATATCTTATAAATTATTTATGCTTTCTTTTTTGTGTTTCAGTCAGTTATCTTCACCAGTATTTTACTTTGTAAGTCTTTACTTTAATTCCAGTTAGTTAATATACAGTGTTATATTAGTTTTAGGTACACAGTGTAGTGATTCAACAGTTCCACACATCTCCTGGTACTCATCACAGCAGGTGCACTCCTTAATCCTCATCACCTACTTAACCCATCCCCCATGCACCCCCCTTCTAGTAACCATCAGTTTGTGCTCCATAGTTAAGAGTCTGTTTCTTAGTTTGTCTCTCTCTTTTTTTCCCCTTTGCTCATTTGTTTTTAGTTTCCACATATGTGTGTTATCTTATGGTATGTTTTTCTCTGACTAACCTATTTCACTTAGTGTTATAACCTCTCTAGCTCCATCCATGCCATTGCCAGTAGCAAAATTTCCTCCTTTTTAGTGACTGAATAATATTGCATTTTCTCTATATATCACATTTTATTTATCCATTCATCAATCATTGGACACCTAGGCTGCTTCCATATCTTGGCTTTTGTAAATAACACTGCTGTAATCATAGGGGTCCATGTATCCTAAAAAAAAAACATCTTTCAAAGTATTTTTTAGCCAAACAGTGAGGACTTGTCAAGTAATGTGAGCAGTTTTCAGCTATGCTGATGGTCTTAGCTTTGAAGGTACAAGTCCAACTATTTCACTTCCCAGAAATGGTATAAGACCACCACGTGAGTTGCAAAACATTCCTAGCGTTTACTGTCACGTGCTGTTTGGTTCAGGATATTTTCAATGCCACACAACTGAAACAAAATGCAGAAATCAGTGAAAATAAGATGACTGTGATACTGCAACTGTGGATCAGAAAAAGTCCATTATTCTCATGGATTGACTATTCAAAGTGAACCTCTAAAATATATTTGAACAAATAAACTCTAAATTTTCTCTTCCATTTCCTGATCTTTAAAATGTTGCTTAATCTGAATAAAATTTAAAAAAACAAAAGGTTGACTGCTTTAAAAGGGTTGAAACCACTCAGCCAAAGTAATTCAAGCCAAAGAGTTTTAAACATTTGCCAGAAGCTACTGGAAACACTGTGGGGAGCCGCTGGGACTTCTGCTTGAAACCTCATCAGCCAGGTGACTGTTCACCACACATGTGGATACAAGTATCCAGGTACCAGTCATATGGAAGTTTATTTAAAAAAAATTAAATGTTTATTTATTATTGAAAGACAGAGAAAGAGCACGGCAGGGGCAGAGAGAGAGGGAGACACAGAACCTGAAGTAGGCTCTAGGCTCTGAGCTGTCAGCGCAGAGCCTAACACGAGCTTGAACTCACGAACTGCGAGATCATGACCTGAGCCAAAGTCGGACGCCTAACCGACTGAGCCACCCAGGTATCCCCAGAAGTTTATTTAATGAACTAATTGGCATGTGATATTATCCAAGAAATTTTCAGTGATTTCATTCCCATTCAACAATGCGGATTCTTTTATTTGGGCGGCATTTCCCAGAATTGCAGCATGCATTCCGCTGATGGAAAATCAAAATGGTTCAAGCTGTATGCAGATGGATATTTTAAAGTTTAGTAGTTTTTATATCTATTGTTATAGTTGTTTATGGTAAGGGATGCTGCTTTTTTTAACTTACAATTTTAACCTCAGTTTTATTCTTGAAGTAAATCTGTTTGAGCAAAAATAGGGTAAAAACCAAAACTGAATAATAATATAGGAGGTATTTGAGTAAGGCAAAGATTGTGAAGGTGGGACAAGGAAGACTGAAGTTTAGAAGTTACAGGTCTCCTCTCTTCCTGTCATTCACACAGCTCTAATTTTGGACACTTAGTGTAAACATTCTTCCTCTTTTTCATCATCTTGCTTAAAGTTTACTATGTATCAGTCCCCCAAGAGTAAGCTCTTCTATGGACTTTACACTACAAACACTCCCACCCCACCCTATGTGTGATGTGTGTGCTCTGTGCTAGGAAAGACTAAAACCCTGATTCTTCTTAGAAGCCAGAGAAGAAAGACTGTGCACCTGACTATCAAGGAATCTCTCTATATCAGATGTCTTTATTATTTTGTTTTTGAAAACTCCCAGGAAGTAGGAAGAAGAAGAAATCAATCCAAACCAAACTGATCAAAGAGAATAAGCAAATTGGTATCTCTGAAAGCAGCAAAACTTGAATTTATTTTGCCTCTGAAGATAAATAAGATTATTGGCTCTTGTGTCTCCATCTTTAAAATGGGGATCGTAGGCTCTGAAAGAGTTGAGATTAATCTGTGTGTGCTGTGCATTGTATCGCCTGGGCAACTGCACAGGCATTTATATCGTAAGACCCTAATACTTTCTATGCCTTGTACAGGTTATACTTATCTGAAAGCTGATGGTAAGGACATTTGACATCCATTATTATCAGTTTTTCTAGACATTTCTGTGGGTTATTTGGGGTAATTTAGAAGGCAATGTTTTAAGTTGTCTAAATATAAACTGCAACATTCATTTTAGAACTGTAGATGATGTATTTGGCATTCAAACATCGGCAAGCAGAACAATTTCCAAGCATTTAAATCCAGTGATTAAATCAATTAAATTTAGAAACAAGAAAGGATTTTATGCTGCATTATTTTACCTGGATCTTAAAATTGTGGAAAAAAGATTATGGCATTTGAGATATTACATTTCACAAAAAAACATATACTGATTCCATGATAATTTTATTCGTTGAAAATAGATCCAAACATTTGCTATCTAGTAACCTTTAAGGAGATGTCTCAAATGAGTTCCTAATTGTATATTTTTAAACTGCCTCCAGCAGTGGGTAATGTAAATAATATCACATATTTAGTAAAACTATCTAAATCTCGAAGTTTCTGTTTACAGCTGAATATTGAATCATACACCTAGATATCCTATATGATAGCTCTCTGTATTTGTATGAAAGGCATGCTTTTAAAGTTTATAAAACAGTAATAAAAATTTAAGGAATATAAAACATATTTCTTACATGTAAAAGTAGAAATGTATTTTCACAATATAAGACTGGATATTCTTCTCTTTGACCTAGCTGTCGTATAAAAGCATATATATTATGAAGAAGCATTTATGAAATTTCTATTTGTCATGGCACTATAAAAGTACAGACAATGTGCTAGCCTCATAAAATTTGGAAAACAAAAACCATAAATATGAGTAAATTATTATTTATGAACAATTGAAACATCAGTTGGCAGTCTTTCAAACTAGCATCATTGCCCTTTTCTCCCATGTTCAACAGTCAAATTTTCAAAATCTGACACACAGTATTCTAGAAACAAAGTCTGGCACATAGTATAATTCTGGGAATAAAATCTGACATGCACGATAGATAATTCTAGAACTTCTTACAGTAAAATGGTAAATCCACGAAATCATTTTGATACAACAGATAAGTAATAATTTAAACAGGGAAGTGGTATTTTCTAATACATAAATGAGATCATTACTATTAAGAGCTTATTCTTAAAAACAAACTGAAATAGGAAAATGGAGAAAATCCAAGTAACACAGAGGTAGGGAAAGGCAGAACAAGGAGTAATTTGCTTCAACACAATGAGTCTGGGAAAACTTGAAACAAATTAGATTTTTGAAGCAGTTGCGTTTTGAAAAATATATGATCTGGCAATCAATCCAGTCAATGCAAAAGCAGAAGGAAAGGGATGTGTTTATTTGAGGGTTTGAATTAAAACTCAGCTGTTACCTTCTCGGACTTCTGAGGCAGAACACCTTCTTTATTTCCAGTTGTTCCCCTTCTGCTTTTCCACCTATTGATTTTAATTGTGACTTCAGAGAAAGATGGAAAATATAAACGCTTTAATGGATCATTTTCTCTATGATGTTGGTGTCTAACATCAGTGATGAAACGACTACCTGACGTGTTTCTGTGACATAGTATTCAATCCTGAGTCTGTAGAAAACAATGGCAGGTCCTCCACCCAGGCTAAGGATGCATTATAAGTCTAAGCAAATTTAACTTATGCAGTGGTGAAAATATAAAATATATTTCCAAGTTAAATAAATATTGACTGATTATATAAGCCTCAACTAATTGAATAACACTTGTAGATCTTGGTTTCAAATCATATCACATAAAGCTCCCAAATATGAGATCATTCTTATAAGTTTCCTAAATGGAAAACTCTACTGTAATCTTGCCATTTGAGGATGGTAATTTAAAGCTCATGTAATAGATGTGCCCCGGGAAGCTTAAAATAATTTTTCCTATAATCAAGATATGACAAGAAGTTAGGGAGGATTAAAAAAATAGTAAACATGAAAGAACTTTCAAAACAACATGAAACCAACTACAAAAATTGTTAAACATGAGTCCTAGTTCCTTTTTATTCTGTTGGTATTAAAAACTGTTCTCTTTTCCATCAAGATAGGAAATAATAACAAAGAAAAACTAATCTTCTTGAGGATGAAACTTCAATTGCACCATCTTGTGGAATGACGTCTTATTTAAAGATTTCAAGTCATACCAGGAGAGATATTAGACTTTTATTTCACCTCTCTTTCATTTATAAGTATTTTCTTCTAGTTACCTTAATGGATGTGAGGAAACCACAACGATCTATCACCTGATTCTGTTTGCAGTCATTTGTCTAACTACCAAAGGGTGCCATTGGGAGTCCATTAGGGGGCAAAGAGACTTCTTTTTTTTTTTTTTTTTTTTAAGTTTATTTATTTATTTTTAGAGAGAGTGAGACAGAGACAGAGAGAGGAGAAAGAGAATCCCAGGCAGGCTCCGCACTATCAACACGAAGCCCAATGGGCCCTGGAACTCACGAACCATGAGATCATAACCTGAACCAAAGTCAAGAGTTGGATGCTTAACTGACTGAGCCACCCAGGTGCCCCAATACCTCTTTCTTGAAAAGAGTCAGATTCCACCACCTACTTAATTAGCTTTGAACCATGTGAATTTGAGACAACCAAGGCAACCAACCACTAGAGTTCCATTGCCATGAATTTAGTTTTCATGAATAAGGTTTTTATTATATAGAAGTAGTTAACATATCACTTGTAGTTTGTTGGACAGTATCCAGCCAACTGTTTGGAAATTGATAGAGATTCATATAGATCATCATTCCCTCCATTCTGGATAATTATTCTCCAGGCTTAATAAAAATAGTTCTATTGTTTTTTTCTTGGTAAACTGTAGATTGATAAATTCAGGGGTTTCTTGGTGTCTCTTTCAGGCAGCATCTGTTGGCTGCTGTACAAGTACAACCATTAATCAGAGTAAGGTAAAGATTGAGGCCTCAATGTTATAAGGTGACAGTCATTTGAAATAAGGCTAAAAATCTCCGTGGATAAATATGACCAATTTAAATGAGCCCTAGGGAATTTTTTTAGAAAGTTCAAATGCCTGATGAATGCTGCACTGTTATTCTAATTATCCCGTAATATGGCATAAAATAACAATCTCATTTCATCCTTTTATTTACAAAGCTTCTCCCATTATCATTATATTTTACCTGTTCAAGCTCTGAAAGATTGCTCCTCGTTGAGAGATTCATTAAAAGAGAATAATTATATTATATTTCACAGATTGGCTGAAAGAAAATGTATCTTTGAACACTTCCATTTCCCTGAACAGTTGTTCATTTCAGGGTGGAAGACAGGTCTATTAAGTACCTTCTACCCTTTTTAAACATGTCAAAGCTAACCATTAATACTGAAATTAGTAATTTGGTTCTGATTTAATAAAATAATCTGCTGCTATTTGTAGAACTCAATTTCTGTGGCTGAGAAAACCATAGCATTTTCAACATATTGAATAACAAAAAAATATTTAAGAATCTTTTTTCTGCATATTGATTTAAATTCATGTCTTTTCTGATAGTTAAAGTCCTTAGCATACTGACTTTTTCCCTACTGATGATGCTTGAGAATATGTATCTCTCCCTCCAAAAACTACATTAGACATTTTCTTTCTAAGTCTGTGGCGTTCACATTTTCAGAGTATCTTGTTAGACAAAGAGTAAGGGAGAAAAAAATGAACAAATACCAAAGAACATTTAGTTATTAAATTTCCTGCAAGAAAGGTTCATGGGATCTGTGATTAAATGTCTTTTCAAAATTAAAAAGAGAGTCACGTGCACAAAAATGTGACTTCAATAAAAAAAAATAGATGACACAAGTCACTTCATATTTAAACATGTTGGTGCTGTGAAACTTTTAACTCTTAAATCTCTTTGGTAAATAATTAAGCAGTAACGAAATAATATATTAATCATTGATAGTTTTGCCAAGCTTTCTATAGTTGATTATAAGCACTTTCTTCCCTCAGAGCCCTTACATTGTGCTGTTTTTTTTTTTTTAAGTTTTTAAAGTTTTTTTTTTTTTTTTTTTTTATCTTGATAGCACAAGCAGGGTAGAGCACAGAGAGAGGGATGAGATAGAATCCCAGATAGGCTCCACTCTGTCAGTGCAGAGTCCATTGCAGGGTTTAAACCCACAAACCATGAGATTGTGACCTGAGCCAAAACTAAGAGTCGGATGCTTATCAGACTGAGCCACTCAGGTGCCCCACATTGTAGTATTTTTTTTTAACATTGCCCTGCCACTCCCTAGAATGGAAGTATAGTGTGCCAAGTGGGTACACTTGTGCCAGGATATTTAGCGTGCCAAGTGGGTAGCAAGGAAAGGAGTCAATTCATCTTTTACCTAGTATAAAAGTATAAAAAATGTTGTTTGATTTTTAAAAGATAGTAATTGTATCATATTGAAATAGCAATTTTAAATGTGTTGTAGGATTTGAGTAACTCCCAGAGATATGAAACGGTGTTACTAATATATGCTAACATATAAGCAGTGCTGTTTTGAGTCTGAGGTTTTGTACATTATGCTAGTTAGGTATTATTTCTAAATTCTTCATCAATATGTGTTCTGTCTTTTTATTAATGAAACCCATTTCTTCTAATTCTATAAGGTCTTTATCTTATTTGTCATGTTAAAATAGATTAGATTTCTGTTGCATTTTTTGTTTTTTTCATTTTTGCTCTTTGGTTTCTGAATATTTTATATATCTTACCTTTGTAAACTTTTCATCCAAATGTTCATACAGCAGTCAGCAATTAACAAGGAAATGTAACAGTTGATTTCATTCTTGAGGAAGGGAGTGACTATGGTAAGGTAGATTTATGGTACATCCTGAAATTTAACTTCTTTTGCAAGTCAAGAAACTATGCAGTTATCCAAAATATTGCAAACAAAAATAAAGTAAATGCATCAGTTTAGGCTTAAAAGTTGAATTAGCTGTGCAGTTAACAAAATGGGAGAAGATATTTGCAAATCAGATAAAGGGTTAGTAATCAAAATCTATAAAGAACTTACCAAATTCAACATCCCAAAACAAATAATCCAGTGACGAAATAGGCAAAAGACATGAATAGACACTTTTCCAAAGAAGACATCCAAATGGCTAAGAGACACATGAAAAGATGCTCAACATCACTCATCATCAGGGAAATACAAATCAAAACCACCATGAGATACCACCTCACACCTGTCAGAATGGCTGACATGAACAACTCAGGAAACAACAGATGTTGTCTAGGGTACAGAGAAAGGGGAACCTTTCTGCCCTGTTCCTGGAAATGCAAACTGGTACAGTTGCTCTGGAAAACAGTATGGAGAGTCCTCAAAAAATTAAAAATAGAACTGCCCTATGACCCAGCACTTGCACTACTAGGAATTTATCCAAAGGACACAAAACTGCTAATTTGAAGTAGTACATGCACCCCAATGTTTATAGCAGCACTCTCAGCAATAGCCAAATTATGGAAAGAGCCAGATGCCCATCGATTGATAAAACGATAAAGAAGATGTAGTATGTGTATATATACTGTGATGAAAAAGAATGAAATCTTTCCATCTACAACAATATGGGTGGAACTGGGCTAAGCGAAATAGGTCACTTAGAAAAAGACACATATCATATAATTTCACTCGTATGTAGAATTTGAGGAACACAACAGATGAACACAGGGGAAGGGAAGGAAAAGTAATACTAAAGAAAAGAGAGAGGCAAACCATAAGAGACTCTTAAATATAGAGAACGAAAGGGTTGCCAGAGGGGAGTGTGTAGAGGAATGGGTTAAATGGGTGATGGGCATGAAGGCAGGAACTTACCAGGATGAGCACTGGTTGTCATATGTCAGAGACGAATCACTGGGTTCTATTCCTGAATCCAAGACTACACTGTATATTATCTAACTTGAATTTAATTTAAAAAAAAGTTGAATTAAACTAAAAATTATCTGACATTTTAAATCTCTCTCATGGGGGACAGAGGTTAATAAATCTGGATATTTACTAGTGAGTACTCACAGAAAAGGCCTTTATCAGGTATATGTTGTTACAGAGTTTGTGTGTATAAGTGCATATGTGTTTATGGGGTGTGTGTGTGTGTGTGTGTGTGTGTGTGTGTGTACATACATATATATTGGATTTATTTATGGGGAAAGAGTAATGGACAGTGCAGATTACACAATGATGCATGGCAGAAAAACATTTCTTGAACACAGGTTATTTTGGAAGTTCTAGTCAAAAAACCAGGGAACCAAACAAAGCATTGCTTTAGGAGAAAGGAAGATAAGTTTTATTTTTGTTTTAATAGCAGAAGTGAGATTGATAATACAAAATGTTTGCTAAGCATTTTCCTGAGGGAAATACAGATCATTATTCCCAGGGAAAAGGAGGATTAAAACAGGTGGAAAGGAATTCCCTTTTTTTGTTTTTTGGTCTTCCTTTTCTTTTCTTCTACTAGATGTCATCCTTGGAGAAGAATGCCATCTTCAGATTTCATCATTCTCCCTCCCCCATGAGAAGGCTCATCCTAGCCATCCTAGAATGATCCTGTCCTGTTAGCTAACTTCCTCTTTTAATGGTCCCTTGTAACACATTTATACCTACTCCTCGATCAGAAGGTGGTGGCTTCTGAAGGTCGCTAGGGAAATTTTGTTCAGCTACTATAATGATTTTGTGTGTGTGATACTTTTTTTTGCATTCTTAAAATTGAGATACACTTGACATGTAATATGGTGTAAGTTTAAGTTATACAGTGTGTTGATTTGATGCATTTAGATGTTGCATTATGATTACCGCCAAATAGCTAACCTCTCTGTCCCATTAAATAATTAAGATCTAGTTTCTTAGCAACTTTGAAGTTTATAATGCAGTATTGTTGACTGTGCTGTAGTGATTTGTCTTTCTGTTTTGTTTTTCTGTCTTCCTATGATAAAACTAAGTTATATTTCATGAAAAGAAAAGAAACACACCAATGGTTGGTCTTACACAGAATTCTCATCTTAATTTAGGCTATCTTCTTCCTATTTTTTCAAGTGAGCAACCTCTGAGGGAAAAGACCTTTGACATGGACATTGAGGGCCAGTGAATTTCTTACAGACAAGGTTTAGTTTTTAGTTTTCATTTTCTTAAGTGAATGGCTGTAACAGATTCTGTGATAAAAAAGAGAGAAATTCATGAACTCAGAACGATTATCTTGGCCAAATCTGTATCCTCACCTGTATAAATGGAGACAACAATTTCTCATTTTGTTTTTACCTACAGGATGAAATTATTTATTTCAATAATTTTAAGTAACTTACTATAGAAATGTAAGATGTCCTTACTGTTATTTCATCCACTAAAATATGCACAAGATTATCACTGGAATTCATGTGAAGGCCTTGTAACATTTGGCCCACATTTGTGAGAGAGGAGGCAAAGGTTAAGAGGTCATTCTCCATCTATCAACCAGCACACTTCTAAGAATGAAACCTGACACTACAAAATTATAAAATGAATACCATTCTTACTTCAGATTTACAATGTATGTTTCCTTTTCTGAAAAACTGCATTATGATTAAGCAGTGGAGTTTTCAGTATTTGAAATATTTAAATGAGATCTGATGAGAAATAAGGTGCCGAGTGCATTCTGAGCCACCTTTGAATTACAAGCTCTTCATCCTTCCTGCCCAAGAAAGGCGCAATTCCTATTACAATGTTTGCACCAATAAAAGTTGACTAGACTACAGCTGACTCTTTCCAGGATTCTGGAATGATTGAATTGTTTAGTTTATCCCTGTCAGAATACCTGTTAGATTAGTTTCTTCGCTTCTCCTGCTTTGTTACTTTCTTCCTCCTGATGAATCATGGCACACGTGGTTTATTTTCTGCATTCCCTTTGGCCATACATCTTTCATCTCTCACTTTCTTACACAGCTTGTAAAATTGTGGTGGCCACAGTCCTGATTCCTTGGGAGCCTTGTCAGCCAATTGCCCATGACCATCTCCCATTGGTTTTGTAGCAGAGATCAAGTCTCCTGAGCAACCAGTTCAGATTGTGCTTGCTTCTCTTAGATTTCTGTTTCCCTCTTGGTGGTACAAAATATTACTGTGGTTCACCAAGATGTTTGTAAGAGCCCTCTCTAAAGTAGGCTGTATTGGAAAGCACAAGCTGTCTAGCAAATTAATGACCTTGTAAGGTGCTGCCTGCTGGGGTGAAAATAAATTGTAAGAGAGGACGGGGGACAGGTAATGGGCCCTAGCTAGGCTGCAAAACTCTCTTCAAACTGGCACTGACTGTGTGCCAATAGATGTGGCAATAACTGACAACAAAATTTATGGCCCTTTAACATAGACTCAGTAAGAAGGGAAAATGGAAGGAGTTCTGTGATTTCAAGTCCAGGGCGTACTGCTTTTGAACAACTCTTTCTAGACATCAGGGATGCAGTCCCATTGAAGGTCATTCACAATTCTCAAGGAAGCTTTTTTGCATAGTCTCAAGATTTTGAATTTTTATTTTATTGTTCTTGCATGTGTTGTGTTATTGTTGCTGGGAATGTGAATGCTACTACTTTTAAATTAAAAAGGAAAAATTCTCACAGAGTTCGAGTGTGGGTTGTCTAGGTTCTCATAAAATGTGGAAAGTATAATCATTGTTCATATTCTTTTGCTATCTGAGAATAAGTTTCAGTTACCTCACATGTCATTGGCTGCCTTTCCTGGGCAACCTAGGTAGCTTTTGTTTCTGAGAGCACTGTGTCCCTTTAAAACGTGATTTTTTTTATTGTTCTATTTCCATTGTTGCTAGTGTCATGTCTTAAATCTCTAGCACTATCTCTCTGTAAACCTTTCATGTTTATATATGAAATATGCCTATAACTCTTTTTCATAAATGATCAGTGAATAAACAGATTATGCTTTATTAACACTTTTTTTTTCCTTCAACCTATTTTCTTGATTAACTGATGGTTTCTGTCTTCATTAAGAATTGCGTAGGATGGGCAAAACTTTAAAGATTGAACCAAATGATACTCAGCTCTTAAACTGAGCAAGTTGATTACCCTCAATTTAAGTCTTATTTTCCTAAGGATAGTAGATAGTGTATTCTAAACCAATTTACCGTGTGCTGTATGTATTTAATGGACTGGGCGTGTTAAGACAGAAAGTCAACATGAATATAAGTCATTCATTCAGGAGTTTAATATGTGCCCAGCCAATCTGATATGTGTCTGCCTTCCTCATTCCACTCAAGTCCAGTCAGCCTTTTTATTGTTCATCAAATACACCAAGCATGATACCACCTCAGAGCCTTTCCAGTGAAATTCCCTCTGTTTGGAATGTTTTTATCTCAGATCTTCACATGGTTTCACATAGCTTCTTCTTTGTTTCTTTCAAGTCACTGCAAAAATATGTTCTCCTGGGAGAGGCTTTCCCGGATCATTTATCTAAAATGTCATGCATTCCCTCCCATCCCCTAATCCCTCTCCAACTAGGTGTTACAATTTTTAAAACCTTGAACACTTTAATGAACTCTAACGTTTGCACAGAAAAGCTGAACACTTTAATGAACTCTAACATTTGCACAGAAAAGTGCACACTTCATATATGTACAGTAGATGAATTTTGACAAAATGAACACGTCTATTTAACCAGTCTTCTCCATCAAGAAAAGGAATACCAATACCACAGAAGCACCATCCCACAACACATGCCCTACTCAGTATTCTGAGTTCTATTACTATGAATAAGTTTTGCTGGGTTTTGAATTTTATAAAAATAGAAACATATAGCATATATTCATTTATGTCTGGGTTCTTTAATTTCATATTTTCATCACTTGATATTATCCATTATATGAATGTAGGTTATTTTTTTTACCAGCCTGGGGTTATTATAACTTCTACCATTGTGAACATTATTGTACAGGTCTTTGGACGTGTGTATGTATTTCTTCTGGGTATCGACTGAAGACAAAAAATGTCTTGGTCATAGGGCATATGGATGTCCAGTTTTGTTAGATACTGCTAAAAGTGGTTGTACCAATGTACACTCCAGCCAGGGGTAGAAGAGGCTTCCAGTTCCTCCATACCCTCAGCAATGTTTTGGATGATGAGTCTTTTAAATGTAGCCATTCTAGTTTATTGTCTTTAAATACGCATTCAAGTGATAGCTGATGATGTGGACTACCATTTTATGTAACGAGGTTATTTGGATATCCTCCTTTATGAAATGTCTGTCAAAGTCTTTTGCTTATTTTTAAAATCAAAAAAATGTAAAAATTGTTTTTATCTCTATCTAACCATTCATCTTTGAAAAACTTAGAGTCTTTTGTTGGCTCTGTGGTTTGCAACTATATTCTCCGACTTTGGCTTGCCCGTTTACTTTATTAATGGCATGGCATCTTTTGAAGGTCACATCTTAATTTTATTGAAGTCGTTTATCAATTTATTCCTTTTTGATTATTGATTTTAAGGCTATGGTTAGTTTTTTTTTTTTTTCTTTTAAAAACATTTAACATCTTCTGTGTTATTTTTGAGAAGCTTTATTTGTTTAACTTTAGCTTTTAGATGAAAATTTATTTTTTTTGGTCATGTCTTAAGATCCAAGCCCGGATTTTTTTTTTTTTTTTTTTTCATAGCATTCAATTTACATAGCACTGTTTACTGAAAAGGGTCCTAATCCACTTATCAGTGATAACATAATCTTGATTCATATGTCCATTTATGTGTTGATTTATTTCTGGATTCTCTATTCTGCACTTAAATTAGGCAAACTTTTTCTATATCGTTAGTTAGCAAATATTTTAAGCTTTGGGGGTCATATGCTCTGTATTGTACCTAGTCAACTCTGTCACATTACAAAAAGCAGTCTAAGCAAATGGTATAATCCTTTTATCACTAAGATATATCCCTCTTTATAGTAATGCTTCTTACCTTAAGACTTTTTTACCTTATATTGGCATAGCTGGACCAACTTTATTATCCTTGCATTGTAAATCCTTTTCTATCCTTTATTCTTAATTAATATTTTTATGCTGGGTTAAGGTATGTCTCTTATAAGCTTCATACAGTTAGGTATGTTTTCCCAACAAGACTGACAGTACTATTATTAAGTATTTATTCCATTCGTATTTAATATAATTACTGATATATCTACTGTCTTTTAGTATTTGTTTCTGTCTTATCTTTTGTATGTTGCTTTTACTCTCCTGTTTCATCTTCTTTTGGATTAAGAAAGTATTTTTAATTATTCCATTTTTCACTTTTATCTTTCTTTTTTAATGTTTATGGGTTTTTTTTTGAGAGAGAGAGAGAGAAAGAGAGAGTAAGCAAGTGCACAAGTGGGAGAGGGGAAGAGAGAAAGAGGGAGAGAGAGAATCTCAAGCAGTCTCTGTGTTGTCAGTGTAGAGCCTGTTTTCTTTCTTAATCATACATTATTTGGCAACATTGACGTCCTTGATTTATAAAAGTCTAAAATATATTAGTATATTTTTACTATCACCTGACTTGTATGATAGTTTTTTCACATTAATATTCATATAGCTTTAATCCCATAAAACACTAGTAATATTATCAATGTCCCTATACTTTTATCAGCATATTTCCTGGAATGAGGTGTTTGTTCTATGTCTTAGATGGGATCTCTTGGAAACTCTGAGGCAGTTTTATGCAAAAAGTTTATTGGGAAAGAGTTTCAGAAGTAACACCTGCAAGGAGTGAGGAAATCAAGTTTGGAAAGATGGAGAAACAGATCCACAGGGCATTGCAACTGAGGCCTCAAACTGATCCTTCTGGACTCCAGACGGCCCTTTAGAGTTGTCCTAAATTGAGTCAAGGTGGTTGGGCTTTTGAGTATTTTCTTTTTACTTCTCTTTCTTTTTTTTTAATTTTCCCCTGTGACATGTGGTACTCTTAAGAACACACTTTTCTAATTATAGGTATTTAATTTCTCATTAAAATTTAGTCACACAGGGGCACATAGGGGGCTCAGTCTGTTAAGTGTCCGACTCTTGATTGTGACTCAGGTCATGATCTCCTGGTCATGGTATCCGGCCCCTCCCTGAGGTCCATGCTTTGTGCAGAGCCCATTTAAGATTCTCTCTCTTCCTCTCTCTTTGCCCCTCCCCTGCTTGCACACACATGTGTGTGCTTTCTTTCTCAAAAAAAACAAAATTTAGTCATGCAGATCTTAGGCCTTCCAGTCATTAAAATGATACACTGACTGAAGTAAGGGGAGGAGAAGGGAAGATATACTTTCAGTATTTACTTAATTCCAAACACTGTGCTAGGTGTTAGTCTCCCTATGAGACAGGCATACCCATCTTCATATTAAAGATTTGAGATTAAATTTAAGTGTGAAAGGAAATACATCCATTAGGAAGGATATAAGATGCTATAACAAGGAGGCCCCAAAATGTAGGGTTTCCAACAGGTTAAAACTTTATTTCTCTCTCACATAACTGTCCATAAGTAGGAAGTTTAGGATTAGTGGATGGCTCTGTCATCTTCAAGATGATGCTTTCATTTCCAAGTCCAAGATGGCTGCTCCCTCTGCTGTCACTGTGTTTGAATCCCAGACAGCAAAGTCAGGGAAGGGCAAGTTGATCTTTGCTTTTAATGGTGTAATCTAGAAGTGCTACACATCATTTTTCCTCATGTCCCTGAAAGAGCAATGATTTAAATAATATGGAAATTTACTTCTCTTTCAAGTAATGGTGTGAGGGTAAGCAGCCCAAGGACCTCAACAGTGTCAAGAACCACATTTCTTTTTGTTATTCTGCTATCCCCCAGAGTTTGCCATCTATTACATGGCAGAAGGTAGAAGGCCCACATGGGTTCACATGTCCGTGAACAGAATTAGCGGAAAGGAGAAGGAGAGGACACCTCTTTTCTTGTCAAGAGCATACTGCTAGAAATGTTAATATTACTTCGACTCTTATGCTTTTGGCCAGAATTTGGTTACATGGCCAAATCTGGCTGCAAGAGAAGTTGGGAGCTGTGCCTAGCTACACCTGGGTAAGTCTATCAGCAGAGGAAGAAGAATAAATGTTTTTTTGGCAGACAATAACATTCTCTGTCATGGGGAACCATTGTAGGGATTTGTACAAGGCAGTGACACAATCTCATTTTTCAGAAGCTAATGTGGATGCTTGAGAAAAGTAGACCCAGAAGAGTCGGCACAAGAGTAGAAGCAGAAAAACCAGTTAAGGGATAAAGGCCTCTTTGTCTAGGTGGTAGCAGCGGAAGTGGTGAGGAGTGATCTGGTTCTCTGATTCAAGATATGTTTTGAAATCTGTGTTCACAAACCCTCAGCAGGGTTTTGTGAGGTGTTCTATGTGAAGTATGACAAAGAAAGAGGAGTTGAAGATCTCTGGATGAATGGCTTCTTCAGGTCATTTGGGGTTCAGCTCAAACACTGTAGTTGTCCTTGATCCACTGCTTCGTGACATTCACACTGTTACATCTTCCTGGTTTTTCTTCCTGAGAAAATAGCTCTAGGTGAAATTATTTTGTCTTCTATTTGCTTAATTATTTTCTGCCTCTTCCCACTAAAGGGTATGCTCTGTGGACTGTAATTTTGCCTATGCTATTCATTACTGTTGGCATATAAACAACATGCAGCACATAGTGATATTGACAGGTAGCCAACATTTATTTAATATTTTTGAATGAAGGAATAAGTTAAGATAGATAGTATTTCTGAAGATGATAATAGAATAAAAATATTAAATGATATAAAATGAAATGATAGAGGTCAAAAATCTACATGTGGAACAGTCTACAGTGTTATTTTTGAATGATTACATATTGAACATTGCTGTTCTAACTTTTCTGAAGTTGTTATTCTAAAGTTTACAGTCCATAAGTGCCCTAGTAGAAGAATCTGGTTACTTTAAAAGAAGAAAGAATCAGGCTGATCTCAAACCTCCCAGTAGCCCAATAGATAGCAACAACAACAAAAATAAAGTAAAATAAAAATAAATAATAAGCAATCCACAGAGACTTAAGAAGGGAAGGAATTGATTCAAGAATTATAAAAACAAATTGCCATTCCAATGTGAAGAAATTTGGGAATCACCCATATTCTTCTTATGGAATGATAAAAGATCATCAGAGCCACTGAGCATGATTAGAATGAAGTATTTATGAAAAGGGTGATGTTGAGGCATAAAAGGACTATTGACAAGCGCTGAAATATATTGAACAAAAAAAGGTGAACTTTTAAATAATTGTGGTTATAAAATATAGGTATGTAAATTCTTGAAAGAGGCTACACAAGGTAAAATAGTGATGGAATATTAATTTATCAGCTTTAACAGATACCAAATTAACAGTGCTTACAACCAGGTAAAAATTGGTTTCCCTCTCCTATAACAGTCTCATTGCTAATGCCCCAAGCTGATCTGGGGCTCCATTATGCTAGGAATATATAGATATATATATAAGAGACTGCCACCTCTATCTTCTTTAAATGATTGTGTGTGGCAAGAATTGATAGCTTTAATATACAGGATAATAAACCAATGTGAGGGATTTGCCACATATTAAGGATATATAATTCCTTGAACGATCTTGACAAAGTCTACCCAGTGGGTCTGTGGACTACCATGAGCCAGATGCAGGCCAAAACTCTGTTTATTATCTGGCTCCTCAGATGCCTTCATTTTACTAGGGAGGTTTGTTGGATCAATTTGGTTCTCAGAGTCTCAATTTCAGTTTTGACTCAAATTCAGCAATCCATAAAAAGTTCTGTATGTTCTCCTTTATTTTGTGCATAGTCACTTGAGTGTATGACCTAAGGCCCCTGTGAAAAAGGACTGGGGAAATTGCTGCTTCATCCTCTCATAGGGTAACTGAGTCCTTCCTCTTAGAGATCTGCTCTCTCCTTTAATCAAGAGTCTTCCATCAAATATCTGCAAATCAGTACAGGTCTATAAACTGGGCAAAAGATGGTGTCTTTCAGGTGGCAAGAAAGGAGAGAGAGGAGAGAAACCCATCCTTAGACTCCTAATCTTCCATTCTTGATTTTTTTTTTCGTTGTATAAATTAAGCAACACCCTCAGTGGCTGCCCATCTATGTTGCCTGTTGGAACTCCATATTCTATGTATTTACTCTTATCTTTTTTCTAATGTTCATACCCTATGTTTGCTGCTTTTACCTTCCTGTTCATTGCAATAATCATGCAAATCTTTCTTCTAGCCATTAAGTGCCACCTCTTGGTTTCTATTATTTAGAGATTCTATCATTCCCATTTTTATCAGGAATCTCAGTTCTATAATAACATCTCCTGCCCTGATTACAGAACTGGCTACTACTGAGCTTCTCAGTGATACTGATGTCCCTTCTCATAGAATATTCCTTACTGTTTGGTAAGTGGAGTGCTAAATTGTCTATCCTATAAATTATAGCTAGCTGCGTGGGTTTCTAGCCTTACATATGTATTTTTTTTTTTCCCTCAGGCATACCCAGTACACTGTGTCTTTTGATCCTTTTCTCCTTCATCTTCCATGGCAGTTCTGGGATTTCTACCCCACTTAGTATGGGTAATAAATTTTCCAAGCTTCTTAGCAGCTATTAACACTATCTCCCAGGGTATATGCCAGGTAAATCCTATATCACAGGAGAGTGCTCCATATCAATTAAGTACTGTATCAAATTGTCTATTCTGTCCCCTGTTGTTGTGGATCTTTAGCATCTATGCTATGCATCATCTCCCAGCTCCTGCAGATCCTTTAGGAACTTCAATGATGGTCCTTCTCTCTTAACAGTCCCACTGCATCCCTATTCTGGTTTACTGGTATGTGGCCTTTAATATCTGTCTGGCTATCAAGGCAAGTGATGGCAGTAAGTCCTGACAAAGGGCAAAGATTATCTATGAGAAATCTGCCTCTTGTAGGTTGCTACATGATCTTTAGGAGTAGATGGGAAGGGTAACATCTTGTAAATAGAAGGATTGGGTCATTTTTGCAGGCCCAGAGAGAATCTAGGAGATTTTATTTCTAAATTGGACCTACCCAGATATCCACTTATCAGTATTGCAGCTCTCAGGGTTCTGATCTTAGAATAGGAGACTAGACTTCTCTGAAGTCTCCTGCTTTTATGATTCAGTACCTGGCGTTGTCTTTTGTTCTTCTTGTTCTCTGGCTGCAGAAGATTAGATTTCCTTAAATCTTACAAAAGAAGCCCTCTAGCTTCCACTTTTTGCCTAGAATTGGTGATTCATCAGTTTTGTATTTGCTTTCATAGAGAGCCATTAAAAAAACAAACCCTCAAATTCTATTGAAGATCTACTATGTGCTGGCTCCTACAAACACACAGTGACCAAGAGAGACAGTGCTCTGACTCTAGCAGATTATTTCATTTAAACCTAACAATAGTACTGCCAAGGAAGCAGTATGTTGCCAATTTTAAGATGAAAAAACTCAGAACATTTATCTCAAATAGTAGGATAAAGAACACTGAGACTGTTAGAGATTTACTTGTGAAACTGAGGAAAATGTGTCCCAAATTTTTACTGTATTTGACAGACAAGACTGCATTCTCCTCTAGCAGAGTCTTCCAAGGGCTTTTTTCCCTTAAGCTTACCACCATGTTTAATGGCCCCCAGTCCTTTTCTCATGACCCTAGTGTGGCCCGTACATTTCCCTTCCTTCCATGTATCTTAATCCTTGCAGTTTCACTCTTGTTTCTAGATTTACATACCTTTTAAATTAATGTTTGTGGTCTTGCAGCTGATTGATTCTCTATCCTTACCTGGTCACACCACATTAAATAAGATGTTTATTATGCCTCATTATTATTTTCCTTGTAGTTATAAGGTTTGGCAAAAATATTTGTAATTAAAAGAAAAATTATATTCATAATTTAGCTATCATTTTGAGCATATATTTTATACCATTAAATGATATTTTAATATTAGAAATATTAATGTAAGAAAGTTTAGGTCATATAATTTAGTAAATATTATTAAAGAAATCTATTATGTTAATGAGTATAAAAAAGATGTATATTTAAATATATTTATTGCATCAAGATAAATTGTGTGTGTCCAAATGTAAGGGAATTATTAAATTAATCATGATGTAGCCATTATAAATTATAGGTTTCAAAGCACTGTTTTGTTTTGGTCTTATTTTTTTTTCATGTTTGTATTTTTTAATTTATTTATTGAAATAAATTGACATATACCATTTTGTAAGTTTAAAGTATACAACATGTTGATTTGTTTCATTTATATATAGCAATATGATTGAAGAATTTTAATAGCATTTGAAAATATTTATGATTTGGAATTACATTAAGAAAGGCTGCAGGGGCGCCTGGGTGGCTCAGTCGGTTAAGCGTCCGACTTCAGCCAGGTCACGATCTCGCGGTCCGGTCCGTGAGTTCGAGCCCCGCGTCAGGCTTTGGGCTGATGGCTCAGAGCCTGGAGCCTGTTTCCGATTCTGTGTCTCCCTCTCTCTCTGCCCCTCCCCCGTTCATGCTCTGTCTCTCTCTGTCCCAAAAATAAATAAACGTTGAAAAAAAAAAAAAAAAAAAAAGAAAGGCTGCATAAAACTACTCCATACAGTATTATTATTATTTCATTTTTAGTATATACACATGTACGAGGTATATAAAGAGATTATTTCTCAAAATGAGATAATAGATTATTTGTTATGTTATCTTTCTTTTCTAGATTTTCTAAAAGTAGTTTGTATTACTTTTAGAATAATGAAAATGTATTATTTCAAAAACTTTTTTTTTTAGAGAGATAGCAGGGAGAGGGGCATAGGGAGAGAAAGGGAAAGAATCTCAAGTAGGCCCCATGTTCAGTGTGGAACCCAATGTGGGGCTCAGTCCCACAGGCCTGTGATCATGACCTGAGCTGAAGTCAAGAGTCAGACGCTCAATCAAGTGAGCTACGCAGGTGCCCCCAAAAATTCCTTTTTTAAAAAAAATCTTTAAAAAAAACTAAAGATCTCATATAAGATTTTGGGTTAGATACTGTGATTTTAAAAGAAAAAGAAAAAAACTAAGTCATTGATTCAATATTTAGGGAAAAGCACAGTGGATAGTTAGCAAAGCATAAGTGAAACAAATTACTTGATTTAAATATGCAAACATTACTGTTTTTCATATTAACTACTGATTTTGTGTTTTTGTTTTCAGATTAGCTCATTTATAAGTTGGAACTAAATAAGGTACCTGGTAAAGATTTATATTTTAGTTGTACACATAAGGCCACCTTTCTTTAATCCTAAGAAAATTCCAGCTTTCTTTTCCTATATGCAAATATAACACCTAACTGTTCATCTTTCATTTAGAACAAACTCCAGTCTTTAACCTTTACCGTTATTTGACTGTTCAATTAATATTCCTAGTCATACATTAGAAATAGGTTAAAACTAGAATTAAATGTCTTGTATGAAAGCTTATAACACCACATCTTTTTCTATAGAAGACTTTAATTAATTGAAGTCTGAAATATCAAATGACTATAAGCATTTTTTTATACTACCAAAAGTCTCCTGTTTTGGAAATCAGAGAGAGGTATAGTTTGAGATGGTGGTAATAGTTGTTACGTATTGGATTCCTATTATACTCTAAACACATAATTAAACACATTACTCGATTATATAACTTTTCTGCTAATATCATTGTTCTAATATGTGCCAAGCAATGTGGTAGATTTAAATAGAAAGAAGGTGGAAAAAAAATAAACCATAAATATTATATGTATAGTTACTGCTATGATGGGGAAGTACTGGTGATATAGAAATACATACTAGGACACCAAATCTTGTGAGGAGATTAAGGAAGTTAGAAAAATATGTGAGAATAAGTTGGGATTTGAAGAATGAGAATGAATTAGGTACACAAAGACAAAGAGGAATGTTCATATTTTTCCAGGTTTCTGGCAGGACAAAAGGACACATGTGAAGGATCAGAAGCATCTCAGTATGAAATCACAATAGAGGGGAGCCTGAGTGGTTCAGTTGTTTAAACCTCTGACTCTTGATTTAGGGTCAGGTCATGATCTCACCATTGCACAATCCAGCCCTGTGTCTGACTCAACAATGGGTGTGGAGCCTGCCTAAGATTCTTTCTCTCCTTCTGCTGTTCCCCTACCCACGCATGCACGCACATGCTCTGTCTCAAAAAAAAAAAAAAAAAGAAAAAAAGAAAAAGAAAAGGAAAGAAAAAAATCACGGTGGAATTGGAGTTAATTATTGAACTAAATACTTAGGTTTTATTCCCTTCTCTCCCACTTAACTGGAAACATCATGGCAAGGAACATGTCTGTTTTGCTTCCTTTTTATTTCCTTGACTGAACTTGGTTTCTGGCACACCTGGGTGCCCTAATGATTATTTCTGGGGAAAAAAAAAAGGGGGACAATAGGAAAGCCCTGAGGCTGAAGAAGAACTTTGTGCACATCACAGGGATATATTAATGCTAATCTTTACAACAACCAACCTATCACAGGTGAGGAATCTGACTCAACTTTTAAAACAGTGCTCAAAGTCACAAAATAGGTAGAGTGAAGTGAGGGTAAGAACCAAAGCCAATGTGGTTTCCAATATACATGATGATTCTTTATTTTTTCTTTTCACCTCAGTGTGATTCCTGGGAAATATATGTGATTCTTGAAAGAAAAACCATAGGCCTAATTCTGAAGCATAGAACCAAAGGATCTAGGGAGCTTTTTACTTCATTTCTCTAATCTGTCAACCTAGCTATTCAAACACTCTGAGAAAAGACATCACTTCATGAAGGCCCAAGTGTGAACACAGAGTACCCATTTAATGGCTGATATTCTACCAGCATCTGTATTATTGTTACCAGTATTGGCCAAAAACAAAAAATAAAAACGTGTTCAAAAAGCAGCCAAATTTTTGTAGCATTAATTAGCAGCCCCTTCTTAGAAATCAAATGTCAAGTCATTAAACCCTCCATTTTCTGCTTTTCCTAGTATATTTGTGACTTCCTTCTTGCTCACTTTATTTTAGTTTTATATGTTATCAAGCCTTTGTTGATTGCAGTATATTTAACTTCATTATCTTGCTTTACTGATAATAACCATGTCCATCTATCTGTCTGTTTGCTATCTATCTATCTACCTATCCATCTATCTATCTGAGACTCAGTGTCCCTGGGATAGAACTGAATGATTCCAAGTAAATTAAGAGTTTATCAACATTTTTAACTGCTTTAGGATTAATTTAAAAAATTCTGCTTAGGACTATCTGTCAACCTTAAGAAACATAAATAAGTAAATAAGTAAATAAATAAATAAATAAATAAATAAAATATCGCTTAGATTTCAGGCCAACTCGATCAAGTCTAATCTCCAAAATTAAGTTCTAAACTGTGTCTCATGTATTTTTTAACTCTTGAAAGTTCATATTTGCTATTTTCACCAAAACAGACATTAATCATTTAGGTTAAAGTTTAAATATAGGCCTCTGGAAAAACAGAGTCAAGCAGACTAACTCTCTAGTCATCTTGTGTATTAAGAACTGCTCCAACTAAGGAAAATACTATAGAACCTTTTGCTTTCCTAACGTTTGTCTCATAAAACAAGAAACTTGCAAACACTACAGTGATTACCCCTATAAGATCCTTGGCAAATCAACCTCAAACCAAACTACCAGAGATTGGAGCTCTATGTAATATCATCAGAAATGAGATAAGAAAAAGATGACAACAACAAAAAAATCCAATCCCCTTCCCGCCCCCACCCCAAGAAAACCCTGAAACCCCTCAAATAGATAAAGTTAACAAATAATAGTGGCCAACCAAAAAAAAGAAAGAAAGAAATGAAGTAAAAATCTCAAATGGTATTTTTATGAGTTATGTATCTGTTTTGAGTGAAAAATCACAGATAATATGGTCATAAACCATAGTAAACTTCAAAACTGGAAGCTGCCCCTATCATTGACATAGTTCTGTAATACTGCCTCAAATAATCAATATAAATAATATAAATACCTTAACAGGTCTCATTAGGCTTAAAACAGGCCTACCATGTCAGAAATAGACAAATTTTTACTTTTTTGAGAAGATGAAAAAATTCACATAATTTCCATTCAAATTCACAGAATATTGAAATAGACATTTTCTTTCTCATTTTAAAAATTGAAAATCAGGTGACATTTATGAACTGTAAGCTCACTACTGGGCACTAAACTAGCAGTGATTACTTACCAGGCGAAATAGCTGTGAACTGAACTTTTGTTAGCATTTGAAGAGAAAACAATCTACTAGGTCTCTAATGTAAAAATCTAAACTGGCAATTTCTTTTTCTAAAACTCAGCTTATTACCTGGCTTTCTGAGGCAGAAAACCAAATGTGAGTGAATTCTGTGAGGCTGAGCACAAAGTGGGACTGTAGGATGTTGTGTATCATGACAAGAAAATCTGAGAATATTGCAGAAATCAAAATGCTCTTAATGGTGTAATAAAAAAAAATCTATAAGACACCACATTATAAAAATAAGCTGTCCTACAATAACTGGGTGCAATGATGCCAAATGTAGAACCTTGACAACATAGGTGGGTCTCTAAATAAGTAATAAAAAATAAAAATAAAAAATAATTCATTTGAAAGGTAGTCATTTTAACTTGAAGCAAATATATATACATTACATATCATGCAATGAATTTTAGGTTGATTTGTTATTTTGGAAAAAGAAAATTGCATTCTCTTCCTTTGCTTTAGGCATATATGGTATGTGTGTGTGTGTTGTGATGTTAGTTTTCAGAAAGGAAGTTGTCTAGACCAGCAGACAGATAATAAAAAAAAATAATAATAAGGCAAAATAGGAGTGAAGAAGCCTATTTTCCAAGGCAGAGCTTTATAAAAACATTAAGTTATCTGTATACCTGATAAATTTCGTTCTCTAAAACTTGATAGATTTTTCAATCCCCAGGTGGCTTTCATGGTGGCAAAAGTATTGTTTGCAAGCAAAGTGCATGAAAGCTCTGCAAGTAAGCACTAAGTCACCTGCACTATAAAGGTCCCTGGGCCACATCACTACTCATATGAAATGGCTAAGTGTTTACCTGGAGCTAGTGTTCTAGCATAAGTGGAAATTAACCTTTGGAATTTCTATCCCTGTCCTGGCTGACTTTCTTTGATGCTTGTAAGTTAAGAGAAAGTGCCGCCATGATTCAGTGGATGTATTTGAACTGGAACATGAGCATGGTGCAGCTGGATCAAGACCAGATTTGATATGAGCAGAGCAATGTCAAACAGCAAAGAAATTAAATGGGAAAGTAAAGTGTTCAAATAGTAAATATGGCAGGTAAGTTGTTTCATGAAGTTGAAAGAGGCACAGTTTCAAATGACCAATAATGAATAAGAAAAACATAGTTTATCAATTCAGGCTAAATATCCAGTTAGTATTGGGGGAGGGTGAATATGATTTCATGTGAAACGTACTTTCTAAATTAAAAGCTAAATACAGAGGGTGGAAATAGTCATAACGATAAGGGCTAATTTCCTTAAAAGGACATGCAATTTATGAAATAAAAATGAAAGACAATAATTTTTTTATTACATTACATTGCAAATTAACTTTGTCATTAAGAAAAATAACTGCCATTGCTACCTAAAGTAAGACATTTCCTTTACTTTTTTATAATGTCTCTAAGTAAATACTTCACCCAGATATAGCAAACAAACAAACGAAGGGAGAGGGGAGGATTTCAAAAATTGGAACTGGATACATAATATTTTTCTAAGATAATTCTAGATACTTAGGGCAAATAAGTATTTCCTGATTGCCTAGCAGCATAGCTACAATGATCAGATTATATAATTAGATCTTAGGTTTCTCCTTCTATCCATAGCATGGTAGACTAATCTTTAGAATTTCCACAAAGTCCCTTCTGAAAATAATTTTCTTGGACACTGATCTATTCAGTGCATCCAAAGGTGTACTTGTCCTCATAAATCTTACATTATAATGAAGATTTTACGTTAAGTCAAAGCTATATACTAAAACTTACAAATTTACTTCATCATGTGGAGCTTCCCAAGGTGAAGGAAATAAACACGTGATAAGGAGTAATTGGTGGATGGCTTTCAGTTTAGAATGAGTGGTCAAGGAATGCATCCCTGAGAAAATTACAATTATTTTGAGGCTCAAGAATGAGGAAACATTTATGTGACAACCCAATAAAAGTGTATTGCAAGAAGAGAAGGAAATTCAAATGCAGACTCTAGAGTGGACTCCATAAAGTTGTCTTCTTGAACAAAAGCAAGAAACTCTGCCTACATTGAAATGGACAGGGGAAAGCAAGCTATTTCCAGATAAGAGTAGGAGAGAAACAATGGCAGGTTATTGGAAGGTTTTCAGTAGGCTGCAACATGATCTATTAAACACTTCAATAGTTTTAGAATAAAATATAGTATATATATATATACACAAATGTCAAACAAAAAAATACACTTAGCGATTTACCACAAAGTGATCACCTGTGTGAACATCCCCCAAAAATAGAATGTTGGCAGCAACCAGGAGAATTTCCTAATGCCTTGTCTTCAGTTGCAATTCTCTGTCCACCATAGGAAATATTATCCTGACTTTGATTATAAATGCTTTCTTGATTTTGCCATCTGATTTTAGCACCTAAGAATGCATTTCTAAGCAGTGTAATTTGTGTGTTAAAATACATACGGTCATTTAGTATTTATTCTTTTGTATTTCATTCCTTTACTGAACTAATATGTTTATGGAATTTGCTCATTTTGTTTTTGGCTTTAGTTTGTCTGTATTTTTTGCTATATAGTATCACAGAGACAGAGAATCAAACAAAACTGCACTCCCTGTGGATGTTTGCTTAATTTTGGTTGACTCTTATTGCTAGGGCACTGGCATTTGTGGTTGCAACCCAAGAGAAGTGCTATTTCCCAAGTCACCTACTTTGGTGGCCCTAAATTCAATCCCATGAGTCTAACAACTGTACTCTTCACTCTACCAGCCACGCTTCCTAGGATGTATGAAAACCCACAGGGCAAAAGGAGTCCACCTCCCTGGAGGGTCTCTGTTGTTAGTCAGATGGTGGCCCAGTTTCTTTACTTTCTTATTAACTTTATAAACCTTCAAATATATGGATATATACATTGATACACACACACACACACACACACATGTGCGCACACACGCACATGCATCCGTGCATGTATATGTATATAAATTTGTTAATTTATATGCATGTATATACTTAGGATGTTTTTTGTAGGTTTGGCTCAAGTCACCTAGTTCTTATTACAATACATAGTCTTCCTAATTTATATTTTGAAAAGATTACTGACTGCCTTGAGGAGAATGGATTTAAGTGGTAAGAGTTGAAGACAGGATGTAAATTAGATCAATACTGCTATTGTCTTCACAATAGATGAAGATATCTTTGAGTATGATTGCTGTGGAGAGAGATTTTTTTTTCTTTTGGTAAAATCTCAGGACTTGCTAATTGTTAGGATTTGTAGTATATGGGAAACAGAGGCGTTAAGGAGGCTGATATCCAAGGGAAAATTATCCAGGAATATCTAGGATCCACTATTCCTATTTTATTGTTACTAGGTGTCCTAGTAAAATGAGATTTTGTTCTTTGTTTTTATTGTTTAACATTTTATTTTAAAATATTTTCTCAAACTTTAAGTTTGCAAAGTGCATTTAAAAGATGATGCATGTGTTTAAACAAATAAAATGTCAAATACCATAAATGGAATAAAGGAAAAGTACAATGTTTTATTTTTAAAGCCATAGCTATTTAAATCATGTCAACTGTATACAAATATATTGCAGGCTGTGTGTGCCATATGAAACTCTGATATCTAATAGTGTAGGAAAACTAAAATCCCATCAAATCTGCATCACATTAAAGGATTTTCTCAAGAAAAACCATCTGGCTCAAAACAAATGTCATTTTTGACTGATAAACCAATGTCTAATAAATTTCTGTGCTGAATGAATCATTGAATTTAAGGAACATTTGCTCTAGTTGAAATGAGGTACCTTAAAGTTCATTGTTGATGATAGAAATAAGACTGTTAAAAACTAGGAAACTGAAAGAGTAGAGCCACAGAAGACATGTCTTTATGAATGATACATAAACTAGATTGTGGATGTCTTTAATGAAGTCAGTATGCTTAAGATTAAAATCCAGAATGACAACTCTTTAGAACAAGTTTCTAAAGTAGGAAGGAAGTAGGTAAGAGTCTGTTTGTTGGTTTTCTTCTCTCTCTCTCTTTTTTTTCTCTCTTTGCATGTCTGCTTTGTTTCTTAAATTCCACATATGAATGAAATCGTATGGTATTTGTCTTTGACTGGTTTAGCTTAGCATAATATTCTTTAGCTCCATCCACATCATTGCAAATGGCAAGATTTCATTATTTTTTTAGGACTGAGTAATATTCCAGTGTGTGTGTGTGTGTGTGTGTGTGTGTGTGTGTGTGTGTCTGTGTGTGTGTGTGTACCACATATACAACATCTTCTTGTGGATGGGGAGATGGGTTAGGTGATAGGGATTAAGTGGGGCTTGTATGATGAGCACCAGGTGTTGTATAGAAGTCTTGAATCACTGTATTGCATACCTGAAACTAATTTTACACTGTGTATTAACTAACTGGAATTTAAATAATAAAATATAAAAATTATGGAGGAAATATAAGGTTAAGAGAATATTATAGACTTGACTGAAAGTATTCAGAGATTTATTGAATAATTAACTTCATCAGGTGGGTTTATAATTATTAATTACTAATAAAAATAAGTGACCATTTGCACACATTTTTAATTTTATTTTTTGCCTTTAACATTTTATTCCCAAAGCAATACAGCTAATTGTGCTTTCAGTTTTTTCTACAGCATATTTGAATAATATACTTGGTTGATAACTTCAAAATGGTTACTGGCTTATTTATTCCTTCCTTCCTTCCTGAACATCAGCTATGTACCTGTAACTGCTGCATGCTATTTTGCAACCATCAAATGATATTATTCAGTTGTGAAGTTTTTTTTTTTAATTTAAATCCGAGTTAGTTAACATATAGTGTAATAATAATTTTGTGAATAGAATTTAGTGATTCAGCACTTCCATACAACACCCAGTGTTAATCTGAACAAGCATCTTCCTTAATGCCCCTTGCCCATTTAGCTCATCCCCCAACACAACACCTCTCCAGCAACCCTCAGTTTGTTTTCTGTATTTAAGAGTCTCTATTATTTTTGCTTCCTTTCCTTTATGTTCATCTGTTTTCTATCTTAAATTCCACATATGAGTGAAGTTGTATGATATTTGTCTTTCTCTGGCTGACTTATTTCGCTTAGCATAATACAGTCTAGTTCTATCCACATTGTTACAAATGGCAAGATTTCATTCGTTTTGACTGCTGAGTAATACTCCATTATGTATATATACCACATCTTCTTTATCCATTCATCCGTCGATGGACATTTGGGCTCTTTCCATACTTAGGCTATTGTTGAAAGTGGACCTCCCTGTCTTGTTCCTGACCTTAGGTGGAAAGCCTTCAGTTTTTCCCCACTGAGGGGAAAGGTGGGTCTTTCATATATGGCTTTTAGCATCTTGAGGTATGATCCTTCTATCCCTACTTTCTTGAGGGTTTTTATCAAGAAATGGTGCTGTATTTTGCCAAATGTTTTCTCTGCATCTCTTGAGAGGACTATGTCGTCCTTATCTTTTCTTTCATTAATGTGATGTATCACATTGATTTGTGGATATTGAAGCAGCCCTACATACCAGAAATAAATCCCACTTGATTCTGGTAAATAATTCTTTTAATGTATTGTTGGATCCAGTTGGCTAGTATCTGGTTGGGAATTTTTGCATTCATGTTCATCAGGGAAATTGGTCTGTAATTCTCCTTTTTAGTGGAGTCTTTGTCTGTTTTTGCAATCAAGATAATACTGGCCTTGTAGAATGAGTTTGGAAAATTTCCTTCCACTTCTGTTTTTTGGAACAGCTTCAAAAGAATAGGTGTTAACTGTTCTTTAAATGTTTGGTAGAATTCCTTTGGAAAGCCATCTGGCCCTGGACTCTTGTTTTTGGGGAGATTTTTGATTACTGATTCAATTTCTTTACTGGTTATGGGTCTGTTCAAACTTCCTATTTCTTCCAGTTTCAGTTTTGGTAGTTTATATGTTTCTAGGAATTTGTCCATTTCTTCCTGATTGCTCAATTTGTTGGCATATAATTGCACATAATATTCTCTTATTCTTGTTTGTATTTCTGCTATGTTGGTTGTGAACTCTCCTCTTTCTTTTGTGATTTGATTTGGGTCCTTTCCTTTTTGTTTTTGATCAGTCTGGCTAGGGGGTTATCAATTCTGTTAATTCTTTCAAAGAAACAGCTCCTGGTTTCATTGATCTGTTCTCTTTTTTTGATTTCGATATCATTGATTTCTGCTCTAATCTTTATTATTTCCCTTCTTCTGCTGGTTTTGGGCTTTATTTCTGGTTCTCATTTCAGCTCTTTTAGGTATAAGGTTAGGTTGTGTATTTGAGACCTTTCTTCCTGCTTTAGGAAGGCCTGGATTTCTATATACTTCCCTCTTATGCCATATACTTCCCCTGCATCCCAGAGGTTTTAGGCTGCCATGTTTTTATTTTCATTAACTTCGATGTACTTTTTAATTTCCTCTTTAATTTCTTGGTTAACCCATCGTTTCCTTAGTAGGATGTTCTTTAATCTCCAAGTATTCACGGCCTTTCCAAATTCTTTTCTTGTGATTGATTTCAAATTTCATATTACTGTGGTCTGAAATATGCAAGGTATCATCTCAGTCTTTTTGTACTTTTTGAGGACTGATTTGGTTCCAGTATGTGATCTATTCTGGAGAATATTCTGTGTGCACTCACGAAAAATGCTTATTCTGCTGCTTCAGGATGAAATGTTCTGAATATAACTGTTAAGTCCACCTGGTCCAGTGTGTCATTCAAAGCCACTGTTTCCTTGTTGATTTTCTACTTAAAAGATCTGTCTATTGCTGTAAGTGGGGTGTTGAAGTCCCATACTATTATGGTATTGTTGTCAATTAATTTATTTAAGTTTGTAACCAATTGACTTATATGTTTCGGTGTTTCTACATTGGGAGCATAGATATTTACTTGGTCGATAGACCCCTTAATTATCATGTAATGTTGTTTGTTCTTCCTTGTTGCAGTCTTCATTTTAAAATCTAGTTTGTCTGATATAAGTATGGCTACTCCAGCTTTCTTTTGACAACCATTAGCAGATAGATGTTTCTCCATCCCCTTACTTTAAATATGCAGGTGTCTTTAGGTCTAAAATGGGTCTCTTATAACCAGCATATAGATGGGTCTTATTTTCTTATCCATTTTGATACCCTATTTTCACAGTCATTTAAAATGTAGACTAAATGTTGTTACACTGGATGAGTATAATAGTATCATTGTGTATACCAATTCATGAATCACTAGCCATTTAAGAAATATCATAATTGGGGTGCCTGGGTTGCTCAGTGGTTAAGCGTCCAACTTTGGCTCAGGTCATGATCTCGCGGTTTGTGAGTTTGAGCCCCATGTCAGGCTCTGTGCTGACAGATCAGAGCCTGAAGCCTGCTTCAGATTCTGTGTCTCCTTCTGTCTCTGCCCCTCCCCCACTCACACAGCCTCTCTCTCTTTCTCTTTCTCTCTCTCTCAAAAATAAATAAACATTAAAAATTTTTTTTAAAAAGTTATAATAATCATTTGTGGAGAAAGAAGTGAAATAGAATGAAGAAGATACACTTTGCTGTTACATGGCAACCTATGAAACAATGGTGACATCTAACATAGGAATAATCATTTATTGAGTTAATTTTGTTAGGAAATTGTTACATCACATAGGATTTCAAAATATTGATGGACTTTGGAAATTACACTAGAGCTATTTTGTAGTTTTTGGTAGATTTCTTTCAGCAGTCATAAAAGTCTAATTACACAGTCTTCTAAGTGTGTTGCAACTAGTTGTTATACTAATATAATAAACCATATATCCCAGATTATAGATAACTATGCCATTTCAAATGTTTTGTCCCTATGGTTCTAACAATAGGGACTTTTTTTGGTGTTTTGTTTAATTTAGTTTTTCTTTTGGCTCAGTAATCTTCACAAATACAGCACAAATTATTAATAGTTGCTCAGTAGACAACACTTCTGAAATGAGGAGTAGAATGTATGCTCCTTAGGAAAGTGTGACAAAATATTAGGGAGGTGACTGGGGTAAAAGGATCTCTAATATAGAAAGGCCTGCTTAAAGAAGCAATTATTTGGGATTGAATTGTCAAAATGTGATCAGACAATGATAGTGACATATTTATAACTGAAAGCAAAATATGCTACCAAAAAGTTCATTCACTATTGTCTTTTTAATAAAGAAAACTGCATCTTTTATAAGCATATGATCATTCCTATATACATTAGATATGTGTGTAGAACCTACTGTGTACCAGCAACTAGTCTACATGCTGAGGAAACCATGATGATCAAGAGAAATAAGATTATTTCTCTCATGAAGCTCTTGGGAGTAAAATGACAACAACAAAAAAAGAATACCCTTTGACAGCTTTCCCTTCGTCAGAATTCCTCCCTTAACAGCTGGTCATCTCCATTTGGAAAGATATCTGGAACTCCCTGATCCAGAGGTTAGGTGTCCTGGTTAAATTCTTGAATTTCAGTAAGAACCTCTGAAACTTATGTGAAAGTTCTTACTTAGTGATCACCTGTGCGATCCCCTCATTAAACTGGTGAAAGCTAGTCCTGGGTCTTATTCGTTACCGTATTCCCAGGGCCGTTCCATAATAGATTTTCATTCATCTTTGACCAGCTGTGTTGACAGCCATGAAACCACTTCCCAAGTGCCAATAAAACATATCACCTGTTTCCCAAGAAATTATATGCAAATAAAAGAAAAACAGTGCCTATTTAGTAAATCAAAGTAAATGGGTGCCGGTACCATGACACAAGTCTTTTTATTATCCCTTATAAACCTTAGCTGAATGTCCTTCTCACCGCTTATACTTTCTCATTTGCAATATTCCACCATTTCCAAATTCTCAGTTAATTCATTGGGCACACAGTATGGCACTCTTCACATCACAGTGTCTATCACTGGGCCACCATTGTCTGCATGCTTGATGATATTGGAGGTATCGATGAGTTTTCTTTGACTCTCCGTGGAATGTTTGGAAGTATAGCAAACAGAATACCACACTCTACCCCCTCTACACAAGATGTCCACATCCTAATCTTCAGAATCTATGAATATGTTGCTACATAGCAAGGAAGAATTATGGGTATAGATGGAGTTAAGGTTGCTAATGAACTGATTTTAAAGAGATTATCTTGGGTTGTCTGGGTGGGTCCAGTGTAGTCCCAAGTGTCCTTATAATTGGAAGATGGAAGTAGAAAAGAGAAAATCAGAGGGATGATAGCCTGAGAAAGTTTGGCCAATGTTTCTGGTCTTGAAGGGGGCCGTGAGCCAACCAATGCAGTTGGTGTCTAGAAACAGGAAAAGACAGGGAATTGATTCTCTCTGAGGGCCTCCAGAAAGGAACCCACACTGTCAGCACTTTGGTTTTAGCTCAATGAGACCCATTTTGCATTTTGCCCTCCAGAAGTGGAAGATTTAAAAAAAAAAAAAAAAAAAGGTGTTGTTTTAAGTCACTAAGGCTGTGTAAATTATCGCTGAAACAAATTGTTTTTGCAATAGAAAATTGATGAAAGGGAAGAGAGAAGACAAACCAGACTGTACAAAGTCATATAGAAAGAAAAACACGAGAACATCATAAGGACTTTGAAATTTATTCAAATTGCAGTAGGAAGCCATGGAAGATTTTAAACTGGAGAGTTTTTAAAAGTACACAAGGGTGATATCACTTAGAAGAAGTATGCAGATGGGAAAGAGAAGGGAGCCTAGGTAGAGATGAGGAATAGACCTAGAAAAATCACCGGAAGGCCAAACCATATGTTATCATCAGCTATTTTGGGTGGTGAAATGACAGATAATTGATGTGTTCTCTTTTTATTTTTTTCGTTCTGTTCCATAAGTTTCTTTGTTGAACACACCTTACATAGTATTTTTTTTTAAATAACAATAGTGGCACCACCATATGGAGAAACCATCAGCCAAAGGCATAAGATATTAGTTCCTATTCTGTGAAGAAAGAAGGGTGACCAAAGATGGAAGAAAACACAGAAACCATGGGAATATTTCACAGTTTTACCTGTTTGCCTTCATCTTGGCAGGTACAAATAGAAGCTGGGCACTGGGATATTTTTATCATGCACCTGCAAACTCAGGTAAACTGTTTTTCTTGACATGATTTCTGAGGAGTTTTCCTATTTTTATGTGAACAAATTTATAAAAGAAGCCTTATTTCCAAACTACTCAATAATGGCAATTTTGCTAAGCATACTGTATATATTAAAATATAACATGCATATTCAACAAACCACAATGTCTCCAATAAAATATAAAGAAAAATATTTTTAAACATATTTAAAGAACATGTCAGTAGGTATCTATCCCCTGAAGTTTTGGTTTTTTTTTCTTTTTTTCTCTCTCTCATCCTAAGAATGATTTACAAACAATTACTTGAGTTTTCTCAGTCTCTTATTTAGCCATCTGAAATCCCAGAACACTGGATGCTTCAAAACCAGAAGCCTCTCATTTCAGAAAGGTTAAATGGCTTTCTTGGGATGGCAACACAATTCATCCATAAGTAAGACCACTCAGGATCTGAATTGGAATGATCCATTTAATAAAATGTACTCTCACCTGCTATTTTAAGGATTGATACTCCCAAAGAGGGAATGGTATAGATCTGTCTAAAAATTGGCTTCCTATTTAGGGGTCCCAAACCACTACTGAAATATGCCTTTCATTTTGTGACAGTTTATAAAAAACGAAAAACCAACAAACAAAAAAACCCAAATAGCCAGGTTTAAATTATAGTCAATTCAAGATATGAATATGAGCAAATAGAGTTCGGCTGACACAGAAAAGGAGTATTGCCGTGACACTTTTCACAGCTTGAACACACATAAATACTGTGGGAAAGTCAGCCTCATCATGTTCCTCATTCTGAGTCATTGCTGACGGTGCAGCGCCATTTTGCGAGGGAAGACCCAGCAGGAGGGAAAAAAGCCAACATAAATGAATCATGTCGTATCCACCATAGATGAAAATGCAGTGAATGAGAACTTCTCTCAGAGAGGGATTCTTGAATTTAAACACTGTAATTAATATCTGTCCCCAAAACATTAACAATTATTTCTTTAAAACAAAAAATACTCGACTAAAATGACTTTTCAGAAACAGAACAGATAAATTGTCATAATTTCCACTGCCTTCTGTAGCACTGATAAACATAACATTCAAACTTCTGAAGTGAGCACTTGGCCCTCAGAGATTATGCCTCTTTTGTAAAAAAATTGAAAAGGAGGTAAATGGTAGATGCTACTAACAATTTCCAGAAGTTACTCTATCTGAAACTCCTGAGATTAGCTCTTGCATTTCTATGCCAATGTTTGCTTTGTTGTCTAAAATGACATTATGGCCTACTGCTTAGAAAAGCAAAATGTTTAGGGCAACAGGATCTTTGTTGCCTACTTAAAAGGTTTGTGATTTTTACTAGTGACGGCAGAATTTTCTGCTTACATTGAATAATTCACCTGGAAGTATTCCTGCTATTTACTATTTCAAAATCTATAAAAATTTTCTGAGAATTAAATTTTTAAATTGGACCTTTTATCTGGGTCTGGCAAAAGTGATTACACTGAAATATTTTCTCATTAAAACAAAAGTGACAGAGAAAGAGTTTCAAGCTTCCATTAGGCTTCGGTCTTTGGGCCCCCAAAACTATGGATTCCTTATAAAACTGTTTGGAGAATTTACTCTGAGGAAGTTTCAGGACTCCTGAACCAACCTGAATATAAGATTAGGAAGAAAAGGGCCCAAATCTGAGAAGATACATTTTTAGGAGACATTTCACTTCAAGCTTATGGCTATTTGAGACATAAATTCTTTTCCATACCTAGGCCAATAATAAAGAACTTTCTTGAATTTACAAGTTAGGAAATTACTTATTGTTTCATTGCTCTATGCTTAACAATGGACATCATTTGTCTACTTTTAGATAACGTGATATTTTGGCACTTCTTCCCTGATACTTAAGGGTTGGTACAATGAATCTGGTTTTGTGGTCATTTTGCTTGACCAGGAGGTCACAGTCCATCCAAATGCCTGTCAATCCAACATTCTCTACTTTAGTCCATAGTAAGGGCAATTCCTTTATGTTACTCCTGGGAATTATGTTCCCTGATTTTGTCTCTAGTAAGCTGGACTATTGTTTATAAATACTTTCTTCTGATGAGAGAAAGGATTGTATTTCCTCATTTAACCTATTGACCTCCAGTGTGCCACGAAGACTTTCTTTGCCCAATAGCATGTGAGGAGAAGTAGTTGGCATCTCCTTTGGGCAGAACCTTTAGGAGCCAGTGGGTAATTGGTGTGTCCCTTTCCTCCCCCTGTCAAAAGAGCTAGCATTGTTCCAGATAGACTAAAGGAAATGTGTAGCCAGCTTACACCTCATCTTGGGTATGTGCATGAATGAAAAATACAACTTTATGATTGTAAGCCACCAAGACACTGGGTTGGTTGTTTGTTAAACAGAAATAGCCTAGCCTTTCTTGACTGACAGAACATTCATCTCACAGTTTATAGGTTTTCTAAGGCCAAAAGTAAAGTTTGAGGAGTCATTCTTACACTATTCAAATTGCAGATTAAATAATAAACTTTCAGTCTATGGGATTCATTTTCTTTGCCTTCACAAAGAGGAATGAGATTTAATTTTCACTCATGTTTTCCAAAATACTTTCCTAGAATGCAATGCATTAAAAATATTTGCCTGGTTGGAATAAGGCATAGACCTTTTCACCTACACCCTTTGGGCTTTAAGGTTAGGCCAGGGTCTTCCTTTCTTGCCGTGTGCCTATGAGAATGAGCAAGGAGGTAGTTCCAAATCATCCACATGCATCCAAATGCATCCATGTTGGTTGCAGTTTATGCCCGATTTTTAAAAAGGGCTATATACATTTTGCACCAGGAAATAGCATTTGTTTTTATATATTTCTTGAGTGTCAGTTAATGAGTTTGTAGTTTAGGTGAACCATCCTAGAGTAACAAACATAAAGGACAGAAAAATACAGCTGTGTTTTCTTGACAAAAATCATATCAAATAAATAAAGTCTCATTGCCTCTCAAGATACTTGCTTAGAAGAGGGGCACCCAAGGGCATCTGGGTGGCTCAATCAGTTAAGTGTCTGACTTTGGCTCAGGTCATGATCTCACTGTCTGTGGGTTTGAGCCCTGCAGTGGGCTCTGTGCTGACGGCTCAGAACCTGGAGCCTTTTTCAGATTCTGTGTCTCCCTCTGTCTCTGCCCCTCCCCACTCGCTCGCTCGCTCTCTCTCTCTTGTCTCTCAAAAATAAATAAACATTTAAAAATTGAAGAAGAAGAAGAAGAAGAAGAAGAAGAAGACGAAGAAGAAGGGGTGCCTGGATGGCTCAGTGGGTTGAGCTTCAGACTTCAGCTCAGGTCATGATCTCGTGGTTCATGAGTTCAAGCCCCACATTGGGCTCTGTGCTGACAGCTGAGAGCCTGGAACCCGCTTTGTATTCTGTGTCTCCCTCTCTCTCTGCCCCTCCCTTGCTCACAGTTACTCTGTCTCTCAAAATTAAATTTAAAAAATGTTAAATTAAAAAAAAATGATATTTGCTTAGAATAAACTAAAGATCTGTTTCTCTAATAACACTAACCTTACAGAACTTCTTATGATAATTTTTTAGCCTTTTTCATATTTATTTTTGCATCATTTTATTTTCAAAGTACAGTGTGTTAAGCAAAGGAAGGGATATTTTTTAAACCTAAGCTAAGACAGTGATTTCTTAATGGTATTATCCTTCTTTGTTATGGCATATTCCTGTGACTTAGGAATTTGTGATTACTCTTTCAAATCACTTATAACAAAAATATTTAATGATTTAATGTGTTATTAGCCCATATCTATCATAATCAAAATAGAGTGTATAAGTGACATGAAGTATTTAATTTTTAAACAGGATTTTATGTGTAATATAAATGGATACTTATGCAAAAACATTTTTGCTCAAACTGCCTGTGTTTGTGAAGTGTATTTAAATATATTTGCTTCAGTTCTTAAGCAACTTACTTTTACGGATAAATCTTCACTGTTTTTCCCTAATTAGAGTCAAGGATTATTGTATTTATCCCATTGCTAATATTCCTTTCACCCCACTCTGAAAAAATACTATAAATTAGGTGGGGTTTTTTTTCGAGCATGAGTCTCTGTTGCAACGTTTTAAAACAATTTCCAAAACATCTACAATAAATATTGAGTTTAATATTGAGTTGATCAATTGCCTTCAAATCCATAATCATCTTAAAAGTCTGATTTCTATAATAAACAGTGTGACTTGGGACAATTAGGAAAAATCTGTTCTTAGATTCTGAAGAACTGTGCCAAAGAACAGCATGCTACAAACAGTATTCCAAAACTCTGTCACTGTCACATCTTTTGGTATCACTGTATGTGCTAAGGGCTAGGTTTTGGCTGAGACCCAGCCCATGTGGATCCTAATGTAGGCCTTGCATTCAGGAGCAACGGTGCATATGGGTGTAGGCTGTTCTTTCTGGTAGCAGAACAGTACCGACCTACCAGAAGACATCAAGAAACCTCCTGTTTGGATGCGTCTGTCGGTGGGGAGGTTTCAAGCTGGTGTATTTGCTATACATTTGGATGCTTCTGCGTAAACAATGAAAACATTGAGGGAATTGCCCATGGAGTCTGACTAACAACCAAAGCCAGCCTTTACTGCTCTACAAGGACAAAATGATGAAGGTAAAGAGAGTTGAAAGAAGGGTGTGAATAAGGTGGATGCAGAGAAGGAAAATACAGAAAAGAAGGAAAGAAGTTGCAAGGAAGAAAATAGAAGAGGATAGTGGATAACAGTGCAAAGGGCACTTTATTCCTGGGAATGTATAATTGGTCAAAAGTAAATTACAGCAATTACCAATTAGGCCTAACTACTAAAATACATATTTACAATCAATACCTGAGTGAGTTTTTTTCAAATTAGGTATTTGAAATGTCAAGAATTTGGAATTCTTACGGAATGTCAAGAATTCTAACACACTCAAATTGTTCCCAACCAGTTCAGGAAGTTCAAGGTACCATTTCTTATAAGCTTGCAAATATGACCTTCTCTAACATAGTATTTGACACTTCTCTTTCTGATCCCAATAATGTAAGAATCATAAGAACCTTAAGAAAATTCCTTGAAAAGGAAACCATTATTATTTCTGAAGTGACATAGCCTCAGTTGCCTCTGCATTTTCTTTCCATTATATGCTCCAGTGTATCTCAGTAAGACCTGTGTGGACGTGAGATAATACCGTGGGGTATAATTAAATCTAAAATTCTCATCTTTTAAATATACCTCACAGTAGCTTCTGTGAGTACAGGATACCCATCTGTTGAATTAAAACTTTCAAGATGACTTTTACCTAAGCATATTAGTGCCATATTAAACAACAATTTGACACTAAGTTCTAGACGGTCCTGTTCCAGGACTGTGATGTGTTCAAAGATTCCTGTGCTCACCATTCTCTGTTCTACTCACACTACTACTCCATCTCCTAATTTAAGAAGGTGTTTCTCTTAAAAGCTCTGATTGAGTCTAGCAGTTGTCAGCATATTCCATTTGAAAGTGTAATACGACATTAACCATGGACACTAACCAGGTGCTTATAGTGACTCAGTTTCTTCTCTTAAAAGCTCTGATTGACTCTAGCAGTTGTCAGCATATTCCATTTGAAAATGTAATACCACATTAACCATGGACACTAACCAGGTTTTTATAGTGACTCGGTTTCTTTATCAGTCATATAAACCATGCAATAGAAATAGGTAAAAGCCAACCACAGGCAAATAAATATTAGTTCAGCATATTTTCACTGTGCATCTACTAGACGCCAACCGTGGTGACAGACCTTTAGAACAACTTACAAGTTCCTATAGATTTGCGTTAAAAAATTGGGATGTAACTAAAGGTGGCATCACAAACCCTACTGTGTTGACTTCAGCCTAACCGTAACAGAAGAGAAATACGGAAATGTAAAACTCAAGACACCATTAAAACATCTAAAAAGAACAGGTGGTAGAGGAACTAATATAGCCTTAAAACCTACAGTTTCCCCTTTTTATTTTGTTAGACATAGCATAACATACTCAAAAGCTACCTTTTATTCTATGCCATATTTGAATTTCAGAGTCTGAGTAATATATTCTACCATAAGGAGAAGTTAATAAAATCTGTTTTGGTATTTCCAAATGTCCTGTTTCATCCACCATAATTATTTTGAAATTCATTAATGTGGCATGCATCAGTAGTTTATTTTATTGCTGTAGAGTAATTCCATTGTATGGGCATATCTAAGTTTGTTTACCCATTTGTTTGCTTTTTAAAATTTTTTAGATTTGAATATGCTTGAACCACAATGTTACCTTTGTTTCAGGTATACAACTTGGTGATTTGACAAATGTATACATTATGCTGTTAATCTTAAGTATAGCTGCCATCTGTCCCATTACATCACTATTATAATATCATTGACTGTATTCCTTATGCCTACCTAGCCTTTTATTCTCATGATTTATTCATCCAATAACTGGAAACCTGTATTTCCCACTTCCTTTCACCCATTTTGACAACCCCCCTCCCCCAGCAACCACCAGATTGTTTTCTATATGGGTCTGATTCTGCTTTTTGTTTGAGTATTTTTTTAGATTCTACATATAAGAGAAATCATATGGTATTTATCTTTCTCATTCTGACTTATTTCACTCTGCATAATATCCTCTAAATTTATCCATGTTGTCTCAAATGGCTCAATTTTGTCCTTTTATGTTGCTGCATAATATTCCTGTGTGTGTGTGTGTGTGTGTGTGTGTGTGTGTGTGTGTATGTTCACACTACATTTTCCTTATTCATTTGTCTACTGATGGGCACACGTTGCTTCTGTATCTGGGCTATTGTAAATAAGGCTGCAATAAATATAGGGGTGCATATATCTTTTTGAATTAATGTTTTCATTTTCTTTGGGTAAATACCCTGTAGTGCAATTACTGAATCACATGGTATTTCTGTATTTAATTTTTTTGAGGAACTTTCATACTCTTCTCATGGTGGCTATACTAATTTACATTCCCACCAATAGTGCACGGGGGTTCCTTTTTCTCCACATACTTACCAACACTTACTTCTTGTCATTTTGATTTTAGCCATTTTAACTGGTGTAAGGTGATACCACATTGTAGTTTTGATTTTCATTTTCCTGATAATGAGTGATGTTGAACTTGTTTTCATGTGTCTGCTGGCCACCAGTATGTCATCTTTGGAAAAATGTCTTTTCAGGTCCTCTGCTCATTTTTTTAAATCAGATTGAGTCTTTTGCTGTTTAGTTGTAGAAGTTCTTTATGTATTTGGATATTAACCCTTTATCAGATACGTCATTTGCAAATATCTTCTCCCAGTCAGTAGGTTGTACTCTTGTTTTGTTGGTAGTTTCCTTTGCTGTGCAAAAGCTTTTTATTTTGGTATAGTCCCAGTAGTTTATTTTTGCTTTTGTTTCTCTTGCCTTAGGAGACATCTAAAAAAAAAAAACAAAAAACATTGCTATGGCCAATGTCAGAAAAATTACTGCTCATGTTGTCATCTGGGATTTTATGGTTTCAGGTCTCACATTTAGGTCCTTAATCCATTTTGAGTGTGTGTGTGTGTGTGTGTGTGTGTATTGTGTTAGAAAGTGGTGCAGTTTTATTCTTTTATCCCACCACGACTCATTGAAAAGACGGTCTTTTCCCCGTTGTATTTGCCTCCTTTGTTATAGATTAATTGACCATATATATGTAGGTGTATTTTTGTGGTCTTTCTTCTGTTCCATTGATTTAGATGCCTATTTTCGTACCCAGAATTTTTTAATGGACAAAATGTCATATTTTAGACCATAATCACAGAACTTTATTTCTGAAAGAGATGGTAGAGATCACATGGTCCTACTTTTCTCTCACCCGCACATTCCAAAAATAAACATGTTTTTTAAATGTTCTTCTGTGAATATGTCACTTTATATGCAGAGATGTGATGAGTAGGAGAAGTAATATATGGGCACAAGTGGCTAATATGTTGGTTGCAGATGAGGAAAAATTTACATTGGTCGTGTCTTTTTGTCCATTAAAACATTTTTCTAACATTGTCTTAAGTTTCTGGCACATTATTTTGTAATTCTAATAATAACTAAAATATGTTAAGTTATAATATGCTTATGTATTTATAACTGCAGTTATTGAAACACAGTCTGGAATCTCAGAAATTATCCAGGCATTTAATGTTTATTGAACTTGTGAACAGTTCCTACCAGAAACATCTGAAAAAAAATTGTCTTAAACATACTTAAAGGACTGCAAAAAAGGAGAATTTAGGGCAATGAAATATGTAAGTGGTTTAAGTTAGGTATAAGCAGACTTTTTCAGGTATGAACATTTACCCAATTCCAAATTCAGACATCTTTCCCTTTTTGAAGATCAGTAGTTACCCTAGGAGATTCTGAAATCCAGTTCCAAGTCCTGGTTACTCTCATGTTTTGTGCAAGACATTAGCTCTCAAGCAATGCTTTCTCATTATTCTTTCATTTTCCAAGGCCTGGTTACCATAAAGTTCATATCGTCACCATGCCAGCATGTAAAGCCATATTGTTTCCTCAGTTTGCCCTTTTACATGTACTCTGTCCTTCCAAAGTATTATGCCTCAATGCTCAGTGAAGTACACTTTTTGGATGGATAGAAGTAATACCACACAGCTCTGGGAAAAGCTTGCTCACAGGTGTTGTGTGTTATATAAGATAGATTTCATGAAGAGCTTCCCACAGTGGATGTAGAGAATGCTCGGCTGTGCCCTGGCACTAATTATAAATAATGATTTCTGACATTGCAGACTTTGTGGGTCAGTAGGCAAGGAGGTCTCCAGCATCTAATTGCTGTCACCTTCTAAAGGGAGTTTTAAAAAAAGAACAACAGCAAAAACCTATACTAGTCCATTGATGCGTAGAATTACTAGTAATACAGAAAAGGAAGTTTCAAACATAAAGTCTCCTTTAAAAAAATTTTAAACACAAAGATGTGATATTTAAGTATTTGAAGCTGCCCCACAAATGCTGACAACTATTAGGGCTGTTAAGTTCAAAGATTTCTCAAACATAACTAAATATGAATTTGTCTCATTAATGTGTTCTTTGTTTCTCTAAATTATTTATGTAACATCTTCCCACATATATAAATGTACCTTCCAAAAATATGTATCATAATTGATTTCCAAAATAAAAAAGCATTTAATATTTGCCCTTTGGCACATATTGATGTCTACTTAATATACAATATGAATTATAAGATGCATTGTGGTACAACCATCAGTGAGCCCAGCCAACTGATATGTCATCCTCAAAGTGGTCTGTGAGACTTTCTTCTTTGAAAATAACATTTCCCTGGTCCCTGCTAACCCCTTGTACATTTAATTTTAGTTCTTGTTCTTATTCAGTCTCTTGTACTTAGAATGCCTTCAAGAAAGATGAATAGGATGAGTAGCTTAAACACCCACCTGGTAGAAAGGGACTTTTCTCTGAAATATTTGCTTACTACATCCTTCCCCCACTAGTTTGCTCCATTAGCACTTTTTAGCCCCTCTATTTTGGCAGTAATTGTGGTCCAATCTATCAGTGATTTGCCTTTTGACAAGCTAGTAAGTTTCATGTCTTGTTCAATCTTGTGGCACCTGTGCAATGGCAATACATTTTAGGAACTCATTTAGGGCAGGGTGAACATATATGGGTGAATCAATAAAATGCATATATTAGGAACTAGGGTTAAATCAAGTTATTCTTGATTCACTATAAAGCAATAATGGTCTGTGTGGGTGCAAAATGAGGTGTGGGCTAAGTAATGTTTAGGAGTAGAACCTTCAAATTTATTTTTTTTCAAATTTGTAAACTCCAGGGGCACTTGGGTGGTTCAGTTGATTAAGCATCTGACTTTGGCTCAGGTCATGATTTCATGGTTTGTGAGTTCAGGCCCTGCTTCAGGTGAGCTCAAGCCCCGCATCAGGCTCTTCTCTCTCTCTCTCTCTCTCTTTCTCTCTCTCTGCACCTTGCTTGCTTGCATGCTATCTCAAAAGTAAATGATTAAAGGGGCGCCTGGGTGGCTCATTCAGTTAAGTGTCTGACTTTGGCTCAGGTCATGATCTCATAGTTTGTGGGTTCAAGCCCCACGTCAGGCTGTATGCTGACAGCTCAGAGCCTGGAACCTGCTTCAGATTCTGTCTCATTCTCTCTCTGCCCCTCCCCCACTTGTGCTCTGTTTATCTCTCAAAAATAAATAAATGTTAAAATTTTTTTTTAAATTATTAAAAAAAAGTTCAAAATAGTAAACTGTAAAAAAGATAAATATTATGTTTGTCCATGTGTAAAATGGATATTATAATAGTGCTTACATCATTTGGTTGTTGCATCAACTGAGATAATCAGGAAATTTTTTAGCAAAGTAACCAGCATATAATACTCTCCAAATGTTAATGGTTAATATTTGTATAATACTGGAAATTACCACAGAAAAGTTATGAACAATTTATGGTAAAGTGATCTGGACATAAACCTTCTAATAATTTAATGTGTATTTTTCAGTAATGTTTCTGTTAATGTAAACACATAGATATATATAGCACAAATTTGGAATGATAGTTTGTATATAATATTGCAAAACTACAATTTTCACTTAAAATTTACCTTGGGGTTTACCTCATGCCACGGATATATTTTTAAGATAGGATTTCTGTAGTATTTAACATTATATCATGTGGATCTGCTATAATTCATTCAGCTCATGCTGTATTGTGTCTTTATTAACCAAAAAATACTTTTTGATAAAAAGTAGAAATATCAAGAAATGTTACCTATTAAAGATGTTCATTTGATTGGAGTGGAAGGGATTTAAGAAAACATGTAGTTCTACAATTCAACAAGAATGATGACCAGGTTTACTTGCCTTTATTATATAGGGAATGTGGAAGCTGTGTGATATCATTGATGGAAAAAAATTCTGTCACCAAATAGTGATTCTTAGTGATTCTTAGTGATTCCCTGTAGTTCTTAGCAGGGATAGATTACATATAATAGTGCTAAGTTAAAAAAAATAAATAAAGTTTCATCTATCAATTTTACAGTAATATCAACTTTATATCATCTAATTTTTGAATATTAAAAAACAAAATATTTTTGTATACTAATAGGTATAGCACTGTAGATGAGGCTAGGAACTAAAATTGTAAATAAGATTTCAGAACTTCTTGCATTTATATTTATAAAGAATGAAGAAATTACTTTCTATGAATGAAAAATTAGATATTCACATACCATAAAAGACATGATGAAATGACAATTTATTTTGTTACTTAAAATTTATGTTGTCCTAAAATCTGATTAGCCTCATCATCATTATGAACTAGCTTTGGAGATGTGTTTCGAAACTTGTGGAATTTTTCTCATCTGTTACTGGCAGGACATCATTGGCATTTTAGATTTGTTAAGTGCTATTAAGAATTGCCTGGGGGTGTCTGGGTGGCTCAGAGTTGGTTAAGCGTACAATTCTCAGTTTCGGCTCAGGTCATGATCTCGCAGTTTCTTGAGTTTGAGCCCTGTGTTTGACTCTGCACTGACGGTGCAGAGCATGCTTGGGATTCTGTCTCTCTCTCCCTCTCTCTCTACCCCTTCCCCACTCTCTCTGTCTCCAAATAAATAAACTTAAAAATAAAAGAATTGCTAAATTCTTTTTTTAAGTTCATTTGTTTATTTTGAGACCAAGAGAGAGAATCCCAAGCAAACTCCATGCTGATAGCTTATGCCCCTGATTTTTAAACAATGAAGAGAAATTAATCTAGGCCAGTGGAGAAGGCCATTTGAAGTAGAAGAAACTGAAGTTGTCTCACACACACACACACACACACACACACACACACACACACACACACATATCCCTCCAGGAAGAAACAGTATTGAGGGAGAAATTGAGGTAATGAGCAAAAGTATCAAGTGATAAAGACAATAAAAGGCAGGTAGAGACGAATCAGTTCATAATGAATCTTTTATGCCATGCCAGAAAATCTGAATTTTGGATAAGTAGGAATCACTGAAGACTTTTTGTAAGAAGGGACTTGAGTTTTGCATTTTAGTAGGAAAATTCTGATTGGGTATATGAAGGTAAGATTAGACATTATCAAGAGGGAAGGTCCCATCCAAAAGAGACGTAGCTGCTCAAGTCTAGTAGAGTCTTCCATAAAATCATGAAATATAAATATGCTTTCAGTAATTTAAATCACCCTGAAAAATAATTCTGAAAGTAAATTTTTTTAAAATAATTCTCGATATTGTCATATTTATTATCTGTGGGTGCAGTGAGAAATTACTAATAGTTTTGAATATATACACACGTACTCACCTCCATATGAATAGATGAAAGAGAACAAGAGCAAGAAGGAAAGAAAGAAAGGATTAGAGCCATTTACTAGCAACATGTCTGTACAATTTTAAAACATACGTTTTCAAAACAAGAGAGATGAGCTTAGCCAGTGGATACATCTGCAGCATTTGTTTATAGAGTTGTCATTCAATTAAAATCTATTCTCTGAAACCATATCACATGAAGACCCACCATTAAACTATGCTAACCAGAATAATAAGATCCTAAATCATCCTTAAACTTAGCATTCCAGCCTATAGTCATTACAACAGTATGATAAACTAGAGACCCCATGTTTTTGATATACATGCATTGGCTATGAGTATAAAGCAATCAATCTGAATACATAAAATACACATGCACATCACCTTCATGCCCTTACTCTGCCATTACACCTGAAGTGATGCCAACACATCATTACATGTAGTGTTGAGGAAAATTGTGGCCCTTGTTATGGATTTAGAACTCATAGTGGGGCAGACACTGGGTTACAACACCTTCACTTCTGGTCCTGCTACACCAGATATCCTGACTATTATCACAGACATTCTTTTGTTCAGCTATTCCATTTACCCCTGCAAATATCCTTCCTCAATACTACAATCTGCAAACTTTATATCCTTCTTTCTTGTTTAAATCCTTGATTATTCAGAATGCGATTTGCAGTTGGAACCTATTGTCTTTAGGGCAATTTCTGTGAAGTAAGTCAAATTGTTAAATAGTTAAAGTCAACAGTCTACATTATGAACATTTCCTGATTCTTATGGGATTGCTTTTGTTATATGAAGACACTAATGGATCAGAGAGAAATTGTTTGTAGTCATGGATGACATCTGATTTAAACAACAAAGTGGATCGACAATGACAAAAGGTATAGTTAAGGAGGTTCTAACGCTATGGTAGAGGAAACTAACTCTTACACAGTGTAATTGTCAAGTAATTGAGTGTATAGCTTCTTCAAGGACATAAATCTCAATAGAAAAGTGGTCAGAAAATGTTTTTCTGACCTAAGTCTTTAAATGTTATTTCATAGTTTATACAGATTTAGAAAACACATTCCTCTTTTATCATATGAGATATTTCTTCCAAGATATAATTTATATATATATATATATATATATATATATATATATATAGTAATGGTAATGCCTGGTATGTGTATAGAATTTTTCACAATTAAACACCTTTAACATTGAGAATCTGTGAACAAACACCTTTCCAATCTGATCCCATTACTAAAAGGTTACTTGCACAAATGTCTTTTTTAGTTCTTTAAATTGACAGACCACTAATTCAGGTAATTCTTCAAATAAACATACTATCATCATGTGTTGTTTATGAGAGATAATACATAATGACATAATTGATTACTAAGTTATTTGGTTTGTAGTCTTATTGCTGCCCTTCGAATCAGATTAAATTAGATCACCTCAATCTATAGCACTGTATGCTTATTTACTTGTTTTAAATCAAAGTGTCAAGGAAAGTAGAGGACGGAAGATACATAACTACATCGCTAACACATGAACAAATATGGTTGTAGGCATGATCTTTCAATAACCAAAATAGGTAAGAGCTCAAGAATATCTCTGCTTTCTTTATCCTCACAGAAAAATGTCGGGATTTTGTTCCAGATACGAAACGTAATATTGTTAGATTTTGGAAACTCATAGTTTGCCTTTACTCCATCCCCTTGGCACCAGAGCACACACAAAAGGATACTGGTGAAACCCTTTTATTGGGAGCTATTTTCTTTTTCCCTTATAAGTCCCAACCAAAAGCTTTTATGTTTGGGGCCTTTAAGCCAAGAATACCTTTTGTGTAGTGCTCTCTTTCAAAGCACTCAGGCCATGTGCTCTGCCATTATTTTAGAATGGTAATGCTTTCTTTTTAAATGATGCTTCCTTTGCCCCTCAAAGGCACCATTGTCTGCCTGGTTTCCTCAGTTTGGTTGCTTTTAGTCCCTGATAAATTAGTAATGGAACAGAATAGGAGGCTTTGCGGCTCTTGTGCCCTGTTATTAAATTGTGGTTTGGTGCTAAAATGTATATACCACAGCCTCTGTAATGACAGGTAACTGTTTGACTAATTAGACCAAACTCAATAGAATCACAAAGCTACAAGGATCTTCAAATTATTTGCTCTGCTCAATTCATGTTTTCAAGGAAGACTGAGTCCTTGGCAATTAAAACATTTGCATAAGAACATAACAGCAAGTAACATAGTTTGGACCACAGAACATTCTGTTTCCCATGGTATTTCTCTTTGAATAGAATTTCTGATATCTATTGAAATATTTTTACATTTGGCTACGAACATTTTTGGAAAAGTCTGAGAGTTTTGTTAAAATATTTTAAATAATTTGAGGCAGCTTTTAAAAATTTTTTGGTCACTTATCAATTTGTAAATTATTGCTGACTCATAAAAGAGCCTATGTTCCCATAGGACTGTATTACTTTCAAAACATGTCCCTACAAGCTCTTCCCTTCAAAATTTGTACCCATTTATATCACTTAATGTAATACCAGTTCTGTCAGGTAGTGAAAGAAAGTATTATTATTTCTGATTTACCTAATCTGAACTCCAATAGCTATATATTTAAACTCTGGGTTTTTTTTTTAACTTTTTTCTTTTGTGTGAGAGAGAGAGAGAACAATTGAATGAGGGGTGCAGAGAAAGGGCAACAGAGAGTATCCAAAGCAGACTCCATAAGGGCAGTGCAGAGCCTGACGTGGGGCTTGAACTCATGAACTGTGAAATCATGACCTGAGCCAAAATCAAGAGTCGGATGTTTAACCGACTGAGCCACCCAGGCGCCCCTCAACTCTCTTTTTAAAAATCACTTTCCACTTCATATTTTCCTTATTTGCTTGAAAGCTTCATCCCTTCTATCAATTACTAAAAGCTTTTGAAGGTAAGGAAACTTTTGAAGCATCTTTCTAGACCTCACAAGTTCTACCACAAGGCTTCACAGAAACAGGCCTTCAATGTGTCTATTTAGTAAATAAATAAATGAATACCTCTTTGACAGATAAGAAAAAGTCTATATATACCAATATTTTCTCAGGGTCATATAGGAAATTAGAAGAGATAGGACTAAAATATTGCATTCATTTTATCACCTATTTATTTAATATTGTTCGACTTGGGCAAGGATTCAGAATGCTTACATCCCCAACAACCCCCTTCCTAGAGAAACAGCTTTGCCATAGGCCTTCCTGAAGAAGTACTGCTTCCCAGCTGTCCTCCCCAACCAGAGCTCATAGGTTGAATGGGTGGGCAGAACTGCAACCCAGATTACATGGAACAGAACACGGGCTGACCAGTGACTTAGAAACTGAAAGGCATGAGATGCAAAGGGGTGGGAGAGACTGCCATAGGTCGCACACCAGCTAAACGTGTGAGGATGTAGAAACTGTGAGTAAGCAGAGTAACCTGGTTCGGAGGGAGAAGAGGAGAAAAACGTAGCATCTGTGCAGGAGAAAGTGGAAATGCCATGAAAGACAGAATATGCAGCCTATTAGAGAAAAGACAGTGAGAACAGCCTGAAGCTGAAGCTGTGTCACCTTTGAAAGCTTTACTTTTCTGTTTTCACTACTGTCCACATGCATCCTGAAACCGAAACCTCTCATGAGGTAAATTGAGGAATATCCTTCTCTTGTAATAATAATAATAATAATAATAATAATAATAATACACAACTTAGTGAAAGGCATAGGAATTCATATCCTCTGATTCAGGAAGGTTAGTATATTTCCACCTTTCCATGATGCCTACTTATTGATTATCTTATGGATTGTTACAGGACTTTTAGCAAAGATAATTCAATTTTTGCCACCTGTTTAAAGATGTATTATAGGCTCTCCTCTATGTAGTTGATTTCCAGATTTATTTTGGATTCAAATCATGTTACAATATTTCTCAGTGCTGGAAACAAAACTTCCCTAACAAAATAAAGAAGGCAAATGGATTGCATCTCAATAGGAAGTTTCTAAACCCATAGACTACAGTTCAGTGCTGGCTATTTTCTTTCTTTTTTTTATTTTTTTATTTTTTTTTTTTCAACGTTTATTTATTTTGGGGACAGAGAGAGACAGAGCATGAACGGGGGAGGGGCAGAGAGAGAGGGAGACACAGAATCGGAAACAGGCTCCAGGCTCTGAGCCATCAGCCCAGAGCCCGACGCGGGGCTCGAACTCCCGGACCGTGAGATCGTGACCTGGCTGAAGTCGGACGCTCAACCGACTGCGCCACCCAGGCGCCCCGAGTGCTGGCTATTTTCAACCAAGCACTATCTTTCCTCTGAACAGGCTAACACCTTGACCTGGATTGCTCCCGTGCTGCCAGAATATGAAGTTGCATTTTGATAGAATATATTTGATTTTTGTGAGACTCAGAGGTGGAGTTGGAGAAATGATGGATTCAGTAAAAGCTCCTAAAAGAATATAGTCCTCACAAATACACACGAGCTCTTGTCCATAGCTGTGAAATGTAAGGTAGTTAGACTGTCACCTCTAATTCGGGGCCAAACCAAAGAAGTTGATTCTTGTTAAGTCTTTGAGACTGCCGCTTGTGGTTTTAAAATATGTCCAGGGGGCGCCTGGGTGGCTCAGTCAGTTAAGCGTCTGACTTCGGCTCGGGTCATGCTCTCACAGCTCGTGGGTTCAAGCCCTGTGTCAGGCTCTGTGCTGACAGCTCAGAGCCTGGAGCCTGCTTTGGATTCTGTGTCTCCCTCTCTCTCTGCCCCTCCCCTGCTCATGCTCTGTCTCTCTCCCTCTCTCAAAAATAAATACACATTAATTTTTTTTTATAATTTTAAATATGTCCAGAAATTCTTTGATAGTGCTCCCATTAAGCGGTGGAGCCAAATCATCTCCTCTTGAGTGGGGGTGGACTCAGTGGCTCACTTCTAATAAATCAAGTGCTAGTGGTGGTGTGTGATGGCAGAAAATAGGCCCTAAAAATGTTGCAGCTCCCTCCTTTCTTTCTGGTCCCTCATCTGCCATTCCACGAGGGCGCTGAGATAATCCTACAGAGAGATCCACATGGCAAGGAACTAAGACCTTTGCCAAACACCAGTGAGGGACCAAGGCCTCAAGCCAGTAGCCTGTGAGTGAGCCATCACAGAAGCAGATCAGCCCCAGGTAAACCTTCAGACACTCGGTGATGACTTTAGCTGGAGCCTCATGAAAGACTCTAAGCCAGAATGACCCTGTGAAGCCACTCCCGACCTCAGGACTTACAGAAACCGTGACATAATACATATTTGCTGTTTTAAGCAGCTAAATTTAAAGGTCATTTGTTACCCATAATAATTAATACACTGCCTTCACATCACCCACAGACACACCATCAAAGTGAAAGTTAATGTTCTTACATTCAAATTATTTCTCAACAACTTCTTCTCGATCAAAAGTGGTACATAAAATAACATATTCTCAAAATGTTCAACGTGTGTTCTACATATGTTATGCTTTGTAGATGTTAAATGGATTAAACTGTTCAATCAACAGAAGATTTACGTGTTTTTCTTAAAAGAAAAGCAAAATTAACTCTCTAAAACTGATTAGTAATGCTAGGAATCCCCAAAGATTCTGCATCCTCTAACATATTTTTTATTCATTTCTTAAATTTCACTAGTTTCAATTTTAAATTTTAAAAGAAACCAAATGGAAGAAGAATTTTTTTATATGTTTTTACATTGTTATTTTGAGAATTCTTTGGGCACCTCTTCATGCTGAATTCTAAATCAATAACCTTGCATATGCTTGAAGTGTCTCTCTGTATTTATGCACATAGATATGAATACTAAAGTGCATATGTTGTTTTTCATTCCATTTTTATTTTATTTATTTATTTATTGCTGTTGTAGATTAGTTCCTACCCAGAAGCAGCTGCCTGTGGGTGGTGGGTAAATTCACTGCTTATCTCAGAATCTTTTTAAGATGACTTATAAAGCACTTTATAATCTAGCGATATGAAAGAAATATTTTGAGTGTGTTCGTGCCTGTGTGTATGTGTGTGTGTGTTAATGTATAAGGTAGATGCTTAAAATCTAAACGTCACATAGCTCTACTCATTGGTTAGATCAGCGGGCTGGAAGCTACCAGACCTGATTTTATCTCTAAAACAAATATAATAATTGGGTAATATGTGGCTGGCACCCCTGATTTTCTTCATTAGTCCTAGATTGCAGACTTAATAGTTTCAATATTTCCATTTACCCTTGTGAATCATTTTCTGATTGTCCTATTGTAGTCTTGTTAGTAGAATGGTTCTGACATTCTTTTAGAAAGGGAAGCACAAAATGGAGTATCAGCCCAGAGAATCACCCCATTTACCCTCTGTTATGGTTATTTATTATTGTATAACAAACCACTCAAAACTTAGTGACTTAAAACAGCAACCATGTATTACAGCTGACGGTTCTGTGGGTTAGTAATTTGGCAGGTAATTCTTGTGCCCCATGTGGTATAACTGACATCACGTGGTGGTGTTCATCTTGGCACCTTTGCATGGAAGGCTGAGAGGTGGGTTGATGTGGAATCTTCTCGTTCTCCATCTAGTTGCAAGAGATGGAAGATGAATGCTGCCAATCTCTTTTAAGGGCTGTCCCAGGAATTCCCCCAGTATTCCCACTTCTGCCATTGTCTTTTGATGAAAACAGTTACAGAACCTTCTCAGACTTGATAGAAAAATCATCAAAGAATGTGTGACATCCTTAATCTGCCACACCCTAAAAGACACACAAAGGTACACACTTATATACAAATATGTCACTTGAGAGAAACTAGAATTGTCAGTCATCTACATTTCCAATGCCATTGGCTTTCAAATGTTAGGTTATGTTCATATGACAAATTAAAACAAAAAAAATTTGATTACACTAAGGCATATGAATTTGCTTAAGTATTCATGTGTTTTTAATGCCAATATTGACCATTAATACCAAGGAAATTATTAGACAAACAACGGTCATTTTAAATTATGAGGCTGTATTAAAATGAACAGTATTGTACATTTAGTTAAATCAATGTATATTCCTTTGTGTATCAAAAGGCAGTTGAACCACTAAAATAACCAGAGTAAAAATATATAAGGATACAAACTGATACAGTGGAATGTTGTGATTTTACTTTGAGTCTTGTTGAATAAATAGTGGTAGATATATTTTGGTACATTGGTATTTAGAATCTCAATAGAAATACTTAAAAGGTCAGACACACAGAAGCCTCTTTACCTGTAGCAGCAAAATGACATCATCTGTAGCCTTTATAGCTGCAAACATTTTTCAAAGACAGCAATTTATGGATGCTCTTCTAAGAATTAGTCGATATATTAGCTTTCTTTAAAATATACAACTACAGCAGCAAGCCACATATATTTTATTTGGCCTTGCTAATATTCTCTGAGTTCTAGGAGCTATGAATTTTTCAGATATTTGGCTGAAACTCAAAATGAAAAATCATTTTAAAAAATAGAAAAGCATTTCATTCTTCAAAAATGCTAAAAATATATGATGCAAAATGTCATAGTTTGGCTGTAATAGCAAAATTCTTAGAATCAATCAGTCAAAAATAACTGTGTTATTTAGGCGCAATTTGAAGGCATACAAACTAAAAACAGTATTTTAAAACCATCTATAAGAGCTTGATGGCTTCTTTACACACTGATAGCTATTTGCCTTGTAAAAATAACAATTGAATGAGCACAGAGAATAGACTACCATAGAAAAGGTTGCCTTTTATGTAGAGCCAACATGCACTCAGTAACATTTACCTGTTTAGTCTGGGCCAAGGGCAAGAGCGTCCTTCAACAACGACCCAGACCCCCCTAGTTTATACCACCATCCACACTATATAATCCTCTCACACTAAAAGCAAGGAGCAAACTAAAACTCACATAAATACCTCAAATTGGGAGATGTCTTATGTATGTTTACTTTGCCAGAGTAAAAGTGTATTTGGGAAAAAGTACTTGGCCCAATCATTTATTTTTTATTCACTCATTTATTTAGAATACGTTTATAAAGAGCCTACTTGTGGGTCAGATACTTTTCTCAATCCTGGTGGTGGAGAGAAATATACACAGCTCTTGCTTTCAATATACTGAGAATCTAAAGGGAAAGATAGGAGGATAGACCTAAAGAGGTAGTTACAGTATAATTTGAAAAAAAAAAAAAAAAAACAAAACATAATCACTGGGGTAAGGATAGGACACTATGGGATATGGGATCCATAGGTGGGATATGGGATATCTAACTCAGTCTTGGAAAAATGGGAAGCAATGAAGCAATTTCCCATAATAAGTACCTGAAAGGCATTTGGGAATTAGAGTGGCAAATATATATATATATATATATACATATATATATATATATATATGGAAAGCAGGATAGAAAGAAAGGAATATGAAAATGTCAGGAGATTAGAAAAAAAAAGTGTGAGTTGGAGCAGTTAGCACGGTATGGGGAGGGTAGCAGAGGCGTATGGAGATTTAAGTGGTAAGATGAGTAATATCTGAAGTGACACTACTAAGCAAAAAATTTTTAAACAGGGAGTGCAAGAGAAAGGGAAGCATTCCAAAAAAATGTTTTTAAAGCCAAAATGGATATGCTAACCATTAGGATCAGAGGGTTAAATGTGAACCAGATCATGAAGCCCACAATATGAAAATGAAAAATATTATCCAATGCTTAGTAGAGTGTCTTTGAAGGTTTTTGAATTTGACATGATCATATTTGGTTTCAGAATGATCTCTGGCTTGGAAAAAATGGATTGGAGACCAGAAGATCAAGAGACTATTACATAAATTCAAGTAGGGGATGGAAAACAGAAAAAAATTAGCTTTTTCTAGCTCCTACTAACAGTCTCCTCAGAGTTCTTCCAGATTCTTCCCAGTCTTTATCACAAAGCCAATGCCAGATATTTTTGCTTTATCTTCCAGAAAAACACTACTTCTGATGAAGTTTCAGTTTTAGTTACTTTTGTTGTGTGATAAACTATCCCAAATTTAAGTGGCTTAAAACAACAACAACCATTTTTTTCTCACGATTTTGTGCCTTAACTGAGCTCCGCTTGGCAATTTTTCCATTCCCAGTGGGGTAGGCTGGTGCTAAAACATCTTTTGTGCACAAATGGGCTGCAGTGTTAAGGATGGCTCGCTCACACAGTTGTACCCACGCTGGGATACCTGGACAGCTTGGCCTCTATTTCCATGTAGTCTCAGACACTCACGCTGCATGTGGCCTCTTTAATGGTCATTCTAGAAGAATAGCCAGAGTTCCAAAAAGTGACTCAGAGTTCCAGAAAGTGCAAAAACAGCAACTCCTCTGCTTCTTTAGGTTTAGACCATGTTCGTTGATGATTCCTACCACTCACAAAATTTGAGCCTATATTCTGAGTGAGATCCTTGATTATGATTAGGACTTAAGGATATTTTCTTAGGATCCCTGCTTGAAAAGCAAAGCAACCAGAGCATCATTAGAAACCTCATAATCAGACCACTGAGGTCCCCAGAAGCAGATGTTTTCATTTGATTTCTGATATTTAATGTAGAAACCAAGACTAACCTGAGAGCATGTGATATGGCTACTTTAGAGATATTTCTGATAAAATTCATGAATACTAAAAAGTCTTTTCATGGTCCCCTCCTTCACCTGGATGTAGGATATGTCATCACACAACGAAGAACATAAAACCACAATAATGCTACCTGCTTTTTTGTAAGATTGCCACTCACTCCAGTTTACTCAGGTGTACAGAAAACCTTTATTTTATCAATGATTAATCAAGTCGAATTTATTATCATTTAAGTATGAGGAAAGGAAAACATAGTATTCTCCTGTTTTAAATGTGCTTGTTCTGATGCTTACTGAGTCTTTTTATGTAATGCTCAGTCATTCTAAGATAGAATGTGTACCCTCTCAGAGTTTAAGCCACTTGTCCTCCTTTTCAGATTTTTTTTTAAGTTTATTTATTTTTGACGAAGAGGGCGTGCATGCACGCAAGCACAGAGAGAGGGGGGAGAGAGAGAATCCTAAGCAGGCTCTGCACCATCAACACAGAGCCCACCTCGGATGGGGCTTGAACCCACAAACTGGGAAATCATGACCTGAGACGAAATCGAAAGTTGGCCACCTAACCAACTGAGCCACCCATGTGCCATCTGTTCTCGTATGTATTCCAATATGTGTGAATATATTATCTTAATGTGTATGGCCTAAGTCACCTCATTATGGGGATAGAAAATTGAACTGGTTGAATAAGATATCCTCTGGCTTCCTTTGTTCCTGGGGCAATAACCCTTGTCTAGTTTATTGCTGCTGGCCAAGTTTGTTCTGAGCTGATTTGTGAGAACTCTGTCATTCCACATCCACTCCTAAGTGCTTTCTCTTAATTTGCTTTAACTGTCCTTTGCAATAGCCCTGTGGCAGGTCCCTGACTCTGAGCCCTAGAGTCTTCCAAGCCATTCCACCAGGCACAGTGAATACATCTGAGTTTCTTCCACCCGTGCTAGAGTAAGGTAAAAGAGACAGCTAAAAATTGTGAACTCTTCTACCCAACACCGTTGGACTACTGAGTTTCTTTTGCTAGACTGAAAATTCAACGGCTATATTATTATCTGGGGAGCTATACTCTCCAGAGGGTTCCCTCTGCCCTCAGTACATCCTCTCCTAACCCAAGGCCAGAGATGATAAATCCATTTTATTAATTACTCACCACAGAACCCAGGATTTATTGAAGATCTTCTCTCATATATAAAGTACATTTCACTAAGCTTATTCTCATTCTCGCAGTTTGTTCCTAAAGTGCTTAATTAGGAAGCTTTATAGGTAGAATTTATTTCTGTTTTGTGTTCTTAAGGGCATTTATTGCCAATTGCTTATCAGGAAAGAATATAGAGGGGTGCCTGGGTGGCTCAGTCTGTTAAGCATCCAACTTCAGCTCAGGTCATGATGTCATGGCTTCTGAATTTGAGCCCCATATTGATGCTGTGTGCTCACAGTGGAGCCTGCTTGGGATTCTCTCTCTCTCTCCCAGTCTTTCTACTCCCCCCTACCACTCTCTTCCTCTTAAAATAAATAAAGTTTAAAAAAAGAATATAAAATATAAGCTTTTGGAATATTGCGTGTCCAGTTGAAAAAGTATCACAGCGACAGATACAAATATTAAATTCTGGCATATAAAATTTTTAAAATACCACCAGATCATCATTTCCCTTTTACAATATCAAAATTGTATTTCATGTTTTTTCCTAAGAATAAAATACAGGTTATATAAAATATCTTTTGTTTTTTTTTTTTTTCTATACTCTCTTTAAGGAAGATCTTAATTAATCTTACTTGCATTTGGCTGTGTGTATACACCACATACTAAATTATTATTGGATTAATTGAATCTGAATATAATGTCTATTTTTATCCCTAGTGGAACATGTCAAATCAATCACTGAAAAGGCAAAATTACCAACTCAACTCTAGGTGTTTTTGAACATATGTGTCCAAAAGTTCTGTCCTTCATTATTCGCTGTAGGGTATATAATACCTAAAGTTTGTAAGGGGAAAATATTATGTTTGCCTGGAGAAATCCATGCCGGCACTTAGATATTTCTGCATAAAAATATGAAAGGAATGAGCTATACATTATTAAAACTGCTGCTTGAAAAGCAACATAATTAGCCTAAGCTCTAGTTGTTTTATTTCTGTGATACCAAAACACTTATATTTGACTTTACTTTTATTTACTTTTTTAAATTTTTTAAAAATCTTTTTGCTGAAATGACAAATTGTCGCTACTGTCATAGTTGTCTTAATTATTTTGGCACTGTGGAACCCAACATGTTGAAGAAGAGTGTGAAAATAATTGCATGTGTAATAATTTAAGGCAGTTAAAACATGGTTAAGAGCATATAGCAATTGTTTGGTTCATTTAGTTAATTTTCTTATATTCTGCATGTGTAAACACAGCCATTCTGAAGAGGCTTTGTCATTTGTTTATTAATGTGATTGAGGAATTCACTAGCTATACTTAGTGAATAAAGTCTAGGCTTTCTAAATCTTTAAAGATTTTCTTGATTTGTTATTAAATATATAATTGTATAATTGACAATATTCCCCTTCTGTGTAGACAAAAATCTTAATGAGCAATATTTCATTTTCTTTGGGGGGCTTAGAGCAAGTTTTCATAACCTTACCCAAGTTCAATGTTATCATTTTGGTTAGTAGCAAAGTTCACTAAAAATGAAATGTTACTGTAATTTCTTGCATTAAGTGGCCATACTTAGGCCAAAAACTTGCTAAATTTTAGTAAAAATGCCTAGTTTCCTGAACTTTAATGAGCCAGAGTCTCATTCTTAATTATATTGGTTGAAAGTTCCTAACGTAACTGATGTAAAAAGAAATGGAAGCTAGAGAGACTGCCTTATTTTATTAGTTGTAATAATGCCTATTGTTTTAATAATGAAAAATGTCTAAAAGTTCTTATAAGATCTTGAATATCATGAAAACAACAGCCTCATGTAGCTCTGAGCCCATTGGCTTGTCTTGCTGGATGATCACCAGCAGCGTTTAATTTTAAACTTGCTAACATAAAATAGTAACTGGAAAGCAATTTGTTTCACTTTTTTTTCTTAGTAAAAATATGATGGAAAACTGTTCACCTGGGAAAATCCAAATTCATATCATAAACATAATGCTGCTTATAAGGAGTACTAATGATATACTTTATGAATTTTAATTTCTGTTTGGAAGTCAGCAAGTGTGCATTCTATAAATGTAAACCATCTGTTGGCACCTTCTAAAAGACTAGATTTCAGTCCATCCCAACATGAATTATTTATTTTGATGGATTTCTTTCCTAAGCAAATTCAAGGTTGTGTGTATGTGAATGTGTGTGTGTGTGTGTGTGTGTGTGTGTGTGTGTGTGTGTGTTCATCTGTTTTTAATCTACAATAAAGTTTCAAAGTCAGGACATGCATAATTGCAAACCTAGAAGATAAAAGCCCTCAACAATTTGAAATGTGTTTATTTACCATAACAAGTTGCTGGTAAAGTTAAGAAACACCGTTTAACATTAGATCAAAGGTGAAAAAAAAGTGGGAAGCAACACAATGAGAAGTTTTTGTAATTTTAATGTTTCACTGACAATATCATAAATTCCTATTACTTACCAAAAAAAGAGAAATCCATAGCTAATCCATTGGCAATTTCAGATGCTTCACAGTTATAAGGTAACTTCAGTGGCAATGAACATTTTAATATATTCACTTCACTAGAAGTGTTCTTTGAGTGAATGCAAAAAAAATCTTATTGGGGTTAACTTAACAGGCCTTACTATATTGCCAGTATTGAATTTTTTTACAAATAACTCTTGCTGATACATATATAACATGGTCCTTATAAGTCAAAACTCACTGCACCTACTTGTACCTTCCTCTTTTGAGTTTGTATTTATTTATATATTTTTTTGTCTTTTAATGAAGCATCTTATTGGGTCAGACAGAGACAGTCAATGCACATTAGTGAATCTATACTTAAGGTAGAAAAGAAATTGGTGTGCAAGGGATTTTTTAAATCATGTTCAACAGGCAGTGGTGCAGAGTTAAAAAAAAAAAAAGAAAAAGAAGTCGTTGCTATAGGATGGTTGCTTCAAAACCATTGAACAAATTTCATAGACAAATACCACAAAATCTACATTACAAATTAGAGCAAGATTTAAACAAGGCTTTAAGAATCAAAATTTTCTTGGTTTAAAAAAATTTCCTCCCAATAATGATTTAAAAGCTGCGCATTTTCCTAGGGCTAATCACGTATTTTTAAAAGAGTGGGCCCTAGTTGAAGCAAGATACTTACCCTAGAGCTACAGATCCTTTTTTTATTCCTTTATATGGTCATTATTCCGTTTTGTAACATGAGCAAATTAAATCAACTGTGAAAAGTCTGTTCCTCTCTGCACCAAAGACCAAGTTTCTGCTGTACATAGACTTGATTGTGCTTATGTGTATTTCCATAACACTTGTTGCCATTGGAGAGCTCCAGCTGCAGTCACCATCTCTGGGTTGTTCCCTCCCATCCCTTTCACCCTCCAGCAATTTTTGTTCTCTTCCATTCAGGCAAATTTGAACTGATTAAATGTTCTCGGATTATGCAAGGACACTATAGGACAGAGTGACAGTGAATGCCCGATTGCATTTCACTCTAATTTCAACTGCCGATAAATTTTTTCTGGGTCTTGGAAAATGCATCAGTCTTCTAGGCAACAAATCCAAATATTATTTAATTCAGACTAGTGATTGATTCTTGACTGTGAAAAAAAAAAAATCTTAATGCCCCAACAAAAAGAATCTGTATGCCTCTTCTTGTCCAGAGTACCTTCCCCAAGCATTATCCTCCCTACCCCTAACACACACATGAAGTCTTATTCTAGGTGCCCATTAAAGATTAAATGCAGCCAGATATATTGAATAAATGGTATTACAAATTCATATTGGCTTACAAAAAAGTGAACATTGAACAGGACTCATGTTAAGCCTTTTCACAGTTAAGCAAAAGTTTTCTTACTATAATGTCTGTCACCTTTCGCTCATCACATTCCTTTAGTTCACTTGTTTATTCTACTCGGAATCCCTTCTAAATAAAAAATGTCATTATTTTGTATTGATACCATTTGAAGTCTGTTTACTAAGTTCCTAATACATGCCACATCTGTGTTTTTGTTAACCCTGGAAATCAGGAGTGTAATCACGGCTCAGATACCTTAAAGCCTAGACCCAATAAGAGTTATTCCTCTTATTTAATTAGAGGGGGCAGACATAGACGAAGTAGAGAGAGGGTACTTGTTCCTTCCTAGTCCTTGCTCCGCTCACCCTTCACTCACTTTTTCTTAATACTTTTCATTACGCTACTACTTGTGCACTGTACCCTCAATTTTGTATGTATCTGCTTCTTCTCTACCTTCACCATGAATATCTTTTTTTATTTTATTTTTTTAATGTTTTATTTATTTTTGAGACAGAGAGAGACAGAGCATGAACGGGGGAGGGTCAGAGAGAGAGGGAGACACAGAATCTGAAGCAGGCTCCAGGCTCTGAGCTGTCAGCACAGGCCCGACCTGGGGCTCGAACTCACGGACCGTGAGATCATGACCTGAGCCGAAGTCGGACGCTTAACCGACTGAGCCACCCAGGCGCCCCTCACCATGAATATCTTAAGAAGAGCATCATTCTCTCTCATACTGCTGCAATAAGCTCCAGTTTACCTCCCAGCTATGACTTTGGCCTTATTCTATTCATTCTCATCACAAAAGCAGAGGAATCTTTTGAAACACATAAAGAAGATTCTTTCATTCTCCAACTTAAAATATTTTTTTTATAAAATACAGAACAGTTGCATTTCCAATATCTGTACGTTTGAAAATTTAACACATCAAAATGGAATTTTAAAATATTGGAATGGAATTCAATATAAACTACTATAGATCAACTTTAAGACTACCTGCTTAAGTGGTATGTAGAGGAAAAATTATACACCTGTAGTTTAAAAGACTAGGAAAAATGAAAGACTGAAAATTAAGGAGCTAAGAAATCAACTCACAAAATTAGGGAAATAGAGCAAATGCAAAAAAAATATGAAAAGAGAAATAATATAAAATGAGAGAGTAAAAAAATAGTAGTAAACAAAGATTCAGTAGGTAAGCAAATAAAACAAACTGGTTTTTGGAAAGTCTAATAAAATGGACAAAATGCTGCTAAGATTTAAAAGGAATGATCAAGGGGTGCCTAGGTGGTTCAGTCGGCTAAGCTTTTGATTTCAACTCAGGTCATGATCTCATGATCCAGGAGTTCAAGCCCTCTGTCAGGCTCTGTGATGACAGCTCAGAGCCTGGAGGCTGCTTCTTAAATAAATAAATAAATAAATAAATAAATAAATAAATAAATGTTAAAAAAATTAAAAGGAATGATCAATAAGGAGTGAAGAGAATCATAAGAGAATATTATCATAAAGATACTGGGATTTCTGGAATATAGTTTTGGTTCACAAGTCTCCAAAAGGTAAAGTGAAGAGGGACTGAAATATATGTGCATTTCATCTCATACTTAGTAGGTGCTGGGTGATCTTTGCCAACTCAGTTCAACACGGTCACAGCTTGAATGCAGTTTACAGAAGAGTGAATGGCAGTTGAGGACTTGTAGAAAATAAAGGGCAAATTAACTATGCTAAAAGCTTAGCTGTGAAGAGAAGAGGAGGAAAAGAAAAAAGATTCTGGGGGGATAGTACAAAGCAAATCAAGGGGCTTTTCACAAACTACAGAGAAGGAATCATTGGAAGAAGTAAGTTCAGGATTTAGGAGTAGGTACCCGTAATATTATGTATGTGTGAAAGTCTATATCAAGGATATTATTTTACGTCTCTCTTTTTTTTCTTCACTCTCACATTTACAGCAGCCTAGTGGTCTCCAAATAAACTCTGGATATGCTTCCTGTTTTACAGTTCTTTGAAATTATTTCAAGAAGTCTTCATATATTTTTTTTCTTTCTTCTCACTTAATTAAGGGCCCAGGGAGATGCTTCGAGTCAAGTGAAATGTCTTTAATTGAATTCTGTGTCTTGATCTTTATCATCATGAGTATACACGTATTGACTCTGCTGATTGCATTATGTGTAGTAGCAATAGGAGGGTGATGAATATTAAAATATTTTAATCATTAAAACACCTTTAATTAAATTATTTTATTTTTTCCAAGGCTTAATATGGGAATGTTTTCATTTTTATTGCACCGTTTACATCTATCTTTTTCAAGTTTGTTGATTGCAAATAATTCTTAGCTAGGCAATGGGAGTCAGTTTTAAGAGAAGCTTAATTTAGTTGGTTTGACACCACACTTAGACTTCATCACCTTGTCCTCCACATCTGTCTTTTCTTTCGTAACCTTCTATCCTGGTGTAACTCATTCTTTACCTGAAAAATTTGTGATTTTTTTAATATTAAGTTTAAATAATGAATCAAATGTACTCCCTCAGCTTCCATTGGCTGCTCTGCCAAATAGAAGAGAAAAGCCCAATTATTTACACTGGTAGGTGCTAAGGAACATTTTTCATTCTAGGGAAATCTTCAGTATTTCTAAATACCTATAGTAGGAAGAATTCTTTGTGAGTTTTTTTTTAATGATTATTTATTATTTTTGAGAGACAGAGAGACAGAGCGTGAGTAGGGTAGAGGCAGAGAGAGAGAAAGCGAGACACAGAATCCAAAGCAGGCTCCAGGTTCTGAGCTATCAGCACAGAGCCTGATGCGGGGCTCAAACTCAGGAGCTGTGAGATCATGACCTGAGCCAAATTCAGATGCTCAACCAACTGAGCCACCCAGGCACCCCCTCTTTATGAGAAAAGTTTGAGATGGGGTAAAAATAGGGATTCTATTTTTCTATATTTTCTATTTTATTAAATTCCTCTATTCTGTTAGGTTTTATTTTTTTAGTTCTGATTTTTTAGGATAAACTTGAGAACATACCATTCATTGTGTTTGCTCTGGAGGAACAGGAAGACAAAGAAAGAAACACAATTTTGGTTATTTAGAAAAAGTTTTAAAATATTTAGAAATAGCTTAAAAATAGTAATAATTGGGGCGCCTGGGTGGCTCAGTCGATTAAGCGTCCTACTTGAGCTCAGGTCACGATCTCGCGGTCACTGAGTTCCAGCCCCGCGTCGGGCTCTGGGCTGATGGCTCAGAGCCTGGAGCCTGTTTCTGATTCTGTGTCTCCCTCTCTCTCTGCCCCTCCCCCGTTCATGCTCTGTCTCTCTCTGTCTCAAAAATAAATAAAAAATACATTAAAAATTAAAAAAAATAGTAATAATTGAAATATGAAGTACTGTGTGTGTGTGTGTGTGTGTGTGTGCGCGCGCGCGCGCGCGCACGTGGGAGAGAGACAGAGAGAGAGAAGGAGAAAGAGAGAGCTGATAAAACATATGGAGAATACAAGGATGTGGAGAGGAACTTTAATAAAGAACCTGAAATCTACTCTAGGACTCAGCGTAATAATAATATAAGACAGGCATCCATGCTTTCGATTCAAATTTTGTTTCTTTTCATATCCTGGGAAAAGTTACTCATCCCCTCTGTATTTCAAATTTTGTATCTGTGAAATGTTGTTCTTTTTCTCCTCCCTTCCCCCTTCCTCCCCTTTCTTCCTCTTCTTCCTCCTTCGTAAATGATAGTAAAACCCACGTGCTATTGAGTCTCAACAACTTGTTGTTCGGAAAATGATTAATAGTTACATTGGATAACCGTAAATAACTCAAGAACTTTATGCACATAACCCTCAGGAGTTTAGTGGCTGCACTTAGTTGTCTGAATATAAAATATCTTTTTTCCCCCCACATGATCCTTATACCTTGGTCAGAATTGACCCTGGTGACTTGAAACAAAGTCACATATCGGCACACCAGAATATTTTAAAGAACAGTGAACCCTGGCAGCAACATAACACAAGATACTGCCTAATAGAGGTGTCCACCTCAGAAGGTGACTGACTGACTGGATGTTTCTGTGTGTGTGGAATTGAAATGGAGGAGGAGGAGGGAAGGCAGACAAAGGAGAACAAGAGGAGGTGAGTCCTGATTGTGGAAGAGTCAGATTGCCTTCATAGAAGAGACACACAGTTTTGATATAACAAAAGAACGGGAGAGTTATTTTAATTTACAACTACAAAGAGAAGATTTTACTGAATACGTTTAAAAATTCGTCCTCATCACGTATTGAAAACTCTTGACCACAGGAGAGGAAAAAACGTTGGATGCCAGAGAGACTTCAGACCTAAGAGCATTAAGGATAGAGAAATAGGGAGCTATAGCTATTTCAGTAGCTAACCATCAGTTATTAAGACTAGATAATATGGGCCCTCAAGGAAATGGTAGACAATCCAGTACCCATAGACTGGGGCCAGACAGCTGGAGACCCAGAGAAGGGCATAGACCCATGACTGAGGGAACTCATCTCTGTGCCACTCTTGTGAAAGTTACTCCCAGTTCCTTAGCCAAAAAAAAGGTACAGCTTGATATTAGAAGCTACTGGGTATTATTTAAAATTATGATTTGTTGTGGAGTGCCTGGATGGCTCACTTGATTAAGGGTCCAACTCTTGATTTGAGTTCAGGTCATGATCTCATGGTTCCTGAGATCGAGCCCCATGTCAGGCTCTGTGCTGACAGCAGGGACCCTGCTTGGAATTTTCTCTCTCCCTCTCTCTCTCAGTGTCCCCCCCCCCCCCGCTTGCCCTCTCTCTCTCTCTCAAATAAACACTTGAAAATAAATAAAAAATAAAAGGAATCATAATTTGTTATGTACCTTTATAGTGAATTGTATGCCCTTCTTAGCACAGAAGACAGATCTAGACATTTTCTTTACAGTCAGATAAAGTTTGATACAGTTTGGCATGGTTATTAAGAATGTGGCTACAGAAATTAGATTATCTGCTTCTGAATTCTAACTCCTACATTTGGCAACTGTGTGATGTTGGGCAAGATACTTAACATTTCTGTCCCTCAGTCCCCTCATCTGTAAAAAGGGATTCATTTTTAAATGCATAGCATAAAGTTTTTGTCAAGATTAAATGTGAAACACTTAGAGAAGTATATGGCAAGTGATCATTATCTAATAAACATTAGTCATTACACTTAGAATTAATTTTTTTATCCTGGCGGGGGTGGCTCAGTTGGTAAAGCATCCATCTTCGGCTCCGGTCATGACCTCACTGTTTTTTAGTTCAAGCCCTACATGGGGCTCTGTGCTGACAGCTCAGAGCCTGGAGCCTGCTTCAGATTCTGTGTGTGTGTGTGTGTCTCTCTCTGCCCTTTCCCTGCTGTCTCTCTCTCTCAAAAACAAATAAACATTAAAAAAAAATAATTGCCTATGTATAAATGTATAAATAAATAAAATATTTGTTTAAAATATTTTAAAATAAATGTTTAAAACAAATATTTATTTTAAACATTTAAAATATTCATCCAGGGTTACCATTAGGTCCCTGGGCTAATTGATGCCTTCAAGAACATTGCAAAAAAACCAACTAAGAAATGTCCCTTAAGTCTCTCTTTTTATAGAGAAAGCCAATTTATAACCAGAATACTAGTTATTTGCAATAAGATACAATTGTCAAATAAACCTTTGCACTATGATATAGCCAATACATTCTGTTCATGAGGACGTGTTAAATGAAGGGTCAAATTATTATAAATTTTGTTGGTGTAAACTTGTCCCTTAGTTAAAATAGCCTGAAGCACTCTTACTCATTATACCATTAGTCTTACCAAAGGAACCACAATGTTTAGAAGTTGGGGGCCACTTAGGCTCCCTACCTTTTGGGCAGCACCTACTTTTACGATTTCCATTTTCCTAAATTACCTGGCTTACTCAGCTTCTTTTAGTTTGTGACATCTTTTTCCAGACAGGAATGTAACTAAACATGGCATGTTTTCTGTGTTTCGGCTTAATCAATTCCAGTCAAATTCCAATCTTCTTTACGTGACATTTCCCCTAAATAATCATATGTAATCATAATTAGAGGTCGAGGGACGCTCGGGTTGCTCGGTCCATTGCCCATCTGACTTCGGCTCAGGTCATGATCTCACAGTTAGGTTCCTGAGTTTGAGCCTACATTGGGCTCTCTGCTGTCAGAGCAGAGCCTGCTTCAAATCCTCTGTCCCTTCCCCCTCCCTGCCGCACCCCTGATATAACACTCTCTCTCTTTCAAAAATAAATAAATATTTAAAAAACGTTTTAAATAAATAAATAAAATAAAAAATCACTAACGTAAATATCAGTAAAGTTTAAAGACATTGCAATAATAAGGGTGCCTGGGTGGCTCAGTCATTCAAGCGTCCAACTTCAGCCCAGGTCATGATCTAGTGGTTGGTGAGTTCAAGCCCCGCATCGGGCTCTGTGCTGACAGCTCAGAGCCTGTAGCCTGCTTCAGATTCTGTGTCTCCCTAGTATAAATAAATGTGATGGCTAAATTATTTTCAAATTTGGGGGAGATTCTTCTGTGACATTTCCCTGAATTGTATTCCTCTTTTCACTCAGAAATTACTTCATATGTGGCTGTCTCTCTACAGATGAGATATAAAGAATAAAGGTAATAAGAATTGTGGAGTCATAAGCATGACTGGTATTTAGTGACATGGTGCTACATTTTATTAAAAAAAAAAAACAGATTTTGAGAAACCTGTTAATGGGAACAATGGAAGTGGATAAATTCATTCTTACTCCCCTCTCCTCTAGCTTTTTCACATTCTTCTCATTATTCCAGGCCTGATCTATGTTCTGTCTTCTCTTTATGTCTTCCCCAATCTTTCTCATTTTGCCAGAAGCCACTTTATTCTCTTTATATGATAATAAGCATCTGGAAAGTACCCCCACACACTGCACACAGAATCTCCCAAAATACCTTAGACATATAGAAGAAAAATATCAATATAAAATTAGATTTAATAGTCTTCAATGTTAATATTTAGAGAATAGTAGAGGATTTTGCCAATATGAAGTAGTAGAAATTGGGCTAAAAGTTAGTTATTATGAACCCGCTTTAGTTTCAAATGTTTGCAGTAACTATAGGAATAAAAAGGACAAAGTGAGGGTCATTTTGAAAAAAGAATTGACAGTGTCACGGAGTAATTTGAGCAGGAAGCTGTAGTCAAAGGCAATTGTAGTCTCAGCTTTATTGGGAGAATAGTGGTCATATTAAGAGGGGAGATTTTTATTTATCAGCTACACTGCACTGAGGAAATAATCCAACTTAAATATTTTATCTCTGAATACAGGATTTGAATGGTGATGTGCTTTGGTATACTGATGCTTCAAAAGACATTCCTAAATATATTTGTTTTGGAAACTGAAATGCCATACTATGCTCTAAAAGTGTGGTTTCCCTATTTTGAATACTTTCTTAGGTATGAAATGTTGGGGATTTCAGCATATATAATCTTGATTTATTTATTTATTTATTTATTTATTTATTTAGAGACAGAGAGAGAGAATGGGGGAGGGGCAGAGAGAGAGGGAGACGTAGAATCCGAAGCGGGCTCCAGGCTCAGAGCTGTTAGCACAGAGCCTGATGCAGAGCTCAAACCCAGGAACTGTGAGATCATGACCTGAGCCAAAGTTGGACACGTACCAACTGAGCCACCAAGGCACCCCTGACCTTCACTTTTAAATATAAAATCAAGATATTTGAGTTAGTTATTCAGTATTAAAATCTAATAATTAAGATCCAAATCCCTGTATTGCTTATCACGACCACTTTCTATTCCTTGTTCACCTTCTTTATTTTGCCTGCTGCTTGAGGGAACTAGCAATAGGCTTCCACACTTTTGAGTCACATTTGCACAATACCTTGTTACATGCCACTTCTGTTTCCCACACTTGGTAGGCACTGGGTATACCTTTGGCAACATTTGTACAGCCCCAGAGCAATAAGTAAATTTCCCCATAAGTCTCCACTTTTCCATTTTGGTTTTTTTTTTTGTTTGTTTTTGCTTTCAACTCTCTTGGTCTAAGAAAAGGTAAATCCCCTAAAAATAGGATTAATGTATTTGCTTGTGGACTTTCTCATTTATTTGCATTTGATATCTGAAACTGCTTTTAAAAAATTCTTCTATTACCGCGATTCTCTCCCCCTTTCCTATCTTCTTCCAATCTCCAGTCTTTATAATGTCACCTCTACTAAAAAATATGCTTATACTCCTATTTGCATCAAGTCCAAATTCTAAACATATGCAGTATTTTAGGTACACCCAGAAAGCTTCGAATACTTTGAAAAAAAAAAGCCTTCCTCTATTTGGATGTGGTTCTTGTATATTTACTGCTGCTGACGCTTCTATAGAACTTAGAAACACTAACATCATCTTCACTTATTATTATTGACTTGGAAGTTATGAAGGGTATAGTTGAATTTAAGGACTATGACCTTTCTCTGAGGTCACCAATTAAATTTTATGACTTATCTTATGAAAAGCTGGAGTCAAAAAAGGGACAGAATAACTTTTTCTCCCTTCAGGTTGTAATATAATTTATGAACAACCGTCCAGATTCACTCAAAGTATTTCCACAATGTAAGATATTGCTTTGAAGGGCCTGGGTGGCATTACTGGATGAATTCTGACCTAGATTCCTGAGAGAAGCAGGCCTCACGGCTCTCCGCTCCTTCTCAGACAAACAGTAATCTGATTCTTGAGCACAGAAAGCTGTCACGATTTGTGACCTTTACTGTGAGTGATATAAGCTAAGCCAAAGTAGAGCCAGAATTACCTCTTACCTCGCAGAAAGTCACTCTTGAGGTCACCTTCAGGACAATATAAGGACAGTTGCCCTACTGTTTTTTTGCCCTGTTGGGCCTTTCTGTTTGGCTGATTTATCCATCCTAGCACACACCCTGCTCCAGTAATTCAAAGAGAACTCATCCCACAGTGGGTGAGATCAAGACTGGTAACCACCGGAGACTGGTTTCTGTGAAGGAAAATTATGTCAGCCTGCAGGCAGGTCAGGGACTGACGGAATCAAATGAAATCGGCTTAGGTTTTCTCATTCATTGGGCATCATCTGCCTAATAAGTATGGGCTAAAGAATGTCAATTTGCTTCACACTAGCCTTTTTATATAGATGTGTTGAAATATATAAATTACTGCAGGTCAGTAAGTAACCCAATGCAATTTGTCCTATTATTTCAACTAGTTATTTTATATATGTTGTTTCTAAAAGTAATTTACTGCAAGGAATTTTCTTTATACTTTATTATTTAATCATTAGTTTGCAGTCATTTTATAATATTGGTAAATTTTTTTCTTGTTCTTAATAATGGCCCTGGACTTTGCAGTTTATCTTTCTAATGCTTACCTCCTTTCTGTTCTTATGTCTACAGAAATATTCTCATGATATAATTATATGTTTCTTAGAGTTCAGGTAAATCAATTTTACTCATTCATTTTACTTTGCTTTCCTACTTTTGGGTAAAAGCCAACCAGTTAAAACAAAATATTTTCAAATTTAATTAAAATTTTAAAAGCCTTTAATTTGCACTCTTTCTTGTTAAGTATGTATAAGCTGCTTAAAAAGCTTATTTCTTCAGGACAATTTTAGGACACACAAAAGTGCTATAGGATATTACTTATATATGTCATTTTTCATAAGCTGTATGAGTTGGGTTTAGGAACATAACATTCAGATCTTTAATTTAATATATCAGGATTTATGTAGGACCATTCTTCACATGGTCAACGTACTCAGAATTTTGATAACCTTTATAAAGAATTATGGATTGCCATGGAAGAGAATGCTAAGAAAAAAGTCTTAGGTAGGGGAAAATGTATGTTTGAATTACTAAATGAAAATAAAGCTACTCATTGTTTTATATCATGAACCTTCATCCAATATACAGTATACACAGGAGTTATTAATATTATGATTTATAACAATAATAATTAATTAAACAACCATGGAGCTAGGTTAGAAGGATATATTTAATTAATCCATTGAAAGACTAAGTCAGAACACAATTAAGTCACACTTCCAGACCATATCTTGATGGTGCTTGTGTTTCTAACCAGTGGTAGGCGTTTATTAGTGAGAATCAAAAAAAGAGGACAGAGGTCACATACATGGACATGAAGGCCACATATGACCATAGCTGCTTGAAGGAGAGTTGGAGAGACCCTCTCCAAAAAGTTTGTGAAATGATTAAATCACAGTTCCTGCAAATTCAATAAGGAGCACATTCAAAAATTTTCAACCACCTTTGTGGCTTATTAAGTTCACTTGTTTTAATAGCACATTCTGTGAATCTTTCTACTCTGTTACCATTTACTGAAAATGTCAGTTAGGGTATTAAGAGTTAATTACTCATTGACTGAAAGGCAGCAATGGAGAGCAAGATGTCAGCACAGAGAGGCAGCCCCTTCTAGCTTCATGGGTTTTTTTTTTCTCTTTCTTTATGCTATAAGTAAATAGGAGACCCAAATGGCAGAAGCTAAGCCCTTTCACTGAGAAGCTTTCTTTTGGGGAGGGAACAAAGGGTAAGGGGGCACTTTCTGACATTTCTGCCTGAGGGTATTGAAAGAAGTAGGTAGTTTATTTTCCCTTATGAGTTGTATTATGCCACAGTGAGAGCTCTGATAATACGAAAGCACAAATGTAGGTTTCTTTGGAGAATCCTGGATGACATGGGCCAAAATAAAATCATTTGGTCATTTATCACTTAATGATAGAGTACTCACTCCAAAGATAATAGCTTTTAAAATAATTAAACAGTTGTTTAAACATTGATACTTCTTACTATTTTGGGCACCAATTTATGATTTTTCATAAGTACTAGATAGATATCAAAGAAAATTTATTTTAAGTGGAAGCTAGGCTTTGGAAGATTGCTTTGGTGTTATTTTACAACTACGGGACTTAGGATGTTGAAAGAATTTAATGAGGAGAGTTAATGAAATCTCTATAGGAGAAATGTGTTTTCTGGTTAATTGTCAATATTTTGGCAATATATAATTGGTGAGGGAGGATTTAAGACATCTGTGTAATTGTACTATTTTCTCTTTGCTTGTGAGCTATGTCCTCACTTTTTCTTTTGTTGGAAATAAAACTTAGTGTACAGTGACCAGTAAGGTAATAGAATCAAATTGTGTTTTGGTTATATCTACATGTCAACATTTAAACCTAAAATGAGTTCAATAGGGTCTATAAACCATAATATGGTAAAGTACATGTATCTCTCTATAGATTTATTTTTAGATAAATCCTGTCCCATATGAATCCCCTATGCCAACTAAACTTCAATCAAATAATACTCAGACCAACTGGAGAGATGATCTCATCACCGGAGACCCTAATTTCATGTTATTTTAGAAACCATAACCGGGGCGCCTGGGTGGCTCAGTCGGTTGGGCATCCGACTTCGGCTCAGGTCATGATCTCGCGGTCCGTGAGTTCGAGCCCCGCATCGGGCTCTAGGCTAACAGCTCAGAGCCTGGAGCCTGTTCGGATTCTGTGTCTCCCTCTCTCTCTCTGACCCTCCCCTGCTCATGCTCTGTCTCTCTCTGTCTCAAAAATAAATAAATGTTAAAAAAAAATTTAGAAAAAAAGAAAAGAAACAGGCTACAGTGGAAGTCTTTAATGAAAGTAGATTTTAATGAAAGAATAGTGCTGCTTTAAATATGAAAAGTCTAGGCTTTCCAAACCATGGAATCTTTTGCATTGTTCAGATAAAAGTCCCCATCCTAACCAGAACCAATTCTGCAGGTCGTTTTCAACATTTAAAACTTAACCAAACCTAAATAGTGCACGAGAACTTTGTCATGATTCTTGTTGTTTCTTTTATTTTGCTTATCAAAATTGAAAGAATTTCTTACCGTCATGATTCACATGTCTTGCATTTGAAGGGATGACGTTGTGGTTGATTTTGATGGTTCTTTATGTTCCCAATAGTTATCATACTTCATTGAACAAATTAACAAGTGTCTGAATAAGGAAAATAGCTATTATTCCCAAAGTCTACAAATCATCTGATATGAAGATTTCACCAGGAAACAAATATACGCATATTTTCTCCCTCCCTCTCCCTCTCCCTCTCTCTCTCTCTCTCTCTTCTCTGAGTTTATTTATTTATTTGGGGAGAGAGAGAGAGAAAGAAAACGCGAGCGGAGGAAGGAGCAGAGAGAGAATCCAAGCAGGCTCTGCGCTGTCAGCGTGGAGGCAGATGCCAGGCTTGAACTCACAAACAGTGAGCCGAAATCAAGATTTGGATGCTTAATCAACTGAGCCACCTAGGTGCCCCATAGCTTATTCTCAGTGCATGAGCTAATGCAAATGTTTTGCCTTTGATTCTTTGAATTACTTTCATGTATCTTCTTTTTTTTTTTCCTGAAAATAACCTAAGAAGTATTCTCTGGGCCCAGACTAGCATGTTGAATCAGACACTTAAGAAATACTATAGTTTGAGAAGACCAAATTAATCATACAAAATTGAAGTTTTTATTCTAGGGTGTTTGGAAGGGCTTCAGAGAATCCATGAACCCTCTGATATAGAAGGCAAAATTTTTGTATTCTGGAGTAATAGACTTTAATTACCAACAAAATCATACTGGCTTTAGCAACACATTAATAATTAAAAATCACATACAGAGCTAGACTTACATAGTCTAATATTCCCAGTTTATATTTTACCGCCTTGGGCCTATAGAAAGTCTGGGGCAAATCTGTTTTTTGAGGATTCTTCTAGCACACACCAGGCTGAATGGGTGTCAGGTAAATGTAGGTTCTGGTCTAGGCTCAGAGACTCATTGACCTTTTGACCTTAGCACATAATTTAATATAGTTACTTTCCTTTTTTTATTCTTAAAATGGAAGTGCTAATTTTCTACCTTGGAAGATCAGAGGACATAATGAATGAGTAAACACATAATAAAATTACGAAGTGTTATATAAATGTAAGGAATTACGGTGACTGCATTGCTTGAGATTTTGGTATTAAAATGTACAGTCTACAGAAAATTGCACAAGGCAGTCTGCCATGTAAAGATCAAAAAGTAGTGAGCTATTTTAGAAAACACTTTTTAAATTCCATTCTCTCAAATTTTCAAATTTATCATACCTAGGAGCTTTAAACTTTGCCGAATACATTTTAACATTTTTTTTTAAACTTTTTGAAATCAGCAATAATGTTCCTGGAGCTGTAAAAACATGATGTTCCAACTGCACTTTTTTATAAGCTTTGTACCCTTTTCTTGGTTTTATTGCCAAAACAACCCATGGAAACAAAAGATGCAGAAAAGATATGAAAGGAAGTAACGACTGCTGAGCAGTTATCCTGTAGATGAATAATAGACAAGTACATAAACAGATGCAAGCCTAACACGGATGCAAAATGAATGAGAGGAAACAAACAGCAAAAGCAGTTACAAAGTTAGGTTTTGGGAGTGGGCATTCATCTATCTCCCTTGGAAGACGCTCTATTGCTGACAAAACAAAATCCTTCTTCACTGTAATGTAATCATTGCTTTATATGTCTCTTTCTCCTTTTGACAAGTTTAAAAAAAAAAGAAAAAAATTTAAGACTGAATACAAAACATGCTAACTTTCTTAGGCTGTATTCCCTGTGATACTTCAACCAGCTTCTAAAAATTAAATGGTATATGTAGATATAATATGTAGTTTATCACCTAATATTTTCTTCACATAGTACTCAACTGCTGCTTGGATGTATGTTCTTACTAGCAATTACACTGTCTTGAGTCACATATTCTATGTTTAATTTTCCATAAACCTATATAATTCTGATTTTATTCAACTAATAATAGCTATAATAATCATTCTGTGATACCTACTGTGTGCAGTTCTCTTGGATTTTCTCCTTCTCCTCTCCAACAAGGTCTCTGATTAGTATAATAGTTCAGGCATTGTTAAGCTTATTATTGTACGTGAATTTAGACTATACCCATTTCCAAAGATTTTCAAGATTTACAGTAAAAAATACAGATGTAATACAGTTTAAAAACTTTAAACTAGGAATAAAGAGACCATAATGAAAGATAAAATGGCAGAGAGTTGAGAAGGGGGGACTGTTAATTCCCACCATTATATGATGAATCCACTTCCATAAACTATAGCGTTGTATCATTGTGAAATTAATTAGGTGATTTTGGGGGCTTCTATACAGCTATCCATCGGGGAGAACAACAGGTGTGGGTATATACTTTCTTCATCTTACTGTGACTCAGTTGAGTTTGACACATGGAGATACTTGTCTCCTCTAGTTTAATATTAGCAGGGATGGTACATGTCTCTTGGCTCACAAGGACTTCCTAGCCAGTAGCAGTAATGTTAGGAATGTTCTCACCCATCAGCCTAATCCAGGGAGATTGGTCAAGGAGACTCTAGAGGACACGGGGATCAACCCACCGCTGTCCAGATACCCAACATAGAGAATGTTGCCTGTAACTCCCCTGACTGGGTTCAAGTTCACCTCCATTTCTCTGCTCCCCCAGAAGATAAAATTTTGACACATTGCCCTGTACTATTTTAAGAATGTTTATTTGAGGTAGCATTACTAAGTTTCCTTCTTAATAAATTAGAACATGCACTCCAAGAAAACTTATTGTAGTTAAGCCCTTGGAAAAGGCAAAAATAACACAATTTTTATTAAGCTTTTTCTCTAGTAAAAGGAAGTCCATGGGTTTAAGAGAAATTTTTTCTTTTACCAACCTCTGAGATGTATTTATCATATGGTTGTATATAGAGGATGCTAATCAATGTAATAGATACATTCAGAATGTGTTAACATCAAAATTATTTTGTTAGGTTTTGGTGACATATGTAGCAATAAAAATAACCTGTAATACTTATAAACTCTAGTTGGGACCACAGAATTCTTGATTGCGTTTTGTGTTTAAACTAATTTTGAATGAATGATTAACATTCACTAAAGCCTACAAAGATTATCAAGAAAAATAAATATGTGAGAGAAAAAAAAATTGTTTTTATATCATCTTAAAAGGGTGAACCTAAAATGGTGATAATTTCTAATTTTTGTTGCCAAGTTATTGATGCTTTTAATGGCTTGTTCCTTATCTCAGGTAACCAAATGGTTGATTCCTCCCTGCAAATGATTTAGTTTTATCAGACCTATTTCTGACTTTTATTCAAAATACCTTAGGTAGGGGCACCTGGGTGGCTCAGTTGGTTAAGCATCCGACTTCAGCTCAGGTCATGATCTCCCAGTTCATGAGTTTGAGCCCCAGGTTGGGCTTTGTGCTGACAGCTCAGAGCCTGGAACCTGCTTCAGATTCTGTGCCTCCCTCTCTCTCTGCCCCTCCCCCACTCATGTTCTGTCTCTCTCTGTCTCTCAAAAATGAATAAATGTTAATTTTTTTTAAATATCTGAGGTAATTTGCTATGAATCCTATATGAATTAAAATTCAAATGGAATTTTTTAAAAATTATCTTGAATAATTATAAAATATTAGGAGAAGTGAATTATATATTACTTACACCTATTCAAGATAACATTTTCTCATATTCATGGCTACTTACCTACTCAGGCATGTTAGTGGTTGAAACATACTATCTTAAAAAAAAAAAGTGCCTCATTTGTTAGCACTTTCACAGCTGCCACTTGAAGGAAACAACAAAAAATAAGACCATACACAAACCAGAAGGTAATCAAAACTAATAGGAAGGAAGGAAAGTAGGAAGGAAAGAAGAAGAAAAGCATGAACAAATTGAGCATGCCATTCATATCTGTGTTCTTTGTTTCAGTGGAGTTCAACTTATTTTTTACTTATACGTATGTCATCATATATGTATATGTATATATATACATATATAATATTTTCATTTATATACATATATATTTGAAACATAGCAAAGATTGTGAATGATTAATGTAGGAAAGTGTTAGTTAAGTGCAATGCTAGACTGTAGGATGTGACTTATGGCTTAAAAATGAACATTATTTATGAGAAGAGAATAAATGTAAGAAATCTCAGTAAGATATTTCTTTGTATTCCAGACTGATTCCTAGGGCTAGCACACCTTATTGACTTATTCGTTCTCTATAATATTGCCAAAAAATTAAGAAAAGGAGGATAAATGGAGGAAAAATATTACATTAAGACTTAAGAAAAGAAAAGACAACAGAGGTCAGAAGAAAAAATGTTAAATTCTGAAAGTATTTAATATTATTCATGCTTGTTTTCACTAAAATTTTTTTTCCATTTAATTTCAATTTTTTGAGATTTGATCAAGCTACTTGTACTGTTAGTAAAAGCATTGAATTGGCTTAAGTGTTTCAACTCATTGGTTGATATGTCTTTTGATAAGTGTCAGAAAAGAAAAATTTAGAATTTTTTTCTTTCTCATATATAATTCATAGTTGGGAAAAGTGTAATTGCTTTGGTTTTTAGAAATTTTTTAGAACTTAAAGTTTGTTTCTTTCAGATGAAGATTTTCCAACATTTCTAAAATTATTTGGCTAAAATAAGAGCACTATGTTATATCGATCAGCCATATAAAATTTGCTTCTCAATTTGATTTTTATTGAAGACTCAAAATTGTCCTTTTATCATAATGTATATGTTTTTTTCTTTTTTTCTTATTTATAATCATTATGATAAGTTTTATGTTCTGAAAGACATTGCTGTTCAAAGAGCCTTTGTTTTCTTCTAGCTGTGCTACTATTTTCCCAATGTGGGGGAAAGAAATAATAATTTATTATTCCTTTTCTTTCTTAATTGAATTGAATACTTTCTTCATTTAAAAAAACTGCTCTGTTTTTCTTGCTTATTTGGGAAATGATAAGCTGCCTTTTCTGTTGTTAATTACTTATTTTGATGCTTGGGTATATTGCAAAAATTGTAATTCACTTTAAATGATGAATATGAAGTATTACTGGTTCTTTCAAATAATCTATAATTTGAGAAGTCTATAACTGCAAAACAGGTGTATCATTCTTTAAATTCTATTTTAAATAAGGATTCAAATGCATATTTTGCGGTAACTTTTAAGAAAAAAATTATCAGATAAGTAAATGAGCTTATTTTTTATGTATCCCATTTCGAACATCCGTCTGCATTAATAGTATCACAAATTGTGTGTGTGTGTGTGTGTGTGTGTGTGTGTTGGGTGCAGTGTGTGTATCCATCTATGTGTGCACATGCAAGAAATAAACATGCCAGAAATGTGATTTGCTATTTATACATATTACTTATATTGCCACAAAACTTTATAGCTTCATATAACAGTCAAATTAGCTTCAGGAAGCTAAATATTAATACATTGTCTTTTAAGTACAATAGGATAGGTTAGCTTTTTAGAGGAGAAGTTGAAGCAAGGTTAGGTAAAAAAAAAAATAGTTGGCATTTTCAAATATGCTTAACTATTTAGTGATGTTTTACTTCACATGTGTCCTGATTACACTTTTAGCAACTATCATTTACGATATGCTGCAATGATTTGTAGTTATAAAATTTTATTTATAAAATTATAAGCCACTAATTTTCCAAAAGGAATAATCAGATATCAGCATTCTGCTTCACCAGTGGTGGTGAAGCCTCTGATAAAATTGATATTCACTCTTGCATCCTGAAATAGGTTCTCATTTCTGAAGCCCTTCTCTGCTGTACAGCATGACAGTTTACTTTCTTAATATCAAATTCTTTTGCCTGTTCCAAGCAAAACAGATGGTTAAGATAATTATAATGGAAATGGCATGCTGAGAAAACTGTGGAGAGACCATTCCATTCTTTTATCTCCTTTTTCCTTTTCCTAAGTGCAGTGGGACAGCGAACAAAATATGTAAGTTAGAAAAAAGTGGGGCTCTAACTTGGACTGTGGAGATGGCCTGTGTTGTACTCAGATCAAGTCAGCTGACTTCTGTGGATCTCAGTCTCTTCTGTAAAATCAAGAGCAGAGGATTCTTTACCTTGGGCCTTGAGTACTCAGAATCTCAGCGTTCACCTGGCACAGGGCTCCTGGATAAAGAGGAGGAGAACAGGGCTTGAGCCAGAGAAGACATAGTTCTTTCCAAATCACACCCAAGCTACTTTTTTGTTGACCAAAAGAATTTTTATGCAAAAGGCATTTCAAATGAGTTTAAAACACAGAGCAGAAATGAATCTGAAATGCCTAACGTATGCTTTTTCAGCACTTTCTAGCAATTATGACAATTTAGGTGGTTATGTAAATTACACAATTCTTGTAAAATGACATAATTATGAAATGTTGGGGCAGAAACAGAAAAGGATTACATTGCTTTAAAGTGAATACTGCAGTGATACAAGATTGGGCATACACCCCCTCCATCACCTTTTCTAAGTCCCTTGGGATTTTACTGTTGCTAGTGGAAAAGTATTAATAGGAAGTAACTTTCCATGGGCATAAGTGTTGATAAAAACTGAATAGGGTGGTATAACATAATGAGGATATTTTAGACTGTTTTATATTGTTTGGATTCAGATTATTAAATCTATGCTTGCATAAACAATCCATTCACATGAAACTATTTTCAAAATATTATCTTTATTCCTAGAAATCTATTTGGCATTTGGAGCATTTATATCACTGGAAAAAATATTTATAGTAAGTACTTGACTTAGCAACGCATGGTTCATGTTTTCAAGAAAAGGCTATTTTAGCAGGGGAGATATTGCTAAGATAGGGCCAAGTAGTTTAAGAATCATAAAATACATCTGTGTATTTGCAAATATTAGACTTCACACTCACAAGCAGGCTCCTCACTGCCAGCACAGAGCCTGATGCAGGGCTCGAACTCATGACCCTGAGATCAGGACCTGAGCCAAAATCAAGAGTTGGGAGCTTAACCCACTTAGCCACCCAGGCACCATGAAATTTAGTTCTTAATTATATAGATAATTTTCTTCTGAGACTACCTGCCTCCCTCCCACCTCACCATAACTTTGACTTAGTGTTCTTAGATAGTGATAATCATCCATAGGCCACTTATAGAGTACCAGAGAACATTTATTTCAGTGGATGTAAATGCATTCCTACCTTATTACCTTCACCTCAGGGATTCAGACACCGTACTCCTAAGAATAGTTAATAGTGAGCAGTATGGACCTCTGCTGGGGTAGGATTTTCCCCAGTCACACCCTGTCACCCTTGCTGAGAAAACGGAAGGAGGAAGTGAGAGCATTTACCTTGCTAAGTTTGGAACTCAGAGTGGTGAAAAATGAGGCCTGAGGCTCAAAGGGACATCAAGAAGAAAATTTTGTGACTCAATTTATGTGAAAGAAGAAACCACATTCTTGCTTTACAAAATAGCAAATGTGAACATCCTCCTTGGCTAAGATATAAAGTACCAAGAAAAAAGAAGGACACAGAGAGAATTTTACACAGTTCTGTACTTAGAGTCTCTTCAGATAGTGCCACTTGTCATTGGCTAACCAGACTAGGGTGGAGAATTGTCTGAAAAAACCATTTCCCCACTATTTCCTTTTTATGTCCTTTTGCTTCTTTCTTTGCTTGCACATAGCTTAAGGCAAGTCTTTTTTCATACACAGGCTTGCAGTGTCTTGAGTGTCCTTCATGTACACCCCCCCGTCTTCCGACTCTAGCCAAGACACCTCGAGAAATCACTCTTCCTTTTTGCAACCATTAAGGCGCATTATCAAGTATGAATAATAAACTTGAGTTGTCTTTGTGCAGCAAGGACAAAATGCTATTTTAAAGTGGCCAGCAGATTCTTCCTGTTGCTCTGGATGTAGTCTAGATCTTAAAATTGTTGGAGGTTTGGAAATTGATCTCTTAGGGCTTCTAAAGAACTTTTCCTTACAAGATAAAGCCAGGAATTTAGCCTTCAAGCAGACACAGTGATCATTCTGGGAGTTGCCACTTTAATCAAAGTGCCTTTTAGTCTTAGAGGTACCTCTGTATGGCTTTGAGATAAACCTTCCAACTAGTAAAATAATTAGACAATTTACAGTAAATATTGTTTTCTTAATGTATTTCACCTGCTTCCTTAGCAGCACTATGCCCTTAAAGAAGCTAGGTTTTTGCTTTCCAAATTAGGAAGTTGAGCTGGCCCTGTCATATTGATGCTACATGCCAGGTGGGATAAGATTGAGTCACACATTTTAAAAAGCATCTGGTCTACTTTAAAGATTATCTTGCCTCTGCGTCCATGGTCTGGATCACCTTATATGGTAGGATGGGGACTTTCTCCTATAACAAGGCATAATCATACTGTCCATTATCCCAAGTTCACAAAAAAAAAAAAAAAAAAAAAGTCAGCCTTGGACTACTGAGGGGACGAACTCCCCTCTTTTCTCCCAAGCTTCTTCTGGATTTAGAAAGGAAGGAATTTTGAGCAGTCGTTTGTCTACTGAGGACACATGGCTCTTAAAACTCCAAAGCACTGAAGCATTGAGCATAGACAGAACCCATACACATGGGGTCCTGGAAAGGCAAAGCTGATAAGGGAATATCTCATATCCACTTTAAACTTTTACTTTTCCTCTTTTAATTCCCTTCTCTTAAATACTTATTTCATTTTATCATACGTGGGAGGTAGTCCACGGAAAAGCAAATTGATACAGAAAGAGTACAACAATCTGAATAAGTGGTCCAGAGCTAGGTGGAATGGACCAGAAGAAGAATTTGGGCAGTGGTCTACAGGAAATAAGCACCTGGCAGATTGGTGTGGCATGAAAACAATCCTAGGATCTCTTAGAATAGAAACACTAATAGAAAAGTCAATAAAAGTCAAAAACTTCTCTCAAACTCGTAGAATGGAGCTTAGGCTAGGTTGAACATTATAAGGCAGACTTGATAAATCTAAGATATTTTAATAATATCAATATACTTCGAACACTGTATACTCTTTTCCTTAGAAATTTTAAAATTGCACATCAACTAGACTTTTCCCTTTCCTCTTTCAAAACCAGTAAACATCATTGTTTTTGATAAATATCACAATATAGTGAATCTTCAGGCATTGTCAGGGAATATAATACAGTAATTAGTTTTAAGCAACTTTTTTTCTGGATAGCAGAAAATTACCTTCCATTCTATACCAAGATACTATATGTGTGTGGGGGGGACGGTGTATGCAAACACACACATATATTCACAACATATGTACAAATATATACACAATACACATACAAATATATACACACATAACAAAATTTAATTAATTTTACAATATGCTGAACTATTCTATAGCAGTTTTTTTATGAAGTTTTGATATAGTCACTTCTTCGATATGCTGATTAAGTACTTTTTTATTGAGTAGTTTTGTTAATAAAGTATTATCAGGAAATATGGCATCACCTGAATAGTAATTCAACAACAGATTCTCGCTTAATCTAATTTGTCAACCTGGAATGAACAAAAGAGACTAGACAGGGGTCCTCTAGGAAGATTACAACATAGTAATGAAGATACAAATAATTACATAGTAATTATTTAATTGCTATAAAGATACTTGTAATACACCTACATGTTGGAGACATATCTCATCTGGTGGGAGAGGAAGGAAAACTGCCCTGAGGTATTTGGAACTAGCAGTAATTATGGACAGTGTCATTTTCCAGACATATAAAATAACATTTGTGAGTTGCAATGCATAGAGGAGATTGGTTCTTTAGAGGAACTGAAATAAGGAAAATAAACATCAAAGAGAATAACAAGAGATAATACTAGTGAGGGTGATATACTGATGTAACAAATTTGTTCTGAAGTTTAACATTTTAAAATACTTGTGAATCTGTGTTGCTGTAATAAAATGTAACAAAGTTGTTAATGTTACAGTGATTCTTTGGCTATACCCATTTTTCACTTGAAATCATTTTGTTATTGCTCTGTCTTAACTGGATGTCATTAATTTCTACTCCTTTTTCTTAATTTGTGGAGGACCTTTGACTTTACAGATTACCTCACATAATAATTCTTCCATTAATGACTTTTTATCATAACTTTTGAAAATATATACCATTTTCAGACAAGATTTCCTTTCTTTTCTAGATGAAATAACTTTTTCCCAAAAAATTCACCAAGTAACTAGACCATAAGAAGTATTATCTTGACATTAGTATTTTAGGCAAAAATGCACTTAACCAATTTTGTCACAATGTTTTTAAAAAAAAATTTTTAATGTTTATTTTTGAGAGAGAGAGAAAGTGCTCAAGTGCGTGCAAGAGTGGGAGAGGGGCACAGAGAGAATCTGAAGCATGCTCCACACTGTCAGGGCAAAGCCTGGTGTGGGGTTTGAACCCACAAACTACAAGATCATAATCTGAGCCAAAGCTGGAGGCTCAACCAACTGAGCCACCCAGGCGCCCTGAGAAGTCACATTTTCTAATAAATCATATGAAATAAATTTGAATTGTGTGAATTTGCCAAGTGAGAAAATAAAGAGGAAGCATCTCTTACAACACTTCAGTCTAGTCCTTCAGTTTCAGGGCAGTCATGTGTTACGCATTTGTTTTGTCCTAATGTTTTCTAGCCTAATAATATTTTCTTTAAGCTGTAAGGTTTACAGCAAAATTGAGAGGAAGATACAGAGATTTTCCATGTCCCCCATTCTCTCTACACATGCAGAACCTTTCCCATTATCAATATCTCCCATCAGGGGTGCCTGGGAGGCTCAGTCAATTAAGCATCTCTTGATTCTGGCTGAGGTCATGATCTCACAGTTTCGTGAGTTCGAGCTTGGGATTCTCCCTCTTTCTCTGCCCCTCCCCTGCTCCCGTTCTCTTTCTCTTTAAAAATAAATTTTACAAAAAGGCATTCACTATTAAAAAAATCCTCCCTCAGAGTGGTTTGTCTAATAGATAACCCTACACTGACACATCGTAATTACTCAACATCCCTAACTTACGTTAGGGTTCATCTTTGTATTGTACATTCTGTGAGTTTGGACAAGTATATAATGACATGTATTCACCATTATAGTATTGCACAGATGTTTTCACAGATGTTTTTACTGTGTCCATAGTTTTGCCTTTTCCATAACATCATACTGGTTAGAATCCTGTGGTATGTAGCCTTTCAGATTGTCTTCTTTCACTTAGTAATATCCATTAAGTTTCTCCTATATCATTTCATGATTGGATAGCTTATTTGTTTCTAGTATGAATAATTATCCATAGTCTAGAAGTACCAGAGTTTGTTTATCCATTCACCTACAGGAGGACATCTTGCTTGCTTCCAAGTTTTGGCACTTATCAATAAGGCTGCTAGAAACATCGATGTGCAGACATAAGTCTTCAACTCCTTTTGACAAATGCCTAGAAGCATTATTGCTGCATTGTATGGGAAGGGTATGTTTGGTTTTATAAGAAACTGGTAAACTCTCTTCCAAAGTGGGAAAATCATTTTGCCCTCCCACCAGCAATGTATATGAGTTCCTGTTCCACTTTCTTATCAGCATTTATGTTGTCATTATTTCAGATTTTGGTATCTCATTGTTGTTTTAATTTTCATTTGCTTGATAACGTAAAAAGTGGAGCATCTTCCCATAGGCTTATTTATTATGGGAGTATTTTTGTTGTTGTTGTGGAGGGGTTTGTTAAGATCTTTGGCCCATTTCTTAATCAGATTTTTTTCTTATTGTTGAGTTTTAAGAGTTTTTTGTGCATTTTGGGTAATAGTCCTTTATCAGATACATCTTTTGCAAATAGATTCTCCCCAGTCTGTGGTGATCTTCTAATTCTCTTGATACTCGCTTTAATGAAGCCCAGCTTTTTCAGTTACTTATTTCATGGATCACATCCTTGGGATTGTGTCTGAAAAGTATCACCATTCCCAAGGTCATTTCGTGGATCGTGTCTTTGGGGTTGTGTCTGAAAGGTACCACCATTCCCAAGGTCATCTAGGTTTTCTCCTATGCTACCTTCTAGAAGTTTTATAATTACGCATCTTACATTTAGGTCTATGATCCATCTTGAGCTAATTTTTGTGAAGAGTGTATGATCTCTGTCTAGATTTTTTTTTTTTTTGGATGTGGTTGTCCAGTTGTTCCAGCACCATTTATTAAAAATATCTTCTCAGGGTGCCTGGGTGGCTCAGTCAGTTAAGAGTCCTGCTCTTGGTTTCATATCCGGCTGTGATCTCACGGCTTCGTGGGTACAAGTCCCGCATCAGGTCTGTACCAGTAGTGCAGAGCCTGCTTGGGGTCCTCTCTCTCTCCCTCTCTCTGCCCCCCTCCCCCCACTCATGCTGTTTTTGTGAAATCTTTCAGATTCTCTCTGTAGATGATCATATAATCTGAAAACAAAGACAGTTTTATGTCTTCCTTTCCCATCTGTATACCATTTATTTTCCTTTTCTTGTCTTATTTCATTAGGAAAGACTTTGAGTATTATGTTGACAAGGAGTAGTGAAAGTGGACACCCTTGTCTTGTACCTGATCTTTGACAGAAAGTTCTGAGTTCCCACCTTTAAATTTGATGTTTGCTGTAGGTTTTTTGTAGATAGTCTTTAAAGTTGAGAAAGTTCCCTTCTGTTCCTAGTGTACTAAGCATTCTTACCAGGAATGTGTGTCAGATATTGTCACATGCTTTTTCTGAATCTATTGATATGGTCATGAGATTTACTTTTTTTTGAATACAGTAATTGATTTTCAAATGTTAAACCACCCCTTCATAACTGGGATAAATCCTATTTGGTCATATTGCATAATTTTTTCATAATTTTTTGGATTCAGTTTGCTAGCATTTTGTTAAAGATTTTTTTTTTTAGACCTAAGTTCATGAGAGATCATGGTCTATAGTTGTCTTGTAATGTCTTTGTCTAGCTTTGGTGTTAGAGTAATGCTGGCCTCATAGAATGAGTTAGGAAATATTCTCTCTGCTTCTATCTTGTGAAAGAAACTGGAGAAAATTGATATATTTCTCTCTTAAATATTTGGTTAAATTCACTGTTGAACCAATCTGGGCCTTTCGTGTTTTGGAAGATTGTTAATTATAATTTCAATATATTTATTAGATATAAATTGTTTATTCTTGTGTGAGTTTTGACAGATACTGTATTAAAGGAACTCGTACATTTCACTTATATTATCAAATTTGGGAGCACAGAGTTGTTTATAGTATTCCTTTATGATCTTTTTAATTTCTATGGCATCTGTAGGATGCCCCTTTTTCATTTTCTAATATTAGTAATTTGTATCCTCTCTTCTTTTTTTCTTAGTTAACTTGGCTAGAAGCTTATCTATTTTATTGATCTTTTCAAAGAAACAGCTTTTGATTTCATTGATTTTTCTCTGTTGATTTCCTGTTTTCAATTTCACTGATTTTTTTTTTGCTTCAACTCATATTAGTTGTTTTCTTCTGCTTATTTTAGATTTAATTTGCTCCTATTTTTCTTTTTTTTTAATTTTTTTAATGTTTTATTTATTTTTGAAAGACAGAGAGTGCAGAGAGGGAGGGGCACAGAGAGAGGGAGACACAGAACCCCAGTAGGGTCCAGGCACTGAGCTGTCAGCGCAGAGTTTCTGAGTTTCTGAGTTTCTTACCTATATTAGTTTTCTTTTCTCTAAACCACTTCTCTTTTAACATTTCTTGCAAGGCAGGTGTAGTGGCAACAAATTCCCTCAATTTTCATTTGTGTAAGAAAGTCTTTATTTTCCCCTTATTTCTGAAGGGTAATTTTTCAGGATACAGAATCCTAGCTTGGTATTTTTTTTCGCTCTCTTTCAGCACTTTAAATATTGCATTCACTCTTTTCTTGCTTACATGGTTTCTTAGGAAAAGTCAGGTATGATTCTTATATTTGTTCCTCTGTAGGTAAGGTATTTTTTTTCCCTCGGCCTTCTTTCAGGATTTTTTTGTCTTTGATTTTCTATAATTTGAAAATGACATCTGTTGGTATACTTTCTTTGGCATTTATCCTACTTAGTGTTCTGTGAGCTCTCTGTATCTTTGATTTGGTCTCTTGCATTAACTTGGAAAATTATCAGTCTTCAAATATCTCTTTGGCTCCTTTCTCCCTTTTCTTCCCTTTCTGATGTTACCATTACATGTATGTTGCACCTTGTGTAGTTGTCCTATAGTCTTTATATATTGTTCTATGTTTTTCAGTCTTTGCTCAGAGATTCTTTTCTCAACCATATCCAGTCCACTAATAAACTCAAAAAAGGCATTCTTCAAATCTGTTACAGTGGGTTTTGTTTAATCTCTAGCATTTCTTATCTGTTATTTATTAGGATTTTCATTTTTTCTGCTTAAATTCTTGGTTCTTATGCTGTCTACATAGCAGTACTAACATATTAATCATAGTTGTTTTAGATTCCTGTTCTGATCATTTCTACATCCCTGAATATCTGGTCCTGATCCTTCCTCTGTCTCTTCACATTTTGTTTTCTGCTTTTTGCTCTGCCGTAACAACAAGTAAAAAGCTGTACAGACTGAAAAATCAACAACTCTTCTTGGATCCACGAGAGAGAAACAGGATAAACTGTGGCCTTCTTATAAATTTTTCTTGAGAGCAGGACATGATATGCCACTTAAAATGAACTGCTATAAATAGGCCTTTAGCAATGTGGTGGTGGGGTGTAGTGGGAAGGGAGCATTCTATGGTCGTATAATTAGGTCTCCATCTTTTAGCGAGACTATGCCTCTGGACTGTGAATTTCAGTAGTATTTCTTAAGGGTGTGTGTGTGTGTGTGTGTGTGTGTGTGTGTGTGTTTACTCTTCATCTAGAATTGGCTGGAATTGGGTATTTCCCTTCCCTAGGTCAGTTAGGCTCTGATAATATTGTAGCAGGGTTAGGCTGTTGTTGTCTTCCCCTGAAGGCACGCCTTGTTAAAAGGAACAGAATGCTCTGGTATATTTTTAAATGGTTCGTCCCCCGCCCCCAGTATGCAAGAAGGCTGAGGGAATTTTTCTGATATTTACTGCGGGAATCTGATCAAGCACCTGGAAGTAAATCTCACATTATTGTGGTGACTCCCTCTGATTGTCTCTCCTTGAAGCTTTTAACTCTGAGGCTTGTCTGCATTGAACTCTAGCAGTTCATCAATTACAGTTCAGGCTTACCCCAGCACTGGTACCCACAGTAGGTTTGCCTGTAAATTGAGCCAGCCTAGGTAAGCCTGGATTCCCTATATTTGCCTGTCTTTGTCTCCAGTCTTGAAGGACATACTTTGCCCTGTGTTTTCCCTCACATGGATCCAAGAAGCGTTGTTGATTTTTCAGTCTGTTCGGCTTTTTACTTGTTGTTAGGACAGAGTGATGGCTTCCAAGCTCCTCACATATAGAACCAAAAATCTCCAACCTCTATGACTGCATTTTAATTCCAGTTTTAGTATAGGAGAAGCATGAACCCACATATGTTAAGTATATATATACTGAAAAAAACTGGTGTAGCAAGAATGAACTTTTCAAGAATCAATTCACTTTTATACCTGCTCCACCAGCTATGTCTCACAATGAAGTTGTATTGTTTTTTGGCGAAGAAAAATAAAACCTCAGTACCTTACATTTTATATGCATACTATATTTATTTACTTTTGAATTATCATTTATTACATATAAACCTTTACGTTTATTTTATTTTTTTCTAATAATGAATACTATTTGGTTATCTTGGCTTGGGATGGAATACATATACTTTATTCCACTACAATTAATTCTTAAAATTTTTAAACAACTTTTCATTTAGAGATAGTTTTCTCAGGAATGAATGACAGTCATTGAAATTGAACATTGAAGATAAAAGCCTTTTTTAGTTAGTTACTTATGAAGAAATAGTCGCTAAAAATTAACCCAAAGAATACTCCTGGATGACTTGATTTTCTTGCATTTCTATTATGGTGTAAATTACATAGAATGAAAGGAATAAATGAGATATCTATAAATCTGTATAATATATGTGTATATATATGCATATCCATGTATCAGTAGTAATAAACAATTTTATAAACAAGTAAATTTATAAACCAGTCAAATAGTGTAGAATGAGTAAAAGTAGTATCTTTAGAAAATAAATAATCAAATTTGGTTTTTAAAGAAGATAATTAAGTGTATGGTGTAATATAAAATGTGTTCTTGCCCCTGTTTTGTGAAGTATAAAGTTATACTTTTACACTATGCATCTTGATTTTCTCCTTTATAAAATATAAGAATGAGTATAAATGATTTTAAGGCTTCTCTCAAGTCTTAATTACTATTCTAAAACATTTATATGTATGTCTGTATATATATCTATATATATCTATATCTATATATATAGATATATATATACACACAAATATAAAAATCATATTATATATGTATTTCCATATATGTATAGGTATACATATGTAATCCTAAATGTTTTTCTTTTGAATTCATTGTCATCATTCATTGGAAAATATTTTAAAACACACATAGAAACAAACAAACAAAAAAAAAAAAGACGGATGCCGAGCAGTTTTAAACTGTAGTCCTCTTTGTTAATGACAGAATAATGAGTTTTCAGACAGAAGGGAAGTTGGATTTTTTAAATGTTTATTTATTTTGAGAGAGAGAGAGAGAGAGAGAGAGAGCCCACATGCACACGAGCAGGGGACGGGGCAGAGAAAGAAGAGAATCCTAAGCAGGCTGCACACTGCCAGCTGTGAGCCCAATGTGGAGCTCAATCTTATGAACCATTAGATCATGACTTGAGCGGAAACCAAGAGGCAGAGGCAGTAGCACCCTCTGGATCGCCCTCATCATGATGCGCCCAGTGTAGTAGTGTACTGTGTGTGTGCGTGTTTATATTTGTACACATGTACTTGTATGCTGTCAACATAGCCCTGAAGATGTTTTCAGACTATTCATACTAAATGCAATGCCTTTTCAAAATAGAGTCTGGTTTTACAAAACAATAATGAGGTGAAACTCCCCATTATAGCATGCGGGCCACTTCTGAATGTTATAGTATTAAAATTACAGTAATATAAAATAATTTTTTGCATTAATTTAGAGCATGTTGCAATAGGAATTGGCCCATGTATCAGAGTATGTCTAGCAACAACTTAATCTTTGTCCTTAGTGTCGTCAGCCTCTATCTTTAGTTCTTTCAAGTTGAGAAAACAGTTGGTAGCATGCTCTGCTGTTGTTTCTGTCCTGTGGTCCACAAGGCAAACAGGCATCAGTTATAAAATAAAATGAAAATAAATTACAAAGAACCATGTCGTCACTGGAATTAGTGAGCCCCAGAAGCTGATGACATAATAACCTTTGTCTTCAAAGCCAGAACTTCTCTATTCTGCTGAAATTCAGTTCCCTGAGCCTAAAGAATGAGAGTGATTAAACCATTCTGTACCATGGCTAGTTCAGCATAAACAGTGGCTTTATAAATGTTTTCTTAGTCGATAGTATTCTTGGCAGGCACACCGTAACAGCAGCAAATGCACTTTGCAAAACCATTTTAATGTTTTCCAGTGGCACATATAGTCATCCAGAATTCAGAAGACAGATGGCTCTTGTATGTAAAAGGTGAAAGAGTAGCTCAAACTTTACAGAACTTCAAGTTTGTAAGTGTTCCATTATTTTTCTGCTGCTTTGTTTTAATAAAATGATGGCTATATTGTACATAGCTATATGTGAAATGTATATGTAACTATATACCCTTGTCCCATACTTTTAGTATTTACACATTTTTCTTATATAGCCCAGCATAAAGGATTGGACTGATAAACAAGTTTGCTGACTTGCCTTCTTTTCTGCTTCCTTCATTCTCTCCTCTCCTCCTTGTGTAATTTTACCAAGGTAGAGCCCAATGAACCTTAGTTGTCCCATATTTGCAATGGAAATTGATTGACTCTTATTTCCTAGTGAATTGACCTCGGAAAATTCTTTATTTTTTATCCTTTATTCTAATTATTTATTACATTCTGTTTTGTTTTGTTTTGTTTTGTTTTGTTTTGTTTTGTTTTGTTTTTTGAATTGGGTAGTTTTGTCTGGCTGTTTGATCATAGATTTCTCTAGTAGCTTGCACATTTGGGAAATGTTTTGAGACTCAAATGCTTAGCCGGTATGATTGTTTGGATAAAAATTTCACAAAAAGAAAACTTCTGAATCTATGACCTTAGTTTCAGTTTCCAGTGTGCATGAGGATGGGGTAACTCTATAATACCTAAGACCTTCCAAAGTGAGATTTTTCTGGACAGTAGTAGTTCATCATATTTGTAAAGGAAGCACAGTAGAGTCCAAAGTAGAATGGACCACAAGTTTAGCAACCTATAGTCTAACCCTGAACTTCTCCTTAAAGGACGGTAGGCCCTTAGATAAGTTATATAAACCTTCTAGACCTCAGCCATCTTATCTTTAACGTTCAAGTTTTTTACCATAGGACCCATTAGCTACTAGTTTTAAAAGTTTATGATTCCAAGTAAATGTTAAAAATGGAAGAAATGCCTCACCTAAAAGAGTAATCATAGACTGATTCCAATGCCATATTATATTTTTCACATATGATTCCCTCATGTATTATAAGTAAAATGCTGTATACTGATAAATATTTGCTATTATATGGAAAATTTAGCCAACATAGATTTGGTGAACTGTGTGACTCAGTTTGACATGTGTTTGACATCCAAGGGTAAATATAAAAATATTTACTTTACCCTTTGGTCTGTGGAGTCTCTTTAAAATCTTGTTCAAGAAAAATAATCATGAGGCTAAAATTTTAGTGAAATTACAGAATGCCAATTAAAATATTTAAATGTATAATTGCTTTAATTTAAAAAAATATAAACTAAATAACATCTTTTCTCTTGATCAGTTTTGTTCTAATTCACATTTCCAAGATAAATGATCAGCATGCCTTTAAAAAGTCTTATAGTCAGAAAGAGAAAAAATATCTATTTTGCTTACATATAATCCTCTTAACATGCACATGCCAGATGGTGTTTCATATCAGGTCAGAAATAATGAAGGAATCTGGCTTTAAATCTAAGAATCTGGGGGAAAATGAGTAACTAGGGATTATGTATTTGTAATAGCATTTTTCCCTGAAATTCAACCATTTGTAATAATTTTTGATATGCTTCTGTCTGTGTGTGTGGATTTATTTTTACTTATATCATTTCTATTATACCTTATTGGGATTCTGAAAGGTTATTTATGATGGGATTAGACATTTTCTCAATCCTTGGTTCTCTGTAGCCAAGTAATAATTTGACCTTCAGATATTTCAGACTGAAAGTAACTAGTCTAGAAACTAGAAAATCAATGACTCGTGAGGAGAGAAAAGATAAATAGAAATTCTGTTACGTATGGAGGGCAGTAATATTTTTCTAATTAATTTTAAGAAACTAATTATAAGATTAAATAGTCTGAATTCTTTTGCTAAAAAGAAATAAATTCACTTTCTGTAAAAATAGTACATTTCATAAGCATCAACCTTGCTGACTTTGAAGAATAAAGTTAGGCCTTTATATTTTAGGGAAAGCAGAAAATTGTACTCTTAATTAACTCACTGCTACTATTATCTTGATTTCTTTGGCTTTTTCTTAAAAGATCTTGTAATAATCTATGTCATTAGCTAACCAGATCCAAATTAATTTATGACAGTATACCAGTCACTCTTTTTTTAATGTCTTTAAATAATAATTATTTGGTTCTGTGACCTTCACTGCATCCAAGCTTTAAAAAAAAAAAGTAAAAACGTTTCATTTAATAATATGGCTGAATTTTGTAAATCAAGCCTCCAACTCCCTGCCAAAATAAACCTGAAAAAGCAAACAAGAAAGAAATAAAAGTTGAAAGTAAAACTTTCAGCATGATGACACAAGGAGTTCTGTGGACCCACTCCCTAGTGAAACTAGGAAGAAATGTAAAACACAACAACACACAAAAAAAACATTAAGTTTCTAGAAATTGTCCTAGTGAAACATTCAAAGTCTCTAAAATGGTTCTAAGGAAAGCAAACATTAGTCATATATTGAATAAATTAAGAAACATTCCAGAAAACCTGATAAAACTGCCTTGCCCTCTCCCATCAATTCAACATTCAACTCCTAAATTGGAGGTCTTACTCAGAGAGAAGTGTACTGTTATTCCCACCCTTTGCTCCAGAGCTGTAGCTCACAGATTTTGCAGTAGGAAAAAAAAATGGACTGTATTATAGAGAGCTTCACATTTCTTTCCATAATGACTGATTTCATTTGCAATAGAATGTGGAGAAGTTCAAGATGAAGGATGCCATCAAAAAAAGTGTTGATTATGGTGAAAGGCAATTAGTAGGAGATGGGTAGATTCATTGGAGATACACTCTAAAGTACAAGTAGGCTACTTGGCTGGCGAGAACCAGACACATGTGCAGCTGGGAAGCGTACTCCTAAGGCCAGAAAAAATCTCAAACTAGGACTTCAGGAACTATACATTCGAATGATCCCAAATGTGGTTGTATCAGCCTGTCAAGCAGTTTATGCCCCAGGGCATTGTTGAAAATAAGTAGTGGACCTGAGTGTGCTTAGGAGACAAAGAAAGCCCTGCAAAAATCATTGTCATCTCAGAGTGATTGGGGGCTTATCCAAGCTTGTATTGTCTCAGGAGCAACAAACAGAGGCTTCTTGCTACAGGGGGTGAGAGAGAGGGGTTGGTAACTGTGGCAAAGTAGACTTCACTAAAGTAAGCACTAAGCAAATAAATAATAACCAGCCCATAGGGTTAGGGGAGGTACACAGAGTAGCTAAAAACATGTATTCTAACGCATCAAGGTTCCAGTTAACAAAATACTGGAACTGCAGAAAAACAGAAAAATATGCTGTATACACAAGGGGTAAAAAGTGGACAACAGAGGGGCGCCTGCGTGGCTCAGTTGGTTAAGTGTCAGACTTTGGCTTGGGTCATGATCTCATGGTTTGTGAGTTCAAGGCCCTCATTGGTCTCTGTGCTGACAGTGCAGAGCCTGCTTCAGATCCTCTGTCTCCTCTCTCTCTGTCCCCTTCCATGGCTTGCACGCTCTCTCTCTCTCTCTCTCTCTCAAAAATAAATAAACATTTAAAAAGTTAAAATTTTTAAAAAGTGGACAACAGAATCTGCCTGTGATCGCAGCACATATGGGATTCAACAAAGTCTTCAAAGTAACCATTATAAATATGTTCAAAGAAGTGAAGAAACCATGACTAAAGAATTAAAGAAAGGTTTGATAACAATGCTGCATCACATAGACAATATCAATACAAAATCAAAAAAGACAGAGAAATTATGAAAAAGAACCAAAGTTTAATTCTGAGATTGAAAAGTACAGTAACCAAAGTGAATAAGTCAGTAGATTCGAACTAAATTAGTGACTTCAAAATTGATTGATAAAGATTATGCAGAATTAAGAAAATTATAAGAATTAAGAAGAAAAGGAATAAAGAAAAATGCAATGCAGATAAATATGAGATATTGTCAAGTACACCAAGATACGCATAATGGGAGTACCATAAGGAAAAGGAAGAAAGAAAGGATTAGAAAAACTATTTTAAAACTAATGTCTAAAAACTCCCCAGATTTATTGAAAACATTAACCTGCAAATCCAGGAAGCTCAGCAAACTCCAAGTGGAAGAAGCACAAGGAGATTCACAATGAGACACATCTTAGAAAAAGTGTTGAAAACCAAAGATAAGGAGAAACTCTTGCAAACGGAGAAAAAAAATAAATATTCTAATTTACATGGAAATTAAAATAAGATTAATTGGTGCTGCCTATCAGAAACAGTGGAGGCTGGAAAGAAGTAGTATAAAACACTAAAAGTGCTCAAAGAAAAAAAAGTGTCAATCAAGGACACTGTATTTGAGCAAAACCGTGTGTCATAACTAAAAACAAACATACCCCCAAATAAACAAAACCATGAGAATTCATTGTTAACAAACCCACTTTACATGAAATACTAAAGAAAAATCTTCAGGCTAAAAGCAATGGACACCAGATAGTAACTTGAATCCATGTGAAATTATAAGGAGTGCTGGTAAAGATAATGTAACTGTACAATATAAGTGCATATTTCTCCTCCTCTCTTGCTCTCTTTTTAAATATTTATTTATTTACTTTGGGAGAGACAGTACGTGAGTGGGGGAGGGACAGAGATGGAGAGGGAGAGAGAATCGCAAGCAGGCTCCATGCTGTCAGCATGGAGGCCAAAGCAGGGCTCAATCCCATGAACCGTGAGATCATGACATGAGCCAAAATCAAGAGTTGGATGCTTAACTGACTGAGCCCCCAGGCACCCATCCTCCTTTATCTTTTAACTGGTTTAAAATGCTATTACATAAAACATTATGCATATCATGTATTATTAGGCCTATAACATATAGATATGTAATATATCTGGCAATAACAACACAAAGGAGGAGAGTGAAATAGAAGCCGTTTTAGCTAAGGAGTTGATTCCAAATAGTAACTAGAGCCACAGGAACAAATGAGAATATCCAGATGTGATAAATAAGGTTAATTGGAAAAAGTTATTATTTCCTACCCTGTCTTCTCTTAGCTTCTTTAAAAAATATTTTTAATGTTTATTTATTTTTGAGAGAGAGAGAGACAGAATGTGATCAGGGGAGGAGCAGAGAGAGAGGGAGACCAGAATCTGAAGCAGGCTCCTGGCTCCAAACTGTCAGCATAGAGCGGGGCTTGAACTCTAATATAAGATCATGACCTGAGCCCAACTGACTGAGCCACCCAGGCGACCCTCTCTTAGCTTCTTTAAAGACATAAAATTATATAAGGTAATAATTATAAATGCAGTGTTAAAATGTTTTTAACATTTATAGATAAAATAATCATAAAAATAACGTAACAAAAGATAGAAAACAGAATAGTTGTAATCATAACATTTCTTTATCTTACTGGAATTCAGGTAGTATAATCTGAAGCTGATTCTGATAAATTAAGATGTATTTGGTAGGCCTTAGAGCCAACCCTGACATTGCTTACAAAAATATAGTGAAAATATCACTACAGTAATTAAATCATTAAAGTAATTAAAATACTACATTAGAAAAATATTCACTCACAAAAAAAAAATTAAAGCGGTACTAAAAACTTGACATACAGAACACAAAAAATGAAATGCCACACATAAATTCAACTATATAATAAATATCCTAAAATGTGAATGAATAAAACAGCCCAGTAGAGATTGTAAGAATGGGACAAGCAAAACAAAATAAAACAAAATTCAACTATATACCGTCTACAGGAGACACCCTTTATATTCAAAGATAACAATAATTGAGGAGCCTAGATGTCTCATTCGGTTGAGTGTCCCAGCTTGATTTTGGCTCATGATCCCAGAGTTGTGGGATTCTAGCCCTGCTTTGGGCTCTGCACTGAGCCTGGAACCTGCTTGAAATTCTCTCTCTTCTGCCCTTCTCCTGCTTGCTCTCTCTCGCTCTCAAAAAAAAAAAAAAAAAAAAAAGAATAGATTGAAAATAAAAAAACTGAGAAAGGATATTGTATACAAATGGCAATCACAAGAAAGCTGTTGTGGCTGTAGTAATGTCACATAAAAAATAGACTTTAAAACCAAAATACTACTATAAGTAAGGGGGGACATTGAATAATGATAAAGTGTTAACCCATCAATAGGATATAAGTATTATAAACATATATGTACTTACCTCACAATACAAAAGTACATGAAGCAAAAACTGACAGAGATAAAGGAAGAAATATACAATCCACTATTAAAGACTTCTGTATCTCACTTTCAATAATGGTAGAATGGGAAAGAATATCAAAAAGGAAATAGAAAATTTAAACAACATTGTAAACCACTGTATAACATCTGTACAAACACCTACTTAAACATCTATAGAACATCTATATAATACCTATACAAAACTACAACAAGAGTACAATATACATTCTTCTCAAGAGCACATGGAATATTCTCCATTATAAACCACACACTAGGCCATAAAATAATCTTTGCTAAGTTTTAAAAGATAGAAATAATACAAAGTAAAAGAAGATAGGAAGGAAAGAAGGAAGGAGGGAAGGAAGGAAGGAGACAGAGGAACAAAGTATATTTTCTAACCAGTGGAGCAAAATTAGAAACCAATAGCAAAAGAAATTTGAAAACTCACTAATATATGAATTAAGCAACACACTCCAAAATAATCAGTGGGTCAAAAGAAATAAAAGGGAAATTTAAGGAATTAAGGAAATAAAGGGAAAAAAGGGAATGAAAATAAAAATACAAAATACAAACTTTATGGGATGCAATGTTTAGAAGGAAATTTGTAGCACTGAATACATATTTTAAAAAAGAAGAGGAAACATGTTACATTAACAACCTAACCTTCCATCTTAAGACAATGGTAAAACGAAGAGCATACTAAACTTAAAGCAAGCAAAAGGAATGAAAAAAGTAAATATTAGAGAAGAAATTAGTGAAATAGAGTATAGAAAAACAATAGAGAAGGAGAAAAACAACAATTAACTAAAGGATAGAAAAATAATGGAGAAAATCAATGAAACCAAAACCTGGTTCTTTAAAAAGATCAACAAAATTAATCAACCCTTATCTAGATTGACCAAGAAAGAGAGAAGATTCACATTACTAGAACCAGAAATGAAAGAGGGAATATTACTATGGATCTTACAGGGGGGAAAAAGAGAATGCTATGAAAAGGTATATGCCAATAAATCAGATTAATTAGATGAAATAGATAAATTCCCAAAAAGACACAAACTACTGAAATCAACTCCAAAGAAATAAACAAATCTGAATTGATAGGTAAAGAAATTGAAAGAGTAATCAAAATCTGCCTATAAAGAAAAGTACAGGCCCAGATGGCATCACAGGTGAATTCTGTCCAACAGTTAATGAAAAATTATTATCATTTATTCACAAACTCTTCCAAAAAGTAAAAGAGGAGGAAATATTTTCTAACTTATACTGTGAGGGCATTTTGACTATGACACCAGAATTGCACAATAACAAGAAACTACAAACACTACAAACCAATATTTTGTATGAATACAAATGCAAAAATCCTCACAAAATACTAGCAAACCAATTCAACTAACCTATAAGATGAACTATGCACCATGCTAACTAACTGGTGTTTATCTCAAGAATGTGAGTTGGTTTAGGGGCACCTGGGTAGCTTAACATCTGAAAACCCATTAAAGTAATACATGAAAATCAAGACTAAAAAACAAAAAACATATGATCTTCTCAATAAACAGAAAAAAATCTTCAAAGAAGTCCAGCATTTTTTTCAAAATAAAAACGTGACAAACTAGGATAAAAATCCTCAAGGTGATAAACAGCATCTGTGAAAAATCCACAGCTAATATCATACTTAATGATGAAAGACTAGATTAGATACTTTCCCCCTAAGATCAGAAGACAAGGATATCCATTCTCCTCATTTCTCTTGAATATTGTACTGGAGTTACCAACAAGGACAATTAGGAAAGAAAAATAAATAGAAGACCCTCAAGTTGGAAAGGAAAAAGTAAAACTATATCCGCTCTTGTATAACATGATCTTATGTATAAAATTTTAGGGAGTCTAATAAAATATTATTAGAATTGATAAATGAGTTCAGTATGCTTGTAAGAAGATACAAGATCAATATATAAAAGCCAGTTATATTTCTACACATTTCTAACTAATAAAAATGAAATTGGAATTTTTTTGTTTATAATAGCATCAGAAAATAATAAAACGAAGGAATAAACAAAATTCAGAATTCATACTCTGAAAACCCCAGGAGATTGTTGAAAGAAATTAAAGATCTAAGTCAACATCTCATGTGCATGGATTAGAAAACTTAAAATTGCTAAGATGGCCAAACTCTACAGATTTATCTAATACTCAACATAGTCACCATCAGATTCCCAGCTAGCCTCTTGGTGGAAATTGATAAGCTGATTCTAAAATTCAGACGGAATTGTATGAAATCCAGGATGGCCAAAGCAGTGAAGAAAAAGATGAATAAAATTAGAATACTCACACTTCACAATTTCAAAACCTAGTACAAAGCACCAGTTATCTAGGCAGTGTGGTGCTCAGATAAGTATAGACCTAAAGATTGTACACTTCAAATGTGTGAATTGTATGGTATGTAAACTATATTACAATAAATCTGCAAAATAAAGTCTCTGTCCCAGGAATTGTGGTTTAACTTCTTAAAAGGATCTAATATGATATTTTAGTCTAGAAATTCCATAAATGGGCAAAATTATGATTAACTTCCCCTTACCTTCCTTTGAGCCATCTCTTATTGATTATGAGAAAAAGCTACTTTCAGAGCAAATCAGGTCTTTATTTCCATTAGCATTTGGCCTTTGGTCACTTCACAACACAAAAAAAAATCTTTTGTTGGCAGACATCTTAGACCACCAACAAATTCACCTAAGAAGTTGAGCAAATATCATTGTGGGTTTTACTACTTTTTAGTGAAGTGATATTTTTACTTAACTATCAAGTGCTTTTGAAAGATGGAGTTAGGAATGAGCCCCACAGAGTAATCTTGCTGACATTTATAATTTTTAAGTCTGTGAACTTATTAATATGACTTTAAGTATCACAGATAATTTAGGCTACATCTTAAATTTATTATCTATTTGGAAAAGATTTTAAATTCTTTCTCCGTTTCCTGTAAATAAACCAGTACATTTGTTTTTCTATTATCTATTTGAAAACATTTATATTAGAATACCTCATATTGAAATGATTATTATTTTTGCTCAGATTCTTTTTGAAGGCTGAAGTCTTAGGAACATGAAGGTGTGTCTGGTAGGTGTATCTGGGTGTTTATATGAATCTACCCTAGCAAATAAAACTTTGTTTCAAGGCCAAATGAAATCTATTATTTGCTTATTAGTAAAGGTCTTAATAGAAAACAGGTTAAACACTCAAGTTAAGATAACTTGAGGAGGGTTTACTTACAAAGGAACTTATTGCAAGGGTCTGGGCAGGAACATGGAGTTATATCCAATAGAGATGTCACCACCTATACCTCAATGGATGAAGGTAGAAAAAAAGAAAAGGAAAATGAAAAAAAAAAAAAAAAGAATGGTACACAATCCTTTGCCTTGAAAGATATATAAGTTTCTGTCAAGGGGGTAGAAAGTTTGAGCCCCATGTGGAACATTTCATACAAGTCTATATGTGGAAGAGTGATTCCATCATTTTTTTACTTGCATCTCCCATGCTTTTAGCTTATTTTAAGATCTCTTCTTCTGTTGTCCATAATTGTTCTAAATAAGTCTTTGGAATTCCCACTATGACTATTCACCATAGACTTGTATATAATCTAACATGATTAATCATTGTCAGTGATCACAAAAGTTTGTAATACTTTAGAATGCTTGTCCAGATTAGCTACAAAGAATATTGTTGATAATTGCTTTTCCTAAAGGTTAATGAAAATGGTAAAAGGTAAAATTACGAGAATTGCAGCTAGAGTACTAGCTTCAGAGATGTGATATCTAGAAAAACATCCATGTATCAAGGAAGAAAACAAAAGTCTAACCATTGGATTCAGTTAAAGGCAGAGAAAATTAGTTGACAGTTATAATTATTAAAATTATTACTAGAAAATGTATCATTTATAAATAAAAGTTTGAATTGCATTTACCTTTTAAAATCCAATGTACAAATAACACTTCAGATTTATCAGTTTTATCTTTTCAAAGAATAATCTCCTGGTTTCATTTAGCCAGACTCATCAAGAAAAGGAGAGGACTCAAATGAATAAAATTAGAAATAAAAGAGGAGAAATAAAAAACCAACACCATGGAAATACAAAAGGTTATAAGAAAATATTATTAAAAATTATATACCAATTAATTGGGCAGCCTAGAAGTGAATAAATTGCTAAAAACATACAACTTTGGAAAATGTATTAAGAAGAAATAGAAACCTACCCTATGACCCAGCAATAGCACTGCTAGGAATTTATCCAAGGGATACAGGAGTACTGATGCATAGGGGCACTTGTACCCCAATGTTTATAGCAGCACTCTCAACAGTAGCCAAATTATGGAAAGAGCCTAAATGTCCATCAACTGATGAATGGATAAAGAAATTGTGGTTTATATACACAATGGAATACTACGTGGCAATGAGAAAAAATGAAATATGGCCTTTTGTAGCAACGTGGATGGAACTGGAGAGTGTGATGCTAAGTGAAATAAGCCATACAGAGAAAGACAGATACCATATGGTTTCACTCTTATGTGGATCCTGAGAAACTTAACAGAAACCCATGGGGGAGGGGGAGGAAAAAAAAAAAAAAGAGGTTAGAGTGGGAGAGAGCCAAAGCATAAGAGACTGTTAAAAACTGAGAACAAACTGAGGGTTGATGGGGGGTGGGAGGGAGGGGAGGGTGGGTGATGGGTATTGAGGAGGGCACCTTTTGGGATGAGCACTGGGTGTTGTATGGAAACCAATTTGACAATAAATTTCATATATTAAAAAAAATTAATTAATCAATTAATTAATTAATTAATTAAAAAAAAAGAAGAAATAGAAAATTTGAACAGACTGATTACTAGCAGCGAAATTGAATCAGTAATCAAAAAACTCTGAACAAATGAAAGTCCAGTAACAAATGGCTTCACAAATGAAATCTACCAAATATTTAAAGAAAAGTTAATACGTATTCTCCTCAAACTATTCTAAAAAATAGAAGAGAAAAAAAAGCTTCTAAACTCATTCTGTGACACCAGCATTACCCTGATACCAAAACCAGGTAAGACACTACAAAAAAAAAGAGAAAACTACAGACCAATATCTCTGTTGAACATAAGTGCAAAAATCCTCAAGAAAATATTAGCAAACCAAATTCAGCAATACTTTTTAAAAAATCATTCACCCTGGTCAAGTAGGATTTCTTTCTGAGATGCAAGGATGGTTCCATATTCACGAATAAATCAACATGATACAAGAGAGAGGATAAAAAACATATGATCATCTCAACAGATGCAGAAAAAGCGCTCGACAGTGTACAGCATCTATTCATGATAAAAACTCTCACCAAAGTAGGTTTTGAGAGAACATACCTCAACACCATAAGGCCATATATGAAAAACCCACAGCTAACATCATACTCAAGAAAAACTAAGAGCTTTTCTTCTAAGATCCAGAACAAAACAAGGATGTCCACTCTCACCAATTTTATTTAACACAGCAGTGAAAGCCCTAGCCACCGAAATCAGACAGGTAAAAAGAAAGAAAAGGCATCCAAAAGGGTAAAGAAGAAGTAAAATTTTCACTATTTACAGATGACATGATACTGTATATAGAAAACCTGATAGGCTCCACCAAAAAAAAAAAAAAAAAAAACTGCTAGAACTGGTAAACAAATTCAGTAAAGTTGCAGGATACAAAATTAATGTACAGAAATTGGCTGCATTTCTACAGACTATTAATGAAGTAGCAGAAAGAAAATTTAAGGAAACAATCCCATTTGCAAGCAACAAAAATAATGAAATGCCTAGGAATAAATTTAACCAAGGAAAGACAGGTTGAAAGACCTGTACTCTAAAAACTAAGTCATTGATGAAAGAAATTCATGACACAAACAAATGGAAAAATATTCCATGCTCATGGGTTGGAAGAAACAATATTGTTAAAACATTTATACTACTCAAAGCATTCTACAGTTTTAAGGCAATCCCTGTCAAATTACCATCAACATTCTTCACAGAACTATACCAAATAATCCTAAAATTTGTATGGAACCATAAAAGACCCCCCAAATAGCAAAAAATCTCAAAAAAAGGAGAACAAATCTGGAGGTATCACAGTCCCAGTTATTAAAGTATACTACAGTTTTACAGTAATCAAATCAGTATAAAATGACACAAAAATACACACATAGATCAATGGAACAGATTGGAGATCCCAGAAATAAACCCATTCTTGCAAGGTCAATTAACTTACAACAGAAGAGACAAGAATGTACAATGGGAAAAAGACAGTCTCTTCAACAAATGGTGCTGATAAAAGTGGACAGCTACATGCAGAAGAATGGACCACTTTCTTATACAATACTAAACAAATACAAACTTAAAATGGATTAAGGACCTAAATGTGAGACCTGAAACTATAAAATTGCTAGAAGGGAACACAGGCAGTAATTTCTTTCACATTGACTGTAGAAACATTTTTTTTTAGGTATGTCTCCTCTGGCAAGAGAAACAAAAGGAAAATTAAACTTTTGGGACTACACCAAACTTAAAAGCTTTTGCACAGTGAAGGAAACCACCAACAAAACAACAAGGCAGCCCACTGAATAGGAGAGGATATTTGCAAATGATATATCCAATAAGGAGTTAATATCCAAAATACATGAGGAACTTCTATAACTCAACAGGAAGAAAGCAACAATAATCCTATTAAAAATGGGCACACAATATGAATAGATATCTTTCCAAAGAATACATACAAATGGGCAACAGACACATGAAAAAAATCTCGACATCACTAATCATCAAGGAAATGCAAATCAAAACACAATATAACCTTATATCTGTCAAACTGGCTAAAATAAAAAAAGAAAGAAATAGCAAGTGTTGGTGAGGATGTGGAGAAAAAGGAACCTTCATGCACTGTTGGTGGGAATGCAAATCGTTGCAGCCATTGTGGAAAGCAGTATGGAAGTTCGTCAAAAAAAAAAAAAAAGTAGAAATACCGTATGGTCTAGTAATTTCACTACTGGGTATTTACACAAAGAAAACAAAAATGCTAATTCAGAAAGATATGTGTATTCCTTTGTTTATCACAGCATTATTAACAATAGCCAACATATAGAGGCAACCCAAGTACCCATCCATAGATGAATAGATGAAGAAAATGTGGTGTGTGTGTGTGTGTAATATACAAAAAGAATGAAATATTGCCATTTGCAACAACATGGATGGACTTAGAGGATATAATGCTAATTGATATGAGTCAGTCAGAGAAAGACACATACCATATGATTTCATTCAAGTGGAATTTAAGAAACAAAGCAGATAAACAAAGAAAAAAAAAAAAAAAAGGGAGAGAAACAACCAGAGTCTTAAATACAGTGACCAGACTTGTGGTTGCGGGGGGTGGGGAAATGGGTGAAATAGGTAAAGGGGATTAGGAGTACACTTACCTTGATGAGCACTGAGAAATGTACAGAATTTTTGAATGATGGTATTATTTACTTTAACATAACACTTTATGTTAATTATACTTAAATCAAAAAAAAAAATGCTACCCTAGAGACCCATAGTCTGAAAATAAGGCATCATCATGCTCATTATCCAGCCCCACAAGAACCTGTGCTAATGGAGAACAAGGGTCCATGTCATGAATTTAACACATTTATATTTGGGAGAAATGTGTTGATTATATAATATTCAGTGTCATGCCAAAGTAACAAACAAAATCTTATAAATTGAAAAAAGGCATTTCAGAATCCTCATGTATATCCTTTAAATATATAATACACTTTGGACTCATAAGGGACCTTAGAAACCCTCTAGCCCTTTCTCTCATCATTTGATGTATAGGTTGGAATGTAAAGAAAAAGTGACTTTATAAATCCATTCAAGTTCTCATTCAATGGGCAAATGAAATAAGCCAGGTTAGAGGTTCAGAAGAATTTTTTAATGTACTTTTATGTGGTTTTATTATTAAATATAATATATAAGACTAAATAGAAAATATATAGTGTTGAAAAGGAACAAAATATCATTCATGATTCCATATTTCAGAGATAACTATGCCCAGTATATTCTTCAAGATGCAAATCTTGCATTTTATTTTCTGAACACACACATCACCCTCCCCAAATCCCTTCCCCATATTGATTGATACAGGTGGTAACTTACCATATGTATTTTCATATCCTCATCTTTCCTTCTATAATTCGAGTTTATAATAATATTTTAAACAAAATTTATCACTTATGGCATAACAATGCACTAGTGTGGACTTGAGATGTCCAAAAAACTTCGGTGTTACTGAGATTTAAGCATTTTAACATCTTACCAGTGTCATTTTACTTCTTCCTGCTCACATTCCTTACCTCCAGTTTCTGGTGAGGTTAACAAGATTAAGAAAGAAATATCAGGGTGCCTAAGGGGCTCAGTTGATTAAGTGCCCAGCTTTGGCTCAGATCATGATCTCACAGTTTGTGGGTTCAGCCCCACATAGGGCTCTATGCTGACAACTCAGAGCCTGGAGCCTGCTTCAAATTCTGTGTCTCCCTCTCTCCCTGCTGGTCCCCTGCTCACACTCTGTCTCTCAAAAATAAATACACATTAAAAAAAAATTTAAAGAAAGAGATTTATCAAAATTATCTTTCCTTATTATTTGTTCTCATCATGGCATTATTTTTCATTTCCTTCATAGTATTCATTATAATTTACAATTTTATACCTTAGTTTCTGTCCTAAATCTGTTATCCTTATTGGACAGCAAACTCCAGGAAGGCAAAAATAGTATCTACTTGCTTTCAACCCTTTAAAGTCCTAGCATAGGGTTAACTCATAATAAGAGCTTGGTAATTATTTGTGAATGAATCTGCAAATCAGTCTGCTTAAAGAAATAGTATCCAGGCCATATGTATACAGTGGCACACACATAGAGGGAAATAAGCTTAAAATTATATAAACAAATATGTTTGAAAATGTTTGACTTTAGTGAATAAAATGCATGCCTTTCAAGCCTTTTTATGTACATATTTTTCAGGCCACAGAGAAGTAACATTTCTAGTAATTTAATCAAAATAAGAGCTTGAATTCAAAATCAGAATGTTTTCTTTCAAACCCTAGTTCCACTATTAATTAAATCAGTTAATTACCTCTGTGTCTCTTCTGTAAAATGGGGATAATACTAGTATCCACCTTGTGGGTCTATTTGAGGAGTAAATGAGATTAAACATATAAAATTATTGTACACTAACTGCCCTTATTAAATGCTCAACATATTTGTGATAATTATTTTTGTTTTACCATCATTATTATTCTAGGCTCATTTTCGCAAATAGACTGGTAGGAAATTTGAGAGAAAGGGAATTTTCATAAGAGACATAGAAGAGGGAAAATAGCTAAGGCATATTATTACACTGGGGCCCTTTACTTTGTGAGATGCTTTTAATATATTGCCTATATTTTACCCTTGAGGAAAGGGTAAAACCCAGGTTTGTCATTAACCACCTTGTCATACATGCATCCCAATATTATAGATAACTCTCCTGTGAAATTGTTTACATTTGCCCTAACTTGAAATTCTCTTCTTGTTTACCCTGTATGAAAAATCTCACTGCATCCCTCAGCAACCAAGCAAGTGTCTACATTTTCCTCAAGACTCTACTCAAATGCTACCTGTAATTACAGTCATTGCCTTCATGTTTTTTTCTTATCATTTGCCATCATGATGAGAATAGGTCTTTATAGATGAACTCCTCCATTTCACCATGAACTCCTTTGACTTGTTTAGCAGCATCCTGGCTCTCAGATAGTGCTTATTAAATGTTGAGTGGGAGGAGGGGAAAAGGACAGTGATAGAGAGGGAGACATAAATGGAAGCCAAAACAGTACCATGGGACTCTAAAACCTAAGAAGCCATCAGTGGAATTTCCTCTCAATTCAATGCCTTATTTCCTCACAGCTTCTTGATTCAAAATTAATTTAAGTGAGAATAAAGCAGTTCATTCCCTTTATCTTCTCTTGATATTTTCAAAATTGTGCTACCTTCTTATGGGAAGAATCAGATGCTGCATCGGAAACTTTATTATTTGTTTTGTTGCAATTATGTGCTAGAGCAAAATACAAAGAGGCAAGTTTTTAGAAATATGTTTTCTAATAGAGCAAGATGTTTGTTGCAGAAAAGGGAGGAATATGGAAAACAACTAAATGAGAAATATGTATGTATACCACTACCCAGAAATAACTTCCCATAACATGTCTATATATTTTCTTCCTATACTTTTTCTTTTATCTGTGATACAATATGCAACCCAAACACATGGGTTTTTAAAAATTTATTTTCACAACCTGAAATCATAACAAATTTCTTTGAAAGCATGAATGTGAAATAGGACATGACATGAAATTTGATTTGTAACTGGATGAACATCCTGAAAACAAGAGTGGGACATATTCAAGAAAGTGAACAGTTAAGTTTTCTGCCGAAAATGAAGACAGGAATGGCAAGAGTCAGAGCTAGAGAGGTGAGCAGGGTGAAGATAATCTGGGTTTGGGGTTTTATCCTAAGTGTAATCTCAAAGACTAAGTGTTATTAAGCAGAGAAATGGTGTGATCAGGTCTGCATTTGAGGGAGACTAAGTAGATGTGGGGCAACCAGTTGGGAAGCTATTACAATTACTTTAAACTAGGATGGTGATATCAGAGATGAACAAATGGAAGTAAGTAGGAGGAGTCCTTGGGAAGAAGCAAATCAAAGTGAAGGAAGAAAGAAATGTGTAACCTCATTATTCTAATCACCAGGGAAATTCAGACTAAACGGTGAGGTATCATTTTTTTCTTCTATTTTACTGGACATAAAAAAGAAAAATTTGCTCCTATCAATTATGGGCTATAATGTGGGGAATATTATATCCTGCATACTCTTATGGTTAGAATATAAACTGTGTGGCCATTGTCAGTTTCATGAATGGTGGCAGAAGGCACACAACTTCTGAGTTAGAGAAGAAGTATAGTGTATTACTCATAACAATAGCAATAACCAGAATATCAGCCTTTTGGCACTGGTTCCCAAATTGTAATTGCCACAGGACAACATGAACGGGGCCAAATAACATCTGTCTATGCAATGTGTGGTGTTGCAGAACTTTCCTGAGCGTGGGGAAAGCATTAGTAGACTGTAGAGTAAGCTTGCCTCCCTTTTGCTCCACAAAGAGACATGTTATTTTTCAAGCCTTTTCACTATTCAACTTTGAAAAGATAATGCAGAAAAAGGACCAAGCCTTACACCCCAGATATACCAAAATGTGACAAATCCATGCAGAATAGTTTTCCAGTGCTACTTGTGAGAGTGTAACCTGCCAGTAGCTTTCAAACCTGTATTCTTCAACCTTGAAAAACACTCATATAAGAAGCTCTGCATAAATATATTCATTGCAGCATTGTAATAGAAAAGATAAAGCCTAACTTTAAATAAAAGAAAGTCTAACAGTAGAATGTTCATATTGTGGTACTTTATGCATTAATTAAAATGAAACAAATCGGGGCGCCTGGGTGGCGCAGTCGGTTAAGTGTCCGACTTCAGCCAGGTCACGATCTCGCGGTCCGTGAGTTCGAGCCCCGCGTCAGGCTCTGGGCTGATGGCTCAGAGCCTGGAGCCTGTTTCCGGTTCTGGTCTCCCTCCCTCTCTGCCCCTCCCCCGTTCATGCTCTGTCTCTCTCTGTCCCAAAAATAAATAAACGTTGAAAAAAAAATTTAAAAAAATAAATAAATAAATAAAATGAAACAAATCTAGTGGCACCTGGGTGACTCAGTTGGTTAAACGTTCAACTTTTGGTTTCTGCTCAGGTCGTGATCTCACAGTTTGTGAATTCTAGCCCCACATTGGGCTCTGCACTGACAGTATTGAACCTGCTTGGGATTCTCTCTTTGTCCCTCTCTGTCTGCCCCTCCCCCGCTCATGCCCTTGTGCGCTCTCTCTCTCTCTCTTTCTCTCTCAACATAAAATAAAATAAAGTAAAATAAAATAACATAAAATAAAATGAAACAAATCTATATAAATCAATATATACAAAAATACCTCCCTAGGACGTGTTTTTGTCTGAATAAACCCAATTACAGAGTATGCTACCTTTTGCCTTTTTTTAACTGACATACAAATTAATCCATATATTTGAAATTGAACCAGTACATATATGAGTACATAGAAGAGGGACAAGATATTTGGATGAATATACACCCAATTCATAATTAATTTTACCTCTGGATAGAGACAGAGATGGACAAATGATTAGGAGTGATGGTGAAAGTTGCCATTTTGTGTAAAGTACATATTTGTGTATAACTTGTTTAATTTCTCAAAGTTAATTGGGGGCACCTGGGTGGCTCAGTAGGTTAAATATCTGACTTTGGCTCAGGTCATAATCTCACAGTTCATGTGTTTGAGCCCCACATCAAGCTCTTTGCTGACAGCTCAGAGCATGCAGCCTGCTTCAGATTCTGTCTCTCCCTCTGTCTCTGCCCCTCTCCTAGTTGCACTCTGTCTCTCTCTCTCTCAAAAATGTTAACAAAATTTTTTTAATAAAAAATAAGAAATAAGTAAAAATTAATTGGGAATTCTTGACCATTGATAGATTTGGGAAAGGAGAAAGAAAAGTGTCACAGTTGACCTAGGTTACCTGGCTTAATCAGTTGGGTGGATGGTAGTGAAATTTGGAAGGATGAGAACCTTTAAAATGTTTTAAATTTTTTTAATTTATTTTTGAGAGAGAGAGAGAGAAGCAGAGCATGAGCAGTGGAGGAACAGAGAGAGATGGAGACAGAGAATCTGAGGCAGGCTCCTCAGTGCTCCTCTGTGCTGACAGCTCAGAGCCTGACGTAGGGCTCAAACTCATGAGCCACGAGATCATGACCTGAGCTGAAGTCGACCACCCAACCAACTGAGCCACCCAGGTGCCCCAAGATTGAGAACTTTAAAAATGAATAGGTATTGAGGTGCCTCAGTTGCTCATTCAGTTAAGCATCTGACTTCAGCAGAGGAGATAGTAAATAGCAGGAATAAGCAAAACCAAACAAAACATGGGAGTGAATGTCACAAAAGCAGGGGCTAAGGAAAGAGACTTCGTGAAGAAGCAGTGGTCACACATCCAAATGTTGCTGAAGTATCTTATTAAGATAATGAAGTCCTTTGATTTTAGCAGCACGAAGAGATGTGACTTACAAAATGAATGATGAATTTTAATGGAATGTTGAGGAAAGAAGCCAGATTTTAATGGTTTGAGAGGTGAGTAGGAGGGGAACAAAGTCAGAAACTTGAAAAGATGTTTGGTTGAGAAAGAGGAGAGCAGTGGTGAAGGTGACTGTTGTAGGGAAATAGGCCATCCAGAGGTTTTCTTCTAAGCAAGTGGCTTAAAAGCAGCTTGAGATTCAGATGGGAAGGAACCCAGGGAGAGGGAGAGTGCGTAAAAAATCAGTAAAATTAAGGATATAAAGCAGAAGGAGGTGGGCTTGCTTTGTAAAGGTCAAGAACCCATAAATCTCTTCCAGCATGAAGCAGAGGCAAAGGGGAAAGGGCAGGTGGTGATGTGTGCAGCTGTAAGCTGATTGAATGTTGAAGTCAGGCTGATCTGGTGACTTCTACTTTCTCTGCTGTAGGTGGCGTGGACATATGTTAGAGATAAGGGTGATTTGCAGATTTGAAGAAAGAGACATAATCTTTGTGTAAGATGGGTTGTTGGTCATGTGAAGCTTCATTATGTGGAGACCACTGGGTGGAGGATCTCCACCATTCTCATACCTACCATAATTATTGATTCTGAAAATTAGATGTATGTTGGGACGTTAGACTGAGCCAAGTCACATTAAAACTCTGTTATGATTCTTGCAGTGCATTAAAACTCTGTTTTAATTATTGTTTCCTAGAAATAATATTTAAAGACATAATTTGAAAGTGAAGAATTAACCTTCTCCACCTTATGCACATGGATATATATCTGACTAAACTGAAAAGCCAGAGCAGCCATATTTTTGGAGTGCCGTCTGCTAATCAGTCTTGTAGAATTGGCTGGCTGCCCTGGACCTGAAAAGAATTCCTGTTTGCCTTTATGTTGAGTTAAAGAGTCGGGCATTTGCCCCCAGTAATGGAGGCATCGCTACTTCTTGCTTGGCCATTGCACCACCAGATGTATCTTATAAATACTCTAATGGATAGTGGTGGACTAGGAACGTAGGAGATAATCTGATGCAGGCAGATGCTAGCAGTCAAGATTACTCAAGCTGTATTGAAATTTCCTTTGCACCTGGCACTGGAGGTGTTAGCCATGCCAGTTCAATCCCCCCAACACAGATGTTCTTGTTGTACCACTTTGTGTGTATAACATTTAGGTTTCTGTTCAGCTTTGCCATCGTGCACATAAATACTGTAATCCAAAGACCACCCATTTATTAGTGCACCTGCGTCTTCAACCAGATCTCTTTTATTCTTTTCGATGAATGCGCAACATTTTTTTTAAATGAGACAGCCATAGGGTGAATAACCTTTTGTATCTGTCAGATAGCTTAACAATGATGATGATGACAAAAATAATACCAGATCCAAAAAAAAAAAAAAAAACAACCAATATTATGAAAACATGGAGCTAAACTGAACTATGTTTCAGCAAAAGATATATTATTAACTTCTGTTGTAAGCTTTTATTTCTTAATAGTGAAGAAGACAGATTATATAAATAGATTTTTTTTCTGAAAGTTATATTCTCATTTTTTTCTTCAAATAGGATTTTGATAGAGCTTACCTCTTAAGAAGCAGGTTTTCCTGTATGTGAACCTCTGAAACCCCCATTTTAAATTAATAGGACTGGAGCTTTGTGCAGCTGAAGACTGGATATGACCTCCTGAATATGGGATAAAAAAAACCCTTGGAGGGAGGGAAGATCATTACTCTAGAGAATAGCCTTGTGTAGTTGCTGTCCTACTGAAGTGGGAAAAGGGCATCAAAATGTTTTGATCTTGTTTTTATAGTTGCAAGCAGTATCTGTATCTTTCCAAATACCTAATTTTGAAATATATCACTCTATGAAAAGAAATTTCAGTGCTACTTAATTTTGGTTTGGGGAAGATAGAACTGCCTTTCATTATTCATTTGAAACAAATAAATGTTTAAACATGCACTACATTTTAAAAATTGATGAGTGGTGATGGTTTTTAAAGTTTTTTTTTTTTTTTTTTCATCAGTAGTAATAGTTTTCCAGGTTTATACTCAGGTCCTGCTTGTTTCCACTCTGCATATAGCCATGGTTGTATTCTGTTTGGGAGTTACACATGCACCCCACAGAGAAAAGAGAAACGACGAGGGCCATTGTATCAATATTACTCTGCTAATTTAGTAATCCATTGTGTAAAACACATAGGCTACCAAGAAGCCAGCTACTTAGGGATGGAGTAGAGAGAAGAGACTACAAAAGAAAGAATGAAGAAGCAAAGAGGTAAATGAAAAAAAAAATAATAAAAACTAGCTATACCCACTTGGCTTTGAATGGCCTTTTGTTTATTTCAGACAATTCTTGGAGCACTAGGATAGGACTGAGCAAATATTAGTAGTGAATTCAGTGAGTAATTAGAGAATGTAGTTAGCCGCCGAGGCTACTTGTACTCCTGTATTCCAAAATTAAATGCATAAGGCTCGAATGAAGAAAAATGAAGAAAGAAATAAAAGCCTGCTTCCAAAGATACTCTAAAATTAATGCAACAGTTTGAACTCTTCATTTTGAACTCTTGTGTTCAATACAGAAACACTAGCATTTGTGTACACACAGGCACAAAGAAACATTAATTAATAACTTCAAAGGGAGAGGGAAGGAGAAAATTTATAAAGAGGGGGAAATCGGGGCTGTCTGGCAATGCCTGGCAGTCAGTGAAATGGGTAGAAGCTATTCGTGGTAGAACTTGAACTCCCATTAATAGTTCCTGCCTCCTATTTCACATGTGAATGTTAAATAGAATATACTTGTTTATCCAAGACTAGCCTGTGTTCTTTTCAAGTTTGTAAGGAGTTCTAATACTGCACTCCCATCACAGTTCAAGAATCCAGAGTACCAGTACTCAATATACTTGTTCCATCCTTGTAGAACTTTTCTAGTTCTACAAAATGTTATTGTTTATGATGTTAACAAGCAACTATTGAATGTCTGTCCTGTACCAAGCATGGCATAAAGAGTCTTGAAAATATTTACACTGGGTATTTTGTTTTAATTTTTGTTTACATTTATTCATTTTTGAGAGACAGAGAGAGACAGAGCACAAGTAGGGGAAGTGCAGAGAGAGAGAGGGAGACACAGAATCCGAAGTAGGCTCCAGGCCCCGCGCTGTCAGCACGGAGCCCGACGCGGGACTCGAACTCACAAACCGCAAGATCATGATCTGAGCCAAAGTCGGATGCTTAACTGGCGGAGCCACCCAGGCGCCCCATCTCATGGGGTATTTTTATTTCATTTTATAGGGAAAGGGACAGGTGCTCACAAAGATAAAACATTTTTTTTAAGATCACACAATTAACAACTTAAGGAGTAGCAATCTGGACTCAGACTCCTATTTTAAAGCTTGCACGTTTACTCACCGCAAAACCTTCCTGAGAAGATTAAAGTGTTTACAAACAAAATGTTCAAGGGTCACATGAGAAATTATGTTAATAAGTCCTACTAAGTTTTTAAGGTTGTTAATTTTTAAAACATCTGTTTTACTTTGAGGATATAGCATTGGGATCCAGTTCTTTCTTTTGTCCCACATTTATACTCTCACCCTTGCTGTGTTCATGTCCTAGTTCCCAAGTACAATAAGGGAGTAGAACTAAAAAGTTTGCCATTTCAGGATAAATATCATAGTTTTGCTTTGACACAGATATCAGTCAGGGTTTTTAGTTGCAAACAACAGAATCATGTCTCGCTTGTGTAGGAAAAAAAGAAATGTATTTAATAGGAGCCCCAGGACCTCTTCAAAGGACAGAAAATTAGGCTTAAAAGCCACTCGGCCAGAAACCACACACGGACTACATCACCTGACTTGTCCATAGGAAACTTTACGGTCATTGCTTCTGTGCACAAGTATAACACCTCAATGTAGAGATGTTGGAGACAGGATGCTACCCCAGGGCCTCTGACACTACTCTGTCAGAAAGCAGAATAACTCCGTGCCATCCTGGTCAGAGCCATTTCTTCCTGGCACCTCCTCCTTCACCACTGACTTCCAAACTAAAGTTTTGCATTAGTGCACCTGATTGGCAAAGCATAGGTCACATGCAGGTGAATTACTGTCCAATGGGTCACACTCTGAAGGGTCACCTACTGAGGCATCACACACTGATGGTTCACATGCTGTTAGATCACATGCTGACCCCAAAGGAGGCAAAGGGAGTGAGCTTCTGCCTTTTCCTGAAGGCAGAATTTATGTTTATGAAACAGAGGGAGGTTGCTTAAAAAATATCGGGCAGAATTTGCAATGGCGTACATATAGCTAGAGAGTATTATGCTAAGTGAAATAAGACAGAGAAAGACAAATGCCGTATGATTTCATTCATACGTGGAATTTAAGACACACAAATAAATGAGCAAAGGGGAAAAGAGAGAGGCAAACCAAGAAACAGACTTTTGGTTATAGAGAACAAATTGATGGTTACTAGAGGGGAGGTGGGTGGGAGGGTGGGTGAAATAGGTGATGGGGATTAAGGAGGGAATTTATTGTGATGAGCACCGGGTGATGTATGGAAGGATTGAATCACTATATTGTACACCTGAAACTAATATTACACTGTATGTTACCTGACTGGTATTTAAATTAAAACTTAAAGTATTAGGCTGAAAGAGGGACAAACGTCTTCAACACCTTAAATAAGAGTAACAGTATAATAAGAGAAAAGGTAAATTAAAAGTTATTTGCAACATCTATAACCTCTATCTCGTTTTTTACTCTAACGCTCATTTTTCCTATCATATTGTCTTTCTCCTAATTGACTAGATAGTAGTAACTTATTTACATTGTATTTTACTGCTAGTGTTCTATATAATACAATTTATCTATCAGGGATCTTGCTCACCCGCCTCATGCAAAAATAGTTAATGCATTAAATAAATTTTAACCAATATAAGGTTTACTTATATCTTAGAGTTTGCCAGGCTTTTGCATATATCATTAATTGATCTTTGCAACAATCCAATGAAGCCAGAAGAATATATGACATTATTTCCACTTTACAGTTAAAGAAACTAGACTTTGAAGGAGCCATATGATTTCTCAGCACCAAAAATCTGATTATGTTGTGTACTGTATTCAGTATTTCAATGGGGGGGGGGGGGAGCAATAGCCCTTCATGTAAGTCCAAACTCTTTAATGTGATTTATAAAATTCTGTATACATGCACCTGCTTGCTCTTTGACCCTACTTGCTGTTTCCTTCATACCCCATGAAATTCTCTGCTCCAGCCAAATTGAACAATTTCTAGGTCATTTTAAGCATCAGGGTTTATCTCACCTTTCACTGTTTTTTTGCACATGCTATTCCCCTGCCTGAAACCACCATTGCCTACCTGTTCACCCGGCTCAGACTCATTCTTTCAGTTTTTGCTGACACATAGCTTCCTCTGAGAAACTTTTCTATAAGGTTGGTTAATTTCCTTTCCTAAAAACAACCTAGCATCTTGAGCTTAGCATTATTATAACCCCTATCACATTTTTCAGTGTGTGTTTTAATGAACTGCTTGCCTATATGTATTCTATACACCACCTGCTCTTTTTATGAGACTAGTATCTCTATGAGGATATATGCCGTGTAATTCATCTCAGTAATATCAATTCTGTAAAGATTTGATGGCTTGTAGTTAGCACATAACTTTTTTTTTCTTTTGAATATGTGCATTATTAAATTATCATCTGGTTAGTGTTCTATATCAGAAATGATCTTATTCAGTCTATAGATTTCCTTGCTTATATTTATCCATCTGTCTGCATCTCTGTCTAAAATATAATATGTATGTGTACATTTTGTTATTATTCATTTTGTTTGTTATTCATTTTCTTACTATTGTCTACCTATAGTCTGCCATTCTAAGTTTTATGGATGTGGTAAGGATTTTCCACATTTTGGCTCTGGGACTTTTTGCAGTTAGTATTCTAAGCTCGAAAGACAAAATCATAAATGCTTGGTGCAGCCAGAAGTGAAATATTCTAGGCAGGGACTTTGTTGAATTGTAAAGGGCATTGCTTTGCCTAAGATGAGGAGATTTGCAAGGAGAGCAAATTGGCTCAATGTTGCCAGATCCTCTAGTCTTTCAAGAGACTCAGAAGTACATGTTTATGTGGAAATCTACTTATTTTTTAATTTGTTAACCATAATGTGAGAAAATACTTGTGTGTATATATATGTACATATATTTGTATGTATATGTATGTATATTTGTATATATTTTGTACATATATATTTGTATATATATCTGATAAGGAATGAATATCCAAAATTTATAAAGAACTCCTGCAACTCCTTAACATAAATAAACCCCCAGATAACCTGATTAAAAAAAAAAAGACCCAAATAGATATTTCTCAAAAGAAGACATACAATGACCAATAAATGTATGAAAAGGTACTAAGTACCTCTAATAAAGCCACAGTGAGATACCACCTCACACCTGTTACAATGCCTATTACTTAAAAAAAAGTGGTGGCAAGAATATAGAGAAAATGGAACCCTTGTACACTGTTGGTGGGAATGTAGATTGATATAGCCAGTGTGGAAATTAGTATGGAGGTACCTCAAAAAATGAAAAAAAAAAATACATAAACTATTATATGATACAGCAATCCCACTTCTTGGTATAGATCCAGAGTAATTGAAATCAGGATCTTGATGAGATACATGTATTCAGTTGTTCATTGCAGCATTATTTCTGATAGGTAAGATGTGGCAACAACCTATATGTCCATCAACAGATAAATGGATAAAGTACATATATGTAGGTTATTCATGCAATGGAATATTATCCAGTTTTAAAAAAGAAGGAAGTCTTGCCATGTGTGACAACATGGATGAACTTGGAAGACATTATGCTAAAGGAAATAAGCCAGGCACAGAAGAACAAATACCCCATGATCCCACTTATGTGAGGAATCTAAAATAGTCAGACTCACAGAAGCACAGAATAGAATGGTAGTTATCAAGGGCTCTGAACAGGGGCAACAGGGAAGTGTTGGTCACAGGTACAAAGTTTCAGTTGCATAAGAAGAACTCAGAGGGGCACCTGGGTGGCTCAGTCATTTGAGTATCTGACTTCAGATCATGATCTCATGGTCAGTGAGTTAGAGCTCTGGTGTAGGGCTCTCTGCTGACAACTCAGAGCCTGGAGCCTGCTTCTGATTCTCTCTCTCTCTCTCTCTCTCTCTCTCTCTCTCTCTGCCCCTTCCCTGCTAACACTCTTGTGTCTCAAAAATAAATAGAAACATTAAAAAAAAAGAACTCACAGATACATAGTGTAAAGCATAGAGCCTATAGTTAATAATACTGTATTGTATCCCTAAAATTTGCTAGGGGAGTACATCTTATAAGAAGTGTTCTTATTGGCAAAAAAAAAAGAAGGGAGGAAGCTTTTGGAGGTGAAAGATATATTTATGACATAGATTGTGATGATGGTTCTATAGGTATATACTTCTCTTCAAACTTGTCAAATTCTATATATTAAATATATACAGCTTTTTGTATAACAATCATACCTCAATGAAGTTTTTTTTTTTCAAAGAAAAAATTGACAGAATAAACAAAGTTAGCAACAACTTAAAATTTTATAACACAGTGGGGTATAAGTCAAACAATCCTGTGGACCATATTCGGCCATCTGGCCAAGTATTTGTGACTCTTGCTCCCTGAAGAGATGTTCTGAGACTCCAAACAAAGTGGAAGATTTTACGAATGAAGAAAGAGAAAAGAGAGGTTCTGCTGGACCAGGCAGGGGAAAGGGTTACTATGGTGGGTCCCGAGAACAGAGTAGAACCATAATCGGCTCCTGGAAGAGTTCCAAGGAGGTGGTGGTATGACATCCTCAAATGGATGGGCTGTGAAGGTATTGTGCACCTCCAATGAAGAGCTGGGAGGCCGCCTCCGAGGCTCAGGAAGGTTCCCTCAGTCCCACAGGTGCATCAGGATACCAGCTTGTATGCTGTAATTAACACTGACAATGTAACAGACTAAGAATGAGAGGCTATTGTCAAATTGCCCCGGCTTTTATACAAACTTCAGAGAGGAAATGGGCCTTTAAAATATCTCAGATGGAATTTACTGATAAGATAGAGTCATGGGAACATAGAAGCAGAATTAAGTTGATTATCAGAAAATTAAAATTATGATATTTTTGTTGACACCTAATCTTGTGGGTGTACATTTGCCCACACATATAAACATACAATGAAAATATATTCAGGTTTTTCCAAATAAAAATTTCCCAATTTCAAAGAATTCCATGCACATAACTATCAGAGATAGAGCTAGGAAACAACTCATAGCAATATATTTCTTTTTCTCCTTGAATTGAACCACCTGAGCATATATGTTCCTCTCCCATACCCATGACACTATTATTAACATTCTTTATTTTTGTACAGAAAATAATCGCCATCCTAATGGTCTGTCATGGGTCTTGGCTATTTCATAATGTTCCAGAAACATTCACTCTAAACTTCCTTTTAGTCAGTTGACTAAGAACTTGAACCACTTAGTTCTCATGGGCAAAGAGCCAATGAAGATTTTCATGAGACAATTTAAGTCATATTAACTCCTTACCAAATCATAAGCCCTGTATTTTCTCAGCCGTTTTATATTTCCCAATTTAAAATCTATGTGGAGAGTCAGTCTTATGGAATGAGGTATGGTCAATGACTTAACCAGAGACCTCAGGCTAATCGTCTCCTCATTCACATGTATCTAGTTAGACACACATACAGACACACTTAGAAGGTTCAGTTCACCAAGGCTTACTTGTAGAACTGTGTAGGAGAGCTGCAGTCAATCAGAACAGTTGATGCTCTGGGTCATGTCAGAGTTGAACATGGATGTGTACATTAAGCCTCTCTATTCAAGTTTCCATGTGTTAAAATTTCATCCATTCTAGCACAAAATGTTGAGATTTGTGAAGAAAAGCATTCTCCTTGTTTTTATCTGATTTAATATAATGTATATCAATGATTTCTGTAAAAGTTAATTAGTTAAAAAACATTAATAGACAATATGTTTAAGTACAATTACTTCAACTCATTTTCCTCTTATTTAGGAATATCCTTGTCAGTTAGTGACATTTCGTTTTATGTCTTCTTAAATAGATGGCACTGCAATGCTCTGTTAAAATGATGAAGAGACAAATATCTGGCATTTCCTTGGAGCGGGGGTCGCGGGTGATGGTGGTAGAGAACAGGATGATACTTAAGTAACTTTTATGCCTGTTATTTGACCAGAAGCTTCAGATTGTCTAAATATTTCAGATTGTCACTTGACACTTCAAGTTACTCTTTGTTCCACACCTACTGAAGTAGATGAAGACTGGGCATTCTTCCAGTGGCCACCACACTATACCTCCTAGAAACATAAATGAAGCTTTATGAAGCACTTTGATCTCATTTATCCCATGCAAAAGAATTCTCTTCACGTGTCCTACAACCTCATGATACTGGTCATGGCTCCAGTGTATGTGAATGCAGAGGACCTGCTCTGTAAAACTTAAGGAGATGCCATTCCTTTCACTAGAATGTGAATTGTGAACCTAGAGTTGTGTGGTTTACAATCTGGACAACGGCATACAATGGCCAGATCCTATAGGATCATAAGCTTTTCTTTTTGTTACTGTATCCTAGTTGACTAATTCCTATTCAAATGCTTTAATGCTAAATATTGTGGTTAGATACATATGAACTTTCTCTGAATGTGGGGGGATCATTGCTATTTTTGAAATGTATCCATTATCAGGATAGAAGAGTGTGAGAATGAGGCAAAATCAAAATATGTATCCATCTCCAAGAGCTATTGCTGATTTTGTAGGTTATTATCTGCTCCTCACTCCAGTTTGTTATTGGCTAATCCAATTATCACCATAGGGGGCAATTGTGATTGTTTTTGTGCATGTCCTTTTACATGGGTGCAGAAAAACTTCGGAGTATAGAAAGAATATGAGTTGGAACCTTTTTTTTTTTTTTTTTTGGCTACTGTTCTTTTTGATACTAATCCCCAAGCAGAGATTATTCGCACATCTGTTGATTTTTTTTCACGTTGCACACATTTGCACCTTTTTTTTAATGTTGACTGAATCACTTAATTGTAGAGGAGCGTTCATTTTAATGTAAATTTTACAGTATTACATGAGTGAATGTATGAAAATAGCTTGGAACAGTTTAAATTGGGCAGAATTCTGCTTTGATCATAATGTGCCTCTTCAGCATTAAAATAAACTTGCAACATATGCTGAAAAACGTGTAATAAGTAAGTGCCTCTTGCATGGTGACTTATCTGGAAAAAATAAATCATCATTTAATAGAATTCAAAATTCATAAAATACTTCTAACAACTAACAGTGTAATGGTATGATTAGCATCTTATGACAAATAAGTAACACACTATTTCTGATTTAAAGAATTTTTAGATATTAAAAATGCTATCAAATTATAATTATTTTTGGAGAGATTTGAAAATAAAACATTCAGTAGGCAGTTATATAATACTTTATTATATTGTTACAGACGTAATCCTAACTTCTTTACGCTATTGAAAAGATAACAAAGAATGAGCAAATTGATGTCAACTTTTACAGCGGTCAGTAAAAATTAAATTACCAACATTCTTGAATCACAATGAGAATAGAGAAGAATTAATAATGACAAAGGAGTTTCCAACAAATAGAATGGCTAGATAGCAACAGTTTTGCCTTTTAAATTTACCTTGACAAGATATTATTAATTAATGGCAGTTTTCCAGAGAATCTTTCCATCAGCATCCTTGAGAGACAGAAAGGAACTCTCATATCATGAGCAGAACTCTAGATGCTCACTGAATAACTGTTGACAAATAGCTTATATTCTCTGCTTTTCCCCATCTGTAAAATCATATACATAAGAAATGCTATTGGTTGCAAGTTTAAAAAAAATAAACATATCTAACAATGGCTTAAGCATAGTTCTTAATTGCTATGAGTATAGTTAGGTCGTGAAAAAACCTGGGAAACTAAATAGGGCCAGATTAATAGAAGAAATATTTCCACATAAAAGATGATCCATCAATGTTTACCTTTAATCAAAAGGAACACATTTGTCCCTTCAAAAAACTGTCTCTGAAATCATAAGCCATTGTCTCAACCCTGCCCCTCCTCACCAGCTAGGTAAAACAAATTCAAAGGTGAGTCTGTCTTTTGGCAACAGTTACAGAACACTATCAGGAAAACTTCAAGTGTACTTAATACAGTACATTATTACTAATTCAACATTTGCTTATTGATTGTCTGTTCTATGCCAGGTTGTGCATTTGGGGATCTAAAAACAAACAAAACAACAACAAATTGTAAAGCAACACAATGTATGATTCTTACCCTTAAAGATTTTAAGTGAATTTGGAGATAGTGGTAATATAAAGACATGTGTTCTCCAAGCAGTCCTCTCTGTGGAGTTTCAGAGAGCTCTGTGTGAATGTCCCCCAGAGCCCATAATATCAGCACATCCTAAACCACACCCATCATGTTTTCTACTTCCCCACTTGTCCTTTCCCCCAACCCCCCCCCCGCCATCTTGATTTGGTGGCATGGCCATCGGTTTGTCTCCCAAGCCTGAGCATGAGTGTCACCATGCCTTCTAACATTTCCCACCTCCCAGGTGCTGATACTGCCCAGTTCTGCCTCATGAACAAATTTCTCTCTTCTGCATATGGCTCCAGCCTTCCTTACCTCCTTGTTATCTCTCACGGGATTCTTTCAGCACTTCTCTCAAAGTGATCGCCCTGCTTCTTAACCTCACTTCCTTACAATCCATCTTCCACATGACTCCCAAAATGTTCTTTTTAAAATGTAATTTAATCACTTATCTGCTTCACTTAGAAATCTTAACTGGCCTCCAGTAAACTACAAGGAAAATTTAAGCAATCAAGCATGGTTTATAAGGCCCTTCCTGATGGAGTCCTCATTATGTCCTTTCTCACAGCTTTTCTCCCTGCTATTTGGAAGCCAGAACATGGAGATTTGTGTAGTTCACTGGACATAGCGTGTGATTTAAATGTTATTTTATTTTCATGCATGTTTCTCATCCTTGAAGAGCTTCACTCACCCTGACATCAGATAACTAAAATTTACCTTCAGTGTCATCAATTCCAGAAAGATTTTGCCTAAAATCTTAATATCCCAACTCTCCCTACCCCAGCCACCATCCATACTGTTAAACAGTCTCCTTTTTTCACACTTATACTTTGAATATTTCTACTGTAGCACGATGTATACTACATTACATTATTTACACATCAGTTCTCTTAAGGATAATAAGCTCTTTGAGATTAGAGACTATACCTTCATTCACATACATCTCAGGTAGCTTCCATGCTACCAGGCCTGTATTGATCTACTGAGCATCTATTTTGTGCTTTGTGTAACTGTGCTGTGTGAGGCAAATGGATCAATGAATGAATGGAAGTTAGGTAATATTATGAAACAATATGTGTAACATAACAAAATAAATATGGAGATGAGACTTAAGCCAGGAAAATAAAAATTCGTGCCAAAATCCCTAATCATGATGAAACAAAATGAGATAATTGGAAATTCATAACAGTTATGTCAAAATGGGGACTGCTTTTGTGAGTGGTGTGGAGGAAAAAACAGACTTGGACCAAAATACTGATAATGATCAAGGTCAACAGTAAGGAGTCTCATGTAGACCATTAGGCAATGAGATGACCAAAGTGCAAAGTGATGTGTGCCATTTTTTAACTGCTAGGTCTTACGCTCTGGGAGCCACACTGTGTGACTCTTTGATTCTGTGATTGTTGCCTCCCAGTGTAGGTTGAGTGCCAAAGGATCATAATTGCTACCGTGTTTTTGCAACATTTAGCAAAGGGTGATGACATAAAAGAAAGCATTACAGAAAAGATGTTGTTAGCTGAGCCTTAAAGAACTGACAGAGTTTAAATAGGAGAGGATGAAAAAACTTTCATCTTTGAGGGGAGCAGAGTAGTGACAATCAAGCCTACTAAAGGGAACAGAAAATAGTAGTCTGGACAGGGTCTGATAATTTGCATGAAAGAGTATTGGAAATAAAGATTATGGGTAGCTAAATGCCAAGGTTCTTGTTTGAGGAATATAAATCACTTAAAGGTGACAGTGATGGAGAATGACACTACCAAGTATATTGAGGACTATGAATCTGGCAATAGTTAGAACCGGAGGTAATGTCACTCACTTACCATTTAGTTGCAAGTGAGAAAAACCCAATTCAACTGGCTAAACAAAACTAGTTTGTCTTAGTTTAACATTTAAATGTAAAATGATTGTAAAAGAGACAAAGCGGATATATTCACTCATGTAATGGAAAAATCTATGACTGTATTCAGAAATGCCTGAATCCAAGTACTCAAACCTTTCAGGAACCATAATATCTCCTACCATGCAGTAGCAAGTTGCCTCCCAGGAGCTCCAGACAGATGCCCGGTTCTGAATGTGCAGTAAAATGTGAACCTCTCCTTTCCAATGATTGTATTAAGAGTCTCTGTTTAGTCTTGCTTACTACTATATACCCAGCACCGAGCCTAGCAACTGAAATATATGTTTTTTAGTATTTTTCTCCTTTTTTTTTTGTTTTGACATTCTTGTCTTTGTTATTTCTGAGATTATAAGGATGTAGTGAAGGACAAGTGTCTTTTTTGGTAATATTGCTGTCCAGAGTTCTGAGATACTGTGCACTTTGTCACCACTACTGCTTTTACTTCGGAAATCATCAAGCAATGGCATAGTACAATCGTGGTGTTAATTTAGTAGCCTAATAAAGAACTTTATTCCAGTGGGCTGCCCCTGGTCCAGTCATATTATAGCTTGGTTCTGCTTACCAATTCAATCCCACTGAATTTTGGTTCTACCATGCCTTGCACCTAGAGCACCTGAGCATCGTCTCTCCATCCCCATTACTTGTGGAAATAAGAGCAGTCTCTGTCCTATTTCCGCCCATAGGTTCACAGTAAGCCTAACACTTTGCTAAGAAGCCTGCAGAATGCTGGCCTAGTTTCTCTATGCCCCTTCGATTCCATGATTTAAATGCTCTTTGCTTCACCCTATGTAAATTGGGGTTCGGAAGACTGACATAAATGTTGTAGGTAATAAAGTCTTGGGTTTGTGACCTCAGAGATTTCTGTCTTGTGCAACCCATCCCAAAACTGTGGAAGGCTAATATGTTAGATTTCAAAAAAAAGTAAAATCTCAGATGTTTCACCTCTTGACAACGATGTTCATTTCCATAATGAAAGCTTCTTTTCTCACCTATGTTCTCCCTAGACCTCTGCTTGCTAATTCTTTCTTACTGCTCTCATCTCCTGGCTTCAAAAATCTTTTCTTTTTTATTGATGATCCATATGGAACAGATTCTTCTTACTTAGAACTCAAATTAGCATTCCTTTATGAATCTGTTTAGTCCCAAATGCTAGTTTCTATTATTTGTTGAGGAAAAAGAAAAGAACTGGATAGATGGAGAATAGGGGTCAGAAACTCTACTAATAATTCACTTCTTTGACCCTATTCCCGTACACTTGGAGCCCAAAGATAAAAATTCCTCAGTCCAAAATGAGTTTCCAGACTCATTTTCCTTGGGTACCTTGGTTTGTTTCACACCTGGTGACCTTTGGTTAGGTGGCCTGCATCCAAGAGAAGTTGTGATTCCATTTGCAGCTTTTGCTCCATAATACCTACCTTTCTACGGGATCGATGCATACCAGCTAACTTGTTGAAACAAAATCACTGGTAATATTCTTTGAAATATGTATCTCAATTATATGGGTACTATTTGAGAAATAGGACCTTTCTAATAATATTTTTCCAATGAACTTGATGCTCATTTTGCATTTTTACCTAAAATTAACAAAAAAAAAAGTTATTAGGAAGATTCTGTACAGAAGCTTTAAACTATGTGGCAAAAGTGGCGATCAGTCTAAACACATTAAAATTCTATTTTCCTTTACAAGTGTTTGCTGCAGATGACCCCCACTGATCTTAAATATATTTCTGTATCTGTAACTGAATAGAGGTTTTCCGTACAGCATGTTCTAATGGCACTCTGGCCTTTAGCCAACAAGGCACTGAATAAGGCTATTTTTAAAATACAGAAACTGGGAACAGCTGCAGCAATCAAATTTGATAAAAACAGAGAGGAACTTTGCTTTTTTTTTTTTTTTTTTTTTTTTTTTTTTTACGGTTTGTCCAAGTTTAGACTTCTTTCATAGAACTGCTTTTGTTCTGTTGTATGAAGGGCTGCAAGACTAATACAGTGAAGCCCTTTTAAACAAATAACTTTTAAAAGAATACAACTAAATAGAATATTTTTTCACTATACAACAGTATCAGTGCAAAAGCGTTTTAAACTCTTTTAAGAAGAATATATCTCTTATAAGAAGAGGTAGGAAAAGAATGAATTATATTAACAAAGTTTGGACTATAAAAGAGGTTTGGGCTCTCCCTACCCACAAAGCAACTCCTTGAAAGGGGAGATAAAGTCCTTAGTTTTTCAGTGTTGGAAATCTGAAAGTTTGCATTTGAACTTCTCCTATGTACTCAAGTGCTGTTGGGGGCAAAGGTACTTCGAATGTTCCATTTCTACTTTTCACATAACTATTAGTCACAAATGTTGCTGTATTTTCTGAAAGTTGGATTAATATCAGTGCAGTTCTTTTATAAAGATAAAATTACATGTTTCTTAAAATGTAAAGGAAAACTTTCTCACAGAGACCTTTTGTACTTATCTGAATCCCTCAACATGTCCATGTACAAGGGCTTATTCTTTATTTTTTTTTTTAAATCCAAGCTCTTTGGAAACGTGTCAGTACATGATTAATAAGCATGGTGAGGTGACTAGATACTGAACATTTCCTATACAGTAGTAGATTGCAAGTTCTCTCTTCTAAGTGATTTCATGTGTTGAAAGGATTTCTTTGCTAACTTTATAATTGACATGACAAAGGATATTTATTTCTTACAAGTATTTACAAGTGGGATTAATTTTAAAATCCCATACAAATAAAACTACTTGTGTCAACATTAATTCAATTTAGTAATCCAAGATGTAATTTAATTCTTTTTCTGTAACCATAAAGTTATAAAATAAGGTTTTCTTACTACAGAAGAAAGAAAAAAAAAGGAAGGATCTATATGAAATAAGAGAATCTAGGTATACACCAAGTTGTACTAACATGTTAACAAGTAGCCTTTTAGATAGGATGGTTCATCTGTCTACAATCTATTATAAGCCTTAAAAAATGAAGGAAGAAAAAGCAGAATCTTCTGACTCAAATCATTCTTTACTAGAGGCACTGATGAGTCAAGAACAGCTCATCTTTAAACCATGAGGCAATGATGCTATTAGGGTGTTGTTAGAACTTGAGACCATAAGAGTTCCTGTCTCAGTTCTGCTCAGTTCTGCTCTGACGTCCTTGAGCAGAAGGGAGAGGAGGGGGTCCTCAGTTCTGTAAAACAACAAAACCCCTTAAACACACACACTATTCTAACCAGCAACTGTGGCATTCCTGTTGTGCAGAGCCCTGAAGTCAGCAGATTTTCAAGGATTCTCTGGCCAGACACCAGATTTCAGGATATAATTCTACATTTGATGAATACCAAAAAATTCCAAATGAAGGTTACTGGGATTTAATTATATTTAGTCATGGAGGCTCTTTTCTGAAGAAATACTATTCTGAAGTATGATTTACTTCTGACCAGCAGGGTTTTATACAAATGGTCTGAAAAAGCACAATCAACCCAATATAATGGAATCTTTCAATCCCTTGTTAAGAGTACACTATTTGTATGTAACCAGGATAAACTAGGCATAAAAACCAGCTCTGTTATTCAGTAAATGACTATGTGTCATTATTATGTTTTGTTCTTATTTTAATTTTCAGTATTAATTTATAAATGAGATCAAATTCATTACCATGTTCTTAAAACGTTACTGTTTTTCATAAGTGTTTTTCATACATCATTGAAACTAAAATAAGGGGACAATAAAACATTGTATTTTGTAATCTATGTCAAGAAAATAACATCTTCATATTGCTGCTGGATACTGAATGCAAAACTACAAAGTCATATCTAAAGTAATATTGGCACTGCCTTCTAATAAATTGATTTGAATTGGGGTGGTTTCTTTTTTAATTGTTGGAACTGCTTAATTCGTAGGAGAAGACAGTTGGTCGTCTCCCTGATGACTTCACCCTTTTAGCAGGCATCAGTGTTGGGGCTCAGGATGCCCCTCCAGAAGCTATTCAGAATTTGCTGACATCAGCCATCATTCATGAGCACTTGCTTTGTTTAGTGATGGTGCTAATATGAGGAGACACGTGAGGTAGCTTGGTTTATGGAAGAGGGCAGCAGAGGCATGGTGCTGTGAAAACATCCCCACACACACTAATGGCTCATTCACACAGAAAACAAGCGACGGCCTTCAGTCCCTCCACAAAGCTTAACAAGAACAAACTGACTCAAGAACCCAGAAGCACAGCGTTCAGAATCACTGCTAGCTTGTGCTCACAAACTCTCTGTTTACATTTAGTCATAATACACATTGTCAGTTGCAGCAATAGATTGCTGTGGGAAGTCCTTAAGCTGATTCTCTATGGGCCTTGTGAAAGAAATGCTTATGATTTCTTGGATTGTATGCCCCAGGGTGAAGATCGCTTTTCAAGTATGCCACGTAAGAAAGTGATTTGCAGGCCCTGAATCACTTTGGTCCCGATAAGGGAGGTTGTTGACAATATGCCACGCTGTGATTTCTGGTCTTTACTTTTTTTGGATCCATTTAGGGAAGTTCAGAATTTTAGAATGAAAATACATAAAGTTATAGTCAGCTCTGGCTGGTTGTTTTCAAAAACCAGATGGCTTTCAAAGACATGATCAAATCCATTCTTTAAAAGTCATTTTTAAAAGCAGGCACGTGATGAACCATGGGATTCTACCCCCAAAAACCAAGAGCACACTTTACACACTGTATGTTAGCCAATTTGACAATAAATTATATTTAAAAAATATAAATAAATAAATTTTTCTTTACAATTAAAAATAAAATAAAATTGGTGGTATCTCACTTTAAAAAACAAGAAACAAATAAATTAAATGAAATAAAAGCAGGCATGTGGCGGGGCGGGGACGGCGCCTGGGTGGCTCAGTCCATTAAGCTTCCGACTTCAGCTCAGGACATGATCTTGCAGTTGGGTTTGTGAGTTTGAGCCCTGGATCGAGCTCTGTGCTGACAGCTCAGAGCCTGGAGCCTGCTTTGGATTCTGTATCTCCTTCTCTGCACCTCCCCCTGCTTGTGCTCTGTCTCTCTCTCTCTCTCTCTCCCAAAAATAAATAAACACTTAAAAAAAAGCAGGCATGTGATTTATAAATATATATATATACACACACACACATACACATATATATACATAATATATTTATATGTATGTATATATATATATATATCTCTTATGTGTGTGTGTGTGTGTATATATATATATATATATATATATATATATATATATAATTTCGGTATGTGTAGCTTAACCCCTTATTTTTCAGATTTTTAAAATAGAATGGGTTATTTCATACTGCTCAATTTTCCAAATAATTCTAGTTAATCCATTTATGTACCAGACTCTAATTTTCTAGTGTTTTCATTTTAACCATTTTGGATATAAATTATTCCAAAAAGTATTTTGCATTTCATAGCCTCCTTGCAGGATTCTGCAGAGTATAATGCACACATGACCTGGAGTAGTCGTTGTGAATGAGAGTTTTATTCTATATTTTCATTCAGTGACATCTGAAATGATTTAGCAGTAAGAAAATTAGTGGTATTAGTGGTACTATTAGTGTTGTTGTTTTTTCTCTTCCATCAGTGATAACATTTAATGGTTACTTCTTACTGTGTCAGTATGTATAGTAACATGGAATTTGGAGTCAAGCATATGTAGTTTGAAAACCAGACTTTCAACTACATGTGAAGACTTGCACAAGTAACATAGTTTTCTCATCAATAAAATGAGGAGAATAATATCAGTTTGTAAGGATTACTGGGAGTCTTAAATGAAGAAATGCCTATAAATTCCTGAGCAGAGAGGCTGCCCATAGTAGGCATAGAGTATATATGTATAAACTCTCCCCACTTCCTTGATAGACCTATAATTGCATGGTATACCGCCTTAGGTGCTAAAAGTCGTCTTTTTTTTTTTAATGTTTATTTATTTTTGAGACAGAGAGAGACAGAGCATGAACGAGGGAGGGTCAGAGAGAGAGGGAGACACAGAATCTGAAACGGGCTCCAGGCTCTGAGGAGTCAGCACAGAGCCGACGCGGGGCTCGAACTCACGAACCGTGAGATCGTGACCTGAGGCAAAGTTGGATGCTTAACTGACTGAGCCACCCAGACACCCCAAAGTCTTCTTTAATGTTTACATACTTGGGCTGTGAAACAAAGTCCATATGAATAAACAGTGGCTTTAGTTCTCGCCAATCACCTTCTTTTATTTGCATTTTCTAATTTAGGAGGTAAGGGAAAATGGCCATTGGTGCGTGTGAGGAGCCATCTAAATAAAGAATCAATGGACAATAGATGCACATGTGAAGGAAAAATCCTCAAAGATTCACCAACGTAGATGAATTTCATACATACCTTGGCTTTTTACAAATTTATTCTGGATCTCCAGGCATGTTTCCAATAATTGCTAGATAAATGAAACATCACTAGAAGGCATACAATCTGCCCACCCTCAAAGGTACAACTCCATAGATATCCTGGACACATCATGGCCAAATAAAGACATAATAGACGTTGATATAATTAGCAATTTATGGTGAATACAAAATGTCCCTGCTGAGTCAGTGAGTATAACCCAGGATATGGCCTCCCCCCATGTCACAGCATGTTGCTGGACACCAGTCACAAAGAAGCATGCCCTGCCTTGCCCCTCCTTCCCCTCACTTCAGTACACATTATATTCTACGAGATGTAAAATGCTGCAACCCACATTCAGTCTGTGTTTGTAATGCGTTCTTTTCTCTTCCCTCACATATGGCATTTTGAAACAATTACATAATGAGACATATTATCAGGGCATAACTGTCAAAAATGAAGAGACTGAGCTGTGAATAAATATTACCCACTTATTAGCTGTGCTGCTCCTGTGTTCTCAAATCTGTACTTTATTCCTGACTCTTGGGGGTATACTTTACCCCCTGATTGCCTGTGTAACAAAATGGCCCTGCACTAAAAGTATTCAGAAAAACATTTACAAAGTCCGCGGCAAATTAAACTCTAAAGTAGTGTTTCTTGTCATATTTCTGTTACAGTCTGGTGAAATCTACTGAATATCTTCAGAGCATGTTTTAAAATTCATAAAAATATATAGGATAATGAAGGACACCAATTATATTGAAATACTGTGAAAGAGTCACCTGACCCTGTGTTAAGAATGTTGCTCCAGGGGTGCCTGGGTGGCTCATTTGGTTAAGTGTCTTACTCTTGATTTTGGCTCAGGTCATGATCCCAGTGGTTTGTGGGTTTGAGCCCTGTGTCAGACTCTGCGCTGACAGTGTGCAGCTTACTTGGGATTATCTCTCTCCCTCTGTCTCTGCCTCTCCTGTGTGCTCTCTCTCTCTCTCTCAAAATAAATTAATTAATTAAAAAAAAAAGAATGTCGCTCTAACTCAGTTTTTGGTTGTTTCATCAATTTCCTTCCCTCTGACGCACCTCTTCTGGACTTTCTGTTTTAAATATGAAAAAGATCAAATATGGCAGATTCTCTTAACTCTGTTACCCCCATAGAGCCATTTAGAAAGACATTTAACTCTTTAGAAATGTAGTTTTTCCCACTGAGTGAAGGCAGAATCTTCCTCAGGATCAACACATACTTCCAAATACCAGGATGTCAGGAGGTCTCAGTACTCAGTGGGTGACGCTCACAGGTAGAGCTAGCTCTTCTGGATCTACAGGTCTGGTTGTGATTCATGCCTACCTGTGTATCATCTCCTTTTTTTTTTTCTCACGCTCAAAAGTCCAACCAGGATGCAATGACTGCGCATAATGTTGAACATTAAGCCTCTCGTTTTTTTGTAACAAAGTTATTTGGAAACTTTGGTATTTCATGATGCCATAACAAATTGATTATGAGAATCCTCACAGTACAAAAAGGTGGTGAGACTCCATGGTTGAGAATAACTGTTTTACTCAGGGACACATACACTGAGGAAGGAAGGATGTTCGGCCTTTCATTCAGGTCACTGTGATGCCATTTAGCATTTATAGTGGCAGTACTGAAGTGAAAATCTCAATGGCCTAATTAATTATATGTTTCTCTTGACTAGAGGTTGACACTTTTCTCTAAAGGTTCAGATAGTATATGTTTCAGGCTTTTCAGGCTGCATGGTCTCTGTTGCAAATACTCTGCCATTGCAGTGTGAAAGCATAGACAAAAACAAACAAACAAACAAACCCTAAAAGAAACAATGTAGCTGCACTACAATCAAAGGTAAATTATGGGGATGCCTGAGTGGCTCAGTCGGTTGAGCATCTGACTCTTGATTTCATCTCAAGGTCATGTTCCCAGGGTCATGGGATTGAGCTCCACGTTGGGCCCCACACTGGGGGTGGAGCCTGCTTGAGAGTCTGTCTGCTCCCTGTCTCTCTACCCCTCTCAAAAAAAAAAAAAACAAAAAAAAAGACAAAAAAGAGCTAAATTATGAACACTAAAATGTTGATTTCATATGATCTTCAGATGTCACAGTATATTATTCTTTTTAAATGTTTTCACTTTGTTAATGGATAAAAACCATTCTTAAATAGCAACCCACACAAAAACAAGCAGAAGGCCAGACTTGGTCCATGGGCTGTAGTTCGCTACTTCATCTTTTATGTATGAAATCAATAGCCAGGTAGCAAACCAATTCAGTAGGTTTATTTGGTTGGTTGTGACATCCCAGCAGGACCTGCATGTAAACTAATTTTAGCTAGATTGTGAAGTGACGAAGTCATTGATGTTTTTAGATGATACTACATATAGAAACAAAATTCAAAATGGCATAGATAGAAACTATCTTTGTCTGAAATCAGTCAAGATCCAACCCCCAAAGACAATAAGTAAGAAGCCTCAATTTTGCACAGACATTGCAGACTACTGTATTTACAAAATGTGGAAGTGTAACAGAAGCAAATTTGTTCAGCATGAATTTAGAGCTTCTTTTTTTTTTTTCCTGAACGTTATTGGTATTAACCTGAAATGAATGGTATCAGTTTCCTTTTACTGGAGTTAGTAAATATTCCACTATTTCTATGTAGTTCTTTGTGTTATGAAGAACATGAAAATCTGAAAGCCTGTCTTCTAAATCTGTAAGAAATATCTTCATTACTGATTATTAATGGTAGAATTGATTTTCAGGGTATTTTTTCAGGGAGGAAAAACAAAGACAAATTAAAGAAAAAAATCAGAAGGAGGGTGGTAGACAGCAGCAATATGGTGTGGGTTAGACAATCCCTGTGATTCATGGAAAAGTTAGGGCTCACAGATTAACTGTCATGAGAAAGTGTTTTATTTCTTGTAGAATAGTTCCCATCAACCAGATCATTGCAAGATTAGCACAGAATTTCCCTTATTTAGGAATCAGACAGTTGCAAAATACATAATACTTCACATGAACTTCAATGTTGTTGTTGTTGTTGTTGTTTTATAAATATCACCAGACACACATCTGGGGTTTTAGTGCTTGCCACAGTGTAGTTTTCTGGTTGACATATATCTAAGAAATGCGTATATTAACACCCAGGCTATAGAGCCAAGTACATTTTAGTGCGGGCTACAGCTGAAAGAATATGTTTCCATTCCTTGTCCATCTGTTCTTGGCAACATAAATTTAAACTAGAAACACAGAATAAGTTTCATGAGAAATAAGTCTAAATAGGGTTTAGAACAGCAAGGTGAATGAATGTATGACTTCTTAACATTTGATTTTGTAGCTGGAATGTTGTGTTGACTTGGTGAAATCTCAGCTGCAGCTATAGCTTAAAGTTTAAAAAAAAATAATTGGGTTTTTTTGATCAGTTCATTTAAAGAAAAATCCAGTGGCTTGGTCACACTTTCTGTTTTAAGGGTTTATATTTGCCAATGATCATGAGCCTAACAAATTTTGAGATTTCAGAGTGTTTAGTTGCCATACCCTTGAACTACACTAAAATGTATTATCTACTTTTATGAACTCCGCGCAACAGTGGATCTGTAGTGTGGGAAGAGGGTTTCCCTTGCAAAATGGAGTTCGTACAGAACACACTTGTTTTTCTGCACGTCCAACCTCAGTTATGACCAGCTTTTACGTTATTATCTTGTAAAATCATCCTGCCCTCCCACTCTGTGCTCCAATCTCCATCTTGTTCTGCTACTAAAATAATATTAAACTATTCACATTTGAAAGAAACATGAGAATGTTAAAATATAAAAGGACCATATATATGCACCTGGAATCTTGCCTCCCTCTCAGGGATCCAGGCACTCTGAGCTCAATAAGTAAGCTGTGTAGGGGCTGTGTGTCAGGGCTGGGCTTGGTGGGATTCTCCTGATGTGAGGGCACCCTCTGCCTCTGGCTGAGCCAAAGTCTTCAGATTGGAAAGGGACCTTGAAGCTTATACAGTCCAACCTCTTTCCCTATGTAAGAAGCATTTCTATAATTTTTAAGACTCTCTGTTTTATATGGTTGATTTATCAAGTGCACGGTGGTTATGCATCAAAGTAGTTGGGTTCAGATTTTGGCTCTGTCACTTCCTAGGTATGTTAATATGAATAAATTAGTTAACTTCTCTAGCGTTCAGCTTCTCTGTCTATGAATGGGAATAATCATATTTACCCACAATTTGTTTTAAGGGGAACCAAAGGAGTCCAGCGACAGGCGCTTAGTAAACACTCAACAAGCAAGAGCTATTACTATTAGCCTCTTTCTGCTGTCCTCTGTTAAAAATAATAATAATAATTGCACTATGCTAATTATCTAGTGGTGTTCAAATAGTATTTTAGTAGCATATTGTCAGAAAAAAACATTTCAAGAAATTAATATTGTTTCTTGAACTTCTGCACAAAGTCACCCATCACTAGGGACAAGTCACTCAATGATTCAGTGACTCAATCTTCTTATCTCTAAATGAGAGACTCGAATTCCTTGATCTCTAGGGTCTTTTGTTCGAGTAATGTAACAAAATCATGTTTGACAGCATATCCTCATACTTTATTTATAGTGTTGAAATGTATATTTGCTGCCAAATGTATAAACGTTCCATATATACATGTGGAATAACATTAAGTTTGTTGATGTTAAAAACTACTGGTATATTCTTTGGCATTATTTGGCTCCAAATTCATTCTTCCCATTTTGTTTTAGACCAAGCTGACAGCAGATCTTTTCCCACAGCATCTTGGGGTTTAGTTAAACTGAGAGCTTTAGACGTAGGCCATCTTTTCATTACTTTCAGAATCCAAGACAAGCTTTCTTTGTCAAGTAGCTTTCATTTTTCATCTTCATAATATCTAAGGGCATTAAATTGTGCACATATGGATCTACACTGTAACTTACAAGGCTTCTGTTTTCTTTCAGATCTGAGTGATCAGCTGCTAGAGGTAGTTGGCTTGGAAGGAGCCATGGAGATGGGACAAATATACACGGGACTGAAAAGTGCTGGGCGGCGGCTGGCTCAGTGCTCCTCTGTGGTCATCAGGTAGCTGTTTCTCTGTAATTGAGACAGGGTGTTGAGATGATATAAATAAAAGTTAATTAAAAGTATGCAGGACTCTGATAACATTTGTCTTATTTGAGCCTCAAATTATCAACAATTAACACCGATATATTTGAAAATGATGGAAATTGGCAGATTTTACCAAGTTTTGGTTAACTGTTACTTATCAGGTTTATTGGAATTCGATACCCTCGTGTTCAGACCATGGATACAATTCTAACGTACAAATTTCATCTCCACTAGCATGATTCCCATACAGTTTAGTTTGCAGAGGCATGGAAGTATCTACCAGGCATAGTACCCAATGGAAACACTAATGAAGCACCATTAACTTAAATTCCTTCATGAACTAAAGTACACCATCATTTCTACAAAATTAAATGATCAATTATTGTAAAGTAAGATCTTATATATGTATTAAATTTAAACCTTTTTAAGAAGCATTTTTCCAGAACTTTACCTTTAGGGGAAAAAAAAAGTATTTTTGACCCTAAGGTGAAACCATGGGTCATAGCACAGGTATAATTGGTGTTATTTGTATAAAAATGTTGATATTAGAAAATCTGAGACATCAAACACCTTTCCTCCAGGTCTGAGATGTATGTGTTCATGAAAACAAGGAGGCTTTTTTTTCAGCTATAGGAATTCTGACTGTATCATTAACCATAAACCCTACATTTTTCTGTTGGTATCCATAATTTGTTTTATATCATCACATTTACCAGGAAGCTCTTCATATTCCTGTTACCAAGGTACCTTTTCAGGGTATTCGTTAACAGTCAAGACTTAAAGTCTCCTTCAGAAGAGTTAAATTTAGAGCCAGCTATTACCATATTTGCATTTTCTGGTCTCATCATCTTATATCTTACGTATAGTCTATTATATAAAATATTTCATTGTTATACTTAAAATGAAATATTTTCCTCCAGGACTAGCAAGTCTCTGCCAATGCAGATCGATGGGGAACCATGGATGCAGACCCCATGCACGGTGAGTACCGAGTAGTTGAAATGCTATATCACTGCATATTTGCTTTTCAGATGTCATGTACTTCTATAACTAACTAATCACATAATCCTATAACTGAAGAATCACAATATTAAAGCTTTGGATCTATTACCAAGTACCTTTTTCTATTTATTATTGATGTGTCAGGACTACTGCATTCAGGTTTGTGGGATTATATGCCCTTGGCAGTGGTTTGACTTTTGAATGTTTGTGTTAGTGTAAGTACAACCTTTAGATACCATAGATCGATTATATTTTAAACTCTGGAACTAAAGAAAATTGATAAAATTTTTCTTAATTTTTATTGTACTTATTTCAGAGCACCACGTGAGAAGATTATTTGTAGGGCCTTCAGACATAAATCTCCCTGAATTTTTACCCATCTGTTTTGTTATTTTTTTACCTCCATTTGGGGATTTGAGGGCATCCTTCTCTGTAGAACACTCTCCGTGTTGTTGTTTTCTCCATAATGAGATATTAAGTTAGACATTTAGACCTCCCACAAAATTTCAGTTTACATTTTTTATAGTGAATATTTTATTATATTTCAAAAATATGTTAGGCAATGCCCTTGGTACTAAGAATAGAATCACGATCAGTGATATGTATCATGACCAATAAAACAACAGTATCAATAATATAATTATCTTCAAGGAACTCTTTGGATAAGACACTAAATGTAAATATAAACAGATTAATCACAAACGTAACTTCAGATTACAAGAGTTATGAAAACAAGTATGGTGAAATGATAAGGAGGAACAGGGTACAATATGGAGGATACTACTTTAGATAAGTAGACACAGGAGGCCTTTTTTGAAAGAAGAAATAAAAATTCAATATGTTAGAGAAACAGTAAGGAGGGTTTTGATGACCGAAACTAGTTTGTAAAAATAGGGGGAGAACAGAAAGAGATAAAGTATAGAAGATGAACAAGAGACAGACCATGTAGAAAAAAATGATAGCAAAGAGTTAGCATTTGATTCTGTGTCCATTGGGAAGCTTTTGAAGGCTTTAAGCATCATCTGATTTACATGTTAAAAGGTCACCTTGGCCACTGGGTGGAGATTGGATTGGACTGAGTAGCAGCTGGGAGAGAGTCTATCAGAGAGGTCTGGGCTCAGGCATGGATAGTGACAGGGAAGTAGATAGATTTAAGCAACATTTGAGAGGTGGAACAAGAAGAATTTGCTAATGAGTTCCCTGGGGGCTAAGAGAAAGCGATGAATCCAGGTTAGCACTTACATGTGATTGATGATGTATTTACTGTGTAGTTAAGATTGGGGGAGTAACCAGTTGGGAGTGGCAGAGGAGGTCTTAATCTTAGATTAGTATAGCATTCTGCTAAGTGCTGGTGTTATATTTAAGTATATTTTAAACTGAGATATAATTAATACACAACATTGTACTAGTATGTATTAAATATTCACATAAACATTAAATAATGGATATCATCATTTTTCAGATGGAAAAAATGGAGGCTTTGGAAAGTTGAATAACTTATTCAAGGTCAGATACATAGTAGAACTCAAACCCAGGCTCTTCGATTAAGGCCCCTTCTCTTAACCACTAGTTTAAACACATTTAGCTACAGATTCCAAACAGTCCAGCTTAGCATGTAAAATGGAAGTGTTAATTTTACCTTTCCAGTGGTTTTACTCTAAACTTATTATCTTTACTCTTTGTGTACAGCAGGTAAATATGATCTTTTGTTTATTCCTGATATATTCTTTTTAGCCACTTTGAACCTCAAGTTTGTGCATCAGTTTATTCTCTAAAAATAATGTAAAAAAAAAAAGCCTGTTTAAAAATCTCTGTAGATTGGCTACTTCCTATACTTTCTGCTCTCTTTGTACTTGGTTCCAAATATCCTTAAAAGACTTCCTGTTCTCCCTTTACCAGCATGTATGCACTTGCATCTTGTCTGGTATTCTTCACTCTTCCCACACTTCTAAGGTGACATTTATACTCACAGAAATGTTAAAGGTGTTGCCACAAGTGATGGTGGTAGTGATGTGCTAAGGTGCTGGTGATATAGTGGTGGTAGTGATGCGCTAAGGTGCTGGTGATGTATGGCTGGTGATGGTGGTCAGGATGAACTGGTGGACGTGCTACCACCGACGCTGGTGATGGTAGTTGTGGTGGTAGCAGTGACAGTGGTTGTGATGTGGGATGGTAGTGGTGCTGGTAGTAACAGTCTTCGTGTCTTTAACGGAAGGCCAGTTTTCATCAGCTTGCTTCACAAGATAATAGATGAAAAACAGTGAAACACCAAATGCCTTCCACAAGGACTCTGTAATTTTTGGATTCTTCTCAGGGAGAAGGGATGTTTATTCCTTACTCCATGCTTAAAATCCAAAAGAGTTAATAGTCATAATAATAATATCTAACATTTACTAAGCTCTTAATTTATGCCATGTACAGTTTGAAACATTTGACCTGTACTGACCTGTACATTTAATTTTCACAAAAGCCCTATAATTAGTTTCATTTTACAGATAAAGTAACTGAAGCAAAGGTCAAATTGTTTGCTTGATTCCACACAGATAAAAAGTGTTAGAGTAGAGCTGCACCTGGGTGGTTCAGTGGGATTAAGTGTCCGACTCTTGATTTTGGCTCAGGTCACGATCTCATAATTCATGAGCCCCAGGCTCCTGCTGAGCATACAGCCTGCATGAGATTCTCTCTCCCTCTCTCTCTCTCTCTCTCTCTCTCTCTCTCTCTCTCTCTGCCCCTCTCCACTACTCACATGCCCTCCCTCAAAATAAATGAACATTTTTTTTTAAGTGGTAGAATAGTAATTAAAACCAGTGGTCTGGCTCCACTGTCCTCACTCTCCATGGTTATTTCCCATCATGGATCTCAATCCAAAAAGACCCTACACCATCCTTGTGACTCCCCCTCCAGAGCATGAGGTAAATCACTTACTTTAAAAAGTCTATGTCTGGGGCACCTGGGTGGCTCAGTCGGTTAAGTGTCCCACTTTGGCTCAGGTCATGATCTCGCGGTTCATGAGTTCAAGCCCCGCGTCAGGCTCTGTGCTGATGGCTCAGAGCCTGGAGCCTGTTTCAGATTCTGTGTCTCCCTCTCTCTCTGACCCTCCCCGTTCATACTCTGTCTCTCTCAGTGTCAAAAATAAATAAACGTTAAAAAAAAATTAAAAAAAATAAATTAAATAAATAAAAAGTCTATGTCTATGAAAATCTAAATAGTGTTTCAGAATAATTTTAGCTTATTTCACATAGCACGAGCACTTCAAAAGATACTTTTGTTAACTTATATTTCAATTACTAACTGGATATTTATTTTGCCTATTAATTATCATGATCTATACAATTGTTAAATTAATAATAATTTTATATAACTTATATTTAATTTTCTCTTCTTCATTTTTTTTCAAAGTTTATTTATTTTGAGAGACACAGAGACAGCATGAGTGGGGGAGGGGCAGAAAGAGGGGGAGAGAGAGAGAGAGAGAGAGAGAGAGAGAGAAAGAATTCCAAGGAGGCTCTGCACTGTCAGCACAGAGTCCCATCTGAGTGTTGAACTCACGAACTTTGAGCTCATGACCTGAACCAAAACCGAGTAGGATGCTTAACCGACTGAGCCACCCAGGTGCCCCTAATTTTCTCTCCTTTAAACTCTCTCGTTCTTTACTTTTTTTTAGATTTTTTTGGTGTTTATGTATTACTGAGACAGAGCATGAGCAGGGGAGGGGCAGAGAGAGAGGAAGACACAGAATCCGAAGCAGGCTCCAGGCTCTGAGCTGTCAGCAGAGTCGGACGCAGGGCTCGAACTCACAGACCCCAAGATAATGACCTGAGCCCAAGTCGGATGCTTAACCCAGGCACCCCAAATCTCTTATTCTTTTAGAATATTCCATTCTTTAGCGGGCCAAGAGCTGTACTAGACTATGGCTCATTTTTGTCATTTCATATTCTGGCATATTCTACTTTTCCTAGAACCACATGGAGTTCTGAACTTTAAATTTCACTTTAAATGAAGAGACTATTTAAATAGTCTTCATAGCATTGGTATGGTTTAACTAAAGAGTCTTCTTTGTTTCAATTGAATAACAAAATGTTTTTCATACAGAACATAAAAATTGATAGAATGTAAAAACTCTTTGATGATTGAGCTGATGTTTAATTTATGAAGGATTTGCTCTAGATATATAGAGCACAGCAGAAGTCTGGTTTTCTCTAAGTGGAATATATAAAATGGAAAGGCAGGTGATAAGTGGGTCTTGATTCTGATTTTAATGATATTTTTTTAAAAAATCAAAGTAATATAAGTTCTGCGGATAAGCGGTGGTGGTGGTTCTACAGCAAGGGGAATGTACATAATGCCATCAAACTGTATACTTTAAAAATGGTGAAAATGTGAAATTTTCTGTTACCTATATTTTACCACAATAAGAAGGGAATTAAAAAAAATAAGATAATATTTGCTTAGAAATTTCACCAGTCCAGAATTAAAGTATCAGGAAAAGCAAAACTAAGAAAGCTTAAAACTAAAGCTTTTCCACTATATACTTAATAATTACATTTATGACCTTTTAAAATATCTCACTATAAAGTAGTCTTAGAAATGTGTCAAATACTCCTCAGTTCACAGTTTTATAATAGTCACTAACAGAGTATGGATTCTAGCCATATAACAATCGGCCATGTTCACAAGCCTATCAAACTGAAGAGACAGTTAGTTTCAGAAGACTTTGTATTGAAATAGTTCCAGAAGAGCCTTTCTTTAGGCAGGACCCCAGAGCCTATTTTCCCCCTTTTGTCTTCTTCCTCCCCAGTCCTTCTCCCTGAGCACATCAAACATACTGTTTGTGTTGTCAGTATGTTCCTATTGTGGAGAGAACAAACAGAATAGCTTGGGGAGGAGGAGAGAGCATAGTAAGATATGGGGGATCATAGATGAGGTCAGATTTCATTTTGTATCCATTCATAACAAGTGATGAGTGCCCACTAAAGTTCTGTTAAGTTAGGAGTCATACCAAGCCACAAATTCAATATAGCTAAAATGGACTCATCATCTGTCTCCCTTCATTTCCTCCCCACAAACAAATACTGACTTCTTACATTCCAAAACACTCACTCCTCCTTTTACCATATTGAGTTAGTGAAACCATTATGTACCTACTGTTTCCCAAGCTAGAACCATGAATGCACTCCTATATTTCTCTCCATACCCCCAAATTCAAATACCGTGTCCACCTACCAATATGACATATTTCTGGGATCTTTTTCTTTTTTCCATCCCTACTACTGTTGTCCTAGATTTGGCCCACTTCATTTCTCTTTCACGCCTGGCACTAACCACATCAGTCTTTCCCCATCTCCATTTGGTCCCCCATTTTAACCCATCCTGTAACTTTCTACCAGAATGATCACTCTAAAATACTAATCTCACCATGATACTCTTCTGCTTAAAATCATGTAATTACTTTCTTTCTGATGAAATATAATTTGAATCAGGCTTCCTATTTCACCAGTATCATTTACCTTACTTCTTTTTAATCTCTTCATGTGCTTCCCTTGTGCCCAAATAAATTTTTCTTCTTCTTTAGTTGAGTTACACAACTCAGCTTGAGAGTCATTTCATGCTGCCCCTCCTCCATGAAGTCTTTGTTGAGCATTGCCATTTCTTGCACCCCATCCCTGACCCCAGCTAGTTGGAAAGCGCGGCCTCAGTGCTTCATAGCTTTATCCAAGCACTAATGATATTACATCAAAATTATCAGCTTGTCTGTCTAGTTCCTTGATAGACATAAGCTTATTGAGGTCATGCACCATGATTTTTATCATCTTTATACCCACAGAGCATAGCACTGTGCCTTATACATAATTATGCTGCCAATGCCAAGTGCATTTTGAGTTTGTGAATTTCTTAAATACTTCTTGAGGTAGTATAACATTTTTTAAAAAATGCTTTCTACTAAATCTTCTTTCACTGAACATAATGTAGGTTGGCTAGCAATTCATTCACATATTTTTCATATATAAATACATGTAAAAGTTATTTTGAGTTAACTTTATTCATTACATTCTCAAAGCAAAGAATTTTAATGTATCAAAGAAAAAATACATCCTTAACCTTCAGAATTTTAATTTCTTTCTGTTTCTTGGTATGGTACAGTTAAATTTCTTTGGGCCACTTCCCTTTGCATTATCAATTATGTTAATAATTCTGCTAATACTTTGAAATATTAATCATCATGTATTAGTTGTTACTTATGATACTTTTATGAAAATAATGCCAAAGAGGTTGTAATGCGGTATTATCCTGAGCGCTTTGCTTATGATTAAAACAAAGGGAGTTCCTGGAACTTTCTTCTGTGTGGTGGCAAATGGGAAGGAAGTCATGAACAGATCATAAGCTAACTGGTGAAATGACCACAGATTAAATATAAAGACTTCTCAAAGGGGTAGCTGAAGTAAATGCAACTTCTAGAAAGCACTTACATGTCTTTTGATCTCTCTTTGCCTATTTTTATTTACCTCTCAGGACCCTGAACCCACTTCCCCAATGTCTACTTCCAAAGTTAGACACCATCAACACACAAGTCAGCCCTGACTTGGTACTCAGCCAATTTCTGCCAAACCTGGTTGTCTTGCTGCCTTAGGTTTGATCCCTGTTATTCCTGGGGCAGATACTTGGTCATCTAGTGACCTAAGAGCAATTGTCTCCTCCTTCCCCATTTCTAATGTGTAAGCCGTTCTATGAGATACTGTCTTCTGACTTGAATGCAGTTTCTTTCCCTGGTACTAGTATCTCCTTGATTCAGACACTGGCTACGTTCCTAGCCTTTGCTTTCACCCTCACTTAGGAAGACTGGATCTTTTTTTTTTTTTTTTTAATTTTTTTTTTTCAACGTTTATTTATTTTTGGGACAGAGAGAGACAGAGCATGAACGGGGGAGGGGCAGAGAGAGAGGGAGACACAGAATCAGAAACAGGCTCCAGGCTCTGAGCCATCAGCCCAGAGCCTGACGCGGGGCTCGAACTCACAGACCGCGAGATCATGACCTGGCTGAAGTCGGACGCTTAACCGACTGCGCCACCCAGGCACCCCGGAAGACTGGATCTTTTTGTGATTGCTCTAGATGATGCAGTGATCTGGAGCTTATCTTAATTTTGACTTGTGTTTGCAAAGAGAATATATCTAGCCCAGCTTTAAAATGCAAAGTCTTTAAAAAAGAGGAGCAGTGTTCTGTGGTCTATTAAATCTTTATTTATATGTTTGCTTAATTATTAAAAATAAGCATAACCTAAAGGTATTATTTATTCTGAAATGATTTGCTAAATACAAATTCATCTCAGACTATTAAGATAGAAAATTAAAAATTTTAATTTGTAAAATTTAGTGCCATTTAGGTGAAGGCTGGTTGAATTTTGGGATATTTGGATGTACCAGATAGATATGTTTGGAGGTATCCACTATAACAATGCCTAACATTTTTTGAGTGTTGACCATAAACCAGTTTCTGTTTATATTTATTACGTATTTAATCCTTACAAAAACCCTAACAAGTCAGTAAGGTTATTATAATCCCCATATCATACACTGAAAACAAACAAACAAATGAAAATAATCCAGATAACTTAAGCAGGTTTTCTAAGGCCACAAGGTAGGAAATAGAGCAGGTCGCTCTAATGCCTTTTTTCATTTTTTCATAATTATAATGCTTTGCTGTCTCGCTCAGTTACTCTTCAGGCCCTTACTGTATCTCTAATATTAGTAATCAGTTAGAACTCTATCATTTATAACAGAATTGAAATAGTTTTCAGCTTATTTACATTTTTCTCTTTTATATGTCATGGGGTTTTTTTGTTTGTTTTTGGGTTTGTTTTTTGGGGGTTTTTTTTTTTGTTTTTGTTTTTTTTTTCTTCCCAGTATAGCCAAAGCCATCCATCACGTTGCTGCCAAAATTACTACTAAACAAAATGATCATTTTACTCCCAGATCTCAAAGTTCAATGCCTCCTTGTTTCACACAAAATAAGTTTAGAATCCTTGTGATGGCATTAAATAATTCTCCCAAAGCTGCCATGCTTCATAGGGACCACTTTCCAGGGGCTTTCTACTCATGCCTATTAATTTTGTGTCTAAAATCCCAAATTGCTATTTTGTGTTTTAGAAATAAACTCATTATTCTGGCCTTCAAGCAGCCAACCAACAAATCTGTGGTTTCTTCCAGCAATCCTATAGGACCCATGGTTGGATTTCTTTCATTGAACCTATGGTTTATTATTTTGATATGCTTTGTTTTCCCTTTTATTCATATTGCCTGAATTAATTATCCTATCCTGTTGGGATATATGTATTTTTATAATTTACTACAAAATCTTTTTGAAAGGCAATGAGATATATAAATACATGTATACTAAAAATAAAATAAAAATCCTTCTTTCAAAGCCAAGCTTAGCAGCAATTTCCTCATGAAGCCTTTTTAACTCCCCATCTGTTTGAAATATTTGCCTTATCCTTTGTATTCCTGTGGCTCTCTGTTGATACCTTCTTGAAGCCATTGCAGTGCACAGTCTTGTATTTCGGCTATGTGTATATGTATCCAGCTCTTCTGACTTAATTGTAAGCATTTTAAGATTCATCCTCAATTCCCCTTCATATATCGCGTAGTGGCTTTTACATGATGTGGTTTCTGATGAGATATCTAGTCATTTGAATCATTGCTTCACAATATGTAATGCATCATTTTCTCAGGCTGCTTTCAAGTTTTTTTCTTTGTCCTCAGTTTCCAGTAATTTGATTCCGATAAGCCTGGGCATGGATTTCTTTGAGCTCATTCTGTTTTAGTTTTTCTGAGCTTCATGACTCTCTAGCATTATGTCTTTGCCAAATTAGAAAGTTTTCAGCCATTATTTCTTCAGATATTAATTTAGATACCATACTCATTCTCTTCTCCTTTTAAAATTCTGATGACATGTATTAGATACTTTAAGTAGTATTTCACAGATCTCTGAGTCTCCATAATTTTTTTTCTTTCCTCTTTGTTCTTTCTGTTGTTCATACTGGATAATGTTTATTCATCTTTATTCAAGATCACTGACTTTTTCCTCTTTTTTTGTCTGTTGGATTCTTGAGCCCATCCAAGTAATTTTTTTTTAATTTCAGTCATTGTATTTTTTAATTGTAAAATTTCTAATTGTTTCTTTTTTTAATTTCCTCTATTTTTCAGCCAATAGTTTCAATATTTCCTTTCATTTTAGGAATATCTATCATTACTTTTTGGAGCATGGTTGTAGTAGCTGCTCTAAAGCCCTTGTGTGGTAACTCTAACACTTGTGTCATCTTAGGATTTACATTATTGACTGTCTTTCCCTTTGTGAGTTTTTTAGATTTTCCTGGATCTTCATATGTTGAGAAACTTTGAATTGTATTTTGAACATTTTAAATATCATCTTATGAAACTCTTGTGTATTTTTTTTAATTCTTATGGGGAATGTTGATTTGTCATTGTTGTGGCTATTTTAGCAAGTAATTGATCCAGTTAGTTTCAGGTCACAAATCCTGAGCTGCTTCCCGTGAGTTGGGTTTCCAATGTCAGTTCAACTTTCAAAGTCTTTGCAGTGTATTCAGAATCATTCTATATGTATAATATCCATAGGCTTGTGTGGAATCTGGATAGTAGTCTAACCCCTATTTTGGTTCTTTAAGTTGTCAGTATGCTTCTGAAGGACAAAGCTATCCATACACAGCTCAAGGGTAAACACAGGAGATTGTATACAATGTTAAGGAATAGGTTTTTGTGTTCCTCCTCTATTCCAAGATCTCTGGCTAGGAAATGAGAGGAGGAAGAGAAAACAGGAAACCCATCGCTGGTTTAGTGACACGTTATGTTCTGATTTCCTTCTCCATTCTGCTGGCTATCATTTGCTTTCAGCATCCTCAGAAAGCTGCTCTATGTATTCTATGTAGGATTTGTACTTGTTGTTAGGGTAAAGTTTGCTTTTTCCTACTTGAGTAGAACTGAAAATGTCACCACTCTCCTTAAATGTTATTGTGTTTGGCTATTTTGAGATCTGTCTGAATTATCCCCATCAGGTTGAAGTATTAGTAGCCAGAAGTGCTTATCTGCCAACTTGGAGACTTCACAGCATAATTCCCCATTTCTCTATTTCTTAAAACAACAACAATAACAGCAACTACGTAAGACTAAGAAATTCACTAAACCTTGAATTTCAAATCTTACTCATTTTGAGAAAACCTTATGAATTATTTTTCCATTCTTGTGTCCTGCATATAAGTTGTTGAGACCTTGTTTGAGTGAAAATAATGGATCAAAATAGCATAGTTTTATACTCAACTGTAATGTTTTAGGTATTTCTCTAAGCCAGTAATGATGTGGATCACTACATGAGATGTGGTTTTTAGATTACTCTGTCTATAAGAAAACATATATTAAGACTATTCCAAGTAAGTTATGTGATTGTATGAGAGGTTTTTAGACTATGAAGGTATGGTTAGTTCAGTGTCCAAGGTCACCAAGCAAAGAGTTATAAGACTGGGTCTGTCCCTAACTTGGTTTTCTACTCCCAAACTGGTCATCAGTTGATTAAGCTTGTTTGCCGAAGGGTAAAAAGTTCAGAGAGGAGGTAATACAGTGTCTCTGAAGCTTTCTGTAATGCATAGTGTTGTGTTAAGGAGCTCAAGTGTAAAACAAACAGTGAGGCAGTGGGACTTCTTGGCACTTGGACTTTCTCTAGCACCTTAACCACAGCAAACTCAGTGTAGGTCACTTATGCTGAAAAGCAAGATAAACTGTATTAAGAAAAGATTGTTTTAATGGCCCTTTCAGCCCACTCACAAAGTTGAATACCATGACAATCTTTTTCTAGTTGGAAATACCATTGAAATGAGCATTTCACATAATATCATATTAGAAAATATAATAGTAGTGGATGGATTGCTTTTCTCTATAGTTTATGTGTCTACATCTTTCTCGATTGCTAGAGATACAACAAATACGACTATAGGCAAATTGTGGATGAAGCTGTGTTTCCTGACAAGAAGTTACTAAAGCCTAACTATAAACATACATGACAGTATTTATAATAAGAGTAGAAGAAGAGGGAAATAGCTAGAATTTTTTTTATATTTATGGTAGGTGGCTCCCCTTATACATACTACCTAAATTAACTGATCTCAGACCTGGGAACTAAAAACAGACTTGAAACCAAATAGCTTTACCATTCTTTTATTACAGAATCTCAACCATTTTATTAAAACTTCTGTATATCAGCTTTTTATTTGAAACCCATTCTAGCTTAATATTTTAAAAGTTATTTTGAGCAAGCTAATATCTACAACTGAAATAGTAAACTTTTCTAGCACTTTAGCTGAAATTCCATGTAGTCTAGGGTTAAAAATGTTTTTCACTCTTTGAAAGCAATGTTTTATGGGATTTCAATAGGGAAGGAGGGAAAAAACTGCTTAGGAAGATTACCGTGCAAAATAAATGTATCCCAATGGATAGAAAACAAGGAAAGAGGCCAGAGGCCAGTGGTTTTTTTTATTTGTTATATCAGTGACCTCTGGACTTTAGAGAATTACTTAATCTTCTTGAAACTATTTCCTTATTCCTAAAACAGCTACCTACAGATCACAAGGGAGTATTGAAGAGTTGCAGAAAATTATTGTACATCACATTTTGCAACACTGAGAAAATATTAGTTATTTTATGCTTTATATTAAGTATTGTTATATTTAATATCTAGTGTTCCCATTATCTAAGTCATACAGGAAAAAAGTTAAACCAACGTTATTTTAGGGTGACAAAATTTGGTATCTTTTTGAGATTTGGCCATAGTGTTACAGAAAATGTAGCTGTAACTTTTTTGTTTGTTTTCCCATAATCATTTACAGATAAACTAATATTGGAAAAGGACATCATTTCATCATAACATTTAATATTTTAATAATTATCTAAAGGGAAAATTATATTAAAACTCATCCAAATGGAATAGTGCTGTGAAAGTTATCTGCAAGTTTACCTCTCTTGACTCTCCCAAGATTCTTGCATTAAATTGATTAACTTTATTTTTTTTTAACGTTTATTTATTTATTTTGAGAGACAGAGACAGCATGAGCGGGGAAGGGACAGAGGGAAAGGGAGAGAGAGAATCCCAAGCAGGCTTCATACCGCACAGAGCCCAACACAGAGCCCAACACGGGGCTCAATCTAATAAACCCAGAGACCATGACCCGTGCCGAAATCCAGAGTAGGATGCTTAACCCACTGAGCCACCCACATGCCCCTAAACTGATTAAATAGCATTCAGTAATATTTAATATACCAGTGTTTTTTAGAAATTATTCTTGTTTTGAAAATTTAATAAAATATTATTTTCTCACTAAAAGTTATGTAGCTATTGTAACAACACTTGCTGACTTTGTAGACACACTATTTTTAAGGAATCTTAATCTGCTCTAATGGCTTACTTTAGAAACGACTGGGCAAAGCAGACAAGGGGACATGTGTATTTTTAGTGATGGAAGAAAAAGAGTAACACATAAAATATTAGTAGGAAAACGCTTAACAGGTATATGTAGATAATGCATATTTTTTTGATGTGCCTGGAAATTGTATTTTGCCTAATATTTAAATAGAGAAGAGGGATAAAGGTTAAAGAAGGAAATGCCACCATTTTTTATTTAATGAGTCTAAATGTGGATACTTGGAAAACTAGAAAATTAACTAACATCGTTCTGCCATCTTGAAATATATTTGAGTAAGCAGACTGCTGTTCTAGTAGGTATATATTTTTTAAGGTGTGAGTGGTAGTAAGACTCCAAATGCAGTTAAATAAAACATAAACTAGAAGTATCTTTTACTTAAGACTTCAATGGTAAATTCTTTTGCATAAATTTGCATTTCTAAGCCTTTATTTTTTTCCAAAGACTGGCTTGCTAATGTTTAGTTGGGCGTTATTTTTTGTGTTCCCCTGTTACTTATGCATTAATTAATTTTGTTTACCTGTGCATAATTTTTCCTAATTTCACAACAGTTGTTGTTTTTGTAATTGACAATGCAATTTACTGCATGTGTGCATTCTGGCCCCCAAACAAGAATGTTAAGGTGTAAAGCACCAATCTCTTCATTTCAGATTGTTAAAAAAAAGGATTGGTTGTGACTAATTTCCAATTAATTTGCAGTGGTTACAGGGAACAAAACAATTGCACCTACTAATTAAATTTTAAAATATTCCAAAGTGTCATCTTTAGGTGTCTGTGGAATATATAATTTCCATTTTGGTTCATTGCTGGATCTGTAACACCCATGAGCTTGACAGCTCTATTAATTTAAAGGCTCAGTAATACCTATTAGTACAAAACATGAAAAAAATACCATTAATCATTTATTTTAATTTTGCAGCTCTGTCATTTTCTCAGTATGTTTTAAAATTATGATGACACCATAATGTGCACAAATCGACCTGGATGAAGGGGAAACGGATCACACTACTTAGGAGAGATACTGAAGTACATTATTAGAGCTTAATTAATGCCAAACTGATTAGATTTGATTGCATTTTGCACTAAAATATTTTAAAGAATTTTTTCTTACTATATTATATTTTAAAAGTTATCCCAAACCTTATGTTTACAATTAGACTTACCTTTTTTGTACTTTTTCTCTTGAACACATTCAACCTAAATACCTAATATAATTAATAAATAAATAAATAAATAAATAAATAAATAAATCTAAATCATTCGTATTCTTCATGTTGAAAATTAATATTGTTATCCGTTTAAATTTAGACAAGTTTATTTCATTTCAGTTGATAGTGTCTCTAATATTCATATTCTTTGATAATAACTCCTATCCAAATTGGACACAATGTCCAAAAACATAAAAGATCAAAAATTTACATGAGACATCTACTAAGTATGTAATACCTTTCGCATTTCTACTGATATGATCCAGGATTGTTAAACATGTTAAAAATGATCAAACTATATGCACTTAGACTGTTGTTATTAGGTTTCAAGAGGACCCATAGTTATTTTATTTATACTTATGTCTGGTTCAAAATGAAGATACTTCTTTAGAATGGGTAGTTATTAGTGTCTCCTAGTTGATGGGCATCATCAAATTAATACATAGATTTGATTTCTTTTCTACCAGAACACTTAAAGGTCACCCTTCTGGTAGATCCAAACTATAGAATCACAGGGCCTAACTTTTCTCCCACATTTGCCTTGTGATCCTATCTTATCTAGCTATTCATTTCCTCTGACTTTATGTATTAAAATTAGAAAATATTCTAAGTCTTACCTCAGAAGGCAATATACTGCAATGTTGAAAGTTTTAAGAGTAGTAAGGCGTCTTATCCACTAACAAAGAATTGGGTCCAGTGTTTCATAGAGATATTCCCTGGATGGCTTACTAATTTCAAACAAAAATTTGAATTAAAAAAGCTCATAATAAAAATACACTAAGAAGAATATAATAATATTTGTTTTTATTTTCTTGAATATTCAGAGCAGAGTTGCACATGTTTCATTTAAGAAGATTTGGGAAAAAATTTTTTTAAACTTTGAAGATCATTTTATCTTTTTTTATTAATATTAAATTTATTGTCAAATTGGTTTCCATTTTCCAACACCCAGTGCTCATCCCAACAGGCGCCCTCCTCAATGCCCATCACCCACTTTCCCCTCCCTCCCACCCCCATCAACCCTCAGTTTGTTCTCTGTATTTAAGAGTCTCTTATGGTTTGCCTCCCTCCTCTCTATAACTATTTCCCCCCCTTCACTCCCCACCATGGTCTTTTGTTAAGTTTCTCAACATCTGCATATGAGTAAAAACATGATATCTGTCCTTCTCTGACTTATTTCACTCAGCATAATACTTTCCAGTTCCATGCATGTTGTTGCAAATGGCATGATTTCATTCTTTCTCATTGCCAAGTAGTATTCCATTGTATATATAAACCACATCTTCTTTATCCATTCATCAGTTGATGGGCATTTAAGCTCTTTCCATAATTTGGCTATTGTTGAAAGTGCTGCTATAAACATTGGGGCACATGTGCCCCTATGAATCAGCACTCCTGTATCCTTTGATAAATTCCTAGTAGTGCTGTTGCTGGGTAGTAGGGTAGTTCTATTTTTAATTTTTTGAGGAACCTCCACACCGTTTTCCAGAGCGGCTTTACCAGTTTGCATTCCCACCAATAGTGCAAGAAGGTTCCCATTTCTCCACATCCTCGCCAGAATATGTAGTTTCCTGATTTGTTCATTTCAGTCACTCTGACCGGTGTGAGGTAGTATCTCATTGTGGTTTTGATTTGTATTTCCCTTATGATGAGTGACATTGAACATCTTTTCATGAGTCTGTTGGCCATCTGGATGTCTTCTTTGGAAAAGTGCCTATTCATGTCCTCTGCCCCTTTCTTCACCAGATTATTTGTTTTTCAGGTGTTGAATTTGGTAGGTTCTTTATGGATTTTGGATAGTAACCCTTTATCTGATGTATCATTTGTAAATATCTTTTCCTATTCAATTGGTTGCCTTTTGGTTTTGTTGATTGGTTCCTTTGTAGTGCAGAAGCTTTTTGTTTTGATGAAGTCCCAATAGTTCCATTTTACTTTTAATTCCCTTGTCTTTGGAGATGTGTCAAGCAAGTAGTTGCTGTGGCTGAGGTCAAAGAAGTTGTTGCCTGCTTTCTCCTCTAGAGTTTTTACTGTTTCCTGTCTCACATTTAGGTCTTTGATCCAGAATTTTTTTTTTAATTTGAATGTATTACATTGTTTTCTACACATGACAATTCCATGGGAAGAATTAGATAGATATTATTATCTTTTTTTTAATGTTTCCTTTATTTTGAGAGAGAGAGAGACTGTGTGTGTGTGTGTGTGTGTGTGTGTGTGTGAGCAGGGGAGGGGCAGAGAGAGAGGGAGACACAGAATCCAAAGTAGGCTCCAGGATCTGAGCTGTCAGGACACAGCCCAATGCGGGGTTTGAATTCATGAGCCGTGAGATCATGACCTGAGCCAAAGTCAGACGCTCAACCCACTGAGCCACCCAGGTGCCCCATTAAGTAGATACTATTAAAGACGATTTTCAAATCAGAAAATAAAATTAAGGAAAGAATACAACTATTTAAGTCAAGTCAAGAATGTCAGTAACTTATTTTTTTCATTTCTTCAACAAATGTTTACCTAATTCCTTCTCTATGAAGGTACTGGTATTTTGCCTTAGAATTTTACAATGGAGAGGAAACAAAATAAAACAAACAAGCGCATGGTTTCTGAATTCAGTATGGGTATACATTACTCAAAGAATCACACAAATACAGTACTTCAGTAATGATGCAAGGTCTCTGAGTGAACGGTTCATGGTACTTTGAGCTGTGGTACTATGGCATTATGAGAGGGTATAATAGAGGGATTTGACCTCATTAAAGAAGGTCTAAGAAGACTTTCAAAGACACTCAAAATAGGCCTGACAACTAAAGGATGGGAAACATAACTAAACATATAAGGAGGGAAGAGTGTCCTTTACAGAGGGAACTGCACAAGGTGGGAGGAGTCTGAAAGAGGACATGATGAATGTGGAACAGAAAGAAAGGAGGTGTGAGGCGAGGCAGGAGATTCAGTGGGAATCAGAGCTGCAGGACCTTGACACCCACAGGAAGGATGATTAGCTTTAGCTTAAGAGTCAAGTGGAACTATAAATAGAGTTTAAGCAGGAGAGTGATGTGATCAAATCTGCATGGTGATAAGATCATTCTGGATGGGAAATGGATTGGAAAGGAAGGCAATATCCAGTTGGGAGACTTCTGTAATTGTTGAGGCTTTATAATGGTGGAAGCAGAAAGACAAAAGTCAGGAGATACAGAAAATATTTGAGGGATAAAATTAGTAATCAGATAAGAAAAGATGCCAAAGATGATCCAGATTTCTGGCTTGAACAACTGAATAAATGATGGAACAATTTGTTATAATAGGAGAGTCTGGAAAATAATCAGGTTACTTCCTCTCTACTCCAGTTTAACTCAACTAAATGATGGTCTCTTACCAATGTCCTAGGCACATTGTTGGGAATTTCAATTATCATTTTACCATGCAACAATTTTTTTATGAATGTCAAAATATTTGTTGGATTACTATACAATGCTTTAACATTGATAAGAAACTCTCTCGGATCAGTTCCCTGATCCTCCCGGTAGCAAAGGGTATATATATAGCTGAGTCTAGGAGTTGGGTCATTAAAAAAATTTGCTCTCACATATTGTTAGTATGAGATTATTGGTCTCCCTTAGTTTAAAAAAAAACTTTCTGTGGATTGGTAGATTTCTCACATGGATTTTTTTCTGGTATTTTCTTTGGGTGGAAGTGGAGCCTGGAATGTGTCTGGAATCCTATCAGGTGCTTCTGGTCTCTTCAGAGAGAAGGCAAATGTCTGTAATATGCCATCTCATAATGTCACCTAAGGAATCCCAAAAGCATTGTTCCAGATAGAAGAGGGGATAGAGAAGAACAAAATGTGATTTCTACTGGGCTAAACTAAAATAATAGGTAATGTTTATTAAGCACATAATATGACATACATAGCCTCCTTTGGTACTTGCAGTGCTGTTAGAAAGTAGATGCACTGTTATTCTCCTTTAGAAAATAGAGACTGAGGCTCAAAATGTGATATCCTTTTGCCAGTGGCTAAGTTGGCACTCAAACTCTTGCCTCTTTTCCCAAGTCCATGATTTTAACTCCTAAGCTATGTAAAAAGACCACATAAGAAAGGACGTACAAAATATTATTCATTAAGAAAAGTATAGTTACAAGTTGTGAACATAATGAATATTCCTGGTTGTAGTAAAAGAGGGGAATTTTTTGTGTTGTTCTGTTTTTACTTTTATATATTTTTTATTTGTTTGTTTTTTTGTTTTTCATTTTTTCCATATGACCAAAGATTTGAGAGGCCCTGGGGAAAGAAAACCAGTTAGTAGGTTAATGTTGTGGGTATAATTTCTCTATAGAGACATGGAAATATTATAAAAAGGTTTTTTAAAATGTTGTTGACCTTCCCTGGAAACCAACTTATAACCATAAAATATTTTGGAAAGCAGAGCCAAATTTATATCTTAAAAGAGATTTCAAATCCACATATAAGTATTTCCTTTCCAGTGTAGCCAGAGCCTGTCACTTTCAAGAAAAAGTTTCTCTTTCCTCATTACCATATATATTTAAAATTTCTGTGAATTTCATCAGTGGGTAAACCTCCTAAACCCATTTTTTGAACTTTTTATTGTAAATTTTCACAATAATTTATCTGAATTTGATATTAGATCAAAGACTTTAACATTAAACTTGGAAATTACTACCATCCCAGAAAATAATGACTGGAATCATAAAGAAGCTGGCACAGGGATTTTAGAAAATTGTTATGTTTCCATTGCTTTGCTTTTTGGCAGTTATGGATCTGAAAAATTTAGCATGCTCTTTATTCCTGCTGTCATATGTCTCAGCTACATGCATGAATTCAAAATGGTTTCCATTATTGGAAGGACACCATCTTATTCCAGAACCAAGCTAGGTAACTTTTAATGTTCCAGATAATTGCTAAATTAGGCTCTCCCCACAGATATTTTATGGCATTTATTTTGCTCTGAGAACTCCATTCATTTCTAAGGTAGCTAAATAAATCCAGTGATAATAAACTCTTAAAGAAAAGAGGCAGGAAAAGAACATTTTGACTAGATACAGGGAGAAATTTTTAAAAGGAAAATACTACCTGCTGAGGTATTTTCTAAGAACCACAATATTATTAAGGCCACCCTAGTAGAAAGCACTAAAGGATTGTACATTTGAGCTAAACATTATCGTTGATACTTTACAAAAATTGGGAAAGTTCATATGTATTCTAATTCAGAACTTATAGAATGATTTCTGAGTGGTGGCACTCAGAATATCAAAGATATGCCATATGAAATTATGTCCACTTTTATCCATCTTCTAGGCATGGACCCATTAAATCATAATTTTACATTAAAATCTGTTTCACTTTGTGCCTCATAATTCTAGATGTAATTATATTTGACTGTAATTACATCAGGGGTCAGCAAGTTATGGCCTTTAGGCCAAATCTGGACAACTGCCTATTTTTGTAGAGTGAAAGAGTTAACTTTTTTTACTTTTTAAAATAGTTGTAAAAATCAAAAGAAGAACAATATTTAATAATATTAAAATTATTATATAAAATTCCAGTTTTAGTTTTCAGACATAAGATTTTCGTGGAACACAATCACAGCTGTTTTTTTCACATGTAGTCAATGGATACTTAAGTGTGACAATGGCAGAGATGAATAGTTACAGAGACCCCACAGCCCACAAAACCTGAAATATTTACCATCTAGCAGAGCTGCTTTACAGGAAATACTTGCCAACCCTCAAGTTACATAAGCAACTACTTAAACATCCTACCGTATAAAACTCTAAAATATAATTATTTTTAGATTTAGAATTAGTATAACAATTTAGGAGTTTACATCACTTATATGGAAACCATTGTGATAATCTGGGCCATGACTAGCCTAGATAGATACGATTAATTGGAAGGCCTTGCCGGGGAATCGGCCACACTGAAGATTGACTGGTGGGAATGTTTATATCATGGTGCTTCGTTGTACTTTTCCTGTCACCCCTCAGGCTACTAGTACTCATATTCCTTCATAGGATATCATTCTCCTGCTTCACCTTTAAATGTCAGCATTCCACAGTTCCATGGTCTAATATCTGATATTTGTATTTGCCACACATCCTTCAGTAATCTATTCTTGATGAATGACATTATTATAGGTTCATGACACCCAAATCTGTCTCAAGAGCTGTTCTCCCTTCTGAACATCAGACCTACACATCCAAAAGACACTGAACCTCACCTTAGGAATGTCACATTCAACACAGAGTTCACCAACTTCTTAGTTCCCACCGTTGCCAAACATGCAACTCTTCCTATTAAAAAGCATCACCATACATGTAGCAAACAAAGCTAAAATCACAGGAGTCATACTAGAACCTTACCCTTTTCCAATACTCCACATGTTCATCCATGTCCTATAGGTTGTGGCTCCTTGATACCTCTTGAGTTTGCCCCCTACTCCATTCCCATTGCCACTGCCACAATTAAAATCCATTTCATTTCTTTTCCACATTATTATATTAACCTCCCATTTCATCTCCCTGCCCCTGGTATGGCATCCAGCCTCTAATCTATGCTTCCAGAGTGATATTGCTAAGACTTGCATTTAATTGTATCGTGTCTTTACACCATGATCTAAATGGCATTGTTTTGTGTCCCCTTTGCACCCTGAGAATATCTCCGTAGCACAATGCATATCCCATTCTGCCACTGCATATGCTATCATCAAAAGAATATAAGCACCTTAATTATGTTTTTAAAAAAATGTCTATTCGGGGCACCTGGGTGGCTCAGTCGGTTGGGCGGCCGACTTCGGCTCAGGTCATGATCTCACGGTCCGTGAGGGCTGTGAGTTCGAGCCCCGCGTCAGGCTCTGTGCTGACAGCTCGGAGCCTGAAGCCTGTTTCAGATTCTGTGTCTCCCTCTCTCTGACCCTCCCCCGTTCATGCTCTGTCTCTCTCTGTCTCAAAAATAAATAAATGTTATAAAAAAAATTTTTTTTAAATGTCTATTCAACTTGGAAGTCCAAGCATTAAGCTGAAGTAAGCTGGTACCTAGTAAATTAACAATAGAGCTAATTAAAGTTGGATAAATTAGGTTATTTCTTAGCCATAGACTTTGGGGGTTAGTATAAGAAGGTAAAGGCCAGTCCACCAGTCGGTTAACAGATTCTTCTTGGTCTTACCGGTCAGAAGAGAAGTGACTTGACAACAGTAAATAGATAGGACTTCTCAAAGTTAACTGTGCATAAGAATCACATGGGGGAATCTTGTTAAAAGTAGAAGCTGATTCAGAAATTCCTAGGGGCACCTGGGTGGCTCAGTCCGTTAAGCATCTGATGGCAGCTCAGGTTGTGATCTCAAAGCTTGTGAGTTCAAGCCCCCCAGTGGGCTCTGTGGTGACAACTCAGACCCTGGAGCCAGTTTCAGAATCTGTGTCACCCTCCCCCACTAATGCTCCATCTTTCTCTCTCTCTCTCTCAAAAAAATAATGCTAATTTTTTTTTAATTTAATAAAAAAGAAGTCTGGTCTGGGACTGAGGAGTCTGCATTTCTAACAATGATGTCAGTTCTCCTAGTTTGTAGACCACATTTGAAAACCAGAACACTAGGGATTTTTGTTATTGTTAATTTTGTAAATGTTCGTACCAAAATAATATATGCACATTGAAGAAAGCAGAATGTATAGACTTGCAAGAAAACAGGAAGCCTCTGTCCTACCATTTGTATGTCACCAGGTCTGTTCGTTGAATTATTTGGGATTTTTTTCTTATCATTTACTCTACATCTATAAAAAAAATGCTTTCCTCTTTTTTTCACCTATTAGTTTTAGGTGTATTCTATTTACTTTATGCATAGAAAAGTGGTTTTTAACACTCTTACATCACTCCATTTAACTCTCTTACTAGTAGTGAATATGTACTGAGTGATTTTTATGTACCAGGTAACATTCTAAGTTTTTTGTGTGCATTGATTCATTTACTCCTAACAAGAAACCAATGAAACAGACACTATTTTAAAGTCTCTATCATATTTATGAGGGAAATGAATCATAGTCACTTGCCCAAAGTCTCCATATAGGAAGTAGTAGACCCAGGCAGTTTGATTTTGAACTGTTAGGCTCTTCTGCTTGAGGGAAAAAAATGATTTTATTTAAACCAAAACAAATATATAATCATTGAGATTATGAAAATGTTGTCAATTGCAGAACCAAGTACTGATACAATTATATTTTCTTAACTACAAATGTTTTAGAATCTCTTTTTTTCTCTCTTTGAAAATCTCCATTATAATATTTCTCCTTTTTTAAAATAGGTATCAATTGATCTATTATCCCCACTCTTTTTCTTTATATGGCACAAGCCCTTCTCTAGGTGTTTCTTTCTAGGTTGTTTGTTTATTTGCAAATCTGTCATACTATGTCTCAGTTGAATCTCCTGAGTTTTTTTGTTTGTTTGTTTGTTTTTGTTGTTGTTGTTGTTGTTTTCAATAGACTTAATTTTTTAGAGGACTTTTAAGTTCACCCCCTGCCTACACATGTGCATAACCTCCTTCACCAAAATGTTACAATTGTTACAATCACTGAACCTATACTGACAGGTAAATCACCCAGAGTCCATAGTTTATATTAGGGTTCCCTCTTACTGTTGCACAGTTTACGGGTTTGGACACACGGACAATAACATGTGTCTATCAATGTTATATCATACAGAATATTTTCACTGCCTAAAAGTTCTGTGTATTCCATCTTTTCATCCCTCTTCCCCATAATGCCTGGTAACCACTTATTTTTTTCTACTTCTCTGTAGTTTTGCCTTTTCCAGAATGTAATAGGTTGAAATCATACAGTATGTAGTCTTTCCAGATTGGCTTCTTTCACTTAGTAATATATATTTGAGGTTCCTCTATGTCTTTTCATGTCTTGACAGCTCATTTCTTTCTTAGCATTGAATACTGTTCCATTGTCTGGAACTACTATAATTGATGTATCCGTTCACCTACTGAAGGACATGTTGGTTGCTTCCAAGTTTTGGCAATTATGTATAAAGCTGCTATAAACATGCATGTGCAAGTTTTTGTGCAGACATGTTTTCAAATCATTTGATTGATATCAAGGAGTGTGAACTCTGGGCTCTATGATAAGAGTATGTTTAGTTTTACAAGAAACTACCAAACTGTCTTCCAAAGTGGCTGTACCATTTTGACTTCCCACCTGTAATGTATGAGAGTTCCTGTTGTTATACATCCTTGCCAGCATCTGGTGCTGGCAGTGTGATCCTCTGTGTTTTGAACCTCTTTCTTAGGCCATGCATTTGTTTTGCTACAGAATACCCTCAAATATGTTTTAAAGGGCATATAAAAGGTAAACTCAATCATTTCATGACTGAAAATGTTTCCGTTGTACCCTTATATTTAATCAATATATTAAGTATAGAATTCTATAGTAAAATTAACTTTTTCTCTTGGGTTTGGAGGTGTAGCTCCATTTTCTTCTAACATTAATGTTTTTGAAAAACCTGATTCCATGCTGACTTTTATTTTTTGGTAAGTCACCTGTTTTTCCTCTGAAAGGGCATTTGGAATATTTTTATCCCTGTGCTTTGAAATTTCACAATAATACATGATTTGAGATGGGCAGGACAGGAATCTAAGTTTCAATAGCAGGAAAAAGAGGGAAGGTTCTCCAGGCCAATAGTTGGCACAAAGGCACAGATGCAGGAATTAAGGAGGAATACTTCGGAGGCTAGAGAGTCATCTCCCAAACCCAGTTCTTGGACTCACCAACATGAGCTGTGTAACACCACTTAAAGAACCCAAACTTTTGTCATATATTGAAAACTAAGGATATTGACACAGATGTCCAAGAGTTGCTGGGGGATAAAATTAGATAATATAAAAATTATGGGAAAAGTTATGCATTTATTTCAGCAGATCTGAGAACTCCTTGAAGAGAGAATAAATTCACCTCTGTTTTTGTTTTTTATTTGTTGAGGTATAATTGAGATATATTAGTTTTAGGTGTACAACATAATGATTTGACATTTGTAGATACTGAAAAATGGTCACCATGATATCTAGTTATGTCTGTCTCCTTACAAAGTTAATACAGTGTTGTTGACTGTGTTCCCCATGCTGCACATTACATTTCTATGAATTATTTATCTTATAACTGAAGGTCTTGTACTTCTTAATCCCCTTCACAAATTTTGCTCTCCACCTAAGCACTCTCCAATCTGACAACCACCAATCTATTCTCTGTATATATGAGTCCTGGATTTTTTTTTGTTTTGTTTGTTTGTTTTGTTTTTTTTATATTCTACATATAGGTGAAATCATGTGGTCTTTGTCTTTCTCTAACTTATTTCACTTAGCATAACACCCTCAAGGTACATCCATTTTGTCACAAAAGGCAAGATTTCATTTTTTCTTTAACCTGAGCAGTATCCCATTGTGTGTGTGTATAATAATATATATGTATATATACATATATATGTGCATATATACATATATATACATATATATCACATATTTTTTATCCATCCATTTGTCAATGGACACTTAAGTTGTTCCCCTATCTTGGCTATTATAAATGAACATAGGGCCGCATATGTCTTTTCAGTTTAGTGTTTTTATTTTTCTCAGATAGATATCCAGTAATGGAATTGCTGGATCATATGGTAGTTGTAGTTTTCATTTTTTGAGGAAACGCCATCCTGTTTTTCAGAGTGACTGCATCGATTTTCCTATCACCAACAGTACATGAGGGTTCCTTTTCTCCACATCCTCACCAACATTTGTTATTTTTTGTCTTTTTTTTTTTTTTTACGTTTTTTATTTATTTTTGAGACAGAGAGAGACAGAGCATGAATGGGGGAGGGGCAGAGAGAGAGGGAGACACAGAATCGGAAGCAGGCTCCAGGCTCTGAGCCATCAGCCCAGAGCCCGACGCGGGGCTCGAACTTACGGACCGCGAGATCGTGACCTGAGCTGAAGTCGGCCGCTTAACCGACTGAGCCACCCAGGCGCCCCATTTTTTGTCTTTTAATAATAGTCATTTTGACAGGTGTAAGGTGATATCTCATTGTGGTTTTGATTCCTATTTACTTGATAATTATTGAGCATCGTTTCATCAGCCTGTTGACCATCTGTATGTCTTTGGAAAAATGTCTACTCACATCCTCTGCTCATTTTTTTAAAGTGTTTATTGTTTATTTTTGAGAGAGAGAGAGAGAGGCGGAGTGAGAACGGGGGAGGGACAGAGAGAAAGGGAGACAGAGAATCTGAAGCGGGCTCCACACTCTGAGCTGTCAGCACAGAGCCTGATGCAGAGCTCAAACCCACATACCAAGATCCTGACCTGAGCCAAATTCAGACCCTTAACCTGCACCACCCAGGTGTCCCATCCTCTGCTCATTTTTTAATCAGACTGTTGGTTTGCTTGCTATTACTGAGTTTATAAGTGCTTTATATATTTTGGATATTAGCTCCTTGTCAGATATATGATTTGCAAATGTCTTCTCCCATTCAGTGGGTTGCATTTTTGTTTTGTTTCCTAATAGTTTCCTTTGCTTGCAGAAGCTTTTTAGTTTGATGCCATACATGTGTTTATTTGGTTCATTTGGCTTATTTTGGGGGGGGGGGTTGTTTTGTTTTGTTTGCTTTTCTTTGCCTTGCTTTTGGAGTCAGATCCAAAAAGGCATTGCTAAAACTAATGTCAAGGAGTTTACTGCCTATGTTTTCTTGTAGGCATTTGATGGTCAGATTTTACATTCAAGTCCTTAATCCATTTTGAGTTTGTTTTTGTATATGGTGTAAGATGGTGGTCCAGTTTTATTATTTTGCATGTGGCTGTCCAGTTTTCCCAACAGCATTTATTGAACAAACTGTCCTTTCCCCATTGTGTATTCTTGCCTCCTTTGTTGTAAATTCATGGTCATATAGGTATGAATTTATTTCTGGGCTCTCTTTTCTGTTCCATTGACGCTGTGTGTCAGTTTTTCTACCAATACCATAACATTTGGTGTACCTTAGCTTTGTAAATATTTTAAATCAGGGAACATCATACCTGTGGCTTTGTTCTTATCTCTTAAGATCGTTTTGACTGTTTGTGATCTTTTGTAGTTCCATACAAATTTTACAATTGTTTTTTTTTTTTCTGCTTCTGTGAAAAATGCTATGGAATATTGATAGGAATTACAGGGAATCTGTAGATTGCTTTAGGTAATATGGACATTTTTAACAATATTAATTCTTTCAGTTCATAAGCATGCAATATCTTTTCATTTATTGTGTTTTCTTCAATATCTTTCATTAGTGTCTTCTAGTTTTTACTTTTCAAGTCTTTCACCTAATTGGTTAAATTTGTTCCTAGATTTTTTATTCTTTTTGATACTATTGTAAATGAGATCATTTTCTTTTTTTTTTTTTTTTGATAGTTCATCACTAGTGTTTAGAAATACTGCAAAATTTTGTATATTAATTTTGTATCCTGCACCTCTACTGAATTCATTTCTTCAGTTGTAACAGGTTTTTTTGTTGTTGTTGTTGTTGAAAACTTTAAGGTTTTCTATCTGTAGTATCATGTTATCTGCAAATAGCGACACTTTCACTTCTCTTCCTTGCCAACTTGGATGCCTTTTATTTCTTTTTCTTGCCTAATTGCACCACCTAGGACTTCTAATACTTTGTTGAATGAAAGCAGGGATAATGGGCATCCTTTATCTTATTCTGGATCTTAGAGGAAAGTTTTCAGCTCTTTACTATTGAGTATGATGTAAGCTGTGGTTCAGCTTGAATTTTGAATTTTGTCAGATGCCTTTCTGTATCTATTGGAATAATTACATGTTAATCATTTTGTTCATGTGGTGCATCATATTGATTCATTTGCAGATATTGAGCCATCCTTGCATCCCTAAATCCCAGTTGGTCACAGTGTATGACTTTTTCAATATAGTATTGAATTTAGTTTGCTAATATTTGATTAAGGATTTTGTGCATCTGTATTCATCAGTAATTTGTGTGTGTGGTGTCTCTCTTTGGTCTTGGTATCAGGGTAATTAATTTTAGCTCTTAAAATAAATTTGGAAGCATTCCTTCTATTCAGCTTTTGGAAGAGTTTAAGAAACATAGGTATTAAATCTTCTTTAAATATTTGGTAGAATTCACCAGTGAAGCCACCTGGACTATTCAGATATTCTATTTCTTCATGATTCAGTTAGGAAGATTATAAGTTTTTAGGAATTTATCTATTTCTTCTAGGTTGTCCAATATGTTGGTGTATAATTGTTCCAAGTAGTCTCATGATACTTTGTATTTCTGTGGTAACAGTTGTAAATTTTCCTCTTTTATTTTTTCAATTTTTTTTACATTTATTTATTTTTGATAGAGAGAGACAGAGCACAGGTGGGGGAGGGGCAGAGAGAGAAGGAGGCCCAGAATCCGAAGCAGGCTCCAGGCTCTGAGCTGTCAGCACAGAGCCCAACGCAGGGCTCGAACTCACAAACCACGAGATCATGACCTGAGCCGAAGTCGGACGCTTCACTGACTGAGCCACCCAGGCGCCCCTCCTCTTTTATTTCTGATTTTGTTTGAGTCCTCTGTATTTTTTTCTTGGTGAGTCTAGCTAAAGGTTGGTGAATTTTGTGTATTTTTCCAAAGAAGCAGCTCTTAATTTCATTTATATTTTTCTGTTGCCTTTTTAGTCCCTATTTCATTTATTTGCAGTTTGATCTTTATTATTTCCTTCCTTCTAGTAACTTTAGGCATCATTTTTTCTTCTTTTTCTAATTCATTTAGGGGTAAAATTATATCATTTATTTTAGATTTTTCTTATGTTTTGATGTAGGCCTGCATTGCTATGAACTTCCCTCTTAGAACCATTTTTGCTGCATCCCATAGATTTAGTTATATCATATTTCTGTTTTTATTTGTCTTTAGGTATTTTTTTTAATTTATCCTTTGATTTCTTCTGTGACCCAATATTTGTCAGTAACATGTTTTATCTCCATGTGTAAGTAGTGTTTTCCAGCTTTCTTCTTGTAATCAATACCTAGTTCTATACCATTGTGATCTGAAAAGATGCTTGACATGATTTCACTCTTTTTGAATTTATTGAGATTTGTTTGTGGCCTAACGTGACTTTTCCTGGAGGATATTCTATGTGCACTTGAGAAGAATGTGTATTCTGTGGCCTTTCAATGGAACGTTCTGTATGTCTACTAAGTCCATTCTGGTCTAATGTGTCCTTTATGACCAAAGTCTCCTTATTCATTTTCTGTCTGGATGATCTATTCACTGATGTGAGTGGGGGTATTAAAATCCCCTACTATTATTGTATTGCTATTAATTTCTCCCTTTAGGTTTGTTAATATTTGCTTTATGTATTTAGGTGTTTCTATTTTGTGTGCATATACATTTATAAATGTTATGTATCTCCTTTCTGGATTGACCCTTATATCTTTATGCAGTCTGCTACAGTCTTTGTTTTAAAGTATGTTTTGTTTCATATGAGTAGAGCTACACTGGTTTTCTTTTCAATTTTATGGAAGATATTTTTCCATTTCTTCACTTACAGTGTGTGTGTCCTTACTTCAGAATTGAGTCTATTGTAGGCAGTACTTAAGTGTGTCTTGTTTTTTGTTTTGTTTTGTTTTGTTTTTTAATCTCTCCAGTCACTCTGTATCTTTTTATTGGTGAATTTAGTCAATTTACATTTAGAGTCACTATTGATTGGTATGTATTGCCATTTTCTTCATTATTTCTGGCTGTTTTTGTAGGTACTCTCTGTTTCTCTCATTTCTTTTTCTCTTTCCTTGTGGTTTGATGACTTTGGTATTATGTTTAGATTCCTTTCTCATTTACTTTTACGTTTACTGTAAGTCTTTGTTTCATGGTTACTATGAGATTCACGTATATACCATACTATGTATGTAACAGTTTATTTTTAAGTTGATAGCAACTTAAATTCGAACACATTCAAAAACTCTATATTTGTACCCTGCCCCCCACATTTTATGTTTTTATGTCACTTCTTCCATCTTTTTATTTTATATAACTACTATAGTCTTAGTTAATTTTACTGCTTTTGTCTTTTAATCTTCTTAGTAGCTTTATAACTGATTCATCTACTACCTTTATATTTACTTTTTACAGTGAGAATTTTACTTTTGTTGTTTTCCTGTTATTAACTAATATCCTTTTCTTTCAGCTTAAATAAGCCCCTCTAATATTTCTTGTAAGGGCAGTTTAATAGTGATAAACTCTTTTAGCTTTGTCTTTTCTGGAAAACTCTATCTCTCCTGAAAATATGAATGATAACTTTGCTGAGTACAGTATTCTTGGTTGGAAGGTTTCTCCTTTTAGCATTTTGTATATGTCATGTCACCTCCTTCTGGCTTGCAAAGTTTCTGCTAAGAAATCTCTTGATGGTTTTATGGGATTTCCTTTGTGTATAACAAGGTTGATTTTTGTTTTTGTTTTTGTTTTTCTTTCCTTGCTGTTTTTAAGGTTGTCTCTTTAACTTTTGAGATTTTAATTATAATTTGTCTTAGCTTGGCTCTTTGGGGATACATCTTATTTGGAACTTTCTGTTCTTCTTTGACCTGATGTCTGTTTCCTTCTCTAACTTAGGGAAGTTTTCAGGCACTAGTTTTTAAATAACTTTTCTGTCCCTTTCTCCTGGGATTGCTATAAATGCAAATATTATCATTTTATGCGGTTCCATAGGTCCCTTAAGCTACCTTCACTTTTTAAAATTCTTTTTTCTTTCTGTTGTTCCAAGTTGAGTTCCATTGCTTTCTTACTTGCTAACTTCTTACTTGCTTCCATCTTCTTACTTGCTAACTTTTTCTTCTGCTTCACTCAGTTGCTGTTGAACCCCTCTAACGTATTTTTCAGTTCAGTTACTGTATTCTTCAACTCTGTAACTTCCGTTTGTTATTTTTTTCCATGCAATTTTATTTGTCTGTTTGTTGAAGTTTTTGTATGGTCATCCTTTCTTCTCTCAAGTTCCATCGGAATCTTTGTGATCACCATTGAATTCTTTATCAAGTAAATTACTTATCTTTGCAATGTTAAGGTATTTTTTTTCCTGAGGTTTTGTCTTGTTCTTTCATCTTAAACATATTTCTCTGTTTTCTCATTTTGTTCGACTCTGTGTTTGTTTCTATATTTTAAGTGAAAACAACTACCTCTCCCCATCTTGAAGGAGTGGCCTTGTGTAGGTGATGATCCTTCTTATTTAACCTTGCCCTAGATTTTGGTTGTCTCTTGAACCTTTGTGATTTTCTAAACCACAAAATTTATTCTTGGTATGTCTCAATTGTTGAGTGTGTGCCAAGACCTGTCAGCAGTCCAAGAGGAGGAATCTCATTTAGCATCTACTTTCAGGAAACAGCTTTTAAAGGATGCAAATGTTTAAAGTCAGTGGGGCCCCATATGTAATCCTTGCTGGTCTGCAGACCAGGAGATCTGGAGGTGTCCCCTGGGTGACAGTTGCATAACTGGGGTTTTCAGATTACTGTAGAAGCTCCTTTCTGGGAAGTTTTGTGGAGCTGTAGCAAGGCCATGGTGGTGCTCAAGGATGGTGTCTCCCCACTTACATTCCCTGGGAGTACTTCTTAGCCTCTAGATATAGGCGTTTGTCACAGGAAGACTAGGGTTGTGTTTCAGTCTGCTGTCTGTGCAGTGCCCTGGGGGTGGTAGACTGCCAAGAACTGTCTTTCCAATTGTCACAGTGCTGTGGAGCTCTGGATTGCTAGGCCTCCTGGCCACCAGGGCCAAGTGTGCAAGGGGTGTCCAAATGTGTGGATTGTGTGTGCCCACTGGTTTCGGCAAGGCAGCTGGAGAGTGACATGTCTGTGCATGCACTGGAATGGGAGAATGCTGCAATCACTCATACTCACCAGCCCCAGCCCGAGGGCTGGGAAGTGTTGCAGTCCCCCCTTCTCCCAGACTTTAGCTAGTGAGCACGAGGACTCCATGACCATTTGTGCTTGCCCACCCTAGTCAGAGAGAAGGGGAGCACTGTAACCACCAATGCCCTCCTGTGTCAGCAACTACCGCAACTACTTGCCCCTGTCCATATCAGCAAGGCAGCAAGAGGGTGCCATATCCAAGGTCATCCACCTGTGCTAGTAGGCTATGGGGAAAGTGCAACAGTGACATCTATTTTCCAGTGCCTCTGTCTCCAGAGAGCATTTCAACTATCCCCTGCCCCTCCAGCCCATGCCCCTAGATCAGCAAATGAATCTTCCTCACGTATAGTGTAGGTGCTTTTTAGTGCTGTTGTTTTGCTGGGTCCCAAGGCAAGGAAGACAGCGTGCAAGCCCTTCAAGAGGGGAATCTCGGGGCGCCTGGGTGGCGCCGTCGGTTAAGCATCCGACTTCAGCCAGGTCACGATCTCGCGGTCCGTGAGTTCGAGCCCCGCGTCAGGCTCTGGGCTGATGGCTCAGAGCCTGGAGCCTGTTTCCGATTCTGTGTCTCCCTCTCTCTCTGCCCCTCCCCCGTTCATGCTCTGTCTCTCTCTGTCCCAAAAATAAACAAACGTTGAAAAAAAATTAAAAAAAAAAAAGAGGGGAATCTCAGTTTCCTTTAACTTTGGGAACTACAAATGTCAACCCCGTTGGTTTTCTAAGCCATACATTCTGGGATTCATCTCTTTGGTTCAGATCCCAGGAGCTAGAGTACCCAATGTGGGGAACCAATCCCTGCCTCCTGCTTCTCCAGGAGAAGCGCTTGTCTGGTGACATCCCTCCCTTCTGTGTGTTGCTGTGCCAGGGGTGGGGCTTTTCCTACCAGTCTCAATGTGGTTCTTTTATGCTCTATTGTGGAGAGCAGTTTATCTTATTCTCAGATATATTTCAGAGGGAAATGATCCTCATGTGGTAGCAAATCTAGTATCTCCATGGGAGAAGGTAAGTTCAGGATCTTCCTACACTGCCAACCTGGATGCTCTTTTGTCAGAAAGCTTGAAGAGCACTTAGGTGAGTCGCCAGGGCCTCCAGGGACTCAGTTTGAACAAAGTGTTCATATAACCCGAGGAAAAGAAACGTTACTCTTTATAATAAAAGGTATCAAGAATAGTCAGTGATAGAAAACAGTGAACTAGAAAAGAAAATACCAGTGAGTCACTCTAAACTTGCCTGGAGAATGAGTCAGGGAAACTTTGCTTTGTTCCCTCAATTTTAGTTGGGCTAAAGAAGGTCCTTTATGGAGAACATAAATGTCTAGTAGGCATAGACACCATTTACTACTATGATATATAAGCCCGCTATTCTATTCTATCATTTTAATGAAATGATACTTCACTTCTATACTCTTCAACAATAATACTTTTTTATGGGAATAGACTTTTGTTTAGGGCAACTCAAAGAGATGGATGAAACAGGCAGCATCTGAATAACTTGTGTAAAACTATTAGCATAATGCTCAGCACACAGTAAGAGCCAAATCTTACTATTTTTTTTTTTTTTAAATTTTTTTTTTCAAAGTTTATTTATTTTTGGGACAGAGAGAGACAGAGCATGAACGGGGGAGGGGCAGAGAGAGAGGGAGACACAGAATCGGAAACAGGCTCCAGGCTCTGAGCCATCAGCCCAGAGCCCGACGCGGGGCTCGAACTCACGGACTGCGAGATCGTGACCTGGCTGAAGTCGGACGCTTAACCGACTGCGCCACCCAGGCGCCCCAAAATCTTACTATTTTTTAATCTTGTTATCACTCAATATTGTAATTATGAAGTGAAACTCTCACGCTATGCAACACTGATAATACAGTAGAAACAAAACTGCCTTGTAATCCTAGATCTGGTTTCAACGTGTGCATCTTTATTTTGTGTTGAATATTTCTAAAACTGAAACTGCAATCAAATTTTCTCATGTTTATCTTTTTAGACGTGCCCAATCTTAATACGTTATAGGAAGATAGAAGTAGAAAGAGTCACAGAACAGTAGAACAGTAGAAGGTCCTCTCTTGTGGCACTGTTGCTTTGCAAAGGAATAGGTAATATGTAGAAGTGAAGAGTTTATATTGGAGGGTGCTCTTCTATTACTGACAATATTTATCTTGCATTTTTTTAAATTTTTTTCAACGTTTATTTATTTTTGAGACAGAGAGAGACAGAGCATGAACAGGGGAGGAGCAGAGAAAGAGGGAGACACAGAATCTGAAACAGGCTCCAGGCTCTGAGCTGTCAGCACAGAGCCCGACCCGGGGCTCGAACTCACAGACTGTGAGATCATGACCTGAGCCAAAGTCGGACGCTTAACCAACCAAGCCACCCAGGCGCCCCTATCTTGCATTTTTAAAGCAGTGTTCTTCTACCTTCATGCAGCCATCCCAGCTTCGTGCCCACAATTTTAAATTTCAGATTCTCTTCCAAACGAATCAAAATCAAGTTGCAGATTGCCTTGCTTATAGCTGGTGCTTGATAAATATTTGACATGTTAAGAAACAGCTAAGAAGTAACTGCCTGGTTGTTGAAAGATGGAAGCAGTCAAAGATTGCCAAATATATGGCTCATGTCTTCAGATTGCTGAAACTTAATATATTCTAATGTCTTTAGAGATAAGATCTGCTCCTTACTCATTGTTGTTTTCCTACTAGGTATCAGGTTCTCAAAAAAATAAAAATAATAACACAAGAGTGTGGAATGTATAAAAAACAGGCATGTGAGTCATTCTTTCAGTCCCGCAGAGGTCGTTTATTTTATTTACTTTTTTTTTTTCAAGTAGACTTCACACCCAGCATCGAGCCCAACATAGGGCCTTAACTTGCAATCTAAGATTAGGACCTGAGCTGAGATCAAAAGTTGGATGTTGAACTGACTGAGCCAGCTGCCCAGGCACCCTGCAGAGGCCCTCTTAAACAGGTTCTCTGACACGGGCAATCTCAACTTAAACTAACTCTTAAGTCTCTACAGCTTTCTGGAGACTACAGTTAGACTTTCTGTGACCACACACAGAACTCACCTGGACTGGAATCATTCTCATCCTTAATAGAGTACTTTTTGCTTCTGTTCAAATATACAAAGACATTTAGTTATCCAATGAGATAACCTATGTAAAGAGCTTAGATACATAATAGACATTTTATGAATGCTAGTTTCATTCACATTATCTCCCCTCAGAGGAAAACATAGCCAGTTGTTTTTCATTTCCATAAACAATAGACAATTAATATATCGATTTATTTTTTTATGGAAATAATGTTAGAATAAAGAAAGAAATGTGTACTTAGACCATAGGAATGATCAAACAACCAAAGCGATGGGTTTTAGATAATTTTAAAAATCAGAGTGGCTTGGGGCGCCTGGGTGGCGCAGTCGGTTAAGCGCCCGACTTCAGCCAGGTCACGATCTCGCGGTCCATGAGTTCGAGCCCCGCATCGGGCTCTGGGCTGATGGCTCAGAGCCTGGAGCCTGTTTCCGATTCTGTGTCTCCCTCTCTCTCTGCCCCTCCCCCGTTCATGCTCTGTCTCTCTCTGTCCCAAAAATAAATAAACGTTGAAAAAAAAAATTAAAAAAAAAAATCAGAGTGGCCAATATCCTGCTTGTTAAATTTCTTTTTCCTACTTGACTAGAATTTCTTGGAGTAGAGATTGTGCATTGTTCATTAAAAGTTCCTGGTATAGTGTCTGAAGCATAGTAGGGGTAAAACAAAGTTTACAAAATGAATAAATGAAGTAATGATGTTGCATTAGATACTGTATAAAGGTACGGTTCAGGGGGATTTAAAAATCAATGTCATAATCTAAAACAATTATTAAGAGAGACAACCTGGGAGAGATCTTTTTCAGTCTACATAGATGTGTGCAGTCCGGGATCACAAGCATATTGCTGTCAATTCCATAGTTCATAAGATAACAAAAATAAAATAAAATCATATATCCAGAAAGTTTGGGGCTGACTTAGCCTACTGGCCTTTTACAGGTGCAATTTATTTTTACAGTAAAGAGAAGAACACTGAATCTTCCCAGAATAACCTGATTCCTACAGACTTAAATAAAGTTGTTCATTTTTCCAGGTTTTTGGCATACTTCTGTCTTTCTAGACTATGAAGTGAATCTCCATTTCCCAAAAGCCCCAGTGCTGATTTTAATGATCCTGTCCATGTGATGTACTTTTTTTTTGTTTTGTTTTATTGCTATTAGTGAATGACAAGTGAAGGATATTCATTTTAACTTGAAAATGTCAGGGATGCACTTTAAGAGATATATTTTTGGAGCTTTTAATGAGGTGGTGTTTCTTTTTGAAAGAAATACTCATCTCTGATGCGAGTGCTGTGCAGGTGACAACTGATATTTAATAAGCGATGGTTCTTGTATTAGTCACAGTTCTCTAAAGAAAATGTCTCCGATTGCTTTTGAAAAACTCTTAGCGTCACTAGCCCAAAGGCAAGATGTGACCTTTTTATTACATAATGAGAATCATTTATTATCTTACAATGTATCTTAAAGTCACAGACAAAATGCCACTTTGATAATTGCTTTCAATTAGCTTTGAGCATAGCATATATTCATAAAATGTCTTCTCTAATTTAGACTTGAATTAGAGAAAATTGCAGACATAATCTACTTTAAGGTTGTCTCATTTAAGGTGATTCGTAGTTTTACATCAAAGAAATCAAAACGAGTAGCTTTAGAACTGTCTCTCAAAGTGTTTGAAGCAGGCTTTTCAATATTTGATTCTATTCTATTACCAATTAATTAACAAATTAGAAAGCTAGTTCATCATTTCTGACCTTTTACGCACGTTAACTTTTGACTTTCATTCCTAATGATTGTTTTGAAATTAAACCTTGCAGTTCGTGTTGAAAGAGAGAAACAATCTGATTAGCAAGATAAATAAGGCTTGCCTTGATACCCTGTGTATCTTGATGTTGGGCTGTAACTGGACTTGTGAATGCTGTCATGGTACATCCTTTCCTGCTTTAAATGGTCATTGAATTATACTGGATAATCATGTCACTGAAACAAAGAGTTTTGGGGATGTTACTACAAGTGAGAGTGGAGGTAATGATATTTAAAATGTGATTTTGGTTAATCTTTATGTTTTCATTAAAACCGAGCACTGGAATTTGGTTTAAAGGCAAATTTTTATCTCCCTTAAAATTATTTTTGAAATAACAAACACCCTGAAACTACATTTTACACCTGTGGTGTTCTGGTAACTCGTGGAATATTATTAACCTTAACAGAGATTCTCTGAAAGTGGTATTCTGTCTGGAAATTACTCTCTTTCTCTTTCTTTTCCTAGATAAAAATTACACACAAGAACCAAGCCCCAATGCTGATGGGTCCTCCTCCAAAAACTGGGCTGTTCTGCTCTCTCGTCAAAAGAACAAGAAACCGAAGCAAGGAATAAACCTGTTTCATTTTATTCTTAGAGATCTAATTAGCATAATTGGGCCATGGAAACTTATGCTGGAAACCTTTCAACCATTTCAGTTCTCTTGCTCATGCAAAATCATGGAATTGGTTAACAGTTTTTGTTACCGAGCTAATGTAATATTCAGCTATTAGAAAATTTGTCTCCGTTTTTATAGGCATCTTTGCATGAAGAAGGCAGAAGTGTACATGAAGTGATACTGCATATTTTTGTTGCACGTGTTCCCATAGATTTTTATGTCTCTCATCCACCCCTCCCCCAATTCCATTTACTAACCTGTGAGACAAATATGTGAAACATAAAAGGAAATATCATGGGAAATGTGATTCTGCGTGTGATTCAAATTATTGGTAAGCACTAATCAGTAATGCTATGATGATCATCACTGTAGATTGCTATATTTTTCCCTGATAGAATCAGTGCATCAATGATCTTTGAACTATGACTTGAAAAGAAACTTTTAATTGGACGATTTTATTAAATAGTTGTCTGTGATAACCTTGCTGTACCTAAATAGTTTTTCTTCAACATCTTAATGCTTTTGAGTGGAATTTAAAATATCAGATATATAAAGTTTTCTTGTGCTAAAAAAAATAGAAAGTGATTTTTATTTTGTTTCACTTTGTTTTTAATTCCAGAAATAAGTGAAAACAGAAATAAGTTACTTGGCAGTGAAGTGTGATAATATGACAAGCCTTACTCCTTTTTGCATGTGGATCTAGAAGAAAATTCATAACCACACCAATAACCAAATAGATGTTTTAAACTATGTGCCTAATATACTATTTCCCACCAAAGATTCAGAAAAAGATGCTTGAGAGAAATGGGTTAATGTATAATTAATTAGCTTTGTGGAGTAAATTTATGGTTCTTATGATTAATTTTTTGATGACTTAAACTCTGGAAGAGAGTGAATTATCCATTAATTATAATTAAAATTCTCACCTTACATAGACAGTAGGCCAAACAACACAATCAAAGCTCAAATGCTGATTTCTTGCTTTTTGGTCATTTATAAATATAGGTATGTGTAATTTTTAATGGGTCAGTTAAGTACACTTGAGATAGTAAATGATCGTATCAGTTTTGCTCTGGAATAAATTGATACCTGCAATGCTATTAAGCTCATTGAAGCAAATCGTGCATGCAGTTAGCCCTCTTCCATCAGCCTACACCACTCCCATCTCTGTGACATTTCAAATGTTTATTTGGAAATAATGACCCAGATCGTTGTTTACGGTGTTCATGGGATGGTTGGAGTGTCCATTTAAAGAAATCATGGCATAGTACTTTCCTTGGTGTTTCATTAAATCTATGATATAAAATGAAATGCTTTTCTGAGCGGTTTGGGTATTTTTCAGTCATATTGACCTGCATCGCATCATTGCATGTTTTCTGTTTCTAAACATGCCATGAGGAAAACAAGTGCTTGAAATGCATGATTTATTAGTTTTTCTCTCCACTCAGCATTAAAGTACTAATGATTTATCAGTTCTGTTTTTCTATTGATTCATTCATCTTTGAATAACAAATAGCATTTAGTGATTCTGTTGAACACAATCCTGTGCATGGATTTATGGATTTCAAGTGAAATTGCTATAATTTTTGTTCTTCAGTTTGAAAACTCAACTGAATGCCGTTATATCAAATAGCTACTCTCAAGCAATGTACTATAATGGAAGATTATGTATAAAGCGTATTATTTTAGTGTTCCAGGAACATTAGATGGTAAATATCAATCAACAATAAGTTTAATTGCTTTGAAAATAAAAGCTTTTGAATAAAATTAAGACACAATTTAGCAGTCCCAGGAAAATGATCATTACAATTGCAAATGTAGCACAGCAATCACTTGCCCTAGTATAATAATAATAATAATAATAAAAAAGTTATTTGGCAGAGCGTAATCTGGAGCAAAAGAAATCTCTCAAAACAGTAACAAATGCATTACTGACATGATGTTACATAACAAACACACTGATTTTGTGTATCTTTGGTTACAGGTAATAAATATTTCTACATAAATTGACAAAGTTTTGTACAATGGGCAGGCAGGCTTTGTATCAAAATATATTCTGAAGCCACAGATGATTTTATGTGCAGTACACATACAGTTATGTTTTGGCTGCCTTTTATAGTATGTAGTTTGAAGGCAGCAACAGTTGATGAATCATTCTTAACAATCTGTGTGGTGGCGAGCTCTTGAAGAGACAGCGGCTTGAGACAGTTCAAACAACCTGCCTGTCAGATTCCCAGAGTTCTAGTAAAAGCATGCAGCTTTACTTCTGGGGTAGCCATGTAACTCTCATTAGTGCCGATAGTAGTTACATCTTCAGTTACAATCCATTGGTACAAATAATACATGTTCAAGCAGGAATCAAATGTTACTGTCTTCAACTCATTTCCTAAAGTTCCCGACATGCTTGCCCTCCTACTACACTACTCCTGGGGTTTGGAAAGTAGTTTTAAAAGAGCAACTTTGGTGGTTTTGAAATCAGAGAAGATAGTCTCCATTTTTATGACAGCTTCAGGTGAAGAATATATATTTTCAAGAAAATTCTAAACTGAAAGTTCTATGGTTTAGTAAAATACCGAATAATGAATGTTAGCTTTTCAAGATGGAATTTGTTCTTCTGTGTGTGGGGGTGAGTGCCTGAGTGGTTGAGTCAACCTCTTTTAAACAGAGTAGATCTAGTTTTTCTACAGAGTTTTAAGTAGATGAAACTCTTAAGCAAAAATTAATATTGGGCTGGCAGGAGTCCGATTAACAGGGGAAAAGACATATAGGCATGTTGCCAAACAGTGCCATACGCCGAGTTGACAAACAGACATTCCCGAAGAAACCTGGATATCCATGCTTCCCGTTGGGAATAGAGGTGTCTACGTGACCCAGAAATTTTAAAGGACATAAATGTATTTTTCCACACTCATCTGTATACCATGTGTACTCGATGCAAAAAGTCCTAGTCAGTTTATTGTGGAAGAAGAAGATATCTTGTAGAAAGTGGAGAAAATAAACTTTTAATACAGTTTTGGTTTTTTTTTTTTATGTTTAGACTATGTGATTATAGCCATAACGAAGAAGAAGGCTCAGATGTTTAGTGTAGTCTACTGCAGGTGGAAATGTAAATTTGATTAAGAGCTAATGAATCGCCTGTATGTTTCTGCCTTTTGTTCTTTTTTTTTTTTTTTCTTTTTTAGGGGGATGGGAAATAAGCAATTTTCAAGGAAGAATCTGTTTTGAATCCCAGGTTGTATTCTACTTGAATGAGACAAAACTTTTAAATGGTTCCATGTCTTTTTGTGTCAGTTTGTTGTTTATTGATTATAAAAAGGAAAATGTACCTTTCATGGCACATATAACCCACAAACGATTATTCAAATACAGTATGTATATTCTAAACTAAACGATGAAGCCCTTGTAATATATGTTGAGGATGTAAAATTTAAATAAATGAATAAATAAATAAATAAACAAGCAAAACCCACAAAAGAGCTTCTGTTTTGTGACAGGCAGACATTACCCCTTAAGTCTCCCGACTGAATTGCATTCTATTTAAATAAAGTTTGAATAAATGCACCTTTCAAGGATTCTGTACATCCTTACTGTGTTTAAAAACATAGAAGCCATTTAATTACAGTGTCTTAATTATTTTTCAGAAAGTGTTACATACAGTATCCTGCTTTTTGAAATAAAAATGTTAACCACTCATTAGGTGTCATTCCTTCCTGCCATTTTGGCCAGATTTTGTGTGTACGTGAATTTGTCGAGCATTTGCCATCAGGATGCCCCACTGAACATCTGGTGAATACCAGGCCAGCCCCCCCTCGTCCTTTGTGAGGGAGGAAGGAGTCTGGGCATTTGGCAACTGAATTCTGTGTCATTAAGAACTGTACCATTCTCTTTTGTGCTGCTTTGGCCCCAGAATGCCACTGTGAATATAAAACCAACAGTCTCAGAGATCCCATGAATAGCAACAGACTGGATGGTAGAGCTGTCTGGACTAAAAGATTAGGTCAGGGGTTCTTTGAGGGCTTATACCGAATTATCTGGATGAAACCCATGTGTACCTTCATTTTGTGTAACTGACTTCAGCGGACCTCTCATGGGCACTGACTAGGTACAGGATATTTTGCAAAGGGGTTGAAGCAATAAAATGTTGCAATTCTTTGGGTTCCTTCTTACTTGAGGTCAAGATTGGCTACCCAGGGTGTTCTCTGGTGTCCTGGTGGATGTGGTGGCCCCCAGATCCGGGATAGCATTCTCCGACTCTGCCACGTGATTGACTAGCCTGCTGCCTCCTCCTTGTATTCCTTAAGTTTTTGAATGGGCCGATGCCAGTAAGATAACTAGGAGGTAACTTCAAGGTAAATCCGCTTCTGGGAGCTGTAAGAAGGTTCTGAGGACAGAGTGTAAATTTTATTCCTAGCTGCACGTTTTATAGAATATAGGTTAGGGGAAAGTTACTCAATCTGTCTAAGCCTCAGTTTTCTCATCTGTACAATAGGGATAAACACAGAACCTATTTCAGGGTTGCTGTGAGGATTAAATACAGTCAATTTTCTAAATAATTTGTGTTTGAAAATGGGCAGATTCTATTTTCTGGCTGCAGTGGAAATGTAATCCTAGGAGCATCAGCAGCAGAATTCTCTTTGTCGCCACTTCTATCCTTCCTCTACAATACCAACTCTGTTTTTTTTTTAGAAATTGACGATATTCCATGTTTTACGTGATAAAGGTACAAACTCCGCAGGCACACAAGAGATTTCATGAGCTGGATCTTCTCAACCTTTCCTGTATCCATTTTTCTCTTTACCGCATGTGCAAACTTAGCTCTAGCCACACCATTCTACCTGCATTTCACCAGATACGCCATGTTTTCATGACTGCACTTTGGCAAAAGTTATGCTCACTGGTGCATTCCCTTGCTCAAGGGTTGGTTCACTTGTGTTTGGGAGGGTTTCTGGACTCACCCTTGTCTGGAATGCATTAGAGTGATTCTGGTGAGTTTCTGTTGTGCTCCTTTAAGACTCTGATACGTGTGGTAAAGTTTTGTTTTGTTTTAATGTTTATTCAGTTTTTGACAGAGAGAGAGACACACAGAGCCTGAGCACGAGAAGGGCAGAGAGAGAGGGAGACACAGAATCTGAAGCAGACTCCAGGCTCTGACCTGTCAGGCGACCTGAGCCAAAGTTGGACACTTAAATGACAGAGCCACCAAGGTGCCCCTAAAGATTTTTACTCTGTATTTTAAATGGTTATTTGTCTGATTCTCTCATTAAACTGGTGAGTCCTTTGAAAACCAGCCCTGGGGTCTAGTCACTGCTATTTCCCTGGGGCCATCCTATATTATATATCCAATAATCTTTGAGTAAATAAATAAGAGACAGCTAACAAAACTACCAAGTTCCCGTAAAGTATATATTACTTCTTTCAGAAGAAATTATATAAAAATTGATATTCAACAAATCATAAAAATAACACTTTGGGGGTGCCTAGGTGGCTCAGTCGTTTAAGTGTCTGACTCTTGGTTTAGTCTCAGGTCATGGTCTTGTGGTTCAGTTCATGAGTTCAAGCTCTGCATCAGGGCAGAGCCTGCTTGGAATTATCTCTCTTTCTGTCCCTCTCCCATTCTCTCTGTCTCCAAATAAATAACTTAATTTTTTTTTTTAATGTGACTTTGTTTTTTACAGTTTCTTTTATTATCCCTTATAAACTTTGGCTGAATAAACTTACATTTCATTCTTATGTCCTTCTCACCTTTTGTCCCATAGGCAATAGTAAAACATTTCCAACTTTTTAGTTAATTCAGTAGCCGATATGCCATGCTTTAACACACAGGTGGTTATCATTGAGCCAGTGCAGGGTCTGCATGCCTGGTGGGGCTGGGGGTAGCACACAGCTGTCTTCTGTTCTCCAAGGAATGTTGGGGAGGTAGAATACAGGATAATGGTCCCCAAAAGATGTCTACACTGTGATATTTAGAACCTTTGAATATGTAATGTCACAAAGCAAAAGGGAATTAAGGTTACAGTTAGAATTAAGGATGGTAATCAGCTGACTTCAAGATAGAGAGTAGCCTGGATTCTCCAGGTGTGCTCAACCGTCCTTCAAAGTGAAGAGAGAGGTGGAAGAGGTCAGAGTTGGCGAGAGATTGCAACTACTTGCTTTGAAGATGGTGGAAGGGAAGATACAAGCCACAGAATGCCGAGGCCTCTAGATGCTGCAGAAGGTAAGAACAAGAATTTTCTTCCAGATCCTCCACAAGGAACAAAAAACTGTAATTTTACCCTACTGAGACCTGTTTTGGGCTTCTCAGCTGCGGTACTATGATGATAAATTTGTGTTTTTTTAAGCCACTAAATTAGTGGTCATTTGTTACAGCAGCAATAAGAAACGAATATCGGGAGGTAGGAAGGTAGACAATCCATGTTTAGAGCTGTTGGGAAACACTGATGCCTTTTAAAATAGAATAAAAGTGCTGTTGCTGAATCTTTAATGTAGTTGAATTGCTTAATCCTCTCTTAAATGCATTTGCATTGCTAAAATCCAGTACACGTGTCTTGCCATTGACCCTATGTGGATAAATTGAGGAGGGGTGGAGAAAGGGAGAGAGATTTTATTTCCTAGTTCATTAGTTTTTGAATGATAGCACTCTAATCAGGGAAAAGAGAAAATATAAGGCCTCTGTTGTGATGAGATTTATTTCGGTGAAGACAACAATCTTAATCATCAATTTTTTCAGATTATATGTTTAATCCTGGTTTTAGTTACTGGGAAGTTTGCATTATGTTAATCCTTTTTACCCTTCTTGGGATACCTAAGATACTTACTACTTTAGTCTATAGGAATAAGAAGATAATAAAAGGTGAATGTAAATGAGAGGTTTAGAGTACTCCTCTCAAGTTAAATTATTTATGTATGTCTGCCCCACATTTTCCTGCACATTCATTTCCCAAATTCAGCTTCAGCTAAAGCAATCGCCGAACAGAGTCAGCTAATGAAGCTGCCCCTACCTGCTGGGTCACAGTCCTACTTTTGCATTTGGATTGCTATCTCTGTTTGAAGCTTTTGAAGAGGAGTGTGCTTGGCAAATGCTAATGGGTTTCAACTGGCCTATGTGTAAATTTCTAGGTGTTTGGAGGGGAAAATTAAAGTACTTTGCAAATATTTTATAGAGCAAAAGATTTTCTGGCGCTTGCTTGTTTATAGATGAGAATTTCGTGAGTCATAGACCAGTTGCCGGCCAGATGAAAACTTAGCATGTCTTTAACTTGAGACCTTTAATTCGAGTCCTTTTCTTTTTCTACACCCTTCTATTGTGAGTTTAATGTATCATTAGAGACTCCATGGCCATACACACACATGGGATAAATTAATCAATTCAGGGTCTTTTCAGTACTGTTGAGTCACAAAGATTCTGTCCTTGACTTCACTCTACCAATCTCCCCTGAGCTCTGTTTCATCTAGGCTTCACCTTTTGGACTTGTATGTCTTTGCATTGTACAATATGAGCAGGAATGCTAAGTTAATTCGGTGGGAATCCCCCATCCTCCATAACTGATTACCTTTGGCATCTAGCTAATTAGGCTGCTCAGCTTCCATCATCCCCAGGTGATAACAGGTTACCCTTGACCTTGATGTTTCTCTTAGTAATTTGGGATTCACTGACCCCCTACCCTGACTTTAGCTATCAATTTCCACTTGCCCATGCTGTGTTCAGGGTTGAAACCACTCTCTCTTAGTGTAAAATTCCATTTCATTGGTCACTATACCTGTTGTGATAACTGCTCCTCCCCTCCTTAGATAAGTCTTTGTTGTCATATTTTAGCAAGTGTGATTGAAGAATTTTTCTTTGACTTAAGTCTGTTGTATAATGGAAAACCAATATATTGGTAGCATACTAGCAGAGGTTTAAGGACTGTTTTAAAATTCCAGCCATATAAAATAATAAGGGAATTTATCTCATATTCCAATTGATAAGGACAAAAAACAAATATTTTTTAAAATCAGAATGTGGGAGTAATTGTTAATGCCCATGCAAAGCTTGAAAAAATTGATGATTTGCAATTCTATAACATAGTTGGTTGTAAGAAAGCCATATCCCTCCAGATCCCACCTTAAGTTAACCTGAAGCCATGGAAAGTTACCTGCACAAAGAACACTTGCCTGCCTAAGAAAACTCTTAGAAAGAAGCAAACATGCTTAGAAGAAAGGCACTAACATGTGCCTAGGCTTAATCCTGAAATGGAGAAGAATGGTATCTCCCCCGTCAACCCTCAATGAACTGGGGATGGGAGTCCACTGACAGATGTCCCAATCTCCCATAGTCTTGTGGGTTTGACAATACAGAGTTGTGGTCTCCTGAAATTTTTGGAGGCTTCCTAGTGAGACTCAGCTGCAGTAGCCCAGTTGTTAATGTGGCCTTTATTGAGCTGTTTTGGATCTCTGTCTCACTTTCACCTCCTGGTATTATCTTCCAAATGAACTACCAACAGCCAAATCCTTGTCTCAGGCTCGGCTTTTGAGGGAGCCTTGTTTGAACCCAAAGACTGTATCAGTGTACCACCTGTCAGTTGCTCTTTCAAAGAGACCTGTGTCATAGGTTAAAGAAAAGGTTGCAAATCAAATGCTTGAAAAGGCCAAGAGGGTAAGAAAGACAAACTGAGACTCATTAAAAATTTAAGAGTTTATTTGAGCAAAAATTGATTCGAATTAAGCCGCATCCAATTTAGCAGATAGAAAGGAGCTTGAGGAGCTGTACAGAATGACAGACTTTGATAGGCAGAAGGGAGTGGGAACAAGGAAATTATATGAGGCAAAAAAAGCAGGTTGGTTGTTGCAAAGTTATTTCACTTTACAGGATGGCAGCGGTCTGTCAGGCAGATTACCTAACCAGTGCTGATCAGGTGATGGCTGATGAAGATTACATTTCTGGGGGAGCTGAAACTATCTGATTTCAGTGATGTGGGCCTTAGCCTAAGTGACTGCATTCTGGACCCGATATCTTGCTGATGAGGATTGTTGGGAGTAGGCTTAAATATGCCGAAACACGGAGACAGGAGTACTAGGCATCTCCTATTGATTGAGTGCCTGTGAGTTTAGGAAACATCCATGGATAAAACAAAGTGTGTTGTCTTCTTTGATTTTATATACTAACATAAAATGACCATTAAATCATCTTTGTAAACCATTTAAAGTGGCAATATTTAGGAGTTTTAATTAAAAATTTTCATGAGGCTATACCATAGTTGGGAGGCTTAAAAATAAGTATTTTTATAACAGGCAGGAGTCACTTTCATATTACTGATAAGTTTGGAATATTTTTTTCTTTTTTTTTTTTTTTTTTTTTTTTTTTTTGCTTTTTTCTTGGTCTACTTAGTTTCCCTAATCAAATGCCACTTAACTCAAGACTGATATTACTTCACACTGAAAGGAAAAGCATAACCAGTCCATGTGGTACATGATGTATTTATATATTGATATGTTGCTGTTGTTTATTGGTGCTGAAGATAATCTCTTCACTGTCAGCTATAACCAGGGAATTGATTACAGGTTTGACTCTATACAAAGTCCTTCTCACCATTCACTGTCTATGTGACCCCTAAGATAGGGTAGGTGACAATCTATCAGGGACTTCTTTGGGGGGCCCACATTTGATGAAGGATTGGGGGGAAAAATAAACTTAATGCAAAAACCACCACAAATCCATGTACATGTTTAAGATGGAACAAATAGTAAAGTGAAACAGCAGATTTGCAATAGATGCCTTAAAATAGTATCCAAAGCTTCGTGGCTCCTGCAATCAGAACTCTGGAAGATGCTTTGACAAAAGCGCGGCCTCACACTCAGGTCTTGACGACAGACTAGACCTCATTTCTGAACTGCAGACCTGCATCTAACTGTCTAGTGGAAACTGTCCCTGGATCTTCCAGGCATCACAAATGCAATGTGCTTGACCAATGACCCATCCACATTTTGCCATGACAACCTGCTCCCTGTTATTTGGTTTTCACATGATGGAAGCATGACCCGCTCTTTCTTAGCTAATCACTTACCAAGTCTTTTCTATTCAGTTTATTTCATGAATTTTCTTTCACCTTCTTCGACCCTACTGCTGTTGACTAGTTTTTGGTTTGTATCTGTGATTGGAAATTGGTCAGTAACTCCCTAACTGACCTATCTGCTTCGAGTTTGTTCTACTTTAACTTGATTGAGTCACATGAAATAATTTTTTTTTTCTAAAACAGAGCTATTACTAACAGACTCCAATACATACTGAAGAATGGTTATAATATATACTGAATAAAGTGAATTATTCCTATGAGTGGACTTGCTTCAAAATTGTTACATGAGAATGTGCTCTTGCTCTCCTGAATTAACATAAGCTATTTTGAGTGACAGAAGAAAGGACAAGAATGACAGAAATGCACTTAATATCTTAGCAAAACGGCAGTCCAGATTTGAGTTAGGCGTGTGGTAGTGATACATGGACCTTCATTACCAAATTGATAGAGAAAGGTGTTGAATGACAGCTGACCTACGAGACTTTCTGCACAACTCACAGCTTTCCAAGGACTTCCAAGGCCTCTGCCTTCATATTTCCTTTATCCTCTAAAACCTTCCAATCTCAGAAAAATACATGGCTTTGAATATCTCCTTGTTTAGTGGAGAACTTGATGCCTTCAAAGCTTGTTTCACCGCATCCAGTTATTAAACAAATTGTTACTTATAATGGAGTTGGCGTAAGAAATAATGGATAAAATAGTAGTTTGAGGCACTTAGCATTTATAAAGATCTGCAGATGGGCTAAACAATATTTTCAAAATATTTATACATGATTGTAACTTTTCTATGCTTTCTAGTAACTACATGCTGTGAGCTCTGTTTTCACTTCTGTGAAGAATTAGTTGGGCTTTGGCTTGTAATATTTTAGATCACCTTAACATATGTACTCGAAATATCTGGTACGTCTTGTAAAGTTGTTCTATCATAGATTGTTTTTCTTGTCCTCAATATGTGTTTTCTGTCTTTTAAGACACCTTTTTGGAAAAAGTTCTGTCTCATTTATCCACATACATGTACATGTAGCCTCACATAATTTGGCAAAGCAAATTTAATCAAATAGCAGAGTCATGTTTAGCCTATATTAATTTCAAGACATTAAAATTTATATTAAAAGGAATTTAAAACATTGGACAATGCTCATTCGATTGTTACTGTATATTTCTTTTCATTTGCATTTAAGAAAACACATAGGCAGAGGTGCAAGTTGGCTCAGTTTGTTGAGTGTCCAACTCTTGATTTCAGCTTAGATCATGATTTTGCCATTGGTGAGTTTGAACCCTACATTGGGCTCTGTGCAGTGTAGTGCTTGCTTAGGATTCTCTCTCTTTCTCTAAATAAATAAATTAAACTTCAGGGGGAAAAGAAAACTCATAGACAATACAGGTTCCTTTTGTTCAGGCAACTGAAAGATGAGTGGTGACAGGTAAAAATGTTTTGTTACTTAATTACTGAATAAATCAAGTTTCTAAATGATCCTTTGGTTTCACACAGATTTAATATTTGCTGCCAAACACATAGTATAAACTTTGAGAAAATGAAACCTTATAAATTCAGGAATAAACTCTGAGGTCTTTGTTGGTCCATTGTTGGGTGTTACTCTCCTAGTTTCTAAGTGCTCTTACACTGAAAACCCTTGTCAAGCTTACAGAAGGGAAAATAGGTACTTAAAAATGCCTTCCTGGCTCTTCTTCCTAGAACTCAATCTTCCATTGGTTTCTAATTTGTTAGTGTATCTTTGGACAAGCATAAGAGCCTCTGATTTTGTAATTACTTTAAAATGAGCAGAATTTCCATTTTATTTTAGAGCTATTTTGGAATTTGACTTTTTCAAATTTGAAAAAAAATAATAGATTTTCTTATTTTAATTTTTAAATTATTTACTTGTTTTTGTGTCTTGAGGATGGATATTTTGTATATCTGAATATGGTCCTCAATTTCTGGTATCTTTATCAGCACACAAGTATTTTCTGTCCTATTTTTAATTTCTCTAAATGAGTTCCGGTAACATTTTGTACATTTTAGAATCAAAAAATGTTAGGAGCTATAAGAACCCCTCATTATTTTTTTTTTTAATTAGGACTGCATAGCTTACGTTCTTTGGGCACATTCTCTGAGTTAACTAGGAATAGAACACCCACGTATTCCAGAACTACTCTGATCTCCATAAATAATTCAAATTGGCAAAAAAAAAAAAAAATTCTGTAATACTTTTAAAAATAAAGAACCATATTCAAATCTGAATTAACCCCCAAAAATACATGTAGGATAGAATAGTTATTTCCAAAATATTGAGTATTTGAGAAAACTATTTAATTTTAGAGGCATTTGTATAATTGTTTTAGTAGGCAAATATTAGAGTAATTTTGCTTCTCCTGAATAAACAATGCCTGATAGGGATAATTGAGGAGTAGAGTTGATAGGAGTTGGCAGATTTTTTTTTCAGAGTTTTAATATATGTCTTGGCTGAAATACAGAATGCCAAATCACACAGGTGATTGAAAATTAAAATTGAAATAACTAAAAATAACAATAAAACCTAATCATGATATACCTAAATTTGTTGAATTATGTGTTGTTTTGAAAGTTTATGCTCCCAGATTCCTTCAGGGTTTTGTTTGTTTGTTTGTTTGGTCTGAAAACCTTGATTTGCAAACATTACAGTAAGGTATAATGCTATCTAGCCATAACGGTCTAAAAAATAAGACTATAGTTTTAACACCATTATAGGCAAAAAGAACATACTTCTCTTCCTTAATTTTAATAAAAACAAATTTAAAACTGAGTTGAAGTTTCTTTTATCAATAAAAGAGTTAGCTCCACACCTAAGAGTAAATACCTCAAATATTTTGTGATGTATTTACTCACTTTTAGCTGTTACCTACCAAGATAACATGGATTTTACATTAATGTCAAAAGTCTTCCATAAAGCTTGTCTTCCTTCAACCTTTGGTTTTTGCATGGAAATAACAGGGAAGCATTTTCTTCTCTGTTAGGCCCATTACTTGGGCTTACACACTCACTCTCTACTTGACTTCTCTTCTGATGTGTCCATACCACTTGCTGGTGTGCCTTCAGTGGATTAGGAGTCCTATTCTGGCAAAGAAGGGAGGGGGCATGTGTTTAATTTTTGGCCTTCTCCTCAACTCAGAATCCAAATATAGTCACATTCTATTTTCAGAGTTGATGGCTCACGTACTCACCTTTTCTGTTAGCACAGAAACCAATTCATAGCTGCTTCTGGAAAAGGAATCACCGGGACCCTGAGAGATGAGAAGTTAGGGGAGGTTAGGGGATGGTGCAGAGAGAGGCCAAGATGAGTTTTGACTCATAAAATCAAGCAGTTATTTGTTGCAGCCACTAGGTGACACCATGGAAAGTTGTCAACAAAGTAATGATGCATGTGCTGGTGCAGCTTCCTGAGCGTGTTACTGAGTGTGACCACACTCAAGCATAGCTTCTAATGTTAGCCTTCTCTTGATTTGCTCATGGCTCTTGGCCTTTTTCTCCCCAAAATATAATGCCATGCTGTACTTGGTCTGTTGGGATAGGCCGCTTCCTTCAGTTTAAAGTGGTGCTCTTACCAACTCACCTTCCTTACTGTTTAGACCTATGTCTTAAGCCTAAACACCAGTTTAGACCTCCCTTTCCTCACAGATACTTTATTTTAGGTGTCAGATTTCCTTTCCATGATAGTAGATCCCTGTGAAAGCGTCCTGTTCTACTGTGGTCTCTTGACCTTTAAATCTCAGGGAACTATAGGTCAAAATTTCTGTTTAATCTCCTACAATTACATCTGTTATTTCTGTCTTATCTCCTGTGATGAGTGAGAAAAGGCAAAAACCTCAAGAAATAAATCATGGTGTCATCACCAGACGTTCTGTCAAACACTCTGGCAGGTTTTCTGCCCTCACCAGTTCCTCCCTTTCACATTCCATAATTTGTGTCTACTTACCTGTGTTTCTCCTGAAGAGTAAAAACATGGACACATAGATGCATATATACGTCCTGCCAGGTTAAGCACCTTTTTATACTTTTATGTGTATAGTGGTCTGGCCTTAGTCAAAAATTGCAAATTCAGTAAAATTATATTACATCAATATTTTTTATCTTTCTTCAGGGTCCCCTTGACAACTATAAATGGTTGCCTTCTACCAAAAATGGTTAATGTTTGCCACTAAAACAGATTTCATTGTCTCAAAGATAAAGAGATTGATGTAATCCATGATTGTAGGGAAGACATAACCAGATCTTTGAAGTTTAGGGGTTTAGTTTGTACAAAGTGCTTCCTTTGGGTCACAGACTTGGGTGGCAGAATACTCATTGGGTTTACAGTCAACCTGACTCTATTCCAAAATTCTGAGAAAACAAAAATTAAAAGAGGGAACAGAATAAATGTGCAATGATGAATGAGGATAGAAGTAGAAGCTGGACCAGGTCTCCTGGTAACTTGGACTCTACCACTTGGAGACTGAAATGAATGATGTGGTATTTACATTTAATGGGAGTATGCCAGGAGCTTGAACAATACAAATACTGAATTTTTAAAAAGGTATGCATAGTGAAATTTTAAGGGAAATTTCAGGAAAAAAAGTATTGCAACTTCAACCCTTTTAAAAAAGTAAATGTGTCACATAACAAATAAACCAGATGTCATCAGGAGCAGGTGCCAGTGAAAGGTTTTACTACTGAATTCAGTGGAAGGAAGCATGCTCTGATCATTTCTTTCTGTGAAAAAGAGGCCAACCAGATACCTGGATTATAAGTCCATGGAGTCTGAAGTAAAATCCACAAGTAGAAGCAATTTAAAGCAACGGAAACTCGTCAAGTACTAAAATAAAACACTGGAAAAAGTAGGGATAATTATTTGCATATCCTAGAGAAGACTGTAATGCATTAAATGAAAGATAGTTCAAGAGTTCAATTTTTCTATAACTCTAACTTGATTTGCAGTAAATGCTCTAATTTACCATAGTTTGCAAAACTGATGTTTGGTTTTCATTGCTTTTTTTGTTTGTTTGTTTTTTAGAGTAGCTTCTCACATTTTTTACATACATTCATACACACACAGGCACATACACATGCACACATGTGAAAGCACATACATACATACACATTTGTACACACTTACACACTAACACATCCCTAGATTTCCAACTTTACTGTGGTTGTTTACTGCCATAGTGGTGACAAATCACCTTTCATAGACACATGTCATTAATTTATACTGATATAAGCTTGGGTATTTATCAAATGTTCAGGTCTAAAAAATAAATATTTCCAGATTCCTCACAGCTGTATACAATTGGTTTTAATACCCAATCAGAAGGATTATTTGTGATGTTTTTAGTGATTTGCTAATAGTCTAATTTATTTTTTTCTTTAGAAATGTAACTATTGTTTAAGAAGTAATTCAGAGTAGATAAATCACCAGTCTTGGGTTTGGGTAACCCAAGTGTTAAAATGAACAAATACCGCAATCTGTGTTTGATTTCTATGCTTTTCCTGTTATTTACCAAGTGTCTACTTCTGTGCCATAAATAATTTAGAGTTCAGAGTGAACTATGCCATTAAGTGCTAAAAAGGTCCAAATCACGTTTATTTTATTTGTTAATGTTTCTCTCATATAATCAAAATCTAAAACCATTCCACTTGCCCTCTAATAAACAAAAGTGTGCCTAAAATGCTATTGTATGCTTTCTTGTGGCAAAGGGTAGAAGAATAAATTAAATATCCAGTATGATTGATTATAGAAGACTTTTTATGTGTATTCCTACTAGCGACAATGTAAAATTCTTGGTACATTCTATTCATAGAAGACAAACTATGTTTAATATATTTTTAATATATATTTAATACTCATATGTATTTTGAGTCAACTCTATGTTGACTCAACTACATACCTTATACATAAGCCAACTACAATCCTTGAAAGAGTGAAATTTCAACTGAGTATTTCTTCTAACAGTGTCTTGGTAATAATTTTAAGTGTTCACTCTAGCACGTGGTGAAAAAGACCTAGCAGATTCCTCACTGTAATGGGAAACATTTTGTTCTTTTTTGTGGTGATTTTCTTATGCCAAAAGCAGTCATTTCAAATGGTTTTGTTAGTTGTATTTATATGAACTTAAAACAATTGTCAAAGTAAAAAGATGGAATATGTAGACCACACCCACATCTTAGTGACTGGGGAAATTGAGGTTCAAAAAGCTTTCATTTAACCCAAGTTATAAAGTAGACTTGAGCAGGTCAAGAATCAAAACATCACGATTCTGATGGGGTGTCCTGGCCTTTCTCCTTTGTTTCCTCTTACAGAGAGGGTTTGTGAAACTCTAAAACACTTCTCAAAAAAATACACTACAGACAAGTTTAAGATGTTAGTAAATGTGGATTAAAAACAGGTTTCTCTTTTGAAGTACTACTTACCAGTCATTTAAATATCCTATACATTGGAAACACAATAGGAGAAATTCTTAAATTTCTCTTTGTTCAGACTGGAAACTAATTGAGAGGTTTAAAACAAATAGAGCTAGAACTTAGTCATTTATGTACGTGGGTTTATATTTGCTTTTGGTTTTTCCTCTGTATGAAACTAAAATAATTCACACCATTACAAAATCCTTGCTTGTTTGCCCTTTGGTTATATGTAGGTAATTACATATGATAGGGCTTTTGTGAGGGAATAACTAATGTTGCAGGGCTGTGATGATATATATAAGAAATTAATCTAGTGGCTGGCATATAGTAAGAGTTTAATAAACTACTTTTTAGCTAGTGTTATTTAGTGATTGAATTTACTGAATCATCATGTTCTAATATTACCTGATTCACTTGGACTGGTTACATGGAAAACCTTTTCTCATTCATATGATAAGGTCATTACTAAAGAGAAAGAGTCTTCTATACTATATGGGAACCATTTCTGTGCTCAGTAAGCCAAACACTATTGTAGGTGTTCTATATATTATTCCCTGTAATGCTCCCAAGGACCCTATAAGGGTATTAGTCACTCCCACTCCCCACCGTGTAAGCATGGACACTCAGTTCAGAGAGATAGACTCGAGGAGAACTCCACAGAAATATGAGAAAAGCTGATTTCAAACTTAGGTGTGCCTTCTCTAGAAGTCCATCTATTTTCTAGTCTATCAGGCAACCTTAAAATCCAACAGATCATGCAACTTTACAATTAAAAGAAGCATACTTTACTTATTTAGAAAAACAAATTTTGTGTAAATGACACACTATTCCATTTCCATATGTCAACCAATATCAATGAAAAACAACTAGTTTCTAAATGCTAAGTCTGCTGGACCGTATAATAGGAGGTAGGACTTAGGAGTTCTTTGGGCCATAGCTACATGCTTTTGTACTCCTGTCTCCCAGTCAGAAGCCAAAAGCAACCCGCGTGTGCGCGCACGCACACACACACACACACACACACACACACACGGCACCATCTGCTTAATTCTCTGACAGAATAGAGCTTTCTTCGTATGATGAGAACCATGCCTCCCTCTGCAACATGGCCCGGTCTCTCACTGAGGCCCTTTTAAGGATGACTGAAGAATGCATTGCAGCCTTCAGCACATTTCCTCAGGCCTTTCATGAGCCCTGCTCAGATAAGTCCAAATGTCCAAATGTCGAAAATCACTTCATAAAGAAATGTCGTTAGCTTTTACACGAGTGACATGATTAATAGTCTCCCTTTAATAGTATGTGCCAGGTAATATGCTAAGCACTTTGCACACATTATGTTATCTAACAGTAATAATAGCAGAATGCAATAGGTGCTATTCCTCATCCCTATTTTTCAAGTGTATAATTGCAAAGGTAAAGTAACAGAGTTAGAAGAAGATGATCCAGAATTAGAATGTGATAACACACCTACTAATTTGGTTCTATCTTAGAAAGTTTGTGTAAGATAAGCAAACTGCTGAGCTGTTCAGAGGTGAGTCTAGGATCATCGCCTTAAAGAATCTCCTCTAGAAACACCAGGAGTATTTTCTCCTTCCATGTTCTCCAAACTTCTCCAAACAAGATAACAGGCAATCAGATACACTGAAAATAGGAATGTGTGATATAATTATTTCTTTGAAACTGTTAGCGTAAGACATTCATAATACTGAACATGGTTTCATGAAAGAAGATACTTGGTTTCATGAAAGAAACTCTGTTGGCATTTTCATTCCCATTTATTAAATGTGATATCTTTTGAGACCATAATGTTTATGTAAAACAAAGGGAATAAAAATCTCCACAATCTTTACACTCTAAAATTTACTATACATACTGTCAGAAACTTTGTAACTGATGATATAAAAACCTTTCTAAACTTTAGTTATGATACATGTTGTTTGGGAAATTTTGGGCTTGTTCTATTAGTGCTCAGATGGTTGTAATGAAGACAGCTGCTGGGGAGATTTGGCAGGTGTACAAATGAACTTAGAAACGTACGTGTTTATCACTTAGAAGCTGCACACACCTACTGTTCTTCTTCGCCAAAAGATAACAATTCCACATTTTATAGGCAATTGTCTTTCCTTTTTTGTCCCAGAGGCTCACCAAAATTCAATAAGTTTATTTTAGTGAAAACCACCTTGCTGCACTCAGCATCTTGCCTAAGCAAATTTCCTTAAAATAAAATGAACAAGAGCCATTACTGCACAGTGAACAAAGCCAAAATGATCACAAGCCCATTTTTTTCCAAATGAGCTCATTACTATTAATTTCTCCTGTCCTCAGAGAATATTTGGAAAAGCAAGTTCATCAGGAGAGGGAAATAAATGTAAAAGCAAAGTTGGTAAAAATATCTCTCACCTTCAAAATTGCATCTGAAGTAAGGCAATCCCATAGGACACTAACTCTCCATGGCATAGGCTCTGAATAGATAATTCAGATGATTAGCTGTGCCTGATTCTCAGAGCATACATGGATGTTTTGACACTGGTATAAAAGAGAAGCTAGATGTTTGTAGAACGACCTCAGTAAATATGCATAATGCAACAGATTTCATTCTCAAGAAACTTAAGAGTTTCCCTCCCTGGAAATCTAGAGAAACTCTGAAATTAGGACTATCACAATAAAAGCCAAATGTTTAAAATAAATGAAAACATTTAAAGATTGGCTCTCTTGGAGCCGAGTTCTTGAGCTGTCCCTACCAAGATGGGGAGGACTTTATAGACTACCTGATGGGACATGGGGCTGGAAGGCAAGGCATTATGTGACAAGAGTGAGGTGATTAAAGCATTTCATCTCTGATGACTCCTCACACTTTTCTTTTGAACTTCAACTCCTCCACTTAATAGCTGTATGACATTGTAATTCTATTCAACACATAATAGTCTCCATTTTTAAATGAAAAGATCATAACAGTTACTACTTTATAAGGAATAAAATATTAAATGTGAATAGCCTAGGACAGTATCTGGTGCACAATCAGATACAAAACATGTTGGTAATTATATAATGGTATGAATTTGAACTTTATTTTCTGTCATCTCTACGTTCCCTCCCAAATGGAGAGTATAGTAAGTTACACATAAATGTGCTTCTCTGCCTTCGAAAAGACTAAGCAGGACCAGGCGGGGTTTGGAGCCACAAAGTGGGTCAGGAGGCAGGCTGTGCACACAAGTTTTTGAAGGAGATCGTTCTTGTGTTTCTATGAGCTAAAATCTTCCACACTTTATCAACGTACAGGGATAGTAAATCACCTAATCTAAGATCAGGAAAATGAATAAGATTGTTTGGCTTGACTTTATCTGAGACATGGTTCATGAAGCAAAAAAGGATTTTATCAGCTTCTACACGGTCTGACCTTCTTCACTAAGATGGAAGAACAAATAGCGATTTGGGGCTGTTTACACCATTTTTAGGCAAGTGAGTGCATGAGCAGGGGGTGGGGACAGAGAGAGAAGGAGACTCTCAAGCAGGCTCCATGCTCAGCAGGAGCCCAAGGCGGTGCTCAATATCACCCCCTTGAGGTGATGACCGGAGCCAAAATCAAGAGTCATACCTTTGATTGAGCCATGCAGGCCCCCCATACCCTCTTTTACTTTATACTTCTGTTAGCCTGCAACAACAGGAAGCCACTGAAAATGAGGGGGTTGCGGTCTCTTGTTATTACCTACACATGGCACTTCAATTCCATTAATATTGTCCCCTCTCCTCCTCCTCTTCACTTGACTCCACCTCTCCTTCTCCTCTCCCATTATTTGTCTTTCCCTCCTTTTCTCTCCCCCTCCCATCCCCCTCATTTTCTTTAGTCTCCTCCTCCCTTTCCCCCTCCCACCTCCCCGTGACCCTCCTTCCTCTCCATCATCTGTCCGTTTGTGATTATTTCTTTGCCAGCAGAGAGAATTTTATCATTATCAAAACTTCTTGTGGCCCTTTTTCCTGGTGAGTTGACTTAATGATAGGCCAGGAAAAAAAAGCCATACACCCAAAACTAGAACCATTAGTGTTGAGTTGTGTCTGAGTAATGCTGTCAATTCTTTAAGAACGGAAATATACTTTGCAAAGATGGTGGCTACTTTTCAATAGGATTCAAGCTGTTAAAGTTAATAGAAAATGAAAAGCTGGAAAGTATTACTTGATTTAAAAGCCACTGATGCTCAAGTATTTAGAGAATGTCCACTGAGGACCCGAGTGTTGAATTCCTAGGTAGAAAATTGTCATTTTAACATTTGACTTAGAGTGCTTGAAATTAGAGTTTAAATGTTTATATGCCTAGACATCGCTAATTTCAGAATTTCAAACCAAATCAAATGCTCTCCACCAAACAAAGATGTGGTGATAGTTCGAATATATTTACACTTATCTTTATTTTGTAATACTTAAAATTTAAAGATCACAAATGACCTTCTTAGCCTGTCTGACAACGATTGCATTACCAATAATATCAAATGTTAAGCATGAAATACAAATATCCATCCTGTGCTGCACACTTCCTTAACATGTCTGGCATTTCCCTTAAGAAGGCCATGAAGAACACCTTGCTGGAAAAACCTTTGTTCCTCACCAACCAAAACATAAAGGAGGTTCTGAATAATTGATGTAAAGCTGTCAATTCATATACCCTAATGTACTCTATAAACAAGAATGCCATAATAGTTAAAAGATTGAACTCATTGGCTTTTCTTTAGGCTCAAACATTTTACCTTGGCAAAATATCCCAGCAGTAGCCAAAAACCATTGCATGAAGGAAGATATCTGAGATCATGTAATAATCAAAACTCAGAAGTTTTTTTAAAGATTATTCCTCATATGTAAGCCTTCTAAACATTAATTTGCTTGCATTTTCTCCTTGGACATCAAAAATATACATAAAATGGGAATCTTTTCAAAGAAACAGATTTCAAACTACAAAAGTCTAGTTTTTTAAAAATTCAATTCATTGCCACACTAGTTGGTTTTTCTTGCGTTAGTGTATTTCAAAGTGCAGCCATTGTTCCTCAGCTATAAACAAAGTACAATATATAGCTTTTGCCTAACTTCCTGGGTAAACCACATTCAAGTCCAAATAATACTTCTACCTGATTCAAGATACTCAAACAACAAAGTCTTAGTAATAATATTAGAAGAAAGCTGAACAGTGTTGAGGAAATGTTCAGTGTGGTAAGATTTTGTTTATTGCAGATTATTATGGTTCAATACAAAGTGATCAGAGGAAGTGAGAGAAAAATATGGGTTCTAAAGAGGAAGTCAAGATAGAGCAGTATGTACATGAGTAGGAAGAAATGTGGCTTTCAAGCTTTTGACCACAGAACAGAGCCAAGAAATACATTCTACTTTATCATCTAGTAACACAAGTATGAGCACACACATGTGTGCATGGGAAGAGCAAGAACTAAAATGTGTATGAAATAACATGAAATATATGAGCTATAATCATGAAATAACACCATTTTTATATGAGACCTATTCTGGTATTTCCTAATGTGTTCTAATCAACGTCCTTTTCTGTCGTCCTTTTCTCTATCACTTGTGTTGGGGCAATTTTTGTCTTCCAAATTTTAGCTGTAACCTTTGCTATATATTCCAGAGGGTAGTATATGCTGCATCTGCATCTGGGATTTCTTGGTTTCTGCTCTGGGACTTTTGAACCACCCCTACTTGAGAATAGATAGAAATGCCATCAACCTTGGTGAGAAGCATAAAAAAAACAAAAACAAAAACAAAAAACCCTATAAGGTAACACATTTCTGGAGTAACCCTTGACCGGGGGCAGGAACCAGTGGAAAAAGCACTCTTATCTTTCATTCCTCTTCTAAGCACATGACTCATAATATTCTAGAACTACACTAGAGGAATTTACTGCTAGATGCCCATAGTGATGATGAGAATACCAGTTCTGTGGGTTGGTTTGTTCTTCTTTCCTGTTATACTACTCTCAGTCTCTGACAACTATTTCTTGGGATCAGATTACAAATAAACGACTTGCTCGTATATTCTAACCTGAACTTCCACTTTTTTGGGGGGTTAGAAGAGAGGTACCCAGGCTAATTTACCACTTGATTAAAACATTGCTGGTCATAAATTGGTTTAATATTAATTTGAAAAACAGTGATCTGGACCTTGGGAAACAGGAGAACCCAAGTGCAAAGAAGGACTCCTCGGTGATGGTGTAGGCAAAGAATTCTTAGATCGATTACAGAATCTTGTGAAATACCCAATGATGAATGGTATTCAAAAGTCCAAGTGTAACATGTCTAATAGGAAAGTATTCTCTCTTTGGTGTATATCAACACTGTCCTCTGATGCCTCCTTTTGTTATTTCATAGAAACCTAAAATGTACATTGTGCCTTTAAATTTAATTCATCAAATATTTCTTGAGCTGCTACAATGATAAAGGCTGGAATGTTTGTAGAAAAGGACCAGAATGTATCTTACGCCTTTCAGTGTTAATAAGGAATTGAAGTCATGTGGGCATAGCTGATGGCTTCAAACTTGTTTTACGGGAAATTAGGATTTTGGAAAGGAAATAGAGAAATTAGCACTGCATATTTCGGGTTAGAGAAGAGATTTAAACAAAATTAGATGGCTAAAGTAAAAAATTACAGAAAAGTAAATATACAGAAAAAAGGGGAAAACCAGAAACAGACTAACCAGAAACAGCAGAGCAAGTGTCAGGAACACAAATTTTAGCGTGAGATTCTTATACACAAATACCTAGGGAGTGAGAAATAAGTTTACCGTGAGATGTTATGATAACAGTGCATATCCACATAGTTGTTACCAGCCTTCCCTCATCACTCAGAAGGTGTGCTGGCTGTGCAGAATTCCCTTCTATGAATTGATAGCCTTACCCTTATTGCCATATAGTCAATCTGATGCTTCATTCTTTTCTATGGATCTGTAGAAATTATTTTTACATATTCTGAAGAGTAATCTGTCAGTTATGTGTGTTACAGATGAAGGAGCCTTACTTCATTAGTATTCCAAAAGAGTTCCAGTAGCATCTGACAAACTCTTCATTTGCCAGGCTGAATTTAAGTCAAAAATAGATAAGGACCCTTAAAGGGGGCACTATTTTAAGACATTTTTATCTCCTGTTGGTCAAAGGGTACAAATTTCCCATTTTAAGATGAATAAGTTCTGGGAATCTAATGTACAGAATAATGAGTATAATTATCAATATTATAATACTTCAAAGTAACTAAGAGAATAAATCTTAATTGTTCTCACCACAAAAAAAAAGTAGTAATTATGCTTTGTGATGTTCTTAGCCAACACTATGGCATGTAACTGTTTTGCAATACGTAAGTGTATCACATCAACATATTATACACCTGAAACTTAAATAATGTTATATATTCCACTATATTTCCATGAAGCAAAAAAAAAAAAAAAAAAAGAAAGAAAGAAAGAAAGAAAAAAAAGTTGTATCTCTTGTCCAGAAACAAAACATCCAAGAGTTAGCTACACAATATGCTAGATACTAGGGTACAAAAGCACACAAGACACCATCGCAGTTCTCAGAGGGTTTTCAATCAGGTAGAAGAAATCAATATTTATAAAATTAAAATTAATAAGGTGTGATAAATTAATACAATATACTAAACGAGTACAGAGGATGTGGTGACTAATTTGTTTAAATGTGTTCAAACTGGTTAATGAGTTACCTTGAGAAGTACTGAGATCCCAAGTAGAGAAGCAATTCAAGCCAAATATGATTTGGAATCCAATGCTTTTGGACGTGTACCATAAAAACAATTGTTTAAAAGCTGAGTGAGTTTGAAACAGCAGAGTCTAAGATAGTTGGATTTCCAAGAACATGTTTGCTTAATGCATTTCATTCTTGAAGTCCAAAAAAACACCCCAAACCATGGACTCAATAGCAATTAAAGTAAACAGTTATCTTGTTCATATTATGCCTTGTTTGTCAGTATGATTGATCTTCTAAACCAGGAGTTGGAAAACAATGGCTCAATGGTCAGATCCAGCTAGCTGCCTTTTTTTTTTTTTGGTAAATAAAGTTGTATCATAACACAACCATGCTCCTTAATTTACATATGTTTTATGACTGTTTTCACAACACAAGGCCAGATTTGAAGAATTCATTAAGACTGGCCCACAGATCTAAAATGTTTACTACTGTGTTTTTCACAGAAAAAGTTTGCTGAATGTTACATCTAAATGATCACCTGTTGCTCATGTGGAAGGAGCATTATTGGGTCAAATGTTGGAATGGATTATTGTGCACTTTATATCGTACTTTAAAATTTTGTATTTTTTTCATTTTGAGCAAATTGTTTTATAATGTAGATAAGCATATTCTTACCTGTTAACAAATAACTGATAAAATTCTCAGTGTAATCAATCCAATTCAATTGGATCGTGTATGTTTTTTCTTCCAACCTAAAAATTATGTTATAAATCTACATATTACTTGGCTTTCACCACTTGTTCCACTCAAAAATACATTTAAATGGATTAGGAACAAGAAGTGACATTGCTATAGCAACAGGACCTATATGATGAGGCAATGCTTGCTAGATATTTAATGTTACATTAATGAGAATTCTGCAACATTATTACTCTTGAAGGGTCAGTAATAAATTTTTTATTATCATATGAGTAGAGAGATACTATCTTCTCTTTTGCTCTTATACTGATTGATCTGGCCAAGCTTTGTGAACAATTAAATTCTGGGGTGTATTTTGAAGGTGGAGAAGAAAGTATGAATTGGAAACTCTTTTTTAGCAAAAGAGCTAAGCTAAAATAACTCTTTCTAATATTAGAAAAGTCCATTTATCTAAGCCTCAGCATTCACACAAATTCTCTCAAACAAAATGTTTTTCCTAGAAATGAGAGACCTGGATCTCTGGTGGGCAGCTGCAATAGTCTGCCTTCCAAATGGGTTCTGATTATTCTTGTCTGATGGCATTCACACCCTTGTGTTGTGCCCTCTGCACTAAATAGGGCAGACTCAGGCTAGTAATAAAAGACATTGAAACTTCTACCTTACTCTCGGGGACTGCTCACTTCACCGGGTAAGGCAAGTTGGAAGAACAACCTTAGAGGAAGATCCTTCAGCTCCAATGAAGTGTTCAAATAATTACAGATATTTTGACTAGAATCTCATGAAAGGCTTTAGGCCAGAACCACTCAATTATGCTGTTCCCAAATACATAAAAAACAGCAACTACAAGAGGATGTTGATATTATTGATGATATACCATATTAGCCACTATGTTCAGGGATACATTGTGAGACACAATAGATAATTAATGCAGCAGCAATACCCCATCTTGAACAGTTGTGGAGCCCTACCTCACTGAGAAAATCTGCCCATCAGCCTTTGGCAATCCTTGGAACAGAAAGTCCCAAACCAAAGATTTTACAGTAACATCATTCTACCTAGATAGAAGCCTCCTTCAGCGCAGATTTAGCCCAACCAGAGTGCCTAGCTAAATGCCTGAACTGATGCAGTGGGAAATGTTTTCATGTGGGAGACTGACAAAGAATGTTACTCATTTGAAACCATGTGACATTGGGCATGACACATAACTTCCAAACATCATTTCTACAAAATTGAAATGAATATTTGCCTTTTTCAAAGTGTTATGAGGGGCAAGTAAGGGAAGGAAACACATGTGATAATGTTTGAAAACAGTGAAAATAGCCCACATCAGTAATTGCTAGTCCTTGACATCTCATTTATAAGGTAATAGCTCCTACTTGTTTATTTGTAAATATCAATAAGATGGCCCTTTTTCAATGGTTTGAATTCCTGGAAATATGTGTAGCTCAGAAAATACTCTTCCATTCTTGATGCTTCTTACTCTGTGAGTACTTGACTTTATTCAGTCTCAGCTTTAATTCTGAAGACACAGAAAGGATGCTTTCCTTTCCTATACCAATTGTCCTCATGTTTCTCCTCCTAACCACTTTTATGCTGGCCTGCCATATTTATCCAGTGTGAGAAGATCCTGTACTTCCTGTTCTTATTCATCTGTGCTATGAACCACCCACGTTAAACACCCCTAAAGGATAAAAGGAACACTCTTTTTTAGTATATATTACTCATACCATCACGAATATAAAAGAAATTTAACTCTTAGTAGCATTAATTCAACTACTTTATTATTTTATGTAATATAATAATATAAATACCACTAACATTTATACTTGGTACCAGATTCCAAGTGTTGGGAGCATAGCTGTGAGTAAAGCAAAATCCCTACTTTTACAGGGTTTTTAGTTTGTAGTGACAGGTTGTAAATGAACTGTATAAAGTATATAGTATAATATATGATGCTATTGATAAAAAGAAAAAAAGGGAAGATTTATAGGGGATACCTAGAAGGTGCAGTTTTAGATAGAGTTACCAAAAGTCTTCATAGAAGGGTGACATTTTAGCAAAGATTTGGTGGAAGTAAGAAGTGACCTGTGGTTCTCAAAGTAAGGGCGTTGCCATCACAGGAAGCTACCAGCATGTAGACCATCATGTGGAAACGTGTGTGATTTGTTTGGAAAGAGAAAGAAGGTCAATGTGACTGAACCAAAATAAGAAAGGGGAGATTGTAACAGGTGACGCCAGAGCTTTTAATCGGAGTCAACATTTTCCAATAATTTGGCTTGTGCATGGAATGGTGTGGAAAGTCACAGAGAGACTGAGCAGATAGTAGTTCTAACCTGATTCGTGTTTTATAAGATGGACTCTAGTAGTTTTAATAAAAATAGAGTGGTGGGGCCCATGACAGATGCCGAGTGATGGGTGAGTAGACTTGGGCATTAATATTGGTAAGTAATGATGACCGCTGGGACCAGGGTGGTACAAAAATTTTTAAAGGGGCAGTGAAAAAAATGGTCAGATACCAGATGTATTTTGAATGTAGAGCTGAAAGGACTTACTGATTGATTGAATTAGTGTAGGAGACAAAGAGGATGCTTAAAGATTTTTGGCATGAGAAACTGAAGGAATGGGATTGCCTTTAAGTGATAAGTAGGATGTCAGGAAAATCTACTTTGGGAAGACTGAAAATAAGGAGTTCATTTTATAATAGGTCACTTTTAACGTGCCCATTAGACTATTAGATAACCATGTAAAAATGTCAGGTAGACAGTCGTCCATGTTGGGAATTAATGGATTAGGTACGGATTAAAGATATTTGTTTATAATTTACCAAGATTTAAATAATCTTATAGTTGACATTTGATTGTTAAAAGGTGTGGAATAAAAAGATAAAAGGTCTAAAATTGAGTTCAAAACACTCGTATTTTAGAAATAGGCAAGTGGAGAAGATACTGGCAAAAAAGCTTGAGAATGAGCAACTTGTTACTCAGAAGAAAAATCAAGACAGAGAGGCATCTTGGAAGCCAAGTGAAGACAGTGTTCTAAAGGTGAGAGACCCATGAGTTGTCAAATGCTTTCAATAGGTCAGTAGATGGAGGCATAAGAAAAGGAAGGCAAGGGTAATTGGTGACATTTACAACAGTAATTTCAGTGGAATTCAAAGCACAAAACCCTCAATGTTGTGTTTTGAAGGTTGAATAAAGGAAAATAATTTAGGTGCTGATGAGGACAACTGTTTTGAGAAGGTTTGCTTTAAAGTAAAGGCAAAAATCCGATACAGTGACTGGGGAGAGGATAGAGATCCAAGGAGAATTGTTGTAGCATAGGAGATACTTGAGAATTTTTTATGTTTATGAGAAAATCTCAGAGAAAAAGACCATGACAGACCAGAGGGAGATTTGTGGAAACAATGTGCTTGAGTGGTTTAGAAACAGGCACACAAATGGAAGAGTTGGTCACTGGTCAGAGTACCGATAGTTGATAGCAACAGACATAGTTCAAGCCTAGGTGTAGAGAGGTGGGTGGATATATTTGTTGGAACATTTTGAGGTTCTCTTCTTAATACTTTGGCTTTCTCAGAAAAATAGTATATTAAGTCATGGACGGAGAATGAGCTTGAGAGTGTAGGTGTTTAAGATTTGAGGAGAGAGAAGATGATTTGAAATAGTATCACGGAAAAGGAGAGAGAAGGTGCATTGTGCATCATTAAAAGCTCACTTGATCTTTGTGGTCATATTTCAAGTGATAGGTTGTATTTTTCTCCAGCACGTTCAACTGCACATCTGGGCAGGAGTGGAAAGGGAGACAAGTTGGAAGCAAACAAGCTGCACTCTGGCATTGCCAAAAGAATAGAGAAGAGTGAATGAAAGGCAGAGGTAGGGGTCAGGAGTGGTTATAATGACTGAACACGGAATTCAAGAAGGATAAGGAGGGAAATAGAAATTTGAGCATGGATGAGGGTTAATATGAGGTGGTACATACAGTCAATGGATTGTAGAACCCATGAGTTAGAGATTCTTGCAGTTGGGATTTTAGACCAAGTGAACTGGAAAGATGGGATATAGTTGTTGAGAGAAAGGATGCTTGTAAATGAAATTTGGAGTGATTGTAGTTACTGGTAATGACATTGTAGGATATGACCTTGGGAATAAGTAGGTGGTGACACAAGCATTAAAGGGGAAAAGATCAAAGAAATGTAGGTAAAAATATTGAAAGAATCATCTAAGCAAATATTAATTTTTTTTAGGAATTCTGGCAGGAGTAGTGGTGGGCAGTGGCCTTGAACCAGGAGGTAAGCTTCTTTAGGAATGAAAGATTATACCAGGAAAGCCAGGTAGCAACTACAGGAAGCCAGGGTACTAGAGAGGATAGTCTCATGACTAGGGATCAGAAGATATTTTTTTTTAATTTTTTTTTTCAACGTTTATTTATTTTTGGGACAGAGAGAGACAGAGTATGAACGGGGGAGGGGCAGAGAGAGAGGGAGACACAGAATCGGAAACAGGCTCCAGGCTCTGAGTCATCAGCCCAGAGCCTGACGCGGGGCTCGAACTCACAGACCGCGAGATCGTGACCTGGCTGAAGTCGGAAAAGATATTTTTTAAAGAGTAAGGAACAGGAATTTTCTTTAAACCATAATGAACAAGAAGAAGGCCTAATACATCTCTGAGAGAAATATGCAGTGTGTTGAGAAGAAAATCTGTGCCATGTATGTGGCACTATGATCAGGGAAGAGGCACAATTCAGTATAGAGCAAGGAAATGAAGGATGTGATTTTTTTGCTAATGACTGTGAATGGAACAATCAATTAAATATTTTCATATTTTGTGCCTTAGTAATTGCATTACATTTCCAAGAAAATTGATAGAGAAGAGAAATAACCTGTACACATGTAGGTATTGCTGAACCAGACCATAATTCAATTGTATTAATGATTCACCTCAAGCTATGCACTAGTGATCCAGGTGATGGATTCAAGGTCAGATGGTCAGAACAGCCTCTGGGCTTTATGAACCACTTGTATTTCTGTAGCTCCAGGATGTCTTTATGATAAAGTAAAGACTGTGTTCCATTAGCCTAGTCAGATGGAAAATAAAACAATGGTATTAGATTTTGAGAACAAGACAGTTGCTCTGGTATCAAGTGTATATTTGGCAAGTTGTTAAAAATATATCCAAAGCAAGCAGTAGGAAGATTAAATAGAAAGAACACTCCTCTAGACTTGGGTTATAGGGTTACTCCCGCACTATTGATTCAAACTTGTTGGGCTTTGATTTTTCCTATATATAAACTGAGAGGGTCAGACCAGTAAATCTTACAGTCCTGGCTCTAAAATTCTAATATCTTAATCTAATGACAAGCCAAATAATAAAACTTTTTATGTAATAACTTGCCTTTATACTTTGCATTAAAGTATTTGAAAATAATTATTTATGTAGTTGGAAATTGGAAAGCCCAGTAAATAATAGTAAATAAACATTGTTTTTGCTGTAGAAAGCAAATGAAAGATGGAAATAAAAGGCTGTACCAAACAAAAAGAATAAAATTTATTATCTTTTCCCAAACCCAGGTGAAGTATGGCCTTTTTCCAGATACTTATCTTTCCCAACCATTTTCAAGACAATCAGTAATCAGCCTTATAACAGATTGCCTAATACTGAACTGATACAAATCCTAGGAAAGAATGATAGAAGAAATAATAGACAATATAAATGAAACAAAAATGTTAAGTTTTTATTTTATTTTTAAAAAAATTTTTTTTAATGTTTATTTTTGACAGAGAGCAAGAGAGAGAGAGAGAGAGAGAGAGAGAGAGAGACAGGGCATGAGCGGGGAAGGGGCAGAGAGAGAGGGGGACACAGAATCCAAAGCAGGCTCCAGGTTCTGAGCTGTCAGCACAGAGCCTGAAGCGGGGCTCGAACTCACAGGACCGCGAGATCATGACCTGAGCCGAAGTCGGACACTCAACCGACTGAGCCACCCAGGTGCCCCGAAAAAAATGTTAAGTTTTTAAACACAATAAAAAAGCCACAACCATTTCTGGGAAAAAAAAAAATGTGGTTACAAGATCTTACTCCATCTACTGTGTGTAGCAGGTATGAAATAAACACTATTCTTGAGAATTCTTACTCCATCACATTTGAAAGCTTTCTTTAATATTAGTATATGTTTCCATTACATTTTTTCAATGTAGAGAAATATAAAAAGACCCAAGTTTGTAGTAGAATATTAAAAAATGGTATTTATGTCCATTTTTAATTTGAAGAGTAGATGCTAAAGAATGAAAATATTAATATCATGACTATATATTATCTATTGCCGTTACTAGGAATTCCAATACTATGCTGAATAAGTGTGCTGAGAGTAGACATCCTTGTCTTGTTTCTGATCTTAGAGGAAAAGCTTTCAGCTTTTCACCATTGAGTATGAGGTTAGCTATAAGCTTGTCATCATGGCCTTTATTATTTTGAACTATATTTCCTCTATACCAAGTTTGCTAAGAATTTTTATTTTAAAAGATGTTAAATTTTGTTAAATGTTTTTTCTGCATCTATTGAGATCACGTACTATCTTTGCTTTTGTTAATATAGTATATCACATTCATTTTTCAGATTTTGAACCATCCTTGCATCCCTGAAATAAATCCCACTTGATCATAGTGTATGTTCCTTTTGATGTACTATTGAATTCAGTTTGCTAGTATTTTTTTTTAATTTTTTTTTCAAGGTTTATTTATTTTTGGGACAGAGAGAGACAGAGCATGAACGGGGGAGGGGCAGAGAGAGGGAGACACAGAATCGGAAACAGGCTCCAGGCTCTGAGCCATCAGCCCAGAGCCCGATGCGGGGCTCGAACTCGCGGACCGCGAGATCGTGACCTGGCTGAAGTCGGACGCTTAACCGACTGCGCCACCCAGGCGTCCCCAGTTTGCTAGTATTTTATTGAAGAGTTTTCATCTATGTTCATCAGGGATATTGATGTGTAGTTTTCTTTGCTTGGAATGGCCTTGGCGGATTCTTCCAAATGTTAATGACTAAAGAGTAATAGCCATTTTTTATCTCACAGTGTGTATGAACCACGAATTTAAGAGCAGTTTGGGTAGGCAATTTTGGTTTGAAGTTTCTCATGATGTTATAAGGTGATGTCGGTCAAGCCTCAAATCATCTGGACTCTTAACTGAGGCAGAAGTGATGCTGACTCTTGTGGAGAGGCCTCCAAATTCCATACACACCTTTCTCGGGGCTGCTTGAGTGTTCTTAGAATATGGTAATTGGCTCACCTAGGAGTGACAAAAGAGCTAGAGCCAGACAAAAGCTGTCCTTGTGTCTAAACCTTGATTTTTGCCACATTCTATTTATTAAAAATGGGTCACAAGTCCAGCCTTTAGTCAAGGGAAGGGAAATTTGGCTCCTCCTTTTAAAGAAAGAAATGTCAGTGAATTTTCAAAAATATTTTTAAATCACCAAAGACTACATGGAAGATAAAGATTTGCCCATTTCTTAATAAAGACTCATTATTTTAGTTTAATACCTACTAAATTCACTAATACATAATTGACTTTTTGAGTAAATTGATTATTCCATCTTTCTCATTTTTTTCTTCTTTATTTTGCTTCTAACATTTGGTGTTTTGCTCAATTGACCACCTCAGTTGTCTACTTGGGAATCTAGTAACTAGTTTAAGTGTTTGTTTCAAGGTCGACCAACAAAATGTGGAACTCAGTCTAGGTTTTCCAAGTGACAGATTTACTCATAGTATTTTCAGTTATTTTGAAATAACCCATTAATGACAGCAGCTTTACTTTATTCCAAGGCTTTGTGATTGTGAATCTAAGATTGAGGGAAATGTGTTTCTGGCAAATATGAGACTGGTAACTGGGGAGGGGGGATTTATGAAAACTTAAAGTGACAAGGTCATAGAGAGAATTTTGTCACCCACATAGTATAAGTCGAGGTGCCTGATGTGGTAAAAGGAATTGATGACAAGATAATGTACTACAGACCTTTCAAACAGCGGGAGCAAAACTAATTTTTTTCTTTTATTTTTTATTTATTTTAATTAATAATGGATGATGATGATCTCAGCAGTTCAGCACAGCAAGTTCCAATTCTCTCATTTTCTATCTGCAGAACAGAGATGTGACTCTGCTGTCAATATAGGTTGTGACATTTGTTATATAATAAAAACCAAAATCTGATTTAGTGTGGCTACCTTCTTGAATCTCTATGCAACAGAAGAATACAATGTTGTCTTATGCAAAGAGATGAAGTCATGTCATGTCCTGTTTGAGTTAAGAGGGTAAAGTTATGTAGTGGGCAGCGACAGGGGTTAAGAAGTTATTCTCTGTATATAGTGAAACAGAGCAAAAAAAAAAAAAAATAATAGCACTTAGGAGTTTCATACACTGTCATAGCTGAGCTATATTGAAGAAGTATAAAATATAGTCAACCTTCTATACTACATGTGCTACTAACACAGTTCATTTTTAATTTTTGGTAAATTAGATTTTGACAGCTAAAATGTTTAGCCAAGAATAGCAAAACTTTTCACAATTAAAATATCATTGCTACTCTTAGGCTAGGTTTATGCTTTACTTTCCATCTGAATTTCACTGCTTATGGATCAAAGACTGGCATCAAGAGAACTTTCTCTGACATTGAAGGTCAGAAACTTCAAAAATAGTGCTAATAGAATAAGAAATAACAGAAAGGTGCTATCCAAGAATGTCACTGTTTACTGTACATCCAGACAGCTAAATAATTTTCTCAAAGTTTAGTTATACACTAGACGATCTCATCTCTTTCAATTGGAAGAATTTCTAAGTGGTTTCTTAAGAAAAATAACTTCAGTCTCAACTGCTGGAAAGCCACATTATTGTCACTGTTCTATGCAATTACAAAAATAGGAATGGCGTGTGAGCCTGAAAGCTGTGCTAACCTGGGTGATAGGGTAGTACATTCTAATGGAAGATAGTTTCAGGTAACAGTTTTGTGACTTACAGAAAAGAAATTATCAATTGATAATTGACTTTCAGATTGATCGTTCCTTTTAGGACTCTACATTCTTAAGGACCACAGAGAAATTGAAAAGTTTCTTTTAAACATTTCTAAAGAATAAAAGAATAGTAGCCTCTTTGAGTAGATAGCTAGAGCAAACTATTGATAGGAGTGTGTCATTGAGTTTATACTTAAGCATTTGCCAGAAGACAGATTTTAGTGCAAAACTGTATGGAAGAAAATATTATCTGAAGTAAATGATAATTTACTCACCCAGAACACTATTCTAGTGTAAAAACCAAAAATTGCGTAGTTTTAGATAATTCCTAAAAATCCCCAGGAGATAAATTCCATTGCTTCCTCCTCCTATTTTTCCCCTAACATGGAAGAATGAAAAACCTAAGAATAGGTGACATAAGACAGACAATAGAAGCCCTACCTGAGTTTTTTCAGACTAACTAAGGGCTCAGTCCATGGCTAACAGGAGACATTGCCATCAGCTTTTTATATACATACAACGAAAACAGAATCAGCTAATGAAATGAGGCTTTCCTTGATGAGTCTAAGTTTCTAATTAAAATCTTTTCATGATTTGGCTGCATATGGAAGCATGCTAGAATCTATCGATGTAGCCCACAGGCAAGTGGGCAGGAAACAGGCTGTCAAGTTTTGTGCCATTTCAGATGCGGTGGAGAATGGAGATGCTGTTTGATATTGCAGTTCAAGAAGTATCAAAGGAGGCTTGGGGTCAAAGTCAACCTGAAAGCTTCTTTCTTTCGTTTAAAAAGAGAGGTCAAACCATACTACTCCTCCCATTATTTTTTTTCCTGAGAAGAAGAAAACCATAGAAGAGAGCAAAGAAAACATAGAAAGTGAAGACATAGGCAGGCAAAGAGAAAGAACCTTATGATTTCCAAGGGCAAAAGACAGGAGCATTTCAAGCAAAGTGCACAATGAAGGAGCAGATGGGGTCACTAATTCCAATAGTGTCCAGAACAGCTAGAACTGTAGAAATATAGGTGATAACATCTGAGCAATTGCAGAAATAAAATGTCCTGGAACATGGGCACCGAGAGCCACATAAATGGATTGGCCAGTAGTGCAGAATTAGGAGAAAAAATGAAAGATTCAGAGAGACTATCAGTCATTTGTGTTTATGTACAAGTTTTTCCTTAAGATGTTGATTTTACTGAAGTTAAGAGACTGAAAGAAGGAAAAGTGTGGTATTTTAGTTGCTGTTTTTTTTTTTTTTTTTTACCTTCTTTTCTTAGGAGTTAATATTTTGTCTTTCAGGAATCCAGACAGTAGATCTTTTACCTGTGAGGCAATTCTCCATCATCTGAATTTCCATATTGTGTGGGTGGTGGGGGGAGGGGACTGAATTGTGTAGAGGCTATATAGAGCATAGTTGGTAGACCTGAAAGACAGCACCTTAAATCTTCACTGAGACTAGGAAAGCAAGAGGGTTTTGTGGTGTTGGCACAGTTTCTTCAGCCGCTGTTGATTCTCAGCATGCCAGAAGGGAGGTGGAGACTTCACAGGACACTTATAAAGTCTGGCTGTTAAATAAATACAAGCCCTTGACAGTCACAAGTGTCTTTTTTGTGGCTAACTCTGCTATGAGTGAGATTCATATTTGAGCCTCTGCAAAGCATCATTCATTGACGGAAATGGCAAGGGAAGGCAGCCATTTGCTGTGCACTGGAAGGAGACAGACTAATGATGGGATTTCCCGTGGAACAAGAAGCAAGGTCTCCTGTGTTCCAAGCACAGTGTAAACCTCAAGGATTCTTCTGTAGAATGACGGAGAGATCCAAACTTCTTAAAATTGGGAATCTGAGTAAACTTTAATTTTCTTGTAAATAAAAATGATGTGATACATCTTGCTCTTTGGTGTTGAGGAGAAAATACCTAAAACCATTAGAAGGCACTGTAAAAAGTTTGCTGAGTATGGCATGGGTTTATCTGTACATGAAAACAGCCTTAAAAGTTTGGAGACTCTAAGTCAACAATTTTACTGAAGTTTCTCTTCTGAAGGGGGAAAAAGTATAAAATGACAATATACAAAGAAAAGTATACCAGAAATAAACAAGATTTCTGAGAACTGCCATAGAATAAAAAAACATACTGATAGTTAATGATTCTGTCCCTCCGTTCTCCAAAAAGAACATGGAGATGATCAAATAAATAGCAGATCACATTATACCCAAGGGAGCTGGACAACCTGCAAAAATACTTCAATTATACACATTCATGTCTCTTTCTGCTGCTTTTTACCTTTTTTTTATTCTCTGTTCACTCTTAACTCCATTTTCTTAAAATGTTAAACTTAATTTTTTGGGTATCAGATTTATCTTAGCATTTGCTCATTTAAAAAAATTACCATTTATCTTACCTTTAATGTTTTATTCTAATGTATTAAGTGCTTAGTCTTAAAATTTTCCAAATTTTAGCATCAGGTTATAATTTTTTGGTCATGTCTTTCTCATTTGAATCAATTTTACTTGGTATAAAACTTCAGTTTTAGTTTAAGGTTTCCCTTTTTTATACGGATATTTCTCTTTTTAAATTTATGGGATCTTTGTATTGATGACTTACCTTCATGATAGCTGGACAATGGGACAATGAAGAGACTGGTCACCATGTGTAAGAGGATGACATCTTTCTTTGATCTTGCTATTCTGATGTAGGCCACCTGTATTTCCCAAGCCTTGTTAAATATATATATATATATATATATATATATAATATATTAATATATAATAATATAAATAAATATATTATTTATTTATAATATATTATTTATTTGTATATAAATATATAATATATTAATATATATATTAATAATATAAATAAATATATATATTAAATATATATATATTTAAAGCAACTGCTCTTTGTGGAGTGCTGTAGGAGTCTAATTTTTACATATGCATAATGAATTGTCCTGGTGACATTTATTCAGTAGTTTTGTCCTAATGATCTCTAATACTACCTCTGTTACGTATCGTATTTCTGTATAGATGTCAGTCAGCTTCAGAACTCATTATTGTATTTTTGATCAATTTTTCTAAAAAAATAAATATATATACTGTATAATATATAAATACCTAGAATTTTATAAATATTTAATTATGAATATATAAATATGTATGTAAAATTATACAGTTATACTCAAATACCTACGTATATGCAATAACCATACGGAAAGTCAAGAGAAGTCATGCCTACCAAGAGGTGGGAAGGAAACGCATCTGAGAGGTCACACACAGGATTTCAAAGCTACTAATACAGACCTATTTCTTAGGCTCAGTAGTGCATTTATGTATTTTCATTAATAGCTATTGTACATATTTTATCTCTTATACATACACTTTCTTACTGAAACGTAAATAGATAAACACAAATCATTTAAATTTACCAAAATGTAAAATCCATATAGGAACAAGATAGAGATTTGAGAAGGGAAAAGTAAAATTCTTTTTGTTTACTTAAGTTGCAGATAGCCGTAAAGGATTCAACAGCAAATATATATTCATTTCTGGAGCTCAAAGTAGAAGTTCATCCTGTAGGTTTAATATTAGAAATCTTCAGTAGGTAATTGGTATTAAGGCCAGAGAATGGAGAAAAAAAAAAAGATCCCTCAAGACTACACGCTACAGAGAAATTTCCTTCAGAAATAAAGAAGAATCTACTCAAGAGACAACAGAATAGCTTCCAATGAATTAGGAAAAGGTTGTTTCAGGGAAGCCCAGGGGAGATAATCTTTCAAGAAAAGCCAGTGGAAAATCTTAGTCAATTATGTTGAGAGACCAATAAAGACATGTTTAGAGAAGTGTTTGTCTTTTTCCACGAGGAGTTGACTGTAGCCTTGACAGGAGTGGAGAAGTTATGGGAGAAGCTGGAAGAATTGAGGAGTAAATGGAGAATTCTACTCTAAGAAATTACCCAGAAAAATTATCTCTTTCTCCTCAAATAAAGTAAAACTCACATCAGAACTTATAAACAGTCTCCAAACAAGCAATAAAAACCTTAATCAGTAAACTGTGAAAAGGAAAAACTGTAGGACATTACACCTAAAAAGAGAAGGAACGTGGCATGCATCCTAACCCTCCCTGTGATAATTAGTTTTACCTGTCACTTTGGGCCAAGTGATGCCCAGGGACTAGGCAAAACATTATTTCAGGGTCTGTGAGGATGTTCTTGGAAGAGATTAGCATTTGAATCAGTAGACACAATAAAGATATATGCTCACCAACGTAGGCAGGCATCAACCAATCTACTGAGGACTGGAACAGAATAAAAAGGTAGAGAAGGGTGAATTTCTTCCTGTTGTTTCTTGAGCTGGGACATCCATCTTCTGTTCTCAGACATTGGACATCCTAGTTCTCAGGCCTTCAGACTCTAGCACTTAAACCAGAAAACTCCCCAGTTCTCAGGCCTTTGTACTAAATTGAATTATTCCAGTGTTTTTCATCATCCTCCAGCTTACATATGACAGATCTTAGGACTTTTCATCTTTCATAATGCCGTGACCCAATTCCTATATATATAGGAATATATATACACATACATACTCTCTCTCATACACACACACATACACACACACACACTTTCACATCTTTTGTCATATATCCACATATACCTTCTCATATACATATATGAACAATGTGTATACATCTACATATATATGTACATATACAGTGTGTATATATAATTCCTATGTATTGTATGTATGTATTATATGGACATATGTATGCATATGTATTATATGCAATACATATACAATGTGTGTATATATAATATATATGTAACGTATATATACTTCTGTTTCTCTAGAGAACCCTGGCCAATTTATGCTGGTATTTTGCACAAACAGTCCTGAGAAGTATCACAAAACATGGATTAAACAACCCAAAGCAGCATACTCTATTTCTTGTTGTGACCATGAAGCAAAGGAAATAACATCGAGAAAGAAGGCTGTAAAGTGGGGAATGAAAAGAAAGAAAGCAACTTTGATAGAAAGGAAGACTTGAGGACTATAAATTGCCTAAGAAAAATAATCTTGACTCACATGAGTACAAAATGCACCTCATTAAGGCAGATTTAGTGGAGGCTAATAAAGCTTAAGTCTCAGGTTTCCCTTACTTACATGAATCCCTTCTAAGGCACTAAACCTAATGTAATAGTCAAAATTTTGTATTCTTTAACAAAGCCCTACAGTTTGTGTACTCTCACTAAACCTCAATTTACCTTTGCCTAAAACTAGAAAGAGTAAACCTTAGTAGTTTACATAAAAAATTCATAAAGGAAAAAGCGGAGACTCTGCTACGAATGACACCACACCTCCACTCTCCGGGCTGCTTCCTAGCCCACAAAAAAAAAAAAAAAAAAAATGCATCCAGGCCATTTATCCAGGCTTCGCACCATATCTCTGGGAAAAAATAAAGCAAAGCTGGCTTCAAAACTGTAGGAAGATAGTAAATGGAATGTCTAGACAGGGACAACCAGAAATGGGGAAGGAGAAAAAACAACAACACAACAATGTAGCAAACATACTGTGGTAAAATTACTTAAGATATCAAAGCATGGGAAAAAAAGAAAAAGAGCTCATCCAATAGGAAATTATCACTGGAACAAAAGGCAATTATTCACAATCGCTTCACATTGTAGAGCAAATTAAGAAATATTATTTCTGTAAAATAAGAGCTCCAAGTTCAAATGTAAGATAAAAAGTAATTGTGACTGTAAGGGGAAATGAGGATTAAATCGTTGTAATAGAATTAATATATTAATTAGAAGCGAAGAACAAAAATGACACAACTAAAAATAAAATTGCTGACATAGAGGAAGTGTTTGAAAAAATCACAGTAGATATAAAAGAGCTTAAAGAAACAGAATGAAACAATTGGACATGGATGATAGAGCAAGATAAGCTAACATAAATACAATATTGTCCTTAAGGTAGAAAACCCTAACAATGGAATGGAAGGTTATTTTAAAACTTAATATAAGAGAAGTTCCCTAAAATAAAGAAATAAATCTACAAATGGAAAGAAAACCTTACATCTTAGATATAGAAACCTCAAAAACAAATTATATGCTGAGTCAGATATTTAAGTGTTATTTTAAAGAAGTCTTTTTTGGGGCCTCTAGAATTCAAATCACCTACAACAGGGAAATAGCAGGTTCACATCAAAGTTCTCAACTTTAAAAGCCAGAGTACAATGAAGTTGTTTCCACAATGTTCTTAGCAAAGTGTGACCCAGTAATATTATGCCCAGCCAATTCAGTGAAGTATAAAGGCAATGGGGATATGTGATAAGTATCAGAAACAACACAATCTACACATACTTCTTGGGAGGAAAATGTTTGACAAATTCAGAAATGATGAGGAAGATAAAAATGAAGAATACAAAAGAAGCACAAAATGATCAGTGGTAAACATTAACTAAATGAAACAAAACCAGTTGGCAACAACACTGGGAATTAATCTTTTTACAGAAGTAAGTCATAATTTGCCCAAGTTTATAGAGGGTAAAATAATAGTACAATTCAAATAAAATATTTAAAATAGTATATGCAGTATTCCATTTTTATAAAAATATTTCTATCAATTGTGCATCTGTTTGCATGTATAGAATGATATTTGCATTTGCTTTGTGTTAATGAAGACAATTTCAGGGAATTGGTATTTGGATATTTAAAAAAAAATTATATCTTTATGTCTCTGCAAAATTTGAAAATATTTAAAGCTGTTTTTTTAATGCTAATTTTTGAGAGACAGAGCATAAGCAGGGGAGGGGCAGAGACAGAGGGAGAATCTGAAGCAGGCTTTAGGCTCTGAGCTGTCAGCACAGAGCCCAACATGGGGCTCAAAATCAAGAACCACAAAATCATGACCTGAACCAAAGTCAGACACTTAACTAACTGAGCTACCCAGGTGCCTTGAAAATATTTATTATTTATATTTATTACTTTGCAGAAACAAAGTGATTTAAAAATATATATAATAAAACTGAAAAGCAGTAATTTTTTAACCAGCATTAATTAAGGATAGTAGACATGTGAATGATTATTCTTCTTTGTGTTTTTTCAGATATGTTATGATTCCCTCACCCCACTCTATTGCCAAAAAATTACAAAATATACATGGAAGTAAAGTTGTAGAGAGTAAATAAAGAAAACCATTTGAAACTATTTGGTTCGATGGGGCCTAGAAAAGACTATAATGGGAAGGAAATGTGGATTAACAGCAGGGTTTTTATTAAAATAGAGGAAACGAGAACATCTTTGTATGTTGTTATGAAAGATCCTATGTAGCTAGGAAATCAATGCTGCAGGTAATAGCAGAGAGAACTAAGTGAAGGATCATAGTTCTTTGAAGAGGTTATAAATGGTGGAACCCAAAGGACTGGCTGAGTGATTGTCCTTGGATACAAAAGGGCTAGTCATTCCGTTGTAACAGAAGAAGGAAAAATACGGATACAAACGTAAGCAGGTTGTATGTTTAGGGACAGAAAATGGAGGGGATATGATTCCAGTGGTTTCCACTTTCCTAATGAATTATGTCACAAGAGCATTACCTGAGAATAAAGTTGAAGGAGAGACTATTGCATTAATTAAAAAATACCAGTTAGTGTAACAAAACAAAGCCCAAATTCTCAGCAGCTGAGAGCAATAAACATATTTTTATTATGTATATAAAACCAATATGAGTATTCCTGATAGACAACCTGTCTTCGATAGTCACTCATGACTCATTTTCTTTCCACTTGTGACTTCGGCATCTGCCAGATCCCTCTAGTGCTTTTCCATTCAACCAGGTGATGAGGTAAGAGAAAATGATTTGGAGGAAGCTAACCAATTTCTGCCTCGAGACAGTAGTATGAAATAATTTCAGATAGAGGGGAAATCAGTGTATTTGAAATGTAGTATGATTATTGGGCCACAAAAAATCTTAATGTTGAATTTTTAATAAATAATACATAGCATAAACTGGGATCAGTTGGGTATTTTTGTATATGTTATATATATTATTAACCAGTCCAGTTATTAACCAGTTATTAACCAGTCCAATTTAGATACAGAAAAGGGGGATGGTACATCTCATGCAGACCTATTTTCCCCAAGTGAGTAAATTAGGGGGAGTTACATAACCAATTGAGAATATTTACAAAAGAGAAATGTTATCTATGGACCATGGTAACATAGCTGATCTCAGAAGCAGATGGATATGGAGAAAATAATGGAATTAACACACTGGGAATATCAAATAAATCAAAGATTTGTAGCAAGACACATATTTGATTAAAATATTATAAACATGAAGTATGTCAGTAGATTGCTTTAAATATCTATTTTTAAAGGTTCTGGTAATAACAGGGTTTCTGCATATTTTCATAAGAAGGAATGGCGGAAATAGAATGGATGAAAGGTCACTGGAAAAAACAACAGCAGAAAACTGAAAGGCCGGTGGATAGGATTTGTACATATTGAAGTTCTAAAAAGGAATGAGAAGATTAGGGAGGAAAATAATTAGCTGTAGGCTCTAGCCTTTAATGAATAAGTTGGGTGAGGAGAAAATTGTTAGATGACAGCATGAATGTGAAGGAAAATGTATTTTATCCAAAGGAATGACTCTCAAAATACAAAGTTGAGTAATTGGTTGTAAGTAATAATGGAAAGTAAAGAATTGTTGGTAGTCCACCTAGACCTTGTGATAAGTGAAAAATGAAGTAACTTCAAGAAAGGAAGAAATTGTGCCAGTAGATATCTGGGATTTACCTAAGTCCAGGAGAAGAGAAGAATACTCCAAGAGGAGGTTAAAGAAACTCAGGAACTTTCTGATCATAGAGTGGGTGATCTCGTTGTTGGGAAAGATTTTGTGAGGACGGGTGCGTGGGTGCTTAGATCAGATGAGTGGCTGTCAAGGGTAGTATGGAGAGAACAGTAGAGTAGCAATGTATAACCTTGAGGCTTATACATTGAGTAGCAATGTATAACCTTGAGGTAAACGAGGAGGCTTACCTCATGCTGATTGGAGTGAGCAGAAATAGCAAGTTGGATACGCTTGTAGGCTTGCAAGAAAGGAGTACTCTTAGTAATACTCTGAATTCTTCTGTAAGGAAACAGCCCCTAGAGTAAAGGGAGAACACAGAGGAAATAAAAGAAATGGGACAGATGTGAGACTATTTGGAGAATAGAATATAAAATTATTGTGGATTGATTAGAAAAGAAGGGTGTCTGGGTGGCTTAGTCAATTAAGTGACCAACTCCTGATCTTGGCTCAAGTCACGATCTCACAATTCGTGGGTTCGAGCCCTGCATTGGACTCTGCTCTGATGGTGTGGAGCCTGCTTGGGATTCTTTTTCTCCCTCTCTCTGCCCCTCCCCCACTCATGCTGTCTGTTTCAAAATAAATAAATAAACTTAAAAAAAATAGTTTCTGTCTGATATAGCAAATTAAATACTATTATCAGATAATTTTAAGAACTAACATATCAGCCTCTCCTAATGCCATTTTCAGCATAGATACTAGTTCTATTTTTTAGAATATACTCTACTCATCAGTAGTGGAAAAATAATTTGAAAAGTGGAATAATCCATCACAGATGATCATTGTGCAGCACAGCTTCTGGATGAAATACAGTATCTATGGGAAATTTAGTATATAAGTTTTTGGGTTAGTGATATAAATTTCCATTTTCTAATAAAAAATTAATTTTACAAATAATAAATACACCTAAAGTGACTCTATCTATTCAAAAGCTAGAAAAAAGTATGAAGTGATAAAAATGTAACACATTCACTAAAAATGATTTAACTTAAAAATACCGTTGATCCTGTTATGTCCTCAGATACTCGTTTACAATAATCAGAGTTTACCAAAGAGAAGCTAAAGTTGAAGCAACAGGAAATCCTTTGACAATTTAGAAAATGTCTGTCTGAAGTTTGAGAACTTTACTAACATGACTTTTTTGTTCCAACGGAAATTAAAGCACAAATGCATATTCATGATTTGCTCCATACAGTAATGACTTGTGAACTCAGCAAATTCAAATTTTGTTTTAAAATGAAGGCCTTGAGGCCAGGTAGATATCTACTTTTAGCCTTTTCCCCCCACATTTTTTCCATTTCTTACCAGCTTTAGATTCATAATATATTTATCCCACTGCTGAAATGTAATAGAACAATCTGATTGTGTGGATTCCAGGGAGTACCAGATACTAGCTTTTTAAGACTATTTGTCCAGATTGGTTTTTGTTTTTCAACCACAGAAATCTACATTATCATAATTTTACTGTTCTTATTTTAGCAAGGATCATTAGGCAGTCAATAAAAAATTGGAAGATCAATGAGGCAATGTGTGGAAAAACAAAAATCATAAGTGGCCAGCCATATAGAAATTTGTAAAGTTTCTTCAAGTTTGTGCATTAGTTCAACAAACTTAGCTACAATAGAACTACGTGACAGAACTATAGTACACGCTCTGAGATTTACAGGCCCAAGTCAATGCCAAGAGATTTTTTGCAAAATCAGTCTTTTTCTAAATGGGACAACCCTTTACATATATCCTATAGAGCTAATTATTTATTTTTAAATAGCCAAAACAACACCAAAGGGAATGTTTTTAACTGCTATAGTTGACTAAGGACTCCTTGACTTCTTTCCAATCTGAATTAACTGAATTAGCTTTGTTAATTTGAAAAATCGGGTCTTACATGGCTGAAAATGGAATATAGTTCCAGGGAATCATAGCATAATGGCCAAGACGTGAACATTACAATAGGACTGAATGACTTTGAATTCTGGCTTTGCCAGTGTCTCTGTGACTTAGATGAAATTACTTAGACTTTCTGTGCCTCATTTGTAAAAAGGAGATAATAATGACATCTTGCATATGTGGTTAAATAAGGACTAAATTAGTTAATATATGAAAAGAATTAAGCAGTCTCTCCTTGTGTGTTTCCTTCTGTGCTCCTCTATTTCTCACCCTGCTCCATGACCACAGCTCTCTCCCTTCTGTGGCACCCACAATCCGCTTCTCGCCTAAAGCACATCTCCACACTTTCTACTTTCTTCAGTGTGGCCTTTTCTCTCCCTTTGCTTGTGGTGTTTGTTGTGTCAGTCTTCAGATTGATTTATGGGGTATTTAGGATGATATAATAGTATTTAGTTGTGTTTGTAGGACAAGACAAGCCTCGGGTCCTCTTCTCTGCCACCATCTTCCTTTTCTCTCTTGAAAACTTTCAATTGCCAAATTGTGGACACAGTCCAAGTGCCATTGACTGATAAATGGATAAAGAAGATGTGGTATATATATATATATATATATATATATATATATATATATATATATATATATATACACACACACATACACACACACACACACTGGAATATTACTCAGCTATAAAAAAGAATTAAATCTTGCCATTTGCAATGACACGAATGAAGGTAGAGAGTATTATGCTAAGTGAAATCAGTCAGAGAAAGACAAATACCATATGATTTCACTCATATGTGGAATTTGAGAAAACAAACGTGAAATGGAAGAGAGGCAAACTAAGAAACAGACTAGAGAGAATAAACTGATGGTTATCAGAAAGAAGTAGATGGGTGAGTGGGGGGAGGGGTGTGATGGGTTAAACAGGTTATGTGGATTAAGAAGTGCACTTGCTGTGATAAACACCAGGTGATCTATGGAATTGTTGAATCACTATATTGAATACCTGAAACTAAGATTACTCTGTATGGAATTTAAATAAAACCTTGAAAAAAAATAATTTAAGATAGAGCTTGGCATGAATTAAACTCTATTTTAATATTAACTGAATAGAGGTTCCTGGGTGGCTCAGTTGGTTAAGCATCCGACTTCGGTTCAGGTCATGATCTCATGGTTAGTGAGTTCAAGCCCCAGGTCAAGCTTTCTGCTGACAGCTCACAACCTCGAACCTGCTTCAGATTCTGTGTCTCCCTCTCTCTCTACCTCTTGCCCGCTCACACTCTGTCTCTCTATTGATCAAAAATAAATAGACTTTAAATATATATACATACATACATACATACATACACACTAACTGAATAAATATTACCTAAAATAAATGTTTTCTATTTTGGAAAGGTAACCCCACTTCCTCATGAATTTAAGCAATTAATTTGTTGGGCAAAGCTTTACCATTATAAATTGCAGAACTTCTGGCGAATGAATTTCAGAGTATAAAACTATACTCTGGGGAACATGACTGATAGGTCTATTCAACAAGTATTTATTGGGGTGCCTGGGTGGCTCAGTTGGTTAAGCATCTAACTCTTGATTTCGGCTCAGGTCGTGATCTCGAGGTCATGAGACTGAGTCCCACATCAGGCTCCATCTGGGTATGGAACCTACTTAAGATTATCTCTCTCCCTCTCCCTCTGCCCCTCCCTGGCTCATGTGTGTGCAGGCACACAATTGCATGCTCTCTCTCAAAATAAACAAACATAAAAAAAAAAGAACTTACTAAGTGCAGAATCACTGTATGCCAGGTGGATCCTCATTTCTAAGGTAGAAAAAAATGAGCGAGTCTTGTCTTAATGATTGTTCTATCATATTTACAAACAGATGATAGATAGACAAGAGCATTACAAAGTGATGGGTACTAAGATGCATGTATGCTACATGGGCTACCAAGCAGAGAGCAGAGCCTTTGAAGTTGCTCTCTAAAGGCAGGTTAGGTTCACAGAACAGGTCAAGTCTGAATAGACCCTGAAGCCTGACCAAAAACCCCAGCCTATTTCAGTGATTAAACATCTTAGCTATTAAGGAGCCTTATACGTCTTTGCATTTTAAAAATAAATTTATAATAGGGCACCTGGGTGGCTCAGTCAGTTAAGCTTCCAACTTTGGCTCAAGTCATGATCTCACAGCTCATGAGTTCAAGCCCCACATTGGACTCTGTGCTGACAGCTCAGAGCCTGGAGCCTGCTTTGGATACTGTGTCTCCCTCTCTCTCTGTCTCTCTCTCTCTCAAAAATGAACATCAAAAATTTTAATAAATTTATCATGGATCTTGATGTCTCCCTTGCTATTTTAGGTAGACACATGACATTCACACCACCTCTAGAGGACTTTCTCCTTTTTAATTCTATTGAACAAAAGTCACAGATAAATATAGAGCCTAAGGGATTTGTGTCATGAAACCCATTATCTCCTCCTTCTTACCTTTATTCACAGATAAAATGCCACAAATATTACTCTCAATGATAAAAGGATGAGGGGAGGAAAGCTACAGAAATACCTGCATACCAAAATGCATTTAAGTGATATAATCCCATCAATGAATACTTAGTTGAAGGGTAAATGGAACCAGTGACAGTTGTAATCACATATAACTTTTTCTGTATTTTAGGCTAATGCCAAAATCCATAGTTCTATCATGTTTGGCTTGGCAGTCCATCCCACCCCTTCTGAGGGCATGTGGCAGAGACAAGAACAACCAGGACGCTTATGGAATAGATGGGTCCCAATCTCATAATCATCTCACGGCAGAAAGGCTATTTTTTCACTTGCACCGCTGCCAACATGTTAAGTGATGAGCAGCTAAGTGCCTTCTAGTCATCTGCAGACACTTGGGGACATTGATTTTTTATTTTTATTTTTGTTTTTATTTTGTGGACAGAGAAACTCAGAAAGCATGGCAGCTCAGAGTTAGTAGTGACTCATCTGGATTTACTACTCTACTCCCAACCCTCCATGGGTTTAGAAAGGATCCAAACCCTGGAAAGATCAAATGTCTTGAACGAAATCAAACATCTTCCTGGTATGAAAATCAAGGCTAGAATCCAGATGTTTTTGGATTTCAATCACATTTTATTTCTATTACATCATGCGTTCTTCTTGATAATTATAACTGAACCACAGTAGAGCCTTCATATTCTGGTAAAGTGCTTTCTGAGACCTTCTCAGATTCAAGAGTATGGTCTAAGCATATATTTTGTTCTTTCAAATACAATAGAGTATAACTGGGAAACACCAATTCTAATGCATCTGTAACATGGGACTATAATTTGTTTATATAGCTATAAAAATAAATGTCTCCAAAAGCATATTTCCTTCCAACATTACATGTTTCATACTATGAGTTAATTGCTTTTTCAGATTCTACTAAAGTTTTTTTTTTTTTTTTTTTTCTTTCAGAGTAAAAACAAATTTTGGACTATTTAGAACATTGCTGAATCAGATTCACAAATCACTTTTTCTTGTCTTCACATAGAACTTAGGGTGGGCTTGAAAACTTCAAATTTTCAAGCTGCCGTATCATTTAAAAATACATTTTAAATTTATCTAAAACGTTAATTTCTGGATAAAAACATTAATAAATCTCGACCAGGAGCCACTGGATTCCTTTCCAAAGTCATTTTTCATAAAGAAACACAGTTTTGTCACACTTGTGTAGAATTTTATATACTATAAATGTGAGGCGAGAATGCAAAGCCATGGTGAAATGTGAGGGCGTGGCAGCTTCCCAACTCGCTAGCAAATGCTCATTCCTAAATCCCCCCCCCCCCACCGCCCCGTCCTGGTGCTGTGCGCCACTCGTGTTCACAATTAACACAACTATATATTACTATATAATACAGACCCACAGCTTATCTCCAAAATCATCTAAAGCAGTATGTTAAATCTGTGGGTTAAAGTATGTTAAACCTTTATCATATTCATCTTGTAGCCAACCCCTCAGAAAGTGCAGAGTTTTCCCCCAGTTCACAGGTAAAAACTACGTTAGTGTTGGCTCTAAATACATATTGTGTCTTCCACACTTTTCTTAATCTGTTTATATATGGAGTGGACGTTTGAAGACCTGTAAAAGTTTCCAAATCAAGCACAGCATATTATGTAACAGGACTCTTTCTTCTCCCTTTTCCAACTAAAGAACTTTTAGATGTTAGATTAACTCTCTAAAGAAACCCTTTAATGATGTATTCAAAGTATTTTTTGAATGATGCAACACAATTTCAGCAAGTTCATTCCAGGAGGAGAGGACTTATTTCTGTGATCACCTCCAAAAATTTTCCTTTTACACTTATTCCCTCTGTTGTTAGGGCTTTGATCCTTTTCTGAAATAGGCTTTTTTATCTCTGGGTTACCAGTCTTCAATGCAATTGTCTCAGGTTCATGCTGATCTTCACGGTTCTTTATTCTACTTCTCACTAGTTGGTAGTGATCTCTTTGTACTGAAAATATTCCTCTTTCCAATAGTGCGGTCCTCCTACCCTATATCAATACAATTTAATCTATGACTGTATTGGTGTTTTGAACTTTGGAAAATTTATAGATTTGGTAGTACACGGAGTACATTGTGCAGAATAGCATTTCTTGGATTCCATAAGTTATATGCAATATTTTTAAATTTACAGGACTCAAAGTAAACCCCATAATAAAAATAAACTTATGAACCAACTGTAGTGAAAAATAATTGGCCCTTAAAGTTTGCATTCTATATTTGCTCCAATATTTCATATATGTTCGCAAATCAAGTTTAAAGGATGTTAAGAAACATTAACATTTTGCATTTTCATGGGATCTCACCCTTTTGTTTGTGTTCCACCCAGACAGCTGTCTAATGTCTTGATATTTCTTCTGAAAGAATATAAGCTTCCTTATGATTTCATAATATATCAAAAGACAGAATTTAAAGCCTTTAGTTACATGTGAAAGAGTGACAGTAATTTGAAAAAAAATTGCTTTCAAATCTCATTGCAAAAAATAAATGATTGACTTCATATAACCCAAAACTTGGAGAGAAAAAAAAATCTTATAAACTATATTAAAGTTTGAAATAAGACTGGGAAGTCTATTTTTAAAAAGAATATTATTTTTGATTTAAGATTGAAATGTGTTGTAATTAACATATATTTTCTTGGTAATCCTTCAAAAATTGACTTATGGCATGTGATCTACATAAAGCTAAAAATATTATTTTCTGGGGCATTTGCTGAAATTTTCAAAACCAAAGCTAGTGTTTTGGGGTCACAGATGGTATTATTTTACCCTGGAATTGTTGTGACTCTCTCTACTAGAAAATCATTGTCTGTAAATAAGAATCTATGAGGAAACATAGATTAGAAATGGAAGACAGAGATCTTATTTCAACATGCCTGATCATTCCTAGATGTTTCCTTTATGAAAGTCTATATATTCCATTTATTGTTTAGGCAAAAATAAACAGATTAAGGTTTATCTCTCATGGAAAATCAGCAGGAAAGGAGACAAAAAATGAATAAATAGAACAGTTAATCCTATAGAAAGATATTATATTAGAAATAAAAGAGAAGTTAAGAATTATATTTTCAAAATGGTTTGATAAGTTACTACAACTATAAAAATAAAAAAAGAAAATGGGATCATAGGAAAGAAACAATATACAAATAAGAAACAGTTAAAATAGCATTGCCAAAACAAAAATTTAATGAATGAAATCATAAAAGAGATGAAAATAAATCACACTATGGAAGGTTAATCAAATTTCTAGAACATAAAACAGAAAAATACAAAAAAAAAATTATAGGTGTCAACATAAAAGACATAAAATGTGTTTTCAGAGACTCCAGCATCTCACCAACAGAGGACTAGAAGGAAAAAAGTGAAAAGGGAAAAATTCTAAGAGGAAAAAAAGAGGGAGAGAGAAAGGCTGAAGAACATTTCCCCAAGTTAAAGACTCAAGTCTTAAAATGGAAAGAAAATTTCCAAGGACAAATCCAAATATAAGAAAGACTTATATATAGTTACCTTAGTATTGAGGTACAGGGTAAAAAGCATAAGGATAAAAGGGAGTTTTAAAATCTTAAACATGAATAGCACATGATATTTTCAAAAAGTAAATAAAACCAATTAAGACTTTTCACCACAACCAAGGAAATCAGATGAAAGTTGAAAAAAAAATGTCTTCATATTTTGGAGTAGAAAATACTTTCAATTAATAAGTCTCTAAATGAAAATGATTGAATGGTTTGGATAGGTAAAGTAAATGTTTTTTTAGAGGTACATAAAATCTGTATCATCACCACCTCTTTTTCATATATTTTTGGAGGTCCTAGTCAATACGATATGGTAAGAAAAGGGAAAATGTAGTGTTTTACCCTCTGTTCCCTAAGAAACTAGGCAAAAGTTCTTGTGTTACTGATTTTTTTTAGAAGTACAACCTCAGGAAAACAGGAGTGAGACAGAGAAGAAAAAAATAACAAAAGGTTGCATTACTGAGCTGGTACCAAGCACAATTGGTTGCAGTTTCATAGAGCTATTTTCAACAAGTTTCGTCTGGAAGGAAAATGGAATAGGATTTAACCAATGAATCCTATGTTTCATTGGTCTCCCATATGGAGTTAACACACCCAATCTTTTTGTTTTCACATTCTTGGCAATCAACAGTGTTTCATGTTCTCCAGAAGGAAACCCTAAAGTGTGAGGTATGGGGTGAGTGACAGGAGTATTCAACAAAACTGGATGTGGGTGAACAAAACAGGATCTAAATTACCATACACTTTGCCTAATGCAGGTGTTATAAATATTAGGAAGAGATAAAATTAGTGTTGTTTGCAGAATGTATGATTGCCTACTTAGAAATATAAAGTACAATGGACTCTGATATGCGGTTACCTCTGAAAAGAAAATGACAATTGGTGGATACCAAAGTAGGATTTTTATATTTTATTACAAGTATGTGGGTTTATTTTCTACAAGGAATGATTTCACCATATAATCATCATTGAATTTGAAAAATTTTTATGCTACCTTTTTAAAAGAGCACAGTCTTAGGCGCATTGGCCACATTTTTCCAGAGTTGTACCTCTAGGAGCTCCACCAGGTTCTCATGGGAAAGATCAGAGAAAAGTCCCGTTGTGTTCCATGAATAGGGAAGGAGGAAAATAACCATTTCAAATACAGCTAGGGTAAAGGTAACCATTTCAAAATAGGCCCAGAGCACTCAGGTCTCAATATCAATGGCCCATCTTTAAAGAAAACTACTTTCTTAGAACCTGTTCTAACCCGGAGGAAGAGCTGTTAGTGTACTTGGACCACACCAGCCTTCCTGTGTCACATAAAGAGAGAAAAACAAAACAAAAGGCCAACAAACTCTGCTGAAAGCCACATCCCAGGAATAAAGTCCCCCTAAAAACATGAGATTTAAAGAAAATATCATAAGAATGCTCTCTTCCCAATGCCTACCACACCATCAACAGAGCCCAATATAATAACTGAAAGGTGAGTGACTGAGGCTCGGAAGGCATTTCTATGGAAATCCAAAGACAAAAACAAGAACACTAGAAAAAGCTTATGGCAGTTATAGCAAACATTAAACACAGCCCAACTCCTAGCCAGATAAACACAAAACCATATAATAAAGATCTGTGTATTTCACTTTCTATTACCTGATACATCTTGTCTGGCTTTAAGCAAAAATAAATTTGAACAGTTTGGAGAGACAGAGCAAGCATCAGAACCAGATGCAGATATGACAGAGGTTTTGAAATTATCAGACTAGGAATTTAAAACAATTATGACTCATGAGCTAAAGGCTGTAGTGGGAAGAAGTGCCAATGCACAAGAACAGATGGGTAATGTAAGCAGAGAGATAGAAATACTAGCAAAGAACCAAGATGGAATGATAGAAATAAAAATTACTGTAAGAGAAATGATGAATATCTTTGACGGCCTGATTAGTAGAATGAACGCAGCAGAGGAATCAATCAGTGAGCTTGAAGATATGTGAATAGAAAGTTTTCAAACTGAGAAGTAAAGAGAAAAAAAGAACAACAACGTAATAGAAGATCCAAAACTATGGGACAATTACAAAAGGTACAACATACACACAGTGGAAATACCAGAAGGAGAAGAAAGCAGAAAAGATACTTGAAATAATAATGGCTGAACATTTTCCAACCTTAATCACAGGCCCCAAACCACAGATCCCGGAAGCCTAAAAAATATCAAGCAAGTTACATGCCAGAAAACTTACACCTAGGCATATCACATTGAAACCACAGACACCAAGACAAACAAAAATTCTTGAAAGAAGCTAGCGGGAGAAAATACTACTTTACCTACGCAAGTATAGGCTAAGAATTACATCAAAGTCCTCAGAAATGCAAGCAAGAAGAGAGTGGAGTCAATTATTGAAAGTGTTGAAAGAAAAAAAGAAAAGGTATGTCTGGTTGAATTTGAGTTGTAGTCAGATTTTCATCTTGATTCTGATCAAGAACCAGGCAGACCTCTGGTTCTTTGGCCCTAAAACATGAGGGGTTAATTTCCATCATTTTTAGTTGTTCAGCTTATCTATTTAACCTTCTACTCCTTGGAGGTTCAAAATCGGACATATATCTTGAAACCGAGATTACTATGAGATTGAAGCAATCCCTCTAGGAGAAATTTGTCTCTTTTTGTGCTTTGTTTTTAAAGTTTATTTATCTTGAGAGAGGGAGCGCGTGAGCACGTGAACTCTGTCAGCACAGAGCCCATTGCAGGGCTTGAACTCATGAACTGTGAGATCATGACCAGAGCCAAAGTTAAGAGTCAGAAGCTTAACTGACTGATCCACCCAGGTGCCTCTAGGAGAACTTTGTCTCTGAAGTCCCATAGAACTACCTAAACTGCTTTACTTTTAAAGTATTTCCAACCCAGTCTACACCTTCCCATATCATCCCAAGACATCAGCAAATACCCCAGAATAAAAGCTGGCCATGCATTTGAGATACCTGAGATATCAATTCATAATTTAAGACTGCACATTTATTAACAGCTCTCCTGATTTTCTTTTCCCCCAGCAGTGAACCTCTATCTAAACCAAGCTCATATCCATATGTGGTAAATGCTCCCAGAAAGAAAACGAGAGCTCCAGAGGTCTGTAGCTCTCCTGAGGGCCCTTTCATTTCTAGAATATTATTTCACCTCATCTTCATTATTCCAGAGTAGTCTGATGTTCTAAAAATGACAGTTGTATTCATATTACCTTTTCTTATTTTTAGTTATTCTGGCAGGACTATACTGGCCTACTACAGTGTATTATATCCAACACAGCAGGCATCCTTTTAAAATATTTTTAAATATATTTTACAATGTAGTTTAAAAGTTAAAATAGCAGTACAAGTATATTCTTTATTACCAAAATTAATACACACAATTAATATACTGAGTGTACTTACCCAAAAATGTTTCACAGATACTTGTAAGCGATCATCAATGTTTGAAGATCACGGTTTACGAAAATTACCTTTTTACACTGCTCCAGAAGCCACCCATATTTGATTTCTTAGCATGTTCACAAATAGGCTACAGGTGAAATCATACTTTTCAAAGGTCCATGCTGAGAAATATTTATGCGTATGTAGAATCCAATTACTATAGGATTTCTCTATCCACAAAAATTTGCAACAGTCCTTAAATAAATGTATAGGAACAATATGTGTTGGAGGAGTTATTTTTGTAAGAATGATGAACTATAGGGGCACTTAAAACAAAAGATCATCTTCATTTTGCCGAGAATCATTGTACTTATTTAAAGAAGAACCAATACACTAAGCTAATTTTCTTCTGGTTGAATTCCTAACATTCACAACTAATGACCTAGTAAATGAAGGATATTATATTTCACTATTCAAGTCAAATAAATTATCGTGGGCTTTATCTTCCATAAAATGAGCCTAAACTGGTTGTTCTATTTTCTAGTGTGTCTTCTACGTATCTTCCAGATGTTCCCATTACCAAGACTTTTTTGAATATTCACTCCTTTATGGTGGTATCATATTTCTCAAACTTCAGTAGTTTTTTGATCTCTTGTCTTATTTTACTTTCTTGGAGCTATTCTGTCAAGCTTTTTGTGCTGTCTGAAAAGCACTCAGCTATCTGAACATCTGGAAATAAAACTTTGCAATTAACAGTCACATTTTCATCACTGGAAGTCTGTTAGTTTGTGAACATCTTCTTCTTGCCTTTCTACTGGGTATGTTGAGAAACTGCACCATCTGGGCCTAATGAAACAGAAACAAAAACTGAGTGTCAAAATACTCATGGCATGGTTGCCCTGAGCATCCCTCTACCTTATTTCACCTATGTGTTTTACCTTTCTTGGACAGAGTGCATTTATACTCCCTATTGCTGAATTGCCATTGCCACCAAGTGACAATCAATGTCCTTTCAGCAATTATGTAAAATGTAAATGCTTTGATGGGGCTGAGGTTCTTTTACATGAGTCTGAATTTTAATAACACATTTCTTTTGTGTATCTAGTCTTGTTTTGACTTGAGTGAAACACAGCGATTTAGGAATCTCATACTTTCTCTTGGCTGTCAAACAAAAAAGGTTCTACTTTTATTTATGAGGCTTTAGGTTGACTCCCTTGCTACAAAAATATAAAACAACTTATTGCTGTATTTTTATGTTACTTTGTTTTGGAACCTTGCAGGGACAAAACATAAATGATATTTAATTCATTTAAATGATTAGAAATTTGCTCATTTTAGACTGGTTTTTGATGAATCATTTAAATGTAAACTAGGTTTTGTACTTGGAGCTTTAGGTCAATAAATGCAATTGGATATAATTGAATCCACACATTTTCAAACTGAGCTAAGTGGATTCTTGGTAATTTCAGAGTCCCTTTGGCTGGGTTTTTGATGTAGACAAGGGTGTGGGATTGTGGAAAATATAGTAACTTGGGTTCCTATGGGTCTTCCCACCATGATCAGAGAAGCTTAATTTTCATCTGTTTTACATGTTAATCTTCTTTGTAGGATTTGATTTGAATAAACTTTCCTGTGACCTTAAAAAAAAAATGAAGTCGTTGACATTGTCAGTGCCTCACTCTAGAGATTAAAGAGACCTTGAGATGATGCGTCTTTTTCAGAGGCTAATTCACATCTAATTCATGGGAGAATTAAGATAGTTTCTCCTAACTTTAAGTTTTACTGTCTTTTAAATGGAAGAATAGAGAACTGAAGAAATTATGTAAATACCTAAAGAAATACAGGAAAGCACTAAATTTATAACATCATTTAAAGTAATAAGGAGTTTTCAGAGACATTTATAAAATTCACCGTTTTTGAAGAAAAGATGGGTTGATGACTACAGACAACTATAGCTTCAGTTCTACAAGTGTGTGTGTGTGTGTGTGTGTGTGTGTGTGTGTGTGTGTCTGTCTTCTTTAGAACTGGCTAGATAATTAGATATGTAGTGACATAGTTAGGATAGCTGGTAGACATATTTACAGCACTTATTCCTTTTTGTCAGAATCATTCTGAGAATCTCTAATATGCTAAATAAGCATTTTATGAATTAAAAAAACATGTTAGTCAATATTAAAGATTCAATATGGTACTAGCTATTATAACTTGGGATAAATATTTCAAAACTGTAAAGGCAATGGAACAGTGGGACTATAGAAAAGGCAACAATAATTGACTACTGGAATTCTACCTTTGATGTTGTAAAAATTACATAGTAGATGTAAAGAATTATCAGATGTAAAAAAAATTAAGTTTATTTTTGAGAAAGAGAGATAGGAAAGACCAGGGGAAGGGCAGAGACAGGGAGACACAGAATTGAAAGCAGATTCCAGGGTCTGAGCTGTCAGTGCAGAGCCTAACGTGAGGCATGAAATCATAGACCACGAGATCATGACCTGAGCCGAAATCGGCCACTTAACCATTTGAGCCACCCAGGTACCCCAAGAGTTACCAGATTTTTAAAATCACTTTGATGCCTGTTTTGATCATTGAGTATGAATAAAACAATAGACCTTTTCCCCCATACACCTTAAAATCTAACAAGTTTTTAGCAAATCAGCTAATATCCACTGTTATTAAAAGGAAGAATAGAACTACAACTTAGAAATCTATTTGGTATAGGAATATGGGCCACAAATGACAGTTACTTTTTGTGTACATGTCATTTCACAAAACATATGAGTACACGGAAACAAAGTATGCAATTTTGATTCAAATGTGCATTTATTATAGTGAAATAACAGATCTAGAAGTGATAGTGATTCCATCAAATACACAAGATGCCCTATGGAGTATATATTGCACTTTTGTAGTAGCACCGTGGAGTTTGTATAGATTTAAACAGCTGGATTATCCAATAACATCTGCAAAACCTTTCTTGTATTTTTGTACTAACTTCACAATTCTTTTGCATATCTGATCTTCAGCTGTCTCTATAGTATACATAGCCTGAGTGATTAAGAACTACAGTACATCTAACAAGTATATCATTAATCAACTCTGAATCTTCTTCAGACCAATTTTTCCCTGTAAGTGAAATGACCTAGGGAGGTTTTAATTTACCAATGCAGGGGCTCCTGAGTGGCTCAGTTTGTTGAACGTCCAACTTGGGCTCAGGTCATGATCTTGCAGTTCATGAATTCGAGCCTCACATCAGGCTCTGTGCTTACAGGTCAGAGCCTGGAGTCTGCTTTGGATTCTGTGTCTCCCTCTCTGTGCCCCTCCTACCCTCATGCTCATGCTCGTGCGCTCTCTCTCTCTCTCTCTCTCTCTCTCTCTTTCAAAAATAAACATTTTTAAAAATTGTACTAATTTACCAATGCATTTGACATCAATATCAAGATGTTATATTTTCTCATTTGTGGTAAAAACACATAAAATTCACCCTCTTAATCACTGTTAAATGTACACTTTAGTAGTGTTAACTATATTCAATTGTTGTACAACAGATTTCTAGAACTTTTTCATCTTTTAAAACTGAAACTCGGGGCGCCTGGGTGGCGCAGTCGGTTAAGCGTCCGACTTCAGCCAGGTCACGATCTCGCGGTCCGGGAGTTCGAGCCCCGCGTCAGGCTCTGGGCTGATGGCTCAGAGCCTGGAGCCTGTTTCCGATTCTGTGTCTCCCTCTCTCTCTGCCCCTCCCCCATTCATGCTCTGTCTCTCTCTGTCCCAAAAATAAATAAACGTTGAAAAAAAAAATTAAAAAAAAAAAAACCGAAACTCTATATCCATTGAACAACAAGTCCCATTTCCCCTCCCTATCCAACCCCTTTTGTAAGGATTGGTTTATTTTATTTCACATAGAGGCCGCAAGATTCATAAATATTACAGCATGTGACAGGATTTCCTTGGGTTTTAAGGCTGAATTATATTCCATTGTGTGTGTATACTACATTTTCTTTACTCATCTGTTGATGGATATTTGGGCTTCTTCCATTTCTTGGCTATCATGAATAATGCTGCAATAAACATGAAAGTAAGATACCTCTTTAATATCCCATTTGGATATACATATATAGCCAGAAGTGGGATTGCAGGATAATGTGGTATTTCTATTTATTTTTTTTTTGAGGACCTGCTGTACTGTTTTCCATAGTAGTTGTACCATTTTCAATTCCCACCAACACTGACCACCATTCCAATTTCTCTCTGTGCTCATCAACATTTTTTTTATAGTGGTCATAATTGGTGGAAATGATATCTCACTGTGGTTTTGATTTGCATTTCTGTAATGTTTAGAGAAGATAAGCTTCTTCTTGTAGAGTTGATGGTCATTTGTATCTGTTTTTTTTTTTTTTTAACATTTATTTATTTTTGAGACAGAGAGAGACAGAGCATGAACGGGGGAGGGTCAGAGAGAGGGAGACACAGAATCTGAAACAGGCTCCAGGCTCTGAGCTGTCAACACAGAGCCCAAAGCGGGGCTCGAACTCACGGACCGCGAGATCATGACCTGAGCAGAAGTTGGTCGCTTAACCTACTGAGCCACCGAGGCGCCCCTGTATCTGTTTTGGAGAGTGTCTATTCTGGTCTTTTGCCCATTTTATAATCATATTATTTTTATTGTTAAGTTGCATCAATATCAGTTTTACCATAAGTTGTATTAGCTTTTATGATATTAATATTTACCCACAAAAACAGGACAAATAGCTATATATTATATGATATTATGTTATATTATATTATATTATATTATATTATATTATATTATATTATATTATAACAGATGAGACATGCAGCAGATAATCTTATATGATCAAATCCCAGCACCTTGTTTATACTTTTACCATCACCGGGACACCGGTGTGGCTCAGTCAGTTGAGCGCCTAACTTAGGCTCAGGTCATGAGCTCTTCACTCATGAGTTCAAGCCCCATATCAGGCTCACTGTTGTCAGTACAGAGCCCACTTCAGATTCTCTGTCACCCTCTCTCTCTGCCCCTACCACACTCACAATTTTTCTCTCAAAACTAAATTCAACATTAAAATAAATAAATGAATAAATAAACTTTACCATAACAAGTAATGACTACACAATGTTCGTTCAGATTATTATGAATTTCTGTTCTCCAGATTCCACTTGGTAAATATTCCCTGTAAATTGCTTTCTTTCATGATTCCTTGGTAACAGACACATATCAGAAAATGAGACTCAAGTACATAACCGTATTAATATTGTTTCGTGTGGTCACAGTCAGAGGTCCCAACATATTATCTATTTTGAGGACATAGCTCCTGAATGTGTGTTTTTTGGAATGGCTGTCATCCAGCTCATTTCTTGGTTCTTTTAAAAAGAAGGTTTCAGGGGTGCCTGTGTGGCTCAGTCAGTTGGGAGACTGACTCTTGATTTGGGCTCAGGTCATGATTCCAAGGTTGTGGGAATGAGCCCCATGTCGAGCTTTGCACTGAGTGTGGAGCCTGCTTGAGATTCTCTATCTCTCTCCCTCTGCTCCTCACCCTAGCTTGCACTTCCTCCCTCTCTCTCAAATGAATACGTAGATAGACAAACAGGAATTTTTAGCAGAAAGTTTCACTCCAAGTGCCTTTGAGTGAAAGGTAAGGGAGCTTTGATTGTTTTTCTTCAAGGCTTTCTCAGGCACCCAAATTATATTATAATTTCCCTTTTTTTGTAACATATAACATTCTTTGACCTCTTCTGCCTATGTACCAATCTCACTGTTCCTTCATTTACCATTAATTTTTATGTAAACCTATCCCTCTGAGATAGGTTCAGGAATTGATCAAGTACATATTGCTGGTAGGAAGGTGAAACATACCAGAACTTCCCCTTTTCTTTCATTTCTTGTTACAGGGCATTAGATTGGGCAATTGTACAGAAATGGGACTATCACATTTATGAGGTGACAAAATACTTGCTACTGTCAACTCCAACTTGGCAAAGTACAGGGAAGAAATAATCCATCCCATCAATTCCTTTGTAATTCTTTCAGTTAGGCTCTAATTAATAGACATACTTTATTTTTTCAGAATATTAGCAGGCTATGGAATAGTGGCTGTAGTCTAGGGACCTCTGGGTCTGGTATTGAAGGAAAAAAATTGTGGTTACATGCAAAGAAGACTTGTATGTAAGCTTCTGTATCATACCTCATACTGTAACTCTCAATTTTAATGCAAAAACATAACAATTTATCTAACAGAGACACGATTAGTTCTCTTGATATTCGCTTGCAAAACATAAGGCAGGAAATTTGTAGACTCGCCCTTCAATCCCTTGTCACTCTCCATCATTTTAAACAGGTATTTTAATTGACCATGTCAGTTATTAACCCCCTACCTTAAGGATGACAAGGAATATGTAAAGTCAGTTGTGAGTGCTGTTCCTGTTTCGGCGCCCTTTGTTGCTCTAGGAGAGTGGAGAAGTGAAGGCTTTGATGTGATGGCCTGTAACTAGGAGGGCCAAACTGGTACAGTATTTCTTGTTTGTCCTAGTTCTTTTATGGTATTAGCAGAACTGACTTATTTTTATCCAGTATTTTGATAGTATTAGCATTACTGGCTTCAGTAACTGGGTATGGCAGCCCAGACCTAGAATATGGATGAAGTGCTGTCACTGTTCATTTAAGTACCTCCCCTCTCCTTCCAGCAATAGGTAAAGAGTCAAAGTAATGTATTTGGCAACTACTTGCTGGCAAGAGTGAAGTGTACACTTTGCTTTTTCTGTATTATTGTGTTTGACTTTGGTAGGGGCCACTAGTACATGGCATGATTTGGTAGATCATTGAATGGCTTGAATTCCCCTATGTGCATTCATGTCATGGACATAAGTTGCCACCTCAAGAGATCAAACCTGAGCATTAGCATCTTGATTGCAATTGCCTTCAGCTCCTGGCATAGGATTGTTGTGATAAGCATCAATATGCCTTACTTTGATCTTACCTTAGAATTTCCATAGCGATTTTTTAAGAGCAGTATCATATAGAAGGATCTTTTCATGATCCATTTGGTCCATTTTGCAGAACAGATTATATGCCCAAGAGTCATTACACCCAAATAGTAGGGCTTTGGCTTTTAGTTTTTGTATTGCAGGAAACAGCCTGTAATTTAGCTATTCCATGAGAATTTTACTCCTTGCTAGATTGAGAGTAACTGAATTTTACCCTGAATCATGGACATTGCTTCTGGAATTGCCCTCTGTGAAGCAGACAAAATGCCTGACCTCTTCAGGCACTTGTCCGAAGCAGGCCCTTTCAGCAATAGTAGCAGGCAAGTCCTTGAGCAGCTCTACAATTGATCATAGGAGGAAAGGGACTAGTTGTTTAGGAATTCAATGACTCGTCCTTGTAAATCCCTGACAGGATGTTCTTGAATATAACATTTCTAGTTAATCTTATGAGGGAACTATTTGGGCACCACCCTTTTTTGTTGGAATGCTTTTCTGGAACCACTAATAGTGATAGGTATTTCAAGTCTTGCTGTAGTCCTCAGTCTTTACATACTTCAGCTGTCTTCATAGGTAAACAATGAGAAGCCAGTAACTGTCTTTCCAAAGTGGTATACCAGAGAGCCACATCTGATAATTTTCTCATCCAAAAGACAAAAGTCACTATTAAGCAGTAGTAGGTATGAGATTTTGTAAGAGACTCCAGTTGCTGTGCGTGTAGGTGGCCGACACTTCTAATACCATTTCAACATTAGGACTATGTGGTCATAAAAGAATAGCTTGGCTTTAGCCTTCTGTAGTTCTAAGAAGACTTATTTTTGTTCAGGCCCCCAATTAAATATTACCTCTTTTCAATTACTTTAAGGATTCTAGTCTTCTAGTCATATCTAGTCAGGGATATGATTTCCCCAAAAGTCAAGAAATTTCAATGGGTATTGTTCACACTGAGAGACAGGCAATGAAAATAATTTACTTTTAGTGGTCTTTGGTAAGTCCCAGGTTGCTTCAGTCCTTGTAATTCTTAAAACCTTAACAGTCTTCATGGGATTCTGGATTTTTATAGGGCTAATTGGTAATCCCTGATTACCATCATAAAATTGCTTTAAATTTAATCCTCGGCTTCAGAAATAATTATTTCGTCAGTATAGTGTGTTATAATACTGAAAGTTGTATTAGATCTAAGTCCCACCTTATTAGATTGTGACAGTATAAGGGAGGGTTCAAATATCCTTGTAATAATACAGTAAATATATACTAGGGACAGTTTCACATAAATTTAAATCATTGTCAATTCTTCATAGCAACTGATATTGAGAAAAACACATTAACCAGATTAATTACAGAATACCAGTCACCATTATATTTTGTTGTATCAGTTGAATAATATATCATATCACAAACTGAGGCTATTGGGAATACTGTTTTACTGAGTCTCATAATTTTCTGTCTGCCTCTGAATTCCATCAGCCTTCTTCACTGTCTATACCAGGCTTTTGAACAGTGAGTTTCTGAATGCTAATATATTTGAATCTAACATTTCCTTAATTAAGGCATAATTTCTGATTGTCTTCTAGGTATATGATACTGTTTTTGACCATTTGAGATCTCTTAGGTAACTCTAAAGGCTTCAGTTACCATTTGACAAAAGTTATATCTTTTTTCATTAGTACCTGGTTAAGAGGAAGAATTTCCCTTAAAATATTATATCCATACTAATTACATGTTCAAGTAATGTATATGCCACCAGGACATATTTTTTTTCATGAATTCCAAAATTTAAACAGACATTTTTATCCTACTGCAGTAGTATATCCATATCCCTGCAAATTAATTCTGTCATCCCCAAGAGGCTTATTAGCAGGTCTAAACAGTACTGTATGCTGTGCCCTTTTATCCAATAAATGTAAAAGAGTTTCTCTTTCATACCCAAGCCATATCATCTAATATTAGGGTACCTTATTGGATACTGAGTGAAGAGACCCTGAATTTCATGTCAGGTTTATTCTATGGCAAACATAATGTTAAAGAGAGTATTTTGGCATCCACTACTGGAGACTCATCAGAACTTTTGTTAGTAATTGGTCTGATGTCAGATAAACTGAATATATATAGTTTTTTGATATCCTAGAAATTTTGAGGAAAGGTAGTTGTAAGTTTTTGAATTTCTTATATAGTCCAACCAAGGTTTTGATAAGCTCACTGTTAATTTTCTCCTTTTGTATACATTTATAATTAACCATCTTAAGACTGGTTAGTCTTCACCTAATGTGATTAGGTCCTGAATAGTTGTCCTCTTTCATTTCTGGAAGTCCCATATGAGCAAGCTGGGATAAAAGATCTATGACTTAGGATGCCTGGATGGCTCAGTCATTTGAGCTTCTGACTTCAGCTGAGGTCATGATCTCACAGTTTGTGAGTTCAAGCCCTGTGTGGGGCTCTTTGATGGCAGCTCAGAACCCGGAGCCTGCTTAGGATTTTGTGTCTCCCTCTCTCTCTGCCCCTCCCTCAGTCACACCTTGCCTGTCTCTCTCAAAAATAAACATTAAATTTTTTTTTAAAAATTTGTTAAGTTCCTTTTATATCTTCGCTTGATCTCAACAGCCAAGTCACTTTCTGTTCCTTGTTAATGGGACTTTTTTTATTACAGTATAATCATAAGCTGGGTGAGGGACAGGCATCTCATTAGGGAGTTTATTTCCATAGGAGAGTCACTAGCAGGGATCTTTGAGCCTACCCCAATGAGTAACACCAGGCAGGTTGGCCTAGTTAAATCCCAATTTTTCCATTGCCTTAGGCAGTACCAACAAGGAGCAGTGAGAGCCTCAGTAGCACACATAAACCAAGCAGACAAAAATAAAACCACACAGCTCAAAAAACAGAAAATGAAGCTATCATTGGAAGAATAGGTTAAGACAAAATGAGGTTAGTACCTGTGTGCTAAAGCTAAACACAGTCACTGACTGATGAAATAAAAATATAAATTGGAACCAGAGTTTCTTAATATATTAAAATTCCATGATACAACAAAAAAGTCATTCATTATACTAAAACCTAGGAAAATCAAAACTTGAATGAAAAACAAATCAACTGATGGAAATATGGAGGTAAATTAGATATTAGAATTTTTGAAGATCTAATTTTAAAGCAGGTGTCATAAAAACACTTCAACATCAATTATACATTCTTTTATATAAAAAAAAAAGAGAACTCAGGAAACAGAAGTTATAAAGAATAACCATTGGAAGCAAATGTAAATATTGAAAGTAGAAAAATTTAATAACAGAAATAAAAAATTGCTGGATTACTTTAATAATAGTCTGGAGATGATAGAAAATAGAATCGATGTACTTAAGAATAATCAACAGAGTATACCTTATCTAAATAACAGGTCCCAGGTACCTGTGTAATAATAACAAATATCCAACATTAATATCATTGAAGTGCTAGAAAGAGAGGAGAAAGTAAAACTGAAAGAGTAGTCAAAGAAATAATTATAGAAAAATTTCCAAACTTGGCAAAAGACACAAACCTTCAGATCTAAGAGATCAAATGAATCTCAAGTTGGTAAAAAGCAGAGGAATCTACACCAAGGCACATCATAATTAATTTTTTTAAAACAACCAGAGAGAAACAACACAATACCTTCAGGGAACCATCAATTCTAGTAATTGGTCATCTGTAATCACAAAGTCCAGGAGTCAGTGGCACAAAATTTTGCAAGTGTTAAGAGAAAAGAACTGCGAACTCAGAATTCCAAATCCAAAAAATTATCCTTCAGGAATTAAAGGTAAATGAAAACATTCTTGGATGAGAGAAAAGTAAAGAAATTTTTCACTAGCAGATCTATCCTTAAAAATGATCTATAGAAAGCCCTTCAAACGAATGAAATGATAAAAGAGAAAATCTTGAGGCATTAGGACTGAGGAAAGAAAAACAGAAAAAGAAAAAATATGAACACATATAATAGACTTTGTCTTATGAATCTTATAAATGACATCGGGTTATTGAAACAAGAATTTTAAAACCATCTGATATTCTAGATAGTGATATTTAAAGTAAGGAAAGTGGGGCGCCTCAGTGGCTCAGTCGGTTAGGTGTCTGACTTTGGCTCAGGTCATGAATTCACAGTTTGTGAGTTCGAGCCCTGGCTTGGGCTCTGTGCTGACAGCTCAGAGCCTGGAGCCTGCTTGGGATTCTGTGTCTCCTTCCCTCTGCCCTTCCCCCTCTCACGCTCTCTGTCTCTCAAAACTGAATAAAAGTTAAAAAAAATTTAAAAATAATAAAGTATGGAAAATAAAGGAACCTACAAGAAAGTGAAGATTCCACACTTGACAGTAAGTGGTATATGTTTATATTAGTAGACATGATGAGTAACATTTGTAAATTATAATACCTGAAATAACCACCATGAAAGCTATTCAAAGAAAACAAAAACAAACAAACAAAAACAACTACAAATAAATCAAGATGAAATACTAAAAATTGTTCAGGTAATCCATAGGAAGGAAGGAAAAGAGAAACAGAGGAATGAGAATCAGTTAACAAATAATAAATGATAGACTTAAGCCTTAACATATGAATAATTGCCTGAAATGTGAATGATTACCAGAAATGTCACCCAAAAGAGAGTTTGATGGGAAATATTTAAGACATGGCCTGAATACATGTTGTTTACAAGAAACTGATTTCAAATTCAAAGGTGCAGTTTGGTTAAAACTAAAAGGATGGAAGACAACACTCTGTGCAAACATTTATCCAAAACAAGGAGGAAGGAATACATAAATACCCAGTAATATAGAGGTCAGAACAAAGAAAATTACTAAAGACAAATAGGGACAAGATACATTAGGTAAAAAAATCACTTTATGAGGAAGATCTATGATCCTAAATGCATAGGCATCAAACAACCATGCCTTCAAAATACATGAAGTGTACAAACTAATGAAGTTGAGAGGAGAAGTAGCCAAATCCAAAATCATAGCTGAGGACTTGAACATCTCCTCTCAGCAACTGATAGAACTACTAGACAGAAAATCAGCAAGGACATAGAACTGAACAATACAATCAATCAAGAAGTTTAAATTTATGTAGATGGTTTAACACCGAAACCAACAACAGCATACTACACATTTTTTCAAGCACCAAGGAAAAATTCATCATGATAGGCCATATCCTAGGACATAAAACAAACCTTAAAAATTTAATAGAGTTGAAATCATACAGAGTGTGTTCTCTGACTATACTGATGTTTAGCTAGAAAGAATTACCAGAAAGATAGTAGGAAAATCTGTAAACATGGAAATTAAACAAATTCCTATATAAAAATTCGATGAATGAAAGAGGAATACTCAAAGTAAATTTTAAAACAATATATAGAACTGAATGAAAATAAAAATATAAATAGGAAAATATGTGAGATACAACTACAACTGTGTGAGAAAAATATGTATAGACTAAATCTTAGATTAGAAATGAGGACAGGTCTCAAATCCATTGAAGTTCCCATGTGAAAAATGTGAAAAAAGACTAGAGCAGAATGAACCCAAAGAAAGTACAAACAAGAAAAAATAATGAGCAGAGATCAATTAAATAAAAAATAGAACAATAGAGAAAAACAAATAAAATCTGGTTATTCAAAAGAAATTAATAAAATTGGCAATCTCTCTAGCAAGACTGACAACAATAAAAACAATGAGACACCAACCACAATATCAGGGATAAAATAGGGTATATCACCACATATCCTGTAGTCATTAAAAAATTATAAGGGAAAATGACAAAAAAAAAGTTTACGATCACAAATTTGACAACCTAGAAAAAACAATTTCTCCAAAACTAAAAACTTACACCTAAACTGAACCAAGGTAAAATATAGATCATCTGAGTAAGTCCTATAACTATTAAATAAATCAAATTCATATTTTTAAAGCTCCCCAAATGGAAATCTCTAGCTCCAGCTGGTTTCACTGGAGAATTGTACCAAACATTTAAAGAAAAATTTAACACCAATTTTTACAAATTTTACACTATCTATTTCAGAAATAGAAGAGGAAGGGACATTTCCCAACTCCTTATATGATGCCAGAATTACTCTGATACTCAAATCAGACAGTTAAAAAAAAAAAAAAAAAAAAAAAAAAAAAAAAAAAATTACAGACCAATTTTTCTAAAGAATTTACACATAAAAATTCTGAAGAAAAGTATTAGTGAACCCAATTCAGTAATATATTAAAAGAACTATCTACTGTGAACAAGTGGTATTTACTCCAGGTATTCGACTAGTTAAATATTTAATATCAGTCATTGTATTCCATTATATTAGTAGACTGAAAAAGAAATAATATGATCCTATCAATAGGCCTGGAAGAAAAATTTACAAAATCCAACACCATTTCAGGATAAAAGTTTTCAGCAAATTACAAATAGAGGATAATCACCTCAGTTAGCTAAAAAGCCTCTCCAAAATTGACTACAGCCAACATCACACTTAATGGTGAAAGACTGAATCCTTTCCTCTTGAAATCAGGAAACACAAGAATATCTACTCTCATCACTCAGATTCAACATTACTGGAAGTTTTAGTTACCAACAATAGGGCCAAAAATGAAACGGAAGGCATACAGTTTGGAAATAAAAAAATAAAATTGGCCTACTTGCATCAAAATGGATATAGCAATTCCAGACTTTGATGTTTGTGCACCACCCTGTCTAGAGCAAGAGAGATCTTTCCTTACCTTTCATATATTCGACTCTGAGTCGTGTGGTTGAGGTCAGGAGGATGTCTTCAACTGATGGCTTAGGCCTAGGTTATTGCCCCCTGTTCTGGCCAGTGCACTTTGGAAGGATGAAGAAATGATTCTGATATATTTGTGCCAACCGGGGCCCACACTGGAGCTGAGCAGTATCGATGCCAAACAACCACATTACTAATATCAGTGGATAGCTGAGGGAGAAGAGGTGCCTATCCACCTGTGGGAAAGATACCTTCAGATAATAGTAAATGCTATAAAGCAAATTCAACAGGTCATGTGACACTGTAGGTAGAACAGGTGCTGTTTTAGATAAAACAGAGAAGGTAATATGGGAACTGAGGCCTGCATAACGAGAAGAAACTGGTCTTGTGAAGAGCTTGGAAAGGAACAATCTGGGCAGACCTGTTATGATCTGGTTGTTGATTTCATTGTCCATCTCCTTCACAAATGTGTAATGTCAATGTGATAGGCATCCATGCTGGCTAACTCCCTGCTGCAAACTTGGTAGGGCCTAGTAAAGATTAGATAGTCAAATAAATTTCTAGGGAAAAAAAATAGTCAAATAGATTTCTGATTGAAGGGTGAAGGGGAAGGAAATCCCAAGCCCAAAGCCTCCTCATTAAAATGCTTTGGAACCATCTTTGAAGGAATGGAAAGAGAGAAGCTGTTAGGCCAGTAGGACAGATGAACAAAGGCATGGCACATGGAGGAGAGTATGAGCAATCTCATGTGAGACAAGTGGGAAATAATGGGGGGTAAAAAGGAAGGGAGCCCACATAATTAAATTGGTGTCAATTACAATTTCAGAATACGGGTAGACTTGCATCTGATGGCCTAGGCTGTAGGGAAGCATTATTAGTTTTTGAACCATGAAGTAAAATGATGAAAAAGAATTTAAATAAAGTATTCTGCAACGAGTGACTTGACTGATTAAATTGACTATTACCATCTTAATTATCACTGTGTCAAGTATATACAAAAACTAATGCTGTTTTGAAAGGACATCAAATAAACCAGATTGTAGTCTAATAATATTTGAATGGTTATTATGAGTTAAACACCATTCTATGTATTTTGTATGTACTTATGTAATGATTCCATAACCTTATGAGATAGATACTATTTCCCCATTTGATAGGCAGTAACTGAGGTACAGAGAGCTAAGAAATTATCCATTCATTCAGGTAATAGGATGTGGAGCTGAGTGCAACTTTACTCTTAACCAATACTTGATGCTACTCTTCGATGGTACTGTGGAAATAAAAGGGTTCTAGAGTTTTCAAAAGGGCAGAAATGGACAACATTTGGACTCATATACAGAATACTTCAAATTCTGGTTCAACATTTCTAGAGAATATTTGAATTTTTTTTCCCCAAATGTCATGTACTAGCTCTTGAACGATTCTCCAGGAATCAATTCCTGGAACAATTCTCCAGGAATTCAATTATAAAAAAGCAAGGCTTAGGAACTACACTTTTCTGTGTATATTTTCATGGTGTTCTTTCCACAAATTCCTTTTTATCTAGAGCCTGAGTTAGATACTAGTATTTCCTCCTAATATTTTTTTCGTTTTGTTTTCAGGTATTTTGCACTAATAATTTATACTGCTTACCCTTTGGGGAATTTTCTCCCAATATTTTCTGTGTATTGCACTTTTGAACTCTTAAAATTCCTGAACATACCTGATTTATATAGACTATAAAGATATAATTCTACTTACAAATAATATGTTTGTTTGGAAAACCCACGAAATGTTGTTTAAAAACATGTTCTTTAAGAATACTCACTTCAGTAATTTGTTCATATATTCATAAAGTACATAGTTGAATAATATTTATAACCTGAATTCAGGAGAAATCATTTCTGTCGTGGTCTAAATTGGTTCTCCACTTCTCCTCACCAAAAGCACTCATGCTTTTATTCTTTTCACCTCAAAATAGTAGAAGTGTTGATCTCAGTTGAATGCTATTTCAAGAATATATCTTAAAGCATTTTAAAAGCTTTTCTTTACATTTTATATTTTTATTTATAATCTAGTCTCATACTTTTCAACTATAAAAAAGTAAATTATTCAGAAAAACATTTTTTAGTGTCTCCTTTCAATGTCACTCTCTAATGTGGCATGACCTAGCCATAATTTTCTTTGAGGAGGTTAATATTTAGGTACTAATTTTTGATGTTCTGCAAATACCATATTGATTGCACACTAGAATGTTTAATCAGCTTTTCTAAGCAGAAATGCTCTTTATCTTTTCATATTCTGTAAGATGTTTTATGTGTAATTAAAGAGTCAGCTATACTGAACATCATTGTACTCTGCTCTTTCCAGTATTATTGCATAATTATTGATTGTTGGACTGCTTTTAATTCTCTCTTATTAGCATAGACTACATCATTTAAAAATACTTATTATATTAAAAATCTCAAAAAAGGTTGCATTATAACCATTAAATCATTTTCAACTCCATTCAATATTTTTATATTGATGCTTATCAAAAAAATTATGTAGCAAATTTGTAGCCTGTTAATGATGTAAGTAATGACTAAGTGTATTTAAATGTAGAAAGAGTTGAGACATTTGAGAGCTTCATTCCTGCTCTCCATTTTTTTAAGTGTTTTGTGCCAGAGTGGACTAACAGCTATGAAAGTAATGTTGGAAAAATTTATTAGGCACACACCTTAATGAAATCAATTATTGAATAACCAGTGAAGTTATTTTGTGACCTTTTTCTTAAATGAAGGAATTGACTTGCACCCCCAGAGCATATGGGTATATCAGAAAAATTACATGCTTTCTCAAAGGATAAATTAACCTGCATGACTAATGATCCATTTGGGGAAGTTCAAGCAACTCCTGCTTGGATATTTATTCTTTTTACATATCTTTGTTCTAAGCCATTGATTCATGAGCCTGAGAAGAGTTAAAATAGAAATAGGGACACATTAGGCTTCTCTGAGTCAGTTATTCCATAAACCCTAAGCCTTAATTATATTGGTTTGCCCTTCTCCAGTGGCTGTTAAATATTATAGTATGCAAAACTATTCCTGGTACTATTGACAAATTATGTCAAACCTTGTGTTCATCAAAACTGATCTGAGTGTTCTGCACCTCGGTATGTACAGTCAGATCCAGGCCTTGATGTCAGTTTCATGAAATTCTGTGGGAGTCAAATGACAAGGACAGAAGCATCTGAATCTCCAAGAGAAAAATCAATGGTGTGTCCTGGCTATTTGAATCCATCTTTTGTGATCGCAAGAAACAAAAATCCATCCAAGTTAGTTCAAAAGAAATGGAACTTATTATAAAGGAACTGTATCCGTCTGAGTACAGTAAGTAGAAAAAAGTCATAGCAACTTGAACAGGAAAATTTTAGGATAAAGCATTAGGAAGTTATGAGAGGGGAGTAATTCTAAGGATGGACAGAGAACTCTACAGATTCCCCTGGGGCTGAAGGAAAGTATTCATTGAAGGACACGGTTGGAATAGAGGATGCTCAGGTGACCTTAGATTTTATTGGAGAAGGTGTTGTTGCCAATCCCTGAAAAGTTTGCTAGTTCATGTGTCTGGGCAAGCAGGAACTAATGTGTTAGTTGGCCAATGTAGGTAAACAGGTATGTATAGAGGAAGTGGGGTAGTATTCTGTGGTATCCACTAAGAGAGGGAGCTGCAATACTGCCCTTGCCTGTGCACGGATGAGTTGAGCCTGGGGCAGGTGCAAAGAGCCTGGGGCATGGTGTTCCAAGAGGAAGGGCCATGCAAAGTAGTCACCAGTGGGCTAGAGCTTCAAGATGGCTGAGGAACTGTGTGTTCTGGGGGCACAACAGGAACAAAGTGCCAGTGGATGTCCCTATACACCAACTGATCACAAAATGTGCAGCAAGAGCAAAAAATTAAATACAAAATAAAATGCAGCACCCCAAAATCAGAAGTCTTCTTCCCTCAATGTTTCTCCCATGTTCTCTATTGAAACAACTTAAGATGTGTTCACTTTGACGGAAAAATGTTTGAAGTCCAATCCATTATTCCAAAGCAGGTACTGAGGGGTGAGTCTGGAGCTGAGTGGTAGTAAAGTGACAGTTGGCACAAATGAGAATGGAATTAACTTGGAACTAACACAAGATAATCAAAAGTAATCAAATCTGCCCTAAGAGACCAGTCCTTCTTCTTCTGTCTCTCTTTGTCCTATGTCTTTTTTCAACTTATCTCTCAGTAAGCCTCCCCTTCTCTCCTCATCTTAGATTCCTTCCTTATCATTTTAACTTGTATATGGCCATCACAGTCTGTCTAACTGTGCTCTGTGTAAGACATTTTAGCTTCAACTTCCACTTCTAACAGGTGCATTCTTTCAGGACATAATGTATTAAGTCCGGGAAACAGGGAGTCTATTTGGCAAAGTTCATTGTTTTGCACAGACCTTGTTAAATGTGTAGTGGTCCTTGAGACCACTCCTAGTCTGGTTAGTTTTGTACCTGGAGATAGAGTCACATGGTATAAAACATGGCTCTCAGGGAAGACTCTTCAACAGGAGTCAAAAACAGTTCCCCACTATGTGTGATGGGACCACAGACTCTGACACACAATTAACGGTGTCTGTATTGGATTTGGGTGAGATATATATATATATATATATATATATATATATATATATATATATATATATGGCAAAATTTTTCATAGGAAGCAGTCAATTATATCTAAGCAGTTTTATATTTTATACCTTCTAGATATTTTATATACTTATTTTGAAGCTCCTTTTGTCTGAACAGAAAACGGTTTCTTTTTTCACTGGATCATCTTCAATTTTTTTCATAAATTCTTTTTTTGGAACTTAGAAGCAAACGGAAATCAAATAATTCAAAATAGATCTTAGAAACATAATCCATAGGGGCAGTTGTGTGGCTCAGTAGGTTAAGCAGCAAACTTTGGACTTTGGCTCAGGTCGTGATCTCACAGTTCTTGGAATTGAATCCCACATTGGGCTCCATGCTGACAGCGTAGAGCCTGCTTGGGATTCTCTCTCTCCCTCTCCCTCTGCCCTCTCTCACTCATGTGTGCATGCTAGCTTGTGCGTGCTCGCTCTCTCTCTCTCTCAATATGAATAAATAAACTTAAATATTATTTATAATGGAAGAATTATATCCTGATTCTTTTTGTTAGACCTTTCTGCATTGCTCAAGATTATTAGTTTATTACAGAGCAAAGTCCAACTCAAATCACTTTACATAAAAAAAGGAAATTCTGCTAGGTTCTCACACTCAGATAGTGATACCCATTTCTCAACTCCTTCCTCTGTAATGGCCTCATTCTCTGTAGTTTCTTTCTCTGTGATGGCCTTCACTACAAATTTACATTATTTTTAACAGGTGTCAGGTCAGTTTAGGCATTGGTCACTGCCCATAAGATGGTGATCAGCAGTGGAAACCTAGGAGGACAAATGTCAAGTTGCCTGTATGAAAGCATCAGACATGTAAAATATTTTTTGCTCACTTACTTTTATGTAGATTTCCTTTGGTTGTATGTAGATATGTGACCATCTTTTTAACACTTCAAATGATCTGAATTGAGTTGAAAATCATCTCGTTTACTTACTGCCACTTTATCATCTATTGCAAATACCTTGGACCAGTGGCCTTCAACCAAAGGTAATTTTGCCCCTCAAGGAGCATTTAGCAATGTCTGGAGACATTTTTAGTTGTCACGATTGGGTGGGTAGTGCTGCTAGTATCCAGTAATAGAGACTAAAATCCTATTCAACATCCTGCTATGAAAACAGCAGCCCACGAGAAAGGATTTCTGGCTCAAAATGTCATCTGTGCTGAGGTTGAGAAGACTTTTTCTATGTAATGATGCCCTCTGTGCTCTCCCTTCTCCCATGCCTCCCTCTCTACTATGTATACCTTACACTGCCTGTCAACCCAATATCCCAGGTAGCCAACACCAGTGGGACTACTGTTGGCATATCCTCAATGAAACCTCTTTGCTGTCTAGAACTTGTTGGGGAGAAAGTAATTTTATTAGGCTGGACTGTTTTTCATTGCAAGTGACAGAGGTCCGATTTCATCACTCATGATCAACAACAAAGATGATTAATATAAGATACTGTGTCTCATGGAACTCAGGAATAGAAGTGTGCTTGTGTTCAAGAAACCACTAGGAAAGAGAGGTAAATGCCCACAGGACATCTTCTGCATCTCTTGGTTTTGCTCTTCTCCCCATGTCGTCTTTCTCCTTTGCCTTTCAGTCAGATCAGCCAAAACCACCTCCCAGTTTGTATCTTCTATTTGTCATTCAAAATAAACAAACTTAGTGTTCTGAGTGGCAATTGTAAAAATCCTGAACCTGGATCCTGACTAGCCAGACTTAATGTCCACCGTTGGATTAATAAATGGTAAGAGCAGTGGAGAGATGCTATCCAGAGCGGCTCAGCTCTTCCCCTACAACCGTATGTATGAGGGTACTCTTCTTTTCCAAAGAAGAGAGTATTGGACATCAGTCTCAAAGATGTCCATTGTAGTCTTGTGGAGAGAACTCAAACATTTGGATAAATTATACATATGCTTTCTCATCCCCATGTGCTATCACTTAACTAAAAAACTACCTGATATCCTAGGTGCAAATCCTTCTTACAAAGCTTGGGTAATTACTCTCCTCAGCATGTTACCTCTTTTCTACCATCTCCTCCCATATGCAAAAGAGTTGAGAAATAAAAAATATTCTGTGAATTCAAATTAATTGGAGAAGGCCTATTTGAACTACTATAAAACCTGAATACTTGCCTGTTTTGAAAAGATCAATGTAATCATTTTTAACACAAAAACATTCTCAACCAAATAACTTACATATTTTGTTCTAGTGGGTGGAAAGTAATTTGAAATAACTATGGCAAAAACACCAACCTAAACTGAACAGTACTTTTCTAGGTCTAACATTATGTGGGGTATAATGAAGGTTATAATTCAGATTACTGGAAAATTTATCAGGAATTTAAAGCAGCTAATTCTTTTAAGTACTTTCCTCTGTAACATAATGCATAATGCTCACTTGTTTAACAAGTCCCCCCCTTTTCTTTCCTTTGGAGAATAAAAATAAAGTTCTATCTAGCTATATTTGTCCGACTTATCACAAATTCTGAAAGAGAACTTCATTAGCAACTATAGAAGAATTTTCTTCCCAATATAGAATTTTGTAAGTTGATATAAGCTTGGCTGATATATGAAAAAATGAAAAATGATATGGCAAAAATTTCCCCAGCTATATCAATTTCATATATAAAGAAGGAATATCTCAGACAAGTATTGTGTTCTACATACATTAATTGACACAGGCATCTATTAAGCCTGGTGGAACTACTGAAGGTAAAATATTTTAATCATTATCTTGATGATAATTATCTTAATGATAATCATTATCATGTAATTTTATTAGAAAGGAAAAAAGGTCTCCAATCTAAATCTTATGACTAATAAAGTGGCAAAGTCAATTCAGGGGAGGATACTTGGTAAGAGGTAGACTTGAGTGAATGAGTAAGTTGGGTTTGGGGAAATGTGGGTACTCATCTATGTAAGCTCTGGGCAATTTGTCAAAAATTGACTTAGAAACTAGAAATAAGACGTGTATTGCATGAAGGATCCTTATTCCTGGTCTGGAGCTCAAATCCTTCCACACTGGTCAAGCTGTGTCCAACCAGATTTCTTGATGTGATAATGCTGCCAGGGAGGGCCTTATTTACATTTGAAGACCTGTTTGTTATACTTGCTTTTAAGTATGTTCAAATAAATAGCAACTGAGTCATAGTTTAAAATAGGAAATAAGTGATAAACTGTCACAGGAAAATACATGTGTAACTAATAAATCATTGGGGAATAGGTACATAAATAAAGTGCCCAATTTGGAAAAGGTATAACAATTAATATATTATTTTGAACACGCATAACCCCTCAAAGACTAATAATACCTTTTATTTTTCTGAGAAAGATTTGTTTCTTTTATTATACAAAATAAAGTAACTTTTTACAAACTGAATTAATACAGGTACATAAACGCTTAAATATACATACCTTCCTAGCATCATTTTAAGGAATCAACCCTTTCTCATGTTACAAGAATCCTGTTCAGTCCAAACAGGTGGAGTGAGATACACATAGTGATGTTCAGTCCATGTGGCCGGGGCGAGATGCACACCACTCTGTCTAGTCTGTACGATTGTGGCAAGGACAGTGCTGTTCCGTCTGTGTAATTGCAATGAGCTGGAATTTCTGCTCTCTGGACTCCCTGGAGAGACACATGAGTTCAACCTAGTCATTCACAGCTTTCTGGTCAGCCATTCATAGTAAATGATTAAAAGCTGGGTATGTGACTCAAGCCATATTACTTCAAGTCTTCCTTAGACTTCTTTTAATGTTATTAGGGAGAGAGTTCATTTTTTCATGTAGTAGTCACAATAGTAGGATCTGAGTAGGATCAGCCATGCTGATAACCATGGCTTTTTCTATATGGAGAAAGGCTAAATAAGAAAGAAGCCCATACAAAGGAAAAAAAGAACTAAAAGATGAAGGAAGAGTCATTGTGACCTCATATGAGCCATTAGAACTAACCATACCTGAAACGTCTGCTGGTCTTTTGTTATAAATGGTAATAAATTCCCCTCTGTTACTTAAGCCAGTTCCACCTGAACTTCCATTGTGCATAAATCCTTCTAAAGACAAAAATCACTATTTCAGGTGATCAAAACTTAGGCTTCGACACAATCTGCTCAATGTGATGTATTCAATTATTTAATACATGACTAAAAGCAACTTAAGGGGAATAAAAACTTATACCCATTGTGTCTACTTCATGTTATGTTTATTCTCTCAGCAAATATTTATTGTTTGCCTACTATGTTTCTAACACTACAGTGTTGGTATAGCAGTGAACATCATCTTCTAACCTTGGTTTGTAAGCCATTATAGTCGTTAAATAGTTGTGGGGGTTTTGTGTGCTGCCGCAGATACCCCTCAGGGTGATCGTACCACTCTCAACTTGCAGGAATCTTAGTTACTAAAGGCTCAGACCTGAGTCTTTCTCTAAAAACTGCCTTTAGTTTAAGGGGGCTGCCTTTTTAAAGGTCTAGCCCTGCTAGCAGCTTTGCAAATGTCTAGTTGATGGGGCAGAACAAAGGCCTTGGCATTGCCTCATATGGGACTATTCTAATGGCCTCATGGCTTCCAGATTTCCTTCTTGGAGTAGCTGAGTCCTCTGTCATCATTTTGTCACAGCTCAACCTTGCTCTTTGTCCATCCTAGTTAGTCCCATCCCTCATAGGTGTTGTCCCCAAAAATCTCAGAGTCTCAGTCTGCTTCCCAGGGAATCTGACCCACAGTAATCACTAAATTCATAATAATTAGAAGTTTTATGTAAAATACTTTAAAAATTTTGGATTTATTCTGGAATTATCCAGGAAAAGTTGGATTACATAAAAATATAAATGTGAAAGGTAAAATTGTACAATTTTTGTAAGGAAGTATAAGATAATTATTATAAACCTGAGATAAGAGGGATTTCTTCACAAGACTCCAAACTCACTAGTACTAAAATAATTGATTTTGATTACATTAAAGTAAGAACGTCTCTTCATCTAGAGATACTACAAAGAAAGTGAAAATAGAAACCACAACCTGGAAGTATTTCAAATCATGTTAATAGTAAAGGATTACTATCCATAATACAAATGTCTTTAATAATTTTAAAAATATCAATCCATAAGAAGACACAAAAATAGAGGGGCTCCTAGGTGGTTCAGCTGTTTCAGTGCCAGCTCTTGGTCTTGGCTCAGGTCTTGATCTCAGGGGTCATGAATTCAAGCCCAGCATTGGGCTTTGTGCTGGATATGAAGCCTGCTTAAAAAAAGAAATTACAAAAATAGAAAATCAGCCGCTTCAAGGAAGAGTTTGATGGTAAACAGTCACATAAAAAATTGTTCAACCTTACTAGTAGTCAGGAAAATACATATTAAACCAAGACTTGGGGCACCTGGGTGGCTCACTCGGTGAAGCATCAGAATTCAGCTCAGGTCATGATCTCACTCTTCCTGGGTTCGAGCCCCACATTGGACTCTGTGCTGATAGCTCAGAGCCTGGAGCCTGCTTTGGATTCTGTGTCTTCCTCTCTCTCTGCCACTCTCCCACTGGCACTCTGTCTCTCTGTCAAAATTAATAAACCTTAAAAATTTATTTTAAACCAAGACTTGATAAGAAATCTAAAAAAAATTATTAATTTGGTAAATGTGTGCTACGAGGATTCTAATAAAGTGCTAGTGGGAATGTTAATTGGTATGATTACTTTGGAACATAATTTGGCATGATTCTGCAAAGTTGAACATGACAGTAACCTAAGGCCTAGCAACTCCATTGCTTCGCATTGCAGATCTTTTGTACATGTTTAATAGGAGCTATAGTGTTCACAGAAAATGTTCATACTAGAAAAAAACTAGACACAGACAAATATCTATGAACAGGAAAAGAGGAAGTAAACAATGGTCATCACTCTATGAAAGATTATACTGCAGAGAAAAAAAATGAACTTCAGTTACACAGAACAACATAGACGAACCTTAGAAACATGATTAGTAGGAGGGAAAAAGCAAATGACAGTATATGATGTTTTTCTAAAGACTAAGAACAAGTAAAACTAAACCATGTATTAAGAACACATATATATGTGGCAAAACTTTTTTTTTTAAGGAAAAAACAAGGAAGTAATGAATAGAAAGCCCAGAATAGTACTAACTTGATAAAATGGCACAGGGTGTGAATGGTGGAGAGGTGACAGGTAGATTCATCACTATTGATACATTATAGTTCTAAACCTGGGACTTGGGATTCTTAAGACTTGTTTTATTAATTGCTTTACATTTTACATATATGATATACATATACTCTTTTGTGAATGTTAGTATTACATACTGTTTTTAAAAGATAGTTAAACTCAAATAAACCAGTAACAAAATGTTATGAGAACATTAAGGGAATTTGAACTCTGACTAAAGAGTGAATGGGCTTATTGTTAATTTTTAGGTGTGGATTGTATTATGGATGTTTTTTAGAGTTCTCTTTTAGAGATATATACTAAAATATTTACATATTAGAAAATGATATAAATTACTAAATGATAGAATGGGATTTGCACGAAGACATGTCTTAATCACTGTTGAAGTGGGTATTAGAAACAAAAAGTTTTATCATATTATACTAATTTGAAATATGTTTGGAATTTTCATAAGAGAAAAATAGCAAGAAATAAAAGAAACATCTTTCCAAGTAAAATTTTTATTAAATGTCATTTAATTAATTATTGGACTGATTTTTTAATACAGAATTATGTTGTGCAAAGATATAATTCAAAGGCAGTGCAAAAAGAAAAGAAAAAGGAAAAGGAAAAGCTACCTTTACAGAAAAGGCAGAATCAGTTCCCTCTCTTAACTTCCCTTTTCATCAGTATAATCAGCTCAACATAAAACTCCCAAAAAGGGCCTATTTTATGTCAATATTTAATGTCATTGCAGCCTACTAAATGTCTTCCATTGAAATCTTTTTGCTTGTATAGATACTATTTTAAAACAAAGTCTTTTTGATTAACTCATCTAATTTTTTCAATGACCTTATCATTTTAGAATTTTCACCAACTCCAAAATCTCTAATGGCTCTCATGTATTTTTTTATATTCTCTTTCCCACTCTTCCCACTCCATGTATAAAGACCCACATGCATTAACACTTCTGTTACCATGCTCAAACTCTTCTTGCTGTGTTCAATAACCATCTAAAAAGTCATTCCTTCTTAATCTGAAGTAAATTCACCTTTCAGGTCCCCTCGTCCGCAGTTAAACCTTCCCTGGCTGTTCTAGACTACAATGACCTCCGTTGTTGGAACAGTTTCTTCCCTTGTCATTCGTAATGCCATACCTACTTAAATTTACTTCTCATTCATTGACCTCTCTTGCCTGGTATTCTTTCCTGACTCCTTTTTTTAGATTATATATTTTTGTAAACTCCAGTGTAGATAACATATAGTGTTATATTACATTCAGGTGTACAGTATAGTGATTCGACACTTTCATACATAACAGTGCTCATCAAGAGAAGTCTACTCTTAATTCCATTCATCAATTTCACCCATCCTTCCACCCACCTCCCCCTTTGGGAACCATCATCTGTCTCTATGGTTAAGAGTCTCTTTTTTAATTTATCTCTTCTCCCCCACCCCTTCATTTACTTGTTTGTTTCTTAAATTCCACATATGAGTGAAATCATATGGTATTGGTCGTTCTCTGACTGGCTTATTTTGCTAAACATTATACTCTCTAGATCCATCCATATTGTTGTAAATGGCCAGATTTCATTCTGGTTTATGTCTAAATAATATTACAGTGTGTGTGTGTGTGTGTGTGTGTGTGTGTGTATACACACACCACATCTTCTTTATTCATCTATTGATGTATACTTGTACTGCTTCCATAATTTGGCTATTTTAGATAATGCTGGAATAAACACAAGGGTACATAGATCACCTAGTATTTTGATATTCTTTGAGTAAATACCCAGTAGTGCGATTACTGGATCATAGGGTAGTTCTATTTTTAATTTTGGGAGGGTTATTTCCATACTATCTTCAACGGTGGCTGCACCAGTTTGCATTCCCACCAGCAGTGCACAAGGGTTCCTTTTTCTCCCGATCTCCCGATCTTCACTGATACTTGTTTCTTGTCTTTTTATTTTAACCATTTTGATTAACCATTTTTAACCATTTTGGTTAACTTTTTCTCCCAATCTCCCGATCTTCACTGATACTTGTTTCTTGTGTTTTTATTTTAACCATTTTGACAAATGTGAGGTGTTATCTCACTGTGGTTTTGATTTGCATTTCCCTAATAATGAATGATGCTGAGCATCTTCTCATATGTCAGTTGTCCATCTAGATGTTTTCTTTAAAGAAATGTCTACTCATATCTTTTTCCCATTTTTAATTGTATTATTTGGTTTTGGGGTGTTGAATTGTATAAGTTCTTTATATATTTTGGATACTAACCCTTTATTGGATATGTCATTTCCAAATATCTTCTCCCATTCACTAGGTTGTCTTTTAGTTGTATTGGTTGTTTCCTTTGCCATGCAGAAGCTTTTTATTTTGATGTAGTCCCAATAACTTATTTTAGCTTTTATTTCCCATGCCTCAGAGACTTATATAGAAAGATACAAGCAATGTCAGAGAATGCTATGACGAATGTCAGAGAAGTTACTGCCTGTGCTCTCTTCTAGGATTTTTATGGTTTCAGGTCTTACATTTAGGTCCTTAATCCATTTTCAGTTTATTTTTGTGTATGGTATAAGGAAGTGGTCCAGTTTCATTCTTTTGTTCTGACTTCTTTTTTATTTAACTTCAAAAGGTTTGAACCCACAGGATTCTCTCCTGCCCCATTTATTTTATCTGCAAAGAAACTTCATCCTGTCCCATGTTTATTATCTAAACACCAATGATTCCAAAATCTGTATCTCCAGCTCTGACCTCTCTCTTTTGAATCCAGAAAGCAGAATAATAATTATTCTCCCTTTATTAGTCATAGTTTGTTCAGGAAAATATTAACTAGTCTAAGCATTTCATACAGGAAATAACTTAGGGAACCAGAGAATTGTACGATTATTAGCAAGTCTGGGGAAGCCCCGGCTAGGGACAAACCAAGATAGGCAGAAAACTCAGAAACTATACTTTCTAGTCTTAGTTACGTGTAACAATGAAGTGGGTGACTCTTGGGAGGACAATTGGAGGCCACTGGGGAAAATCCTTTATCTGTCATCTCTAATGTCCATGCAGCCCCCACAGAAGAAATGCCTTCTCCTTGTTTCCTCCACATCTCTAACAAGAGTTCCTCGTAGGCAAAAACAAAACCAGTAACTGTTGACAAATGAGTTTGATAAATGTAGATTGCATGTTTTCAGCCACCGTAATACACAGGACAATTTAAAAGAGTGGAGGTGGTTTTGAGAAGATAAACAATATTAAGATAAAACCCAGCTTATTACACTCCAGTCTTGGTAATTTGGTAAATAATAATACAATACATCCAGTTGTTCAAGCCAAATTCTAGGATTTACAACTGATTTTCTTTCTTTCCTATATAACTTTCACCCAATCCATCAGCAAGTTCTATCAATCTGTCAAACTATACTGTCTCCCCTTTTGGCCATCTGCACTGACATCTTCCTTGTCTAGGCCACCATCACCTCTCACCTGGATAATTGCTGATTGCAGTAGTCTACTAATTTATAGCCCATCTTCCATTTTTGTCTACCTACAACAGATGTAACCAAAATGAACTTTAAGAATCTAAATAAGATCATGCTATTGCCCTCAAGAACTTTTTCTCTTGTTTTCTATCCCTCCTCACCTGAAAAGTCCTTCTCTGGAACATTTATGCTCCAATCATTACACTCATCTCAATCATTATGCTCCACACTATCATTAATTTTTTTCGAATTTACTGAGTTTATTACACTGACCCACAATGTTATTGCCCCAATATTCATATGGTGTATCATTTTGTCATTCATATCTCAGCTTAATACCTATCTGAGAGAGACTTCATTTCTCAATCTAATAGCAACTGGAACCTTATTTTAATTCTCTACAGAGCGCTTACTGAAATCAAACCTTGTTTTTTTTTTTTTAATTATGTATTGTTCATCTCATCCTCCAGCATTAAGTACCATACAAGCAAGGACCTTGTGTATTTCCTTCACTGTACATGGCATAATGCCTAGAACTATAAACAACTATATGCCAACAACCTGGACAACTTAGAAAAAAAATAGGAAAATTCTTAGAAATATACAACTTACCAAAACTGAATCAGGAAGAAATAGGAAATTTGAGTAGACCAATTGCTAGTAAGGAAATTGAATCGCTAATCAAAAATCTTCCAGGGAAGAAAAGCCCAGCACCAGATGGCTTCCCTGGTAAATTTTAACAAACATTTAAATAAGAATTAACACCAATCCTTCTCACACTCTTAAACACACACACACACACACACACACACACACACACATTAAAAAGGAAAAAACACTCCCAAAACTCATTTTAAGGGACAAGAATTATCCTGATACCAGACACAGGAAATAAGTATTAGAAAAGAAAACTGCAGGCCCATATCCTGATGAATATAAATGCAAAAATGATCGATAACATTTTAGCAAACCAAATTCATTACATTGAAAGAATCATTCACCGTGACCAAGTGGGATTTATACCTGGGATACAAAGAAGGCTCTACATATGCAAATCATTCATGTGATACATAAGCTCAATAGAATGAAAGAAAAGAATCATATCATCTCAATAGATTCCAAAAAAGGATTTGACAAAATTCAACATCCGTTTGTAAAAACAAATGCTGGTGTGGATGTGGAAAAAGGGAACCCTTTGCAAAGCTGGTCGAATTGTAAATGGATAAAACTATAACAAACAATATGGAGGATCATCAGAAACCAAAAACTTCAGCACCTGGATGCCTCAATTGATTTAGCTTATGGTTCCTGTCTGCAGCTCAGGTCATGTTCTCACAGTTTGTGGGATCAAGCCCCATGTTGGACTCTGTGCTGACAGCACGGAGCTGCTTGGGATTCTCTCTCTCCCTCTTTCTCTGCCTCTCCCCTCTCTCTCTTTCTCTTTTTGTTTCCCTCCCACACTCTCTTCCTCAAAATAAATAAACATTAGAAAAAAGACCTGGAAATATCATGGGATGTAGCAAATCCACTTCTGAGAATATATCCAAAAGATATGAAATACTATTTTAAAGAGATATTTATACTCTTAGGGTTCCTACCAGCATTATTTATAGCAGCCAAGACATGGAAACCTAAGTGCCTATTGACGAATGAGTGGATAAAGATGTTGTGATATATAGACCTATCTCTGTCCATATCTATCTGTCTATCTAATAGAATATTATTTGGCCATAAAAAATGAAGAAGTCCTATCATTGGCAACCACATGGATGGGCCTTAAAGGAATTACTAAGTTAAATAAGTCAGACAGAAAAAGACAAATAGTGTATAATATCACACGTAGAATCTAAAAAATGAAGGAAAAAAGAAACTCAGAAAAAGAGATAAGATTTATGGTTACCAGGATTCCAGGAGAAGATGGCAGTGTAGGAGGACGCTGGGCTCACCGCGTCCTGCTGATAGCTTAGATTCCACCCACATCTGCCTAATCTACCCCGATAACCACCAGAAGACTAGCAGAGCAGACTCTCTGGAGCCAAGTGTAGAAGAGAGGCCAAAAGAAGAGGGAAGGAAGGGTGGAGAGGCAGTATGCGCTAAATGGACTGGCGGGAGGGAGCCAGGGTGGTGAAGGGGCAGCCCGCCTGGCAAGGCAGAGCCCCCAAGTTTGGCTTGCAAAAGCAGAGGGGCCGGATGGAGTGTGTTTTGACAGCCAGTGGGACTTAACATCTGGAATGTTATAAGTCAACAGCTCTGCTCAGAGAGCAAGAGGGAGAGTTGTTGAGACCCGGAGGACAGAGCTCAGCTTGGTGGGGAACACAGGTGCTGGGAAGCACCGTCCCCCCGCCCACCCCCCAGCTAAATTCCCAAAGGAAACCAGTTCCCGTCAGGGAACTTGCTTGCACCTCGCAAACACCCAACGCTGTGCTTCTGCGGATCCATATTTCCGATGGGTCTGCCTCCCTCCCAGGGCCGCAGGGCCCCTCCCGAAGTGGACCAAGGCAGACAAATCGAGCTGAGTCTGCCCCTCCCCCCCCCCCCCCCCCCCCCCCCCCCGTGCACCTTGCGGAACCACCCCGGTAATACACCAGATCCCATCGAAGTAGTACCACGAGACTGGCTGTGTGCAAGTAGTCCAGACAGAGGCCACACCACTCCACAGTGAGTCCTGCCCCTGGGAGAGGGGAAGATAAGGTACACACCAGTCTGTCTGTGGCCCCAGCAGTGGGCTGGGGGCAGACATCAGGTCTGACTGTGGCCCCGCCCATCAATGCAAGTTACTCCAGACAGCACAGGGGAAGAGCCCTGCAGTTCTGTGCCACTCCAGGGACTATCCAAAACAACGAAATGGAGGAATTCTCCTCAAAAGAAACTCCAGGAAGTAGCGACAGTTAATGAACTGGTCAAAAACAATTTAAGCAATGTAGCAGAAAGTGATTTTAAAATAATAGTCATAAAATTAATCGCTGGGCTCGAAAAACGTACAGAGGACAGCAGAGAATCTATTACTACAGAGATCAAGGGACTAAGAAACAGTCAGGAGGAACTAAAAAATGCTATAAATGAGGTGCAAAATAAAATGGAGGTGACCACAGCTCGATTGAAGAGGCAGAGGAGAGAATAAGTGAATTAGAAGATAAAATTATGGAAAAAGAAGCTGAGAAAAAGAGAGATAAAAAAAATCCAGGAGTTCGAGGGGAGACTTAGAGAACCAAGTGACATAATTAAATGAAATAATGTATGCATAATTGGGATTCCAGAGGAAGAAGAGAGAGGGAAAGGTGCTGAAGGTGTACTTGAAGAAATAATAGCTCAGAACTTCCCTGATCTGGGGAAGGAAAAAGGCATTGAAATCCAAGAGGCACAGAGAACTCCCTTCAGACGTAACTTGAATCGATCTTCTGAACGACGTAGCATAGTGCAGCTGGCAAAATACAAGGATAAAGAGAAGATTCTGAAAGCAGCTAGGGCTAAACATGCTCTAACATATAAAGGGAGACTGATAAGACTTGTGACGGATCTGTCTACTGAAACTTGGCAGGCCAGAAAGGAATGCCAGGAAATCTTCAATGTGATGAACAGAAAAAATATGCAGCTGAGAATCCTTTATCCAGCAAGTCTGTGATTTAGAATAGAAGGAGAGATAAAGGGTCCTCCCAAACAAAGAAAAACTGAAGGAATTCATGACCACTAAACCAGCCTTACAAGAGATCCTAAGGGGGACCCTGTGAGACAAAGTACCAGAGACGTGACTGCAAACATGAAACCTACAGACATCACAATGACTCTAAACCCATATCTTTCAATAATAACAGTGAATGTAAATGGACTAAATGCACCATAGTCCTATGGACTAAATGTACCAAAAGACATAGGGTATCAGAATGGATAAAAAAACAAGACCCATCTATTTGCTGTCTACAAGAGACTCATTTTAGACCTGAGGACACCTTCAGATTGAAAGTGAGGGGATGGAGAACTATCTATCATGCTACTGGAAGTCAAAAGAAAGCTGGAGTAGCCATACTTATATCAGACAAACTAGACTTCAAATTTAAGGCTGTAACAAGAGATAAAGAAGGGCATTATATAATAATTACAGGGTCTATCCATCAGGAAGAGGTAACAATTATAAATGTCTATGCGCCGAATACAGGAGCCCCCATATATATAAAATGATTAATCACAAACATAAGCAACCTTATTGATAAGAATGTGGTAATTGCAGGGACTTTAATACTACACTTACAACATTGGATAGATCATCTAGACACAGGATCAATAAAGAAACAAGGGCCCTGAATGACACACGGGAGCAGATGGTCTTGATAGATATACTTAGAACTCTGCATCCCAAAGCAACAGAATATACTTTCTTCTTGAGTGCACATGGAACCTTCTCCAAGATAGATCACATACTGGTTCACAAAACAGCCCTTCATAAGTATACAAGAATTGAGATCATACCATGCATACTTTCAGACCACAAGGCAATGCAGCTTGAAATCAACCACAAGAAAAAGTCTGGAAAACCTCCAAAAGCATGGAGGTTAAAGAACACCCTACTAAAGAATGAGTGGGTCAACCAGGCAATTAGAGAAGGAATTAAAAAATATATGGAAACAAATGGAAATGAAAATACAACAATCCAAACGCTTTGGGATGCAACAAAGGCAGTCCTGAGAGGAAAATACATTGCAATCCATGCCTATCTCAAGAAACAAGAAAAATCCCAAATACAAAATCTAACACCACACCTAAAGGAACTAGAAGCAGAACAGCAAAGACACCCCAAATCCAGCAGAAGAAGAGAAATAATAACGATCAGAGCAGAAATAAACAATATAGAATCTAAAAAACCTGTAGAGCAGATCAATGAAACCAAGAGTTGGTTTTTTGAAAAAATAAACAAAATTGATAAACGTCTAGCCAGGCTTCTCAGAAAGAAAAGGAAGATGACCCAAATAGATAAAATCATGAATGAAAATGGAATTATTACAACCAATCCCTCAGAAATACAAGCAATTATCAGGGAGTACTATGAAAAATTATATACCAACAAACTGGACAACCCGGAAGAAACGGACAAATTCCTAAGCACCCACACACTTCCAAAACTCAAACAGGAAGAAATAGAAAGCTTGAACAGACCCATAACCAGAGAAGAAATTGAATCAGTCATCAAAAATCTCCTAACAAATAAGAGTCCAGGACCAGATGGCTCCCAGGGGAATTCTACCAGACATTTAAAGCAGAAATAATACCTATCCTTCTCAAGCTATTCCAAAAAATAGAAAGGGAAGGAAAACTTCCAGCATTACTTTGATTCTATGAAGCCAGCATTACTTTGATTCCTAAACCAGACAGAGACCCAGTAAAAAAAGATAACTACAGGCCAATACCCCTGATGAATATGGATGCAAAAATCCTCAATAAGATACTAGCAAATCGAATTCAACAGCATATAAAAAGAACTATTCACCATGATCAAGTGGGATTCATTCCTGGGATGCAGGGCTGGTTCAACGTTCACAAATCAATCAACGTGATACATCACATTAATAAAAAAAATATAAGAACCATATGATCCTGTCAGTCAATTGATGCAGAAAAAGCATTTGACAAAATTCAGCACCCTTTCTTAATAAAAACCCTCGAGAAAGTCGGGATAGAAGGAACATACTTAAACATCATAAAAGCCATTTATGAAAAGCCCACAGCTAATATCCTCAATGGGGAAAAACTGAGAGCTTTCTCCTTGAGATCAGAAACACAACAGGGATGTCCACTCTCACCACTGTTGTTTAACATAGTGTTGGAAGTTCTAGCATCAGCAAGCAGACAACAAAAGGAAATCAAAGGCATCAAAATTGGCAAAGATGAAGTTAAGCTTTCACTTTTTTGCAGATGACATGATATTATACATGGAAAACCCAATAGACTCCACCAAAAGTCTGCTAGAACAGATACATGAATTCAGCAAAGTCACAGGATATAAAAATCGATGTTCAGAAATCAGTTGTATTCTTATACAGTAATAATGAAGCAACAGAAAGACAAATAAAGAAACTGATCCCATTCACAATTGCACCAAGAAGAATAAAATACCTAGGAATAAACCTGACCAAAGATGTAAAAGATCTGTATCCTGAAAACTATAGAAAGCTTATGAAGGAAATTGAAGAACATATAAATGGAAAAACATTCCGTGCTCATGGAATGGAAGAATAAATATTGTTAAAATGTCAATACTACCCAAAACTCCAAAACTATCTACACATTCAATGCAATCCCAATCAAAATTGCACCGACATTGTTCTCGAAGCAATCCTAAAATTTGTATGGAACCACAAAAGGCCCTGAATAGCCAAAGTAATTTTGAAGAAGAAGACCAAAGCAGGAGGCATCACAATCCCAGACTTTAGCCTCTACTACAAAGCTGTCATCATCAAGACAGCATGGTATTGGCACAAAAACAGACACATAGACCAATGGAATAGAATAGAAACCCCAGAACTAGACCCACAAAAGTGTGGCCAACTAATCTCTGACAAAGCAGGAAAGAATATCCAATGGGAAAAAGACAGTCTCTTTAACAAACGGTGCTGGGAGAACTGGACAGCAACACGCAGAAGGATGAAACTAGACCACTTTCTTACACCATTCACAAAAATAAACTCAAAATGGATAAAGGACCTGAATATGAGACAGGAAACCATCAAAACCCTAGAGGAGAAAGCAGGAAAAAACCTCTCTGACCTCAGCCGCAGCAATTCCTTACTTGACACATCCCCAAAGGCAAGGGAATTAAAAGCAAAAATGAACTATTGGAACCTCATGAAGATAAAAGGCTTCTGCACTGCAAAGAAAACAGTCAACAAAACTAAAAGGCAACTGATGGAATGGGAAAAGATATTTGCAAATGACATACCGGACAAAGGGCTATATCCAAAATCTGTAAAGAGCTCACCAAACTCCACACGCGAAAAAGAAATAATCCAGTGAAGAAATGGGCAGAAAACATGAAGAGACGCTTCTGTAAAGATGACCTCCAGATCGCCAACAGGCACAGGAAAAGATGCTCAACGTCACTCCTCATCAGGGAAATACAAATCAAAACCACACTCTGATACCACCTCAAGCCAGTTAGAGTGTCCAAAATGAACAAATCAGGAGACTATAGATGCTGGAGAGGATGTGGAGAAACGGAAACCCTCATGCACTGTTGGTGGGAATGCAAACTGGTGCACCCGCTCTGGAAAACTGGAGGTTCCTCAAAAAATTAAAAATATACCTATCCTATGACCCAGCAGTAGCACTGCTAGGAATTTACCCAAGGGATGCAGGAGTACTGAGGCATAGGGTCACTTGTAGCCCAATGTTTATAGCAGCACACTCAACAATAGCTAAATTATGGAAAGAGCCTAAATGTCCATCAACTGACAAATGGATAAAGAAATTGTGGTTTATATACACAACGGAATACTACGTGGCAATGAGAAAGAATGAAATATGGCCTTTTGTAGCAACATGGATGGAACTGGAGAGTGTTATGCTAAGTGAAATAAGTCATACAGAGAAGGACAGATTCCATATGTTTTCACTCCCATGTGGATCCTGAGAAACTTAACAGAAGACCATGGGGGAGGGGAAGAAAAAAAAATGGTTAGAGAGGGAGGGAGTCAAAACATAAGAGACTCCTAAAAACTGAGAACAAACTGAGGATTTATGGGTGGTGGGAGGGAGGAGTGGGTGGGTGATTGGTAATGAGGAGGGCACCTGTTGGGATGAGCACTGGGTGTTGTATGGAAACCAATTTGACAATAAATTTCATAATATAAATAAATAAATAAATAAATAAATAAATAAATAAATAAATAAAATTGTGATCATATCCGAAAAAAAAAAAAAAAAAAAAAGACATGGTTACCAGAGATGGAGGATGGGCAGAGGAAATTGGATGAAGGTGGACAAAAGGGACACACTTCCATTTGAAAGATAAATTAACCTTACTATACAGTACACCTTAACCTTACAAAGTGATACATATCAATCGCTTCTCAATAAAACTGGAAAAAGTGCCTAATAAATGTGTTAAATGACTAACCCCTCAGGCATGCATTGTGATATTATATTTTTTAAGGTAACTGTGATGTTTCTTATCTTATTACAATCTACTGAATACAGTTGTCTTAATGCGATGGCCAGTAACTCTTTTTAAGTAACCATGCCTTGTTTAATGCCTCTGCTAAAGAGTTAATCCTTAGAATGTTGTCTCATTCCTCAGTATATCCCGTTTCTTTTCATAAGTACTGGTAAATATTTTCAATGAAATGAAGTAACCAAATATTATTATAATGTGTACATAAGGTTTTCTGACATTATTTTATAAAAGTAACGTATCATAAGGAAAATATTAAATCCAAATTGCTACTAGTAGTCAGTAATCCTGAGATAGAAATTTGTTGAGAGAGTCAATGGAATATTATTTTTGTCTTAATTAAAATTTTACACATGTTAAACATTCAAATAAAAAAGTCCTTAAGAAATCATTTTGTTCTATAGGACACCTACTGCCATCGTGCTATGTGATATCATGGTAGTATCTATCACTGAAGCAAGACAGACATTTCTTAGACTGGCCAGTTACTTAAGTTGTAAAAATATTTGCTTTTAAGAAGATTTTTTTTCTCTTACGATTTCCATATAAGAGATAGAAAACAGTGAAAAGTTAGCAGTGGGAACCGAAGCTGAAATTTCATGATAGAAAAAGCTGGTATTGGGGAGGGAGAGTGGGGAGTGGTCATGGGCTATGTTCAAGTCAAGGCCTAAGATAATAAAAACTATGCAATACAGAAAAGATATACTGTTGGAAAATCAGGTTGGCAAGTTGGGGGGGGGGGGAGGGGGTGGTGAGACCTGCCCAGAGTTGCTGAATCAGTTTAACAGTTCAGCTCTAGAATGAAGATCTACAAACTCTTACTGCCCCAGTGCCCTGAATTGATTTAGAATGAACTCATAATAAACCTGAAAATTCTTACCTTCCTGGGTGTGTATACTCAAAATCACTTCCTCATAATTTGGAGAAACTTGACTGAGTTTTCTTTCTTTAAACCATTATAAGCCTAAGTAGATCATTCATTGCTCCAATTTCTATATTTTTTTTCTGTCATTTCATCTTTTATTCAACAAATATTTATTTAGCAACAAGCATTGGGCACTGTTCTAGGTTTTAGGATAGGATATTGAACAAAAAGAGAAAAAAGTCCTTTATCCAAAATTTACATTTGAAAAAAGGAGAAACCATAAAGAGGATAAGTAAGTGAAATATGCCTTATATGACAGAGATAATCCTAAGAAAAAAATGTCAGAAAGGGAATAAGAAAGATGAAGGATTGAATTTCAGATAAGGTAGGCTTATCTAAAGGATAAGGGAATGGGGCGCCTGGGTGGCTCAGTCGGTTAAGCGGCCGACTTCAGCTCAGGTCATGATCTAGCGGTCCGTGAGTTCGAGCCCCGCGTTGGGCTCTGTGCTGACAGCTCAGAGCCTGGAGCCTGTTTCAGATTCTGTGTCTCCCTCTCTCTGACCCTCCCCCATTCATGCTCTGTCTCTCTCTGGCTCAAAAATAAATAAATGTTAAAAAAAATTAAAAAAAAAACAATTTAAAGGACAAGGGAAGGCTACAGGGAGACAGGTTTGAGTAAAACAAGACATTTAAGAAAAAAAAGAACATTACTATGACCATACTTGGAAAATCGTAGGCCAAGGGAAGAATAAACACAGAAGCCCGGTGTTAAGAAAGTGCCAGAGGTGTTCAGAGAATAGCAGAATAAGCAAAGGGAGCAATAATAAGGATATGAGATCAGAGAGCCATGGGAAGGTAGAAGATGAGACGAGAAGGTACAAATCAGGATGAGCCTTCCTATCATAACACAGATTTTGGCTTTTATTCTAAGTGAGATGAGTTTGCCATTGGACAGGTATATCAGGTTTTGAGCAGAAAAGTGACCTGTTTTGACAAGTTTTAACCGAATCATTTAGGTTACTGTGTTGGTAACTACAGGTGCTTCATAGAAGAAGAAGTTAGATGAGTTAAAAGGCTATTGCCGTAACGAATGTAGGAACTGAACAGTCACTTCAGACCAAGGTAATGGCCATGGTGTGTTGACGGGCTAACAAATTATGCATATGTTTTGAAAATAGCCCTGAAAGAATTTGCTTTCAGATGGATTTGGGGTGTGAGTAAAGGAAAGTAGTCAAGATTTGGGGCCCGCCATGAGAAGACTATAGGAGAATCTGATGGAGGATTAGGTAGGAGACAGGTATATCAGGAGCTCAGTGTTAAGCTTAAGACATGTTAAGTTTGAGATGCTTATTGGACTTCTAAGTGGAAATGTCAAACAGGCCAGTGAGAGAGATCTGAAGTTCTGGAGAGCTTTCTGGAATGGAGATACGTATATCTAATACACAGTCAAAAAAGCAGATAGATAGACAGATGGACAGGTTACAAATCTATTAAACATGATAAGATCCCTTATTTGAAGGCCAGTGTTGAGAGGCCAGTGAGACGAGAAGCAAGCAAATGAGACATTTCTGTAAGAAAGGCGAAAAGAAAAACTAGTACGTGGTGATAGCATGGAATCCCAGAGAAGAAAGAGTTTGTTTGAAACAAAAGTAATCCTCACCAGCAAATGATGCCAATAAATCACCTAAGACGGGGGGCAAATACAAGCAGGTAGATCAAACATGGTTGAAGAAACGTGAAATTCTCCCCTGAGAGTTTCTATTTGTTTTGTGCAGTGGAAAGCAAAGTCAGCAGCTGAGTGAGAAAACAGAAGGTGTTAGGCTTTCATTGTAAATCTCCAATTATAATGCCTTTCACTTAGCAGGCACTCAGTATTTGTTCACTTCGTAACTGACCCCCCCCCAAAAAAAAAAGAGAAAGAGGGAGAGAGACAGCGTAGACACTCACTGAAGACCCTACTCTAGTGCCTACTCTGTCAAGTGACTTCCACTGTTCTTAGGATTGAGTTAGTGAAGTTAGCAATTAGTAGTGGATTCTCATTAGTAAAATTAAGCTAGTAATAGTTAGTGGAGGGAAACGAGCTTGTATTAATAGGATCTGTGGCAAAGAAATTTGGAAACGAATCTTAGGTATTTAGTGCCTTTTTTCCAAATACAATTTATGTATCCATAAGTTTACATAATTTAAAATTTCACTTTGTTAAACTTACAAATTTAACAGCTCTCAGGAGCTGAAGCAGTTAGCTCTAGGGCATCATTGTATCTACTCCTAAATTTTAGAAAGGATTAAATAAAATAATGTATGAGGGAGAGTTTAAATTTGTTAAAAAGCTATATAAAGGTCAAGCCTTATTATTTCGAAGTGTTTAGAGGAAGAAAAGCAAAAGATACAGTTCCTGCCTCATTTGTGTTGGAATTGACCATGTAGCCTCAAATAGAGAATGATTAACAAGTTAATGCACAGCTTAAATTTCCACTTCGGTGAGGCAGACAAAATGCCTTCTGACCATAAAAATGAACATTTTAACATTTTTTTCATTAAAGATCTAAAAAAGTTGGTCAGTTTAATCTGTTTGTAACTTTGCTGCTTAAATATACTTCTCTTTGTAGGTAGGACAAACTATAACACCTCTAAAAGATTCCTTTTAAGTTATGAGTCAGTTATTTTTAGAATATTGGAAGCAGTCAGTATTAAGACTGTTTTGCAATATGTTTAAAATGTTATTTATTTATTTGTTTGTTTATTTATTTGTTGAGAGAGCACGAGCAGGCAAGAGACAGAGAGGGAGACACAGAATCCGAAGCAAGCTCCAGGCTCCAAGCTGTCAGCACAGAGTCCAACGCAGGCTCAAACTCCTGAGCCACGAGATCATGACCTGAGCAGAAGTAAGCTGATCACCCAACTAAGCCACCCAGGTATCCCCAGAGTCTTTTTAATTTAGTGATAAGGAATATGGTGAAAAAGAACGAATTACTAATACTTCACAGTGACATCTTTTCACTTTGCACACATTTTAGTGAACTCCTGGTATTTTACTGTCAGCTTGTGGTTCATTTGTTAGTGGTTATTTAGTACATGTGGCTTTAGTTTCATAATTTCTAAATGTATTTACACTATTTTTAATGGGAGTATTTATTTCTAGTTTCACCTCTCTTAAGTTGCATCTTTACAAAATTCCTATGAAGAGTATCTGATTTTGATATATAGATTATTGCCAGAAGACATGGTGTCTGCTGTACCATAAACTTTTCAAGCAGGACTAAAGAGAATTTTAAGAATATCTCATTATTTTCCCTTTTTCATCTTTTTACTCCTTTAAATGAGACAAATGTAGAGTAAAAGAAATTTAGAGGAACTCAGGGTCAAATTCGTGCACAAATCATGACCAATATGCAAGTGACTTAGTGACAAAATACGTTTTTTAAATTTTTTTAGTTGATTTATTTTTTAGACACACAGACAGAGGGAGAGAGCGTATGTGTGTGCATGAGTAGAAAAGGTACAGAAGGACAGGGAGAATCTTAGGCAGGCTCCATGCTCAGCGTTAAGTTGGTGTGGAGCCCAATACGGGCTCAATCGCATCACCCAGGGGTCATGACATGAGCCTAAATCAAGTGGGACGCTCAACCAGCTGAACCACCAAGGTACCCCAGAATATGGCTTTTCTAAAACGAATTACATTCACTTACTCTATTTTTAAGCCCAGTATATTTTTTTGAATTGTTACTCATTCCTCTGTCACCCACTTTTGTGACTGATGTTGGGATTTATTTTTGTCTGCCAACATGCTTCCCTGTCAGGTTCAGAACCAGTGTGGTGATTTCTCAGTGTCTGCAGAGCTTTTCTACACGTAATGGTAACATAAAATGCATTGTACCTCTATCCATTTAAAAAAAAAAAAAACTGAACTCACAGAAAGAAACAAGAACCCAGTATTTTCTCAGAAATTAAAAAAAGAAAACAAAAAATTGTCAGCCCTTTCAGAAGTCAAGATGCCCTTCAAAGTAGAGATTGATAGCAATCATTTTATGAAAACCAAATTTTTAAAGTTTAATTTATAGTCTTTTCAATAGGGTTTTTTTGTACTGACTTCAATATACCATTTTTATGATGTGGGGCATCATTTTCATTTTTATTCTACCACCTAAATTGGTTTAAAAGACAAACCTTAGCAGATATTACTAATTTAAACAAAATAACAACCTATCAGAGATTCTTAATCTTTTTTGTGTGTGTGTGTGCTATGAAGATTTTTGGTAGTCACTTAAAGACTAAGTTCTCAGAATGATGTTTTGAAATGCATGAAACAAAACATTTAGGATTATAAAAGAACCAATTATATTGAAATGCTGTTACTTACATATTTTCTTAAAATTACATGACTTAACAACACATTAGGGGCCTGGGTGGTTCAGTCGGTTGAGTGTCCGACTTCAGCTCAGGTCATGATGTCACAGTTTGTGGTTTCGAGCCCTGCATCAGGCTCTGTGCTGACTGCTTGCTCAGAGACTGGAGCCTGCTTCAGATCCTGTGTCTCCTTCTCTCTCTGCCCCTCCCCCGCTCACGCTTTGTCTCACTCTGTTTCTCAAAAAAGAAATAAATGTAAAAAAAAAAAAAAAAAAACTAAAAAAAAGCCAACACATTAAATAATAAGATCCAGCAATATGTAAAATAACTATCAAAGCAGTGATGAGGATAAACAGTAATTTGTGATATCACCAACTGTAATGTGATTTTAAAATATTTCTGATTCCTATTAATGATTAAATGTTTCTGTTGCCTACCTTCTTAATTGGAGGAAATGTTAAATTTCAGTAGAAGGCAAGCAGAAATAAAGATGCAATTGTTCCCCGTACAAGTTGATACAGCCCTTAAAATCTATTTATGGACCCTGAGGTTGGTAGATGTGAGCTTATGAACCACTGATGTAGAATTTTATTAAAAAGTGCCTTTCCTTATAATAGTTGCAATTTAGAGTATGTTACACTGAATCATTTAGTCATTTAGTGTACTTTTATAGTGGATGAAGCTTTGATTCCTTCCTTATTTTTTTCCTCTTCCCATCCCTTTAGTTAGTAATATGTTTGACTCAACTGGAAAATTGTCTGAATGCTTGTCACGTGGCCAGTTGGAAAGGGAGGAAAAATGTCTGTTTTTTTTTTTCCACTTTATAAAGCCTGAAGAGCACATAATAGGTGAAGAAGCCATAGCTCAGGTTCCCTACTGTGTACCAGTTACATGTCTGCTTAACTTTACATTTTAGAAAGGTCTACAGTTTCTCCACACTAGATGTGCCATGAATTTTTGCTTTTTAAAAAAGGGCTCGGGACACCTGGGTGGCTCAGTCAGTTGAATGTCCAACTGGATATCTGCTCAGGTCATGATCTCTTAGTCTGAGGGATTGAGCCCCACAGTGAGCTTGTTTGGGATTCTTTCTCTCCCTCTCCTTTTGACCCTCCCCTACTCGTGAATGCATATTCTCTCTCTCTCTCTCTCTCTCTCTCAAAAATAAATAAATCAACTTTTTTTTTTGAAAAGGGCTTAATCCTTCCATGCAAATATGAATAAACACCTTGTTAAAATAAGAGAAAAATAAGGCTCCCCATTTCATTTAGTTTGATGAGCTATTTTGAAGATAGTGTATAAGGAAGAAACTAAGATGCTTAGAATTTAAACCATTTGGTTCTAAATCACAATTGTTATGCAGTTAAACTTCAATCTGATTTTCTGAAATTCAGTCTGGGGGATTTTATGCTTATATATGTAAAAGATTTTCTAAAATATTTCCCCTAATTATAAACATTTCAGTGAAATTGTGTATTTTCCTCCTTCTCCAAAAAGTGATCACTACATGCCATCTATATAGTATCAAAAGCCTAGGTTATCATGATTTCCATTTGTCTCTAATGAACAAAATTATAATGATTAGCCAAAATGAATCCACAAGAGAATCTATTCTATTTCTTAATTATATATAACTTATCTACTCCGTTTCTAGGAGAATTATGGAGATGTACTTTTTGTCTGTACCAGAGTAGTCCCAGATAAGAAAACCTGTTTTCTACAGACCTGAAATGTGTTCTCTCATTTGGATATCATACAATTAATAGTACAGCATGTTGGAACTGAAAAAATAATATGAAAAATAACATAGAAAAGTAAAATAAAATGTGATAGCACAAAAGGTAAAGACTAAATTCAGAAGTTCAAGAGATTGACTCTAATACCTAACAGTACAGTGATCCAAGGTTTGAAACAGGACATGATGCTTATGCATGGAATTGAGACCTCCATATGAAAATAGATTCAACAAGTAGTTTTTGGAAACCTATACTTAAGACAGAGTATCAGATCGTTGGTGATATAAAAAAGGAATGTGAAATGATGCCCGCCTTTGAAAAGCTTGAGAGCATTTATTGACTCATTTACTCAGCAATAATTGCGGCAGATCTACTGTGTGACTCTTCTTAATGCTGACAGTACAGAGACTGAGTAAAATAAGCAATATCCCTTCTTTCTCAGAGCCTACATTCTAGTAACACAGACAAACAGTAAACAGGCAATAAACATAATATTAGCTCATGGTAAGAGCTATGAACAGCAAAATAAGTAAAGCAGGATATGGGATAAAAAGTAAAGCACAATGCTATTTTCAATAACGTTGCCAATAAAGGCCTCTGGGAGAATGGTTATTGTGTAGAGACTTGAATGAGAAAAGCCATGGGAATATCTGGGAGAAACAAGTTCACAGATGCCTTAAAATCTATCCATAGACTTAAGGCCAAAGGAACAGCAGGTCAAAAGCGCTGAAATATCAATGTGCTTAGTATGTCACCAAATAGCCAGAAGGCCATTTTGGCTTGATTTGAGTGAGACAGCAGAAATAGGTGAAATGAGGCAAGGACTTGAGGAGTTTGCTGAGGACTTTGGGTTTTATTCTAGGTGTGATGGACACAATTAGAGGTTTCTTCTGAGCAGGGAGTCCTTTTGGTCATTCTTTCATAAATATATGCGTGAGGCACCATATTTGGTAAAACAAATAAGACATAAATCCTTCCCATGAATTAAGGGGACATGAGAAGGTAGACAAACACACCGAGCAAGTGAATGCTATGGAGTATTCTGGTGCCATACTGGAAATATACACCAGCTACAGGCTCCAAACCAGGCACAAGAGAAAAATTTGAACAAGGAGCAAGGTCAGGATGACAACTGAGGGTGATCGTCCAATAGGACATGTTGGAAGGAGAAAATGCTCACAGTAATTAATAGGTGGGAGGAAGACAAGAATCCAGAAGAAAGATGAAGAGTATGGGCGCAGAGAAAGGAGAAGAGGCCATGCCATGAGAAAGGTACTTTTAGGAAGAATTGTCCAAGTGCTTGAATCAGAGCCCAAATAAAATGACAGTTGAAATAAATGAGAGGCATTTTGCAGTTAGGGTCATTTATTCATCCATCCTTTCAATCTTTTAAGTATTACTTACATACCAGACACTGAACTAGTCACCAGGGACACTGTGAGTAAAAAACTTGAAGTTGTAATTCCCTCATGACATTTACAGAATAGTGAAGAAAACAATGTTAATAAAGACCAAAAAATTACACAGGCTTTTTAAAAATTAATATCTATAGAAGAATAGGGCATGGTACTATGACATAATGTGGACATTGATCTCACGTGGGAGGTCAAGGAAGCATTTTCTGAGAAAACAAAGATTTAGTTCATTTAGGTCATCGTTGGGACTGAAGAAAAGTAAAGATTTCCCAGTGGTTTTTAAGGGAGCCTTTACTTTGTGCTGGAAATTATAAGCATAGTGAATATTGGCTGGTCTAAAGGTAGTGAGTTATCTTGATTGATTGTTCACAGGCAGTCACAGATCTAATTCCTTGTTCTACTCTTTCCCCTACCTTCTCACCACTGCACTTGAATAGTTTTTAAAAAAAGCATTAGTTAATGTATATATCATTAGTTAATGTATATATCATTCAGTTCGTGAAAATTTGTGGGGGGTTTTTTTGGAATTTTCAATCTGTATGATATTTAAAAAATAACTTAATTTCACCTAACCTTAAATCACAATGAGAGGCAGGAGCTTAGGTTAATTGACACAGAGAAAGCAGTCTTGGTAATCTGATTACTAAAATCATATTATAGGATAACACAGCCCACACAAAGAAATATAAGGGTATTTCAGTTACTGAGAGAATAGATGAAATTCTAGAATGTATAACAATTGCAAAATTAGAAAAGCTTCACAAAGGAACAGTCACATTACCATCAGGGTTCTCACTTGGGAGACACAGAAATGTGCTCAATTCCCCTCCCCCACTGCCCATGGAATCTTTGGGAATCTACTCATCACTTTCAGTAGCAGCTTCCTCTTCTGTAAATAAGCTAACATCTATGTGCACAGGTCTTATGAAAATGAAATGGGATGATGAATGTGCCTTGCTTGGATCAGGACAGTGTAATAGGTGATCAGTAAATGGTAGCTATATTAACAGCGTTGACTGATGGTGATGGCGATCATTATGACAGTAACAACAGCAGGATGTGGATACATTTATTCACTCTGCTGGGTTATGGGGAGCTAAAAGACATATGTCCCGACGTCCAAGGGTTTATCAACTACATGATCTAGGATATATGTTAAAATAGTAACACAAATTGCATTATGCTTTAAAAAAAAGGACTGAAAATCAGGATCAGGGAAGATGAAAGGAGGGCCTTATTGCTCAAAACCTGGGAATTCAAGGAAAGATTGAGAGTGTCATAGACTTTAACCTCTTTCTCATAGCCTGTATTTGTTTCCTAGGGTTTCTGTAACAAATTATTACAGATGGAGTGACTTAAAACAGTGGGAATGTGTTGTCTCATAGTTCTCGGTGCTAGAAGTCTAAAATCAAGGGTGTGGGCACCGAAATGGGAGAATCAAGGCCATATTTCCTCTAAAACACATAGAGGAATCCTTCCTTGCTTCTTCCCAACTTCTGATAGTTTGCCAGCTATCTTGGGACTTCCTCTGTTGTCAGTGCATCACTCCAGTCTCACCTTCCATCTTCGCCTGGCCCTCTCCCCATGTGTGTGTGTCTCTGTGTCTTCCTATGGCTATCTTCTTTTAAGACCACAAATCGTACTGGATTAGGCACTTACCCTACTATAGTATAACCTGATCTTAACTCAATAGAATTTGCAATCCCCATTTGCAATAAGGTCACATTCTGAGGTACTGAAGATAAGTACTTCAAAATATATGGTGGGGGGACACACAGTTTGGCCCATAAGATATCAACTCTTTTGATCTAAGGATTATTTTTTCTCATGGAACCACATGTTCAATTTTATAACAAAAATCAAAGGAATGGCCAGGACTTTTCTTTTCTTTTTTTTTTTTTTTTTTTTTTCGCTAAAGATAACTGCAACCCAACTTAAAAAGAAAAATTTTTGCAGGGAAGCTCACAAAATTAAAAAGAGTTGCTGAACCAAAGGGCAGCTCTGAGACTCTCTGTCTCTGCCTCTCACCTTTGCTTCTCTCTGGGTTCCTGCTATGTCCTCTCAGGCTATCCTTCCCTCAGCAGCTATGGTTACCAGAAGCTCTAGAATCACAGTCTTGAGTGAAGAATTAGAGAACCATCCACCCTTCTTCAGCAAAAGAAAAAAAAGGCCTACCGAAGGACTTTAAGTGATGCTGTTTGGGGCCTGGACAAGTGATTATGGCTGTTAAAAGGTGCTATGATCATGGCCCAGCCTTATGATAAGGTCAGCCCTTTTGTCCAATGCAATTGGATTTGTTTCCAGAACAGAAGTTTTTTGTTTTTGTTTGTTTTTTTTTTTTTTTTCTGGGGAGACATACTAGTTTTCTAGCACTACCATAACAAAATACCATAGGCTTAAACAACACACGTTTATTTTCTTGTGGGCCTGCAAGCCAGAAATCCAAGGTCAAGGTGCCATCAGGATTGGTTTCTTGTGAGGTCTCGTTACTTGTCTTGTGGGTAGCTGACTGTTCATTCTTTTTTCTCCACTCACTGGCATCTCTGTCCACATCTCACAATTCTTGTGAAGACATCAGTCATACTAGAGTAGGGGCCACCCATATGTCCTCAAATTACTTTAGTCACCTCTTTAAATAAAGGCCCTGTCTCCAAATACGTTTATATTCTGAGGTCCTGGGGGTTAGAACTTCAACAGAGGACTTGGGGGGAACATTCAGCACATAAGAGTAGACGAAGTTTGATAAGGGCCAACAAGCATTTGCCTGCTAACTACCATCCCCTGTGTGTTGGTGCTCTGCTAGGCCGACTATATCATAGAATCTTCCCAAGAATCCTAAAAGGTTGACACAATCATTATTTGAAATTTTACAAGTGAAATTAAAGCTTCAGGAAAGCTAATATTTTGTCTGAAGTAATACAAGAAAGCTGAGATTCAAATCTAAGTTTACCTGGTTCCAAATTCCATATGCTCAACAAGGACATTAGAGTTACAGAATTTGTTTTGAGTTTTTAACTTTGAGGTTTTGTATTTGTTTTATTTTTTTATAAAAAAATGGGGAGTGATGGTGAAACAGAACAAATTTTTAAAAGAACACATTTAAGTCCTGAGTATGTTGCATTTCAGACCTTTGGGGGCCTTAAAGAAACTTAAGAATCTTCAAATTGTCTCTTTACTATATTGGTTCATAGCTGCAAATGAGACAGATTAATTTAGGGGAAAGCTGATAAAATTATTTCTTAAGAACACATCAAAAGTTTAAAGAACACATTCAACTGATGCTGTGGAGAAGACTGATTTTAACTGTTAGCTTCTCTTAGCCTACACATGGTTACTTGGAGAACTGTGAAAGTGGCAAGATGTACTCCGTATCTTACGGCCAGTGAATAACTAAAGATCATTTTAGTTAAGTGGCATCAGTAAAATGGCCTTACACTTCAAAGGCCGAAACACAGTACATTATATTTCAGTCAAACCATTTCTTATTGTTGATACTTGTAATTCCCAAGCAGAACTACAGGAAACCTTTTTGAAAAGTAATTTTAGAATCCCATCACAAAAATAAACTATACATTAATAATATACAATAATAAAAAACACATAAATTATTGCTTCTTTGTAGTGCACCTGCACTAATCTTTCAGGAGGCAGAGAGAAGTTTGTGGCTGGCTATTATACCAAGTTGCTTCTTTATAGAGAATAAAGAGGAGAAAGAGGGCCACATTCACTTATTTTCTTGTTGATGATGTATGCTCCAGATCAATAACTGAAACCTCACATAACGCAAAAATACAAAGCAATTTTATTTCATAATAGGTTGTGGAAAGTGACCACACTTTGCATTTCCTGACTTTGTGGTAGTTTGGGGCTTTCAGTGGCTCTATCAATATAAAGAAAATGGGAGTCTAGTGATCTTCACCTTCATAGTACTGCAAAAATACATGAAAAAACTACAATCATGAAGTAGCAGACAAATCTATACAGTAGTTCAAGTTCTAGTCCAAACTCCATCTCCACATATGCTTTCACCTTATTTCACAGTACTTAAGACTTTTAAATGTTTATAGGCCAAACAAACTATTAGCGCCTGAAACCTGTTCTCTAAGAATTAATGATGCCACACTGTTTTGAGCAGAAGGAATGTTCTTTTGAATTCTGTTTGTTAAACTACCTTGTCTGTCATTTCACTGAAGGTCATCATTTAACATTATTAAACAAGCTTTACTTATTGAGAACAGTGAAATTCAGAGCTAATAACTGGATCACATTTTCAGCCCAACCTTTTGAAAGAATGGGATTGACCTAGTCAAAGTATGTCTCATCCTTTTTTTTCAGCCTTAAAATTGACAAATAAAATGGTTGTTTTATTTAAAGTGTATAGCGTGATGATTTGACATACATACACATTGTGTAAGGATTCCCACCATCGAGTTAGTTAACACATCCATCACCTCATATACTTATCTATATTTTCCATTGAGAGAAATTTAAGGTTCTACTTTATTAGCCAATTTCACTTACACAGTACAGTGTTGGTAACTATAGTCACCATGTTATACATTAGATGCTCAGATCGTATTCATCTTACAATGGAAAGTTGGCATCCTTTTATGAGTCTCCCTATTTCTCCCAGTCTCCAACCCCTGGTAACCACCATTCTACTCTGTGTTTCCATGAGTTTGACGACAACGACGATGACGACTACTTCTTTGTCGTCATCTTCTTCTTCTTCTTCTTTTCTTTTTAGATCCCACAAAGAAGAGATACCATGCAGTACTTATTTTTCTCTGTCTGGCCACTTAGCATAAAGCCATCCAATTGGATCCATGTTGTCCACAATGGCAGGATTTCTGTCTTTTTTTAAGTCTTAATAATATTCTTGTGTGTGTGTGTGTGTGTGTGTGTGTGTGTGTGTGTGTGTAGAGATTCTTCAAGATGATGATTTCATTTCTTTTGGATATATAGCCAGAAGTGGAATTGCTGGATTACATGGTAGTTCTATTTTTAGTTCTTGAGGAAACTCCCTACTGTTTTTCATAATGGCTGCAGCAGTTTACATTTCCAATAGTGTACTAGTATTCCGTTTTTTCCACATCCTCAATAGCATTTGTTTTCTCTTGGTGTTTTTTAACAACATCCTAACAGGTGTGAGGTAATATCTCATTGTGGTTTTGACTTACATTTCCCTGGTGATTAGTGAGGTTGAGCACATGTTCAGGTAACTGTTGGCTATTTGGATGTCTTTTGGGAAAAATACATGTTCAGGTCCTTTGCCCATTTTTAATTGGATTGTTTGGATTTTCTTTTGGTTTGTTTTGTTGCCATTGAGTTGTAGGAGTTCAATATATTTTAGGTATTAACTCCTTATCAGATTTGTGGTTTGCAGATATTTCCTTCCATTCTGTAGTGTTCCTTGTCATTGTCTTCGTGGTTTGTTTCCTTTGCTGTGCAGAAAGTTTTCAATTTGATGAAGTCCCACCTTTTGGTCACCTTTGCTCTTTGTGGCAAAAACAAAAAAATCATTGTGAAGACCAATGTCAAGGAGCTTACCCACTGTTTTCTTCTAAGAGTTTTATGGTTTTAGGTCTTATGTTCTAGCCTTTAATCAAACACCATGAGTTGGTTTTTGTGTATAGTGTAAAGTTGGAGGTCCACTTTTACTCTTTTGCAAGTGGCTGTCCAGTTTTTTTTGGCATCGTTTACTGAAAAGCCAATCCTTTTCCCATTGTATACTCTTGGCTTGTTTGTTGATAACTAAAATTAAAGGCATGGATGTATTCTGGATTCTGTATTATGTTCCATTGATCTTTGTGTCTGTTTTTGTAAAACTATCCAATTTTGATCACTGTATGTTCAAATATACTTTGAAATCAGGAAATGTGATGCCTCTAACTTTGTTCTTTTCAATATTGCTTGGGTATCCCAGATCTTTGGTGGTTCCATACAAAGTCTGATCATTCTTAATATTCTAACAGTCCAAGATTCTAATTAAGCCAAAAGAAGTGGCAGCCAGGATGTCATTCATTCATATATGTGTGTGTGTGTGTGTGTGTGTGTGTGTGTGTGTGTGTGTGTGTGTATTTGGTGTTGGAAAATTAGAAAGTTGCTAGTAAAATGGTAAGGCCCTTAAAACTTAAGATTAAAGTGTTAACATGTAGGTATTTATTACACACTAAAATAAGGTAACTAGTATTTGATTTTTATTTTACTGATATAATATCTAAGATGGCAGAAGAAATTCTGGACTCTGCCTACAATATAAAAATAATAGAAGGGAATGAAATGCCAGCACACTGCATAGAACTACACAAAGCATAACATTTTAAGGGCCTTGAAGTGATTATACTTGATAATCCTTATGTCTGGCTTCTTACTAGTAACATAACCTTGTAGGCAAAAAAAAAAAAAAAAAGGGAAGAAAATTCTCCTTTGGGGTTCTTTTATTTGGTCTCTGGCTAAAACAGCATCTAGCTCTATGTGGCCACAAAAGTTCTAGTTACATTGTTATCCTGACTTGAAAGCAGCATTTAGCATTGCTACTAATATGAAAAAATGGAAAACATTTGGATCATCAATGATCAAACTTGGCTAGTGTCAAAAACTTTGAGGTCTACGTAATGAAGGTGATACATACTTATTTTATTTCCTGGTGCTACATGGTAGTATAGTGACACATGCATTTAAAGTATACCTCAAGTAAATCTTAGAATCTACTGAAATTTAATATGGTCCTAGGTGAACTTTATATACGACATTTGGTCTATAGCATGCACATGCATAAGCAATAAAAGGGCTTATTTCAGTCTGTTTTAATACTGTTTCATGATTTCATCTCAGAAAGGTTTAAACCATATTTAAATGCCTGATGTTCATAACCCTATATTATTTTGATTAATATGTTGGCAGTTTTACAAAATGTTTGTTTTTAATTACCAAAGGAACAAATCCATATTAAAAATTAAATGGTTGAATTTTTTTAAAAAAGCTCTGGCTCCTTATTAAGCTAGAGTTAGCCATAAAAAATGTTTTTGGCTCTCCTACAACAGAAAAAAGATTTATCTAAGCTACACTATTAAAAAATCCATTTAGGCTGTCAACAAGTATGTCAGATATCAACCAAAGATGATTTAGAGATTCAGAGCCATAAAAGGAAAATATTCCTTGGACTCTTGCAGAATCCACATGATTTCAAAGAATCAGAGGAGAGTGACAGGCTGGCACAGGGTCCAGAGAAAGATGGACAGCTGCCTCGGGTGGTGAAGTCTGAGGGCTGGTTGAGTCTTGCTGCGTGTGCCTGTTTCCCTGCCCAGCCTGGCTATGACCTCCATTTTCCTCAGTTCCGTTTGCTATGTGTGCACATTCCTGTCCAGGTTCTATGCCAGTTCACCTTTGCAATTATGGTTTTATTAGTCTCATTTTAAGTATATTTTGTATTGTAATTCCATTTCTCTTTCCCCCAGGGCCATTTTCCTTCTATCGAATACATAGGCATTAATCATTTGCCACAATTTCTAGGGATAATAAGTGATAAGAATTTGATTCTTGTCCTTAGGGAGCTCACAACCCAGCAATCATACAGCAAAACTGTTAGGGAAAAGTTAGAGCACAAATAAACTTTTGCAATGTCATATTTCAACTTTTTTATTCCTAAATTCCTCTAAATGAATTCCTTAATACTCACAGTTCCCTCCCCGCCCCCACCCACCCACAAGACAAAATCATTAGTCACCATTCATCATTAGCCTGCCTTTATTTTTAAGCTATTGCCATATCCGTTAAATAAAGGACTATATGATAACACACACGGGTGCCTTATCTTAGAAATTATTTTCTTTGACATCCTAGTGAGGTCAGTACTGCTTACTCCATTTTTGATAAGACTCCAATATCTTTTAAAGGAATCAAACATATGTTTTGGCAGTAATTCCACACCCAAACAAGAATGAGCTAACCTCAAAAGCCTTGAATTATATGTGGGAAAAGCATTGCAAATATAGTGTTTACAATTGAATTGCCTTTGTGTAATTGAAATATTTACTTAATAATGGTGTCCCAGTACTTTCTTACCTGATAGAACACGAAAACTACAATATGCCTAGTATACAGAATTATACGGCAGAGTACCTTTTCTACTGCATGACTAAATATCTCTTGCTATAGCAGCCAGGGTCATGACAATAGTATCTTCTTGTCAAAAGAAGCACTTCCATTCACAGTGAAGTGTTCCAGCAATGAGATGTACTCTGTATATCTTGTCACCTTCAGCCTTTTGTACCAGACGTGGTTGGAGAGTCAAGTCAAGCCAATTCACATACTTTATCCTGAGAATGTGCAATTTTGGACCCTGACATATGGAGAAGCAAAGTATAGAGATTTGCCTGTCAATGGCAATACTTTGCCAAGCAGCCCATAGCTGGCTGCTGTAGAAGCCACTGGAAGAATCCTTGATTACAAAGCTTTTTAAATACCAATTGTTTACTTCTTCCAGGAAGTCAAAATAGATGACATTATCATGCTAATACATTGTTATCTCTGTTTGAGTTTGTGAGAAGTAATTGCTTTGAGACTATAATAAAATAGTAGACATTTAGAACTGAAATCAATCTTAGTTATTTAATTCAAATCGTTAAAGATGAGAAAACTGAAGCATAGAGAAAATACTTTGCCCAAATTTATGAAATTTATATTTTAAGTTAGCATTTTCTCAGTACAGTGTTATGACATGAAAGCTGATATATTTCATCTTTTAAAGAATATTATCCACAAATTGACTTAATTTGTTATTTGAATTGAAAAGTTGACCTCCAATGACATGATAAAATATTACTTGTTTGATTTTGGTTGCTAGAAATCGCATTTGAAAAATGACATTTGGTCAGATGTTTGAATTTTCAGTGATACAGACTTTGTTAAAAATTTGCCACATTGAAAAAAATTTGCTACATTGTTTTTGAAGTTCATTAGGCATAGCTCCTTATATCTGATACTGACCAAATGGCTAAGAGAGTCAGTGAAAAATGGCAAAGGATATGACTGTGCTATTATTTTTATGAGGATAAAGACAAAATATGTTTCATTATTGAGTTGATTGTGTCTGACAAGAGGAAGTGTCCCCAGTAAGAAGTCCGAGGAGCAAGGGTGAGGTTTACAGCAAAGGAACTTACTTGGATTAATCTGTATTTCCTTATCTAAATTTTGTAATACATGCACCAAATACCAAATACATATTACTAAATCTTAAAGGAAATAAAGTTCATCAAGTGTGTGAAAAAGCTAAGGAAATTGTAGGAAAATGACAATGATAATAAGAGGGGATATGTACTATTAAATGTTAAAATAATCGATAAACCTACTCTAATTAAAATAGCATATTCCAATATGACAAATAACAAGGTAGAATTCAGAAATAAATCCAGGCAGAGATGAACATTTAATATATTATTTTCAAATAAGCGAATTAAAACTGAAACCATTTACTAAACCTTGTTGGAACAATTAGCTATCAGATTGTAGGAAAATAACACATACCTTTAAATGAATTCCAGGTAGATTGAAAACATAAGAGGCACCAACAAAGAAGTGATATAAGTACTAGAAGAAAATATATACCACTGTATTAGCATAGGTGTGTGAAACACCTTCCTTTGATTGGCATAAAACTCAAACATTATAAAATGAAAGACTGACAGATTTAATGATAAAAATTATGATAAAGTACACCATGATATATATATATATATATATATATATATACACACATATATATTAGAGAAAGAGAGGGCATATATATATGATATATATATATATATATATATATATATATATATATATATATTAGAGAAAGAGAGGGCATGAGCAGGGGAGAGGAGCAGAGAGGGACAGAGCATGAGAGAGAATCTTAAGAAAGCTCCATGTTCAGTATGGAGCCCAACATGGGGCTCGATCCCAGGAGCTGGGATCATGAATTGAGGTGAAATTTAGACTCAGTGGCTCTAATGACTGAGCCACCGAGATATCCCACCAGGAATACATTTAGTAAAAAGCAGTCAAAAACTAAAGCATGTAGATAAAATAATAAAGATGTAAGCAGCACTTTCTGAAAGAAAAACATAGGTACAGTAGAGGCTGAACCAAGATCAACAAGTTTATCTTTAAAAAAACTGAAGAAATGTACACTCCTCCAATAAGATTGATGAAGGAAAAAAAAAAGATAATTTGGAAACAGTACATAGTCAGGGATAGAATAAAGGATAAAATTAGTAAACAAGCATAAGGAAATACTTTATTAATTAAAAGTATATATTAAATAGAAAATTCCTAGAAAAAGAAATCTTAGCAAAATTGATTTCCAACACATGAAACAGAACCCTGAATACTTATATACCAGTAATTAAAAATCAATCATTAATTAAAATTTTCTTACAAAGGAAATACCGGTCCCAACCAGATTTTAGGCAAATTCTACCAAATATTTCTGAAACACATAATTCATAACATTAGTAGACTAACCCAAATAAAGACTAATGATGCTAAGACTGGGTGTCGGAAGGTAATTATAAGCAAACAAACAAAAACTACCACACATATACAATTCAATATCCCAATCAAAACATTTGGAAAGTAAATGCAAGAGTCTACAAATAAAATAATCGATAATTAGCAAGTTAGGTTACCCCAGGGATTGAAGAGCATCAGCCCTAAAATAATTTCAAATTTTGTTTACACATTAATAGATGAAAGAGAAATTAAAAGAAATCTTCTCACTAGATGCAAAAATAAAAGCTGCTGGAACATTCAAAAACCATGATGAGAACTCTTAGTGAACTTGGAATAGAAGAGAACTCACCTATGAAAGGTATGTTTGAAAAACATGGTAATCATCTCATTCGATAATAAAAAGTTAGGAACTGGATTAGAGAAGCTACAATCCGACGGCCTGTTGGAGACTGTTCATACAGACTCAGCCCATTATGCATACCTTTTCCTGACTCCTAAATATTGTTGATAGCTTGAAATTAGCCATGGTAGAACTGCTTGCATTATAGAAATTGGCAAATACTACACATCAAGGGTGGGGGCAGTGGAGGGAGGCAGAGTAGGAGGGAGATGTGTTGTTGGAACACCATTGAAGACAGGGCCGAGTTAGATCAATTAAAGAAGAAAGAGAAAGAAATGAGATAGCATTTGGGAGGTAAGAAATAATACAGTCATTACTTAAAATGTTATGATTGCCAACATAGAAAACACAACTGATACATGGACCATCTATTTTAATTAAAAATAGCACTTAGCTTTTTTTTAAACATGAGTAATCACTGAAAAGAAATGAACTACAGCTACAAGTACCAACGTGCATTAAACTTTAGAAATACATCATTGACTGAAAACAAGATACAGAAGAATACAAACAATATAATTCCACATTTATAGAGTTCAAAAACAAGCAAAATTCAGCACCTTATTGCCTAGGAATACATACATATGTGGTAAAACTATATTTTATAAAAAACAAGGAATGAAAAAAATCAAGATAATGATAATCTTTTGGGAGTGGAAGCAGGTAAGAGGTTGTGATTAGGACATAGCACACAGAGCTCTTTCATAAGAAAAATAAATGGAAAAACTAGGCAGGTGGAAAAATTTGCAAGAAATATAACAGATCTACTGTTAAGACATAAATATAAATGTAGATACAAAATTTGCCAAATCAATAGATATAAAATCAATACAAAAAATTAAAAAATGGGCAAAGGTTATGTAACAATGGTTACTCAAACTAAAAATTAAATACCAATTGAACTTTTTTTTGCCCCATCAGAGTTAGAAAATTGAAAAATATTTTGACATGGATTATTGGAGACAAAATATTCTCAAGAACTCTTGGTCAAATTATAAACTGACAGTCTTTCTTGGCAGGTATATTTTTCTCTTCTACAACAAGTCTACTTACAGAATTATGTTCTGTGGCCAAAATAGTGTAAGTTTGTGCCTGTGTGTGTGTGTGTGTGCGCGCACCATCGATTGTAACGGAAACAAAACATAACAGAAAAAGTATCCTGAAAGCCTATTAATAAAGAAATTATTAAACAAAATAGAGGCACATTCTGCATACTATTAAAAATGAGCTAGAACTACTTATGTTGATCTGAAACAGTGTCAGTGATACAGAGTATGAAAATCAAAATACAGGGTGTGATGCCACGTAATGGGTTGAATAAAAGACCAGAGTGTTGGGAGTTGGTTCTGGTAGATATGAAATAGTTACAGTGATTGTCGCAGAGGCTTGGGGGTAGAGGAAGAGTTAGGGAATTTTCACTTCTTACTTGATATATTGCCCCTGAATTGGTTATCATTATGGAAAGTTGTTCACTGGAATAAAATATATGAACATGGACCCACAAAAATAACAACTAATAAAATATATGAACATGGACTAACAAAAATAACAACTAGTGTTTACTTCTCAAATAAGTGAGGGGGTGCTTGTTGATTCTGAGGACTGTGAAGTATTTGCATCATGGCTTAAGTGTTGAAAAAGATACGTGCATTAGGGGCTAGAGTTATGTTATCATCTTAATTTCCAATACTTTTTCTGTTTTGTGAATATAAATGAAATGCTAAGCATTTTGGTTATTAGTAACTGAAGATAACAGCAACCAGGAAGGAAACTCCATTTAAAGAATCTTAAAAAAAAAATAAAAAACTATTTTGATTTTCAAAACTTCTAAAGATGTAGAAAAAGAAATGAGAAATAATTACTTATATCTCTATACATATATTAGGAAATACAAGGGACTATATGTGTCTATATCACTTTATATATATATTTATAATGCATTATATAAATCAAATATATATAAATAAAATTTATTTCATTATATATATTTCATTATATAAATATACATTTCATTATATATATATATATATGTGTGTGTGTGTGTGTGTGTGTGTGTATCCAAATTAGAGGTTCATTTAAAAAGTTCATCAAAAAAAGAGCACTGCATAGGTTGGTGATTTTGTCACAAAAGATTGGCATAATAAGAATCTAGGAGAATTTGGAAAGAAGAATGTAAATCCTCTAGACAGATTGTCCAGTTTGGAGAATACAGGAAAATGTTATTAATGGTTGTATGACAACATACACCTGCATAACTAGAAATTCCTCAAGTAAATATCTGCCAATTCTGACAGCCAGGGGATTTTCACATAGGAAAATCTAGGCAGGCAGACATGCATGCATGCATGCTGTTGTCCTCTCCAGCAAAGCTGGAGAAATGCATGGGACTAAGCCAAGGATGCTTCCTGAGCCCCAGCAATTCCCTTCTCCTGGCTTAACCCGCCTCAGTAAAGTGGCATGCCCACAGCAAGTGATACTCGATGCAAAGTCTGACTGTGAAAGGAATGCCGTTCAGACTTTGCTGTTCATAACGTTTCCTGTGTATACTAAATTCAGAGCTTTGGATTGACCTCATTTACTTGTAACCTTCATGATTCCATTTGAAAATGCTTTCTTGTAATAATCTTTTATTGACAGTTTGTTTTTATTCTTTCTGTGGTCTTCCATCTACTAAATTTATAATACAAAAGTCTTATTACTATGTGAATAGGGAGGGATTCATAAAAATGTGGATATCTCTCTATCAATAACATTCACCATTATCACACCGGAGCCAGTCCCAGGTAAAAGCTAAATACAGAAGTAGGAGACACAAGAGTCTCCAGGAAATTGTCTCCCTTGCTTATTGGGCCTAGAGTGTGTCTTTATCCTGCCACTAATGTACAATTGGATTAGGTAATGCAACCTTCTCCTGGTTGTTGAGTCATATTTCTCTCTGAAGAGCCCGAATATAAACTCAGTTAAAAATGCAGGAGGTTGGAAGGTAACCATAGATTTTAAACCCACAGCTGTAGTAATTTATCCTCCCAGGAAAGATATACTAGTTAGGATGCTATTATAAATGGACAACTCTGAGGGGAGGCAGCCATTTGAATCTGAATAACTCTGAAACCAAGTAATAACTTCACAAATAGGAATTTCAGATGGGAAGGATTTATGTATCAGTGAGGAATAAGGTGAAATAGATATTCTGAACAGAGCACAAAATCTTACATGCAGAGATAAATGCTGAGCTGACACATTACATTAAATCAGTGATTCTGTTGTTGTTTTCCCTTTCTTTGATAATCCTTTTTTTGGCATCGCTTTTTTTCCCCTCCCCTTGGAGTTTCACTGGCACCCAAGGGTCTGTTCCTCTTCTTTTTAGCTCTTCTCCCTATTCGTATATGTATGCTACTGAGGGGAGTCATTTGTTCACAGGCCACTTCCAACCATAGCTTCTAGTCCCAAGCTCTCCGTTACATTCCTTATGCTTTTCAAAGACAATAAGGATCCCGTATTGAAGACACACTGAAAGTCCTTCTGTACACAAACCGCTCCTACATCCTAAAACAAACAGTGCTGAACATATACCTAAAGCCTTTCCGTGACGGAACATTTCACAATTTGTTAAGAGTTCTCATGGGGTGCCTGGGTGGCGCAGTCGGTTAAGCGTCCGACTTCAGCCAGGTCACGATCTCGCGGTCCGTGAGTTCGAGCCCCGCGTCGGGCTCTGGGCTGATGGCTCAGAGCCTGGAGCCTGTTTCCGATTCTGTGTCTCCCTCTCTCTCTGCCCCTCCCCCGTTCATGCTCTGTCTCTCTCTGTCCCAAAAATAAATAAACGTTGGAAAAAAAAAAAAAAAGAGTTCTTCCTTGTATTGGGCAGAAGTTGGCTGGAACTTCTTCGCACATATTTTATTGGACCTGTGGGGTCCGTGAGAAAGAAAGGTAACATCCCCTCCACATGACAATATTTATAATTTCCAAAAATAATTACTATAGCTCCTTTACTATACTGCACGCTAATCCTGTGTAAATTTTTTAACCATCCTTCATGTGATATGGTTTGGGGTAAATACAGTAAATGACAAAAATGTGGTTACAGAGTGTTCCCATCGCTGTATGCACATGCTTCTGCAGCTTGTCACAACAAGAGGGTGATGTAGTTTCTACACTACTTTAAATCTGGGTTTGTCTTTCAGCCTGCTCTGACCAAGAGCATATAAGAGAAGTTATGTTATAAGAGTTTTGAGTATAACCCTCAAGAGGCCCTGTTTCTCACTTTCCGGAATCTGACACACCTACGTGAAGTGAGCTGAAGAAGCCTGGGCTTGCTTCCCCGAGGATGAGAATGGCTCAGTGGTCAACCACCACCCATTCTCAGACACACAAAGGAGGTGTCCCAATCTAACTACTGGCTGACAACAGTTGCGTGAATTACACCAGAGAAGAATTGCCCAGCTGAGCCCAGCTCAAGTTGCTGACCTCTAGACTCACAAGCAAATGAAATGATTGTTGTTTGAAACCACACAGTTTTGGTGTGGTTTGTTACCCAGCAGTAAATAATTGATTCAGTAAATTGTCCATTACCCATTTCATTACTCCATCCCATAGAGTATCTATCCCTTCACAAGTATGACACCAAATACAGAATGCAGTATTTCCATCTCTAATTTGACTCAATTAGAATGGATCAAAGTTAGCCTTTCCTACATTATTCAGAGCTCATTTCTAAAATTATTTTTAATGTTTATTATTTATTTTTGAGAGACAGAGCATGAGCAGGGGAGGGGCAGAGAGAGGGAGACAACCTGAAGCAGGCTCCAAGCTCTGAGCTGTCAGTACAGAGCCCAATACTGGGCTCGAATTCATGAACTGTGAGATCGTGACCTGAGCTGAAGTCGGACACTCAACCAATTGAGCCACCCAGGTGCCCCATCATATATTTCATTTCTGTTGCCAAACTATCAAAATTGCTCTAAGTTCTATAGCATCACATTTCCGATCTCTATTACAACATTCTTTATGTATAAAAATAATATAGAAAATATTAAAATATACTTAAGATGCTTCATGGATTTCTTCACAAATATTAATAATTTCTCAAAAAGTTTCTTTCCTTGCTTCTTTGCTAATTTACTCCCTTTTTTCTCACCTCTTTCTGAAAAATCCAACAGTTGGATCATTTAGCATTAATCCTCTAAGTTATTTTTTCTTTACTTTTCACTTCTTTGTTTCTTTGTCCTAATTTATGTGATTTTCTCTTTTTAGCTTCCTATCCTTGATTTATATTCACTGTCATATTTTGTATTGAAATATAGTTGACAATATATTGAAATATTGTGTTAGTTTCAGGTGGATACCATAATGATTCCACAAGTCTATATGCTGTGCTCACCATGATAAGTGCAGTGTCCGTCTGTCACCATACAACATTATTACAATATTATTGACTATATTCCTTGCGCTATGCTTTTCATCTCTCTCACTTGTTTTTTTAACTGGAAATTGATACCTCTTAATCCCTGTCACCTATTTCACCCATACCCCCCACCCCCCTCTCCTCTGACAACAACCAGTTCTCTGCATTTATGATTCTGTTTCTATTTGTTCATTTGTTTTAATTTTTTAGACTCCACGTAAGTGAAATGTTACAGTATTGGTCTTTCTCAGTCTGGCTTATTCCACTCAGTAAATACCCTCTAGGTGCATCCATGTCGTCACAAACGTCACGATCTCATTCTTTTCTATGGCTGGGTAATACTCTGTTGTATTTATTTATTTGTTTGCTTGCTTGTTTGTTTGCTTGCCTGCTTGTTTGTTTATATGTCATATCTTCTTTGTCCCTTTATCTATCAATGTATTGATAGACAGTGAGGTTCTTCCCTATCTTGGTTATTGTAAATAATGCTGCAGTTAACATACGGGGTGTGTATCTTTTTGAAGTACTCTTTCTGTATTCACTGATGTATTTTTAATTTTGAGAGATTTCTCTCTATTCTGTCATTATCCCTTTATATTAGCATTCAGCTCCCATTTTTGAGGTGTAATAAATACTCCTGTCTTTCTGATGATATTAAACGTAAGTTTAAATGTAAGTTTCCTCTTATTTCTTGTGTTGGGACTATTTCCTCTTGGTTTCTGTTTTGATTCTGTGTTTTTAATTTTTTAAATTTGGTGTCTTTTTCTCTTATGTCAGAGACTTTCTTACAGTGTCATTAGCCGACACATCACATCTAATCATAAGATGCTGAAAAGCCAGTAGGGGCTTTGGTGGTGGGAGGACAGGTTTGAAAAGAGGCAGGAAGAACAAGGGAGGTTTGAGTACTTCACTTGGGTAATGGGACAATCCTGTGTCAATACATTGCAGATTTTTTTTTCTTTCTACTTTTTCTACAGGACTATTCGTTTCTCAAGAGCAGTCTCCTCGGACTTCCTGTGTGGTATTATGGGAGTTAGGTAGGAAAAGAAGCATAAAGGCTCTCAAATCCACGGTTGTGATTGTAACTTGATCTCGTTGCTTTCTGTTCCATTCCCCTCTCCAGCTCCCACATGGGCTGGGTGTCCCTGAGCCCTGAGTTCCTCTGGTTCAGTTTCTTTAGAATAAACTTCCACCCCCCCACTGATAGGGAGCCATTGACAGGACACAGGGCCATGAGAGAGTTGGGGATCCGGAAGTTAAGAAGAAGGCAACTGCCCATTATATGTGCAAACTTGAAACCAATATTCCTATCATTACTTCCATGCCTCACATCTTAACTCCCTTGTTAACTGGCACCTTCAAGTGCTGAGTCTCCCTGCAATTTCGCAGTTCGAAGTATAGATTGACCCATTTCTCATCTAGCACCTTCTCTGCAAGCACTTTGCCCTTCACCTCCTCCACTAATCTAAGTGGGTCACCACAACTCCTTCTGCTTCCCATCTTCCAAACGTTGTGTTTAGGATTCTAGCCTGTCAGTCTCTCTCCTCCATTTCTATGCAGTCTTGTGAGTCTATACTTTTTAAATTTCTCTTATTGGCATTTCATAGGGATTCTCAAGAAGCAGAGATGAACGATGAGATACATGGGTGTGAGGATCGAAGTTGTGGAAATACTTTAGTTTAAATTAAGAAAGCATGTATTGTGATATTTTAAACCCTATAGATTGTTTCTTCAGTTTTCTGTCCTTAAAAAAAAAAAAATGATGGCATTGCTAACACCAGGATAACTCAAAAAGAAAAGAATTCTAAGAAAAGTTAAGATAAATTTTATTTTTAAAAAGATATGCCAACTCAGCAGGTTTATGGATATCACTGGAAAAGGCTAGAATTCCCAGACTTGGGGAGAGTGGTGATTTTGTTACAGAATTGAAATATTCCTGAATGGAAGTGCCAAAGAATGTATTCGTCTTGGTCCTTCATTCTGCAGTCACCATAGTTTTTAGATCAGGGTTGACAAACTGTAGCCCCTGGCCAGTCACCTGTCTTGTTTATTGTAACACAGCCACTTCCATTCACTCACATGTTACCTGGAGCTTTGGTGATACAAACACTGGTATTTACACTAGAACCAAGTTGTTACAAAAACATTTACTGTCTGGCTCTCTACTGAAAAAGTTCGCTGACACCTACTTTAGTTGGCTAAGCTGCAGGAACAAGAGTTAGTGGCCACTATGTTAAAAAAAAAATAAAATAAATAAGCAAAGAATCAGATGTGAAGAATAGCAACATTTTATCTTTTTTATCCAGATTAACAAGATTATTAAAATGATGTCGCTTCTTCATTATAAAAGGCAAGTAAAAACAATGCCTGCTCTATAGATTCTATTTGAAACACATTAAAGTCAAAATCTATTGCCACAAAACTCTTCATATCATCCACTGAATTACCTAAAGGATCAAAGCATCTGGGAACTTGATTAAATTCTTTCATTTTAATCATGGTGGACACAGCATTATACAGGGAACAAAAGACACCTGAGTTTGAGCCTCATCTGTGCTATTAACATATTCTATGGCCTTGGGCAAGTCACAATCCCTCTAGATTTAAGTTTCCTTGCCCATAAAGACAGGGGATTAAATTGCATGGTCTTGCATTGGCTGTGATTCTGTAAGGCTGTGACGAGGACAGCTAACAGCTCCATCCCCTGCACATGTTGTTATTAGGCTGCGCCACTGGTTTTAATATTTAAAAGAAAAAGCATCAAGCACTAAAATGAGGAATTTGAAGCTGAGGCTATATTATGATTCCCCTACTTTTATACTTTATTTGGATTGCCTTAGAAAAATCATTTATGCAATTCCATGCTCCAGTTTCCTTTTTACTAAAACAGCAATAATAGTGTTGGTATCTTTACTATATCAAGATATACTATTCTTTTTGAAAAAGCTATTTGGGAAGATTTGGAAGAAAAAGAGGTGCATAAATATTAAATTCCTGCTTCTAAATTAATTTTAGGTTATTATAATCTTCCAAAAAATACTTAACCTTGCCCTTTAAAATATTGCACGCAGAATGCAAATTAAATGCTAAATTTTACATAGTCCTTACTCATGTGTGAAAAAATTAGATATTCTGCATCGTAGACAACTCTTCTGAAATAATGGCACCATGTAATATCACTGTTAGCTTTCCCAGCTGAGAAATGCTGTTTTCATGAATAGTGATAAGAAAGGAATTTGAATGGAATTTTACATTCTCATGCCTTGTTACATAAAATTGTCACTCAGGACTATAAATTTTATCCCTTTTATACCAAATATAAACTATCAATTTCAAATGTGTAGCATAGATTTAGATGCATTTCTTCCTATTTAATTTTTAAATGTCAGGTAAACAGTGTTAGGTAAAGAGAACTCTGAATATGATTAGTTAGTATTAGATACATTTAATCAAAACCATGCCCTTCTGATTATATATAATATTAAAAACCTTATTGTTTATGCACTATGCAGCGACTAGAAATGTTTGCCTCAGTAATCTAACTTAGGGTCAACTTTTTACAGAATAAGAATTGTAAAGGGTCTGTACCTTTTAATAAAAGGGTAAAATTACTTCTTTTCAAATATTCTTTCTTTGTTTTTGATACTTACAGGAGTAATTACAATACTCAAATTTTACCTTGATACTTAAGTAGAAAATATAACTTCATATTAAATTAGTTATAAATGTTTGGGGGGGAGATAGCAAATTAATAAAAAAGAAATACTCTGAAGAAATATACTATTCAGTCTTTATTTATTTATTTATTTTCAAGATCTGTCCATGGACAGATACTGTGGACAGTATAGTGGTCAGGAAAATTTAATGCTGTTGTTGAAGACCTTGTCATTTTTTGCTGAACCGAAATTATTTAAATATTTATAAAGTACCTATAAAATTCACTGGAAACCCACAAAGCCTAATATGTATCTGAAGCAGTGTATGCTAACACCCCAACCTTTATAAAGAGCGACTGGTGAAAGGTCTGGTGGAACAAAGGGAAATATTTTAGTAACATGCAATTCTTCCCATAATATTGCGTCCTTAAGACTGCTCTCTTCCTATCACTCACTGTTCCTCCAAAACAGATAAACGATATATATTGTTTTACGACCACCATTGAACTTCATATCTCTTGTCTTGTTTCTATGATAATGGTATATTTTACCCCTATCCTAGCATACGAACACTTCTCTTCCTTTATGAAGACTTTGCAGACTGCCTGTAGTCTTCAAGTTCCTGTGAAACTCACCTGGTTGACTTTTTCCTAATAGTTTTTTCTTCTATTGTTTTTTTGTAAACTTTTTTTCTTTATATTTAGCCTTATGACTTTTTTTCCCACCTGAATTTGCAGTTTGACTTTTTATCTAGTATTTCTCCTTTGAGTATTCTGATCATTGCAACCACCATGACATTCTTACCTCACGTCACGTCACGTCATGTCACGTCACGTCACGTCACGTCACGTCACCTCACCTCACCTCACCTCACCTCACCTCACCTCATCTCATATCTATGTAATATATGTTATGTATAATTCAGCTGTGGACCATTTAGTCAGTTCTAATCCTCCTCCTTTAAAAAATACATTAAATTCTGGGGTGCCTGGGTGGCTCAGTCGGTTAAGCATCTGACTTAGGCTCAGGTCATGATCTCGCTGGGTTTGTGAGTGTGAGCACTGCTTCAGGCTCTGTGGTAACAGTTCAGAGCCTGGAGCCTCCTTCAGATTCTGTGTCTCCTCTCTCTGCCCCTCCCATGCTCATGCTCTGTCTCTCTCTGTCTCTCAATAATAAATAAACGTTAAAAATTTTTTTTTCAACGTTTATTTATTTTTGGGACAGAGAGAGACAGAGCATGAACGGGGGAGGGGCAGAGAGAGAGGGAGACACAGAATCGGAAACAGGCTCCAGGCTCTGAGCCATCAGCCCAGAGCCCGACGCGGGGCTCGAACTCACTGACCGCGAGATCGTGACCTGGCTGAAGTCGGACGCTTAACCGACTGCGCCACCCAGGCGCCCCTAAAATTTTTTTAAAATAAAAAATACATTAAATTCCTATGCATAAATATTTTCACACTTGTCCTATTTTTATTCCTAACATAATCCTTAAAAATTGAATTCTTAGTCCATGTGCATATTTTTTTAAAGCTTTTGGTACATGTTACCAAACGCCTTTTTCAAACTTCAACAAATTTATATTTCCCATCATTGTTTTTACTTTTTGTCAAGTCTGATTAATAGAAAAATAGTATCCAATTCATTTAATTTTTTTTAATTTTATTTTTATTTTTTAAAATTTACATCCAAATTAGTTAGCATATAGTGAAACAATGATTTCAGCAGTAGATTCCTTACTGCCCCTCACCCATTTAGCCCATCCCCCCTCCCACAACCCCTCCAGCAACCCTCAGTTTGTTCTCCATATTTATGAGTCTCTTCCGTTTTGTCCCCCTCCCTATTTTTATATTATTTTTGTTTCCTTTCCCTTATGTTCATCTGTTTTGTCTCTTAAGGTCCTCACATGAGTGAAGTCAGATGGTTTTTGTCTTTCTCTGACTAATTTCATTTAGCATAATACCCTCCAGTTCCATCCACGTAGTTGCAAATGGCAAGATTTCATTCTTTTTGATTGCCAAGTAATACTCCATTGTATGTATGTGTGTGTATATATATAGATAGATAAAGAAGATGTGTATAAATATATATATATGTATATATATTTATGTATATGTATATGTATATATGTATACATATATGTGTATGTATATACATATATATGTGTGTGTGTATACATATATATATGTATGTGTGTTTATATATATACATATATATATATATATATATATATATATATATACACCACATCTTCTTTATCCATTAATCCATCGATGGACACTTGTGCTCTTTCCATACTTTGGCTATTGTTGATAGTGCTGCTATAAACATGGGGGTGCATGTGTCCCTTCAAAACAGCACACCTGTATCCCATGGATAAATGCCTAGTAGTGCAATTTCTGGATCATAGGGTTATTCTAGTTTTAATTTTCTGAGGAACCTCCATACTGTTTTCCAGAGTGGCTGTACCAGCTTGCATTCCCACCAACAATGTAAAAGAGATCCTCTTTCTCTGTATCCTCACCATCTGTTGTTGCCTGAGTTGTTAATGTTAGCTGTTCTGACAGGTGTAAGGTGGTATCTCATGGTGGTTTTGATTTGTATTTCCCTGATGATGAGTGATGTTGAGCATTTTTTCATGTGTCTGTTGGCCATCTGGATGTCTTCTTTGGAGAAGTGTCTATTCATGTATTTTGCCCATTTCTTCACTGGATTATTTGTTTTTTGGGTATTGAGTTGGATAAGTTCCTCATAGATTTTGGATACTAACCCTTTATCTGATATGTCGTTTGCAAATATCTTCTCCCATTCTGTCGGTTGCCTTTTAGTTTTGCTGATTGTTCACTGTGCAGAAGTTTTTATTTTGATGAGGCCCCAATAGTTCATTTTTGGTTTGGTTTCCCTTGCTTCTGGAGACATGTTGAGTAAGAAGTTGCTGCAGTCAAGATCAAAGTGGTTTTTGCCTGCTTTCTTCTCGAGGATTTTGATGACTTCCAGTCTTACATTGAGGTCTTTCATCCATTTTGAGTTTATTTTTGTGTATGGTGTAAGAAAGTGGTCCAGGTTCATTCTTCTGCATCTCGCTGTCTAGTTTTCCCAGCACCACTTGCTGAAGAGACAGTGTTTATTCCATTGGATATTCTTTCTTGCTTTGTTGAAGATTAGTTGGCCATACATTTGTAGGTCCCTTTCTGGGTTCTCTATTTTGTTCCATTGATCTGAGTGTCTGTTCTTGTGCCAGTACCACACTGTCTTGATGATTACAGCTTTGTAGTATAGCTTGAAGTCTGGGATTGTGATGCCTCCAGCTTTGGATTTCTTTTTCAAGATTGCTTTGGCTATTCGGGGTCTTTTCTGGTTCCATATAAATTTTAGGATTATTTGTTCTAGCTCTGTGAATAATGCTGGTGTTACTTTGATAGGGATTGCATTGAATATGTAGATTGCTTTGGGTAGTATCGACATTTGAACAATAGTTGTTCTTCCTATCTGGGAGCATGGAATCTGTTACCATTTTTTTGTGTCTTCTTCAATTTCTTTCATAAGCTTTCTATAGTTTTCAGTGTATAGATTTTTCACCTCTTTGTTTAGATTTATTCCTAGGTATTTTATGGTTTTTTGTGCAACTGTAAATGGGATCGATTCCTTGATTTCTCTTTCTGTTGCTTCGTTGTTGATATACTTTTAATTTATTATGATAAGGTAGGAGATTCGGAGCAAGTGATGTGTGTTTTTTTTCTAAATGATTATCTCAAAACCAAATATTTAATCATATAACCTCCTAATTTAAGTGCTACTTCATTACATTCTGATTTATATACATTAGAGTGTAGTTCTGGATTTTTCCCTTACATTCTAATTATCTGTTAATTGTTATGCTCATACCACATTTCATTAATTAATAATATTAAATGCATTTAAAATTACATCTCAAATACTCTTTGTAAAATATTAGGACATATTTGTTTATTCTTTTTATTTATTTATTTTGAGAGAGAGAGAGAATATGAGAATGAGCACGGAAGAGGCAGAGAGAGGAGGAGAGACACATTCCAAGTAGGCTCCATGGCTCAGCCCAGAGCCTGATATGGGGCTCGATCTCATAAACTGTCAGATCATGACTTGAAATGAAATGAAGAGTCAGATGCTTAACTGAGGCAGTCAGGCACCCATTTATTTGTTTATTCTTATAAGAAAAATCTGACAGTGATATTGCGTGAAATTGTGCTAAATTTATAGCCTTGCTTGGAATGAAAAACATCTTTACAATATTCAGTATTCACACATCTGTCATATCTTAATTTATGCAAACTTGTTATATAAAAATATATTAATTTTCCATAGATCTTTCACATAGCCTCTGTCCCTTTATTAGGTATATTACTGGGTATTTTATTTGTTTTGTTTTATATGAAGTGGCTTTTTTATTTTTATTTTTTATTTAAATCCCAGTTAGTTAACATTCACTGTGATATTAATTTCAGGTGCACAGTGTAGTGATTCAACAATCCCACAAAATACCTGGTGCTCATCACAGCCAGTGTACTCCTTAATTCCCATCACCTGTTTCACCCATCTCCCCCAGCCACCTCCCCTTTGATAACTCTTAGTTTGTTTTCTATAGTTAAGAGTCTGGGGGTGCCTAGGTGGCTCAGTCCATTGAGCATCTGACTCTTGATTTCAGCTCAGCACAGTTCATGAGATCAAGCCTCGTGGTAGGCTCCTTGCCGACAGCACAACCCCTGCTTGGGCTTCTCTCTCTCCCTATCTCTGTGTCTACCCTGTTCAAACTTTCTCTCTCTCTCAAAATATGTAAAATAAAAAAAAATTTTCTTGGGTTGCCTCGGTGGCTCATTCAGTTAAGTGTCTGGCTTCAGCTTATTTAATGATCTCACAGGTTCAAGCCCTGCGTTGGGCTCTATGCTGACAGTTCAGAGGCTGGAGCTTGCTTTGGATTCTGTGTCTCCCTCTCTCTCTGCCCCTCCCTGGCTCATATTCTTTCTCTCTCTCAAAAATAAATAAACGTTAAAAAATATTAAAGTGTGTTTCTGGGTTTGCCTCTCTCCCTTTATTTTGTTTCTTAAATTCCACTTGAGTGAAATCATGGTATTTGTCTTTCTATGACTTACTTTGCTTAGCATATATATTCTCTAGCTCCATTCTTGTCATTGCAAATGGTGAAATTTCATTCTTTTCCATGACTAAGTAAAATATACATAATATATATACATATATTATACATATACATATATGTTATATACTGTATATATTATAGTGTATAATACTATAGTATAATACTATAATACTATATTATAGTATATAATATATACACTATATAATATAATGTATATATTATATATACATATATATTATATAGTATACATAATATTCATTCATCAGTTAGACACTTGGACTGTTTCCATAATTCAGCTATTATAGATAATACTGCTATAAACATTGGGATGAATGTATCCCTTTGAATTAGTATTTTTGTATTCTTGGGGGTAAATACCTCTAGCTGAAATTGCTGGATTGTAGATTAGTTCCATTTTTAACTTCTTGAGGAAACTCCATACTGATTTCCAGAGTGGCTGCACCAGTTTGCAATCTCATCAACAGGGCAAAAGGGTTCCCCTTCCTCCACATCATCAGCAGCATCTGTTGTTTTTTGTGTTGTTGATTGTAGCCGTTTTGACTGGTGTGAGGTAACATCTCACTGTAGTTTTGATTTATATTTCCCTGATAATCAGTGATGTTGAACATCTTTTCATGTCTCTTGGCCATCTGTATATCTTCTTTGGAACACTGTGTGTTCATGTCTTCTGACCATTTTTTAATTGGATTATTCATTTTTGGGGTGTTGAGTTGCATAAATTCTTTTTTTTAATGTTTTTATTATTGAGACAGAGACAGAGCATGAGTGGGGATGGGAAGCAGAGAGAGAGGGAGACCCAGAATCTGAAGCAGGCTCCAGGCTCCCGGCTCCCAGCTGTCAGCACGGAGCCCGATGCGGGGCTCAAACTCACTAACTGTGAGATCATGACCTGATCTGAAGTTGGACACACAACCCACTGAGCCACCCAGTGCCCTGAATTGCATAAATTCTTTATATACTTTGGATACTAACCCTTTATGAGATATGCCATTTACAAATAACTTCTCCCATTTTGTAGGTTGCTTTTTTAGTTTTGTTGATTGTTTCCTTCACTGTACAGAAGCTTTTTATTTTGATGAAGTCCCAGTAGTTAATTTTTGGTTTTGTTTCCCTCGACTCAGTGACATATCTAGAAAGAAGTTGATATGGATGATGTCAAAGAGGATACTTCCTGTGTTCTCCTATAGGAGTTTTATAGTTTCAGGTCCCACATTTAAGTCTTTAATCCATTTTGAATTATTTTTGTGTATGTAGTAAGAAACTGGTCCAGTTTCATTCTTCTGTGTGTTGCTGTCCTGTTTTCCCAACACTATTTGTTCAAGAGATTGTCTTTGTCCTATGACATATTGTTTCCTGCTTTGTCAAAGATGAACTGACCATACAGTTGTGGGTTCATTTCTGGGTTTCCTGTTCTGTTCCATTGATCTCTGTGTCTATTTTTGTACCAGTACCATACTATTTTGATCAGTACAGTTTGCAATAGGACATGCAGTTGGGAATTGTGATGCTTCCAGCTTTGCTTTTTTTTTTTTTTTTTTTTTTTTTGTCTTCAAGATTGCTTTGGCTATTCGAGGACTTTGTGATTCCATACAGATTATAGGATTGCTTGTTCTAACTCTGTGAAAAATGCTGTTAGTATTTTGATAAAGATTGCTTTAAGTGTATAGGTTGCTTTGGGTAATACATTTAACAATATTTATTCTTCCAATCCATGAACATGAACATCTTTCCATTTCTTTGTTTCCCCTTCAATTTCTTTCAACATTGTTTTAGAGTTTTCAGAATACAGGTCTTTTGCCTCTTTCATTAGATTGATTTCTAGGTATCTTACTGTTATTAGTGCAGTTGTAGATGGGATTGATTCCTTAATTTCTCTTTCTGTTGCTCCATTTTTGATGTATAGAAATGCAACAGATTTCTACACAATGATTTTGTAACCTGTGACTGTACTGAATTTGGTGGAATATTTCAGGTTTCTATATAGAGTACCATGTTATCTGCAAATAGTGAAAGTTTGATTTCTTCCTTGCTGATTTGGATGACTTTTATTTCTTTTTGCTGTCCGATTGCTGAGGCTAGGGCTTGAAGTACTATGTTAAATAGTAGTGGTGAGAGTGGACATCAGAGTGGGATATTAATTTTTTCTCAAAGCATTTTTGATTGAATGTAAGAATATTATTCAGAGGCGCCTGGGTGGCCCAGTCAGTTGAGGGTCTGACTTCAGCTCAGGTCATGATCTCATGGCTCTCAAGTTCGCGTCCCGTATCAGGCTGTGTGCTGACAGCCTGGATCCTGCTTCAGATTCCGTGTCTGCTTCTCTCTCTGCCCCTCCCCTGGTTGCATTCTGTCTCTCTCTCACAAAAATAAGTAAACATTAGAAAATTAAAAATAAAATAATAAATGTAAGAATGTTATTCATGTAGATATATTTATTTTGTATCCACTTTTTGTATTTATACATTGGTTTTAAACAATTTTAGTTGATTCTCTTTGGTTTCCCAATGAATCATCATATCCTAAATAAATAATTTTGGCACCTTGTTCTATGTCTTCCATTTCTATGAAAAGCTTCCAGGCTCTCTCCATGTTATTAAACAATGAAAAGTTTATACTGAAGCATAGACCAGAGTACATGTCTGGACTGCGACCTTGAAGGGTTATCCAACGTATCTCTCTCATGTCCAAATGTCCAGCATCAGTGATGAATTATTCTTTTAAAGGAATTAAAGACATTCTTTAGCTCTCATGTGATGTATTTTTTCAAGTATATATATTTTATCTTTAAGAGACTTTCTGCTTACATTTCAGAGTAGGCTTTTTATTTTTCCTTTATTCTTCATGGTTTAATAAGTTCCTTAAGGATTGAAGAAGATACACAGCAAGCTGGACACAAATGTAAAGGCAAGCAGAGAAATCAGTACCCACCTGTGCCCTGCATAGAGTTAGCATAGTGTCTGATATAGAGTTGGTTCTGCCCTAAACTTTAAGGAAAAGCCACTTCTAAAAGGCCTAGAAATAAAAAATAATAATAATACAACTTCTTAAATTGACTTGGATTACTAAGTCTAAAATGAAAAGGAACTTCTAACACTAACGTCTTCACTTCTGGGTGCAAGAGAGAAATATCACTAAATGAAAGACTATCATTGATTAGAAAAGCAAATAAAAACTCTGTTATCAATTTAAAGTGACAGCATACTAAGGGAGCCTGGGTGGCTCAGTTGGTTAAATGTCCAACTTTGGCTCAGGTCATGAAGTCATCGTTCACAAGGTGGAGCCCCACGAAGGGCTCTGTGCTGACAGCTCAGAGCCTGGAGCCTGCTTCGGATTCTGTGTCTCCCTCTCTCTCTGTCCCTCTGCTGCTTGCACTCTGTCTCTTTCTCTCTGTCAAAAATAAATATTAAAAAAAAATTTTTTAAGTGACAACATACTACTGCCACATTTTCCTCAGCCACATCTTCAAGAACAAATAAGAGCATTGAACAATTACTGCGTTTTAAAACTGGAAAATTACAACTGATGACAGATATCAATTTCTGCTCCAACTCTGGAAAATTTTTCATTTTCTCCTTAATGTATTCATTTCTCCTTAAGTTTTATGAGGAAAACTCTATTATTGATGGCTCCCTCTTTAGGCATCTTTCTCAAAGTGGGGAAAATTAATGTAAGTACAGGGTTCCTTGGACTTTGACTATATCATGTAACATATTTAATTCATTTCCTTTTCTTGCCGAAACATAAGCTACCACTACTTCATTATAGGAAATACAGAAAAATGACTGGAACTTCCATTTTAAAAAAAAGGAAAAGTGATGTGAGTCAAGAGATATTCAAGAAGAATAAAGTTAAATCTGACTTTGAGCATATCTTACTGTGGCCCATTCCTTTAGACAATTAATGCTTAGGCTTCACGATCATGATTTATTTTGAGATGTCAGTTTTAAGATCGTGAAGGAAAAATGTTCAAGGCAATGATAATGTCCCACTTTAAAGTTCTTGTGTTTCTGCTTAAATGGTTATAATAACACATGCTGTAGAAATTTTCTATATTTATTTTAGAATTACTGGTATGTGCATATGCATTATTCTTGGTAGGATGGGCATCTTCATATCTAGGGCATCCCACTATGATGACTGATTATGTTCCAGCTGGTCTTTCTCTACTTAGGAATGAAATTTTTTACTAGAGTAAATTTAATCAGACAATCTTGTTAAATGTGGCACTGGTCCCAATCAGTCGAAAGTTTTAAAAAGAAAAAATATATATATGAAAAAAGACAAAAGCTCTAGTCTTTAATGTCATGAACTTCTCCAGTGTGAGTTCTGATTTTGGACAGACTTTGAATCATATCTTGAATTCATCATTTACTGGCTCAATTACTTTCAAAGAGCTCTGGAATCCCTCTAATTCTTGGTTTCTATAAGTTGGAGATTAGTATTAATAGCTACATTTCAGGCTTGTCATGAGGGTAAATTGAGATACTGCTTGCATGTATTTAGCCAAGTGTCCCCAGATGGGAAGTAGGCAATAAATGTTGCCTTTTGTTGTTACTATTATGTTTTCTAACCAGTGTCAAAGAATAATTTACAAACCAACCACCTGCATCATTATCTCTTGACATACTTATTAAAATATAAATTCTAGGGGCGCCTGGGTGGTGCAGTCGGTTAAGCGTCCGACTTCAGCCAGGTCACGATCTCGCGGTCCGGGAGTTCGAGCCCCGCGTCAGGCTCTGGGCTGATGGCTCAGAGCCTGGAGCCTGTTTCCGATTCTGTGTCTCCCTCTCTCTCTGCCCCTCCCCTGTTCATGCTCTGTCTCTCTCTGTCCCAAAAATAAATAAACGTTGAAAAAATATATATATAAATTCTAAGTCTCTCTCAGTACCAACTATTTCAAGATCTATAGGCTTGAGGTCTAGGAATCTGTATTTTTCTAAAGAATCCCAGGTGATTCTTCTGCACATTAAAGTTTGAAAACCATTATTTAATCCTGGAATTTACTTTTATTTTTAATGCTGTTTTCTTATCATATAACAGGAGTTTAAAGTCGCTCATTAGTAATTGTATTAATTTATATTCTTAATATGCTATCATCCTGGAAGATAATAAACGAGCATTGCCAGGTTTGTATTTTAAAAGCCCAACCCTGGAGCACCTGAGTGGCTCAGTTGGTTGGGCGACTTACTTCAGCTTAGGTCATGATCTCACAGCTTGTGAGTGCAAGCCCCGCATCGGGCTCTGTGCTGGCAGCTCAGAGCCTGGAGCCTCCTTCGGGTTCTGTGTCTCCCTCTCTCTGTCCCTCCCCTACTTACACACTGTCTCTGTCTGTCTCTGTCAAAAATAAACATTAAAAAATGATAATAATAAAATAAAAAAATAAGAAGCCCATCCCCCGGGGTGCCTGGATGGCTCATTTGAGCGTTAGACTTCAGTTCAAATCATGATCTCACAGTTCTTGGGTTCAAGCCCCATGTCAGGCTCTGCTCTGACAGCTCAGGGCCTGGAGCCTGCTTCACATGCTGTCTCTGTCTCTGTCTCTGTCTCTCTTTCTTTCTCTGTGCACCTCCCCTGCTCATGCTCTCTCTCTCTGTTTCTCAAAAATAAATAAATGTTGAAAACAAAAATTTTTAAATGCCTATTCCCTTTCCTTCCTCCCAAGCTCAGGGCCATTGACAACTGCTTCCAACTTCCCTGGAGTCTCTCTGATCTCTTTGCTCCCTGCCGAGGACCACTTGGCTCTCTCTAATGCACTTCTTAGGCATTCTTCTTTTCTAAATATTTGAGCTTTTAATCATTCTCTAAATGGTAACTTCCAAGCCTCTGAATGTCCAAGTTAAAATCCTCAGAAATATAGCCTCTACCTCTCCTTTTAGCCATATCTCCATTCTGTCTCTGACACAGTGTATTCCAATGAAAGAGAAAAATTCATCATTTCAAGTAACTTATTCTGCCTGTTTCAGTGCCCTTCCTTCAGTCATTGAATAACTTTAAATTTCTTCCCATTGACATCATGTCCACTAAGATCCAGCTTGAACGCCACTTCCTCCCAAGAGCTTTTCCAAATCTTTCCAGCTGGAAGAGATTACCTTCTCGAAGCCCTTAGTTACTAACATTCTTCTAACACTTAGATTTTTCTTTTTTGTATTATGTCCACTATTAGGGTTTTTTTTTTCTTTTTTTAAAATTTCTTACAGACAAAAACACATCATCTCTTTCTCTTCATCCCTCATGGTGCTTGGCATAATCCTGATCTTAAGATGGTTATTCTAAAGTAACCACTGAATGAAAGAGTAGTAGCAACATGTGGCTTGCCAAAATGGTTTTCTACAGACACTCAACTTATAAAATATTTATCTTTTGGCACTTTTTTAAAAGCTGATTTAGGGGCGCCTGGGTGGCGCAGTCGGTTAAGCGTCTGACTTCAGCCAGGTCATGATCTTGCGGTCCGTGAGTTCGAGCCCCGCGTCAGGCTCTGGGCTGATGGCTCAGAGCCTGGAGCCTGCTTCCGATTCTGTGTCTCCCTCTCTCTCTGCCCCTCCCCCGTTCATGCTCTGTCTCTCTCTGTCCCAAAAATAAATAAATGTTGAAAAAAAAATTAAAAAAAAAAAAGAAAGCTGATTTATTTATTTTGAGAGAGAGTGCACATGCAAGGTGGGAAGGGGCAGAGAGAGGGGGAGAGAGAGAATCCCAAGCAGGCTCCATGCTGTTAGTGCAGAGCCCCATGAGAGACTTCATCCCACGAAACATGAGATCATGACCTGGGCTGAAATTAAGAGTCAGAGCTTAAGCAACTCAGCCACCATGGTGCCCCCCTATCTTTTGAAACTTTTAATTACTCTGGGAATGCAAGCAATTCTTGCTTTGTTGAATGTGTATGGACCTTGGAAATCATCTATCCAACACTAGCCCCGCAGTTGAGATACTTCAAATCACAATGACTTGCCCAAATCATACTGTTAAGGATGACACTAGGTCCAGTAGTATATTGGACTAATTCTCTTTCTTGATGATTTATACATTTATTTTGTCATGTATTAATATACTTACTTTTCACTTTGGTATAGTATATTGCATAAGCTTGTATTAGTTTATTTTATTGCTTATAATGCTGTATTATCAACAATCACAAATTTTTACTGTGATACAACAAGAAGCACTGATCCTCATGCTTAAGAGACAGTTTGTTGACTATGTTTCAGCTGAACTACATTGGGTTCTGCTTTAGGCTGTGTTTCAGCTGGGCTCAGCTGCAGACTGCTGGATTCAGGTTTTCCACATGTGTCTTCTTTGGGGACCATGCTAATGGGGCAGCGGCCACCTGCGGCTTTTCTTTTGTGGTATGTCACAGGGCCTCAAGAATTAGACTGAACTGTGACATTATCATCTATGCCCACGTTCCATTGGCCAAAGAAAGTAATTTGGTGAAGCCCAGTATAAATGCTTCTCATGTTGGCGGGGGACTCCAAGTTGACAGGGCAAAGTGCATGGATGCATAGGAGAAATAAGAAGAACTGAGAATAATGATCTACCTACCCCATGTCTTTATAATTAGTTTTTACTATGTTTACATTTATATTTCATACCTGCAATAGGGATGTATGTCAAAATGGTTCATTTCTAAAGATACGATTATAGATATTCCTTATAACAAGTGCACCTTGAAAATAAAATAAGTAAAACTTTACCTACATGCAAATTTAGTTTCTATATCTCCATTATTATTGGGAAAAAAATGTGTATTCAATTTTGTCTTCATACTTGACAAAGTTTTTATAAGATTGGCCTACACTAACCATTCTCTATTACTCAGTCCTGCCAGTGTGAGAAATTACAGTGATTTCATTCATGCTAGCAATGTAAATAAGTAAAACTCTACTTAAAGATATTAAGGGATTTGGGTTTTGTTTCTTATTTGCACCAGCAAACAGAAGAATGTAAAGGTATGATTTTTAATCTGCAGTGATAAAATTCATGAGAAAATTGCTTAAAAGATAGAAATTTTTAGGGGTACCTGGGTGGCTTACTTGAGCACATGACCCTTGATTTCATCTCAGGTCATGATCTCCCAGTTTGTTGCATCGGGCTCCATGTCTGGCTCTGCACTGACAGCATGGACCCTGCTTGGTATTCTTTCTCTCCCTCTCTTTCTATCCCTACCCTGTGCACACTCTTGTTCTCTCTCAAATAAGTAAACATTTTTTACAAAGATACAATTTTTTAATAATTACCCAGGTTGAATCTAATGTATGTGGACTAAAATCAGTTTCAGTAAAACCTTCCTTCAAGGAAACCTCATGGAGCATGTTTATATAAATACACTGCAGAGTATTTTACACATGTATGTTGACTGCATGCAAAAATGATATCATTAAACAAAATATTCAACTCTTTGCCTTCTTGAGTGATAACCAGTGATTGCCTATAGTCTAGGCAAAATATTATGTAAGAATAATTTGTTAGGCTGTACTATGCAGTCTTATTTCAAAAAGCTCACTACTTACCTATGATACTTAATAAGATCTGTAACTTTGCATTTAGCTATACATTTTCTTACTAATTCTGGGATGGTGAGGGGTGCCTGGGTGGCTCAGTCATTTGAGCATCCGACTCTCTATTTTGCCTCGGGTCATAATACCAACGTCATGGAATTGAGCCCTGCATTGGGCTTTACTCTGAGCTTGGAGCCAGCTTGAGATTCTCTCTTTCTCCCTCTGTCCCTCTCCAGCACTCCCACTCTCTATCTCTAAAATTGAAAAACAAATAATTCCGGTATAGGCAAACCTTTAATTCCTTTCTAGTTCCTTGTATAGAAGACAGAACAGTTTTGGAAAACTCAAAAAAAAAAAATAAAAATTTAGGGCTTAATTCTTTTTTTTTTTCTTGGAAATTAATATGCAACTAGAAATTGTTAAACAATGGGGTACTTAAGACCTCAGGTCTGAAAATTCAAGGTAAAGGGTTGTTTAAGAAGTATTGTTGCCACAAATATAAAGATTCAATAATGAATTATCTTTAACTCTCAGTTATTTTTTTATCTGTTGGGTTGCCTACCAAAAATCTTTAGCCCAGCTTTCTTCTAAATTTGATGTTGTTATGGGCCTAGCAATTCAGATTTTGTTTTTCTTTTGCCACATACAGTTTAATAACTGCCAGTTCTCTCCTTTTTTTTTCCAGTTCTGAATAATGTAACCCATCTGATGTGTTATTTGTCCCCAGCTGCCATGAATAAAGAATAGGTAAGAAAGATGCCACAGGGAAATGAACCCCCCAAACTATCATCATATCATTAAAGAGCGGGCACAAACATTTCATTTATTCCAGCCTCAATAGTTTTAGTATCTGCTGTCTCTGTAAGGTACAGTGAAGAGGCAGGAAGTATGTTCTAATTTGAAGTAATTTGTAATGAAAATAAGTTGTTTATTTCTGTCTAATTACTCAGTATTGTATTGATTGATTTCAACTAGGGTTCAGGTCTACATCAGGCAAGAGCTATGTGCATGTTACTCTGAGACCATAGTCAACTTTGACAGTGTTGGTGCTTTAGAAAGTTCCTTGGCTTTCATTAAAGTCATTTATTCATATTCATAAGGAAAACTGTTCCAATTTTTCAGTACAAAGAATGCCGGACTGGTGAGTAATACTACCTTTACCGAAGTACGTATGTAATGATAAGAAAGAGGATGTCTCAATCTGGTTTTTAAATTTCATTTTTCATAAAAGGAGGAATTAGGGGCACCTAGGTGGCTCAGTTGGTTAAGTGTCTGACTTTGGCTCAGGTCACAATCTTGCGGTTTGTGAGTTCGAGCCCCGCGTTGGGCTCTGTGCTGACAGCTCAGAGCCTGGAGCCTGTTTCAGATTCTGTGTCTCCCTCTCTCTCTCTGCCCCTTCCCCCGCTTATGCTCTGTCTCTCTGTCTCGGAAAAATGAATAAACATTAAAAAAAATAAATTTAAAAAAATAAAATGAGGAATTAGAACTGTATCAGCTCCCAGGTCCCATCAGATAATAGGATGAAGTAGTAATGAAGAATTATGTTTAGTCATTATTTTTATATACCAGTATGCATAATGATCAAAATACAGAGCATATTCAGGATGTTCCTAAGTGTAGAACATGTGACAGGATTATTTATTGAGATACTAATTTGTGTTTCATTTTCATTGCTATGGAAGGATCAGAAAAAAAAAAAAAATAGCCATTTTTACTTGGTACCTCTATTCCACTCCTTTCCTCATTTCAGAAAGTAGCCTAGAATTTATATTACCTAAAGATAAACTTCCCTTTGAGCACTTGTTTCAAAAGCCTCAGTTTATTAAGGTGTCATGCTGGACTCTGGAAAGAAAGGCAGAAGGAATGAGCAAGATACAGAGGAGAAGCATCAAAGTAGAAAAAGAAGATTGTCTCAAATAGGAAGGTGATGAATGGCTCTTACACCCGTGATTAACAGTCCACACATCATTCCTTATAGAAACCCAGAAGTGCAGAAGAACCTGGGGAAGTTTAGTTGAGTACTTGGGTCTTCTAAGGAGGCTTCTCTTGAAGTACTTGACAAAGCTTCCTTTGACTGGCATTACCTACCTACCTTCAAGAAGTAGGCTTGCATATTGAGTATGTCTTCAGGAGTCATGTTGACTGAAGTTGCCTTCCCCCATCTTCCAGTCGTCCCATGAAACTCCTTGATTCCAGTGTGGTTCTAAAGAGACAGATAGATGGGGCTAAAATGACTGAATTTGGATCTCATACTAGCCAAGCAAGAAGAAGCTTGGAGTCAGATTCAATTTTATTTAATGATGAAAAAGTTAATGTAACATTTATTCCTTGTGAGTTTAGGAACTAAAAATTATAATGGCAAGAAATTTTAAGCAGTAAAAAATTCTTTGAAAATGAAATATAAACATAAGTGAATAATTAAATTAGAATTATTTTCCTTCCCCCGAACGTGTAAAGTTAAATTCAAACTATACATAGGGAAATAGAGTGAAAATAGTGTTATTGTTTGTAGAATGGATCACTGTAGATAAAAATTCTCTAGGATTTTTAAATACATGGAGAAATTTAAAGATCTCAAACTTATTTTTATAAACCTAAGGGGTAAAAATTCTTAAATTCAGCCTTTTTTAGCACTTATAGATGTACATCACTACACATTCAAGACATCTGCCTCTACAAAGCTTAGTTATTTTAGGATATAGCCCAGTGAACTTGTCAGCATGATGTAGTGGTGAGAAAAACATTCTACTGTGTGTCAAGTATCCTGACTCTAGTCCCAGTTTCTGACCTTAACCCTGTGAACGTGGTTACATCACTGAACTTCTCTGATTCTCAGTGATATCATTTATAAGTTTAAAGGATGGTGATGAGAGATTCCAAAGCTTCAGCCAACTTGAATTTTCTATTGTAATTTTTCCAAATACTTTATTTTCCTGGCGTTTAGTTGAATATCCCAAGAACCACCATCTTCACTGACATTCATGTACTAATATTGCCAGTTGAAGGAGTCACTATAATGATTCTTGCATCAGCTAACAATTTCAGAATTCTCTTTTCTTACTGTCTTCAGAGTCCATTTGAATTCCACAGCAAAGTATCAATACTATAACTTTAAACTCACATCAGTATTTGAACAAAGGCAACATTCTGCACCTCTTTTTATTCACAAGATGCCCTCCAAATCGTTCATTTCAAAGAAAATCCACAAAGACTCTCTTCCATTAAAATTATTTAACAAAATTATGTTGCCAGCATTGATGACATCTACAAATGATGAAACCCGAAAGTATTTTAGGCATTGTCACTGTCTTTGAAATAAGCATCATCCTTTAGTTTATATATTGAGTTTAATTCACTAAATGTAAGGAATGTATGCTTGTCTTAGTTTTTTTTTTCTTTCTTTCTTTTTTTTTTATGAAACATCAGTAAGATTTCATTAATTGTAGGAAGTGGTAGGCCAAGGCAAGAAAGAGTCTATATTTACATCATTTCCTGGTCTTCAGCATCAGAAGTAATGATACCATACTTACATCAATGTTTAAAAAGGAGGCTTCATTTTCTGCATATGCACATTTTTTTTTAATTTTTTTTCAACGTTTTTTATTTATTTTTGGGACAGAGAGAGACAGAGCATGAACGGGGGAGGGGCAGAGAGAGAGGGAGACACAGAATCGGAAACAGGCTCCAGGCTCCGAGTCATCAGCCCAGAGCCTGACGCGGGGCTCGAACTCACGGACTGCGAGATCGCGACCTGGCTGAAGTCGGACGCTTAACCGACTGCGCCACCCAGGCGCCCCATGCGTATGCACATTTTAAACTGAACAGAAGTTTATACTTCAGAAATATAAGGAGACTGATAGGGAATTTCTGAATGAATTTATTAGGAGGTGAAAAGTGGTAGTTCAAGCCTATTTTGTTTTCTCAACACGTTGCATGTTTTTATTTTTTCTTCTTTTTCTTTTATGCATTCTTATGTTTACTTTGTCTTTATTAAATTTAACACTAGAAAAACTAAAAACAATAGATATAGCTTGCAAGATTCCAAGTAAGAAACATAGATGGAATACCAAAGTATACAGGAAGACATATCAAGCAAAAAACAAGAAACAAAACAAAAAAACCCCAGTATTTATAGAAACGTCAATTTCAATTAGGATTTCTAGAAAATGTGTCGATCTTGGAAGGGGTAACAACTTAAACTAATAAAACACGTCAGAGAAGCTGCAAAATCATATATTGTTTTGATTTTTGATTTGAATATAGTTGACACACATGTTACATAAGTTTCACGTGTACAACATAGTGATTCAACTTTTCTGTGTGCTATGCTATGCTCTCTACAAGCATAGCTACCATCTTTCACAATACAATGTCATGGCAATATAACTGACTATATTCCTATGCTGTACTCTTATTCCCGTGGTTTATTCATCCTATAACTGGAAGTCTGTATCTCCACTTCTCCTTCACCAGTTTTGCCTATCCCACCATCTTCCTCCCCTCTGGGGAAGCTTTTTGTTCTCTGTATTCTGATGGTCTCTGTATACAGTATCTCTTTATTCTGTAGGTCTGATTCTGCTTGTTTGTTTGTTTCCTTGTTGTTTTGTTTTCTAGATTGTACATATGAGTGAAATCATTATGGCGTTTTTAATTATCAGTCTGACTTACTTCACTTAGCACAATACCTGCTAGGCCCATCCATGTTGTCACAAATGGTATGATCTTATCCTTTTTTATGTCTGCGTAATATTCCTGTATGTGTGTGACCTCTTCCTTATCCATTCATCTATCAATGACACCTAGCTTGCTTCTATATCTTGGCTATTATAAAAATGCTTCAATAAACATAGGGTTATATATATCTTTTCAAATTCATGTTTTTGTTTTCTTTGAGTAAATACCCAATAGTGGAATTACTGTATCCTATGGTATTTCTATTTTTAGTTTTTTGAGGAAACTGTGTACTGTTTCCCACAGTGGCTGAACCAGTTAACCTACCCACCAACAGGGTGGGAGGGTTTCTTTTTCTCCATATCATTGCCAACATATGTAATTTCTCATCTTTTTTGTTTTTGCCATTCTGATGGTTGTAAGGTAATGTCTCATTGTGGTTATGATGTGCATTTTCCTGATGATTATCGATGTTAAACATCTTTTCATATGTTTGTTGGCCATCTGCGTTTTGTTTGGAAAATGTCTATTCAAGTCCTCTACCTATTTTTTTTTTAATTTTTTTTTTTTTAATTTTTTTTTCAACGTTTATTTATTTTTGGGACAGAGAGAGACAGAGCATGAACGGGGGAGGGGCAGAGAGAGGGGGAGACACAGAATCGGAAACAAGCTCCAGGCTCTGAGCCATCAGCCCAGAGCCTGACGCGGGGCTCGAACTCACGGACCGCGAGATCGTGACCTGGCTGAAGTCGGACGCTTAACCGACTGTGCCACCCAGGCGCCCCCCTCTACCCATTTTTTAATGGGATTATTGTTTGTTTGTTTGTTTTTTTGGTGTTGAGTTGTGTAAGTTCTTTGTTTTGGATATTAATTGCATATAAGATATATCATTTACAAATATTTTCTCCCATTCTCCATTTTGTTTTGTTGATGGTTTTCTTCACTATGCATATCTTTTTATTTTGATATAGTCCCACTAGTTTATTTTTGCTTTTTTCCCCGTTCCTTAGGGAAATCTTAGGATTTTTATGGTATCAAGTCTCACATCTAGGTCTTTAATTCATTTTGAGTTTATTCTTATATATGGTATATATATGTTCTTATATATATGGTATATATATATTCTTATATATGGTATAAAACAGTGGTCTGGTTCATTCTTTTGCAGGTAGCTGGCCAGTTTTCCCAGGACCATTTATTGAAGAGATTGTCTTTGCCCCATTTTATACTATTATATTCTTTGTCATAGATTAATTGATCATATAAGCAAGGGTTTATTTCTGAACTCTCTATTGTATTGATCTATGTGTCTAGTTGGTGCCAGTTCCATACTGTTTTAATGATGACAGCTTTGTAGTGTATCTTAAAATCTGGAATTATGATAGATCCAGCTTTGTTCTTCATTCTCATGATTGCTTTGACTACTTCAGGGTCTTTTGTGGTTCCATACAAATTTTAGTACTTTTGTTCTAGTTCAGTGAAAAATGCTACTGGTATTTTGATAGCATTGCATTGAATCTGTAGATTGCTTTGGGTAGTATAAACATTTTAACAATATTATTCTTCCAGCCCATGAACATGGAATATCTTTCCATTTGTTTGTGTTGTCTTCAATTTCTTTTATCAGTGTTTTATACTTTTTAGAGTGCAGATCTTTCACTTCTTTAAGTTTATTCCTAGGTATTTTATTTATTTATTTTTGGTGCAGTTCTAAGTGGAATAGTTTCCTTAATTTCTCTTTCTGTTACTTTGTTATTAGTGCATAAAAACATTACTGCTTTCTGAGTATTAATTTTGTATCCTGAAACTTTACTGAATTCATTTCTTACTTCTAATAGATTTTCTACTGTAGTTGTACAATTTATGAGTTTACCTTTCTTCCTTAACAATATGGATGCCCCATTTTCTTTCTTTCTTTCTTTCTTTCTTTCTTTCTTTCTTTCTTTCTTTCTTTGTCTGGTTGTGGTGCCTGGGGCTTTGGGTATTATGTTCACTAAAAGTGGAGAGAATGAGCCTTTTTGTTTTGTTCTTGATCTTACAGGAAAAGCTCTCAGTTTTTCACCTTTGAGTATAAAGTTAGCTGCAAATTTTTCATATGTGGTTTTTATTATGTTGACGTATATTCTCCCTATACCCACTTTGTTTTTATCATGAACAAATGTCAAATTTTGCAAAATGCTTTTTCCGTATCTATTGAGATGATCACGATTTTTATTTTTAAGTTTGAACATTATCTTAAATAACGTTTTTTTAAAATTCCTCCACATTTTATGTATATGCTGTCATGTCTTACATATTTTTAAAAAGTTTATTTATTTTGACAGTGAGCATGCACATGTGTGTGAGTGGGGGTGGGGCAGGGAGAGAGGGAGAGAGAATCCTAAACAGGCACAGCCCTACCAGGACAGAGCCTGACATGGGGCTGGATTCCACAACTGTGAGATCATGACCTGAGGTAGACTCAGAGGCTTTGACGACTGAGCTACCCAAGTGCCCCATTTTATATATTTTTACTCATAATTTTCTTGTTCTTTATTTTCGAGTATATTCTCTGCCTCTCCATTTTGCTTGACATTCTGTGTTGCTGCTGTAGATTAGGAAGAGTAGATACTTGTAAACTTGGAAGAATGGACTGTGTCTCCATCTCTCTTGCTTTCTCTCTTTTTTCTCTCTTCTGTATCTTTTGCCATTCTCTCTGTCTTTTGTTGTGCATAAGCTGTTCAGTCAGCCCTCAGTTCTTCAAGAATTGCTCTCTAAATGGGTATAATATGATGCTGTGTTCTATGGAGGGGGTGAGTTCACAGTCTATCTACATCACCATCTTGGACCAAAACACTTATTTATGATTTTCTTTAAAAAAAAAAAAAATGCCCTTTTACAGAGGCATCTGTTAGACATGTGTCCACTGCTAACTGAAGACCCAGAATATCAAAGGGCCAGCATTCTTTCAAATTTAAAGACTAGGGATGTTTCCTGGAAATCACTTTAGTAACTCTACAATTAAAATTTGCATACATATTTTTTGCACATTAGCCTTTATCAGTGGGAATTGTTTACAGCACTTTAATGAGACTAAAATAAAGGCATTCACTTAAATTCTGAATACTCAGATTTGTCCACAGGATTTGCGAACAGGAAAGAAAGCAGAAAGGGGAGTAATTCATTTTATAGTTAAGAAAACTAAAGCAGACACATCATTGAGTTTCACAAAGTTAGACAGTAGGCTATGTTAAGTCTAGAACATAAAGAACCTTAAGCCATTTATCTTTGGAAATAAAGTCAGAAGGATTAACTCTCTCATTAATACTTTCTGGCCACAGTTTGTAGTTAGGGAAGTACAAGAATTTTTGGCCTATAAATTAAGTTTTCACCCATTCCCTAAAGAATAATGAAAATAGCTAAATACAAATATAAATAACCCGAAATAAATAATCTGTGGTGGGATGCAGCTTGTCTTATGAAGTGTCTGAATTTTTTACATCACCAAAGAAGTCATCTTTAGTTTCCTTAACCCACAGAAAATAAACTAAGCAATCAAATTGTAGGAAAATCTCATATGAATAGACAGATAGGTTATAAATATTTTCCTCTGCCCCATATTTTAAAAAAGTGTTTATATATTTACACACACTCATAAGCTAATCCTAAAGTATGCTTGTTTTCAATTCGATTTAAAATTCTCAACTCTTTCCTTTATGACCTAAAAATTAAGCCCATATACATGACTTGAGTTGGAAAGCAAATCTTTTTTAATAGTACATAAACCACCTCCTGACAATATTAGTAACCACTTCCTAAATTCCATGTTGTATTTACTTTACCAAACAGGAAATGCAAATTCTCCTTTGTTATTCTTCCATTAAAGATATACCACTTCATTGAATTAGGGACTTTTGTTGAATATAAGCCAACCATCAAAAGAGATTATACATATACATCTTATACAAATATACATATACATCTTACTCCTTTCATTCTTAAAAGTGTGGAAGAATAGAAGAGAATAGGAGAGAATTAGAAAACATCTAAGCAGTCCTGTTCTAAGACAAGAGGACACTCAGGACTCTTCCAGGGCCCCACACTTACATGGGCTTTCATTTGTATTTTACTCCCCAAACATTATTTTATCTTGAAAATATTAGGAATTGGCTTGCATATAAGTATTTCAGTTCTTGATACTGGTCATTTATCTGAGATTCTTCTTTAGAACCAATGATATATACAGCTAATTAATTGGAAGTTACATTTAACATTTCTTTCCTATCTCCTAAGTTTTTCTCCCTATCTCCCTGCCCCGCCCCCCCTTCTTTTTAGTAATAGCTAAATTGATAATACAAATTTAGAAAGGATCTGTTTGCGGAGATTAGTGAAAATATAGCAAGAAAGATAATTTTTTAATGATAAAGAGTTTTTATTTATATTGTAGGATTTCCTGAGTGTATAAGTTTGATATTTGTTTACACACACTGAGGATAGAGGGAGGAACAGGAGACCACTGTGGTCCCCCCATCAACAGTGTCACTCCATAGAGCTGGAGCTGTGAACTGGTTGCAAAAAAACAGGGGGCAGTAATAAGGGAGAACTAAAGTGGAAAAGTTATGAAGAAATACAGATAAGTGTTAATTTTATTATTGTTTATTATGCAGCCACTATTGTTAAGTATATCATTAAATGATCATTTAAGCCAACAATAATCTTGTAAATTGGATGCTATTTTTTATCTACATTTCAAAAGTGTGGAAACAGAGCTTACAAATATTAAATAACCTGCTCAGGATCACACAGCTATCAAATGGCAGCACCAAGTTGTGGAATCAGGCAATCTAGCCCCGGAAATGTATCCCTTCTCAATGTCTTCCTCCCTCCCATCTTCTCTCAGTTGAATCCAACATATTTCTTTATCATTATTTGTCTTCCTAGGCAAGAAGAAGCTTGTTTCTATTCAGAAAAATTTCAGCTGCATTATCAAATTTTTTTTTAAATAATGAGATAAATATGTATAAGCTGGGAGAAAGTAAATTTAACAAGCATTTATCTAAGTGCTTGACAAAAGGTAATTACTTTTATTCTTTTATCAACACTGTGACGTAGGAATTTTATTTTCCCCATTTTGCAGAACAAATTAAGCAGAAAAGTAAACTGCTAAGTAGAGATGCCAGGATTTGCACCAAGGCAGTCTGGCACCAGAATCTGTCTTAACAGGGGTTGACTTGTCCATGAGGCACACGGACACAATGCCAAGGGCCCACCATATTTTAGGAAGACAAAAAATGTTTTAATCTGAATTTTTTTCTAAAATCAGAAGCAAAAAAAGAACATTATAACCTTGATTATATAATAAATACAATGAATATGATAATATTAAACATATAATAATGATTCCTTATGCCAACACGGACTCAAAATATAATAATATAATTTTATGTATGTATGTATGTATTTATTTTTCATTGAAGGAAACAGCCCGTGAAAGCAAATGCATTCACAGCCCACAGATGTCGAACTATAGCCATGTTCTTAGCTGCTGTGCTATGTTGACTCTTATTAATATATAAAGTTCATGGGTGCCTGGGTGGCTCAGTAGGTTAAGCATCCGACTTCAGCTCAGGTCATGATCTCATTGTTCCTGAGTTTGAGGCCTGCAGCAGGCTCTCTGCTGTCAGCACAGAGCCAGCTTCAGATCCTCTGTTCCCGGTCTCTCTCTGCCCCTTCCCCACTAAGCATGCACGCACTCTCCCTCTCAAAAATAGACATTAAAAAAATAATAAAATAAAACAAATAAATAAATAAATAAATTTCACATTCAAACATTCTTCAATTTAGTTGTGGAAATAATTTTCTCCCATAATTACCTACTTATTATTTAGCATTCTTCCTATTTCCCAGTTAATGGCATTCCATCCACTCTTTCTAACCAAAAGGAATTAAGAAACATGAATCTTCCTTTTCATGCAGATATCATTCATTACTATTAAACCCCAGACTCAAAATCATAAGACAAAGTGCTTTTGGACAATAAAATGTAGCTGAGGTCAACTTCACAAAGCATAAGACTGAAATCAAGTAAATTATTTCACTAGGCCTCATTAATTCTATGGAGTGCCACATTTGGTGGTGGGGGTAGGGGTTGATAACATAGATCTGAAAAAACTCTGAAAATTAAAAGACAGTTTAAATGTCGCATCCTGACCTGTACTGATGTCTGGCCTTGTTACAATCTACATTTATTTTACTTTTTGTGTGAACATCCATGCTTTACTAGACAAATAGTATTATGTTACATTCCAGAGTTCCATACCCTTTGAATGTTATTCAGTACTCACTGTATTAAGGTATGTATTTATTTTCTTTGCTCTGCAAAAATAATAAGGGTTTCAAACAAGAGATTGAGGGCCCATACTTTGTTTTGAGGATTCAGGTTATAATAGTAGTTCCCCACTTCCAGCTCTCAGTCAGGTGCCTGTATAGAAAAATCTTTTCGTGCATTGTTATGTATTGCATATTCATGCCCCTCCCCCCAATTCATATGTTGAAATCCTACTCCCCCAATATGATGATATTAGGAGGTCAGGCCTTTGGGAGATAATTAGAATTAGATGAGGTCATGAGAGTAAAGCACTCGTGAATAGGATTAATGTCCTTATAAAAGTTGCAAGAATGCTGGCTTCCTGTCTCTGCCCTCTGCAAGAGAAGGCGGGAATTTGTAAACAGAAGAGGGCTCTCCGTGGCATATGACCATGTTGGTGTCTTGATCTCGGATTTCTAGACTCCAGAACTGTGAGAAATAAATTCTTAATGTTTATGGGTTGCCCCACGTATGTTTATTACAGCAGCTTGAATAGACTAAGGCACATACATACACATACAAACATACTTATATAATACAAGCGTGTTATGAGATCACAATAATTTATAGAAGTTTTTCAAGTATATGCCCTTTGTACTTTAAAATGTTTTGCTTTATTTTTTAATGTTTATTTATTTTTGAGAGAAACAGACAGAGTATGAGCAGAAGAGGGGCAGAGAGAGGGAGACGGAATTGAAAGCAGGCTCCAGGCTCTGAGCTGTCAGTACAGAGCCTGATGTGGGGCTCCAATTCACCAGCAGTAAGATCATGACCTGAGCTGAGTCGGATGCTCAACTGACTAAGCCACCCAGGCGCCCCTTAATTGTTTTTTTAATGTATTTTTTTATAAAATAATTTTACAGTCAAAGGTAAGTAGTTCCCCTCTCCTCTGACATCCACCCATCCCTACCCTTGCCTTTTTTGTTATTTTTGGGTTCTTATCCGGTAGAAGACTGTTAGCTTTCTGTTAAATCTTCTATAGGTTTTTTTTGTTTTGTTCTCGTTTGTCTATTTATTTATTTGTTTTGTAATTTTATCAATCCCCAGTCCAGAGAACTGATGAACTACTCAACTCTTTGTAAAGAACGCTCTGTTATTCTGAGTGACAATTTATTCTTTTCCTGAGTGAATTCGTTAAGGCTTTAGGTGCCACAGAGACCGAGACTTAGGACCCTACAGATGGAAAAAACAAAACTGGAGATAGAAGAAAGGACTCAGGGGAAGCAAGGTGGGTGGAGGGAATCATTTCATCAATATTAATTGGTACCAATTTTCTATTATTCTTATTATAGCCTTTTCTTAGAAAAGAACATCTTTTATGTCCACATGGTGATATTTAATCAGTATAATTAGTAGCCCTAGTGGTAGACTCCTTCTACCTGCTGCTTTGCTGCTTTGTTTTTGCTCTAATAATTTACACAAGGATTTCACAAACCATAATCCATAGAGCTTTAGTCCTATAAAATATTCTGCCAAGGAAAAATATTAGATGTTCAAATACTTCTGTTAAGTTCATTGTCCTGTCTCAACCCCGCCCCCCACCATTTCCATCTCTAGGCACTAAACCACCTCCACTGAGATTTATTTCACTGGGAACATTAGCATAAGGCACATTAGCATATTAAAGGCTCTGATAAGTGCCAAAGGGTTATTTGTTTTGCTTTATTTTAAAGTGATTTAATTGCATTCAACTCAGCTTTTCTTAAATTTTCCCCCTGGCAACTTTTTCCCCCCCAGATAACCCCTATTAGTATTCTAAGATAATATCCTTCCCTCAGGACAAACTTTGGGAAACTGTGTTCCATTTATTGTGCAACCACAGTTGTCAAGATTACACATTAGAAAGTGCTTGAAATCAGACTTGAGCAATTATTCAGCAACCATTTATCCATGGTCTTGAGGTGAATGGGAGTCAAATGAGCTGAGGTTGATGGCTCTTTTCCTCCATGTGCTGGCTCTACTGACTATGGGTGAATCCTTTCACTTTGTGGGTATCAGTTTCCTTGACTATAAAGCGGGACCCTAATATTGCTGTGGCTGGACTGTCCTCAGTATCCAATGGGAAAATCAAGCAGTCTGTCAAGTGCTTAGTGCGCAGAGCAGAACTCGGTGTTTTTCTTCCCAGCCATCTCTCACGCTGCTCCATTCACAAATGAACAGTTCAAAATTAGCAACAATAAAATTCCAATTAAAAAAAAAATCTTTTTTTCCCCTTCAGGTTCTTATAAATTCTGAGAAAGACATCTACTTTACTTATCTTGGGTTAGTGGGTTAGTGATTTCCATGGCTACTGAAAAATAATTTTACAGGAGACTAATTGCAAAGCAGATCAATTTTTTGAATGAACGTCCTTGAAAATGTCTCTTTAATTTCTATTTAATTGGAACAGATTCATCTGCCGTCCTTATTCATGCAAAACTCCCATTTGACACCACTTAGTTCCAAACTAAATGAGGTAATGTAAACGATAAAAGCAGCATCACTGCATAGAAACACAAATATTCGGCTCATACTCTGGTCCACAACTGAAAAAGTGAGGAAAAGGGGACTCAGTGGCAAAACAAAGCCTGTGATGCCAACACTGAAAAGCGAAACCTTAACTGAAAGCATAAAAGAAAAAAAAAAGTAGAATTATAGGCCTTGTCATGACATTTGGAGACAGGATTTGTAGAAGAGAGTAAAAGATTCCATCTTGCTTTGAACGTACTTCTACATTAACTCTATTCCTTCAATGTGTCCATGGTACATGCTTAGTTCAAGCCAAGTCCAGTTCTAGGCAGGCTTGTAAATAAAATAATCATCAAGTCCACTGGGATGCCCTCTACCCTCCAGAGCTTACATCTTGTGTAGGTGGAGGAGAGGGCAAAGGTCAGGAAGCAAACAAAAACTAGGCACATAGGTACACAAGAGAGAAAATTGTAAACAAGTTAAATCCTCCGATGAAAATAAAACAGATTAATATGCTGGAGAGAGAGAGTTAGGAGAAACATGGGGAGATGTCATGAAAGTCCCCTCTAAAGAGGAGTTTTGCTATTAATGTATCTCTCCTTTAGTTTATGCCTTTCATTTGTTTGTGGGACGACCTATTATCTGCACATTTCTCATATAACACAGTGCCTGGTACACTGTGGCAATGAATGGCAAACAGAGAATTTAATATGAGGACATAAATTTAAACTTCAGCCTAAGGGATTTAGTTTAGTTATTACTGGACATATCCCAATCCTGAAGTGTTAAATCCCTAAATGGCTTTGTTACTTTAAGGTCTGGATTTCCTTTCTGTCTTAGTCTGCTCAGGCTGCCATTACAAAATACCATAGAAAAGGGGGGCCTGGGTGGCTCAGTTGGTTAGACATCCACCTCTTGATCTCAGCTCAGGTGTTGATCTCAGGGTGAGTTTAAGCCCCGTTGGGCTCCACCCTAGACCAGAAGCCTACTTAAAATATAGCAACAAGCAAACAAACTACAGAACAGATGCCTTAAATGACTGAAATTTATTTTCTCACAATTCCTAATACTGGAAATCCACTATCACAGTGCCAGTTTGATCATGCTGTAGTGATCTCTCTTCCTGGCTTGGCTTTCCACTGTGTGCTCACAGGGCTTGCTATGGGGAAAGAGGGGGAAGAGGGAGAGGGAAGACAGTAGAAAGGAGAGAGGCATGTGGGTAGGGAAGAAGGGGGAAAAAAAAGGGATGGAGGGAGAGAGAGGGTGAGGGAGATTGGGAAAGAGATAACTTCCTCTTTCTCTTGAATCCCTTTTTCTTTCTCATAAAACCAACTAATATGTCTTGAAGGCCCCACTGTCATGACCTAATCTAACCCTAATTACCTCCCAAAGCCCTTGTCTTCCAATCCTATCACATTCACTTAGGGCTTCAACATATGCATTTTCAGGGGGATATCAATATTTAGCCCATAACATTGTTTTAGCAGCTTTAAAAATAGGATGTGTTTACTAAATTGTTCCAGTCATCACTCAATTACCTGTAGAAATACAGCCGTGAATAAGATAAAGTCCCTTTTGCCCTAGAGCCTTAAGTCTAATTGTAGAAGCCATTTTGCATAAATTAGAATGGCAAACAAATCTGTTCAATGTGTGATACATTAGACATTTTCTTTAAATTTTGTAATGTTTATTTATTTTAAAGAGAGAGAGAGACAGAGCACAAGCAGGGGAGGGACAGAGAGAAAAGGAGACACAGAATCTGAAGCAGGCTCCAGGCTCTGAGTTATCAGCACAGATACGTGGGGCTCGAACTCATGAACCACAAAATCATGACCCGAGCTGAAATCAGACACTCAACCAACTGAGCCACCCAGTCGCCCCAGATTAGACATTTTTAAGAGAAAAAGTTCTTACAAGTAAGCTTCTAACTGGCCCCCAAATGATCATGGACGCCTGATACTGACAGCTTTGTGCCATCATCAATCTCTCACATCTTACTGGTCTATGTGGCCAGTAGCATAAGGTAGAATTGATGGTTTGTCATTTCCAAGATTATATTGTACAAGCTGTGGCCTCCTTCTTGAGCTTTGTCTCTTTTGGATTATTTGTACTTGAGAAGTCATGCCATGAGCAGCAGTAGGGAGAAAACCACATGGTTTAAAAAACTGAGCTATATAGCTAATAGTCATAAGGAACTGAGACTGCAAACCACCACATGAGTGAGCTCAGGGGACGATTCTTTTCTAGATGACTGCAGCTCTAGCCCACAGCTTGACGACAATCTCAAGAGAGACCCTGAACCTGGAAACACCCAACTAAGTTGCTTCTAGATTCTTAATTGATAGATACTATGAAGTAATAATTATAGATTGATTTAAGCTGCTAAATTGGGGGGGGGGGCGTTTGTTACTCAGTATGGAGAACCAATGGAAGTCTTGGATTGCGGATAGTTTGAGAAACAATGGTGTGGAGCATTCTTGACTATTAGATATTGAAGGTTTAAGTAAGAAGTAGCTAGTTCTTATTAAGCATGGCTGGATGTGTTAGAAAATAAGACCAATTATGGCACTGTAACAAACTAGATGAGCTGTTGATACTTCTTCCAGCTGTAAGATCAAATTATCCAGAATCCAAGCACTGTTATCTCCCATTACGTCAGGAATGAGTCAAATAACAAGAGCTATTTATAATGAATGTCATGGCCTTTTCCTGTATTTTAACCGATAACACTTATTATTTTAATAATTCTGAGTAGATTTCAGTAGGAGTGGGTGTGAGAATGTGTGTATGTACAGGAAAAAAATATCGGTTTTAACTCTAAATGCAAAAATTATTTTTAGATATCCTCCATACACATACCTGAGGCATGGGATTCTGCTTCCTGAATGCCTTTCTGATAATGCCTTCCTTTATTGATTCAAATGATCCTCCTCTTTCCTAACAAGGGTAAGACTTTCATTCATAAGTAACTTCTTTTCTGGGTGGAACAGGTTGCCTGGAAATACATTTGATAAACCAATAAGCACTGATAATATTTGACAGGATAGAAACCGAGAGTAACTTCAGTTTCGAATACAAAAGTGAGCCAAGACTAAAAACCTGAGTTTTATTTAGAGTTGTCATGCAGATACAAAGAAGATTTGTAGCTTTCTTTGATGTGCTTACATGAAATGCCTATAGTCAAACGGCTATTTTTAAACTTGAGAGGAAATTCAGGACAAAAGGAACATTTTAAATATAAAAGGGAATTCGGAAAGATCACAAAGAAGTGAAATCACGATTACAAAGTTCAAAGACACATTGTTCTTCAAATGCCAAGAAGCTGACTTAAGTATCATTGGTGACCCTCATTCAAGGGAGACTTTCTAGGTTTCAAGGAAGCTATGGACATGAGGCCATTCTTTTGCCACCTTTTCAGAAAATGCTGTGTTTTGGGAAATCATTCTTTTTTACTTTCTTGAGATGAATTCCTGTGTGTGCATTCTTGTCAAGCAACATTTTCTCTCTTTCAACTACTACGCTACACTTTGTGAACTGAATAAGGAGATCTTAATAGCAAGATCATTGGCCTCTTGTGTTAGGAATCAAGTCAGCCAAACCACCAGAGACCAGGGAGAGGATTTTGATGTGTCAGTCCCCTGCCTGTGCAGGGGAAATACTGGAGACCAGGAATTGGCCCCCACATAGATAGGAAGGTAAAAAATTGTTCTAAACATGGGTAAGAAGTCAGGCTGAGTGTTCCCAGGTGTCAAGGACAGTTCTAAAAGTCATCCCTAAAGTCATAAGGATATAAATATGGCATATTTAGGCCAATGAGGACTAACAGAGTGAGATCTACTGTCTTATGTCATAGTAAAGTTCCAACAGATAAGAAAGGCAACTTTTATGGAGTTCCAACTCTGCAGTTTAAGAACAATGGCTCATTTCTTCCTCACAGCAGTTTTGCAAAATGGGTTTTATATACATTATATAAATTTACAAGTTGGGTCTTAGATAAAGTGATTTGACTCGTGTTAGAGTCAGTATTCAAATCTATGACTTTCTGATGCCACGTTCTGTTACTACTAGATGGTATTTTCCCCCATGTGGTTGAGGGCAACACAGCCATTGATTAAAAATAAGAAAATTGGGGGATTGCTTTTGTAAGGGATCTCAGGGCATCTAATACAAACCCTTGATTTAATAAATTTTTTAAAAATAGGTCACATTGATACAAGCTATGATTCTGAATTCTGTATTTCAGACACATTAATGTTGGTCATATAAATATCAAAGCCTTAGAAATCACAAAGAATGTTTTCTTAAAAAATGAATTAAATGTACAAATATGAAAAATATATGTAGTTGAATGCCACTTTCAATTTTCCTTTTGACAATAATTTTAAGAGCAAAGTTTTATCTAAAAACCGTTTGTACGTGGGTAATCAATCAGCCCTTTTCAATTGTCCAGTAAACTTTTGTTTCCAGAAAGTAATTGCTCATAACATTGCTTCAATATTTGAAATTTGTTTATATTTGTACAGTAAGGCAGTTCAGCAGGATGTTGTCCATTTACTGATTCTTTCATCCTGCAGCAAGCATTAAACACCTTCTATATCCCTTCTATGACTAGGAACACACTCGTAATCAAGATCCTAATGAGTTTATCAAATGAAGTACACTCTGAAACATTTACACATAATTTAGGACTATGGAAAAATACCAGCTTTGAGATCCCATAAGGAGTTCTCCTAATTCTACTTTGGGGATCATAACGAGATAAAACAAACTCTTTCCAGGAAGACTTTCTAGAAAAGGTACTTTATGAATATTCCTACCAATGTCTAATACACATAAAAGGTTAACTTGTTAATGATTTAAATTTTTCTAAATCAAACTGTATCCCAGAAGAATAAAACTCCATTTCTAAAATGGACTTTTAAAAGCCTTTTTTCCTTTGTTAACTAACCTTTTACATTTGAGGAAAGCAGGGAAACCACACCTGGATCTCTTGCGGTGGTTCAGAAAACAACTCTAAGAGTAGAGCTTGGTGACCTTTGTTGTTTTATTGTTTATTTTATTTTTTTATTTTATTTTAGCTATTTAAAGTTGCTAATACCATGCTTTCAATTCTAAAAGATATGCAAGGTGTCCTTTTTTAAAGGAAGGCAAATGACTTGTATTTTGTTCTTTGCTTATCAGTTATTCCAAACCATGTATCACCTAGAAGTTAAGACCCCTGACCAACTACATATATTGCTGTTCTACAAATGAGAACGCCTATGGTTCTTACAAAACAAATTATAATTTAAACTACTAATTCATTCATTCTTTTAATGGATTAAAGAAATAGGACTATAATACAAGCATATTGTAACAAGCCATTGTAAGTTCTAGAAGAAAAATTTAGTTACTTTTTATGTCACACCTCCAATCTTATCTACTGGAGGTACAATAAAAGATGGATATGTGTCTTTCTTTGTGATGATAAAAAGAATCAATATGTTGGGGGCACCAGGGTGGCTCATTCGGTTAAGCATCTAACTTCAGCTCAGGTCATGATCTCGCAGTCTGTGGGTTCGAGCCCCATGTCGGGCTCTGTGCTGACAGCTGGAGCCTGGAGCCTGCTCTGGATTCTGTGTCTCCCTTTCTCCCTCTGTCCCTCCCCAACTCACGCTGTGTCACTCTCTGTCTTTCAAAAATGAATAAATGTTAACAAAATTCTTAAAGAATCAATATGTATACATAAATACAGTATCCATAAAAAGAAAAAAAAAAGAATTATAAATATATATTATACATTCTCAGTTGGCAGTGATATTGCCCCCAAGTGTTGAAAATTGATTCTTGGAGGAATGGATGTTAGGTATTACAATTGTTTTTGACTCTCCCAAGAATTACAGGACATGAACAGATATACGGTGTATCTGTGGTATTAAAATTTAATGGGAGGAGGGCAATTAGGGATAAAAAAAAGTCTGAAAGGGCTCCTTGGGGGGCAACAATGAAAAATGTTGACAAACATTGGTATATATATATATACATACATATATATATATATATATATATATATATATATATGTATATGTGTGTGTGTGTGTGTATCCGTATTTGTGTATATAAGTACACTTTTATGTACATTATTTTTTTTATTTTGAACAAAAATAGGATATATTATTCTCTCTATTCTGTCTCTTTGTTCACTTGACATGATCTGTCACATGTAAATCAGGGCCGACATATGCAAATACTTAAAGAGTTCAGGTGAGTAACATAACAAGAAAACCAGGGGTTGGGGAAGAGTATAGACCATAGCAAAATTGAGAGCCCATGCTCCTTTACCCTTTACCTCTTGAGGAGTAGCAGTGTCCAGCTCCAGCTAATAGTTGCCATGAAAGAATATTCTCTGATTTGACAAGCAATACTAGAAGTCTGAATTAAAAAAAAAAAAATTAAGTGTTAATTCATTTTTGAGAGGCAGAAACACAGTGTCAGTGGGGGAGGGGCACAGAGAGAGGGAGACACAGAAGAGACATTTCTCCAAAGAAGACATCCAGATGGCCAACAGACACATGAAAGGATGCTTAACATCGCTCATCGTCATGTAAATGCAAATTAAAACCACGGTGAGGTCTCATGTCACTCCTGTCAGAATGGCTAAAATTCAAAACACAAGAAACAACAAGTGTTGGGGCAATTTGTAGGAAAAGAAGCTCTCATGCACTGTTGGTGGGAATGCAAACTGGTACAGCCATTGTGGAAAACAGGATGGAGTTTCCTCCAAAAGTTAAAAATCAAACTACCCCTGTTCAGGACTACTGAATTAGAAACTCTGTGGATCTACCCAGTAAGCAGAATGTTTAATAAGGAATTTCTTATGCAATTTCAAGTTTGAGGACCAAGGACATTGCATACTTTTTAATGGATATATAACAGAATTGAACTCCAAAATGTGAAAGCAACACACTTTGTTAAAGCCATTCCCTTATTATGCCACATCTTCTTTATCCATTCCTCAATCAGTTGATGGACATTTGGGCTGCTTTCCTATTTTGGCTACTGTAAATAATGCTGCTGTAAACATAGTTGCTGCATATATCCCTTTGAATTAGTGTTCTTGTATTATTTGGGTAAATAGCCAGTAGTGCCATTGCTGGATCATAAGGTAGTTTGATTTTTTAACTTTTGAGGAAACACCATCCTGTTTTCCACAGTGGCTGTACCAGTTTGCATTCCCACCAACAGTGTATGAGAGCTTCTTTTCCTACAAATTTTCCCCAACGCTTGTTGTTTCTTGTGTTTTGGATTTTAGCCATTCTGAAATGTCTGTTCATATCTTCTCCCCATTTTTAATTCGATTATTTGTTTTTTGGGTGTTGAGTTTTATAAGTTCTATACATATTTTGCATACTAACCCTTTATTGGATATGTATGTCACTTGCAAAATCTTCTCCCATTTCATAGGTTGTCTTTTTAGTTTTGTTTATTCTTTCCTTCACTGTGTCTAATTTTAGGATCTAATAGATATTGTCCATTTTAGGATCTAGTAGGTATTGTAAACTTATTTTAAAAATGTTGCACAGAGGCGCCTGGGTGGTCAGTCGGTTAAGTATCCAACTTCAGCTCAAGTCATGATCTCGTGGTTCCTGAGTTCCAGCCTCGCATCAGGGTTTCTGCTGTCCACACAGAGCTCACTTCGGATCCAGATCCTCTGTCTCCCTCTCTCTCTGCCCCTCCCCCCTGCTCTCCCTTTCTCTGTCTCTCAAAAATAAATAAGCATTTTAAAAAATGTTGCAGAAAGTCAAACTCTGACCAGCAATATATGCGAGCATGCTTATCCCAACATTGACATCCTGGGTATTAGAACATGTTTTAATGCTCTTCATTTTTTTAATGTGTATAATGTTCTGACTTAGAAGGCAGCTTAGAATTTTTTTCTAAATTTTCTTTTTTCTTTTTCTTTCTTTTTCCTTCCTTTTCTTTCTCTCTCTCTTTCTTTCCCTCTCTCCTTTCTTTCCCTTTCTCTCCTTTTTTCCCCCTTCCTTCCTTCCTTCCTTCCCTCCTTTCCTTCCTTTCTTTCTTTCTTTTTTTCCTTCTTTCTTTCTCCCTCTCTCTCTCCCTCTCTCCCTCTCTCTCTCTTTCTCCCTCTCTCTTTCTCTTTTTCTTTCAGAAAGAGAGAAAGGGACAGAGAGAATCTTAAGCAGGCTCCATGCCCAGCCGACTTGGGGCTGGATATTATGACTAACCGCGAAATCATGACCTAAGCTGAAATCGAGAGTTGAAGGCTTAAAAAACTGAGCCACCTAGGTGTCCTGAGAAGTTTTTAGTCATGTGTTTGCATTTCCTCCTCTCAGAGAGTTTGCAGATATCCCCAAGCTGACAGTGGCAGGGTTGAGAGGTGAGCCAACACATTGTACACAGTGTCAATTTTTTTCATATCCTTACCTTCTTCCTAGGGTCCACCCTCCCATCAAATCCCTGTTTTCTTCTCACAGGGAGCCCACTAAGCCATTCATTATTTTGCACCATTCTGGCAGGTCTCTAAGTTTTCCTTTGGAATTATATTCATTTGTTTATTTCCTTTGCCCATTTACCTACTTAATAGTCTATTTTTTCCTTATCAATTTGATGTAGCTCTGTGAAAACTAGGCCATTAACAATTTGCTTTATATAATATTGTTAAGAAATGAATTATGAAAGCTACTATTTTACTTAATTAACCTAATTTGAGCAAATTTAATTCTAATCATATTAATCATTTAAAACAACTAGTATCATTTTTCTTTTTTGCTGCTTTTAGAAACTCTATTTAACATCATGCATTTTCAGTATAATGCTATAATAAGTTAACTGCAGAAAAGCCACTAATGAATATTATTTTACTTTATTAACTCACAGCGAAGGAACTATAAAGCTTTAAGTAGCTTATATGAAAGTTAAAAACTTTCTAAACTTAGAAATGAAATTTTTTTTTTTTTTTGAGGGGCGAGGGGTCTTTCTCTCAAGAGCTCCTATTTCAAGACCCATATGGGATTTCAAAATACAAGTAAATAAATGTCAAAGCCTCTTGGCCTCTGCTCTGCCATTCTTTGCCTGAAATCCTGCCAAAATGAAATTTTCCATTCAAGGACTGGCATTTACTAAGCTGATTTTTTTAAAGACTCACTTTCAGAAGTAGTGGAAATTCTGTGCAACTTTTGACGTTCCTCTCTGGATAGAACAGCTGCCTCTGTAGACATTTTCCACAATGGTAACTTTTTTTGAAAAACAGATTTTTAGTCCTTCCAATTCTTCAGCAACTGGGTCTATTGGCTTTTCCTAGTGCCAAGCATAAAAGATAAACAGCAGTCAAACTAAAAGCTGGTGTTTCACTAGGTATAGCAGCACAAACAGGAAAGAAAGAGAAAGGACAGAAGAGAAAGTGGGAGAGAGGAGAATGGTCTAAAAGTTCACTTGCTGGAGGGGCAAGTGAGATAAATCTCAGAAAAATTGTCTCAACAAAACTGAGCTGTAGTGAGACTGGCTGTCTGCTTATTCACATAACACCATTTTCAGTTACTGTTAAGATCAAATAGTTAAGAGCTGAGTGCATTTAAAGAATCCAAGGGGGAAATATGGAGCCCCCTCAGAACAAAGTAAAGTGTTAGGATTAGGGTGCCACTTCTGTTTGCCCAGTGTTGGTGGGAAAAAGGGGGAGTGCTTTTGGGAGCCTGTGAAAGAGTGGGGACTGGGAAATGGAAACTAAAATTGTCAGCCAGCAAAATCCTGCAGTATTCCTGAGTGAAACTTTAAAAAGTTAACAAGAAACTGCGATAAATTCAAGGTAAAAATGAAAATTACAGGAAGTTAGGTGAGAAAACTGAAATCCATCTGAAATCGAACTGTTTGCACTTCTAAAAGCAATGGCTTGAAGCAGCAAGTTACTAGTCTGTCTTGAGGCTTTCTTCCCAACCTACTTAATTCTCGAAAAGCCTTTCACTGCTTTTCTCATAGAGAGTGCACCCTGAAATTATCTCCCTGCGAGCCTTCCTTTAATTTCCGACTTCTTTTCCTCTTGTCAGACCTAAGGCTCCTTTTCCTCATAGAGTATTTGCTCAGCGACGAATCACAGAGGAGGTAGCGAGGTAGAAAAAAGTTTTGTGGTTTGGGAAACTTAGGCCTTTGTTGTGTCATTTCCCTTGCCCCTCCACGCCCCCAACCACGTGACCAGGAAAGGCCGGAATTTTGTGAATGGAGCCGAAAGGTTGCTGCTGGGGCGGGAGAAGCTCCGCCCCTTCCCTGGAGCGGCCAATCTCCTAGCGGAGCGCTGCGAGGTCAGCAATAAACAACAATGGGCTGGGAAACCACGAGACGTTATTGGCTGCGGCAAGAACCTCGCGGGGGCCTACCCTGAAGCTCCACCCCTTCCCGGTTACCCTGGATACCCGTCCGGCTCTGGCTGCTGAGGTCTTCGGAAACTGTTGCTCACGTTACAGAGGCTGGGTTATCCCGGGAATGCTGGGCGGCGGGACACCCTTGCTATTGGCTCCCCGCCTGATTGCACCCTCAGAATGCACCCCAGAGCGTCTCTATCCTGCGTTGCGAACCCGACTGTGCACAGAACCCCTCTCTGACCCGGGTTAAAATGGAGTTCCCGCTCAAAATGCTTGTAGGTGCGCGCGTTTGCACCGGCTACTCTGATTTACTAGTTTCAGGGAATGCGCTGTGGGTGTCCTTGTTGTCCACAGTTATTGGGTGTTTCCCCAGTAACACTTTTTCTGTTGTTTATTACAAAAAAATTTTTTTTTTTGGCGTAGGTATTTACCCTTCTGTTTCCCTCCATGGGTCCAGAATTGAGTCTTGTGTGCTCACCCTCTCATTTTAATGCGTCTCCATAGCGTTCCATTTAGGGAACGAAACTTTATAGAAATTGAGAACTACAGCACGTTTCCCTACGGGCGGAACAGCTGCCGGAAACGTCCTTTGGTCTGGTCGCCATCAGTATCACAAGTGAATTTCAACACGGTGCACCAAGTCCCTGGTCAGATCCCCACGGCCTCCCATCCACTGTTGGGCCGAGGCTGCTTTCTAACGACTTTTTACAGCCCCAAGCCTCCTAGGCGCGTCAGGGATAGTGGTTTCAGAGTCGCAACCCTCACTTTTTAATGTCGCGAGCATTGTCCTTGAAACCCGAGCCCCAACCCCGCTCGCCCCCACTCCCGGCTGGGGCTGTTTAAAAGCTGGAGAGGAAGTGAAAGCGTCAAGTACAGTAAGTGACACCCTCCGCCTCCTTGTATACATAACAAAAGCTCAGGAAACGTTCGAGTCCCTAGGATATCCGAGCCACCCCATTCCCTCCCCGCTCCTCCCCTCCTCCATAGTGGACTGGAAGCACCTTGTCCCAGTACACACGTGGGACGCATTTGTTTTTTATAGTTTTCTTCACCTAGGTTGCTCTGTGGTCCTGCTAATTCTTCCTCCCAATGCACCCCCTCCTGACAAGCAATGCCTCAGCTCCCAGGTGATTTTACTCATGGATTCTTTATTTTACTGTCCCATGAACGATAATAATCTTGTTTTACTTGAGGGATGGCTGATAAAATGAAATATTTTTGATAAACCATTATGGTGGTGCTGGATGTTGCAAAACAGGGGAAGAATTTGGGCCAAAAGCTTAGTGGGAACGAGGCTATAGAGCGAGGTGGGTTCGTTATCAGGTTAAAAGTACAGGGGGCTGGAGATCTTGAGGGAGGCGATTCGGAGGAGTAAGGAGGCACAGGCTTGGTGGATCGCACTTCAGGGTATGTATCCGAACCGAACAAAAGTGCTTTAGGAAATCAGCCCAGTAGTGGACCTAACACACCAGTAAGGAGAACTAGCGACACATGGCTTCAGTGTCCCGGACGCCTTAACAATAAGCAGCGGCTTAGGAAGGCAGCTGATTTCCTCTTAGGCGTTTGCTGACTGTGGACCCAGCGCCAGCCCGCGGAACATCCCTGTAGGAAGAGGGGCGCGAGAGATCCACGAGAAGGGGCAGCAAGCCGCCTGATTGACAGCTCGAAATCTGATCTTGTGAAAGAGACGCGGAGCCAATGGGAGGCAGCGATCCATCAGTTTGGATTGGAGGCCCCTGGAGGAGAAGTAGAGGAAAAACCACCGAATTGAGCTCTGTCAGAGGCGCTTTCGGCTTCCAAGGGGGAAGTGCTGGGCGATAATTAATGTTTTTATTAAATTTGGAGGGAATTTTTTGCAGCCGTTCGCCTAGCGTGGCCTTCAGGTGGGTCTTTCCAACAACTTTTTATGTCTCTCCAGATAATTGCATGGTTGTGGGTTGCAAAAACTATCCTTATGAAAGAGGTGTCTCCGTCTCTCTAGTCCCGTTAGGTGCAAAGCAAGTCTCGTTGATCGCCATTGCTAGTTTTGCACACGTTTGCGAATCAGAGCTGCCCGGGGTACACCGACCGCGCAGGGAAACATCGAGAGTGTAAATAAATACATCGCCTCTTGTTCGGATTTTTGCTACTGCCGAAAATATGTAAATTGTGAACTCTCTTGGCTCTCTTTGGATCCAGGTGAAGGAGGCTGTGTAGGGAGGGTTATTTTTTGTGAATGGGACTGTCTGAGGGTAATTAGCTATGCAAATTCAAGAGCTTCATTCATGATTTTTTTTTTTTTTTTAGCCTAAAAGCCATCTTGTTCCCCTCTAGGTTGATAGAAGTCCACATCCCGAGGAAATCTCCAGCTAAATGCTCAAAATATAAAACACTGAGCTGAGCTTTGCGAAGAGCAGCAGGATGGATGGATTTTATGACCAGCAAGTGCCTTACATGGTCACCAATGTGAGTGATCAGTTCGAAAGTTGCTGTTTATAAACTTGACTCCAACGGAGGGGAGGGGGGGGGGAGGAGAGAGAGAATGAGAAGGGAGGGGGTAAGGGGGTTGGGATTGCAGATACTTTATCTGCTTTGTTGCCACTGTAGGGCGACTCTGCTTCTAGAAGCCCAGTCTTCAAAATGAGCTTACCTTTCAGTGACTTGGATAAGGCATAGTTTTGTTTTAAGACCCCCCCCACCTTTTTTTTTTCTGATTAAAGTGCCCAAGATGAGTGGAAGAGGAGACGGAGGGCAGCAGCAGCTGCACTCAAAGTTTTTGGCTGGGTTTGTCTGCCACATTGAAAAGAATGAAGTTGAGACTAATGCTGACACTTTTTGTTTACATGGGGTGTTTTTCTTTCTTTTTTTCTTGTCTCATTTTTTCCTCATATTTTTCATTTCACCACTCTATTTATGCTTTTTGTTTTGGGGGGTATCAGAGAGAATAAAACTCACTGTATTATAGTCTAGCTTTAATCTAGCTGAAAACGACTTTAAGTGTGATTGCTTAATGTTTTGATGCCAAGATGCCATGAATACAGGACTGATAAGTAGTAGTGTGTTCCGCTTGGCTGGTAACAACTCTCCCTGGTTGTTGAATTCTCAGCTTTCACTGTCAAATGAGCGCAGAAAATGAAGATTAGATTGGATACTACGGACTTTTATTTTTCTATGCAGAGAGAAGATCCAGTAGACTTATATATGCATGTGTTTTTGTGTATATGACATCTGAGGTTTACATTTTTTTTAAAGGATTTTTTCTTTCCCTTTGTAGAATCAGCGTGGGAGAAATTGTAACGAGAAACCAACAAATGTCAGGAAAAGAAAATTCATTAACAGAGATCTGGCTCATGATTCTGAAGGTGAGGTTTGATTTTGGGCTGAATCCCTGCTCTTTACCTATACTCCCTACCCTCATAAAGAAGAGGAACCCTTAAATCTTAGCTTAAAAATAATATTCTTTCAAATTCTTGCATTTAATTGAGACTTTTACTTGTAGCAATTACCATAATGTGACAGTTTGCATTGGAGGATATTTTATGGCCCTGTCACAGACTAATGAAAGAAGGAAATAAAAAGTTAACAGTGACATCCTTCTTTTAATCACTTTTGTGTTTAAATATTCTGGTCCATATGGCATATAACTAATCCCATACACTAAGGTAACAGTTTTAAAATATCCAACACAGTGGGACATAAGCAGCCACGTATACTACTTAATTTCTCCTTTTTACTTTATCAGAAGTAAAACAATATAAATGATTGCTTGATTTCCCATTCCCCTTACACTGAAACCATATACTATTATAAAACTTTTCGTGGATGATTTCAATGACTACATGGTGAGGTCCTAATATCTTGTTTATAGGCCGTCAAGTGTTCACTGAATCGTAATTAAGGCCTAATTAATAATTATAGTAACTATTTGAAAAATTACGATTTTTTTTTAAATGCACTGTTAGCTAGGAGTTCAATATATTATAAATTATTCCAGACATACGGTAACATTCATAATGAACTTAATCTACTTAGATTTAATTATCAAAGTTCATTTTGCCATTTTGATTAGGTGTATTGAATTCTGAAACTTAACTCAAATCTTCATCCATATTGGGCACCCCTCTCCCTCCTACTATGACAGAATACACAGTTTTGGACTTGGTAATAAACAGGTGCCAGGGAATTACCTTGCTTTGACTTTGTAACACCTATTAATGTAGAAATTTTCCTCTACAACATTGTATTCAAAAGTTGTCTCTTTCAGTTTTGAGGCATTGAACCTCAAAACATACAGTGCTTTAGAAATTATACCATGTTCTGTTAAATCTTTTATATAAGGTCCAGAAGATAAAAAGAAAATGATTTGCAGTCTTTCTAATCTTTCCCCTGTGAGAGCTGACTCTGTTTAAGAAAGGTTTACGTGGATAGACACACCTTCACCTCAGCCTTTTTGTGACTCCTAGTATATGTGTGTTTGGTCTCCCGGATCTTATTATATTAAATTATTGGTTAAAAGGGGGAAACTCCTGCCTTTATTATGTATTTCACTAAAAGAGTTTTTTAAAGAAGTGTTGCTTACTAGCAATTACAATGGCAGGATTATTGAGCTATTTAAGTCATGAATCCTATTTTCTTTTTATATTGACTCCCCTCCCTAAATTAAATTGAGATTTAATACCAACTTCATGACAAACAGTTCCCTTTAATGGAACCTAAAGGATTTCAAATCTTTTGTTTATGTCTCTGACTTGTTTTTTAGAACTCTTTCAAGATCTAAGTCAATTACAGGAAACATGGCTTGCAGAAGGTAAGGCAAAAAATTGCTTTAAAAAGAGGGGAAAAGCAACTCTAGAAGGGGTAAAAAAAAAAAAAAAAAAAAGTCCTGAACTTGCTGTCTTAATGTTCAACCCAATTAATTGAGCTCTAAAAGAGCCACCTCATGTGTCATGCATACATTAGAGTCTCTGATGAGTTTGTCTTTGGGGAATCTGGGGCTGCACTACCCAGTGTCATCACAAATTACCAGGAGAAATTGCTTCCAGCTCCCAATCACATCTGCTTTTGGCAAGAACTAAAGCACCAAGACTTCAAGTTCTAAGCCTCTGTTCAGATTTTAATTGCAATTGATCAGGTTTATATTATTGTACCTCGAGAGACCTCCTAGAGCCAGAACCCGGCTTGCTGTTTCTTTTAGAGCAGCGCATATCATTATTTGGTGTTCTGGTGGAGGACTTTTCTGATGGCAGAAATTAGTTTCTCTGGGTTCATCAGGACGGGATGCTTCAAGATTTAAGTGCAAGTGTCTTCTTTCCACCTTGTTCACAGCACAGAACGTTAGGTGTGTATGCAATACTTAGGAAATCTATGGCTTTAAAAGAAATCTTTGGGGGATTTAAGGATTCAAAATAATGTTTTCTATTTGTTACTATTAGGTGATAGTTACTGAGATGGGTTTTGCTTTTATGTCACTTTCGTTAGGATTTATTTAATATGGCAAGGTGGCATCTAAAGGCAGTACTTTTGTTTTTAATTACTTTTTAGTAAAATTTTGTGCTGCAATCTATTTTATCTTTTATTGGGTACAACTTTATTTTACAGGAACAATGAGATACTGCTTCAGTACAGTTTAATACAACTTGGGAAATGCCTAATATTGAGGGACTTTTGTTAGTGTCCATAATTTGAAATTTTTCTTTTGGATTTGTCATGATAAATATGGAATATTAATTTTATCCTATCATGTGTTTTATGGGAAACACAAAAAGAAAATTATACATTTTTAAGCCCTGAGTCTAATTTGTATTTCTCTCTGTCTGTTGTATGGATATGCAGTTTCCGGAACAGATTTCTAAGATTGTTAAAAGATGAGAGAGAAGGTCTCTTTAAATGGAACCCAAGTGTTGCTCTTGCTACTTTGAGGCTGACTGCAGGGTTTTATCGGGGGTCTTGCTTGCAGTTCATCAAGTTGCTGTTAGCATGTAGAATAAGTTTCTTTGTTTTGCTGATATTCTTGTTCTCTAAAAAGCTTTTGCAGTCTTTATAAATCTTTTAAGTTAAATAGCTTTCCTAGTAGCCCTTTGAAAGGGTGATTTAATTTGCATGTTCATAAAAGGTGAGTATTGATGAAAGCTTTAGTTACATTTAAAGGTCATTTTGCTTGTCTCTGTAAATGAAACTTATTGCAACAGATTACTTAGTATTGCGACATATACTATACCTTAAAACTTAACTTTTTTTCAGAAAAATTTGCACAGAGGTCCTTGCGTTAACTTTGATGTGTTAGTTTTGCAAAGTTGAAGGTTGTGAGGACATTATGTTTAGGAGGGCATTTGTTTGCTTATCTAAAATAACTGGAAATATCTATTTTAATTGTTCTTGAAGATTTTTGGTTCTTAGATGTTTAAGTCTCATTGATTCCAAGGCAGTGCTCTTGCTGGCAGATTTTGAATGTGCATAGCAACTCTGTTTCTGGAATTTTAAAATGTGGATTCTGTGTCAGACTCTTGCCATTTTATAATCAGTTTTACTACAGTCTCTTACTTTTGTTTTGTTTATTTGTCGCTCGGGTAAGTGATTTCAATAACTTATCCAAGTTAATCTGTTTTAAAACTCTGCACTACATATATTCTTACCTGTGATTATTAACGTACCTATAAATCAGATCTGAAAGATTTAGCTTTATGTAAAACAAACCTGGAAAATGACTGATGTATTTGGAGGAACATGGACTTTTACATAGAAGGTAATTCATAAGCTTAAATAAGTTCAGGAATTAATCCTCAGGGTGTTTTATCGAATACCCAGGTGGGTGACTGTTTATAAACTATGGATAAGGCTGCATTTTAGAATAATGTAAACAGTTTTCAGAATAGTTTACGTTAATTTATTCTATCATGATATAAACGTAATGCTGTTACTATGATTTTTTAAATCTTAATAATGGAGAGTTCTTTTTTTACTATTTGTTAATAGACTGCACATTTATTTGTATTTTTAGCAACTCTATATAATAATATTGTTTGCTTTAGCGTTTTAACTTGACTTATCCCACGTGTTGAACTCAGAACAGATCTTAAAATTACAGTAGGTTATTTGTAGCTAGGTTTGCCTATTTATGTCCTTCTGGACATCCACAAATTAAAACATTACCAGATTGGCAGACTATGAACTATTTCTATGTTTCTTTTCATAATGATTGGTAGCCAAGAAAGTGACCATGGAATTTTAAGGCTTCTTGACCCTTTTAAAAAAAAAAGATCATGGGCGATTAACCAAGTTTCTCTCAAGAGTTAGAGTCCCACTGGGAAGTTAAACAGGTCTAAAAATCATATTAGATATGAGTCAAGTTGTGTCCAATGAAAGTTATGTTTTTAAAAAGCTATCAAAGCCCCTAAATACTTGGGAAATGATATATCCTAGAGTGTTTAATTTGTTTTTTCCTGTAAGAATTTTTATAAATTAGATTCAAAGTGCAACACAGGGATTAGTCATAGGTAAAATATTATGAATTATGAAATGTGTTTTACATCTAAGGACAAATTGGGGTAGATAAGGCGGGACTATTTGAGGGTGAAGGTTGGAGCCAGTATTCTCAATTTGCTAATATCCTCTAATTTAGGGGGAAGAATGGAAGTGTATTTTAAATTTAAGCAGGATCAAAAATATGTTTGTGAAGACTGTAACTTTGTATTAGTATCGCTTTTTAAGTATTAACCCTGAAACTTAAATGCTGTTAGCATATATACCACAATTTAATGTATTCACATCTCATTCTGACGAAAATTGAAAAGATAAAGTTTTCAGTGACCACAGTAGCACTTAAAAAAATAATATGTGTCTTTTTTAAATTTTGCCAAAGCCGCTTTATAATTTTACTATGTACAATTTTTTATTGATACTTTTTCTTTTGCATTAGATTGCTACTGACAGAAAGGCAATTTCAATTATTTGATCTCATGAAATAATGAGTTCATATATCAATCCTATCAACATCATGGTAACGTCTTACTCTTAACATCCTGTTTTAAGTGATGCTGTAGTGAATGGTGTCCTAGAAATTGGTAGTTAAAATGGACCCTTTTGTGTGTTAGGAAGATACCTAGAAGGATATAAAGTTGAGTTTAAAAAGGATCGCATTCTTCCAAAGTTGCTTAGTAGAGCTTACCTACTAACATAACTTAAAGAGAAACTGTAAATTTCCTATGTATCTAATGTGAATACATAGCATATTTTGAACATTGTTTTTGGTGTGGATCTAGATGTTCCATTTCATCAGTAATATTAAGGACAAAAGTCAACAGTGATTTGCTGCCACAGGGTAGAATGTTTCTCAGTGGTGTTATAGTTAAGTTTCCTGCTGCCACCACACTTAAATCTAAGTTTTCTCTTCAAGAACAGCCTTTCTACACCAAAAGTTATTGCTTCCTGCAGATAGGGCTTCTTTTTTTTTTTTTTTTCTTTTTTTTCCCTTTTGTGTTGTGTGACCTTCAAATAATAGGTTGAGTTAACAGTAGAGATGTCTGCCTTTACTTCAGTGGCTGATACTAAATTTACATTCAAAATAATTTCTAATGAAGTCCCTTTAAATAATAGGTGCTGTTGTTACTCTCCTTACATAATGCCACCCACATTGCACCCTGGTCCTAATGTACTCATTTTAATTTTTGAAAAATTATAACTGTTTCTTGTTAAAATGGAACATAAATTGGATATGTGTCCATTAATGTATTGTTTTTTCTTTTAAATGTGATCAGGTAAAAACTAAAGATTTTAAAAACTGCGTTATGTTCTGTGGTTTACGTAAAACAGGAAATGAGAATAAAGCATCAAATTACCGAAGTCCATCCTATTTCTTAGTTTTGAGCAAGAATCATTTCATGTGTAGGGGGGAGGGGCGTGACCCCTCTTTTTGTTGTATCAGGAAATACTCTAAAATATGAGAGCAAGACTTCTCATTTGGACTTGATTAAAAGATAGCAGGTAAAGTAAATGTATTATATTTCTAAATATTTATTGGAATTCTATAAATGCCTTTTTATCTAGAGTCTACTTGCAAACCACCCCCCTCACCAAAACAAAAAGCCAAAAAAAACCAAAAAAACAAAAAAACCCACCAAACTTTGTTTAAATAGATCTTGGATCTGGTATAGTTTAGATACAGTTTTTCCGGAAGGTCCTAAGGAGTGTTAATGAAATACTGCTTCTCTGGTTCAGTTACAAGAAATGTGTCATGTTTTGGATTTCATAATATAACTTTATTCCCTTTGACCTGTGTACAAGCTTGTAATTAAAATGATAATAATAATGTCAGACCTCCGTAGTATTAGAGAAAATAGAAACAACGGCTCTTAAGCTACACTTAAGTTTTCAAGTCACTGTAGGTTAGTTTAATGTTAGGAATTGAAGCTTATTTGAGACTAAAGACAACTAAAACGTACTGTTTTCTTTTTTTTTAGAGCATCAAGTATTAAAGATGTCTCTGTCATGCAGAAAAGCTTTCTCTCTCTCTTTTTTTGTCTCTTTAAATATGTTTATACTGCCGTATTAATTAATGCTTATACATTGGTACAATCATTTTAATTTTAAAAGCGGATGTGGTATAAAACCAGGCTTAGTGGCTTCATGATTATTTTGTTCCGTGGCCCGAAGCTTCATTTTAGGATTACACAGAATGCCACTGTGCAAAGGTTGATTTTCTTGTTGTTTTACTTTTATTTAAAATAAAATTTAAGTTTATTCAGAGCAACTCGTTTCTAATTCTTTGGTTCAAAGTGAAAGGCTACAAAGTTCAGCAATAATCTAGTCTAATCTCAGGATAAAGAAAATCTGAATAATAGGCAAGAAAAACAAGGCATTTCTTCAATGAATTTTTTCTATCCTTGCTTCCTCCATCCTTCTCTCCATTCTCTTAGTTCCTTCCTTCCTTCCTTCCTTCCTTTCTTCCTTTTCTTCTTCCTTCCTAGTTTTAGACATTTAGGTTTTTGTGACAAGTTACCCTATAAAGCAGGACACAATAAATCAGTCAATCTATCCATCGATCATCTATCTGTCTATAGATGTCTAGATAGATAGATTTAATTTTGTAAACTTGTCATTTATTTAAATGTATACCTTAATGAACCCGAGCTGTATTTGAGATAGAGCGATAAAATCGGTGTGTTTATTGCAAGTTCAAGTTGACTTGCTTTAGCTCGCTGGAAGGGTGTGACATGAAAAGATTGCGGTTGGGCCACATGGCTCATGCTGGACTGTGTTTTTGTGAATGGAGGCAGAACTCCAGTTCTGCCTGCTTGTCTGGAGGAATTGCTGAGGAGATCAGCTGTCTCATTCACAGGCAGAAAGAATGACTCATACATCTTCCGCCTTGTTTGGCTCCAGGTCATTGTTACAGTGGATAGAACTGGTTTTAATTAAATATTAACCCCTTTTATACTTGCCATTTGTTCCATTTTTAATTTTCCTACTTTTTTTTTTTTTTTCATAGCTTTACAAGAAAACTTCACGGACACCTAGTTTGTAAGAAACAGGTTGCCTGCAGCCAACCTTGGAAAATATTTAAACTCTCACCTTTTCTTAAGTAATTATTATTTCATCTGAAAGCTCAACATAAGCATAAAAATAAAGGAATCCTATTTACAAACTGCCACCGTGCCCGGAAGTGTTAGTTAAGAAAGTATGTTGAAACTAAAAACGAGGGTCTGTGATGCTGTGACATCTGAATCATGATTAATATTTTTGAGTTTGTTTTTCATAGTCTGTATTGCTATGCAGTAAAAGAGAGAGAGAGAGAGAGAGAGAGAGAGAGAGAGAGAGAAACAACTTTGGATAATAATCTAGGTAAAGCAAATAGCTGAGAGTGCAGATACTACCCTTTTAAAGCTGAAGTCCTGAGACTTGATGGCAACTTGTCTATTAATGTGCAATGAACTGATAGAGCCACTCCAGCTATTACCAATAAAATCCACATGCTTAATCTTCTTGAAAGCCTTTTATTGGTCTTTTGGTATATACTTTTCCCCCTTGTCCTTTCTTACTCTTCCCCTTCCTCTTTAATTACATAGTGTGGGGAAACATTTTCATTCCCCAAAGGTGATTATTGCAAGCATAGTTTATAATAGATAGCAGTGAAAATAGTATTTTTTAAAGGTTGGCCTCTATTGTTAATTTTCCACTTTGGAGTTGGTATGGCTTGCCACAAATTTTCAGGCAGCTGTAGTTTGCTACTTCACAGAATTCCCGTGAATTGAGGAAAAAAGGAAACGCATGATACGAGTGTGGCAATACTTTGTCATATTTTCCTTGCCCAGATCCAACGTGTGTTTTTCGTTAACTGCTTTCCTTTTACTCTAACTTGAAATTAGAAGTATACTTAAGCCTTTGTCTATTTAAGTAGCATGCCTGCTTCATTTGGTCTATTCAGTTCCTTAAGATTAGCTTCTGTGAAAATGTGAGTCATATGTTTTTTGTTAAAATGCTGTAATATGTTCAGGCATAAGTGTGAAGTATTTATTCAGTATGTTAAAGAGTTAGAACAGAAATAGCAGCTCTTACAGCAATTCGTATTCTTATTCTTTTTACAAATTGTTACGCACCTATTTTCTATGTATCTGGAAGTATAACTTCCAGCTTGTTCTAAAATTTTGCTTTTTTTTCTCCCCAACATATTCCAGCACATACCACGTATCAAAAAAAATCATCAGTGATTTTTATGTCTCTCTTGCAGTGATACGTATCCCAGAGTTGCAATTTTGTCTTATGATAGTAAGGAAAAAATAATGTCTGGCCTTTAGGACACTCATACCAGCGTATTCAGTTACAAATATATTTTTGTTACTCACCAGCTATTTTTAACTATTCCTGTAAAGGGATATTACATTTTTATTAGATTCTTGTAAATGTTGGCTTTTAAAAAGCATAGTAATTGCTGTGGCTGATAATTTTGCATCTCAATAGTTATGTCTGTTTAGCTGTTAATTTCGAAGGCAAACCAAGACATGTGGATTTGATGGAAAAATGTGTAGGATTTGGTTCTGTCTACGTGCTGTTATTTATTAAGTAGATATTGAAAACCTTTTTTTTTTTTTTGGTGTGAAAACTCTACTTGTACAACTCTGTGAGAAAAATGAAGCTTACTGTAATGTGAAAAAATGTTTATAGTTAGAGAATACTAATGTACAAATTGTAGCAGTTTTTTTAATCCCTTTCCAATATAATTCCCCGAGAGCTGAAGATGTGTAACGTGCGTTGTAATGACGGGAGGAGTTGTGTGTGTGTGAATTGGAAGAAGTGGGTGAGAGGTGAAAGTTTGGAAAAAATAAGTCACATTTAGAATTCCATGTAGTTGTCACAGAAAACCTGTATTAACACTTTTACACCAAGGAATAAAATACAGTTCAAATAGGTTAAATAATGTATGTGGTTTACACTGATAGGAAGTCATAAAACTATGATTTGAAGTTTGCATGACCTTCGTTATCCATGGTAGCAGACATTAGTGGAATATGAAGGGGGCAAAAGAAATCTCTTCTTTTATTATAGGTTGATCAGTTAATAGCTTGGAAAAAAGTTCTTAACATTTTTGGTGACAGAGGATGGAATTTGTCTTTAATAAGCTGATCTCCTGGTTCACAGAGAACGTTAGGAAAGAATTTAATGTCACATTGTATATATTTTAATACTTGGCAAGATTTTCATTGGTTCTCCTTTTGAAAACATGATATAAATTTTATTCAGCCGGATATTTCCCGTTTAAAAAATGTGATTAAATAAGCCAACACAAAAGAATGCTTAATCCTATTTATGTTGTATTTCTTTTTTATACAAAAATTTTAATACAGAATTCCTTTTTATAGGGAATTTTTCTTAAATCATTCAACTACCAATCCAAAACTTTTTCAGCAAAGAGTGATTCTGTTCATAAACTTTCCCCATTCAGTGTAGGCTCTTTTAAAAAAAAAAAAAAATTGACATTTATTTTAATATGACTTGACTGGATAAAACGTTTCAGTATTAGATAATACTAGTACAGTAATACTAGTAATCACATCATAGCTAAAGTTAAATAGAACAACTCCTATTTTTACTAAATTAAAAGTAACTAGCTTCTGTTTTATGTAGTTTGTGTGTATGTGAGTATGTATATCTGTGTGTGTACCCGAAAACTTGTTTTAGCAATATCTTGTTAATTTGGAATAGGTTATTTTGATGTCTGAATCAACCGTGATGAAAATATTTTAGAAGCGAAAAACTGTCCTTGTGTTTTGATGGCTGCTGAATGCATTAAGTCCTTGCTATTCAGTATTTTTTTCCTTTACTAAAAATAGGGAAGGTATTTGACGTGAGGGTTGATGAACTAGTGATATTCTTTTCATTAGTGTTGTATAGTTGCCAGGAAAATACTTGGTATGAAAAGATTGACTTTATTTTTATTATTTATGCTGTATTATGACACAATCACTAAAATACAATATTTTCTTATATACGACCAAAATCAAAGACAATGCTTTCATTTAAAAAAAAAAAAAAAAGAGTCTGTAGCCTATTTTGGCCAAATTTAGGTCAAACATTTTTAATTATGGCAGTCTAATTTGCAATAGGCCGAACATACCAGAAGCAGGCATTTCTGAAAAAGCAGAGGGATGTGTGTAGCTGCACGTCGTTTGAAAGAAATTGTGTAGTTAATTTAGATGGGCTGCTGAAGCCCTGGCTGTGAGTGAATTGAAATACTTCTTACTTCATTCTTGCAAAGAAGCAGGCAGCTAATAGAAATCCTGTAGCTTCTTCTATTTTGTATGTCTCTCTTATTTCCATCTGACAGGTGATAGTCAGAGGGACCACAACTGCCCCAATTACATTTCTGACATAAAATGTTTTCTAGTTGACATCAATGGTTGCTTCTATTTTCCCTCCCAAGTATGGCCGTCAATACCGGTTGAAATAGGAGCTCATTGGCAAATAATCACAGGTTTGATCGGAGCTGAAAAAGATCTTACTTGAAAGATCTTACTTGACATTCCTTATGCCTTGGCAGTTTCTCTCTTAATTTTTTTTTAATTTCTTTTTTTCTTCAGCTCAGGTACCTGACAATGATGAGCAGTTTGTGCCAGACTATCAGACTGAAAGTTGTAAGTATAGTATGACTCATCTCTTGAATTTTTCTGTCTTTCTCGTTTCCTTCTTTCCTTCTTTCTCTCTGGTTGGTTTCTACTTCCAGTGTCTGTTCTTGCATTATGTTGGTACCTTTCTAGCTTACAGTCATGAGATGATTATATTTGTCAAGTTGTGACATCAGCAGGGTCCCTATATGATCTGAGTAGAGCTCCAAAGAGTAGCCAAGGAAAACTGTTTTGATTAAAAGATGGTCCTATTCTCTGTATTTGGTTAATATCCTCGGAGAAGAAATAGGGTGCGATCCATGAACGTGCAAGTGTTTACTTACAATTTTTTTTGTTATGTTCACGAGAAAAAGACTAAATGCTGATGGGAGAAAGTCAGTAGTTAACATCCATGTGAGATTATTTATTGAATAACTTACACAAATGCATTGGCTCGTATTATTTTACATTCATGAACTTGCACTCGTTTCGATTTAGTTTTTACCTTCGTTTTCTGTTTCCTAGTTACAGTAAGACGCATGGACGGAGCCCTTGGCTTCTCTTAAGATCCCTTCCAGTATTTCTTTCCCTGAGCCTTGCTCTAGGGCCTGTCAGAGAATGCGTGAGTTGTGATTCACAGGATGCTCGCCTCCCAGGAGTCCCCGAGTGAGCATTATGCTTGTACAAACATGGCTGCCTCGGGGGTTCCTTCTCTATTTAGGCTTTGCCATTCTACCAACTAACTACAGCTGTTGACCTGAGGTGTAAATAGTAAAGAAAGGGGTGTAAATGCCATCTTGATTATGAAACTGACCTAATGCATTTTCATTCATTAGTACCACTTAAAGCTCTAACTTGACTCATTTTTTCCAGACCACTGACAGTTTCACAGGGGGCAGTATCAATAGCTACCAGAAATGCTTTCCACCTTACAATTTAGCAAACCCATATTCTCACACCTAATATCACACATCTCCTACAGATACCTCTGTGACTTTGAGAAACAGATGTCTGTAAGCCATGTTTTCCCCTTTTATGTTTGGTGTTTTCAATTTCCCAGGTGTCAAGAGTTGTGAGAGGTTATATCCATATCCTCTCCTGTGTTTTAGTTGAGCTCTATTACAGTTTTCTTTGCTTAATTGTGGTAAAATATACATAACAGAAAATTTACCATTTTAGCCATTTTATAAGTGGGCAGTTCAGTGTCACTCACGTTGTTATGCAAACATTGACACTGGCCACCTCCAGAACTTTCTCATCATCTCATACTGAAACTCTGTGCTTACTAAAAACTAACTCCCCACTGCCCCCAGCTCCTGGTAACTGGTCTTCTGTCAGCTTAATTTTTGATCTGAGAAGATAATTTTGTGTGCTGTTTAATGTCTGAATATAGTTATTAGAATACAATTTCAAGAAGCCTCTTCAACAATGATATAGAACTAATTAGAGATTCTTAGAAATTCCCAGAAAGATGACATCTAAGGATGCTGGCTAGGCAAGGCCTGCCTTTCTTCTTTACAGTGTGGGAAGGGAATGGTCACACTTCTAGCATTGCTCTTTCTGGACATTTGAGTGTTTTCTAAAAGTTAAACCTGTCATCTGAGTGGGAGAAGTATTCTCCTTGAGTCATTTTACATCTGAAGAAATTGGTAATGCTTCCAATACTATACCAAATGCAAGGGTAAAAAATGCAGATTCGTTCCTTTTCTTATTTTGATGTCTTTTCAGTTTTTCAAATTCTTGACTCTTTTGTGTCCTTGAACTCTTTCTTCTCTTGGTCCACAGTGGGGTGTTTTTTTCCTTTCCCTTTTTACTGCTTTGATAACTCCTCTTCACTCCACTCATCTTCCTGCCCTTCTGTTTCCCTAGGGTTCTGTCTGTAAGCCTTTGCTCTTATTTAACATGTGCCATCCCTGCAAAGTCCCGTAGAACTATCTGTGATGATGGAAGTGATCTGTATCTGAAGCATTTGGCATTATAGCCACTAAACACATTGCTCACTGAGCACATGAAGTGTGGTTCATGAGACTGAAGATGGGAATTTTTTTGTTTAATTTTTATGACCTTAGATATGAATAGACATGTGGCTCTTGGCTGCGGTAGTGGTCAGCCCAGTTTTGTGTAGTGATGTCTCCCACATCATTATCTCTAGCGTGTGTGTCCCCTCTGCCCCTGTCTACTGGGCATCTTCATTGCTCCACCAACTCATCCGTGATGCTTGTGCCAAGTCAGAAAAATGCAACACATCCAGACTCAACCCTCCGCTCTTAGCTTGGCATTGGCGTAAAACACTGTTACCCGTGGTGTTCCACAGACAATTCCTGCTCAGCCAGGCCAGTGTGGAAATTATTGTTACAATTTTTCCTCATCAGCCTCTCTCGTCTGCTTCCCTTGCCTTTCCCAGTTGATGACATCATCATCCAAGCGGGTAATCTTTATCTTCAGTCCCTCCCAGTTCTTTACTGTACACTTTCAGTTGCTTGCCTTACCAAGTTGTTGATTCTGCCTTTCAAAAATCTCTTCATTTTGTGGTCTCTGCTTATCTCTGTTTCATGCTCTGGGTTCATATCCACATTCTGTCTTGACTGGTCTAGTGCATAAGCCTTTTGACTGGTGTTCTTGCCTTCAGTTTTCCCTCCTCCCAATGCATTCTCTGCAGTGGCATTAATACATAGCTGTCTGGCCTTGTTAATTTTCTCCTTAAACTCCCTTCTGAGCAAAGTCTTCCAGAACTTTATTCTACAATCTGGACCTCGACTTGCTGTGTCAGTTTTAACTTTTGCCAGCCCAGCACCTGGTTCCTCCCTATCGGCTGAGCTTGAGCCCTTCTAATTTTTCAGGTCTCGGAACAGATGAAGCTGTTTTAGGTCTCTCTGCCTTTGTACATGTGGCTCATTTTGCTTTTTTAAACTTGTGCTTTTGCTCTGTGGTGGTGGCAGACCTCCTACTCCAGACTCCCCTTAGGCTTCACTGTGTTGAAGTCTTTCCTGACTTTGTCTTGCCGTCCATACCCTGCAGAGTGAGACTCCACAGCACCTTGTAACATTTTCGATACATGTCTTTCTTCAATAAGACTAAACTGTTGCAGGATTAGGAGCATATCTGTTTAGCAAATACAGCAGTACAGAAGATAAAGTGGTTACCCTAAAAGTGATCTGCTTCTTAGGACTTTTTTCCTCCTAAGTCTTTTCAAAGTCTTAATTCCCTTCTTAAGGTAGAAATACATGATCACGCCTTAAAACAATAGATGTAATCTCATTTTGGAAAAAACATGCTAAAACCATGATTGTTTAGCCAACCATTTTCACAATGGTAAAGTTTTATTTGTCCTCAGTAGTGAATATTTACAGTTTAACAAGTGAGGTTCTGGGACTTGTGAATAAAACACCTAATTATGAAGGAGACCTCTAAACAAAGGTGAAAATAAATCTGAAATAGTCTAATGAAAAGGAAATGGAAATGTGCTTTATTTCACATTTTCATTGACATAAAAAACTATTGTTCAGAAGATGGTGAACAGCTAATTTCGATGTTCATTCATTGAGAACAGAACAAAGGAAAATGATTTAAAAAGAGAAATAGGGTATATGAATTAAATTCTAAGGATTTCTGGAGGCAGGAGGTTATCAAATATTGGAACTGAAAGGTTAGATTGTCTGCTAAATGCCCTATACAAATGTCTGATTCTTCTCTGGGAATGCCTAGTGGAGCAGAGGCATCCTATCTCTAGGAATAGAAAGAAACCCCACCCCCTCTGTGTGGCCCATCTACAAATTCTATGGGGCCCTTTTTTCAAATGTAAATAACCAGATTTCCTTACCTACCTCAACCACATAAAATGCTTCTCTTTTTATTGCTTTAGCCCTTTGATAAATGTAGGTTAGGAGAATGAACAGCTAAAGTCAGCTCAACACTGGATTACAGAGCATACATTTGTCTGTAATGTGTAAATCTATGTAGAAAAGTAGAGAACAGAGCATTCAAACATGGTGAAAAATGAGATTAAACCATAATACTTGGGTTTTCCCTAAAAAATATTCCCATTCTTTATTTTTACTTCTAAAACATGTCAAATGGAAATCCAGAATAGAAAGATCTATAGCTTGCTGCTGATCGTTTTGAAGGGTGCTGACTTTTGGAACACCTATGTAGACATCAAAAGCAAATGAAAAAAACAAAAACAAAAACAAAACAACTCCCTACAAGTCCATCCTGGGAAGTGAATGGAGGCTAAAAGAAAAGATTACTTGGCTATCACAAATTGTTTATGACTTAGAAACAAATCTTTTCAGAACTCAGACACTCTGCTGAATAAAGCAGAATTACTTTAAGATATGCTTTAGTCCAGAGGAAGTAGAATTCTGTCTTTTCAGAAAAGAGAATTTAAAGAATATTTAGAAGGTAGATTAGCCTTATCTTTCCAAATTAGATGCACATCAATATATAAACTGAATTTTTATAGATTATGTGCTTTAAATGTATACATTAATAATCTTATATTTTAAACTACATACTTTACATTTTAGTTGTAGCACTCATCTTTTGAAATCTACCGCGTATCATTTTTTTCACTGCAATAATATAAGTTTTCTAACTAGTTGGCTTCCATTTGGTTATATTAGTTCCTTTCATTGTTTTCTCTAAGTGATTCACATGATAGATGGTGTTCTCATTTACATTTTACCTCTTCCCAGAACATTCCCAGGGGTATAACCAGGGTTATGCAAAAATTCCCAGCAGGATAGATCTTTGTAACTGTACTCCTTTCTCTTACACTCAAGAAAGAATAGTGGAATGGAATTCAGTTAGAATAGTGTCCTTAAAGGAATAATAATAACCTTGACTCTGCTATGTTTGTGCATCACAAAGCAAATAGTAAAAGCTTGCAAGTTTGTGTACTTCAATTGAAATTTGTAATATGGCACTGGTGGCCCAACTGAAAAGAATCAGGACAAACCAGTGTGTGGGGTCTCAGCTGTTTAAAGCCTCTATTACGTGGGTGATACCTTGTTCAAATAAATAAAAAGTCGTAGCTATACTTCATTTTCTTACGAATTAAAAAATTAAAAAAAAAAACCATAGTACTTTGGTCCTTTTTGCAGTTACATGGGGCCGGGGGAGGGAGGACCTTAACAGATTACTATTGCAAATCTTCTTTTTAAGAAACTGAAGCCAGGGGCGCCTGGGTGGCGCAGTCGGTTGAGCGTCCGACTTCAGCCAGGTCACGATCTCGCGGTCCGGGAGTTCGAGCCTCGCGTCAGGCTCTGGGCTGATGGCTCGGAGCCTGGAGCCTGTTTCTGATTCTGTGTCTCCCTCTCTCTCTGCCCCTCCCCCGTTCATGCTCTGTCTCTCTCTGTCCCAAAAATAAATAAACATTGAAAAAAAAAATTAAAAAAAAAAAAAAAAAAGAAACTGAAGCCAGAGAAGTGTATGCAGACCCTGACTGAATAATTTCTTTTAAATTAACACGTCCTTATCCTGGATAGGGAAGTTCCATGCATGTGTCATTTTTGTTTATTTTTTCTGCTTTTCTACTAAGCTATCTTTGTGCACTGTGTTCCTTTCTACACATATAGTGAGTACTTTATAAAAGTTTGCTTTTTTTTTTTTAAGTTTGCTTTTTATTACTAATTTTGAAACCTTTCTTGCCTGTTTCACTTTTTGTATATGACTGGCCAGGAAGACATTGTCTTTCATTCCTACAGTTTCTTTACCAGAAGGTGAGCATATATTCAGAGAGGAATTCCATTTCTGGGATTTGGGAACATGAGTTTGTTACTGTGTTTTGTTTTCTTTAAAAAAAAATTGAGGCATTTTTAAACATGCCACTATAGTCAGACTCAAACCATCCATTTCAAGGATGAGTAGCCTCCTGCCTTCCTCATCTTAGGTAGTATTGCTTGAGATCTAAGCTGTAGCTAGCGCTTGAAGATTCTGTTTCCTTTGTGTATTGTTTTTGTTGTTTCAGGTGTATTGGGCTTTTTTCTTTTTCTTTTTGTCTTTTTGAATATTTTATCAAAGCAGTATGTTCATAGAGTAGGGAAAAAAAAACCACAAATAAGATCGTTCCCCGTTTTCCTTAGGCAACCTTTTTCTTTTCTCTTTTCTCTTTCTTTCTTCTTTCTTTCTTTCTTTCTTTCTTTCTTTCTTTCTTTCTTTCTTTTTCTAATGCCTTTTCATTAATGCCACATGTTAACATGTTAAATAATATCCTTACACTGCAACTTCTTAATTTATCAGGTTTAGATTTTATCTTGCACCCCATTTGAGAACATAAGCATTTGAAATATGTTTTAATTAATATATTGAAAGTACTCAGATATGTAATTCTACAGAAGTCCAGTAATCTTATTCACACTTGGAAATGAACAAGCATAGTTTGGAAAGCTTGTTCAAATGCAGCTTCATGTCCCCTATCTTACAAGAGCTTGACTTTCAGGTGTGGAATTGAGTCCCCTAATTTCTAATGAGCTGTTAGAGGATTCTGATGTAGGCTTTCCACATGACACAGGGTCAGACATTTCGCTTAGTTGTCATTTACTTACTTGTGCAACAACGGCAGCGGTATCAGTCTTTTGCAATTGAGTTTAGGATGGGCTCTACTATTCATAAACATATACAATTCATTATGTGATACATGTAGTTTCTGGAAATTTTTATGTAAGTAATACACTGTCATTTTCTTATTTAAATACACCAGGAAATTAAAAACGAAGTCTAGGGGCGCCTGGGTGGCGCAATCGGTTAAGCGTCCAACTTCAGCCAGGTCACGATCTCGCGGTCCGTGAGTTCGAGCCCCGCGTCGGGCTCTGGGCTGATGGCTCAGAGCCTGGAGCCTGTTTCCGATTCTGTGTCTCCCTCTCTCTCTGCCCCTCCCCCGTTCATGCTCTGTCTCTCTCTCTGTCCCAAAAATAAATGTTGAAAAAAAAAAAAAAAAAACAAAAAAAACGAAGTCTATAGAAAAATGATATTGTTAAAATAGCTTCTTAGTTTTTTTGTCTTTGCTAGAATTATTTGTATTTTCCAGATCCAAAGATGACTTTCTACTTCTTTTCTCTTACATTTACCTTGAGACAGTCATTGCTCACTGTAGATCCTGGTCATAGTAGAATCAGTCCTAGTTTGTAAGGGATCTTCCCCTCTAGTTTATAAGGGATCAACCCCTTATAAGGAAGGGTTGGTTCCCATCAGAGAACCAACAGGTGGTGGCCCCACCCGGTTCCAGGTGTATCCACTAGGGATTCTTGTCATCAGACCATCTACTCTTCCATTGGTTGTGCACATCTGCATTATGCTTATCACAGTTTAGCGTCTGGTGACGACCTTGTCAGCAAAACAAGCAGTTTGGTGCTAGATTATTTCACCAAGAATGTATTTTTCAAATGAAAACCCAAAGCCAGTAGAAAAAAAGCTACATCTTATAAGAAATTTTGCCTTAGATAACCTAGAATCTATCAAGTTCAATAGAAGAAACAAACTCTAAATCATACACCTTGGACACGTCAGGTAACCTTTGTTTACTTATCTGTAAAATGACAAGGAAATAAATAATCTCTCCAGCCTGGAACACATTATGATTATGGCACTTTTTCCACATTCAGAGAAAAAAGAAGTGTTAGTATCTAATATGGTGAATGCTTGCTGAATATAAAAAGGTAGACTTTAGAAAAACCACAATTAATGGAGAAATATGTGTAAATAGAGATTACTGTGACTATATACTTATAGCTAGAAATCTGCATCAGTTTTAATCAAGTCTGTTCTGATAGATTCTTTTCAAAATTTTTGGTTTTATCATCTCATTCTTCCTAAGGTAGATGGTTCAGAGTGAAAACCAAAAGACAAAGTAACACTCAACTCCCCACAAAACTGGAGTTTGTTGCTTTGTTATGGCTGAAAACTGAAATTATACATTTCACTTCCAAGTTTTTAGCTTTTTCTTTCCTATTTTATATGTCCTCTTAAATTTGGCCTTTAGTTTAACACATTATCCTAGAAATTGACTTCAGTAATATGATCAAAGAAAGTATGCCAATAAATCCTTTCCATTTACTCTGCCTATAATTAGTAACAAATTATTTTAGGGCAAGTGATCTGTGCCATCTTTGGTTAAATTTTACTTAATATTAAATTAATATATCATTATGCAGTTACTGGGCTTATTAAGCTAAAAGCTTAAACAGTATTTGTTGGAAAGCTTACATAAAATATTATATTCTTTGTTCCAGTATTTTTAATATACATACATATACTTATGTATAGTCATGAATAAAAAAGAGCAAAAAACAACATTTATTAGTATTTGCAAATAAGGTCAAAGCAGTCATGAAAATAAGTACATTTTTGGGTTGCCATTTCATAAGAAATGTAAATTTTATGGAGTCAGATATAAAGAAGAAATAATTTGAACTAAAGTAGTACATGTGGACCTTTATGTCATAACTGTGTGTTTAGTGTTTTTATGGGTTTTTATTTTTACCATTTTTTTCTACTCTCCCTCTTTTATAACATAAACATCTACTTAAGGTGCACAGTTATGTATTTGATTCTGTTATTGAATTTTCTCTTAATGATGGTTTGTACTGTGTAGCAGTAAGTAAAAATGGTTGATTTGATGTGGTTGACTTCCTTCTTTTTTGGTGCCACAACCTGGGAACAAACCAGTGGTGGTTGCTTTTTAAAAATGTAACGAATTACACCCCCAACAAGCATTTCTTGCTCTTGACAGTAGGTGAGGATGATGTTAACTCAAGAACTCAGTTATTGACAGTATATGAGAAATGGCCAGATTGAAATCCGGTTTATATGATGCCTAATTAAACTTTCAGTTAGAAAAAGTACCTTTGTATAACCTTTGTATAATGGTTTTATGTGCATTCTGACTAATATTTAAATCTAAAGTTTAGCAAAGAAGTTCATTTTGCTGTACAGGCCATATTGTTAAACCTGTCAGAAGTTTGTTTCATAGTTAACTCCTAGTTTTTGGCTTTATGACTGTGTTAGGGGTGATTTTGGATCCCATAGAAGAGGCTTGAATTGTGATTGCTTCTTTATTTATGTCTTACTGTAGGGAAATCTTTTTTTTTTGTTTTTTCTGTTTGCAAAATTGGAATGATTGTATTCTTATAAATGTGAGCCATATCCATTACTTTGGTTTTTATGATTTGGAATATGAATAACAAATCTTAATAGCATAACAATTCTTATTTTACTGATGAGATTTTAGTTTAAATTATTTTCTGATGCAAATGTCCATAGTTGTGTATTTTTATTGAGGATGTTAAGTAGGTTTATAAGACTCTAAAAATTTATTCACTTAATGAACATCTTTTGAGTGTATTATGTGTCGTGTTCTGTCTAGGCACTGATAGTACAGTGGTGGACAAACAAGAAAAATACCTCTGCTCTCATGGAACTTGCATTCTAAACTGCATGCAACTGATAAATAAGGTTGTATTCGTCCCATGTCAAGGGATTGAAATTGTATAGGGGACAGTGTGAGTGAATAGTCATTGTGTATTTAGATGCTGATCTACAAAAAGTACTCTGCTCAAAGTTATGGCCATTAGATTTTCCAGTGGATTATTGTCAGTGTCTGTGTTTGTACCTCTTTTAGCCTATGCCTAAATTCCTGTGATAGTGACTAAGAAGATTATCTTATGTCTTTAAATGAGTCATGTACTCCACTGGCAATTATATATGCAGAATATTGACCTACCCTAATTAAAAAAATTTTTTTGATGTTTATTTTTGAAAGGGAGAGGGGGGTGAGGGGCAGAGAGAAAGGGAGACACAGAATCTGAAGGAGGCTCCAGGTTCCGAGCAGTCAGCACAGAGCCCGAGGTGGGGCTTGAACTCACGAACCGTGCAATCATGAACTGATAACGAAGTCGGATGCTTAACCAACTGAGCCACCCAGGTGCCCCGACCTACCCTAATTTTTATCATACTCATTCGTGAGTCATTTCATTCATGAATGCCATTTGTTCTTTGCTTATCTTAGTCAGAATTAATGAATTCTATGTGCTCATAAATGCTTTACATACATCTTAATTTTAATAATACTTAAGTTGGTTTATAGAGGATGGATCATGTCCTACACATCTTGGTATAATTCACATGTGGGTATTCAGTGAATTGAATGAATAGCTTCTTGGATATTTAGAATCTTAAAAAAATGCTTTAAACATATTTATGCACAGGTGGCTTAAGTCATTTGAAATCTAATGTTAACTTATCTGCTTCTATTTTTCCACGTTTCATTTTTCTTAGAGGGATAATTGAAAGCCATTTGTCCTTAAGTGACATTATCAGTGATCAGTCCTGTTGTCAGATGAAAGCTCTCTAATAAATATTATTTGATGTTCAAATCTCACAATATAGTTTTCAGTATTCTCTACTTAACACAAACAACCTAGGGCATAAAATTTTCAAATACCTAAGGCATGAGGTGATGAAATTATATAGGTCAGATCTCCAGCTCGTACTTGCATTGTCTGGGGAGATCTTCTCCCTTCCTGAGGGTCAGTACTTAGCCCACTTGTAAAAGTTTCACAACCGCTACTACTCTTTTTTTTTTTTTTTTTGGTATCTTTTTTTTTTTTTTTTTTTTTACCGTGAGCTGTACACCCAACATGGGGCTTGAAATCATGACCCTTAGATTAAGAGTTGCCTGTTCCACTGACTGAGCCAGCCAGGTACCCTTAGAGACAGAAATCGTTGATCTGTCCTTTGTACACCAGCTGTTACTACTCTTAAAAACAATCTTCCATCACTAACGAAGAGTGTTCTTCATACCGGACATTGATGTTATTGTTACTGATATTGATAAAATTCTTCTTGTCAAGGTAGAGAGAGACCAAGAGAACCTTTCCATAGGGGTTTGTCCTAAGAAAGATGTTCTGTAAACTTAGTTGAGCTCATAGCTATGGGAAAGGAAGACGGGAGGGCTTACTACTTAGGAACTCTTCTGCTTCTCATCTAGGCTGTAGACTTTGCCTCTTCCTGCCTCGAGGATTTTCTCTTACTTATCCAGCAGGAGTATTAGCATTGGTACTAGTCAGAGTAGTAGGGCTCATGGAATCACCTAAGTAGTAGTAAATATTCATGACAATCTCAGAGCTGCTGCTCGGCGAGACATTATAGATTAACGATACCCATGCTCTTGTTGTAAAGATAAAAACCTGAAGTCCAGAAAGGTTATTTTGTTCTGTGATTTTAAACAAGAAAGATCATATACCTTAACTTGTATGTTGGGAAAATGGCAAATAAGAATTTTACCAACCTAGATTCTTCCACTTACTGGTGACCTTTTCTTTCTCAAAGACTCAATTTGTCACACTGGAGTAGGAAATATTTTTCTCAACCATTTTCTTGTTAAAGAAGGTAATTTAAACTTTGCTACCCCATTAGTAGAAATTTAATTTTGTTGTAAGAAGGAATAAATTCAGTTTGATATATCTTTATGCCAAGTTTTTGTTTATCTACTCTATCAGTTTTAATGTGTTTGTACATAATCACGGTTTACTGTTCTTTGGGTTTTTCACATTAATTATGATCAAGACCTAGAAGCCAATACCCAGTTCTGGATAAATTTTGATCAGAAAGAAATCTATCCCCCTTTCTCCACCTTTCCCCCTGAATCTTTTAATACTGATATTTAAGGCCCAAACATAAGGTTTTCTTAGGGTTTCTTTCAGCCACAGATTAGCCAGCAAAAGTTCTGTCACATACTGTTAAGGCTGCTGGACTCGGGTAAAAATGGCTCATTCCTATCAAGATATATGTGTAATACTGAAGTGTTCACTCCAGTAGTGTTAGCTTTTCCTTTGAAATGGCAGTCATGCTGTGAAGTGAACTTTTACTGCTGTTTGAGGTTGTTTTTCTCCATCCTCATGGACACAACAGCCTTATTATGTTGATTTGATTTCACTCTGGTTCTTGGCACTGGGGTAGAATGTCAGGTGACACAGTTGCCTCAACTCACGGGTCTGCTGGGAAAGCCAAGTAACTGGATGTCATCGTTCTGTTTTTCTGGGTCTTTTGCCATACTGAGCCTCTCGACATTGTTTTCCACTAGGAAAATCAAGCCCTGTATTCCTTTCTGAAAGCTCTCCTTACATTCACTGTTTTATTGCAGATTAAAGGCCGGTGCATTAGAAGGTTATCAGCTAATCAATACACTTCAGTCACCTCATCTTGTGATAAAGCTGTCCCATTGATCACAAAGTGAAAATTTAGTCCTTGGCCTTTAAATGGCAATTTCTGAAGGTTTGGATAATGTGCTTATGGAATGTACAGACCTATCCGTTTATATATATTTGGAGGTAGTTACCTGAAGTACACGTAAGGAGACCCACGTATCCAAATGGCTCCTTCTGTGTTTTGTTTAAAATACTCCATTCTTACTTTTCTTAAATTGTTTTTTGTCAAATTCTAATCATCAGCAAATCTCCCGCCCCTACCCTCTTTCTCTCTAAATATATAAAACCTTTTTTTTTTTTTTTTTTGGTTAGGACTGGTTTTAAAATGCTTCCTAAACCCTTAATGCAAAATTACAATAATTGGAAGCATAGTAAAATACAAATGCTGTGATTATGAAATGAGAAAAAAAATACTCTCATTTTGATATTAATTATATAGTTAAGTGGATAACAGTTTTAGCATCTAAAGATCTGGCATCTTTATTTTGGTAAAATGCAGCATGTTGTTTTGGTTAAGAACCAGAAAGCTTTTTTTTTCCTCATAATGAAAAATAAGTTTAGACAACAAACATCCCGAGTGCCAGGTATTATGCTAGATGCTATGGAATGAAAGATAAAAACAATAGTAGCGATAGCACCAATCTCCTTTTTTATTTGCTTAGCAGTTTAGTTCATAGATCATTTTCACATCCGTCAACTCATTTGCTCTTCACAGTGCCCTGGGACGGGAGCAGGGCAGACGAGGCTCATACAGGTTTAGTGCAATAACCAGAGTCCTACAAATAGTGAATGGCAGAACCAGGACTCACGTGACATTTGCTCTTGTGCACACGATAGCACGCAGCAAACTGTGGCAACCACTCATTTATTGAAATGCTGTGACTCCACAAGTGAAAAATATTCATGTAAATATTTTTGCCAAGTGCATGTGCACATATGTACAAGTCTATATGTTTGTATGATATAAATTCAGGAAAAATAAAACTTATAAAAATGTTTCTTATTTATAAGTGTCTTCTAATTTATAATGTAATGTACCAAATAACACATATATGGAAATTAAGGGTGGAGTAGACAGCCCTGTAAATTCCCTATTACTCTATGAAAATCTTCATCCTCATGCTTTGAATTGTAGAAATGTGGTTAAGTTCTGTGTATACATAAGCCTTTAGTTTCAGGAATCCTGAATGTTTGCTTAACAAAATATTGGTGCTCTCAAAAGAGAATTTTTAAATTGTGTTTGGGACACTGTTTACTATAAAGTATCACATAATTAGGTCAGAGACATTTGCTACTAATATGCTGAAGTCAGCTGAACATCACATTTGGCATTTTGTCTGATAGTACATTACATTTTAAATATCTCTTCATGCTCTTATGTAGTATTAATGCTCAAAACACTAAAGTCGTATGATATGAAGTGATGGCATTCTCTCGGGGGACTGAGAACAGTATACTGCATACGAGCAAGGTAATAGATCTTGGACCCTGGAGTTCAGATCTCTGCCATTTAATAGTATGTGACCTTGAATAAGCAACTTCACATCATTGTGCCTCAGTTCCTTCCACATAAAACAGGGATGATAACATTACCTTCCCCTAGAAAAACTTGCATACCACTCACAGCACACACATGCACACACACACACACAGATATGTATAACATTATGTGTGTTTATATGGAATATATTACACATGTATGTTTGGACATAAAAGGCAATGCTATAAGCTTTTATTCTATATATCTACAAATCTATATGAAATAAACAAAGTGTAAAATTCATATAATATTTGTGATGAAATGCATTCATTTTGATCAATTTACTTTTTTGTGTTGTGTTGTTTTTTTTGTTTTTGCCATACTCAGAAATGATGTCTATACCTACCAACTTATAGCCTGTCTCTATACATACTCTAAAATAATTGTAAGAACAGCTTGACCTTTTACCATTGATCACACTGCAGTTCAGTACCTATCCACAGTGACACTGTCAGAAGACATTCAGAAGTGTTTGTTCAAACCTACTGTTGCTTTGACCATAAGGGATTTATTTATTTATTTATTTATTTTTTCAACGTTTATTTATTTTTGGGACAGAGAGAGACAGAGCATGAACGGGGGAGGGGCAGAGAGAGAGGGAGACACAGAATCGGAAACAGGCTCCAGGCTCTGAGCCATCAGCCCAGAGCCCGACGCGGGGCTCGAACTCACGGACCGCGAGATCGTGACCTGGCTGAAGTCGGACGCTTAACCGACTGCGCCACCCAGGCGCCCCGACCATAAGGGATTTATAAGCAGAAAGTTGAGGTGAAAACATTTGGTACTTGTGATACTGGCCAGGTTATAAGATCAGTTAGCATCTTATGTTTAAGATTACGGGTTATGAATTCTGGTTGATCAAGGACACTTTAATTTGTGGGTCTAGCAAAATTGCCTGCATCTTCAATGTTTTTGTTGATTTTGAAGTTCACGTATTCATTGAAAATTAAAAAAGTGTTTATTTTTCAATTAAGATGCAACCTTTACAATGCAAAGCAATAATAATTACAGTGTTCACTCAGCTTGAAGAAAAAAATTTCACCAGTTAAATAGCAATAATCAAGATGAGAACTATATTAGAAGGGTGCTAATTTTATGATCATCTCTTATTTAAATGATAAAAATTAATCTATGGGACCCTTGCTGTAATACCACTTGTGAAGAAATGATATTTGACTTTAGAGATGGCCTTCTGGAAGCCCATATAAAAGTAATTGGCTGATTAAATTGTGAATGACCCAAGATCATCTTTATAAAATAGCTTCTACCCCAATGAATCAAGCATTAGGCCGTGGTTGTGCTTCTACCAGACTAGATGTGTTTGACCCAAAGCATTTCATGAGTATTAGTGTACTCATTCTTAATGGTAACAAATCCTTATATTTTTGGCTTCCGTGGAAAAGCAAAAGCTACAGGAAGACAAATTCAAATTTAAGAGTTTCACCAATTGGCCTCTGCATGCTAAATGTAAGAAAAATAGATTCTAGCTGTACCTGAAAGAAATCCTGGAATTACTAACCTTAGAGGATTATTCAGCCCTGAAGTAGAGATCTTCAAGTTGCTCTAATCTCACAAGGTGACCTGTTGGCTTTGGAGGCCAGCTCATATAGGTTCAGTGCTTAGTTGTACATTTTAGCATTTTTGTGAACTTGGGCCAATCACCTAACTTTATTGAGCCTCTTATGTAAAAGTTAGGGAAAGTAAATGGGTTGATGTAATGATTAAATGAGATATTTTATGTCAGAATTTTGGCACACAGGTTAATACTTGATAACTCAGTGGCTTTATAGAAGAAAGACATTGTCAGTGTGTATTTAATGCATATCCTGTTTTGAGGCCAGAGGATTTCATAAGCTACAGTTTTCAAAATAGTAACACCAACAATACAGTTAAAACAAATTCAAAATGATTACATTTGATTGATCTAGTAGTAAAAGGGTTTGGTTTGCGATGTCATTTCCTCTACCTACCAATGCTGCTAATATATCTTCTCTAGATAGCTATAATGAATAAATTGTTCTCCAAAAGGTTAACATTAGCTTTCTTTCCATTTTGCTCCATTACCATCCCAACAGGAGGAAATGCTACAGTTGTGGAAGCATATACATTAAAAAGTTGTGAAAGATCTCATTCTTTCTCTAGTTTGTATGGTAGATTGTCTATGCATAGTGTTCTCTAGGAAACACGCATGACTATTCATAACTCACAATTAGAAAAAATAATGGTTTAGCAGATCAAACGATTTTTAAGCCATGTTTTTTAGTTATTCCATTTTAGAAATTGTATAAATTACTTGTGTAGTTAAAATGCCAAGATAATAGACAAATACTTAAGTATTTATTGATTTAGGATACAGTTCTTATGCATTAATAAAAAACAAAAATGCCTCGCTGAGCCAAATAATCCCTGACTTCGAAAAGTATGCTGGGAAGTTGGAGAAGAGAGGAAAACATGCTAGGGATGGTAAAGATACAGTAGAGTTGGGAGTTAACAGAGTAGCTAAGAGTGTAGGTTCTGACATGGCCCTTATCTACTATTTTCTAGCTGGGTGACTTTGGTGGGTCACTTAATCTCTGAATATTTCTGTCTCCTCGTTTTAGAGAGAGGCTCACCGTAGTGAGGACACCATAGATGTGGAACAAGGATAACATAGGTCGGGACATTTACAATTACTAACATCTCTGAATATGTCTTAATCTCTGAATATTTCTGTCTCCTCGTTTTAGAGAGAGGCTCACCGTAGGAAGGACACCATAGATGCGGAACAAGGATAACATAGGTCAGGACATTTACAATTACTAACATCACTGTTACTACGTTATTAACAATAAAAAACCTCTTGACTAAAGTTAAATGAATGTTACAGTAAATTCTATAGTTTTGTTGTGTTTTGTTTTTGTTTTTTAAGAGGTGAACATAGGTTGGAATAGTTGAGAATAGCTTCATGAAGAAAATGAAACATGTCCGGAATTGGAAACTCAGACCCATGAAATATTAGAAATGTAATGAACCTAGAGATAATCCACCCCGTATCTCTGTATTTGATGGATAATAATCACTAATATTTGCATAGTGCTCACTGTTCGGTGGATACTCTTTTAAGCCCTTTATTCCTTAATGTATCTAGTCTTCGCAACAGCCTAATTTAGTAGGAACTATTATATGCAGGTGAAAAAAAAAAAAAATTGAGGCCCAGAGTAGTTAAAGGGATTGTTTCTTGTCACACAGCAACCAAGTTGCAGATCTGCCTCTGGAGTTTACACTCTCAACCACAAGCCTACATTGTTAGAGATAAAGCTGCCTGCCAAACATGAGTTGCTTAGGGCTAGACGGTTTGTCCAAGGTCACAGGAAGTTAGTGCCTGAGTTAGAAGTCATAGAAGTGGAACTTAATCCTCCTGGGTGTCTCAATGTTCAGTGTAGCTGAACCACACCTCAAGTGGCTCTGCACTTTTTATGTGATTGACCCAGTAATGGAGGGAGGACCCATTAGATGGGTTGAAGGCCAGGTGTTAGTTGCTGTGAACCAGGCAAGTGCCTTCTCTGTCCCTGTAGAGAAGGGCAGCAGCATTTGGAGATAAGAGATGTGTGTTGGATAGTGGGGAAGATGAAGTTTGATAGGTCAGAGAAAGTCGAATTTTCTGGGTCAGCAAAATTAATCACATATATCTGGGGTTTATCTCAAGAACAAATGGGCCAGCCTGGAAATTCCCAAGCATGAAATTTCTGATGACCCATTACTGAGGAGGAGAAAGTGGAGAGGAAAACGACAAAGTGGAATGAATATACAATTTTTTGGTGGGGGGAGTGGGGAAATGTGTTTGAGCGTATAGGCACACTGTAGTTTACTGTATTTAAAACAAATAACATACTATATAATGCATATGTATTGGAAAATTTATAACTATGTTAGTGTCAGCTAATGTGGTAGTTTAAACAAATGTTCACTGGCCAAGAATTTATGTATGCATTGTAAGGGAAGACTCCTTTTAAATCATGCTTTATCTGATTTAATTTTTATCCCTGTGCACACCCACAATTTACAAAGCTTCTATTAACTTCAAAGGGCAAGGAAGAGAATGCAAACCAGGCCTATTATGTTTGTGATCACACAGTTGTTTTGCAGGTGGTATCCATGTGTTTCTCCAAAGTTCGTTTCTATTTGCACACATGGAAGGAGAGCAGAAGGACTCTTTCATCTTCATATTTTTCTCGTTTCTTGGAACTATCCATTACAAAGGAGGACTGTATAAATCTTCTTTGTGTGTTTAAGTGCTAATGTAAGCTGTTGCATATATCATCTGGCTGCAGTATTTGACACACCTACTGGTCACCTTATACATGGAGTTACAGCAGACCCGTTGGCAGAGCTCACTGTTTTAAAGAATCAGATTGTATTTTAGAATGTACTATTAAAAGGAAATGTGAAAAAGATACCCATTCTACACATGACTTTCCTACACTGTGTTGTGTTGGTAGACCACTAAAGGGCTTGAAAGAATGCTGTTGTCATTGTTTACCATCCTCTTTGATCACTAAATTATAGAAAAACGATTATTCCTGTATAACCTGTGACCTATAGCGGGCCTTGTAATATCTGTTCATTCACATGGGCATGCTTTTAACATCTAAGAGTCTCAAAAGGTTAAATTTAAATGGTGCTTTAGGTTGACATAGCAGTAAATATAGTTTTGACCGTTTAGAAGAAAGCAGTTAAACGTGAGAATACATTAAGTGTATGGATACACCACCTCATTGAAGAATAAGGGTCCATTTATATATACCTTGCAGCTAAATTTTAAAAACCTGCAAGGATTAGTGAGTAATATTTATTTAGGTGAAATTTATGTGAAAATAAAAACAAATATAGAATTTATGTCCTACTTAGTACATCTGTACATCATGAGTAACATAAAGACTTGCATTGTGCAAAGATTAGCATGCACATTTTGATGTTACCACAAAATGCTCTGCCCAAGACAGAAGCAAAAAGATTTGTAATCTTCAAATATTATTGCCTTCATGCTGCTGTTTTCTATTTCCGATAACACCTGTACAACACTGCTACCTAGTTACGCTCTATATTTTATGTTTAATGTGGTAATCTAATTTCCCCTTATTTGCAGTTAGCAAGTCAAAGTAAAAAAAAAAAAAATACATTGGAATGCTGCCATGACACTATTGTTATGGAGCCAGATTTAGTAACTGGTGAGTTGTCTTGATTCTCATCAGACAGGGCTTAGTTCCTGAAGGATCACAATGATCTTATTATAAGGAGTTTCTCCTGTTGTGTAGCCTCCAGAATGCACTTGTGGGATGGTGACGTGGAGAGGCTCCAGAGTCGGGTAAAAAAAAAAAAAAAAAAGGTATCTTTTGAACTACTATCTAGCAAGTTATATCAAAAACTCTATAAAGTATAATAAAAATTTAAGGATCATTTTGCACACATTTACAAAGGCTTTCTGGGTTACTGTAAATAGAGTGAAAGTTAAGGAAATGTCTTTCATCACAAATGTATAGAATTAGTGAACAGTGGCACAAAACTTGATTTTATGTTTTGAGCTATTCTAATAATTATATATTCCTAGGACATATCACCCAAGTCAAATTTTGTAACTTTAAATAAATGTTTTAACGTAAATTGGATTGCAGAGTAGAGAGGTTAGACTGGTAAGTTCTATATCCATGATTAAAGTACTTCTTGATAACTGCTCCTTTGTGAAGGTGGACAAGAAGAGCAATCTCTTGAATTTCTTATGAAATACTGTAATCAGATTTGGTCCATTTGTGATTTGTAACACCAAACTGTTACACCAGTTAAAAATTAGAGATATGTTGGGGCACCTGGGTAGCTCAGTTGAGCCTCTGACGTCAGGCTCGGCCATGATCTCATTCTTGCTGAGTTCGAGCTTCGTGTTGGGCTCTGTGCTGACAGTTCAGAGCCTGGAGCATGTTTCAGATTCTGTCTCTCTCTCTTTCTCTGCTGCTCCCCAACTCATGCTCTGTCTCTCTCTGTCTCAAAAATAAATAAATGTTAGGGGAAAAAAATAAATAAATAAATAAATAAAATTGGCGTCTGAGTGGCTCAGTCGGTTGAGTGTCCGACTTCGGCTCAGGTCATGATCTCATGGCTCGTGGGTTCGAGCCCCGCATCGGGCTCTGTGCTGACAGCTCAGAACCTGGAGCCTGCTTTGGATTCTGTGTCTCCCTCGCTCTCTGCCCCTACCCTGCTCATGCTCCGTCTCTCTCTCTCTCTTTCTCTGTCAAAAATAAATAAACATTAAAAAAATTAATAAATAAAACATTAATATTAAAAAAAAAATCAGAGATAGGTTCCATTAGAAGAAAAACAATTTTTAATCTAACATATAACATGTTTTTAAAAAGAGGCTTATATTCAAAGGAAGCAATCTATTAAAAAATGAATACATCAAATCTGAAAAATTACTTATCAAATGCTAATATAGTTCTAGAAGTCTTTGTTCCAATGACAGTTTTCTTGGGATTATATCCTTTAGCTATGGAAATGTGATCTGTGTATACACCCATGAATCATTCACATTTGCTTGATACAACACACAGTCAAATCAGTATATTGTATAATGGATCTTCTATGATATTTCATGGCCATGGTTAAGCCTATCCATAATTCTCTTGGTTGGTTTTCTTTATTACGGTTCAGTTTTTGCTTCTTGCTTTATTGGTGAAGGCTGGCACTGTGTCAGTAGACTTTTTATAGTTCATTATTCTGATATCATTCTTGACCTGTAGGTTTTTTTAAATTAATATTTATTGTTAAGAAATGACAAAAAGGGCTTGATCGGCATCTAGAGGTGATGATGGCTTTGTCACAGTGTAGGAAGCAAACACTGGTTCTTAGCTGTGAGTCTTTACAAGAAAGTCTTGGGGCTCCTGGGTGGCTCAGTGAGTTGAGAGTCTAACTCTATAACTTAATTTTAGTTCAGGTCATGGTCTCACAGTTAGACCCTGTGTCAAGCTCTGCATTCACAGTGCTGAGCCTGCTTGGGATTGTATCTCTTCCTCTCTCTCTTCCCTTCCACCTCTCTCTCCCACTCTTTCTCAAAGATAAATAAAGTTAAGAAAAAAGTCTCATGGGCTATTATAAGAAAGTTTGGGCAACATCAATATTATCTGCTGTATGAAGGATAAAGTGCACTTTTCTAGATGTTTCTACATACTGTTAATGGATTTTTTTTCCTTCACAGAGACTATTTCGGGGTTAAAAATGTGACTCCTTAGTCATGGTCTTATTCTTACATCTCATGTATCTCACATTTCTTTTGGGGGGAATTCTTAATCTGATACAGTTAGATGACATTTTTTTCTAAGATGGGCAAAATACTTTGTATAAAAGCTTTTCTATAGCAATGGTGATTCCTCGTGGAAACTGTTCTAATATACATTGAATTTAATATTACAAGTCGCTTTTAAAGGAATCCCAAAAATTTATTTTGGGAAAGAAATTATAAAAACTTTGTGCCAAATTAGTAGTTGGTTTAAATAAACTGTTTGTAGGATTTACCCTAGCTCGTATTAATAGCTGTAACAGTTGAGGCCAGGTGACAGATAATTTCTTTTTAAGAACATGTTTATTGTCAGGAAAATTGCAAAGTTTCCTTTGTAATTATTCTATCTTTGTTATTTTGGCAGCCTATGAAGTTTTATTGGCATTTACTGAAAAGGTACTTTTTTTTTTTTTTTTTTTTTTTTGGCGCTAGCCAGCTGGCTTTCTTTTTTTGGGCAAACTTTTCTAGCTCTGGTATTCAGAACATATTTTCAACTTTGATTGTCTACCAGTGGGATCTTTTTGAACAAGGAGCCAGGGGCTAATAATAACCGAATTGATCTCCATCATGTCTTCGGTAGGGTGACAACAAAGTGCTGCAGGTGTACTTCAGCCACCTGAGTGTTGCTTCCTACTTATCCAGTGTGTTATTTTGATACTGAAGTGTTCAATTTCAGACCATGCAAATTACAGGCTCTTTTCACATATAGCCTGGAAGAAAAATTATGAATGGAAAGTGAGGATTGACTCACCTGAAAGCAAATAGAATTTCCCAAGCAGGGCAGGTTCACCAAATGAAAATGAAATGAGCCTTTCCAGGGGGTACGTACCAGAACAAGTAAAGCACAAACATTTGAAGACATGGAACAATAAGAGAGTTTTATTAGACTTGAGAGGGAGGTGTGCGGGTTTAGAATTTCAGTTGGCTTGGGGGTGGCGTTCATTCTGCAGGCTGAGCACCATTTTTCTTACCTCTGGGCTTATTTAAAGGCTTGTTCAGATCATGCTGATGCATGTGAGATGAATTCTAAATTTAGAATTATATTGCTTTCGTTCTGAATAACATGGTAATAAATTCATTCAAGCAAGTATCTGCATCACTAATTACTTATTTCATTGCTTTTTAAATGGGCAAACTATTTCTGAAGGAATGGTGATTTCTCATGGAAACTGGTTAAAATATTTATAATTTATTGCATAAAAAACTTACTTGTTTGAATACTTGTCCTTAGTGAGTGAAACTTACAGACCTTAGAAACTGCTGGTCTTTTTAGTAATTATTATTCCAAAGTGATGACAGGCATATTAGTAACTGGCAGTCTTCTTTGGCAATGAGATATTATCTTCATTTGGTCTTTTTACGTTACAATGGTCCATGGAGTAATTAAACTTTTAGGTTAGAGCTTCTATGTTTGTGACTGAATAACAAGGGAAAGTTAAAGATCACATTTATCACGTCTTGTTAGTAAAATATCTCTGCATGTTAACCATCCACATTGATTCTTTTCTACTATTATCCGTCTCCTTTTTTGTATCACTTAATGGCAGGTAATAGATTTACCACTTTCCCCCTCCCCCAACCTATTTGTGAGAGATCTGTAGAGATAGTCTACAGAGGGTGGCACTCTGGGGTTTGTTCTGGAGAGTGTGGAGGATGCCGGATAAGGGATGCCCACCTTTCACCTTTTCTTCTGATGGGAAGGACCTGTTTTTGTGGTCACGCAGTGGTGAGGACAGAGCACGCTTGGTGTCTGGGTATTATGCAGGGCCCATCTGCCATAGCATTTCTCTAAACTTCATGCTACACTGAGAAACACCAGGCAGTGATGGGATCTTCCAGCCTCTCCTCGGCTAGGAACAATAATAAGTACTGCCCAGTATTTTCCAAATAATGTTCTCTGTTATTTGAAAGGAATTACAGAATTACTAGGCAGAGAAGCAATACTTATTTTTGTAACTTTGTAGGGCTTAAAGAATATCCATATTAAAGCAAAGTGAAACAGGTTCTCCACAGGAGGTGTTTTCTGTAGGCATATAGGTCATAATTAGGTAATTAATTAAGTAGAGCCATTTTTGAGAGGTTAGGGATTCGGTTGGGCATCTTGATTCAGAACTTTACTTCCTTTTATTAGATCTGTTTCTCAAATAGCTGCAGCTTGTTCAGGTTTCATTCCTGCCAGCTGGATATGAAGCGCTGTATGTTTGGGCTCACTGTACAGAATTGGTTTCCAAAAAAATAGTGTCGTGCTGCTTTCCATCTACTGGACCAGTAGGGGTAGGAAGATCTGATTTGAAGCCAATGCAAAATGCAAACTGATTCGATTTGGATTGTTCATACATTAGGCCTTCCTTTCTCTGTTCTTGTCCTTTTCCAGATGGAAGGACCAGTTTCCTCCCAGGGCACTTTCTCCTGGCAAGTAGTCTGTGAAGATGAGGATCATTTAGTGCCACAACCGCTCAAGTACTGTTAGAGCAGCTTTGGGCTTTAAAATTTAGAGGAATGAATCATTGCATTCTGTACTTGATCTCTTTATATTTCAATTAATGGTGCTTATGATGCTTTTACAATTAGGAATATAACTTTGTCTTTTGACTCTGCTTTGTGCTTTATTAATATAATAACATATTACTGCCATCAGCTGGAAAGTAGGTGGTCCATGAAACATCTTTTAAAACATCAGGCATTTTTAAATGCTAACACATTGCATGTACACTTTTCCGATGTGCATTATGTACCCTTCCTTCTTGACTATAGTAGCTTATACCTGATTTTGCTTTTTCATGATGAGGAAGGCTCATGATCATAAGTTTCAGTGACCACTACTGGCTAAAAGGCAATAATGCACTCCATTATTAATGAGGTGTGTAGAGTTCTGTGTGGACTCAGAATATTATGCCATATGAATTCCTGTATCAAATCCTTGCATTTTCCTCTCCTCTGTGACATTTAGTAAGCAGGTGCTCCCACCCAGACCTGAAATTGTCAGGCTCCCAGGAAAGGTTGCCTAGTCTAATGCCTTCATTTTATAGATGGGAATGGAAGCCCAGAAAGGTAGCACAGCTTATCCATTATCACACAACTAGTTACGGGTGAGGTAGCAACTAGGTAGATATTATAGTTGACTTTGAGCAGTGCGGGGTTAGGCATGCTGAGCCCCTGCACAGTGGAAAATTCACGTATATCTTGTGATTTCTCTCAAACTGAACTAATAATAGCCTACTCTTGATTGGAAACCTTAAGATGTCAGTCGATTAACACATATTTTCAATGTTTTATGTATTGCATAGTATCTTCTTACAATAAAGGTAGAGAGAAGAAAGCGTTATTAAGAAAATTGTAAGGAAGAGAAAATACGTTTACACCGCTGTCCTGTATTTGTCAAAAAATCCACATAGAGATGCACCTGCATAGTTCAAACCTGTATTGTGTGAGGCTCAAATGTATTTGTTTCCTCATCTGGTGCTCGTTTGACCCGCTGTACTGTGTGCTTTCAGCTTCTGTCAGAATACGTTTTCCTTATAGTCTTCTCCATGTATAAATGTCTTGCTCTTAGTGTGTAGTTGATCGGCACAAAACAAAATTGGGAATAGGATGAAACAGAAAAAGTAGCGAAATAATAGTCTGATGGCTGGAAGTTGGGTGCTTGCAATGTCACTTTACTTCCTGGAGTCTTGGTTCGTCCTCTCTGAAAGGAAGTGGTTGAAATAATAATGGTTATAAGTAACATTTACTGAGTATGTACCACGTTCCAGGTACTATCCTAGGTTTTCAGGTGCTTCACTTTGTGTAATTCTCACATACACACCGTGTACTCTAACAGGGAGAAACTGAATCACATAAGCAGTTAGTCAGTTTACCAGAAGTCTTTCAGCATGGAAGTAGCAAAGCCAAGATATAGCTTCCATGCTCTTTACCACTATGCTCTTTAGTTTCTGAATCATCTGTGTGCTCTCTTCTAGATGTTGTGTCCTGTGATTCTGTATTTGAATAATGGCACCGATAGCTGTCATTGAGCACTTACTGTATACTTTACACAGTGTCTCATTTAATCATATCAGCAACTCCATCAGGCAGGTACTGTTATCACCTCATTTTGTTTTATATCAGTGAGGAAACCTAAGCACAGAAAGGTTAACTGGCTTGCCCATTCTTAGAGCTGGAAAGTGGCAGTAGGAGATTTGAAACTAGGCAGATTTAAGTACCTGTTAGTTCTGCCACTATGCCTTATTGCCTGAGAACTAGTACTTGAGAGTCTAAGACAGAAGTGATGTGAGTTTTATAATATTTTTGGTGTTTATTTTTACCATTTTTTTGATGTTTGAGGCGCCTGGGTGGCTCAGTCGGTTGAGCCTCCAGCTTCAGCTTGGGTCGTGATCTCACAGTTCATGAGTTCGAGCCCCCCACATCAGGCTCTGTGCTGACAGCTTGGAGCCTGGAGCCTGCTTGGGATTCTGTGTCTCCCTCTCTCTTCCCCTTCCCCGCTCGTGCTCTGTCTCTCTCTGTCTCTCAAAGATGAATAAACGTTAAAAAAAAATTTTTTTATCTTTTTTTTTTTTTTCAACGTTTATTTATTTTTGGGACAGAGAGAGACAGAGCATGAACGGGGGAGGGGCAGAGAGAGAGGGAGACACAGAATCGGAAACAGGCTCCAGGCTCTGAGCCATCAGCCCAGAGCCCGACGCGGGGCTCGAACTCACGGACCGCGAGATCGTGACCTGGCTGAAGTTGGACGCTTAACCAACTGTGCCACCCAGGCGCCCTGAATCTTTTTAATGTTTATTTATCTTTGAGAGAGAGAGAGCGCGCACAAGCAGGGAAGGGGCAGAGAGAGAGAAGGAGGCACAGAAGCCGATCTGGCTCCAGGGTCTGAGCTGTCAGCACAGGGCCCGATGCAAGGCTCACACTCACGAACTGTGAGATCACGACCTGAGCCAAAGTTGGACACTCAACCGACTGAGCCATGCAGGTGCCCCAATATTTTTGTTGCTTAGAGGTGATGTGTGAGTGTGTGTGCATGCACACATGTATGTATACATCCATATGTGGAAACACATGCACTAATGGTTTCTTACCTGTGTGTCATCTAAAAAATAGGTAACTGGTATGCCAAGCATCTAAGTGAGTCAAGTGAATTTAGCACAAGAGCTACTGAGGTGTGGAGTGGTGGGGATAGTGGGGACTGTAGCCAATAGGAAAACGCATATCCTGGCCAAAGGGGCAGCTGATAATGGGTTCAGCCAGGTGCTTTTCAGGCTGGAAAGTGGACCCGAGTGTTGCTGGATATTGTGTTTTTTTTTCCTAGATAAGTCAGAAATTTGGATTTTTAAACCAGAAAGAAATTTTGAAGCTGATTTTACAAAGATCACAACAAGAAATGATTTGAAACCATTCCATGAGCCAAATGGAAACATTGGCAACTTCTGGTTTAGATCATCGGGAGTAGATGACTGACCTTCAGATGAGTAAAAGTTGGCTGCATCTCCCTATCAGTGCTATTTTTTGAAGAGAAGCTACACAGGTCCAAACCTAGAACATTTGTCCATTCTATTCTATTAAGATGGCATAGTGGCACTCGGCAATGTAGAGAGAGTTGAATTATTAAGTGTACTTTTAAGAAATAACTGTCTTGGGGCGCCTGGGTGGCGCAGTCGGTTAAGCGTCCGACTTCAGCCAGGTCACGATCTCGCGGTCCGTGAGTTCGAGCCCCGCGTCAGGCTCTGGGCTGATGGCTCAGAGCCTGGAGCCTGTTTCCGATTCTGTGTCTCCCTCTCTCTCTGCCCCTCCCCCGGTCATGCTCTGTCTCTCTCTGTCCCAAAAATAAATAAACGTTGAAAAAAAAAAAAAAAAAAAGAAATAACTGTCTTGTGAGGCTGTAACATCATCAGAAGGCTTTACCCTGTAGAGAGTGAGGATTTCTGGCTTCTGACTTCTGCACTGTTCTCAGCATTGGTTTCTGAGTCTGTGGACTCTGATTCTGGATGGGGCCGGGAGGTCCAGAATCACCTTCCAGACCTGTCAAAGTACCTCTCTTTTATTCAGAAGCATCCCTGGCAGGACCATTGAGGAATCTCTGCAATAGAGTGCACACACTGAGACTGATAAGAGTTGGGTATGTTGGAAAAAAATAGTTTGATGCCCTTTTCTGAGAAATGCATGGTTTCTCTAAGCTCAGTTCTGGTGTTCAGATTGCCCAGGAAGTTCCTTGCAGGTGCGGAGTGTTAACTTCCGGGAGCAGTGGGAGCAGACTAATGACCATTTGCCTTCTGCTGATAAAACTAGCTCATCACTTTTTAATCTTTTTACCCAGTTGACTTCCACTTGTGATTCCTTTAGCACAGCGGTTTCTGAGTACAAACACTAGCTCTTTCTTTGAAACTGGATCATACCTAATGTCCTCTATCATTGAAAAATTCTTAGGTTCATAACTAGGGGTGAGAGGTTCCCTTATTTTGCCTTGGAGATTACTACTAAGCAACATTTTACGTATTGCCAAAATAGCGCCAAACGGCAAATTAGGTTTGCCTAAAAAACATTATATCATCTTTTTTTTAAAAAAAAATAACTACTCTACTTAAAGAATATTATTGAAGAAAAACAAATATCACCTTGCCGTGCTATGGTCTGAATTCCTGTCTTGAAAATATTACAGCTGAACGTATTTCCAGAAGCTGCAAATAACGGAAAATCGCAAAAACTCGAATCAGGGCCCCTGTCCTTAAATGTGTTTCAGTTTGCATTTTGATAGCAGTTTTGAAATGTTATCGCTTGTTTTGTCACAGACATAATTCACATCTTTCTTCAGGCACTGTAAACAAGAGAAAGGGTTTAATGGCCCCATAAAGGCACTCTGCTGTTATCTGAGATTAGGCCCTTTAGTAATGGATGTTGGTGTGTGTATGTGTGAGCCTGTGTGCACACTGCGGGGGTGGGGAGGGCTTAAAAGAGGTAAATGTACTGGAAGAGAATCTTTGAGAGGCTCAGATGCGGCAGAAGTGCCCTCTGTTTTTCTGTGTGTCTTGGAAGACGGATTTACGGAGCATGTGACAATATTGTCCTTCTTTGTACACAAGCCTTACCCTTTGCTTCTGGAATTTAACTGAGTAATAATTGGGGTCATTGCCACCCATTTATCACCTGAAATTGAAATGATATTAACTTAAGTGAATGCTTTTCATCTAGTGAGTGTATTCCTAACTACATATATTTATATAAAAACCTGCATGCATTTTTCATGCCATGCTTGTATCTGGTCTGAAATAATCTAATTTGTGTATACCATTTACTTTTTTCCATCTTTACAGAGTTTTTGTTTGTTGTTGTTGTCGTTTTTAATTTGCTGCTATGGCCAAGAGCCATAGCCATAATCTACATATTAACAACAATTTGTAGATTGTTGTTTTTGTTTTTGTTTTTTTTTTTGAGCATTTTAGTGTCCACACAATGATTTGTTTTGACTTTCTCATTTATATTTTGTAGACAAGTGTAAAAAATTATATGTTATACATATCTGTGGTCTATGTAAATGCCTTAAAATTCCTCAAAGAACATAAATTTGTAGTGTTTTAGAGGCTCAGTGTCATGTAATTTTTCATCATCTTGTTTGTGTATGCCCCTGTAAATTGGCTGCATAAGGCTGCATGCTTGGTTTTGAGAGTCAGTGTAAACAAAACGTTAATAAAGGAAAATCCAATGGCCTTTGTTAACTAATTTACCTAAACCCTATCAGTAGCAGGTGTTCCTGTTCTAGCCATTCATTTTTATGTTTTCTTTCTCCTTTCATTGTAGACCATAATCCGGAACAGGGGTCAGCAAACTTTCTTCTGTGAAGGATCAGACAGTAAATATTTTAGGCTTTGCAGGTCATAGGGTTTGTCACAAATTGTCCATTATAATTCAAAGTAGCCCTAGACTATACCTCAATTTTTGGGTGGGACAGTGTTCCAATAAAACTTCGTTTACCAGAACTGGTGGGAAGCCACGTGTCATCGATGCACTGTAATTTGCCCACCCCTGTTCTGGAACATCGTACAGTAGACTATTCTAAAGCAGGAGTTTTGAGCGGATCAGAAATCTCAACGTCAAAGTCAGGAGACTCTCATAAAGCTTTGTATACCTAGGTAGTTTTTGTTTAAAAACTACATTTGTGAAAAATTTGTAAAAAAACACACAGATTTGATTCGAAGACATGCTTCTACTTAGTGAAGAAGTAATTAAAAATGTGGTATGTTTCTCTTCCCAGAGTAGTTGTTTTGTACTCACAGAAATTGCTACTCTATTTCACTCTTATGATAAGCGTTGGGAGGAAAGCAGAGTGAAAGGTCAGAGCCAAGGCAACTTATCACTGTAATTATATCCACTGTCCACATATAGAAGGGGGCCCATCACTTGTGACATTTTGGTTATCAGACTCTAGGGGAAGCTTTAGATGCTGGATAGCAGCATTTTTCCTCAGTGGAGTATGACGGGTGTGAATTTTTAAATGCTTTTGGTCACAGTAATAAATTGAAACAAAGTAGAATGCCTAGAAGTAAGCATGAATAGTCTGAGAAGTGTTTTAGGTAGACGTGGCACAAATATATTATTAAGATCATGTATACATAAACATGTATTGCACACACGAGAATTAATCAAACTTAAAGGAGACTGGCTAAAGTCTGTATTAGAGAAAACATTTCAAAAAACTAAAGCTCTAATTGGACTTCTATGAGTTCTTGATGGGTAAGACTGTGTCTTATTGTTCATCTTTGTTCTATAGGTTTATATTCAGTTTCCCTCTCAACACCTGGTGTAGTGTCTGGGCCATAGTAAATGAATGAATGAATGGATAAAGAAACACCTGATAGGCGGTTACCATGGTGCTTATGCGTGAAAGAAATCATACTTGTATTTATTCAAAATAAATTTGAATTATATGCTCAAGAGTTCAAAGTTATAGCCAACATTCTAGGGCTCTTAATTCTTATCCTGTTGTAAATCAGTCCTAGATCTTTGGATAGATATTAAGCTTAGCTTTTTTATGCCTTTTGAAAAAATTTTGCACAAGTGGGAGGTATAATAAAGATATTCTTGTCTTGAATGATGAGAATCAAATAGAGTAGGTGACAATTCTTTGAAAACTTGGTAATACTGTGTAAATTTTGAGGGTTTTTAAAAAAGTGTTATAGCAAGTGGTTTTTATCACAGTTCTAAATTCAACCACAGTTCACTAAGTCACCATCTATAGTTAAACATATTATCTTTCTTAAATGTATCAGAAGACATCATCATCTTCACTATAGAAATAGAAACTTAATTTGTAGATTAAACTGTTTATTCTCTGTACTAACATGAAGCAGTCTGTTATAACAAACATGTTCTGTTTTCAATTTAATGGCACAAAAATGTTCCAATGTCAAGATTGTTTAGCAAATTATTCTCCTATGAGTAAATTTTTAAATTCATTATCTTCATCCATAATTGAAGGTGTTGAAATGTAATTTGAATGAAAGACATGGTTATATATCAGCCTTGTTGCGCTTGGAAAGGTGGAGGGCATTTCTGTGCTCCAGTAGAATGATGGCAAGATTTTGCTTTTGTTCTAGAGTGTAGACAGAAATAAACTGGAAGCAAGATGATACCTTGATGTTCATAGTTCTAAAATGAAAACAACTAATGGAGCGTGGGTGGCTCAGTTGGTTAGCGTCCAACTGCAGCTCAGGTCATGATTTTGGAGTTTCTGAGTTCGAGCCCCGTGTCGGGCTCTGCTGAGAGTTCAGAGGCTGGAGCCTGGTTTGGATTCTGTCTCTCTCTCTCTCTCTCTGTCTGCTTCTCCCTGTCTCATGCCCTCTCTCTCTCTCTCAAAAGTAAACAAACATTAAAAAAATGAAAAAAAGAAAGCAATTATTAATTTATCCAAGACTTTACGATGAATACCATAACTCCGAGTAAACGTTTAAATTAGGAAGTGGTTAAGTTTATTTTGGAAGTGTACTTTTAAAAGTCTTGGTATTTTGGAGCTCTTAAATGTAACCATTAGAAGAACTCAGTCATCATTAGTCAGCCTTAAGATGTGGTTTTAAAGGTCAAGCCTCCATCCAAGAAAAAAATGCAAGATGCATCTCTTGAGTGTTCTTTCTGCTTCTCCTCCTAAAGATCTGGTTGTGCGGAGGAGTTGGGGGCCATAAAGGTTTGCATGGAAATGCGTCTGAGGAGTACCTGAGGAAGGAAGACTTCAGATTTCCTGGATAAATTTCTTAACTGTCCGAAGGCAGGGATAAAAATCTAACTGTCACTTCTTTGTTAATGACATGAAGGAGTTAACTCACCCGGTTTGATACCCTGGAAGGAGGAAAGATTCACTTTAATTAAAACCGCAAACAATGCAGATGCATGTCGTTCACTGTTTCAGACCCAGTGAGGACAGTACAGTAAGCGAAACGAAATGTACCTAGCAGCCTCGGCAGCAGGCTGGAGCCCTGTTCAGTGAAAGTAATTTAATTAGTGTTGATCATGACTCCAGATGATGGTGATTTGATAAGGAATAATTTAGTACTTAACAGCCTTTTACATGCACCAACTCCATGTGGGAAGGTAAAGCAAATTGCACAAAATGAATGTGCTGCTTTCACTTGTGCCTGTGCCAGTGAGCTGGAAAACTGCCTGTTAGCAGGCGCTCAGACTCTCAGCCCTGTGATGAAATACCCAACACGCTCCCGGCTCAGCCTGCTCGGGTGGGAGTCTCTGTGCTCTCCTTATTTAAGAATAAATAAGAGAAGTCACTTTTGTGATATAGAATCTCTAGGAAGCAGGGAAGTAGAAATGAGGAAAATGAAGTCACATGCGGCTCTTGTGCAAAATGTTGGAGATCATCAGGTTGGTTTCTTTTTTTCCTCACAGCAATTATAAAATAATCCTAGCCAACTCAAATTCATTGGATTACTTATTTGGCTTATGAGTAGAAAAAAAATCACAGTTCCGAGGGCCCATAATGATTAAGAGGCCCACACACGTCGCACGTGTTAGAGACACGTTCATGTTATGGAGTTATGTTAGGAGTAGGGGAGCCCTAAACTTTCGGATGTAGAGAACCCGTGAAAATCCTCAATTGTGGGCATCTACTGAATAGAAATACCTTGTTAGATCTTTTCTTTTCTTTTCTTTTCTTTTCATTTTTTTTTCTCAAGTCTTCTCTAGGATTGGATTTATTTCAATGCAGCATACAGTGGATCTAGGTATGGCCAAGCATCACAGTGGATTTGAAATTAGCCCAGTTATGAGAATCACCTAGACATTTTTATAAGATACAGAATCCAGATATATATCCCAGCCTCAGTGACTCGTCATTTCTGGGAGTGGTATATTAGCTTGCTTAGGGCTGCCATAACAAAGTACCATAAACTGAGTGGCTTAAAAAATAGACATTGATTATCTCACAGTTCCGGAGGTTTGAGGTGAAAGATGAAGGTGTTGGTAGGGTTCGTTCTGAGTGCTGTGAGAGAGAAGCTGTTCTATGCCTGTCTCCTGGATTCTGGTGATTTGCTGGCAGTCTTGGCACTCTTTGGCCTGGAGAAGCATCACCTTATCTCTGCCTTCATCTTTATGTGGCCTTGTCCTGCTTGAGGGTCTCTATATCCTAACTCTTCCTTTTTTACAAGGACATGGCATGAGTCATATTGGATTAGATTCCACCTAATGACCTCATCTTAGCTAATCTTCTAAGGAAGGTTACACCCTGAGGTTTACTGGGGTTAGGACTTGAACATGAACTTTGGAGGAGGCACAATTCAACCTATAACATATGAGGTGTGGGAAGTAATCCCTGGGTTTTTCAGAAGTACCTCCTAAGTTTAGGGATCAACTTACCTCTTCTCGCATTGTGGGAAGCCTTACATCCTTTCATGTAAAGTCAATTTAGGAAGGGGTCACGTGGGTGGTCCAGGTGGTTAAGCATTTGACTTCGGCTCAGGTCATGATCTCACAGTTCATGAGTTCAAGCCCCACGTCGGGCTCTATGCTGACAACTCAGAGCCTGGAGCCTGTTTCAGATTTTGTGTCTCCTTCTCTCTCTGGCCCCCCTGACTCACACTCTGTCTCTCTCTCTCAAATAAATAAATAAATAAATAAATAAATGAATAAATAAATAAATAAATAAATAAACATTTAAAAAAAATAATAAAGTCAATTTAGGAAGCTCATGGAACCAGTCTGAAAGCAATAGGGCTCCAGATAGTATATCCATTAAGATGGATCCTACTTTTTTTTCTAAGTTGATATCAATAGACTCTTTGATAGGACACTACTGTTAGGCTAGCAGCCATTCCTGATGGTAGCCCAGACTTGTCATTCCTCCCCTGACTCATTTGGAATGATTTATCCTGTGGAGTTAAAAACAAAATCACACTTCCAAGATCACATTCTCAGATCTCTCTGCTGGAACAGGAGGCCAGACATATTCAAGTATTTTAAGTTGTGTAGCATTGCTTGATACCTCTCATATTTTTTAACCTTTTAATTGAGATATGCATTCATTATGATGTAAAATTTTAACTGCACAGTTTGGTGAATTTTACATATGTATATATTCTTATAAGTACCAATCCGTGCAACATATAAAATATTCCCAGCACTGTGGCAGATTACTAGTGCCCTTTATTGTAATTAACATTTCTATCCACCAATAGAAGGGAATTCTTTCACTATCAGTTAATTAGGTCTATTCTTGAAATTCCTATGCTACATACTCTTTTGTGCTTGACTTCTTTTATACACCTTCACATCAAGGAGACCATCTATATTTCTGTATGTGTCGGTTATTTGTTCTTTGTTGTTCCTGCATAGTATTACATTGTATGAATATCCCATGAATTATTTATCCGTTTTCCTGCTACCGAACATTTGAATTTTTCCAAAGTTTGCTATCTTGAATAAAGCTACCATGAACATTTTTACACATATCAGTTGGTGAACATATGAAGTGCCTTCTCTTGGGTATACACCTAAGAGTGAAATTACTGGGCCCCGGGGTAAATTTATGTTGAAGCATTAGGGGATACTGCCAAAATATTTGCCAAAGTGTTTATATCAATTTGTACTGTCAGGAGCTTATATAAAAGTTCCTGTTGCTCTAGGTCTTCTTCAAAACTTGATAATGTCCAGGCACAGCGTCTGGCTCTTGCTTTTGGCTTAGGTCATGATCTGGTTGGATTCTGCACTGAGAGCATGGAGCCTGCTTGGGATCCTCTCCCTGTCTCTCTGTCCCTTCCCTGCTCATGCTCTCTCTCTCTGTGTCTTTCTGTCTCTCTCTCTCAAAATAAATAAATAAACTTAAAAAAAAAAACTTGGTAATGTCAATCTTTTGCAGCTTAGCCATTCTAGTGTGTGTGTGATAATTTCATGTGGTTTCATTTGTTATTTTGCTCATAAGTAAAGATGTTGAATACCTTTTTTATATGCTTTTTGTTGTTCATTTGTTTGTTTTACCATTTGGATGTCTTCTTTTTTTGGACTGCCTGTTCAAGGCTTTTGCCCATTTTTAATTGGGTCATTTGTTTGGTCTTACTTGTAACGAATCTTATTACGAGCTTTTTGTCAGATCTTTCTATTGAAAACATCTTCTTGGAATCTGTAGCTTACTTTGTAATCTTTTAATAATGTTTTGATGAAGAGAAGTTCTTAATTTCAGTGAAGAAAATTTTGTAGGTTATTTTCTTTTACGGTTGATGCTTTTAGTGTCCTGTTCATTAACCTTATCCTCCCTCAAAGTCCCAAAGATTTTTAAAATATACTAGTATTGAATATAGTAGTCTCTGATATATCTGATATTTTGATAAATACATTGAACTGTGCATCATACTACATATTTATTCTCGAGGCCTCACGTATTTTTATTCATATGAATTATATCTGATTTCTCAGGTATGAATATTTGGTACTACTCTGAATGACAAAAGGAGTTCCTGATGTGTTACTACTCCTTTTTTCTTAGGAGAATATAAAACCCAGTACACAATCCCAAGTACTAAACTTGGCGATACACATTTTACTGTATATGTTCAAAGTAGTAATAAATCGTTGAAACCTGTTTGTTAAGAATGCAACAAATGTATGGTTAATGGTTGCATTATACAATATTTGTCATTCTGAGAAGTAGCACATAGACACAAACACAGGCAAAGAATTTTCTTATACAGTGTTACTTTAAATTTTTAGATTTTTTTCGTGTTTAAAAAAGTTTTTGTGCAAATTTAGGACTTAGTTAAAAGTAAAGAGAATAATGTAATGAACTCCCACCTACCCATCATGCAGCTTTTAACATTTATCAACATTTTTCTAATTTGATTCATTCCTCATACATCATTTTTTTCTAGACTATTTTGAAGAAAATCCCAGACATATTATTTTCTGTAAATACTTTATGAATCTCTCACATTAAATTTTTTGTGTTTATCTGCCATTGCATTAGCACATCCAATAAAATTAATGATAATTTCTTAAGTATCTAATACCTAGTCCATTTTCAGATGACTTATTTGTTTCCAAGTTAGTTGCCTTTTTATAGATGTTCTTTTCAAATTAGAATCCTAACAAATCCTCATGTTCTTAAATGTCTTCTATCTGAATGGTTAATAAATTATAACCCTCTGACTTCATAAAGTTAATGAACATGAGTACTCTTGACATTTGAAAATGCACGTAATTTCTCCTTTGTTTCTATTCCTCTACTCTCTACATTGAATAGGCATATTAAACTCACAGTACATCAAGAAAAAAACTTTGAAATAGACCTCCCAGTGAAATTATTTTGTTAGTATTTGTTAAGTTTTTCTTAGACAGCTAATTTAGGTGAAGTTACTTATTTCTTTGGCAAATGTATATTCCACAATGTTTCAGGTGGTTCTTGAGCCACCACTGAAGATTTCTGTCAAAATTATGTACATATCCAAACAAACAGCATATATTTGCCCATAGCTTGATAGTTCTTGGTATCAAATTATTGTTAAATTACATGTGACATTCAAACAAGTGCACATTTATAATGCTGTAATGTTACAATCAAGATTGAATGGCGTCATAAACCATGAAGTTTCTCTTGTCATATCGTGTCTTCATAGAAACAGACTTAATAATTTGTAATGTTTCTTTATTTATTTGGTGAGCTAGAGAGAGTATGCATGCACATGCATGAGGTGGGGGGGGGCGGTGCGTGGCACGGCTCAGAGAGAGAGGGAAACAGAAAATCCCAAGCAAGTCCCATGTGTAGCATGGAGCCTGACACAGGGTTTGAAATAGGGCTTGATTTCATGACTGTGAGATTAGGACCTGAGACAAATTCAAGAGTGGATGCTTCCCTGACTGTACCATCCCAGTATATTGTGTTTTAATTCGAATTCTCATATGAGTTAGAATAAATCTCTAGAATGTGTGTTTTCTTGTGTTTATCCTTAATTAGTCATATTTGTGCATATTGTATATGAAAATAAAATCCTTTTATCTTTTTACTAATTTTTCATTTATTACTAACACTTTAATTATTCTAATAGATCTCCAATTTTCAATTTCATATACACGAATAAAAATATATATAGTGTTACTTGTTTATTGGCTTTAAAGCTATGATTCTTCCCACACAACATGTTTCCTCTAGAGTTCATATTTTATAGGATCCTTGTAATACATTAAGCATTGATGAATATAAGTATAACCATTAAGTCATGCAAAAAAAGGAGACAATATCATTAGATATAGAAGAATTATTTTATGGTAGATTGCATGTGAAAAATAATTTTCAGATATTTTTCCCATTTTATCTTCCTACTCTGGTAAGCAGATAGGCAGGTACTTTTACCTTTATTTTATAAATGAACATTGGCCTCAAAGGTGGTGAAATTTTGCCCAAACTATCATCAGTTACCATGGGACCTACACTTGGATTTTCTTTCTTCTACTCTAGTTATCATTCCATTAAACCATTATTATTGATGGGTTTGAGATATTTTCCTTTCAGTAATGCTTAAAATTATGTTCCTGTCTTCACTTAATTCTTGGATAACCAGTTGTGTTTTTTCTTCTTTAATCACTAGAAGTTTCTTGGCGATGTTTTTAAAACTTTCTGAAAACTGAGCTTCTAGTGTGGTTAATATCAGTTAAGAAATTATCATTGATTCACTTGAAGTAATGAAAGAGAGTTCAAGCATGCATTCTGTTATACAGTAAAAGCAGAAAAAGAGTATACAGAGATTCTCTATAATCTTTTCATCCATGAAATTCATTAAATGTGATTTTTCTTTGTTATGTAAGTTAATATGAAATGTTAAGGCCATTTCAACCAAGAGAAGTAGAACAGATTACTGTACTTAATTTCTAACTGGGCTTCATTTTTGTGGGTATTTTTGTTTTGTTTTCTAGTGGCTTTTCATGGCCTACCACTGAAAATCAAGAAAGAACCCCACAGTCCATGTTCAGAACTCGGTTCTGCCTGCAGTCAAGAACAGCCCTTTAAATTCAGCTATGGAGAAAAGTGCCTGTATAATGTCAGGTAAAGCAATCAGGTGTATTTATATATAGAGAGACGGTGGTGGTTCTTACTAAAACAAAAAGTCCAGAAAAATATAAAGTCTCAGATTATATTTTATGAGTTCTATCTTCAGCACGTAACAAAGCTAATTAGGTAATGTGTTTAGCAGAACTCTGAAGAACTGTATACCATCTGATCACACACTTGGAGAATCATTTTAAAGCAATAATTTTCATCCACATCGTTAGTTGTTTTTCTGCTGTAGCGATGCATCCTGGGTTTGAAAAGAGGGTCTTACTTGGTGTGAACAGCTATTGAAAGTTCTCATTAGAATGAATGCATTATGCACTTTAGATAGAGTCTGTAGGAAAAAAAAGGAAACATTTGGCAGGTGTGAGCAGTACATTAGTTACTGACAGGCTTTGCAGATGATCTATAAGATGTGTTCATGGAGAATTGCAATAAAGTTAGAATTTTATAAGGCTCCGCACAGGCTATTATCTATTAAAAAGCCAGTTGTTCTTTTTGATGATAGTAAAGGGTGGAGCAGTAAAATTACTTTGTTCATTTGTTGGAAGATTTCATAACATATATGTTCATTAAAAACCCTTCACAGTAAATTGCATTCTGTTACTTTTCATATTGGCCTCTAATTGCATAAGGAAAAGTTGGCACTGTCTATTGAGTATCATTATTCCCAATTACAGTAGATACTTACTTCTTAAAAGGAGTTCATTTGGAAACTTACAAAAAAGGATTACAAATATTTGTAGTTATAGAAGTTACATAGATTCAGGTTCAAAATACATGCGATCCAAAGGAGCCTTCTCTATTCTCATATAGTCGCAACATGTAATGTTATATCCAAGATATATAAAATTCAAGAAACTCAGATTTGTGCAGTCTGATGGCAGCTGACCAATGTTGGGATATTCTCTTGCTGTTTGTTCTTGCAAACTTGTCTCTTATGTCTGTTTTTCTAGGAGGATCACCAGAGCCTGAAATTATGAGCCAGCTCACTTGAAACTGCAAAACTTTTATTAAAAAAAATCTCGTAGAATGCATTAAAGCTTACCGAGTTCAGTTAAAATAATAATGATCAATCTGAATTTTATTTATAGTGTTTTTTTAATTTTTGCATTTTCTCTTTAAGAGTGCTGCATTTTCACAGAATAATTACTTAGCGTAATGAAGCATTTTAAGTTAATGGACCAGGTAGATATAGAATTGTTGTTCCATTTCAGCGTTGATCACAGGTGTGGCTATGAAATTATTACTGCTTTGTATGACATATCTGACTTTCATAAATTAATAGTAAATGAATCACATGAATATTTTCGGGTTTCTCTTGGGGACCAATAATTTCCACAGTGATTTATAGATTAAATTCTAGTACCTCCATTTCCATATGAACAATGTAATTCAATACAGTATTTTGTGGGGGGAAAAAGAAGCGTCCTAGGGCAGAGGGTGTGTCAGTTTTTTCTTTACATGGGAATAGGACAGGCAAACTAGTTTGTAAAAGAAGTCGTTTCTCATTCAGAAATATTGGTAAAGGGTATAGGTAGAAACAAACATAATACGAGTACTGTTGACTTTGCTTTAAAACCACCAGTGGGCTTATGCAGCACACCCTCCTACGCTTTTATGAAGTGGTTTTGTGCTTGGCTATAATTCTGTGTACAGATGTATCAACTGAATAAACTATTACATAAGTTAATCCAAAAAGAATGTTTGTTTTTAAAAAAGGAAAAACTATGTATTGATGATCACTATTTTGAAAGAAAAATATTATTTTAGCCTCAAACTGTCTTCCTTATTCAGAAGTTTAAGTAAAGTTTATTTTTGTTTATTTTGAAAAAGAGAGAGAGAGAGAGAGAGAGCATGCGCACGTGCAAGTAGGGGAGGGGCAGAGAGAGGGAGACAGAATCCCAAGTAGGGATGTGGGCCTCGAACTCAGGAACGCTAAGATTGTGACTTGAGCAGAAGTCAAGAGTTGGATGCTCAACCAACTGAGCCACACAGGTGGCCCATATCAGAGACATTTTAATTTGCCTCATTACTCTTTATTATCCCATGTGAGGAAGTAAATGTCAGGTATCGTTTATTTTATATGTAAGAAAAATGAAAAAAAGGCAAAGGCATTGTCTTCTTAAAATTATACCCAAAATAAAGGTAAGCCAGGAATGGTCTCCATCTTACGAAATTGAAGTTAGTTTCTTGTTCTAAAATCTTATGTAAATATGGAACAATGACAATATCAGAAACATGCCACGATTCAGGAAAGATCTATCCAACTTGCTCAAGCATTAATTCCACTGCTCTCGTAGTGCTTTTCTATATACTAAGTTATTTGTATAAGTATTAAAATACACATTTTATATTTATGCTGACACTAAGTTATATATTAATTATCCTATTTTCTCTTTAAGTGTGTGGTGATTCTGAAGATTATGTGTTTTAGGATGACAAAAATTAACACATGTTAAATTCTCACTTCCTTATGACTTGAGCCTAACATATATATATTGAGCCTAATATATATATTATATATATATACTTACATATTTATATATATATATATAATATATATATTTCTTCTTTTCTTTTCTTGGGTTGGAAGGAAAAGTGTTTAATCACTCCAAGGAAACCAATGTTCTCTTTTCTTTTGTTCCTTGGGTAGTGCCTATGATCAGAAGCCACAAGTGGGAATGAGGCCCTCCAACCCCCCAACTCCATCCAGCACCCCAGTGTCCCCACTACATCATGCGTCTCCAAACTCCACTCACACTCCAAAACCTGACCGCACCTTCCCAGCTCACCTCCCTCCATCGCAGACCATACAAGATAGCAGCTACCCCATGGACCACAGGTAAAACTGCAAATGTTGTATATATATTGTTTAATGTTTTGAGCATCTTGGAGGCAATTTCTATCACCAATTCCTAAGACCTATGGTAGATTTAAGGTGAGCATATTAATTTTGCACATCTTTGCAAAATATTTTTAGAAAGAGCTTGCTCTGTCTATAGTTAGAAATAATTTGTGGAGAAGGTCATTTATAAACATTCCTTTTATAAACATTTAAATTGGTTGCTAAAGTGGAGAATTAATCTATATACTGACATTTGAACATTTCCCTTTCGCTTTGCCTGAATTAAATTGCCTCACTTAAACTTTAAATCAGATCATCCCATTTTTATGAGCATATGTGTGTACTTGTTCTATAAAGTTAGGAGACTAATTTTAGTAGGTGGCTTATGGAATTAGGTTCTTTACCTTAGATTGAATGGTTTAGCTGTACATAGTTTTGCAGAATAGAACTTCTTTGATTAAAACTATTTTCCATCCTTTGCAAGTGATGAATATTTAATGCCAGTAGGTGCCTGACCCTGGACCCTGAGAATACAAAGTAAAGAGATAGAGACTGAATTATTCTTTCTTAGAAAGAAGACAAGAACCCGAGTGTGGAGCTAGGGAGGATGCCATGGTGGACATTCTGAACTCCTAGAGATACATGCACATTCAAATAAAATACAGGAGTACCTTTGTACTTTTAATAATAGAGCTTAAAACACAGGTTGATACTATATAGCATCCATCGTTTCCTTTCTACCTTGTAATTATAGAGAGCCGATGGTGTGCAGGGAAATGTTTAACAACAGGCTTAATGGGAGAAAAACCAGAAGGCCCCATCTGTAGCATTTGATGAATCTGTGATATAAATGTTCCAACTGTAAGCCATCATTGTGACAGCCCTAAACACAGAGTCAGAATCGCATAGAAGCAGACCTTCACATAGTATCTCTACCCTAAAGATAAAATAGACATAACCTCCAGGACATAATTAGTAGCCAGACAGAGTGAAACAATTAGCAAGAGATGCATTTTGAATACTTTTTGCCTTTGTTTTTAATAGGATTTTTTAAAAAGTTATAAATTTACATCATTTAATGCTTAAGTATCCTGTGTTTAAAAATCGGCTCACAGTATTTCTGAAAATTTAACAATAAGCCAGTGCAAACTGGCTGTGACACACCGTTACAAAAATAACTCAGCTGAAGGAATCCTCTAGATCAGCAGAGGAAACCAGAAGATGTGTCACTGGCAACTTTCAGAGGATAAGGGAATACTCACTCAGATCAGCTTTTTATAGGTTATTTAATGTGACTCAATCTCAAATTCAGTTCAATCTTTTTTGGGATGATGGATAAGATGAAAGCATTCTTTATAGTGTGAAACGAAGCCACATCTTTTCTACCTTTGTTTCCATCACTAAGCCCTCTTGTGCTCTAGTTATGAAATGCTTCCTATGATCTTTCCCTTCTCACTCCGTAGACTCGAGACCTTGTCAGAGCGTAATGGTATGTGCATCTGTGTAAACAGTTTGGTAAATACAGATGAAAGAAATCTTATTGCAGGGTGGGCCATTGAACAGATGCACATTGTGCAGGACTGAAAGGGAGAAAGAGTACAAACAAGAAAAGCAAGTTTTATTTTGTCCACTTCTGTTGACTTCCCAGAGTTCTCGACACTCGAGGCTCTCACACTTTGAATGAGTGCCAGCATCAGAGATCGTGTCGTTGGCTGTTTGTGCGGAGTAGTTATTTCTTAGGGAAGGTGACTGCTAAACAAGCAGGATGCCTGTGTTTAGGTGACCTAACTCGGAATGGTTTAGCCAAATCCATTTTAGTTTCTCTACTTGAAGTCAAATATCTGAGACTGAGAACAGCCGGCCCGGAACTATAAGAGGGAAGCTCGGGGTCTTTTCCCACTGCCCCCCCACTGAGTTTTGAGGACAGCACCAGCTGGCCAATCCCAGGAAAATCTCTGGAGCCGTATGTTTCTGAGGAGGATTTCTTGGAGGGTTCTAGCCAACAAATGACAGTCCCTTGGTTATAAATGGCAGATTTGCTCTGGAAACAGATCCTTTCTCCAAATAGCCCCCTCCAGGCCGGGCACCCCACTTCACTCTGGGAACGCTCTCTGGCCAACTGGGCTGCACCCTGCTTCCTTTCCTCAGGCTCATTCTGTTCCGAGGGCCAGCCCTTTGGCACTTGTTCCTGAACCCACTGTGCTGGAGCCCTGTCTCACTTTCTCTGTGTTTCCCGCCACTTATATGCTGTTTTGCTGTATCCAAGAACCGTCAGCATGCTCTCTTTACCCATTAACTCTCTTCCAGCAGCTACTTGAGTCGCTGTACCTTTACCTTGTCCAGTGCCTCATAACAATGGTGCGAGACACTTGTGTGTTTGGTATATATGTAGTCCTCGGCAAGTACACGCTCGAATCTGGTTGAATCGTAGAAACAAATGGCTTGATTCTTTACAAAGCTTTTAGTATAAGTGTTATTAACTTCCTTTTAAGGCTTCACAAGTGAACTGGTTTCTTATTTTAACGTCAAGTTACAATTTTCTGATTCACTCCTTGACAGTCCTTAATGATAATTTCTGTTGCTTTTTTTGGCTAATGAAATAAGCAAGAGAAGGGAAATGAATGCAGTGCCAGTCAGCCTGTTTTGCAATATCTGAGTTTCTAAGTTTATTTTCTGCAGGTGTAGGTGGAATTTCAGTGCCTTCTATGGCAGGCAGGAAACTTAGAGTTAAACCACAGGACCGTGAAGGAGCATTTGTAGACATGCTAAAGCGAGCGCATTGCCATTCTTTCACTTTTACCTTATTTTCATTTCACCTGACCCAAATTAAATGTTAACTTTCCAAATTAAAGTCTCAGGAATGCTTTTAGTGTGTGTGTGTGTGTGGGGGGGGGGGCAGTTCATGGGTTTATATTTGTGCATTGAAGTGTATGGTAGGTTATTTGTAAGCACTCTTGGGGCATTTTAGAGCAGGTTTAAATCTTTAATTAATCCACATCTTTGTGGTGGGTCAGTGATCTTATGTTTGAGAAAGACGGAATTGAATGATGATGTGATTAGCCCATCATTACACAGCATAACCAAGAAGGAAGGAACCTAGGGGTTCACTGTCAGCTTGTTCTGAGTCCTCAGAAACTTCCTCATGACCTAACAGCACAACGTGTCCCAAATCTTTGCAGCCAATACGTCTTGTTTCCATCTTTGGAGGTCTGCTGTATTATGTATGCTTACTTTTATCAATCAGATATTTTCTTTGAAGCCATTGGATGCTCATGTGTGCCGTGCTGCTGTTTGACAAGGGTGGTCTTTCAAACAACCAGCTTAGATTTTAGTCTCTGTATTATTTCCCCTTTTAACTTCCCACCAGAATACAGTGTTTCTTAGAACACTGGTGAAGATTTAAGAGTCCTGCCCGTTTGAAAACAGGGCTATTCCTCTCTTGCTTCCTCAGGAACTGATGGTAAGGGACGGAAAACCGAAAAGTAGGTTAGTAAAAACCTGGTTGATTTTTGGTATGTTTGTTGATTGGTTTGTTAACATAATTAAGAGACAGGGGATGCAGTTTGGAATCAGATTCTTTGTGTTTTTCCTGGTTTGTTTTTTCCTTATATATAATCATTTGAGACTCTCTTAATATGGAAATTTGGTAAATGATCCAACTTGTTAAGAATTGGGCATTTTAGCGGTTAGGGTGTGTGTTTCCTCAATAGTACACTGCTTAAAGCACATCTTTCACTTACTGTAGTGTTCCAAAATGGTACTGCAGGGGACTAATTATCAAGGAACACAAGTCATATTATGATATAAAAAACACGGTGCTACTGACCCAGGAAGGAGAAATCTAGCGAGTCCTTGCAAAAGATTTATACCTCGGGTCAGTTGGTATCATGCTCATTAACAAAACAGTTAAAACTTGTACCAATATTGTAAGGAGTATTCCTTGTAACCCTTTTATTTAAAATGTGCTCTCTTATTTCCCAGATTTCGCCGCCAGCTTTCTGAACCCTGTAATTCTTTTCCTCCTTTGCCAACAATGCCAAGGGAAGGACGTCCTATGTACCAACGGCAGATGTCTGAGCCAAACATCCCCTTCCCCCCTCAAGGCTTTAAGCAGGAATACCACGACCCAGTGTATGAACACAACACCATGGTTGGTGGTGCGGCCAGCCAAAGCTTTCCTCCTCCTCTGATGATTAAACAGGAACCCAGAGACTTTGCATATGATTCAGGTAGGCCCATGCTTTAAGTTACGTTTAAGACATCATTTCACTTGCTTGTCACTTTGGTTAGTGTTGGCATCAACTTGGGCCGCTCATGACCATTTGGTGTGGAATCTTTCTGATTTTATCCCCTCTTTGAATCTTTCTCTCTGTGTGAAGTTGAACCATCAAACCATTGTGGCTTGAGCTCACGGTTGAAATAGTGTCTAGAAATGAAAGCAGTCCAAAGAAAAGTGTAATTTGTAAAATCAGGCATACTCTCAGTCCAAAAGAATAACATTGTAATTCTTTGGATTTGGGGCTTTCTTTCTATTTTGCTGTGGTAGTGTTATCTAATCATGTTGGTTACAGAAAGTAATATTCTTTTGCTTTGGCTCATTTATTGGTTATAACTGTTTTGTCCTTTATTGGTGGTGATACTCCAATAGTCCAGCAGTAAAGATTCTTACATATTAGAAAAGGAAGAGCAAAAATAAAATATCTGAGTTTCAAATTGGTTTATTCATAGAGTTTAGCTTTGGTCTCACTGTGGCAGAAAGGCCCCACAAAGTAACATATCAAGATGGAGAAAGGGGGGCTCCTGAAAGTAAGAAAATATACACTGGTTACAAATATCATCCCAACATGTAACCTTGAGACTTTAGAAGAATTACTTAACTCCTCTCCTTTTCACCCATTATAATCTCAAAATCTGGACGTCTGCTTTTCACACATCTCAGGAATTTTGGAAAAAAAAGTACGAAATAAAAGCTAATGTTATAAGAAGGGCACCATGTTCCTACAAAATATTATTAATGTTATTGTAACTGGTGAATAGATGACTGTGGACTTGGAAATACCTGAAAACCATGTAATTTCCTCTTGATGCAAAGTTATGGATATTCTTTATGAGGAAACTATTGCTTCTCTAGGAATAGCTCTGCTAAGTTTTTCTATTCTACTTGAGGAAAGAAAATTGTCTCTAGTTTGAGTTTTTAGCTTGCATAAAATTACCTGCTTTATTAGGAACTGGTCTCCAAGCTCAGCAAGGGGGAGCCTTATGACTGAGAGTCTCCCTTTGGCCACCGTTCTTCTGTGGGCAAGAGGTCCAAAGGATGAAGAGGAATTGCCTACTCAGAGGCTATGTCTCCACTTGTCGAAAGAGCACGAGCTACCAAGGACACATGAATTCCCAGCCTGATTGGCCCTAAGTCCATTTCCACAGTCTGAGCAGGTCTTTCCCAGTCTCGGCTTTCTGAAGGCAGAATGCGTTGCCCCTGTGTACACTCCCAGGGTCTACGGAAGCGGCTTCGAGGTAGCTCTTTGGGGCAGAATGAGAATGGAGCTTGGATGTGCCCGTGTGCTTGCGTATGAGGCCCCCGTGGTTTACATGGTATATGGAACAGTGTAGGGTGAAGGGATAGGAAAAGAGGAAGAAAGGGGCGTGAGCCAGGGTCTAAAGACTAGAAGCTGGCTCCATACCATCCTTTGCCCATGCTAATCTTAGAGAGTTCTCCAAATTATAGATTTGACTTGGCCTTCCGGTTGTTATGAATGATGTATTTCATTCATTTCAAGGAATGGGAGGAGAAAATGTACTCATTAGCTGTTTGTTAGTTGGTTTACAATTTAAAAAATGTAAACATGTGCCATGAGGGCTTTTATTTGAATGCTTGCCTCTCAGGCCCTGTCATTTGCAGACTACATGTACTTGAAATGCATCATAGGGGTTTCAGTTTAGAATTTTTTGTATTTGTCCATAGTTTGTCCACAATGCATTTTATTATAGGTAAGATTCATTTTTCTCTATAAACTTTAAGTCCTTTTCACTGATGCTATCTTTATTTCCCAAACTGTATTTCAATTTGCTGTACGGTTTTTTTTTTTTAATTTTTTTTCAACATTTATTTATTTTTGGGACAGAGAGAGACAGAGCATGAATGGGGGAGGGGCAGAGAGAGAGGGAGACACAGAATTGGAAACAGGCTCCAGGCTCTGAGCCATCAGCCCAGAGCCCGACGCGGGGCTCGAATTCACGGACCGCGAGATCGTGACCTGGCTGAAGTCGGACGCCCAACCCACTGCACCACCCAGGCGCCCCTGCTGTACAGTTTTTTGAAGTCACCATGATTTTAAGAAACTTTATATGGAAATCATCTAAAACAGTCCAAATAATTTGTTCAAAGGGACTTATAGAGCATAGCATTTAAAGAGCATCCTGTGTGTTCTAGAAATGTTTTCATATGTATAATCATACCAAGATTGACATTGAAACCATTTTTGGGGGGCGCCTGGGTGGCTTAGTCCATTAAGCATCCATCTTTGGCTGAGGTCAAGTGCCTCACGATTTCTGAGTTCGAGCCCCACATCAGGCTCTGTGCTGACAGCTCAGCCTGGAGCCTGCTTTGGATTCTGTGTCTCCCTGTCACTCTGCCCCTCTCCCACTCACGCTCTCTTTCTCTTTCTCTCTTTCAAAAATAAATAAACATTAAAAAAATTATGAAGCCTTTTTTTTGATTCTGTAGTTAACTCCATATATGTATCTTTCCTCATATTTATGTGATAGGTAAAATTATGTATAACATGGTATTTAACGTGTGTAACTTTGCTTGAGGAGATGTGAACCAAGCAAGAAAGACATTTAAATAATTCAGTGAGGTAAAAAATAAACAAAAAAAGTAACCTGGTTTTGTAGGATTTGATTGCATTATTTGTGGGCCATACATACTAGGAACTTCAGAGTCAATCACTGTCCGACCCTCAAAGCACAGATATAGACTAAAAAGCATAGTCCATGTCTTAGCTCAGGCTTCTCTAATAAACTACCATTGACTGGGAAGCTTAAATAACACGTTTCGCACAGTCCTGCAGGCTGGGAAGGCCCAAGATCAAGGTGCCAGCAGATTTAGTTCCTGGGAAGGGCCCTCTTCCTGGCTTGAAGATGGCCACTTTCTCACTACGTCCTTGCGTGGCAGAGAGAGAAAGAGAGTGAATGAGCTCTGATCTCTCTTCCTCTTCTTATGAGGGCACTGATTCCATCATGGGGGTCCCACCCTCATAACTGAATCCAACCCTAATTCTCTCTCAAAGGCCCCATCTCCAAGTATGCTCACAGTGGGCATTAGGGCATCTACAGTGAATTGTGGAGGACATGATAATTCTGTCAGTCATAGTCCAGTATCCAATTTAAATTTTTTTTTTATTTTTTTATTTAAAAAAAATTTTTAATGTATGTTTATTTTTGAGGGGGAGAGAGACAGAAAAGGACAGAAAGAGTGTGAGTGGGGGAGGGGCAGAAAGAGAGGGAGACACAGAATCTGAAGCAGGCTCTGAGGTGTCAGCCCAGAGCCCGACCTGGGGCTCAAACCCACGAACTGTGAGATCATGACCTGAGCTAAAGTCTGGCACTTAACTGTCTGAGCCACTCAGGTGCCCTTCCAATTTAATTTTTTTTTAAATGTTTATTTATTTTTGAGAGGGAGAGAGAGAATACGAATGGAGGAGGGACAGAGAGAGAGAGGGAGACACAGAATCTGAAGCAGGCTCCAGGCTCTGAGCTGTCTGCACAGAGCCCGACGTGGGGCTCGAAATCAAGGATGGTGAGATCCTCATCTGAGCTGAAGTCAGATGTTGAACCAGCTGAGCCATTCAGGCACTCTATCCAATTTTAAAGGTATATGGGGCATGTCTTTTGTGAAGTGTACATTATACCTTGCAAATGACTTGTAGAACACTTGTTTAATATTTGAGAAGCTGTTAGTTTATATTCCTTCCTACCCTCCAAATCCTCTTGCAGATTGCTAAAATTGTACAGCACCTCTGAATGCTAATTTAAGTATTGCCAATAGGATACAGTTCTGTTGTGCTTGAGTAATTAAGTTGTAAAGTTGGAGCTTCTGGTTGCGGTCTAAAAGAACGGTGGTAACGGTATAACCAGGCCTGTGAAAATTAATATGCAGGTATCAAAATATATTTCCCTGGCCACCAAACAGCTGGGATCAAGTTGACACATCTGTATATGTCCTACATTGCAGTCAACAAATATGATCTCCAGATATTTTGTTTCGTTGTCATTACTTCTTTCATCCCTTTTGAGAGCACATTAAATAATCTTTTTATGAAATCTAATGTATTTATCACTGGATCATTGATTTCTTGGTTCACTTACTGATGTTGAACAAATAGGACATTAGGAAATAGTTGATGTGATTTAAAAACAATGCAAAAACGTTTCATAGTTTACTTAGCATCTATGTTCCAAAGGTTTTCCTTTCAGAAGGCCTCCAGAACTCTTTATTGCTTAATTCAATATAACATAAATGTTGTGAAAATAAAAGAAGCTTTGTAAGTGAAAAGGCAGCATGATGATGCTCTAATAAAGCCTGACATTAATTATGACATGGGAAATGGAAGGTCTATTAGTTATAATTATAATTACAGGAATGCAATTTCAACTGCTGAGTATTCAAGCTAAAAAAAAATGCAAAATATTATGTTAGTTGAGTAGAAATTTTTATTTAGGAGAAGAGAAGAAAACCTGAATCAGAAGACACTGAGAAGATTAAAAAAGATGGGTATTTAGGTCCAATTTGGTGAACCAGTGCAGTGTGTGTGATCATTATTATATTATGATATTAAGTTCTCGACAATTACATCTGTTATTGTTTTCTTTCTCTTCTTCTCGAGCTTAATAGTGCTGCACAAAGCAGTACACGGGTTTTTTTGTTAGTTTGACTTCTCCTGAATCCATCGTGGTTTTCCCTTTCTTGCCCTAATGGCTAAGTGACTACATGAAATGGGTTGAATATGCGTTGAGTGCTTCAGTGGAAGTGCCTTATGCCACGCCACATTTTCATAGAATCATAGTCACTTTCCCATTTTCATGTTTGCATGTGAGGTTTCACCGATTCACAATGCTGAACAAGGCAAATATTTTATATATGCATAAGAACATATTTCGTTGGAGTTGTTTGTGTTCGTTGATTGGTTGGTCTTTTGTTTCGTTTTTCTTTCTTTCCTTTTGGTAGATTTTAGGGGTAGTATTTTTAGTGGCGTGGTACTTACATGAAACTGAAGTTTGGCTCAAGAAAACATCAGCACACAGTGTTCATATACTGTGATTAGATAATTTCACTCTGGAAATTAATGTTAAGGGATGAAAGACACAGCAAATGAATGAGAGGGAGAAATGTTAAAAGTATATAGTAGTTGAATGGTAGAGTAAGTTATAACTATCCATAACAGAAATATCATGCAGCCATTTGAAGTCAGTTTTTTTATAAAAAAGTTTAATGAAACGAGATGAGTAAAAAAAAAATAGACGCACCGAATGACTCATGCAAATAAGACCCAATACAGACATACTGTGGCTTAAATTTTTTTAAATTAATTTATCTATTTTGAGAGAGAGAGAGACCGTGTGAGTGGGGGAAGTGCAGAGAAAGGGGGAGATAGAGAATCCCAAGCAGGCTGTGTGCTGCCAGCACAGTGCCAGATGTGAGGTTTGAATTCCTGAAACTTCAAGATGATGACCTGAGCCGAAACCAAGAGTTGGATGCTTAACCAACTGAGCCACCCAGATGCCCCATATATTGTGACTTCATACGCGTGATGATATCCTAAGCAATTTGTTTTGCCTGTGAAGTGCTTTGCATTTTAACAGTGCCTAGGTATTACTTTGCTAATCAGACAGGAAATATGTGTTCTGTTTTAAAATATCAACCCATTTGGAGTTGAAGAAGTATCCAAATTAATCACGTCAGTCCTTTAAGTGGAAAGAATGCTAAGTAAAGGATTATATTATAGTACCACATGCTGCAAACCTACCTGGCTTGCTATTAGTTTGTGTCCAGGACTGCCTTAGAGGTGGGAGCAGAATTAATATGCTATTTAGTGGATTTTTGGTTCATCCCTGCTCAGTGTTTGCAATCCACAATTAGTACTTTGTTCCTTTGCGCTATGGGGTATATTAAAATTTTTAACCTAGGAGTTGACTGAAGGGTAACACATGAATAAGATGTTTTTAGCCCTCAGGGCCTATTCTATTATTCTAATTAGTTTCAAAGATGCCTCCCAGCCCTGTGGTGGAGCAGTTTCATCAAACAGCTGGGGAGGGAGATGGGGCAGAGGAGAACTTTCAGGAACCTGCTCCAATCAGAGATTGGGGGGTACTGCATGCCTTGAGCTTCCGGAGAGGAGGAAGTAGAAGTAGGGGTTAGTGGAGAAAGCTGACATCATGTGCTCCCTGAGGAAAGTGTTTTATATTTTTTAATGGTGTTGTCAACACTACTGGAAATTTGGAAATTGACACGAATAGTTGTTGTGTAGAATTGTAAATTTTTAAAATCATGAAAGTTCTTGGAAATCACCTAGTTCACGTTTTTTCTCCACGCCCTAGTTGTACAGATAACACGCCTGAGGCTCTTCCATGTCAACTTCTCTCCAGGTACACAGATATTTTGTGAAACAGTTGGAAAGCTTACATTTGGAAGAATAAAGTGGGACTATGGGGCGCCTGGGTGGCGCAGTCGGTTAAGCGTCCGACTTCAGCCAGGTCACGATCTCGCGGTCCGTGAGTTCGAGCCCCGCGTCGGGCTCTGGGCTGATGGCTCAGAGCCTGGAGCCTGTTTCCGATTCTGTGTCTCCCTCTCTCTCTGCCCCTCCCCCGTTCATGCTCTGTCTCTCTCTGTCCCAAAAATAAATAAACGTTGGAAAAAAAAAAATTAAAAAAAAAAAAAAAGAATAAAGTGGGACTTTTCCATCCTCCCTTTTTAAATCCATTCTTCACCCAAGCAATCTTTCCAAGTTCCCCTATATCCTTCTTTATCACCCTAGGATTTTGATAAAGGCCCATAGGCAAACCTTTCCATTTAGAGAATGATTTTCTGTGTTTAGCATGTAGAAAAATGATACATAGGCAGAGAATTGATGAAATAAATACTGAAAATATATTCACCTCATATTAAATATGTTAAAACTAAGATTATGTTCAGTTTTCATCTGTCAGAACTGACACATATATCTGGTAGTCATGTATGCCCAAGTTGGCACTTTAGTCAAGAGAGTTAAACATAAATACTCTTGGATTTCTAAAATGGCAAGAGGGGAAGATTTTTCCACTGTCATTGTTATTCTGTGTTTTTGCTGTGTTGGTAGCTAGTCATCTTGGTCAAAGAGTAGGAAAAGGAGTCAAGTAATTCCTACTGCTGCTTCTAGTAAGCCTCGTTTGGGATTCCCCTTGCAGAGTTTATAATAATGTTTTAAGGTGGAAGTTAGAGGTTGAAATCAGAGGATAACAGAGCAAGACAACATAATTATTTTCTGCGGACACATAGAAATATGAGTAGGTAGTGCTTTATGTGTTTGGAGATGATTCTCCATGGCCTCAAACAGTTGGTCAAATTACATAAAACTTCTAAAAAGCAAAAACATAAGAGCAAAATTTAGAAGGCTACAATTACCCAGTAGTATCTCTATACTCTTAGTAGGCTAATTTTGCCACTACAAGAGTATTATCTCAGGAATGTTGTCATCAGGGTTTATTTATTTATTTTGAGAGAGAGAGAGAGGGAGGGCAAGGTCAGAGAGAGAAGGAGAGAGAGAATCCCAACCAGGCTCCACACCGCCAGCACAGAGCCCTTTTTGGGGCTCAAACCCGTGAACCATGAAATCATGCCCTGAGCTGAAATCTAGATTCAGACGCTTAACCAGTTTAGCCCCCCAGGTGCTCCAGGGTTTATCATCCTTTTAAATGATATCTTATTATTTATTTACAAGAGGAGATAATATATTTGAGAAATTGACTTCATGTGTATTTACTAATACATATTCTTCTGTCTTTTCTGAACAATTGAGTTACACATAAGTAAACAACCTAACATATTGCTCAGGAAACACAAGGAATGCAGCGATTACAAAAGGAAACTGTTGAAAAATGCTAATTAAAGTCAGATGTGACAGAGGGAGTAAGGGCTCCTGATAGTTATTTTGAACATCCAGGCTTTCCATTAATTAGTAGGCTTCATCATCTCTAAAATGGAAGGTCCTATGACCAATAATTATAATTTTATATTTTACATATATGAAATATTACACTTGAAAATATTCAACTTAATTTCATCATTTTATTTGCATATCTTGGAACCACTTTAAATAGAAGAATATTGTGTTTTTTTTAATTCAAAGAGTGTTATTTAGGAATTAATAATTCAGTGTATGTTCACTCTTCAGTGATCTTGCCTCTGCTCCATATTTTCTCTGGATGGGAGATTATAGAATTCCTTATTATCTCCCCACCTGGCTATGTCAGGCATTTCAGTTTTGAATCCTAAAACGTGTTGGTAACTTTATTTATTCTCTGCTATTTTATTTACCAGATATTAGAAATCGGGAGATAAATATTAAATGGTCATTACACGATAGTAGATAATCTTTCACAGGTTTAAAGATGAATACTAGGCATTTTTTTTTATGTTTATCCTCATTCTTTCTTTAACGGACATGGTAAAGATTTCATGAGAAATTGTTTAGAGATATATACAGAGATGGTTGACTGCAACTGTTTTCCCATATGGCTTCAGATCACTGGAAGAGAGAAGTGTTTTTTTTTTTTTTTTTTTTTTCCCTCTAGAGGCAAGGACCAAGTTACAGATGGCTGATAAAACCTATTATATGTTTAACAGTATTTGGTATAGGACTGACTCTTCACAAATCATTCCCATAATTGCTCATAAATAGCTTTTTTCTTCTAAAACTTTAGATGTTTTTAAGCATTACCGTCTTTAGTAATTTCTACCGTCTTTAGTAATTTCCAGTGCAGCGATGTTTATGGTTCCATGAACTTTGGCTTTTTGTAACTGATATTTAACACTCCCAAAGGCCAAGACTTGGCCCTATTCCATTAGTAAGCATCATTTGCTTATGGTTACATTTTCTCCTGAAACATGGCAGCTCATTCCCCCCCCCCCCATCCTAACTTTAAAACTATTGCTTCGAGAAATTCAACTGGAGAATCACTTGGGAATTTAAAGGAATGAGCTATTGATCCTTCAGAAAACGTTAGCATTCTATCTGTTTCTCTAACATCCAAAGATAATTTTCTTTTCCTCAGCCACTGATTTGTGGACGAGTAGATCATTTAATCTCTGATTTTTAGGTGCTTCAGTTGTGAAGAGTGACGGTGATGACTTCCTAATTAATTCTGTTATTACAGTAGAGGTCAGGGATTGGCCTCACAACTTGACTTTGCTTTTTATTGCCTAGCATGCATGCCTCAAATGGATTTTCCTCATTCTTCTGAGTTAAAATAGCAAATCACCCAAAACAGTACTCTGGTCCACTGTATTGCTTTTTCTAAGAAATACTTAAATATGCTCTAAATCTACAGTTACAGTAAGTGGCATTGGCTAGTGATTTGATTTGAGAATTGAGACCATGGTCTGGATTTACTCTTTATGCATTAACACAGGTCAGATGGACAGGGACTGCATTTTAAGTCAGTAATGGAAGGCTGAAGGCTGTCTTAAACCAATCATATCAGTTTTACCCATGACTGATTGATCCCCAGGGGCAGAGCCCTGTAAGCATTTGTCTTACATGAATGGACTCTATAGAGCCTGGAGTTTCATTCATAAAATGGAGACTGAAAGGAAACACACACACACACACACACACACACACACACACACACACACACTCTTTGGAATGTCCATTTATACAGAGCTGAAGGGTGTAGTGTTCCATCAGCTGCTGCTTTTGCCAGTTGACTAGAAGTAATGATTAATGCTCATTGGTCCTGCCTGCATGTAACCCAACACTATTTATGGCCTTGCAGTGTTTCTAATGTATAGTGAATGAGAAGACAACATTCTCAAATCTGAAACATAAACAGGAACTGGTGGGTCTGAATTCCATTCAAATATGTCATTTCAGCCACACAGTGTTTGTCTAACTTGGATTTTACAGGCAGGAAAGGGGGAAGGGAGGGATAATCTGCTTGTGAGTTGTACTAGCATCAAAAAAGGGAATTAGAAGAGGGAGGAGAGAGTACTTTCATAGTGTGGGATTTTTAGTGTCTTTCTAAAGAAAACCACCAGGATGCTTAGGCCCAGAACTGCAAGTGGACAAAGTGATCTTACAACTGTTTTTGTATGTGCAACTAAGATTTGAAATTAAATGGTTTAAGGATGCATATTTGGGGGTGTGTGTTTGTGTTTGTGTGGTTCATGAATGTGAACAAGAGGTAAGATAATATTATTTATTTTTTGAAAGTAGCTATTTGAATATCTACTTTTAAGGTTTGACTGTTGTTACAGGGTATTTTCTTTTGCACTTAGAGGATTTCTATTTCTTCAGTGAGTTGAGTATTTCATAGTTTAGAGGAAAAGGGAGGCTTTTTGTTTCTATGAAATACTTTTGCCTAACACATGAGGAATGTAATTGAAACATTTTCAAGGAAGTTTTGTCACCTTAAATAGATGGTTGTTTTTATCATGTGTGTGAGAGAGATTTTTAAGTTAATTGTTTCTAAAACTCTGCAAAATTTTACTAGGAGAGATATTCGAAGATAACTGTGCTCATAAAATTAAACACAACCAAGTGAATATACTATCGTGTAGCATCATAGAAATTAAATAATAGCACAGTATTAAAAAGCAGCCAAGACAAAACTGAGAGAATGACACGCGTGTGATTTCTTTACCATTTTCTGAAATTTAGTATGTTTGAATACTCTATTCTGGTGACCTTTTTTTTCAGTGTGTGGGCCTCCACAGTGCACTGCTTCATCCGCATGTTTTTGTTATTCTTAGCATTCAAAAACAAAACCTCCCACTTTGTATGACACTGGAAATATTATACTGAATTCTGTGCCTGATGACTATTTACTCTCTTTGTCATATCAAGTATGTTTTGTTGCCTCTTTTGTCCTCAGTTTCCTTATTTATAGAACGGGGCAAATAATTCCTCTACCTTCCTGTTTTTGTAAGGATTAGATATGATGATGTTTGTAAAGCTATTAATATATATAGTATTAGGTGTCCAGGCAATAATAGGGGATATCTTTATGATATGATTTTATCTGGACCTCTAGAGATTTCCTAAAAGGCTGCTAGTCCTGAAGTAAGATGCCATTATTATTATTTCTAATATTTACAAATACACTTTTGGGGACCAAAGGATAAGACAAAGTGAGAAAGATATTCTTATGTGAAGACAATCCAATTGTGCAAGACCAACAAGGTACTGAACTATTATGCTGTCTGAGACATAGTGAGCAATCATAGAGAACTTGATACTAGTATTATTCACGTTCGAAGCAAGTAGAGTAAATATCTGAATATTACAGTGATCCAAGGAGAGATGAGAGGGAGAGGACAAAGCCATTCATGATGTGTTTGCTTCAAATCACATAGACTCAAGCAGAGGAACAATTCGGTATCAGAACTCAGCGTTAACACTTTCACCACTTCAGATTTTTTTTTTTTTTTGGTGGCCTCAGTTTAGCAAAGCGCATCTTTTCTTGCATTTTCTTTAAAATTTCTGTTAATTGTCAGAGTACAATAATATCTAATAAACAGAGTTATAATATTTCCTATCACTTCAATTTTATTTTTAACTCTAACTAAATAAAGCCTTCACAGGCTTGTAAGACTTGGAAAATTGTCAGTCTGCTAGATCATATAAGATAATCCTGTTTGAATCTGGTCATTATTTGTGTAGGATACTGTCCCCCCAAAACTTAAATGCTTAGAAGAGAAGTTTGCAGTTTCATAGGTAGGTTGTTCTATATTGTTCTTTCATGTTATGTAGCCTTTATGTTTTAAAAGTATCTGAATGCAGATAAAAGCATTACTTTAAAAAAAATACTTTACATATACTGTGCAAAGCATATAAAGAACAAAGTTCTCCTTCTGTCCTCAGTTCTATCAACAGTAGTCTCTGTATTTCCAGGCTGTGGTGGAAGAGAATATCTCTACAGATTTTATGTTATTAACAGTTTACTCAAAATCCCAATGAAAAAGATCCCATCTAAGTGTGAATGAGGTCATACTAAATTCATCACTGTCTTCCCCAGATTTGAGCCAACTCCAACTTTTTTGCCTTTTTTATATGAGGTTCAGCAACCTAAGATGTTACATCCACGTAGAGCTTTTGTGACTGATGACAAATAGGTCTTATAAAACTTCATTTTTTTTTTTTGCCATCCCACTTGCCTTCTCTCTCAAGTGAATTCAGATGTACTCATCCTGAGTCTTATTTTAGAGTTAATTCTTTTAGATTTGTTCTATCATAGAGAGATCATACGAGTGTAAAAAATTCATTCCTCTTAGCATCCTTTGCAGAAAACTTTATAAAACATAATTTTCTCAATTAGCTACATGAAATCTATTCATAGGGCAAGTAGAAATGCATAGTAAAAGGATGCTAGACTAGGGTATATGTGAATGCATTTGCATTTAAATACATCTTCATAAAGCTCCTGTTATTCCTGCACTCTAGAAAATCTTTGGATTTTAAACACTGTGCCAGGAAATGGGGAGAAACAAACAAAACAGTAAAACATGAAGTTCAAGACAGATAAAACTTTGGCAAGATACCTCATAGTGCTCATCTTTCTTGAAGGAGATTAATGTCTTTAGTTCTTGCAACACCTCTCTATTTCTTTAGGTAATAGTTACATGTGTTTTTGAAAAGCTTGTTTAAACTCCTGTGTATGCCTAGAATGACCCACACATGCACACATAGTTTTCATTCACTAAGTACCTGCTGAGTTCAGATGTATGTCTGCACACATATTTCATCCCTGGACTTTAATGTGCCAGGTTTTCCGCCGTCATCAGTGTTTAACAGACACGTTTAGGTAGACTTGATTTTGTCAAATCTCTTCCCCAAGGAGTTAGTCAAGAGTATAAAAAAAATCCATCTTTTTCCATTGGACACTCATGTGAAAGCAACATCACATTAAAATACATCAAACTTGTTCCTATTTCACAGGGATTTCTTATTTACTGTCAGAGACTTGAGTGCTTAAGTCATCACACTGATGATTGCCACACGAATTTAAGTAAAAACCTCCAGGGAAAGAGAGGCGTTTCTTACTCCTTGCTCAAAGTTTATAGTATCAAGAATTTTCAGGTTTGCGCAGTATTTGATAACAAACAATTTCAGCAAAGTGTATGGATATCTCAGATGGTGTTGGCAAATATTTGTCTCTGATCTGGCCTCATACAGCTCCTAGAAGGTTTAGGCAAACCGTGCCCTGAGGGGATTCTTCCTTTTGTACCCCTGGGCAGCAGTATGCAAATACACAAATCGGAGCAGCGTGTAGCTATGCCATGTGCACAAATTCAAAACTCCACTTTGTGGTCTGGCTTTTGGTAAAGCTCCCCAAATCAGTGCTGTGTTTCCCACTGTGGCTTGGAAATGCAAGAGAGAGAAAAGCCAACTTGTTCGTTTGTTCTTAAGAAACCTGCATATCTTAAAGGCAATTTTAACAGTGTTACTAGAGGTGAACACTAAGAAAATCGGATAGTTTGGGGTCTGTGTTTACTGTTTTTCCTAACTGCCCCTACGTTAACTAGTGCATTAAAAGGACAACTGTGCTTTGCTGCTTTGAATTTTTGTAGCATACTGATCACCCTCCCCCGAGCTCATCTGTGACAAATTACAGCCACTATAGTTTCTGCAAGCTGGCGGGGCCCATACTATGGTCATGTCCTAGTGCTCTTTGATCCATAGGTTTCAAAATAATACAAAATCCTTTGTGTTAAATGAAGTTTACATAATTCAATTTACAGATTAAATTTAAGACTTTTTAAACCAGTCACACAGCAGCAAATATTAGGGCGTAATACTGTAGAAAGTAGCTCAAAAGAGATACCGCCGAATATTTTGAAAATGTAATGGAGCTTCTCACTTCAACCTGAGAAGTCATGAGTTTGTAATGAACTTTAAATCAGTGTATTTTAAATATCATGGGTTTATAGATTTGTGAAGAATATCACTGAATAAGTATACGAATAAGCAACAAATCAATCTTCTCAGGTAACTGTGTTAAGAATAGCCATTTAAGATGCAAAAATAATTTCACTATGTAATCATTTTTAATTTTAAGTGCTGTGGTTCACTCACTTTAAACACTTGTGAGGGTCACTTAAAAATAGTTTCTGTTTTCAATGATAAGCACCATATCCTGAATCCTCGCTGTTGGCACTAAGTGAAATGTTGCACATATGGTCCTCCCAAGAACCCTTTGAAGGGTGTCGCTTATAATTCCCATTTTACAGATGTGGAAGTTGAATGTTTGAGATGTGAAATAACTAGCAAAATGTCGTACTCCCACAAAATCTCAGAACCGAGGTTCAAAACCAGGTCTATTAGAAGACAAGATGCACATTTGTAATCCATGCTGGTCTCCTGAGCCTAAAATTATAATCTATGGACACATAATAGAACAGCACAAATACGCTATCATAGTAACGTTTGTGCATGGGTTAAACTACATTTTATGATCGCTGCTGAATTTTGTAAGCTTTATCCTATGAAAAAACATGAGTGTATACGTATGCAATGCCTCCATTCCCTGCCACAAAACATTTGCCTTTGAAGTCACCGCTTAGCTGCTTTGGATCTTGGTTGAGCATTTAGCAGAAGTTAAAATGTAATGCCAAACTTCATTGGTTGGATTTTTTATTAGATAAGGTAGAAATGAAAGCAGCAGGCAATTTAATTAGCAGTAATTTTTCTGGGCAAGTCATTACTTTGATGAACTTCAGAGCAATGTTTATGGCTCCTAATTAACCATGTTAGTCATTTGATTGAATAATCACTTTGGAAATGTTTCTACAATTTGATTAGAGTCTGACCCACTCTGATAGTCATAAATTAACTGATACCACTTTAGGATAACATGACTTTAGTTACTTTAGGGGAATAAACTCCTCTTAGCTATATTTTTTCAGGCTTCTCTGGACTGTATAAAGGATACTGATTTTAAGGATAGACTGGATTTAAACACTGTTAGGTGGCATCTCAATTTCAAGAGCTAGATGTTAATTTTATTTACTCTGGAGTATAATAAATAGTATTAAGAGTGGGAAAAAACACATGTATATTCTTACATATGTATGTTTCTTTCTAAGCTGCTGTTCCTTGTTTTTCTTAGAACCTCGATCATAAGTTTCGCCTCTGGAACTGTAATGGAGGTCCTGGCTTTAGCCTTATTAGAAATTATTATTTATTATGGGTTTTAAATTAGTATACTTTGAATGTCACAGATTAATAAACAGAATTTATGAAAAATATTACAGAATTAGTACAAGAAATAACAAATCAGCAAGGTCAATAGATACGTGAAAGTTAGTGAAATGATCAAATTCTTTCTTTGATGTCAAATGTCCAAGATCATGCTTGTTTTGTATTATGTTATTTTGTTTTATAAGATGTTCCTTCAACTTTGAATAGTGGGTTTCTTATAAGTACTTGCATTTCCTCTGCTCCTCTCCTTCTTCCCCTCTTGGGAGGAAAGACTACATTTAGTCACACTTATATATAATAGAGTTTAATCTATATGTTTTCCTCTAGCTTCAGAGCCAGCCAGCTGTTTTTACAGCCATACTCCAGCTGGCCAGCAGTCAGGAAAAGTATTTTGTGGCAGGGTGTCAACATTGGTACAACAAAATTCTTACCTCTAAACAGCTGCTGAGCTGATGGCAGAGTCATTAACACTGTCCCTTCTAGGCCCAGCTGCTTCAAGGGTCCTATGCCTGGCAATAAATCAAAATAACGTTAAAAATTAATCTGAAATACCACTGGTTAAAAAGTATGGATAAAATGGATTGCTAACTATTTGGTAACCCAGACGTTCAATCACTCTGCAACCCCATGATAAATGTCCTGATATCAAGAAACAAGATTAATTCTGTCTTTTGTACGGTCAGAATTCTATACTAGATAATGTGTCATGTAAAGAAGGCATGGTATACTAAAATGTTTGATAATGAGTTTTATACTGTTTGCAACTCAAAAGCTGTTGATTTCTACATACTTTTAAATGTTATTGCTCTAATGAATTACTATTGAGATATATTTGACTAGGGGCACCTGTGTGGCTCAGTCACTTAAGCATCTGACTCTTGGTTTCAGCCCAGGTCATGATCTCGGGCTTTGTGAGTTTGAGCCCTGAGTCAGGCTCCATTCTGACAGTGCAGAGCCTGCTTGGGATTCTCTCTCTCTCTCTCTCTCTCTCTCTGTCTCTGTCTCTCTCTCTCTCTCTCTCTGTCTCTGTCTCTCTCTCTCTCAATCTCCATCTGTCTCTCTTGTCTCTCTCCACCCCTCCCTTGCTCATATGCTTTCTCTCTCTCTCTCTGAGTAAATAAAACTTAAAAAAATATTTTTGACTAAAACCACATCAACTTTTTTCTGTGCAAAAATATCTGATATTTTGGTTGACATTAATCACCAGGCAATTTTTGTTTTTTTGTTTTTGTTTTTTTTTAATTGTATATACTTTAAAAATGGAACATTCCAGACTGAGAAAGAATGACCTCTAGGCCAAGTAAATGGTGCTGATGATCTATTATAACATTAAATTCTATGGATGGGTAGTTAAGAAGAGATGAGGGCCTTTAAATCCCACTTCTTTTAAGTGATCTTTAGTACACGTTCAGAAATCACGTACTTACTATGAGTGGTGGAATGGGGGGACACACTCTTAAATAACACATTTGTCATGTGTTTTATAAGTTTATATGTGTTCAGAGTTTCAAAGACCTCAGTATACATACAGAAGATAGAATTAGTTTAGTCACATATATTTATACACTCCTATAGAATCTGTATATGTTATATACAGGCTTTGGTCCAGGTTTGTGGGACCTAAAACATAAACTTTGTGGAATCTTCTGAAAGAAAAAGAAAATGAAATGGCATATACAAAGTTAGGGGCAGGACCTCACGAGGGACTCCTGTAAGTGGAGGATCCTTCCTGAAGCTATAACTTCATTGGCTTCACCAGACATCAACCTTTGATCAAGTGAGTGAACTTCTTTTTTCAGAATCAAAGAACTTGAGCCTGTAGTAGATTGTAGATAACATCTGACCCGACCTTTATTTTATATACACTTGGACACAGAATGGTTTTTCTAAAGTCATGTAGCTTTGCTAGTGGTAAATAAAGCACTTGAATTTTAATCTTTTGTCTCCTTATCCATATTGTTTTTCCTTTTCCCCCTCCCTAACCTAATAAACAGCCATCACTAGGACTCAAGTTTAACCATTAACCAAGTTTATTTTTTTGTATTTTTTCAGTGATGAGTTAACTTGGTCAGATAGGCAAGGCCTCACTCCTAGGGTGATAGTGGTATTTGCTACGAAATGGTGGGATTTCTGTTCTCTAGTCTCATTGGTTTGGAGTATGACCTGTGTGCTTAACAAAATAAAAAGTTAGTGATACTTTTATTTGGGGCTGAAAATAGCAATCACCTTGAAAGGCTAGACTAATTTTAAGAGATGTAGCAATTTTGGTGTTTTGTTAATAATTTCTTCCAGTGTTCATGAAATAAACTATGAATGAGTCTTTTGTTGATCTTTCCTCTAAGTACCATGGGATATACAGATATATCTCATAAATGCCCCCCAAACGTATTTAACTCATTACACCATTTGTTTCAAGGCTACTCTCCTATTCATGTGGGATTGCAGGAGAACCACTCTTCAGCAAATGTGGGTAAAGCTGTGAATTCACATGCCTGTCGAAGAGAGTCCGTGTTCACCATTTCTTGTGTGGGCCCTGCCTGAAATGTTAACTACGTGTTGACAAGCTCTTCTCGTGGAGACTCATGTCAGTTTCGGTTATTTTCCTCTCTGCATTCTGTTCACTGGTAACCACACATTTTCCGCTCCAGACTTCTCTTTGACCGGTGTTGTTTCTTCTTTCAGAAGTGCCTAGCTGCCACTCCATTTATATGAGGCAAGAAGGCTTCCTGGCTCATCCCAGCAGAACAGAAGTTAAGTTTTCTATTATTGAAGTTCCTTGTAAATCCTGTCAAAATCAGATGTGCCAAAGATGCAATCATTTGATTATTCATTCTATTTTATGGGGAAAATCACTTATGTTCCCTAAAGCACTATTTTAAAACTTTATCTTTTTAAAGTAAAAGGAAGATGTTTCAGGTCACGTTATCTTGAATTTGGTTGTTAACATGAGTCATGTGCATGTAAACAGCTGAAAAGTGGAGTTCTGTGTTCTTCCCCCCCCCCCCCCCCCAACAACCACATTCTTTTAAAATAGAACATGTGCTTTATAGATTAGCCTATCTTCCTACTCTCTATAGAAACGTATCTTCGAGGAATGTCAGTTTTTCTTGACAAATTTAAGTCTCTGTTTTGAAATAAAAGACAGGAGATATAAATATATTTGCCTTTAAATAAACTGGATTTTCATTTTCAGACAAATAATAGTTAAGAATGGAATTTCACATAAGAGGCCTACAGAAGGAACTTTTATTATGGGTGTGTTCATGGTAAACATAGTGGGAAAGCTTTGATCTAACAGACTTTGATACCTGCAAATTAGTGAATAAAAAAGATCTCTGGATACATTCCCTACTGAAGTATTTCTGGAAATATGTGTGTGGTTCTTATCATAATGCTCTTTGTCCTCAGTAAGATGATATAGATGCATGCATTTACATTAGGTCTAATATTGGTTGTTTTGTGTAAGTGAGATTGATAGAAGTAAATCCTTGTATTTAAAGAAGAGTATAATGAGCTGGTAAATCAAAAATATTTAAGAAATGCGATGTAATTAGTGTCACTACTGTTGTTAATGTTGTGTACTCATGGTAGAGACCAATACATTTGAGAAAAAAAACTGTGATTAAATTGTATGAAATTTCTTACTGGCGATCAAAGACACCGAGAATTCACTGAAGGTCACAGTCAATGACACGGGGGAGAAAATGACCGTTAAAGCTGTTGATCTATTTTGTTTTTTTTTTTTCCTGTGGACTTAGTTTTGTTATAGGAAAAAGGAATATTAAACATAGAATTAAACTGTCTTGGCTGTTGGAGATGAAAACATGAGAAGGTTAGCCTAGCTAAATATTTCTCCCAGGAAGTAAGGGGTAGACTGAATGTGTTTCAGTTTATCAGGATAACCCCGTGAGGTAAATATAAGTAATTCATCTTGATTTCCTTCTTGTCTCATGAATAACAAAACTTGGAAGAGAATGAAAAAGGAGATTGTAATTTCTAAGTTTGCCAGTGTTTACCTGCTCTGTGCTTGGGTTAGTAATGATATAAATGTCTGTCATATATCACTGTGCTAGGTACTATTCCAAACTTGTGTATATTAAATTCTTACCCTGACAACACCCCTTTAAGATAGGTGATTTAGTATCACGCCCATTTTATAGGTGAGGAGACAGAGACACAGAGGCTAAATAGTGTATCTAAGGTCACAGAGCTGAAAAATGGAAGAGCCCTTTTCTACCCCAGTTTTTGTGTTAATGGCTCTATTTTAAATTGCTTGTGAATTTCATTTCTATCATGAATAAATGTATCCTCTTTCTCCCCACAGGCTGTATGTTTGAAAAGGGCCCCAGGCAGTTTTATGATGACACCTGTGTTGTCCCAGAGAAATTTGATGGTAGGTTTTTCATTGTGCTTCAAGTTTGAATTTTTCTAAGAGGGAGTGGAGAGTTCACCCTCAATTCTCCTGAAAGAAGGTGACATCTCTACTTAAAATTTCTGTGCACATCATTTGTGATGTATTCAACTCTTGCTAAACTTTACCTTTTATAAATTCTCTCTTCCTTTCCTTATTCGGAAGCTTTTTGCTTTTGTCCTAGGAGAGATCTCATTTTGAGAGTTATAACCAGAGTATCATTCTTGCTGAGCTTTGTGTCCAGTAAGAGGGGTCTTTCCATTGCCCTGCTGAGCACATGCAGCTTGTTGTTCGAGATTTATTGAAAGCTGATCCCATAATTAACAAAGCAGAACAGAAAGCATGCTACTGTGGATACGCAGATGACTAATGCAGTCTTCTTCCTTTTATTGTTCATGAAAAGATGCATTATGGAACACAGGAACAACATAGCTGCCCATTTAGTTAGTGATTGTTAGTCCTTTTGGTTCTCCCCCCCCCACCCCCCCTCGGGAAGATGTTCATTCCTAATGTGCCATTATTTTGTAATTGCTTAAAATGGAGTCAGGAAAGCATTACCTTTTTAATATCACTCTCGATTGCAGTGAGAAGGTTCCAGATTTTAGAAAAGAGTGTCAAGTTAAATAGAATTTCTTCTTTCTCAACAAAGGTGGCAGAAGTCAGCATCTACGCGGACGCTTGGGTAAAAAGTGAACAGTTCATTGGTTTAGTGGTTCTTCGGAGTGGGCTCCATATTTCCTGCTTTGATTGTTTAACAGGAAATGAGCAGGGACCCTCTGATTAGCTGATTGCACAAACTTTGGGGATCATGGCTGTAATGACTTGGTAGCGCGCATAAGTTTTTAATCGTTGTTATTTAAACAGCAAAGTGCATGCTCAGATTGCTTCTACATCTCTAATTAGTTGCTTGAAGACTACTCTGTTCCTGAGGTTTTTGCTACTCTGGTCCTTCGCAGAAGGAATGATAATTTTGGGAAGATCTTTTTCCTTAATCTTGCTTTAAATTGCTAAATTCATTGAAGGTCACAGGGTTAAGCTCCAGTAGGGGTCACTTTTTTGGCCTTATTCTAAATAGATACTGGTTTTAAGCTTCGAAGTTCAGCAGTGTGAGAGGTGTGGAGTGTCACAATTCTTAAAATACAACCTTTTTTCTTCAGACAGAGCATAACGCCTTTACTTTTTGGAATGACCTTCATCAGGTTTTTTTCTTTTCTTTCTTTCTTTTTTCTTTCTTTCTTTCTGTCTTTCTTTCTTTCTTTGCTTCATTCTTAGTGAGCTTAACATTTTAAAAAATCTTGATTATCAGCATGGGCATGTAAGGAAGAAAAAATAGCTCAAAACTATCAATAGGATTACGACATAATCTAAGAAGCCTAAATCACATGAATGTCTATCTTGATTATTCATTCCCTTTGACTTTTAAATATCCTCAATTTTGTACTAAGAAAGGCTTTTTTGGAAAATAATATTTATTACTTTTTTTTTTTTGTAAGGAATAGAGAGCAGAAGAGTAGAAAAACAAAGGGTTATTTTTTTTCATCGACAAGGCCAGTACGGTCAGTCACATTTATAGGCAGAAACAACCCAGAGATTATAAAATTTGACAGGGTTTCACTCTGTATAATTGCTCAGTTACCCCCATGAAAAAATTTGTGAGTCTCAGAAGGAAAAACTGAGATAAATAAAACTGTCCTTGAAATCAATATGAAGAGACACTTCTGTATTATCTAGGTTAGACCAAAATGACATAATGATTTTTAGCAGCTATTGACTGAATAATTTTATTTTGGTTATGGTTTTTAAAGTGTTGCTCTTTTCGTGATTATTTTAAGAGGTATGTTGCTGTCTACTAACCAAAGGAAAGTTTTAAGAAGCTTCTGACTTCACCTGTTTTATAATTCACACTAACTATGAATAGATTAGCTTCAGTATATTCTGTCTGAATTGCTTCTATCGTGGAGAAGAGAAAGTTGTGCATTAACAATGATATGTCCACAGGGCCCTAGACATTCATTCCCCAGTGTGACCACTTCCACATATTTTAGGGGTAGGTGCCTGGAGGTAGATGTAAATAATCAGGAGTTATGACTGAATTTTTTGTTTGTTTGTTTGGTTGGTTGGTAAAAGCAAGATAACTGACCAGATTTATGCCAGAAGAATTGTGGTACTAACACCTATAGTGCTGTAATGTACTTAATAGGTTTTTACACTATGTATAAATAACAAATAAATGTAACACAAACCAACCTTTCTTGATTAAAAATAGAGATTTACAGAAAGCTCCAGTACATATGTTTTCAGATTGCACTTTTAGAAAAAGACTGGTAAGCTAAACTCTCATGAGTGAAATGCAAGCAAGAGATGAAGAAAAACAAAGAAATTTTTATTTGCTGCCAGCTAAGAAAGTGGTAGTGCCCGTATGAAGATGTGGAAAAGGATGGTATGATGATAATCCAATATGCTCTGATTTCCCTATGAGATTTTCCTAATTTATATAATGTACAGATTACTTAACCCAGCGTTTAAGATGCTATTAAATTTGCTTTGAAATATTTGCATTAAGATTTGCAATAGTTTGTAATGTGCAGGTCAATGAGATATTACACATTATAGTTTGCAGAATTTAATTTGTACAAATAAAGTGCCCAGAGCTTAAAATTGATTACTCCCTCTTCAGTGTTGCTTAGAGCAGTGAATAATGTCATTAACAATAAAAGCAAAAAGAAGTGTGATTAGACGGTATGGTTTTTAAATAAATGAATGAAAACAAAAGAATGGTTATACAAAAATGTTATAAGTAAATGACATCCATGGATTTATTCTGCACCTGTGTGCATTTATTTTGACCCTTATATGTTATATATAGTTGTTTGTGAGTTTGTACAGATTCTCGCTTTACTTCAAATCCTTTAATTGTTTTAAAGCCCTGTTTAGCAATAACATTACATTTCACAGACACCCATAAAGTGGTTGTGTTTTAATCATTTTAGCGATTGACTTAATGTAAATATTATATAAATGTCATAATATTGCTAATAATCGAAACTTAAAACCTTTTTAATTTAGGAGACATCAAACAGGAGCCAGGCATGTATCGGGAAGGCCCCACGTACCAGCGGCGGGGGTCACTTCAGCTCTGGCAGTTTTTGGTAGCTCTTCTGGATGACCCTTCAAATTCTCATTTCATTGCGTGGACTGGGCGAGGCATGGAATTTAAACTGATTGAGCCCGAAGAGGTGGGTTTAACAGATTTTTGTTTGGAAAACCAGATATGTTATAATATTGAAGAAACATATATTCGATCAGTGTGCCAAAAACGTTTTTGTTTGTTTGTTTGTTTGTTTTTACTTTTAAAACTTTAGGGAAACCTTCTAAATTAGAAGGTGGGCAAAAGAAAAAAATGTATCCATTTAAACTAAGAAATGAATATGTTGCACACTTTTTCCAGTTGAATACCATCCTGTGGAATTGATGAAGAAAACTAGCCAGAGCATCGTTGGCATAAGACTTGATTCAAGAATGCAGTGCTTGGGAAGGTCTCTAAGAGAGCATCTACATTGGGGATGTTTGATGATTTTTGAGGAGGAGAGGGTGTATCTGAAGTTCAACTACTTTTGCACATGAAGGGATTGTTCTTGAGTATTAGCATTTGTTATTTGGATAATCTTAATTTTGTCAAGGGGTCAGAGAGGGACATTGAGAAACCAAAGTCATGTGCCAGAGGGAGCGGGGGGGAGAAATTGCTGTGGGGGGGGGGGGTAAAGGCCCACGAGAGCTGCAGTAGGAAGTGCTCACTTCTTCAGAGATGCGGGCCCAGTAGGGACATTGCTTCTCTTTGATTTTTGGTGATACCTTTTCTAGGCAGCCGGACTGTGTACACCCCATGAGAAAGTAGGGATTAAGTACAAAGTGCCACCGTAATACCTAAGAAATTGCCAAAGTGAGAGAATTCTAGAGAGATAATATGGATAAATGGAACACACTTTCAACTACCTGTTCACCTTTCTTACTGTCGCCCCTGTGCACAGACAGATGGAATGTTTTCCGGAAAAACGTCTCAGTTCAAGTTTTATTCTCCCCAGGTCTAGTTTCAGACTTAAAGCTACTATAATTATTATGGCATAACCCACCAATTGCATTTTGGACCTCTATAGAAAGGTGACTTTTGTATGAAATGCTTGTGTCTTATTAAAGGTGCTTTCTCTGCTACTTTTGAAGTTGACTTTGGTTTACATTAGCCAAGAAAGCAATGGAAGACTTTCAGTTAACATGCCTATGACTGATCATTTTGGCTGTAGGGTTTAAACACCTCAGAAAGATTGAAAAATTTCGTAAGATATCCAGCTATTTTTGAACCCAAGTGATTAGTTTCTCATAGACCAAATATCTACAACCTAGGATAATGGGCCTATACATCTTAAATTTTCTGCCCTTTGAAACCAGGTATTCATTTATAATCAGATAACATGTTGTAGTTTGATATCCAGAAGATAAGTTACCTTTCTTATTTAAGAGATTATCTGATTCAAATATGTATTAAAAGAAGTTTGAAATAACAGGAGCTGGTTAGCATAATTATAAATCTACTTCAGATTATAACTCGTGCTTGCCGGGTTAGCTTTGCATCTCCGTTGCCCTACACCAAACACACCTACAAATTTCAGAATTTGAAAATATCCATTGTCTAGTATGGGCTAAATGTTTAGGTGTTTGAATTTCCGCAGTGTGTCTCAAGCTTACTTTGGCTTTCAAACGAAATTCATTTTTATGTAGATGCACTTAAATGATGTAAGCTAAAGAACCGTAAAAATGTGAAGCACTAACAAATTGAGACTAGAAACACTTAATGTAAAGTAACTTGAAAGCCCTTTAACGTGATGGAAGTGTGTGCTGTTCACCTCATCGAACATGTTAATAATCACTGCAAGAGTTGGTTCATCGGAGAACTGAGTACGTGCGATAGGAATTTACATCGAACAGTTATTTCCTTCTACCTGTGACTAAAATATAGTACTGTTAACTGTGGGCACACTGTGGTAGAGTAGATCTCTAGAACTTGTTCATCTTGCATAACTCATCTGCATCTCATAGGCATATTGGTATGTGGTACTTCTCTTGATGAATGTGACACTGAGTCAGTTAAAACATCTCTAAGAATCGGGGCACCTGGGTGGCTCAGTCGGTTAAGCATCTGACTTTGGCTCAGGTCACGATCTCATGGTTTGTGGGCCTGCATGGAGCCTGCTTCAGATTCTGTCTACTTCTCTCTCTGCCTTTCTTCTGCTCATGCCCTGTCTTTCTCTGTCTCTCAAAAATGAATAAACATCACAAAATTTCAAGAAAACATCTCTAAGAATAAATTTTACTGTTTTAAAATACCTACTAATACCCACTTGTGCTGAGAATTACCAGGCATCCTCAAAATCAGACTCTGCTTATGGTATCAAAAAAATCATCTTTCTCTCCCTAGAGACTTCCACTGTGTTGTCTTAAAGTTGGTTGCAAGTTTTTTACTTTCTAGGGACATCCTGGTGAGTTTCTTCATGAGAAGCATTTGTAAATGAAAAACTATTTAGAGGTTGTTGTTTAATTTAAGGAAATATTAATACTTTATTTTCACATAGTTACAAATAGGGAGAGAGTCAAACAATAAGACACTCTTAAATACAGAGAACAAACTGAGGGTTGATGGGAGGGTGCGGGAGAGGGGAAAGTGGGGGATGGGCACTGAGGAGGGCACTTGTTGGGATGAGCACTGGGTGTTGTATGTAAGTGATGAATCATGGGAATCTACCCCCAAAACCAAGAGCACACTGTATACACTGTATGTTAGCCAACTTGACAATAAATTATATTTAAAAAAGAATATATATATATGTATATATATATATATATACACACACACACATATATATATTTAAAAAAAAAAAGAAAAAAAGTAGTTTTCATGTCCTTTCCAGGTTTGCATGCTGTTCACTTGCCAAATCTCTTAAAGATTTGCTGGTGTTCATTATTCGGTTTTTAAAAGGCATTTTATTTAGAAAGCATTGCTTTCATTTCTTACTGCCACCCTCCCATTTCACTACTGCTTAGAACACTTGCATTAAAATAAAGTTGATCTTTGGAAAATTAAGATGTACCTGCTGTGATGACCACTTGGATATGTCATCATGTCCCTGTTGCATCACATTTCTCTGCTCTTAAAAAAGTAGAGGAATGCGTGTGGCTAAATTACATTGTATGTTTATTCAGGGAATACAAATTAAGGAGGTAGAAGATAGCAAGGATCAGTATTTTTAAAAGGAAGGAAAAGAAAAAACAAACCCTGAGGAAAGCCTATTGCTAATAAAATGGAGAAAGACATTATGATCTCTCTGAAAAGAATTCTATTTTAGTGTATGGGACCCAGCAACAACTTGGAATTTCATAGAAATGAAGGAAAACACTAACTCTATTAGCTAATGCTCTCTTGGGGTCGCCTAGGTATGCATGACAGCTGCAGTATCTGCTCAGACTAATAAAATATGGAAATTAACGAGAACATGGTTGTAGCTGGGGTAGAAAAAGCAGGCTACGCTCTTCAGTATAATGCGTCAGCCAGCCCAAGGCGGTGGTGACGCGGGGGAGGCATATACATTGAAGAAGGGGCTTTTCTTGAAAACCTCTCCTCTGCCACATAAGTTGCTCCTCCAAAGCCACATTATAAAAAGTTCTGAGATTTTTCACCAAACAACAAAGTGGACATTCTGCTTTAGAGATTTTTGTTTGTGGACTTGTGTACATGGTGACCTTTTCCACTTCCTTCTTATTTTTAGTATGCAATTACTGTTGTCTAAGTGAATGCCTAATTTGCCAGTTTAGTATTGGTTACAGTTTTATTCTGATGCTGCTTCAGGCAATAAAAATTATTTGCAGTTCAGATTATGAATTTGTATAGTGTTTCCTCTGCTCCACATAAAATGCCACTTGTTCACTCTTTTATTTAGTATCAAACAGGGTATTTTTTCCTTTAGTTTATCATAACCTCGAAAAACACCTTTACAAAGAGATCACTAAGCTGTTCTTGATCTATGGGTTTTATCTGAAAAACTAAGAGGGAAAAAACAGGCCATATATCTCAGGATGGGAAACTTGCCTCATCTTGGTGAATTGCAGCCTGTTCGTTCCCATTGTAAACACATCCCCTTATTTCCATTTAATTTTGTATCCAAAACAATAGTGACAAAGAATTCTATTGTGAAGTTTCAGAATGATCACTGCGCTGCACGCCTGGTTTAAAAGCAAACCAGGACACAGGAAAATTCAGATCATGATTTTGCCTCTTTACTTAGGTCTTTAATTTGGATGTGTTTTGGAAGGTTTGGAAGTAATTGATTAATTCACTAGTGTTTTATGAAATATCTTGATAAGGCAGTACTTAACACTACAATGTCATTCTGTTTTGGTGGCAGGTGGCCCGGCGTTGGGGCATTCAGAAAAACAGGCCAGCTATGAACTATGATAAACTAAGCCGTTCGCTTCGCTATTATTATGAGAAAGGAATCATGCAAAAGGTGAGCAGCTAAAACAGCATTAAAATTCATTGAAATGTTGCACATTAATCTGCATGTCGTACTTTAAAAGCCACATATCATTGCATTGCTGAAGCAAGGTTTTCACTCATTTTAACATATGCTTAGCTCTTGGTTTTGGTATTACAAGCCTTTCTATTTATAAATTCCTGGGCATTAGAGACCGGTGTAATAATATCGTATAGAAACTAGTAGGCTTTCTGGCAGTCCCAGCTTTACCGTATTTGGTAAAAAATGTTGTTTCAGTACTAATACTCACGTATATCTTCCCAGAAGTTTTCGGTAGTCCACTACATTCCCCACAATTATATAATTTGGAAATGCTTTTGTTTATAGTTTCCAATACAAACTGAATGCTTACTTTTTCCCTCCTTGTTCTTATCCTTAAGAAACATTCAGAGAATTTCTTGTCCTGAAAAATCTTCTCTTCTTGTCTGAGATCTTGCCTGGTTTCAGCACGTGACAGCTTAGAATCCTAAACCATTTATTAAAAATAAGTATTGATACTATTTCATTGGTGAATGAAGTTAAATATATTTTATTTCATTTCAAGTGAGCTTCTCTTAGTATTTGAAAGTGGCTTTAAAAAAAAGAGTAAGATAAAACAAGCGAAGTGCATGCAGAAGAGATTGTAAAATTTTTGAAGAAGGGAATGAACCGATGAATAAAGATAAAACATTGAATACTTGTGATTATTACATCTTTCAGCCTTGCATGTGTATTCATTCCAGTTGTGTAGACTGTGAACCAAGTTTATGATTTATCCTTTGTGAACATTACTGTCTTATTATGTGTCCTTTGTTCATTTGGGTGACACAAACATAGGTATATATTCTGCACTGTGGCATATTTTTTATACCACTATATTTACACCAAGAAAACTCAACCATTTGCTACATGTAACATACTGGAACAGAGGGAACAGCATCACTGAGTTTTTAGACCAAAGGGAATTGGTGCTCTGGAGTTCACCAGCTCAGAAGTTAGAGTGCCCAAGATCCTTGAAAGATAAGGCTGCATCCATTTCTCATTTCCTATTTCCCCGAATCTCGCCTTCAAGATATATAACCTATTACTACCTGCTCCCCTGTGTTCTCCATCTCAACCGTAGGGTCTTTTTTTATTCCTCCCTTCCTCTCACCTGCCCTTCCCACCTGCAGCGAGACCCTTTCATTTTCCTCACCAAGTCCCTAGTCCCAGCACGTCACGTGGGCTGGTGCAGCAGGCGCTCCCCAGTCCTGGGTAGTGGTGCACAGCGAAAGAGAGAATGCAGTCGGGTTTACATGCTGACTTCTCAGCGGGTCACCTTTTGAACAGGTTCTTCTGCTAAATGGTGGTGTTTTTACTTCCTGAAGTTGTTCTGATGATTAAATGAAATGAGGTACCCGAGACCGTTGCGTGGTACCTGGCACAATAGAAGTCTTCAGCGAAAGGTAGCTCTGAATACCACTCACACCCTGAAACCAGTGGGAGCTGAGACACATTTGGCTTCTGTGTCTTGACCATTAAGTCTCTTATTAAAGAGAGCATTCACAGAGAGTTCAAAAGAGAAGGTCTCTAGTTACACCTCAGCTTTTAGACATAGTGTTTGACAGGGTATCTCCGGGATGTCATGCCAGGTCTTAATTATTCTCAAGGGTGTTCAAACGTGATTCTTATTACTAATATCACCATTCCATGTGCCTGTTTATTTATCCGATGATCACATACACCGTGTGTTTACCTCTTATTTTAATAGATTGATAAGACAAGATACTATCAAATAATCAAATTATGGCATAGGTACTAAAATACAGATTAAAATAGTGTTGCTCCTCACATTTTTCCCTGTTGGGATGTAATTGCCCAAAGAAATTGTTTGCAACTGTTTATCAGCTAGTAGAGGGTAGCAAAATTCTGTCGTTTCTATGACATACCTTTTGGGGTGTTGCCGTGCAATGTGAGAAAGCATAGGGTGTTTAATGGTGAAATATGCAAAATTGAGGTCTCCTTATAGCCAGCACATAAATGAAGGCTGTTTACAGTTTTTACAGACATGTTTACTCTTTTTCCCCATATGTGTTCAGTGATTCTCTTTGCTGCTATTTGATACGCCTGTGACCCCCTCATTACTTCACTGATATGGTCCCCTCTTTATAGAGTGCCTTGCCTTCTGATTTTTACCTAACATCTGTATCAGTCTAATGGTTAAGTAAATTTTAACAGAGTCACTCAGGAAAATTATGCTGTCCTTAAAAAAAAAAGTGTGATATAGAATTTTATATTTCAGGGTGTAGTGGAAAAATGTTTATATGACCACACTTGTTTAGAAACTTAAAATTCTGATACTCTGGTTTCTTTTCAGATCATATAAACTTAAAATTATGTATGTATGTGGTGTATGTCAAGGAAAATAAAATGGAAAGTTTAGAAAATAAAAATAATCAAATGGATCTAAACATATAAAAAAATCCTGATTATTTCAGTAGTTGTGAAAGAAGAAAGGGTGGGGTATGGCTTTTAGACTGTACATACATGTGTTCACTTCTATTTCAAAACAGAAATGCCTAGACAAATATGTGGAAAAATTTGAACAGTGGTTATTTCTTGATGATACAATGATAAATCATTATTTCTTTTGGTCTAATGTGTAGTTTTTAGTTTTCCTCTAGTTTCTCTGTGTTACTTCTACGATTTTAAAAATTAACACATAATTTAAATGTGTAGTCTTTCAAAGCACAGTTCAAAAGATACTTCCTTCCTTAACTCTAATTCATCTCCTATAAAATTCATGTTCTGTATATCTCAGCTTTGCAGTTTGGGTATACTTAATGTGCAGCATTTTCTACATTGTAATTGTATTACTACTAATAAAAGACATTATTTCGCTTGGTAGTTATCAGCCTTTGTTCTAAACTCTGTGGCATCTAACATAGTCCAATAAATATAGTGGTAGCTCCGAAAATGTTTTTCATAAGAAAAATAGCAGGAAGCCATGAGTCAAGGCAGTCTCCTTAAGAGGTTTTATAATCTTGATTGCATGTTGTACATTTTAATTCCCCATGGTGATTTATCAAATCATTTCTAATTATAACCAATAGCAACAGGTTGGATAAAAAAGCTACCAGTAGCCTAAAGCAAATACCTCTTTTTCTGAAGCTCCAAACAAAACAAAGAAGGTTATTGAATGCTTTGAGGTATGCAGGCCATTTATTTATTTATTTTCCTCAAGATGCTTTGAATAAAGAAAAAAAAAAGAAAGCAAGGATTTCATATCTTAGCTTTGTTTCTGATATTGCCTGTTTATATATTTATGACAATTCCACCTTTATGGACTTAGTTTCTTTCTTATAAGGGCCTAAAATAATTTATGTCAGCTCCTCTGTTTGCTATGCAATGTACTAGAAACTTCCATCTTGATTTTATAAGAGGCTTTCCATAGGAGCCGTTCCCACCTCTGTTTCACAAAAGAAAGGGGAAGCTGAGAGCAGATTAAAAAACATGTCCAAATTTATAAAAACGAAGTGTTCACTCTTTTCATACCTAAGAATATTCAGATTATTTGGATTCTCTAAGTTGGTTCCTTTTACAAGCTAAAAAAATCCAGGACAAAAAAATGTTCTAAATCTTGAGTCCAGAACACTAGCGCTCTTTGGTAGTTGATTCGCTTTCTCCAAACATACAGATAGTTTCTAAACCATGAACTTACTCTTCTCCTGCATCACAAAGCAAATAGCAGTGCCTTTTCGATACACAGGAACCCAGAGGTACTGAGTAATTCTCACCTTTCTAAAACTACTAATCTCTGCACACATAGGAAAAGGTAGTGTCAATGTCAATGCAAAGAACTGTATTCATGCACACCCCCCCTCCACCCTCTATCCCACAACCCACTCCTGGTTTTTTTAGAACCTCAGTTTTGTCTGTTAATGGAGGTGGGGGTACATATGTGTTTCACTTCATTATTGTTTATAATTTCCTAGAGAAACATTATTCTTCAAAATTTAAGTTTGGTACATGTCATTCCCTACAAATTATGCTACTTCTCCTTTATTTCAGGCAGCTGTCACATTTCTTTTTCTCATTTCCTCCCTATGCATTGTATATTTTAAATTCCTTTCATTTTTTTACACCTCTTACTTCAATTTGACACTTTACACACATCCTTAACTTCTGTCTAATGCAACTTGCCTTCATTTTTAAAAGTGATGTACCCAGGATAATGCTGTCCTCTTGATCCATCTTTCATTTAAATAAGGCTATGCATCTTTTTCTTTTACATCAGAATACACAAGTGCCAAAAAAAGAAAAAAAAAAAGAAGAAAAAGAAAAAAGAACCAGTTCACTGTGAATCAGCAAGTCACTAGTCTAGTCTTATTAGGAACACAACACATTTTTCTTTTAAGGTTTAGAAGTTTGGTTTTTGTACTATTTCAGAAAATGTAATATTAAGAGGGAGACACTGCACCTTAAAGATCCAGTCATTTTATAAAGATATTACCATTTAAAACAAAGGAAAAAAATTTCGATGGGAGATGCCTGCATGAAATCATTGATTTCCACCCCTCCCCCGAATAACAATGTAAGCTTCCTTTTATTTAAAACAAGCAAAGTGCTAAGCTTTCTAGCTGTGCCTGGAATGAATGTAATTATTACTCAGAGTCAATCATTACTCAAGGTCGCATTTCCCTCTTTTGGACTGTAATTTATTCTACAAAGTAAGGACCTTCTTTTTTTTTTTTCTTTTTTTTTGGTTATGCACCCTTTCTGGTATATTAAACCAAGTTTTTATTCTTTTGTTTTCCTGCTCTTTCCTATTTGGGGATGGTAGAGATCACAGTTCTTTTGAGGTCCATTGACATATAGCGTTACATCAGTTTCAGGAGTAAAACAGAATGATTCACTACTTGTATATATCATGAAATGATCGCCACACTAAGTTCAGTTAACATCCTGCACCGTACATAAGGCTGGGTTTTTCTCTTCCGTGTTTTCATCAGGTGGCTGGAGAGAGATATGTCTACAAATTTGTGTGTGATCCAGAAGCCTTGTTCTCCATGGCCTTTCCAGATAATCAGCGCCCACTGCTGAAGACAGACATGGAACGTCACATCAATGAAGAGGACACGGTGCCTCTGTCTCACTTTGACGAGGGCATGGCCTACATGCCGGAAGGGGGCTGCTGCAACCCCCATCCCTACAATGAAGGCTACGTGTATTAACACAAGTGACAGTGAAGCAGGGCCTGCTCAAGCGTTTCCTCTTTTTGCAGGATGCAGAGAATCTCTGAGTGCTCTTCGATTTTTGATTTTTGTTGTTTGTATTTTATTTTTAAATAATAATACACAAAAAGGGGCTTTCCTGTTGCATTATTCTATGGTCTGCCATGGACTGTGCACTTTATTTGAGGGTGGGTGGGAGTAATCTAAACATTTATTCTGTGTAACAGGAAGATAATGGGTGAATGGGTGGGGGAATACGGGGATTTCTTTTTACTTAGGCTTGGGATGGGGTCCTACAGGTTTTAAGTATGATGAAGCTATATCATGTTTATTTGATTTCATAACAACATAAGAAAACGTTCATTTTCTCTGGGTATCTATGGTACAGTTAATTCACATTGTGTAAATATCCACTTGGAGACCATTTGCCTTGGGCATTTTCCCCTCTCATTTCTGAGTCTCTGCAAGATGTACAAAAACAAAAACAAACAAACAAACAAAAAAAACAAAAAAAAAACAACAAAAAACAAAAAACAAAAAAAACCCTACTGTAAATGGCAGTTTAATTGTTAGAGATGACTGGTTTTGCACCTGTTGTAAAAAGGTATTTAGAGATTGCATTTGCTGTTTTTGTTTTGTTTTGCTCTATATATGACTCACAGAGGATAACCATAAAATGGGTAATTCTCTCTGAAGTTGAGTGATCACCATGACGGTAAATGAGGGGCACAATTTTGGACTCTGGCTCCAAACTGAGTCATAGGCCAGTAGCATTACGTGTATCTGGTGCCACCTTGCTGTTTAGATACAAATCATACTGTCGTTTAAATATTTTGAAGCCCGTTTCAGTTAAATAATGATATGTCATGGTCCTTTGAGATCTTCATTTAAATGTTAAATCCAGGATCACAATGAAGCAAAAAATATCTATCTCACTTCCTTCAGTACATAAAAAGACATTATTTAATCGATAAGAATTAACTGTACTAAATCACATATTATGCTGTTCTAGATACAGCAAGCACTCCTTAAGAAAAATATCCAATACACTAAATAGGTACTATAGTAATTTTTAGACATGGTACCCGTTGATATGCATTTAAACCTTTTACTGCTGTGTTATGTTGATAACATATATAAATATTAGATAATGCTAATGCTTCTGCTGCTGTCTTTTCTGTAATATTCTCTTTCATGCTGAATTTACTATGACCATTTATAAGCAATGCAGTTAACTACAGATAGCATTTCAGGACAAAATAGATGACTCAAACCATTTATTGCTTAAAAAATAGCTTATGCCATGCTATGCTATAAGCAGCTTTTATGCACATTGACAAATGAAGAGTAAGCTTCAGCTTGCTAAGGGAAACTGTGGAACTTTTGTAACTTTTGGTGAAATAGAAAATTATTTACAAACTGTCAAAGATCTGAGGAAGTTGCTGTATGACATAGTGCTGGCACTGATATTCATCATCTTGTTTTGGACACTTGTGTAAATGTGTTTGGATTGTTTGAAAGAAGATTTAAAGATTTAAAGTTTCAAAGGTTTTTGTTTTGTTTTTGTTTGGCATTTGGAGAAAATATTGAAAGCAGAATATGTTGTTTCATTCACCTTGGAAAAAAAGTAAATGGTGTTGTAATATCCTTGAAAAGCTTGCTGAACCATTCAGACAAGAAGCATGAATTTTGTTCAATCCATCAATATCCCAGAGGAACGACATTTTTTAAGAGTCTATAATGAAATGTTAAAAAAAAAAAATCCAAAACACAAAGCCAAAATGAACCTATAAAAGCATTTCTTGGTGAACACAGGAAAGATTGTTGAAAGATGATTTCTCGGCTACCCATTTTCCAAAATGGCACAGATCACAGCTCATATATCTAAATTGAACAGCTATTGGGAAACCCATATTCAGTGATCAATACTAGTCACATTTAATCCTACAAAAAGATCTATTTTAATTTCATTGTATGTATGTAACCTGTGATTTCAATGATTGTTCTGCCTATACATTATATATCATTAGGCCCATTATGGGTTAATAAGTATGCCTTAAAAATGAGAATTTTTTTCCCCCTACTATGCTCATGTGGCCATTTACAGCACTTAGAATAAAAACAAATTTTAAAATATTCAGCTAAAGATTTATTGGAAAGAGTATTAACGTATTTGGAGAAATTGAAAGAGAAATTAAAAGTGGGTCTTTAAAATAGCATCTAAATGAAATTGTATTGAGGATTCTTTTTCTTTCTTTCTCCTTTTCTTTTTTTCCTTGTTCTTTTTTCTTTTTAATATCTAGTTCTAATTTCCCATTGGGGAAGGATTGGGCTATGAGTTATCTTAATGGATCAAAGGAAGAACTGGTATTAATTATATAATATTTAAGGCCAAACTATTTTTCTGCTTAAGGTAGTGACTCACAAAACAAAATGAGTAATTGGCCTGTTAACATTAAGAATATTTCCAGTACAGAAGGGTTCAAACGTTGCATTATAAACTCTTTTGGGAAATGTATCTCAAGTTCTTTTTTTTTTTTTAAGTTCTGTTTTTATTCTTTTTGTTTGCTTGTGTTTTTATTTTCAGATAGATTAATAAATCTGGCAGCTGATTTCTGCGAGATTCTTGTGTTTTGAATTTCTAATTGAATTGGCTATTAGAATCCTTTAAAAATATAACATTTTCCTTCAACTTGGTAAAATAAACTAAAAGAAATCTCTCCCCTAATTTTGCTGCCTCTCAGTGATGATATGCTATTACCCAACAGACTGATTACAACCAAGAATGGTACATCCTAAATAACTAATGAAAAATGACTTTTCTTAAGTTATGCCTCTGAAAAATACTGAAAAATAAAAGTCCACAAAGCTAGCAGTGCACAACAGTTTTCTGAAATCATGCGTGGGTCTTGGAGGTAATTTATTTGAATCTTCTTTCTACAGATAGTTTTAATTTCTTGTGGCTGCCCTAACAAAGGTAATCGTTCAAAACTACACAAATATATCCTTTTATAGTCCTGAAGATCAAAAGTCCAAAATGAGCCTAAAGGTGCTAAAATCAAGGTGTGCATGTAGGGATTCTTTCGAAGGTTCCAGGAGAGAATCCCATTCTAGCTTCTACTTTTAGAGGCTACTGACATTTCTGAGTCCCGGCTCCTGGCTTCAGCACTCCAGTCTTTGTTTCTGTCGTCATGTCCCTCTTTGTACTGAAGTCAGATATTCCTCAACCTGCCTCTTCTAAGGACACTGAGGATTGTATTTAGGGTCCTCGCAGATAACCCAGGATGATTTCTCCATCTCAAGATCTTTCCTTCGTCACATCTTTGAAGGCCCTTTTGCCTGTTTCATTCACAGCTTCCCGGGTCAGGACATGGAGGTGGAGGGTTGTGGGGAGGGTGCTGTTATTTAGCCCATCACCTAGATGAAGACGCTCGGTCAAAATACCGATTGATTTACCTCGAGACAAAAGTTGTGTTGATGGAGATAGGGTGAGAAGTTACTGAAAAGCATTTTTGTTTACCATTGAAATAGTTTTACTATACTCTGCATAAATGGCACTGAAAACATTCTATTAAAGTTCACCTATTCCAATAAAGGATCTAGTAATCGCATCAAGTGATGACATGACTTTATAACCCCTTGTGTAAATATTATGTGATGAGCGATAAGGTGTGTTAAGTATAGCATAGTAGCACAGTTAATTCTGTCATCCAAGCCAGATGATATATTTTTTAAATAAATTTCTTTTTGTGCTGGTATGAGTGGTTACTATATGCTCTTAACATCTGCCAGGGATTACTATTTATTAAGAATTTTAGAATATGTCTGTTACTCAGAAGAACAGTTCTAAAATGTGAGTCACCTTGTCTTCATATGACAAGGAAAGAAATCTATTACCCACTTTTATAGCATTTAAGCAGATCATGGGAATTTCTAAAATGAGCTCCTTTGTCAATCAGGCAACGTTTTAAGAGCTTATAATGACAAAACATTGCAGAGGAGAAGGCCATTTGAATGTTTATACTTGATATCTTAGAAGAAGTAAAACTTAAAAATAAGTGCATGAGCTATTTTCCAGTGCTGTTTGAGAAGAAGGGGAAAATACTGTTGTAAAAAAAAATAGAGATCCAGGTAAAAAATAATAGAAGGAGATTAAAGGAGGCAAATGAACAATTAAGCAATTGTGAGAATTCCATAACAGCCAACATTCCATAAAATATCAGTGTTGGACATCATGCTGAAGAATTTGACCCAGTTTACTCAGAACACAACTAGTACTTGCAGGGCTTGACTTAATTTTTTTTAAACATGAGACACATTCAGAAGGATTTATTAAAAAAACAATTTATGGGAAAATACAGTTTAAGAAGAGAGTGGACTAGTGGCTACCTTTATAGAAGTAATGATGACTTTAGAATGTTCAATTACATACAGAATAGCTATGGCTTATGAATTCATATGTAAGGTAGCATCTTGTGGGGTTTTTTTGTTTTTGTTTTGTTTTTATTTTGCAAGTAGACCCTAATATCCTTATGTACTTCCATTCTAACATTATGTTTCTATGAGGAAGACATTTTTAATTCACGTGGATGTATTGAAATTATACTTACAGTTTGAGAAAACATGCTATGAAATTTGTGATGATAGAAAATTAAATATGCTTAAAATTTAAATCTAAAATAAAAGCCCAGAAATCGAAAGCATGATCGTGATCACTCTGGAAGGTGGCACATCTAAAACCGGAGGGCGGAACATCTAAATTTTTGACACATCCAAATTTTGGCACATCTGAATCATTTTAATCATTTCATGTATGACCAAGCACTTGAGTACCTCTTTGCTGTCCTTCCACTACTTCCCATGTATTATTCTCTTTCTGGTAACTTAGTTCCCAGGACACCTGATCAATGGTTTTCTAATTTTGTGTTCTAATCCCTTTTAATACATTATTTCACTTAATCCTCTCAGCAACTGTATCAGAAAGAAATTTGGGGACGGGAACCCTCTGAATTATTTTAGTGATTCCCATGTGCCAACCAATGTGTATGCATGACATACAGCACTGCCTGTGTCACTCATGTCTCTTATTGAGGAGAAGCTGAGGCTCCCGGCAAAACAAAAATGTCATGTCAAGATGTCATGTGATCACAGTCAAATTCATCAACTCTTTTCTGTAACTTGGGCTTGGCTACTTTCTTGATTTAAATTTCTATGACTTAAAAATGTATGTAACGATGATTCCCATTTTGCTGAAACATGGTCTTACTTAAAACATTTCTTTAACCATTTTTGAATAGTCCCTATAGAAAAATCTGGAGAAGAAATCAAGTGCTGTTTAAACAACAGCAACATCAAATGGTGATTCCCGCCCCGAGTCTTTAAGCATTTCAGAATCAAAATGAAGTACCACTTTGTTTTTGTTTTCGTTTTTCTACCAGAGAAGGGTACAGTTCAATGTTCCCAAAAGAGACAGATGTACTGATCAAATTCATCAGAAAGTTGTAAACACTGCCCCCATGATTTATGCTATTAGACATGACTTGTGAAAGTAATAGATTTTCCAGAAAACTTTTAAGGCACAGTAAATGTGAATTTACATGATTCAGAAGGAGCAACAGACAGATTTTTAAATTAGAAAGTAGAACTGAAAGCATAGAAAGTATTTTATAAAGAAATCTTAATTTGTAATAATGTCACATTACTGCAAAGTGAACTATGACATTTTTTATACATTTTAATTTCCTGAATAGCTAGTAAAAGTATTTGTCCTATAGTTTTAACGTCAGTTTAACTGTCAGAAGAAAAATGTAGTGGGAAAAAAATAGGAGGGAAAGAAAAAAGACAATGCGTGTAGCACTAGTTTTCAAACTGCAGTCTAAAATGCTATCCTACTTTTGATACTACAGAAATATTTTACTTTATACTTAAAAGCAATCACAAATATTGGGGCACCTGGCTGACTCAGCTGGTTAAGCATCCAACTTTGGCTCAGGTCATGATCTCTTGGTTTATGAGTTTAAGCCCGGAGTGGGACTCTGCTGGTAGTGTGGAGCCTGCGAGGATTCTCTCTCTCCCTCGCTCTCTGCCCCTCCCCCACTTGTGCTTTCTCTATCAAAAACTTTAAAGAAGTAATCATAAACATTAAATACTTTAATTTTTCTATTTTAAAAATGTAGTAATATGTATATAACATAAAACTTGCCATTTTAACTATTTAAAAAATTTTTAACGTTTATTTTTGAGAGAGAGAAAGACAGAGTGTGGGGGGGGGAGGGGGGGCAGAGAGAGAGACACACACACACACACACAGAATCCAAAGTAGGCTCCAGGCTTTGAGCTGTCAGCACAGAGCCCAAAGTGGGGCTCGAACTCACGAACCGCAATATCATGACCTGAGCCAAAGTCGGGCGCCCACCGACTGAGCCACCCAGGTGCCCCAACACTAAGAAGCGTTCTAAATTAAAAGAAATAGAGTATTTTTCTCTGACTTTCCAAATTTCTTGTAATAGATTCCTTACAAAAATCTATTCCTTGCAATTTGGTACTCCGTCATTTACAGATTAAGGTGATTTGTTTAGAATCATTCACTTACGGAATAAACTTCTGCTTTGTTACAGAGAGGATCACATGTGAAGAGATAAGATTATATTATTTTTTTCTCAGCTACATAATACTAGGCCCAAATGTGATAATTCTAATTTTCTTTCTTGATTGTTACTTGTCTCATGAAGATCTTAATAGTAAATGTTACAAACAGCACATAAAATTGCCATTCTGATTATTTTGCATACTTACCACTGAAATTCAGTATCAAGAAAATTATGAAATAGAGTCAACTGAAAAATGACTTCTTCCCCACAATTTACTGTTTACTTCGTTTCACAAAAAAATTGTCATTATGCAGAAACCCTCAGGCAGTATTTCTAAAATCAAAACAAGGAGAAAAATGAAAATAAATGTTGGGATAATTTAGATCCCCAAAGAGAAGTACATCGCACCCTGATTTATTCATTGGCTGAATATTAATTCATTCATATTAGAACAGACTTGAGATGATTCATTTCAATTTGTTCTATGTTTGGAAATCCATTGATTTAATCTCTCAAAATCCCCAAATACGAATCTTCCACAAATTGGTAGTAAACACTGCTATAAATCAATTGTGTATTTTCTGCATTCAAACTAAATGTGCCATTCCATAGGTAAACTATATGGAATATACAATAAATCTAAAATGCAATCCCTGTCCTCAAATGAAATAAGACTAACCCATGTAAATCTAACATACACTTAGAGAATTATGTGCTATATCAGTTAGGCTAAAATAATCTATTATTTAGTGCCCAGTCTCTGCAAAAGAACTATGGTAAAGAAGTAGCCTTAAGAATGCTAGGTACAGTGGAAAGCAGGGATAATTTTCTTCAAATATAATGAGGATACAAGTTCAATCATGCCTATTACCATAAAAAGAAGCATTTAATTAATCACCAAATGTAAGTTTGTGTGGCCCATTATGCAGGAGAATGTTGAAAATTTATAAATCAAGGCAGAGCAGAATATGGACTCATTAACTTCTGGACTGCTTTGATCCTGAACATCTTGATTAAAAGCATTTATCAAATGTACACTTACTGCATACATGTACATACTGGGATTCCTCACCATGTTATGAAGGGCTTATTGTGTTACTTTTGGTTGGTGGTTTAATCATCCCAACAATAACCACTGATTAGGCGTTTTTCAAAGCCAAGAGGCCCCATCTTATAGACACTGTAACTCTCTTGGTACCCACCCTGGTAACTGGCCCCTTGACCCCATCCTACCACTGATGCTTAAAAAGGTCAATAGGAGTAAAGAATCCTTCTAACACTGAGTCACTTCCAGTCTTTGATGCATTCCATCTCATAATTGCAGTGGCAATGACTATTTTATAGCAGAGAGCTCATAGGTTGATACCTGCCTAAGTACCGTTGGGCTACTAGGATAGTCCTTGTTGGACGGGCACAACTCACCTATTGCCCCTGCATATTAACAATGCCCACTTTTTCACTCTCAAACCTTGGAAAATAAATTCACTCTTTATCACTCCACTCTATATCAGAAAGCCTGATTGTAATGCTGTCTTTGGGTTGCTTCCCATGATGACATTTGGTGACTGAATCATCAAACCATCCCTCCAGGACACATCTACTTAACAGGGAATCTTTCTTGGACCTGATGAAGTTAACCTCCTCCTTCCTCAGACCTGTGGTGACTCATAATATGTATCAAAACATTTATTTTTTATATTCCTGTATCTTCTATTTTATCATCCAGAGAATGGTGGAAGTTTATAAGCATTAGGGACCTAGGGATCTATCTGGGTGTCTGTGGGGCTGAACTGGAGAGATTTTCTTTATGAATTTTAGATATGTCCTCATGAAAATGAATGCACTGTGACTCTACGTGTTGTAAGTGGAAAAGGAACTTAGTAGAAGCATAGTAAGATGGCAAAATTGATGGATATGATAACTAAGATTTAAAAAAGTTATAGTGGCAAGGGATAATGATAAATCTGTTGAGGTCGCCCTTACTGAAATCAATTATTATCAACTATCCTCCCATTCTTGCATCACTTTAAGATTCAGGAGCCCAGGAGAGAAAACCCAAGAGTTGGCCCTTCGTTTGGGTCCTTACTCCTTGCCTGTAAAAGGGCACGGCGTCTTTCTTACAGCCCCATCAGCCCCTGTACAATGGATGGGAAATAATTCCCTCAAGTCACCAGCAACTTAAAAAGAATCAGAATTGCCTGCTGGGTGTCTAGTCTTTTTCACAGTCCCTAAAAATAATGTTATCGTTCATCTTCAGAATGGGAAACTGCTGAATATAGAATGTCCTTTTTGTTCTTCCCTTTCCTTCAAAAATGCTTTGATTCCTACAGGACCTTAAAGCCTGCTCACGTGGTACATTGGCATAAAAGCTGTGATTACCAAGAAATGGAAATACTCAACCCTTGAAGAGTATAATCTAAAAGGACTAATGATGAAAACAAAACAATATGCTTATAGGACAAGTACTCAGTTTGCTAGGATTGCCGTACCAAAGAGCACAAACAGGAGGGTTTAAGCAGCAGAAATGTTGTCTCAGATCTGAAGACTACAAGTTTAAAATCGAGGTGCTGGCAGGGTTGGTACCTTCAGAGGGCTGGATCTGTCCCAGGACTCTCTCCTTGGCTTATGGTTGGCCTTTTCCCCCTGTGTCTCTTCACATTGTCTTCCCTGTGATTCTACCCCTTTGTCCAATTTCTCCTTTTCAGAAGGATGTCAGTCATATTCAATTAGGGCTCACCATAATGACCTCAGTTTCATTCACCTCTGTACAAATCCTATCTCCAAATAAGATCACATTCCAAAGCCCTGCAGTTAGCACTCCATGTGCCTCCTTTTAGGAGGGAGGCCACAATTCAACCCATAACAGTGATTTAAATTATGGTCAAGTGAAAACTAAAGAATCCATCAAAATTAAATAATTATCATCCATTAAGTGTGAGATTCAGACTTAAGAGATAAATTGAAACTCTATCTTTCTTATATTACATGACTAATCTGGATAAAGACTGCATAAATAGAACCAAGGCATTGCTCTTTATTCTCAAAGATGTTTGAAATAAATTTTAATCTCAGTGTTCTTGTCCCTCCACCAATTACCAAGTACTAAAAAGATGTTATAGGAAAATGGGAATAAAGGGATTACTCACATAATAAATTTAATGAAAATCTGATATGAAAATGTAGGGATAACAAATGGAAAAACATAGGAAGGCAAAACAAGATAAATGGTACCACCATAAACCTAGTATGTTCTCTCTGTTCCCTGGTGTTTAAGACCCAGGAACTAGCAATGTGCCAGGAGAAAATCCATGAACAAAAACACTATAGACTTTTCCGAGCTAAAATGAGAAGTTAGATGAGGAAATTTGCGTTGAGCACTACTTATCATTTAAGCACTATTGAGCAATAAGCAGCATGGGTTTACACAGAACAAATCATGCCAAACAAATCTGATTGCTTTTTTTATTGAATTACAAGATTAGTGGATGACTGCAATGTGGGAGATGGAATACATTTGGATTTTAGCAAAACATTTGATACAGCGTCTCATGAACTCAAAAGTGAATTCAAATAGTCAGAATATTAACACCGGTGTAAGGAGTGGAAATTAAATGAAGGATTGCAAAGAAAAAGAAGCAATAATCAACCGTGATATGGCAGTTTGGGAACACATCATTATAAGGTGCTACAGTGATCACAGGATTTATTCAGTTCATATTAACATTCGCACAGCTTTCTCGGGCTTGATGAAAAGAAATGAAATAAAAGATTCAGAGTATACCCCATGATTTCAGACAATATATACAATCAATCGAGATTTAGAGGAGGAGAGAATAGATTTGGCCTCAAACATTGTCGACCCTTTTGAAAATAGTTACTTACACCCTGGATTATTTAATTCACTTAAGGCTCTAAGTTTCATCATGATGCTGTTCTTTGATCTTTTTCTGTGTGTGAGGACAAGCCAGTTCTTTCGTCATCCAATCCACTTGGACTTCAATGAAAGATCCACCAAGTGGACAGCACAAGCTCTCTTCGTTCCCTGACTCTTCAGTGTTCAGGAGACTCGAATTCTACCATGGCGTGTTGCCATCATGATAGATACTGCCGCCGTGGTGCAAGTTGAATACGATACCTAATGAAATAAATAGAAAGGAGTAGAAGCATTCCAATGAAACTCACAGTTGTTGATACTAAATTGGGAAATACTGCTGAAAGCAATGAGGCCAGTAAAATGACGGTGGTGTCCTGGCACAACTGAGAAATGCTTACGTCCAATGCAAAGCACCAAGGTGACTAAGAGAGGAGAAACATTCAGCAGTAATGCCAGTGGATGCAACAAGATGACAAGAAACAGCAGTTTGCGTATGAGTTTACAATGTCAGCTCTCACCCAAGAGATGTAACATGATGTCTGGTCTAGTCGATGAGATTGGAAAGGATTTATCAGTTTCTGAATACAATGCCAAAGTCCCTTCTGGAAGACTGAATGTCTTCCCTTGGGAAACATCCTTGTCTACAATAGCAAGAAGGTACAGAGGGAAATCATAGCATAGCATCAAAGAATGCCTGCAAAGTGGTAGCATGGGCTCATGGTGAAGGCTCAAGATGTATACGGTATTGTCCAAAGGGAAAGGTTGTCTGGGGATGTATAACATCTATTAAGGAAAGTAGCAGAAGAGAACAAATACTTGGGTGAAGGGCAGGAAAAACACCCACCTGGAAAACAAAAACTGATAATAAATAGATTTATATCCACATTAGTAAAAATTAAAATCCTGAGAGGGGGAGACACTATATGTCTGAGAAACAGTCTTCAAATTTCCCTTTGATTTAAGAACTGATTCAAGAATATGCTATAAAATTAGAAATGCAATGGTTTCCAGAACAAGGATTTGTTAGGAACATGAGAATGTTCTTGACAGATTCAGAAACCTATTAGAATAAAAATTCAAATTCTGACATACTTTTCATTTATTCATTGTAAACATAACTATTGAATTTGCATGTTTCCTTCCTTCCCTCCCTTCCTTTCCTTGCTTTCCTCCCTTCCCTTCCTTCTTTCTTTCCTTCTTCTTTTAATTAAATTGCATATTTAAAGTAGTTTGTGTGGTCTAGTGTTCTCCACCAGAGCAGTGAAAATTTAGGCTAGACAATTCTTGAGCAAGATTCTCTCATACATCATAGGATGTATAGCATCTGGCACCCGCAAGGCACTACATGCTAGTAAGACCTCCAGTAACTCTAACAGTCAAACCATACACACACACACACACACACACACACACACTTCTAAGTGTCTCTAATATCACCCCAACTCCTAAAAACCTCAAAAAAAGTATTTAAGATTTTTTATTTTGAGAGAGAGAGAGAGAGAGCGTAAGAAGGGGAGAAGGGCACTGGGAGAGAGATAGAATCCCGAGCAGGCTCCATGCTGTCGAGAATGGGGCTGGACTATGAGATCATGACCTGAGCCGAAATCAAGAGTTGGACGCTTAACCGACTGGGCCACACAGGTGCCCCAAAAGGTCAAAAAATTTACTTTAACTTTAGTATAAAGACTATGGTGAACCCACTAGTTAAGGTTTCCACGTTCAGGTTTATTGCCATACCTGCTTGGGAACTCAAAGATGCTTGTGGTTGTTTCAGGGTCCAATGTCACAAGACACTTGTATCAGTTTATTCCAGATTGTGTTAAGTGGCTTTCACAAACAACATTTCTTTCTTTCTCTCTCTACATACCCACCATGGGCCAGGTGCGGTCCTGTCTCAGACTTCCTAGTGATGGTGCAGTTGCAAGCCAGAACACTGCTGGTTGTTACAAGTGGGGAAAAACACATGGTAACCATCTGCTTACTCTTGGAGCTTCTGCTCTGAACTTAGACTAGCGCTTCAGCTAATAGTCACTGGCCAAAGAATGTCACTTAGCCATGCTTGAGTTCCAGAAAGTGGGACTATATAACCTTTCTTCAGGGAAGGATGTTTAATATGAGTGAACAAACTACCATTGGCCTTTCCTATTCTTTATGAATTTCAAGGAAAATAATATTGAAATTTATCATAGAGTTTCCCAAAGCAGAAATGACACATTTAAGGGAGATGAAAGTTACTACACTGATATTCATAGTAAGAAATTTCGGAAAACATGGAACAAAACTGCTTTGTTTTCTGGAGATGGGAGAATTAAAATTGCCGTTTTAGAAGCTGTCTCACTGACTTTCCTATTACTTTCCTATTACTGAGATATTTGTTATTCTGTGTTTCTAAAACGTAATTTGTAATGACTTCAGCGCATATTCAACAGGCTCTGGAGATGACAAAAATAAAGAAGACACAGTTCCTTCTCTTGAGGAGCTCATAGTCTAGTAGGTGAAAAAGAAACAGATCACTGACTGTAACTCAGTATGTGAAATTTTGTATTATAAATATCTAATAAGTATTTGAGTACAATAATGAGAGCAGTTAATCTTTCCTAAATGTGGATATGGAGACATCTTTATGGATGAAATGATATATGACCCAAGAATATAAAAATTTGGTGGACAATTTCAGGTAGATGATAGGGACTGGCAACTGAGAGGAAGAGAGAGAGAGAAAGAGGGAAAATCTAGGACTGTCAGAATCTTCTGAGAAGCATTCTTAAGATATGCACTTCAATCCCAACTCCTGGTGACACACAAAAAAAGCTGGGCACACTCATTCTTTTTTTTTTAAGTTTATTTATTTTTGAGAGAGTGAGGGAGGGGCGGAGAGAGAGAGAATTCTAAGCAGGCTCCATGTCAGCATGAAGCCCAACATGGGCTTGACCTCACACACGAGATCGTGACCTGAGTCGAACTGTCAGATCCTGACCTGAACTGAAATCAAGAGTTGGATGCTTAACTGACTGAGCCACCCAGGCACCCCAGGGCACACATCATTCTAACAAAGCTTTTAAGATGATTGTACCCTCAGCCTAGATGAACACCACAACCATTCCACATTTTGATCTACTAAAACAAGGTTCTTCAACAGTAGGATCACTTGGGGTTTTGTTTTAAGATAAAGATGCCTGAGTTTCAGATTCAGTAGGTCTAGGACAGGATCCAGAAATCCTAATCCCATATGATTCAGGCTAAAGGTGATGTGCTAACCTTACATGGGATGGAAGATATGAGGAAGTATGCTTGGGATTGAGGTTATTAAGAGAGGCTGAAACCAGAGTTTGAAATTCTTCTCTGGCAAGGTAAAGGGTTCAGGGTGCCTACAAATTTGTGGCCACTATTCTGCCTACAACATGTGTTAAGATTTTGGGGCACCTGGGTGGCTCAGTCGGTTAAGCATCTGACTTCGCTCAGGTCATGATCTCATGGTCCATGAGTTCGAGCCCCACATCAGGCTCTGTGCTGACAGCTCAGAGCCTGGAGCCTGTTTCAGATTCTGTGTCTCCCTCTCTCTCTGACCCTCCCACGTTCATGCTCTGTCTCTGTCTCAAAAATAAATAAATGTTAAAAAAAATATATATATATATAAAGATATATATAAAGATATATATATATAAAGATATATATAAAGATATATATATAAAGATATATATAAAGATATATAGATAGATATATATATATAAAGATATATATAAAGATATATATAAAGATATAGACTGTAAACTGAAAAGAAAAAGTTAATTTGGCCGTCTGCTAATTTAATTCATAAAATAAAATAAGACCCCAGTGATTCTTAATATAAAGCACATTTTAGAAAGTCAGCTTTTGGCTAAGGTGAGTCATCAGAGTATGAAGGAGAAGGGTGAAGACTGATATTTTTGTCTTAAAAATGTTCTTTTGTAGATATGTGTAGGGTATATTGGGGCCTATCAAGAGTGGAGGCAAGCTGATCAATTAGGATGCAATTATTTGACGCAAGAGATGGATGAGGACTGTAATTAGACCCTGGAGGCTCATTTTCTAGCAACTGTGAGTTCCTCTGGGAAAAGCCTAAGAGAAGGGCCCTAGGTTTATGTCCCTCCTTATCCCTCACCCAATATTATTGTCTGCTTCCTATGTTAAAAGCACAAGATTGTAGACAATATCATCTTCATATCTGTTCTCAAGGATATTTCAATATGACATCCCTAAATGACAGAAATAAACCAAGAAAGAGAATGTGGGAAGGTTCTGAGTGCATGTTTGGTCCCGAATGACAGTGGTGCCCTGGTGTAGAGAGACAGCTTTTAAATGCATCACCAATGATCCTGGGGGAGAGCAGCATATCCAGATTGAAACAAGCTGATGGAAGATCTTGTGAATTCTGTCCCCCCAGATCAGCTCAATAGTAGCATCAGGGCTCATTTGTAAATGACAGAAGAGATTAGATGGACAGGTCTAATTAAGCAGTTACTCAGTGTTGCAACTTATTGTGGAATACTGCTCAGACTTGAAGACTGGGAATTGGAGGTCTGCCTTAATTCTTTATTCATCATGATCCATCAAATTGCTCTAATAGAAGATTCCAGAGTTGAGGCTTGGGGGTTTCAGCTTAAGGAAAATGGCTTTCTATGCATTACTGAATAGAGTGTCTGAATATATTTGGCGATGACCCTTTACACATTATTTGAGTTGAATGTCTTTGTATATATTTGAAGATATCTAGCTAGCTAGCTAGTTAATCAACCTGACTTCTGTGTCCAGTGCCCCAATTACAGGTCATAAAAGACATTAGAAACAGAATTATGGTAAAAGAGCAAAATTAGCCCTATAATGGCATATTATAATAACTGGGGCATCCTAAGATAACTGGCATTGAGAAAAAAAGAGGATATCTGAAAAATTTTGATGCCAACAGAAACCAGATAAGTAGTTTGGTGGCACCGCAGCATGAAGAGGAGTGGATAGGGGCTGGACAAAGAATGGAGCAGCCAAAACAAAATGGGTAACTGTCATCAAGGTGAGTAGGAGCCAGGGAAACAGGAAGGATCATAACAAGACCTAAAGCTTGATGTAGCCAGAGTCAATGTACGCATGTAGGTAGGCTACACATAGGAAAACTGGAAAGGAACCCTCTTGTCATGCCCCAGATACTTCAGAACAGAAAGGGCAATTTCTGCTCTGCATGGAGACAGTATGTTATGATAAAAATATTGGTAGCCTTTACAGAAATTTGATTTCTAGGATGACATGTGTGGGACTTAGAGACAAATCACATCTTTGTCACAGTTGGCTACATTCTCTGTCTTTAAGAAGCTTCAGGGTATTGCTCTGTCCTGCCTTTTTGGCTATACCTGTCAGTTCCCTGTTCTTGATCTGGTGGACATCCTTGGCCTTTTTCTAGTCTCACATTATGTATTCTCTCTGGATTATCTCTTTGAAACCTATGGTTTCAACCTCCATTTATTCTGACATCTTCTAAACACCACGATCTTAACCTCAGCTCCAAATCCTAATGTCAAACTTACTACTGGACATCTCAAACCGGATCTTCTACAAATCTCTCAAATTTAACGTGTTCTAAACAAAACTCAACAATTATGTTCTAACATACCCTTCATTCCCTTTGTACGCACATTTGCCCCCAAAAATCTTCTAAAACTTGCCTTCAGATGTATCTCCCTGCTTGTTCTATCTATACCCTGTATTAGTATCTCATAATGAATTGAAATAAGTTATTGAAATTTGACCTTTTATAAGATGTATTTATAAAACATTAAGCAAACATTGAATAATCGTGTTTTATTGCTAGTTTGATAAGCATGGCAAGAGGACACTGGAGCAATGGAATTCCAAATGTCTTATGTATATAAAAACAAAGAAGATCAGGGATATGAATGAACTAAACACTCTAGAACCATTCACTACCTCTATTTGTGGCCCAAGAAAGGCATTAACCAATCAATTACTATCCCCTCCAACTATTATCTTGAAGTAGAAGATAAAAACCATAAAAATCATGTGCAAAATCATCCTGGTCTATGTTGGCCGGGTATTTTAGACCTGGCTTCCTCTTCTTTACCTTGCCAGCATAATCAGCTGCAGATCCCACACTATGTCCAATGTTTCTTGCTTTGAGACAACTCAGTCATTTTGTTTCTGGCATAAAATATACCCAACTTTGCCTATGGGCTGGAGGAAGCATAAAAGAGAGTTTTGTTATGTTTCTTCTTTCACCACTATGTTTAGGACAGAGAGCAAAAGTGAATGAGTTGACCAATAGTGATGGGTTAGAGAAGAGGAATATAAATTTCATATATTGCTGAGAGAATCTGGCCATCTCAGTGAGCTTGATAAGGTTCTGGGTTGAATCCTTGGTGTGACAGGCATATAGGCTAAATATAAAGAAGTTCTGAATTTGACAGTCAAGCAGTCATAAGGGAGCTATACTTATCAATGTATAGCATCATTGAATATTATTAATATTGAAGACACTGCCCCAAGACAGATTTTGGCCCAGAAAACAGAAAAGTCTTTTGGGTTTCATATATTTTGTTTATAATTTCCCTCAAGAACATTTCTAGTTTTTGCTTTAGACTCTGTTTTCTTTTTGTCTCCAGAGTAAGAAATCTATCAAATACCAATTTTTGCTACCTAACATAGGAATAATTCTAGAATAATCACTTTATAACCTGATTTATTGACCTGAACAATTTTCTCTGGTCTTAAGTACTATTGTACATCGCGATTTTAAAAAGTTATACTTAATTGTGTAAATGTTCTATGGTTTATTTAACTTTTCCAGTTTGGACATTTAGTTGCATCTATATTTTTGGCATTATTGTAAATTTCAGATAGATTATCTTTGTGTTTTTATCTTATCATTTTTTGAGGGGGAGCTTCAAATTCTTAGGAGTGAAAGTTCTGGGTCACAAGATATGCTATTGTGCCATTATTTAAACTTTTGCTGAAGTTTAATCAACTAGAAAAAAAAATTATGTCAAGGTGATTTTAGAGAAAATAACAAAGCCATATTCCTGAATAAAAGGTAACCATGCAAAAACAAATCAATGAAATTTTTTTCAGTTTAGATAAGTGACTGAAAGTTCAGGATGGTTGATTGAATATTTGAGTAATTGACTTATTTCTAGCTACAGGGAGATGTAAATATACTCTGGGCTTAGGAAGAACATTGATGAAGACCTGGAAACATTGTTTCCTTTCTACATCTAAAGGATTTTTGTTTAGAGTGAATAATAGCTTATATCCATAGACTCATAGAATCCTAAAGTCAATGCAGACCTAGGTATAGCTGTTGGCATCAGAAGGAAATAAACACAGTGCTATACATAGCAGGGGAAAGGAGGAGATACCAACTATATATTTTGATCCCATGGAGGCGACACAGAGAAATGAGAAAAGGAAATAGCAGAAGGCAGTAAGACAAAGGAAACACAGAAAATAAATAGTCTACTATGGTAAACAGAGGTCCAGAAGTTATAGGATCAAAATTAGTATGTAATGAAAAGAAGACCCTGAATATCCAACATGGGAAAATTGGTTAAATACAATGAGAAAGTTAATCCAAATTCAATATGGACTGTACCTTATACAACAGTATTGTGCCAGTGTTAAATTTCCTGATTTTGATAATTATACTCTAATATGCAAAAGAATTTCCTTGTACTTAAGAAATGAATGCTGAGAAGGGTAAAGACATGATTTTTGCTTTGAGACATATTTTGAGATGGTTTAAACATAAGCATATGCACGTACACACACACAGGTACACATTATGATAAGTAAATGTGACCAGGGATGCGTGGGTGGCTCAGTCAATTGAGCATCCAACTTCTCCTCAGGTCATGATCTTGCACTCTGTGAGTTCAAGCTCTGCGTTGGGATCTGTGTTGACAGCTCAGAGCCTGGAGCCTGCTTCAGAGTCTGTGTCTCCCTCTCTCTCTGCCCCTTCTCCACTGGTGCTCTGTCTCTCTCTCTCTGTCTCAACAATAAATAAACATTAAAAAAATAATAAATGTGACTAAATGTTAACCGTTAGTGAATTTGGGTGAAGAAAATAAGGGAGTTCTTTATAGTATTGTTTCAATCTTTATGAAATTTGAAATTATTTCCAACTGAAAATTTGAAAGAAAAAATAAGAATACTATATTCCCTTTGATAAAATTATTCAAGGATGAATGTGACCCAAAATGGGCCAATTATAATTCTTCTTGTAACTTGTCTATTCTTATCTAGCATCAAAGACTATCTTCTTGGGGGGGGGGGGAGTGGGTGGTCTCATGGTACTGGAAGATGTAAGTTTAGAGCTTCCTCAAGGTCATAAAACATTTTTATTTGGCAAACTTCTCTCCTGCTCCGTGGGATTTTATAAGGCTGCTGCAGAATTAGATCCTTGACCCATCTTCCTGTCCTCAATGTTTAATTCAGGGATTAGCATGAGACCACAGCTATGTCAATCAGAGTATTCTCCAAATCTTTTTAGCAAGTGCTACTATGGATGACTGTTTCTTGCCTTTGGAATTTCAATGCTAGAATAATATAAATTTAGAATTGCTTGGGTCCATATTCCTAGGCCTCAAAAAGATACTTTATTTGCAGCAGGAGATAAGGAGATCAAACATGTAAAATAAAGCAGATATGAACTAGGAAAAAAACATCTATAAGGTATTTTTAACTCCGTCGGTCCAATGCCTGAAACCCAAAGATTCAAGTACATACTTCCCTATTATAATAAATTATAATAAGCCAATAAATTCTCTGTACTTTTAGCTAAAATTAGTTTATATTTTGAAGTTGTTGGGTCGAATATTCCCTATTTGTCAATTATGTCAAGTTGGTTAATTATGTTGTTCAACTTTTCTATATCCTTACTGATTTATGTGTTTGTCCTATCAGTTGCTGAAAGAGTTGTTTTGAAGTCTTTGAATATAATCGTGAAACTATTTTTCTTACACTTCTATAACATTTTTTGTTATTTCCTTTGAGGCTCTAAGGTGGGTACAAACTTAGAACCGTTATATTTTCCTAGAGGTTTTACCCCTTTATCACTATGAAATGTCTCTTTGATCTTTAATAATATGTCTTACATCACAGTCTTTGTCTGATATTAGCACGGTTTTAAAATCTAAAAATATAAAAGATGTTCAATAATTCTCTTATTCTTTTATTTTTAATTTTTCTGAATTTTAATATTGAAAGTACATCTATTATAAGTACCTTTATTTGAGTTTAGTTTCTTTAAAGTATTTTAATATTCATCATTTAATTGTAATTTCAGTTCACTTTCACATTTAATGAATTTCCTTATATATTTGTGTTTAAAGCTACCATCTTATAATTTGTTTCCTATTTCTTCTGTCTGTTCTGTGTACCTTGTTTTCTCCCCCTAAGCCTTCTTTTGTTTTATTTTTTTCTTTTGTTTGTTTTTAAATACTCAATCTGACACCCATTAGCTTGTGAGTTTCACATTCTTATGCTATTTTTACTATTATAGCATTCCTTGACATATTAACAGTTCTCTTAGAGATTACAACACTCCTTTTCAGCTGATTAAAGTCAAATATAAATTAATTTTCCAGACAATACAATGACCTTCATATGCCATATATATATATTTTAATTTTTTCATGTTTATTTTTATTTTGAGGGAGAGAGTGCATGCAAGGGAGGGGCAGAGAGAGATAGAGAGAGAGAGAGAGAGAGAGAGAGGGAGAGAGAACATATCCAAAGCAAGCTCAGCACAGAGCTGGATGTGAGGCTCAAACTCATGAACCATGAGATTATGACCTGAGCTGAAATCAAGAATCAGACGCTTAACTGACTGAGCCACCCAGGAGTCCCTGCTATGTATGTTTTTAACATAAAACATTTTATTTCTTTTTTACTGTCAATATCCATGTAAGTTTGCTTATTACTTTCCAAACATATTGCTCTTACAAATATTTTTCCTTCATCTTTATGTTTCCCTCTTGTATCAATTTCATCTTTCTGAAGAACTCCCTTTCGAATATATTGAATAAAACATATGGACACTAAGGGTGTCTGATCTGAGATAAATATAGCCCCCTTTCGTAGATGCAGATCAGGGATAATTTATAGCTATGTCTAGCTCATCCCAGTTGAGAACTTGCAGCGGTATCTAGTTTTGTTAAGGTAAACACTCATAGACCTCTCCTGGTTGTTGACTCTGCAGTATTCTCCTTTGAGTTTTAGCCTCACTTCCTAACTACCTCTTAAACTTTCTGGTCTTTATTTTGGATGCATAGACTGAGAACCACATTGCTTTCTTTCTGGCTGTCTGCTTGACCTCTCCATGGCCAAAACAGCCTCAGAGGGATGAGATTAACCGTACATCTAGTTAAACTCAAATTCACAAGTCTGGAAATTTTACTAAGTGATGCTTTTTAGTTGATCTATGTTGAAAAAAAAAATTCATCCCCTTAATAATGTGTGTTTCTCAAAATCATGTAAACTACAAAACATTGTATTTCTGTGTTATGCTCAACAATATATATAATTAATTTTCCATGAAAATACTAAACTATGTTGCTCGTTTTATAAAATCAAGACCATTTCACATGTTTTTTACATTAAACTTCAAATCTATTAATGTGCATACATTGTAGGTAAGTATGAAAAATTACTGACAATTGTTCAATGGGTTTTAACTGCACTATTCACCTATAACATTCCTTTGAGTAAAAAAGCACTTCATGTTCTCAGCATAAAGGCCTTTGTTACTGAGAATGTGCTTTTTCTGCATCTGAACAGCCCGAATTGAGTTTTATTTTGAGTTTTGTACCTGCTTCAAAGATTGTTGGCACACAGATAAAGCTTTATGAAAATACATGGAGGTTGTAAATGCCACGAAAATGCTATTTTTCTACTCTTGAAATATGTGTCTGTAAATGACAGATGATTATTGATTTATTGGTAGAAAAATGCACAAAAAGTACCAAGACCTAACTGACATCTCAACTCACACATGTCTCGCATTTAGCAAAGAAATCACAAATATTATATACTTTTCAACTAGGGCTCTTAACAATGGAATTGATGGTGTCACCAATGCTATGTTTCTCTTCATTCTGAGTCTGAGACTAGTCTCATAAATATGTCCCTTACCAACTTTGACCCTCTCCCACACACTTTAACTGAAAACAGGTAAAATGATACTTTAGAAAGGATTACAGTCAACGGAAAAAAAACTCTCCTCTTAACAAGTTGATCTACTGGAGGAAAACCAAATACAACTTGCAGCAAAATAGACCTTTATCTCACTTAGTCCATCAGAGATGAAAAACAGCCACCTTTTACCTAATCAAAAGCTTAAATCTGCTCACAGGCTTTACAGCCCAGCATTGTACTATTGTATATTGATTGTGCTGGAGGGCACCTCCTTGTGGAGAACAATTGATTTTTCTTTGTTAGCAAAGCGATTTTAATAGTCTTTCTACAGGCTGTCATGTTTCAAGGCCCCAGAAACAAGATGCACCTGTTACTAGAACTTAGTGATCAATCCCTCAACCCACAGAAAATGTGCCTGTCTGCTGTGCTAAAACACCTCCACGGCAATTACTCAGAAGGTGACTTTAACTCGTTTTGATAAATATGCTTCCTGGGAGTCTCAGGTGGGTTATCTTAAGCATTTTTACCTCTGAGCCTGAAGTTAGGTGTTTTGTTAAATTGCCATTAAGAGAGTGTAGTTACAGGAACGATTTTTGCTGTTTAATGTTACTTTAGTAGCTTCGTGCCAAACTTCCTTGCCAAAGAAACTAGCCCAAAGTAAAGGTCACTGCTTTGAAGAGTGAGTGATGATAATAACTGTATTTGTATTGCCCTTGATATTTGAAAATGGCTCTTCTGGCTAATTGTGTGGCGTGACTAAAAAGTCAAAGGTAGGATCTGTAGCTTAATTCGGCACAATTGCTGCCTGTTTGCCTTGACCACTGGTGACCACTGTTTCCTTAATGTTATACAAAGTGTCCCTTATTTTTTTTCCTCTTCCTTGAATCTGGCTCACAAGGTTTCTTTATGTGGGTATGGAGGCCTTTCTGCTACAGTCATGGTAAATTCTTTACATCTTCTTGCAAGTTTTAAAAAACGTGTCCGCACTTTGGGCTTCTAGCCGCCCGACACAACAGTAGGACCAGCTGCCATTGCTTAGGAGGTGGCATGTACTAATCAATCTTCAGTCACATTCTTTAAGGCATGGGTGACAGGGCATGCTTTATAAATGAGGAAATGGGAGAGAAATTTACAAGATGTTAAGTAACATCATCAGGCGATACACAGACATCAGTGACAAAATCAGTATTTCAACATAGTCCTTGTGTACTAGAAGATGCAGAGCCTTTGCCGGATGTCCCAGCCACATGAAAATCCTTTCCACCTCTAGGGAAAGGAAACCTTGTCTTCAACTCAGCAAGCATTTTTGGAAGGTCTACTGCATGTCAAACAGCATGATTGACTTTAGGGATCAAGTAGCCAATGGAGAAAAATACAATCTCTCTTTCAAGAAATCTGTCGTCAAGTGAGGGGACGAAATTATCATGAAGGGGCTCAGCAGGGTAAAACGCTCTCTCAGCCAGGCTAAGGAAACATTTAATGGGAGACATTGCTTTTGCATAAGGTCTGGAAATACAAATGGGGTTTTTATGGGTTTATGTGTCTCCCCCGCCGCCCAAATTCATATATTAAAGTCCTAACCCCCAGTGGCCTTATTTGAAAATAGGGTTTTTGCCCATGTATCCAAGATCAGATGAGCTCATTAGGGTGGGCTCTAATCTAATATGGTTGGTGTCCTTATATAAGGGGGAAATTTGGACAGAGACACAGGGAGAATGCCATATAAAGATTGGATCTATGCTGCCACAGCTAAGGAATATTGGCAGCAGCAGCCAGGAACTAGGAAAGAGGCTCAAACAGATTCTCCCTCACAACCCTCAGAAAACAAAAAACAAAAACAAAAAATTCTTTCAAATACACTTCTGAAAATTTGGTAACCTTGATTTTGGATTTCTAGCCTCCAAAACTGCGAGACAATACTTTTCTGTAATTTAAGCCACCCAATCTGTGGTATTTCATTAGTGCAGCCGTGGTAAACTAGTACAAGGGTGTTGACAAGATAATAGTAAGGGCGATAAAGAAATGCTTTATTTATTTGAGTTGTAGGAGAAAAAAAAAAGCAAAATATGAAGATTAGGAAATACCTGTATGAGGAAGCAGTGAGGATCCTCTAAATGTATTTTCACTGAGTAGCAAAGTGGCATTTTTGGAATTGTACTTTGGGAAAATTCAACTTATAGGTAGAAAGACAAAGAACAGATTTAGCTCGCCCTGAAATTTTTGTAGGTGAAAGTGAGCAAGACAAAAGGATGCTTGATTTGAGAAGAGTATTTAAAACTGGACTTTCTTTAATGATGTAACCAACTCTAATCCTTATATTTGCAGATACGGGAAGAAGCCCCAGTCATTTTGCTGGAGTTTTTGGAACTAGGAATAATGATGCAATATGTTAGCTCAAGAGAAGAAACGTTTTAGAAATGCTCTTTCTCTTCCCACCTGTTGGTAGGTAGAAAAAACCCTACTTAGTGAAATCAGCAGATTGCAGTTTAGGGGTCAGCTCTTTGATAAACTAACTACAGAACCGGTTCGGGAAATTTCTCCAGGTGTCTGTCATTTTCTCCCTTCCCTGCCCCACCCACTCCATCCCTTATTTTCCTTCCTCCCTTTCCTTTGAAAGAAAGTGGTGCATGCAGTGGTAGTTACGTCCCTTTGGCTAGCATACAAGTCTCTTGGAGGAATGTGGTGAGTTTACTTTTACTTTAGATTTGTTTGTTTGTTTCATCTTGGATCTCTTTCTCCCTGTCTTTATCCTGTATTAACACAATTAAATTTTTGAACAACATTGAACTTTTAAGAGTTTACCCACCCAATGCTAACTCTCTAATCACTGGAAGTGTTTGCAGAATTTATGTGGTGTCCACAGAAACATAGAGGTTATAGGGATAAATAAATGTGTTGGGTTCACAACTGTGTATGGGAAATAGGAACAGCAAATGGAAAAGAAAGTCACAGATTTAGAGAAAAAAATTAAAAGGTAGCTTAGAAGTACAAGGGAAAGAGAAGCTGGCCAGTACAGGTGTCAGGAAAGATGAGGGTAAATGTAAGGAAGCAGCATACAAGCAATGAACAGGTACAGTAAAAGAGGTGCAAAAATTAATGACTTATTATGGAAAACTCACATCAAGGATCTGTTTCTATTTCCTACCAAAGGAGCCTAGTCTCACTAGGTGAAACAAATCAGTGCCGATTACTAACATAGAGCATTTTACAGGGGTTAAAGGTCAAAGTTGCAAAAGAGGTGATTTGGGCTTAAATGCTGTTGTTATATGCCATGTTTTCCCGGCTGAACCAACAATTTGCCACCTCAGTTAAAAGAAGACAGGAGTTGGCAAACCCGTGGCCTGTGGGCCAAATCTGGTAGACTCAGTTTTTGGAATAAGCTTTTATTGGAACCCAGCCATGCCCATTTGTACATATTGTCCACCGCGGCTTTTATATTACAATGACAAAGTTAAATAGTTGCAACAGAGACCATAAAGCTCTCCAAAGGGAAAATATTTACCATCTGAACTTTGACAGAAAAAAAAAAAAAATCCCTGACCTCTATACTAGACTTAGTTGTTAACATGCATTTTAGAGAAGTCTCCTCTCTGGAAATCCCACTGCTTTTGTTAAAATGTTTTCTCTTCTGTGTGCTAACTTGGCGATCTCGAATGACACGTTGCCAGTGTTCAAACTTCAGTTTTTCTCATGTATCAAATGGGCATAATAATAATCCTTCTCTACCAGCACTGTGGCTGACTGTCCCTGGTATTTTCCAGGGACTGTTGCATTTTTGTTACCCGTGCTGAGGCTCGATACATTTGTGGCCACCAGGTGTTAAAGTGGCCTCAAAGTTCCAAAGCTTCACAGATAACTTGGTCAATTTTGAATAGAATGCCTGGTACCACCATTTTGTTTAAAAATTTGTTGGAGGCATACCAAAATAATAAAAGTTGTGTACCAGGGTTTAAAAGTTTTCAGTGAAATTGTCCTTTTGGTTTAAAAAAAAATATTTTTTTTTGTAGTTTTTATTTTGAGTATAGTTGGAAGACCATGTTCTATTCGTTGTGGGTGTATGACATAAAGATTCAAAAAAGAATGGAATTGAACCACTTTCTAACACCATACCCAAAAGTTTACTCAAAATGTCCTTTTGGTTTTAACTCTGCGTACTCTCTCTCCATTAGGACCCAGATAGCAATCCATGGCACTTAGCCGTTGACAGTCTGACATGAGACTATGCTCAGAATAACCTTTCCCTTCTGATAAGTGTGCAGTATGGAAGCAAGTTGGTCACTGACCGCTCTCTCTCCCCTTGGGATGAGTTCTTGCCCTGGAGGCTTCTGAGCACTCCATGCAGGTAGTTTTTAGTTCTTTTCATCGTTTTTACAGGTATTACCAGAATATGTGAACTCCAACAGATGATACAGCAAATGCTAAAGTTGGTGACTCTTCTGTCTTCTCCTTACTATTTTATTATTTTAATTTGAAGTGTTTTTTCCCCATTTTTATTGAGAAATAATTGCCATATTTAACACTGTTAGTTTAAGGTGCACAGCATGATGGTTTGATTTACATTGTGAAATGATTAACATGAGAGGTTTAGCATCCATCCCTTCATGTAGATACCATAAAAAAAGAGAAGAAAAAATTTTTTCTCCTTGTAATGAGAACTCTTAGGATTCGTTTTTAACAGCTCTACTGCATCCTATACGGCAGTGTTAACCACAGCTATCATGTTGGATGTTGTATACCTAGTACTTCCTTATCTTACAACTGGAGGTCTGTACCTTTTGACTGCCTTCCTCCAATTCCCTCTCCCCCTTCTCTGTCTCTGCTAACCACACATGTGCTGTCTTTTTCTATGAATGTGAATTTTGTCTTTCTGTGTTTGTTGGGTTTATATTCTGCACATTTGTGAGGTCATACACTGTTTGTCTTCCTTTGTCTGACTAGTTTCACATAGCATAATGCTTTCAAGGGCCATCTGTGTTACTGCAAATGGTAGGATTTCCTCATTTTTTATGGCTGAATAATATTCCATTGAGTACATAAACCATGAGTTCTTTGTCCATTTTTCCATTGATGGATATTTAGGTTGTTTCCATGTCTTGGCTATTGTAAATAATGTTGCACAGAACACAGGGATGCTCTTGTTGACAAAATATTTAATTTCTTTTGGCTATATTCCTAGAAATGGAATTGCTGGATTATATGGTTGTTCTCTTTGGGATTTTTTGAGGATCCTATGTACTGTAATTCATAGTGGCTGTACCAATTTACAATTCTACCAATAGTGCACAAGGGTTCCTTTTTCTCCATATTCATGTCAGTATTTGTTATCTTTTTTTTTTTTTTTTTTGATGATGGCCATTCTAACATGCATGTGATCTCTCACTGTGTGATTTTTAAAGAATAATTAAAGTACAATATTATTTTTGTTTCATGGGTATACCAGTATCTCGTGGTTTAACTGGCATTTCCCTAATTATTAGTGATGTTGAACATCTTTTCTTACGTCTATTGGTCTTTTGTATGTATATCTTCTTTGGAAAAATGTCTTTCCAGGTCCTTTAGCTGTTTTTTAATTGGTTTATTTTTATTGTTGATACTGTTATTTTTGAGCTGTAAAAGTTCTTTTTATATTTTTGATATTAACGCATTAAGAGATATTTGGTTTACAAATATATTTTGCACTCCCTAGTTTGTTTTCTCACTTTGTTGGTTTCTGTTGTTGTGCAGAAGCTTTTTTGTCTGATATTTTCCCACTCGTCTATTTTGGTTTTTGTTGCTTGTGCTTTAGGTGTCCTGTCAAAACAACCAGTGCCAAGATCCATGTTAAGGGGCTTTATTCATATGTTTTCTTCTAGAATTTTTATGGTTTCAGGTCTGACATTTAAATTTTTAATTCATTTGAATTCATTTGAATTCATTTGAACTCATTTGAATTCATTTGAATTCATTTTTTGGAGGTCCAGTTTTGTTCTTTTAAGGTCCATTTATTCCAACACCATTATTGAAGAGACTCTGTTTTCTCCATTGAGTATCTCGTCAAATATTAATCAATTATTTATGCTTAGGTTTATATCTCGGCTTTCAGGTCTGTCCCATTAATCTCTTTTTAAGTGTTTGTGCCAGTACCATAGTGTTTGGAAGACTATAACTTTATAATATGGCTTGAAATCAGGGAATGTGATGTTTCCTGATTTGTTCTTCTTTCTCAGGATATCTTTGTCTATTTGGGATCTCTCATGGTTCCATATAAATTTTAGAAGCACTTTCTTTCTTTCTTTCTTTCTTTTTTTTTTTTTTTTTTTTTTTTTGACAGAGGGGGGAAAAAGAACCTGACTTTAGATTCCTGAGAGGGATTGTATTCGATTTATAAATGGCTTTGTGCAGTATTGGCATTTTAACAATATTAATTCTAATCCATGAACACAGGATACCTTTCCATTTATTTGTATCTTCTTTGATTTCTTCTATCCGTGTCTTGTAGTTTTCAGAGTAGAGATCTTTCACTACTTTGGTAAATTTATTCCTAAGCAATTAATTGTATTTTTTGATGCTATTGTAAATGGGATTGAGTTCTTTGTTTCTTGTTTGGAAAATTTGTTGTTAGTATATCAAAACACTACTGTTGTTATTATATAGAAACACTATTGTGTATTAATTTTGTATCCTGCAACTTTACTGAATTCATTGATTAGATCTAACAGATTTTTGGTTGAGCTTTTAGGATTTTCTATATATAAAATAATGTCATCTGTGAAAAGAGACCATTTTACTTCTTATTTTTCAATTTGAATAGCTTTTATTACTTTCTTGCCTGACTGCTCTGGCTAGCATTTCCAGTAATATGTTGAATAGGAGTTGTGAGAGTGGGCACCTTTGTCTTGTTCTTGATATTAGAGGAAAAGCTTTGAACCTTTTGCCATTGAGTATGATGTTCACTTGTCACATACAGCTTTTATTGTGTTGAAATAAACTGCTTTTATGCCTAATTTAAGAGCTGTTTTTTTTTTAATCAAAAGAGGATGTTTAATTTTGTCCCTGCTAACTATTTAATTCTTAACACTTTTGAGGTACATAGTCACCAATTTATACATGTAAAAACTAAATCTCAATAGGAAGGTTAAATAGACTGAGGTTCTAGTTAGTGATAGAAGATAGGTTTGATATCACAACTGTTTCATTCCAAAGCCCATGGTCTTGAGCCTCGGTAATTGTTAGGGGTTTGAATTGTGTCTCACACAAAAATGAGTACTGTCATAACCTCCAGTAACACCAAATCTTACTTTATTTGAAATTATGATCATTGTAGATATAATTTAAGATGAGGTCCTACTGGAAGAGGGTGGACCCCTAATCCGACATACCTGGTGTCCTTATTAGAAGATGGCCATGGAAAGAGAGAAATACAGAGAGAATCCTATGTGACAAAGAAGGCAGAGCTTAGATTTAAGCAGTTTCAAGCCAAAAGACCCCAAAGTTTGCTAGCAAACCACTAGAAATTAGAAAGAACCAAGGAGAGATTCCCCTATGGTTTTCAGAAGAAACACAGTCCTTCTGATACCCTGATTTTGGACTTTTCTGCCCTTCAGAATCAGGACAAAATAGATTTCTACTGTTTGAAGCCTCTTAGTTTGTGGTACCTTTTCTTTTTCTTTTTATTTTTTTGGCAGTTCTCAGAAACTATTATAGTAATACAGAGTACTCTGTATTACATTATTATATATTTATAGAAACTCTAAGGAAAAAATGTGTTATGAGGTTATGAATAGAGAATGTAGAATGTAACACAGTCCAAGAGGGACAAACTAAAACAACTTTCAAAGTATACAGAAAAAAGAGGGGGGAAAGAGAAACAATAACAAAAAGCAATTTGGTTATCAAGTCAGATCTCTGATGACATCTGATTTTAAAAGGACATTCATGAAGAATGAAAAGACGGAAGTAAAACCAAGGTAAATGAGTACGGTTAGCTCATTATTAACAAGGTTGACGTTTTGTGGTTTAGTTGTGGTGACCCTAGAGAAGGTAGCTATAGAACTAAAGACCAAAACTAAATAAATACATATTAGATTTAATGTAAACTTATCAAAGTTAAAATGACATCAAGTGTGGCATTCTAGAAATGGCATCCAAAGAAGGTAATAAAACTGGAATAATGGTTTAGATTTAACAACCATAAACTGCCTAATGAAAACCAGCTAAAATTGCTTTCTGCTGAAAGAGTCTGTTGTTTTTTTTTTTTAAGTTTTTATTTATTTTTGAGACAGAGAGAGACAGAGCATGAGCAGGGGAGGGGCAGAGAGAGAGAGGGAGACACAGAATCTGAAGCAAGCTCCAGGCTCTGAGCTGTCAGCACAGAGCCTGACGCGGGGCTTGAACTCACAGACTGTAAGATCATGACCTGAGCTGAAGTCAGATGCTTAACCGACTGAGCCACCCAGGCGCCCCAAGAGTCTGTTTTTAAAAAAGGAAAAAAAATAAATCATGTATTATTGTTGCCTATCCCATCTCAGCTGAGCTGAGCTCTCTGTTTTCCCAAAATAGGAAGATAACATTAAGGTGTCCCTACTCTGCAATAGACTCAAGCCAGGTCTTATTGGAGGCCATGTGGTTCCAAACAATAGACACATCTAATATGTAGACATTTTGAATGATTCATAAAAGTGTTAATCCACTCAGAAACATCGATTTCTTTTACCCTGATGAATCTGAAAATGTCATTCTCCCTTTGGAAATTAGAATTGTGTATGTAAGAAGTACCTGAAATGTCAAGTGTGCAAACGCTTTACATCTAAAACCATGGTCTTCTTTTGGTCTTGCTTTGTAGCTGCTTGGATTTCCCTTCATTCAACCTTGCCTACCTGACCAATCCTGTCCTTCCTTTAAGGTAAGTTTAAGAATCACTTCTGGGGGCGCCTGGGTGGCACAGTCGGTTAAGCGTCCGACTTCAGCCAGGTCACGATCTCACGGTCTGTGAGTTCGAGCCCCGCGTCAGGCTCTGGGCTGATGGCTCAGAGCCTGGAGCCGGTTTCGATTCTGTGTCTCCCTCTCTCTCTCTGCCCCTCCCCCGTTCATGCTCTGTCTCTCTCTGTCCCAAAAATAAATAAACGTTGAAAAAAAAAAAAAAAAAAGAATCACTTCTGTTAAACCTCCCAAGCTGCCCATCACTTAGCCCATTTTGCTAACTTATGCTTTGTACCGACAGTCCACCTTTTAAATATTATTTATTACATTATATGGCATATAGAATGTGAGCCTCTTGTGAGCAGGGCCATGCCTTATTAATATTTACATAAGTAACGTCTAGTATAATGTCTGGCATATAATAGTTACTCTCTAAAGAATGAAGGATCAAATGTAATTTGAGAAGAAAATTAGAGAAAATGCAAAGTGATTCATTAGTAATATTCACATCTAGAGATGATCAAGCATAGGCTTAAGACTCGGGTGGAGGCGGTATCAGTGACAAGGCAGAAATGCTACCTGCCTATTCTGCTTCCATCTTCTGTTCAAAGGAGAATCCTCTCAAAAATTGAGCCAAGATTGGGGCGCCTGGGTGGCTCAGTTGGTTAAGCATCCAACAGCAGCTCAGGTCCTGATCTCACGGTTCGTGGGGGCTCACAGGTTTGAGCCCCACATTGGGATCTGTGCTGAGAGCTCAGAGCCTGGAGCCTGCTTTGGAATCTGTGTCTCCCTCTCTCTCTACCCCTCCCCTGCTCATGCTCTGTCTCTCAAAAAAGTTGTTAAAAAAAGTTTTTTTTTTTTTTAAATGTAGCCAAGATTATGGTTAGGAGAATTTGAAATTGAAGATCAACAGTGACTAGGAAAGGCACTAGACTGCTCTCAGTGCATTCAAGTCTCTGAGAATAGATGAAGAACATGCTAAAATTTTGTGTTTTGTTTTTAAATCTTTCCATGTCACTAAGCTGTTCTGATTCTCTCTGCACAATGTCAACCAGGAATCCCTTTTGTTTCTTTATTGCTAACATTCCTGTCAGACGTTGATTATCATGTACTTTAAATAACACAGTAGCCTAATTTTTACCTTATTTTCTACCTCAGTTCTGTTTCCTCTTCATTTGGCACCATTCCTCCATTTGTCATCTTAAGTTGTTCTCTGCACACCCACAGTCTGAAACTTAATTTCCTCAACCGGGTCATCAGTGGCTTCTCTAAACTCCTTTAAACCATTGTTCCAACATCATTTCCCACCAACCCCAGGAAAATACTTATTTCATTTCATTTCATCATCTAGAATAGATTTAATTTTCTAAATGTATCATTGAATATAACTCAAATACTTTATTTTTGAATGAATATTTTGAGGATACTTGATGCTACCTGCCAGTGAAGTACCCAAGCCTCCTGCAGAACTCCATCCCCTGTTTTGTGCCCTTATATCTCTGGGAACCCTCTAAAAGATTCTCCCATCCTCATAGTTCCAGCAGTGTCTCTAATTTTGCCCAAGAAGCTGTCCTGATGAAAAGGGCCTACTGTGTGGGGTCCATCCCAGTTGGAACCATGTACGCTGCTCTAGGACATTACCACTTAATCCAGCTGTTGGGTGGGTCAAAGGTACATTTATCTCCTATATCACTATCAACTTCATATCACTAGTTCATAACATCCATATGGCACTTACATGATCTGGTTGTTAGATTAATAATCCAGTTTGATTGGATTATCTGTTAGAACCACAGCAGCATAACCACTCCCTTTATCACTGAGAAGAGGCTAGAACTAGATCTCCCAGAATGGCCTTCATTGCATGGCCCTGTGTTAAAGTTTCTCCACGTGAAACGCTTGTATGCTATTTGGAATGTGAACAGAACTGGCTGTTAATTCTTCATAGGCAGAAGCAGCCAGAGCTATAAGGAAAGAAACAATTCACTGTGCAGCTCTAGGTTGATGTCTTAGCTTGGACGTCAAGAACAAAATACTGTAGACTGGGTGGCTTAAACAACAGCATTTATATCCCACAGTTCCAGACTGGAAAGTTCAAGATCAGCGTACAAACATAGTTGGGTCCTGGTAAGAAATCTCTTCCTGCCTTGTAGACACCAGCCTTTTGGCTATGTCCTCACATTGTTGTAGGGGCGGGATGGGGGCATGCAGTGAGAATGAGCTCTGATCTCTGATCTTATCAGGACACTCATCCCATCTAAGGGCCTTACCCTCTTGACCTCATCTAAATATTATCTCCCACAAGTCTCATCTTCAAATGTCATCACATTGGGAGTTAAGGCTTCAACATAAGAACTTTGAGGGGACACAAATCATCCATAGCAGTTGAGATACTGGGGGAAAGCATCCCAGAGATTGTTGAGAATTGCATCACCTTCTTGCAGGGTTTTTGAGAACCATCTACTTTGGTGCTTGGGGTTGAGATTGAGCCTAGCAGTTTGCCTGAACTCTGGTGGATATGCTAACTTTTAATAATTTAGAATTAGGATTCTCTGTTGGTAATAACTGGTTCTGGTGACTCCAGAGCTTGCTCTATCCCAGCCTCCAGTCAACCCCTGCCTCCACCTTTATTTAATACTCCATTATACTTTTCTGACTAAGCAGGTTGTTACTTGTATATGTTGCTGCGTAAGACAAAATAGATTGAGCCCTGAAAACATTTGAGTCTTTGACTGGGATCTCTCAACACAGTGGTTAACACATGCTAGCTTTGGGAACACAGAAATGAGATTCTGCTACTATACTTTATGCTATGGATATACTGTGCCTTGTATATTTTCTACCTTAGATTCAGAACCCACATTTCACAACCAGAACTCTCTGATAGGTGGTGACAAACTGGATTCTTCCCTTGTCTTGGAGACTGTAAGAACATGTATTATATTTTTTTAAGTTTTTATTTAAATTCCAGTTAGTTAACCTATAGTATATTACTAGTTTCAGGTGTAGAATTGGTGATTCATCACATACAACACCCAGTGCTCATCATAACAGGTGTACTCCTTAATATCCGTCACCCATTTTACCCATATCCCTGCCCTCCTCCCCGCCCCGAGTAATAATCAATATGTTCTCTATATTTAAGATTCTGTTTCTTGGTTTGCCTCTCTTCTCTGCCCCCCATGTTACTTGTTTTGTTCCTTAAATTCCACATGTGAGTGAAATCATATGGTGTTTGTTTCTCCTCTGACTTATTTCAGTTAGCATTATATGTATATATGCACATATAGAATATATATATACATATATAATGCTATATGCATATATAATATATATACATATATAATGCTATATGCATATATAATATATATATACATATATAATGCTAAGTAAAATAAACATAAACATAAGCATAAACATAAACATAAACATAAATATATACACACCATACCTTCTCTATCCATTCATCAGTCCGTGCACACTTGGGTATAAGGACATGCATTAAAGTGAGATGGTTAGAACGTTGAAGAGACACAGATTGGACTTCCTGTTACAACCACCGTATGACATTTTTAGTATTGCACTCTAGATCCTCTCTAGTGTTGTGAGAGAATCCTTCATGGGTCTCTTGCATTCCTGCATATCTTGCTGGTATACCAAGATGGAAGGCTGTGACTGGTCCTTATGGCAGCTATTTCTCAGGGTTGTGTTACAGAGAGCAGCTTTAGGAGATGAGGTGATATCTCCCTCCATGATAAACAATAGACTTGTTTACTAGGCTTACTTGTTTACTTTACCAGGCTTACTTGAAGTATACTTACTATGTAAGTGGTAGACTGCCTAAGCTCAATGTTCGTCTGCTGTAACATACCTACTAAATGTGCACACCTACTAAATCTATCTGGGCTCCCTACATCACCCCCTTGGACTTGGGTGGAGGGCAATAGGAATTGACACAAGCATGATGCTCATGCTGCTTGATATGCAATGCATGATTAAAAAATCCTTTGTCTCTAAACCAGGGGTCTCCTGTCTTCTGCTAGCATCAATGAAACAGAAACAGGCTAAGTTGCTCATTTGAGTAGAATAAAATAAAATCCAACCAGACAAATGGGATGCACAATTGGCATCCCAAATACTAAAGAGAGATATGCAGTTGCATGCCTTCCCTCTTCTGCTACGTTATGATCTTCTTGAAGACAAACATTTCAATATCACTTGCTTCACTTTAGGAGCCCCAGCTCTACATATTTGCAACTACATTAGCAGTCATTAAATGGTTACTGAATGAATTAATAAACTATATGAACACATACTGCTTTCAGCTTTTGCAAATACTTATTAGAATACCTCAGAACAGGGGCGCCTGGGTGGCTCAGTCGGTTAAGCGTCCGACTTCAGCTCATGTCATGATCTCACGGTCCGTGAGTTCGAGCCCCGCGTCGGGCTCTGTGCTGACAGCTCAGAGCCTGGAGCCTGCTTCGGATTCTGTGTCTCCCTCTCTCTCTGCCCCTCCCCCGTTCATGCTCTGTCTCTCTCTGTCTCAAAAATAAATAAACATTAAAAAAAAAAAGAATACCTCAGAACATTTGCAGAAACACAAATTAACAAGCTCCATTTCTATAATTCTGATCAGTACAATTTTGATTTTAGATTGTGAGGACTAAATAAATCAGAGTTTGTAAAGTGACCTAGAGGTTACAGGTTCTTAAAATTCATTACCCACTTGTCTAGTCCATTATTTTTAAATAATTCATTTTCTCCCAGTTTCACTGAGCTATAAGTTTAAGGTATGCAGTATAAGAATTCGCATAATATATATTGTGAAATGGATACCAAAAAAAAAAAAATAATGGTCATCATGTCATATACATGTAGAAAAAAGAAGAAAATGCTTTTTTCCCATTGTTATTAGAATACTTTAGAACTTACTCTCTGAACATCTTTCCTGTACATCAGACAGCAGCCCCCATGTTTGTCTGTTCCTTAAATTCCACATGTGAGTGAAGTCATATGGTGTTTGTCTTTCTAACTTATTTCACTTAGCATTATATATATATATATATATATATATATATATATATATGTATATATATATACACACACACATACATATGTGTATACATATGTGTATACACACATGTGTATACATATGTGTATACACACATACACACATATGTATGTGTGTGTGTGTGTGTATATATATATATATATATATATATATATATGTATATATAATGGTAAGTAAAAAAAATACACACACACCCCATACCTTCTTTATTCATTCATCAGTCAGTGGACATTTGGATGTAAGCACATGCATTAAAGTGGGATGGTTGGAATGTTGAAAGGACAAAGATTGGACTTCCTGTTTCAACCAACATCTGACGTTTCCAGTATTGCACTCCAGATCCTGTCTAGATCCTGTCAAGATCCTGTTGGACATTGCACCCTTAGCACTTAATCTTTTTATAACTGGAAGTTGGTATTTTTGGACCACCTTCCTCTAAATTTTCCTCCCTTAGCCCTTCATATCTGATCCAGTAACCACAAATCTTCTCTCTGTTTCAATGAGCTTGGGGTCTTTTGTTATTGTCGATGTTGGAATCCACTTATATGTGAGATGGCATCAGTCTTTGTTTTTCTCTTTCTGACTTATATGACTTAGCATTATGCCTTCAAGGTCTATCCATATGGTAGCAAATGGCAGAGTTTTCTTTTTTATGACTGAATAATATTCTGCTATATACATACACATAAACATATGTATACACTTAGAGGTATGTATATAACCTCCATGTTGTAGCTCTTATAAATAATGTTGCTGTGAACATGGACCACAGATATCTCTCTCACATAGTGTTTTTTCCCTTGAATACATTCCCAGAAGTGAAATTGCTGTATCTTAAAGTTGTTCAATTTTTAATTTTTCAAGGAACTTCCATACTGTTTTGCATAGTGGCTGTACCAAATGTATAATCCCATTAAAAGTTTACCAGGACTTCCTTTTCTTCATGTACTCACCAGCATTTGTTCTATCTCGTCTTTTTGATGATAACCATCGTAACAGGTGTGAAGACCACATAATGGTCTTGATTTGCATTTCCCTAATGATTAGGGATGTTGAGCACATTTTCATGTCTGTTGGCCCTTCATATGTCATCTTTGGTAAAATGTCTATTCAGGTCCTTTGCCCATTTTTAAACTGGGTTATCATATTATTTTCAATTTAGTTGTAGGAGTTCTTTATACATTTTGGATATTAATTCCTTTTCAAATATACGATTTGCAAATATTTTCTCCCATTCTATACATTGCCTTTTCATTTTGTTGCTGATTTTGATCGTTGTGCAGAAGCTTTTTAGTTGGATGTAGCTCTACTTATTTTGCTCTTTTGCTTGTGACTTAGATATATTATTAAAAAAGTCATTACCAAGACCCCCATTAAGGAGCTTTATTCCTATGTTTTCTTCTAGGAGGTTTATGGTTTCCAGTCTTAGTAAATCTTTAATCTGTTTTGAGTTGATTTTTCTGAAAGAAATGACTTAGGGATCTAGATTCATTCATGGACATTTGATATCTTTTTTTCCCAGTAACTTTTCTTTTCTTTTTTTTTTTTTTTTAATTTTTTTTTCAACGTTTATTTATTTTTGGGACAGAGAGAGACAGAGCATGAACGGGGGAGGGGCAGAGAGAGAGGGAGACACAGAATTGGAAACAGGCTCCAGGCTCTGAGCCATCAGCCCAGAGCCTGACGCGGGGCTCGAACTCACGGACTGCGAGATCGTGACCTGGCTGAAGTCGGATCCCAGTAACTTTTCTTGAAGAGACAGTATTTCCTCCATGGAGTTATCTTGGCTTCCTTGTCAAATAGTAGCTGACCTTACATTTATTACTGGGCTCTTGCAAGTCATTTATTTTTTTAAGTTTATTTATTTTGAGAGAGAGATAGAGGGTGAGAATGAGAGTGGAGGAAGGCAGAGCGAGAAAGAGAGAGAGAGAGAGAGAGAGAAAGAGAGAGAGAGAATATCAAGCGGGTTCCATGCTCAGCATAGAGCCGGACTCAAGGCTTTATCTCACTATGCTGGGATCATAACCTGAGCCGAAATCAAGAGTCAGATGCTCAACTGACTGAACCACCCAAGTGCCCCGGTCATTCATTTTTTAAATGAATCATGTGCAACCTATGTTTTCTTGCATTATTTTTCTCATATAAATAATTTCAACTTAACAATGCTCAAAAATTGTAATGCTTTTCTTAGAAATTACTGCCTATCCTGGTAAAATCTGTGTGGAATGAAATGAGGCAATTATAAGATGAATTGAAGGACCTGTTATTTGTCTTGCCTTCTGAAAGTAGACCTATCCCTGCTATCAACAACTATTTGCTGAGACCTCATATGTTGAATGACATAAATAGCACTCCTGCTCTACGTTTTTTTGCATTATCTATTGGATTATGACTATATTTACCTTTATAATTAATGGTTCTTACATCAAGTGTGAGGGTTGCGAGTTTCCAGTTTTGTTTTGTTCTTTTTTTTTTTTTTCCTGACACAGAACAAAGACTTCAACAATTAAAGGTCACTGGAAGCCTCTGGTGCCCTTTCAAGCCTAACTGCAATTTAGTCTTTGGTTCCATAGCTGAAAGTCATGGTTCCATAGCACTGACTTAGCGAGGCTAGCAATAGGCCATAAAAGTAAGCCAGTGGGTAAGAATCAAGTGAAATGGGCCAAGGTGGTAGGGTTTACCAGCCTCTAAAGCTCTTTGGTTTTGGAATGGCAGAATACATTTTGGTTTTAATTTTCTAATTTGTGGTTCTAAATGCCTCAAGATTTAGTCAAGGATTAAGCTTGTGGTTCAACTTCCTTTTTCCTGGGGGTATGAACTGTTTGAGTTGAGCCACCAACCCATATCCCTGCAAATGAAACATATTTGCATTTCTCATGTGTGTAAGCCTAGTAAATGTTGATTGCTTCCAGCTCACTGACAGGGCACCAGAGTGTTTTCCATTTTGTTACTAAATAATAAAACCTCAAACAGAGGCACAGTCTCTGGGCTTAACAGGAAGCATGACTCACACCTCTAAACACCAGAGAAGAGAAATAGCAGTGATGCACTTAACTGGTTTAAAATGCTTATTACCATCAACTTTGTAACATACATTAGAAACAGTGGTCTTTGTAACACAATCTTTCCCCTTGAGCATGGTGAAGGGCTCGAGGGCAATATTATTTCAATAGAGGAATGTGTGAAATGATACATACCATGTTCTACGGGCCCTAGCAGAAGGATTTACTAATTATGCATTTACCTTTCTGCTTCTCTGCTTACGTATCAGAGTTTTTTGCTGTTGTTGAAATGCAAATAAAAAAAATCAACACACATTGGTTTCAACAGTAAAGGAAATACTTTGGTTTATATCCAGGTTAGTGGACTTTAGGCATTGTAGATAATCAGGATTGAACTTTGTATGTCTTTAATTTCCTTACTTTGTTTTTTGTTTGTTTGTTTAGTCATGGTAGGAAAAGGGCTGCAGTAGTGTTGGGATGCATACCTTTAACCACAGGATCTGGAATTAATAGATTTTATCTTGACAGAACCATCGAATGAAAGTACCAGGCTTTATTGATGGGACCAAAGTAGGTCACACCCATATCTCTGACCCAACTACAAATCACTGCTCAATGCTAGGGCTTAGGTCTGGACCCGTGACTGTTCTGAATGTGTTCAAGAGTGAAGGCACTTCACTGGCTGGACCAGGCCATTTAGCCCTTTCCCCTCACTCCCTGGAACTAACAGTGACTGTCACTGCCAATGGCAGCCAAAGCAGAGGGCTGCAGCATGGCCCTGGGTTGGCGCTCACAGGGCAAGATCCACAGTGTCCACTACAGTGTGGAACCAAGTCCTGGAGTGGGATTGAGGAGATTTACGTTGGAGATTTAGCTTTAGCTAAATTATCTTTGTGATTTTTATCTTTGTGATTTTGCCAAGTCTCATGACCTGATCCTTCAGTTGTATTTTAATTTCTTTTACAGAGGATGTTTTCTACAAATCTACTCCTGGGCTTCTTGTTTTTGTTTTTGTTTTTAGAAACTTCGTATCTAGTTCATGCAACCTGATTCCAACACCAAAAAATAACTCGGTCACTTTAAATGCCATATGGAATAAATAAATGGTTCAAAACAAATCAAATTTAATTCCCTGTAAAAATCATCAGCATTGGTTATTCTGATTAAACATGTAAGGCCAGCAGAGGCCAAGGCTTTTGGCAGGCCTATAAAGAAGAAATGAGAGGAATTAGAAGGCAGGAGACTAAAGTCACTTTGTGAATTAGAAAGTGATGGCAGAATTGTTATTTTTATAACTTCCCAGAATAAAAAATAATGTGGGTTTACAGCTGAAAATTGGCTGGTGATCACAGCCTGGCAGACGTAGCAAGGGCACATGTACTATGTATTTGAGGGAGTTGATCATCCAGACTCTAACTTATATTCTAACATTGAAAATAACCAAAACTGGAGGGAAATCTTACCACCTAGTTCAATTCAATTCAAGGAACAAATAATGATTCAGTAAGCACTGTGTCCCAGGCTTAGCATTGAAGAGATAACAAAAAGGAGGAAGAGAATGAATCTGTCATCAAGGAGCTTACTGTACTAAAGAAATGAGGTAATCATCCAAAGTTTAAAATAATTTAAGGGCGCCTGGGTGGCTCAGTCGGTTGAGCTTTGTTGGTTTTGGTTCAGGTCATGATCTCATGATCTCATGGTTCGTGAGTTCTGGCCCTGCACTGGGCTCCCGTGCTGATAGTGCAGAATCTGCTTGAGATTCGTCCTCTATTTCTCTCTCTCTCTCTCTCTCTCTTTCTCTCTCTTTCTCTTTCTCTCTCTCTTTCTCTCTCTCTCTGCCCCTTCTGCTTGATCTCTCTCTCAAAATAAATAAACATAAAAAAATATTTAAGAACACAATTAGGAGAGAGCGATTGTATTTTGTGGATGTCATTGGTGATATCTACTACATATAAATAAATGATGTCAGTGTATAAAAAAACAAAAGCAAAATAATGCAAGCTATGAGTTAAACTATATAATTTTGAATTTGCTGATACAATAATGGAAAGACAGATTTACATATGTTGCTCAAAGTTATCCTGTTCTCAATTGGCACAACCAACATAAAAACAGGTTTTCTGTGACTCTAAAGTATATACTTTGCCCCACACCAAGTGGCCAAATTGGCAAGGGTTGTTGTTAAATATCATTAAGATTCACTCCTTCCTATCTTTGGTTTTTCACAAAACAGTTTTTGTCTGTAGTCCTCTGATTAAACAAGTAATCTTTATGGACTTTATTGTCTCTTTACTAAATTTCACCTTTATGCTGGTGGGACAACTCTGTTGTTTTTCTGATACTTTTCAAGATAAATTTTATTTTCAAATTATAAATTCATACATTTCCAATGTATGCAGTTTGAGAGGAAAAAATAAGATGAGGAAGTCATGCATGCATATTCCACCAACTAAAGAAAACACTGTAAACATTTGCGTGTACATTTTCCACCAGTTGCAGGATATCCATCATGGGGTCTAGACATGTTTAGTCCTTCCGCTAAGGCCTCCCTCCATCTCCCCACCCCTTCTACATCAGCACTTTTTTATTCTTTATACACGGCAATTTAGTTTACTTTTAGCCAGCTTTTGATAGGGTAATTAAGCCAGATTTCATTTAAGACTACTTACTGATCTCTAGATAAGAGGAAATTTCCAGCCCTTTGCAAGAAAAATTCTCATAATTTCCTTTGAAAGCCAACATATTTATGAGAGTGCTTTGCAATAAATCCTTTTCTTTTATATCTTCTAAATTAAACCTACATTGTGTTTTGAAGTCTTTAAAAGTTATGAAAACAATTATTATTTCACTCATTTCACTTTACAAAGATAACTTCCTACAAAAAAGAGAAACGAGCTTATGCAGACATTTAAATGGAGTAAAATGGACTGATACTCTTACAAAATTATGTCAAGTCCTAGTTCTGGAATTAATACTGGCGACAGAGAGACCACCAAGAGAGTATTTATAGGTCAAGGAGATGAGAAATACGTCTCCTGATACGTTTGTAAACATCAAGACTACAAGTACTTTGGCAGTGGGGCTCCTAGGCTATGGTTATCTGGAAAAAGAGAGAGCAGAGGGAGGCAGAGAAAGAGACTAGAGATGAGAATCCAATTACGGGGAGTCCTAAACACCACTTAAAGAATGTAAGATTTTAAATGTAGTCACCAGCAGACAAAGCTGGAATTGACAAATTTTAATTTGTCAATTTACTCAGTTGTAACTTATCTGGAATAATAATAGGTAACATTTATAGCTTATAGTTACACAGCTAGCTATATGACAGTCAGATTTAAAATCAGCATTCTAATCTCCAAGGCCATAGACTTGGCAATTCCACCGTAATAATTCCCCAAGTGGGGGAGGATAGAGTGTAAAATCGGAAGCATGATCTCTGGAGGTCGAATGCTTAGATGAGCTATTATCAAAGCATTGTTGGTGAAATCCTCATGGTGATGAGGGTGGTCCCAGCGATCCTGTCAGGGAATTTGCAAAGTCAAAAATCTTTTAATGATAGTAGTAGGAAGTTATTCACATATTTTCGCTGTGTTGACAATTGCATTCTTGTTATAAAACCAATGGCAGATAACATTTCTACTGTTTTAGCAGGACTAAAGATCTTGGCAACAAACAGTACTAAGTCACTGCATTCACAGAAGGGAGAAAAAGCCATACAAAAATTAATCTTCTTAAATCTCAGTCTTTGAGTTCACGCCTCTTTAATATTCTGTGTGAAGAAGTGAGAAGTACTCATTAAGAACATCTGCCAAATAGTAAGTTCTGATATTTATTTCAAAAGCACTTGTGTGATTGTTTCAGTTGGAAGCTGAAGTAGCTATTTTTTCTACGAGCACCAGTTTTACTTGAAAGAATGGTGGACAGACAATAACATGGGTCATTCAGACTTGGTAGTAGAAAATTTTCTAGAAGAGAAAGAAAACAAGCTTATAACTTCAAGGAAAATAACTGATGGTGTTTGTTGTCAGTGATAAAATTTAAGTGTTCAAGAGATAATTAGAATTTTGAAAAACTTCCACTCATCAGTTTCTAATATTTAAAGATTTTTTATAAGATTAGTGATGATACTGATGAATATGATTTTTAAAATATTATATAATAACCAGGGTCAGTATTTGGAAGATCTGAATAATGCAATAAAATATTATTTTCCAAATAGTCACTGCATGATGTTACATGATAACAAAGTCAATCACAACATATGATAAACCAATGGATTTTAACATTACACATTACAGAAAGTTTTTTGTTTGATTTCAGATACCATATTGCAACTAATTTTTTAAAAAAAATTCTACTTGCTGGATTTTGCTATGATATCGAAGAATACTCATAATAACATACAAAGGTTATTTAAATACTCCTCAATTATTCAATTACATAATAGTATGAAGCAGGCATTTTTCATTTACTTCAACCAATACAACATATTACATCAGACTGAGTGTAGAAGCAGATAGGAGAATTCAGTTCTTTATTGAGTCATCAATAAGATTCACAAATATTTAAAACAACAGCACTGTTCTCACTGAATCTTTCTTTTTGGGTAATAGTTAGATTTCATATAAATATGTTATTTCAAAAGAATTAAAAATATTAAAAATGAAATAGGAAAATCTGCAGATTTAGGAACAATAATAGAGATCCAGAGAGAAATCCTCATAAGAGGAGACAAAATCTAGAGGCAATCCTAAGTATAAAAGTACGGGAAGAGAGTAGAGTGGGTATGACTACCAACATAGTGATTTGACAACTCTTTGTTATGCTATGCTCACTACAGACGTAGCCAGCTACCATTTGTCACCATACAATGCTATAACAATACCATTGGCTATATTCTATATGCTGTGCCTTTCATCCCTGTGACTTAGTCATTGCATAATGTGTAGAAGCCTGTATCTACCACTCCACTTCACCTATTTTGTCCATTCTCCCCACCCCTCCTTCCCTCTGACAACCATTGGTTTGTTCTCTGTATTTATGAGTTTGTTTCTGCTTCTTGTTTGTTTATGTAGATTGGACATATAAGTATCATATGGTATTTATCTTTCTCTGTCTGCCTTATTTTACTTACCACAATACCCTCTAAGTCCATCCGGGTTGTCGCAAATGGTAAAACTTCATTGTTTTTTAGAGCTCCATATCTTAGGTTGCTTCCATATCTTGGCTATTGTAAATAATGCTGCAATAAACATGGGTGCATATACTGGGTACCATATTTTTGAAGACCATTGGTTTAGGCAGCTTGAAGATCCCTGTTAATCATTATCACAGAAGCATAGTGAAGATGGGGGGCTAGAGTACAATGAGGTCAGACAGAAAGTGGATCCAGCAGTTCCCATTATCATTTAAGAAATTTGACTTTAAAGATAGATTTGTCATTTGCTGCTAAAAACAAGGGAAATGGGAAGAACTATTTTAAAAATGAACGAATGAGTGAGCGAATGAATGGTAGTGACGTGAAATTGTCTCTTATTGGTGTTGACACAAGCAGAAGAGTAATTGATGAAGCAAGAAATTGTAGAAGTGGATCCAGAGCAGAGGTTTAGAAATTAACATTAAACAATAGTGTTGTTAAGAAAGATAGCCCAGTAAGGGCTACTCTATGTCATAGTTGTTCTAGCAGTTGTCAGATATTCATTATCATAGTTAATAATTTGAATAACCTTATAAAATAGGCAGGAGAATAGATCTTTTTCTAAGATCTATAGGAGGGAGAAAAGAATAGGTTATCTCTGGATAAGTTAATGGGTATAGGTTTAATTTAAATGATCAAAATTCAGACAAAAGAGATACTTTGGAATGAACCATTGGAGAAGGAGCTGACTGACTATGGATTAAGGGGCTATATATAGTAGGTGCCTCTAAGATGGCTGCCTTGATTCCCATCTCCTGATACTTATTCTCTTGTTTAATTCCCTTCCTTTGAGTGTGGGCAGAACTTAGTGATTTTCTTCTCATGAATATTACAGAAATGGTAAGTTGTTACTTCCAAGATGAGGTTGTAAAAAGAGAGTGGCTTCCATTTGGGTCCTCTCTTGCTCTCTGTCAGATTTCTTGCCCAACCGGAGGAAGAAACCACACATTTACTGTCAGCCTGTGGCCAGCCCTTGATGTCAAGGAGTTAAACCTCCAGTAGAGTATAATGCTGTTTTTCTCATTAATTTAAAAAAAAAAATGACTTCCCAGAATGTGAAATTCCATTTTGAATAGACAAATCTCATTATTCAGATATACGCTTTTAAATGTTTGTTTGTATATTTTTGAGAGAGAGAGAGAGTGGGGGGGGGTGGGCAGAGAGAGGGAGAGAGAGAATTCAAGGCAGGCTCTGCGCTAGCATCTGCCTCAGGCTCAATCCCAGGGACTGGGAAACTGTGACCTGGGTGCAGATCAAGAGTCTAAGGTTTAACCAACTGATCCACCCAGGTGCCTGTGAGATGTATGCTTTTATATTCACTGTCTTAAGCAAGTAGATTTGCTCTTGTGCTATTTACATTTGGGATTATGAGAAACTTTTGTGAAATCTACCTGCTTAAACTTTTTTATATCCTACTTTTAAACACAATTCTGAATGCAGTTATGGTGAGAATATATTTAGCATATTTCTCACTCCACAAATTCAAGTTTTTCCATCAGCTAAACTGATGGATTAAAACTATGTATTTTTCCCCTTCGTAGCTACAAACCTAGATGAGAAAAGATGTTCTTCTAAATTCAGACAGGACTGCTTTTTAGTAGCACATAAGTAGATTTTTTTGACTCTAACTTTTAAATGAGCTTTAGATACAACACAGTTGAATGTATATTTCTATCTGACCACCCATCCATTTATTCAATACATATTAATTATTAAATGTCTATTAAATTCAAATGCACTTAAAAATGGACAGATCTTCGTTTACAGTCATGTGTACTAGTGTCATCCTACGAGAATAAAAAATAAGTATTTTTATAGTAAAGCATGTATCTTTTAATACTATGTATCAAATATTTAAATTTTGGGGTTATTGGAAATTTTCTATTGGAGATAAACATCAATGAACTTTGTCTCATTCTCCTCTTCCTTTTCTCCCTCTCTCCAGATCCTCTTTTATCCTTTCTTTCTCCGTTATTTTGAAAACTACATGTATCCTTGAGACACAGACAAACAGCAGTGGGTTTAATTTGTGTGTGTGCTTATATTCATATATGTATGTACCTGTACTCCCCCCCTCCACCTTTTTAGACCTGCTAAATACAGGTAAACACTAAAAGTCACGTTATAAATAGGTTCCTGAATCAAATATTCTTAAGAAAGTAAGAAAGATCTTTTTCCAGGAAGTAAAAAAAAAAAAAAAAAAAAAAAAGCTTTTCTCATGTTGATAGAATTGAAAATAACACTCACATAAATTGTCTGAACTGACTCAAAACAACCAAAGGGACTGATTTGTTAAGCTGGTTTTAACTTCTTTCATTAGTTCTTACTTGAGGAATTAAAACATACCAGGAAATCAAGCGTCTTGGTAATTGTAATGATTTATTTTAATGGAGGAAAAAGTAGACATTTCCCATGTTTGAGACCTCTGAAACAACAGTATGTTTACCTATGTGAGTGGTTTCTCAGTAAGTGGATTTATAAGGAGCTTCAACTAGAATGGGTAATACTGGCAGTTTTTGAGATGTATGTGAAATTTAGGGTAAATGATAAATAAAAATATGCTATAATAGTACCTTGTCTGTGCTCCTATAATAACATGATCAAAGTAGTTCTTCCTTACCATCAAAACAGATGGCTCTGATGATTTGTCAAGCCATCGTTAATTCATTTGCAAACAACAGAGATCATTTGGCAAATGTGTACTGAGAATGAGATGCTACTGTTCATAAATGCCTCTAAAGTTTGTTTTGTCTTATCATTACTGGAAAATGGTGTTTACCTAAGTTAAATTATTTGTGTGAACCATCCCTGTGACAGTGCTGCAGTTGTAATAAATTACCTGTAAAGTGAAATGAACATCACCTGGTTAACATGGTTGTGTTAGCGCAATTGACCTCATGGAATAAAAGAGCACATTATGTTCTTTAAATTCAAATTTTATGAAAGAAGCACTATGTCTTTTCCTAGTTCAAGAATATATTTACTTAGATATAATTAATGCACCCACCCTGAGACATAGAAAATACTATGTAAAATGTCAATAAATTCTGAATTATACAGTGTATAATACCATTAAGAGTTATTTGAATAGTTTAAATATCAAATAAGAGATTATTGAAAACTTTCAGCACATGTTATTCAGGACAAAGACAAGTAAGCTAGTTTATCAAGGCTTCTGTAACACACCCAAACATCTGTCTATGTTCATTGTGCAGTTTTTTGAAGTTGTTTGTGAGCTGTGGTTTTCACCAGAGGATAAGTCATAAATGAAATGCATATCTTTACTTGTTTAGCTTTACAAGCCATCTTCTGAACCTGAAATTGAGTTTTTCAAACTTTTATCTTCCCATAACTTTGCATTGTTTTTATCAATAACTTCATGGCCTCAAGTTAGAAGGTGATTGGGGATTTTAATCTTGTCCATAGTATACATTAAAGACGGATCTGAGGGAAAAAATATTCTTTCCCAGAACAAGCATTTATCACTTATTGATGTGAGTAATGTTTCCAATTAGACCACACAAGACTTGTTTTCTTTCTTAACTGGTCTTACTTGAGTTAAAATATGTTTCATGACTTGTGATTGATGGTTTGCCAGATAAACCATTTAAAAGGTAGCAAGGATAGACAAAGGTGTTGGGATGCCTCTGACTATAATAAATAACATGAGATGCGTGTTAAGAAAACTGTGAAATTAGATATTGAAGAGCATTGATGCTTGGGGTAGTAGATGCTTTGATTCAAGCTGGAATTCTAAGTAAAATAAACTTGTATTGTGAATTGCTTAGACCAAGGAAAGTTCTAGGTGGTATTGGTCATGGCTTGTCATCTAGTTTTTTCATGTTGCTCTAATTACTGTTCAACTAACTTTCACCACCCTCAGGAAGATTTACTGCATTTTAATAATCACTTGGGATTGAAACATGTTTATGGTCCAAATTTCTAAGTAATCTAAATAAGTAATAGCTAATAATGTTAGTCTTGATTTTAATTTTCTGCATTTATTTAAGGGTATACCTAAAATATATAAAGTAAAATGCACTCTCCTAGCATGTATGCCCCCAGATAAGTAAACCAGAAGACCTTCCCTGCACCAGTGACCCTCATGACAATGTAACTTCTGTATCTACTTCCAGAAGTATGTTTTACCTTCCTAGCTGATGCCTGCTCTCTTAAGAAGAGACTCTTTAAGATGTAAGATACTATTTTACTGGTTGAGTTCACAAAAAAAACACTTCCTAAGAATGAGGACTGCATATCAAAAATACTGACCTTATTTATTAATTTTTTTAATGTTTGTTTTTATTTTTGAGAGAGAGAATGCGAGCAGGGGAGGGGCAGAGAGAGAGGGAGACACAGAATCCAAAACAGGCTCCAGGCTCTGAGTTGTCAGCATAGAGCCCGATGCAGGGCTCCAACCCACGAACCGTGACATCATGACCTGAGCTTAAGTCAGATGCTCAACTGACTAAGCCATCCAGGCACCTCCTGACTTTATTTTAAGATCAATTATAGAAAAAAAGTGTTTCTACCTGTGAATTTCGAAGAATAGGGTTCGTCATTGAATTCGGAAGTAATTGTTCCAATGGAGGAATCGGTTGCCACTTTACTGTTTTGCTGTCACCTCTGTTTTCACTTTGAAGACACTCTGCAAGAAATCTCCCTAAATTCTCAGTAGCTTTATAGGACAGTATGTTTTCTCTGAGCTGGTTTTCCAGTTATTGTGGTTAATTAGTTCATTCACAAATATATCAAATCCTTTATGTGTGCCAGGCATTGTTGTAAGTGCTGGGATTAAAATGCCGAACAAGACAGTGTCCTGAAGAAATGTACCTTGATCCTTTTTAGTCCACAAAACTTTTGCACCATCACTTAACTTGTAAAGGTATGTAGGTTTTTGCAGGTTATCGACCCCCTTTAAGTAGCGACGTAGCATAGCAGGTGAGGCATGCTATGCCATATTGAAATGCTGCATGTAGTCAACACTGATGGTTTTAATGCCACAATTGTCAGACAGAGTATGATGTATGGAAATTCTATGCTTTCAAAATGTGCTATCATACTTCACCTAAAAAGAAAACATAACCCTACAGAGAGAGAAAACTACGAAGATGTTTAAGAGTGAAATGAATTCAATATCAATTTAATAGCATGTTGTGATACTGAACCAATGTGTTTAAATCTTGACTTTGACACCTATAGTGAAAATTGTAGTTAGTACCTAGGAGGTAACAGCTAGGTAAACTGGGCTCTTGGAATTAAAGTTTCCCTCTGAGAATGAAATTAGACACAATCATCATGAAACCACTGAAATCAGTCAGCTATAGAAATAACTGAAATGAAGTAATAACCTATGACTGAGGAGTCTAGAAACATCTAAAACAAATTTCTATGACGAGGTTAGTAACTGCCTTAGCATGATTACAGCTATCACATATTCATTTTGTTTGATTCTGTCTGTAGAAAGAAAGAAAGAAAGAAAGAAAGAAAGAACAAACAAACGTTATTATAAGAGAATTAAAAAAAAAACCATAATGACAGCAAAAATCTCTGGTAGTTTTGAATGTCCTTCTTTGGTCCTAACTATACCATCCTGTTTTTCCTCTTTTGCTTACCAAGGAGTTCTCTGATTATTAACTTAACTTTTATTCCTACTTTAAGACAGGGTATGACCATATCTTGATCACCACCCTAGTAGGTATATTCTAATATATTTGCAAACTGTATTAATAGTAATTTGTGTATTGGGCCTGGTGTGAAACAGGGAATTATGACCTGTGGGTTGAACTGGAGAGGATGACCTATCTAGACAGGCATCAAATGGGGCATATCTATGATATACACTCAGGTGATAATCTCTGATAGATGCTCTTACACTGCAACCAGAATTTACTGAGAGTCATAGTGAAGGAAATTTAATAGTTCCCTCCAATTTCTTTAAGAAAGAAGACAAAACGTATCTGATACTTAAAGTGTACATATATGCATGTATACATGCATATACCCACATATATATGTATACACACATATGTACATACATACATATACATACTTAGCTAAATATACATGCATACATATATGTGGATATGAATATACATTTATATATTATGTGGCAAATATATGTGTATATATGTGTGTATATATATGTGTGTGTGTATGTGTGTGTGTGTGTGTGTGTATATATATATATATATATATATATATATATATATATATATATTTCCTTAAATAAAAACTTTTTTAAACAACCAGGATCATAGTTTGCTCTGTTAGCCTAGAGATCATACTGTCTTTTATTTTATGCCTGAATATTTATCAAATCAGTTGCTCAAGGTAGTTCGCCAAATCAGGAATTTTGTGCTCAATTTATTCAGATTATTTTGTACTTTAAAGGCAATAAAATATTTAGAGTAGGTTATGATTCCATTTTAAAAGTGCCCTGAAGGTAGAAGAGAAACTTAGTCCCTCTTTTCTAAGGCAGCTCATTAATAAAGGTGGGGTATGTGTACCCACTAAAAGGAGCCCAGCCCTAGGGAGCAAGATAAGCCTCTAGCAATTGCTAAGAATATGGATCTTGTGATTGTTTCATATTCTCTTCCCATCATTGCCTCTTGTGTAAAAGCAGAGTTGGGGTGGGGTGCTCTCACTCTGATCCTACCCTCTCTACAAATGTGCCTTGTTTGACCCCAGTCTCCCTCCTCCTGCAAAAATAATTGTTTCAGGGAGTTCAACCTTAAGCCTAGCTTCCCATAATATTCTGTGTCAGTTAAATTGGTTTAGGACTGGGTGACCTAGGCCAAAGAAATGTGGGTGGACATTGATGAGTGATTGAGGAAAGAAAGTTCCTCACTTTTCTTAGAGAGCTGATGGCAGCCAGAAGTTTCTGGATGTTATGGAATGTGGATATGAATCTTGGAACTGTGGCAGTGATTTAGCAAGTCTTAGAATAAAGCTGATGCTAAGGAAGTCACTGCAGAAATGCAGAAAGTGTCTTAATGATATCCTTGAGCTGCTATGTCAACCCAAAATCTGAAGCCCTATAAACCTCTGCATCATCCACATATATAAACTAATAAATAGATTCTCTTTTTGTGTAAATCAGTTTGATTGTCTCTTTCTGAAAATACAGAGTAAGAGAGGTGAGGATTGGTCTTCAGACCTTCTCCCTTTTTTCATACTCGATGAACAGAGATTGCTTTCCAGTCATTGAATCTATGCCCACATACTCTTTTCTGTGGTTCATTGTTGGCCAAGGATGGTAATCCTTGCTTTCTGCCACTGTCTTAACTTTGTTGAGTAGTGAAGGGGATTAAGTTTAAGTTGAATAAAGAAGTGAGCATTGTAATTGTTTGTCAAATATATGTCAATAAGGCTGAAATAAATTTAAAATGTTTAATTATTTTGAGAGAGAGAGGGAGAGCACAACTGTGTGAGTGGGGGAAGGGCAGAGAGAGAGGGAGAGAGCGAGAATCCCAAGTGGGCTCTGTGATGTCAGTGCAGAGCCCTATGAGGGGTTTGATCTCACAAACCATGACATCATGACCTGAGCCAAAATGAAGGGTCGGTGCTTAACCAGCTGAGCCACCCATGCACCCCAAAGCTGAAGTTTTTTTTAAAAAAGAAGTGGACATTATTAAATATGTCCATTTGTGTGGAAAGGGTTATGAAATAAATTCCAAACAAGTAACCTCATTATACCAATAATTTACAGTGAAGTCCAGTTGAACATCATTTACAGAGCTATGCTTTTCTAAAGAGTCAGATTGTCTACAACACTTTTGTCTCACTTTGAAGATAAACTTAATTCCCATTTCTTTGTGATTCTTTGAACTATATCATTCTCATTATGGAGAATGTCATGAAGAAAAGGCAGCAAGCCTCTGCATGAAGAGCTGTGAAATTCATTCGTGAGTAACAGCAATCAACTCGTCTATCTAACGCAGTGCCCACAAGAATGATGCAAAAGTATAAAATTCAGGGGAAACTACAAACAAATCTGAAAGAGGCCTGGAGGAGATGTGCCTTCTGACTTAGTCTGGTGGAAGACAGGTCAGAGTGCTGCCTCTGGAACAGTGACACGAGCAATGGTTTTAGTGGGGATAATTTAGCCTGAGTCTTCATGTCTGCTGCCAGAAAAGCAGCTGGCATCATGAAGCAAATCCACTCTAATGAAGTACGATAGGAGATACCGCGCCATTCAGCACAGAAAGGTCTTGGTTTGCAGTTTCGCTACGGAATGAATGCTGTCTGGCACCCGAACGTAGGCTGCCTATTTAAAACCGCTCCTTGTGTCCCTGCAAACAGGGAATTGCAGTGAGCAAAGCCAGAACAACTAGAGCAGTAGAGAAGCTGGAGAGAGGTAATGTAATCACACAGCCGGTATTTCATTGACTACTATGTGACGGGCCTTAGATGAGAGAAACGGATTAAGTTGAAAACATACGACAAATAACACTCTGATGTTGGGAAGACCACAGTGGTGTCTCTTATCTGCCTATACACCATGGTGGTTCTTTGGGAACCATGGTCCCTGGCCAGCTTGTCAGGTGACTGCGCTGTTGGATTCCCTCACTCCTTTCCCACAGTGGCTACACCTTCAGCTATGGAAAAGAACTCTGTATTTATATGCCTATCTCCTAAAATGGAGTTTTGAAAGCTCGTTGTACAGTCTTTGCAAGTCTAGCATATATGCTGAAACCAAGAAGCCAAACAAAGACCAGGAAAGAAAATTTGGGTTTAGAAATAAAGGTAGACTACATTCATGACGTGACTACCTTTAACCAGAAAAGATGTGTCAGTTATCTTTTTAAGGATCAGACATTTTTGCATAGTGCCCTTTTACCTCTTGTCATTTTTAGTTTAAAAAATCTATTCTCTCTTGGTGGATTCTTGTCTTTAGACATTTTGTGTCCTTTTCTCACCATTGTTTTCAACAGATTATTCTGGAAGTTGATTTTGATGATGAGTGTCATCCTTCAGGGATCTTGGAGCTACCTTCCAATTATTGGGAAGATACCAATGAAAATTTCGTGTTTTATTTATTTAAAAATAATCACTGGGACACCTGGTTGTCGCAGTTGATGAAGCATCCAACTCTTGATCTCCCCTCAGGTCATGATCTTGCAGTTCCTGAGTTCAAGCCCCACATTCGGCTCTGCCATGGTGGTGCCCAGTCTGCTTGGGATTCTGTCTCTCATTCTTTCTGACCCTCTCTTCTTATAATCTCTCTCTCTCTCTCTCTCTCTCTCTCTCTCTCAAAATAAATAAACTTACATAGATAAAATCATTAAATTTTAACAACTCAAAAAGGACACTTTTTCTAAAACATGCAGAACAGAATGTTTTATCACTGACAATGTTTGGCCCTGAAAGAGCTAAACTGGAGAGGAATACATATGAAAATAAAAACAGTTAAATTTATGGAAACAATCAGCTTATAGTGCAAAATATCCATTTTATAACAAAGTTCATACTTTCCATTTCCTAGATTTCGTATTTAGAAAAAAAAAACATTTAGAGCTCTAATTTTGCTTCATAGTACACTTTTGAATTAGGTAATATAGATGTTGTTATTTCAACTTCACAGATGGAAAAACTGAGACAGTATTTAAATAAGATTAAATATTTGTGGCCAGAATAAAGAAAACTGCTACTTAAGTGCTCCTATTATGTGTAATGCACCATGCAGACTTACCATGTTGTGATTTGATCTTGTGGCAGACAACTTTTTTTTTTTTTAATTTTTTTTTCAACGTTTATTCATTTTTGGGACAGAGAGAGACAGAGCATGAACGGGGGAGGGGCAGAGAGAGAGGGAGACACAGAATCGGAAACAGGCTCCAGGCTCCGAGCCATCAGCCCAGAGCCCGACGCGGGGCTTGAACCCACGGACCGCGAGATCGTGACCTGGCTGAAGTCGGACGCTTAACCGACTGCGCCACCCAGGCGCCCCGTGGCAGACAACTTTTGAAACACAGTGGCTTAATCTGATAGGAGAGGTTTCTTGTTTGCACTGCATATCTAACATGGGCAAGTGGGGATGTTTTGCACCTATTCAGGGACCCATAGCAATGAAAGAGTGTTGACAATCACCAAACTAAGGACAGAATAGGATGGTATGATTTGATATGTGGATATATTGCAAAATATTTATATTACAATAAAATTAACCCTTTTACCTCACATAATTTCCATTTTTTTGTTACAGTGATAACATTTAAGATCTCTCATAGCAACTTTGAAATATACAATACAGTAATGTTGACATAGTCCCCAGGCTGTACATTAGATCCCTGGAAATTATTCATCTTATAAGTGAAAGTGCATATCCATTGACCAACATCTCCACGTATCCCCCACCCCTCAGGCCTGGCCTTTACTCCATCTGTTTCTAGGAGTTCAACTTGTTTAGACTCTACATATAAATGAAATCATATAATACTTACCTTTCTCTGGCTAGCTAATTTCATTTAGCAAAATGCCCTTAAGGCTCATCCACATTGTTGAAAAGAAAGGAATTCCTTCCTTTTCATGGCTAAATAATATTTTGTTATGTGTGTACCCGTGTGTGTGTGTGTGTGTGTGTGTGTGTATCACATCTTGATCTGTTTATCTCTCAGTGGACACTTAGGATGTTTCCATGTCTTGGCTATTGTGAATAAAGATGCACTGAATATGGTAGTTTTATTTTAATGTCTTGAGGAAACTTCATACTGTTTTCTATAGTGGCTGAACCAGTTTACATTCCCAGCAAAAGTGTGCCAGATTTCCCTTTTCTCTGTATCCTCACCAGCATTTGTTACCTACTGTCTTTCTGATATATTTTTTATTTGTTTTTATTTTATTTTTAAAGATTATTTTTGTGTTTTTAAATTATTTTGACAGAGGGAGAGGGAGAGGGAGAGAGAGAGGGAGGGTGAGAGGGAGGGAGGGTGAGAGGGAGGGAGGGCGAGAAAGAACATGATTTGGGAGGGGCAGAGAGAGGGAGGGAGAGAATCCCAAGCAGACTCTGCCCTGTCAACACAGAGTCTGACATGGGGCTTGATCTCACAAACCATGAGATAATGAGGTGAGCTAAAATCAAGAGTCTGATGCTTAACCAGCTAAGCCACTTAGTTGCTGTCTGTGATATTAATCATCCTTTGAGGTGTGAGGTAAAATCCCATTGTGATTTTGATTTGCATTTCTCTGAACAATAATGATATTGAGTACTTTTTCATGTACCATTGGCCATTTGTGTGTCTTCTTTGGAAAATGTCTATTCAGGTCCTTTGCCTGTTTTTTGTTGGATTTTTTTTTTTTTTTGCTTTTATTAAAAAAAATTTTTTTTAACGTTTATTTATTTTTGAGACAGGGAGAGACAGAGCATGAACAGGGGAGGGTCAGAGAGTGGGAGACACAGAATCTGAAACAGGCTCCAGGCTCTGAGCTGTCAGCACAGAGCCCTACGTGGGGCTTGAACTCACGGACCGTGAGATCATGACCTGAGCCGAAGCCGGATGCCTAACTGACTGAGCCACCCAGGCACCCCTTTTTTGCTTTTAAATTGTATGAATTCCTTATGTAATTTGAATACTAACCCAGACATATGGGTTGCAAATATTTTTTCCTACTCTCTGGGTTGCCATTTTATTTTGTTGATTGTTTCTTTTGCTGTGCTTGTATTGTGTCATTCTCTCTTAGAGATTGCTTGTGCTTTTGGTGTCATAAACAAAAAAAAATTGCCACAATTGCCGTCAAGGAAATGTTTATATAAGTTTTGTTCTAGGAATTTTATGGTTTAAAATCTTATATTTAAGTTTTTGATCCATTTCCAGTTAATTTCTGTGAGTGGTGTAACATAAGCATCCAATTTCATTCTTTCAATGTGAATATCCAGGTTTCCTAGTGCTTTTTTATTGAAGAGAACATCTTTTCCTCATTGAGTAATTTTGGCTTCTTTGTAAGATATTAGTTGATTCTATATGCATGGATTTGTTTCTGGGTTCTCATCTGTTCTATTTGTGTATGGATCTGTTTCTATTTTAGTTCCATACTGTTTTGATTAAAATAGCTTTGCAATATAGTTTGAATCAAAAAGTTCAATGTCTTCAGCTTTGTTCTGTGCCATGGCTATTTCAGGTCTTTTGGGTTGCATCTGAATTTTAGGTTTGTTTTTTCTATTTCTGTGAAAAATGCTATTGGAATTTTGATGGATTGCATTAAATCTATGGAAGTCTTCAGATAGTACGAATATTTTAACATAGTAAATCTTCTGATCCATGGACAGGGGATATCTTACTATTTATTTGTACCTTCATCAATTTTTTTCATCAGTGACTTAAAATTTTTGATGTAGAGATTTTTCACTTCTTTAAGTTTTTTCCTATTTTATTGATTTATTGCTATTGTAATGAGGTTGTTTCCTTTATTTCTTTTTCAGATAGTTCATTGTTAATGTATAAAAACTGACTGTTGAATGTTTGATTTTGTATCTTGCATCCTTACTGAATTTATTTATTAGGTTTGTGTGTGTGTGTGTGTGTGTGTGTGTGTGTGTGGTTGTGGAATGCATGCATTTCTGTGTATATTTACAGTAAAAATGTACTTAAAAAATCTTTAATAAAAAAAACTTAAAAAAGCAAGTAGGGTGTTGAGTCCCCCCACCCTCTCCAACATTCTTTCAGGCATCAACTGTGTAATGGTGTAATGGGTCGGAAGGGAATTCTTCAAAGGTTGGATTTATTCACACAAAATACTCATCCACCATCTCTCATCAAGACATTTGCATGAAGTGAGGGATTAAGGAAAGGAGGCTCACAAGAATCAGTCTCCAATTTAAGGTTACAGTAGTTCAGAGAACACTATATCTTTCTGCTTAATGCATAGTCCTTGTAGTGTACAATATTTCTAAAGCAAAGTAGGTGTGTGGAACTTCATCACTTCTGGATGAAGTTCCAGTGGCAGATGAGACTGCCACACCAAATCTTCATGGATTGAACCAAGCCCAGGTGGGTAGCACATAGATTTCAAAATGTCACGTATCACTCTAGGAACAAAAAAGATACATTAACTTCACAGTGTGCTCCAAAAATCCACCTGTATTTTATTTATTTGAATCTCTGGACCACAAGTAGTTACAAGTTTTAATAGTGGAGTTTGAGGATTTTCCATATACGAGATCGTGTCATCAGCAGAGACAATTTTACTTCTTCTTTGCTGATTTGGGTACTATTTCTTTTTTGCTTGATTGCTCCAGCTAGGATTTTTAGTACTATGTTGAATAAGAATTATGAGAGTGGGTACTCTTGTTCCAGATCTTAAAGTCTTTTTTTTTTTTAAGTTTATTTATTTATTTATTTAGAGAGACACCTGGAGGGGTCTGCAGAGAGAGAGAGAGGGAGAGAATTCCAAGCAGGCTGTACATTGTCAGTGCTAAACCCGATGCAGGGCTTGAACTCACAGACTTTGAGATCGTGACCTCAGCCCAAATCAGGAGTTGGATGCTTAACCTGAGCCACCCAGGCACCCCATTGTTCCTGATCTTAGAAAACAAGTTTTCAACATTTCACCATTGACAATGGTATTAGCTCTGGGCTTGTTATATATAGCGTTTATTATGTTGCGATACATTCCTTTCGCACCCAATTTGTTGATATTTTTGTTATTATCACTATAAAAGGATATTGACTTTTGTCAACTGATTTTTTTTGCATGTACTAGATTATCATATGATTTTTAGCTTTCCTTCTATTAACCTGATGTATCATATTGATTGATTTGCGTATGTTGAAACATCCTTGCATCTCAGAGATGGATCCTACTTGATCATGGTGTATGATCCTTCCAATGTGGTTAAATTTGGTTTGCTAATATTTTGTTGAGAATTTTTACAACTATATTCATCAGGGATATAATCTGTAATTTTCTTTTCTTGTAGTTTTCTTATATGGCTTTGGTATTAGGGAAATCCTGGCCTCATAAAATGAATTCAGGAGTGTTCCCTCCTCTTCAAATTTCTGGAATATTTTGAGAAGTATTGGTATTAATGCTTCTTTAAATGTTTGGCAGAATTCACTTGTAAAACCATCTGATACTGACTTTTTGTTGTTGTTATTGGGAGGTTTTTGATTACTGATTCAGTCTCCTCATTGGTAATTGGTTTGTTCAGATTTTCTGTTTCTTCATAATTTAGTGTTGATAGTTGGTATGTTTTTAGGAATTTATCCATTCCTTATAGATTAATGGATTTCTTGGCACATAATTGTTCATAGTAGTGTCTTATGATTCTTTGTATTCCTGTGGTATCAGTTGTAAGGTTTTCTCTTTGATTTAAAAATGTATTTATTTGAATCTACTCTACTTTTTTCATGGGTAGTCTAGCTAAAGGTTTGTCAATTTTGTTTATCTTTTCAGAAAAACAACTTTTAGTGTCTTTGACTTTTTTCTATTGTTTTTCTTTGCTGTATTTCATTTATGTCTGCGCAGATGTTTGTTATCTCCTCCCTTGTGCTAATTCTGGCCTTTTTGCTGTTGAACCTCTCTTCATTTCTTCAGTTCAGTCATTGTGTTCTTCAGACCAATCTATCAGCTCATATTTTGAAATGTTTTCTCTTTAAGCTTCTCATTTTGTTCTTATATTATTGTCCTAATTTTGTAAATCATTTATCTATGTTCTATTATAGCTCTTTGAGTATCTTTAGAAAAATTCTTTTGAATTATTTGTCAGGAAATTCATGTTTGCATTTCCTTAGGGCCATTTGCTGAATGTTTTTTGTGTTTCTTTGGTGGTATCATGTTTCTCTGATTCTTCATGATTGCCACAGCTTTTCACAGATATGTGCACATTGAAGAAGCACTTCATCTCTTCCAGACTTTATGGACTAACTTTGGCAAAGATAGACCTTCACCTGTGGGTGGAGGCATACTGGACCATGATGTTCACCAGATTATAGTGGTGAAGCACCAAGTAAAGGGGTATGTAGTGACTCCAGGTTAGATGAGGCCTGATGTCTTGGTATCTCAGGCCACCAGGATCCACAACATTGACAATGGTTTGTAGATAGCGGTCTGATTGTTGATCTTTTTGGGAGGATGGGGACTGGGGTCTCCTAATCGGCTACCTTGCTACTGTCACCCTCCACTGGCTATTCAATCATCCATTTTGTAGTGACACATTTCATTACCTAAAACAAATTACATGGCCACACCTAACTCTAAAGGAGGCAAGGAATAAGAATCTCACTGTGTGTTTAAAAGGAGGAAAATCAGAATATATTTGGAAAGGTCCTAGTGATCACCATAATCTTTATTATCCTGAAAATACTGATAGATTAGATAACTCATCAAAAACTACTTACATATTCCCTGACTATTCTCAGCTAATCATATCACTACCTGGTCTCTCATCCCCTAATCACATATTGGAAGTATGGCTTGATTCATTTTGGGGTTGAAAAAACAATACAACTAATTACCACATAGTGTTTTTTGTTTGTTTGTTTAATAAGTGACATGTAATCTAAAGCTTGAAATAAACAAAGAAAAACCCAGGAAAAACACACAGGAAGTTTTATCATATTATCCCTTTTGATCTTTAACCTGAATGTGCTCTATTTTCCCTAAACTCTCACATGCAGAGATTTTAGCAATTTTAACTCTTAATTTTTTTTACATCTCCATCACCCTTAGTTGCAATGAATAATATAAGCAAATTAAAAGTTCATTGATAAGCTTAAATAAATAAGTTCTATAAGAAATTTATAAAGCCAGTTAGAGTTAAGAAGTTGAATAAATTATGTTGTGACAAAAATCCCAAAACTGGCAAGAAAACATGTTGTTGCTCTGCATTTAAAGCAAAATTCATGACCTTCTTAACAGGATCTGGACCACTGAAGGGTTCCAACCTCCAGAAAAAAAAGTCTTCCTTTTACAACTCATACAACCCATATTTTGTCAAGACAAACAAAGGTCAAGGAAAAGTTTACCAGATAACAGAATTTTGAGAAACCCAATTAATTGACTCAGTCACTCATTGCCAGGACAGAGAGTCATTGCTCTCCCATCCCTACTCTATAGCGGATGCTTTCCCTATGTCCCTTTCCCAGCTGAGTGTTACCAAAGATATTATTCTCATCGTCTGTTTATTAGATACCGGGATGTGACACCTGGACAATTTTGAGTTGTCTCCTGTTGGGATGGAGTGAGATTTTTCTGGTTATATATGTTGACATTTGTATCTGCCAGACAGTTTTGAATGTTTATTTTGGAAGAATAACATGCATAGGTGATGATGACTATGGAGCAGAACATAATAAAAATATATTTTTATTTTGGTCTGCTTCCCAGAATCTCTGCGTGGAAAACCCCTTCCCTCTTAGTCCACATGTTTTACGTAGACTGGCAATCCCAACCCCTACCTTCCAGTTCCAGGTGTGAACAAAAGACCTTGGCTTGTCCAGGGAAAGTGTGCTATGCTCTGACAGAGCAGTTGGTTCAAGGATAGATATTAATACCGGAACACAATGGCAAGAGTTGTCTCTGGATAATCAGAGGGTATTTTTGGGAAAACACCCTCATTTCTATGAGATTGCCAGCAGTAAGGACAATATAAAGCTAGGACTTCTGGTGACCTTTACACTTTTATCGTAAATATTAACCTTTCTGGAAAAAAAAAAAAGAGAGTAAAAGTTCTTACTCTATGAATGTTGTGAAGATTAAATGGACTGGCTTGGTCTAATTTAGAATAGATATACATTAAGTGTTAAATAAAGCTGAAGTATAAAGGTGGAAGGAATGTAGGGATTTCAGATAGAGGAAGAATTCTATTTCTACAAAAATATCGACTATATTGTGGTATTAGATTGATCTATTATTTCCAAGTATAGCTATGTTACAGTGTCTCAGCATTGACCAAATAAAGAATCACAGGACAAATATCCTCTTTCTGGCAAATAATGGTTATGACAAATACCCTAAACTTTGTATGTCATTAGTGTTGTATTATACACGCTCATGATGACTCTGCGATCTGAAAGTTTTAGAAATTGTTTAACATAAGGTTAGAGTGGGAGAGAGCCAAAGCATAGGAGACTGTTAAAAACTGAGAACAAACTGAGGGTTGATGGGGGGTGGGAGGGAGGGGAGGGTGGGTGATGGGTATTGAGGAGGGCACCTTTTGGGATGAGCACTGGGTGTTGTATGGAAACCAATTTGACAATAAATTTCATATATTGAAAAAAAAATAAAAAGAAATTGTTTAACATAGCTCTAGTGCTAAATACATTTTATTTCACCCAGATACTTTGATTTCAGTTCATCATTAATGAACTGTAAATTTGGTAAATTTGTAAATTTGGTATTTGCATAATGAAAAAACCCTCTCCCCTTGTATAGTGTCACTATTTTTATACATATTAAAATTCCATTAATGAGATTCATCAGAAGACTGTCAACATGCTCTGTCCAGGGGCCCATTTTAAAGGAATAACTCATCACTATGCTGTCTGTCTTAGTCAGCTTGGGCTGCTATAACAAAATATCACAGACTGGGTGACTTAAAGAACAGATTTTTTTCCCACAGTTCTAGAGGCTGGGAAGTTCAATATTAGGGTATCAACATGGTTATGTTGTGGTGAGAGCTCTCTTGCTGGCTTCTGTTGGATGCCTTCTTGTGTTCTCAACATAGCTGAGAGAAAGGGTTCTGGTTTCCTCTTGTTCTCATAATGGCTCTACCATCAGGACTTCATCTAAACATGATTACTTCCCAATGATTCCACCTCCAAATACCATCACACTAGGGATTAGAGCTTCAATATATAAATGTGGTGGTGGGGGGGGGGGCCCTAAACCTCCAATCCACCACACTACCTTAACTCCATTCCCAGCGGTCACTTCGAGTGTTATTACCCTTTTCCCCATTATTTAAAGAAGTTGGGCAGCAGATTAGATGCTGGTAATAATTATCAAATGCAAAACACCTGCTCTTAAACCAAACTGCTGTCTCAATTACATGGGCAATATTTCTGATACTGGGCTGCTTTTCTTTGTTATTCTCCAAGATGGCAACAGAGTAAGTCTCCACTCAAGGAGTGACAATTTTACATGACAGTCATAATTTAAACTGTGATCTGAAGGTACAAAAAGGCTTTCAGCACTAGGGACACAATATTAGATATCATTTATTTTGTTTTCAGGAAGAATAGGTGAGTGGTGTTGGAAAACAAAATTTGTCAAGTGTATATTTATTAATTTTTTTCCTGTAATTTATACACCATGAATCCAAAGAGTAAGCATGCTGCTTATGAGAGTTTCTTTTTTTTCCTTTTATGAACCCCATAAATTCCATACAGACATTCAAATCAAGAAAATTTAATAGACTATCCTTTTTCTAGTTCAGTCCCTTTGTGACTAAGGACTAGGACTCAGTTTCCTTTGCTTTCTGTATTTGCAAAGTTAGAAAAGAAAGCAAAAAAGAGCAAATGGGTATCCTAAATACCAGGCACCCATTTCTCAAATATCTTAAACAGAAAACTTACTCATCTTCCAAATGTGAAAGAACTAAGTATTTGAAAAAAAAATTGGATGATGTTAATATTTTCATTAGGCTTGGTTTGGTATTAGGCTGTGTAAAACTGGATCCCACAGCCCAGAAGGAGGGCACAAGGAGAGGAGAGAGGGAAGAAGAAGATGAAAGACAGATATTTTTAATGGATGGTCCTTTTAAGATAATTATTTTCTTTCCTTTTAGTTTTGTCCTTTATGGACCCAAATAATGACATTAGAATTCCCTTGAGAACAGTCCACTTTGAATCATAAGAGCCACTGGATTCATGAAGTTTTACTAGAAAGGACTGAGTTTTGCCAAAGTAAGCCTTTCCCAAACCCTTTTTACTTGAAAAATTCCACAGTGGGATGTGTAATTCCACAAAGTCTGGAGGGCTCTAATTTGTAAGATGATTTTTGAATGCCATGTAATAATTATATTTAAGTAAAAAATATATATTTGAATTAATACATTATCTGAATATTCAATATTTTAATAAAATCTTGCTAAAAGAGGTAATGAATAAAAATATAAATATCAACCTTTCCATTAGAATTCAAAGTAATTTATTTTAATTTGTTTTGGGTTTTTTTATTGTTTTTAATTTTAATTCAAGTGTAGTTAATAGTGTTATATTAGTTTCAGGTGTACAGTATAGCAAATCAATAATTCTATGTACATAATTACTCAGTCCTCATCATGACAAATGTACTCTTAATCCCCTTTACCTGTTTCACCCATCCCCCTACCCCCTTCCCCCTGATAGGCTTTATTTGAAACAAGTACCCTCAGTTAAAGTTCCTTATTTTTTTCAGCAATAACATTTTTTACTTCAGGCATACTTTAGAATACATGGTTCTAAAAGATAAATATAAAACACTCCATCCAAGAAAAATAGAATACCCATTTTCCTTAAGTACACATAGAAGAATCCTCTGGTTAAATCACATAAGAAGAGATAGAACAAATATTACAAATTTAAGAAGACTGAAATTGTGCCAAGTATATTATCCAACCACAATGGTACAAAACTCAAGATCAGCAATAGAATAAAGGTGGAAAATATAAAATGTAAATATTGGGGCACCTGGGTGGCTCAGTCGGTTAAGCGTCCGACTTCGGCTCAGGTCATAATCTCGCGGTCCGTGAGTTCGAGCCCCGCGTCGAGCTCTGTGCTGGCAGCTCAGAGCCTGGAGCCTGTTTCAGATTCTGTGTCTCCCTCTTTCTGACCCTCCCCTGTTCATACTCTGTCTCTCTCTGTCTCAAAAATAAATAAAGGTTAAAAAAAATAAAAAAAATGTAAATATTAAATATTTAATGTGTAAATATTAAACAACATACTACTGAATAAGCAATGGGCCAAATAAGAAATCAAACAGCAAATCAAAATATGTTTGTTTTTTAAAACAGAAGTAACAGGAAACACAATATTCTAAAACCTATGGGATGCAACAAAAGCAGATGCAAAAGTAAAATTTATGTTGTGAATGTTTGTATTAAGAAAAAAAAGTGGAAATAAACAACTTAACATCACACTACAAGGAACCAGGAAAAGAAGAAATTTAGTTGAAATTTGGTAGAGGAAGGAAATTACAAAGGAAAATCAGAAATACATAAAACAGAGACCAGAAAAAACAGTATAGTGAAACTAATGATCAGTTAGAAAAAAAAAAAAAAAAGAAAAGAAAAAACAACCACAAAAAAAACTGGCAGTGATTTAACAACATTAAGAAAAAACCAAAAGGGAGAAGTCTCAAAAACCAAAATGAGAAATGGCAGAGACAACAATACAAATAAGATAAACACAGATATACCTAGTGTGATAACATTATTATAAACCATTATATACTAACAAATCATACAGGTGAGAAAAAAACCCAGATAACTCCTAAAAATGCACAAGTTACCAAGATTGAATCATGAACTGAATCCAAGAAATAAGAAATCTTCTTAGATCAATAACAAGAAGGAAAGTTGAAATAGGAATCAAAAACCTCTCAGCACAGAAAAGCCCAAGAACACATGGCCTCATTGGGGAATTCCCCTAAACATTCAAAAAAAAAAGAAAAAAAAAATGAAAATCTTTATCAAAATCTTAGAAACAATGGAATAGAGGGAATGTACTCAAAATCATTCCAGGGGCACCTAGGTGGCTCAGTCAGCTTGGCGTCTGACTTAGGCTCAGGTCATGATCTTGTGGTCCGTGAGTTCAAGCCCCGCATCGGGCTCTGTGCTGACAGCTCAGAGCCTGGAGCCTGCATCAGATTCTGTGTCTCCCTCTCTCTCTGACCCTCCCCTGTTCATGCTCTTTCTCTCTCTGTCTCAAAAATAAATAAATGTTTAAAAAAATGTTAAAAAAAAATCATTTCATGAGGGCAGCACTACCCTGATACCAAAGCAGGCCAAAAACAATATAGGAACAAAAAGTTTAGTCTGTCCAATGCACGTATTGCTACTCTGACTTTCTTTTGCCATCTATTTGCATGATAGATGTTTCTCCATCCCCTCACTTTCAATCTGCAGGTGTCTTTAGATCTGTAATGAGTCTCTCATAGGCTTAATTTCATTTTAAAGGCAACATTTTGTTGAAAAATAAATTTAACAGTTTAATAGTGCATCATATTTGGGTTTATGAATAAATATCAAAAAATATATATTAAATGCAAGTTATAATATAAGAAAAAAGTGTCATTGTGCCCAAATGTATAGAATTCTTGTCCTTTACTTTAAAAATAACTTAGCTGAGTTTTTAAAATAATTTTTTCATTTTGTTTCTAACTGAATAGATAAGGGAGGAGAGATTCAAGATGTTATTTGAAAAGTCTGCAAATAACATTGTATGCAATTTAATTTTAAAAATTTCCCATAATTCTAAGCCCTATTTAATAATCATTACATTCATTTATGCTTTTCAAATTGATTTTTGAAGTACTAAACATACACACGAATTTTGATTTGATGAAGGGAAAATTGAACAAAATTTGCAGAATTATATCATTATGCTCCGAGTTTCCTTATTGCATTTCAACATCAGTGTTCCTTGTGCTTCCTGCCTTTAACAAATGGTCAATGATGGATATAAATTAAGCAATATTTGACTGAGAATTTAAAAAAAAAGCAGTGTGCTGTTTAAAACTGATGTACTAGCTAGGATTATCAACTGAGTCAGAAATTGAGTGACTGAGTCACAAGCTAGCTCATCTGACATCCTCCAAGCACCAAATGTACTCACTTGAGGGCACATGGAGGGTGTTAACCTGTTCACTTTTAAAAGAAACGGTCCTTAAATAATTATTTTATTTTTGATCCAAATAACAGAAATCACAATAGAGATAAATATTATTTTAATTACGGGAATTGTTAGACCTGTGAACGAATGGTTGGGGGAAAAAAATAAGCCAAACTCTAGTGTCCTCATAGAAAACCGAGGCCCAAAGAGTTGATGCTTTTGCCAAATGTTTAAAGGTATTCAGATGTTTAGCACAACAAGCAATTCAGATATTTGTGGTATATCATTGCTATTATTGGCATTGATAGTTTTTTTTAACGTTTATTTATTTTTGAGAGAGCGTGAGCAGGAGAGGGGCAGAGAGAGAGAGGGACAGAGGATCCAAAGTGGGCTCACTGCTGTCAGCAGAGCACTGTGGTGCTCAAACTTACCAACCATGAGATCATGACCTGAGCTGAAGTCGGAGGCTTAATCAACTGAGTCACCCAGGTGCCCCTGGCATTTATAGTTTTTAATCATTATTTATCATTATTGATATTAATATTACATTTGTGTTTTATATTATCTCCATTATTGTTATTAAATTGGGATAATAAAGAAAATTCAGTTCCTCTCCTTAGGGTAATTAGTTGTCATTAATATCAAAGTTATAGCAAATTATGAAATTAAAAGAGGAATTACCAGCACTTTCTACATATGAAGTTTTTTTTTTTCTGCTGTGGCACCATACTAGGTTTTGTGCATAACCTTCAACTTTTAATTATTTGTCTAACCTATACCATCTTATCCAGAAACATTTTTTTAAGGTTTCTTTATTTTAGAGGGGGGGGGGGGCTCATAACGTGAATGGGGGAGGAGCAGAGAGACAGGGAAACACAGAATCTGAAGCAGGCTCCAGGCTCTGAGCTGTCAGCAGAGAGCCCAACGTGGAGCTCAAACTCAAAAATGGTGAGATCATGACCTAAGCACCAAAGATGAATGCTTAACCAACTATGCCACCCCGGTGCCCCACCTCATTTTTAAAAATCTCAGAATTTCTGGCATTGGTTTTTCAGAAGTTATTTCTGTGATTTGGACTCAAGTGCTGATCTTAAAGTATAATAGAAAGAAATAAATGAGATCTTAGTATCCTTTCTGACTACTCAATTCCTTGCTCATTGAAAGTCCCGGATTTGGAAAGAAATGTTCACGTTTTTCCATTCCTTGTTTGGTTTGTGTTGTATAATGTGTATCCGTCAAACTCCGGCAGTAAAGTAGAGATCACGAAGTCTTTAAAACGGAGGGAATTAAATGCATGGAATGGGTTTCACAGTTGCTGGAAGAGCCAAGAAGCTGAACACAAGGTGGTAAGGCAACCCAGAGATTAGGACCAGCAGGAAGTTACTGCCATCCATGGTATGGATGTCAGAGGACATGGAATTGGGGAAACATGGAAGGACTGTGTGGAGCTATGGAGGAGACCTAGCCACTAATGAGGATGCTATCCAAGACATTGCAGGAAGGGCTTCTATCTTCCTTCTGCCTTGCGATCTCCCGCAAGTACTTCTCCTTGTCCCCAGCTCAGACAGAAGCACCATCTACTTCCTCTGCCTGTTCCTCTTCCTTCTTCTCTCGAAAATGTTGCTAGAGATACAGTACAGAAATGAGAAAAGTTCATGAGACGATGAGTTATTTGTCCTTTCTAATGAACAGTGGAGACAGTTCTTGTTTTGAAATTGCGGTATACTTTCTGCAAAACTTTTCGATAAACGTTTTGTCGCAGTTGCTTACTTGAAAATTTACTTCCTTCAGTAGATTGTGATCTTCCTGAGGAGAGGAGTCATCTTTTCATTTCTGATTCCTATAATATCACTTCATATATACCATGCATCATGTAAACACACAGATGAGTGGAAAATTAATGTGCCGGTTCCCATACTCAAGTGATATCTGAATGACAAAACCTAGAAGGAGAAGAGTAAATGACCATGGTAGCAATGCCTGTGTCTCATAGCTATATTCCTTCAGATTCCCCATCTCCTTGGAGAGTTTTTGCTAATGTCGCTGCTGCCTTCATTTGTAAGGAAGACCACTGTATTCCTTACTAATTTCAAGCCTCTCCATCTGAAGATTGGCACTATACGGAAAAATCTTAGAGCATGAGTAGGGAACATAGTAAAACTATTTCTTTACACACCCACACAAACACACACATACACACATGCACAGGCACACACAAATGAAAACTGCTTTCTCTATTGCTAATTTTGGTAGGTTTGGTTTGATTTTATTGTCTGAGCCAAGAGTCAGTAACTGCCTGCTCAATCAGTATGGCTAAAGAAAGAAAGAACAAATATTGCGCTATATCTCCATTTGATTTGTTAGAAACATGGCCTTTACTAGGCATCACTAGATTATAAGCCAAAGTATATTGAGCTTTCTTCCCTGCCTCAGTCTTAGGAAATATTTGTAAAGCATTAAAAACAAAGGGAGCTCCAAAGCTGCTCTGTCCTTGCTAGCTTGCCTGGATTTAACTGGTAGAATGCTGACATTGAGGCCATTATTTAAGTATGTGTTCTGTTGACTCTGGCTCCTGATTTGGAAGGGCTACAATCACGTTCAAGTCCTATTTTCAACAAAAGTTTCCCAAGTAAGCTCTGTAAATGTACACTGGGCCATATAGTTTTCCTCCTATGTGTTTATTTCACAAATCTTTATTCATTGCCTGACCTTGCCCTACCTAATGTGCTGAGAATATGAAAGAAGAAAAAATGCCTTGTATCTGGTCCTCAGGAAGCAGAGGGAGTTCAGAGTCTGGTGGAAAGTCAGCCCCAAGCATGTATGAAGACAATATACAAGCTTTTCGAACACACATGGCCTTGAAAGGTACTTTAGAGGGTGGGTGTACAGAAGGTTGTATTTGAGTCAGTAAGATGAGAAATGTATTCTCGGCAAAGAGAAGATTTCTAAGGGCGTGGATTTACAAAGCATGAGACAATAGGCAGTTTTCAAGGCACTACAGTGATTACTTTTATTGGATAAAGAGTATTAGAGGAAGTTGAGGAGATGAGACTTAACGGGGAAGCTGAAGCAAGAATGAAGTTCCTTGAATGCCAGCTAAGGAGTTGAGAGTTTTATCTTGGAAGACATGAGAAGCCACTGAACATTTTTGAGCATAGTAAAAATATTTCAGAGATCGTTATGTTAGCAATGCAGGACGTGGAGATAAGTTTAAAACTAGGAAATCTAGAAATAAATTTTAATCAATGAGGACTCTTGCACTTGAAATTCATTAAATAGATATGACATTCAAAGCAAGCCAGAATGAGGCTAGTCACTGCGCGTCATTGGAAGATGAAAAAAGGTCATAGGCCCTACCTTTGTGGAACCATAGTTGATGAAATATACTGGAAGGGCTGTAGTGGAGCTGGAGTGAAAGGGGTAAATAGAAGAGAAAACTGAATGTGAATGAAACTGGACTTGGAGATAACAGCGTGTTGAAAGACAGAGACATGTAAGTTGTTGTTATGAGTTGACTTGTGCCCTCCACCCCGCCCCCTCTCCCCATTAATATGTGGAAATTCTAACTCACAGTACCTGAGAATGTGATCTTGTTTGTAAATAGAATCATTAGATGTAATTAGACTCAGGTCATCCTGAAGACAGTAGACATCTATGCTAACATAATTGGTGTCCTTAGAAAAAGAGATATTTAGACTCATGTACACAGGAACAGCGATGCCATGTGTGCATGAAGGAGAGATCGAGGTGATGTTTCTATAAGGCAATGGACACCAAAAATCAGCAGCAAAATACTGCAAGCTAGCAGGGAGGCATAGAATTGATTGTCTCCAACAGCCCTCAGTAGGACCCAATCTTGCCAGCACTTTGGTCTTGGACTTCTAGCCTCCAGAACTGAGAGAATAAATTGCTAGGTAGCTTAAACAACCTAGTGTGTGGTACTTTGTGACAGTGGTCCGAGGAAACTCCTACAGTTGTTTATCCTGTTCCCAGCTTGAGCAGTTTCATGTCACTGTAAGAAACATGACCTTAATTTCTTCCCACTCTGTGTCCTGTTCTTTCTTGCCTTTGTCTTCAGTTTTCAGACTGTCGATTTTATTAGTGCATTTTTACTCTTCTTATCACTTGTATTTGAAGTTGAGAAAGGGTAAAATCATGATTTCTGGGGCCAGTATTGATTCCTGTTTCAGACACTATTGGTTTACTATAGTCCAGCACTAAATCGCTTCCAGAACTCTGGTAAAAATTTGGAAAAAAAAAATTAATATAACATTGTAGGTCAAGTATACTTCAATAAAATATACATAAAAAAACAAAGTGGTAAGGATTTTTGAAAAAAATTCAAGAAAATCCCTTATGATTGTTCTTTTGGTCAGGCCACATGGTTCTGGAATTAATACAAATGAAGTGTATTCCATGCTAATAAAGTTATATGCATATAAATTGTCAAAAAAATTGATGTTTTATTGCTTTATAGTACTTTAAACTCTGCCTTTAAAAAAAAAACAAAAACAAAAAACAGAACTACCAGAGCCTGTTAGCACTTTTGCTTGATCTTTGCAGAATGGTATGAAAATAATAATAAACCTCTAGGTAGAATAAATAATCTGCCTGTGACAATTGCCCAAGTGCCTTGTGGCAAGTCTAGTCGTTTCTACTCTCTTTAAAGTTGCAAAGTGCAAATTGCTTTGCAGCGGTTATATATTCTGGTTAAAGTGAGGGGAAAGTCTGAGTTTCACTTAAAGTTGGGGATGGTGACCGAATCATCTGAATTTCATCAGTGGCTTTGTGAAGTTGGCTGCTTTCTAAGGAAGCAGTTTTGTCTATGAATCAGATTTTAAATGATCACTGTCTTCTGTTAGTCTTCAAAAAAAAAGATGGGGAGAAAACATGGTGACTCATGATTTGTGGTCACATTTTAGAGGACACAATTGCTCAGAATATAAGGTAGCTTGATAACTTTTCCTTGAGAATGGTATATGTCCCCAAAGTAAGCAGTATGCTGTCCTTCATTTAGTATATAAACATGAAGCATGTCCTACTAAAGTGAAAGGTAGACAGAAATTGGCCCTTTGTGAGAATGTCCTCATGAGGAAGTGCTTTCAAAGGACTCAACATTTGCAGTGTTCCACCATGTTTGTTTTTCCTTTCCCTCCTATTATCCTTAGGTGCCGTTTATATTACATAGCAATGTCATTTGCCTCATAATGTGGTATCTCCCAAAACTCCTTTTCTTGCAATCAAACGTGCATTAAGGACACAATTAGAGATTTGGAAAAATGAGAACATACAACACAGTCTCTGATAAACTAACTAGAAATGGTATTGGGTTTTCTTCTCTTTTTTCTTTCTTTTTAACTGATATTTGAGTATCACCCAATCATACTGCCTGACCATAAATAATATGCCCCATTCACCTTCTGTGTTGTCCTTGAGCCACTAAAATATAGCTCACAATTGTTCCTAACCGCTGAGACCCTTCCTATTACTTATTTTTTGGTCCTGTCTGCGGTGTTTACCATTGTGGATCCTTCTGCTGTCTATTCTTTTAGCTTTTGTGATCAGGTATTCACCTGAGTCTTCTATCTTTTTGACTGCTTCTGCACTGCCTTCTTCATTTCTTCTTCCTCTCCCCTTCTATTTCAGTTTCCTATGCTCACTGAAATATCTCATATAGTTTCATCTTCCAAACTGAAATCTATAATTCAAATATCTCCCTAGACCTATATATTTCATGGAGTACTGAGCACCACCAAATGATTGTCCCATGGGAAATTACCTATAAAATATCAAAAAGTGAATCTGTCTTTCCTACCAAATTCCTCTTGTTATCTTACCTACGTCTATTGATGGAGTCATGGCCAGAAACTTGGATAGAAATTTGGAAGTAATTTGCTTGTCCCTCTTACCCACTATCTCTATATAATTAATTGTAGAATACTGCTGAGTTTTAAATCCCAATCTATCCTTTCTAATCCATCCCTATGGTCATCACCTTGGTCCACGACCTCATTATTTTTCATCCGGCTGCTTTCTCTTTTATTAGTTTCTTAATTGATCTCCTTTTTTCATTCTTGTACCACTCAAATCTGTGTTCAACCCAGCTGTTAGAATGATCCTTCAGAAATGCATATAAACATATAGCACTCTCTGTGTAAGGTCTTCTACTTCCTTCTTATAACTTAGTAGATACATCTCAAGCTTCTTTTTAAAATATTTTTGAATGTTTATTTATTTATTTTTGAGTGAGATAGAGTGCAAGCCAGGGAGGGGCAATGAGAGAGAGGGAGAGAGAAATCCCAAGCAGGCTCTGCACTGTCAGTGCAGAGCCCAATGGGGGGGCTTGAACTCACAAACTGTGAGATCACGACCTGAGCTGAAACGAGAGTCAGATGCTTACCCAACTGAGCTACGCAGGTGCCCCACCTCTCAGGCTTCTTAATTCAATACAAAAGCTCTCTCATGTAGTCCTTGCCTACATTTCCATTCCCACCTCCAGCTACCCACTGTCATGAACTTACTGCTTCAGCAAAGCCGAACTGCTTGAATTTTTGTCAGACACTTTTTAGTTGTTCTGCTCTATGCCTTTGCTCTCATTATTAAGAAGACTTTCTCCTTCTCCACCCTTGACCTAGCTAATTCTTAAGAACTCACTTAGGTGTCACTTTCTCCCAGAAGCCTTTCATTGCAAACTGTCTCCTGTTCCCCACAGGGTATAATAAGTATTCAGTAAATGTTTGTTGAATGAATTACTCCACTTCGTTTTGTTGATCTAAGTATTGGACAATCTGAAAACATATCAACATAATATTAGAACTACTAATACTAATTTTTGGGTCAATGTAAAATTCTTGTTCCTGCACTGATTTATTCCATGGGGGGGATCTAAAAGTGAGACTGAGATCTTTTCTCCCTTTGTAATAATTGTTTTCTCAACATTTATATAATTTGTCCCTCCTTATAGTCTTATAGTGTCAGAAGTTAGCTTCATGTGCCATTATTAGAGTAAATGGAAAATCTTTATATAAAATAAAATTCCTATAAAAGGTACAAATTATATATATATATATATATATATATATATATATATATATATATATATATATGTTTAAATTTGGGGAATCAAGGATTAAATTCCTGCTGAAAGCTATAATCCAAACTGTTTTTTAGTCTTGCTAGGCAAGTTAATAGCATTTTTAGTAGGCTCCATCCTGAAATGAAATTAAAATGTGTTATTGTGATAGTGCAATAAAGTCACAGAGACACCGATAACTCTTTTCGTTTATTCCCAATTACATTGATTGGTTCAGCAGTTTATTTTCTTACTATATAAGGCAATATTGATGGGGCATTTGAGTTATGATTTACCTCATTTCAAAGTTTGCCCTTTAGATTTTACCCTTGAAAGTGTTGTGTCTTATGAACTGAAAAGTTTATGGGCTATGATTCTTCTGAGAAGAAAACCTTTTCTGTTTAAAGATACTATATCGACTCTAGTAAGGATAGTTATGTTGAAGACATTTTCTCAGATTTGTTTCTGTCATTTTCATTAGGTCAGTGAATTTAAAGGGTCACAGCATTGGCTTTCAAAGTATTTTTTTTTTTTACATTTGCCTTTTCCTTGCTCTTATTGTAAAATATTTGATTCACTAAAGAATGCACGTTATATATATGTAAGTCATGGAGCATATTATTATGTGGTTCTCATTGGGAACCATCCCTAATTCCATGGAGGCATTGTAGTCAGTCACTTAGATTTTTATTGGACCTGCTGAAAAAGCTCAAATTGACTAACAAGGAGGTTCACCATTTCTTCATTGATCTTTGATGTTCTTGTTACCTAACATGAGATAATGGTGAACTGGTAGAGAGAAATACATATGCTACACATGATTCAATTATTTTTTAAAATTTTTTCTTCATCCTACTGTATAAAAGGCTTTCTGTAGTATGAAGTTGTCCTTAATATTTTCAACTAGTCACCCATCTGTCTATCAAGCTCATTTTCTCTGGGAGGAAGATGTCTTTGGCGTTGAGGGGGAGATTGGTTATTGGCACAGAAGATAGTTTTCTCATTATCAGTGCAATAGCGGAAAAGGACAGTAAGGAAAGGTATACCTGTGTCTCGTGGTCATCCTTTTAGCTGATACTGATTTAAAACACAAAATAAGCAAAGTGCTGACCTGCTTCAAAATGATGCATGAAGTGGCAGATGGTGGGATTGTATTGGAACCAGATTGTTCATGCCCAATCTCATGCCCTTGTGCATTTCAGCTGCTATTTTTCATTTGTTATAAAAATGCCATTATCTTGACCAGTAATGCAGTTTCTCAGATATTTTGAAATCCTTAAAGGCTTATTTTTCAGAAAGCCTGTGCTGGAACACCACCGACTGTGCTCCGTGTGCATCATATTAGGCTAATGTAGGGTGGAAATAGCAAATTGACTTTGATAACGGATTTTCAAGTGTGCTCTTTGTGGATGAAATGCTGTTTCACTTATTATGATTTTTTCAGGCAGTAATTTATTTGTAAATGTCTTGACTGCACTTTAATGCCACTCTGTCTCTGGGGGTGAGTCTGTGTTACAACCAGTTACTGAGATAACAAGGTTAGGAATACATCCTCACGTGGTATTTGTCTAGGGCCTGAAACTTTTTTTTTGTTGTGACAGCCTGGCAGGAACAAATGATTCAACAAGATTTAGTAGCATAAGGGTAGAGAGCCTACGAATTAGCATACAGTTGCCCAAAGGCATTGGATATATACATTCCTTTTACAAGGAAGTCAAAAGCTGACATTCAGGCATGAAGAGGCCATCTTAAATCTTTTCTGCTAATGCTGATTAGAACTCCCAAGGGTGGTGGGTGGTGCTGGGTGGGGGAGCCAGAGATACAATATCCCTTCCCAGTGACAGGGGATTTGTATGTATGAGAACTAGTTTCTTTCTAAGAGGTAAAGAAAGTGAGTCACATATGTAGGATACACTTTTATAGAGGTTTTCATGGGCTTCTTGGCTTGGGTGAAAGTTCATGTTCATATGTAGATCGTAAGAGGGAATTAGGTTCTAGAGTAAGGCTTAGCAAATTTCCTTTGTATAGGATCAGATAATAAATACTTCAGATTTTGTGGCTCATGTTTTCTGCAATAACTACTTATTTCTGCTGATGCTGTGTAAAAGCAGCCATAGACAATGAACAAATGAGTAAGCATAGCTGTGTTCCAATAAAACTTTATTAAAAAAACAGGCACTGGGCCCAATCTGGTGAACAGATAGTAATTTGCAAATCCTTTTCTTGTTTAAGTGAAGAAGGGCTTGCAGATGCTTGTGCCATTGCACTTGCTATCCTTTTAAAGTAGCAGGGAGGATATGGTATCCTGTATAATTCAAGTTATTCTGTCCTAACCCCCTTCCCCATTTTTTGAGAAAGTTACAAATTTAACGTACTTGTCACTATCCTCCTCTACTCTTGTCCCTTAAAGGTGATTTGAATTGAAGGCATTTCCTGAAGGACATCAGACTAATCTTTTAGTGTTGACAGCAGTCAGATTACTAACATTCTTTGGAGAGAAAGTTACTACTGTCTTGGGCTAAAGGTTTGGGTTGGAGGTTGTTAGTATTTTCACATATTAGCCTTCAAGGGTTGATGGTTTTATTTTCCAAGTAGGATGACTTATTTAGCTTTTTTTCTCTCTTTGTCTTTTCCTCCCCCCCCCCCCCAGTTTAATTTCTTACTTTCTTCTTATCTCCCTTCACCACTTGACTGCATCATACTGGGTTACTGGTTGCTGAGGTGCTGCGTCACCTTCTGTAATGTTGCTTGATCTTTGATTTCCTGTGAAGCACAATGAATCTTACATTAGACTATTCTGAGTCAGGTGGTGTGCCATCTGTTCTAGGCCTGCAACACAGGAGAAACAGAAAGCAACAGCTACCCTAGTTTTCAGCAGAATATTCATATTTACACAGTGAGAGAGAGGCAGACAATTCTGATTTTAGACAAGGTAAAATTTTATTTTCCTCACAATCACCTAATCAGCTTGATATAAAACCTTTATTAAAATCATTTGACATGTTAGTATACTCATGGAATGGGATAGATTTGAACCTATTTGCCTTTGTTGTTCTGGGATAATGTTAGATTTAAGTGGTTGCGAATGGTTGTATAATTGTACATAATAGCTGCGTTGCGTGATGCTCCACAGAATACGTGAGAGCAGCTGGCAAACCTGGATATTGAAGCTGATAGCAGGTAGCATATAACAAATTGAAAGAATAGAGGCCAACCAGAGATCTCCAGGCTGCCAACTTTTGATAGCATTTAAAAGCCTGATCTAACCTTCTGTTAAGAAAATGAGAAACCCATTTACCACACAGCTTTAAATCCCTCAGCTAAATAATTAACTATAGATAAAACTCTTCTAACTGTACATTGCTTGGGTAGTAATGTATTCAAATTAAAAGCAAATTGCCTTTATAAGACACCCATCAGTTTAAAGGCACAGTGTATAGGAAAGTTGCTAAGACCTGTGTCTGTAATGCATTAAAGGGCCACCCCTAGTAAGGTACAGTTGCCTTCAAAGTGCTATAACAACTTCCCTAAATATCATGCAGATTACAAAGGAAAAAACAAAAACAGGACAGTTTTAGAAACTCTTATAAAAAGTTCATTGATCTTCCTGCACTTTTTTTGTTTTTACCAGGTATTTCTGAGAACTGGCATTCTCTAGAAATCTAAAACACTGCCAAAAAAATCCTGCTAAAAGTGATGAATCTATAAAAATAAGTGAGACAGAAAGCCGCTCAGGCTAACTCTATAAAGTGCTAGCCATCTCCCTCAGATTCTTGGAGAACAGAACAGAAAGTTGTGGTGTATTCAGTTGCTGGAGGTTCTTCCTTTAAGTATTGACCCTGGCACATCTGGTGTCATAGTTTAATACCAGACTCAACATTTTCAGCTCCTATTGGAAAGAGGACTGGGTAATGATGGCTTATCCAACTGTGGGGAACTATGATCTGTTTTAAACATAGATAAATATGCATCTAGTCATCAGAAACAGTTTTGCAGAAATTTTCTTGGCTGCCTGTAAGAAGAGATATGTTGAGGCAAAAACAGGACAGTTTGAGGCAGTTTGGGGAGAAGATGTAATGTCATATTAGGGAAAAGGGGCATGGAGTAGTTAATGCAGCATTGTTACCTTAAAAATAAATTTTAGTAGCACAGATCAGAACCTTACCATATTTTTTCTATCTTTTCACAACCGGAATTAAAGCAGAAGCGGTTCCACCCCAGGAAGAAAAAAAAAAAAAGTCTGATAATGAGATCAGCCCTGCTTCTGGAACCCCAAATGTAATTTTGACATATTTATAATCCCCTTAGAAAATACAGAACAACAGTTCACTGTTGCTATACACAGCACGCTGTTTATTTTCAGAAGTAAAAGTTTAGCATGGAAACTTTTAAAATCATTCTGTTCACATTAAAGGTATTTTTAGATTTCCAAAATTCATGTTACAATTTTATGTGATTTTTTTTTTTTTTAATCCGAGTAGTTTCATTTCCACCTATTCACTAGTATGTGATCCTTCTGAACTGAAGGTCTTTCACTTCTCTCCATGCAGCCTTTATGTCAAAATCTATGTGGTTCTTGGACCGGGAAATTTTTCACAACATTAAAATAAAAATAGGCATTCCAACCTTTGATCTACACTCTGGTCTACACAGCTGCGTTTTACATGGATCCAAGATCCACATGGCCAATTGGGGCAGCCTGTCAGGCAATTCCAAACCATTCCAGAGAACACACCACAGATTTCTCTTCCTGATTTCATTCCTGTTTCCATTTACTTGGCAGTAGTGGAATTCAAGGACTCTAAAATGTATATTAAACTCATAAAGGTTGTGTGTGCACATTCAAAAATGAAGAGCGAAAGCAATTATACAAGCAGATCTGTGAGATACTGTGTTCTCAAAATTTGTCCCCTGGCGCATCCCACAATTACTTGCACTTTCCTTCTTGTATGTCTCTCCTGGTTTTCCAAATTTCTCTTAATCTGCTTTAGTGTTGAGATGAAGAATCCACTATTTAGGCCTAATACTGTGAGCATATTGAGTAACTAGAACCTAACGGGCTGCTTCGAAGTCCATTTTCTCAGTGATGAGTTTAAGTGCCATTGTCTTACATTGTGGAATCATTTGTACACTGTGTATATGTCAACATTGGGTAACCAGAACTTTTTCTTCTGTGTACAATTATTTTTAATGTCCTTTATACATTTCCCTAGGGATTTATTGCTACTACAGGTAATTTATTTAACTTGGGTAATTTCCCAATAAGAATAATTGGACTAACTCAAATAGTAGGTAGTAAATCTCTAATACTACCTAGTCGGTGGCTCCAGACTATTGATGCTTCTGTCTCTCCTACTTGTAACCCTATCCTTTCTTCATTACCTCTCGGTCCAGTTTGGATTCTATGGTCCAGTATTTCAAGAACTCTGTCATCAGTGACCTGAACTCTGTTGCATCTTTGCTTTTTCATTACATCCAGCCAAATCAACTCTGGTTGAGCTCAACTGACCTCTATAGCTGTGCTAGTACTTGGATAGCACAGAACAGGTAAATAAAATATTGCAATATGGCAGACTGTATGGTATAATTAAGCCTTATTATATTCTTTATGGCATCCATCCATTGACATGTCCTGTGAGTTTAACTTGGCAATTATCTCTTAAATCTATTTATATTTACTCATGTAGACTCTCACTATTCTAGTTCAAACTACGTTAATTTCTTCCTAGATTCCTACACTTATCACTTGAATGGTACTTCAGTATCTACTCTTAACCATTTCTGAATCTTTTTTCTCCAATGACCTTTTAAAAATGCATGTCTAATTAAGTGCCTCCCCTGCCTATAACCTTTGAAAGCTGCCCATTGCTTCTAGGACAAAACCCAACATTTTTTACATGTGCTGTATGATTCCGTGTAATCGGTTGCCTCTCTGCCTCTTGGCACCACACTGCCACCATCTTCTTGTGATACCCGCTAAACACTAACTTCTTTCACTACCTTGAATATTCTTGTTCCTTTTATTTTCCAAGGTAAATAGCGTACAACTTTCAGATCTCAACATGGATTATTATTCCGAAAGAAGTGTGACCCTCCCATCACCCTCACTGTACCTGGCAGCCCTTCCCCAATGACTGATCAGAGTTATAAAGAGCATGCCTCCTTGCCTTATTGTGAGACCAACTCAGTGGTGCAAGTCCTGCTCCAGAGATCCCTGTGGGGTCAAGTTCAATCTCATCTCCAGTTTAGTCCACATTCTTGCTTAACTGTCTTCACGGCTTATCTTGCTCCCCTTATTCCAGTTTTCCTGAGGGCACTCCCTCAGTAAGTCACTTGAACAAGAATCCTGATCAGGGGCTCTGTCTCTAGGGAGCTCAACATATGACAACACTGTGCTTTTCCTTTATTACACTATTCGAGCCTTTGTTTGTGAATTCTGGTCTTTGATTATCGTTTGTCTTTGCTACTCGCTCGTAACCTCTTGAAGGCACGGATCATATGTGTTTTTACCCTCCATACACAGTATCCTGTAGTACTAGGCACATTATTGATATTTGTAAATAATTGGTGAGTTAATGTTAATCTAAGTATCATTATTCTGCCTCAGTGACTTACAGGCTTCTGACCCATTCCTGGCCCTGATCAGTACTTTTAGGCACAGAGATGTCCACTCCGAGAAGGAAATAGGATCAGAGGTCACATGTTGACTCTTTGATCTTTTGATCACTGAAACCTATCTACCTGCTTGGACGTACTGAATCGTATGATTTTCTATTTTGACTAATTCATGTCTAACTGTATTATTCTATATGCCCAATTCTTCTGTCTTAGTTAAAATCAAGACACTTCCCCATTCTCATTGTCAGTTCATAACCCAAACATGTTTTGAAATCTGGTGGTGAATGCAGTGTTATATCCCTCTAATTTGAAATATGAAAGTAATATAGATTCCTGGAAACATGTTTATTTCCTCAAAACATTTATCTTGCCTAGGTCATTTTTCCCCCCAATTTTTCCAATTCTTTTAATGTACACTTTCAAATTAAAAAAGAAAATGCAAGCATATTTTTAAATTAAAAAGGAAAATGCAAGCATATTTTTCTACTAAAATTTTCATAAAAATACTAAATGTAGCCCAAGATTACTCTCTCTGTAATACTGATGAATTTCTCAAATTTGACAATCAGCACTTGAAAATAAAGTTTTGTTTTTATTAAATTGTATTCCTTGAATATAATCATATTTAATTTTCTGTGTATTACCGCATATGTAAAGGTGAGAACACTAAAGTTAGCTCATTGTTAATATATATATCTTTCTCTCAATAAGGACTTTTTTTCCCCTAAAGTAATGAATAAAGAACTATGAGAGGAGTGTTATGTGTTTTTTTCTTTTAGGTAAATTAGAGTTCCTGTGCCACCATTTATAGTTCCGTTGGTAAAGTTCCTTTTAACAGTGTAATTTCTCAGTAGATTGAGTTATTGGGCTTTGATTGAGGGATTGTTTGTCAGAGGTCACGATCTGGTACATATGAGAAAAATTTCCATGAGGAGATGTTTATAACAATTATATGAAAAATATCTTCTCTTAAATATGTCTCCAAGCTTTGTCATGGGCTTGATTATGCTATTGAAAAGAAAACTAAAGTTTCAAGAGGACCAGGGAATTTGGCAAATAAAATCAAGTACGTTTTAGTTTCTGAAGCGTATGCATTAAATTCAGCCAATGCCTCACCTCACTTACGTCACTTTTAAAGGCTAATTATACATGGTTTTGGAAGGAAGATTTCATATTCAGTCATTGAAAAGAAAGGAGAAACGCACTCTGACTGAATCTGTTTTTTAGAGGCTCCTAATTACAGTTATCCTTATGCTATGGGTACCTCTGTGTGATAATTGATCTTTACTCAAGCCCTTGCTCATGTTGCGATCAATTAGCAGCCAAAGGTGGAAGCTGCTGCTTAATTTCAGAAAAAAAAGAAAAAAGATCTCATGAATTTCTGGATTTTAATTATTAGAAGGTGGTTAGGACCGGTATAAATTTCCATCATTGTGGTATCATTTAGAACTGCTTTTGCAAGATTAAAAGGGAAATACAAATAGAATAGAGGTATTAAGGAAAACTAGTGATATTTATTTAAAAATCTAAAAGTTCCATTTGATTCAGCTTCAACTTTGAACAATTTTCGACTAAAATGGGATTGAGTAGTCATTAAGGGAACACAGTCTTAAAAGTATTCTCGGTAAATGGTTTTGATGGCTGCAATAGCTATTTGTCTCCTGCAAAGTGAAGAATAATCAACAAAACTGATTTCAGTTATTGGGAGGAAAATTTATTTATAACGTTTTACATCTAAAAGTGAGTCACAAAAATTTCAAACATAAGTTTTAATTAGTATGATGCTAGGAAAGGAAGAGGAGCTCTATTGTGGACAAAGGACAAGACTTGTTAACACAGATCATATCTCATGAATTGTTACATCTAGGACTTTATTTGGAAAATCCTTAAATTAAAAAAATGCTCACTTGTGTTGGTGAATATACAACTCATGTCTTTACCAGGAGCTGTTAAGAACCGTGGACTTATCTTACCCATATTTTGAAATTTAATGTATTTTCCCCCCAGTGGTTGGTAAAATTTCATTTGCACTCCTTTTCTACATTCCTTTCCAATTTTTTGTATTATTGTCTGATATAAAATATTTCAATTTAATTTCTTAAAAAATTTTTTTAATGTTTTTTTTTTGAGAGAGAGAGAGAGAGAGAGAGAGAGCGAGCGAGCAGGGAAGGCACAGAGAAAGGGATGCACAGAGACTGAAGCAGGCTCCAGGCTCTGAGCTGTCACGATGTGGGGCTTGAATTCACAGACTGGAAGATCATGACCAGAGCCAAAGTCGGACACTTAACCCACTGAGCCACCCAGGTGCCCCAATTTCATTCTTTTTAGAAATTATTAGATGTAACATTTACAGTTTTTGAAATATTCAATTGAAGTTTTGAGGCACACTCATAAACCATAATTCTAAGGATAAGCATGGCTAAATTAGAAGAGTTACAGGAAATTGCTGAAAAAATGGAAAACAACTCCATAAGTAAGAGCCTGAATTAATTTTAAATTAGTGCTGTTTTTACAAATAATTTTTACTAATTGACTTTTTTCTTTTTTCGCTAAGAATTCAAAACAAGTTTGTTCCTAAACAAAATGTATTACTTGTCTTATACTGACTATTCCATTTTATATTCCAGAAGGATACTTTCTATTACCATAAAAAATAAAGATTATTTTTACTTTAAATAATAACACATTTTAAAAAGTAAACTAACATTATGGAAATCTATAAACTGATCCCAAATTTCTTTTTTTTTTTTTTTAAGTTTATTTTATTTTTGGGACAGAGAGAGACAGAGCATGAACGGGGGAGGGGCAGAGAGAGAGGGAGACACAGAATCGGAAACAGGCTCCAGGCTCTGAGCCATCAGCCCAGAGCCAAACGCGGGGCTCGAACTCACGGACCGTGAGATCGTGACCTGGCTGAAGTCGGACGCTTAACCGACTGCGCCACCCAGGCGCCCCAAACTGATCCCAAATTTCAAAGTCAGTTTTTCAGTACTAAAAAGAAAAAAATAAGGTGAATAAGAAATATTTCATCTCAAATACATGAGTAGATCTGGAAAGATTTTCAAAACTGTTATGTAACATGTATGTCAATGTGCTATGATAGGAATTCCCAGGATATCATATTCCTGAATATCACTGATGGCTAACTTCTCTCTGCTAGCACCCTAGAAATATGTAAAGAGTTAGAAACATTTGCAGTAGAGTATCTTAATAGAAAATTGTCCTTATTCTCTTCCAGGGTATCTCTTAGTCTCCTGCATTTCCTTATGGTTGTTATTTTGATGATTGAAACACAATTACTAACTGTTGGCTGTCTTCAGGTATTAAGGAAGAGTCAGCTTCTTAAAAAAAACTTGGATTTTAGACAGTTTGAATTAATATCTCTGAGGCTAAAAATATTCCAATATATAATATTGTTCTTTGCTATAATACTATTAAGAAAATTGGATAAATGATGACCAGTTTATGGGTTTTTGATTTATACATTGTTTGCTGAGGTCTTTTGGGGATACCACAATGATTATTTAAAATACAAAAATATTATTTAACAATAATATTTCTTTTTGGTTATAAGTTGCTTTTACATTGATCTAACAAATTGTTATGGCTTAAATAGATACTTAATTGATCACTTGTGTATGTACCATGTTATTAAAGAGACACAAAAGAAAGAAAATATTGGGTGTCTGATGACTAGTAACTTGTGATCTCCATCAGAAAACAAAACTAACATAGATCGGACTGTAACAGAAGGATAGTTTGCAAAGGGGAGAAACAATATTCAGATAGTCAGAAAAGGCTTTGAACAGAGTGAAATTTAAATGAGCCTTTGTGAATAAATTGCATTTCCATAGGTGGACAAGAAATAGGAAACTCTTTGTTGGGGAGAGTATGTGCTTAACAGCAGATTAAGCAGTAGGACAAATAGATCACCCTAAGTACCTCTCTATAAGTGGAACTGAAACAACACTGAAGAGGAAAAACATCACTGATATATAATGTGTTGGAGAAAATTATGTTTCCTAGAAAGTCTTTTGGACAGGATGCATACTGTATGTTCTGGGAAGAATACGTTGGTAAGATCTTGTTAACATGGTACAGTCATTGCATTTGGTTCTGTATAGGATAGATTTTGTAAGTATCAGGTCTTGTTTGGCCAGGTGGTATTGTAAACTTGAGACAGAGCTGAGTTGTGAGAAGCTAGAGAAGAATTTTTTTCCTACCTTCTCTCAAACTGCACTCACCGTCTGTTCTAAACGTCAAAGTTGATTATTTTAATTTATTATTATTTTTATTTTTTTAATGTTTATTTATTTTTGACAGAGAGAGACAGTGCATGAGCAGGGGAGGGGCAGAGAGAGAGGGAGACACAGAATCCAAAGCAGGCTCTAGGCTCTGAGCTGTCAGCACAAAGCCTGATGCTGGGCTCTAACTCACAAATGGTGAGATCATGAGCTGAGCCAAAATCCCTCCTTTAACCGGCTGAGCCACCCAGGCCCCCCAAAATTGATTATTTGAAAAGATTACTAAGTTGTTAAATGATTGCTGCAACCACAATATCCCTGTTCATGTTTTGCTCTTGATGCTCTTCTAGTTGGAAGTGGAAGGCTATTATTGTAAAAGACCAAGCCTGGTAAGGGAGAATGAGTATCGACCACAGAGGAACTTAATAGCCAGGCAGAATGGGTTGTTGGGGTCTGTTGCGTTAGGCAGTGCCTACTGCCTACTTGAGGACAGTAGAGCAGTGTTTTGAAAAGGAACTTGGACAGAAGGAGTGTCAAGAGAGAGTAGCCACCATGATGTTGGATGTAAATTATGTAATTAATTTAGGTGTTAAGTGATGAATACTTGAATAATGATAATGACTATCAGAATGAAGTAGAAGAGATATACAATATTTTTTTTCATTTTTTTAAAGATTTTACTTTTATTCCAATTATCATACAGCATATTGTTAGTTTCATATGTACAGTATATTGATTCAGTACTTTCATATGTCAGCTGGTGCTCATCAGGACATTTGCACTCCTTAATCCCCATCACCTATTTGACCCATCCCCCCCTACCTGCCTCCCCTCTGGTACACATCTGTTTGTTCCCTTTGTTTCAAGTTTTTATTTAAATCTTAGTTAGTTAACATATAGTGTAATGTTGGTATCAGGAATAGAATTCAGTGATTCATGACTTACATATGACAGTGCTCATCAGAGAAAGTGCCCTCCTTAATACCCATGACCCGTTACATCCAATAATTTTTTTTAAATGAAAAAGTAATGGGACTTAGAAACAACTTGGATATAAAGAGTGAAAAATCAAAGATGGTTTTCCCGGTTTGGGGTTAAAAAGATTCACAGAAATGAAATGGTTGAAAAAAAGAGACCCTTTGGTGAGAAGTTTAGACTTTGAATATACAAAATTTAAGATTGAAAAGGGGGGGGGGTGTGGTGCCTGAGTGGCCTAGTTGGTTGAGCACCCGACTCTTCATTTTGGCTCAGGTCTTGATCCCAGAGTCCTGGGATCGAGCCCTCATGGGGCTACGAGATGAGCATGGAGCCTGCCTAAGATTCGTTCTGTCCCCTCTACCCCTTCCCTGTATGCTGGCATGTGCACCCATGTGCATTCTCTCTGTCTAATATGAAAAGAAAAAAATAAAAAGTAAAAAAAGTAAAAAAAAAAATTAAAGATTGAAAAGGAATATCTGTGTGCTATTCTTTTATCTAACACCAGCTAATGTGTTATAATATTTCCACAGTTGAGAAATTAGGAAATTTAAGGCAAGAATTTCATTTGACAAGGTGAGAAAAATGGTTGTAGATAATTGCCAGATAAAATGAATATTAAGTAAGAGCTTTGTACATATGTATTGTCCTTATAATTTGTATCTTGATAACTATGAAATTTTACATTGTTACAGAAAGAATTAAAATCATGCCATGTATGGACCTGTTTTGCTAATCACTAGCTACTACATTTCTGGCAAGGTTTTTTCTTTGGTACACTTGGATATCAGGCCACTCATTTTCTTAGATGATGTCCTTGAGACAGACATGAGTCAGCATGGTCCTCTTTCAGAAAAATGGCTAGATTTGTCTAACTTACCTCTTAAATCAAAAGTCATGCCATATGATTATTTTAAAGAGAACAACTCATTTGTATAATTTTAATCTATAGTGAAGAATAAGGCTTTAATATTTAATGGGGAAACAAAGCATAACATTTATAGCAAATTCATTTGCCAATGAACCACCATAAAAAATAACTATATGGGAATGCAAGCTGGTGCAGCCACTCTGGAAAAGATTATGGAGTTTCCTCAAAAAACTAAATATAGAACTACCCTACAGGTGTGCTGTTTCGAAGGGTCACATGCAACCCCATGTTTATAGCAGCACTATCAACAATAGCCAAAGTATGGAAAGAGCCCAAATGTCCATCGATGGATGAATGGATAAAGAAGCGTGGTATACACACACACACACACACACACACACACACACACACACACACACATACATACATATACATATACACACAATGGAGTATTACTCAGCAATTAAAAAGAATGAAATCTTGCCATTTGCAACTACATGGATGGAGTTGGGAGGTATTATGCTAAGTGAAATTAGTCAGAGAAAGACAAAAATCATTTGACTTAACTCATATGAGGACTTTAAGAGACAAAACAGATGACCATAAGGGAAGGGAAACAAAAATAATATAAAAACAGGGAGGGGGACAAAACAGAAGAGACCCATAAATATGGTGAACAAACTGAGGGTTACAGGAGGGGTTGTGGGAGGGAGATGGGCTAAATGGGTAAGGGGCACTAAGGAATCTACTCCTGAAATCATTGTGGCACTATATGCTAACTAAGGTGGATGTAAATTTAAAAAAATAAAAAAAATAAACTAAAATAAATAACAACTATAAAACTTTAAAAACTATTTGAGGTAATTTAATCTATTTTTTATTTTATATTTTCAGTCTTTCTTTCCAATGATGAAAAGCACTATCTTTAACATTTGTCAAGTGATGAGGTTCAGGATATACTACCCCAAAATATGGTACCTTGCCATATTGAATATGAAATTTTGAGAAAATGGCAGGAACAGGAATATCACTCTACTCTGAACTTCCCCTTGTTCTTCGGCCCTACATAGGTCATAAATCCCTCCCGTGCCCTTCCTATACCCAGAGGACAGAGGCATCCTTATTTCCAAAGGCAAGGAATTGTCAAGAAGAATCTTAACAAAGAGCCCTTACTGTCTCCCCCAATATAAATTGGGGTAAGAGTATAAACTCTTCCCTCATACTTCTTAACCTATCATTTTTCTACATAGCTGCCCCCTTGTCATCAAACCTACCATAAATGGACTCAGGGGGTCTCTTTGGGTCCTCATTTCCTTATGAAGGCTCCTGTCTCACACAAAATTAATATTAAATAAATTTGCATGCTTTCTTCTGTTCATTTCTCTTTGCCAGTTTAATTTTCAGACCCAGCCAAGGAAGCTAAGAGGGTCACAAGAAAGTTTTTCTTCTTGTCCACAGACAAATGATATATTGGAATGAAAGACCAAAACACTCCCCTTACTTCAGTTCTATTTGCCACACCCTGCCACAACGCAGGAGTTAGGGATACTGTTGTTAAGAGTTAGTCTTCCCACATTTTGATCGAAGCTTATATGAACTTTTATAAACAAATATTTAAATATATTTTTCCTTCTTTTATTTTTAATGCACTTATACTGCAACTTTCCCCCCTTAAACCCAAATATAGTTACTTATCATTTATGTAAATGAGAGTAATTCTTTTACATAACAAAGGAAACCAAAATCTGCCATCTCCAAATAAGCCACTTTGACAAACTTACCAATTTTGAATTAAAGGCATTTGAGAAACAGCAGGTACATGAAGGATACTTGGATTCTCTTTTCTTCCTAAAAGCAGAAGGTAAAGATCCCATGTGAAAAGTGACCTGCCTGTAGCAGGAGGACGAGGTTCTTTTCACTAGAGATGGGGATTGTGGGCTAGGAAATGTGTACAAACCTTGTTAAACTAACCCTTAGCTTCCTAGTTATTTCTTCATCATTTACTATCCCTAGCCCCAAACCCCTTTGTCTTGATTCTTCACAAACGTATTGCTTCTTTGTCTAACATGTATAAAAGCTTTCTACTCTGGTCTCTTCTGTGGATCTTAATTCTCTGTGAAAGCTCTCATGTGCATGCAAAAAAATTAATAAATAAAATTTGTGTGATTTTCTTTTGTCAATATGTCTTATGTCAGTTTAATTCTTTGGCCCAGCCAGAGACCCAAAGACAGTAAAGGAGACTCTTTCTTCTCCTACAATAGCTTTCTTATATTCCTTAGAATAAATGTACCAGAATGTGGCAACTGTTCATTGTTAGATGACTGTCCTGTCTGTGTCTCTATTATTTTAAAATAGTAAGGAAAATGGAATGATATACCACAATTCAAAAAACAAAAGTAAAAATCACTTATAAACTGACACATGGATGTCTGTGTGATAAATCCCTGAAAGATATATTTGTTAAAAGTGTGTATCTTTATAACTTAGCACACTTTCAAAAAGTGGAAATTTATGATCTTACCCACAGGCTCTGAGTGCCTGTTTTTACAGGTAGCCTATACAAGTGTTTTCTTTCTGTCACTGTGTGCAAAGTGGTATGCCATTTCCCTAAAAATAAGCTACGGTAAGAATCCTTTCATGTTTATTGGTCATTTGCCATTCTTCTTTTGTAAAATGACTGCTCATATCCTGTGTTTATTTTTCTGTTGGGTAATTTGTCTTTTCCTCATCTTATTAGGAATATTAATTTTTTTTGTTATTGTATGTATTGCAGAACAATTTTCTTCCAGTCTCTCTTTTGTCTTTTGACTTTAATGATTGCCTCTTAAGGGTGCCTGAGTAGCTCAGCTCAATCTGACTCTTGAATTTGGTCCACGTTGTGGTCCCAGGGTCATGGGATCGAGTCCCACTTCAGGGTCCACCCTGAGTGTAGAACCTGCTTGGGATTTTCTCTCTCTTCCTCTGTGCCCCATCTTCCCCCCTTGTCCTTGTTCTCTTTCCCTCTCTCTCTCTCTAAAACAAACAAACAAAAATAAAAAATAAATTCCTTTTTTGTCATAGACTATCAGTCTGGAGTTCTCTCTGGTCCAGTAAGAGACACAGAATTGAATCTGAGAAAGGCTAATGTCTATGAGGAGACAAGAGCCCCCAACAGCGCTTTTGTCTCCATGTTTATTGAGCTCACAAGATATTACCCACGTGGTGAATATGAAGAAAACAAGATCCTACACACGTGAATGTGGAGAAAACAATCAGACGGTAATCATTAACTTGAGTAAGAAGCAAAGAGTCGGGAGGGCGAGTGGTGTTTGTGATCAAGGTACATTGGCAACAGATGGAAAGTAATTTCCTGCAGGTGATATAAAAAGTTACTCGTGATTCCATTATATGTCACCAACTCACCTCCAGTGCTTTCACACCATGGTGGCAGTTTTCTGCCTTAAGCATTTTCCTAAGCCATTTATGTAAGTAGAATTTATTTCTCCAAACTTTTTAATATAATTTGTTAAAAGAGTTGTCAAATAAGTAATGTTTTCTCTTGGTTTTGAGCTTGAGGCCTGGTAAACATTTACCATTACCTCTAGTTTACAGGAATATTTCCCCAAATTTTATTTTTTTAATTAACTTTTTTTAGGCAATTGGAACTTTATTTCATCCAGATGACATTAGTATATATTGTGAAAAAGTGATTTGTGTGGTTTACTTTGGGGTGGATAACTACAGTGTGTGAACCAATTAGCAAGTTAAAGATCTTTTCCCCTTAAACGTTAAAAAACAAAAAAAAAAAGGGGGGCGCCTGGGTGGCTCAGTCGGTTGAGTGTCCGACTTCAGCTCAGGTCACGATCTCACGGTCCGTGAGTTCGAGCCCTGCGTCGGGCTCTGTGCTGACAGCTCAGAACCTGGAGCCTGTTTCGGATTCTGTGTCTCCCTCTCTCTCTGCCCCTCCCCTGTTCATGCCCTGTCTCTCTCTGTCTCAAAAATAAATAAACGTTAAAAAAAAATTAAAAAAAAAAAGATCTTTTCCCTTTTCAATTGAAGTACCACATTTATAATATATTAATATCTCAAGTATACTGAAATCTATTTCTAGACCCTTGAATTTGTTTACTATTTTAGCTATTTAGCCTTGGGTCAGTTTCATACAGCTTTGAATAAAGGGTTATAATAAACTTTATTATACTGTAGAGTTAGTAATTCTTCATTGTTTTTTTTTTTTCAAAACTTTTAATGCAGTTTTTACAAAGACACTTGTTTGTAAGAAACGTACAATTTTAGGGGCGCCTGGGTGGCGCAGTCGGTTAAGCGTCCGACTTCAGCCAGGTCACGATCTCACGGTCTGTGAGTTCGAGCCCCGCGTCGGGCTCTGGGCTGATGGCTCAGAGCCTGGAGCCTGTTTCCGATTCTGTGTCTCCCTCTCTCTCTGCCCCTCCCCCGTTCATGCTCTGTCTCTCTCTGTCCCAAAAATAAATAAACGTTAAAAAAAAAAAAAAATTAAAAAAAAAAAAAAAAACGTACAATTTTAAAATTCCTCCTTCCTCACCAAATCCTACAAATTTTTATCGGAAATGCATTAATTTTATGTAATAATTAAAAAAGAACACATTTTAGTTACTTTAGTCCCACCAAAGTCTCTCTTATATTTTGTGTCTCTGTATGTATCATACCTAGCTTATTAAATTTAGTCTTAAAAATTTTACAGTTATGGTCTTCAGATTCAAAACCATCAATAGCCACAGATTAACAGGACTAGGAATAACACTCTGTATCAAGATGACTTTACTATTTGATTATCTGCATTACCAGAACATTGATATTCCAGAAAATTTTTGTCCCAGATAATAACATTGGACATAACTGCAGTTTTTGTTCCAGGAATTTTCAAAAAATTTCCTTTATTCAAAGAAAAGACTATGTATCTTTCTCTCATCAGGATGCACAGCCCCTTCTCGGAACAATTAGTTTGGTTATTTGAGCTTTCCTCTTTGAGACTTGCTTCAAAATCTTCATTTGGCTATTTTCATCAATTCTAAACTGTTGTATTATGATTGTGTTCCATCTTAGTCAGGACTTCTAGCCTGCATGGGAAGATTCTCTTAAATCAAGATCCTCAAACTTTATAATACCCCTCCTTTGACTTTCTCCTGCCAAGATTCTACTAAAAGTCTATGGAGGTGATAATCTCCCTTTATGCCAAATAATTAATTAGGCTTTGGTTCATAAAAAGATTATTTTGATGGTCCTTTTAGTGATTTGGTAGTAAGCAGTTATTGTGACTTTATTCCTTTTTTCCTCTTTTTAACTGCCCAGGGAAATTATAAAGAAAAACTATTGAGTTTTGCCAGTTTATTCAGCTACAGTGTAACTTTTTAAAAATTAAGTATGAAACTTTTCAGAAGAATCTTTTGGATTTTCTTTTCCAAAATCAATCATATAATCAAGAAATAAAAATATTGGTTTCTCTTGGGGCGCCTGGGTGGCTCAGTCGGTTGAGCGGCCGACTTCGGCTCAGGTCATGATCTCGCAGTCCATGAGTTCAAGCCCCGCGTCGGGCTCTGTGCTGACAGCTCAGAGCCTGGGAGCCTGTTTCAGATTCTGTGTCTCCCTCTCTCTGACCCTCCCCCATTCAGGCTTTGTCTCTCTCTGTCTCAAAAATAAAAATAAACGTTAAAAAAAATATTGGTTTCTCTCAGTTTCATATAATCAAGAAATAAAAATACTGGTTTCTCTCAATTTCGTATATGAAATATATGAAAAAAATATGAAAAAAAAACCTGTTTCCCCAAATTTTATTAAAGGAAGTTGAATACATGTTGTAAGAATGGCCATCCTCATGTATTTCTAATTTTTTTGAACTGTGTTTGTCATTTCATAGTTTAATAAATATTTGATATTTTTATAAGTTATGTTTTGTATCTTAGTGGGTTTTTTTCCTAGTACTTTTTATTTTAGAAGTTTTGTTAGAAGGGCAGCCAGGTGGCTCAGTTGGTTAAGCGTACAGCTCTTGATTGTGGCTCAGGTTGTGATCTTACAGTTGTGAGATAGAGCTCCAAGGCAGGCTCTGCACTGAGAGAGGAGCTTGCCTGAGATTGTCTTTCTCCCTCTCCCTCAACCTCACCCCGGCTCATGCGTGCTCGCTCGCTCTCTCTCTCAAAAAGAAGTTTTGTTAGAAATTGTTGATGAATTTTAGCAAATGTGTTTTGGTATTATTAATATAATCTTATAAGTTTTCTTCTTTTTTTCTAACAATATTAAATATTTGCCAAAGTTGAATAACATTTGCTTTACTAGAGGTATAATGCAGTGATGTGTGTGTGATTTATTTTTTAAAGATTTTTAATAGTTATCTGTTGACATTTTTGAAACTGCCAATATTTAACTACTTTTGACCTAAAAAATGACAATTTTACCTGGTTGAATCCAAACAGCAAGTGTGCAGTAACCATTAGGTATCATTAGTCGCTTTTCCTGCCTTTGACCTTGAATTGCCCTCTGACATTAATATAGCCACTCTACTTTCATTTTGTTTGTAATTCTATGATTTGCTCATTCCTTTGTAACTTGTCTTTTTGTTTTATATGCATCATTTGTAAATGCGATGTCTCTGGATTTCCTTATTTTGTTTGATATGATAGCATTTGCCTTTGAATAAATACATTCAATCCTTCATATTTATTGTGATTAATGACATTTTAAAATACTTTCCCCACATTTTATGTTAATTATTGAATACATTTTGTTTCCTTTTTCTCCAGTTCTAATTTGTTTTTCCTATTCTGACTTGATTAAATTTCTTTCTGTTTCTCTTTTGCTCTCTAGTTTAAATGGGAAATACTATTGTATTTCTTGTTCTATTATTGCTTACATTCCCTTTGTAACCATCTTTGTAAGCCTGTATCTGCCATCTGAACAGTGTTAAATAGTGAGTAAACCTGCATAAAACATTTTAAGTGACTAATTTCCCAAAATCTCTACTGAGGAATATGTTTGGAATGTGTTCATTTCCCTAACTCTGGGTTTAAGTAGTTTGGAATTTTTATTTTTGAACTATAGTAGTATCTGTGTTTTGAGAATCGTTACTTATTTTATTATAATTACTAGTTACGTAAGTTCAAGTATATACATACATACAAACATACATATATTAAAAAAATCATTGTTCACCACTCTTGCTGAATTTTGTTTTGCCTTATTTTGTTAATTGTGTTCTCATTAAATTGTCCTTTGGTAGAAACCTGCTTAGTAATTTCCTCAAAGAGGATATAGATGATTACAGAAGATACACGCATGATCTCCTGCATGTCATAAAATTTCTTTCTTTCGGTTTCATGATGTACTGGATAAAAGGAACTGCTGCAAATAGGCTTGTACTGTTGGGGTGGTGAGGTGTAGGGGGAGGGATGGGTCCTATAGTTTTATGATGAGATGCCACTCTTTTTCTGAGCCAGTATTCCTTAGCTGTGAACTTGAGTGTTTCTCAGTTTGCTTATTTGATTTTCCCTCTCCTTAACTGGGATAGAATGGCAAGAGTGGGTTGGAGTTGGGTATTTCCCTTATCCTCTCTGGAAGGCTGAAGAGGCCTGGTGTTGGATATTCCCTTCTGGGTCAGTTTGGATAACCTCAGCAGGTTAGGCTCTGCTTGGTTAAGAACAGAGTATTCTGGCTTATTTAAAATTTGTTTCTTGCCCCCTCTCTCTGCAGGATGTCGGAGGGAAGTTTTCTCTGCTATTTAGTGTGGAGACATGTTTGAGTTTCTGGAGATAAATCTCACAATATTGGGGGTCCCCCCTCCCCAGTGACTGGCTCCTTCTGGAGTTTTTAACTCTCAGATTTGTCTACACTGAGCTCTACCAACACATCCATTACAGTTCAGATTTTCCTTCCCTGGCACTGGTTCCCAAGGGGTGGTTTCTAGTCATTAGTTTCAGACCCTCAAGCAAGAAACTCCCTGTGCTTTCCTGTCTTTCCAAACTTGGGGGCAGTGCTTTGTCCTGCGATCTCCCCTCTTTTACAAATCCAAGAAAAGCTCTTGGTTTGTCTAGCTGTCCAGCTTTTCTTCTTAGGACAGAATAGCATCTTCCAAGCTCCTCACTTGTGGAACAGAAAACCTGAAATTCTTTTGCTTTCATGGAAAATTCTGTCTTTGCTAAGAGTAGGATTTTGAAATCATAGTTCTTTCCTCACAATAGATGATAAGATTGAAGATTAGAAATCTTTCTAGTGTGACTTTATTTTGTTTTACTCTATTTCTTTTTTCTGAAAGCTTGTAAAATTTTGTCTTTACCTTTAGAATTCAGTTGTTTCATCATTTATATGTAGGTGATTTTCTTTATTATAAGTGGGATCTGTTGATTTTCTTCCAAACTGCCATTTGAATTGTTACTCAGCTAACCTGAGGTATTTTATATCCTCCTTGCATTACATAACATTTTAAGCATGTAGAAATGTGAAAAAATTAGTCAAATAAACATGTGTGAATTCACTATTGAATTCGTAATTTTGAGTTCTTTTCTTTCTTTCATTTTTTTTTTTTTTTTTTTTTGCTTTGTTTTATAAATAAAACTTTAGATTCAGTAGTGAATCACTGAATCCACTATGTTTCCTGCTCAGGTTTTCTTCTTTCTCAGAAGTAATCAACCCTCAATCTCTTGTTATTCCTATGCAGATTTAAAAATGTCTGTATTTGCATAAATATAGTATTGTGTGGTTTATAAAATTTATGTACGTGTATAATCCATACTTGTACTTTTTCTCCTGTAATATTAGGTTTTTGAATTGAGCTGTACGGATTGATGTATTTCTCTTTAAATCCTTGTAATTCAGTATTTACGTGAAAAAACAATTTCAGAAAAAGGTTCTCATTTTTTTCTTTAATTCTGAAACGTATATTTTTGTATATGTCTCTGTACATGTTTAAGACTTCTCCCTGGGTGCTTCTGTATTGTTTTTTCATACTTTTTTACACTGTTTTCTGTTGTGTAATTTAAATTTTTTCTTTCTGATTTGCAAGTGTTATTTATATATTTTATTTTCATTTATTAAAAAACATTTTGATTTTATTTATTTTGAGAGAGGGGGAGGAGAGAGAGAGAGAGAGAGAGAGAGACAGTGAGCACAATGGGGGAGGGGCAGAAAGAAGCAGAGACAGAATCCCAAGCAGGTTCCACACTATCAATGCGAGGTCTAATGCTGGGCTTGATCTCACAAACTGTGAGATGATGACCTGACCTGAGATCAAGAGTTGGACCCTTAACCAACACTGCCACCCAGGTGCCCCTCTCTATACATTTGAGATACTAGATTTTTATATTCACATGGGATGTAAACACAGTCTTTGAGTGAATCTCTCTACAGTGTCTGTATTGATGGTTCGTAATTTTTCTTTGTTGGCTCATAGGTCTAAATAACTTGAGTACCTCATGGACAGATCTTGGAACGTCTCCTTCTGTCACAGTCCTGGAGAACCCTCTGCAGGTGGGTCAGGCAGGAAAAACTGTGAGTAACCTGTTGGGACACAGGGGGAAAGTTCTATCAGTTTAGGCCTCCTTTGGACCAAGCAGAAGAAAAATTACCCCTTTTGACCAATGGACCATAAATTATTCAATTTAAGAGTGTGTTTTCTTCTAGATTACTTTCAATAGCTAAACAGGCCAGCCCCAGAAGAAAGCTAAGAGCACAAAACCCCTTCCTAACTCCCAAAAGAGAGTCTACCAGTATCTGCCACCAAACTTCCTTATAGCCTTAACCCTAAGCTCTGTTGGTTCACTGATTTCTCTCCTGGGTATCACCAACAATGAAATACTTAACTTGCTTTCCTCAGGAGTTTTCACCGTGAAGGTTAATTATTGAGGCCTCATTAACAAGAACCTGAGAGGAGGACAAGGGGCCAGGAATATAAGCTCAGGTAGCCATTTTCCCAGAATCTTCTTTCCATTACAGATACCGATTTTAACTTCTTCAGAAATAAATATGTGTTAAAGATGCTTAGATATATATTATCTCATTATCTTCAAGCTCATTATCTGCCTTCCTCTGACTTCTTAGCTTCTTAGCAATAATGAGATGGAAATTAATCCCAAACTAGCCATCTTTGTTTTTTCTTCTCCTCCATCCCCCACCATTAAAAGGTTAGAATTTTAATAAGATTGCCACACTTGACACAATAGTGCTTATGATTCACCTGTGGATTCCTGTTACCTATAGTAACACTTAATCCCTTTGCCGTGCAGATTAAAAATGATGAACTATAAAGAGATGTTCTTAAAGAATGAGAGCCAGAGAAATTACACTATTTGAGAGCCTCTCCAGGTTTGGTGTGCACGAGAATCTCTAGAATTCTTTAAAATAGGCAAAGTTTTGGATATACTACCAGAGATTGTGTTCCTTCGTAAGGGTAAGAAATTAAAAAAAAACCAAAAAAACAGTCATCCCAAGAGGTTTAATACGGGTATTCTGTGCACTAAAGTTTGAGAAACGCTGTTTTAGGGTGTAACATTTGAGCTTTATTTGAAGAGTTCAGAAAGATTCTCTAAAAGCAAAATAACCATCCAAGTGATGAAAAACTCAGGCCATGTATTCGGCATTCACTTTGTACATAGACACTCTTAAATTTGGGAATGAATGTACATGTATAGAATGTGTGTTGGAAAACAAAAGTATAAAAACTTGCTTTAGTATAAAAAATAGATTTCTGTTTCTCCTGTAAGATCTTGATGTCACCTTGGTTCCCTTGTGCATACAGTCTGCATTGTTTGCTTTTGCACTTACTTGCTGTTGTCTCAGAATTGCCTTTGAATTGCTCAGGGATTGTGGCAGAATGGGAGATCACGCATTGCTAAAATCCTATTTGTCGGGTCTTTTATTCCCCACCCAGACCGAAAACATTGATTCTCTCTGCAAAACCCTACTTACTTAAGATGTTGAAGGGGAAAAGGGGAATCCCTGGTCATAGAAGTTTGGCCGACAACATAAATGTTCTATTGTCCTGCAAATTCACAATGCCAATTGACATAATCAAGGCTTTGATGTCTTGGAGTAGATTATACGATGCTTGGTGTATGGAGAGAATGAATATCTTACTTTGTTTCTAAAATATTGATTTAATTTAAAGATTTTTAGAAAACCTTTTTATCTCCTAATTCTTACAGTTTATCAAAACGAGTTTTGGTGATAGTAAGAAGAGTGTGAACTCTCTAAGGTTTTGCCTCATTTTTCTTTCTTTCTTCAGTGTATAGCTCGGTATTTAGTGCACAGTAATCAAATAGAAACTTTTTTTTCCCAATGTGAATGAATGCATTTGTATGGTGGATGTACCATTACGTTGTGAAGATGGTACAATGGATTGGTGACAGAAACAGAGCAGCACTTAACTCTGACATGGAATTGTCTAGCATTTGCTTGAACGCTTTGGTGGATAGGAATTCTGTTAATTTGTAAATGTCTTGTCGACAACCTAGTACCCAAGTCTGAAATCTTGCAAATATCAAACAGCAGGATACTTCTGAACTATAGAATTGATGTATGAGCATGACATCACCCCCTAGTCAAGTTCTCAATTAGATTAATAAACAGTCACTTTGTGAATCCTTACAAAAGAATGCAGTGATCATGGTATAATTTTTTAGGAGCTGAGGCCAGATCAGAGTCCTTTCCTTTTTAGGTAATGTTTGTGGGATTAGAAATTCTGGGGAATGCTCTGATGCAGACATATTGTAGCTTGATTTTTGGCATGAAAAGGCATTTGACGGTTTCTTTGTGTTTAAAGACAAGACAAAGTAGGATTATGGGAAGGCCATGACTTGTTAGCACTTTGGTGGAGACCTATGAAACAAGAGAGCATGGGAATACTAAGTTTCTAAAATCTTTTCCATTTCTAATGACCTCATGGTTCTTGACCATTTCTACAGTTAAACCTTAAACAAGCTCCTCCATCACCTCTCCCTTCACTCCATTGTTCCCCTTCAAATTCTTCTCCTCACTCCCATGTAATCCTGCTTGGAATTACTTCTCTTCAGATTTTCTCCATTGACTCACATTGGTTTAATACAGAATAGGAAGGATAAGATTCCCTCTTTGATACATTGGAAATTAGAGCCTTTCAAAGACGTTCTGAGGTAAGTTCTGTAGTTTTGAAAAAAGTTTAATTAACAGTTGTATTCATTTGCTGTTAAATTAGCCAAAAAAAGTGAAACATTCTTAGGGGTTCTTCATGATAGTTAACCATTAAATTATTTGAGCTAAAGTACATAGATAAAAATATATCAGCATATCAATTTTCACTAGTATGTTTGCACACAGAATTCTATTCCCTTGCCCTCTATAAGTAGAGTTAATTACACATACGTGATTTCTAGGTCAAGAAAGCCTAATTTACCAAAAGTTGGAGATTGCTGCTGTGGGAATTCTATTCTTATACTCCTAATGTGTCTGAATTTCTATTTTTAATCTTTGTCTTTTGGGTGTAAACTTTAAAAAATACTTTGTGTTATTGAAAGAAATATGTTGTATCATTTTTTATTCAAGTATAATTAACATACATTACAAATGTAAATTTGTGTTACACTAGTGTCAGGGATACAGTATAATGGTTTAACCTTTTATACAGTTATCAGTGCTCATCAAGATAAGTGTACTTTTAATCCCCTTTATTTTGCCCATCCCCCAATCCTCCTCCCTTCTGACAACCACCAGCTCTCTAAATTTAAGAGTCTCTTTGTCTCTTCTTTTTTTATTAATTTGTTTTGTTTCTTAAATTGCACATAGGAGTGAAATCTCATAGTATTTGTCTATTTGTCTATGTCTGACTGACGTATTTTGCTTAGCATTATACTCTGTAGATCCATCCATGTTGTTGCAAAGGGTGAGATTTCATTCTTTTTTTATGGCCGAGTACTATTCCACCATGTATGTGTAAGTGGGTGTGTGCGTATTTGTGTACACACCACATATATTTTTAATTTTTTTAATGTTTGTTTATTTTTGAGAGAGAGAGAGAGCACGAGCAGGGGAAGGACAGAGAGAGGGAGACACAGTATCTGAAGCAGGCTCCAGGCTCTGAGCTGTCAGCGCAGAGCCCGAAGCGGGCTCGAACTCACTGACCTTGAGATCACGACCTGAGCTGAAGTTGGACGCTTAACTGACTGAGCTACCCAGGTGCCCCAACATACCACATCTTTGTGATTCATTAATCTATCAGTGAATACTTGGGTAGCTTCCATATCTTGGCTATTGTAAATGATGCTGCAATAGATATAAATGTGCATATATCTTTTTGGATTAGTGTTTTTGTTTTCTTTGCGTAAATCCCTAGAAGTGGAATCACTGGATTGTATGGTAATTGTTTTTTTTTTTTTTTCTTCATTTTTTTTGAGGAACCTCATACTTTTCTCCACAGGGGCTGTACCAGTTTACATTTCCACCAACAATGCAAAGAGTTCCTTTTTCTCCATATCCTCATGTACAGTTGATGTTTCTTGTGTTTTTGATTTTAGCCATTCTGACAGGTGTAAAGTGTTATCTCATTGTGGTTTTAATTTGAGTTTCCCTGACGGTTAGTGATGTTGACCAACTTTTCATGTGTCTGTTTGCCATCTGTATGTCTTCTGTGGAAAAAAAAAAATGGCTATTTAGGTCCTGCCCACTTTTTAATTGGATTGTTTATGCGTTCTTTTGTTGGGTTTGGTTTTGAAATATAAAAGCCCTTAACTCATATTGGATATTAACCCTTTATTGGATATAACCTTTGCAAATGTCTTCTCCCATTCAGTAGGTTGCCTTAGTTGCCTTTGCTGTGCAAAAGCTTTTTATTTTGGTGTAGTCTTTCCTTTAAGAAAGATACTTTATATCATTTTGAAAAGATAGCTAACAATCACTATACATAAAATCAAAATGGATGTTGAATTCCTTGTTCCTTTATTTTGTCCCTTCTCAGCGATCATTTGACCTTAACCTCTGATATCCTGGAAAGAGTGACCTAGCTTCCCTTGTAGTCATATAGATGTATTTGTTCCCACCACACTCCTGCTATTTTTTTCCTTTGGTCCCCAGTAGTTTTTACATATCTTGAGACAACATAACACACTGGTTAGCACTCGCTCAAGAGCCCAAGAGATCTGGAGTCATGCCTCATATGTTACTTGCTATTTATTTGATTTGAGGCGTGTGATTCTTTAGCTTTTTTCATCCATAAACACCCAGCACACCACCCAGAGTCTGACTAGCACTCTCCCGTTGCTTGAGGACTAAATTTCTCATTCCCCAGCTGCTAGGGCTGTCGGAGCTGATGACTCAGAGCTGAATGCACTTCTGGATCTTGCCCTCTGCCCTTACCCAAGGCCTCAACACTTCCGGAGACAGCTCACATCTGGTGTCTGATGGGTACAAACACCTAACCCCTTTGCCCCAATTCATGAACCTCTATAGGGCATTCTCTGCCCCAGAGCTCCCTGGGAAGAATAGTGAGATGTATGTGGTGGCTGTTCCACAGCTCAGCTCCTCCTGTGCCTCATCTCACTTCCTTCCCTTCGCTTCAGCTGTCAGTCCTGAGGTGAGTTACCCAATAAGCATCCTGCGCTCGAATCTCTATCTCAGTCTCCTTCTCGGGGGAAACTAAATTGGTGATAGTACCTCCCTCAGAGGCATGGTTGTGAGGTTTACATGAGGTAATTTCCTAATAAATGTTAGCTATAACTATCCCTTTGAATAAGGATGTACCGAGCCATACTTGACAGCCAAAAGCTTTCATAGTTATAGTCCGATATCAATTCCTGGCATGACACTGGCAGGATTTGAAATTTGCCTCTACCATTTATTGGCCATGTGACACATTGTTTCAGTCCTCTGTGTCTTAGTTTCCTCATTTGGAAATGGTCCCACATCATAAGGTTATTTTGTGGATGAAAATGAGATAAGTATATGTAAAGGACTGATAACAATGTGTGGATCATAATAAACTCACTACATGTTTTTTTTTTTTTTTTAACTATCTTTTTTGGTAAACATTTATTCATTTTTGAGAGGCAGAGGCAGACAAAGCTCTAGCGGAGGAGGGACAGAAAGAGGAGACAGGGAATCTGAAGCAGGGTCCAGGCTTTGAGCTGTCAGCACAGAGCTTGATGCAGGGCTCGAACCCATGAACTGTGAGATCATGACCTGACCTGAACTTGGATGCTTAACTGACTGAGCCACCCAAATGCCCATGTTAATGATTCTTCTAATTATAACTCATATAATCATTCTCTACTTAACCTCAGTGACATCATGTTTTTATAGCACTTGCTTCAGGATACCTACCGTTTGAGACCAACATGGACATGAGAAATTTGTCTAGATAGATTATTCCTGATTGAAAATAAAATTCTGTAAGGATAGACGTAGCTAAGCAGGAAAAGTGAGAATTCAATAAAAAAAGAGTTGTAGAGAGATACTCCTCAGTCCATAATTTTCTAAGATTTTTTTGGTTGTTCAGTTGCTACTTTTAAGTAAGTAGTGTAACCTTATTCTTTCTTCCAGATAAATTAGACTTTAACTGAATTAATGGTATGGATAGGACAGGTAAGTTCAGTCTGACTGGATTATGAGACAGAGGACAAAACAGTTTACTTTTGGGGATGGGGTGTAACTAAGGAAATAGAACTGGAAGATGTGGGTTCTAGAGTTGACTCTGTCAGGCACCCATGTGTCTTTGGTGTGTGTGTGTGTATACACACATCCAAACATCTACGCATCCGTGCATATATATACACATATATAAATGTATGCTATATGAGAGTTCACTATTTGCTGCATAGTGGAGGAAAAAGAAAAATAGAGTGCACCCATTAGTTGGGAAATTTAAGCAAATGCGATTGATTTGCTCTTAGTTTGCAAGATGAGTGGAGTTTATTTATAATAAATTGTACTTCAGTATGTAGGCAGCTAATATAATGATGCCTTATATTAGGACCAAATATTAAATACTCAGTATTAAAAACTATGTATATGAGGGCGCCTGGGTGACTTAGTCAGTTGAGCGTCTGACTTTCGCTCAGGTTATGATCTCACGGCTTGGGAGTTTGAGCCCCACATCAGGCTCTGTGCTGACAGCTAAGATCCTGGAGCCTGCTTCAGATTCCTGTCTCTGCCCCTCCCCTACTCACGTTCTCTCTCTCTCTCTCTCCCTCTCAGAAATAAGTAAAATATTTAAGTCAAAAAAAAAAAAAAAACACTGTATATGGAGTATAAGACTTAAAGGACTAATTTTTTTCATTAAGGGAAAGGGGAGTGGAGTTTTGCTTATGTTAATAAACACAGTAGCTAGTGAAACTTAGTGCTTTGATAAACGCTACCTCAGTCCTGCTATTTTATAACTTTAGGTTGGTTCTTCTTTCAGAGGGAAATGTGCCTAAGGTAGGACCTATTTGTAGGTGAGAGTGACTGTTGTTTAGTAAATAATTATTGATTGACTGAATAAAAAAAGCAAAGCACAGATGTTAACTTCTTCTTAGCCTACAGGGCTAAGAGGCCATTGTTTTCCAAATTAAAATTCTGAGGATGTCTTAGGAAGGAAAAGGAGTTTGGATTCTAATCTCATTCTCACCTACATGAACTTGAACAAACGACCTTCTCTGGGTCTTGGCTTAATAATTATAATGCATTTGGAGAAGATTGATGATTTTTTGATTTTTGTAAAAAATTATTTTCAGGTGGGCCTTTTTTATAAAACAAAAACTTACCTGAAATGAAAGGTCAGTATTTAACACCTATGTGGTACACTAGAAGCAGAGCATAATGTTGGCCTTTCTTTCAAGACAGACTTTGAAGCTTTTCCTGTAAACCAGAATACCCAGCAAACAGTTTTGAACCACTGAAGTTAAAAACTAACAGCACATTACAGTTACAGAATTTGATGGTCTGTCATATAAGCCAGTAAGTAATTCTTAGCCATGGTTGTGCTGTGTTAGTTGGGTTACTGGTCAGATTTGTCAGCAAAAGAAAATTTAGCTGTTGAATCGGATTCATAATCTCAGTTGGATTAATGCTTTGCATCTTTTCTCACTTAGTGCTTATTCAGCTATCATGAAACCTCAGTGGCTTACATACACTCATGTTATTTCTGATACTTCTGTGGGTCACATAGGCAGTTAGTCTGCTCTGGAGCAACAGGGCTGATAACTGCAGTGAGTTAGGTTACAAACGTCAAAAACAGGGTAATCTAGAAAGAGGACAAGACTAGAGTACAACCATTAACAGCAGCATTACCTGCACATGATTGGTAGACAACTGTTAGCCCTCTGTCATAATGTAGGCGCTCAGGGCTTCCCTAGCAGTCTATTTTTTTTCACCTTCTGCTTTTCATGTCCTCTCTTCTTCTCCTTTAATTATATTTTGAGGAGATTGGCCAGAGAAATGACCTAACATTACACGAGGAAGATATCAACTACATTGCTTAATCATTGGACTTTATTTTAAGAGGTATGGAATTAATTTAAGAAAAAGAGACACAGTTTTTAAGTAGGTCAAACAAAGTACAAATCAGATTTGATCTCCTTGACTCTGACATCTAAATCTGGAGGCAGATAAGATGATCATTTTCCAATAAATTCTAGAGGAAATCTTACAATCTAACTTTTGAGATATAATTGACATATAACATCATGTCACTTTAAGGCATACAATGTATTGGTTTGATGTAGTTATTTCAATGATTGTCACTGTAACATTAATACCTTGATCATGTCACATATTGTCATTTTTTTTGGAGTGATTAGAATAGTTGAGATCTAGTCTCTTAGAACCTTTGAAGTTTATAATAGTATTGTTGACTATAAGCACCTGTGCTATGCATTACATCTGAATTTATTAGTTGCAGATTTGTACCCTTAAACAATATCTTTAAATTCCTACATCCCCCAGCTTCTGGTAACCACTAGTGTACTTGGTTTATATGATTCCATGTGATAATTTTGCAGTATTGGTCTTTCTCTATTTAAAAAAAAATAAAAAAAAAATGTTTATTTTTTGAGAGAGAGAGAGAGAGAGCACGCAAGCAGGGGAGGACAGAGAGAGAGGGAGGAGGCACAGAATGTGAAGCAGGCTCCAGGCTCTGAGCTGTCAGCACCCATGAACTGTGAGATCATGACCTGAACCAAAGAAATACGCGTAACCACTGAGCCACCCAGGTGCCCAGGTCTTTCTCTAACTACTCTTAGTATACTGCCCTTAAGGTCCATCCCTGTTGTTGCAAATGGTGTTGGTATGTCTTCTTTGGAAAAAATGTAAATTCCAATTTGCTCACTTTTTAATTAGATTGTTAGGGATTTTTTGTTTTTTTGTTTGAATTTTATGAATTTCTTTATTGCAAATATTAGTTAATATTTGGTATACAGTTTGCAAATACTTTATCCTGACCTACAGCTTACACTTTCATTTTGTTGATTGTTCTTTTATTGTGCTGAAGCTTTTCAATTTCATGTATTCTCACTTACTGATTTTGCTTTTATTGCTTGAACTTGTGGTATCCTATATAAAAAAATCATTGCCAAAATGATTGTCAGGGAGAATTTACCCTATATTTTCTTTTAGGACTTTTAGGGTGTAGGTCTTATGTTTACGTACTTAATCCATTTCAAGTTAATATTTGTGTGTCATATAAGTTAGGTGTTTAGTTTTAATTTTCTGTGGTCTGTTTTTAATAGCCTGTGGTTATCCAGTTTTTCCATCATTTATTGAAGAGACTCTTATTTCCCTATTGTATTGTCTTGGCCCCCTTGTCCAGTATTAGTTGACCCTATTTGCAGTGGTTTATTTCTGGACTCCGTATTCTGTTCCATTAGTCTATGTGTCTATTTTAATACTAAAACCATACTGTGTTAATTACTCAAACCTTGTAGTATAGTTTGGAATCAGGAAATGGGATGCCGCTGGCTTTGTCCTTCTTTCTCAGAATTGTTTGAGTTCTTTGGGGGTGTGTTTTGGTTCCATACAAACTTCAGGAAGTTTTTTTTTTTTTTTTTCTGTGAAAAATGACATGAGTCTTGATAGGAATTACATTGAATCTATAAACAGCTTTTGGGTTGTATGTGATTTTAATAACAGTAATTATTCTAATCCATGAACATGGGACATCTTCCCATTTATGTCTTCTTAAATTCTTAGTTGTAGTTTATATTATATGGGTCTTTCATATCCTTGCTTAATTTTATTACTAAGTATCTTACTTGATCTAGATTGTGAATGGAATAGTTTTGTTTTTCTTTTTCAGAAAGTTTATTGCTCGTGTGTAGACACAGTACTCGTTTCTATATGTTAAATTGATACCCTGCAGCTTTAATGAGTTTGTTGATTAGTCCCAACAGGTTTTTGATTGGCTTTAGGGTTTTCTTTATATAAGATTATATCTCTACAAATAATTGCAGTTTTACTTATTTTACAGTCTAGATGGCTTTCATTTCTTTTGCTTGCCTAATGGCTCCAGCTAGGACTTGCAGATCTATGTTGAAAAAGAGTGGTAAGAGTAGGTAGCCTTGTCTTGGTCCTGAATTTAGAAGAAAAGATCTCAACCTTTCACTATTGAATATGTAATTACCTGTGGATCTAGTGTTTACAGCCTCTATCGTGTTGACACATATTCTTTCTTTACCCAATTTCTTGAGGGTTGTTACCATAAAAGGGTACTGTATTTTGTCAAATGCTTTTGCTGCATCTATTGAGAGGTATGTATCAGTTTTATTTTTCATTTGTTCAATATGGTATATCACATGTATTAATTTGCATATGTGGAACCATCCCTTATCACAGAAATAAATCTGAGTTCATCAAGGTGTGTAATCCATTTAATCTGGTGTTTCATTGAGAATTTTTGCCTGTAGATTCATCAAGAATGTTGGTCTGTAATTTTCTTGCTGTGCCTGTATTTTGTTTTCGTCTCAAGGAAATCCTGTCTTTGAAAAATCAGTTTGGGGGTCTTTGATCCTCTGAAATTTTTGAAAGAGTTTGAGAAAGATTGGTGTTAATTCTTCCTTGCAGGTTTGGAGAAATTCAACAGTGGAAAGCTCATCTGGTCCTGACCCTCTCTATGTTGGTAGGTTTCTATTATTGACTTAAACTCCTTCCTCATTGGTTTGTTCAGATTTTGCTTTTCTTCATGAGTCATTGAGGTAGTTTGTAAGTTTCTAGGCATTTATCCATTTCTTCTAGGTTGCCTAATTTGTTGGCATATGATTATTCATAGTTGTATCTTATGATCATTTATATTTCTCTGGTAGCATGTATAATGTCTCCTTTCATTTTTTACTTTGAGTTATCTTAGTTTGGCTAAAATTTTATCAATTTGGTTTGTCTTTTAAAAAACTAATTACAAATTTTGATCTTTCTATTACTTTTATGGTCTCTATTTCACTTATATCTATTTCATTTATTTGTTAACACCTTCTTTCTACTCACTTTGGGCTGTTTCTTCTTTTCTACTTCTTGGAGATGTAATGTTAGGTTGCTTGTTCTTTCTTTTTTTTTTATTATTTAATTTTTTTTTTCAACGTTTATTTATTTTTGGGACAGAGAGAGACAGAGCATGAACGGGGGAGGGGCAGAGAGAGAGGGAGACACAGAATCGGAAACAGGCTCCAGGCTCTGAGCCATCAGCCCAGAGCCCGACGCGGGGCTCGAACTCACGGACCGCGAGATCGTGACCTGGCTGAAGTCGGACGCTTAACCGACTGCGCCACCCAGGCGCCCCGCTTATTATTTCTTAATGTAGATGTTTATAGCTATGAATTTTGCTCTTGGAACTGCTTTTGCAGGATTCCATAGGTTTTTTTGTGTTTGTACCCAGTTTTGCTTTGAGACATTTTTTGATTTTCCTTTTAATTTCTTCTTAGAGATCAAAAGAAAAAAAGCATGTTTAGGAATGTGTTTAATTTCTACATGCTTGTAAATTTCCAGCTTTGCTCTTGTCAAATTCTAGTATCCTACTATTGTGGTTGAAAAAGATACTTGATATGATTTCACTTCTCTCAAATTTGCTAAGACTTGTTTTGTGGTCAGTCATATTATCTTTCCTGGGCTGTGTTTCATGTTCATGCGAGAAGAATGTGTGCTCTGCTGTTGGATGGAATGTTCAGTAAATGTCCATTAAGTGCATATGGTTTAATGTGTATTTTAAATCCATGTTTTCTTAGAGATTTTGGTTTGGATCTCACCATTGCTATAACTGGGGTATTGAAGTCTCTAGTATTCTTGTATTATTGTCTATTTCTTTCAGATCTATTGATATTTGCTTAATATATTCAGATGGTCCAATGTTTGGTGCATATATATTTATGACTGTTAGATCTTCCTGATGAATTGACTCCTTTCTCATTATAAAATGATTTTCTCTGTGTTTTCTTTTTTCCATTTTGTCTTAAAGTTTATTTTCCTGATACTAGAATAGCTAACCCTGCTTTTTGGATTTGACCTTGCATGGAGTATCTTTTTCCTTCGCTTCCCTTTTAAGCTATGAGTGTTCCTAAAGCTGAAGTAAGTCTCTAGTAGGCAGCATAGTTGAGTCTTAGTTTTTCATACATCCAGTCACTCTGTGTTTTTTGATGGATGAATTCAATCCATTTACATTTAGAGTAATTACTGATACAGAAGGACTTACTAATGACATGTTATAATTGCTTTCTGTCTGTTTTGTGTTTTCGATGTTTGTTTTTCCTCTCTTTCTTCCTACTCCTGTGAATTGATGTGACTTCTTTAAACAAACTTTGTGCTCTCTTCTCCTTTTCTCTTTCTGGAACTCCAGTTAAACATCTATCTGATGGTATCCCTTAGCTAACATAGGCTGTCTATTCCTTTTCATTCTTTTTTTTATTTTTTCTTTCTATCTCTTCTGACTACATTATTTCAGAGTTCCTGACCTGATCACTGATTCTGTCTTCTGTTTGATCTCTTGTGCTATAAATGCTCTCTACTGCATTTTTCATTTTGTTGATTGAATTCTTCAGACACTGAATTACTGTTGGTTCTTATGATTTCTATCTCTGTTAAACTTTTCATTTTGTTCATAAAATATTTTCCTGATTGATTGAATTGTCTTTCTATGTTTTCTTGTAGCTAGTTGAGTTTCCTCAAAACAGATATTTTGGATTCTTTATCAGCAAAATCATAAAATTGCAGGCTTTTAAATTTACTTATTGGAGGATTATTGTTACGTTTTGGTGTTGATACGTGTCCTTGATTCTTCATATTCCCTGGAACTTTGCATTGTTGTTTTCACACATGAAACAGCAGATACCACCTCAAATCTTTACTTGTTGTCTCCTGGTGAACCATATTCTTCTTTTGTCCTGCTTCTGTGTGGTACTTTACCCAAACTTGTATGGGTACATGTCCACACTTGTTGCTCCTTTTTGTCATATTTTTTTTTTACCCTTGTAGGTTTTTCCTGGTTCTTACAACTTAACCAGTTTGGCTTTTGGAAGCCATTTTTGTTTTCCAGAAGGTGGTGCTATAGATAAAGGTTGTTGTTTCTGCTCTGCCCATGGTCTCCAGACTTTTCTTTCTTTCTTTTTTTTTTTTTTTTGAGGGAACTCCCTGTTAACTATAGCTTGACCTTGCAGCTCACTAGGGATTGCACACAATGAACCAGTTGCTAACTGGTGAGAAGTGTGAGTTTAATATTTAGTGTACTGGGCGTGCCCAAGGAGCAGATGGGATCCTTGGTGAGGTTCTCCCAGTGGCTCAGGATGAAATTCCTGTTGGAGTCCTCAAAGCTGCCAATAGGAACATATCTTTTTAATGCTCCTTAATATTCTTATCTGCCTCCTTCCCATCTCTTCCCTCTGGCCACTCCTGGAGGTCCTGCCTCAATACTCTGTGTGCTGCAGTTAGAAATGGGTTTGTTCAGAGGTGCCTGGGTGGCTCAGTCGGTTAAGTGTTGGACTATGGCTCGGGTCATGATCTCACGGTTCATGGGTTCAAGCCCTGCATCTGGCTTTGTGCTGACAGCTCAGAGCCTGGAGCCTGCTTCGGATTCTGTGTCTCCACTCTCTCTGCCTCTCCCTCATTTGTGCTCTGTCTCTCTCTGTGTCTCAAAAATAAATAAAAGTTAAGAAAGAAGGAGAGAAAGAAAGAAAGAAAGAAAAAAAGAAAGAAAGAAAGAAAGAAGAAATGGATTTGTTCAGCATCTTGCATGGGTTAGCTGGCAGGGCACTCACTCAGACTTCTCTTTCCACTGTGGGAATGGTCTCCACCAGCTTGTTCAACCCTGTACTTGACATTCCTGGGGTTGGGTGGTCCTGACAAAGTTCCTCTTAATGTCTCCAATGCTTCTAGACTTTTTTTTTCCTTCTTTATTAAATGCTTAAACAGAATGCTGGAATCTTTCTTTGGGAAAGAGGGACTTCTACGTAGTGTGTCTTGTCCATGGGTGTCTGTCATCCTTCTTACTCTTCAGGTTTTCCCTGTGATAGGACTGTGATAGGTTTGTAAGCTGCTGCTGCTTCCACAGCCCATACTCTGGTTTGGCTGCCGATTACTCAGTGCGTGGTTGGACTCCTCCTAATACCCTTGGTATATTGTGCTGGATCTCACAACTCCCACAGAGGTATTTCTGTTCATGAATAGATGTCAAATTAATGGTAATAAGTGAGGACAAAGAGGAGGGCATCTTACGCCACCATGATATGACTTCATTCCCCAAATCTCTTAACTAGGTACGATGCGTGCACACGTATGCATGTACCTCTGTATATTAAGTAAAAGTAGTGTTAACTTTTATTTTACAAAGTAATATTAGAAAGATTCCTAGGTCCTTCTGGTGAAACCTTAGACACACATACATACATTGACTGAATGTATAGTGAACATTACATGCAAGTCTGTGTATTTTTCATATATGTGTTAAATAATACATACTAAACTGAATATATATGCATTTATATATCTTCCTACACACACAGTCCTAGTAATTTCATTGAAAATATTAAGACATTCATTCATTATCCTGTGGAATACAAGTTGGCTCCACTTTGCATATGGAGAAACGTGAGCCATTATGTTCATCTTCTTTCTGAAAAAAAAAAAAAAAAAAAGTAACTTTGTAAGTGAAATTTTCTGTGTTGTTTTTTAAGTTTATTTATTCATTTTGAGAGAGAGAAAAAGAGATAGTGAGAGATCGAGAGAGAACAAGTGCACAAGCAGGGAAGGGGCAGCAAGAGAGAGAGAGAGAGAGAGAGAGAGAGAGGGAGGGAGGGAATCCCAAGCAAGCTTCACATTGTCAGTGCAGAGCCAGACATGGAGTTGAACTCACCAACTGTGAGGTCATGACCTTAGCTGAAACCACGTTAGATGCTTAACTGACTGAGCCACCCAGGCACCCATGTAAGTTATACATTTAGCTAGCTAAATTCCTTTCCAGTATAGACCATAATGAACACTGTATTCTTAAGGCTCTTTTTTATTTATGTTTTTAAATAGTTATTTGAGAGAGAGAGAGAGAGAGAGACAGAGCACAAAAGGAGGAGAAGCAGAGAGAGAGGGCGACACAGAATCTGAAACAGGCTTGAACTTACAAGCCGTGAAATCATAACCTACGCTGAAGTTGGACACTTAACCAACTGAGCCACACAAGCGCCCCAGGGCTCTTTTTTCCATAATATGTCCTGCATTTCACAGGAAATCAAACTTTTGGGGTATCACTATCATTGCTTCAGTGTTAAAAGAGGAACTATATACCTGACTATAACTCTTTCTGAGTTCTGAAATAGGGAAAATAAAAGTATATTGTTGGTATTTTGTTACATGTTAGAACTGGGCACAGCAAAATAATCACATTTATAACTTCTCAAGTGATAAATCCTAGTTTCAGAAAGCGAAAAGAAGAACTACTCTGAAAAGGTTCTTTCCCCATTTACCGAAAGAAAATTCAAAAGCTGAGGTTGAAAATCCTAGTGATGGACAAAAATGCACAAGCTCATTTGATAGCCTTAATTAGTGCTCTTGTAATTGGGTATCATGTCAGTTGTCAGTAGCTGGCTGTGTGCACTGAGAACACATCTAAACCTCTATTCTTTGACTCCCTCTCAAACATTGTCATTCATTTGGGTGACAACTCATGCATAATATAATAGCCCTGGGGTGCAATTAATTTTAGCAGTTGCACAACTTAGTAAGAAAAAAAAGCATCGCTGATACCGTGTGTGCCATGAAGGTCAGCTGATGCCACAATTTGCACCTTTGTTGCGAGACATGAAAATTAGTAATTAACATAAATATATTGATTAACATATGGATAGTTTAGCCTGATGTACTAATGAAGCTAATCATATTTTACCAGCTGTTAGCATTCTGTCTTCTACAATGAGATGCAGTATAATTATTTAAAAATAAAAGAGTTGAGATACATTTTGGGTTAAAGATAATTGTTGAAGCATATACTAGAGAAATATAAGAAGGGCCCCTGTTCGAGAAAGTCTAACTCTTGTCAGGTTTTTTTGTTTCTTTTTTTTTTTTTTTTTTTTTTTTTTTGGTACTATTCATGCTATGTCAGTGATAAGCTTGTATAGTTTCTCTTTCTTACATCTCCTGTCTCTCCCATGCTTCACATAACAACTGTCACTGTCTGCATTTATGTTCTTAAATGTTTTCTTTTGACCATTGACATAATTTCCTATCGGGACCAATTTCAGTTTTTCCTTCAAATATTCAAATATTGCCAGAGGGATCTATCTGAGTCACACACTGGATTTCAGAACCTCTGTTGGAACTTGATACAGGCATAAAATTTGGTACTTGGTTAAGGTTGTCTTAATGATTAAGTTGTTGATCTATGCCAGTGGTTTAATAAATAACTCTTATTGCTATTGGCTAGGGATATCTCTGAGGTGAGTAGAGTACCTGAAGTTTTTAAAGTGGTATCATTAAGATTATTATGTTTTTTACATTTTATTTATTTATTTATTTATTTATTTATTTTAATTTTATTTTTTTAAATTTACATCCAAATTACTTAGCATATAGTGCCACAATGATTTCAGGAGTAGATTCCTTAATGCCCCTTACCCATTTAGGCCAACCCCCCCCCACAACCCCTCCAGTAACCCTCTGTTTGTTTTCCATATTTATGAGTCTCTTATGTTTTGTCCCCCTCCCTGTTTTTATATTATTTTTGTTTCCCTTCCCTTAGGTTCATCTGTTTTGTCTCTTAAAGTTCACATATGAGTGAAGTCATATGATATTTCTCTTTCTCTGACTAATTTCACTTAGCATAATACCCTCCAGTTCCATCCATGTAGTTGCAAATGGCAAGATTTCATTCTTTTTGATTGCTGAGTAATATTCCATTGTATACCCCATCTTCTTTATCCATTCATCCATCGATGGACGTTTGGGCTCTTTCCATACTTTGGCTATTGTTGATAGTGCTGCCATAAACGTTGAGGTGCATGTGCCCTTTCAAAACAGCACACTTGTATCCCTTGGATAAATACCTAGTAGTGTGATTGCTGGGTTGTAGGGTAGTTCTATTTTTAGTTATTTGAGGAACCTCCATACTGTTTCCCAGAGTGGCTGCACCAGCTTGCATTGCCACCAACAATGCAAAAGAGATCATCTTTCTCAGCATCCTCACCAATATCTATTGTTGCCTGGGTTGTTAATTTTAGCCATTCTGACAGGTGTGAGGTGCTATCATGGTGGTTTTGATTTGTATTTCCCTAATGATGAGTGACGGTGAGCATTTTTTCATGTGTTGGTCGGCCATCGGATGTCTTCTTTGGAGAAATGTCTATTCATGTCTTTTGCCCATTTCTTCTCATTAATATTAACAACCAACACCTATTGAGCACTTATTGTATCACAATCATTGTTGGAAGAGCATTATATGTATTATTTCATCCTCAGTGGTTCCCTCGGGAGATTACCATAGTGGTCATTTCCATTTTGCAGATAAAGAATCTGAGCTATAGAGACAGTTTTGCCAAAGACTAAGAAATTATTAAGTAACGGAGCTAATTTGTACTTATACATGCCAAATTAAATATTTATTACTTTTCCCACTAAGTGTGAGAAAGAAAAGTAATAGAAAAATCTAGAAGCTTGCATTTTGTGCCTTGTTTTCTGTGAACATATGTAATGCTGAGCATTTGTGGGCTAACCCTTGCTTTGATGTTAGGCTAATTTGGCAAATTTGGATTTTCCTTATTGAATCAGAGTGTGTTTATTTTTCAGTGTTAGTTGAAAACTGAAGGGCGTATCTAAACCAAGATAAATAAGTACGGGTTACTTTGCAGTCAAAGTGAATGACAAAGGTAATTTATGGGCTAACATCAGTCACTGTTGTGTACTGTGTAACAGAAATGTTTATATGCACCATTTAACTTCTCTAAGTAAACAGAAGGTGTAGACTTTTTTTCTTTTTCAAGGTTATCTGTAAGAATATTGTCTCTGACAGTGAAATCTGAAGCTAAAGTGACTAGACAAGGAAACATTCCTTTTAAAAACAGGATTGTTGGGGCCCCTGGGTGGCTCAGTTGGTTTAGCATCTGACTCTTGCTTTTTTCGATCACAATTTGTGAGTTGGAGCCCCAGCAGGCTCTGTGCTGACAATGCAGAGCCTGCTTGGGATTTTCTTTCTCTTCTCTCTCTGCCCCTTCCCCTCCATACTCTCTCTCCGTCTTTCTCTCAAAACAAATAAAAACATTAAAAAAATAAAAAAAAACAGTATTGTTAAGTAGCATTCAGTAGTTACCTGTTTCTTTATAAGTTAGTGTTAGTTTCCCATTGCTAACCTTGCTGATGGAAAGTTGTGTGATGTTCCCTATGCCATGAGTTTGAGTTACATATATTGTTTCCAGTTGGTGTGTCCACTGGTGATGTCAAATAAAACATCTGGCTATTTGGATAACTAATTGGAAGAGACTAAAATTGCACAACTTGTGTTGATCAGACACAATTGCCAGGGTTGGACTGTCACAGGGGGGAATAAGGCAAGTTCCTGTGTGTGCACCTGCATATTTTTGTTCCTCTTCTGAAAGTGGACGGGGAACACAGCAGTTGGGCAGAAGAGTGGGAAGAGAGAATAATCAAGGTGGAATAGACCTGTTGAGCTCCTCATTAGAAGAATGTGAAGTCACGGGGTTGGTATTTGTCCATCCTACTGAGCACTGTTCTAAGTGCTATTCGTCCTCAGGTCACTCAGCTTAAGAAGAATGGAGTAAGAATTTGGGCTCAAACAGTGAAAACCAAGGCTTGAAGTTTTCACTATAATCCCTCCTTTCTAATTTCCAAGAGCGCTGCTAGTGTTTAACATGTATGATGTCATTGAATTCTTGTACACGCATTTCCATTTTATTACCATTATATAGATTATCAATGAGAAAACTAAAAATGATAAAAAGACCTGAGGATTTAACCAATTTGGTACCTTGCCCAATTTGTTACAACTGTGTATTTTCAAAACCAAAAATACTATTTCAAAGGTTTATCAAAGCTATGTCCTTACACTACCACCAGCCAGAGTGTTCTATAGATTTCAATTTTAGATCATGTATTTGGTGCATGTCCTGATTCCAAAGTCCTGGTATAAGAATCAACCCAACTCTTGTGTTTTAATTAGTTCAGCTCCAGCAACTATTTTTGCAGTTAAATCTTTTACCATTGCCTACTGCCTGTGTCTAGATTACTAGGAAATGAAGAAGCAAAACAAAACAAAGGCCAAGAGTACATATCTTTAGGTAAACCTGAATTGTCTAGAAATTTTAGTTTAGTCATTGAGTAGCCAACACAAATACTGGAGAGTTAAAAACAATTTTTCTTTGTGCTTTATTTCAATAACGGTGGGTTATTTTATTACCTGATTGCAAACATTTGGAACATTATTGTCTTTCCTTTTATATTTGTAATTCCTTGGTTGATTCTCTTAGAAAATACAATAGATTATATATTCTGTCAGTCCTTTAGTCATGTTGTAAATAGTAAAGCTGATTTTGCTTTATTTTTGCCTTACAATATCTGTCAACAATAAAAAGACCACATATAGGACTGCAGTTACCTGAACAGAATGAATGTCAATAAATCCCGGGTGTGTTTCACATCAGCATATATGGCTTGAGATACTTTTGAAGCAATTTACACATTGGAAGCTACTTTAATTTACATGCAATATATATTTTTTTCTAACTAGCTCCAGAAGTGCTCAGGCAATAAATGTGCCCCTATCAAGAACACTAAAGGTGAAATATTAACAGGGAAGATGGTAATTATAGAATGAAACACTTAAGTAAACACTGCAAACATTATGTACCCATTCAAGCATTTGGATAACACCTTTCACAGTTTATCTGTGGTAGCTGCTTTATGGGGATGCTAGATTAGCACAAATAGTTGGGTAGTTGGGAAAATATAACTTTGGCTTTGAATCAAAACTAGTTTCAACATTCCCTGTTAATTTTTAAAGTTTTTGCTATTTTTTACTCTCTAAATATTTGCATAATAATTTTGTTATGTTTTGTATATTACATCAATGATGAATACGTGAGTCAAGGAAATTCTTTGTATTATACATTGAGTAAATATGTCAATGATGTGTTTAACTACATGAGTTCTGGAGTCAAAATGTCTATAATGAATCCTGGCACCACAAAGTAAGCAATGTGTAATCTTGGACGATTGACTTTACCTCATTGCTTCTGTAGAATGGGATAAGAATACTAGTCACTTAAAGGATTGTTGTGAAGATTATATTAGTATCTGTGAAGTCTATATTACCTACTTAATATATATAAACTTTAATAATAATGATGAAAATGAGTTATTTCTATTTTTAAAGGATTTTTTTTTGAAGTTGATTTATTTTCAGAGAGACAGAGAGCATGTCAGTGGGGGAGGTGCAGAGACAGGGAGAATCTCAAGCAGGCTCTGTGCTGTCAGCACCGGGCTTGAGGCGGGACTCAAACTCATGAATAGTGAGATCATGACCTGAGCCAAAGTCAAGAGCCAGATGCTTTACTGACTGAGTCAGCCAGGCTCTCTGTGTTCTACTCTTCAAAACAGTGAGGAACAAAGAGAATAAGTAGGGCAAATTTGAACATTAAGGATTATAAAAATATCTTCTGCCTTTTAATCACACCTCTAATAAATATATCAAACATGATATAAAACCATATGAAATCCATGTAATAATGAGGGGAAGGGGAAGGGGAAAGAGGAAGGACGGGAACAGAGTGCCTCAATAGTTGGGTGTTGTAGTAAAGTTTGTCTCATTTTTTTTGGATCAGGAGAAAATACTGTCAATCTGTGAACCGCCCTGCGTTGGGGAAAGCTATGCTCATTCTTGGGGAGTGATAGGAGCATGCTGGTAAATACCCGACCTGTGGATCAAGAGCAGTGTCTAGCATTGTTATTAGGCACTGAAAGATTAAATGGGAATCTTTTAAAACCTACCCCAAAGTTGGGAATGACTGATCAAATTATGACTAAACGGGCCAAGTTTAAAACATGGGTATCTTGAGGACTTTCAAAATGGCTTAGAAGACACATTAAAAACAAAAGGAAAGATTTGTAGAACCCTTGAAGTAAAAACTTTCACGGTCAATGAAATTAATGTCTATAGTTGTTTGGGCACCAACGAAAATAAGTTTTATCTTTTATTAACAAAAACAGGGAAATCAATGGAAGATTTATATGATACAGAAGGAGAATTCATGTAACTTTAAACCTAATGCTGTGTGTTGCAAATGTAGTCTGTTTTCCTATTAGTTTTGGTGTTATTATAAAAAGGGAATATAAATTGGTGTACTATTGACTCTCAAATCTAAATTTTACTACTCATTGCTAAGCTTACTAGTAAAGCATCTACTTCATTTCAGCTAATTAACTTCTTAATCTTCAGTATCTCTATCTTCCCCCCCATCCCTCCCACCCCGGAACTGCTCCCCACCACCCAGTTTATCCTTCTCAGTAGGTAGTGGGCAAGCAACCAGTGTTTGAATATAGACTCCTCTACTTCCTACTTTAATAATTTTGGATATGTTAGGTGACTCTTGGTGACTGTTTCTTCAACTTTAAATGGAATTCATAGGAGATCTTCATAAGGTCATTCAGATTAAGTGATTAAATTCATGTACAGTGTATCAAAGTATACCTACAACAGCGTAAAGTGTTCAATAGATGTTATGTATGTCTGTAGGTCAAATTAATGTTTTCATTCTGATTCAGAGGCTAATATTGAACCTACAGTTCATTGAACTGGGGAATCTGAATTGGCTATTTTGGGGGATCTCTGTGCTTCTGCTTGTTTGGTGATTGATTGACCTGCCCAGCAGTCCTTGGCACACAGTAAGCCCTCAGTAGCACTGGCAATCACTATAAACTATATATATTCCTAAGTACACACAGCGATAAAAATTCTGGTAAAAACCTTTCTTTTCTGCAATTTATTTTGCCTACATCTTTGTTAGTTTTTTTTTTTTAATTTTTTTTAACGTTTATTTATTTTTGAGACAAAGAGAGACAGAGCATGAACGGGGAAGGGTCAGAGAGAGAGAGGGAGACACAGAATCCGAAACAGGCTCCAGGCTCTGAGCTGTCAGCACAGAGCCCGACACAGGGCTGGAACTCACGGACCGCGAGATCGTGACCTGAGCCGAAGTCGGCAGCTCAACCGACTGAGCCACCCAGGCGCCCCAACATCTTTGTTAATCTTAATTTTTTTCTTTTCAGTAGCTTCTGATTATGTGTCAGGAAAATTTCTGTGATCATTTCTGTGATCTCCATTGCCCCAGTGCTTACATAGTCACTTGGTGAATTGACTATTTTCCTGACTTTTAGATTTATAAGCCTCTGAAAGGGGAGAGTCAACTATTTTAGGTACATTGTATTGTCCTTTTGCAGCACTTGACAGAGAGAGCAAATAAGTGTAGTTCAATAAAGATGGACTGTCTGTACAAAGATTGAGCAAAATACACACACTGTGTTGAAATATATTCTCCCCAGTAACATTTTAGATAATTAAAATTATACAGGAACATACCTGTTTATATTTCTAATGTTTAATTAGTACATTAGTTTACTTTCACTATTTTAGAGGAGAAATAGTTGGCCTTAAAAATCAAAGGTGGCAAGAGATTTCATGGTACATAACACAAAACTAATACAATAACCCAATGAGCCTTTTTTTTGTCTTTCATCCTTATATAAACGTAGCCTACTTTTTTCTTTTTTTAAAAAAAAATTCTTAAGGTTTATTTATTTTTGAGTGAGTGAGAGAGAGAGACAGAGTGTGAGCAGGGGAGGGGCAGAGAGAGAAGGAGACACAGGATCCGAAGCAGGCTCCAGGCTCGGAATTCTGAGCACAGAGCTCGAACCCATGAACTGTGAGGTCATGACCTGAACCAAAGCTGGATGCTTAACCAATTGAGCCACCCAGGTGCCCCAGTAGCCTAGTTTTTCCTAAATATCATTGTGTAGTATCATTAAAAAATTAATGGGGGAAACTGGAAAAATTCATGATACAGTCTAGAGTTAATAGTAATGTCCCAATGTTGGTTTCCTAATTTTGATGAATGAACTATGGCAATGTAATACAACATTAGAAGAAACTAAAGGCTGTGATGAGGGGTATATGGGAGCTTTCTGCACTGCTTTGTAACTTTTCTATAAATCTAAAATTATTCCCAAAGTGTATTTAAAAATCTGTGAGGAAAAACTTATTTAAAAATGTGTTGTTACTGAAAGTGAACGACTAGAAACAAGCTAATTGTTTAAAAATAGGAAAAAATGATCATTTAATTTATAGTGGTATGTTCATTTAATGGCATACAATGAAGAAATTAAAAACTTTATTTGTGGGGCGCCTGGGTGGCGCAGTCGGTTAAGCGTCCGACTTCAGCCAGGTCACGATCTCGTGGTCCGTGAGTTCGAGCCCCGCGTCGGGCTCTGGACTGATGGCTCAGAGCCTGGAGCCTGTTTCTGATTCTGTGTCTCCCTCTCTCTCTGCCCCTCCCCCGTTCATGCTCTGTCTCTCTCTGTCCCAAAAATAAATAAACGTTGAAATAAAAAAAATTAAAAAAAAAAAACAAACTTTATTTGTAAAAAGAGCTAAATGCAAAATATTTTTGATACTGCATTAAGTAGAAAAAAAGATGTTAACAATAGGATGTGTGCAGTGTGATTACAACCATAAAAAATGTGTTAATGACAGCAAGTACATAGAAGTAGCCATGCTGGGACAATGGGATTTGGACTCATTCTTTTTGTCGTAGTTTCAAAGATCTCTATAGCTTTTTTAGCTATAGAGGTGAAAGATAAACTTGGAATAATTTTTACTCACCAGGGATGTGAATTAAGCCATGTTAAAGGAAACAATATATTTGATTTTAATGAAACCCTAATTTTTTTTTTCAACGTTTATTTATTTTTGGGACAGAGAGAGACAGAGCATGAACGGGGGAGGGGCAGAGAGAGAGAGAGAGAGACACAGAATCGGAAACAGGCTCCAGGCTCTGAGCCATCAGCCCAGAGCCTGATGCGGGGCGCGAACTCATGGACCGCGAGATCCTGACCTGGCTGAAGTCGGACGCTTAACCGACTGCGCCACCCAGGCGCCCCTTAATGAAACCCTAATTTTGATGAAACCAGTTTTTACCAAGCGGTTTTTGATAAATCAGTTAATTTTTAAAGGTGGGTAAAATGTGTGAAGGTGGTCCAAAGATAAAACCTCCAGCTATAAAATAAGACTTGGGATGTAATGTACAGCATGGTGATAATAGGTGATAAAATTGTATTCTATATCTGAAAGTTGCTAAAAGAGTAGATCTTAAAGGGTCTCATTACAAGAAAAAAAATCTTTAATTGTGTGGTAATGGGTGTTGACCAGACTTACGGTAGTGATAGTTTCACAGCATATACAAATATCAAATTGCTATTTTGTACACCTGAAGTGAACATAATTTTGATATTTATTTATATCTCAAATAACTTTAACAGGTGTTTTAGCTTAAGAATATACTGTATTCCCCAAATACCTTATTCTTTAGTCTTGGATACTGGGTTTGTTTGATTTTTTTTTTTTTTTTTTTTTTTTGCCATTGCAAATATAAGTTAGCTTCCAAAGTCTCCTTATATAAAATTGCCTAATTTTAACTAAGCTGAATACTCTGAAAGCCTGTTGAACACTTATTACCTGAACACATTCACAAAGCAAGAGGTAGGGCTAGAAGTAAATTGTGCTACCATTATGGTTGAAGAAACGAAAGGCCAGATTGCTGCCAACAAATGTCCATCAAATCAGAGGGACAGAGTAGTTCTGGAAATGACCTTGAGAGAACATCAATGGCTTTACTTTGTTCTTGAGCTTATGTATTTTGGCCTCATTTTAACAGTGCTTTTGGGTCCATTGAAGCCTGAATTCTTTCTCTACACTATGAGAACACATACAGATCTCCTTTCTTCTTGAAATATTATCCCAAGTTTAACCTCTTACCTCAGGGTTACATTATTTGATTAATTTAATTTAGAATAGGAAGAAATAAGTGATAACATAAGAAATAAAGTATAAAGATAATATATTATTGATATTTATCTATATATGAATAGACACTACATAATTTTCTTTGTTGTTTATTTAAAAATGCTTTAGCCTACCTGAAACTTAAATCTACTTCAAAGTAAAAACAATGTGATTGGGAATTACTTTTCAGTGGCAAACTTTTTCACAATTTTAAGAATCTTAGTTGAAATTGTTTCCATAGTAAAAAGAGGATACATTTGTAATGTATGTGTAAGTAAGCATGAGGAGATTCTTGACTGAAAGAGACCTTGGAATATTTTCATTCCTTGGGGTTGAAGGGAGATACATATTTAGAAGGAAATGCAGAATCCACTGGACAATTTCTATCACCAAACCATAGGCAAGACATGTCCTTGGAAATCACGGTGATGATTCTTCTTTGGAAGTATTTCATCCTTAAAAGTGGAATGAGGTATACTGAACCTCTTGCAATGCTTGGATAGAAGTTGGATGAGATTCAGAAAATGGAAATCATTCCAGAAGCTCCTCTCAACCCTTTCAGTGGAAACAATCTTTGATCGAAACTCACCACTTAAAAAGGGTGTGTGTGAAGGGATCCTTGGAAGATTTTCAACTTTTGATGAGATAGCTCCTTGGATGGTTTTCAAGACCTGGAGGGGTCCATAATGAAGAATCATGCTGCTTCCATTAGTGTATTTTTCCTCTGCATGTTTGCAGACATAGCTGAGAATCTGTCCAATTTCTTCTTTGGCTAAGGTAGTCTTTATTTTAATAGAAAGGCTAGTCGACTTGGCACATTTGCAAATGAGAAGAGCAAATGAAAGCAAGTAACATTTAGATAATTCTCATAGCCAATGGGAGGTAACTTTGTGTTTGCAACAGCTGCACTTTTTTTTTTTTCACAGTAATTTACCAAAAGGAGTAATATATTTGGAAAAAGATGAAAAAATTATGTCTTGTTTTGTAGCTATTAACTACCACGCATTTTTGTGATTCATGTTGTGAGAGAAATTTAGTTGGGGTATTTGTGTTCATAAAAGAAGAAGTATGCCTTTGTATGGTTCATACAACTTGACTAATATGTTACTTTTCTAAGTTCTGCAGTGTATTTAATTACTGATTGGTCGATGGGAAAGGTATTAGTTTTTGGAGTTTTACCAATAATCATTGATTGGCTCTGAATTTAAAAACCAGAGATCTCCATGTATCTTAATATTGAATTTCATTTTCTCTTGAATTTAGAAAGGTAGTATTAAAATATATACCAGGTATATCTGGTTATAACTGTTTCCGTAGCTGGAGTGTTATTTTACTTACTGTAACATGATACGTTTATTCTACCTGAGCTTTGTTTCTGTGTTATAATAAGGATCATTTATTCCTCAGTAACCACAGTAACAATAAAAAGAAAAAAGTGAAAGTTTAAAAACATGCACAAATGATGAAGGTCACATTTAATGCTATATGGTCTGCGATGATATAAAATAACAGTGCTCCTTTATATTCTAAAAGGCTTTAATTTACTTTCTACTATAAATGGTGAGATAAAAAAATTGTAAAAGTATCTCATGAACACTGATTAGGGAGTATATGTTAATGACCTCTTAAAATAATTTGGTAAAAATAATTATTTTTCATACCTTATGAAATTTGATATACTTTTAACTGGCATAATCTAACTCGTATTGAAAGCAAATACAAATATGAGTTGTGTGAATTTTAAGATGAAATTGTTTTCAGGTCTAATTTAAACAGTCATCTCTACAGTTGGTATTACCCTCCAAGCTTCCATTATCACCAAAGATCAAAACATTAGGTTGGTCAGAATTAAAACCCATAACGCATGAATGATTTACTGTGATATCAGTGGAAGATTGCTTTGGTAGATGTTATGAAATCATAAATTCAAGGGAGACAGGAACCTAAAATACAAAGTCTCCTAATTTGAATTTTTTTAGGGAATACCTGTCTTCTAGTCAAAGCCAGAGAATATGCGAATTTCCTCTTTAATACTACAGTTGGCGAACATTCTTGAACCAGCGGCTAAGTTCTGTGTAGCATGTTCACTTCTGGCTGTTGATAAAATTCTGTGTAGTAGGGAGGACAGTTGTAGTGATACTCTTTATTGTCCATGTAAGATGAGCTTCTATAGATTCTAAGAAGGAGGGAAAAACAGAAAACTTTCAAAATAATTAAGTAGAACTCAAGAGATCCTTTCTGCCTTAACAAAAATTATATGCTGGCTTCCATAATTTTTTTTTTTTTTCCTATTTAGGCAAGCCATTCAGTTGAAAACTGAAATTGACCATAATAGAATTTTTGGTGCTTAAAATTTCATTGTAATGGCTCTTGTCCTAGTTTTCCAGAGGAATGTGAATTCTTAAACCCAAAAGCCAAGAGCCAAAAACAAAACAAAACAAAACAAAACAACAAAATCAAAAAACACAAAAAAACAAAAACAAAAAACCCCACAAAATAAAGCAACTCCCCCCAAATGCAACAATAAAATTGTTTTGTGCCTTTAGAACTTAGTGTTTTAAGTGACCTGGCTCTTAGATGGAACTGAAACAGGATATTCCTTTAGCCAGTGGCACAGACGGACATTTCTGGATGAGATTCTGCCCCCTTGTAGTGGAACGTGATGTACATTTTGATTCCCTGGCATGCCTACACTAACACCCATCTGTTAACATGGCATCATTCCTATTAAAAAAAAGTGTTTTGCCAGGTTCCAGAAGTCCTAGGTGTCTGGCATATGTATACATTTCTAAAGGTATTTTCCAGAATTAAAAAAAAAAAAAATTGAGTTTAGCTTAGAGTGTGTTCCCCTAGAGAATAGTCTCATTGGTGGGCCATTACAGGCAATTCTACTACTAATAGGTAATTTTAGATAAACATATCCTTATGTTTGACATTGACAAATTTGCATGTAGAAAAAAATTCATTGAAAATCAACAAACATTAAATTTTTTGCATATAAACAATCTTCATTCATTGCAGTAGCTCCCTTTCACAGATACCTATATTTGCTATTCATGTTATTTTTATCACTTCCTCCAAGTATTCTTCCATAAGATGGTATGTTAGTGGAATATCCAAGGGGACTGTTGTGACCATTTTTGAGACAGATATCCCTACCCCATGAACTTGACAGAATAGCGTTGATTGCCTGAAGTGAAAAAGACCAGAAATGGCTCAAGTTAAAGTCAAATGATAGAAATCATATAGAGCCCTGGAGTCCACAGGGGATGTCTGGATAATTTGGTTACTGAAGAGAGACATCCCGTTGTTGCTTAGCGACAGGATTCTGGGTGGCAGCTCTTTTCCCTCACATTTCCTGGTGTTTTGTTTTTGTAAATGTAGTTTCTTGCAAATCAGAGTGTCTGCATGCAGATGTCCACATTGCAATTGTTTTGATTTGTGAAATGAAGCAGTATTAGATGAAGAAAAAAGCTGGGAGATTGAAAATTTGGAGAGGAAGTTCCTTCTTGTGCTTCATTGCTTAAGGAGATAAAATCAAGTAATATAAACATAGTAGACACCTTGGGTTTTGGTATACCTTTTGCAAGATGCAGCATTTTGATTCATAGTGCTAGAATCATTTATTTAATCTCTTTAAGATGGATGGCTGTGTATTGAAAACATAAACACCTGTTGCATTTACATATATTGAAAATCATTGGTATCCAATCTACTTGATGGAGGATATTAAAAAAAACTTCAAATATTCTATATTTTCATTTTTATATATGCATATTTCATCTTTGATACATTTAGGTTGAATTTGTCACCACTTTTTAACTTGGAGTGCTAGTTCCTATAATAAGTAAGTTAGAACTGAGATATAATAGAGGTTCCAAATAATATCCTGTAATTATCATACCGTGCTGTACAAAAATCATCGTAATTACATTAAATCATATTTACTTTATAGTGCAAAAAGGTTGTTGAGTTATTTGGGTTAAAATAACAAGGAGCTTTTTAATACAGTTCCTTAGAAAAGATTGGTAGTTATGCTTAGAAATTCATTGCTAAGAAAGTTGTGAAGTTAATTGAAAAATTTGTAAAAAACTTCATATTCTGTAAGCTTAGTAAGTGTCAAAAGAATAACTGGGCTGCTGTACCATTTAAATTTTCCTTTTTTGGGGACAAACTAAAAACCTAATGTCTTTGGAAATGTTCTTTTACTACTGTTAATTACATATGGCACTGGATAAAGAGCATTCAAACAAGAGTGAAAGAAACTACTGTGAGTCTAGAAAGCCATGCGGGCTTTGCATGATAGATCTAAACGCTGAAATAAACATGTAGTTACTTCCCTGTAAAACCATGTAAGGTAACATTAACAATTAATTTGGCTGTGGAAAAAGAAAAGGAGAAAAGGAAAAAAAAGAACTTCACAAACTTAAATTACAAGCAGTAATTAGACAGTTCTTCTCCAAGCAAATAGACCTTAGTTTTGTGATCAGAAAGGATGAAATGAATTGGGGACCGAGAGGAGAAATTTGAAATTGGCACACTGAAATCGCCAGTGTACCTACTTGATGGAAAATGTTAGGTGGCCAGAAAGGTATATTGAAAGAAAGTTGTTGTTTTTGTTTTGTTTTATTTTGTTTTGTTTTGAGGGTGTAAGACTTGCCAGCACAAGATTTTAGGCTTAGAATGCTAAGATTTGTGAAGGTGGATCCTTCAGTAAGAACAATATTAGAAATAACAAGAATTATTGAATAAGTGCTCTGTGATTTAAATTATCTTTTGAATCATTAAAATATGCATCAGTTTCATTAAGGGATAAAGTTATTGAACATCGTAGATATAAGTTACTAATCAAGAAACTAATTTAACAGGTTTTTTTTTTAATTAGTAAGACAGATATTATGAAAGTAAGTAATTGTAATTGATGTTTTATCAGGACCATAGGATTTTTTTTCTAATTTCTCTAAAATAAAGGTTAAAAAATATACATTGAAATCTTAGTAACTTATTTATTGATGGAGAGTCTATGGGACATTTTCTTCCTCTATAGGACATTCTTGGATTCTTCTGGTTGTTTATATTTTCTAAATGACCAAGAATATGCAAGCATTACTTGTATATGAGGAAAAAAATATACCTTAAAAATTTTAAAGGTGGGAACCTTACATTTGGAGTTTTCCCCAATAGTGCAATATTCTTACCCTATATTATTGCCTTTAAAGTAAAAGAAATCTCTTCAGTTAGAAAAAGAGAAATAAGGAAAGTCATTTTTTTTCACCTTTTATTTATTTTTGAGAGACAGAGAGAGACAGAGCACAAGTGGGGGAGGGGCAGAGAGAGAGGGAGACACAGAATCAGAGGCAGGCTCCAGGCTCCGAGCTGTCAGCACAGAGCCCGACGCGGGGCTTGAACCCACGAACCGTGAGATCATGTCCTGAGCCGAAGTCAGACACTTAACGACTGAGCCACCCAGGCGCCCCAGAAAAGTCATTTTTATCATGATGAAATTTATAAGAGTTAGGAATAAAACAAAGCACAGTAATGGCGGGCATGTGTTTGTGTGTCATGCTTATCTTGGTAGAAACTAAAGAGTCAGTGTTAACAGAAGTTCAGAGACAATAAAAAAACTAATTTGCCAGGTTTTTTAAATTGAAATTAATTATGGAAGCAAAGGACAATGGTGAGGAGAATTATTTGACATTGCTTGGCTATAGCAATATGTATGGTATGGTCCAAGCTCTTTTTAAATGAAAAAGTAAATATTTTGATACAAAAGTTACATGTATATATTTATATAGTATGTAGGTGTGTGTGTATATATAAATATGGGCGTGTGTATAGCAGTGATTTGCAAAGAATAGTAAAACGTACAAAAAGTTTCCATAGATTTTCTAGCCATAAAAAAACTGCTTTTAAGATTTTAGTCTATTTCTTATAGTCCTCACTTTCTTTTTAGTGTAAATTCTTTTAAAAAACAAGTATGAATTACTATGTTTTTACTTCCTATATTTTACCTGTTTTCCTTGTCATCAGTCCAATGGCATTAGTAATCTAAATATCCTCAGTATCTTGTACCTTTTTTTACTTTTTGCCTTTAATATTGTTATGTTTGTCTAGATTCTCTGAAGGCAATGTCACCAACATCTATATTTTTAACAAAATAGCTGTGTTGCAATTTGTTACTTGTGATTAAGAAGTATAGGAGTCTAAACAGGACTGTATCAAAGCTATGGGTCATATTATAAACATTCTTACTCGGTGCAAGCTTTTTTTTTTTTTTTTTTTTCATTTAGTTTGGTAAATTTGCATAACTAATGAAAGACATACCGCTTACAACACAACTCCCTATACTCTAGGTATTTCTACAAATATCTTTGGGGCTGTTTATGTTGAATATAAATTACGAATGCTTTTTTCTCTCTTTCTTCCTCTCTCTAGCCAACACTTACACTGCAGGCACTGTTCAAATAGCCTGCATACCCAGTAAATGGCGTTGTGCAATAACTTACTAGAAAAGAACCAAGCCTGGTGGGGAGATGACAGATGTGTTATTTTAGTTGCTTCCTTCAAACAGGAATATTAGATACAAGGTTCCTTCCAGGGTGTCTCTCTGGACCATCAGGGTTTTTATTTTATCTTTTGAGTGACTTCAATACCACCAAAAACTACTGCAGAAACAAAAATTCACAGGAAATTTACACTGTAAATTTGGTATAATTTTCATCAGTAGACTAAAAAATCCTTCTACTTTTTAAGTTTTGAAATTTATAAAGCAAGTACTTGGACTTGCATGTATTATGAATAGTAATTATGTAAGAGTTCAGTGTTGAGAGATCATTGCTTTCAATTTATAATCACAGAAGACTATTTAGGAATCATTCATTACATGTAACATTATATAAAAAAGGAAAGGCCTCAAGTTTATGGTATTACACACAGAGGTGAGAATCTCTTAAGTTAATTTTTCTATTTGTGGGGTATAGTTAATACGAACAAAACACAGTTAATCTATGTAAAAAAAGGCATTAAGATTGAAGGGAGGAAGGCAAAGTAGCCTTTGTATTGAAAATTTAAATAAACATTAGATTTATTGATTCCCAGATAAAAATCCTTTAAGACATGGAGGGATAATGAATAAACAGTATCTCTCTCCCTCTTTTTTTCATGGCATTTTTTGTTGTTGTTTTTAGAAGGTATACATATTATAGTCCCTGGAACTTGTTCATCCTTGAAAAACAACAAATAGATGTTTTCATTAACATACTGGCTCTTTTTAAAGTAAAAATGATCATCATTACCAAAAGCTGTTTTCTAAAAAATCTTTATTCCAATAAGTAAGATACATTGAGGTAGCTATGGCTATTCAGTTTGGACCAGACAATTGAAGCAGATAAGAGCATTTTGGTCCTGACATATTTATACCCTGTTCTTTGACAGGAACACAAACAAATTAAGGGGTTTTGATCAACATGGGAAAGTTTTTTTTTTTCCAAATCTAAACAGCTGGTCTGAATAATTTATTTGCTTTTTATTTAAACAATCTGGTTTCATTTTTTTCTCGTGTATTGTTTCCATTCTAAAAAGTACAAAGACCCATCTCCACATTGGGAAGATGAACCGTAATTCCCTAGTAGATGCAAGTGTGACATGAAATGAATATGCATTTGTATGTAACAAATAAGAGGACATTAAAGGTTGTTAAGTTTAAGATTAAAATTTAATGTCCGTGGAAAGTGTCAACACTACCATGCTACTCAGGCCACACACACACACACACACACACACACACACACACACAGTAAAGGGACTAACTGCTTGTTTTGTTTGTATTTCAGCTCATGGCTGTCTATTTTTACTTACTGAGGTATTTTATTCAGTAAGGTGATGAACAGAGTGGAAGACCCAGTGATAGGAAGATAGATGCTTCGTTGTAAGTTTGTCCAGAAAAAACAATTAAAGCTATTTCCATGACAGGAAGGACCTCAGATATCATGTTGAAAATACAACTGTTGATTTTAAGTACCTGTTAGAATGGAGTAATAGTCTAGTGTTATAACAGACTATCTGTTCAAGTGAATCATTCTGCCTCCCTCACTATTATTTCAAGTAGATAATTCATTCTTCACTTTCCATCTGAAAACATTGATGAAGAGTTGGACAGGCAAAGAATAGCAATGAGGCTACTTTTTAATGAATTCAGGGCTCTTTCAATAAGTACAATGTGGGACAAAATGCAGTAAGATTTTTTTCCTTTAAGACTGGCTTGGTGTCACTTGCCTTTCCAGAGGACTTGTAAAAATAAGTATTGAGACTTTCGTGATGGTGATTCTGTAGGCTGTCACTAATGTGGATGCAGATCTTCTGGCATTCACATGTTCCCTACTCTCCTTCCACCCCTCTCCAAATTTATCATGTCATAGTTGAATGTATCAGGGTCCACCACCTAACCGAAAGGTAATGTGGGATGGTAATGGGAATGAGCACAGAGTCTAACTCGGGCCATTTTGTTTTGAATCTGGGGTCCAAAACGTACTAGATGTGGGGGATCTTGGGCAAGTTAGTTACCTTCTCTAAGCCTCAATTTCCTTTTAAACAAAACAGGCTAATAACAGTGCCCAGAACAGAATCCAATGAAGTAAGTATGTATGGCTTTATCTTGTACCTGCTATAGAATAAGCACTTAATCTTATTTGACCAAGGTATTTTCTGGACAATCAACTTCATGTCCTATAAGGACTCTCATATAGAATTCCATGAGTAGTTTTCCCCCCCTTTTAAGATTCGAACTTAGCCTATTCTAGACCACACACACACACACACACACACACACACCCCTACCTTGTGTCTGTCTCTTGCTCTGTGTTTGTATAAATACGTACATCATACATATACATACATGAATGTAGTCTGTCTGTATTTGTGTGCCCACTAGTATTTTTTTTAACTGCTAGAGGAAAGCACATGACTTCCTAAAACTGGGATTTATGAAATTGTTACAGGAACCACAGGAATGATATTGAGGTAAGGAGGGAGGGGGAAAAAAGGAGATTGGTGGAAAGGCGACATACCACATAATCACAGCAGAGGGTGTGCAGTGATGAAATTTGTATATGCAAGTCGTTGTTCTGTCTGCCACCTGGAAAGTTTTACTTTTTCTGCAAGAACTTAATAAAATCACCTAGGAAAATCTTCTCAGTCTGCCTTGTTAACATACTCCCTAGTTGCACATATAGAGGTACAACAGTTTAATAAAACAAAGAGTGACTTGATGTTGCCAGCACTCAGTTGTTTGTGTTCACCTGTGACATTTACAAGTGAAGACATACAGAACCTCCTTTGTTTCCTGGATAATCGCTCAGGTGTTAAAGAAGAAGTTGATTCAGTTTTAAATGGCATGAGTTTCTCAAGCCTTGGGAAAGTAAGTGATGGATTTTTTTTTCTTCTTTTTCCATAGTTCAAATATACACAGTGCAAAGCCATGTCTAACTGTTTAATTTTACAAGACTGAAAATATTGGATTTAAGGCTTAGGTTTTAGTTGAGGTTTATTCTTGGTGTCCAACCCTGTCTAAACTTTCACAGGCAAATCGGAAATGAAACACAATTGAAACTAAACCGAGGTTTATCTGCCTGCAAAGGGGCCTTAACATTTCACTTTGTGTTTTCAGACTGAATGTAATGAAAACGTGATTTTATACAGATTCCTTGTGTCAGTTATTCCCTGCATCCCTTCTACACTGATCTGTGCTTTCAACGTGAAGCTTCATTAAGGATCAAGCCAAGTAGTCTTTAAAAAGTACAGGGTTTTGGTGATAGACAGATGGTGGCTTTCATGATGTCAGGAAGTGTCAGATATTATGGTTGGCTGTGGAATGGTGGCTACTATCCAAACAGATTGGGAAACAGACAGAAAGAGCAAGAACACCATTTGTTTTATTTAGATACATTGTGAACAGAAGGAAGCAAGACAGAGCATACTTTTACACATCTTTTTTCCACTCCTTGCGAAAACAGTTTAGGATTTGTTATGTTATATTAGCCCTTTCATTATGCAAAAACATGGGAAAGCCAGAGATGCTGGTGAAAGAATTGGTCTCATTGTGATTTTCTATGAAGTGTGTTTATTTTTATTCTTACGGAAGGTGGGTTTTAAAAACATGTCTTCTCCTTGGAAGTATCAAATGCTTAAAACCGACAGGAGCGGGATGAGGCCCTTTAGCAGTGCTGTACTGTTAGGAGCGTAGGAAGACGGTACTGACTTCACGACCCAGATGAGTGACTCGGAGAATGGTATTAAAAACTTCATTTCCTAAGCTGAAGGTGCTTCTTCGCGAAGAGCTGTAGATCTTTTTCCTGTAAGGATTTTATCCAAATTGGCAGCCAGAGGGCAGTGTCAGCTCCAGACAGATCTGTAGGGTCCAGTTACAGGATTCAAGTTGTCATCCAGCCCTTGACCTAGGTATCCGGACAACATAATATACTGGTGGGGGTCTTCTTAATCTTAATAAAAAAGAAAACCTAAATTTGCCAGCCTATTTCTTAACAGAAAAATATTCCTTTGAATTTCTTTTTTTCTGCTATTTACTTATATTCATCTAATCTTTATCTTCATCTTTTATTCCATCCCTTGAGAGGTAACTAGAATATTGGCATTTCTGGTGGATTAGAGATCCAGGACCACAATCTGCCCTACAGTTGTGTCCCCAAATCATGGTGAATGTATTGGAGTTCCTAATGTAACCCCTGATGTATTAATACTAAAAAACTAATCCTAAATAACTAAGGAAGGATATAACATTACCCACAGAAACTGCTAGTCTTGGGTGATGCCAAATCTAAGGGTTTGGGACCCAGAAGGACCCTGACAGACCATTCTAGACCAGTGGTTTTTCACACTGTGCTTCCTAAAGGCTAGAATTTTTAAGAGGTGCTTTAGCAGCTACAGCGAAGGGTAAGTGATAGGTCAGGACTCCAGCCTGCTATCTCTGCATAATATAAACAGCTAAAGAGACTTTCCTGACTATGGACAAACAGAGGTCAGAATTTTGGCTTCAGAGATGAATGTTTCTTTAATGGAAAAGTCTCAAATGCATTTGGCTAGGGCGGAGAGTTGGGCATCACTGCTTTTTAATTGTTACCTAAATTCAAACAGGAGTCAGATTCCAGAGGAGGGTGTGGGATAACTGTGATAAAGTAAAAGGACCTCACTTTCTCCCCACTTCCCTTCCTCTGCCCTCCCCCATCACGATTTGAGGACTGATGTGACCAAAACACCCAGAGCCTTCAAAAAGGTAGGAGATCCTGAAAGTAGGTTATCTCTGCTATTTTCCCAGGATCCCTCTTTCTACTCCCCCTCCCCAGCCAAAGAAACCCCCCCAACCCAAAAAAAAACAGTCGAGCCAACAAAATAATACCTAAGCAGTAGAGGGACCTCTTTTGGAAATAATCTAATCTATAGCAGCAAGAGACATATTGTGAATTCCTTATTGGAGAGTTTTGAAATCACAATATATACATGCTGAAAATAGTCCCTCATTGTTAGTCACCTGTTAATTAAAAAACAAAACAAAGCTCTCAAATACTTTATTTTGTTTGCTGAGACAAGCACATACATTAATGAGAGAAAATACTGAGATACCTACCTTGTGGAAAGTCCACGTCTGGATTGTTAGTAGGGACAGAGAAGACAAAAAGGAAGGTAATACAGACTTTCTATGTTAAGGATTTATGCTAAGGGATGACTCAAGAGTTAAAGAGTAAATCTCTTATAATTTCTACAAATTTTTGGTATATGCAGTAAATTTTATTGCCTTAAATAAAATTAATTCTTATTCTATCTTGGAAAGGATCTGAACCACTTGACAGGTTAAAATTATGTTTCTCTAGAGCATGATTTTAATATCAGCTCTGGTTAGGACTCATCAACTGTTGAAAGAATTGTTGTAAGGAGAAATGTAACATTAGAATATTTGCTGAAGCCATTAATTTATATCATGGAATTAAAATATCTGGGAGTCATCTTAAATCTCACTTGAACTTTCAAAGGTATGGTACACATTGAATCTATTTTAAGATGTGGGCTATCAGGAGAGAAAGCATTTGATATATTATTTATTGCTCAAATGTTATTTCATTAAATTCCACACAACTACATGGAGAGTTATATGTAAAATAAGATGCCACTGCTTAGCAGTTCAACTTGCTTGGAAAAGAACATGAGGCTTTATTTCAATGTAATTTTCGATGAAAATTTTTAATAAAATGGGATGTATTAAAAAAATCCATTTCATCAGAAATATTGAATGCTTGAAACAGTGAACTCATTCTGCAAAAAAAAAAATCAGTTTTTCCCCTCTGATTTTGACAACAAGAAAAACCAAAAAACAAAACTTCCTTACTTTACAATAGTGGACAAAATTTCTTGCCCAAGTTAGTTGGTGTCAGACTGATGGGTTAAACCCAAAGCTGTAAACCCCTGCTAAGATTTGTTAAGATTATGTGACTAAGTCTGTATATTACCATCTAACTTCGATAAAGTTATACACAGTTAGTGGTTTAAATCAACATTTTAAAATACACAATGTAGAATCAAACTTAACTCTTGTTGGATATTTCCAAATCCCCTATGCCTACCTGCTAGTGGTATGAAGCTGATGAGTTGTATTTTTTATACATATACAGGTTACTTGTTTTATTTTTATGACACCAATCTCTTCTTGAAGTCCTTAAGATTTCAACCACGGAATTTTTGCCTCTTTGGGGAGAAAGGGAGAATGACAGATGCTGATTATTTCATTTCTGGATCCCTGTAATCTCTGTGAGTGAATGCTTAGCCATGGTAAATTGGAAAGAAAAAAAATCTCAAAATCTGAAATTCCTTGATATTTAGGTAATATGCAGAGATGACAGGTTAACTCTCACAGGGAAATGAAAAAAATTCATCTACAGTCTTGCCATTCAAAATAGCCTAAATGGACATTTCACACATTTCCTTAAGGTCTATTTCTGTTTTAGGCAGAAGAATTTTAATTTAGTTATATACATTTTAAATCAGGATTTTAACAGTTAATATCCTTGAATAGTGGGGTTGGTGCTAAATTTAATGTCCTGCATTGTAATTTCCCCAATATTGAATTTCCCCATGATTTTATATTTCTTCTACAGTCAGAAGACTTAAAATGAAAATAAGCCAACCTGTAGCAGTTTTCTAGGGAGACTTAAGTGTCTGGAAGTGAGGAAGCATGGGACTATTTCAGACAGAGACTCTTGGTAGGAAGATGGGGAGAGAATGAACTGCAAAGCTGTAACCGGCTTCTGTGTGAGAGCTCAAGGGATATCTGAAGGATCCCTATTTCCTGCCTACCTTTGGGTCAGTTCCCTTCTCGGAGGCTATGGAGGAAGATAATATGGTTTAACCTTACAGAATCATCAGACCTATTCAACAGAAGAATCTGTTTCCTAAGTAACTCCAGATCCTATGGATAAATTGTACTCATACTGACTGAATTGAGTTGAGGTGTGTGCCCACCCTTGAATCAATCGTTTTAGGCAGAAAGAGAATAGTCTGACAGGGTTTTGCTTATTTCATGCTTATTATTTCAACTTCTGGGTCCTAGGGATGAAGTCTGAAGAACACACCTGAGAGTGGAATGAAGAGTTTACCCAAGTCACAGTTAAGGCAGCTTTACCGGAAGAGGAGGGCATGGATGCTAGGAATCAGACAAACTCCACTGGAGTTTATATGACAACACATGCTCTTTCATGTTTTCCTACCTCATCTACTTGCCTCTTTGTATGTTTCTTTATGGATTTTCTATAGCTTCCCATCACCTAAATGGTTTTGAATATTAAGCTGACTCCTCAGTTCATCTCTCTGGTCTATTCTCACTATACCCCTTAGGCAGTTTGATCCACTTGGAATGTTTTAATCGGCATAACTATATACTCATACTTTTTATTTCTGTCCTAGCCTTTTCTCCACAGGACAAGGCCTTCCTGTCTACATATCTAACAGACGTCTCTACTTGGATGTCCTAGCCTCAAACTGCAAGTTTCATAGTGAAAGTCATTTGTATCCTTGTGAGTCTGTTTTCTCTTTTCACCTTAGAGAATGCCATCTCTTCTCCTATTCATTAATACTCAGTAAATTTTAACTCCTATTTCCTCATTATTCTTTGATAAATTCATTGTGCCCCTATTTTTCCTGCCACTATCATCCCTTGCCTGCATTACAGGAATGGTTTTTCCATTTAACTCTGTTGAAGCTAAGTTCAACCCTGCTCCTCCCTTTGCTCTGTTAAAGTTAACTTTCTAAAATAGGAGCATGTCAGTTCTTCACTCAAAACTCTCAAATGATTTTTCCACTGAATTTAGGATTAGATCTATTAATGTTGTTTACTAGGGACCTTTATGTCCGAGTCTCCCTTTAGTGGTCTAGCCTTACCTCTCATCACCCAGGCCATGATTTGTTGGGTCATACAGGACAACTTGCACTGGCTTGAATGGGTTGTTTTTTCCTAAATTATCTCTAGGCATTTATTTGGAAGCACTATCACCCCTACATGGGAGATCAGCATTTTAGCTAATTATTTTCTACTTCAAGGTCCTTTCCAGTGGACAAATTTTTCTAATCACCTTACATGCCCATTCTAAAAACTGAGATAGGAGCACCTGCGTGGCTCAGTTGGTTAAGCGGCCGACTTCGGCTCAGGTCATGATCTCACAGTTGGTGAGTTCAAGCCCCGCATCGGGCTCTGTGCTGACAGCTCAGAGCCTGGAGCTAGCTTCGGATTCTGTGTCTCCCTCTTTCTCTGTCCCTCCCCTGTTCATGCTTTGTCCTCTCTCTCTCAAAAATAAACAAACATTAAAAAAAAAAATTTAAAAAACGCTGAGATATACGCTTCTCCTATGCATTGTACAGTTCTGTACTCTAGTTTGAAATTCCTTTATTACTGGACTCTCTTGCTCAGTGGACTAAAAATTCTTTGAGGTTAGGGACTATGTCTTTGTCACAGTTTTATTTCTTGCCCCTGAGACATCGCCTGGTGCTTAATTGTCTCCCAAAATAATGTTTATTGAGTAGGCGAAAGAAAGCAATTGTTACATCATGTTACAAAGAAGCCTCACAGTCACTGAGAAATTGTGGCTTCTTAAGGTTATGCAATCACTGACTTAATGTGAATGTGGCTGTAGGTGAATATTTTAGTTTAATAGTCAGCCTGTTAAATTTCTTTGCAGATTTTTGGACAAAGTTAATCAAAGTGGTCTTCCTGAAGATGATCATGTTCCTTTATCTTCAGGAGTTTATTGGCATCAAATGAGATAGTTCTTTCTTTCTTTCTTTTTTTTTTTTTTTTTGAAGTACCTATACCACATCTCAATAATGACAGATTGATTAGGTTTCATCTCTGAAGGGAGTTGATGGCCTAACATGAGGGCAGGAATCATTACCTTCAGTTGGTCATTAATCCCCATGAAATATCCTTCCCCCTCAGCAGTAATTGCTCTTATAAATTGAAAAGTGGAAATATATTTATGCAAGCCTGAAAATTTCTGTTTTCTGCCATTTCACTTCTATGTACAAGGTATTTCTAGACACTTAATGTTCTGTACTTAAACTTCTCTGATTGCTTAATACAGGTTTCCACACTCAGCTTATATAGTGGATAAGATTTCCTCCATCACTTCTAACCCAATGATCAAAGCAACAATCAAAACCCATTTCATGTGAAAGCTATTTTGAAGAACATTTGTACATTTTCCAACAGCAAATCTGCCTCATTACAACATAACTCAGTTTATATTTTCAGTTGCCTGTTATACATCATCAGGTTTTCTTATAAGAGGATTCTTTATTCTTACGGAGGCAATGTTATACAGCGAGAGGAAAAAAAAAATCACTTGAAACTAAGCATCGACTTAATAGTTGGAAGGGTGTTTGTGTTTTAAAACTATTGTTTTTGTTATGAAGGCTAATGGTGATTTATTTATATGAGCATGTATAATAAAACTGACAGATAGATGTTTAAGGTAATTGGTAAATTATTAGGGTTTCTATAGATGTGTTACCAGGTTTTCTTTTGTGTAATGGCAAATACCTAAAGGCTGTGTACTTTAACTTATGTTTGTGGCCAATTATACTCTCATATCTGATCTCGCTTGTGGTCGGTAGCAAACATTTGGGACACAGCTGGCCACATTTTGTGCTGTGTAAGAGAAAACAGTCTCTGGCTGAGTGATTGTATAACTAGTCACATTTGCAGTAAGTTCTGAGCAACTGAACCAGCATTCTTAGATTATATAATTTCAGTAGTGTTATATCAGTGCGATGATGATCTGTGGACAAGACCTAGTCTTTCTTTGGAAGTGGCCTCCATTTCACAGGGAAGTGCATTCCCTACAGATTTCTTTTCCTTGCTTCATACTTGAGTAGAGTGAATAGATTTGATGACTCAAGCACAAAGACAAATATTGTCATCTAGGAAAGGAAGGTAAATGGAGCTAGTCCGTTTCTGTTTCACATTTGATACGGTATTATACTTAGAAAGAATACACAGATTGCTAGATTTTTCTGCTTTGAAAATTATTAACATAAGTTTAAACTTAAATTGTACCGAATAATTTTGCCCATTTCCATGGCCATCAAGACAACCCATTTGACTTGGGAACAAGTTGAACTGCTGCTCCCTTCCTGTCAAGCCAGCCATGAATACTGATGACAAGCCAGTCATGACTCAGTCACTCATCATTTCTTATTTTGCACTAAACACCACTCTATGCGCTAACCTTTTTCTTTATGTTTTGCTTTCATAGGGTTTCTGATTGGTTTCATGAATGTACAGAATGTGTTTTAGATTGCAGCCTTTGAGGGCAATTATTTTAGATTTTGATAATCTTAAAAGAGCTGTTGGAGAAATCATACACATTTTGAGAAAAGGTTAGTGATGATGATAAAAAGAGCACTTAAAATAGTACTAGGTGTGGAGTCCATCAGGCTGGGTTTTAATTTTGGCTCTCTTGTACTCGAGCCACTTATTTTAATACAGATCACTTGATTTCTCGAGGACTCGGGTCTTGAGAAATAATAGGAATAGCCTCAGAAGTCTACAATAAGTAATAAGTCTGTTTGAAAGTCCTTATCATTCTGTCTGGCTCGTGGTAGGTAGGCAAGAAATCAATGTTTTAAAATTAATAATACCTAAATAATAACACTAAATTAGGTGTTATTTTAACAGGCCCAAAACAAAAAGAAACCTGTATTGAGGATTGAACTACAGTTGAAGTTAGTGTAAATTAATCTGAAATAGTGAAGTTCTAGAGAGTCTAATTTCAAAATAAGAGCAAGCTATACTGAATTCAAGAGATTTTATCCCACTCCTCCCCCTGGGTTCATGTTGGCCTTTATAAGTTGTATCACATTAAAGGAATGATCAGAATTTTAAATACCCTTGACAAGTTGGGAGAATAAACTGCCAGCAATGGTAAGATGAATTTTTTCAACAGCAAACTTCTTGGTACAGCATATTTGCTGTAGAGAGATCTAAGTTATAATAATAAGATAAAAAAGGCTAGAGATTATAGTATTCTTTCTATGAATTAACAATGTGATTATAATGGCTTCAAAATGTTATGGGTGTGTTGCGGAAAAAAGTAAAGTATAAAGATATGAAGTAAAAGATAAATTTATGAGAATTTATAATTAGAAATCACCAGTTCACGCATCATGCTTAGGCATTAATTCATTTAATGACACTGACAACCCATAATGTATCAGGTACTCAGCAGGGTTCTATGAATACAAGAGTCTAGAAGCCAGCTCCTTGCCCTTACAAGGCTATGATCCACTGAAAGATAAGGCTATTAAATTTTTTTTAAATGTGTAGAAAATTGTATGAAAGGCAAATAGAAAGAATTAACAGTATGAGGCCAAGGGCTCAGGAGAGGTTTCCTTGTAGTTTGGTCCCTAAGGAAAGAGTAGGGGTTGACAATATTAGGTATACATGTGTATATGCACTTATGTATACACATGTATCTGTATATGCATATGAGGCCAGAGAGAGAAAGAAGGTTTCATGAAGAGAGTAAACGTGCACTTAGAGAACTGGAAATGGGATCGAAGGTCTGTGGTCGATAGTGAAGAGGGAGAGAATGAGGGCTGGAGAAGAGATCAGGCTAAAAGAATAGTCTAGAGGCAGATCTTAGAGTGTCTTTTAAAACTTCAAAAGCATTATTTTGTTAGGGAGAAGCCACTAAAGCATTTTAAGCGGGAAATTATGTCAGATTTTGTTGCTGTTAAACTCAGTTTTGATACCTTTACGGTTTGTTAAAATAATACTTACTTTGGGACCACACAAATAACAAATGGAATGCAGCATAAGAGAAGATAGAGTATTGCCAAATATTTAACAAGTTAAAATAGTGTTTTCCTTCTTTCTTTTTTCTTTTAAAGAAACTATGTAGTGGCAGACAGTGCTTGTCAAACTATATATGGTGGAAGACTAGTTCCTTTTTCTTTTTGTTATCTGTTACAGACTGACACTTTTATGAAATGCGATAGGATGAATTATTTAGAAAATAAACTTTAAAAAGCATACATATACAATATAAGCCTCCACTTTTATAATTACATTCAAGAGGCGTAAAATGTCATATCCATAAATATAATCAGAATAAGCATAGGGAGAGAGGAAAGAGACACTGAAACTATACACATTGTTCATCAAAAGTGTGTGGGCAATTAGCATTTCTGGACTTACCTCATCGCAGGCCACTAGAAAAATAGGACACAGCCTTGTTTTGAGACAGTTTTACATTAGCAATTAGTTGATATACTGATGATAAAAATTTGTTCTCTGGAGTTTTTAAGGGTAACAAAAATGAAACAAAATTGAATTCAGCAAGAGGCATTTGGATACCGTGGTAGGAATGAAACTTGAAAAAAAATAAACTTTTTTCTATATAGCTTCATTATTATCAGGAATATTACTGTCTTTTTACTCTGGATAAAAATATGCTTTCAGGTGTCATTTTGCTTGTAACACCTTCCACCCAACCCCAAAAGCATTACATTGACTTATTCTGGCATGTCTGAGTTTGAACTAAATTATTTTCTACAACATTGTTATAGTGGCCATGTTGAAAGTCTAATATCACTCCATTTATAGCCACTTTCTAAGAAACACAGCAAGAAAAAATGGTGATTCTACTATGTTACATAGTAGAAAGCAGGAGGGAAGTCTACAGATGAACTGCTACATGGATATGTGGATGCCAATGGAAGTTGAGAAAATTAACTTCCATTGGCATTCATGTGTCTACTTAAAACAGTAATATAGACAAAGAAAATTAATTTGAAAATTTTTTCTTTGGGCATTTATTAATTCAATTGTTAATTTAACCCATCTTTAGGGAGCATCTGTTACAATCCTCTAAGTGTGTTGGGAGCTAGGATTATAGATAATACGACTCCCTCTGTGAAAATTGTTCATAATCTAGGGAAAGGTGGACAAAAGCATAAGTAACTACAGTATGATGGTTTAGTCATTGAAAAAGGAGTATCTATAACAGAAGTTTAGTTTTAGGAAAGACTCAAACTTTTCCACTCCCAGGGGTAGACAGATACCATTGTGGTTAAGTCTGAGGCTCTGCAATACAAATTGGTCAGCATATGTATTTTAGGGCTAATGCAATTCCCCAAGCTCATATCATTTTCCCGGGCCAAAGTCCTTAAGCTGCCCTTCCCAATTTTTTTACTCTTTTTTTTTTCTTATTGGGACTATTTCCTATCATCAGAATCTAATAATAATCAGCTGTTTATAATCAACTAGAAATACATATAAAGAAATTAATAAATACAAAATAATTCATTTATGGATTGTCTATTATGGGCAAGTCACTTTACAATTTTTATTTAATCCTTTCAACAACCGAGAGATATGCCCATTTAATGATAAAATTAAGGTAATTTGCCTAAGATTATAAAGCAGTTATACGGCTACATGAGAATTCAGGCCTACACATACTGCTATGGTGTTTTCCAGCATTAGTCTATCACTGTGATATTTTAGACTTCCTCCCTGATGCCTAAATCCTTTAGGTTGCTCCCTACCTACATTCCAACTCTTTACCTCTGAAGGACAATCTAAAGCTGTGACTTCTCTTTCAAGTCTTCATTTCTCTGTGTTGTCTGTTTCTCAGAAAGAATTTGTCTATTGACTTAGGTTATAGAGCTGGTGAACTAAACTTCTCTCAATGTGAAAGTGTATTTTTAAAGATTGCAACCCATTTCAAATCTATTTTTGAAAGAAGTTGAGTTCTCAATCTTGAGTACATCGGTTTTATTTAACCACTGAAAGAGCATAACAAATAAAATTGATCTGGTTCCACGGCAGAGTATTAGAGAAAAAGACTTAAAAACCGTTAGTGAAGCCCCATTTTGCTTACTATTATAAATTAACATGAAGACTTACATTCTCTACCTTGTGTTTGGCAAACGTTGGGCATTTTAAATTAATGAATTTCTCAACCACTTAGGGAGGAGATTTAAAACAAAGTTTACTCTCAAGATGTAACTTGAGACTGAGTTATACCACTGTTTTATTATTCCTAATGGCACCGAGTCAATCCACAGATATTTCATCCTGCAATTTTCTGCTGTTATGAAAATGCATAATGTTAATCATTGTAATACTTTATAATCTGACCATAAACCAATGTTTATAGTCAGTTAATCATTGTATTACTTTGCTTTAGGTAATTTAGTACATTACCATAATGTAGCAATCTACTTAATATAAATTTTAAAGTGAACACAATAAAAGTTGTATAGCATTAATATATTATGTATGCTAACCTGAAATTTTAAAATACAACTGAAGTTTGGACAGGGTTCAGATGTTCTATGACTTTGGTTTCCTCGGTCTTTGCTGGGAAAACAGGGAAGACTTAATGAAAGGCATAGAAGTACGCTGTGACTCTACCTACAATTATTTATGCATCTGTCACAACCTGCTTCAGGTAAGGATAGCTTTGGATAGCCTCAGGCCACCAGTTAGCAAACTACAACTGCTCCTTTTTGAAAGACTGAACTTTGATTAAGGGCAACAAACTCCAAATGTAAAAAAATAAAATCAGCAAGTTTGGGAATAGTTGGCAGTGATTTCAATAAAGTGAAATAGTGCTTCTTTTACAACAAACTTCAAGGAATTGTTTAATAAACCGCTTTTAAAACTAACACTATGATTTCAAGACAATGGGATTGGATATTTGTTTTGAAAACATATTTACTGAGTGGCTGCTATATCCTAGGCACACCGTTAAGTGCTTTCTTTTTGCATTATCACCTTGGGTTCTTATCATAAGCCTGACGTAGGGATTACAATCTTGGGACCTAAAACTTGAAAATATAGTAACGTCAAGCTGTGGTGTTAATTGGGATTTTTAGAAAACAGCAAAGAAATCTGTGCAAATGGGGGCTTCCCCTTCATTCTTTATGTGACAATGAAGAAGATGGGTGCTATGGTCACATGAATGGTTCCCGGCCACTAAAGTCTCAGCATGAGCATCTGGTGTGTGCACACACTTAGGACTAGGTGGTGGATTCAAGGAAGAGACAGAATATTGTTACGAATCAGACAAAGGCTGTAAAAGGCTGTATATATGTAGCTCCAAAGTGAATGAAAATCAGTCAAGCGGTTTCTGGCTATCAGTCTCAATTCTAACAAAACTTCAGTAACATTTGCCAAGAAAATTTTGGTGTATATAAAAAACTCATCTGGGAATTCCTTTAGGATAGCTACAGTTAGGTGGTTCACTTGCATTTTAAAAATACTTGCACTGGGGCACCTGGGTGGCTTAGTCATTTAATTGTCAACTCTTGATTTTGGTTAAGGTCATGATCTCAGGGGTCACGAGATGGAGCCCCACGTGGTGGTGGTGGAAAACCCTGCTTGGGATTCTCTCTCTCTCTCTCTCTCTCTCTCTCAATCTTCCCCCTCCCCCCCAATAAGTAAACTTTACAACTTAAAAAATATTTATTTGTACTGTCTTGAAGTGATTAAGTCATTTTGGGACTATCATGTGAACTATATTTTAAAAAATTTAAGACCTAATCTATGTCTTATAATTTTTTTTTCCTCTTCTTTAGTCCCTACCAGAGTGTGGTGAATGAGGAAACAAGTTAATTTGATTAAATGGTTGAAAAGATTTTTTCATTTTGTTTTCAATGTCTTTTACAAAATAAAATTTTCTCTACTGGATGCTTTGGACTTAGAGAGAAAGAAATGAAAGAGCTAGAAACTGCTGAAGCAGTGCTAAGAGGCACAGTAGGAAAGCTACTCCACTGGTACTGACCATTAGAACAACAGGTGGTCTTTAAAAAATTTCAAGGCCAAGGCTACACCTCAGACAATTCAATGATAATGTAGCAGGTGTATGGGTAGAGAGCCACAGATACCTGTGCTTTTTCAAGTTTTCTTCTGATTGTAATAATCCCAAAATTTGGGGAACTGCTGACCTATTTTCTCTTATATAATGGGAATCACTTTTAAACTTGGCTTTATTCTGTTTAAATAATTGCATCTCAGATTAAATATGTTCATTTATACCAGAGGTTGAGTAGACATTATGTAATATACTGTGCATTCTATGAATGAATGTCATGGGGTAGACTATGAGACTGTAAAATTCTTCTCATATATATATATATATATATATTCATTTATATTTGTATATATTTTATATTTATATATATTTTGTATATATTTTTATATATTTATATTTATATATAAATCATTATATATTTATATATAAATATAAATTATACATATATATATATATTTTAAGAGCAAGTGAGCGGGGAGAGGGGCAGGAGGTGAGGGAGAGAGAAAATCTTAAGCAGTCCCGATGCCCAGTGTGGAGCCAAAAACAGGACTGCATCTCACAACCTTGAGATCATGACCTGAGCTAGACACTTAACAAACTAAGCCATTCAGGCACCCCCCCCCCTTCACCATATCTTAAAAAACAAGACAAATGGAATATTTGGAGAAATACCTTAGTTTAAACAAGATTGACTGGAAAATAACAAAGTCACAATAGAATATTAAATACATTTGGAAGAAGGATAATATTGTTAAACTTCAGCACTGCATTTTCTAACTATTAAGATTGCTAGTGCCTATAGAAGAAGAATATTATGAATACTCAGAAAAAGCAAAATTAGTAATAAGAAACTTTTTTTCTCTTTGCCATGTGTTTCCATTGCTTTAGTTAATAAAAGTATATGCAGACTTAATACTGATATTAAAAAAGTCTATAACGGCACCAACACCTGACATTTACCGACCATCTCTTTTAGACTCTTTTCATAGATTATCTCCATTCTTGAAATCGACTTTGGTCTTCCCCTCTTGTATTGAAAAGGAAGTGGTCATTCAGAGACATTAACCAACTCTCATAACCGATGAAGTGACAAAGCTGAGTTACTAACAAGCTACAGTGGTCCAACTTGGAAGTTTTGTGGTTTATTTCATCTTATGTCTCTAGTGACAAGAGTTAAACTTGAAATTTACACTATTGAAATTTACACTATTTCATTGAAATTTACACTATTCCTTCCAGTCTGTCTGCCACTTTAGGAAGATAAAGTTCAAAGAATTCCTTCCTGGCCTGAACATAGTCAAAATCAGGAAGGGGTGTGTGTATATTTCCTTAAGTGTGTAAATTTTGAATCTGGTTTTACACATATAAGGGTGAGATAAAAACAAAAATTACATGCTGGTGGGGATTAAAACTGTTGAGCTTTTGGAAATTGGCTCATTCCTGTGTTTGCCGCAACCAGTCTGGTGCTTTGTGTCACACTTCCCTGCCATATGCAGGCACATTGGCTCTTTTCCTAGGGAAATTGTTTATTTTAAAATGCACTCAGAAGACACTATTGGCTAAACAGTGGTTATCCCTGTTTCCTGCCATACGGAACCTAATATTTTGTAATTGCAACTCTAATATCTTCTTGTGTTCAAGTGACAAAAATCCAACTCACACTAGCTCAAGCCAAAAAATGACAACAACAAAAACAAAAACCAACAATGACCACAGGTTTAGTGGAAGGATTCTGGGGGTAGCTCAACCTCTGAAGGAAGTTATGTAAGGATGATACTGCTTTGGGACTTTTAGGCACAGGTAGGCAGGCTATATCTTGGCTAGGTTTTCTACTTTATTTCTTGTATTTCTCTGTGTGTTTACCTCATTCTCTTCGACCATGAAGTGAAGAGTGTGTAGAGGAGGGGCACTAGGGTGGCTCCATTGGTTGAGCATTGGACTTAAGCTCAGCTCATGATCTCCTAGTTCGTGAGCTCAAGCCCTGCATTGGGCTCTCTGCTCTCAGCACAGAGCCTGCTTTGGATCCTCTGTCCCCTCACTTTTTGCCCCTCCCCCACTCATGCTATCTCTCTCAAAAATAAAAATAAATCCTAAAAAAAAGGAGTGTGTAGGGGAGAGGGCAAGGGGTCCAGGGCTGCGTGCAGCTTCATGCTTACATCACCTAAATTGAGGGATCTGACAGGAAAGGGCTCTCATCATCCTTGTAATCAGACTCAAGGCAAAACAAAACATAATAAAAACAGGGAATGCTTCTGCCTTTCCTCGTTTGGGTCCCCTGCTCTCCCTTTGGCATGTCACTGTGTCCAGGCCTGGGTTACATGGCCAATCTTCAAAGTACCAGGGTTAGCATCTGCCCCTCCCCCCAAATTCCAGAGATGGAGCAGGGAGAGAACAGAGCCTGAAGGGAAGGGAAGGAGTTTGTTCCAGAAGAGAATGAAGAAAGAGTGTACGATGGGCTAAAATGGTAGGTGATAATCATCCAGACGTTGTTTTGATTCCTTCATAGTAATTTGTTTCCCACATCACTTAGTAAGTAGGTAACAGATTTGGCTTACAAGGTTGGTGCTTTACCTGTTACCAAAGCTAACTGAAGACACAGTTACATTTTTGAAAACAGTGAAACTACAAGAAATTAGGGTGTCTAGCTGTCATTTTGGTTTTGAATAATAGATAATAAGTGTAGAATTGAGGTTAAACCAAGGCCATTAGACTTTTACTGCAATTTCATTCTTTGAAATGCCTCCTTGGTTTAGTGGGAAGATAATAGTGCCTGTGAGGTAGTGTCTACATGGATTTAAGGAGGTGATTTTAAAAAGTTTTACTGGGGGCGCCTGAGTGGCTCAGTCACTTAAGCATCTGACTCTTGACTTTGGCTCAGGTCATGACCTCACAGTTGGGGAAACTGAGCCCTGCATCAGGCTCCATGCTCAGAGGGAGGCTGCTTAAGATTCTCCTTCTCTTTTGTCACACACATGTGCTCTCTCTCTCTCTCTCTCTCTCTCTCTCTCTCAAAACAAAAAACAACTTTTTGTCAAGAACTTGCCATATAGTAAATGCTCAATTCATGTTAACTAATAGTAAAAACAGTTAACCAAGTCAGCTAATAACAAAAACTTTATACTTCAATCATGAGGTAGATATCGGAGTGAAATTGTCATGTATTAATATATTCACAACAGGCCTCATTTTATAGTATACGGATATATGTATATAATAAATATATGTGTTTATGCACTCAATATATTACTTTATAAGGTGAGAGACTTATTGAAAATATATATGATCCAGGCATGTAGAATTTCAACGACTTCCACTCATGTCAGCTTTGTTCTGATGTTTTCCTTATCATTGGCCAAAATTTGAACCTTTGTAATTTTTAGATTTGAATCTTACCTTTTTCAGTTACATTTCACATGTGTGTATCTTCATGGAGTCCTAAACCTAGTTTCCAAAGCTTCATCTTTATGAAGACTATTCTATAAAAATTGTTGGTTTTGATTTAAAAAGTATTAAAACCTACATGTTATAAAGCTTCTAACAACATATGTGTATGTTTCACAACTCCTCGCAAAATTGTAGGCACTTCTCTGAAAATATGTGAAGTAGATCAAAGAGTCCATTTGATACTTAGAGCAAATGGATGGCCTGTCCACTGAAAACAGAGTATTTGAAAAGACTATTCATATTCAGAATCCACTTAACTAGACACCTGAGAGTGGAGAATTAGTACCTTTGTTAAAATGCTTCTACTGAAAAATTACCAAATTTAAAAATAGGACAACACTTTATTTTGCAAGACACACAGAATTGTTTTTAAGAAAAATATAATTGTTGACCACCAGATGGCTCTCATATTTTTAAAAATTCAGCAGAAAGAGTGGAAATTGAATTCAAAATAAACATGGATTTAAAAAAGATGAAGTTAAATAAAGTGACATAACCTTAAGCAGATGAAAATAATTGAAGTCCTATAATTTTAGAAAATTTCTCTTTTTAAAAAATTTATGAAGCATATATGAATAGCATGATGCAATGTACCTTTTAAGTTTTTACTCCAGTCTTTCAAAATACCATGCTATTTGTATTTCAAGATGGAAGATTAAATATTTGCAGGAAAGAAAAACCCACTCAAAATGTCATAGGATAGAATGGTCTTAGTAATTTTTTATGTCTTAAAAAACAAATGCCATGACTCATAATTAACATAAGGACAAATCCATATGCTTCTTTTCTTATAGATTTTGCCCTGGTACTATAGTACCAATATTATTGATTGGACATGTTCTTTAATGGCATGGCCTCTTTATATAAGTATCATTCCATAGGGCTTTGAACAATAATGTCACCTTAGAAATCAAAGTTCTCCACAGAAGCAAAAGGATTTTGATCTGCGTCAATGGTGGAGCCGATGCGTAACGTGGGATGCATTACGCATCGCAGCTCAACTACAGACGTTGCTGGTATCACGATGTTTTGAAAGATGTTTCATACTAGTTTTAATATGTAAGCTATTGAGATAAAAGACCCTGCACTTGTTGCTTTGACAGCTTTTCTAAAGGCTAAGCTGCCCAATTTGTCTTTCATCAAAGGCTCTAGTGCAGTTTTATGATTTGTAGTCACTGAGCCGTTGAGCTTTCAGAGTGTACACTTCTATTTTGAGAATTTTGCCTTGTCAATAAAAAAAAGCATATGCCTCAATGAGTCATCTTCACAGAGCACACTCCCAGGAAGGAGTTGACCTGCACTTCCGCCCCGCTGCTGAATTTTCCCTACCTTGTCTTGTCAGCACAGAGCTTGCCCCCGTGCCTCCTACCACAGAGAAACCAGAAATGTGGAGACGAGGTCTCTTTAGCCCATATGGTTTTATTTGTGTTCCGCTGGCACAGTTATAGTCATACAGTAACCAACATAAATTTTTAGTTTTATTATCACCTCTAAAAAGAGACAGAAATGTGAAAATTGAAGCCAGAAGGTTTGTATCACAGGATTAATTAGGCAGGGCCAACTGGAGTCTCACTCCTCCTGGCAGCCAGTGCCTCAAGAAGGTGCCTGCCTTCAATTATGGAGCGCACAAAGCAATTAAAAACCCTGTTTCTTTTTCCTGAGGTGTTACTTGTTACTTGATAAATCTCTTTTTTAAAATTCTCTGGGGATCTGAACTGGCTTGAGGTGCAATCTACTGGGGTAGATATTCATGAAAAATTGATTTAGCTCTAGCCTAAGTGCAATAGGTTTAAAATAAACCTGAAAGGAATGAACAGTGTGTTTCTTGGCTGACATTTTATTGGCCATTTTTTTAATGCACAAAAGACTAGATAATTAAGAATTGAGACATTATGGATCTCCACCAGGAGATATGAATCGAATTGGTCAGCCATCCAAGGCATTTTATCCTAAGTCATGCTACACATTTGATTAACCTTTTTCGCAGGGTGATTTGCAAAGTTCTATGGACAACAATGTGGTGTGCATAAGTCAGAATTAAGTGCATGCCTCCCAGAACCCACATCCCCTTACTAATAGAGAATTGGCTCTATATGAAATTATATCTTTCTACCTGATTTATGTACTCATCCACCGGGATTTGAAACTTAGATCTGTTGTTCTGTCTTTCCAAAAGGAAGTTTTGTTGCTTTTCACTGGTGTTTTGAGACTCACATTATAATCCTGCTTCTGATACTATCTAAATACTGAGAAGTAAGCATCAGTTGTGCTCTTTACAGTTAGTTTGGCGGACTGGGATTTTACCACTACTATGTAAATCACCTAGCTAACACTTTCCTCTGAAATATAAATAATTTAAAATATGCAATAAGTACTGAGTATAACTGGTACAAAGAGTAGCGCTCTATCAAGACATATGGGCTTAAGCTTTATCAGTGATCTCATACTTCCTGTTGAAAAGAGAAGCAAAATATCTTTTAAATCAATACGCTAAAAACCATCATTGTAAATACAAGAATGAGACTCTACTTTCACTTAAAAAGCATATTATGTACAATTTAATGAAACAACAAAGGCAGTAATGGACTTCCGTCCACGTTGTTTCCTACGGTTGTGTTTCTGAATTAAAAACTTACTTAAAGTTAATTATGATAAAATATTACTTTACCTCATCCCTACTTTTTCTATTGTTTTATTTCTTCCTCTTAAGTTTGAATATAATGTAAAGGTTAGGTATATTATTTTAAAACAATTATTTAATAAATGCCGAGATATTAAAAAGTACTCTAAACAGTGATTATGGTCGGAAAAACTTGGTAACCTTTTAGTGAAGATAAATTTTGATGAAATAGGACTCTTGAAATCTAGACTCTAGTCATTAGAAATTAATTCTGACATTCTATTTAGCTTTGTGCTTATTACGGATTATTTATCTATGTACATTTCCAATTCTTACAAAAGCTGATAACTTGCTTTGTTATTGGCCAGGCTTGACACAATATGTTTTTCCTCTTTTGTGTTATGATTTAATGGGTCTAAATGTTTATGGGAAGAAAATGCCAGAAAGACACTATCTTAGGAAATATGAAAAGGTGACAGAAAATATTTTCTAATATTTTCTATTTCTTTGTATGTTCTCCTTAGTTCTGGCTTAAATGTTAATGTTTCAGCAAAAGTGCCCAAACAGAAATAGTCTATTTTGCCTCTGGTCTTAGTAAAAGTAACTAGTTAGTAGTTTTTCTTTATTTTTTATTTAGTTTTTATTTTATTATTATTATTATTATTTTTAGAGAGAGCAAGTGTGAGCAGGGAAGAAGGGAGGAGGGAGAGAGAGTGAGAGAATCTTAAGCAGGCTCTGTGGTGAGCATGGGGCCCAATATGGGGCTCAATCCCACAATGCTGGGATCGTGACCTGAGCCAAAATCAAGAGTCAGATGCTCAAGCAAGTCATCCCATCCCCTCTACTTTGCCTTTTAACTGAAGCAGTCTGAAGAATGCAGTTTATGACATAATTATTTTGATAGGGACATTGCCAATGGGTAGGCCCTCAGGAAAAGGCTAATTGTTGGTCTAAACTCTTCTTAGGATCTTTTGTCTTCTCCTTTGAACTCTCTACTATGTTTACTGCTGTCCTCAAAGTTCCTTAATGGGTAGACTAGGTCCCCAGATGGTCCCATGATTCCTGCCTCCTGGTATCCAAGTCTTTGTATATTATTCCCTTGTCCTGGAGTGTGGGTGGGGCATATTGATAGAAGAGCTGCCACTCCAGGGACTAGGTTATGTGTGAGGGAAAAGGTGAGGGGATTTTGCAGGTGGGATTAAGGTTTTTAATAAGTTGACTTCAGTTAATCAAAAGAAAGATAATCCTGGATGGGAATGATCTAATCTGTAAAGGACGAGAGGTCAGAGACTTGAAGCAGCATCTCTCTCCTACTAGCCTTAGAGAAGCAAGCCACTGACAAGGAAGTGAATTATGTCAACAATCACTTAAGTTTGAAAGAGGATCCTGAGCTGCAGATATGATCCCAAGCTGAGTCAACACTCTATTGCTGCCTTAGAGACCCTGAACAGTAAACCCAGCTGTTTCTTTAGCCATGACCCATGGAAACTAGGATATGATAAAAATCTGTTGTGTAGCAATGGATAAGACATCCAACCCTGCTACATGTTCTAGACCTCTATTTCTAAATTCCATTCAGGTCGTAAAAGCCAAAGTATATTAATTGGTGTTACAGACCACACCGGGTAACTGAACAAAAATGTGTAACCTGTTAGAGACAGGTTTCTTGTTCTTTTTTTAAATGTTTATTTATTTTTGAGAGACAGAGAGAGACAGAGCATGAGTGGGGGAGGAGCAGAGAGAGAGAGGGAGACGCGGAATCCGAAGCAGGCTCCAGGCTCTGAGCTGTCAGTACAGAGCCTGATGTGGAGCTCAAACCCACAAACCGTGATATCATGACCTGAGCCAATGTCAGATGCTTAACCGACTGAGCCACCCAGGCACCCCAGAGACAGGTTTACTCTTCTAATACGCAACGTAAACCTCTAGGAAGAATTACCGTAAGCAGCATATCCCAAATTTCTTAGGAACCGTTTTCTTTTTTCCAGGTGGCCACTTAGAAAATAGTGTTCTCAACAATCCCCTTAAGGAAAAGAACTTTTGGATCAATTCATCATCCTAGTTTTAAAATCATTACCCCTCCCTTTCTAAATTAGCAATCTGCTGCTAGATCAAATAAATTAACTCATTCTACTATTTCAGTAGTTAGGAAAACAATGTGTTAAAAATTATGGAGTATTTGTAATTTAATGTCACATTGAATATAATGGAGCTTTGACAAAAAAATATATTTCTATGAACAGAGATTTTAGGGAATTTCAAACAATGACTCCATCCAACAGCTGTAGAGCTGTTAAAATTCAAAATTATAAATATGATTGACATTTTATAATTTCATCACATTCTTGAAAATGCCCACTATAGATGAACCTATCATTTGGATTTGTAAGGTAGGTGTGTCTTTATGTGATAAAACACACAGGTCATAGATTGTGTTCCCGAGATTTTAAACATGGCATTTCCTTTAAATGAAATTGTTGGAAACTGAAAAATGATGTCAATGCAAGATTTCCTTCTTTTTGGTGACAGGACCATTTTTCAAGTCTCTACCTCTTAACTATCAAGTTCCCCAGAGAGTCAATTTACGTTCTTTACCTCCTTCAATTTGCTTGTTCCCACTGGGCCCTTTAAGATCATTGCCACAGAATCAACATGAAGAATTTCTACAACCTTTTCTCTATTTTAGCTATCTCTGAAATTCGTATATAAGTCTAAATGGTTCGAAGAAGGAATTAAATATAAGTGGGTACCAATTATAACATTTCACAAAATGAATTTAAAAAGTACATCTTTTACTTTAATCTTGCTTATTTTCCTGAGAGTTTTAAGCAACCACTGTAATGTTAGACTCATTCATAGAAATCTGGAGTCACTTTGCCTCTAAGTACCTTAGTGTCTTGTTTGGCAATTCCATGAGAAAAGTAAACGAAAACTTATAGAAAGTTTCTTGTGAACTCAGAATAGTAGAGAGTTTATCCATGTTTATTTATTTATCTTAAATGTTTGAGAGAGAGCATGTGCATGAGGGGAGGGGCAGAGAAAGAGAGAATCTCAGCCAAGCTCCTTGATGTCATAGCAGAGCCTGAGGCATGGCTTGATCATGACCTGAGCTGAAATCAAGAGTAGGGTGCTTAACTGACTGAGCCACCCAGGTGCCCCTATCCATATTTAAAAGCATTCCTGAACTTCAAATATACTTAAAAGTCTAAGTTGCACAAAGATTCCAGTGTCATGGACACTCTTTTTTTTTAAATTCTTAATGACTTAGTATTGTTTTCAGATGTAGTAATAGTAATTCTCTTCATTTCCTGAAAACCAGAATGGATTGGAAGATCTGTTTCTTCCAACTATGCCTATGATAGGATTTTATTGTTACAAAATAGAGGGGGATTCATAAATAAAGGAAAATTAGACTTCATCACAACTCTAACACAGGATTTCTCAAATATAGCACCTTTGATGTTTAGGGCCAATAATTTTTTTCTTGAAGGGGTGATCTGTGTATTAGAGGATCCTTGGTCTCTACCAAGGATCAAAAACAAACAAAAATGTCTTCAGACCTTGCCCAGTGGAGGCCACTGTGGGGCCAGTGGAGAACCACTAATTAGGTACCTTTTATTATTTGGAAATTGATTGGTTTCATTTTAATTTTGGGGTATTGGTTAATACTTGGAAATTTTCTCTCATTGGTGATTTCATGCTAAGTAAGTTGGACAACATTTTGGTATTGCAACTGTGTTTTTATTTGTTGTGTTTAGTCACATTACCAATTTGGACTATATATATGTATGTATGTGTATATATATATATATATATATATATATATATATATATATATATTTAATGTTTATTCATTTATGAGAGACAGGGAGAGACAGAGTATGAGTCAGGGAGGGGCAGAAAGAGGGAGACATAGAATCCAAAGCAGGATCCAGGCTCTGAGCCATCAGCACAGACCAACTGAGCTACCCAGACGCCCCTATCTGATACATATTTTTTGATGCACATACTTTAACTTTGAAAGCACAATTATTTTCAAAACATTGAGGGTGCTTAGGGAGGATGGTAACTGGCAGGAGTTGGCCAATACAAAGGCATATTTTGAAGATTCACGAACTTCTGGAAAACTTGCTGATTTGCTGTCCTTGGGCTAGAAATCAATGAATGGACATTTTCCATGTTCCCTTGGTTTACTTTCTTCAAGTGGAATAGGTGGAATTGAGCATAAGTATTGCTTATGCAGTACCAAAAATTCTGCTGTGGTTTGTGCTTTTGCCTCATAAAATTATCTGGAAACCAATTGTCTTCTATGTTCTTGTTAACTAGTCTTTAAACTTACCTCATTCTTCTTGGTTTGCTTAATGTTGAAAGTTGCAAGTTCTGGAAGAAGGACGAGAATAGGATGAAAATCCTGTGTTTTGCTACTTTCCTGTAAGACTAACTCAAATAAAGGAGAGAATGGATTAGCAAAGAAAATTCTGCCCAAGGATGGGAAAAAAGGTTGAGCCAGTGGCCTAACTCACCTGAGTTCAAACATAGTGATTTTCTCAGACTGCAAGGAATCTCAAGGAGCAGGGCAGGATGAATCCTCTCTTGTCTATGAGAATTTCTCTAAGAAAACTACCTTCATCCTGAAGAATGATTTACTAACCCTTAGTGTAATGTATTTTTCCCTTGCAGCACTTTGCCCAAGGTGTCTCCCTACAATCCTGCATATCTGGATCAAGAGGGTTTCTTGCATCAGGAGGTGCATTCAGGAAGTTCTAACTACCCTACCTGGTGTTGATCCCGTCACTAGTCTAGATTCTTGCCTTTCTTGTATAATCTAGAATCTTACCTTCTTTCACTACTATTTTTTTTTGGCTACTTCTTGATTATATCTGAGTGCAGCAACTCATTCTTTCAGTTCGAAACACCCAGAGAAATTGGTACAATCCATTCTTCAACCAGAGGGCTCTCCTGCATGGCTGTCCATTCATGGATGAATAGACACACACTGGGAAAGGCAACATCTAACTTTACCCACAATCTTACATTTCCATGATGTTCCCCAGAAGCTTGTCCAGCAAAAATTTTGTGTACTCTTTCACAATAAGTAGTTATTTTTTACACTTCTGAATATACTCTAGCAAGTCTTCCCAAAATATGTGCAGTCTACTCAAAAGATAATTTTCACTGTTCATCTTAAAAGGAAGAATTCATCTAAAATAGGAAAAAATAGTCTTTTGAGCTATAAAGTCTTAAGATTAAATTTCCACTATAGATTCCATTACATGCATTTTAGCAAGGTCATTTTGATATATCAGTAAAATAATTTCCTTTGGATCCATGATTCAGCTAAGTTATTACAAAGTCTGCTGTGTAGCAAATGTTCTCTTGAGGTTATTGTGTGTTTGGACAATGGACATAGATAGTGCCTAAATGGATGTTCTGTGGTTTGAGGATCTCTTCTAGAAAGAGTGAAATATTACATATTTTTCTCTTACCCTCAGTTTTATACTTTTTTTCTTTTTCCCCAGTATTTAAAGGTAATTTAAATGTATCCAGATTTCTCTCTCTCTCCTCCCTCCCTCTGTCTCTCTCTCTCCGTATCTCTCTCTCTCTCATACACACAGAACTTCTTCTTGTCATCCTTCCTGATCTTTCAACAGAGTCTTTACTCTCTGTTTCTCACTACTCGTTTGCCTCTCAGTCTTCTACTACGTCAACCTTTAACAATCTGACTTCTTCGCTGTCATGTTGCAAATCTAGTTTTTAAGGCTACCTTTCACCTCCATGTCATTAAATGTAGTAGGCAACTACCAGCTCTATCTTACTTGATCTTTCATTAGTATTCACCTCTGTGGTCCCTCCATCTTCCATTGGCTTACAGGTCATTGACAATCTCCTAGATTTCCTGCTACCTATATCAACACATTTCACAGACTTGGTTTTTGGCATTTGTTCCTCCGTCAAGCATTTTTGGAGTATTCAGGATTATGTTCTAAGCCTTTTCTCTTTCATGTAACATATGTGCCTATCAGGTTTCATCCATTCTCATGGTTTCATTACCTCCCATACATATAACACTTCTATTTCAGTACCTATTGTTGCTCCAAAATGTAGTGGCTTAAAACAGCAAGTATTTTGTTAATTCTCACTAGTCTTATTGACTGAGCTAAGCAGTGTTGCTTTCTTACTTCATGTGATACTGGATTTGGCTATATCATCCGTGGCCTCGGTTGTCCTGGACTGCCACTATGGCCTGTTCACATGACTGGGTTTGATGCAGGCTGGTGTCTGGGAGTACCAAGACTATCAAATGGAACATCAATATGTGTCCCATACATGTGGCTTGGGCTTTCTACGGTATGGTGGCTGAGTTCCAAGAAATGTCCCAAGAGGGAAAAACCCTAGAATGAGGAAATAGATGCTCTAAGGGCTCTTAAAATGTATCTCTGTGAGGAGCATCTGAGGGACTCAGTCCATTGAGCTTTTGACTCTTGATTTTGGCTTAATGATCCCAGGGTTGTGGCATAGAGCCTCATGTCAGGCTCTGTGCTGAGTATAGAACCTGCTTAAGATTCTCTCTCTCTCCCTCTCTCTCTCTCTCCCCCTTCCTAGTTCAGACTCTCCCTAAAAATAAATCTTAAAAAAAATTATCTCTGTGATTTGCACATGGTAACTTCTACTACATTCTAATTTTTAAACTATTACAGGATAGTTAAACCCATATTTAAGGTGAGGGAGAGGGGATGGGGAAGAATAAACTCCATAGGTTGATGGGAAGAGTAACCAAGTGTTTGGCCATTTACAATACATAAACTTATCCTACATGCAAAATACCCTCACTGTCCCCAGGACTACCAAGATTTCATTCCATTATTGCATCAGGCTCAAAGTCTAGCATCTCATTATCTAGATCAGATCCAGGTATGGATAGGCTCCTCTTGATAGGAAGAGCTATGAAATAGAAGACAACTCATGTGACTCCTACAAACTCAATATGCAATACTAAGATGAAGATAATATAACATCGTTGACCTCTCCATTCAAAAATCAGGGAAGCAGATAGCAGTCACTCATTCACAGAAATCTTGAAATTTAGCTGAGCACATGTCAGTTCCTTGATGAGGGCTCCTAGCTTCCTTGAACTGGTTCTCGATGCCTCTTAGCTTTACCCTCTGGGCTCCTGCCTCTCCTTAATAGGTCATCTTTATCCCTATGAAATATCCCACATGACAGTTGAGTAGCTTTCTGAGGCTGTGTTTTGCTTTTTAGAAGTTGAGGGTCTCAAAGGGTTGGATTATCACTGTTCCTTTTAGTACAAATTGATATAATCCCTTAGAAACTTTGTGATTATCAGAATACAGTCCACTTTATTAGACAAAAGAGGCACAGAATTTTTTTTGAAAAGGGCCCCTCTGTACCTCAAGCTGAAAGTTAGAAGCCTTGTTGTTGAGAAGTAAGTTTATAAGAGGCATATTCTTAAATCTTTCTTAATTCATAACAAAGTTTTTATAACCACACCCTTGAGGTCTTGATTCTGAGACTCTTTTTCTTTTTCTTTTTTTTACTGACAGTGCCTTGGAGTGTCTTGTGGAATCTACCAATTTAGAAGATCATTTTAGTAAACACTGCTGCCCATTTACTTTTTTATAATGGGGGGGGGGAACATGAAAAGCTTTGACATAGGTAGCCAAATTTAATCTGCAGGAGCCTTCGGACAACAGATAGTTTGCTTAGGAAAAAAAAAAACAAAAACAAAAAGAAGTACAAAATTAGAATTACATATTTCTATGGGTGGATTTTTCAGAAAATACAGTATAGCATTCTGTTTAGAGGTTTTACACAAAAGATACTCTCCCCTAGTCTCCCAGTGTCTAGTAACAAATCAATGGCTGAAGTTTAAAGTATCTTATAATGTCCTGAAGTATGAAGCAGCTTTTTGAAATTTCTTCACATCAGCTCTTCTGAAAGTATATAATGAAATAAAATGATTTGCTGTTTCTCCAGTTGCTAGATCAGTTATTAAACTAGAACTATACTTTTATGACACTTACCATACACTTAAATTTGTAAACAATATTTCATCAAAATCCAATGTGGAAAGTGTTGACACAGTAACCTTAAGAAATGTGACATTACTAATCATATTTCATAGCATTGAGATTCTAAATGTTTTTAATGAAGTAAGTAATAACGTCACTGAAGAATTAAACAAGTTAAATGGAAATTAGAATATTTAATGTAAAAAATTTTTGAAGTTATAAATAAGGTGAGCCTACAATAAAGGAAAGAGGGGAATAAGTATATTGAAAACTATTGTGATACTTGGTTTTAGAGAATATAATTTGCTTTCTAGAGTAATATATTTTCACTAGGTTAAGACTGACATTCTGTGAAAAGTATGAAATAATTTACCTGAGGTCTAAAATTCTTCCTATATGTAACAGTTGGTTTCAACCTTTTCTTCTTGGCTTTTAAGTTCTTAACGTTTGGTTTTATGATAGGCCACTAGTTTGGGGCATAGCAGTCAGGTGCTAGAGCTGTCTCCTTGGATCGATCACCAGCATCCCTTTGCAGCATTTAGTACAATGAGAGTACTTACGCCACGGAAATATGCAAGCACTACAAATAAGGGTTCCTGGTCTCCCCAGTGAGCTGATTATAATAATTTTACCAGTATTTTAATTGGTTAGTAGTGTCGGTGAATACATAATCTATCATTGAAAGTTAGCACAGTAACTTTGTTATACTTAAAATCTTCCAGTGAAAGTAAACTCAACTCTAATCAAATTTATTTAGTAGGAGTATGGGAAAGGTGAACGTAGTAGATTAAAGCTCTTATAAAAGCTTTAAATGAAACTATGGGCTTGCACCATGATTTAAAATTATCCTTAGATCTTTCTTGCACAGTGATTCATTCCTGTATTTATACAGTAGCTCTGTGAAATGTTGCTATGAACTGCTATTGTAATCAATAAAGTATTTTAACCAGAAAAAAAATTATAACAAGAAGTCGGTACAAGGTCTTCGTTCAGTGATGGCTAGAACAAACCAAATCAAACCAAACCATAAAACAAAGTCATTATCCAAATGATGGATCGACTCATTATCTAAACTTTAAAAATACATTCTCAAAATATTTACTTTGGCAGCTTTCTAGTTCTTCACCTGAAAATGCAAATAATTCTGCATTTCAAAGTTTATATATGAGAAATTATATGTTAATTAACTGTTCACACTGTAAAATTGAGATAAAGCTAACTTAAAATCTTAAACAGCTTAGTATGCAACTAGTTTCCAATAAAAACTCTGCATATGTAATGGAAATAAAGATTTAACCCAGGAGATCTATAGTAACTATCAAGTATTGAAACTATGCTTTGTTCAGGAAAATACTTGAAATTTTCCTTAAATATGTTTTTTTTTTACATTAATAGCAATTATATTTACTTAGTTCTATGCCTAGATGTACACTTCAGTATTTGTATGTTGTGTTCAGATGATTATATGAACTCACTTCTTTATGTGTGACTGTGTTTGCATGTGCATCTGATTCAGTTCAAAGGTTTTTCTCAGAGTGCCTGAGTGACTCAGTCGGTTAAGTCAGACTCAGTCTGACTTTGGCTCAGGTCATGATCTTATGATTTGTGTGTTTGAGCCCTGCTTTGGGTTCTGTGCTGACAGCTCAGAGCCTGGAGCCTGTTTCGGATTCTGTGTCTCCTTCTTCTCTCTGCCCCTCCCCTGCTCATGCTCTGTCTCCGTCTCTCTCTCAAAAACAAATAAAAATTTTTTAAAAAATTAAAAAAAAAGATTTTCCTCTATGGGTAGCTTTCTATATTGCATTGATTCTACAAGCAAATATTCTGTATTTTATCTGCATACTTAGCTGGAAATCATATTAATGCATTCATTCAAATGACTAGAGGTAAATTTCTCACAGAAAGTGGCATAGTCATGTATGCTAATTAATTTTCCTTGATTTATGATTATAGAACTAAGATTTTTAAAAGTATACTATAAAGTTTTAAAAGTATTTAGTTTTGTTTGTTAAAACTATTACAAATTTTAAAATACTACTTTTAATTTTTTATGAGATAGAGTTGACATTATGTAAGTTTAAGGTGTATAACATGTCTATCTTGTAATATGATTACCACCATAATATTAGCTAACATATCATATCATATAATTATCATATCATGTAATTATGACTTCTTTTTTTGTAGTGGGAACATTTAAGATTCACTCTCAGTAACTTGAGGTTTATAGTACGTGACTGTTGTTTACAATCATTATGTTGTGCATTAGATCTCCAAAACTTATTTGTCTACTGGCTGAAAATTTATACCCTTAAACATCTCCCCAATTTCCCCACTCCACAACCTCTGGTAACCACCATTCTACTCTCTAAGTTGTTGTAGATTTTCTAGATTCCACATACACAGATGTACACTATTTGTCTCCCTCTTTCTCTTACCTCACTTTGCACAATGCATTTAAGGTCCATCCATAGTGTTGCAAACACTGGATTTACTTCTTATCGCCAAATAATATTCCATTGTACATGTATGCATGCCATCTTTTCTTTTTTGAAAAATTTTACTTGAAGTATGATTGACATACAATATTATGTTAGTTTCAGGTATATAACATAGTGATTCAACAATTATATGCTTTATGATATGTTCACCATAAGTATAGTTACCATGTATCATCATACAAAGTCACTACAGCATTACTGAGTATATTTCCTATGCTGTACTTTTCATCACCATGACATTCATTTTATAACTGGATGTTTCTATCTCTTAATCCTCTTTACCTATTTTGCCCATCCCTTTATCTCCCTCCCCTCTGGCAACTAATACTTTGTTGTCTGTATTTGTGATTTTGTATTTGTTTGTATTTTAGATTCCATATATAAGTGAAATCATATGACATTTGTTTCTGTTGGTCTCATTTGTTTCACTTAGCATCATACTCTCTAGGTCCATCTATGTTGTCTTGAATGGAAGGATTTCATTTACTTTATGACTGAATAATATCCCATTGTGTATATATACACATTTATCCATTTATTTGATGGATACCTACATTGTTTCCAAATATTAGTTATTGTAAGTAATGTTGCTATAAACATAGGGCTGTATATCTTTTTTCAAATTAGTGTGTCTTTTTCTTCGGGTAAATACCCAATACTGGGATTACTGGATAATATGTTATTTCTATTTTTAATTTTCAAGGAACCTCCACATCATTTTTCAGAGTGGCTACACCAATTTACATTCCCTTCAACAGTGCACTAGAGTTCCCTTTTCTCTACATCCTCAGAAACACTTATTTCTTTAAGGGTAATTTTTTTAATGTTTATTTTTGAGAGAGAGACTATATGTGTGTGAGCAGGGAACGGGCAGAGAGAGAAGGGGATAGAGGATACAAAGAGGGCTCTGGGCTAACAGCAGAGATTCCAATGCAAGGGCTTGAACTCAAAAACCATGAGATCATGACCTGAGATGAAAGGTGGACCCTTAATCAACTGAGCCACTGAGGCACCCCAACACTTGTTATTTTTTGTCTTCTCTTTTTTTTAAGATTATTTTATTTTTATTATTTTTAATATGAAATTTATTGTCAAATTGTTTCCATACAACACCCATTGCTCATTCCAACAGGTGCCCTCCTCAATGCCCATCACCCACCCTCCCACCCCCCATCATTTGATACCAAGCACACAGTGTAAAGTGATACCTTCTTGTAGTTTTGTGTTTTTCTAATGATGAGTGACGTTGAGTATCTTTTCATGTGTCTCTTCTCCCACCTGTATGTCTTGTTTGGAAAAATGTACAGGCAGGTCCTCTGCCCAGTTTAAAAAAAATTTTTTTTTTATTCTAGAGACAGAGCAGATGAGTCAGAGAGAAGAGGATAGGGAGGGAGGGAGAGAATCTTAAATCTCAAGCAGGCTCCACATTCAGTGAGGAGCCCAAAGACAAGGGGTTTGATCTTATGATCCTGGGATCATGACCTGAGCCAAAATCAAGAGTCAGATGTTCAACCTACCAGGCTATTCAGGCACCCCTCCTCTGCCCATTTTTAAATTGGATTATTAGGTTTTTTTGACATCGAATTGTATGAGTACTTTGTATATTTTGATATTAACCCCTTATCAGATGTATCTTTTGCAAATACCTTCTCCCATTCCATAGGTTATCTTTTCATTTTGTTGATAGTTTCCTTTGCTGTGTGGAAGCTTTTTATTTTCATGTATAGTCCCTTGCCTGAGGAGACATATCTAGAAAAATGTTGCTAAGGCCAATTTCCACAAAACAAAACAAAATACTGCCTATGTTTTCTTCTAGGATTTTAATGGCTTTATGTTTCACATTTATGGCTCTAATCTGTGTTCAATTTATTTTTGTGTGTGGTGTAGGAAAGAGGTCCATTTTTGTTCTTTTGCATATAGCTGTTCAATGTTCCCAACATGATTTATTGAAGAAACCATCTTTTTCCCATAGTATACTCTTGCTTCTCTTGTTGTAGATTAATTGACCATATAAGCCTGGGTTTATTTCTTGGCTCTCTATTCTGTTCTCCTGATCTATGTGCTTATTTCTGTGCTCATATCATACTGTTTTGATTACTATAGCTTTGTAATATAGTTTAAAATAAGGAAATTGGATACCTCCAGCTGTGCTAATATTTATCAGTATTGCTTTGACTATTTGGGGTCTTTAGTGGCTCAATACAAATTTTAGGATTTTTTTTTCCAATTCTTTGAAAAATACCGTTGGTATTTTGACAGGGATTGCTCTGGGTAGTATGGACATTTAATAATACTGATTCTTCTAATCTATGACCATGGTATATCTTCAGATTTACTTGTGTTGTCTTCAGTTGTTTCACCAATGTTTTATAAATTTCAGAGTAGAGGCTTTTCAGTGCCTTAGTTAAATTTATTCCTTGTACTTTATCCTTTTTGATGCAGTGGCAAATGGAATTGTTTTCCTAATTTCTCTTTATGGTAGTTCATTGTTATTATATAGAAGCATAACATATGCTTATGGTGCTATTATACATATATATACATATATATGATATATGATTATATGATATAACATGATTATTATGATTACGTAAATTAATTTTGTATCCTGTATCTTTAATGAATTTATTTATTCTAACAGTTTTTTGATGGACTTCTTAGGGTTTTCTATAGTGTCATAGCATCTGCAAATAGTGAGTTCTGCTTCTTCCTTACAGATTTTGATCTCTTTTAATTCTTTTTAGTTTTGATTGATATGGCTAGGACTTCCAGTACTATGTTGAATATAAGTGGTAAGAGTGGACATCCTTGTCTGGCTCCTGATCTTAGATGAAAGTTTTCAGTTTCACCACTGAGTATGTTAACTGTGGATTTTTCACACATGGACTTTATTATGTTGAGATCTGTTTCCTCTAAACACACTTTGTTGATAGTGTTACCATGAATGAATGCTAAATTTGTCAAATGCCTTTTGGTATGTATTGATATAATCATATCATTTTTTTCTGCATTTTGTTAACATGGTATATATCACATTGATTTGTGGGTATTGAACCATTCTTGCATCCCTGGAATAAGTCCCACTTGATTGTGGTGAATGATCCTTTTAAGTATTGTTGAATTTTGTTTGCTAATATATTGTTGAGGATGTTTTAATTTATGTTCATCTGGGTTATTGCCCTGTCACATTGTGTCACATGTGCCCTATACACACATTGTGTGTGTGTATAGTGTCTTTGGTTTTGGTATTAGAGTAATGTTGGTCTGCTAGGATGAATTTGGAAGCTTCTTTCCTCTTCTGTTTTTTTTTTTTTTTTGGAATAGATTGTGAAAAGGGTAATAACTCTCTTTTTTAATGTTTGCTGGAATCAAATTATGAAGCCTAGACTTTTATTTTTTGAGACTTTTTGAGTATTGATTCAAGTTCATTACCAGTAATCAGTCTGTTTAGATTTTTTAAGTCAGTCTTAATAGTATATGTCTTCAGAGTATATGTTTATAGGAATTTATCCATCTTTCCTAGTCTACTTTGTTGGCATATATTTTAATCCTTTGCATGTCTGTGGTGTCAGTTATAACTTCTTTCTCCTTTCTGAATTTATTTATGTGTCTTCTTTCTTCTTTAATGAGTCTGGCTAAGGGTTGTCAATTTCGTTCATCATTTCAAAGAACCAGAACTTGGTTTCATTACTCTTTTCTATTTTTTGTCTCTATTTCATTTATTTCTGCTCTCGCACTATTTTCTTCATTCTACTAACTTAGGTTTTATTGTTCTTTCTTATGGTTCCTTTAGGTGTATGGTTAGATGTTTCTTGAAGTAGAGCTGTATTGCAATCTAGGTGCAGTTGGAGAACATTTCCCCTTTGAACTGCCTTTGCTGCATCTCAAGGATGTTTAATCATTGTGTTCCTATTTTAATTTGTCTTCAGTTACTTTTTTGGTTTTCTCTTTGAGTTCCTCATTGACCCATTAATTACTTAGTAGCATGTTGTTTAGTCTCCATGTGTTTTTTTCTTCCAGATTTTTTCTGGTAATTTCTTAATTTTATCCTGTTGTATCAGAAAAGATGCTTGATATGATTTCAGTCTTTTTAATTTTACTAAGACTTGTTTTGTGGCCTGACATGTAATCTATTTTGGACAGTGTTCCTTATGAACTTTAAAGAATGCATTTTGCTATATTTTAATGCAATGTCCGGTATTTATCTGTTAAGTCCATGATCTAATGTGTTGTTGTTCAAAGCCATTCCTTCCTTGTTGATTTTCTGTCTGCTGGATTTATCCATTAATATAAGTGGTATGTTAAAGTCCCCTACCATTATTGCATTATTGTATGTTTCTTCATTTGTGCCTGTGATCTATACTTTACATATTTATGTGCTCCTATATTGGGTGCATAGATAGTTATAATTATTACATCCTCCTGTTGGAATGATTCTTTTATCATCGTGTAATGCAATCCTTTGTCTCTGGTTATAGTCTTTGTTTGAAAGTTTATTTGGTTTCATATAATTTTTGCTTTTTTTTTTTTTTTTGCTTCCATTTGCATGGGATATCATTTTCCATCCTTTCACTTTCAATCTGTATGTGTCCTAATGTCTGAAGTGAGTCTCTTGTAGGAAAAATATAGATGTGTCCTTTTTTGTTTTTAATTTATTCAGTCACCCTATGTCTTCTTATTGGAGCATTTAGAGCATTTACATTTGAAGTAATTATTGATAGGTATGTACTTAGCCATTATGTTAAGGGTTTTATGGTGGTTTTGTGGTTCTTCATTGTTCCTCTCTTCTTCTCTTGCTATCTTTTGTGATTTCATTTTTTTTTTTAGTGTTATGCTTGGATTCCTTCTGTTTATTATTTGTTTCTTTTTTTTTTTTTTTTTTAATTTTTTTTTTTCAACGTTTATTTATTTTTGGGACAGAGTGAGACAGAGCATGAACGGGGGAGGGGCAGAGAGAGAGGGAGACACAGAATCGGAAACAGGCTCCAGGCTCTGAGCCATCAGCCCAGAGCCCGACGCGGGGCTCGAACTCCCGGACTGCGAGATCGTGACCTGGCTGAAGTCGGACGCTTAACCGACTGCGCCACCCAGGCGCACCTATTATTTGTTTCTATTAAAGGTTTTAGTTTGGGGTCACCATGAGGAACATATATAACATCCTGTATATACAGTCGTCTATATGAAGTTGATGGACACTTAAGTTCAAACACATTCTAAAAGCATTATTTTTACTCCTCCACTGCATGTATTATGTATATGGTGTCATATTTTCCAACCTTTTTGTGTGTCCTTTAACTTGTGCAGATACAATTTATTGTTCTACTTTATTTTAACCTTCAAACTAGCTTTACAGGTGCTTGTCCTACTCTCTTTACTGTATGTTTACTTTTACCAGTGAAACCTTTTACTTTCATCATTTCCTTTCTTCTCTTATGGCTTTTCTGCTTAAAAAACTTCACTTGACATTTCTTTTAAGGCTATGTTAGTGGTGATAGACTCCCTAAGTTTTGTTTGGGGAACTTCATCTCTTCTTCAATTCCAAATGATTAACTTGCTGGGTAGAGTATTCTTACTTGGGAGTACTTTCCTTTCAGCACATGGAGTATATCATGCCACTCAGTCTGGCCTTCAGAATTTCTCCTGAAAAATTAGCTCATAGCCTTATGGGGCTTCCCCTGTACGTAACTATTTGCTTTTCTCTAGCTACTAAGATTGTCTAATTTTTGACATTTTAATCATTGTATAACTTGATGTGCACCTCTTTGAGTTCCTATTTTTGGGAGATGTCTGTGCTTACAAAACCTGGATGTCTGTTTCCTCTCGAAGATTAGGGAATTTTTCAGCTATTATTTTGTCAAATAGTCTTTGACTTGATGTCCCATCGGTCCCTTGATGGGACTTGATGTCCCTTAACCTATTCTCACTTTTAAAAATTCTTTTTTTCTGGGGCACCTGGAAGTCGATTAAGCGTCCAACTCTTGATTTCAGCTCAGGTCATGATCTCACAGTCAGTGAGATTGAGCCCTGCACTGGGCATTGTGCTGACGGTGCAGAGACTGGTTAGGATTCTCTCTCTCTTTGTCCCTCCCCTGTTGTGCTCTCTCATGCTCTTTCTCTTGCTCTCTCTCTCAAAATAAATAAGCTTCAAAAAATTAAAAAAAATTTATTTTTGATGTTGAGCTTGGGTGCTTTACATTACCTACCCATCTTCCAATCTGTTGATACTCTCTACTGTATTTTTCATTCCAGTTATTGTATTCTTCAGCTGATTTGTTCTTTTTAAATATTTGTATATCTTTGTTAAATTCTGATTTCATCCTATCTTTTCTCAAGTCCAGTGCTCATCTTTATGACCATTACTTTGAAATCTTTATTGAGTAGATAGTTGTCTCCATTTTGTTTACGTCTTTTTCTGAAATTTTAATTTATTACTTCACTTGGAATATATTCCTCTGTTTCAGCATTTTTGTCTGATTCTCAGTTTGTTTCTGTGTATTAGATAGGTCAGATGTGTCTTGAAAGTAGAGGCCATTTGTAGAAAGCATCCTATAGGGCCCAGTAGTGCAATGCCTGGTCACTACATGTTTTCATTGTGTGGGTTATATACATTTTCCTTTTGTGACTGGGTTGCAATTGTTGCAGGAATGCTGGTAGGTAGTTACCACTTTGGGGGGATACCAGTTCCAACCAAGGCTGCCTGCTGGATGTGATGGGGTTGGAGCCATTTAGGAAGGGTGTCTTTTGGGGCAGGAAGGTTGGTTTTGGTGGGTCTGCAGATAGAAGACGGGAGAGGGAAGCGGTGCTAGCAAGGTAGATGGAGAGTGTTAGAACTGGCTTCTGTAAGTGTCAGGCCAGCTAGGCTGAAGGGGAATAGAAAATATAATGGTGTCTGCCAGTACTTCTGTTCCTGGAGAAAGCTCCTACATGTTTCTATGCATCTGGCACTTGCCCTTAAATTAATCAAATCTTCTTCACATATAACCCGCGTGTTTATGATATGGCTCTCTGTGTGGTTTGGTTTTTTACAGCTCTCTAGCTCTCCTGGAGTTAAGCTCAACTGATTTTCAAACCATGACATGGGTGGCTTGTCTTCATTGTGCAGGTCCCCAGAGCCAGGGGTACCTGATACAGGGCTTGATCTCTTCATTCCTTGGGGAAGACCTTTATGCCTATGATATCCCTCCTGTGTGGGGGACATTGTGCCAAGAATTTGGTTCCAGACCACATCTCTGCCCATCCTACCATTTTTTAATGTGGCTTCACCTTTATGTCTTTAATGGTGGAAGATCCATTCTGCACATATTCAGGTCATTTTCAGAATGAGTTGTGATATATATATACACACACACATATATATATATGTGTGTATGTATATGTATATATATATGTGTGTATATATATACACACATATATATATACATATATATACACATATGTATATGTATATGTATATGTATATGTATATGTATATGTATATGTATATGTAGTTGCCTGCTCGTGCCACTCGGCGTCCTCCTCTGCCTTCTTCCTAGAACTCTTATGACGTCTTCTTTATCCATTCATGTGTTGATGAACACATGTTGTTTTCATGTCTTGGCTTTTGTGCATAAGGCTGCAAAGAATATGTGAGTACATCTATCTCTTAGATACCCTGTTTTCATATTTTTGGGATATTTACACAAGTGTGGAATTGCTGGAACATACGGTAGTTCTATTTTTAATTTCTGAGAAATGTCTGTATATTTGCCACAATGGCTGAACCAATTTACAATCCCACCAACCGAGCACAGGGTTTCCTTTTCTCCACATCCTCACCTACATTTATGTCCTACTTAATTGATGATAGCCATGTTAGCAGTCATGAGGTGATGTCCCATGGTTTTGATTTGAATTTCCCTGATGATTAGTGATGTTGAGCACCTTTTCATGTACCTGTTGGCATTTTGGATGACTTCTTTGGAAAATAACTATTTAATTCCTCTGCCCATACTTTTAGTGGATTTGTTATTAAGTTGTATGAATTCATTACATATATTAGATATTAAATGCTTATCTGATGAAAATATTTTGAAAACATTGAATATTGAAAATACATTCTTCCATCCTATAGGTTGCCCTTTAATTTTCTTGATAATTTCTTTTGCTTTGCATAAACTTTTCAGTTTGATATAGTCCCGCTCGTTGTTTTTCACTTTTGTTCCTTTTGCTTTTGGTGTCATATTTGAAGAATCCTTTCCGAAACCATTGTCAAAGAGCTTCTTTACTATGTTTTCTTCTAAAAGGTTTAGAGTGGGAGGTCTTATGCCAAAGTATTTAATACACATGGACTTAATTTTTGTGAGTGGTGCATGATAGGGATACAATTTCATTTTTCTGCATATGATTATCCAGATTTTCCAACACCATTTGTTGAAGAGATTATCCTTTCCACGTTGAGTGTTCTTGGCTTCCTTGTCAAATATTAGTTGACTATATATTGGAGTTTATTTCTGTGATATGTACTCTGTTCCCTTGCAGGGGGTCTATTTTTATGCCAGTTTACCTTACTATTTCAATTACTATAGCTTTGCAGTGTAATTGGAATTCAAGAATGTGCTGACTTACGTATGTTGTTCTTTCTCAGGATTACTTTGCCTATGTGTTTTTATTTGTTTTGTAGTTCAATAAAAATATTATTATTTTTTTGGTATCTGTGACAAATGCCAATGGAATTTCACTAGGGATGTGTTGAATCTATAGAGGGCTTTGTTAGTAAAGCCATTTTCACTAATATTAATCCTTGTGATCCATAAACACAGTAATCTTTCCATGTGTTTGTGTCCTCTTCAATTCCTTTCATAAAGGTCTTGTAGTATTCATTACATACATTTTTCACTTTCTTGCTTAAATATATTCCATGTGTATTATTGATTTCCATGCTATCGTGAATGAGATAGTTGATTTCTTTAGATGTTTTATTGTTAGTGCATAGAAATGCAACTGATCTTTGCATGCTAATTTTATATCCTGCAACTTCACTGAATTTGAATAGTTCCAACAGCTTTTTGGTTGAGTCAATAGAGTTTTCTATATATATAGAAACAAATAACTGTTTTATTTGTTTTTTCAATTTAGATGCCTTTTACTTCTCTGTTTGCCTAATTGCTCTAGCTAGGATTTGAAGTACTATGTTGAATAACAGCAGTGAGAGTGAGCATTCTTGACTTGTTCCTGCTTTGAGAGGAAAAGATTTCAATTTTTATTATTGAGTATAATGTTGACTGTCAGTCTGTCCTTCATTATGTTGAGGTATATTCTTTCTACACCTATTTTGTTCAGAGTTTCTATCATAAAAATTGTATGTCAAATACTTTTTCTGTATCTGTTGAATCATAGGAATTTTTTTCTATTTTGTTATATAATTGACATATACCACTATATACACCTAGGGTATACAGCATAATGTTGAATTTAACTATATCATGAAGTGATTACCACGAATATATATAATAATATAATGTATAAAATATTATCGATTGTGATGAGAACATGTAGAATTTACATCATTAACAGTATACATACATATATAGTGGTGTTAACTACAGTCATCAGTTTTTATATTACATCCCAATACATATTTATTTTATAACTGGAATTTTGTGCCTTTTGAACACATTCATCCAATTCTCCCTCCCCCTGACCCCCACAACTGGCTACCACAGATAGTCTCTTTTTCTATGAGTTTTGTTTTTGCTGTTGTTTTAGATTCCACATATAAGTGAGATTACATAGTATTTGTTTTTTATTCTGCCTTATTTCACTTAGCATAGGCCATCAAAGTCCATTCATGTTGTTGCAAGTAATGTCATTTTCTTGTTTTTGTATTGTTTATGCCTGGAAAAATTCCAGTGTGTGTGTGTGATAACTTGTTTATCCATTCATCTCTTGATGGACACTTTGTCTCTGTGTCTTGGCTCTGATAAATAATGCTGCTATGAATATGCAGATATCTCTTCAGTATAGGTTTTTTGTTTCCTTCAGATACATTCCAAGAAGAAGAATTGGTAGATTATATGATGATTGTATCTTTAATTTTTTGAGGACCTTCCATATTGTTTTTCATAGTGGATGTACCATTTTACAAACCCACCAATAGTGTACAAGTTTCCATTTTCTTTACACCCACACCAGCACTCATTCTCTTGTGTTTTTTGTGTTTTTTTTTTTTTTTTTTTTTTGATGCTAGCCATTCTAATTGACATAATGTGACATCCCTTGTGGTTTTGCTTTGCATTTCAGTGACAATTAGTGGTGCTGAGCACCTTCTCATGTACCTTTTGGCCAGTCAGATATCATCTTTGCAAAAATGTGTATTCGGACTCATTTTAAATTGATTATTTTTATTTTTCTATTGAGTTATAGGAGTTTGCTGTATATTTTAGATATTAACAATTTATAATACCTAGAGCTTATAAATATTTTCTCCAATTCTGTGGGTTGCATTTTCATTTTGTTGATTGATTCTTTTGCTGTTCATAAGCTTTTTTATTTTGCTGCCATTTCACGTATGTATGTATGTATGTATGTATTTAATTGCTTGTGCTTTTTGTGATCCAAAAAATCATTGCCAGGACTCATGTCAAATAATTTTTCCTAGGCTTTCTTTGAATTTTTTTATACTTTTAGACCTTAGATTTAAGTTTTTAATTCATTTTGTGCACATATGATCGAGGTCTAGTTTTACTCTTTAACATACGAATATCTAGTTTTCACAGCACCATTTATTGATGAGACCACCTTTCTGTATTCTTGAATTGTTTATCATATATTAGTTAACTGTATATGCTTAGGTTTATTTCTGGGCTCTTGATTGTGTTCTCTTGGTTTATATGCCTATTTTTATGCTAGTTACACATTATTTTGATTACTATATCTTGGTAATGGAGCTTGAAATCAAGAAGTATGAGGATTCTCACTTTGTTCTTTTTCGAGATTACTTTGGCTATTTGGGAGTTTTGTGTTTCCATATACATTTTACAGCTGTTTTTTTTTCCTACTTCTATAAAAAATGATTTTTGAATCTGGATAGGATTAAACTGACTGAATAGATGTTGGGGTGGTATAGGCACTTTAGCAACATTAATTCTTAGCATTCATTAACGTGGGACATCTTTACATATTTCTGTCTCCACATTTTCCTTCATAAATGTCTTACACTTTTCAAAGGAAAGATGTCCCCTTCTTGGTAATATTATTCCTATTTTGCATACTACCATAACTGGTGTAATTTTCTACATTTTAGTAACAATTCATTGTTAGTCAAGTTGCAGGTTAATACAAAATTAACATATAAAAATAGTCTTACTATACACTAGGCTTTTTAGTAAAGTCATTAGAATTTTCTACATATAAAACCATTTTATTTATTTATTTTTATTTTTTTATTAAATTTTTTTTCAACGTTTATTTATTTTTGGGACAGAGAGAGACAGAGCATGAACGGGGGAGGGGCAGAGAGAGAGGGAGACACAGAATTGGAAACAGGCTCCAGGCTCTGAGCCATCAGCCCAGAGCCCGACGCGGGGCTCGAACTCACAGACCGCGAGATCGTGACCTGGCTGAAGTCGGACGCTTAACCAACTGCGCCACCCAGGCGCCCCCATATAAAACCATTTTAACTACAAATGGAGATTATTATCCTTCCTGTTTTCTAGTTACAGTGTCTTTTATTTCTTTTTCTTGCTTGATGTCCGTGGCTAGGGCTACCTATTTTATTTTATTATTTATTTTTAAATTATTATTATTATTATTTAATATTTATTTATTTTTGAGAGAGAGACCAAGCATGAGTAGGGGAGGGGCAGAGAGAGAGGGAGACACAGAATCCAAAGCAGATTCCAGGCTCTGAGCTGTAAGCACAGAGCCCAATGCGGGTCTCAAACTAATGAACCATGAGATCATGATCTTGGCTGATGTCGGACCAACGGAGGCACCTGGGCACCCTCTACCAACTCTATTTGAAATAGAAGTGGTGAGAAAATGCTCCCTCCTATTGGTTCTGATCTTAGAAGAAAAGGTTTTAACCTTTCACCACTGGATATAATGTCAGCTATGAGCTTGCCATGGGTGGCCTTTATTTTGCTGAGATACAGTCCTATTTATTTATTTTACTTTTAAAAAATTTATTAATTTTTTAAATTTACATCCAAGTTAGCATAAAGTGCAACAATGATTTCAGGAGTAGATTCCATAATGCCTCTTACCCATGTAGCCCATCCCCCCTCCCACAACCCCTCCAGTAACCCTCTGTTCTCCATATTTAAGAGTCTCTTATGTTTTGTCTCCCTCCCTGTTTTTTTTTTTTTTTTTATTTTTTTTTTTCCAACGTTTATTTATTTTTGGGACAGAGAGAGACAGAGCATGAACGGGGGAGGGGCAGAGAGAGAGGGAGACACAGAATCAGAAACAGGCTCCAGGCTCTGAGCCATCAGCCCAGAGCCCGACGCGGGGCTCGAACTCACGGACCGCGAGATCGTGACCTGGCTGAAGTCGGACGCTTAACCGACTGCGCCACCCAGGCACCCCTCCCTCCCTGTTTTTATATTATTTTTGCTTTCCTTGCCTTGTTATCATCTGTTTTGTATCTTAAAGTCCTCATATGAGTTAATTCATATGATATTTGTCTTTCTCTGACTAATGTTGTTTAGCATAATACCCTCTAGTTCCATCCACGTATATTTCAGACATAATCAGATGTGCAACATAGTGATTCAAAAATCCTAAACACTATGATATGTTCACCACAAGTGTAGTGACAGCCCATCACCATACAATACTATTACTATACCACTGACAGTATTACTTATGCTGTACCTTTCATCCCTATGACTTACTCATTCCATAACTGGAACCCTTTATCTCCCACTCACCTTCATAAATTTTGGCCTTCCCTCCCCACTCCTTCCCCTTTGGCAACCATTAGCTTATTTCCTTATTTATGGGTCTCTTTATGCTTCTTTCTTGGTTTATTAGCTTGCTTTTGAATGATTTTTTAAAACAAATTTTAGAGAAAGAGTGCAAGTGGGGGTGGGGGCAGAGGGAGAGAGGGAGATAATTATGCTCCACTCTCAGCTTGGAGGCCGACATGGGGATCTATTCCATGACCCTGGGATCATGACCTGAGCCGAAATCAAGAGTTGCACACTCAACCAAGACACCCAGGTGCCCTGCTTTGTTTTTTAGAGTCCACATATAAGTGATATCATAAGGTATTTTTCTTTTTCTGACATTTCACTTAGAATACTACCCTCTACGTCTATTCATGTTGTTATAAATAGAAAGATCTCATTCTTTTTTTATGGCTGTGTAAAACTCCATTATATGTATCTTCACACATCTTTCTTCACTCACTTATGGGTGGTATTTGGGTGGCTTCCATATCTTGGCTATTGTAAATTATGCTGTAGTTAATAAAGAGTTGTATCTATATATATATGTGTATATATATATATATATATGTATGTATATCTGTATCTATATCTTTCTATATCTCTATCTATCTATCTACCTATCTTTTTGAATTTGTGTTTTCCTTTTTGGGGGTAAATACCCAGTACTGGAATTACTGAATCATACGTTATTCTATTGTTAACTTTTTGAGGAACAATGCTACTGTTTTCCATAGTTGATGTACCAATTTACAATACCACCAATAATGAACAACCATCCCATTTTCTCTACATCCTTGCCAGCACTTGTTCTTTTTGATACTAGCCATTGTGACTAATGGTAAGTGATACTTCATTGAGGTTGTGATTTGCATTTCCCTGATGATTAGTGATGTTCAGTATCTTTACATGTGTCTGTAGTCCATGTGTATGTTTTCTTAGGAAAAAAATATCTATTCAGGTCCTATCGCCATTTTTAAATTGGATTTTATTTTTTTGGTGTTGAGTTCTGTAAGTTCTTTGTATATTTTGAATTATTAACTCCTCATCAAATATATCATTTCAATATACATTTCTCCATTCACTATGTTGTTCTTTCATTTTCTTGATAGAATTTCTGTGCAAAATCTTTTATTCTTGTGTAGTCCTAATAGTTGATTTTCGCTATTGTTGTCCTTTGCTCAGAAGACATATATAGGAAAATTTTTGATAAGGTCAATGTCAAAATAATAATTGCCCATGTTTTCTTATAGGAGATTTATGTTGAGGCCTTTATTCCATTTTGAGGTTTTTTGGGTGTGTGTAGTATGTAAAAAATGTGGTCCAGTTTTATACTTGTACATGTAGTCTTCCTGTGTTCCCAACATGATTTATTGAAGAGTCTGTTCCCCCATTGTATATTCTTACCACCTTTGTCAACGATTAATTTAGCATATAAGTGTGAGTTTATTTCTGGACCCTCTATTCTGTTCCTTTGATCCTATGTGACTATTTTTGTATCACTACCATACTGTTTTGATTACTACAGCTTTGTACTATCATTTAAAATCTGGGATTGTCATACCTCCAGCTTTGTTGTTCGTTTTGAAGATTGCTTCGGTTAGTCCAGGTCTGTTGTGGTTTCCTACAAATTTTAAGGGTTTTTTTGTTCTACTTGCAAGAAAAATGCTATTGGTATTTTGTTAAGGATTGGATTGACTAGTTGAAACTTGAACAATATTAATTCTTCCAATCCATGAGCATGGAGTATCTTTCCATTTGTTTGTGTTATATTCAATTGCCTTTATCAGAGTACAGGCCTTTAACCTCCTTGGCCAAGTTTATTTCTAGGGTTTTTTTTTTTTTTGGGTGCCATTGTAAATGGAATTATTTTCTTAATTTCTCTGTCTGATATGTTGCTATTAGTGAAACACAACTGGTTTCTGTGTAATACTTGGTTATCCTGCAGTTTTACTGAATTAGTTTATTCTAATAGCTTTTTGGGTAGAATCTTGAGGGTTTTCTATGTATAGTATCATTTCATCTTCAAATAATGACAGTTTTAGTTCCTTGTTAACAGTTCGGATGGTTTTTATTTCTTGTTTGATTGAGGGACAGGGCCTTGAGTATTGTATTAAATATTAGTGAAGAGAGTAGACCTCATTGCCTTATTCCTAATTTTAGAGGAAAATGTTTTTGTTTTTTCACCATTGTGTGTGATGTTAGCTGTAGATTTTTCTTATATGGCCTTTTTTATGTTGAGGTAGGTTTCCTTTGAACCCACTTCATTGAAAGTATTTATCATGAAAAGATGTTGAATTTTGTTAAATGATTTTCCTGTATCTTTTGAAGTAATCATATGAATTGTATTCACATTTTGTTGATGATGTATACCACATTGATGTGTGAATACTAAACCATTCTTGCATTCCTGGAGTAAATCTACTTGATCATGGTGTATGATCCTTTCAGTATATTGTTGAATGTGGTTTGCTAATATCTTGTTGAGAATTTCTGTATCTATCCTCATCAAGAATGTTGGCCTGTAGGTTTCCTTCTTTGTAATATCTTTGTCTCATTTTTTAAATTATTTATTTTTTAAATTAACATCCAAGTTAGCATATAGTATGACAATGATTTGAAGAGTAGATTTCAGTGATTTATCACCTGTATATAATACCCAGGGCTCATCCCAACAAGTGTCTTCCTTAATGCCCCTCGCCCATTTAGCCCATACACCTATCACAATCCCTCCAGCAACCTTCTGTTTGTTCTCTATATTTAAGAGTCTCTTATGCTTTGTCCCTCTCCATGTTTATATATTATTTTTGCTTCCCTTCCCTTATGTTCATCTGCTTGGTATCTTAATTCCTCATATGAGTGAAGTCATATAATACTTGTCTTCTTCTGACTAATTTTGGTTAGCATAATACCTTCTAGTTCCATCCATTTGGAGGCAAATGGCAAGATTTCATTGTTTTTGATTGCTCAGTAATACTCCATTGTTTATATATATCACATCTTCTTTATCCATTCCTCTGTCGGTGGATATTTGGGCTATTTCCATACTTTGGCTATTGTTGATAGTGCTGCTATAAACATTGGGGTGCATGTGCCCTTTCAAAACAGCACACCTGTATCCCTTGGATAAATGCCTAGTAGTGCATTTGCTGGGTATTAGGGTAGTTGTATTTTTAACTTCTTGAAGAACCTCCATACTGTTTTCCAGAGTGGCTGTACCAGTTTGCATCCCCACCAACAATGCTAAAGAGATCCTCTTTCTCTGCATCCTCCCAAACATTTGTTGTTGCCTGAGTCATTAAGTTTAGCCATTATGATGGTGTGAGGTGGTATTTCATTGTGGTTTTGATTTCGCTGATGTTGAGCATTTTTTATGTGTCTGTTTCCCATGTGGATGTCTTCTTTGGAAAAGTGTCTATTTATGTCTTGTGCCCATTTATTCACTGGATTATTTCTTTTTTGGGTGTTAAGTTTGATAAGTTCTTTATACATTTTGGATACTAACCCTTTATCTGATATGTCATTTGTAAATATCTTCTCACATTCCATTGGTTGCCTTTGCTGTTAGTTTTGCTGATTGTTTCCTTGACTGTGCAGAAGGTTTTCTTTTTTCTTTTTTTTTTTTTTTTTATGAGTTCCCAATAGTTCATTTTTGCTTTTGTTTCCCTTGCCTCTGGAAACGTGTTGAGTAAGAAGTTGCTGTGGCCGAGATCAAATAGGTTTTTGCCTGCTTTCTTCTCTAGGATTTTGATGGCTTTCTGTCTTAGGTTTATATCTTTCATCCATTTTGAGTTTAATTTTGTGTATGGTGTAAGAAAGTGGTCCAGAGTCATTCTTCTGCCTGTCACTGTTCGGTTTACCCAGCACCACTTGCTGAAGAGACCGTCTTTATTCCATTGGATATTCTTTCCTGCTTTGTAAAAGATTAGTTGGCAATACATTTTTGGGCCCATTTCTGGATTCTCTACTCTGTTCCATTGATCTGAGTGTCTGTTCTTATGCCAGTATCATACCGTCTTGATGATTACAGCTTGGTAATACATCTTAAAGTCTGGGATTGTGATGCCTCCAGCTTTGGTTTTCTTTTTCAGGATTGCTTTGGCTATTTGAAATCTTTTCTGGTTCCATACAAATTTTAGGATTGTTTCCTCTAGCTCTGTGAAAAATGCTCACGTTATTTTGATAGATATTGCATTGAATATGTAGATCGTTTTGGGTAGTATCAACATTTTGACGATATTTATTCTTCCAATCCAGCAGCATGGAATATTTTTCCTTGTGTGTGTGTCTGCAATTTTTTTCATAAGCTTTCTATAGTTTTCAGTGTACAGATTTTTCACCTCTTTGATTAGGTTTATTCCTAGGTATTTTATGGTTTTTGGTAGGATTAGGATCAATTCCTTGATTTCTTTCTGTTGCTTCATTATTGGTGCATAGGAATGCAACCAACTTCTGTGTGTTGATTTTACATCCTGCAAGTTTGCTGAATTCATGGATCACTTCTAGCAGTTTTTTTTTTTTTTTTTTGGTAGAATCTCTTGGGTTTTCCATATAGAGTATCATACCATCTGTGAAGAGTGGAAGTTTTACTTCCTCCTTGCCAATTTGGATGCTTTCTATTCCTTCGTATTGTCTGAGTGCTGAGGCTAAGACTTTCAATACTATGTTGAATAACAGTGGTGAGAGGGGACATCCTGTCTTGTTCCTGACCTTAGGTGAAAGCTTTCAGCTTTCTCCCATTGAGGATGATATTATCAGTGGGTCTTTGATATATGGCTTTTATGATATTGAGGTATGATACTTCCATTCCCACTTTATTGAGGGCTTTTATCAACAAAGGATGCTGAGTTTGCCAAATGCTTTCTCTGAATCTTTTGAGATGACCATGTGGTTCTTGTCCTTTCTTTCGTTTATTAATGTGATGAAACACACTGATTGTTTTGTGGATATTGAACTAGCCCCGCATCCCAGGTATAAATCCCAGTTGGTTGTACTGAATGACTTTTTTTTTAAATTTTTTTTTAATGTTTATTTTTGACAGAGAGAGAGAGAGAGAGCATGAGCGGGAGAGGGGCAGAGAGAGAGGGAGACATAGAATCCAAAGCAGGCTTCAGGCTCCGAGCTGTCAGCACAGAGTCCAACGTGGGGCTCAAACTCACAGATCACGAGATCATGAGCTGAGCCGAAGTCAGACGCTCAACCAACTGAGTCACCCAGGCACCCCACTGACTCTTTATTGTTGCATCCAGTTGTCTAGCATCTTGTTGAGAAATTTTACATCCATGTTCATCAGGGAAATTGGTCTGCAGTTCTCCTTTTTAGCGAGGTCTTTGGTTTTGGAATCAAGGAAATGCTGGCTTTATAGAATGAGTTTGGAAGTTTTCCTTCCACTTCTATTTTTTTGGAATAGCTTCAAAAGAAGAGGTGTTAACTCTTCCTTAAATGTTTGGTAGAATTACCCTGGAAAGCCATCTAGCCCTGGACTCTTGTTTTTTGGGAGATTTTTGATTATTAATTTGATTTCTTTACTGGTTATGGGTCTGTTTAAATTTTCTTTTTCTTCTTTTTTCAGTTTTGGTAGTTTATATGTTTCCAGGAATTTGTCAGTTTCTTCAAGATTTCCCACTTTATTGGTGTATAATTGCTCATAATATTCTTTTATTATCTCTCTTCTTTCATTCTTGTTTTATTGGGTTCCTTTTTGATAAAACTGGCTAGGGGTTTTGTTAATACTTTCAAAGAACCAGCTCCTGGTTTCATTGATCTGTTCTGTTTGTTTTTTTTGTTGTTGTTTGTTTTATTTTTTTAATTTTTAATTTTGTTTTTTTTTTTTTGGTTTTCATAGCACTGATTTTTGCTTTAATGTTTGTTATTTCCTGTCTTCTGCTGGTTTGGGTTTATTTCCTATTCTTTTTCAAGCTCTTTTAGGTGTAAGCTTAGGTTGTGTATCTGAGACCTTTCTACCTTCTTTAGGAAGGCCTGGATTGCTATATACTTTCCTCTTATGACCGCCTTTTTTTTTTTTTGCTGCGTCCCAGAGGTTTTGGGCTATAGTGTTATCGTTTTCATTGACTTCCATGTACTTTTTAATTTCCTCTTCAACTTCATGGTTAGCCCATTTTTCTTTAGTAGGATGTTCTTTAGTCTCCAAGTATTTGTTATCTTTTCAAATTTTTTCTTGTGGTTGATTCTGAGTTTCATAGTGCTGTGGCCTGAAATTATACAAGGTATGATCTCAATCTTTTTGTACTTGTTGAGGACTGATTAGTGTCCCAGTATGTCATCTATTCTGGAGATGGTTCCATGTGCACTCGAGAGGAATGTGTATTCCGCTGCTTTAGGATGAAACATCCTTAATATATCTATTAAGTCCATCCGGTCCAGTGTGTCATTCAGAGCCATTGTTTCCTTGTTGACTTTCTGTTTAGATGATCTGTCCATTGTTGTAAGTGGGGTGTTGAAGTCCTGTTATTATAGAGTTATTATCAATATTATTTATGTTTGTGAGTAACATTTATATATTTGGGTGCTCTCACTTGTGGAGCATAAATGTTTACAATTGTTAGATCTTCTTGGTGGATAGACCCCTTAATTATGATAGAATGCCCTTCATCTCTTGATACAGTCTTTATTTTAAAGTCTAGATTGTCTGATAGAAGTATGGCTACTCAAGCTTTCTTTTGGTAAGCATTAGCATGATAGATGGTTTTCATCCCTTACTTTGAATCTGAAATGGGTCTCTTGTAAACAGGATATAAATGGATCTTGGTTTCTTATCCATTCTGTTACCCTATGTCTTTTGATGGGAGCATTAAAGATACAAATTTATTGCCATTATGTTGCCTATACAGTTGGAGTTTCTGGTGGTGGCCTCTGGTCTTTCTTGTCATTGTTACTTTCGGTCTTTTTGTCTTTTTTTTCTCCCTCATCTTTTCCCCCTGAGTTCCCCTTAAAATTTCTTGCAGCGCTGGTTTAGTCATGAGGAACTCCTTTTAGTTTTTGTCTGGGAAACTTTTTATCTCTCCTTCTATTGTGAATGACACCCTTGCTGGATAAAGAATTCTTGGCTGCATATTTTTCTGATTCAGTACATTGAATATATCCTATCACTCCTTTCTGGCCTGCCACATTTGTGGCATGTTTTTTTTTTCCCCCCCCAAGAAGATGGCATTATAATTCAGATCTGTGGTTTCTCAGTTGCCCACAGACCCTGGCCTCTTTTCTGAGTTGCCTCCCTGTCTACCAGAGCTTGCTGTCACAGCAGCGCTTGCAAATGCAGACAAGGAGCTTGTGGCAGAGTGAGGACGATTGTTGGTGTGTTCATGGATCCAGTAGGGAGATTCCTGGGTGTGATACTGCTAGATACTAATGTATAGACTTCCTGTTTAGTGAAGACAGCAAGAACTGTGTCCCTTTACTGCCCTTTGATCCCTGTATCATCCCCTTTCCAGGTCTCCTTCCTCCTCACAGTCATTGAAATCCTGTGTGAGCACTGTGAATGCTCCCAGAAAAAAAATAGATTTCTCCATTTTGCGTGGGAGTAGCTGTGTGCTTAATCACTGCTCTTATTTTTGTCTTTGGGAGAGATTGCTGTTACTGATAGTTCAACACCCTGCAATATTACTTTGCAGGATGGCGCTGGCAAAGTTCTTTTTACCACAGCACGTCTCTACTGTGTCCAGATTTGTATGTGCATGTGTTTCTCTCTGGTGGTTTATTTGAATTCATCCTTGGAAAAGCTGGTCTTCCGTTTCTTTCCTGTCTGTGGTTTTCTTTCCAGGTCAGCACTCTCCAGATTTTTTTTTCTCAACTATAGCATGAGGGATTGGGGCAGTTTTTTCTGCCTATTACCAGATGCATCAGAAGGCAAGATTCTTTCGGGTTTCTTGGTGCATAGTGCTAAATTCCACACCTTTCACATAGATTTTTTTTTGTGGATGGATGTCTAATTCTTGGTTAAAAAGGCAGAATAAAATAGGTGGTATTTTTATTTTAAGGCACATGATGATAACCTTGTGTGCAAAATACTTCTGACCTTAACACAGAGGCATAGATTTTCAGGCTAGGATTATGTATCATTCAGAATTTTATTTTTTATTTTTTTTTAACATTTATTTATTTTTGAGACAGAGAAAGAGCATGGATGGGGAAGGGTCAGAGAGAGGGAGTCACAGAATCTGAAACAGGCTCCAGGCTCTGAGCTGTCAGCACAGAGCCCGACGCGGGGCTCGAACTCACGGACCGTGAGATCTTGACCTGAGCCGAAGTCGGACGCTCAACCAACTGAGCCACCCAGGCGCCCCCATCATTCAGAATTTTAAATATAAAACTTTTGATGGAGGTACAAAGTGTTGGACAATTATATATAAATAATTAGAATGAATTTCTACAGTATCAATTTTGAGTTAATTATTCAAATAATAATTTGTACACAAAGTATTTCCAAACTTCTTTTAATTGCCCCTTAATGGCTTTATAGGCAAGCTACATCTTCAATAGTCAAAATTAACCAAGTTAATAGTACTATGTGGGGAAAAATTGTAGAGTCATTTTTAAGTAAAGGAAATAAGGAAAGAGCTTTAGAATTTGGAGACAGACTTAGGTTGAATTCCAATACTATGGCCTGATGCTTTGATGTTCATCATGTCAACTGAACACTCTAAGCATTAGATCCCTCAACTATCAAAGAGATTATTCGTATGAATAAATGATAAAACATATATCAAGCTTTTAACATGTTTCCTCTCACATAATCATTCTGTCAACAAGTATTGTAGTACATAATATTAACATATAATTAAAATTAATTTAATATGGATATATAAATAAAAACGGTGTAAAATTACTATAGTAAGAATAAAATCTCTATATATTTTAATGTGTGCATATAATTTGTTTCTGAATATATGTTTAAAATGTTTATATAGCATAAAAACATTTGCAAGAATATTTAATATTAAATTTAATAGGGTGATTACAATTTTTCTTTAGAAAAAAATTTATATAATGGGAAAAGAAAATTTTATGATATATGTATTTTAACTTTTTCTTGGTAGATTTCTGGAGGAGGATGTGATTTGGATACATAAGTAAAAAACTTAGTGATTAATAAGAACTTGAAAATATACAAAACATTTATTGTCAAATAAATTCTTAAGATGTGAATTTTAAGGGCCACTAAATCATAGAAACTTCATGAAAAAAGCTCTTTGATATGTTATGTTTAAACAGTTTTTGGCTTGGCTAAAATTATAAATATTGCTTGTCACATATTTTACACAGAGTTTTCCTTTTTATAAAGATTTATCATTTTTTTTTTTTTTACAAGTTCTTGTTACATTCACCCTTTCCAATCTAAATTGCAACGTAGGAGAAAGGAATTGCATGAGATAAGAGAGAAAGCCCAATTGTGTGTCCATTAATGGCTTACAAGTCTAAGCAATTTGTTTACTGCAGTCTAATTTGCCTTCATCAAGTGAAGACTGAACATTAGATAAAAATTATTTCATAAATCTTTAAGGACAATAATTTCCTTCTTATTCAAATTAACATATAACCTGGAAAAAACCATCTACTCTGTACATTTTAAGTTTGAAAAATTAGAAAAGACTTTCTGAGGAGGGGTTTTCAGAATAGTGTACATGTTTTTATTTTAATGGTAGAGGAACATTTTTCGTAGTGACAACTCTGTTTTAATCCTCTGAGTCATTGAATTTTATAACTGGGAACATTTTTAGCAATTAAACCCAAATGTTTCACTTTACAAGATGAGCAAATAGGACCCACAGTGATGAAATAACTTGCCCAAGGATATACAGCTTATGGCAGACTCCTGGCCAGGATCTGGGGCTACTCAGAGCTTAGGCTTCTTTTGTCCCCTCACCCCAGTATGTCACACATTGCCATAAATAAATGTTCAAACTTAAGGTCTAGGGGTCTACTAACAAATTTCAGGGATATCAAAGACATTGAAAACTTTGACTTAGAAGATTTGGCACATGCAAACTTAAAATAAATAGCAGTGAAAAAGTTTGAACTCTTTTTTTTAAGGGTTTTTAAAAAAATTTTTTAATATTTATTTATTTTTGAGACAGAGCATGAATGGGGGAGGGTCAGAGAGAGAGGGAGACACAGAATCCGAAACAGGCTCTGAGCTGTCAGCACAGACCCCGACATGGGGCTCGAACTCACGGACCGTGAGATAATGACCTGAGCCGAATCAGACATTTAACCGACTGAGCCACCCAGGCGCCCCAAAAGTTTGAACTCTTGTGAGTGGATTTTGCGCATGTAGACCTTTGGTTCCATTTCAACCACCAGACTCTTCAAATGTTACCTAGTGGAGCTTTTTAGTGAAGATAATATTTAAAATGTGTTAGTGTTTTTAACTGTCCAATAGCTTTGGATACTGGCTACCACCAGATGACCTATGATATAACAAGGATCAATTGATTTTTAACACAAACTGTATATTAGTAATTACATATTCTTTGGACATTTCATGTATGTATATATGTTATACTATAATTTATCTACTATATGTGTATATATTTTCCCCACTTAAAAATATGTTCCAAAAGTTTTGCTGTTGCTTTAAAGTTTTCCACTTCTTTTTCTTAATAGTCCAATCATTTCTACACTTGAAGTTTTAGACCTTTTGTTATGTAATTTTTACAGGTTTGAAATTTCTGTGCTTCCTTAAAAAGGCTTTCACTTTCTTTATTTAATGTTTATTTACTTATTTTGAGAGACGGAGAAAGGGTGCGTGAGCACGGGAGGGGCAGAGGGAGACAGAAAATCCGAAGCAGGCTCAGCACTCTCAGCTCTTCACACGGGGCTTGATCCCATAAACAGTGAGATCATGACCTGAGCTGAAAGCAAGAGTGGGACGCTCAACCAAATGAAGCACCCAGACAGTCCAAATTTCTGTACTTGCTTTTTTCCTGAGATGATTATTATAATTGTTTAAAATTATATGTGTTAAATAGCCCAACACCAGTTTTTGAAACTGGTACGAATAGAGAATTCATGAACATATCATCTGTAAAATGAGACTGATTCAGTACCTGTATTAAGCACTTACTGCCTGATGTTACAGATCAGGGTAATGTATGTTGCTTAAATAAACTCTCTATAGATGTAGGCTAAGTAAATAAATAAAATTGAAGTATCATTAACTTACAATGTTAGGTTCACATCTACAACATTAAGTGATTCTAAACATTACTCAGTTCTCACCACCATGAATGCAGAAACCATCTCTCACCTTATAATATTAGTACAGTATTATTGACTATACTCCCTATGTTCTATGTTTCATTTTCTTGACTTCTATATTATTGAAATTTTATATTTCTTAATATCCTTTATTTTGCCTATCCCCCTGCCCAACTCTCCTCTGGCAATCACCAGTTTGTTCTCTGTATTTGGGTCTTTTTTTTTTTTTTTGAAGTTCAACATATAAGTGAAATTATATGGCATTTGTCTTTTTCTGACTTATTTCACTTAGCATAATGCCTTCTAGGTCCATCCATGGTGTCACAAATGGCATGATATCATTTTTTTGTGTAGCCAAGTAATATTCCATTGTGTGTATATATACACCACATCTTCTTTATTCATGTATCAATAGACATTTGGGTTCCTTCTGTATTTTGGCTACTCTAAAAAAATGATGCAGTAAACATAGGGATGCATTCTTTCTGAATTAGTGTTTCTAGGGGCGCCTGGGTGGCTCAGTTGGTCGAGCGTCCGACTTCAGCTCAGGTCCTGTTCTCAAGGTTCCTGGTTTGAGCCCCCGTGTCGGGATCTATGCTGACAGCTCAGAGCCCAGAGTCTGCTTCCGATTCTGTGTCTCCCTATCTCTGCCCACCCCCCTCACGCTCGGTCTCAAAAATAAATAAACATTAAAAATACTTGTTTTGAATTAGTGTTTCTATTTTCTTTGGGTAAATATCCAATAGTGGACTTACGGGATCACATGCTATTTCTAGCTTTAAATTTTGAGAACCCTCCATACTATTTTTCATAGTGGTTGCGCTAGTTTACATTCCCACCGACATTGCATGAGGATTTCCTTTTGTCCACATCTTTGCCATCACTTGTCATTTATTGTCTTTTTGATACTAGCGATTCTTGCTGGTATAAAGTTGCATATCATTGTGGTTTTGGTTTGCATTTTTCTGATGATCCATGATGTTGGTCATCTATTCACATACTCTGAGGCAATCTGTATGTCTTCTTTGGAAAAAGTTTTGTTCAGGTCCTCTGCCTATTTTTTAATAATATGTTTTTGGTGTTGAGCTACACAAATTCTTAATATTTTTTGGATATTAATTTGCAAATATCTTCTCCCACTTGCCAGGTTGCCTTTTGTTTTGTTTGCTGTGGAAAAGCTTGCTATTTTGATGTGGTCCCAATACTTTATTTTTGCTTTTCTTTCTCTTCCCTGAGGAGAACTTAAATAGGATTCCAAGGGTGATATCCAAGAGATTACTACCTATGCTTTCTTTTACCAGTTTTATGGTTTCAGGTCTCACATTTAGGTTTTTATTCCATTTGTTTTTGTGTATGGTGTTACAGAGTGATCTAGTTTTATTCTTTTGCATGTAGCTGTCCAGTTTTCACAGCACTGGCTTTTACCTCATGTGTACTATTACTCCCTTTGTCATAGATTAATTGATTATACAGGGGTGGGTCTATTTCTGGCCTTTCTACCCAGTTCCATTCATCTATATGTCTATTTTTGTGCCAGTACCGTACTGTTTGGATTACTACAGCTTTGTGTAGTGTAGCTTGAAATATGGAATTGTTGTATCTCCAGCTTTGTTCTTTCTCAAGATTGCTTTGGCCTTCATAGAAGTTTTGTTCTAATTCTGTGAAAAATGCTACTTTTGATAAGAATTGGACTGAATCTGTAGATTATTTTGTAGTATGGACAAAAAAGAATATTCTTTAAGGGAAGTAACTTCATATCTATTAGAGCCCAGTTTTGTATACAAAATTGTGAAACAACTTTTGGGGTAGTAGGAAGAATGCATGTGTTATGAAAAATGAAAAGCTTATAACTTATTTGGCTTATCTAATATTAAAAATCATTCACGACTATAAAAGCACATAAAATCCCCAATACTTTGGTGTTCAGTTGACAAAAATATGCACTTCAAATAGTCTAAAATGCTAGTTAATATAATAAGAAAATTATAATCCATGTTAAAAATGAATTAAAAGAACAGAAAGTCTTCAAATACTTATTTTTTTTCAGATATTCCCATTCAGTTGAAAAGGTTTGTTAGAAATGTTGGGGCACACATTAACTCCTATAAACAGTTTGCATTCTAATCCCCCAAAAATGATCTATTGTTTTTCACATATTTATAGTCCTTCTCTAATGCCATGATGCATCATTATTAACAAGAAATTCTACCTCTGTAAATAAATTAGGACATATTTATGCAATATGTTGCTTTTCCTCTGATATTGTACTTTCCTGTTTTCTAATTTCTTTAATTATTCACTTATCAAAATTTCATCAATAAAATTTTATCAGGAAATTGTTATATGTAATAAGGAATAAGAAACAAGAATAGATATTCGAGATCCTTTGCACAAATAAGCATGCATTTCAGAAGTGAAGATACAAAGAGTAGCCAACACACACATTTTATTAATAAATGCAGTAAATGTGAGGAGAAAGAACACATGTTGAATATTAATCTGGTTACTATTATTTGGAATTTTAGTTGAAAACAAATACTGGTATGGGGCACCTGGGTGGCTCAATCAGTTAAGCGTCTGACTTCGGCTCAGGTCATGATCTCATGGTTTGTGGGTTCGAGCCCCACGTCGGGCTCTGTGCTGACAGCTCAGAGCCTGCTTTGGATTCTGTGTCTCCTTCTTTCTGACCCTCCCCCGTTCATGCCCTGTCCCTCTCTGTCTCAAAAATAAATAAACGTTGAAAAAATTTAAAAAGAAAACAAATATTGCTAAAGATGATGCATAGATATGACAAAAATTTTATCCTAAGATTTCTAAACACCACCCCCCCAACTCATATCATGCATTCTTAATCTTTCAAGAAGCTAATTCATAAACTATGCTTTGTTCTTTCTAAATATGAGCATGGGTTTTTTCAACGGCCTTACCGTTGTGCAGAACTTACCGAAAACTGGGGGTGCCTGGGTGTCTCAGTCAGTTGAGCCTCTGACTCTTGATTTCGGTTCAAATCGTTATCCCAAGGCCATGGACTGGATCAAGTCCTGACTCAGGCTCCATTCAGAGCATGGAGCCTGCTTAAGATTCTCTTTCCCTCTGCACCTTTCCCCTGCTTGTATGCTTTCTCTGAAAAATAAGTAAATAAAAAGAACTTGTTAAAAACTCATCACACCTACAGAAGTAGGAATTCCAGGAATAGAAAGGGCCATATCCACCACCATAACTCCCAAGAATTACATTAAAGTATTGTTTAGCAAATAATAGTATGCTTATCAGTGGTGGTTTTAGATTGATGATGAAAACAACACAGTGTTACTGGAACACAACCATGTCTATTTGTTGGCATAATGTCTATGGCTGCAATTGCACTAGAATATACAAGGCGTTGAGTATTTGCAATGAGGAGTGCATGTCCTGAAAAACCTAAATTATCGTTTACCTGGATCTTTACAGAAAAGGTTTGTTGATTCTTGGCTTAAATGTTACATATTTATGGTTGTATATTAATTTTGGTTAATAGAATGTGTACTTATATGTACATATCTATAATATTAATCTGGTTTCTATTTGGGATTTGAGTTGAAAACAAATCCTGGTATAGATGATGCATAGATATGACAATTATGAATAAAATTCAGTAATCTGAAGAATAAACATTGTCCAGTGCAAATTTTATTTCATATTACGTTAAAAGCTTGGTGGCAAACTGTAGAATAATGATTTGAAAACAGATTTGTCTGTGGCCACAGGAATTCTGGTGCTTAAACTGTCCATTTGAGATATAAACATGAGTGAATAAATCCCAAAATACACACATATAAATATTGAAGGACACACATAGTCATAGAATGAATCAACGTACTTGCCACTCATATAGGAAAATTCTGTGTAAGAAAATGTTTCTCCTTAATACAATTTTACCGTTGATATTTTAATAAATTACCCATGCTTTACTCTCAACCCTGTTCTTTATGCAGTGGAACATTATTTAAAGATACTGCTTCATGAAGAAGAGGTTTCAAAGTAAAATGTTTTACATCAATAAAATGTCAAAAGTAAACAATATCTAAGTCTATACTTAACTATTTCAGACTCTGAATCAGACTTAATCTAACTTTTAACCCATGAAAACATTAACAAACACACAGAAATGCATCAGAAGAAGTATGGGAATATTTTGAGTTCAATAAACTTGGCTTCCAAACACTGTCATTATCCTTGGAATAACTAGGAGTGAGGAAACAGACTATATCTTATTAATTCAGTTTTCCCAGTACAGTGCCTAGCGTGTGGTAGCACTTGGAACGTTTGTTGAATGGATGCATTAGGAAGTATACATTTTCTTGCCTTCATTGCCTTTTTTATGGTGGTTATTTAAATACAGAATAATACCAGCTTTTTTTTTCTAGACCTCAAAGTTTATTATGAGCAAATTAGTTAATAGTTTTTCAAAGATTCTTTGGAAATATAGAGTGATAGTTCATGGAATATTAAGGTTTAAGCTCTTTGGAAATAAGAATTATAGACATGAATAGTTTAAAAAAAAGTCAAAAGTGTTTGACCTGAAAAACTATATAATTTGAGGTTTGGCTGATACAGTAACATCATTCTTTTCCTTCCAAACTGGTTCAGCCCTCTCTGTTCTTCCAGGTTCCTGGAGCGAATGCATCCTTGACCCAAAATGAATTGTTTCATCTACTAGTTTAAAGGCTGTTTAAAAAATAACGACTTTGCTTTTAGCAGTCCGTGCTCTCCTCTGAAATACTCTGCTGATTCACAAAGCTGTCTGAGAAATTCATGATGTCGCTGCAATATCAGCCTGAATGAGGATAAAGTACCCATTTGGAGATCAGAAAATTTACTTTATTGGCTAAAGGGCTACTCCCCTTTGATATAAAGAAAGGCATTAGAAAATCTATTAAGACTGAGTTATATTCTGCAGCCACCATCTTTTCTTGTTACAATTAGTATTTCATTTTAATTGTGCTGCTATATAATTTCTGATGAAAAGATACTCAGTGTGAACTCTGAACAAGATTATTTTTTACTACAATAGACCATTTGTTCATTGGATATTTCCTTAATATTTTCTAGAGTATAAAAGGAGGTACAGAAATTTTACATGGTCAGTAATGTTAGGGCATATTGTAAGTGTGTTCCTCTTAAATCTACCTCTTTTGTTATGCTTGTTGCTATAAAGGGAAAATGGATAGATTCACCTTTTCAGTCAAACTGTATTCTGTTATGCCTAGGTAATTAGAGTCTGGTTGTCTCTCATTTATGGGGCCATTCTGTATAAGAGGTTATAGTAAAAATGGTCCTAGTTTCTTTTTATAAAGTGAAGGCAGTTTCTCCTCCTGGAGGAAACCACTCATGTACTTATGTATGATTTTCTTAAACTTTCTTTACCTATTAGACATTTCTAGTAACTATTCCACATACCCAATTCCTTCATGATTTCTTGTGTGCGTACTTAGCACCTACTATATAATAGGTGTGTATATTTTTTAAGCTGTGCTCATTAAAATATGAATAAAACATTCTCTGTCCTAACAATCTCAGAATATTTGGGGAAAGACAGACATGTAAGTAATTTATGCTCAAAGAATTTTGGGACTGATCTCTTCTCACTGAGATTAAAACAGGCTTTTCTGAAGTTTTAAGATTTAGAAGTGAGTCTTGAGGGTGAGGGCATTCCAGGCTGAGGAAACAGTGTTAGTAGAGGAACAAAGTCATAAAATAAGCATAAAAAGTCAGGTAGCAATGAATCCTCTGTGTCTGAAAGATAGAGTGATTGATGGGACTGAGAATACATGTTGGAGCCAGGCTATTGAGAGCTGCAGGAAGAGTTGAAATGTTAGATTTTATTCATTATGCAGTGGGGAGTCATTGAAGATTTTGGAAGAGTAATAAAGGTCTGACTTCAAATTTGGGAAGGTAACTTTTATCTATATTGAGGACAGGTTGGAAAACCAAAGACAAGTAATATAGGAGAAATGCTAATTAGATATTTCAGTATTAAGAAAAGACTTACTTCAAATTGCTTCCTTCAGAGAAATATTTTTATTAATTCAAAATTATCTTAGAACTGATGTCCTGGATGTTAAATAAGAGCAACTTTCATCATTCACTAATCATCACATGTCCTTGGTAATCTCTGGTCTTGGTATGGACTGAATCATGTCTCCCCAAAATTGATACGTTGAAGCCCTAACTCCCAAAGTTACTATTTTTGGAAGTAGCTTTTTTAGGGATGTAATTAAGACTAAATGAGGTCATAAAGGTGGGGCCCTAATCCAATAGGAATTTCGTCCATATAAGAAGAGCTAAACACACCAGAGATCTTTATCTGAGTTCATGAAAACACAGCAAAAGGCAGTTGACTACAAGCAAGGAAGAGAGGTCTAAACCAACCCTCATGCTAATTTGATCTTGGACATGTATCCTCCACAAGTGGGAGAAAATAAATTTCTGCTATTTAAGATAGTCTCTGGTATTTCTAACGGCAGCTAGAGAAGACCAATACAGTGCTGGGGTAAAATCTTCCAGTTCCATCTTGCTTCTTTCTCTGTCTCTAAGGAGATGGTTCTCTAGGCTGAGGTATGGGAAATAAGATGCATTTATTACAACATCACTTACCTCAAGGCCTCAGGACAATTGAGGGGGAGAGAGGTAGTAGATTAAAGAGATATTTGTTCAGATAGGAACAGATTTAGATAGGAGAGAGGCTTAGTTAAGACAACATCCTTTATTCCACCTGTTTCTTAATTTTTCTGGATGATGATTCTGCCAAAAACAAACTCCTGCATATAAAGAAACACCTACAAGATCTGTTAGTGAGGTATGTAGTTTTTCCATCATGGACCTGACCTCAGTTAGGTTTGGTGTCTCTGGCTTCCATGACTGCCCTGTACTCTTTCTCCTGTATATTGTAGATGCTGTCTCACTTTTTAACCAGTTACTCCTCTCTTCCTTCCTTCCTTCTTTCTTTCTTCTTGTAACTGTTCACATTATTCTAATATGCTGTCTTGGGTTTCGTTCTCTTTTCCTCCCACTTTTGTGCTAAGAAAAGTCCATTGCTAGTAAGATTTCCAGTAATATTCTTTTGCTTTATAACTCAAATTTAGAAACCTCTAGTCCTGTACCCTCAAGCTCCATATACATGCATACCCTCTGGATATTCCCAGTTAAATATATTAATAGCGTTATTTGTGTAGTTGACAAAGCACCTTTATATATACCACATATGTACCTGTTTTTCCTATTAAAAAAATGGAATTAGTACCACATGCCTTATAGTATTTATATATCAGATGCTGGCTCTCAAAGAGTTTCATTTTCCAAATCATGAAATAAGTCAGATAAGCAAAGCATATTCAGATGTCAAGTACAGAGATGTTTAAGCAAGTACAAAACTGGTACAAACACTTCTAAAATGGAACTTGTAATGTTACCATTACTTCCAAATGCGTCTTCCTTTCTCAAATGTGTTAATAGCACTGTCGTTTCTTTAATCACCTTGTCCTTAAGTCTAATACCTGGCACTCAATTAGTATTTGTAGAAAGTGCAGTGAAATGGCTAAACAAATGGTTATTATTATTATTATTTTTTCTTAAGAGAGACAGCAAGCACAAGCATGGGAGGGGCAGTGAGAAAGCAAATCTCAAACAGGCTTTATGATCAAAGTGGAGCCCAATGCAGGGCTTGATCCCATGACCCTGGGATCATGACCTGAGGTGGAATCAAATCAGATGCTCAACTGACTGAGCCACCCACACACCCTAAATAAAAGCTTCTTAAAGTTTATTCTCACTTTTTTTTTTTTCAACGTTTATTTATTTTTGGGACAGAGAGAGACAGAGCATGAACGGGGGAGGGGCAGAGAGAGAGGGAGACACAGAATCGGAAACAGGCTCCAGGCTCTGAGCCATCAGCCCAGAGCCTGACGCGGGGCTCGAACTCACGGACCGCGAGATCGTGACCTGGCTGAAGTCGGACGCCTAACCAACTGCGCCACCCAGGCGCCCCAAGTTTATTCTCACTTTAATGCCCATATGAAATCACTTAAAGTTGTTAACCATTTCCAATTCAGGAAGTTGGAAAGAACCAACAAGAGAATGAACGTGAGGAAACATGGATTTTTGTAACCATATTTAACAAGAAATAACTTATTTTTCTTAAAGCCTGTGGGAAATTGTCACAAGTTTGTAAAGGTAAGTTTATTTTCATAGTGATGTTTTAAAAATAATTCCTTGATTTTTACTTTTATACTCTTTCCTATTACAAACTGTAATTACTACCCAGAATAGGAGTAATTCTGATAATGTGGTCTCTCATATTATTATTCTTGGGCTTTCTACCAATTAAACTTTGATTAAAAAATAATGGCATAAAATATTATAATACATTGCCTCATGGAGTCTTAAAAATTTAGGAAGCAATATTGGTGACTAGTGACAATAACAGAAGGAAGACTAAACATTTCTTAATCAAAATAAATGTTTACTCTGGTCTGGAGACTATTTCTTATTTGATCATCCTTGGAGAATATAAAATGTCAGAGCCATTATTTTTTATTAACTGGATCTGGCATAGGCATAAATAGTAAATTGAACTATCCTTTTTTTTTTTCTTTTTTTTTTTGGTGATGGTGGGCATTAAGGAAAATTGGGCTGAAAAAAATATTCAGACTTAAAATACAACTCAGGTACTTAAAGCTGGGTGAAGTAAATTTTTAGGGTAACTTTTGTAAAAAAAATCTCAGATAATTTTGGTAAAATATAAATAACCTGGCTTGTCATACAAGCAATAGTTTGTATGTCTGGCTCATCACAATTTTAATTGTAAATCTCAGGAAATGCAGAATATGACAATTAAGTTAGGAAGTGCTCAATGGATTGCAGAGTAGTAAATTTTATTAAATTTCTTCATAAAATAACATTGACAAATAATCTAATACAGAGCTGCTTGTGTATTACTAGGTATTGCTGAAGGAACAAATAGGCAGCTCTAAATTCACTCAGAGGATGAGTTCTATGAGTTTGTTCTCACTAATTTACATGTTGTTTTGTGATAAAATTATAGGTTATTTGGTTCTATCTACCAGGAAGAAAGACTTTAAAAGAAGCAACATGTTCAGTAATAGAACACTATTATTTCAGCACATCAAATAAGAAAATCAAATATAAATCCATGCATAAAGGCTAATATCTTAAATTTGAATAGAGGAATATTGAGAGGAAACATATGGGAATAAGTTGATATAAGATGGAAGATTTGGGGAAAATATATGTAAATTGTTTTAGATTTCTTTCCTTTCTCGTTAGGCGTCTTGATATTGATGGTGTCAAAGGCGTAAGTATCAACTGTTCCGTATGATATACTAGAGGATAATTATCGCACATCTACTTGTCTACTCATAGGAGTCAGCAATGTCTGACCCCACCTTCACTAATAATAGGTATAATGCGTTATGTCAGATTTAATAATTCAGGTCAGATAATAGATGTTATTATACTATGGCATTTCTAAAAGTTGAACCAAAAATGGCTATGGGCTGTCTTTAAAATCACATCATTATATGTCCATGAAATAGGAAAAATCACTTTGACATGTTTACTGTAGTACTAAACAGCAATAATGCATTGAGTTTTTTCTGAGACTCACCTGTAGAATACTCTGACGTTGTTTATCACAGTTTTTAGAATGCTATGGCACTTACTTGCTACATGAGCCTAGAGACTGGAAAGAATAAATATAAATCTAAAATAGACCTGCTTATTTGCCATTCACATCAGACTCATCGTTTTCTTAGTATTCAGATGGACATACATATGCTTATGTATATTTTATCAGAGAAAACATATAAGCTATGATTCTGAAATTTGGACCACTACACCAATTACCTAAAGCTAAAAACATATTCAAATCTTTAAGCGTCATGAGAATGGCTCTTGAGGATTTCTAGAATAGTAGTTGATAGGTAATCTTTATATTCCAATTTGCCTGAAAATATATTTTTGAAAAATTCACCCATTTTTATGTGCTTTGAGCAAAATTTAGTTCTCTTGCTCCTATAAAAGGTGAGAGTTTTAACATTAAAAAAATCACTTCTTTTTATTCTCTTTTTTCAATTATGATAAACTTAAAACAATAATTGTATTTACCTTTTTTTATGGGGGTGGAGGGATGGTCATCTAGATTTCAGTATAATCTGCAGGACTGAAGTTTTATTAATTTAGCCCCAAAGAGGAAAAAAAAAGTCTTAAACTCAAACTCTGGAATTTATCAGACCATTTTCTTGATGGCCAACTCTTAGCCGTGCCCGACTCAGTTTTTCTAAATCTAAAAAGGTATTTACCATCCTTCTAGGCAGGATATAAAGATTAATTTGTTAAGACTGCAAAGTGCTTTAAGCCTGAAATGCTGTATGAGATAATAGGATAAATATTAATAATATCCTGTTAGAAGTACACAGCCATAGTAAGGTAACTAAGAAAAATAAATTGCAGTGCTTGGTATGAAATTGAAAATCACTAATGGAATGAAAGTTTGTTCATACTGGGAGCAGTGTTGGATCATGTATAATGTAATAGCAGGTCATTTTCAATTGTTTTAATTGCCATGAGCAACAACTGATCTTTACAGCTGTTCCTGACAAGCTCTTGGATGGCCCTAATGATCGTAAAATGGTGCCAAAGACCAGCATTATCCCCTATTGAACATTAAATGGTATCGACCCCTTTACTAAGTCCATCACTCAACAGACTCCTTAAAGTAATTCATGACACAATTAACATTAATTAACTTTACAAAAACCCCTTCAAACTCTGCTGTATTAAGACTTCAGACTTTGAAGAAAGGAAAGAGCAACTAACAAAAAAGTTATGAATCCTCCTCTGAAAGCCATCAATTAGGGTAAGTAAAGATTCCTAAATTTTTATAACCTTCATTTATCACTTGCCACTCTTGATAATTTTATCCTGTGTAAAGATATCTAAAGCCATTCAGTACCAAAAGTACCATTCATCTCTGTACTTCACATCCACTCTACAACTGAGAGTGGCAGCTTCCAAATTCATGTCAGAGTAAACCTGAGTCACAAGTCATTACTGGGTCCTACAGAAATATGAGCAAAATACCTCTCAGTTATGCAAGAAAATAACCTGGCCTTGTCCTTTTCATCTCCATTTTCAGGGAACTCTTCTACATAAATTGAATCTCTGCTTTAAGTTCCAAGTGATTAACACAAACCTACTGTAGAATATCAACAATAATAATAATCTATTCATAATGTGCATGAATTTTTACATACATTAAACCATCATAGTAAGTCTATGAAATAAACATCCCAATAATTTCAAACTTGCTAACAATATGTTTGCTTCTATCTCAAGCAATTGCTCAATAGTGATATAACTGGTGCTCAAATCCAGTTCAAATCCTTCTAAACCTGGACATAGACAGTTCTCATTATACGGGTTGCAAAGTTGAATATCCATGGTATGCAAAGCATTGTAATAACATCTGATGGCGGTTGGCTGAAGTATATCACAGAGCACTAATTATTAAAGAGAAAACCTTTTTGCTATGAGAGTTGCTTGGCAAGAGCCTGAGGGGATAGCAGACAGAAAGAACGGACATATTTATGTAATGACTACAGGTTTACTGCCAGGCAGCAGGTAACTCAGAAGTGTCCCTCTAAGAAAGAGGAACAGAGAAAGGATCAGAGAAAATCTTTAGAAACAACCACAGAGTAATGAAATGGCAATAAATACATACCTATCAATAATTACTTTCAATTCAAATGAACTAAATGCTCTAATAAAAAGACATGGGGTGACAGAATGGATAAAAAAAGAGACCCATCTACATGCTGCCTGTAAGAGACCCATTTTAGACTTAAAAACACCTGCAGATTAAAATGAAAGGAGGAAGAAACATGTATCATGAAAATGGATGTCACAAGAAAGCTGGAGTAGCATTAAACTTTGAAACAAAGACTGTAATAAGACAAAGAGGGCACTATGTAATAATAAAGGAGACAATCCAACCAGAAGATATAACAATTGTACTATTCGTATACCCCATATAGGAGCACCCACATCCATAGAACAGTTAATAAGAAACATTAACACCTCACTTACACCAATGGACAGATCATCTAAAGAACATCACAAGGAAACAGTAACTTTGAATGACACACTGGAGCAGATGGATTTAATAGATATATCCAGAACATTTCATCCTAAAATAGAATACTTATTTTTTTCAAGTGCAGAGAGAACATTTTCCATAATAGATCACATACTAGCCAACAAATCTAAAAAAAGATTGAAATCATACAATGCATATTTTCTGACCACAACACCAGACATCAAATACAAGAAAAAATCTGGAAAGCCCACAAATACAGGGAGGTTAAATAACATGCTACTAAACGAAATTTAAAAGTATGAAATGGAAGCACAATGGTCTAAGATCTATGGGATGCAGCCAAAGTGGTTGTAAGAGGGGCATTTACAGCAATACAGACCTACCTCAAAAAATAAGAAAAATCTCAAATAACCAAACCTTCCCACTAAAGAAGCTAGAAAAAGGAACAAACAAAACCTAAAACCAACAGAAGGAAGGAAATAATAAAGAATAGAGCAGAAATAAATGATACAGAAACTAAAAACAGACAAACAATAGAACAAATCAATGAAACCAGGAGCTGGTTTTATTGATAAACCTGTAGCCAGACTTAAGAGAAAAGACTCAAATAATATCAAAATGAAAGAGAACAAATAAAACCATGGAAATACAAACAATTACTATAACCTAACAAATTGTACATCCTAGAAGAAACTGATAAATTCCTGGAAACATGGATACTACACAACTGAAACAGGAAGAAATAGAAAATATTTGAACAGACCAGTAACTAGCAAAGGTATTGAATCAGTAAAAAACAAAAACAAAGCCTCCCCAAAACAAAAGTCTAGGACCGGATGGGTTCACAGGGGTTTTCCACCAAACATTTAAAGAAGAGCTAATACCTATTCTCAAACTGTTCTAGAAAATAGAAAGGGAAGAAAAACTTCCAAAGTCTTTCTATGAGGCATTACCCTGATAACAAAACTAGATGCATACCACTAAAAAAGAGAATTACAGGCCAATATCTCTAATAAAAATTGATGCAAAAGTTCTTAATAAAATACTAGCAAACAGCATTCAATAATATATTAAAAGAATCACTCACCACAATCAAGTGGGATTTATTACTGGGTTGCAAGCATGGTTCACCATGAACAAATCGATGTGACACATCACATCAGTAAGAGAAGGGATAAGAAAGATGATTGTTTCAACAGAGAAAAAGTATTTGACAAAATTCAACATCCATTCATGATATGGGGAGAGGTACCTCAACATAATAAAAGTTCTCTTTCAAAAACTCACAGTATCATCCATGATGAGGAACAACTGAGAGCTTTTCCCCTAAGGTCAGGAAATCTAAGAAAAGGTTGTCCACTTTCACCACTTTTATTTAACATAGTAATGAAAGTCCTAGCCACAAAAATCAGTCAAGAAAAAAAAGGAAAGTAAATCCAAATTCGGTAAGGAAGAAGTAAAATTTTCACTATTTGCAGATGACATGATACATAAAGAGAAAACCATCAAGACACCACTAGGAAACTGTTAGAATAAATAAATTCAATAATGAAGCAGCAGAAAGAAAAAAAAAAACAATCCCATTTTAATTGTAACCAATAGAAGATACCTAGAAATAAACCTAACCAAAGAAGTGAAAGATTTCTACTCTGAAAACTATAAAACATTGAAGAAAGAAATTGAAGACAACACAAAGAAATAGAAAGATTTGCATGCTCATGCGTTTGAAGAATATTGCTAAAATATCTATAGTACCCAAAGCAAACTACAGATTTAATGCAATCACTATCAAAATACCAACAGCATTTGTCATAGAACTAGCACAAAGAATCCTAAAATATGTATGGAACCACAAAAGACCCTGAATAGCCAAAGCAACCGTGAAAAAAATAAAAGCTGCAGGCATCACAATTCTGGACTTCAAGTTATGTTATAAAGTTGTACTAATCAAAACTGTATGATAGTGGCCCAAAAATAGACACACATCAATAGAACAGAATAGAAAATCCAGAAATAAATCCATACCTATATGGTCAATTAATCTTCAACAAAGCAGGAAATAATATCCAATGGGGAAAAAGTCTCTTCAAATGGTGGTGTGAAAACTGGATAGCATCATGCAAAAAAAAAAAAAAAATGAGACTGGACTACTTTTTTACATCAGGCACAAAATAAACTCAAAATGCATCAAAGAATTAAATGTGGGACCCGAAACCATAAAAAGCCTGGAAGGGAACACAGGCAGCAACCTTTGACATATGCCATAGCAACATTTTTCTAGATAGGTTTCCTGAGGCAAAGGAAAGAAAATCAAAAATAAACTACTGGTTCTAAAAATAAAAAGCTTCTGCATAGCGAAGGAAACAATCAACAAAACTTAAAAGGCAACATATGGAATGGAAGAAGATATTTGCAAATGACCTTATAAAGGATTAGCATCCAAAACATATAAAGAACTTATTTAACTCAACACTCAAATAATCCAGTTAAAAAATGGGCAGAAGACATGAACAGACATTTCTCCAAAGAAGATATCCAAATGGCCAAGAGACGTACAATGAGTGATGTTGAGCATCTTATCACAGAATGCAAATCAAAACCACCATGAGATATCCACTCACACACGTCAGAATAGCTGAAATCAACAAAAGAAACAACAGATATTGGTGGGGATGCAGAGAAAGGAGAAGCCTCTTACACTGTTGGTGAGAATGCAAACTGGGGCAGACAATGTGGCAGACAGTATGGAGGTTCCTCAAAAAGTTAAAAGTAGAACTACCTTATGGTACAGCAATCACACTACTGTGTACTTACCCCCTAGAAATATAAGAATACTCATTCAAAGGGAAACATGCACCCTGATGTTTATAGCAACTTTATTTACATAGCAACTTTACATAGCAACTTTATATAACTAAGATATGAAACTAGCTCATGTGTCCACACACACACACGGATGTTATTCAGCCATAAAAAGAATGAAATCTTACCATTTTTATTATGGATGGAGCTAAAGAGTATAATGCTGAATGAAGTAAGTTAGAGAAAGACAAATGCGATATGATTTCATTCATATGTGGAATTTAAGAAACAAATGAGAAAAGAGAAAAAGCAATAAGAGAAAACAAGAAATACTCTTAATTATAGAAAACTGAGGGTTACCAGAGGGGAGGTACTAGATGGGGATTAAGCAGTGCTCTTATCATGATGAGCAGGGTGATATGTGCAATTCTTGAATCACTATGTTGTACACCAGAAATTAATATAATACTGTAAACTATACTGGAATTAATATGAAAACTTAAAAAAATCTCTCTCTTCGTGTCCCTAGGTATTCCTCTTAAGTTTGACATGAGATAGCAGTTTATCATATTGTATATTCTAGTCATGAGCTACCAAGAACTTTAGAACAAACTTTGTTTTTGTAGTGCTCAACAGTATTTCTGTGGTGCTTTGCTCACAACTTTGGGTTCTAGATCCTTACTTATTTAGTATCTTTCAATAGGATTATTTAAGAACAAACTTCCTTCTTTCATTTTTTGAGATTGGTATTAAGTCCATGGTCATTTTATTCTTTGAAGGATACTCAAGATTTAAAATGTATTTCTAAGTGTCATTCATAGAAATTGCTTATCTATTTTAAGATTGTTGTTCTCTAAGTAATTTTAGATTCTCTGTTGTAGCAAAATTTCTCTATAAACTCTAAATGTAGTATATGAACAGCTCCAAAAGATTATTCTAATTGTCACAGAAAAGAGTAAAATAAAATCCTTAGAAATAAAAATAGAAACTAAAATATGCATCAGATATTCCAATAAAGATGTAGCAAGCTTTAAAAAATATTTCTGGATTGGAGCCTTTGTGTCAACTTTTGAAGAGAGTGTGGCTTATACAGTGTTTTTTCCCTCCATGCATTGTTATTTTGAATATTTTTTGTGCTAAGAATAGAATATCTTAACTTTAAGCACTTTAGCCAATGCATACAGGCAAAAAATACTAGACTCATGTAGGGTGAAGGTATAAATTTTCACTGTAACCTTTAGGAATTCTCATTTTTTAATGTTTAAGTAGGTAGGTAGATTTTATAATCCTTGGTCTATGATCTTAAATTTTACAGTATTAACTGATGTTTTAATCTAATGCATATTAATGAGTTCTAATATTTTGCCTGGAACTGTGTTAGGAAGTAGGAGTAAGTGATAACTAAGCATCAGATTCTTTGGAGAAATTGACAACTATGAAGTACAGTAATTTCAGTGTGAATGGAATATCATGATTATGCAGTGACATGTGATCACTTAACTTAGCCCAGGGTGTGCAAATATAGCTCTTCCTTAGGGTTGTGCCACAATTTGGAAGGCAAATGGTTAAGGACAGTCTTTTATAATCTCTCCTGCTCCAAGAATAAGAGGACTTTGAGAATACTTAAGAACTCATATTCTTCCAAATAATTTCTTGTTCAAATAATATTGACAATCTTGGCTAGCTTTGATAATTCATTAGAAAGGCTTCTTCCAAAGAATATCTGCTTCCCTCTAAAGCACAAAATGTCTTGATATTTAGGAAGTCATAGTCTGATGTTAACCATTATCCTTTTGTCATAACTTGTATGTTTATGACTTGACAAGTAATCTGTGTTATGTAAGGTCTCTCCTAGGCAGGGAATGGACCTCGGGTAACCCCTGTTATCTTACTTCATAGAGTTGTAATGGAGTGAGAAGCCAGGTCACACTTTCATCTTATAGTTCAAAGTCCAAATCATCAGAGTAACCATTATCCATTCATTAAGTATTCTTGAGTGATGATAGAAAAGATAATGAGTCACACCTCAAGACAATTAGAGTTTAATGGAACAGACACATAAAGAGATAATAATGCATTACAAAATATTTCTTGGTGCAGATATGTACAGAGGACTTTGGAAGTAGACTTTTTAAGGGATTATACAGAACTGTTCTGAAGAGAGAATATTCCAACTGGTCATTTAAAAGTGAAGGATGGGAGGATAATTTTAGTTATATAAAACAGTGGAAAAGCCAGAACCTGGTTATAATGTATATGGAAGGTAGGTTTGTGGTGGGAGATGAGGCTGTGTAAAATTCAAATTAAGCATTAGGACTTTCAGTTCCACATGTAAGGAGGCTGGAAGTCGACACTCCATCTTAACTAAAAAGTACAGAAGGAAAATAAACAACTCTTCTTAGATCCAGAAAAGAGGGGAGGAAGTAGGGCAAATCACTGCTACCTATTCTTTTGAAACTATTCCTAAAAATAGAAATGGAAGGAAATTTTCCAAACACATTCCATGAGGTCAGCATTACTTTGATTCCAAAACCAAAGACCCCACTAAAAAGAACTACAGACCAATTTCCCTGATGAACATAGTAACTTGTTGAGGATTTTTACATCTAACAAGCCAGATAAAATACTTAAATGAATTATTCACCACAATCAAGTGGGATTTATTCCTGGGATGCAGGGCTCTTTCTATATCCACAAATCAATGTGATACATCACATTAATAAAAGAAAGGATAGAATCACATGATCCTCTCAAAAAATGCAAAGAAAGCATGTGACAAAACACAGCATCCTTTCTTGATAACAAACTCTAAAGTAGGGATAAAAGGAATATACCTCATGATCATAAAGGCCATACATGAAAGACCCACAGCCAATATCATCCTCAATGGGAAAAAAACTGACAGCTTTCTCCCTAAGGTCAGGAACACGACACAGATGGCCAGTCTCACCACTGTTATTCTACATAGTGTTGGAAGTCCTAGCGTCAGCAATCAGAAACACAAAAATAAAAGGCATCCAAATGGGAAAGGAGGAAGTCAAACTTTCACTCTTCACATGACATGATACTTTACATGGAAAACCCAAAAAACTCCACACAAAAGACTGCTAGAACTGATATATGAATTCAGCAAAGTCACAGAATATAAAATCAACATACAGAAATCATTTGCATTTCAATACACCAATAATGAAGCAGCAGAAAAAGAAATCAAGAAATTGATCCCATTTGTAATTGCATCAAAACCCATAAAATACATAGGAATAAACCTAACCAAAGGTGAAAGATCTATACAATGAAAACTATAGAAAGCTCATGAAAGAAAATGAGGACACAAAAAAATGGAAAAACATTCCATGCTCATGCATTATAAGAACAAATATTGTTAAAATGTTGATATTACCCAAAGCGATCTACATACTCAATGCAATCCCTATGAAAAGATCACCAGTATCCTTCACAGATCTGGAAGAAATAATTCTAAAATTGGCATGGAACCACAAAAGACCCCAAATAGCCAAAGTAATGTTGAAAAAGAAAACCAAAGCTGTAGGCATCACAATCCCAAACCTCAAGGTATATTACAAAGCTGTAATCGTCAAGACAATGTGGTACTGGCACAAAAACAGACACATTGGTTAATGGAACAGAAGAGAGAACCCAGAAATGGACCTACATGGGGCGCCTGGGTGGCTCAGTCGGTTAAGTGTCTGACTTCGCCTCAAGTCACGATGTCACAGCTTGTGCGTTCAAGCCCTGTGTTGGGGTCTGTGCTGATAGCTAAGAGCCTAGAGACTTCTTCAGATTCTCTCTCCTCCTCCCCCACTCACACACTCTCTCTCTCTAATATAAATAAACATTAAAAATAAAAGGAAATGGACCCACAAATGTATGGCCAACTCATCTTTGACAAAGCAGGAAAGAATATCCAATGGAAAAAAGATAGTCTCTTCAGCAAATGGTGTTGGGAAAAGTGGACAGCAACATGCAGAAGAATGAATTTAGACCACCTTTTTACACCATACACAAAAATAAACTCAAAATGGATGAAAGACCTAAACCGAAGACAGGAAGACATCAGAATCCTTGAGAAGAAAACAGGCAACAACCTCTTTGACCTCTACTGCAATAACTTCTTATTTGACGTGTCTCCAGAGGCAAGGGAAACAAAAGTAAAAATGAGCTATGGGGACCTCATCAAAATAAAAAGCTTCTGCACAGCGAAGGAAACAATCAGCAAAACTAAAAGGTAACTGATGGAATGAGTGAAGATATTTGCAAGTGGCATAATGGATAAAGGGTTAGTATCTAAAATCTATGATGAACTTATCAAACTCAACACCCCAAAAACAAATAATCCAGTGAAGAAATGGGCAAAAGACATGAATAGACACTTCTGCAAACAAGACATCCAGATGGCTAAAGGACACATGAAAAGATACCTAACATCACTCATCATCAGGGAAATGCAAATCAAAACCACCATGAGATAGCACCTCACACCTGTCAGAATGGCTAAAATTAACAACCCAGGCAACAATAGATGTCGGTGAGGATGTTGGGAAAGGGGAACCCTTTTGCACTGCTGGTGGGAATGCAAACTGGTGCAGTCACTCGGGAAAACCTTATGGAGTTTCCTCATAAAATTGAAAGTAGAGCTACCAGACAACGCAGCAATTGCATAACTAGGTACTATTCTAAAGGATGCAAAAATGATGATTTGAATGAGCACATGCAACCCAATGTTTATAGCAGCACTATCAACAATGGGCAAATTGTGGCAAGAACACAAATGTCCATTGACTGATGAATGGATAAAGAAGATATGGTGTGTATATAAAATGGAATATTACTTGGAGATCAAAAAGAATGAAATCTTTCCATTTGCAACAATGTGGATGGAACTAGAGTGTATTATAGGAAGTGAAATAAGAGAAAGACAAATGTCCTATGATTTCACACATATGTGGAATTTTAGAAAAGAACAGATGAACATAAGGGAAGGGAAGCAAAAATAAGATAAAAACAGAAAGGGAGACAAACTGTAAGACACTCTTAAATACAAAGAACAAAGTAAGGGTTGCTGGCAGGGTGTTAGGTGGGCAGATGGGATAAATGGGTGAGGGGCATTAAGTTGAGCACTTGTTTGGATGAGCACTTGGTGTTACATGTAAGTAATGAACCAGTGAATTCTATTCCTAAAATCATTATTATGCTATATGTTAACTAACATTTATTTAAATAAAAGAGAATGAAGGAAGAGGAATGTAACCAAAAATTAGTGATCTTACAATATGTGGCCCACTGATGTATAACTGAGGTATATAGGACATGACATTCCTAAAGGGTTTAATGACTGATATTTTACTAGATAATAAGGGATAACCTTATCTTGACAATAGCTAGCTCTCCAAGGTCCTGAAGACCTTACTTTTAACCTGCACAAATCCTTGGAGACTTAGACTATCCCTAACTGCCACTAACTAAAAAGTATATAATTAGTTTCTCTTTAAAACCCCAGTGCAGCTCTTTCTTCCCACAGGTCCTATCCCCATGCCCTAAGAAAAGCACTGAAAACAAGAGAGAAAAGAAAAGAAGTCACTCAAGGATGTGGATTCAGTAAAAGTCTAGCCACAGTCTCACAGCCTGATTGCTCTGGAGCATAAGCAATATTGGAAGGGTTGTTCCACCATCCCATAGGAAGAGTGTATTGTCCCAGAAATTACCTGGGGTGGCTCCTGTTAGCTGAAAGCCATTCTCAGTGGAAAGGTGCAGCTGGGAGCTGTTAGCAGACACCACTCACAGAAGCCGGGAGGTGGTATGCCACCTTGTTGATGGAGATTTGAGTGAAGCAACAGCAGTGTCTACTACAACAGGAGATAAAGGGAATGTTCCCCAAAGCAGAGAGCACTGGGCCAGGATCCTGAGAGATAAGGTTGAGTTTTCCAAGAGTGTGGACTTAAAAATATTAATTCAATACCTACTGTGAGATAAGCACTCTCTCCACATGTGAGCTCGTTTTGTCCTCTGGACAGACTTGTCATACTATATGTTAATGGTCAGACTCTCAATGCCTTGACTGTGGCCTCTTGAAGTCAAGTTGGGGTCCATTTTACTTTAAGTCAGTTCTCTTTTCTTCAACTCTTATATGCCAAGCTCTCAGGTTCCAGAATCTCCTAGACAAGGTCCTTAACCCTAGGTGCTGAGGGACCAGGGAGGGACAAAGCTAGGTAAATGGGTCATCACAAGGCAAGACAGGAAGAGAAATGCCCCAAGAGTATGGCCTGCATTTGCCCTGTGCTCATGCAGAATAAATGCTAGGTGTTTGCTAAATGAAGGAGAAGAGGTCCCCAAGGTCTAGCTCTGTCCTTGGCATAGAGTAAGCTGCGCAAGAGAAATTTATGGAATGGATGGATATCCCTGAGGCTGGATTTGGGCTCAGAAATTAGTGTGCTTTCTGGTCACTTATCCATCCTGGCTAAACCAGATGCGGAGCTGGAGGATGTGTCTATATAGACCCCAAAGCTACCATTCTCTCTGTGCCCCCTACCCTAGTGGACAGGCCTAATGCCAGACCCCAGCTTCTTTCCATGGCCCTCCCACCATCTTCCTCCTGTCTTTGAAGGAACACCATATTAAAAGCCTTAAGTCCTGGAATAAAAAAAATGTTACTTTCATTGAAAGAAAGGAAAGAAAAAAAAAGGAAGGAAGGAAGGAAAGAAGGAAGGAAAGTCCAAAGGACCATATCACTGAGAGACAAGGCAAATGAGCAGAAATGAAAACAAGCAATTCACAAAAATGTGCATCAGCACTTTTTCATATTTGGATAAATATTAACTGTGTAAAAACTGTATTTTGTGTTAATTTTTCTGAGCAATGGTGTCTTACATAGATGTTAGTTTTATTAATATCACTAACCCATATGAATTTTGTTCACACCAATTCTTGTACTCTCATCCTGGGATCTAATCCAATTTCCATATAAAGTTAAAATATCACTAGGATCTCAAATCTCCTCTCTGGTGTTCATTCACAGAGCATAACAAAATGTAAATGGGTTTAGATCTCTATTAGCCTAGATTCTTCCTGAATTTTCAATTCTGCTTCTTCAAAAGCCAATACAAGTTCTGAAGTCATGGCTTTCTCCTGCTGTGTCCTTCCTTTTCCTATTTGATTTTACCTGTCTTTTCCAAAAATGTCTTAGCTTCATGAAAACAAGAATTTTGCCACTCATAGTCATAATCATGTATCCTGTGCCACCTAAAAAGAAGTCATTTAGTAAATATTTTCTGCATCTAAAAAAAATAAGTAATATAGCATCCTGACACTAATCCAAAGAAATCAGAAATATCTCTATTAACTGCAGACATAGCTGACTTCAGCAAGGAAAGTTATTAGGGATAAATAGTGCATTACATAATGATAAAATGTCCATTCTCCAAGAAGACATAGTAATTCTTAACATGTATGCACCTAACAAAAGAGCATCAAAATATCAGGCAGAACCTGATAGAAGTGCAAGAAAAAAAATAGGTATTTCTACTGTCATAGGTGGGGACTTCAATACCCCCTTGTCCTAAATGGACAATTCCAGCAGGCAGAAAATCAGTGAAGACAAAGTTAGATTCAACACCATCATTGATTTTCTGAACAAAATTGGTTATCTATACACTACTATATCTGACAACAGCGGAGTAAACCTTCTTCTTAAGCTCACATAGAATATTCTCCAAGACAGACAACATTCTGGTTCCTAAACACACCTTAACAATTAAAAACAATAGAAATCATACAATATTTGTTCTCAGACCAGAGTGGAATTAAACTAAAAGTCAATGATGGAACTATTGCTGGGAAATCCTAAAATATATGGAGATTAACCAAAACACTTCTAAATAGCTAATGGGTCAAAAATCTCAAGAAAAAACTTAAAATTATTTTAAACTAAATGAGAATTTAACATTGAAGTTTGTGGGATAATGTGAAAGCAGTGCTTCCAGGGGAATTTATAGCATTGAACGCACATATTAAAAATGAGGAAACTTAAAATCAATGTAAATTTCCAACCTTGGCAACCAGAAAAAAAAATCTAAAATAAGAAGAAGGAAATGATAATTAAATGTAGAGCATAAATCAATGAAATTAAAATCAGGAAATCAATGGAAAATGTTAATAAAATCAAAAGCTAGTTCTCTGAAAAGGTCAATAAAATTTATGAACCTCTAGTCAAGCTAAATATGAAAAAAAAGGAAACTCAAATTAGTAACATCAAAAATGAAAGAGAAGAAAGCAACATGCATCTCAAAGACACTAAAAAAGATAATAAAGGCATACTATATTATGAACCCTTTGCCCACAAATTTGATAGAAATGGACCAGTTCTTTGAATGACACAATTTGCTAAAATACCCAAGGATAGCAATCTGAATAGCCTTTATTTATTAAAGATACTGAATCAATAATAAGTTTCCAAAATAGCAAGCACCAGGCCCAGATAGGTGAAATGATGGAAAAATTCTCAACTAAGTAGGAGCTAATCAAACCCAACAATGTACAAAAAGAATTATATACCATGACAAATCAGCATTTATCTCAGGCAGGCAAGGCTGGTTCAACATTCAAAAACCAACTACTGTAATCCACCCCATTGACAGACAGAAAGGAAAAATCGCATGGCCATGTCTACAGAGGCATAATGGATATTGACAAAATTCAGTATCCTTTATGATAAAAGCTCTTAGTAAGGTAGGAATAGAGGGGAATTCTTCAACTTGAAAACCTATCTATAAAAAACTTACAGCTAACATAATATATAATGGTGAGAAAGCTTTTTTTTTTTTTTTTTTGGCCAATGATATATTTATATAGAACACTAGAAAGAATCAAACAGAGGGGAAAAAAAAGTCCTGGTACTAATAATTAATTATAGCAAGATTGTATGAGAGAAGGTTAATGTACAAAAGTCAATCACCTTCATTTATACAAGTAATGGACAAGTAGAATTTCAAATTAAAAACACAGTATCATTTTAATTCGAACCCCCATAATGAAATATTTGGGTATAAATATAACAAAACATGTACAAAATTTATATGAAGAAAACTACAAGATTCTGATCAAAGAAATCAAAGCAAAACTATGTAAATAGATATCCATATTCATGAGTAGGAAGCCTCAATATGATCAAGATTTCAGTACCTCCCAATGTGATCTATAAAATTAATGCAATCCAAATCAAAAAGCTAGTGGATATTGATCCTCTGATTCTAAAGTTTAGAGGGAAATGCAAGGGACTCAGAATTGACATCCCAAATGGAAAGAGAAAAACAAAGTTGGACGACTGACACTATTCCACTTTGTCTTCCTATAAAGCAACAGTAATCAAGATATTATGGTATTGGTGAAAGACTGGACAAACAGAGCAAATGAACAATAGCCCAGATGTAGACCTGTATAAATATAGTCATCAGATCTTTGATAAAGGAACAAAAATAATAAAATGGCGCAAACACAGCCTTTCCCACAAATGGTGCTTGAACAACTAGACATCCACATTCAAAAGAAATGATCTATGAACTTCACACTCTTCCCAAAATTAACTCAAAATGAATCATAGAACTATATGTAAGATATGAGAATATAAAACCCCTGGAAGTTAACACAGAAGAAAGTCTAGACAACTTTGGGTTTTTTTGGTGTTTTTCTTTTTAAGATAGAATACCAAGGGCATGATCCATGAAATAAAAAATTGAAAAGCTCAAATTACTTAAAATTAAATTTTTTTCTCTGTAAAGGACATTGTCAGACAAAAGAGAATACAATTGACAGACTGGGAGAAGATATTTGCAGGAGACACATCTGATAAAGGAATGTTGTCCAAAATACCTAAATGACCCTTCAAATTCAATGATAAGAAAACAACCCAAGTTAAATATAAGCGAAGATCTTAACAGACACCTCACCAAAGATAGACAGATGACAAGCATTTGAAAAGATACTCCATATCCTATATCATTAAGGAAATGCAAATTCTAACAAAGAGGTGTGTCCAAACAACTATTACAATGGCCAAATTCCAGATTGCTGACAACACTAAATGGTGACAGGAATGTGGAGCAACAGGAAATATCATTCATTGCTAGTGGGAATACAAAAGTATATAGGTAATTTGAAAGACAGTTTGGTAGTTTCTTACACAACTAAACATACTATGGCAATATCATCTAGCAATTACACTTCTTGGTATAGACAGTAAAGAATTAAAAACATGCCCATACCAACAGTGCACATGGATGTTTATAGCTTTTTTTTTAATTACCAAAACCTGGAAGCAACCAAGATGTCCTTTGGTAAGTGAATGGAAATATAAACTGTAGTACCTTCAGACAATTTCATATTACTCATTGCCAAAGAGGGCTCACCCAAAAAGCATGAAAATACATGATCTTTAAGTGCATATTACTAAGTGACAAAATGCAATCTGAAAAGACTACACACTGTATGATTCCAAAGATAGGACATTCTGGGGAAAGCTAAACTTTGGAGAGAAGAAAAAGATGAGTAGTTGCCTGGGACTGAATAGGTAGAGCACAGAGGAATTTTAAGGCACTGAAAATCTTCTGTGTGATAATATAATGGTATAAAGATGTCATTATTCATTTGTCCAAAACCACAGAATGCATTACACCAAGGGCAAACCCTTAAACTATGGACTTCTGTGCTTATGATATACAACATACAAGTGGGAAATTTACTCTCCTTAAGTAGAAACTAATTAAAAATATCATTAAAATTGCACAGGAAAGGAAAGCATCAACAAAATGAAAAGACCTCCTAGTGAATGGGAGAAGGTATTTGCAAATGATATATTCAGTAAGAGGTTAATGTCTGAAGTATATAAAGAACATGTACAAGTTAACACCAAAAAAACCCACAAATAATCTGATTAAAAATGGTCAGACGATCTGAATAGACATGGTTCCAAAGTAGACATACAGACAGCCAAAAGACACATGAAAACATGCTCAACATCACTAGCTGTCAGGGAAATGCAAATCAAAACCACAAATAGATATAATCTTACACCAGTCAAAATAGCTAGCATCAACAAGACAAGAAACAACAAATACTGGTGATGATATGGAGAAAAATAAACTCTCTTGCACTGTTGGTGGCAATATAAATTGTTATAGTCACTGTAGAAAATAAGGAAGTTCCTCAAAAAATTAAAATAGGATACCATATGATCCAATAATTCTACTACATCAGTTTGATACATTAATGAGAAGATAAAATTCAAAAAATCATTTTAATAGATGCAGAAAAACATCTGACAAAATAAAACATCCACTCATGATAAAACCCCTAAACCAAGTAGGTTTAGAGGGAACATACATCAACACAATAAAGACCTTATATGAAAAACCCACAGCTAACATCATACCCACTGGGGAAAAATAAAGAGCTTTTCCCCTAAGGTCAGAAACAAGACAAGGATGTCGATTTTCACCACTTTTATTGAACATAGTATTACAAGTCCTAGCCACAGCAATCAGAAAACAAAAAGAAATAAAATGGATCCAAAATGGTAAGGAAGAAGTAAAACTTGCAGTATTTGCAGATAACATAAAATTATACATAAAAAATCCTAAACATTCTTCCAGAAAGTCACTAGAATTGATAAATTAATTTAGTAAGGTCAGAGGATATAAAATCAACATACATAAATCAATTGCCTTTCTATACACTAATAATGAAGTAGGAGAAAGACAAATAAAAAAAATTGCACCAAAAATAATAAAAGATGTATATATCTTTTATTGAAATGCACCATTTCAAGTTGCACCAAAAATAATAAAAAACCTAGGAATAAACTTGGCAAAAGACCTGTACTTTGAAACTATAAAACACTGATAAAACAGATTGAACATGACACAAACAAAGGGAAAGCTGTTCTATACTCTTGTATTAGAAGAACAAATATTATTAAAATGTCCATACCACCCAAAGCAATCCACAGATTTTGCAATCCCTATCAAAATATCAACAATATTTTTCATGGAAGTAGAACAAACAATCCTCAAATTTCTATAGGACCACAACATATGTTGAATAACCGAAGCAATCTTGAAAAAGAACAACAAAACTGAAGGTTTCACAATCCTAGACAATAAAATATATTAACAAGATGTAGTTATCAAAATAGTATGATACTGAAACAAAAATGGACACCTAGATCAATGAAATATAATAGCACAGAAATAAAACCATAATTGTATGGCCAATTAATCTTTTACAAAGAGGCAAGACTATGCAATGGGAAAAAGATGGTCTCTTCTGCAAGCGATGCTGGGAAAACTGGACAGCTAGATGCAAAGGAATGAAACAAGACCACTTTCTATCACCATACACAAAAATAAATTCAAAATTGATTGAATACCTAAATGTGAGATCTGAAACCATAAAAATCCTAGGAGAGAGGACAGGTAGTCATTTCTGAGACCAAGAGATAGCAGCCTTTGTCTAGATAATGTATCCCTTAGGCAGAGAAACAAGAGCGAAAGTACTGAGACTGTGTCAAAATAAACAGCCTTATCACAATCCCAGACTTCAAGCTATACTACAAAGCTGTAATCATCAAGATGGTATGGCATTGCACAAAAACAGACACTCAGATCAATGGAACAGAATAGAGAACCCAGAAATGGACCCACAAACTTACGGCCAACTAATCTTTGACAAAGCAGTAAAGAATATCCAATGGAATTGTCTCTTCACCAAGTAGTGCTGGGAAAACTGGACAGCGACATGCAACAACAGATGTTGGCAAGGATGCTGAGAAAGATGATCTCTTTTGCATTGTTGGTGGCAATGCAAGCTGGTGCAGCCACTCTGGAAAACAGTATGGAGGTTCTTCAAAAAACTAAAAATAGAACTACCCTATGACCTAGCAATTTTGCTACTAGGTATTTATCCAAGGGATACAGGGGTGCATGCACCCCCATGTTTATAGCAGCACTATCAGCAATAGCCAAAGTATGCAAAGAGCCCAGGTATCCATCCATGGATGAATGGATAAAGAAAATGTGGTGTACATATACAACGGAGTATTACTGGGCAAGCAAAAAGAATGAAATCTTGCCATTTGCAACTATGTGGACGGAACTGGAGGGTATTATGCTAAGTGAAATTAGAGAAAGACAAATATCATATGATTTCACTCATATGAGTACTTTAAGAGACAAAACAGATGACCATAAGGGAAGGGAAACAAAAATAATATAAAAACAGGGAGGAGGACAAAACAGAAGACACTCTTCAAGATGGAAAACATACAGAGGGTTACTGGATGGGTTGTGGAGGGGGTGGGCCAAATGGGTAAGGGGCATTAAGCAATCTACTCCTGAAATCATTGTTTCACTATATGCTAACTAATTTGGATGTAAATTTTAAACAATAAAAAATTAAATTAAAAAAATAAACAGCCTCTGCACAACAAAAGAAACAATAAACACAACAAAAAGACAATGTATTGAATGGGAGAAGATACTTGGAAATGAAATATCCAATAAAGAGAATATTCAAAATATATGAAGAACTTCTACAACACCCAAAAAACAAACAATCCAATTAAAAAATGGGCAGAGTACATGAACAGACATTCTCCAGAGAAGACATCCAGATGGCCAACAGACACATGACAAGATATTCAACATCAGTCATCATCAGGGAAATATAAATCAAAATCACAATGAGGTATCATTTCACACTTGGTCAGAACGGCTAAAATCCTAACTACAAAAAGAAGTAGAGTAAAAGGAATCTTTGTGCACTGTTGGAGAATGAAAACTGGTGCAGCCACTGTGGGAAACAGTATGGGGATTCCTCAAAAAATTAAAAATAGAATTGCCATACTCTTCAGTAATTACAGTACAGGTATTTACTCCTCAAATTGGAAAGCTAATTTAAAAATATACACACATCTCTATGTTTATTGCAGCATTATTTACAATTGGCAAAATGTAGAACCACCCCACCATCTGTCTGTCAATCCGTCCACCATCTGGGTGGCTCAATTGGTCAAACATCTGACTTTAGCTCAGGTCATGATCTTGTGGTTAGTGAGTTCAAGCCCCATGTGGGGCTTTCTCCTATCAGCATGGAGCCCACTTTGTATCCCCTCTCTCTCCCTCTCTCCTCCCTCCCCCATTCATGCTCTCTTTCAAAAATCAATACACATTAAAAAATACATGTACACATACATACATACACACACACAATGGAGTATTACTCAGTCTCAAAAAGGAATAAAATCTTGCCATTTCAAACAAATGGATAGACCTAGAGGGTATATGCTAAGTGAAATAAGGAAGTAAGTCAGAGAAAGACAAATACCATATGATCTTACAAATATGTGGAATTTAAGAAATAAAATGGGGCGCCTGGGTGGCCCAGTCAGTTAAGTGTCCAACTTTGGCTCAGGTCATCATCTCTCGCTTCATGAGTCTGATCCTCACGTCAGGCTCTGTGCTGACAGCTCAGAGCCTGGAGCTTGCTTCAGATTCTGTGTTTCCCTCTCTCTCTGCCCCTCCCTGACTCACACTCTTTTGAAAATAAATAAACATTTTTAAAAAGAACCAAATGAACAACAACAAACAGAAAACACACACACAAAAAACCCTCTTAAATAAACAGAACAAACTGATGGTTACCAGAGGGCAGATGGGGGTAGGCGGGTGGTTAAAATATGTAGAGTGGATTAAAAAATGTACTTCTTATGATTAGCACCATGATGAACAGTGAATACTGTATAGAATTGTTGAATCAGTATATTGTACACTTGAAAGTAATATGACACTATATGTTAAGTATACTGGAAAATAAATAAATAAAAACTGGACAAGAGGAAAAATCCTATAATTTATATGAACCTACAAAAGACCCTGAATAATCAAAGCAATCCTGAGAAAAAAGAACAAAGCTGGAGGAATCACACGTCCTGATTTGAAGCTATATTATAAAGCTATAGTAATCAAATAGTATGGAACAGACATAAAAAGTGAAACATAGTCCAATGAAACAGAATTGAGAGCCCAGAAATAAACCTGTGAATATATATCAACTAATATTTGAAAGAAAGTCACAAAAACTCAATGGGGGAAAGTGTGTCATTTCAATAAATGGTGCTATGAAAATTGAATATTCATATACGAAAGAATGAAACCAGTTTATCTTACATCACTCACAAAAACTAATTCAAAATGGATTGAAGACTTAAATATAATACTGGAAACTACACAACTCTTAGAAGAAAACAGAAAAAAAATCTTTGTGACATAGATCTTGGCAATTTTATTTTTGGATATAATACTGCACAAGCAACAGAATGAAAAATAAGTAAGTGGAACTCTATTCATTGGAAAACCTTCTGCACAGCAAAAGAAACCAACAAAATCAAGGGACAATCTACAGAAGAATAAAAATATTTTCAAATCATGTATCAGTTAAGGGGTTAATATCTAAAATATGTAGAGAATTGCTGCAACTCAATGGCAAAAAATAAATAACAAAAAGAAAAAAAGACAGAAAGAAAAAAGAAACCAAACCACCAAACAAAAACAATCCAATTGAAAAATTGGCAAAAAACCTCAGCAGACATTTTTCTCTAAAGAAGATATCCGAATGGCCAACAGGTACTTGAAAATGTGCTCAACCTCGCTAATTATTAGGGGAATGCACATCAAAACAACGAGATATCACCCTTTGCCTCCCAGAATGGCTATCATCAGAAAAGCAAGAGATAACAAATGCTAAAGAGGATGGTAAGAAAAGGAAATCTTCTTGCACTGCTGGAATTGTAAATTAGCCCAACTGCTATATAAAACAAACAAACAAGCAAAAAATGTATGGTGTTTCCTCAAAACACCAAAAATAAAATTGCCGTATGACCCAGTGATTTCACTTTTGGGTATTATATTCAACGAAGAAACGCACTACATCAAAAAAAAAAAAAAAAATACCTGCACCTCCATGCTCACTGCACCATTCTTTACAAAGCCAGGACATGGAGAAATTTTAAGAGTCCTTCAATAGACACATGGTTAAAAAAGTTATAGAACATATATACAACGAAATACCATTCAGCCATAAAGGAAACCTATTATTTGCAACAAAATGGACCTTGAGGGCATTATGCTAAACAAAGTAAGTTCGACAGAGAAAGACAACTCTATGTATGGTCTCACTTTTATGTGGACTCTAAGAAATTCCAAAAATAAAATAAGCCAAACTCACGGAAAGAATCACTTTTGTGGCTACCAGAGGCAGGAGTGGGGGAGTTGGAAGAGGTGTTCAAAAGGTATAAACTTTCATTAATTATTTATTTAGAATTAGAGACGTAAGGTACATGACAAATGTAACACAAAATTGTATGCTATATTTAAAAGTTGCTAAGACAGAAGATCTTCAAGGTTCTCTACAAGAAAAAAAACATTTTTCTTCTTTTTTTTTTAAGAGCATAAGCTGATGGATGTTAACTTTTTGTGGTAATCATTTCAAAATATATTTAAGTCATTATGCTGTTTATCTTGTATTTATATAGTGACATATGTCAATTATATATCAGTAAAACAGAGAAACAGTAATTAGAGACAAGGACAACTCCAGCTTTATAACTACCTTTTGAGAACATGTAAAAAATTCATGCAAATTATTAGAGAAATACGACCAGTAAACCATAAAGAAAATGGGCAAAATCTAGTTGCTGGTTACTTTCTGTTTGCACCAGATCCATTCCTTGCCTTTCTTTTGCCAATTATGCTTCCCATGCTCCCTTATGTCAGGCTATGGGTACACTGGCTAAACAAGAAACAGAGGATGCACAGAAAGAAGAATCCAAGGTATCTTTCCTTTTTTATCTGTTTCTTGCAGTGGTTTCCATGAGTGCATGTGTCTCCACTCCTCGATCCAGGTTGTTTCCACATGACTCAAGCTCCTGTGATATAGCCATGGAATCTGTGTATTGCTAATACACATCCTCATGGCCCACCAACACAGGTAGATCTATTCAACCTCAGTAACAATCAGGGAAATGTAAATACACGTTCAAATCAGTAATTCCACATTTATGTTATTAAATGTTATTTAACATGAAATCGAATATGGTTTGCTTCATTTTCTGTGTAGGGCACTGTGTTCATCTAGAATCTCTAAAAACAGATGTCATAATGAAATTAATCACATAAGGATGTTATTAGGGGAAATACCTATGTGAGAGGTAATGGAACAGGGGGTGAGTAAAGCTGAGAATGTTGTCAAACCACTATATAGATTTGAGTCTGAATCACGGAGAAAAGAAAGGAAGGTTAGGTGCTAAACTAGTTTCCTAGAGCTACCATAATAAATTATCACAAACTGGGTGTGAGAACACACTTAAACTGAAATGTATTCCCTCACAGTTCTAGAGGCTTAAAGTCTGAAATGAAGGCTTTGGCAGGGACATGGTTTCTCTGAAGGCTCTAGGGAGAATAGTTCCTTGCCTCTTCCTAGCTTCTGGTGGTTGATGGCAATCCTTAGCATTCTTTGGTTGGTAGCTGTACCACTTTATTTGTATCTCTGTCTTCACATGTTCATCTTTCCTTTGTATCTGAAAATGCCTCTCTTCTTAAAGGACACCAGTCATTACATTAGGGCTCACTCTAATCCAGTGTGACCGCATTTTAAATTGAGTACAACTGCAAAGACCTATTTCTAAGAAAATCATATTCACAGACATTAGGGGTTAGGATTTCAACACGTTTTTCGGGGGGGTGGGACATATTTCTACCCACACATGTAGTAAGGCCTTTGCATATATAGTCCATGAGCCAAACCCAGCAGTGGAAATGTTGACTCTCCCAAGCACAGATCTGCCTTAGTATCCCAACTACATTCAGTCACTGGAAGCAAGCAGTCTATGTAAAGTGTTCCCTCTGTGCCAACCTGTTGATTCATTTCAAACCATGGCGACTGGGCCCTTTGTCAGTTATACTCCCTGTAGTTGGTAACATTCTCATGGGCACATGTATCTCTGTGTAGAAATATGTACTTTCAAACATCTACAACATATTATTTTCAAGAAGTTTCTTTTAAGGTACCTGCAGACTTAATTGTTGCATCAATTGGCAGGTGCAAGTTAATTATATGGGTACTTAATTGCTAATTTCCTATGCAAATCAATATCTGAACTTTTAATTCTCAATTGAGCATAAATCAAAATGGGATTTTAACTGCTCAAAGAAACTGCAAAAATTTTAAGTGTATTTTTGTGCCTCAATATAAGGTTGTTCTGATACTGTCAACATGGTCTCTGGTTTGAAAGTATAACATTGGTAACATCATTTGATAGGTACATCTGTTAAAAAGAGATTCTTATATCTGGAAACATAAACCTCTAGAAAGGCTTCCAAAGTATGTTCACTTTGTAATAATTTTAATAATGTTCATTATATAAAAATTCATAAACTCATAATTAGAAGGTGAACATTAAAATCACACCTAAAATTATTTTACATGTATAAACCGTTAATAGTGTTGAATCTCTCCTTACAGAAAGTATGCATATATGTGAAAATTTTTAAGTATTCCTTCACTTATACATAAATGGGGGTAAAAATACATTCTATTTTTGATTTGTGATAGACTGATTTCTAAGACAGCCTTCAAGATTTCTGTCACCGGTACCCATACCTCTCAGTTTTTCAATCAAATGCTAATCTACCTAGTACTGTGAAGGAATTTTGCAGAAGTATTAGGGTCTCAAATCAGCTGATCTTTGAGCCCTTTAAATCAGAATCTAGAAGTCAGAAATGGGAGAAATCAAAAATTCAAAGCATAGGAAGGATTTGATATATCCTTACTTGCTAGAAGATGGAGGGGATGCTCTCTAAGAGCTGAGAGCATTTCCCACTCTTTAGCTGACAGACAATAGGCAACAGGGGACTCAGTTTCAGAGAAATGAATTCTGCTGTCAACAAAAATGAGTGTGGAAGTGGACCCCTAGAGCCTCCAGCAAATAGTTTGATAGCCAACTTGTGATGACCTTGAGCAGAGAATCAGGTCATGCCATGCCAGAGTCGTGATATACAGAAATGTGAGCTAATAAATCGATGTTTTTTAAGGTGTTAAATTTGAGGTATTTCTTACACAGCAATAGACAACTAAAATAGTACCTTACTTTAATGCAGTAATATAGCTTTTTAATTTTTTTATTTTTTGAAAAAGTTTATTACTTTGAGAGAGAGAGAGAGAGGGAGAGAGAGAGAGAGAGAGTGTATCCCAGTGAGGCTCTATGCTGTCAGCACAGGGCCCTCCATGAGGCTAGAACTCACCAAGCATTAGATCATGACCTGGGCCAAAATCCAGAGTCAAATGCTTAACTGAGTCACTCAGGTGTCCCTGTATTTTTTCACTTTACTATGCTTTTTTTAAATATTTGTCATGATTACTTATTTTTTTAAGTATAGTTGATACACAATGTTACATTAATTTCAGGTGTACAATATTGTGATCCCACAACTCTAGTCTTTATGTTACCCTCACCATAAGTATAGTATCATCTGTTACTACACAATGCTATTATGATAGTGTTGACTGTATTCCCTGGGCTCTACCTGTTATGCCCATTGCTTAGTCATTCCATAACTGGGAGCTATATCTCTCAAAGCTCTTACCCATATTGCCCATTCCCCCACTCCCATCCATTCTGGCAACCATCAATTTGTTCTCTACATTTACATGTCTGATTCTGTTTTATGTTTGTTTAGTCATTTAGTTCAGTCCCAATATAAATGAAATTATAGGTTTCTGCTGTGTTATTGTTAATTGTTTCATACCATCCTTTCTAAGTTTCAATCAAGATTTATTTTTCTTAATCATTTTCTTTAAGCGAAATTAGTGGGTAGAAGTAAATGCATAAAACTTTTAAGGCTTTTCATTCAAATGTCCACAACTGGCCAGATCATGTTCTTTAAGTTTATATCTCTATCAGAAGAATTTCAAGTACCTGAACATGTTCATTTCTGTTATCTACTGATCAATAGTGAGATACATTATTTTTTTCAGTCTGATAGCTGAAAATGGTGTTTATTTTCGTTGGCATATATTTCTTTGATTGCTAAAAACATATTTCTTACATTTATTAGCTATTTAATTTCTTATTTTGTGTCTTAATGATTTATTTCAGTTGTTCATTTTTCTACTCATATGATTAATTTATAAAATATATTTGTAAAGCTGTTAATCCCTTAGGAGTAATATTTACCTTTGCTCTGTCACAAATGCTAAATATTCCAGTATGTAATTTGCCTTTGAAATTTATTCTGGTTTGTTGTGTTTTTAAATCACAAGAATGTTTTAAACAATTTCTAGTGAAAAAGTGTGCACAACCTTTCCTATAAGGTTTTTGTTTGTTTTTGGAGCTCTTCCTATTTATAATTTAGCTTTAAAAATTTATATGCCTAATTTCTTGCAAAAAATATTACAAAAATCTTATATGGTGCTTCAATATTTTCATATACTTAGTTTTACCAACTAGAGGTGAAAGCAAATGTGTATCCAAGAATTAAAATAACAATTATAACCTTTTTAAGATATATATCTTTAACTGATAGTTTTCCTTTTATCATCTTGTCATGCTTCCAAGAGTAACTTTGGGGTTATGTCCTTTGTGTTCTTTTAAGACAGCATTTTATCATAGAAACTGAGCAGCTGATGGATCAGGCTTCTTCCAGGATCAAGGTAAGTTTTTAAAATATATATGTACTGTTGAAGTAGTTTGCTGTAAAAAATGCAGTGCTTGCCAATTTCTCTCTTGAGAAATAACTATTGAATAACTATTTGAATCCGGGAATACATGAAAAGGCTAATACATGACAAAAAATTAGATCTATTTCAGGAATATAAGGTTGGTTTAACATCTGAAAATAATGCAGTTCAATACACTTACAGAACAAGGAGAAAAATCATATGGTAAATATGAAGAGAAAATCATTTGACAAAGTTCAACTCCAGTTTATGGAAAAAATTCTTAACAAGCTAGGGTAAATAGGGAATACTTTTAATCTGAAAAAAAATCTGCAAAAATTCTATAGGAAACACTGCACATAGATGCACCTGGGTGATTCAGCCAGTTAAGCATCTGACTCTTGATTTCTGCTCAGATCATGCTTTAATGATTTGTGAGATTGAGACCTGCCATCAGGCTCTGTATTTACAGTGCAGAGCCTGCTTGGGATTCTCTCTCTCCCTCTCCCTCACTCTCATGCTCTTTCTAGAAGACAAGACAAGACATAATAGTGGACTTTGAAAAATATTATCCCCCAGGATGGAGAACAACACAAGAATCACTTTACCTGCTAGTACTATTCAGCAATGTACTGGTGGCCACGGTTAGTACTAAGCAAGCAAAACAAAGTAGGATGGAGGGCAAAGAAAAAAGACAAAGTATAATGGAGGGGAAAGAAAAAAAATACAGCCATCATTATTCACCAGTGAATGTGACTATATAAGTTGAACAACAAAGAGATAGAACAAAGTTCAACAAAGAGATAGAAAATGTAAAAAAAGAACCAATCAGAGTTGAGGAATACAATAACTAAAATGAAAAACACACTAGAGGGAATCAACAGTAGATTAGCAGATGTAGAACAACAAATCTGTGATCTGTAAGCCAGGGTAATGGAAAGCGCGCAAGTTGAACAATGAAAAAAAAAAAAAAAAACAAAAAACAAAGTAAAAAATGAGGATAGGTCAAAGGATCTCTTCAACAACCTCAAGTAAACAAACATTTTAATTTTGGAGTCCCAGAAAAAGAGAGAGAGAGAGGACAGAAAACTTTCCTAATTGGGGAAGAAAACAGACATCTAAGTTCAAGAAGCACAGGAAGTTCCAAACAAGATTAACCCCAAAAAAAGTCCATACCACAAAATGTAATATTTAAAATGTAAAAAGATAAAGTTAGAAAATCTTAAAAGCAGCAAGAGAAAAGCAAAAAGACACATACAAAGGAAACTCCCTAAAGCTATCAACTGATTTTTCAGCAGGAACATTGGGAGGCCAGAATGGAATGGCATGATAGGTTCAAAGAACTGAAATGAAAACAATTTACAGCCAAGAATACTCTACTTGAAAACTGATAATTCAGAAATGAGAAAGAGATAGAGTTTCCCAAACAAACTAAAGGTGTTAATCACTACTAACCTGCTTTATAAGAAATGTTAACAATATTTCTTTAAGTGGAAAAGATAAAAGAAAACTGTGAATAAAAAGATGTAAAGTATTAGAGCATACACATAAAACATGCAGGAGGGGAGAGTAAAAAGTTCTTTTAAAATGTGTTCAGGGGCGCCTGGGTGGCGCAGTCGGTTAAGCGTCCGACTTCAGCCAGGTCACGATCTCGCGGTCCGTGAGTTCGAGCCCCGCGTCAGGCTCTGGGCTGATGGCTCAGAGCCTGGAGCCTGTTTCTGATTCTGTGTCTCCCTCTCTCTCTGCCCCTCCCCTGTTCATGCTCTGTCTCTCTCTGTCCCAAAAATAAATAAACGTTGAAAAAAAAATTTAATAAAAAAAAAATAAATAAAATGTGTTCAAATTTAAATGGCCATCAATTTAATATAGAATCCTATATACTTAGGATACTATATATGAACCTCATGGTAACCACCAACTAAAACCTGTAACAGATACACAAAAAATAAAGTGGAGGAAAATTAAGCATACCACTACAGAAAGACATCAATCACAAGGGAAGACAGCAAGAAAAAGGAACCAGAAAAGAACCACAACAGCAACCAAAAGATAATTGACAAAGTGGCAGTAGTACATACCTATCAATAATTACTTTAAATGTAAGTGGCCTAAAAATAATAAACCCTGCAAATGGATGCAAAAATAAAGTTGAGGTAGCAATACTTTTATCACACTTTAAAATAAATACTCTAGCAAGAGATTAAAAGAATGAAGGACATAATGATAAAGGGAAAAATCCAGTAAGAGGGTATAGCCATTATTAACAGACATAAAGGGAGAAATTGACAGAATACATTAATAGTAAGAGACTTTAATACCTCATTTATATTAATGGACAGATCAAGTGGACAGGAAATGAACAAAGAAACAATGACCTTAATGACACATTAAACTACTTGTACCTAACAAATGTACACCAAACATTTCGTTTAAATACATGAGTATACACATTCTTTTCAAGTGCACATGGAAGATTCTCCAGGATAGATTATAGGTTAGGCCACAAAACAGGTTTCAGTAAATTAAAAAAATTTTTTTTTTTTTTTAATTTTTTTTTCAACGTTTTTTTTTTATTTATTTTTGGGACAGAGAGAGACAGAGCATGAACGGGGGAGGGGCAGAGAGAGAGGGAGACACAGAATCGGAAACAGGCTCCAGGCTCTGAGCCATCAGCCCAGAGCCCGACGCGGGGCTCGAACTCCCGGACCGCGAGATCGTGACCTGGCTGAAGTCGGACGCTTAACCGACTGCGCCACCCAGGCGCCCCTAAAAAATTTTGAAATCACGTCAATCATCTTTTCCAATCACAAGAGTATAACATTAGAAATCAATTACAAAAAAATCTGTAAAGAACATAAATTTATGGAGGTTAAACAGCTTGCTACTAAATAGAGCATGGGTCAATGAAAAAATCAAAGAGAAAAATTAAAAATATATGTATGTAGTCAAATGGAAATGAAAACAAAGCGGTCTCAAATCTTGGATACAGCAAAAGCAGTTATAAGAATCAAGTATATAGCAATATGGGCCTACAAAAAAACAAAACAAAACAAACACTCAAACAACTCAACTTACACCTAAAAGAGCTACAAAAAGTAGGACAAAGCCCAAAAGTAGTAGAAGGGAGGAAATAATAAAGATTAGAGTTATGTATTAGGAAATACATAAAAGAGAGACAAAAAATAGACAAGATTAATGGTATCAGCAGTTGGTTTTTTGAAAAGATGAACAAAACTGGTAAGTATTTAGGCAGATTCATTGAGAAAACAAAGAGGACTCAAATATCTAAAATTAGGTATGACAAAATTACCATCATCACTCACATAAATACAAGGGGTTATAAGAGAATATTATAAAAAATTATTTGCCAACAAATTGGAAAACTAGAAGAGATGGATCAATTCCTAGAAACGTAATTTTTCAAAACTGAAGGAAGAAGAAATGGAAAATTTGAACAAACTGATTATTAATCATGAAACTGAAACAGGAATAAAAAAAATCCTCACAAACAAAAGTCTAGGACCACATGTGTTCCCAGATGAATTCTTGTTAACATTTAAAGAAGAGTTGACACGTATTGTTCTCAAACTATTCCAAAAAATAGAGGAGGAAATAAAGCTTCCAAATTTATTCAATGAGGCTAGCATTACCCTTATACCAAAATCAGACACTCCAAAAAAAAAAAAAAAAAAAAAAGAGCTACAGGCCAGTAACTCTAATGAACATAAATGTAAAAGTCCTCAACAAAATATTAGCAAACCAAATGATAAAAACTCTCAACAAATTAGGTTTAGACAGAACATATCTCCTCGTAATGAAGGCGATATAAGAAAAACTCACAGCAAACATCATACTCAGTGGTAACAACCTGAGAACTATTCCTCTCAGATCAGGAACGAGACGAGGATGTTCACTCTTACCACTGTTATTCAACAAAGTACTGGATATTCTAACCATAGAAATCAGACAAGAAAAAAAAAGCATCAAAATTGTTAAGTAAAAAATAAATAAATAAATCACATTATTTGCAGATGACATCATACTATACTTAAAAAAAAAAAACAAGACTCCATCAAAAATATTATTAGAACTGACATATTCAGTAAAATGTAGAATACAATTAATATACAGAAATCTGTTGTAATTCTATACACCACTAACAAAGTAGCAAAAAGAAAATATAATAAAATAATTGCATTTATAATTGTACCAAAATGAGTAAATACCTAGGGATAAGCTAAACTAAGGTCAAAGACTTGTACTCTAAACACTATAAAACATGGATGAAAGAAATTGAAGGTGACAAATAGAAAGATATTCCATGCTCATGGATTAGAATATTATTATATATCCATAATACCCAAAGCAATCTACACATTCAATATAATACATACCAACAGCATTGTTGACTTAAGTAGAGCATAACAATTAGCCCTGTAGAGATACAACATACAAGATGCTCTTTGAAAAATGAGGAAAAGGGGATGGAGATTTATTTTCTAAACTCAGAGAAATTCAGGCAAGGCATGGATTGTTGGGAGACTTCTCTGGGATTGGAGGAGTTTATAACACTATTTCTGTACCCACCTGCCCCTCTCCCCCCGAGCCCCACCCCATCCTCCAACCTAGACACAGGGACACCTGTGCCACCAACATGACACCAACACTGGATACCTAACTTGCTAAGAGCACATCCAGCCCCCATTTTCTCCTGAGGACACACTCACTTCAGCCAGGCCTGGGCTGATGGTCCAGCTCCACATCCCCTTCCACAACAGCTCTGAGAAAACCTTGTTAATACCAGCACTCACCTCTGCATGCTTCTACAGATCTGCCCCCTCGAAACTCGTCTGCCTCAGTTCCTTTTTTTCTTTTTAAGTTTGTTTATTTATTTATACTGAGGAAGAGACAGAGGGAGAAAGAGAGATTCCCAATCAGGCTCTTCACCATCAGCACAGCGACTGACATGGGGCTCGAACACATAAACCGTGATATCATGATCTGAACTGAAACCAAGAATCAGACACTTAACAGTCTGAGCCACCCAGGCTTTCCATGGCCTGCCTCAGTCCTTGGTTGCTGCAGGTCCCTCCAGGGAAGGGAAGTACCAACCTTATTGGCTCCATATGCCCATCCCCTACACTGTCATGCAGACTTGCCCTCTCCAATATGCCCTTCACTATAGCCCATCCAAAGCTGTGCCACAAGCCTGGCAGTGTGCAAGCAGTCATGACATGGGCCAACACCATTCTAAAGTGACTCCTGACCCTGGGAGAGGGAATATAATCACATATACCAGTCTACATCCAGCCCCAACTGTGGGCTAGGGGCAGACATCTGGTCTGATTACAGACCCTGCCCACCAATAACAGCTTCTCAAGGAACAACACAGGGGAAGTGCTTTGCAGGTCAATGCTCCTAGATCTCTGGAAAATTCCTGGTCTGACTCAACTCAAACCCAGACTGGTCCCAGACTGACCCACTAACAACATAGGGACCAAACCCTGCCAATAAGCAAAGAGACCCATTGCAAACAATTGGACTGAGGTAAAAATGGCTCAGTTACAATAGCAAGATTTATGCAAAACACATAGGAGATACTCTTAAAGTGCGAGGCTCTGGTGAAAAGAGAACACTGTACCACATGGCACTATGGGACCTCTTCTTCTTAAGACCACTAACATATAGAAACAGACACAGAGTGTTAGAAGAAATGAGCAGGCAGAGGAATATATCCGAAATGAAAGAACAGAACAAAATCACAGCAGCAGAACTATATGAAATGGAGATAAGTAATATGCCTAATAGAGAACCCAAAGTAATGGTCAGAAAGATGCATATGGGAGTTGAGAAAAGAATAGAGTATGACAGACGCTCCACAAAGAGGGAGAAATATAAGAAAAAAAGGACCAATCAGTAGTGAAGAAATGAATAACTAAGATTAAAAATACACTAGAGGGAATACATATTAGATAGAAGAACAGGGCAGTGACCTGGAGGACATAGTAATGGAAACAAATCAAGCTGAATAAGGAAGAGAGAGAGAGAAAAAAGAAAGAAAATAGACTCAGGGAACTCAACAAGCATAATAACATTTGCATTGTAAGGATCCCAGGAGAAGCGAGAGAGGAGGCAGAAAATGTATTGAAGAAGTGAAAAGAAAAGCTGAAAAACTTCTCAGTCTCTGGGAGAAACAAACATCTAGATTCAGGAGGCATAGAGAGCCCCCAACAAATTCAACCCAAAAATGTTCATACTAAGGCACACAAATATTAAGATGGCAAAATAGTGATATAGAGAGAATTTTAAAAGTAGAAAAAGAAAAGTAAGTAGTTACATACAAGGGACCCATAAGGTAAAGAGATGGTTTTTTAGCAGAACCTTTGAAGGCTGGAAAGGAGTGGCATAATATATTAAAAGTGCTTAAAGAAAAGAACCTCCAGCCAAGAATACCTCTATCACTCATAATAGAAAAAATAGAGTTTTTGAGACATGCAAAAGTTAAAGGAATTCATAACTACTAAACCAGCCCTACAAGAAATGTTAAAGGAGATTGCTTGAATGAAAAGAAAAGGCCATACATAAGAATAAGAAAAGTAGGAAGCACAAAAGCAGTAAAATAAGTGTATCTGTAAAAATCAGTCAAGAGTTTCACAAAATAAAAGAACATGAAGCATGCCACCACATACCTAAATTGTGAGGGTGCAGAGAAGAATCAAGAATGGGTTCAAATTTAAGCAACTTAATATACACGGCTGTATGCATAAGATGTTATAGACAAATCTAATGGTTACCACAAATCAAAAACCAGTAATAGATTTACAAAAGAAGATAAGGGAATCAAAGTTTATTACTAAAGAAAGCCAACAAATCATGAGAGAAGAAAAAAAGAACTACAAAAAAGCACAATAAAACAAGTAACAAAAGGTCAATAAGTACATATCTATCAATAATTACTTGGAATGTAAATTGACTAAATGCTTTAATCAAAAGACATAGAGTGATGGAATGGATCAAAAAGCAAGACCTATCGATAATTTCCTACAAAAGACTCATTTCAGACCTAAATACACATGCACGTTGAAAGAAGGGATGGAAAAGCATTTATCATGCAAATGTAAGTGAAAAGAAAGCTGAGGTAGTAATACTTATATTTGAAAAAATAGACTTTAAAGCAAAGACTAACAAGAGACAAAGAAGGTCATTACATGCTTATAAAGGGAAAAATCCAACAAAAAATATAAAAATGTAAATATATGCACATCTAATGTGGGAGCACCCAAATATATAAAAAGTTAATAACAAACATAAAAGAAGTTATTAATAGTAATATAACAATAGTATGGGAATTTAACACCCCATTTACATCAGTGGATCGATCATCCAAACAGAAAACCAACAAAGAAACAGTGGCTTTGAATGACGCACTGGACCAGGTGAATCTAGCAGATATATGAAGAATATTCCATTCTAGAACAGCAAAATACAATTCTTTTCAGAGCACATGGAACATTCTCCAGAAGAGATCACATTATTAGGCCACAAAACAAGTATCAACAAATTCAAAAGATCAAAGTCATACCATACATCTTTTCTAGTCAGAATGTGATGAAATCAAGCAGAAGAAAAAATCTGGAAAGAACACAAATACGTGGAAGTTAAATAACATGCTAAAAACAATGAATAGGTGAATCAACAAATCAAAGAGGAAATCGAACAATATATCTCCATGTAAATGAAAATGAAAACAGAATGTTCCAAAATCTTTAACAGGCAATAAGGGCTGTTCTAACAGCAAAGTTTACAGAAATACAGGCCTATACAAAAGGAAACAAGAAAAATCTCAACCAACCTAATTTTACACCTAAAGGAGCCAAAAAAAGAAGAAGAAAGCCCCAAACCAGTAGAAGGAAGAAAATAATAAAGATTAGAGCATAAAGAAACATATTGAAAATTCTAATTATAAAAACAATAGAACATATCAATTAACCCGGGGGGTGGTTCCTTGAAAAGATCAACAAAATTGTTAAGTTTTTAACCAGACTCAAAAAAAAATAGGACTCAAATAAAAAAATGAGAAATTAAAGAGGAGAAATAACAATCAACACCACAGAAATACAAACAATTTTAAGAGAATGTTGGACAACAAACTGGTAAACCTAGAAGAAGTAGATGGATTCCTAGAAACATATATCCTTCCAAACTGAATCTGAAAGAAATAGAAAATTTGAGAAGATTTTTTATTAAATACCAGCAATGAATTTGAATTAGTAATAAAAAAAAAAACTCCCAACAAACAAAAGTCCAGGGCCAGATGGCTTCACAGGTGAATTCTCAACATTTAGAGAGAATACCTATTCTCCTCACAGTCAGTATTCCAAAATATTTAAGAGAAGAGAAAGCTTCAAAATTAATTCTATGAGTCCAGCATTACCCATATATCGAAACCAGATAAAGACATTACAAAAAAGAGAACTACAAGCCAGTAATTCTAATGAACATAAATGCAAAGATCCTCAGCAAAATATTAGCAAACTGAATGCAACAATACATTTAAAAAATCATTCACCACAATCAAATGGGATTTATTCCTGGGATGCAAAGGTGGTTCGATGTTCACAAATCCATCAATGTGATACACCACATCAACAAGAGAAAGGCAAAAACCATATGATCATTTCAATAATTGAAGAAAAAGCATTTGAAAAAGTACAACATCCATTCATGATAAAAAAAAAAAAAACTCCACGAAGTAGATTTAGAGGGAACATATCTCAATATAATAAAGTCTGTATATGAAAACCAACGTCAACCATCAAACTCAATGGTGAAAAAATGACAGCATTTTTCCTAAGTTCAGGAAAAGAGAAGGATGCCCACTCTCACCACTTTTATTCAACATAGTACTGGAAGTCCTAGTCACAGCAATTGGACAAGAAAAAGAAATAAAAGGGATTCAGATCAGTAAGGAAGAAGGAAAACTTGTACTATTTGCTAATGACATGGGATTATAATCCAAAAACCTGTGAAGACTCCACCCAAAAACTGTTAGAACTTGCAAATGAATTCAGTAAGGTCACAGGAAAAGGAAACAATCCCATTTAAAATTGCACCAAAAATAATACCTAGGAATACACTTAACCAAGGAACTACACGATATATACTCTGAAAACTATAAAACACTGATAAAAGAAATTAAAGATGACACAAATGGAAAGATATACTATGTTCCTGGACTAGAAGAGCAAATGTCCATACCACCCAAAGAAACTACAGATTTAATTCAATCCCTGTCAAAATACCAAGAGCATTTTTCATAGCAGTGAACAAATAATCCTAATATTTGTATGAAACTCTAAAATATCCCAAATAGTCAAATAAATCTCAAAAAAGAACAAAACTGGAGGTATCACAATCCTAGATAACGAGATATACTACAAAGCTGTGGTAATCAAAATGGTACAGTACTGACACAAAAATAGACACATGGATCAATGGAACAGAACAGAGAGCCGAGAAATATCCCCACGATTATGTGGTCAATTAATCTTTGACAAAGGAAACAAGAATTTGCAGTATGAAAAAGGCAGTCTCCTGTCTAGACCACTTTCTTGCACCATACACACACACACACACACACACACACACACACACACACACGAAAATAACTCAGAATAGATTAAGGACCTCAACATGAGACCTGAAGCCATTAAAATCCTCCAAGAGAGCACAGACAGTAGTTTCTTTGACATTGGCCATCACAACTTAGTTTAGATCTGTCTCCTGAGGCCAGGGAAACAAAATCAAAACAAACTATTGAGACTACATCAAAATCAAAATCTTCTGCACAGCAAAGGAAATAATCAACAAACCTAAAAGGTAACATGAGAATGGGAAAAGATATTTGCAAATGAAATAGTATCCAAATAAAGAATTGATACAATATTAAAGATACAAATAATATAATTAAAAAATGAGCTAGAGACATGAACTATTTCTAAAAAGAAGACATACAGATGGGCAACAGACACATGAAACGATGCTCAACATCACTCATCATCAGGGAACAGTTAACCAAAACTACAATGAGTTATCACCTCACACCTCACACATCATAATGGCCAAAATCCAAAACACAAGAAGCAGCAAGAGTTGGTAAGAATGCATAGAAAAAGAAGTCCTGGTGCACTGTTGGTGGGAATGCAAACTGGTGCAACAACTGTGGAAAACAGTGGAGAGTTTCCTCCAAATTTAGAAATAGAACTATTATATGATCCAGTAATTCCAATACTGGGTATTTACCCAAAGAATATTAAAACACTAATTTGAAAAAAATGAATGCACCCCAATGTTTATTGCAGCATTATTTACAATAGCAAAACATGGAAGCAGCCCCAATGTCCATCAATAGATAAAGAAGATGTGGTGGGTGGATGGATGGATAGACAGACACATACACACACACAGACACAGACAAACACACAATGGAATATTACTCAGCCATAATAAAGAATAAAGTCTTGTCATTTATAACAACATGGATGGATCTAGAGAGTATACTGTTAAGTGAAGTAAATAAGAGATAGACAAATGCCATACAATTTCACTAATATGTGAATTTTAACAAACCAAACAAACAAAACTGAAAAGACACAAACCAAAAAACATACTCTTGACTATAGAGAGCAAACCACTGGTTACCAGTGGGAAGGTGGGTAAGGGGATGTTTTGAATAGATGAAGGGGATTAAGAATACACTTATCATGATAAGCACTGAGAAGTGAATAGAACTGTTGAATCATTATATTGTACACCTGAAACTAATATAACTCTGTATGCTACCTATCCTGGAATTAAAAAGAGACATACAAAGCTATATCTTGTCACACTTGTTAGTGAGTGAGAATGTAAACTGGTGCAGACACTGTGGAAAACAGTATTAAATTCCCTCAGGAAACTAAAAATAGAAATACCATATAATCCAGTCATTTCAGTACTGGGTATTTTCATAAAGAAAACAAAAATACCCATTCAAGAACATAGATGCACCTGGATGTTTATTTGCAACATTACTTACAATAGCCAAGATACGGAAGCAACCCAAGTGTCCATCCACAGAAGAAGAGATGAAGAAGATGTGGTAGATGTGAACAGTGGAGTATTACCTATCAAAAACCGTGAGATCTTGCCAATTGTGACAACATGGATGGACCTAGAGGGTACGATGCTAAGTGAAATAAGTCAGACGGAGAAAGACCAAAGCCACCTTTTTTTTTTCCACATATGAAATCTAAAAACAAAACAAACCAATAAACAAACAAAAAAGTAGAAACAGTCATAAATACAGAGAACAAAGTTATGGTTGCCAGAGGGGAGGGGGGTGGAAAGATGGGCCAAAAGGGGAAAGGAGAGTGAAAGATAAAGTCATGGAATGAATAAGTCATGGGGATGAAAGTTGCAGCATAGGGAATACTGCCCATGATATTATAATAGCATTATATGGTGACAAATGGTAGCTACATGTGTGATAAGCATAGAAGACCAAATAGAATTATTGAATTACTACACTGTACACCTGATGCTGATGTAACATTGCGTATTTGCTATACTTCAATTAAAAGAAATGTTTTTCATGGGAAAAAAAGAGAAAACAAAGGTGGAGGGTATGTATGTACTGTTATCTATAAAAGCTTACCATGAAGGTACAATGATAAGGAAAATGCACTGTGGCATAAGGTTAGACTGATAAATCAATGAAACATAAATGGACCCATGCTTAAATTATCTCTTGTTTGGGAACAAAGTGAGAGAAAAGCTGGTCTGTTCAATGAATGCTGCTATATCTATTGGAAAGGCATTTGACAAAAAAGAAATCCTAATTTGCACCTCACACTATAAACCCAAACTAATTTTAAATGGAAATGTAAAGGTGAAAGGTAAAACAACAAAAATTTTAGATGACAACATTAGATATCTGACCTTTGAATATAGATATTTGTTTTGAAATCAGATATGAACAGCATGTACCACACAGAAAAAAAAACAATAAATTGAACTATATTAAAATTGAACTTTTGTTTATAAAGACACTACTAAACAACATGTTGCTGAGTGGGGGAAAATATTTCCAACACACGTTGTTGACAACTCATACAAAGGAAATAGAAACAACTCCTATAAATCAGTAAAGTAAGGTAGAAAAGCTACTAGATTTGCTGCTCAAATTCAAAAGACTTGTGCTGGCATTCCATAAAAAAAACAATATGTAGATGACCAATACACATGAAAAGATGTTCAATTTTGTTTGTTATTAGGACGATGCACATTAAAATCACAATTGGAATACATTTAATTGAAAAATAAAAAGAAATGTTGGGTTTTGTTTTTAAACTTCTCTATTGCCACAGAACTGCTACCTGTAGAATTAACTGCAATACTTTCTAAGGAAATTTTATAAATCTTCAAGGTTGATTTACATATCATATTTATGCAAATTTATGGTACTGTGTTTTAACATTTGTAAGAAAATCTCTTTGGCAGTGTGGGTGATAAGTGTCAGGAATAATTTGGTTTCTCACCTATAGTCCCTGTTTGAATGATAAGTTATGTAGTCATCCCATTTAGAACACTTTTTTTTCCATATTATAGTGTAATTTCAGAATCTTGGTTTTCATAGGACATGCAAATGTTTGCTTTGATGTACTGTATTCTGTTGTTTTGAATGAATGAATGTTGTGCTTCAATAAAAACAAAAGCTTTCATAACTACTTATAGCCAAAAATGTATCCAATGGATAAAATTTAAAATCCAGGAAAATACCAAAAATTCATGAGAATGTGGAATGGTCAAGACACTCATATTGTTAAATAAAGTTTAAATTGGTGCATACACTTGGAGATTTAATAATGTTTATAAAACCTAGCATACATAAACCCTATAACCCAGTAATTCGGATCCTAGTTATATAATCAACAGAACAGCATCATTTACTATAGTAAAAAGCTGGAAAAAATTCACATGTTTATCAACAGTAGAATACATACATTGTGGTATATACACATGATGGAATACTATACAGCAAATCAATGTCAGAAAGGTAATGTTTAGTGAAAAAAGCAACAAACAAAAGAGTGCCCTAGGATATAAATCTATTTGTGTGAAGTAAAAAAAAAAAAAAAAAAAAAAAAAAAGGCTAATTGATTAATGGTGTTGTAAGTCAAGATACTGATGACCACCTCTGGGGATGGTGACAACTGGGAGGGGGCAGGAGGAATCTTCTTGGATGCTGATACTATTTTTTTTTTTTTGGTAGGTTTGGATTTTCGGATGTGTTCACTTCGTTCAAATTCACTGAGACTAACACTTCTAATGTATGTATCTTTCTACGTGTCATTTTTCAATAAAAAAGTATTTAAAAAAATTCAGTTCTCAAGTAAATGTTTACAAGAAATAAACTGTCATCATAATATGTTACATGTTTCAGCTGTGAATAATATAGACATAGGCATAATAAAAGGAATTTTCAATACTTATTCAAGGAAAAATTCTGAGTCCACTGACAGTATGGTAAGGTGGGGAAGAACGTACTGTTTCTGTGTGTATGTGTGTGTGTTACAGTTCTCATATTATTACTCAGTGGTCTTCCCACTGGGATACTCATACCCTGTGGATACATGAGCACTCAATGACCTTTATGTGACACCCCAGGAACTCCTTGAAATAATTGAATGAGATTTTAAAGTAAGTGAAATTCTGAGGTGATGTACTTGGCAGAATGGTCTATTTAAGATACCTGGTCTCGAAAAGCCTAGAAATACTCTGAGCTTTGTTTGATTAAATATCAATCAAGCAGATACTTTTCTTTTTAAATCACTAACCAAATTAAAACAACTTGAACATACTCTATAGGTTTTAAACTTAAAGTGATGGAATGTAAGAAGAGAAGGAAATATTTATTGGAAATAGCATTGGATTATGAGATTTTTCTTCTAGCTTAAGTTAGAGGTGAGAAGAGCTTATGTACATGTCAGATGAGTAATTTCTAATTAGATGATCTGTGGGTCCATTCCAAGGCTAATGTTCTTTGGCTGAGATATACAAGGGATCATTCTTTAACAAGAATGATATGTTTTAATAGAGGCTTAACTTTAAGTATTTACTGCAGGAGATAATGCCAAAATAATTAATACTCATTTAACTGATTATAATGTGATAATTATATAGGGAAAACCTCTTTAGCTGACATATGATATTACTTTAAATAAATTGACTCATAATTCTAATGTGATTGATAGTTTTAAAGCTAAACTAAAGGTAATATAATAGAGCTCTTCTCTATATTTAGATATAATCTGTTCCTGGTTGTATTGCCTTAAAATTCCAAATGTGTATACTTATACATGTTGAGAAGAGGCAAAACCTTAAAAGGAATGGGGAATCATATAAGAAAATAAATTATTATCCATACTAGTTGTTTGTTCCAAAAATGGCTTAATGTCTTTATTTGGAAAAGGTAGATTATTAAATGGACTAAAGGTGAACTGCAGTAAGTTCATTTCATATATCGTTTATATTTATTCGTACTGATTTTAACATCCATTTTTAAATTAGGAGTTATTTTTATAAACACTAGATTAACAAATTATCAGAAGGCTTTAGAACTTGATGGCAATAAATATAAGCTAGCATATTTGGGACTATATACTTATACTTTGAAATACAAACGAGTCTACTAAACTTTTTCTTATTTTTATAGTCAGGCACAACATTGGGCTAAATACAACTTAATTTTTGTATTATTTTTTCTTTACAAATGATAGTTTTATGTTCTTCTACAATTTCTTTGGCATTTTGATAATACATGCTTAATGCTTTTATAGACACATGTCACATGACACTATGGATTAAATGTGAGATTTTCAGGGTAGGAGAGATTGGGGCTGAATGAGGCCTCCCTATTTGCACAAACTTCTCCATAGTATTTCCATGCAATTTCTGAAACAGTTTGCAGTTTAGGAAAATCCTTATGTTTTTAGTCATGATTTCTTTAAAACATTTTCATATATAACCCATGCATTTCTGATGAAGCTGCTCTCTCCCTGGCTTGTGGGGCATGTGTGGCCCAAGACTCTGCCAGACAACACATTACACTGTTCTGGTCCTAAGAAACTGAATGAAGCCCAAATCATACGTGACCCTGGGGCTTTTGACCATCACTAAAGAAATACTTTCTTTTTCACAGTGGAATTGTATCTGGGAAGTTGTGAGCGGCTATTGTAGTTCCTACCAGGAGAAATACAGGAAAGGAAGAATCAAGGCATTGAACCAGAGACTGGTGACAGATTTTCAAGTCCTCCCCATGCTAAACACAAAGCTAGGCCTATTTTGGGTTTTTTAGACATATGAGCAAATGAAACCCCGTTCTCAAACATTCTAGATAGGATTTTCTTCTATTTTAATCAGAAAATGTCTGATTTTAATATACCATTTTGTTTCCTTCTCCACATTAACTCACTGATAAATTTTTATTGAACTTTGCTAGGTAAAGGGACTTTGTAGTTTGTAGGATTATTCAATCAATAAAACAGATGAAATTCCATGACCTTGTAGCCTTTATAGTATAGTCAGGTAGGTAGGCAATAAACCAAACATGTTACTAAGCAAATTTTATAAGACAACAGAAAGTCCTATGTGCCATGGCAAAAAGAGAAGCTGGGAAGAGGAATAGGAATGCTGGATGACATAGGAGGGTAGTAAGTCAACAAGTTGTAATTTTGTATGATGGTCAACAGAATTATTTTTTTCAATAGTTTCTCAATATATCTTTCCTTGCATTTTATTCCTTCCCTCAATATACTCTAAATTTACTATTGCCATGTTTTCATGATAATCTATGTCTGGCCATGTAGCAAGATCACCTGGGATAAGTTACCTCCTTGCAGTCCATAGATAGGAGGTATTGATCTTTGTTAGAGACATTCATTGGGAGGCATCAATGTCTTCATGAAAGAGATCATACACTGTAATATTGTGACTGGTGCTGCAGCTGCTGCAGGCACCTAGGTTATGACCTCATAGGGCCTTACCTCTAGCCTTAATGCTTTCCTACTATATCAAACTAGAGGCCTCTGGTCAGTTAATCTTATTGCCACCCTGCAGCTTTATGATACACAGCACAGAAGATGGCACTGCTGTTCTCAGGAGATATTGTGACTATATCCCAGAGGGACCAAGTAACAAACAGCGAAGTGTGAGGGAATTAATAGCCCTGTGATGACTTTGAGCAACAAAAACCATTTATGGGAATGTGGCTGGAATAAATACTCCCACCTTCTTCCTATGACAGAATGTTCTGAGCTACAACCTTTTCACATCACCTCACCACAGACATCAGTAAGATGGTGTAACTAACTATGCTGTCTGTAGAAACTGTGCTAAGCTTCATAAAGGTTCCCTCAGTTCTTGCTTTAGCTCATTGCCCTTCTCCTCCATCCTTGTGTTCCTGAAATTACACCTTCCCAATAAAAATGCTAGCATGTGAATTTTGCCTCAAGCTCAGTTTTTGGAGAGCGTAGGCTAACATACTCTTACATATATTTTGGAGACAGAAAGCGTACATGGGTCATTCTCCAGAACAGATCACATACTACGTCACAATTCAGGCCTCAACCAGCACAAAAAGATTGAGATCATATTTTCTGATTACATGCTATGAAACTTGAAGTTAACCTAAAGAAAAAAAATTGAAAAGGCCACAAATACATGGAGGTTAAAAAACATGTTACTAAAGAATGAATAGGTCCACCAGGGAAACAAAGAAGAAATTAAAAATGTCATGGAAACAAATGAAAACACAATAGTCTAAAAATTTTGGGATGCAACAGAAGTAGTCCTAAGGGAAGTATATAGCAATATAGGTCTACCTCAACAAGCAGGAAAAATCTCAAATAAATAATGTAACCTTACATGTAAGGGAGCTAGAACAAAGAACAAAGCCTACAGTCAGCAGAAGATGGGAAATAATAAAGACGAGAGTAGAAATAAATGATAAGGAAACTAAAAAAAAAACACAAAACAGATCAATAAACCCAGGAGCTGGTTCTATAAGAAAATTAGTAAAATTGATAAACCCCTAGCCAGACTTATCAAAAAGAAAAGAGAAAGGATCCAAATAAAATCACAAATTAGGGGAAATACTGAAGAACACCAGAGAAACACAAAATAAAAAATCACAAAAGGATATTATAAAACACTGTATGTCAACAGATTGGATAACTTAGAATAAATGAATAAATTCTGACAAACATATAAACTACCAAAACTGAAATAGGAAGAAATAGAAAATTTGAACAGATCTGAATGAGTAACAAAAAATCTCCCAATAAACCCAAGTCCGAGGCCAAATGTCTTCACAGGGGAATTCTACCCAACATTTAAAGAATACTTAATACCTATTCTTCACACACTATTCAAAAAAAAAAATATATATATATATATATATTTATATATATATAAATTTCCAAATTAATTCTATGAGGCTAGCATTACTCAGAAACCAAAACTAGACAAAGACTGAACTAAGAAACAGAAGTACAGGCCAATATCCCTGATGAACATGGAAGCAAAAATTCATAATAAAAAACTAGCAAACTGAATATAACAGTACATTAAAACAATCACTCACCATGACTAATTTGGATTTATCCCTGGGCTGCAAGAGTAGTTCAATATTTGCAAATCAATGAACATGATACACCACATTAATAAAAGAAAGGTTAGGAACCATATGATACTTTCAATAGATGCAGTAAAAACATATGACAAAGTAAAGCTCTATTATTTTAAATGTTTATTTATTTATTTTTGAAAGAGAGAGAGAGAGAGAAGGAGAATGGGGGAGGAGCAAACAGAGAGGAAAGAATCACAAGCGGTCTTTGCACTGCCAGCACAGAGCCTGATGCAGGGCTTAATCTCATGATCTGTGAGATCATGACCTGAACTGAAATCAAGAGTCGAATGCCCTGCTGAGCCACCCAAGTGCTCCAAAGCTCTATTCTTGATAAAAAGCCTTCAACAAAGTAAGGTTAGAGGAAACATACTTCAACATCATAAACACCATATACAAAAAACCCACAGCTAATATCATCCTCAATGGGAAAAAACTGAGAGCTTTGGTTCTATGCTCAGGAATAAAACAGGGATGTCCACTCTCACCACTATTGTTTAACATAATACTAGAAATGCTAGCTTCAGCAATCAGATAACAAAAGGAAATAAATTCATCCAAATTGGCAAGAAAGAAGTCAAACTTTCACTATTTGTAGATGGCATCATAGTCTATATAGACCCAAAACACTGTACCAAAAAAGTGCTAGAACTTATACAATAATTCAATAAGATTGTAGGGTACAAAACCAAAATACAGAAATCTGCTGTATTTCTATACACCAATTATGAAGGAGCAGAAAGAGAAATCAAGGAATTGATCCTATTTACAATTGAATTAAAAACCACAAGATACCTAGAAATAAAACTAACCAAAGAGGTAAATGATCTGTACTCTGAAAACCATAAAATGCTGATGAGAGAAAGTGAAGATGACACAAAGAAATGGAAAAACATGCCATACTAATGGATTAGGAGAACAAATATTGTTAAGGTGTGTAATCACCCAACACAATCTATACATTTAATGCAATCCCTATCAAAATATAACCAGAATTTTTCACAGAGCTAGAAACAGTAATCCTAAAATTTGTGTGGAACCACAAAAGACCCCAAATGTCCCAAGCACCTTGAAAAAGAAAAGCAAAGCTAGAGGCACCACAATTCCAGTCTTCAAGTTATATTACAAAACTGTAGTGATCAAGGCAGTATGGTAGTGGCACAAAAGCAGACCAATAGACCGATATAACAGAATGGAAAACGCAGAAATAAACCCACAACTATATGGTCAAGTAATCTTTCAACAAATATTGGAAAGAATATGCAATAGGAAAAAGACAGTCTCTTCAACAAATGGTGCTGGGAATATCGGACAGCAACCTGCAAAAGAATGAAACCACACTACTATCTCACACCATACAAGAAAGTAAATGCAAAATAGAACAAAAACCTAAATGTGAGACAGGAAACCATTAAAATCCTAGAGGAGAACACAGGCAGTGACCTCTTTGACATCAGCTGTAGCAACTTACCACATATGTATCCTGAGCCAAGGGAAACAAAAGCAAAAACAAACTACTGGGACTTCATCAAGATAAAAAGCTTCTGCACAGTAAAGGAAACAATCAAGAATACCAAAAGGCAACCTTTGCAATTGGAGGAGATGTGTGTACATGGCATATGATAAAGGATTAGTACTCAAAATATATACAGAACTTATAAAACCCAACACACAAAAACAATCTAAAAATTGGCAAAAGACATGAATAGACACTTCTCCAAAGAAGACATCCAGATGGCTAACAGACACATGAAAAGATGCTCAACATTGCTCATCATCAGGGAAATACTAAATCAAAACTGCAATGAGGTATCACTTCACAGCTGTCACAATGTCTAAAATTAACAACACAGGAAACATTAGGTGTTGAAGGGGATGTGAACAAAGGGGAACCCTCTTACTGTGGTGGGAATGAAAACTTGTGCAGTCACTTTAGAAAATAGTATAGACGTTTCTCAAAACTTTAAAAATTCAACTACCCTATGGCCCAGCAATTACACAACTAGGTATTTACCCAAAAGACACAAAAACAATAATTCAAAGGTATGCATGCATTCTGTTACTAATAGCAGCGTTATCAACAATAACCAAATTATGAAAAGAGCCCAAATATCCATCGACTGATGAATGCTTAAAGAAGTGCTGTCTATGTATGTGCATATATTCATATATATATAATGAATATTACTCAGTCATAAAAAAGAATGAAATCTTGCTGTTTGCAATGATGTAGATGGAACTAATTAGTTAGTATTATCCTAAGCAAAATAAGTCAGTAAGAGAAAGACAAATGCCCTATGATTTCATTCGTATGTGGAATTTCAAAAACAAAATAAATGTACATAGGGAGAAAAAAAGAGAAAGCCAAGAAACAGACTCTTAACAATAGAGAACAAACTGATGGCTACCAAAAAGGAGGTGGAGGGGGGTTGGGATATATAGGTCCTGGGGATTAAGGAGGGCACTTATGATGAATTCCAGGTGTTGTAAGTGATGAATCACTAAGTTCTACACCTGAAACTAATATTACACCGTATGTTAACTGGGATTTCAAAACAAATTGGAGACAAGAAGTATTTTTTTTGAAGTGTCACTCTTCACAAAGAATGTAAGGAAACTTAAATCTAATTTTAATAGCATTATTCTTTTCCTAAAACTTTGACATTCACTTCAGTAGTCCAGAAGTAGAAGTCAAAAGCAGCTATTGGAATTAGGTTAGACCTGGAGATACTAACATGGAAAAGTCATGCAATTTTAGAAACCATATTCCTTATTGCACATACAATGGATTGTTCAAGGGTCTTTGGAAGTGGTGGTCCCATGGAGTGCAGAAATTCAGAGGAACAAAGCAATACTGAGATGAGCATTCTAAGTAGCTGAAGTTAGTACTTCTAATTGTAGAAGAAGAGTTGTAAAAACAAGGGCCCAACAGAAAGGAAAAACAAAATTTAAAAACTACTTCAATGTCATGGGATTTAAGATGCTTAAAGCTCTGTGTGGAATTATCATTTGAGCAAGAAAGCAGGAGTATGGTATAAACTAATATAGAAAACTGGGTATGCTGTTTTTATGAGCTAGATTTACATCTTCAGAAATGACAATTATATCTATAACCAAGAGACATCCTTTGTTACTATTTATGGGTAAATTACTATCAATTCTCATGTTTTCTCATGTGTAATATATCTACAACTTGCAGTTCTGGATTATTTTTATGCCTACTCTTGTTCAGGTTATTTTTTTAAAACTCAAACTTATTTTTAACTCTTTCCTTTCTCTCCCTTTTCTGTACTGTGTCTTCACTTCCTGTACTTTGAAAAATTATCATTCCTCTATAGTTTTACTTCATAAAATGTAGGAGGATGTTGGTGATGCGGTTTCTAGGATTCGATCTAATGTTATGAATGAATGACTTCATAATTTTTGGCTGCATTTTTGGGGGTTTCCTTTGCCATTTTGTTGTAAGGGGCCACAGATATGAGCTGCTAAAGGTTCCATGGGACCTTAAGAGAAGTATTTTTGGCCTATGCAGAGGTCTATTCAAGCTGACACAATCAGTAGATTATTATCCCAGGATTAAAAATCCTTCTGTAGTAACCACAAAACACTTTTCTCTTGTCATGCAAATGTTAGCTGTTAGCATGACCACAGGCAATTAGAGATGTTCCAAAGATGCAGACTGTTGGAATGGAAGCTCAAATTAGTTTTATTAAATGTAAGAGCATTACTGAGTGTCTTGAGTTTAATATTTCAAGTTGAACTTGAGTCTTTTGTTCCTCTGGGCTCAGAACAATGACTTTCTCTTTTTCAAGAACAATATTTTAATAACTTATATAAAAAACAATTTCCAAAGTCTATTTCAGAAGCTTTTTGAGTTAGAGCTTTAAGTAGTTCTTTTAAAACATAATTTGATGAAAAACAAAAACATAATTTGATGAATAAAGTATGATCAAAAATTAGTTAACATGTGTACTAAATTTTCCTCAAAATACATAAAGGATTAAAGTTTCAAAGTTAAAAAAAAAAGCCTAAAATGTTAAGTCCATTCTCTTTTCATGTCAAGATTCAGACTATATCCAAAGCATACTAGGTTTATGTCTTTAAAGTTTGTACAGTGAAGAAATTGCTATGTGGGTCATTGAAATGAGAAATCTGCAAGCAATTGACACTTGGTTAGAGTAGGGTTTTTACCAAGTGCTCAACAATATTCAATGATTGTTTTTCAAACGCAAATCAGCTATTCAACTGAGATTAATTTTCTAAGAAAAAGTGTTTTGGCCTTAAAAACAGATATCCTCAAACCCAAGGGAGACTTCCACACTTAGAAGACATGTAGATAATTGGGAAGGTATGATGATATGGAAGTTCTAATAATTAGAAAGTAAATAAAATTAATTCAGTTTCTTTCTTTACATTTATTCTCCCTGTATCCTTTATACTACATTGCTATTTTGGGTGACATTAGAATCAAGGATGTGATATTTATAGAAAAATGTTACTCTAGTAATAACATATCACAAAAAGCCTTGGCAACAATCTAAGACACAGCAGGGGAGCTGTAAGAGAGCTATTTTTGTAATGTTTAATATACGAAATTAAAAAAAAAAACTCTTTGGGCATGGAGTGGTATAACTGACCAGAGCATTAAATTCTGATAATTTATCACATAAAATAGAGCACATGTTGACATATAATATCTATACATGAAAAAAATTGGTCTTTTTGATGTAATTCACATCTAAAGTCATTTTTCTCAATGGATTCTCATCTAAAAATAGAAGACTACTGGGGTGTCTGGGTGACCCAGTCAGTTGAGTGCCAACTCTTGATTTCAGTTTGGCTTATGATCCCAAGGTTGTGGGATCAAGCCCTATTTCAGGCTACATGCTCAGTCTAAGGTTCTCTGTCTCTCTCTCTCCCTTTGCCTTCTATCTGCTGACCCTCTCCACTGCTTGCTCTCTCTCTCTCATAAAGATGACTATAAAATGGAAACTATATATTAATATAATAATTCAATATATTAAACTTCTGGAAAACATCAACAGCTAAAGTAAATACAGACACACACACACACACACAATCTCTAATGCTATATTTAATGTCCACTCATATTCCTATAAATAAGACTTGGATTGTCCCGCTAGGTAAATTTCTCTCTAATTCTGTTTTTATTTTATAGCAGCTTTAATGTGATAGGATTCACAAAATATGCAATTCACCTTTTTAACATATTAGATTATCGTTATTACAATCACAGATATGTGCAATTGTACTAAAGCCAATTTTAGAATATTTTTATTACCTTAAAAAGAAACCTCATTTCCTTTAGTTCTTATCCCTTATCTTCTACCACCATACACCAGCACTAAGTAACTGTTAATCTACTTTGTTTCTATAGATATCCCTAATTGTGACCTTTCAAAAGAATCGAACACGGTAGTCTTGTGTGGCTAGCTTATTTTACATAGCATAATGTTTTGAAGGTTCATCCATGTTGTAGTATGTATCAGTACTTCATTTCTTTTTATGGCCAAATAACGCTCCATTTTTGGACATACCACATTGTGGTTTATCCATTCATCAGCTGGATAGACATTTGTTCTTTTTTCCCCTAGCTTTTAACTAAATGAAGTATACTGCTCTGAGCCTTAGTGTACAACTTTTATGTGTGAACAAATGTTTTCATTTCCTTGAGGTCTCATTCTCTTTTTAGAGTCATGTTTTGTGAGATCAGGTAATCTCACGTTGTGAAACCTTTGTGACTGAAAACCAAGAATGTGTCTGATTCCATAAATATCCCACTAGAAGACGATTATCGATAGGTAGAGATTGAAACCTTATCTGGTACAGTTTCAAGATATTTGTTGTTACCATCGTCCCTGTCACCCACAATAGTTTGTTAGGATTTCCAACAAAGAGAGAGAGTGAGTAGGGGAGAGGGACAGAGGGAAAAAGAGAATCCAGAGCAGTCTCCATGAACACTAGGGAGCCCGAGGTGGGGCTTAAACCCGTAACCCTGGGATCATGATAGGAGCTGAAATTAAGAGTCAGACATTCAACCTACTTAGCCACCTAGCACCCTTAACTCTTATTCTTTCTCAAGGAATCTCAAGACATGAGGAATGGTAAAAACATTCCAGAGACAGACGTTTTTACACTTATGATTTTTAGGTTTCTATAAGTAAATCCCATTAGTTTTCCGATTTTAATATTTAAAGTTCAATGTAAGATAGAAGGACCGTCATGGAAGACTTTTGGTGACACCTAATGTCCAGTTCAAATCATACTTAACTAAGTAGTTTATTTCCCTGGTCAGCTCTATCATTATGTGTATAAACCTCAACATTAGAGACTTTTTGCAATAAAGGTATTAGATGCTCAGGTTTAAGTGAAGCAAATATAAATTCACTGTTTAAATTCAAGGTCAGAATTTGGCCCTTAATGTGTAATTGGTATTTACTTTACACACTCAAAGTTATAATTAGAGTCCTTACTATTGTGAGACAATCTTAAATTTAACTAGTGATTTTGACCACAGGCAGAAGAAATTTACAACAGAGCAAAGAAAACTTAAAGCTTTTTTTTTTTTTTTTTAATTTTTTTTTTCAACGTTTATTTATTTTTGGGACAGAGAGAGACAGAGCATGAACGGGGGAGGGTCAGAGAGAGAGAGGGAGACACAGAATCGGAAACAGGCTCCAGGCTCTGAGCCATCATGAGCCATCAGCCCAGAGCCTGACGCGGGGCTTGAACTCACGGACCGCGGGATCGTGACCTGGCTGAAGTCGGACGCTTAACCGACTGCGCCACCCAGGCGCCCCAAAACTTAAAGCTTTAAATAGGCAGTAAAATCAAACTCAAATGGGGTCTGGTGGGAGAAAAGGTTGGTATATTTGATTCTCCACGTGTTTGTATTTCACATTTTTCAGGACTTAAATTTTGTGTTATTTAATGGAAACAAGCACTGAATGTTATTTTTCCTATGTTCTTGCACCAATGAAGTGGTAAAATACAAAAAAGCAACCATGTGTCAAAATAGTGAGAATTACTAACCTGTGAAACTAAGCAAATAGATGTAATTTAAATAGACTTTTGTACCTTTAGGGTCCAGAATAATTTTTTTACCGTCATTTGCTTAGTTTTTAACATAACAATATATAAATGTATACAACATTAATATACTTATATATAATGACTGCATGTATCATGAATATTTATGTTAAACTTAACATATAAATTTTTTTCTATGCCCAATTCTCAGAATTATTTATATTTTTGACTGCAAATGCTAAGTATAGAGCAGGAAACAGGATGAAGTAACAAACATTTTCAGGATCTTCTGCAATGGAAACAACACAAACTCTGGTTTCTCTTGCATGAACTATATTGATTCACTTTGGAAAGAAATGTTGGTTGTTCCAAATACATACATAAAATTTGGAATACATTGTAGTGAAAACTGTGTTTATGAGTTCATGGAATAGAAAAAGATAAATTCTTAAATTACTGAAGAAATTATAATTATTTCACAGATTCAATTCAGGAACTGTGGTGAACACTCTTCATGGATTGTTTTATTAATTACAATAATCTGTAAGGTATGTACCATTCATATTTACAGATTAGAAAACCAATAGGTATCAAGTGTATGCTAATTGCCCAATTCACACAGATACTCTGTGATTAAGCCAAGAATGTAGATCCTTTCTAAATGTATGAGTAGCAGTGCATAGAAATTAGTCAAGTTAAATTATAACATTTCTGTTCAAGTCAAGCAAAATAATTTGCTGCTTATTTTTGATAACATTTTAAAGTAGCTGATTATAGAGACCAACAGCTCCATCACCAGAGCAATGGTTGCTGTGAATGGCTACTAAAAGTATCTTAACTTGTATTACACAGTTTATAATAATGGTGGAAATACCTACTTGAGGTGAATGGAAAAAAATGTTCTGATATTTTTGTTTAATTATATGCTTAGTATTTAGTTGATCTAATAAAAATTTAGTTAGCAGTGTTTACAGCAAGCATTAATTGATGTTATCATCTAATGTGTAATTATTCTAAACATTTTTTTTTGAAAAGAGACTTTGTTACTCCTTTCTTCATGAAAAGAAGAAAAAAAAAGCAAACCATACTTCCAAGAGGAAAGCTTTGATCTTTTTCCTCCGATGGAGCTGGGGCACATCAGCGCTCTGATTTTCCCTTATTGCTTTAAATTATATTATCTCTTTAGTTTTCATATTACAGGATGAAATCACAACTTCTTAGGTTGGTGTGTTGGACTTTAGAAAAAATATAAATCTGGGTTGGAATTGCTAATATTACCCCTTGAGAAACATGGTCCCCACCTGTACAGTGAGACTGCAAAAAACTGTCAGATTTGTTGCAAGGCTAAGAATACAAGAAGAATTACCAAAAAACAGTGCTAGGACCATCAAAGATGCCCAACTGTACTTATTAGTGATAATAGTAGATTGGAATATATTTGCGCTCCCCTTTTAGGAATGTGTGTGTTTGTGTGTAAGTGACATTATTTGTCTTTGAAACTTCAGGTAATCTTTGAAGGATGGGATTTTAGTTTCTAATGTATTTCTGCAATTGTGTTAATAGTGTTTTGGTATTGATTTTTTTTTTAACGATGATGCATCTCTAAGGAAAGACTAATATAAAATTTTGTTTTCACATTTGAATTTCTTTACACATTTTGGAAGCATATGCTTGGAAATAAAAATAGATCCATTACATAAATGAGTGAACAATCTTTAAGGATAAGCAGAAAGAATCAAGAAAGATATTCTTTCCAAGAGAGGGACATCAACGGATGCTAATCCATTGGAAATTAGGCAGAAAACATGTGCTTACTGTCTTTTTCCTCCGTGTAGGGTGGATTCATCTGCCAGTTTCCATTTGATCACTTATTAAATAATATACGCTGTCTGTGAAAAGGTTATAAACAGAAAGGAAGAACAAGATGAAAGTCACTGGCATTCTTCTGGACTTGTCTGATGTAATGTAACCTGAAGTTACATGAAATGGTGAAGTGATGCAAGAAGAAAATTCCAAAACAATGTCAACCTTCAGAAGGTCATATAGTCTATTTCCATTTATTAAGAAAGGAAATGGTAGAAAAAACATGTTGCTGGGATGAAGCTGGTTTCCGCTCTTGAAAAGGTAAGACCTTTGGCAAGTTATTTAACCTCTGTAAGCCTCACTCAATGTCTTCATCTTTCCAACAGGGAAACCTCTCTTTTGTAGGGTGGTTATAGGGTCTCATTTACTCATTCATTTACCAGATATTTATTGGTCATCTCTTAAGTACTAGGCTTAGTGTTGAATTCTGAGAATAACTTAGTGAATAGGAAAGAAACAAGGTCTGTGCTTTTATTATGTATGTAAGCACACCATATTTAAGTGAATAAGTCAACATGGAAGATAATAATGAATGTGGTGAATTCCAGGAAGAAAATATGAGAAGGAAAGATAAACTGTAGGTAGTATTCTCAGCATCAACCACTAAGCAAAGTTCATCCAAGAGTGGGAGGATAGGAGCCATTTAAATAGAGACCTTGAGACAGAGTTCTGCAGGCATAGGGACTTACAAGTGGAGTTTCCTAGTGGCTGGAAAAGGCTTCCTAGGTCAGAGGAAAGAAAATATGGACTTTGGAATACGGAAACCATGTGCCTCTTTGGGTATCAGAATTGCTATGGATCTTTGGTCATCATGTGCTCTTTATTTTTTCCTCTTTTGAATGAATTGTGTGTTACCGAGGTTATCTTCTCTTTTTCTCGTGTTGCATCTTGGGTATGTGAGGGGCAGAAAACTTGTTTTCAACTTTAGAGGAACTGTGCCTAAGGATTCCCACCTATATTTTGGCCTGGGTCAAAAAAGGAGACTAAATGGTGAGGCTAATGTCATAATTGGATAAAAAGTGATCACTCTGGAAGGAGACAGGGTATTTTGCAAGAGGGAAGGGTGTAAGTTCTTGTGCCCAAAAGGCAGACTGTGGTAGATTTTCAGAAATGGCTATAATTCCTACCATGCTGCTTTGCAAAATGACTACCATTCTTACCAAGAGTTAGAGCTTATTGTCTCTCCTTTTTTTTGAAATAGGGCTGGCCTTGGGACTTACTTTAATGAAAAGAAAATTGCAGAAGTGATTGAGACTGCTTTGTGATGTCCATCTCATTGAAGATGAGACATTACATGGCAAAGAAGACTTAGAGGATGAAAGTAAAGTAAAAGAGAGAATGAGGATACAGAAAACCTGTCCACATCCTGACATTTCAGAAATTATCCTTGTAGCATCAGATGTATGAGTGAGGTCCTCTGGGATCCACTTATCACAGCTGAGCTGTCACCTCACCATGGTTTCATGATGATTCCAGAAGAGTCTAGAACAAATAACTGCCCAGATGGTCAGCCCATCACAACAGAGAACTACTAAATTTTTGTTTTAAGCCCTTAAGTTTTGAGGTTACTTAGCAATAGATAACTGAAATAGTAAGCAAGGAATTGTCCAAATTGTGAGGAATATGGATATTCACATTCAGATAATGGCTGGATTTTGTGAAAATCTGAGAAGTTATACTTCTGTAGGGTTTAGAGACATCATTATAATTTCAAAGATTTTTTTTTTCAAAATACAGAGATGTGTAGAAACATAAAATGTTGATTATGTAAACTCCAAATCGTAAGACTAAAGCTGATTTAATTTAGGATATATGACCAATGAGTTTTACAGTTATTTTATAGAAATTACAGTGAGAAGAAATATTAATAATTTAGCAAAGACATAACATCTTAATTATTTTATTAAGCATTTAGTTATGTAGCATTACTGTATCACTAGTGCTGCTTTAAGTGCTTTATGTAAGTTTATTCAATCTGATAAAACTGTGTAAAGTACATAACATAATCCCAGTAAAGAAACAGTAACTGAGAGGCTAAGAAACATATCTAAATTTACACAGCTAGTAAGTGAAGGAGCCATGCTTCTAATCCAGAGAGTTTAAGACAAAGTATGGTTCTTATTCCCTTTGTTATGCTAATGTTACTAGATTTTATCACCTGTACTACCAGGGGCAGTAAAAGATGAGGGTAAAAATGATATCTGTTGGTATTACTACTTTCACTAAATTCCATGAATCTGAACTTTGCCTTTAGCAAAGTATCTAGTATGACATATACTCTCATCATACATTATTTGAAGGCTTTTGACAGTGACTGTAAAAATAGCTTTGACAGGATGACAGCCAAGTTTCACTTTGCTGATAGTCTACTTTAATATTTAAACTATAAGATTATCATGGCCTGAATTAGAATATGAACAAAAAATTTTGAAGAAGGGACTTCTGGTGTTTATAAAGAGAAATAGATAATGTGGCAACAGATGCAGTTACAGGAAATGACTGTGTCCTTTGCTCTCCTGTGTTACCTTGACCAAACTTTTTACCATACTTGATGACTCAAATCACATTAGATTGTCACTAGATTGTTACTAGAATCTCAGGTCCTTAAAAGTGAATTTGCCTATTTTTTTTTCAACTCTGCTAATCTTAGGTGATTCTTACCTCTTTGGGAAAGAGAAAGATTTCTATCATTCAGGCAAGTAGTTAATTTCTTGATACTTCAGTAAAGTGACACCACCATGTCCTCAAATGAAAGTAGGGTATGTATTTTGGTATGCTTTACAAAACACTGGCTTATTACAATGAACCTCACAATTAATTTTATATTTAAATGGCTCAAGAAATCAATCCATTAGTTGATCTAACAGCAATTCATTGATACTGGAGACAAAGTTGCAACTAAATGGAATGTAAATCAATTTGAAATTGAGAAATATCAAAGTTAGCAAACTAGAGATGATTCTTATTTATTATGCCAGAATTCTGATTCTGAAAAATACAGTTTCAGTTTTAGGAGAGAAAATCTTAGCAAATACAAACAAGGTAACATGCTACCATAGGTAACCAATGAAATGACCCAATCAATTCTAAAGGACCTCACCAATTTTGCATTAATAAACAATTAATTAAGCATTAACAAATAATACCTCAGGACATTTTTATAAAGATATACATATCTTTATGTTATTTTATAGTCTTAATCATCAGCCATGTACATTGCTTCTCAATGCATTTAATAACATCTTTAAACAACCCTAATCGATGCCTTCTTAGTTTTTTATTTTTTTTACAATTTTTTATTTTGCCACTACAAATTCTGATCTATAGAGCTATCATTTTACTAAGGAAAGGCAATAAACAAATATAGAGGTATATATATTTTGTCTAATATCTGCTATCATCTCCCTTGATGTTTTTATCTTAATGAAGGAGATAAACAAATTTGGAGCCATTAGATAAATTCAGGTGGTATTTCAAAAATCTCCAACAGAAATTATTGATGTTCAGGGCACCTGGGTAGCTCAGTCAGTTAAACGTCTGAATCTTGATTTTGGCTCAGGTCAGGGTCTCATGGGTTTGAGAGGGAGCCCTGTGTGAAACCCTGCACTGGTGGCACAGAGCCTGCTTGGGATTCTCTCTCTCCCCCCCCCCTCTCTGCCCCTCCTCCAGAGAGTATGCTTGCTCTCTCTCCCTCAAATAATTAAAAAATAAATTATTGATGCTCATTGAGTGTATGATAACTACTTTATTAAAACCTAAGCAATCATTTATTGAATCCATACTGAATAGCTATTTTGCCAGACATTGGGGTTAACAAGAAAAAATAAATCACTGTCAAGATATTCCAAGTCCTTTCTATTGTTCCTATTCATCTCTTCCTTCTGACCCTGGGAAATCATTGATCTTTTTAGGTCTTCATGGTTTTGCCTTTTCCAGAATGTTGTATAGTTGCAATCGTATAGTTTAGCCTCTTCAGATTGGCTTGTTTCACTTACTGATATGCTTTTAATTTTCCTCCATGTCTTTTCATGGTTTGATAGTTCATTTTTTTGTTAGCACTTAATACTGTTCCATTTTCTGGATATATTTCAATTTATTTATCCATTCACATACTGAAGAATATCTTAGTTGTTTCTAAGTTTTGGCAATTATGAATGAAACTGATATAAACATCAATCTTCAGGTTTTTGTGTGGACCTAAGTTTCCAACTCGTTTAGGTGGAGTTTTCTTTTAAAACAAGTAATTCTCAAAGTAAAGTTAACACATTTTAATTTTTACATCAATTTCTACTCTTGATTTTAAGAATTAAAGCTTAAATTACTATTCGGAGAATATTATTGGCTCTCTAATATCTCTGTCAGAAACAGAACAGAGATATAGGAGACACTGTGAAATTAGCCATATGGAATTTTATAAAATGTATATTTGCCACAACAAATTACTTTAAGCATTTGAACCTGTTGATCTTCAAGGTATTTTAAATCCTCTTTTGAACTTGGTATCTAGAACTCTGATACTCTGAGAGCAAGTTTTAACTTAAAAAATTGATTTCCATTTGGTTTACTGAGAGACCAGATAGAGATTAGTGAGGGATTGTCAACATCATTTGACTCTCAATAGATGGAACCTTTCAAAGTATTGTTTTTATTTACTAAACTGTTCTAGGCATTTAGGAACAGGATGCTCTGATGATACTTGTCTGGAGTGATTTCCTGTTTATTCTGGCACAGTGATATCTCAGGAAGTCAGACTGCAGTGGGGAAACATCACAGGCTGTGTGCTCTCACAGCTTCTTCCACGTTCTCATACTGTTGCCAATAGTGAAATTGATGCCATGTTTACCACTTAGCACTTGAGTTGTGACACAACGTACAAACTGTGGCATCATATTGGCCATCTGAATATCTTCATGTGAAACTTAATGATCTTTTTTATTGCTATTTAATTATATTGAGTATGCTAGGGCCTCTGGTTCCTATCCACCAGAGTGAGTTGTTTGTCTTTTCCCAGCACTTTTTATTGTTCCTTGCAAAAATACTGTTATGGTAGACAATTGGTTATGTATGATGAAATTCTAACTTTACCAAGGGACAGTTTCAACTATTCATAACAAATTACCACATTGCCTAAGAAAGTATGACCCTAGGGGCTTAAGAAAAAAATTATTTTATAAATATTTGAGCTTATGAATTTTTCTTGAATGTAAGATAATCAAACTGTCAGTATATGTATGTTGTTAAAAGCTATCTGAGTGTGCATTATTTTAAATTACTGTATAGAGTTTTGCAAAAAGGAAGAATAGATGAGTATTAATTAGCTGTGGTTTTAGACAAGCTCCTAGTCTTATCAAAGTTTAAAAAGCTTTTATTCCCAGCAGTGAAAAAAACAACAAAACAAACAAACAACCTAAATCCTATGATCAAAGTTTTAGAACACTGGGTACTATCTGGTCCCTGTGCTAAAATGCAATTGCTGCAAAGAGACATAAGACCCTAAGTCTTATTGGTAATTTAGTATCCAGACAAAGTCAGATTAATATATATTTTATGAGGTCAGGTTTTGACAGAAAGGGAAAATAGAGAGACCATGGGGACCCTGAGTGCCTATCTAGAAGGGAAAGGTTGCCTAAAGGAATGAGAGGTGGACATGGGGAGAAATGGTGGAGAGGAAGGAGAGAAATGGAGCAAAGAGAATTTTTAAAGAAAAACGAGTACTTATGGTTTGCCTCCCTCTCTGTAACTTTTTTTTCCCTTCCCTTACCCTATGGTCTTCTGGTAAGTTTCTCAAATTCCACATATGAGTGAAAACATATGATATCTTTTTCTGACTGGCTTCTTTCACTTAGCATAATACTCTTAAGTTCCATCCGCATTGTTGCAAATGTCAAGATTTCATTCTTTTTCATCATCAAGTATGTATGTATGTGTATCCACTTCTTTATCCACTGGGTTTTGTATGTAAGTGATGAATCATGGGAATCTACTCCTGAATCCCAGACTACACTGTATATACTATATGTTAGCTGATATGAGAAATTACTTAAAAAGAAGAAAAGGGAAAAAGAAAGTCTTTTTTCTAAATTTGAGATTTCCTTAGAAACACAGTCTGAGACAAAGATTCATGAGCAAATAGATGATTCAGTAGGCAATAATTGGGGAGCCATTGGAAGGTAAGTGAAGATTGATAAAACAGAGAAGGTATCTTAGACACAGAGTCTGAGATTAAGAATTTCTTGAAGTTACTTTGAAAAGTAATCCTAAGGACAATGGGGTAAAACATAAAGGAGGAAAAATCAGGAGAATTAAGATAGACAAATGAATGGGATTCAGTATTTTAGGACATTTTGTGAAAACTTCTCAAAAGCTTTTTCAAAATTTTGCCCCTGTCTATATTAAAAAACAAAGGGGAAACTCTGACCCATTTACCTAACATACAACACAGTATGGTGGCAAAATTAATCTAAGTTTTGGAGTCAATGGTCCTAAGTTTACATCATGGTAGTGCCTACTTACTAGCTATGAGGAATAGTTGTAGAACCTTCTTAAGAGATTTATTTCAATGATGTAAAATAGGGGATAATACTATCTATTCATCTATTTTTTTGTCAGTAACAGTCCAGATAATACTTCAGAATTTTCCAATAATAAGAGATTCTTCCAAATGTCTATCTCAAATTACTTTTGTCTAAAAATAACAAAGATGTATGTTTTTTTTACTTTAAAGTTGAAATTTTTCTCTTGTAACACAAAACAAATTATTGAATACAGCCACTCTTCATTACTGGTTTAATCTTGTATGTTTTTGATGGAAGCAGAAATGTAAAAGATATCACTGAAAAATATAGCCTTAAATAATTACACTTTATTAACTCCAATAGTGGGAACCGGATTTACGAATGTTTTAACAATTTCTCCAAGCACATGGATTGGCAAAAATAAACTTAAGTAGTATTTTATTAATTCTTTCAATACATTTGAATGACTTAATTTTAGAAAGAGCCAAAAACAATACAAAGTATAGATAATATATTTATAAATTCTATAAAGAAAATATAGCTAAGAGACCAAAGCACTTTGAAATTGGCTCTGCAATATGCTCTTCTTAAATTTCTGATGCCTGCATTCACGATAAATAAAACCATTTTAACTTTTCAGCAGGCTCAACAGACCCAGTGAATCATGCATGATGAGTCACTTTCTATGAGGTTGCAAAATACTTTCTCTCATTTATGCCACTTTTCTTGAATAAAAGAACCTAAATTTGGCCCAAACTATAACATCTACAGCCTCAATATAAGCTTAGGAAGTCAGAAATCAACTTTGGTATTTAAACAGCATAGATATTTAATCACTAAATTATAATGAAAGAAACTTGCAGCAACAGAGTTTTTATTTTTATTTATATATTTTTAGCAACAGAGTTTTTAAAATTTGTTGGTCTCTCTCTTGTAAATATGAAAGATTTTAGTTATATGTAAACAGATATTAATCCATTTTATGAAACTTGGTGGCAAAGGTGAAAAAAAGAACAAGAACAAAGTTTTGTGAATATTAAGTCCTAGTTGGTAATTATTACCATTCTTCATGCCATACTAGGGAGGAAAAGTCCACTCCCAAAGGGCACATCACCTTCACTCCACTGTCTCACTCACTGGGGGGACTGTGTAGTATCACAAAGACCCTTGCTTCGGGGTAAAGCAGCTGTTCTGGGTGCTTGCCAACTGAAGTGATGGTCTAAAAAAATCTCTCAACAGAGAAAACACACCACATCCTCATATTCATGTTGTGGTTGCTTTCTCTTTTCCCTTTCAGCATACCCCCTTGGGATATGGTCTTATACAGAAGGCCAAGAAGGGTGACATATGTGTGAACATATGGCCCTGTCCTCCTGGGGTAATGTACATGAAAGCATATGGAGCTGCCCTCTTACTCATCAGCAAACACAGGAAAGACTTTGCTATACTTGTTACCTTGGTGATTTTCCATATGGTTCTGAATTGTTTCTGAAAGTAAATAATTTGTATTTAGTTTCCTCCAAAATTCTTTCTAGATGTAAAGAAATGTCTTAGCTATCTAAAACTCAGTAGACAGTCATCTAAAGATATGCATTTCTAAAGAAGCAGATGACTACTATGATCACATATATGTATTTTTTGTATATATATATGAATATATATGTGTATATATGTATATGTGTACATATACATACATCTCTAGGTGAAAATTACTACCTAATTTTTTTGGTAAGTACTTTTTAAGAGTGTTTTATTCTGATATTCATCCTAACGATTTTTTAGTTTGTCAGGGTTTCTTTACATTTTTACATTTAGGTATTTTCATTATCTCTGGCTAATTGATTCTTACCATATACTTTGATTTTAGTTTAGAACCAATTCTACCAAGAAACTTCATATCCAAACTTAGAATAGATGACTCTTTTGGGGACTTCCTTAAAAATATGCTCTTCCTCACAATTATACTTATTGTTGCCTAACCATCTGACACTATTAACCCTAACACACAAACATAATGAGGAATAGACATGTCAACTTTTTTTTATTGAGGCAGAACTCTTATGTCTAGCATGGGACCAAGTAAGAGGTAGGTGGTTAATAAATACTGGATGAGTAAATGAAGAAATGCATTCATATAGGTAAAATATTGTAAAGTCCTGGGCAAAGACAAGATTAATAAAGGTAGAGAGGAAATTTTGCAGTAGAAAATTCAGTATCTAATAACTGACTGGATATTGAGATTAAAGAACGAAGCAGAAACAAGAAGGCATCTGTTTCCTAGCTTTTTGCTGCCTAGAATGGCAAAACCTGGTCACTTCCTTTTTTTTTTCCTACCATAATTTGGGGTAAGTGATATCCCGTTACTATAGAAAAAACAAGTATTTTGTGTTCCATCTTTTCATTCCCCACAGATCTAATGATCCATGGTCCCTTGTAGACCTGTTCTAATCTCAAGGATATACCAGTTCATTATCTGATATTGACAAATCACATTTGTCATCAATAACCCAAAGACTACATATTTGAGACTCTCCATGGAGGCATATAAATTTTTATGTTTCTAATATATGGTGTAGTTCTCTCAACTTCATGGTGATGCTCTAGAAAGTTACTTAGTATGACATCAATTTGATCAACAAGGAGCTCCCACCTTTGGTTTCTGCTTTGACCCTGCTTTTCACAGATCATTTAATTTTTGTTGATTTCTCAACAGAAACTCTTCAGACCAGGAGACAATGGGATGATATATTCACAATTTTGACAGAAAAAATGGTCAACCAAGAATACTATACCTGGCAAAAATGTCCTTCAGAAATGAAGGAGAGACAATGACTTCCTCAAATAAACAAAAGCTTAGGAAGTTCATAATCATTAGGTCTGCTTTACAAGAAATGCTAAACGGGGTTCCTTAAATGGAAATAAAAGAGTGCTAAATAACATTGTAAAAACAGATGAATGTAGGGATAAAACTCCCTGGCAATGGTAACTAGGTAGTTAAAGTTAAATTTACTAATATTGTAATGGTGGTCCATAATTTACCTACAATTCTAGTTTAAAAGTTAAAAATCAATGATTTAAAAATAACAATAATTTATTAGGTACACAATATAAAATATGTAAAGTATAACATCCATTATCTAAAATATAAAGGAGGAGAAGCGTAAAGTTAAGGAATGCTATAGCGGTTAATGTTATTTAAGCAAAATAGGGTGTTATAAATATAACACATTGTTTGTAAGCCTTCAGTAACCATGAAAAAAGACCGTGTAGTAGTTAAAAGTTATGATTCAGAAGTCAGAGCAAACCATTATAAAAGTCATCAAATTACAAAAGAAGACAACAAGAAGGAAACGTGGATCTACAAAACAGAAAACGATTACCAAAATGGCAATAGTAAGTCCTTACCTATCAGTAATTACTTTAAATGTAAATGGAATACATTCTCCAAGAGCACATAAAGGTTGAGTAGATAAAATAACAAGTTCCAGTGATAAACTGTCTGTAAGGGACTCACTTTAGCTTTAAAGACACACATAGACTGAAAGGTTAGAAAGAAACATTCCAAGGAAATGGTCACTAAATGAAAGCAGGGGTAGCTATTTCTATGTCAGACAAAGTAGAATTTAAACTAAGAATGGTGAAAAAAGACAATGGGGTCATTATATAATGAGAGGCAGATCAATTTATCAAAAAAAAAATAACACTTATAAACATTCATGCACCCAACATTGAAACACACGAATAAAGTAAACACAAGCATAACTAAAGGAGGAAATATATAGCAATACTATAATAGGTGGGGATGTTAATACCACAACTCAACAATGAGTAGATTATCCAGTAAGGAAATAGCAGATTTGAATATCACTATAGAACAAATGGAAATAGACATACACAGAACATCCCCTCCAACAACAGCAGAATACACATATTCCCTAAGCACACATGGAACATTTTCTAGGGTAGATAATACATTAGGCATCAAAACCAGTCTTAACAAATTAAAAAAAAAAACTCAAATTATACCAAGGATCTTCTCTGACTACAATGGTCTAAAACTACAAATCAGTAAGGAGGAAAACAGGAATATTCATGAGTATGTGGAAACTAAACAACAGCCTCTTAATCAATGTATCAAAGAAATTAAAAAGGAAATAAAAGTATCTTGATATAAACAAAAATGTAAATAAAACATAACAGTTTTATGGAATTTAGTAAAAGCATTTCTTAGGAGTTTATAGCTATGAATACATACATTGAAAAAATAGAAAACTCTCAAATTAACTTTACCTCTAAAGGAACTAGAAAAATAAAAAAAAAAAAAAAAACCTAAAGAGCACAAGGAAGGAAAAAATTAAGACTTGAGCAAAAATAAATGAAATGAAATACAGGAAAGCAATGGAAAAAATGAACAAAGCTGGGTACTGTTTCCTTGAAAATGTAAATAAAACTGGCAAGTCTTTAGCTAGACTAACCAAGAAAAACAGAAGGAAGATCCAAATCAAAAAACCAAAATTAAATGAAAGATAAGACAGTACTATTGATACCATGGAAATACAAAGGACCATAAGAGACCACTATGAACAACTATATGCCAACAAACTGAATAATTAAGAAAAAAAATGGACAATTTCCTAGAACAGAGTAATAATGAATAACGAAATCAACTCAATAATCAAAATTCTCCCAACAAGGAAAAGACCAGGATCAGATGGTTTTATTAAATTCTACCAATCATGTAAAAAAAAATTAATGCCAAATCTTCTCAAACTCTTCCAAAAACTCAAAGAGGAGGAAACACTTCTGAACCTATTTTATGGGGCCAGCATTACAAATACCAAATTCAGATAAGGACACAAGAAAAGTACAGGCCAATATTCCAGATGAACATAGATGTGAAAATACTAACAAAATACTAGCTACCTAAATTCTTTTTTTTAATATTTATTTTTTATATGAAATTTATTGTCAAATTGGTTTCCATACAACGCCCAGGGCTCATCCCAACAGGTGCCCTCCTCAATGCCCATCACCCACTTTCCCCTCCCTTCCACCCCCCATAAACCCTCAGTTTATTCTCAGTTTTTAAGAGTCTTTTATGGTTTGCCTCCTTCCCTCTCTGTAACTTTTTTTTCTTCCTTACCCTTTGCCATGGTCTTCTGTTAAATTTCTCAGGATCCACATAAGAGTGAAAACATATGGTATCTGTCTTTCTCTGTGTGACTTATTTCACTTAGCATAACTAAATCCAATAGCACAGCACATTGAAATTATCACACAACATGAGCAGTGGGATTCATCCCTGAGATGCAAGGATGGTTGAACATCAACAAATTAATTAATGTAACATCACAGTAATAGAAAGATGAAAATCATATTATCATATCAACAGATGACAAAATTTAACATCATTCATGATAAAAACTCTCAACAAATTGGGTTGAGAATAAATGTACCTCAAATTAATATAGTCCATCTATGACAAGCCCCCAGCAGGTATCATACTTAAAGGTGAAATGTTCAAAGCATTCCTCAAATATCAGGAACCAGACAAGAGTGCCTACATTTGCCACTCGTATTCCATATAGTGCTGGAAATCCTAGCCAGAGCAAATATTGTTAGAGTTTATCAACAAATTTGGTAAGTTGTAGGATAAAATATCAACATTTAAACACAATTACCATTTCTAATATACTAACAATGAATTATCTGAAAAATAAGATAATTCAATTTGTAACAGCATCAAAAACAATAAAATACTTAGACATTAACTTCACAAAGGAGATGAAATATTTCTACATGGAAAATACTGACAGTGCTGACAGAAATTGAAGATACCAATAAATGGAAACATACCCTATGTTTATTGCTTAGAAGAATTAAATTGTTAAAATGTTTTTACTACTGAAAAGCATATATAGATTCAATGCAATCCCTATGGAAATTCCAATGGCATTTTCCACAGAAATAGAGAAAATAATCCTAAAATTTGTATGGAATCACTGGACCATAAATAACCAAAGCAGTTCTGAGGAACAGAAACAAAGTTAGAGGCACCATGCTTCCTGGTTTTAAATGGTATTACATGAAGGGAGAATTAGAGAACTAAGTGAAATCCAAGAGGCACAGAGAACTCCCTTCAGGCAAAACTTGAATCAATCTTCTGCACGACATATCATAGTGAAACTGGTAAAATACAAGGATAAACAGAAAATTCTGAAAGCAGCTAGAGATAAACAGGCTCTAGCTTACAAAGGTAGACAAATAAGAGAACTAGCAGACCTATCTAATGAAACTTGGTAGGCCAAAAAGGAATGGCAGGAAATCTTCAATGTGATGAACAGAAAAAATATGCAGCCAAGAATCCTTTATCCAGCAAGTCTGTCATTCAGAATAGAAGGAGAGATAAAGGTCTTCCCAAACAAACAAAAACTAAAGGAATTCATCACCACTAAACCAGCCCTACAGGAAATCCTAAGGGGGATTCTGTGAGTGAAATGTGGCAAGGACCACAAAGTACCAGAGACATCACTACAAGCATGAAACCTACAGACATTACAAGGACTCTAACCCATATCTTTCAATAATAACACTGAAAGTAAATGGACTAATTGCTCTAACCAAAAGACATAGGGTATCACAATGGATAAAAGACCAAGACCCATTTATTTGCTGCCTACAAGACACTCATTTTAGACCTGAGGACACCTTCAGATTGAAAGTGAGGGGATGGAGAACTATCTATCATGCTACTGGAAGTCAAAAGAAAGCTGGAGTAACCATACTTCTAGCAGACAAACTAGACTTTAAATTAAAGGCTGTAACAAGAGATGAAGAAGGGCATTCTATAATAATTACAGGTTAAATCCATCAGGAAGAGCTAACAATTATAAATGTCTATGCGCCGAATACGGGAGCCCCCAAATATGTAAAACAATTACTCACAAACATAAGCAACCTTATTGATAAGAATGTGGTAATTGCAGGGGACTTTAATACTCCACTTACAACATTGGATAGATCATCTAGACACAGGATCAATAAAGAAACAAGAGCCCTGAATGATACATTGGACAAGATGGACTTGACTGATATATTTAGAACTCTGCATCCCAAAGTGACAGAATATACTCTCTTCTCGAGTGCACATGGAATATTCTCCAAGGTAGATCACATATTGGGTCACAAAACAGCCCTTCATAAGTATACAAGAATTGAGATCATACCATGCACACTTTTAGACCACAATGCTATGAAACTTGAAATAACGTCTGGAAAACGTCTGGAAAACCTCCAAAAGCATGGAGGAAACGTCTGGAAAACCTCCAAAAGCATGGAGGTTAAAGAACACCCTACTAAAGAATGAATGGATCAACCAGGCAATTAGAGAAGAAATTAAAAAATATATGGAAACAAACAAAAATGAAAATACAACAATCCAAATGCTTTGGGATGCAGCAAAGGCAGTCCTGAGAGGAAAATACATTGCAATCCAGGCCTATCTCAAGAAACAAGAAAAATCCCCAATACAAAATCTGACAGCACACCTAAAAGAAATAGAAGCAGAATAGCAAAGACACCCCAAACCCAGTAGAAGAAGAGAAATAATAAAGATCAGAGCAGAAATAAACAATATAGAATCTAAAAAAACTGTAGAGCAGATCAATGAAACCAAGACTTGTTTTTTTGAAAAAATAAACAAAATTGATAAACCTGTAGCCAGGCTTCTCAAAAAGAAAAGGGAGATGACCCAAATAGATAAAATCATGAATGAAAATGGAACTATTACAACCAATCCCTCAGAGATACAAACAATTATCAGGGAATACTATGAAAAATTATATGCCAACAAACTGGACAACCTGGAAGAAATGGACAAATTCCTAAGCACCCACACTCTTCCAAAACTCAATCAGGAGGAAATAGAAAGCTTGAACAGACCCATAACCAGCGAAGAAATTCAATCAATTATCAAAAATCTCCCAACAGGGGCGCCTGGGTGGCGCAGTCGGTTGGGCGTCCGACTTCAGCCAGGTCACGATCTCGCGGTCCGTGAGTTCGAGACCCGCGTCAGGCTCTGGGCTGATGGCTCAGAGCCTGGAGCCTGTTTCCGATTCTGTGTCTCCCTCTCTCTCTGCCCCTCCCCCGTTCATGCTCTGTCTCTCTCTGTCCCAAAAATAAATAAACGTTGAAAAAAAAAAATCTCCCAACAAATAAGAGTCTAAGACCAGATGGCTTCCCTGGGGAATTCTACCAGACATTTAAAACAGAGATAATACCTATCCTTCTCAAGCTATTCCAAAAAATAGAAAGGGAAGGAAGACTTCCAGACTCATTCTATGAAGCCAGTATTACTTTGATTCCTAAACCAGACAGAGACCCAGCAAAAAAAGAGAACTACAGGCCAATATCCCTGATGAATATGCATGCAAAAATTCTCAACAAGATAGTAGCAAATAGAATTCAACATTATATAAAACGAATTATTCACCATGATCAAGTGGGATTCATTCCTGGGCTGCAGGGCTGGTTCAACATTCACAAATCAATCAATGTGATACATGACGTTAATAAAAGAAAACCTAAGAACTATATGATCCTGTCAGTCAATTGATGCAGAAAAAGCATTTGACAAAATTCAGCATCTTTTCTTAATAAAAACCCTCGAGAAAGTCAAGATAGAAGGAACATACTTAAACATCATAAAAGCCATTTATGAAAAGCCCACAGCTAATATCATCCTCAATGGAGAAAAACTGAGAGCTTTCCCTCTGAGATCAGGAACACGACAGGGCTGTCCACACTCACCACTGTTGTTTAACATGGTGTTGGAAGTGCTAGCATCGGCAATCAGACAACAAAGGGAAATCAAATGCATCAAAATTGGCAAAGATGAAGTCAAGCTTTCACTTTTTGCAGATGACATGATATCATACATGGAAAACCGGATAGACTCCACCAAAAGTCTACTAGAACTGATACATGAATTCAGCAAATTCATAGGATACAAAATCAATGTACAGAGATCAGTTGCATTCTTATACACTAATAATGAAGCAACAGAAAGACAAATAAAGAAACTGATCCCATTCACAATTGCACCAAGAATCAAAAAATACCAAGGAATAAACCTAACCAAAGATGTAAAATATCTGTATGCTGAAAACTATAGAAAGCTTATGAAGGAAATTGAAGAAGATATAAAGAAATGGAAAAACATTCCGTGCTCATGGATTGGAAGAATAAGTACTGTTAAAATGTCAATACAACCCAAAGCAATCTACACAGTCAATGCAATTTCAATCAAAATTGCACCAGCATTCTTCTCGAAGCTAGAACAAGCAATCCTAAAATTTGTATAGAACCACAAAAGACCCTGAAGAGCCAAAGTAATTTTGAAGAAGACCAAAGCAGGAGGCATCGCAATCCCAGACTTTAGGCTCTACTACAAAGCTGTAATCAAGACAGCATGGTATTGGCACAAAAACAGACACATAGACCAATGGAATAGAATAGAAACCCCAGAACTAGACCCACAAACATATGGCCAACTCATCTTTGACAAAGCAGGAAAGAACATCCAATGAAAAAAAGACAGTCTCTTTAACAAATGGTGCTGGGAGAACTGGACAGCAACATGCAGAAAAATGAAGCTAGACCATTTTCTTACACCATTCACAAAAATAAACTCAAAATGGATAAAGGACCTTAACGTGAGACAGAAAATCATCAAAACCCTAGAGGAGAAAGCAGGGAGAAATCTCTCTGACCTCAGCCGCAGCAATTTCTTACTTGACACATCCCCAAAGGCAAGGGAATTAAAAGCAAAAATGAACTACTGGGACCTCACGAATGTACAAAGCTTCTGCACTGCAAAGAAAACAATCAACAAAACTAAAAGGCAACCGACGGAATGGGAAAAGATATTTGCAAATGACATATCAGACAAAGAACTAGTATCCAAAATCTATAAAGAACCCACCAAACTCCACACCCAAAAAACAAATAATCCAGTGAAGAAATGGACAGATGACATGAATAGACACTTCTCTAAACATGACATCCAGATGGCCAACAGGCACATGAATGGAAGCTGAACGTCACTCCTCATCAGGGAAATACAAATCAAAACCACACTCAGATATCACCTCACGCCAGTCAGAGTGGCTAAAATGAACAAATCAGGAGACCATAGATGCTGGAGAGGATGTGGAGAAACAGGAACCCTCTTGCACTGTTGGTGGGAATGCAAACTGGTGCAGCAGCTCTGGAAAACAGTGTGGAGGTTCCTCAAAAAATTAAAAATAGATCCACCCTATGACTCAGCAATAGCACTGCTAGGAATTTACCCAAGGGATAAAGGAGTGCTGATGTATAGGGGCACTTGTACCCCAATGTTTATAGCAGCACTTTCAACAATAGCCAAATTATGGAAAGAGCCTAAAAGTCCATCAACTGGTGAATAAAGAAGTTGTGGTTTTTATATACAAAGGAATACTACTTGGCAATGAGAAAGAATGAAATATGGCCTTTTGTAGCAATGTGGATGGAACAGGAGAGTGTTATGCTAAGTGAAATAAGTCATACAGAGAAAGTCAGATACCATATGTTTTCACTCCTACATAGACCCTGAGAAAGTTAACAGAAGACCATGGGGGAAAGGAAGGGGGAAAAAAAGTTAGAGAGGGAGAGAGGCAAACCATAAGAGACTCTTAAAAAGTGAGAATAAACTGAGGGTTGATAGGGGGTGAGAGGAAGGGGAAAGTGGGTGATGGGCATTGAGGAGGGCACCTGTTAGGATGAGCACTGGGTGTTGTATGGAAACCAATTTGACAATAAGTTTTATATAAAAAATATGTATTAAAAAATAAATGGTATTACAAAGCCATGATAGCCAAAGCAGTATGATGCTGGCATTAAAAAAAAAGACACAAACAGCAACAAAACAGAATTGAAAGAGCAGAAATAAAGCCAAACCTATATGGGCAACTAACATTTCATAAGGGAGTCAAGAATTCTCAATGGAGAAAAGACAGTCTCTTCAATACATAGTCCTGGGATACCTTGAATATTCACATGAAAAGGGAGGAAACTAGACCCTTATCTTACACTACCCATAAAAACTAACTTCAAATGGATTAAAGACTTACATGTAAGACCACAGACAGTAAAACTCCTAGAAGAAAACTTAAGGAAGCATATTTTTGATGTGTCTTGACAATGATTTTTAGATATGACATGAAGACACAAACTACAAAATCCAAGATAAAAATGTGGACTACATCAAACTAAAAAGCACCTTTATAGGAAAATAAGCAATCAACAAAATTAAAGGCAACCTGTGAAATAGAATAAATTATTTACAAACCACACATCTAATAAGGGGTTAATACTCAAAGTATCTAAGGACCTCCTACAAATCAATAGCAAAAATAGAAACAAAAACAAACAATTCAAATTTTTAAAAATGGGTAGAGAAACTGAATAGACATCCTTCCAAAGAAATACCCAAATTGGCCAACAGGTACACACATACAAAAATGCTCAACATCTCCAATCATTAGGGAGATGCAAATCAAAATCACAATGAGGTAACACCTCACACCTTGTAGAACGGCTTTCATCAAGAAGAGAAGAAATAACAAATGTTGGTGATGATGAAGACAAAAGGAAACCCTTGTGCACTGCTGTTGAGAATGTGAATTGCTACATCCACTGAAAAAGAGTAGAAAAGTTTCTCAAAACATTAAAAATAGTACTACCATTTGATTCAATAATTCCATTTGTAGCTATATATCTGAAGAAAATGCAATCAATACCCTGAAAGGGTATCTTTACCTACCATTTTTACTGCACCACTATTTGCAAAAGTAAAAGCATGAAAACAACCTGAGCATCCATCATTAGATGAATGGATAAAGAAAATTTAATACACACACAAATACTATTTAGCCATTAAAAATATGGATATCCAGCCATTTGCAACAGCATGGATGGATATTGATGGAGTTATGCTAGAAGTAAGTCAGAGAAAGGCAAATATTGTATGATCTCATTTTTGGAATCTAAAAACCCAACTCATAGAAACAGTGATCAGATTTGTGGCTGCCAAAGTAATGGTGAGGAGTGGGGAGAATTGTGTGGAGGAGGTCAAAATGCTCAAACTGTCTGAAATAAGATAAATAAGGTCTAATTTGTAATAGATAACAATCCTTTTGTGTGTATTTGAATGTTATGATTTACATCATAAGGAAAAAGTATTTTGTAACTATGAGAGGTGATAGTTGTTAACTTACTGTGCTAATCAATTTCCAGTATATACGTATATCAAATTATGTTTTATAATTTAGACTTGAAAACTGTTATACATCAACTATATTTCAAGACAACTAGTAAAAATTTTTTTAAAAATCTTTATTTTTATTGGATTGTTTAGATCCTTTGAACTTAATGTAGTAATTGATCCGGCTGGGCTAATCTACTATTTTGTGATTTTATTTTTTAACCTTATGATCTTTTTTAGTTTTCATTTCCTTGTGTTTATTTTTGATTAGTTTGGTTTTAATGATATACAACTTCACTTTTAATGAGAATATTAACACAGCATACTTCGTTTTTTCTAATAGCTTGTGCTATTTCTGTCATATATTTTTATTTCTACTTTTTTTATAAACCCAAGAATACATTGTAAAAAATTTAATAAATATTTAATTTTAGAACAGTTTCAGATTTATAGAAATATTTTTATGGTAGAACTAGTGCTTGTATAACTTGAATGCAGTCCCCCATTAACATCTTATATTAGTATATTTATCACAATGTGCCTTAATTGGTATGTTGCTAGTGTTTTTTTTTTTTTATCATAGAGTGAAGTAAAGTGTTACGAAAGTGAAGTCCCCATAAAGTGCAATTCTCGTCACATCATATCAAGAATATATAATATCAATATAGTCTCTGTTGACATTAACTTTGATCACCACACTTAAGATATGTTTGTCAGATTTCTCCAAAAGTGGGGTTATGTTTTACCTCCTCGAAGGTACTTATATGAAATTATTCTGCATGGGAGATTTGTCTAATCTCTCCCCCATATTTATTTAACATTCATTATTTATTCAATAATTTATTTTTATCAGTATGGACTCATGAACATTTATTTCATACTTTGGCTTATAATTTTCTTGATAAACTATTCTACTTCTGATGACTGGTAGTTCTTTCAGTTTGTTCCTACATCCCTTTGACATATCCTCACAATTTTGACTTTAGTTTTTTTGTGGAAGTGTTTTGATTTTTTCAACATTTTCGTACTTTGTTCCATTTTAGGCTCTCATTTTGTATATTTCCAACTCCAGCCCTAGAATCAGTTATTTCTCTAATAAGACCTTTTTCGTTTTACTGGAGAACACTTGTATAAATTAGAATCTGGGCACTGAATGTGTTTGTTGCTTGCAGGGTGTCACTGAGCTGACAGATGGAGATAGTGTATGTATACTAATTTACATATATGCACATACTGACTGTCCCTTAAATTCAACTACATCTGTTGATTCTGGATGATTAAAACTTAAATGGTACATCAGCAAGCTCTGAGAATTGGTTGCCTTAAACCTTCTCAGTATTTGTGCTTTGCATAGAAGTTGACTGTTTGCTTAGCATCATAGAATTTTACCCTATGCATGCTCATGTGGCTCTTTGACTAAAAAATACGAGGAGACTATGAAGATGTCTATAGTTGTGCTTTTTGTGGTATTCTGCCCTTAAAATCCTAGTCCATTCTGCCCAAATTTCTCCTTAACTACTCGTGTCTTCTGTGCTCTGTTCGGGCTCTTGTATTTATGCAGGAGTTTAAAATTGGCACAAGGTACAAAGCCGAAATTTCTTCCTCAAAAGAGTTTATAAACTGTCATTTTATGCCCTTCTCTAACCTAGTATTTTTTACATATTTTAATAATTCTAGGAATTTCTATAGATGTTTCACATTGGGGTCATGACCAGATACATTCGGGAAGCCTTGGATGAAACCAAATTCTTTTTAATGTAAATCTCCATAGTGAGATCACAGGAGGCATTATTTTCACACCTATTGAACCAATGAACATTATCTATATAAATGGAAGCTTTCATGTCATTATTATTTACTAGATAGAATATGGGTAATATTTGTCACTGTGCCTCATTGTGTGGTCAGGCACAGAGGGTTCCTCAGATTTCAAATATGTGATTTTAGGAATTGGAAATTAATTTTAGATTTTGTTCACTGAGGCTTCTTTAAAAATTTTATTGCTTTTCTTGCAAGAAACTTTTCATTAATCAATTGTGCGTTTCTTTCTTTTTTTCCATTGTATATGTCACTTTTTCATGTATGAAAATCATAGATTTCTGTAATCTTTTTTTCTCCCTCTTCCACGTCTTTCTGCCTATTTTTCTAACTTGAATGGGCAAACCCATTCATTTTTCTGAAGTCTGTCTTTATTTCTCTGCAAAGTTGAAGACTCTATTTTGATTAAACCTGCTGTTTTGATTGTTATCTATCCATTTTCTTTTGTGTTGAACAATTAGACTCCATATGCTTTTTTTTGACCCTAAGAAGCTGTCTTTCACTTGATGTGTTCAAGTATCAGGCAACTTAAATATGACTTTGATAGACATTTATGACAGGTATTTGACAGCTACTATCTCCTCAGGGGCCTTTCCATGTTTTCAGGTACAAGATCCTGTGAAACTACTTTATCTTCCAGAATATTGTCTTACATCTGTATTCATTTATTCTTGTCCCTACAGCTAACTTAGTTGACTTAAAATGTCTTGGTGTTTCTTTAACATACAACTATATCCTTTTTAGTAGTTTTTTCATTTCTGAATAATACTTGAGTGGTCTGTATCCTTAGCTTGCTGGCTGGTGTAACTGCAAAAGCCAGACAGAGAATATCACAGTTTTCTCTGGCAAGTTCTTTTGAAATAAATCACAAGTGGTTGTATATCTAAAACTCCCATAGTGTTCTTTTGTTGCCGATGTCTGAATAACCATCCGAGGTATCTATTCCCAAGGTCTTTATAATGATGGTTCCAAAAACTAGTTCTACCGACTTTTGCCTTTGAATTTGATTGCCATAATGGAATTGTTCTTTACTGGGTTGTCCCTCATCTCAATTGCAAACCATACCGAGCTTATCTCAGACACACCTGGCTTCCCCTATTCTCATCTGAGTTCTGCTATTGTGGGGTACAGCCGGCACTCTCTCTATTCACTCCTTGCTTTTCATTACCCACCATAATGTTCTTTGTGGAAAGTAGCCCTCCTGCCGTTCATTAAAAAAGGATATTTAAGTCAATGTGTTACATGTACCTTGCATTTAAAGGAGTGTTTCTCGTCATAAAATGAATGGTTTTGCACCTTACCATGAGAGTTGTAAATGGGGCGCCTGGGTGGCTCAGTCAGTTACATGTCCAACTGCGGCTCAGGTCATGATCTCACGGTCCGTGAGTTTGAGCCCCGCATCGGGCTCTATGCTGACAGCTCAGAGCCTGGAGACTGTTTCAGATTCTGTGTCTCCCTTTCTCTCTGACCCTCCCCTGTTCATGGTCTGTCTCAAAAATAAATAAACGTTAAAAAATAAAAACAAAAGAGTTGTGAAATTCAAGTGAAATCACTGGTAGAAAAGGTGGAATGAAGGTGGGGCATCCGAATACCTTGATAAACACATAATTCTTTGAGCAGCATTTTGGCCTAATTCCAACTATTGTGGTGTTCTGTTTGCCTCAACCCCCTGAAAAAATATTGTCTTTCCATTCCAGAGCTCTCCGGTCTACTGTGATGATGCCCAAATTTTAGTGCGAACACATTTTTAGGAAAGAAACAAGCTATTGTTAAGAATACAAATTCTGCAATGAGCAGACCTGAATTTCAGACTTTTCTCTTTACCAGATGCATATGTTTTGTCAAGCTATTTAACTCCTCTAAGCTGCAGTTTTCCTATCCAAAAATGAACAAATTATTTGAGATGTCCCATAGAGTTCTTTCAGAACTGAATGAAATAACTTACATGAGGCAGTTGGCACAAACCTCACAATAAACGCTTACCAATTCATAGTTATTTTTCCTCATGCATGTATTAATGGTAAGGATTTCTTCTATTTTATTTTTTATGAAAAATAAAGTCCAAGTCTTCAACTAACGACTTTGATAGGCTTTGATTAATTCTCATCACTGGGAGAAATGAGAAATAAAATTTTACCTTTTATATTTTCATCCCATTCTGTTATTGGTTCTGTTGACTGGTAACACCTAAATTTGTACTCTATTGTGAAATGGACTAAGCACAATATGGATGTGATTTCAAAGTCACTGGGGAATCTCATACCAACATTACTGTTATCTCCCACCCAGGAAACTGATGCCTAAAAGACCACGCTAGTTGATGTATAAGATTTATAAAAGTTTCAGGTTTTTAAGAAATGTCCAAATCCTTCTTGAGAGATGTCAACCTTAGAAGTGACTGTTAAGTGATACAACTAGCTACTGTCTGATGTGTGACCAGAAAACAGTAGTCATGAATCCAGGTCAATATTATCTCCGGCATGATACTCTTTTTCTTAGGCCAAGTATTTTTTTTTTTTTTTGGAAAAAGAGCATATTCATTGTTACTATTTTTTTATCTTGTTAGAGCCAAGTTATGAGGAACTAGCCAAAGATGCCAGAATCTAAGACGTAACTTAGAAAACTAATAACAAAGATGGTTTGTTTTGCAACTTTCCTAAACCTTCTATTTATTCTCTTTTTTTTTCTCACTGCTTTAATTTCTTTCTATTCTTTTGCTCCCTCAGTGGGCTGTACCTTGACCCCCAAATACATACCCTTTATCATGACATATAGTAAGATCATTTATTGCTCTACGACTTTCTGCTTTGGTCTAGGTATACTTGTCCTTAATCACCTTCCCATTTTCAGTACCCTTCATGACAATATCTATGCATTTTGTTTACTTGACTGAAGTTGTTAGGATGGGATGGGGCTTGTGTATATATTTGTTTGTACCTGTGTATGTGAGTAGAGGCATAGGGATGGAAGAAGAGGGTTTTTATGAGACTTACAGGAAAATTTGCCTGCAGGTAGCTGCTGTTCAGATTTATCTTCAAAGACTAAATTCAATAATGAAACTATTCTATGGAGAAGTTTCTGAATAGAAAAAGTCTTGACCATTCAAATTAGGTAATTTCTATTGTCCATTCTCCAAGTTCACCAATTCTTTCCTCTATTCTCTCCATTCTGCTATTTGGTTCATTCCCCCCCTCCCCTTTATTTTTTGGTCTTTAGATTTTTTCAGTTCTAAAATTTTCTATTTAGTTCTTCTTTAGATCTCTAGTTTATTATCCTTTTTTCTAAAACTTTTAAATTTCTTTTCAAAAAGGTTTAATTTCTCATTAAAGCATTTTTTATGATGGCTGTTTTAAAATCTTTGTCAGGTAATTCTAGGGGCACCTGTGCGGCTCAGTCGGTTAAGTATCTGACTCTTGATTTCAGCTCAGGTCATGATCTCTCAGTTTGTGGGTTTGAGTCCTGCATTGGGCTTGCACTGACAGAGTGGGATTCTCTGCTTGGGATTCTCTCTCTATTGCTCTCTCTCTGCCCTTACTACACTCATGCTCTCTCTCTCTCTCTCAAATACATAAACTCAAAAATAAATAAATAAATAAATAATAAAATCTTTATCAGATAATTCCAAAACCTATGTCACCTTGGTGTTGGTATAGATTATTATCTTTTCTCATTCAAGTTGTCATTTTCCTGGTATTTGGTATAAGGACTAATTTTTTATTTTATCATGAGGACATTTTGGTTATTTTGTTATGAGATTCTAGATTTTCTTTTTCAGCATGATGATTCTGACACTATACCAGTGGGAGAAGGAAAGCACTACCTCATTACTGCTAGATTAGAATGAAAATTCAGGTACCCCACTTGTCCTCCATTGATATCCTGTATGGAAGGAGGCATCTCATTACTACTTCTTACATGGTCCTCACTGACAAGAGGCCATGGGTCTTATAACTTCCAGGCAGGGATTCAATTCTGCCGCTCCACTTGACCTTCTCTAACACCAATGGACAGACAGGGTCTCTTACTACATTTGAGGAATGGAGGTCAAGGTTTCCCATTTATCTTCTGGGGCAGAAATGAGGTTGGGGGACTGGAGTTTTTCCCATGGTGTTGCTTGAGTAGGACAGTACCTTTAATAAGAAAAAAAAAAAAGTACCTTGCTAGCTGCCTCCTCCTTCCTGGTCCTTTGGTTAGGAAGATTAGGCTTTTCTGGGGCTCTTTCCCCACCCCATCCCGCACCAGTGTTTCTGAAGTGCCAGCCTCTTGAACACCCAGTTCAAAATATATATGGAAAAATAAGACTTCGGGAACCACCATGCAATTCCTTGGGTCCCAAGTTCCCTAACTAGTCTTCAGCCCTCTAACTTTCAGTCTTCTTAGGCTTTTTGTTCTCCTTAACTAAAGGAGAAATAGTACATGTTTATCTTGTTTTGAACTGGAAGTTCCTGCTCCCTCTTTTTTACAACCTATAAATTAAGGATATTTTTAAATTTACATTTTAATTAATTGACATACTGTGCAATATTGGTTTCAGGACAATTCGGTGATTATTCACTTACATACAATACCCAGTGCTCATCACAACAAATGCCCTCCTTATTATCCATCATCTAGCTATCCCATGCCCCACCTTCCCTCCATCAACCCTCTGTTTGTTCTCTATTGTTACAAGTCTTTGTGGTTTGTTTCCCCTCTCTTCTCTCCCTTGCTTCCCATATGTTAATCAGTTTTCATATTTTTAAATATTTAAAAAAATTAAAAGATTATTTCATGATATAAAAAATTATATGAAATTCAAATTTCAATAATTTAATCCATAATTAAATATGTAGTACAACACAGCCCTACTCATTCATTGCATATTGTCTGTATCTTCTTTCACACTGCAATAGCAGAGTTGAGTATTTGTGATGTCACAGAGACCGGATGGCCTACAAAGCCTCAAGTACTTAGTATTTTGATATATACAGTAAAAGCTTATTGGTTTTCATCTTCATGTTCCCCCCTTGCCTCACCAAAAAATGTACTTCAATATCTTATTTCTTTCCTCTCCCTCATCCCAATATTATTATTATATATGTGAGAAAATAACTACACAAGACTTCCTTCTAGTCAATCTCTGTTTTAGTGTCCCTAGCCATTATTTGCATCTAGAGTTTCTGACCAGACACTCCACTTCAGTACTCAGGGAGGACCCAATCACCTCTTTCTCTCAAAACAAACAAACAAAACAAAACAACAAAAACAAAAAACCAAAAAACCCCTGAAAAACTGAAAAGCAAAACAACACCCCCCCCAAAAAAACCCAAAAACTAATAACTAAACTAACTATATGAAACAGTGGTTCTCAAAGTCATTAGACTTAATGCAATAAAGAACACGGATTCCTTCAAGATGTAAACGAGTGTGGTGTTCCCTGCCCAGATTACTGTTTTCTGGTCACAGAACCAGCAGGAAAACCAAGAAGGAGATCAAGGAGTCTTGCTGAATTGTAAAGACAGAGCACAGAATCGGATGAGCCAGTATGACTGGAGTTTATAGAATAGAATACCAAAGATGAGAGAGTTGCACAGAGATAAAGCTTAGGAGATCTCTATAGAGGGCCCTCTCAAGTATTCAGCTAAAAACTGATCAGTGCATGCCTTAGAGGCAAGTACCCCAGGATAGAAGACGGACCAACCAAAATGAATTAGAGGAGAGAATACCCATTGCTCACACGGGATGAGGAATAGTACCCTTTTATAGCAGCCTAACGAGCCTTTTCTTTTTTCTTTTTTTAATTGAGGGTAGGTGAGTTAGTACTCAATAAAATTTTGTATCAGCAATAAGGGAAAATTAACCTTAGGCTAAATGTTGTTTTTGTCCCTCGACAGCAAACAAACAAACAAAAAGACAAAATATAGCTAAGAACCCCATCACACACAAAAAGCTCAAGGTATTTAGAAGAATACAATATTATACACAATATAAGCACCCAACAAAATTCAAAATGTCTGTTACCATTTTTTTAAAGGAAGGAAAGTATAGCCCATCATGAGGAAAAATTATCAAAAAAATCACTCAGTAAAAATGAATCAACTAGTGATACATGAAATAAAAATTATGAAAGGAACCAGATGAAAAGGCTATGTACTGTTTGATCCCATTAATATACAATTTTAGAAAATGTGAATTAATCAATAGTAACGCAAAGCAGATCACTCATACCCTGTGTACCAGAAGGGTAGATAGGTCAGTGGGGACAGTAGGGAGACATTACTGATGGGAAATGAGCAAATTTTGTCTGAGAGTGGTGTTCACTGACTTGATTGCATTGATGTATACGTGTATGTACATGTATGTGTGTGTATATATATATATACACACACACAATCAAAACATATCTAACTGTATGATTTAAATATGTCAAATTCAGTGTTTTCAATACCTCAATAAAGCTTTTTTAAAAGAGCACGAAAGGCAACAACTGGAAATGACAACCAATTTAGAATATAACATAGTACAAAAACAACAATGCATTTTTCCTCAAAATTGCAGGGATTCCATCTATACACACAAAAGTACTACTACTTAACACTGCTGGACTAAACTACAGGAACATTTTTGTTACCAAATCTGGCAATCCTAGTTGTGTGACCACTTCACTAAGATAGAAATAGACTTCCCCAGTAGAGCCCTAATGCCCACTGTGAATATATAACTTATTAATAAGTCCTACTAATAACTTACTTTAGCATGATAGTAGATAGCCCTTCTGAGTAAGTGGACAGTAAAGGGCTATGGAATTATTTCTCATTAAGCTGTAAGAACTAAATAAAGCCCTGGTTAAAAAAAGAAGTTGCAAGAAATTAGGAAGCCACTACTAAACCTCACACTATCCTTATAGAATCTCCTCTGCAGCGCAGTGGTTAAGAACACACATCTGGAGTAAAAGCATTTCAATCACAGTTCCTATACTTACTAGGTATGTGATGTGGGAGAAAGTTATGTAACCTTTGGGTCTCAATGTCCCCATATGTAGACTTAGCACCATAATATTTTGCTTTCATTGGGGTTAACACTGATGAAATGGAAGTGCTTAGCCAGCATGTGACACACAGTGAATACTGAAGTCATACCAGTAATTATATTATCCCAACATAAATATTATGCCAAAGTGATATTTACAATGCTTCAGTAATAAGCTTTGACAAGCATTGTTCTCATTTACCATTTCTTGTTTTTTTTTTAATGTTTATTTAATTTTGAGAGAGAGAGAGAGAGAGAGCGCCAGCCAGCAGCGGAGGGGCAGAGAGAAAGGGAGACACATAATCTGAGACAGGCTCCAGGTTCTGAGCTGTCAGCACAGAGCCTGACGTGAGGCTTAACTTATGAATGGTGACATCATTACCTGAGCCGAAGACCGACGCTTAACCGACAGAGCCACCCAGGCACCCTTCATTTACTATTTCTTTACTTGTCAATCTTCATTGCAAATTTATAGTATTATTTATTGCATAGCAATATAACCAAGTTGTCTTGAACACGAAATATTATTCACTACAAAGACATAGAGCTCTGCTCCATATGGTAACAATTAGATACTTGTTAATCTCATGTTTTTGCTATTTAATTTGCCAGTAAATCTATTTAGTAAAGCTTTCCTATATAATCTATATTTGGTATTATGTTTTTGTTTCTTTGGTTCACTTTCTACTCTCCCATTTCTTTCTTTTTTTTTTTTTTAATTTTTTTTTTCAACGTTTATTTATTTTTGGGACAGAGAGAGACAGAGCATGAACGGGGGAGGGGCAGAGAGAGAGGGAGACACAGAATCGGAAACAGGCTCCAGGCTCTGAGCCATCAGCCCAGAGCCCGACGCGGGGCTCGAACTCCCGGACCGCGAGATCGTGACCTGGCTGAAGTCGGACGCTTAACCGACTGCGCCACCCAGGCGCCCCATCTACTCTCCCATTTCTTATTTAACACAAGAAACAAGCAAAACTGTCCAACTGATTGTATCCTTTATTAAGTGAACTAAGTGAACAAATGTTAGGTCTGCAAAACAGATCTATTTAATGCTTCAAATATTTTGAGATTTCAGGAACGTTTTTGAATTTCCACTAGAGTGCAACAAATGTCATCATGCAATAACTTCCACAACTAGGATTACCATCTCAAAGATTAGGTTTAGACATAACAAAGTGAGCAAACACAAAATAGGCTTAAATTTCATGATGACATGATCATCCTCACTTCATTGTGTGGCTGGGCCAGGTTTTCATTTTTATTTGCTACAACGTTAAGTATGCATAGAGCTATTTATAGTTTGAAAAGGCATGATCAGCATGAACTCAATGGCCTTTAATTGTGATTAAGAATTTGACATATGCTCTGACCGCCAATTAGCAATGTTAATTGTCATTAAACTCAAATGTTATTGGGCTGCAAATATGGCCATTTTTTATGCAATCCTCAAATGTTGTATGATCTGGGCAAACATTATTCAGTCCCAAACATGAAATGTAATAACACCGCATTAGATGATAAACAACCACAGTGAAATACTGTTGTCATAGATTACAGATCATTCTGTCACATAAAGTATTTCTGTCTCCGGCTGAGGAAAAGAAGAGGTGGCATTGATATTTTTCCCCAAAATCAAGGAATGTGCAATTTTAATATCTTCACATTTGATAAAGGGTAAATGTGTGGACATCGTGCATCTGAGTATTTTGAAAATCCAATGATAATTCCTAACAATTCTAAAACATTTAAAATCATAGTTTCTAAAATACATTTCTAAAATGTATAACATATTTGTATGTATGAATAAGCAAATTAACCTCAAAACACCTAAGTCTTTTCTATTTACTCAGCTTGCTGCATTTCAATGTTTCATATCATAGTGCAATATAATATAGAGGGGCACTGCATATATAGCTTAATGCTTCTATGTATCTTTCACACCTAAATTTCACTAAGAAATGGATAGCCTTTTATTTGAAATGGGTCTCATTTTAAGTGTGTTTTTAATTATTCTTATTAAGAGTTTGAATATACATATATACACATAAGGTATATATAATTATATAATATCTGAATAAGACAATTATAGTCATGACATAATCTATTAATTTATAATACATGTTAAAATGTATTTAAAATTATACAAGACTACCAAATACATAAAATCTGATGTTGCTTCAGAGCCAAAAATAGATTTTGAAATAGCAACATACGTAATTGAAGATATCTGTGAAGCAGACTAAGGAGACCAATGTTAGTAATGACAGTATCATCAACTAAATTCTGATTGAAGAAACCTTTGAAACTTAAATAAATTTAGCTGTACCTAATACATTTATGTTTTCTATCATCTTGACAACACTGAAGGTAAATTATCTATTGTAACCCTTAAGGGAGGAAGCAGATTGCATTAAGAATAAAGAATCATGGGGCACCTGGTTGGTTGAGTGTCCGACTTCGGTTCAGGTCATGATCTCATGGTTTGTGAGTTCGAGCCCCATGTCAGGCTCTGTGCTGACAGCTCAGGGCCTGGAGCCCTCTTCGGATTCTGTGTCTCCCTCTCTCTCTGCTCCTCCCCTGCTCACACTCTGTCTCTCTCTCAAAAATAAATAAAGATTAAAAAATAAATTTAAAAAAAAGAATAAAGAATCAGGTGCATTAAAAAAAAGTTTGGGCTTCTACTGGATAGAAGTCAATACGATGAAATGAGTAAGAATTCACACTCATAATAAAATCTCTCTAAGTCCTATAACTACCACATTTTGTTAAATTTTCTGTTGAGCAAAAATGGAAATGAGCTGAAGGAATATATGAAAAATGCAGTCGACTTGTAGTCTGGTACAAAAGCATTTCCTAATGTACAATGATTACAAATGGATGAGGTCCCAGTGGCATTAGCACATGCAATGTCAGATAGCATATTACCTGACAAAATGATGTCTTACTTAGGAATACTATGATGGAGTAATAATATTTAATGCTTAGTTATCATTATAGACTAATTACATTTTTAGCAGGAGATTTTTAAGCATGAAAAAATCACTATGAGTATATGGAAGCAAGCATCTTTTATTTTCAGGTAGATAGCATTTTATAACAGGAAACAATGATAGGATATTGTAAACATCTTTTGCCTACCTTTATATTTCAGTAGTTCAATATAACCACATTTCTCCAAAGACTCATTCTGTTATTGAAAGGTAATGGTGGGAACCAACTTAAGAACATGTAAAATGCAAGATTTTTTAATCAATGAGAAGCTATTAATTTAACCAACCCTTCCTGTAATAATATTGAGACAGACTGTCTGCCTGTTTTTACATTATAGCTAGCTTTGCAATCTGTGTAGAATTTAATGAGGTGTGTAATTTTTGTGAACTTATTGATTCAGAGAGATTCAAAGATTTTAATGCTACTGAACTTTACTATTTTTACCTTTCATTTATCTTGTACAAGGACAATAATATTTTACCTCCAGCTGTTGATCTCTCTGTACTGCCTCTTAGCATTAAGTACTTTTCTCCAAATGTACATGGTAAATGTCCTTAGAAGAATAAACACTTTATTCTGCTCCTCTCACTATTGAAATTTTTCATACTCTATATTCAGGTATTCTGTAGTTTTAATTTTTTTTTTGAGTTGCACCATCTAGAATTCCTGTATTTGTATACAGACCCATTATGTCTTAGTTTACCTATATAATAGCCACAGACTTGGTCTCTTGACAGTATTTTCATGCCCTGGAAAGTTAGGACAGCTTTGGAGTCATTTAAGAAAGCAGGTAATTCATTAAAGCGAATTTATACTCTCTATTAATTCTCATGGTCTAAGAGGTCTAATATGGTTAACTATTTCAGTAAGTGATATGAAAACAAGTGACATAAAATATGAAAACCGGTTTCTTAGCACTAAATTTTGTAATTAACTACACAGCACAGTATTAATGGTTATTTATCCAACACAAACCAGAAGATGTTGGGAGTGTTTATTTTGTTAACTGATTTATTTGAATTATAAAAGGATGATATCTACGATATTTGCACATTTATAATATCTAAGTTTTAATATATTTATAACATTATTCCAAGAAAGGCTGCTGCTGAGGGTCACGGGGGCCCTCTTAAAGCCCCATGACAGGTCTGACTCTTCATACAGTGGTTGCAGCTGCACCTGCTCATCTAGTCCAAGACCTGAAACACTGTGGGGGGCGGGGGGTGTTATGGAGTGATGTGGAAGGAGAGTGACAAATGCCACTGCCCAGTGACACTCATCTGCTGTCCACACCGCTTTGGCTAGGCTCTTTCTCCCCCTTGTCAGTTGCTGTTCGCAATCTACCTACTTGGCCATTATGAAATAGGAGAAGACCAGTCTGATTTGGGAATTCTGGCACTGATTTTCACCTTGAGGGGGTCTGAGGACATAAGGTCTATCCTGAGATAAATCAGGCCAGAGGAGCCCCCACTCAGTCTGCCCCAACTTGAACACACAACCAGGAAGGTCCTCTGCTGTGGGCCTCACCCACCATACTGCAAACACGTGCCCAGAGAGCCGTTGTGCCTTACTTTGCCAGCTTCAGTTTTCACTGAATCTCAAAACAGGGTGTAATACAGATTTAAAAAATGCAAAGAAAAAATATGAAAAGAAAAGCTGCTTAAAAGCTAGCTCACGGGATGCCCAGAATTAAACTTAGTGCACTCATGGCACATGTTTTTCATCATGCTAATCCTGAAAATCACTCATGAGAAGAGATTTTGTTGATAATTAAAGGCAGAGACCAGCACCATTCTACACGTACTTAGTTCTTATATGGAACAAGTCTGGGTAGATTTTTATTTTAAGAAAAATTAAGGTAGAGGAAAGTTTGTTCCCTGCTTAAAAGGTTTCAAAACCTTTGGTTTAGTAAATACTGATACCTATTTTAATTCCCTGGGGATCCGTCAATTAAAACTAGAGTAAGTAGTCCAGAATTGATACTTCAATATAGAGGACCAGCAAACTAGAAAACCCACATGTACCTAATGGAGAGTTGATGGTTTTAATGTTTGTTTCCTACCTATAACCAAACATCCCCCTCTATCCCTTATTGACTCAATTTGATCAATAGCCTTTAGTGTAGAACCTTGTCTAAGGCATTTTAAAAGTCTGAGTAAATTGAAACTACTCGTCACTCTTTATGAGTCTGGTTGTACAATTTTCCAATATTACTTAGGCATATTTTTTCCTTACAGAAACTATATTTCTGCTTTCTACAAAAGCCTTCTGTGATTTTACTCATTGGTGTGTACTCTGCCAGATGACCATTGAAAAGGATGCCTCCTTGTCCCTGTTCCTTTTGGGAACTGAGGGCTTAGGAATCACAATGGCTATTCAAACATCATATGGCTATTTTATCAAATTGTTCCAGAACATTGTATTTATTTTAAAAATGTAAAGAAAAATCTATACATAAAAGGCTCTGGGAATTCAGAGGCAGGAAGCATTATTTCCATTTTGAGAAATCAAATTACTCTTTACCCCAAATGAAACAGATCATGCTTATTTGTAGCAATGGTTCTCAATTTTTAGCATGCATCAGAAACTCTAGACAGCTTGTGAAAAAGTATATCTCTGGGTTACACCCTCACAATTTGTTATTCAGGACATTTGAGGTGGGCTCTGGGAATCTGCTTTTCTACCAGATTCCTAGGTGATGCTGATGTTGCGCACCTGGCTCCCACACTCTGAGAAGCACGTATAAAACTAGACAATGAAGTCAATCAAATTACCATTAACTCTTGTGGAAAAGTTAGGCTTAATTTCCAAATCCTCTAATTCATTTCCATCTTTCTCCTTAACCATGTTAAACTACTGAGTATTTACTTTGAATTCCCTTAAAATGTGACTTTAATTCTCTTTTGGCTCAACATTTTCTCTTGCTTTTCTATTTACTCTAATATTTTTATTATTTTTTTCTAAGTGGAGTTTCCATGGTATGTTTCTTTGCAATCTATTGATCAATTTCTGTGTTTGGCTATAGGATCCCAGATACTAGGTTAAGAAGAAAACTAAAATTATTTTCATTTCAAGGTACTAAATCACATGGGATACCTACACTTAAAATGCACGTTTCTGATTCCAACAATAATAGATACTTGTCTTAGCCTCTTTCCCCAGAAAGTAGAGCCTGAAGCAAAGGATTAAATACTATTTGTGCACTATAAAAGGCAGTCCCAGAAGCAGGAATACGGGGAAAAGAGTGCGGCAGAGGAGGGAGAGAGCCAATCAGAGAATGTGTTTTTACCCTGTCCAACACTTGAATATCAATTACAAATTGCTCATTCTCCTGGAACTGTTTCATGAGAGACTTTTAAGCGGCTACTTTTTAGGAGAGTTCATTCAACTCTCCTAAAGAAGAACATAATACATTCTCTCACTAGTCAAAGGTGAGCCCCACAGGGCATCAAATCCCCTTGTATTTCCTAATTGTCCACATGTGAACCACAGAGGGTTTGCTGTACCATGCCTCATTGTCAATAAGGTAGCCCAAGGTCTGTGCCCATGAAAAGATTCTCAGAGGTCTAAGAGAAACAGTTTACTCCTAGCAGCCAGAACAAGCACAAATGGCCAAGCGCCCAAGAAACAGGTGAGAACAAAAGAACCTAAAGTGGTCACAACAGAGGGTATCATACTCATTGTAGAACATTACCTTCCTTGTTTCTTCTGCCATCTTATGACAGTGTTGAGCATTTTCTGTTTTTCAAATTCATTGTTTCCCTGACTTCTAGGAAAGCAATCTCTGCCGACTTGGCTCTTATCTCTTGGTAGCTCCTTATCAAACTTTTATGTGGTTATCTTTTATGTGGGTACCTTTTCCTTTACATAACACTTAAGTATTGTCTGGAGTTCAGTTGTTGGCCATCTTCTCACTTCTACTTTCCCTTGACAACTCAATCTACTCATGCCTTTAATTGACACCTATAAGCTCAAAGCCTCAAAATGTGTCTCCTGCCTCAATCTCTTTGCTGAGCTGAAGACCCAGGTAACCAGTGACATACTCACCACCCCTAACTGGATGTTTCATAGGCATTTCAATATTGCCAAGGTTCAAGAGATTACCTCCCTTCCCAGAATTTCTATCTGTTTCTCCTCTAGTTCTTTTTTTAAATCTTTTTAATGTTTCATTATTTTTGAGAGAGAAACAGTGCAAGCAGGGGAGGGGCAGAGAGAGAGAGAGAGAGAGAGAGAGAGAGAGAGAGAAAGAAAGAGAGAGAGAGACACGGAATCCAAAGCAGACCCCAGGCTCTGAGCTGTCAGCACAAAGTCCAATGCGAGGCTCAAACCCATGAACTGTGAGATCATGACCTGAGCTGAAGTCAGACGCTTAACTGACTGAGCCACCCAAGTGCCCTCCTTTGGTTCTTAAAATTTTTTTTAATGTTTTATTTATTTTTGAGACAGAGAGAGACAGAGCATGAGCAGGGGAAGGAAGAGAGAGAGGGAGACACAGAATCCAAAGCAGGCTCCAGGCTCTGAGCTGTCAGCACAGAGCCCAACTCAGGGCTCAAACTCACAAACCATGAGATCATGACCTGAGCTGAAGTCAGGTGCCCAAACGACTGAGCCACCCAGGCACCCCAACTCCTCCTCTAGTTCTTAACCTATGAGCAGCCTTCACTTTCCCCATCCAATCTTCAGGTAGTGGGATAATTTTTTTTAAATATCTCAGATTTATCTAGCCCTCTCCATCTTCACTACTGTCATCATCATCTCTAGCTGGGATTGCTGCCCCAGGATTTTCATTGGATAACTCCCTTCAGGGTTCCTTCTCCCTCTACTGCTTAGCTTTGTTCAGTTGTTCTACCTGGTTTCCAGAATGAAGAACAGACATCTTGGCATGTCTTTACATGATTTGCTTTTGGCTTACCTTCTTCAGCTTAAGCACGTACTGCTACCAGAGGTGCCCTAAGCTCCCGTCAAACTGAGTTGTGTTCAGTTCCCTGAATTCACCACACTGACTTACCTTCTGATGAACCAGCATTAAGTTCACTCTTCATCTGACTCATGTTTATAAATTAAAATTCAGCTTTTCTAGGAGGTCCTCCCTTAGCAGTCCTATCCCAACCCAGACCTGTCATGCTTCTTGTATTTTTGTTTTGTTTGCTCAGGTTGCACTGTGCCTTTTCTTATCAAACAATACAGACAGGCAATCTGTATTCCAATATACTATTTATTTAAGCATTCCTATCATTTAAATTGTGAAATTCCTAAGGGCTGGAATTGCCTTGAATATATCCTGGCCCATATTCAATGGCCAATATATGTTTGAATCCATAAATAATATTCACCCATGAAGTAATTTCATCAGTGTAACATATGTTATATGAGTTCTCTCACATTCTCTTTTTTGGCTGAAGAAACTGAGGTTTATAGAGTATAAATAAATTGTCCAAAGTCAAACAGCTAGTAAGTGACAAAGCCAGAATCGACTTCAGGCATATTTGATTCCAGAACATTTGTCTTTACTACAGAGGTAGTGTGAAAGCACAAGGATTCGAATTTTCTCTGCCCCTTGTCTGATAAAGGCTTTTCCTGACGCCTTTAAAAGCTGTACCCCAATCTGCCTAAAATGGATAGTAACACTTGTGATGGGTTTTCTAGATGAGATAAACAAATATACTACACCAGAATGGAATTTATAAGAAACATTTGTTATTACTTTTATTATTTAAAAAAATTTTAATGTTTATTTATTTTTGAGAGAGACAGAGACAGAATGTGAGTGGGTTAGGGGCAGAGAGAGAGGGAGACACAGAATCCGAAGTAGACTCCAGGCTCCGAGCTGTCAGCACAGAGCCTGATGCGGGGCTCGAACGCACAAGCTGTGAGATCATGACGTGAGTCGAAGTTAGATGCTCAACCGACTGAGCCAACCCAGGCGCCCTTACTTTTATTATTTTACTTATTTACTTAAATTTTAGGGGACTAAGCATGGTGAGTATGAAAACAGATCACTTTGTAGGTCACGAATGGACTTAAAAAATCATAGTTCATCAAAATTCAGTAGAAGAACCCTGTCCTTTCCTGACAATATGGGAAATGCAAAACAATCATATCATGAAATACTATATACATGAGAGACCTTTTATTTGAAGTGTATGGGAAATTACTGTGGAGAAATACTACTAAGGAGAATCCTCAAAGGCAATAAATCCTTTTATTGTAACTTTACACCTATAGACGAACTGACAAAAACAAAACTGTATTACATTTACCTGGGTTGAACACCAAGGGGGGCCAGTAGAATATTATCGAACATTGATGACATGAGGAAAACCACCTAAGGCAGACTTGTACTTCTTGGCTTGCCTGTTAGTCTTTATTCTTGATACAGTTTTCTTAAACTGGGTTGAAGAGTAATACATTTTACTGCTAGTAATTTTTAACAATAGCTTCTTTTGAAAGAAGAATATACATATATGTATATATGTGTATATATATGTGTGTGTGTGCGCGCACGCGTATATATCTATCCTTAACTATATATGCATCAACCAACGATCTATGATAAGTTAAACATATTTAACAAGCCTAATTTTCCTGCTGATTTAATAGGGCTCAATAAATGGAAACCGTGCAGTCAGAATAATGAAAAGAGGACATAATTTATCTCATTCTGTTTGTGTCCTTTCTATGTTCTTTTGTCCTTTGATTGCACTGGTGGATAATATTATTTTGTTCCCAAGGAAATATGTCCCTTTGATTAGGTTGTAGATATTCTCTCATTTGTCACTGCTCTATCAAGCTATGCCATGTAACAGCAGGAACTCTTGATTATTTAATTGCTTGTAAGAACTCATTAAATCTGACTATCAATCATGGGACATATGGTAAACATCACCCAATGGCGTGAGAGGTTGTCGCAATGATCTGTCACTAGGGCAAACCCTTTTTTCAGCAACACAGACTTTGGTTTAGTTGTCTGATCATGATTATTTTTAATTGATATTGATTTACAAGTCAGGGTCATCTAGTAGCCTTAATCTACACTTTGAAGTTAATAATGTAAGCATTTATAATTTTATTAGAAACATACTCGAATGAATCTTTTCTGCTTTGTACCTGATTTTCTTCTGTAATAATTGAGTTTATTCTTTTACAAACAGTACATAATATATTTTGATATCTATTATTTTTCTCTGGATAAAATTCATGTAGTACTCCTTAATAAATAGAGTTTACAAAGTCAATATCAATACTTTGTTATGATCATTTTTGGGGAAACAGCATCTTAGAGATTATTTCTGAAATGGTGCCTTTCAAATTAGAGAAAATCAAAACAACTATTTTGCTAGGAGTAAAATCATAAAGTTATATTTTCAGTTGAGTGACCATCATTTTTAAAATATCCATTTACGTGAAAGCTTTAGAAGTATCTAATCCTCTATTCTATTCAAGATTGGGGTGTAGGCTGCTTTTAGGAATTCAGTACAAAGCTAAATTTAAAATAAGGCTCTATCTCATTAAGTCCGTTTCTTAGAAAAACCATACATCTTGTGTTTATCTAAATCAGGTGCATTTAGAAATAAAAAAAATAAAGCCCTAATCTCCCTCTTCAGATGGATTAATAAGCATTGAAGCTACCTGAACATCATAATTGTAGCAGCCTTCAGGATTATATACCAGGAGCATGTATATGAGGAGGAACAAGTTTGGATTCTACTTGTGAACCTCCTCAACATGTCTTTGAACAAATTTCTGTGATTGCTGCTTACACTGTAGACACCGTTCAGTCTGGTTCCCCAGTTTCCTGGAGAACCAGGGGATTAGAAGTTTTATTTTTCCTCCTGGCAAAAATAAGTTGATTACCGGGGGTTGAATTTCATAAGGTTTGAGACACTTCTTTCTGTTTCTTTTTTTTTTTTTTCAACGTTTATTTTTTTGGGGACAGAGAGAGACAGAACATGAACGGGGGAGGGGCAGAGAGAGAGGGAGACACAGAATCGGAAACAGGCTCCAGGCTCTGAGCCATCAGCCCAGAGCCCAACGCAGGGCTCGAACTCACGGACCATGGGATCGTGACCTGGCTGAAGTCGGACGCTCAACCGACTGCGCCACCCAGGCGCCCCACTTCTTTCTGTTTCAAAAATATCTTTGGTAAAGCAGGTTTGATAGGTATCCAACACAGACAGTACGAAGGTAATATATACAATAGCAACTTACTTTTTTCTGCATGGGGATAGTACTAATTGTATGTAGGTTGGCTGAAATTATCGGACTATTGTGTAAGAATAGAAGCACCATAAAGGCAAACATTTGGTGACATTGTCTCACCCATTAGAATGACAATATAGTAGGTGCTCTGTCCCTGCTGTTGCTGCAAATGGTGAGGCTTAATTAACTTTTATGGCTGAATAATATTCTGTGTGTGTGTGTCTGTCTGTCTCACATTTTCTTTATCTGTTTATCTTTCAGTGGACACTTGGGTTGTTTCCCTGTCTTGGTTATCGGAAATAATGCTGCATGGAACACAGGATTGAACCTATGTTTTTAGATTAATGTTTTGTTTACTTCAAATATCTGGAGGCAGAAGCTCTGGAGCATAGGGTAGTTCTATTTTGATTTTTTGAGGCATCCCTATACTGTCTTCCATCATAGCTGTCCCGATTTACATTTCCACCAACAGTACATAAGTGTCCCCTTTTCTCCACACCTTTGCCAGCATTTGCTATTTCTTGTCTTTTTGGTTATAGTCATTCAGCCAGAAACAAGAATGAGGTCTTTCCACTGTGACAACATGGATGAATTTGAGGATAGTATGCTAAGAGAAATAAGTTAGGTAGAGAAAGACAAATACCAAATGATTTCACATATATGTGGAATCTAAAACAAAACAAAACAAAACAAAAACAAAAGCAACAAGAGAACTAAAGAGAACAGATTGATGCTCGCCAGAGGTGTTGCATGAGGGTGGGCTAAATGGCAGAGAGTCAAAGTTATAAAATCTGTAAGTCATGGGCATGTAATGTATAGCATAACACCTACAGGTAATAATAATACTGTATTGGATATTTTAAAGTTGCTAAGAAAGTAGATCTTAAAAGTTCTCATCACAAGAAAAAGATTATGAAACGATTTATGGTGACAGATGTTAATTAGACTTATGTGCTCATTTCCTATATATACCAATGCTGAATCATTATGTTGTACTCCTGAAACTAATACAGAGTTGTATGTCAATTATACCTCAATAAAAAATAAGGTAGTTGTTTGATAAATATTTGTAGCATAAATCAATTAATAAATGCATGTGGGAGTTACTATGATGCCAGCACATTCATACCTCAAAGCATTTATGTGGAAGAAACATATTTAGTTTGTTTTTTAAAATTTATGCAGTTAATTCTAAGGCTATTATTCATTGTGGTCTACAATATGCCAACACTTTATAAATCACAAAGCAAGTTACAGACTGGTTATATGCACTAAGCACTGTGGTCAACACTTTACCTGTGTTATCACATATAATTTTTACTATAAGCATGGATGTGGTAGGTACTATTATCAATCCCAATTCACAGGAAAGACATAGTGGTTTAGTGTGGTTAAGTAACTTGTGTCAAGAGATACAACTAGTAAGTGACAGAGTTCAGATTGAAATCCAAGTCTGTTGACTTAAGTCTTCACTCACAACCCTAGAACCAGTGAATATGGGGTCCTTGTACTCCTACTATATTCTTTCACTCTGAGCTAATTGGTGATGGCCTATGTCCTTGGAACCCTTCTCAACATAGGGCTCCACTTTGGCCCTGTCCCTTGGTGTGGGAGTAAAGTCACTGTGCCATCCACGTGTTATTTTAAGCTGCTTTTAATCACTAATACAGGCACAACTACATAAATCACACACATGTAGAAACAAACCAATTAGAAATGGAATATGAGAAGCAAACATGGTAAATTAAGAAGCTGTGTGCAAAAAATAAGAATGATTGCATTCCTACCCTCCCTAAACTGTTACAGATCCTGAACACACACAAGAGATGCGATCACATCTCAGCTCACATCAGGTAGAGTTAGACCTAGAGGAGACTTTTCAAACCTGAAGGACACTCAGTCTTTAGTTTTCTTTCTGAGAGGACCAAACACATCTGAAGAACTTATTTCCTTCCCTTTCTCTGATTGCTCAGACGGCAATTCCTCTTCCTGGGGGATAATTATTGAATAAGGGTTTTTCCCTTTATATAAATCCACATATAACCTTACCAATTATACTGTAAGATTTAATGTCACTTGTTTGTGAAGCTTGGCTGGGCACAAACACGGGTTCCTCACTTTGTGCTCCTAGGGCACTTTCATTTCATCACAACAGTCACCATTGACATGTGTATTACGATTTGTACCTTTGGATTTTGTTACACCTAGTAGACCTTGAACTCTTGGGGGATCAACTTTTTTTTTTTTAGGCCATATGTTATCCACATCTGTAAAAGTTATGCTAAGTTTCATCTTATAAAATCTGATATTCCTTAATTGAATGACTAAATTAGCGACACAAGCTGATTCATACCCAATTTTCTAGGACATTCCACATTCACACTCTTTATTTTGTTCTCTGTCAGCTTATATGCTTGATCTTCCTTCTTTATCTTTAGATTGCCCACAGCATATATATTAAAGAGGTAACAGAAAATGTTTGTTAAATTTAATGAAACCTATTTTCTTATCATTGATTCAAATATTGAACCCATTAAACTTTTAGATATGTTACCAAAGTCGATTGTGCCTACTGCCCACAATTCCCAGATATGCAAATTCTTGTGGACTGTTTAAAAGTACCCACATAGATAAAGTTAACATCACTTGAACTGTTGGGGTAAATGAAAGGATCACCATAACCAAATAGTATACTCTAATAAATCTATATTGGTGTCTCTATTGGAAATAAATTTTCCATGTGCTGTATCAAGAAACCAATGCTGCCATATGGAACCAGACGAAATGACAGAAAGAATACAACATGGTGAGGTATTCATAGCACAGGCACTCCGTGATGTACTTGTCTTTTTATGATTAATTTAGACATTTTCACTAATAGATTCAAAGATAATTGCCAGATAAACAGCTGTGCTATCCCTACAACAGGAGAGGAAATGAGTAAGGGATATTAAATAAGGAAAAATGTTGCTCAGGTGCATTAATCTGGAAAATGGAGCTCATTGTAAGATCTTCTGTCTTCCTTGGTATTTGGATTTGAAAATTGAAGTATTAAGGCATAAGGACATGATAGGGCACGATGAGAAGGAATAATATCCTTATAAAATCAAGTTATTATAATTAAATGATTATTTATGAGTGAGAGTCTTGCCATTTCATTTTTTCAGCCTTTTACTAAAACTTATGGTATACTTAAGAGGAATCAAAACATGTTTCAGAGAATATTCAGGATATAAAAAAAAAAACACCTCATGGTATGTATTCTCTTGTTTTAAGTCATTATTTTGCAGATGCAAGTATTTGTGATTGTTCCAGTGCAAAGTGCTGAAACCATCAATGACTTCCAAATAGTTTACTTTACAAAGTAATTGTTCATGTTTCTAAATCAAACTCCTAGAAAACACATATCCTATTTGTAAATATGAAAGAAGCAATTGGGCAGTATCATCAAATTTACTCAATTTGATTTCATGCCAAATGTAAATAGACAATTGAATTCAGAAGTTGCCTTAATATGTTAAGTAATATCTCAGATGCTTTGGTAACATTCGTCTAAAACTGTTTTTCCTGTTCTATTTGCTTGCTTCACTTTTAATAAGTATAGTGAGCCACTGTATTTTTAAAAATCTTTGCACATGTAAACTATCAAGTCAGGGCTTTATAGACTTAGTATATTGATGAGAACTGCATTATACTAATTTTATGACTTTCAGATAGGTTAGTGCCAGTGAGGTCAGCTCAAGAGTAATGAATGCCATTTTAAAATACCAAGAAGCATGATTATTTTCATACTGATATTGCTGTGGAAAAGTACCAAAGAGGCTGTGAGATTATGCCACAAAGTATAGAAACTGTTCCAGGAAGTAAGTGCATAAACTCAGCTGTGCAAGTGTACAGAAAAACCCATTAAAACCCATTAAAAGGACCCAAACTGTAGACAGAAAATAAAAAAGGATTGATCAGCTGCATCCATGAAGGCAATAGATTGTCCATTTATTAATTAAAAGTACATTTTATATATTGTGATGTGATAAATAGTTGGGCTGTATAGGTTAATTCCCTCAGATCTGCACCGAGGGCTATTAGCATTGATAAATTATGCACTATGACATTTAACATTTCTGATAGACGGTCTAAAGGAGTGCTGCACCTGCAGCTTTGCTTCTGGTATTTCCACAGCAATTTAGTCTGGCTATAGTTAACTGTGAAGTATGCCTCATGCAAATGGGGCCATACCTCAAATAAGCATGTGCTTTTGTGGTTGTGTGATTATACTTCCAGAACCAGAATTAAGTTTTTTGGAGCATAACTGTCCTAATCGGACTACTTCTGATACATATAAACATTATTGGGTATCATTGGCATAATGAACTCAAATCCCCTGACAGATGGGATGTATCAGATACATAATAAGGAAATATCTCTATAATTTTGTAGTAGTAGTATGTAATGCCATCAACTTATTTTTATAAAATAAAGACATTATCAAAAGAAAAACATTCTTGTGTGTTTTTCCCTACCCTCTGTTCGGTTTTCTTTTTTTAAAAATCAGCCTCTTTTTAACTTTTAAAAAATATGTTTGAAAATTTTCTGAATTATGTTAAGTTTTAAAACTCCTTCCAAATATTTATTTTTAAGGGCCATACTTTGAAGACTTTGTAGGCACAAATGGTTCCTTGGAGGAAAGTGGAGCACCTAGTTAAGTAGAAATTAACAAACCCATACTAGGCAAAATTGAGAATTAATATCACATATAAGTGAGACAGTTTTCATTTTGTCAAAGGATATTAATCTTTGGTATATTAATCTTGCCAATTATCACTAAAGGAATGAAGGAAAGTGTTTCTATCGTCAGTGAATTTGTAAGAACTAGACTTCAGAAGTTTAAATGGTTTGCCGATACTAATACATGGGAAATCAATAACCAAAATCCAGGTTATTCAAGTCTTGTTTATGGCTCTTTCTGTTATAGTACAACGTCTCTCATTATTCATAGGTACCCTAAAAATGATGGCCCGTAAATAGTAGCTATTAAGTGTTAAGTATATGTCAGGAATAACTCTATGCCCTCTTTTGTTTTATTTGATAAAAACCCAGGTAAATTTCATTTAATAGTATCAATTATCCCACCCTAATACAAACATCTAAGACAGTAGTCCTCAACCGTAACTACACAATAAGCTGTCCATACAATATTTCAACTGTAAAGATGTGGAAATATTTACTTCTGGAAAGACAGAATGACAAGGGCTAGATTCAGCTTCCTACCTGATACAACTATAACACAGGACAAAATATGTTCAAGACACTAAACATCAGTCAATGTTGCAAAATTATCCATGAAATAAAGGAAACAAGTAAGATGAGTCCTACAAGTTTCCCAACTTAATGTTTTCACAGAGTTTCCTGGGAAGGGGAGGGAATCTAGGCAGAGTCTGATGGACTTCTTCAGGGGATGATGCCAGGAGTCTAACAAAGGCAGCTCAAGTTCACAGCACAAAGTACCAGACAGGAGAGAGCTGTACAAGAAGAGAAGCCCAGAGGCTTATGGAAGGTCTTCTTGATTATGCAGCGATTACTGATATGAGAAAAATAGCTAAGCGTGGGGAAGGAATTACCCAAAGAATTGGAGGGAACAATACCAAGACTATACATGGAGCTAAGAATAGTGTCTGTTCTTTTTTTTTTATTTTTTAAATTTTTTTTTAATGTTTTATTCATTTTTGAGACAGAGAGAGACAGAGCATGAACGGGGGAGGGGCAGAGAGAGAGGGAGACACAGAATCGGAAGCAGGCTCCAGGCTCTGAGCCATCAGCCCAGAGCCCGATGCGGGGCTCGAACTCACGGACCGCGAGATCGTGACCTGGCTGAAGTCGGACGCTTAACCGACTGCGCCACCCAGGCGCCCCAGAATAGTGTCTGTTCTTACCAGCCCAATCAAAGGCATCCTAATTCATGCAGTATTGGGTAAGTTACTAAAAGTTACCCTCAGTATTGGGGAGTAGGTAGTCATTAGTTAATAGTCTGGTCCTACATTAAAAAAATTAGCCAAGGCATTATAGGGATGAAACTATTTCCAAATAACTATATCCAAGAAACTGGCTTAAGAGTATTTATAAAAAGTTTAAAATCATTCAGATATCTGCAAGGTAAAATTCACATGGCAAGTACCCAATTAAAAAAAAAAAAATCAAGAATCTTTTAAAGAAAAAAATATGACCCCTAATGAGAAGAAATTATGATAGAAACTATTTAAAATGAAACAGAGTGGGGCACCTGGGTGGCTCAGTCGGTTAAGTGTCCGACTTCGGCTCAGGTCATGATCTCACAGTTGGTGAGTTTGAGCCCCGCGTCTGGCTCTGTGCTGACAGCTTTGAGCCTGGAGCCTGCATCACATTCTGTCTCCTCCTCTCTCGGCTCCTCCCCTGCTCATGCTCTGTCTCTCTCTGTCTCTCAATAATAAATAAATGTTAAAAAAAAAAAAAAAAGAAAGAAAGAAAAGAAAAGAAACAGAGGAAACACATTAAGCTCATCAGGGAACTGTGGGCAAGTGTTGAGTAGCTTAATACACATGTAATTTGAATCCTTGAAAGACAGAAGAGAGCTGACAGATATATTTTAAGTGATAACGGCCGAAATTTTCTAATTTCGATAAAATCTGTAAACACAGATCCAAAAATCTTAATGAATCCCAACCATAAGAAACATCCAATATACAAAAACAAATTACAATCAAACTTCATAAAACCAAAAATCAAAAAGAGAAAAATCATAAAAGCAGCCAGAGAAACAAGAAACATTACTAAGAAAAAAGTCTCAATGAAACAATGCAAGTAAGTAGACAGTGGATTAATATTTTTAAAGCACAAAAAAGAAAAAAAAAACCCTAAAACCTGTGAACCTACCATTTGTTTTCCAGCAATGATATCTTAAAAAAAAAAAAAGTAAAATTTTTTCTTGCAGGCATACAGAAGCTGAAAAAATTCATACTCTTCAGAAATGCATTAGGAAAAATATTAAAAGAAGTCATTCAATCGGAAAGAAAATGGACATATAGATTAATAAAAAGAATGAGATCATAAAATAGTAATTACATTGGAAAATATATAATATTTTTAAATATTTCATTTCACCAGATAATTAACTGCTTAAACAAAAACAATGACTGTGATACAGAATTTATAACTTACGTAGGTGTATGAAAAATTAGTACAAAGGCTAGGAGTGGAAGAAATAAAGGCTATAATTCTAAAGTATTGTAGCACACGTGAAATGGTATAACTTCACCTGAAAGCAGACTGGGAAGTTAAAGATATGTACTATAATTCTAAAATAATCACTAAAATAACAAAAAGCTATAGCAGATGTAGGAGAAAAAAAAAGTAATTATAAAAAATACAATAAATCTCAAACCAGAAAAATAAATACCAAACTAACACTAACATAAAGAAAGGTAGAACAACTATAATAATATCAGACAAACTCTACTTCAGAGTAACGATTGTTACCAGGAACAAAGGGTCGTTTCAAAACAATAAAGGGGTCAATTAACCAAAGAGGCAAAAAAAAAAAAAAAAAAAAAATCCTAAACATATATGCATCTAAAAAAGTGCTTCAAAGTACACCAAAAATTGACAGAACTGCAAAGGGACTAGACAAATTCACAATTTTAATTGGAGAGTCAGTATCACCCTCACACATGACAGAAGCAACAGATATTGTCCCCTCAACCCCAACCCCCCCCCCCCCGCCAAAAAATAAAACAATCTGTAGGGATATAAAAGACTTGAACAACACTGTCAACCAATTTGGTCTCATGGATATTTATAGACCAGTCGACCCAACAGCAGTAGAACACTTATTTCTGTCAAGAGCACATGGACCGTTTACTAAGTAAATAGTATTCTGAACACTAACACAAGTCTCATATTTCAAAACATCAAGCCATATCAATTATGTTTTCTAGTCACAGTGGAATTAAGTTATAAGTCAAAACCAAAATGTTATCTGGGTAGTCCCAAATACTGAAAACTGACCATTTAAAATAACCTTTATGTTAAAGAGGAAAATATAAAGTGGTATTAGGTAGCATTTGGAAACAAAAGAAAATGAAATCACAATATAGCAAAACTTGTGAAATGTAGCTCAAATAGTACTTGCAGGAGAATTTAAAGCACTTAATGCCAATATTAGAAAAGGAGAAAGTTCATAAATCAATAACCTCAGCTACCACCTTGAATAACTAGAAAAAGAACAAATCAAACCCAATGTAAAAAGACCAAAGGAAATTAATAGAAGAGCAAGCATTAATGAAGAAGAAGGCAGAAAAGCAATAGAAACAAAAATCAGTTAAACCAAATATTGGTCATTTGAAACAATAAATAAAATTTATAGACCTCTAGTCAAACTGCTAAGAAAAAAAATGGAAAGAAGATGCAACATAACCAATATCAGGTATGAGATGGGTTACAGTAACACTGTATTTTCTACAAATAGTAAAAAGATAGAGAATTATTATAAACAACTTTATGTTAATAAATTCTAGAATTTAGGTAAAACGGACAAATTCCTTGAAAGACACAAATAACTATAGCTTACTCAAGATAAAACAGATAACCTGAGTAGCTTTACAACTATTAAAGTTGTAAAGAGATATTAAAGTTATGGTTAAAAACCTTTGTACAAAGACATCTTGAGATCCAAATGGCTTGTATGACCAATTCTACCTAATGTATAAAGAATAGTAAGTCTGTGAAAAATTGGAGTGAATCATTGTCCTGATATCAAAACTAGACAAATGACACTACAAGAAAACCACAGACCAATAACCCTCTGAACACAGACATGGTAATTCTACACCAAATTTTAACAAATTAAATGCAACATTCTATAAAATAGGTAATACTTTATGACCAAGTCAGTTTTATGCCAGGAATGTAAATCCGCTTAACATTCAGAGTCATTATGATTCCTGACCTTAATAAATGGCAACAAAAAATCATCTCAATAAATGTAAATGTCCATCAATAGATGAATGGATAAACACATAATTTATATCCATATAATGGAATACTATTCAGAAGTAAAAAGAAATGAACTCTTGAATCACACTTAAATACTAAAATAAACATGGAGAGTAAAAAAAAAAAAAAAAAAAAAAAAAAAAAAAAGACTGTCCAAAGAGTATGTAATTGTTGAATCACTGTTGTATACCTGAAACTAACATGTCAACTATACCTCAATAAAAATTTTAAAAAATAATGTGTATTGTGTGATTTATATACATTTCTGGAAAATGTGAACTTCTGTAGTTATAGAATGCACATTAGTGAATCTCTGAAGAGTTCTGTGTGTGTGGGAGAGCTCACTGAGGCACAGGGACATTTTCAGGAGTGATGACTTTGTTATCTTGATTGTGGTCATAGCTTCATGGGTGTATACACGTCAAATCTCATCGAATTGTGACCTCACCTACATGCATTTTTCTTGGTTACATCTCAATAAAGTGGCGTTTACAATGCACTAAAATTTCAGAGTCTATCTGGTATGTATTATGCGAATCTCCAGAATCAGGGCCTGTGCCTCAGTGTTAGCTCCAATTGGCTGGTTGGAGAGATGGGCTTTAGCACTTGCCCCTGTCACCTCTTCTCTCCCACATTCCCAACAGGTTTACTTGATTTTGATAGATGGACATTTTTTTTCTTTTCTTTTTAAAGTGCTCTGTGATCTGTGAGTCAAACTTCAGGAAAATTCTTTATGCCACCTGGGACTTGTCATATGTAAGAATCACTTATTAGAAAAATGTAGGAATAACCAACTGACCAGAAAATATGTACTTAAACACCATAGAAAATTGTTTTGTTGAAAGGATTGGTTCAGTGTCAAAACAATCTCACTCAACATAAATGTTTTGGCTTGGCTCTGAAAAAATGTGTGTGAGAATATTCATAGTGACACTATCATAGTAGTCCCAAACTATAAATAATTAGTGTCTAATTTATAGACTAGGTAAAAAAAATGGTGACATATTCATACAAGAGAATATTATATAGCAAAGAAATACTGTATAGCTATAGTCAACAAAGTGGATAAATTATACAATGTTGAGGGAAATGAGCTAGACACATAATACATTATTCTGTTTTATATAAAGTTTAAAAAATAGTAAAATTATGCAACAAAAATTGAGATAAAAATTTAGATAGTGTTGGAGTGCCTGGGTGGCTCAGTTGGTTAGGTGTCCCACTCTTGATTTTGGCTCAGGTCATGATCTTACAGTTTGTGAGATAGTGTTCCACACTGGGCTATGCACCAACAGCATGGAGCCTGCTTGGGATTTTCTCTCTCCCTTTCTCCCTGCCATGCCCCAGCTCATGCTTGCTTTCTCTCTCTCCCTTTCTCTGAAAATAAATATGTATATTTTTAATTGATACAGTGTTCATTTTGGGTAGGGAACAGGGAGAGTGACTGGGATACGGCCCTAAGGTAGCCTTCTGGTGTGTTGACTAATGTGCTGTATTTTTATTGGTTAGTGGTTACATGGATGTGCTCACTTTAACCTGAAATTAACAATGTTAGTTCACTAAATATAAACAAAAAGTTTTGGAAAAGTCATGTTAAAGTAGTCAAGTAATTAGGAGTTACTTAGCAAGGAATCTATCAATCTGTTCTTCAATGTTTAAGATCCAGTTCTAATTCAGGTTGAAATATGGCAATTAAAATCAGTTCAGCTGTTATGTTATAATGAAGATCATTTCTAGATGTTACCTAGAGTTACAGAGTTCTATTTGTGATAGAAATTTCAGCTTGGATAGAGAAACACCAGTTGCTATGATGCAGTTAGCCCTGCCTAGGAGTTGACTGCTGTGTACCTGGGAATAACTTGTTTGACTCACAGGACAAGCATCTTGTAAAATGCAAACCTATCAGAGAGTACAAATTATGGGCCACTGTGTTTTTACAATCACTAAAATATCTAAATAATAGTTTTATAATTGACAGGAATGATTTTTATATAAACAAGTATGTACCACCTTTTTTTGACTTGACATTTTAGTTTCAGTCCTACTAACCTCTATGAAGTCTAAAAGATTAAAAAACTGTATTTGAAAAACTTGACAAAACACATTTTATTTTGCAATTCCTTTGATGGTGTATTTATTTGGGTTAGCTAAGTAATGAATGTTCATTACAAGGCTGGGGGAAATGCTTCTTACCTCTATCCCTGCTCTTTTCATTGCTGGTTCATGATGTTTCAGATACTTCTCCGAAATGTTAGGACAATATGCTGAGTGAATTTCCCCACCTGTCTCTCACCTCAACCATGGGCACATTCAACACCAGTACATACACTACATTGGGGTTGTGTGTACAAGAAATATGTTCCTTGACTTTAAGTCTATGACAACCTGTGATAGTGATGGTATGATTTTCGAATGTTTTAATTTCTTTTGTACATCTCCATTTTGTTGATTCTTTCATGTGGTCAAATGAAGAAACATCTCCTTTCTAGAAACGCACCCTCTTAGACCTTCAAATTTCTCAACTTTGTTTTTATTCACGTTTCTGAACTTTAAAATGAAGATTCTAACATCACTAATTTCATAAGATGATTTTAAGCACTATATGTAGCAACATTCACAAGTTACCTAATCAAGTAATTGCCAAGTAATAGGCACATAATAAATGTTTAGAACTTCTGAAGGAGGGGGAAGGCATAGGAAAAAAAAAAAAAAGAGCAAGAAGAAGGAAATGTGGGAATAGTAACAGAAAGATTATAAAATTTATATTTTAAATTAATATAAAACAATGATTAATATAAAATATAAAAGTTAAAAATATAAGTTAGTGTTCCAAGAGTTCAATAGTTTGTCTTTTAACCAGGTTGATTATGAAGGGGGATTTTTTTGTGCTTACCATGTTACAATATCCAGAACATAATATTTAAAATAGATATGCACTGCTTCTTGTCACATGTCATAAAATCAGTTCCTCAGATGGTTTAAAATGTTTCTCAAATATTTTTAGGATCTTGGGCTATCTTTTAACATGTCTAATAGGAAAAGGATACCATGAAATTGTTATGTTGGTAGAAGCAAAGTAGGTAAGTGATAAAGTAAAAGTTAAAATAGTTACTATTTATTTATTCTCTGTATTATGGTAAAAGTTAATTATCTTTTTTTCAGAAAGCCATAGACTTTAGAGAAACGCAAGGGACGTGAAGGAGGACAGGGATGGGGGAAGGAGAATTAACAAAGTAGCAGGGTCAAAGTGGCATCTTAGGAAATGTAACAGGGAAGTTCTGAAAATCTTGACTTTTTGCTCACTTTTTCACTCCCACATACTCTCTCTTTTCTGTTGATAAGCAGGTGCATTAATTCTATTTGATTTTAATTTTTAAAAAATCTATGAAAAAGCCTCTTTATTGATAGCTGGGAAGATCTGTTGGACTATTTCCTGGTTTTCTTAAGACATTTCCCATGTATTATTACTTGTTATGTCTGAATGACTGTGAAATTGTCTCTTTTGGTTTCATTTATAATACAGTTACCATGAAAATACATCATATCTTTTGTCCTTCTCTCCAGTTTCAGTCGTTATTACAAACATGAAAAATCCACTGGGTTTTATGGATTCTATTTTATTTTTAGATCTAACATTTGGTGAGAAACCATGAACTGCACAGTCCCATAAGCAGTAAATAGACTGGACTCTCAGTACCTTTTTGACTTTGCTACATTGGTTTAGGAAAGGTAAAATAAAGTTGCTTTAGAAATATTTGGTCTCAAATAGAGCAATCATAAGAAGGGCTCATTTGGTCTGGACAAAGTAAATCTTCCAAGTCTTTCCACTTTTGAAACAGGAAGACTTTTTTTTTAATTTTTTTTTTCAACGTTTATTTATTTTTGGGACAGAGAGAGACAGAGCATGAACAGGGGAGGGGCAGAGAGAGAGGGAGACACAGAATCGGAAACAGGCTCCAGGCTCTGAGCCATCAGCCCAGAGCCCGACGCGGGGCTCGAACTCACGGACCGTGAGATCGTGACCTGGCTGAAGTTGCACGCTTAACCAACTGCGCCACCCAGGCGCCCCTATTTTTTTTTTTTTTTTAATGAAGAACAAAAAAAGAACAGAGTTGTTTAGCTACCAAAATGAGCTTGGAATTACACTGGCTATGTATTCTTCCAGAAAGGCAACATAAAGCTACACATACAGATCAGATCCTTAAATAACAAGATGCTAATGAAAATAAAGGATTTTCCTTACTGTATTATAAAAAATACATAAAGTTTAAAACATAAATCTAGAATTTCAGTCAAGAAGGTACAAATAAAATAGTAACTGTAAGGTGAAGCAAAAATGATTAAGTGTTACTATCCATAATATAAAAAGGCAAGTAAAAATGTATAATGTAGAAACTTTGGGTGATGAATTTCTCTTAGGTTGCACCTTGCCTTAAATGTTGTCCCCCAATGTAGAATGAATAACCTTGTCTAAGAAGTATCTTAAAATTGACATGTTTAAAATAGGTTACTGGCCTACTAAAACCTGTTTTATACGTACCATTATTATCCTGGATCTCTTATTGAATTATAATGAACTTTCAGAAAATCGGGCTGTGAGATTATTCAACACTGTACTCTTTCACCAAATACTGACCAGTATCCAACATAGGGTTTTGCAAAAATTAAGTATGATTTTCTTATAGTTTATGAGATGAAATAATCACCATCAGGATCAGGAATTTACTAACCCTTTTTAAAATCCTGTTTAATTATAAAGAAAAAGAGGTATGGAGAAAGCATATGGCATTGGTTAAGTCTCACTTTATCAGTTTTGAACCGTGTGAAGGTGAGTCTAAGATCTCAAGTGGGATTGATGATATCAAACTTGCAGGAATGTCCTGCAGAGTAAATGCGACAGCGTGAAAATGCCTAAGTAGATAGTCAAATAATGGAAAGACAGATCTCTGAATTACTTCCCTTTGTGCATAATTTCCTCAAAATTATTCTATGGCATATGTTGTAGTTTATTCTTAAAATCCTGCTACAAAAATTCCCATCATCGTTGATCTCAACTTGTGTATGGATTGTGAGGGCACTTGATATCAGCAGGCTATCTGCCATTAAGACCCATGGGAGTGACTCAAATAGAACTTGGCAGAGTTAAAAAAAAAAAAAGAGAGTGAATTAGCCTTTGAGTGAATTTTAGGACAAAGACCTTGATAAAAAGGACACTAAGAGCTAGCATTTTTCATATGCATTATGAGCTGAACTGAAATAAATATTAGAGTTTCGTTTGGCACATTTTTGGCATCATTTCTCTATACGCTATCTCTAATGGGTACAGGGCACGGCCCTGTTAGAATACCACAAGATGTTTTCATAGCACTGGGATGAAACTCAAGTAGGTTTTGAGTGTGGGTGAGAAGGATACTGTCAGCCAAGAAACAAAAGGAAGAATTTACTTTCTGTTAACTCATCAAGGAGTTAAAAATAGATTGACATTTATCTGTAATTCACACTTGATTATTTTTGTTCATTTCATGTTTCTTATTTGGTATAATGTCACTTAAATAGACATTATTACTTTTTATAATAGAAGATACTAAGCAAACTAGATAAAATTCTAATATTATTTAACTAATGTTTTAAATTGTATTATTGTAATATAATTAGTTACATTTACATCTGGTAATATGAGATAAATGAAGGTTTTTCACAGTATCATTAACTAACATTACTTAATTTTTTTAGTCTATATTGAGCAGCATTTAGAACTTAATATATGCACAATTTTTATCACTTATTAAGTATCAATTTTGTACTGTTTTATCAAGATCTTGACATTTAATACTCTATTAAAGAAACACGAGGTTATTTTAATGTCTTTAGTGACATTCTGAGAATTGTAGTACCAAGTAAAGATTTAAGAAAAAATTATTTATTTACCCTAGGGTATGTAGTGATTAAGAATAATAAACCTCAAACCTTAAATCTGTTACATAATAATTTGTTGAGAAAGAGAACATGAAGGAAAGAAAGAGGAAAAGGAAATGGTGTGCCACATTTGGTGGACCACATTGGTCTGTAGTGAGATGAAGCCTGGGGATGGCATGGAATCAAGGTCATTTTTCTGGCACTGATTTAATCTAATCCTTCTTCCTCTTGAAGTTGAGTGTATATATTTTAGTCAAAGAAATTTGGCCCAGAACTTGCTATTACTGGAAAATATTTACAGAAACTGAATATTGCCAGCAAATTATTCGTTTTGCAAATATGGCTCTGGAGATTTTAGATAAAAACTCTTTGTCTATCTCCCCATGTATTGAGAGAATAAGTACTTACATATTTGACTGTCAGAGAATTCCAATTACAACTTAAAATTGTGAAATCTAGTTAAATATTCTCGGCATTGGTGTTGGAAGATTTCAGATTTTAAATTTTGTAAAATACATCACGGCAACGCAAGGCAGGAAAGAAAAGAAAAATCCAATGAAAATCCAACGGAATTCAGTACATAAATGGTCAGTGAATGCTTCAAAGTGAAAAATGTACTGGTACAGTATTAGAATTAGAAATTTCTAGCAATGGTATTTGGTACTCATAAAATTATTTTATACTATTCCTATTGTTTTCATCAATGAAGAATTCCCACTTATTGCCAAATTATAAAAACGACTTTTCACATATATGTGTTTCTATCAGGTTCAACATATAGGATATCCATCAAGGTTTGATTTTAATCCTACTTATGGGTAGATGATACAAGACCTCTAAGAGACAAAACAGTTTATACTCGTGGCACAGAAGTCAGCGTAAACATCAGCATATTTATTTCCTTTATCCTCAAGTCTCACATGTGTGACATAATATGGCCCAGATGAATGCTGTAAGCACAGTGCATTTCTGTCACAGCTCTGGGACAATGAGCTTGGAGAAAATATCCTTTTTTTATTACGAAGTAAGCTTGTTCCTTGTTGGGGGACAGGGGTGAAGGGAGATGTTGACATATTTTTTAAGGTTACCATATGCATGGACAACCATTAGAAGAGGCCCAGGTAAAAGAATCGTCATTCAACTTCTGCCAGTTGTATACGTATACTGTTCCAAGCCCACATTCAGTGAGATCACCTCAGGAGCTAGAAATCAACCATGGTAAGAGCATTTATACCAGGGAAAGAAGCAAACATTACATATCAGGATTTTTATTTGTTTTCCTTTCCAGAGAAATTTGTCAAACATTCACTAGCATACTACTGTATGATGTCTCTTGATTTTGAGGGACAGTAGTTTAAGGTAATATAGACCATACACAGCAGGAACTAGTCTAACAAATTTTCAAAAGGTGTGTATGTGTGTGTTAGAGAAAGAGAGGGAGGAAGGGAGGGAGAGAAGCATAACACGAACAAAAAAGGGAAGTTGCAGTTGAAGAATAGCTAAAGAGCTGACACAGAAACGTGAATATTAGAAGAACTCCAGGAATGTTCCTTTGGCATGTTAATTTAAAAAGGAACAAACTGTTACGGAAGTTGAGAAAAAAAAATTGTTTTTTTTTTCTTTTTTTAAGTTTATTTATTTTGAGAGAAAGAGAGAGAGAGAAGGAGAGAGAGAACATAGGCATGCACCCAAGTTGGGGAGGGGCAGAGAGAGAGAGGAGAGAGAGAATCCCAAGCAGACGCCATGCTGTCATTGCAGAGCCTGGTGTGGGGATCCGTCTCACCAGCTGTGAGATCATGACCTGAGCTGAAATCAAGAGCCGGACACCCACGCAACTGAGCCACCCAGGTGCCCCCAAAAATTGTTTTTAAATCATGTATTATAGAAGAGAAACTCTGAATGAAAAGGGGGAGGAAACTTCTACCTCTGTATGTTTCATGGTTTAAAAAAGTCCTACAATTTAGAGATGGACTCAGCATTAACCCTTGGGGACCCATTTTGAAGAGTCCCTAGCCATGGAAACTGGCTTTTAGAAACCGTATTACTGTTTATGGCAAAGGATATAGTTCCATTAACAACGTTAAACAAAAAAGTCAACATTACCTCCCAAAGTATGTTAATGGGTAAGTAATCAACAAAATATTCTAAAGAGCTAAAAAGATAATTTAGATCCTTTATTTCCATTAGTCTCAACAATCTATCACTTAGTTAACCAGATCTCATCTCCCTACCAAACCTTTACATTTCCACTTTATTGACTATACCCCATCATCACCATTTCTATTTCTCCAATGGATCTCCACTATATTATCCTAAGAAAACCATTCGGCTTTTTTCAGACCATGTACCAGAAGCACCGAATTGAAATCTATTTTATTTTTTTCTCAGTTGATCAAATGGCTAGCAGTTTTGGAATTTAAGAAAGATTTAAAAGGTTTGCTCAAAACCCTCTAACTTTACAAAGAAAAATGTGGTTTATCGGCGCATGCGATTAGAAAAAGAACTGCACGAAGAACTCAGCTCTCAGCACAAAAGCCAGTCTTGTTTCTTTACAATACACTTCTTTGAAGACCAGCTTGAATTTCGGAGGTCCTGGGGCTGTGAGCATGTGGACAGCAGCTTGCTGGTTTCTATTTTTAAAATCAATATTTTCTCAATTTATGAATAGTTTAAAAAAATAAATTTCCAAGTGTGACCTGAATTACTTCCTTGAAAGAATATGCATTCTTGTCAACTCTACAATGAGTCACTAAGGGTAAGAAAACTGACATCTATTGGTCTTAATTTTGAAACAAGGGAGGACTCCTAAGCAAACCTCTGTTCTTGAGATTGCATGAATAAATGGTAACAGAAGGTTTCAGCACAGAAAGCATAAAACTGCCTGATGTATGCACGGCATATCTTTAATGATGTTTAAAAAGGAGCTAAACATCTCCCTGGGAATTCTTAAAACATTTATCTTTTAGGCAGTTATTTAGCTTCACAAGTCTTTGTTGTTTCACAAGCTGGAGAAAATAGGTCAGCTAATGTTATATTAATCAGTAAATTAATATTTTAATTTGATTTTCTTTCTAGTTAAAATGCTTGTAGCTCCTCATCCGTGTCCTTTTCCCCCCTCCTTCGGCACTGATGTTAAGTGGTCTCATTATCATATTGTACCTTGGGGTTGTGAGATAACAGGGTCCAGTGATAGCTCTATTCTTAGAAAAGTGGGAGGTTTATCATGCCACTTACACATTTAAAATGACACTCCATGGCTCCTGTGCAGCAAAGTGTCTTAGAGCTGAGTCATAGGATTCTCCAAATTGTGCTTTTCAATTCATATTCTAAAATAGTACCTTTCAAATCTGAGTAGAAAAAAAGTTTTTCCTTAGTATAAACCCTGTCTTTATTCTGGGGGGGGGGGGGGGGGGGGGAAAGCTTATTCAAATTACCTGAACCATATAAATGTGGGTTTCAGATTCTATTTTCTATTTTCTTGTATTAACTGACAAGTCAACAAACAGATTCACAGAACTTGATGGTGTATTTTTGTTAAAGTGAATAAAGATCTACCAAGTTTCACAGTATAATTTTAACATAGGCTTGATATTCTTATTTTAAATTTCTCAGATAAAAAGCTTTGTTTTTGTTTGGTGCCTATTAGTTAAAACATGCTAGGAGGTGGGAAATTTTGTATGGCATTGTTTATCTAGTGATATTATTTTAACAGCAGGTACTGTGAAATTGTATGTATTCCCAAGAACCCAAATTTGGCATTATTAATAGAGAGATTGGCCATGTTGCCTCAGGGAGGTTAGAAGAGAGTAAAGAGAGTAGAATGTGCCTGAGGTGTATACTTTTAGTTTACTGTACTCTTGAATTCTTCTTAATGGAAGGTATAATATCCACTATTTCCATTTCTCTGCCTTGCTAAAATTCAGCTACAGGTTGGCAGAAAAGGACACTAAGCTAATACACAAAGGTTGGAAAATACATATGTACTGACAAACAAAAGCAGTAAAATAAAATTTCAAATTACTGCTGGGAGGTGTAGTAAAATATGTCAACTGAAAACTTCTGCAGAATGGATCTATTTCCTTTGTATAGTACATTTTCATTGACCTATAAAATGTTGAGTCCTGAATGTAGAGATCTACAAAGTTGCTTACATAAACTAGAGAATAACCTAATTATAGGTAACACTACTCCAGTTAGAAAAATATATCCTTAATTAGCTCAAGTTAGTATCAAATGTTAGTTCTACTCTGTCCATTTCTGTTCCATGGTTCTCTGTATCAGAAATAAAAGTTCCAATTACTTTGTCAATGTGGACAAAGTCCCATGTAATTCTCAGAGAAATGTTGAAGTTTATAATCTAAAATGAAACATACTCATTTTTTCCTACATAAACATGTTACTCAGAGTTCTATCTTTAATATTTTTTTATGTTATTATAGCAAATGTTAGAAATTACACGGACAGAATATTGACTACACAGAACTCACGTGAAATTGGTTTGTTCAGATTGTTGGTTTAGTGGTTTAGTCTAGATAAGTTTTCCACTGCATCTTGCTTATAAGTTTTGAATGAAAAGAGAAAGGTAGGTATATGAAACCAAACACTGTTACTTTAAAAAAGCAGAGAAGTATAGATTGATACACATTCACCAAATTTAAATGTTAAGTGGCTCACAGAGAGAATAAATTAATTTAAATTCATGAACCATCAACTATGGGCCATGTTCGCTGCTAGACATTTGAAATATATAATAACAATAAAATACAGTGATTGAACATGAAGAGAGTGTCCTTAAAGAGTGAGAGAACGTTCCCATCTTGGCACTATCCTTTGGGTTTCTGACAGAGGTAAATGCAAATTCTCTCTGCAGTAAAGGATCACCAACTTAGGTCTTTTGAAGTAAGAGCTCAACTTGGAACCTTCACAAGCACGCCAGTGCTCACGCGCACACACACACACAAACAGAAGTTAAAGGTAAAGAGGAATGGATAGGAAGAACAGAATTTTTAGAGGTGCAAAACTACTCTGTAGGATGCTATAGTGGTCACGCATGTCATTACACGTGTCCTAACCCAGAGAATGTACAACACAAAGAGTAGGTGTCAATTTAGGTTTGTCAATTGTAACAAACCTACCATTCTTGTGGGGGATTTATAATGGGGAAAGCTGTGCCGGTAAAGTCCTAGGAGTATATGGAATATCTCAATACCTTCCTCTCAGTTTTACTCTGAGTCTAAAACTGCTCTAAAAAACAACCTGTTTTGTTTTGTTTTTTAATCAGTGGATTCAAAAGAAGGACTAGTGATACTCCCAAAGATTTCATAGGTTGAGATTAGTAAATACAGAAAATAGAATGGTACCTACAGAATATGTCTAAAGATACAGATGATAGAATCACAAATACGAACCAGCAAAATGGTACTATGTCAACTGGCCAGGTAGACTTGAAGATGAGTTAATTCAAATTTGTAGGGAAGAAAATGTAATTTTTTTGTAATTAATAACTGAAGGTTGAGTTAAAATGCAGATTTGATACAAATAAAAATAAAATCTCCTCCCTTAGGCTGTTTCTGTATCTTGGCTCTTGTGAATGATCCTGGAATGAACAAGGAAGTAAAGGTATCTCTTTGAGATAATGGTTTAATTCCCTTTGGATATAAACCCAGCCATAGGATTGCTGCCTTTAATAGTAGCTGTATTTGTAATTTTTGAGGAAACTTCATACTTTGTTCCATAGTGACTGAACCAATGTATCAAATGTATCTTCCAACCAAGGGTTCCCTTTCCTCCCCACCATTATCAGCATTTGTTAGCTTTTTATTTTATTTTTTAAATAGTGGCCATTCTAACAGGTGTGAGATTACCTTTCACTGCAGTTTTGATTTGCATTTTCCTGATGATTAATGATACTGACCACCTTTTCATGTACCTGTTAGCCACCTGTATGTCTTTTGAACAATCTCTGTTCAGAAACTTTGCCTATTTTTTAAGATTTATTTTAAATGTTTTATTTATTTTGAGAGAGTGAGCGAGCAAGCAGGCATGAGCAGGGGAGGGGCAGAGAGAGAGGGAGACACAGAAACTGAAGCAGGCTCCAGGCTCTGAGCTATCAGCACAGAGCCTGACGTGGGGCTTGAACCCATGAACCGTGAGATCATGACTTGCGCTGAAGTCAGATGCTTAACTGACTGAGCCACCCAGGCACACCCTTTGCCTATTTTTTGATCGAGTAATTTGTTTTTAGTGTCTATTGGGTTGTGGAATTTCCTTATATATTTTGCAAATGAGCCTTTTATCAGACGTGGTTTCCAAGTATTTTCTCCCATTCCACAGGTTGCCTTTTCATATTGCTGATGGTTCCTTTGTTGAGCAGCAGCTTTTGATTTTGATGTAGTTGCATTTGTTTAGTTTTGCTTCTGTTACTTTCAGAATGTCTTTGTGTTGGCTTATAATTTTAGCGTTAAGGTCAAGTACTCAGGAAAGCACTTTCTGATACCCAAGAGAAGGTTAAGTTCCCTGGTTATTCCTTCTGTAACTCTGGGAAACAGTTTAGGGCCTAGCATAAGGTAGATGTTCTCTAACTACTTGTTGAATTGACTCCCATATTCTCCCTCTTTTGTCATCCTATTTTTTAATTTCTCAATTCCATTCAGTCTTGTCTGTCCTTATATTGCTCTCTAATTGAGTATCCCATCTTTTCTACCAGTGGGACCGATTTCTTGATTATCAGTGGTAATCTTTTTCATACATATTAATTAAAACACTACTTTGCCTTCTAGACACTCTACCACTGCCACTTGTGTAGATGTTGATGTCCCCCAAGCTTCCCAAACATATGTTCATGAATTCTCTTTTAGGCTTTGGTAATTTGGTTCTTCTCATCCACCAAATGGTCATTATTTTAAAGTTGTGCCTTAAAACAACAGCCTATCCATTTGAAAGCCTGTTTTTTACCGCTCCAGAGAAGATAAAATAGGAATTAGAAATGAGATTCATGGCCCAGGAGGGTAGTTTTAGAGGGTGGCCATGGGGAGTTGAGAACAGGAGAGAAAGTCAATGTGAGAACCAGCTAGAAGCAGTGAAGCAGAACTTTGCACTCAGAAGACAAATAGGATTGAACCAGAGAAAGAAACATTTCTGTAAGTTTTCTGTCCTTATTCTGAGCTTGGAAACATACTTTAAAAAGCATTCTTAATATAACACCAACTATGCAGTTGATAATCCTAAATTTTTGTCTAACATTTTAGTCATGTGGTAAAGAATAGAGAGTTGAACATCGAAGAAAATGTATCCCAATCAGGGAGAAAGATAAAGGCATGAAGAAACAGAGAAAAATGACAAAGTGTTTAACCCAGAGAGAATGTTCCAATCAACAGAGCTGAAAATTATCACACTCCTAGAATGAAATTCACTTCACTGGGTACTGACCAAATTCTCTTATGATTGGTAATGTGAGGTTATTTGACATCGTAGGTAATCTGACTAAACCATAAACGATTTCTCAGGTCAACTGCAGGTCAAGAGTTTAATTTTATCTCTTGGGTTGCCAAGCTTGTTTGTAAGCCAAAGAGACATTTATTTTTAAATTCTATATGGACTCTTTGATCTGATGCAGGCTACTTTCAGCAGGTCCTTGCACCCCCTATGATGAGAAAATGTATCCTTTACTGTGTTTTAATTCAAGGCAAAGTAAAATGTGAGTGGTGCAAAATGAAAGGTCCTTCCAGCTGTACAGTGATGTGAGATGCCCCTATTCCAAAAACTGTATACCACAGCTTAGTCAATATACAAGAAATATGGATGGAGTCCTTTAAAATTTTGGTTGCCCAAAGGTATTCCCAAGGCAAAACATCTATTAAAGATTATAAACTGAGAAATCTAAAAATCTATTTCAAAACTACATTTTGATATGATAATTTTGGTTTTTCAAACAAAAGAGGTACTGTTGTGACTGCCATTGTAAAAAAAAATAATATTTATTAAAGTTGATACTAAAACCCCCTATTTCCTGACTTCTGGATCACTCCTTGAATAATATAAAAAATAATATCCTTGTAGTTTCATTTGTGGTCTAAAAAAGTGTTTGACTCATTAAGGTTGAATGTCAGGAAATTTCATTTAATGTTCCGTTTTAAAAGAGAAAAGGAGGAGAAAGATTTAGATGAAAAGTAGAGTGTATGACCTTAGAAATGTATTTATAAGGTCTGGCTGCAGCAGCCAAAAATAATAACCATTGAACCTAGTGAATAATTTAAGGCCAATGAGCTAACAGTGATCTTTGCAATGGGATATTAATACGTAAATATTTTAGTCAGCTTTTTCACACCCAGCATAAAAATGCCTTGTATTTCATCTACAATCTCACTCTCGGTGAAATTTCTGAGTGATTCTGTGTTCTCACTGAAGTTTTTATATATACATTCACACATTATAATTAAATGATTTTACTACCCAAATACATTCAAGAAAAAAGATTGTATTTTCTAAAATATGCAGTGATGATTCCTAAGGCCATGTTTCATTTTACATGTTGGGACAGTGCTGTAAAAGAATTTGGTTCTTTTATCTGGATCTATGTGCAATGACAGCATAATTTATGAAAGATTAGAACAATTTTTTACCCAATACTCAGCCTTGAAGAAATGTTACTAAAATTGATCAACAGAGATAAATATTTGTGAGTTTGCAAACATGTATTATCTATTCACATATCTCTAATATAAAAATCCATATAATTACGTCCATATGTAAACTAATATAGATTATTAATCCCTTTGTTTTTGAGGACAATATACCAAAGCAATGACTCTGGTTTTCAGGCAAATGATTTTTGCCAATGTTTTTACTTGCTTATTCTTTTACAGTGTGGACATTTGTTGCTAGAAATTTAAGGTGAGTTTTTGACAGAACATGACACTGTGAGAGAAAATTGGAAAGGGCATACTGGGTCTTAATCTAAAAGTTTAAGTTCTAGTCCTGCTCAGCCACAAAATGAGCAGGTCACTTCCTCTGTCTTATTTTATTTTCCTTACCTTAGATGTGAACGTGTGTGTAGCTAACTGATAAAGACCCTCAAATTGCAACCACGAATCAATAAACTGTGGTAATAACTGAGTCCCCCCAAATACTGTAGATAAAAGGAATCTTGAAAAATGCAATCATATTTTAATGGCTTTTTAAAAACAACATGGTTGGGGTACCTGGGTGGCTCAGTCAGTTAAGCATCTGACTCTTGATTTCAGGTTATGATCTCACCGTTCATGGGGTTGAGCCCCACGGTTGAACTCTGCACTGATAGAATGGAGCCTGTCTGGGATTCTCTCTCTCCCTTTCTCTCTGCCACTCCCCTACTTATGCCTGCACTCCCTTTCTCTCAAAATAAAGAAACTTTAAAAACAACATGATAAATCTAAGAATAACACTCAATAAGTTTCTCTTCTGCAATGTTTTTTTACACCCATTAGTTAAATGTGGATTTTCATAGGCCACAAACTTGGGTGTAGAAAAAATGAAACTGTCATTTCATCCATAATAACTAAATTTAGGGCCATTCAGAGCCTATGGAGAGGAAAAAAATTGTGATTTAGATTTTTCATGATCAAATAAGTTTCTCTCTACCCAACTAAATTCTTCGTGGCTAAAACAGAGTCCAGGCACTAGCACAGGAAGACATCTGCTATTTAAAAAAATTTTTTAACGTTTATTTATTTTTGAGGGAGACAGAGACAGAATGCGAGTGGGTTGGGGCAGAGAGAGAGGGAGACACAGAACCGAAGCAGGCTCCGGGCTCCAAGCTGTCAGCACAGGGCCGGACGCAGGGCTCAAACCCACGAGCTGTGAAATCATGACCTGAGCCGAAGTTGGACGCTCAACCGACTGAGCCACCCAGGCTCACTGACATCTGTTATTTTTATATCCAGGATCTAACCCAAGTAGAATTACTCAAGCTATTTGCACTAGCTGTTTGGTGTCCAGTCATTAGGTTCTCTGAGGCTACTGCCTCTTTTTCAGTCTGTCACACTTTCTCACCTCCACCAGTTCTTGCTCTGTGCCCTTTTGATTCCTCCCCCAGTGTCACAGAAAATATTATAGAGATTCTGTTAAGCAGTTTGATAGCTGCAGGAAAGCAAGAGGGCTATTGCCAGCCACCTCTGATGAGCTACATTGTCACCATGTCAGTCCTATAACTGTGATACTGCACCTGTGTGTTCTGGGAACCCTGCAAGGTTCGCCATATTTCTAGACTTACTCTGGAAATCAAGGGACAAGTTTCATGCATTTTAGGACTTGCAAATATCTGAAGATTCCATTTTCCATCCTGTCTGAAAACTAGACCCTGGAGAAGAGAGCAAGTTAGAGGTCCCTTATCAAGGCCCTAATAGTGTCTAAATTTTATTCTTCCCTTCAAACAATCCTTTCTCTTTCAGCATGGGAACATTTACCTCTTTTTTGGGTTAGTTCAGCTTTCCATCTACTCTATTTTCAATCTCTTTTTCTATCTTTCAGGTCTTAGCCTTTTGAAACTCAAAAAAACCTAGATTCCTATAATCAAAGCTTTTCCTCTCAAAGCTGGCTTTCCTGAATTTCAAAGATTATTTCTGAATCCAAAATCAAATAACTTGACTTCTTACTTTTCTCTGGCTTTCTGTGTGGCTGCTTTCTTTCCCTTTGGCAATGCACACTGCTGAGTCACGGGAGTAGTCTGTGATAATCATGATCACTGTGTCATACTTGCGTGATTCAGAAAAAAAGGCACAATTTCTAGGTGGAAGCAATAGAAACCACACATTATCTGGATGAATTTGCCCTCTGGATACAATGCTTGGCCACGGCACAGTGCCATTCAGCCAAGGAAAAGCTTCCCTTTCGCCCAGTCAATGCAGCCCCATGACAGGGTACATGGCTTGGTAAGTAGAGGATGGATCAGATTTTGGCTCACCCAGAGCCCTGCGTTGGAGGTCCCTGTAGAAGGCTCTCCAGAGAGACAAAGTGCATTCTGAATGACAAAGTACAAGGAGGAAACCAGCTCCAGAAACGTTTCAGACAATTTTCCTACCGTCTGTATTTTCCAGACCAAATCTACTCGTTGTTAACTGCACTACCAGCAGAATGCTGTGATTTAGAACATGTAAGGAAAGTAAATCATGTCATACAAAAAAAAAAAAAAAAAGTGGCTATAATTTATTTTCTTGAATGGTTTAGAAAGAGGATTTAGATAAATCCTATACTGTCAATTACTTGAATCCATTAAACAAGTGCACTCCCATTTTGAAAGGATAGAAAGAATACTACTTTCCTAACCCCCTCTTGTCATCTCCCATTGTTTAAGCATTCTTCTGGCTTGATTTGATCACACTTGCCAAAACCCATTCACCAATGCTCCCTAGATAAGAAAAACACTTTTTCATTATCTGTTATTATGTGTGATGTTAACACCTGGGATATGTACATCATTAAGAATGCATCTAATATGATTAGGGAATTCTGAAGTCAGGCGCAAGCTGTATTTACAACTCAGTGTAAAGTTACGCACCCCATAAATATATCACAAACTCTATCTTATGTTCCTAATGCACAGTTTAAAAAAATGAAGCATGGGCTTCAGGTATGTTCTCTGATAATGTGCTGTTAGGACAAATACTTAAACCAATATATAGATCAAAATAATTCATATAGTATTTTCCTTTATTGATTATCAATCCACTTTATTTGAACATTCCTGACTAAGATCAAAATCACTTTGTAAAAATGACTGTAAACCTGACAAAGAGCACTGGCCTACTTTCAACGTGTATTTGAAAAGTCAAAGCAAATAAATAATAATTATACAAATCAAAATACATTATCTTGTTTCATTAATTCTGTAATTATAAAAAGTTTAGTGCAAGTCGGAAGTGTATTTTTCAAGAACACAAAAGTCTATTAGCTAGATTTGTTCAAAGTATGTTTGTTATTTCAGAAGCCTAGTTCAGTTTTTGGTAAGATGAAGTTTGCAGCAATAAAGAAGACACGAAAATTAGACTAAATAAGTTTGAAAAATTAGCCATGATTTTCCTAACTTTTTCAATATTAGACAGGTAATGAAATATGTATTTAAAGAAGACAATTCTAAGATATAAATAAAGGTCCATCAGCATGTGAATCTATTGAAGACATATTAAATAACTCAAGATAGTGGATTAGTATCGTTCAACCCTCTTGAAAATTTCTAAACCATCTATTTCTACATCCTTACTAGCATTGATTGCAATCAGTTGAATCAGTAGTTTATGTTCATTTCCTTTCATTTGCTATTATTTTACACAGGGGAATATTTGCATTTGCATTGTATTCCTGACATAAGTAAAACCCATTTCAAAGTTCATACCTGCTATAATGTACTAGTAAAAGTCAGCCCTTCCGTCAGTAACTCATCTTTTTCCTAGGAATATTGACCATAAGAATTTTGCTTGAACAGTAATCCAAGGATAATTATTTTAAAAGATTAATAGTTTACTAAGGGAATTAAAAATAAAACCTGGCAGTTCAAAGAATTATACTGTTTCTTACTTAAATATTAATCTCTAAGTGGGGAAAAAAGAGAAATAGAGAAACTATAGATTAAGAAGTACATTAAGGTATTCATTAAAAAGCATTTAGTGAAACAACCAGAATTCCAAACACAAAACCACTCAATAATTCTAGTCTTACTGCCTGGTCTAATGTAATGCTGTGGATGAGACTGAGGTGGTAAGAAGGAAGCGTCTATACCACATGCTGAGCAAAAGGAAAACATCTAGCCTTTACTTGCATTCATTTAGTGTCATCCAGAATGTAGATGTTTACTGTTGTAATCAAATGCTTTATTATTTTCTTCTTACTTTCTGCTATCGTATCTGGTGGAGGCTTTCTGCCCCATGAAATATAAGAATTAAATTCTTTGTGGCTAATTAAAGCACACTGTTTTAGGTTTCTGGGGCCAGATTTTTTAATGCCCAAGTGCCTATCAAAAAGAGATCTAAAAGCTATTACATTTTTTAAAAAGTTATTATGTTCTACTGAGGGTAAGTTTTAATTCTTTTAAACTTTTTCAGATGTCATAACTTTTTGTGTTTAAAAACGTTTTCATTCTCCATAAATCTTTTTTTTTTTTTCTTTTTCTGATCAGGCTGAGTATTCTTTCAAACTTTCTTCCTATGAAATAATTTTGTTAATGTCCTTTAGGGGCGCCTGGGTGGCTCATTTGGTTGAGCTTCCAACTTTGGCTCAGGTCATGATCTCACAGTTTGTGAGTTCATGCCCCGTGTCAGGTTCTGTGCTGACAGCTCAGAACTTGGAGCCTGCTTCAGATTCTGTTCTGTCTCCTCTCTCTGCCCCTCCCATGCTCATGCTCTGTCTCTCCCCGTCTGTTAATAATAAACATTAAAAAAAATATTTTTAAATGTCCTGTATCATCCACATATCTGCCACACATTTACACTTGTACTACTTGCTCTATGTTAGATTCTAAATGTTCCACCAAAAAATATATACATGATATATGTATATATTTTAATTTTCCTTTTAATAAATTTTAATTTTCCTTTTAATTTTCCTTTTCATAAATTTTCCAAACTGTCTTAAATAGTATAAGTGACTCAGCTGTTTGTATATGTACCCACACGAGTAGAATTAAACTTTTTGATACTGTGCCCATAGTACTTTAATAATCATTTCTAATGAAATCTAATAAGATAACAATTATGTATAAAACACAGCAATTACACAAATCAAAGATACATTTCAGGAGTTAGCAAACTTTTTCTCTAAAAAGCCAGAATGTAATTATTTCAGCTATGTGAGCCATATAATTTCTGTTGCAACTATGCCTTTGTAGCAACAAAGCACTCATGCGTAATATCTAAGTGAATGGTTGTGGCTGTGTTCCAATAAAGCTTTATTTACAAAAACAGATACGGGTTGAATAGGTTCTGTGGGGCATAGTTTGCCAATCCTAATGTACCTGAATTTGTTACCAGAAAAATGTTTCAATACTTTCAGTATAGCTTCCTAAGTATGGGATTTCACTGTACCTGAATATAGTGTGGATTCCATAAAAGGCAAGAAAAGCATCTGGCTCATTAATTATGAACCATACCTTTATTTTCTAGAATGCAATGAAGACTGTTGAATGATCTTTCGAAACTATGCCTTATCCTTTTTTGTAAAGGAAACTCTTTTTTTAGTTCATATTTATTCTTTTATGCTCTCCATGGAATTGTTTTCTTTTATGTAATAGGCCTGTATAAATAATCATACATAAATTATTCTTAAACAGATTTCTAAGAACATAATTGATTAAATTGTTTTATTTTTAGGGGAGGCAAGATGTTAGTGGCTAGGAGTATTTTGACATCAGATTATGGGAATAGTAGTCCTAAATTTGAGTTCCATATTTCATTTCCAGATGTAACATATAAAGAGTATGTTGTTTGTTTTCCCTTTCTCACACATGAGTACTATACTATTAAAATAATCAGAATAGTAAGTATCTATACTAAGAAAGGAAAACATGGCACAGGCAACTCTTTCTCACCACTAGACTGTTTCAAATATTGTAAAATGTACTTTTATTGCAAAACCAAAACAAACTGAAATGTCTGAAAAAAAAAAAAATGCCTACAGGATGTCACCAGTGGTGAGACTCAATTTAACATGGGGATTATCCTTGGAAGAGCACTGGAAGCCATTTTTGTGTTGAGTTATGCTCAAGGAGATAGAATTCTCCTTGTTTTCATTATCGTATCTGTCTTTAAGTTGGCTAATTACCCATCTTTTGCATTTATTCTGATCTGTTAAGCCAATAAATTTACCATAATTATTTCTTTTTTTATATATATCTTGAGGGATAATATTCAAAGTGCTGAAGATATCTAGAATTCCTCAATCATTTTGAAAATTTACATTAAGAAAAATTTTACAAGTATGCAATCCAGGTTGATCCAAGGTACTATTATAGTTCTTGAGCATTCAACATTGAAGAATTGAGACCATTCCTTCAATGGTATTCTCCTTCACATCACTCAGGAGAGGTTACTGATTTTGAAAACTTTTCTTTTTTTATCCAGATGAAAATATATGTTCTGACTTTGAATACAAAGGTGGTACAAGGCCAAAGTGGTACTTTGTACCTTTGAATACAAAGGTGGTATAAGGCCAGAAGACACTGTTTTAGGATAATGAAAATATCTCGTTTTTATTATGTTTGCAAATAAGTGTATTATACAAGTGTTACTGTGACACATAATTGGTTATTTCTGACAAAATTATTTTGTATCATACCATATATTTGTAAAAAGATGAATGGCTCAATTAAAAGTTATGGCTGTTCCCTTTTAAAAATTTCTTCACTTGTAGTACTGTAACGAGGACCATTTTTAAACCGGGCTCAGACTCCGATGACATATGATCGCCGCCAGCTGCATCAAGAGGCAGAGTCTGGGTAAAAATAAGTTATTTGACCAGAACAGCAGAACAAAGCTGAAAATCTTCTGACACCTGATCCCTTCAGCAGCTGTGGAAATCTATTGAAAGGGTTCTCCTTCTAATGCATTTGTCAGAATGCTAATTGGAAAAATGACTTCATGTCATGAGTCATACGGTCACCTCTGCGGACCTCATTAGACTTAAATGAGCACACTCAAGTCTAGTGCAATCATTCAGATACAGCCATATGTTGGTAAAGAAGATCTCTCAGTATTCCGGCTGCTGGCCAGTTGTGAACACTGTCAAGTGAAGAAATGGGGGGAAAAATCGAATAGAGATGTTTAAAAGCAGATGTAGATGTAAGGGATTATAGCTTACTGCGTAATCAGAAGCATGTAGAGGTTTAGGACTAGAATAAGTTCAATCAAGTTAAGCCAGTTAGCGTGGCCAAATTTTATGAAGCACCTTAGAAGCACTCTACTGCAGTGCACTTCTACTGCAGTAGGAAATATGAAGGTAATAGGAGGCCTTAGAACTTCACAATTTAGAAAGGCAAAGCACCATTTATATAAGTAACTTTAATAAAAAAGGAAAGCTATGAAAACCAGCAAAAATTTTCCATTTTGGGGAAGTGTGGACATAAGGTAGGAGTTATGATTATATTAGATTGGAGAGGATGGAGGAGTTAGGGCACTTCTAGGGGTAGGCAAAACCTGACCTAAGACTGTCAGGATGGTGAGAGATTCTGGAGGCTTAAGCGGACATAGTGGCAAAGAGAAATGACTGGGAAGGCCTCCAAAGCATCAGATGCTATTGGTGGCAGGCAGCACTCAGCCTTGCTGGGGAACAGAACAAGACAACTGTGACTACCATAATACGTGTGAGTTTGAAGGAGAAATTTGGTGACCAGAATGACAATAAAATCTTTGAATGTCAGCCAGAAGACCACCAGGATAAAGCCACGTAATTGCAGAAACACTTAACCAATGTTTTTAAATGTAAAGGAATGGTCTCTGAGTGTAGAAAATAATGTTCTTCTGGTTTTTTTTCAAAATGAATTTAAAAAGTATTTTGTAAAACAATGCTTATAATCTCCTCACAGGTATATTTACATATATACCTAGGTGCACTTACAATACAAATAATACAGCATTACCAAATCAATTCATTATTTTCTTAGACTATTTGCCAGCTAGAATACCAAATTGAGTCTTCATCTAAATTCCCTTTACTTCATCTGGTTAACTTCCTATGAAATACACCACTAAGGATCCAAACCGTCTAGTAAGAATATTTATGTTAAATATCTGACTCAAAAGAGAAAACATTTATTAAAAGATGAGTACAGTCAAGGGGCGCCTGGGTGGCTCAGTAGGTTAAGCGTCCGACTTAGGCTCAGGTCATGATCTCTTGGTTCCTGAGTTCGAGCCCCACGTCAGGCTCTGTGCTGATGCCTCGGAGCCTGGAGCCTGCTTCGGATTCTGTGCCTCCCTCTCTCTGCCCCTTCCCTTCTCATGCTCTGTCTCTCTTGGTCTCAAATACATACATACATACATACATACATACATACATACATACATGTTAAAAAAAAAAGATTAGTACAGTCAAGAACTTAGGTATGATAGAAGTAATGGGGTGATGGGATATCACTGGCCTATCCTATGGTCTAAGTCCAACCTGGTCACTGCTTTTCAGACAGGCCCTATCTAGTATTTTGGAAAATGGAGCTACCATCGAGTTTGTAAACTCATGCCTACCACCTTTACTTTCAAAGTCTTGATGTCCCAGATTATGCCTACTCTTTATCTTCATACCCTGTCTTTTCTGGAGTACTGATTATTTCAGCACTTAAGTATTTCCTACTGTTGTTCAACAACTTACCAACAGCCTGGATATTCCAGGTGAAGGGCTAGCTAAAGCGAGGAGAGCTTTGGTACACTGTTTTATTTCCTCTTGTATTAAGGTGTATAAACCTACTATAGTTCTATAGGTGCCACTCTTGTCTCCCCAACTTGACTTTTTTAAAAAATGACTCAAAGCTGCAAAGAGAGCTCAGCCAGTCCTCCAGAGGTTCTCTCTCCATGCTGCCACTCAGACCATCCTTTCCACTACCAGTTCCTCAGCCTCACCAACAAAGGCATCCTTATCTCGACTTCCATTACTTCTGTCAAGTTTTCAGTGTTTTTTAATTCCCATAAATGGAATGGTATAGTATGAACTCTGGTGTGAGGCAGGTGTTGCTTACCCTTTGGTTAAATTTGTCCAGGTTGTACGTATCACTGTGGGTTGTTCACATGTCTATCATGTGATTGTACAAACATGCATATTTAAACTTTTTGGGTATTATGGGCAGTGCCTAGTAACTACAATACTGAACACCCGTCCATGTTTTTGCTGGAGATGCATTTGCCATTAAAAAAACATTGTGTGATTTGCCTTTTCATTATTATTATTTAAGTTTATTCATTTTTGAGAGACAGTGGGAACAGGGAGGGGCAGAGAGCGAGGGAGACACAGACTCCGAAGCAGGCTCCAGGCTCTGAGCTGTCAGCACAGCCTGACTCGAGGCTCACACTCACAAAGTGCAAAATCATGACCTGAGCAGAAGTCAGACATTTAACCAACTGAGCCACCTAGGTAAACTGCATTTTAATTACTGAGTTATATACTTCCTTTTTTGTCCTTTTTACTGGTTCTTAGTCATATTCAGGTTACTATGTGAAATATACTACAAGTGCTGATAGACCTAACAGGTATAATGATATTATCTTGTTATAATTTCTGTTTGCCTTTTCCTAGTGCCTTGTAGATATATCAATATGAAATTAACTTAATTCAGTTTTACAGATAGAGATGGATTCATTTACCCTTAGTAAATAATCTTTCTGCTGTTTCTACTTGTGTACCTTAGGCATTAACTTAAAGTGAAAGTATTAGACCGGTGAAGTCTTATTAATATTTTATTTGGACCCTGAGATTTGTCTTCTCTACTCTTTCTTCTTTTTTGTCTCTGGGTTTTATTCTGGTTATTAAGACTCTCATCTCCAAACTTTCCCCTCTGTACTATTTTATGATAATTAAAGTGGAAGTCTGTGAAAATTACTGCTGTTCTTCCAGTTAGTTGAATGATTGGTTCCTCCATAAAGGTGCTCTAGAGAAAGACGAGCAGCCAGGAAAAGGAATTCCCTTGTTCTGGTGTCTTTTTGTTGCAGCCTGTGGGTTTGCTATATGCTTGCGTCCCTTGTGTCATCCAAAGAGGTCTTCACTCTGGCACAAGGAATCACCTCTACACCAGCAGTTCTATCTCGTTTTCAGTTTTTCCATCCCTTGCACAATCAAGTTCATTGTGTCTCACTCCCACAGATTCAAGCACTGATGAAGTCGGCACCCTATCTTTAGAGGTCAGGATTCCAGGTTTATGAAATCCTCAAGCTTGGAAATACCAATGCTAGCTGAGCACAACCTCTTCCTCAGAGGTCTGAATATCAACTTCTTAGGGACCTTTCCTAATAATTTCAATATGTTTCTTATTTTATTTTAACTTGGGGCAGTGATTGCTACTCCTTGTAGTTGCTGCATGTATACTTAAGGTATTCCTTTTTTAAAATTTAATTGACTAATAATTACCTCCATTACATTTTCTCTATTCAGGCAACCAGAAAGGTTTCAGTCTCCTAACTAAATCTGTATGATTCAGAAACTGGTATTGAATGGCCATCAGAAACAGACACTCAAAAATGGGATTTGGTGATAGGTTTCGTCATGTGCTTAGGCTTGAAAGTGGGTTGAGCTCCTTATCAATGGCATACAGGTTTCAAGTAATCCATGACACAACTAATCGAACCACTATTTGTGACTGATTTTGTTGAAATGCCAACTGATGCAGGAGCTTTGAAAGGACTGGATGGTTCCAATGCTTGAATGTTTGACCTACTGATGAATCTAAGCATCTTGGTTTGCAGTCATCTCCTCTCAATGCTTTGAGCATCTACAAAAATAAAAAGCTTCAGTCTTTAATGTGTATGCTTGTATACATGAACTATATTATTTTCCCTCTTATTTTGTGCAAGTTAAATTGAAAATTAACATTATATTTAGTCTTAATGTAACAGAGTATTCAGCCGAGGCTATGACTGAATTTAAGCAGCAATTAACCCAATTAATATCTTATATTTTTCTAGCTCATGTACTCTAACATCCCTGTATCTGTTTTTTATTGCTATGTGATACAACATTCAAAGATGGAATAGTTTCAAGTCACTTAATATGTCAAGATTCTCTGTGGTAGCAATTGTCTGGAGGTTAATGCTGGCTGTCAGCTGGTTCCCTCTCTGTTTCATCATCTCTCATCCTCTAGATGACCACCACTGACTTTTCCACATGGGGCAGCAGTGTTTTAAGAGGAAAAATGCAGAAGGTGCCAGGTAACTTAAGGCCTAGATTCATAAGTCACACAGTGTCACTTCTACTGCACTGTGTTCGTCAAGACCGATCACAACGACAATCCAGATTCAAGAGGTGATAAAACCGATTCTACTTTTTAAGGATTATAATGCAAAGTCATGTTACAAATGCTAGGGCATACCTAGTTGGAAATGATTTTTGTACCTAAACTTACAGACTAGCTATGCTCATTCCTTTCTAAGAACTGACTGACAACACAGGAGACTGACAATTTACTCACAATTTTTCCCGCTATTTATTATTTCTTCATTTCCTTTATTTCTCAGGTTTAGATTTTATAGTCTATCACTAAGTAAAATCATGAACTTTGATTCATATTCAAAAGCTTTCCCAATCTCCAGCTCAGCCTACCTTCCTAGCAAAATCCAAACCCAAGTATAACTAACTTTTTAACTACAGCTTGCCTATATCCAGAAGTATTAGTCAAAATATTTAACAAATCATTTAGCATACCATGAATAGAAAGGATTCCTCTTTGTACTGCTTAATTATCATCCTTGACTTCATTTGAACACTTACACTGGCAAAAAACCACACAAATATACATGCATACACACACAGTCCCTAAGTGGGCATAACAAGTCTGTTATTTACTCTTAAATCCTTGGGTTGACTATCTTACACTTTGTGCTTCCAGTATTCCACATCAATTCTTCCCATTGTCAACTGATAGCTACACTTTTTTTCTCTCCAGGATAAAATAATACCAAGCAGAAGAGATGTATCTCATCTTCCTATCTCAATTGCCAGTTTCCATTCTTGTTTCCAGGAATGAATACTTTCTGCTTCTACACTTGGCCGCTTGCACACAAACTTAAATTTCCCCTTGCCTACTGACAGACTTCCCTTATGCACTTTCTTTACTTCTCCCTGTCCTAGTAAGATCATTTCCATTAAAATATAAATATGCTTCTCAATGTATCTCATAAATCAAACAACAAAAAATATCTTACCTACATCTTCTCCAGGTCTAGCCCACCTATCTAAACCCCTGGACAGCAAAATTCCTTCAAGGAGTTTTACATACTGCTTCTATCCACTCATTTTCTTTCGCTTTCTCTATAGTTCAATCCCAATTAGGTTTTCTTCACTACTCTAATGAAACTGCTCCAATGAAATTGTACAGTCCATCTGTGTTTCTTCTCTTAGTTGACTTAACAGATGCAGTTAATTATTCACTCCTTAAAACTTTTCTTCATGCTTGGTTTCAGAAAATTATACTCTTGTTTCCTCCCTACCCGACCTCCCTGACTTCAATTTCTCCTCTTTTGCTAGATCTTTCTAGTAGTTTGGGCTCACTAAAGGGGAGAGACGTTCTCTGCTTAGTTCTTGGGATTCATATCTAACTCCATTCATTCACGAGTGATCTCATGTAGCCTCAAGGATACAACTACTATCTGACTCTGTAGAATGTATATTTAGCCCCAAGAAACCTCCCTCAGTTTTAGATTCACATAATGAATACCTACCTGATGTGATCCACCTTATCTGGTCTTTCCAGTTCAGCAAATAGCACTATTATACCTCTAGCTGCTCAGGCCAAACTTTCAACTTTTTCATGGCTTCTCCTTCCTCCATGTCTCTTAACAACCCATCACTAAGACCTGGCAATTCTACTTTTGACAAGGTTTCATACAACAGCTTTATCCTTTTTCATCTGCAAGAGTTTTCCAATATACCAGGTTTGAAATATTTCAACTACTATCTGTTCTCCACCTCATGGTCTGAGAATTTAAATGTTCTAGTTCAGATTTTATCATTATTATCTTTTCAAGTTTCTCAAGTTTTGCCCATGATATTTACAATAAATTGAAGCTGTTTCACATGACACCCAGGAGCCCAAATGATATCACACAGTCTATGGTTTCAATTCCCATCACCCTTCCTACCACCTTACTTATTTCAGGCACAACAGAGTTCTTCCTGTTCCCTGAACTATCTCAATTGTCTCCAAACTAAAGACCTTAATACCTGCTGCTTCCCTTGCCTTCCCACCCCTTCATGTTTCACACTGCTTTTCTGAAATGTCACTCTTTAGAAGACCTTCTCTGACTATCCAGTTTAAAATATATGGAATTGTTGTTATATTCTCTTTTTCTTAGGGCTTATGTCACTGTTGTTCGTTCTCTTGACATTTTCTTCCATTAAACTATATTTACTCTAGGGGCACCTGGGTGTCTCAGTTAAGTGCCCAACTTCTGGCTCAGGTTGTGATCTCACAGTTTAGGAGTTTGTAGCTCCTCCTAGGGCTCTGTGTATTGTGTATTTTCAGCTTTTGTTTCTTGAAATAAAATTTCTGCCCCCCTTTTGCTCTCCTCCACCTCCTTCTCCTACTCCTTCTTCTGGGATTCCTATTATATTAATGTTATTACATTTTTTTTTTTTAATTTTTTTTTTCAACGTTTATTTATTTTTGGGACAGAGAGAGACAGAGCATGAACGGGGGAGGGGCAGAGAGAGAGGGAGACACAGAATCGGAAACAGGCTCCAGGCTCTGAGCCATCAGCCCAGAGCCTGACGCGGGGCTCGAACTCACGGACCGCGAGATCGTGACCTGGCTGAAGTCGGACGCTTAACCGACTGCGCCACCCAGGCGCCCCTAATGTTATTACATTTGATGGAGTCACTGAGTTCTCGAAGTCCATTCTCATGTTGTATAATTCTTTTGTTCAGCTTCATTATTTTCCATTATTTTATCTTCTAGGTCACCAATTTATTCCTCTGCTTCTTCCAGCCTGTTAAATGAATTAAGCATGTTTCCAGTCCTATTTGTTGTAGTCTTCATCTGATTCTTTTTTAACTCTTCACTGTGGTAAGGGTCTCTCTAGTGTCTTCTTTTTTTCCCAAGCCCAGTGTGTATTGTTATAATTGTTGGTTTCAATTCACCATCCGTCATTTTACTTATGTCTATTACACTTAAATCTGGCTGTGGCCTTTTCTTGTTGTTTCATTTGGGATGAATTCTTTCATCTTAGCTTTTTTTTTTTTTTTTTTCTAAGTCTCTGCCTTATTTTCTGTGTTATAAAAGGCAGTTATGTCCCCTGCTTCTGAAAGTATTAGTTTTATGAAGGGGTCATATAGTGCCTATGGCCTGGTGCTTCAGGGAGTATCTCTGGTACATGCTCCATGTGTTCTGTTGTTGTGTTGTGGCTGCTCTATCTTTAGGATCAGTTGTCTGTAGAGGCCCTCCTTGACTCAAGTGTGAAATGTTTGCTCCCGGACTTGCATGGGCTAGTTTTAACTACTTGTTCTTGGTCTGCTTGTGAAGTAAGACTGGACACCAACTCCACCAGAACTGAGGCTCTGGAGAACTCTGATTGGGAGATGTGGTTTGGGCAGAGATTTGTATTGGTCTGTTGTGGAAGGGACCTACCATCCTGGGGCTGAGGCAAACTTGACTGAGAAGTTTAGTACTGCCAGAGCACAGAGAGGCAGGCCTTAGAGTAAGCAAGTCAGGCAGCCAGTGTCTGTGCTGAGCTACTTCCCTCAGGAGGTTCTTGTTCATGCTTATTAATAAAATTATATAAGCACCCAGATTTTTTAAAATCAAATTCCTACTGGGTTATAAACTGAAACTTACTAATTTAACTTAGGACCAAATATGTAACATTTTAACTTTGAAGTGTTGACATTGATTTAACAATGTTAACCGAGGGCCTACTGTGTGCTAGATATTTTTGTAGTTACTAGGTACATCATGTCTACATGACAGATAAGGCCCTTTCCTGGGGTTTCTCAGATTACTGTGGCTGGCAATCATTAATAAATCAAATTATTAATTTCAGATATTAAAAACCGGTATGAAAATAAAAGGGCATCATATGCTAATTTTGATAATATTGGGAATTCTTGAACTTGTATTATAAATGTTTAGACTCCGACGTTCCGTTTTTCTTTTTATGTGTTGACATTTCCATGATGTGGAAAGGACAATCACTTTTATCCAATGGTGTTCGGGGACTAGCCAGTACTAGCTTCCAAGAGAAAATTGTTTATAGCTCTTCCCAATTAAAGACAATAGTAGCAGAAACCTGAGATCATCAGTGGTACAAGTATTTATACCATGTAATCTGTAAAAATAAAACAAATTAGGGCTTGGGGCACCTGGGTGGCTCAGTCAGTTGAATGTCCAACTTTTGATTTAGGCTTAAGTCATGATCCCAGGGGGTTGGGATTGAGGTCTCCATAGGCCTCCATGTTGAGCATAGAGCCTATTTGGGATTCTGTCCCTCTGACTCTACCCCCTCCCCCATCCCTGCACACACACATGCTCTCTTTCATAGGCTCTCTCTCAAAATAAAAATAAAAATAAAAATAAAAACAAAAAGCAAAAAACACACATCATTGCTTTTCTTACAGTGTTGGCATGTGCACGCACACATACACACATACCCCACTGATTATATCTGTCTTCTTCTAGAATTATATTCTCTAACATTGACAAGTAACAATTTTTAAAAATTTCTTACAAGTGTATTTATATGGAGAGAGAACAAGCACACACATGAGCAGGGGAAAAGACAGAGGAAGACAGAGAGAGCAAATCCCAAGCAGGCTCGCGTTCACAGCTGTGGAGCCCGACTTTGTGCTCAATCTCATCAACTGTGAGATCATGACGTAAGCTGAAACTGAGCCTGTCATGAAAAACAACAGTTTAAAATAAAGGAAAGTAAATATGTTTTCAGAAAATAAAATTAACCTTAAGAACTTTCCTGCTGAAAGATATTATTGGAATTAATAGTTTAACAAGATTTACAAATGCATTATGTAGATAATAAAGTTCAAGATGCCAGTCTGTAATATCCAAATGCTTAACTTGACATGATTAAGAATATTCCCATCATCTAAATAAACTATATAAAGGTAAATAGTTGTTATTAGATACATTTTTACCTGAAAACTACCCTATCATCTGAAGAAATCCTACCACATGGCTAAATGATCATTATTTAACTCTCAAGAACTTATAGTTTTCTTAATCTGTTTCTTCTGCTTGGTTACTAAATAATAGAAGCTGTTGGCCTCAATAGATATAGGCACAATGTAAATTATTTTTGCATTTAAATTTCTTAGTTTTCTGTGCATTTTTTTTCACCCTCTAAAATTTTTAAGATTTAAGGTTTTAGAAGCTGCATTATTATCTTAAAGACAATAGTGCAATAGTATCCACTAAATGAATTGTTTTGCGGCCTTACCTTTTCTAATTTTTTGAGAAATTCCTAATTATTAAGTAAATGGTACAAAAATCTTGAAGAAACTAAACTTTCAAGGATAGCACAACCACAAGGAAAAATTTACACACTTTCAGAGAAAGATAAAATACAGTATAAGTTGCCTACAAATCAGAAGGAAGTTGAGTTGATTAACAATAGATAGGCTAGCAGCTAAGTAAGAGACACTGCTCCTGAATGGAAAAAAAAATATGACATGGTCATTAGCTTAATTTATTTGGTAATATCACTTTATATCGAACTGTAGTGAAGACATTCAACAATTAGCCCCCTGATATTTTTATCTCATAAAATTGTTCTTTTTTTTAAAATTTCAATCCAAGTTAGTTAATAGTTAGTGTAATAAAAATTTTAGGAATAGCATTCAGTGAATCATCACTTACACATAACACCAGTGCTCATCCCAACAAAGGCCCTCCTTAATGCCCATTGCTCATTTAGCCCATCCCCCCATCCAACACAACACAAGTAATCCTCAGTTCGGTCTCTGTATTTAAGGGTCTCTTATGGTTGGTCTGCCTATCTGTTTTTATATCATTTTTGCTTCCCTTCCCTTATGTTCATTTGTTTTGTTACTTAAATTCCTCATATGAGTTAAGTCATATGATATTTCTATTTCTCTGACTCATTTTGCTTGGCATAACACCCTTTAGTTCCATCCACATTGTTGCAAATGGCAAAATTTCATTCTTTTTGATTGCTGAGCAATACCTCATTGTATGTGTGTGGGTATGTACACACACACACACACACACACACCATCTTCTTTATCCATTCATCTGTCGATATACATTGGGTTCTTTCCTGAATTTGGCTACTGTTGATAGCACTGCTATAAATATTGGGGTGCACATGCCCCTTCGAAACAGCATGCCTGTATCCCTTGGGTAAATACCTAGTAGTGCAATTTCTGGGTCGTAGGGTAGTTCTATTTTTAATTTTTTGAGGAACCTCCATCCTGTTTTCCAGAGTGGCTGCACCAGTTTGCACTCCCACCAACAGTGCAAAAGAGATCCTGTCTCTCTGCATCCTTGCCAACATACGTCATTGCCTGAGTTGCTAATGTTAGCCATTCTGACTGGTGTGAGGTGGTATCTCATTGTGGTTTTGATTTGTATTTCCCTGATGATTGATATTGAGCATTTTTTCATGTGTCTGTTAGCCATCTGGATGTGTCTGTAAAAGTGTCCATTCACTTCTTTTGCCCATTTCTTCACTGGATTGCTTTTTGGGTATGGAGTTTGAGAAGTTCTTCATAGGTTTTGGATACTATCCCTTTATCTGAAATGTCATTTGCAAATAAGTATCTTCTCCCATTCTGTCAGTTTTCTTTTAATTTGCTGATTGTTTCCTTTGCTGTGCCAAAGCTTTTTATTTTGATGAGGTCCCAAAAGTTCATTTTTATTTTTGTTTCCCTTGACTCTGGAGACATGTCAATAAGAAGTTGTTGCAGCTGAGGTCAAAGAGCTTGCTGCCTATTTTCTCCACGAGGATTTTGATGGCTTCCTGTCTTATATTTAGGTCGTTCATCCATTTGGAGTGTATTTTTGTGTATGGTATAAGAAAGTGATCCAGGTTCATTCTTCTGCATGTTGCTGTCCAATTTTCCCAGCACCACTTGCTAAAGAGACCGTCTTTTTCCCGTTGGATATTTAAAAAAAAAATTTTTTTTAACGTTTATTCATTTTTGATAGAGAGTGAGCGAGCATGAGTGGGGGAGGGGAAGAGAGAGAGGGAGACACAGAATCTGAAGCAGGCTTCGAGCTATGAGCACAGAGCCTGACACAGGGTTTGAACTCATGGACCGCAAGATCATGACCTGAGCCGAAGTCAGACGCTCAACAGACAGAGCCACCCAAGCTCCTCTGCATTGGATATTCTTTTCTGCTTTGTCAAAAATAATTTAGCACACTGATTTATTATAGTTCCCTCCACTAAGAGAAGCAGATGCTAAATGTTTCAGGCCTTAGGAAGCAATAAGGTATTGAATCTTTGGAAATTAGAAAAAGTTGGTAGCCCAATGGAGACATTGACAGTTATAGAACAAACTCAAACATCAGAACTATATATTATATATATATATAAAATGGAATAAAATGAGTTCACAGAGAAGGAGATACTCCACTGTGGGTTAGAAGATAGATGGAAACATGTGCACTTAATGTTAAAATTTTAGGTTAATCACAGAGTTCTTTCAAATACCTAATGTACATAACAATCCCAGACAGGATACCTATGTGCTTTACATCTCAAACAGTATAAACCATAGTTGTAGAATCCCTCACACCAAGGAGTGTTTCTCCACCTTTCTTAAGGGTGCAGGAACACAGAATAACAAGCAAGGGATTCTAGAAGATGATTTTATACATATGTGTATGTGTATATACGTATACACAAATATATACATATATGCCCACATATGTGTGTGTATATTTATGAATATAATGTGTATCATTTATCTATAGATTAGTGTTTCTGAAATCCAGGTCCATCAATTTATGTTTATTTATTACACTTTCTCCACAAGGCTATCAATTAAATTGTTACATCTTCTAATCAATCATGCTTTAAATAAAAAGGAAATGTGTTCAATCTTGTCTTTAATAGGAGTCAACCATTCAACCCTTATTGCAGTGACATAGCACAATTGTGATTTCTTTCTTTGTATTTCACTTTCAAGCACATTAAGACTGCTTTATAATCTAATATACCCAGGTATTAAAGATTATTAAAAAAAACGATGTTTCCTTCACTTGGCTAATGAAAACATATCTAGAAAAATAAGGTTTTTTTTAAGTTTGAAACTTAGACTTGCAGTAAGTAAGGTTAGACCTTTAAGAAATCATTTAAACACTTGTTAAACATATTCTTGTTTTCAGGCATTCCTTTTTGCAGAGTGATTTCTATAATTATGTTGAAAATTTTTGCCTGGAACCATCATATGTAAAATGGGACAAAAGCTGGGCTTTTGTATGACACAGCTTCCCTTCTATGACCCTGATGCTAATAATGAAAAGAACAGTCACATAAATGACAACTACTCAAAACATAACCAGATGAGTACAAATAAAGAAATAAATTTCTACACTTTTACCCTATTTTGGGGACCAAGAGGAAAGCTGTTCATCCTGTAACATAACCCCTCAAAAATCCTTTTAGATCATAAGATGCCATACTTTAAGCACAGAAAAACTTTACAACTAAGTTTAGAACTACTTTTCAAATAATTGATCAAATTAGAGCATCCTTTACAGAAATTACTTTCAACACACAGCCTGAAAAAGTACTTCTATATAACTAGGGCATACATTTTTTAAACATTTTTTATGTCTTTTTTTTTGAGAGAGACACAGACTGCAAGCTGGGGGAAGGGGCAGAGAGAAAAGGAGACACAGAAACTGAAGGAGGCTCCACGCTCTGAGCTGTCAGCACAGAGCCTGACATGGGGCTCAAACTCACAGACTGTGAGATCATGACCTGAGCTAAAGTTCAATGCTTAACCCACTGAGTCACCCAAGCACCCCAGACCATCAATTTTTCTAATCTTTTGTGAAATGACAAGATAGAAGATGCTCAAGGTTTTTAAAACATAGATGGTAGTTTGTATAGTCCATAGGATTAAGTCCCAAAAAAGAAGCAGGTTGTAAAATAGTCTGTTTTAAAGACTGAATTACCTGGACTGTATTTACACAGTTTTATGGGCATATGCAGTTCAAGGAAGAGAGCTAGATGAAGTGAACTTTGTTTTCCAAAATACTTAGTTGACCATGTTGCACTTTGTGTCTACTCAAATGCCTGTTGGCTCTTCACAGCATTGCTTTTGACACTTGATCTTTCTCACATACTCCAAAGACCAAAAATATGTCTTTACTACTGAAAGAGCTAAATACTTTCTTTTGATTCATTTCTGGTTTTATGTATGAATATCTATCAAGTAGAATAAAGCTGACCTAGTAAGTGGCCTCCCATTAACACATCTCTATTAGAAAACTCACACCCTGTAATGACTGCACCTTTATTTTGTGAATCCAGAACTTTAAGAAATTGCCACTACCCTTTTTGAGGAAACTCCACACTGTTTTCAAGAGTGGCTGCACTAGTTTGCATTCCCAGCAGCAGTGCAAAATGACTCCTCTTTCCATGCATCCCAGTAAATGGGGGAAATCTTCTTGTTTACATAGCCATTAAACAAAAATTTCACCAATATGCACTGAATTAATTGATAGGAGTGATAAATGTATTACCACAGAAGAGCTCTTAGTAGACTACATGGCTATGACCTTTTCAATGAAAAGTCACATCACTGATTTTATTGAATACTGAGGAAACCTACAATATTTGCAGGGGGGAAAAGAAAGATAAAGGTAAAAATGGGTGGTGTATGTGATCTCTTGATAGATGAAAATTTCAAAGTACAAGGCACAACAATGATTTTGGATTTTTGCAATTGTACAACCTCAGGCTTAAATGTGATAATTATGTAAGACACATAGTGCAGTGTATGGAAGACAGTAGGCGTCACAGTCTCAGTGCATCTGAATGTTTGGGGTCGAACCTCGAGGAAACCATGTATCAAGTGGATTTGAAGTGATAGAAGAACGCTAGCTTCCCTTCATGAACCCAATTTACCTACTACAATTACAATCATTATAGTCATTCATTGTCTTCAAGAGGAACAAAGTCAGAATTCAAATGTGCCAACTGTGAGAAACAACAAGGTCAAGATTACTCATGCTGGCACACTTCACCAGTTAGAACAACTGCTGAGTTGAAGCTGAGGAAATGAGAGGGAGGGGCTGATCGGAGATTTACTACCAGACAAGTCTGTGAAGTACACTCCTGCATAAAGGCTTTCTGTGAACCCAATGCCTTTATAAAATCCAATGGCCCTGGGTATGCCAACACCCTCCAGCTTTTTTCATTTACTTTTCCTCAAACCATACTTCTCCTCTGCTACAAAAGTCATTCTCAGATGGTAGGGAGACATGAGCTTGTATGGGAATGATGGGAAATATAAGTGGCTGACAAGTCAGTAATTGAGAAAGTCTATATACAGGACCAAAGTTGGTTCATAGGACCACATATTGGGTATGGGAATATACATACTAAATATGAAAGTTGAGGTGTTTGCAGTTTTTTCTTTTCTCCCTCCCCCTCCTTCTCCCCTGTCCTTGTTTGTTCTGGAAGATTCCTTCATGTTACACAGTATTATTTTATGACCTCCTATTCAATAGACTTCCACACAGGCTAGTATTTTTCATCACAAAATATGCAGTTTGATTTGTGATTCTTTTTAAATGGGTGTCTTTGGAGACCAACCTTATGACAAAGACAGCAGTTTGATTTGAGGTGCTTATGAAACAACTAGACCAAATGAGTTCAAGTTACAGAATTGCAGTATCAAGAGGTAGGCTGTTCCTCTAATACTGTACTGAATGAGAGGAGGTTTCTTTCTTGAGGAAACCACATTCGGAAAGAAAGAGTGAAGAAATTAACAGGATATTGTTTTTATAAAAGCGCCTGAGGGGCGCCTGGGTGGCGCAGTCGGTTAAGCGTCCGACTTCAGCCAGGCCACGATCTCGCGGTCCGGGAGGTCGAGCCCCACGTCGGGCTCTGGGCTGATGACTCAGAGCCTGGAGCCTATTTCCGATTCTGTGTCTCCCTCTCTCTCTGCCCCTCCCCCGTTCATGCTCTGTCTCTCTCTGTCCCAAAAATAAATAAACGTTGAAAAAAAAATTAAAAAAAAAAATAAAAAAAAGCGCCTGAGTCTTAAGAAATCGCCAAGAGTGTTAGGAGGCAAATGAATCTCTACACTTGCAGCAACAACAAAATTTTGTTAGAAAGTAATGGATGTTCAGTGGCAAATGTGAAAACTTTCTTCCCTGAAACCTATACCTTCACAGTTCGCTGTTGTATGTACGATCACCTTCAAATAAATGGTAACACTACTCATCACAGTTAACCAAGTTTTCCAGCATTGTTTCCCTTTTTCGTTCACTTTGTTGGGATTCCTAGGTTTTGTACTATTATTGTAATGGTGTGTGCTTTATGGAACCAGAATTATAGTCATCTAGTAACCACACAGAAATTTGGATAAAATGCATTGAAAAATGATCTTTCAATGCTTTCTATTTCCCCCCTATAAAACCACTAGTGTGCATCAGTGCTTTATTTCTAATTTCCTAAGAATGACAAATTACAATTAGCAACAGTTTTAGTGTTTATCCTCTTATGTGTGTTTTGGTATAATTTGTGCATTTGTGTTTAATATTTGTATTTACTTCTATTGGTCATGCACCTTGAAACTTCCCTCTTCACTTTAATGTAAGATTATGTTGAGTATTTCTTTAAATCCTCAGTCTTTCACACACATATGGAGCTCTATCAAAAGGAAATTTTTTATCCAATAGAATGACAGATAATTTTTAACAGTACAAATTCTGCTTTTAATGTTAAATCCCCAGTGAAGTTCAGAAACTACTTCAAGTCATTTGTTCCAAAATTTAACTATCAGGTAAAACTTGTTTTGAACACCAACATTACTTTTTAATATATTGCTAACAATACTTATAACGCTTTGTACAGCACATTATAGATGTGTCTCTCATAGTGCATCATCTACTGCACAAAATTGATCGATGAGAGTGTTTTTACTGCTTTAAATATCAATAAAAGTTGACTTTGGTTTAGACATTGTGGAACTGTGAACTTTGATGCAATTTTATTTTTTTTGGTTCAATTAAACCATTTGCTTATATTCCCTCATGTGATATTAACCACTGTTGTGCATCATTCCAAGTGCATTTTCTTATGGCTATCATTCTAGTTAATTTATCTCATCCCCTAGACAAGAATTAAATATTTATCCACTTAATATTTCTGTTAACTTGCATTCTCAGAAAGGATATGTAAGGTTATAGCAATGCCTACCTGTTTCTCAGAAATCTCTCAAACTCTTCCCAGTATTATGCAACAAGTCATAATACAGGAGCATGTTCCTTCACCCATCTAATCCGGGTAATATTCTGTCATTGACCAATTTCTCATAAGGTTTCTGAATAATGATGTCATTTATGATAATGATTAATGGTATATTCATTTATTTGGTATAGGATTTATTTGGTATATTGATTTATTTAATTACTGTTGGAACTATAGTGTATTTGTTTCAATGCATTGTCATTGGGTTATTCGTGTTACCTAAATATTAAAAGATTTTATGTAATTAAATATACCTTGTAAGATAGAATTAATCATGTGTGCATTGAAATACTATTACTGTCAATCTCTGCCAATCTTAAGAAATGGTAACCATCACTGGTGTTATTAAAAACTTAAGTTTAATCCAATAAGATTGTTGTGATTTTCACTGCCTTATGATCAGATACCCGGCTTAAGTTCATCAACTGTAATGACTGATCAAGTTGACGGAGTACTACATTCAGAGTCAAGGTCATAGCCTTAAGATATGACCTTGGTATTTTGGGAATCCCTCCTAAGAGTGTAATTCAACTTTACTTTGAAATTCAAACAAATGTGCTTATTTATTGAGGGTCTGTATTAAATCCAGTTTGAAAGTCTTTCCTTGAAGAATTAGCTTTTCAATGTTGGGAATTGCTATTTCCAAGTATCAACATTCATCTCGGGTGGGGAGGACCAATTCTCAATATTACAAAACATTTACTATTCAGTTTTTTCCCCACACTTAATCTTCTACTGATTTCTAATACAGTAATCTCTAATAAACAATGAGAAAAAAAAATTAATGAGCTCTTCCATTAAAATTTAAGTAAGGGTAAATTTCTCCAACTGGCCCTAAGTGCTCATATGATTTTGTGTTGTAATGAACAAGTATAGAAAACACATAATACAAGTTTCTGGAGTAAAGAGTTTTTACCTGAAGTAATTTAAAACATTAGCTTCCAATCAAAACACTGGTCCATTATGGAATAGAATAGACATATGCAAAGATTTTGAAGGTAGGAGAGAAGTCTAAAGAAATCTTAACACGTTACTTGCCTCTGCTTGTAGGGATATGTTTATGGAAAAAACTGAGGAACAGTCAAAATTAAGACTATCAAACTGAACTACGCTGCCCAAATGAAGCAAAGCATCTATTGCTTACTGAGGTCTGATGTAAATTCATTAGGAGAGTCAAGAGCTGGACACGAGGAAAAAGCGGACAACATTCCTTATGGTTCCGAGGATCTCAATCTGTTGCCTTTCCAGCTATGTGGTGAACATACAGGTTTCTTTATGTTCAAGATCAGAGTACAGGAAAAGCCGAGTGACATCATGTGGGGTCCTGGAGGTCTAGTTTATGAACCTCCACGAAAAATACCTCGAAATCCATGGCTGGAAATTGAGGCATTGGAGTTTAAGAGCTAAGTAATTATAACCACCAATTGCATCATGGCCCTTTATATCCTGTGAAATTTAGGTGGCCCAGAGCACTACTGGTCTCACTGATAACTGTAGTGAGTGCTTCAAATCTACAGATGCAGTTCCAAGCTCTGAGCTAATATGGTTATGAACGAATTATAACAAGATATACAGATTGTATCTTTTATTCCATCATCACAAAGTATGTGCAAATTTTATATGAAAAGCATTACTTTTCATTACTGAGTTAATTCTGCAAAAATGAGTATCTATTACGGAGCTCCCCATTCAATCATTGTATTTATTTGACTCCAGTGTTGGGCGCCTATCACGTGCCTGATGCTGTAGGAAGTTCTGAGGACAGTGGCAAAATGCACACACAGGTCAGCACACACAGACGTGTGCACACAGACCAGAAAGACCAGCCATTAAATTCAATGAGTTTGAATTCAATGAGTTGAAATTCAATGAGTAGAGATGCAGAAAAGCCAGCCAGGGAAAAGTAATTCAATTGTTTCAGAAGTGTATGTTAATAGCTAAGTCTAGAAGCATACTTACATTTCACATCCTCCCTGCTGGCTGCAATGATCAAATTATCTCCTAGAGGGGCCCAACCAGAGCTCTTAAAGGACATAGCCAACCATACATGGAGGAGGAGGGTGTGTAGTTGAAGGGGAAACACACTGGGCGTCCCAGGAGCAGGACTTGCTCGCAAGGCTCTGCCACTGCCCAAGCTATTAAGCTGGCCCCACATCTCATGAGGTATTTGGCACCGATTCTACCACTGACACCAAAAATTCAAGGCCATTGCCTACACACCAACCTGGTGAAAATATAATGTAGACCTTGAAAGATTTGGATTTTATACTCAGTTTGATGTCCCATTGCTTTGGGATATGTGCCAAGTTTTTTTAAACTTTTTGGTTCCCAGTTTTTTCATGATTAAGCAATTTTTAGCCAATAGTAAAGCTGACATTCCATAGCTCATTTGACAAAGTTTCTCTAAGAATTATATGCCTAGTTTTTAAGAAGGTCCAGTCAATAGTAATGAAGAAGCAATCTGCCTGGTAAGAGCATCTTAACTATACTCACACTAAATGTATTTTAGTGTAGAATAAGCCTAGAGAGAAGAAGGGTTCATTTTGTCCAAATTACAATCATCATGAAATTAACTTGTATTCATTAAGAGAAGTGGTTCCCCAACTTTAACATCCATCAGATCACCTTAAAGTTTAAGCATAGATTGCTGAAGTTTGACCTTGAAATTTGTGTTTTACTAGTTTGGGGGTGGGGACAGACTGGGAACTAACAAGTTCTCAGAGGATACAAATCATAATGATGCAGGCACCACACTTTGAGAACTACTGGCTCACAATATGACTGCTAGATATTCAACTTATTCTACACAATTAGAAAAAAACAAACAACAACACATCCTTGGGTATTTTTTTCAGACATATACGTAATACCTAAACATGGATATACTATGTACATTTACATGTCTAATATGATTTGTGTTTTTAAAGTCATATTTTAGTTTTGATTTTAACCACACTGGGTCCAATTTTTAAATGGCAAACCCTCGATATTTGTTGTCAATTACAATAGTTTATAAATCTAAGTGTAATAAGGCGAAGTTGCCTTATGACTCTTGCTATGATACTGTCAGGATACACTACTCTGTGCAACAATCAATTCTTTGTCATGCTTACATTACACTCTAAATATAAGTGACCACCTGAGAGTATGAGAGAGAGAGACAGAGAGATGGAGACTGAGCACGAGCATAGGAGGGGCACAGAGATAGAGGGATACAGAATCCAAAGTGGACTCCAGGCTTTGAGCTGTCAGCACAGATCCCTATGTAGGGCTCAAATCCACGAACGTGGAGATCATGACCTGAGCTGAAGTCTGACATTTAACTGACAGTCACTGAGGTGCCCCAAAAGTGGGTTCATTTAATGACTTACTCAGTATCTTCTATTTTTTTATACAGAATTTTTATTGGAGGCACTCATATTGGATTATTGAAATGTCTACAAGTTTAATAAACTTACTCATTTCTAGTGTTATATGCCCAATGTTTTTTTCTAATTTTTCCTGACAACTGGTTACAAAAAAAAAATCCTACACTGTAGATCTGTGTTTGTCTGTGTAGCTCATATGAAGTAGATATCCTTATGCATTTACATAATTACACAAATAAATGAAAATAGGGAAACATTTTTGAAAATCTTTCCAAGAAGTCTATTTATAGCATACTATCAAACAATACATCCGAAGTACCTCCTACCTTCATAATTTCTTATGTTTTCATGTTTGTCTTATCTTTCTTATCAGCAGCTCTGATTTATCCATTTAAAATTTTTATGTTATTTCTTTTTTTGTTGTTGTTGCTTGTTTATTATCAGCATGTATTTTCGGAAATTTTCTTTGGATTTTTTTTTAATTGATGAGATTTCATCCCAGTTTGTTAAAGAGAACCAGCTGTTTTCTTGCAAGATAATTTTCTGAAGCTGTTGTGTGCCATAATTACACTGCAATTACACAGCAATATCCATAAAAGCAGATGAGGATTCTATGTGTCCTTTTACCTCATTAGAAGTTGCGAAAATGATAGATTCAGTCTATCTTAGTTTGACTATTGCCCTCTATTGGCAAATTCAAGTTCTGGTATCATTGAAAAGACGGCAGCAATAAAAACAGGCGAAGATTTTGTTTTTGTTTTTAAAAACTGTAGCAACATGTTAGGTCACAAGTTAACACCATCCAAAGCTTAAAAAACTCTTTTTATACTTAGAATTTAAAGCCATACCGTTAAAACCTAGCCATTAAAAAAAAAGTCACTTAAGCTAGTGATGTGTGAACTAGGGCTTTTTTCCAACATGTAATTGCAGAGCATTTAGGTTTTCTCCCTCACTCAAAATCTACTTGAATCCTAGCCCTCTTTGCAGAGAAAACCAGGGAGATCTTTTCCTTGTCCCAAGAATGTATCCTCTTCTTTGAGGCAATCTTCTTTCAGGAAAAGGAGTTTTTTACGTCTCTTACTATTTCCGAAATCAGCTATTCACTTTACCTTCAATATCACTGTGATTTAAAACAAACAAAACACTTGAATCTTTAGTCACAGGCAGAAGAAAAATTCATTTCTAATCAATTGCGGAGAAAGATTTTTCATCAGAGCCCTCATATTTTATGTATTAGGAGAAAGAAGGAAGATGTGCCGAAATCAGCTTTAAAAAACTTAGCTGAAACTTCCTCAAGTGCTGTGACATTTAGCTGGAGTCTGCGGTGGAAAAGGTGCTCGTGGACAAACAAACACTATCTTGCATGTAGCCTTGGTTCTGAGTGGCTGGGGAATACAGTATTTTAATAGTTTTTATTTTGGCAGAACCAACAGGAAACAATCTGGTTTTGTAGCCAGCTAGGCAACTGGAGAAAACAAATCTAGGAGTACTTTAGGACTTTTTAGAACTCAGAACTTGTAATAGATTTTAAACATTTTTAGAAACTCAAGCTAAACTTTCTCTTCTAAACTTCACTTGTACCATTTACACCAGGTAGTCTGCTATCTTCTCTTGTAACATTCTTAATGTCATTGTTGGCTGTGCAGCAAACTTAGACAAGTTTAGCTGCAAAGTTTCTGGAGTGATGTCAGATTTAGGAGTTGAGAATTAAAATTAGTTCCTTTCTTTGCCAACACTAACACAAATCTTGGAGCACACTTCCTTGGATGCACTAAAATGGTGACAGCTTAGATAACCACTGGGGAAGCTTTCCATATGAGAACTCTGATTAATTTAACAACTTTGGCTTAGCATGATCCCACCTCGGTTGCCTCTTCCTTTGTTTAATTAATAACACCATTGCCTTTTTGAGAAGATTTATCTCACAAAACAAATTTCAAGCAGAACCCATAGTTGTACAGAAAAGGAGGAAGTATTTGCTTCTAATGGCTCATTTTGTTTCTTTTTCAACTCTTTCACCAAATGTCTGCTTGCACCTATATAGCATTTTGAAGCGAAAAATAACTGCATAATTGACAAACCCTTTTCCTTTCTAGCAATTTGAGTCACTGCCTGTGAACCAGTGTCGGTTAGTCTTTAGCAGTTGACAAAACTATGCAGGTTGCACATTCAGAGAAAAACCTTCCCAATTTTCATGACAAGCACCTGGTCATGGAGAGAATTGGACTCTAACTTACTTAAGCTGTTAGTAGAAAAAAGAAGGGTGGGGCGGGGGACACCTGGGTGGCTCAGTGGGTTAAGGATCCAACTTCACCTCAGATCATCACCTCAGTGATCAGGAGTTTAAACCCCGCGTCAGGCTCTGTGCTGACAGCTCAGAGCCTGGAGCCTAAGATCCTGTGCCTCCCTCTCTCTTTGCCCCTCCACCACTCACACTCCGTGTCTTTCTCTCAAAAATTAATAAAAATTAAAAAAAAACCCTGCTTTTCTGGCTCTTCTTGGTTGGCTCATTTTCTGAATGTTAATATATCTAAGCCATATTTCAAACATTCTGCTTATCATAGACTATTTTTCTTCATATATTGACACTCTGGTTAACCAAAAAATATTCTTGAATAATGTATAATAATTATTTATTCATTAATTTATAAAATAAATACAAATTTAGTATTTACTGTGGGTTAGTCGACATTATGCATGCTATAGATATAGCCATGAGTAAAACAAACACAACTCCCTACCCCCATGGAGCTTATCTTCCACTTGATGGAGACAGAAAATAAACCATTAATTATGGACCATTTCAAGTGGTGCTAGCTCTTACAAGGAAAAAGAAAGCAGAGTCTAATTTTCAAGGTTCAAGCAGGGAAACAACTGTTATGAATGGACAATCATGGGACTTAGAGGAACATGTAATAACTGATCTTATCCCACTGTGATAGTTGCTAAGGAATCTATGCAAGACCCTTGCCTTTACATCTGGTAGTGAGCCTGAATCCCCATTTGTCTTCAGGGCAGGAGTTGGGCAGATAATCTGTCTGTGAAGCAGAGGAGAGCAAGGGCACACTGGCATCTACTGAGATACATTTGATGTCCTGAGAACATTCTGGGATCCAAGTTTGTTTCGCAGTACATTAAACCTTGATCACATGCAGGAGGGGACATTCTTCCCACTCAACGGCAGACCTGCCTGTCTCAGGACTAAGAGAAGCTAAAGATAGAGATGACAGGGCAGCAATGAGGGAGCTCAATACTGTAGACTGCCTTCGGCATCTAAGATCAGACAGGGCTAAGGGCACCAGATTCAGGGGCATTGTCACCAGACACAGACTGTCCAAGAATAAAGGACACTAATGGATTCCAACTTTCAAATATTACAACAGTTTCTCTCAGAGCCAATCCTCACCTGGAATCATACAGGTAAAGGAATTCTGAGAGGCATAGGATCAGTTTAGCTCAATGGCACCACATAAAACCACATACAAGTAGCCATTTCAAGTGGGCAGTTGGATTCCTCAGTATGGAGTTTAGCAGAATTTTCTGTTTAGACATGTACATATGACAGTCCTTGGTATAGAGGTGGTATTTAAAACTTTAAAATTGAATGAGGTCATCTCAAATAAAAACAGAGAAAAAGAAAAGAATGCTCAGTGACATTTCAATGTTTACAGGTCACGGAGCTATACGCAACTGGTAAGAAAACCCAAAATGGTAACTAATGGTTAAGAGAAGAACTAAACAATTTCCAGAAATTAAAGAGGAATATGTTTCACGGAGGACAAAGACCACCTCTTTCAAATGCGGATTATAGATAGGCTCAGTAAAATTAAGTTGCTAACTAAAGCCAACTTGGAAGATGTGGAGGTCATTGGTGACCTTGAAAGAACTCTTTCCTCAAGGGGATGGTGAATCTGACTGAATTGCATTTAAAACCCAATAGAAGGAATCGTAATGGAAACAATGTGCACAGTCAACTATTTTGAGGAATTTTCTTCTAAAACAGAGAACTCCATGAGTAGAGAGCAGTAGGACCACATTTTTGTCTGTAGGTCTATTTTTAGACTGGTTAAGTCACATTGTATTATAGCCTGTTTCAATACAGAGGAGATATACCAGTAGAGACAAAGACATTGATAAGTGGGAGAAACAAAGACAATCTTAATGGTAGAACTGTGCATTTTCAAAGGACTTTCTTCCCTGACACATCTAGAATATTAAAAATAAAAACCTTTATGTGAAACAAAATGAATTTAGTCTATGTCAGTATTATGGGCAGTTTTGGGCCCTCCAGAGAGATTGAGACAGACTGCGAGAAAGCATGGGAGAGACATATAGACAGACAAAAAATATCAATGGTGAGGGCTGGCAAATTCCATCACAGAAGCATTTAGGGGAACAAGGCTGTCTTAGTGAGGGAAACATCAACTGGGAAAAGAGAAGCTTGATAGAAAGCTTGAATACACAAGAGCCGTTACATGGCAAGAGGTCTGTGCACACGTATACACAAAGCACGAGGCCAAGAGGAGCAACCTGGCAGATGGCTGTGTAAGAAACAACTGGTGATCAGTTTTGGCATTCCTATAAGGTACCTCCTCTTAGTGAGCTGTCAGGAACATGTATATCCAGGGAGAAGCTGAGTGACCGACTGCATCCCAGCCTGCAAGTTCTTTTGTTTATATTTTCTTTTTTTCAGACAAAGCTCAGGCTTTGCTTTCCCTTTCCCCTAGACTATTATTGTGCAAACACCCGAAACCCCTTTTCCCTGTGTCCCTGCACTAATTCCCCAACTTGGCTTTTTGAAGCACAGTTCTTATTTTCCCATGATTCTGCTAAAAAACAAAAACAAATAAAAACAACAAAAACACAAAAAAAATTTTCACAAATTCTTAACTACAACCAGGTCGACAAACTTCTTAAAAATCCAAAGTTGTAGGTTTGTGAGCCATACAGTCTGTCACTGATATTCAACTTTCATGTCATTCCACAATAGCAGCTGAAACAATACTTCAATGAATGGCGTGTCTGTGTTTCAATAAAAAAGTAATTACAAAAACAGAAGGCCAACCGACAAACCATAGCTTGCCAACACTAACCTACAAAATAAAAATTCACATGACATGGTTTCTTATGAAGGCATTATCCTTGGTATTCATTTTGTCTTTTTAACCTTACCTTTTTACCTTGATGCAATCTATTGCAAACTCCTAACCACGTCAGAAAAGGAGTTTACTGCTGCATAAAAAATACTAGCATCCACTTTTCCTCCACAATTATAGCAATATATTATGATAAAATGGTATCAATAGTCAGTATGAAAAATCATATTCTAAGTATGAAGAACTTTAAACAAGGTATTTCAATATGCAAACATAGTACTACTGAGGAGAAACAGACTTCCAGTTTGACACATGCATACATGATACACTGAATTCACAGTCAAGAGTAATCATGTCCCCTTCAGTTGTATTTGTGTGTATACATATTTGCAGCTAGGAAACAGCATACCTTATTAGAGAAAATGAGGATTTTGTACCTACAGAGACTCAGTATCAAAGGTCTGTCATTCCCAGCATTTATGATATTGGCTAAGTTATCAGTCCTCATTTTACTTTAGTATTTTTTCTCTGTGAAATGGTGGTGTCCTATGTATTTTCACATATATTTTGTTAGTTACAGGCCATTAATGGTTATTCTCAAAAAAATCCTAATTTTTAAAATTTACCTCAATGCCCTTACTGATGCTATGATTATACTAAGTAAGATGAACAATGTTGCCATCTTTCAACTATTTATTTGGATATTCAATGACTAATCTCTTCTCTCTCTGAAACTTTCACATCAGCTGATCCCTTTGCTATTTGTTAATAAATGTAATTAACACAAACTGCCAAACCCTACCAACGCCACGTCAAGCACGTTAAACAGCAGTGGGATTCTTGCAAAGCTTTTCAGCTTTCTTCCCAACAGTATCCAGGAATCCAGGATACCCATTGGCAACCTTGCCATTTCAAGATCCCTCACTTTCAGGACCACATGAGAAGAGCGCACTGGTACTGTTTGGACTTGATAGACTCATCATTTCCCCTCACTTTCCTGAGGCTCCATCACACAATATCACCATTACTGCTAGACAGGCTGGGAAATAGAGTCTTCCTGTGTGCCCATGAAGAGGAAAGAAAGGCGCAAACGTTTACAATTTTCTTTTCAAATTTTGCCTAAGTTGAGAACAAGATTTATGAAAGCAAGGAAAAAGCCATTACAATAGTTAGAAATGTAAAAATATAGTAACTATGTGAAATTTGGGAATGTTTTATCATCTTGAGATGATTTAATTTCCATGGATAAAAGGTTTATCAAGTACTTCAGTCAGAAAAAGCAATCAGGTCAAGACTTCTCACTTAAAATCTCCAACATGGAACTAGCACAAATACCTAGAAGTAATTCTCCTTTGTTAGGTCCATTGGGAAGGTTTCCTATGAATGACCTGATAGGTCACTCACAGGTGTTTCTGTATACCGTCCTTACATTTAAATAGGCTTTAAACATTATTTGTCTCAACCATCCTGTATTTCATATGTACATCCTGGATGTATTTCTACTACGTATGAACTGCCAATGTCTAATACCATAGAAGAGGGGTCAATAGCCTTAGTCCATGAGAGTGTCCACGTTGGAAGCTGGTTGTGCTATCTTCATTCGACCCTCAAAACAGGACTTGGTGTAACCTGCCTTGTAACAATGACTCAAACAATCTCTAGTAGTATACAGAATCCAGGTTAAATGCTACATACCAACACAAACAGTTTGTTCCTCACCGTAAAGGTCAGGTTTATTTAAGTCTCCACCTGACGCATATAGTTTCCCCACAAAATGGGAACGAATCCTGTACCCTTGAGGGGGACATGATTAGCAAGGTGTAAAAGCTGAAAAGGATTCTGAGCCATGTGTCCCTGAGCCGAAGCGGTCCATAGGAATTGAAAAGCATCTCTCCTGATCCTTCCCATCCCTAGTAGGGCACGACAGGATATTTGAAAACTAAGCCTGAGAATCAAGAGTCCTGATCTATGTGATTACTGTAATTTACCTCTCCTACGTTTTTTTTTCCACAAATTTAAATAAGCTTGGTGCTGTGTCTACTGTCACTGTGACTTTGAACGGTCTACTGGGTGACACAACATCACTACACCTGGTGAGCAAATAATAAACATGACATGGGCACAGACACAATAAACAAATGGTATGTGAGACAGTTCTATGCGCTGAAAAGAACACACAAACGTGGGAAAGGGGATATGGAGAGTCACAGCGGAGCACTGAAGACAGGGCAAATGAGAAAACCTCACTAACAACTTGTTTCCAACGAGGACTGGAGCCACATGAAAGGAGGGAAACTGTCCTCTGGAAAAACACAAGCAAGGTTCAAGGCCCTCAGGAGAGAGTGTGCTTCTGCAGCTCTGCTTTTGCTCTTGCTGCTGCGTTTCCTGGTTCCAGTTTAGTCAGCAGATAATTCCTCAAATTACTTAAAGGTTTTCTTTCCTTTTCTAGTTTAGGAAACTTCAGAAGAGTTCAGGAAAAAGAGTTCTGTCACTTTAACTCTTTGGAGCTTTCTAATTCCAAACCCCCCCCCCCCCCCCGTCTTTGATAACTCATTTCTGAAAACGTAAGACAGGGTTATGCTTAAATACTAAAAGCTTTTACATTGCTTCCCAATCTTGTTAATAAGGTTCACAAGTCATTCCTCTATAAAACAATTCTTTCCTCTTCAGAAGTAGCATC